>NC_072826.1:19892500-24692500 GCF_027744805.1 Dunckerocampus dactyliophorus
AGAGAGAAAAAAAATCAAAACCTACATGGCCCTGAAAAAGTGACTGCCCCCTATACCTAACAACTTGTTGGTCCACCCTTAGCAGCAACAACTGCAATCAAGCGTTTGCAATAACTTGCAATGAGTTTCTTACAGCGCTGTGGAGAAATTTTCTCTTACTCATCTTTACAGAATTGTTATAATTCAGTCACACTGGAGGGTTTTTGAGCATGAACTGCATTTTTAAGGTCATGCCACAGCATCTCAGTAGGATTCAGGTCATGACTTGGACCAGGCCACTCCAAAGTCTTCCTTTTTTTTTTTCATTAGTTTTTCTTCAGCCATTCAAAGGTGGACTTGCTGGTGTGTTTTGGATCATTGTCCTGCTGCAGAACCCAAGTTGGTTTCAGCTTGAGGTCATGAACAGATGGGCGGACATTCTCCTTCAGGATATTTTGCTAGACAGCAGAATTCATGCTTCCATTTATCACACGAAGTCTTCCAGGTCCTAAAGCAGCAAAACAGCCCCAGACCAGCGCACTACCATCACCATATTTCACTACTGGTATAATGTTCTTTTTCTGAAATGTGTTACTTTTAGGCTAGATGTAATTGGACACACACGTTCTAAAAGTTCAACTTTTTGTCTCGTCAGACTACAGTAGAGTATTTTCCCAAAGGTCCTGGGGATCATCAAGATGTTTTCTGGCAAAATTGAGAGGAGCCCCGTTGTTTTTGTTCAGCAGTGGTTTTCGTCTTGGAACTCTGCCATGCAGGCCGTTTCTGCCAAGTGTCTTTCTTATGGTGGATGAACACTGACCTTGAAGGAATGGTTTGGATTTTTTTACATGAATTTTTATCACATCCCCATCAGCAGTGTAGTCCATCAACAGTCACTTACCCCCACTTGGTCCCGTGAGCCCAGTTCTGGTTGTATCTCGGTGCTGACAAACGTAACGTTGAAAACAATTTTAAGCACTATATTGTATGAACGGATATACAGTACATGCTACATAGATACACACAGTATATAGGTTATTATTTACGCACATATTGACCACAATTAGTTTGAAAACGATGCACCGGAATTGCCTGTCTGCATAGCTGGCACTTGTGCGTTGTGTGACCAGATACGCGACACGTCTTGTGTTGACTTTCACTTAGCTTCTTATTATTGAGAGAATGACCAATGGCCTGTAAAATGTGTAGTCAATTGACAACAGTTTGTCACATGCTAAGCCTTTATACATGTATGCCAGCATGTGTGATCGCTCACGTTTCAATCTCATTCGACCTTATGGCATTTTTGTTTACACAACATGCCTGGCTGGTGGCATCTATCTAGCTCGGAGCTACAAGTGGCTATTACGTCAAGGGATACATCAATCATCGATCAGCATCACAACTTACTTTTTTAAAGTGTCACTTAACAGTCTTGCTCTCTTGTTACCATTACAATACTTGGATGGATTATCTTCAAAACACTAGTTTTGCATGGAAGTAGTTAAACAGACACGTAGCATGGATGGTTTTAGACAGTGATGCTATCACAGGGGTCTCCAACAGGTAGCTCTTAAACTAGCAGTAGCTCACCAGCTGATGTTGAGTAGTTCAACCAAAGAATATTTGCTTCACCTCTTAGTAGTTTTATAATTGTTCTATTCAAATATGACACCTGTATTTAATGACAAATGAGCACACTGAGTGAATATGTGCTTTGTAAATAAAGTGAAATTTAAATGTTGCCAGTCACATAAAACACAAATAGCTCACCTCTACTTTCTTTTTGTCAAAGTAGCTTTAATAGTGCTGCAAGTTGGACACACCTATGCTATCATATCCCTGGACTCTGAATTTATACTGTTTATACAGGATTCATTTCTATAACAAAAATATTTAAGTTGTTATCTTATTAATTAAGTTATTTTGAACTACATATATTATTGAACAATTAATTTTCCATGTATTCGTATTACTCTAAAATAGGCATCAAATTAAATTTAGGTTTGCGTCAAATAGTACAAAATGTTGTACTTTTGTACTAGTGACATTTTACTATTGGACTAAATAGGTCATGTAACAAAAGAAGGCTCAGCATTTTAAACTCTCACTTAAGTGCTCTCAGCAACTTTGCGATTAAATTAACAGTTTTGCAATGTTCACAGTCCATGTTCTGCTGGTTGAAAAAAGTAGTCCGCCCTCCCATGCAGCCCACCACCACAGCTTCAAATAATCCTAGGGGAAACCCTGCAGACTAACGCATGTTGGTGATGGTAACGATCCACCCCCCCACTGTCTTTGGCTCTGAGTATGCTGAATTTGTCTTGTCGATTGTTTAACTGGGCTCAGATGTCACTAAAACCGGAGACATATTGCCCGTACTGGCTGCTGGTGTCAGGAAACTAAGGAGACCACATTACATCTCCCATCGCACCAGGCTCTGGATCTACAACGATGCCGTCCTGCTAGTGCTCGTTAATGGGGCACAGACCTGGCCACTCTGGAGTCCCACGCCTTCAGAACTATTAAGGGTGTGCGGTAGTACGACCACGTCTCCAGTGAGGAGCTCCACCAAAGAGTCAACCAGCTCAACATCCTCTCACGTCCTCCACAGACCCACTGACCACCCCACTCGAGTCATTATGGAGTTTGATCCGCCAACAGACAGCTGGGAACGACCTCGTGGCCGACCACATACCTGGTCCCCTGTTGTCAACCAAGACCTCCAGCACATTAACCTGAGGGTGGAGGAGGCCCCCACTCGCTACCAAGACTGTGCGGAGACTGGGGTTTGGAGATGTCGAGTCACGCTAGTGGGCTCAATGCCATGCTGACATGAGTTTGTTTATGTTAAAATGTATCTAAATTTTTTGCCGATAATAGCCCGTTTTTGAAGAAAACACATCCCATTCACCCTAAGTTCATAACAGGTAAATCCGAGATAATCAGGGGCGTATTTAGTCATTTGGGGGCCTAAGGCAAACCCAGCTTTAAAAAGGTCAAGGATGAAATGGTCATATTAAAATCATGGTTTGATAGGAACAGATTATCCCTGAATTTAAGTAAAACTAAAATAATGCTATTCGGTAATAGCAGAAAGGATACGTACGACCAAATACAAATTAATGGAGTGGATATTGAAAAAGCGGAAGAATATAAATTCCTTGGGGTTGTAATAGATGAAAAAATGAGTTGGAAATCTCATATTAAATACATACAACAAAAGGTGGCGAGAAATATCTCTATATTGAATAAAGCAAAATATGTTCTTGACCAAAAATCACTCCACACTCTGTACTGTTCCTTAGTATTACCATATCTAACGTATTGTGTGGAGATATGGGGTAATAATTACAAAAGCAATCTTCACGCACTCACTGTACTGCAAAAAAGATCTGTGAGGATCATTCACAATGCCAAGTATAGAGAACATACAAACCCTCTATTTTTAAAATCGCAGATATTAAAATTCGCAGATTTAGTACACTTTCAAATCGCTAGAATAATGTTTAAAGTTAATAACAACTCGTTACCCAAAAACCTCATACAGTATTTCTCAATCAGAGAGGAGAAATATGACCTTAGAGGAAAATTAAACTTAAAACATTTATACGCGAGAACTATGCTGAAAACCCACAGCATTTCCGTGTGTGGAATTAAATTATGGAACGGATTGAGTAAAGAACTCAAACAATGTACAGAGATGAGCAAATTCAAAAAACAATACAAGCAGTTGATGTTTGCTAAAAACAAGGCAGAAGAGTCTTGATTGTTCTGTCAGGTTTGTTATGTTTTTGTTTTTTTTGTTTATAAAAAAAAAGTTATTTATTTATTTATTTATTTATTATTGTTATTATTATTATTATTATTATTATTATTAATGTATATGTATATATATATATATATATATATTTTTTTTTTTTTGGGGGGGGGGGGGGGGGGGGCTGTCTTACCGTTATCTATTATGTGTTATCCTGACTATCACAGAAAACACGACATGGAATGCAGGAAGTGAACAACATGTACTGTACTAGATGTAGAATGGATGGGGGGTAGGATTAAATAAACTTTGCTTCTTCCTACTCCTTTTGGACATGTGGAACTGTGAAAGGATGATTCGTGAGATGTATTCCATTGTAACCTTCATGTTCAAATAAACTAAACCAAACCAAACCAGCTAATGAGGCCCTCCGCATCCTGGTACTGCATTGACAAAAGTTTTATTCTCACCTCAACAAAAGGTCTTCAATATGGGCAGCAAAAAAAAAAATCCTATTTCCTGAGCAAGATAAAGACCTTTAAATCCTCCTGGGAGATTATTATTACCTAACATGTGAATCATCTCAACACTTTTACTTTTTAATTGAAACAAAAAATAAGAAACATTTAATGTTCTGTCGTTTACCGCTTTAATGCGCACATCTTTTTGATGAAAAGCATCACCCGCAGGCCAGCTTCATCTCGAGAACCACCTCCGCAGTTGACACTGACAGCAGTGCTACTGTCAAGAGCGTCTGGCTCTTGTTGTCGAGTGTCAACGTTTGTACTTGGGACTATGAAAAAGGCTGGCACCTTCAGTAGTTTTTGATAAAAAAAAACTGTGTCGTTTCGCCTCTGCTTCACTCCACTCGAGTAATTCAGCTTCATCTTCCTCCACACCGCGCCAACAACTTTGTTTCTGTCGCCGTCTTCCTGAATCGATCTGCACATGCACAGTAACTTGGAATAGTCCATTGCATGAGAAGGGTGGGGGGAGCAGTCAAAACCATCATGATAAATTACGCATTTTGATGTAGTTTTAGGCACGTGAATTTAAACTAAAATGGTAATAAAACAGTAGTAATTTGAAGACAAAAATCAATAATCATTTTTTAGGAGAAGTTTGGGGCCCCGGGAAATGATAATATAGGTCAAATGTACAGCATTCATGTATCACTGTTAGAAAGCCCACAATTTTTACATGTTTATGTCTTTATGCTTCACTGATAAAGTTTTTTTCTTAAAACGTTGAGATTTTGCACTTTGTATGGTAGCCCTTGAACACACCACAGTTGTGTGTTGAGACGCAAAAGTCTGACTACGGAAACACTCACATCGGCAGTCATAAATCATTTCACATTATTGTTCAATGGTGGTGAGTACCTATACATTTTATACAATTTTAATCAAATTTAAATATATGCTGACTAGACTTAGATGTCCCGTCTATTAAACGATAACAGCAACGAAGCACCTAATTGTGTTTTCTCTGGAGTCTCTCCTCTCGTCCCCTCTCCCTGCTTCATAGGTTCACGGTTTAGATTCCCCTGATTGGTGACTTCGCCATGGTCTGACAATTTTTTGTAGACTATGAGTAAACACCTCAGTGACTCAAAGTATATGGTCTCCAAAGGCACGTTTGGAAACACACAGACCATGCAGTGACTCATGAAGTAACCACTCAGGCCTCAAGAGTATTTCAAGGAGCACAGGAAGTAAGGGCCATAAACAACATGTGGTGTTCCACACTGCAAGTAATGGGCTATTGAGTTCATTAGGCAAAAATCACTGCAAATGTCTCGTTCAGGCATTTAACACATGATCTTCAAAATGGCAGGACTAGTTTTGTGCCGTTTTTAGAAATCTAAAGCAAAAACACTAGGACTTACTGCAAAAATACTAGTCCAAGATATTTTATATGGCAGGAGCATGCTTCTGTTTTTAGGTACCTACTGCAAATGCACTACTCAAGGATGCTCTAGTTTAACAGGACTTCTTTGTTTTGCTGTTTTGCTGTTTTAAAGGACCTACAGCAAAAATGCTAGTTAAAAATCCTCTACGTGATGGCAGCGCTCTGCTGTTTTTTGTGAATCTACCACAAAAAAGAACCTGTATATGACAGGAGTTTACAGATGATTTTAGAACTCTCCTGTAAAACGGCAGTCTTCCTTTGTTGTTATTAAAGACGTACTGCAAAAACGCTAGTCAAAATCCTCTATGTGACAGGAGCAGTCTTATTATTAAAAAAAAAAAAAAAAGATCTGCAAAATCCCTTGTTAAACATCCTGTACATCAGTGGTCCCCAACCTTTTTCAACCTACGGACAGGCTTGTGTTCCCACAAATCTTCCACGGACCGTGAGGGGGGTGGGGTGGGGTGGGGTGTGTGTGTGTGTTTGGGGGGGTGGGGGTTGGCGTTCGTACATTATAGCGATCTAATTTATCTTATCCCTGGAGTTTTTCCAGAGAGATTATTACATCGCTGTTTGACGTGTGTGGTAAAAGGCAGTGGGCTAGCATGAATTAACTTGAGACAAATGTGCACATTAGCACTCAATAAGTCATCAAAACTTACCTTGATGCATTCCCACATAGTATCAGCATTTGACACCAAATATGAGGTGAAAGAAAAATGCTAAAAATACAGTAGTAGTCTATCTGTGCGGCGAGAGAAAGTTAGCACACGCACAATGGACATGCGTCAAGTGAGACGGATGTAACAGAGAGAATCTGGCCACTTTTCAAAATAAAACATCATGGAAATGATTTTTTCTTTCGGCCCGGGCGTTGAGGATCACTGCTCTACATGACAATAGTGCTCTGCTGTTTTTGAGGAAACTATTGAGGCAGCACAAGTCAAACATCCTCTCTATATGACAGAAGCGCTCTGCTCTTTTTAAGAATCTACTGCAAAAACATGAGTCAAAAATCATCTCTGTAACAGTAGCGCGCTGCTGTTTTTAAGGAACTACTACAAAAATGCTAGTGAAAGATCCTCTTAATGTCAGGAGTGCTCTGTTGTTTTTAGGCATAAGTAACTTTAGGGCATTTTTTTGGCTTGTAAATGAACAAAAGAGTGTTTTCTATTAATAGAGGTATCATATTTGGTGGTGGTAGCATAAATAGTTGTAGTAAGAGGCATTTGGCACCATTTTAGACAAATCCATGTCAGCTGCGTCGTGTTGTTTTACTGGCAGGCGGCGTTACATAGAGTAAGAAGCACGCGCACACACACACACGCACACGCACACGCACACGCACACGCACACACACTCACACACACACACACACACACACACACACACACACACACACATATACACACAGAAAAAAAGCCCCAACTCTAGAGGAACTGTTCCAGCCCAGACAGGGGCTGAATTGTTTTGTTTCCATAGTGACCTGGCAGCACACAGCTGACTGCGGCACACAGACAGACACGCACTGACTTGCTCTCTCTCTCTCACACTCACACACACACACACGCGCACACACACACACACACACACACACACACACACACACACACACACACACACACACACACAGAGTCAATGGACACACATAGTGAGGGGAGGAGGTGGCGGTGGGTTGTACGTAGAGAAAGCAGAAAAAAAAGAGCCAAAAATGTACATCTGCAGTGGACATCTCAGCAGATTGAGATGTGCAATTGGCTGGAAGAGAAAGAAGACAAAAAATGGACTCAAAGCAGGAAAGGAAAATGCGTGGGTGGGATTAAAAACCAAATCAAAATAAACCTGCCATGTTCTTGATTGTTCCTGACGACAGTGGATTTCACTCAACGCTCAAAGCTAACACTAATAATCTCATCAGTCACACACTAGTAAAAAGATCCTCTATTAACGCTTTTAAGTGCTTTGCTGTTTTTAGGAATTTACTGTAAACACGCTAGTTTATCATCCTCTGCATGACAGGAGTGATCCGCTGTTTTTAAGGATCTACTACAAAAACAAGTCAAACATCCTCTATGAGCAGGATTGCTTTGATGTTTTTAGGAATCTACTGTAAACATACTAGTGAAAAAATCTCAAAATGGGGATAGTTCGGATTTTTTTTACATGAAGTTGTATGACATCTCCATCATAATTTTAATCCAATACCAGCGACTTACCCCCCACTTGCTCTGCTAAGTCCAGTTCTGGTCAGATTTCCATGATGAAGAACGTAGTTCCACTTAGTTGCTGGGGACAATTAAGTCAAGAATTTGGCTTCTCAAAGCAATATAGGATTAATACATCTGCATCACAAAAATGCCTTCTCAAATCAGAGAATCCTGCCGTAGCCCTGCGCACTGTCGCCTGTGCGTTCATGTGAATGTGACGAAGACGCTCGCATCTACTTCCGCGATGGAGCACTGCGGCCATCTTGTTTACGTATGTGCTCCACAGCGGAAGAAGATGCGAGTGTCTTCGTCACATTCACAGGAGACACGGGAGACAGATATAACGCAGAGCGTTTTGTGAGGTTTGTGTTTTTTGAGAAGGCATTTTTGTGATGCAAATGTTTTAATGTCTTTTTAATGCATATTGCTTTTAGATAAGAAACTCTTTACTTAATTGTCCCCAGCAACTAAGTGGAAATATGTTCTTCATCACAGAAATCTGACCAGAACTGGACTTAGGAGACCAAGTGGGGGGTAAGTCGCTGTTATTGGACTACAATGCTGATGGGGATGTCATACAACTTCATGTCAAAAAACCTGAAATATCCCTTTAACAGTGAAGGCAGTTTTATCAGCATCTCCTCGTCTTCACATCAAAGTGATACAAGTCGATCTGAGGCTGTTTGACCTTTTTGCAGAGACAAGCTTCACATTGTTGATCTATTCCAAAAACACTAGTGAAAACTACTGCTAAAATGCTAGTCAAAGATCCTCTGTATGACAGGAGTGCTCTGCTGTTTTTGAAGGCCTATTGAAAAGACGCTAGTCAAGAGCCTCAAAGCAGAGAGTTGAACAGTGAAGGTAGTTTTATCAGCACCTCCTTGTCTTTACATCAAAGTGAGACTGAGGGTGTTTGGCCTTTTCGCAGACACAAAGAGCACATTGAGATCAAGGGATAAATCGAAGCCGACTTTGGACAGGACTACACTTCCTGGGTCTCGGCTGTTTAACGTTCCCTCTGGACAGGTTTTGAACAAATGTTACGGTTCAGTCTGGTGGGTTAAGGCCTTATCAGGCTTGACTTTTTACTCTCCAAAGGCCAAAACTTGATTGACCTTGATTCTTTCTGCTGCTGTTCCTTTTGTCTCACAGACCATTCTCTGTGGGCCACTATCACTATTGTACTGTATTATACTACTATATTCTTATGATATTGTACTGTTGCTGCACAAACTAAAGGGTGTAGAAAATGGTAGCCTTCACACATTTTGACCAACGCAATGCATACAAAAATGTCAGTTTTCAGTTTTCAGGCTTGCGAGCCCAACTCTAACTTCTACATCTGAAGTTTAATATTGGAAAAAAGCTTCAGGAAGAATAATAAGCTGAATTTTCAGGGGTCATGTTATGACCACTAAAGATCAAAATGGTTATGATACACAACCACCCTGAAAAGAAAAAACAGCAACACAAATAAAACAGAATTATGACAACAAAGTGGTAATTATTAGACTAAAGCTGAATTATCAAGAAAATAATGCTGAAATGCTGAAAGAATTATGCCCTAACATTACAAGAAAAAAGTAATAGTTACAGTAATTCCTTGTTTGTCGCGGTTAATTGGTTCCACACCAGACTGTGATAAGTGAATTTCCACAAAGTCAGAATATTTTCGGAATTAGAGCATAGAAAACCTGTTTATGACCTTTTTTTTAACATTAGAGCCCTCTAGACATGAAATAACACCCCTATAGTCACCTTTACACTCATATTACCCAATATATTAGACATGTTAACAGAAAATAAGACATTTAAGACATCAATAAGAGTCATGCTTGAGGGTTTTGTTATAAATGTGAGCAGAGTGAGTAGTGGACAGGAAGTGACGTTGGTGGTTCAGAGTTGAGGTTCAGTTTGCTGTGGGTCATGGCCACAACAGTAGCCCGTGCTTTTAGTAGGAATTTTTATTAGGGATTATTGTGCCTGTTGTGAGATCATTTCAAATCTGCAATAAAAGCCTGTTGTTCAGGTGATCAAGTCTGGGGCTTGTGTGTCTCACATGACTAACATTACTGACACCTAGTGAGCAGTGTAGAATACTACATACACTGGTGTGAAAAGCCCCCCCCCCCCTTTTTTTTGCACATTTGTGAAAAAAAAAATTGTTAAAAGTTGTAATTTAAACATAAATAAAATGAATTTTAATATTACAATAACAGTCTAAATGAATGAATTAAAAAATACATAATTTAATGAGAGTGAATTTCCGCTTGATCTGGATGAACATTTCTGCGCTGGAATCAAGTTGCTTGACGTAAACGAGACTTTTAAGTTACTTTGTCAGCCACCCTTCTATGGTGTGGAGCCTCTTTCATATTGCCTGTAAGCCAGACTGCATACAGTATTTACACCATTTTTTCTGCCTTCTAAAGTCATACCAGTAGTAACAGTGGGAGGACAATTTCTGTAATTTCTGAATGCAATGGTCACTGTCGTGTCGCTGTGCAAAAGTGCGCAGAGTGGCGGCAATAGTCCATAACGCTGGGTGGGGTCTGTATGAAAGGCAAAGGGCATAATAGCAATTTTGCCAGGATTTGTGAGGAAAGAGAGGCTAGTGTGATGCAACTTATTGCAAGTCTGCTTTGTATGAGGCCAAATGGATGTGGACTATATCTCTCTCGCTCACACACACACACACACACAAACACACAACGGGTGTTCATGCGACAGACTTCAGTGAGCAACTGCTGCCTGATTGATTTTCCAGCTTTTCTTGGCATTCCCTATTCCACCAGGAGCAACATTTCATCACGCCATCTTCTGACTTTGAGTGAGAAACTGGGAACTATGGGAATCCACCCCCCACCACCACCAAACCCCCCAACCCTGTCCTTATTTGTGTTCAAGCTGCATTTTGATGTTTGCTATGATGTGTCTGGGGTGAAAATGGGGGGTTGCTGGTGTGCCACTTACAACGGGCGAGCAGGCTGTGCACTTGTCAAAGGCCAGGCTGGCAGGCAGGACGTTGTCAAACCTGGAGAGGAAACCTCGGATCTGTGAAGCAGGGAGCATTGTAAACACGTCAACACTCTTGCATGGAGGGGGAAAAAGACATTACATTTATATGCACACAACTCTTGTTAAAATGTCATTTATATTTACCTCACTAATAAATATACCAGTTGGAACCTCTGAAGCACTTTTGACTTGTGGAGTGTTCCATGTTTAAAAAAATATGCTTACAACGCCCTCTGATGGCGAGAAAGCACACTTTTCAGCCACTATCACTTCTAATTTATGCATTTGTAAGCAGAAGGTAGTTTTAAAGCAAAAATAAATTGTATACAATTGTATGCAAGTTATGCAATTTTTTTTGGAAGAATTTCAGGATTTTTTTTCCCAGAATTACAATGTTGAAATGTATGAGAATCCAGTTATAATTTTACAAAACAAAAAGTCATTTTCAGAGAATTGTTTAAATTGTACACCAGATTTTTATTATTTTTTTAATTTTATGAAAATACATTTATTAAATGTGTACGTTTTTTTCTGGGGATATAGTGATGAAATTATGCCAATAAAGGGATGGGAAAATAACTTAATTTTACAATAAAAGAAAAAAAACTAAGTGGTAACTCTTTTTTGTTAATATAATAATAATTTTAAAAGAATTTCAAGGTTGTTTTCTAAGAATTAAGTCATAATATGACAAGAGTAATGTTGAAATTTAAGAAAATACAATCATACTTTTACTATCTTAAAAAAACAGTAATTTTCAAGGAATAGCAAAATTTGTGCAAGGGAAAATAATTTTACAAGAGGAACCTTGTGACACAATTAGTAAATCATAAATTACAAGAATAATTCAATGCAAATGAATGAGAAAAATATCTTAATTTTACAAGAAAAGAAAGTGGTAATTGTGAGAATAAAGTTAAAGTATTAAGACAATAATGTGCAAATGTGCTTTTTCTAAAAGAATTTGCTCTGAATGAAGTGGTAACATGATGAGAATGATGAATGATGAAATTTACAAGCAGTCGCAATTTTACTTGAATAAACAAGAAGTTTGAGAAAATAGTTTAATTTGTACAAAGAAAAATGTTATTTTTAGAGGAATTTGTAATACAATGAGATAACTATTTTTCAGAGAATGAAGCCATAATATTACAAGTATAACGCATTGCAATTGTATAAGACAAATACCCTAATTTTACAATAAAAGAATATAATATATACCACAAGAATAAAGTTCCAATCATTACAATAACATTAAAATACCCAGACACTATCGTGCTAATTTCTAAAAGAAAAGAAAAAATAAAAAAATATATATTTCTTTACAGGAAAACAGTTAAAATTGCACCAGATATATATATATATTTTTAGAATAATGGTGTAATCTCTAAGCAAAGTTCTTGTTTTTTTTTAAACAAAAATACTGTAATATTAAGAGAAAAAAAAAGAATAAAATGTGAAGTTTTACAAGAAAAAAACCTCTTCATACTATAAGAATGAAACTGTAAAAAAAACGTAAAGGTACTTGCCGGACGTTTCATAAGAACATTTTAAAAAATGCAGTCATAATTTTAAGAATGAATAAAGTTGCGATATTACGAAAATAAAGTTCCGATTATGTAAAGGTTAAGCAGTTTAATTGCGTTAAACTGAGAATTTATGTCTCCCAAATGAAATCTGCGTTGGCACATAAAATTGGATTATCATGAATTCATACTGTTTCATTACTACAGTCAACAACTATTTCCTTTCCTCACAAGTTGTGCGTGAAACATTGCAACACGTGTAATTCCTTACACGTCCACAAGATGTCACTGTAACATTACAAGCGGGCTGCTCATCAACTGCAAAGGTTACAGTGGCATAACTTGACATAGGAAAAAGGCCCTCTGTATAGAGATCAAACACACACTTGAAATACTTTATGCATACTGTTTTTCTGATCATTCTTCTCACACAGACACACACAAACATACACACATAAGGCAGCACATTTTCACGCTGCTTTTCTCTGGATGTTTGACTTTTGAAATATCACGGGCAGTCGAGGTGTCGAGCAAATGGCAGAATTCGTCAGAATTCGGGGTTATGAGTGCTGATAAAAATATGATGATGATGATGCAAATGTGATGTGTGAGCTAGTTAACACCAGCAGACTTGCAAAATGGCACAGCTTGAACAGCTACGCATCATGCAGTCTTACTTTAGTGTTACATTTAAAAGGGGTCACCAAACATTTAATAATGCGGCTATCAATCATGTCATAAGTAATAAAGAACATTTAAAGAACAATTACTGTTAGACCTGAGAAGAGTACAGGTTAAAACACTTAATAACATGTGCTGTACTGTAGAACAAAGCACTCAGTGCTGATGGAACTGCTATTTCTATGGCAACCCCATGACAACGCATGCATGCCATGACAGTATGTCTGGTCGCCTACACTAATGACAAAGATTCTGCCTTTACCAATATAATAATGCCCTAAACTTTATTGCAGACAACCAGAAAAATTGTGTAAAAAGAATAAAGTATGACAGTTTTGGCAATAAAAATAAGTAAAAAAAAGTAAAACAATAGAATGTGAATTAAGTGCTCATTTTATGAGAAAAATGTTGTAATATGATCACAAAAATAGAATTTTGTATGAATTGTTGTTTTTTTTACAATAACTAAGTTGTAATATTATAAGAATCAAATTGGAATTCACCAGATTAGTCATATTTTATTAGTTCAGTTTAAATATTGTGAAAAATAAGTCAATTTTCTGCCTAAAATGTAATTTTACGAGAACAAAGTGGTCATTTTACAATAATAAATCTGTAAAATGTGATGTTTTTTTCCTGAGAATTTCAAAAACATTATGAGAATAAAAAGTCTTCATTTTTACGAGAAAAATATATTTTTAAGAGGATACAGTCGTAATTGTACATAAAAAAGTCATAACTTAAGCTCTTGATTATAATTTGAGGAGAATAAAAAATTGATGACTTACTTTTTTAGATTGAATCAAATTTCCTTATATTTTCTTTAATATTTTTGTAGTATTGTTCTTACAGTGATATAAATGTAAAGTTGATTGGCTCTCTTCGCCATGTGTTAAACTGCATATGACAAGAACAAATAAAAATTGAAACTTAAAATAAAAGTAAAAAAAAAAAAAAGAAAAAAAAACAGAATTTATATTTTAAAAAGTACATTTAATTTAATATATATATTTTTTTTTTACAAAAATGATGTAATGAGGAAAAAATAAAAATTTTCAAGTCATAATGAGTCAATGAATATAATAACGCTCATAATAACAATAATGCTTTTGTTGTTGTTAACGGGAAAGGACGTTCATGGCAAGAGGTCTGCTGTGGCTACTGAACATTTGAACTATTTTGCCGCATTCCTGACAACATTTCAGGATTACAAGATCAGAACAGTTTGCTGACACCCTTGCCTTGAACACGGACCGGCAAGAGGTACGGATTTTCTGAATAAACGAGTCGAAAGTACCGATAGCCGCCAGCAAGCCAAGCTAAATGGCTAACTGCTGAAGTTCAAAGTGGTTGCCTAGAAACAATGCCACGCAACAAGCTAAATGATACCGTCCCTGGAAATCCAGGTCTAGAATCAGAAACAGCGCCATATTTGCCATTGAATGAAAAGGTTTCGATGTCATATGGTGCCTTGAAGAGTGTAATGTCAGAGCGAGTGCAGGAAACTGCAAACTGGCTTGGAAATGAACAATCAGAACAACAGATTCAAGAGGAGTTTCTCTGAAATCCATGATGAGGTCAAGAACCTTAGGGAGGAAAATAGAGCACTGCACAATGATATGCTGCGTTGCGCACTGCTCTGAAGGAAGAGAAAGAAGCAAAGGAAAAAAAATGAAGAGTACAACTGAGGAGATGGATCAAAATGCACAAATGAACGATGTATGACATACTGGGCAGTCGAGAACAGAGGAAAACCAGATGAAATTAATGTTGCTTCAGCGTAGCCACAAATTGCCAGTTTTCTACAATCAAAGGACATGGATGTAGATATCGACACCATTGATACTTGCATCCCACTGTGTGGTAGAAAAAATGCCACACCAGTCATCATCGTTCAAGTTCACCAGCAGAAAATTACAAACTGCACTGCTGGAACAGGAAAAGAAGCTGAAAGGTACAAACGTCTACATGAATGAGCATCTGACAAAATGCAACACTGACACTGTCAAGAAAGCACGTGACTCGAGGAAGCAGGGAAAGATTCAAGGCACGAGGAGCGCCAATTGCAAAATCTACATCAAGCTAAATGGAAAACCAGAACAGGCCACAATGCTTGTTGTCGAAGGATCTGGATAAATATTAAAGATCACATCACCATGACAAGAAGGATACAACCCAGAAACAATCGATGCAGTTGGAAGGATGACATTCAGTAATTTTCTTAAGATATTTCACATTTGGCAAAGGGTACATGTTGAATACAGGAAGTGAACAAATGCATTAGTAATTGATATGAAAAGGTGAGGAGGTAGGATTAAAAAAGCTCTGATTTTTCCTACTCCTTTCCAGTATAACCCGTATGCATATTTGAAGTAAATTAAACTAAACCAAACCAATTCTCAGTTTTGAGTGACATTAACAATATGTTTTGATGCACTGTATGGCACCAAAATCGACTTCTAATATCTTTATTGCCTTCTGAGACGAGCAAGATATTCGAGTCCTCACCTGATGCGGCACAAGGCCGAGCGACGTGGGAGGTTCGTTCATTCGGTCGTCACTGCTGCTGGCCACCGCGTAGCCTCTGCAGGGAAGAAAGGGAGACATGCACGGTGACGTCCTTCACTTGTATGTCTATGCCATGAGGAGGAGGATGAGCAATTTGGATAAAAATAAACACAGCACAGAGTGAAGCACAGGGAGAGTGAGAAAAGAGGCAAAAAAACGCAAGAGAGGTCATGAGCCCCTTACTGATGTCACATCTGAAAGTAAAAGTCACATATGAGGAAAGCAAAAAGCACCGAAAACATGGATGGAAAAACCATTGCCACTATCCTGTAGATAGGGAAGACATAAAAATACCACAAGAACAAAGCCACAGAATACAGGCTTCCCTCGTGTTACGTTTTGTGTTCTGCCATTTTTTAGTTACGATGCACATTATTGAAAATGTACAAAAAGAAAAAAAAAGTTACGTGCGAGCTGCAAAGGCGGAAGAATATATAGACAAAAAAAAAATATTTTTAGTAAACATTTTCCCCTTCATTTTGTCTCCCAAGCATGAAGCAGACACTTCTGATTGTGTCAAAGACAAAAAAGTGAAAGTGACAAGTGAAGTGAAATTAGACAATGGAAAATGCTGAGAAAGTGGAGAAACGGCAATCAACATTGGCTGCAGGCCAGTCCAAGCCCCTCAAATAGTGTGACGATCATCAAGCATAAAGATGGTATCTTTCAACATGTGAAAACATCTGCTCACAAAGAGTGATAATTAAGCAGAGTAGTGGTCTCATTCCTCCTCCCAATAAGCCTGTCTGTCCTGCCTTTGCAACACCCTTTCAAGTGTGCAAGACAATCACAGTGATAAAAGTAAGGAGTTGTTCCCTTTTTTTTAATTTACTTTTCATTTCATTCTTTCATTACATAACTTCATTCTTTTCATTAAATCTTTCCTCCTCCCTGAGCTATCAACTTATCGTGGTGAAGTTTCCAAGTCCCGATGATCCGAGGAGCTAAGTTGTTGGGGGGTGTTATGCCCCTGGTAGGATCACCCACGACAAACAGGTCCTTGGTGAGGGACCAGACAAAAACTGGCTCAATAGAACCCTATGACGAAACAAACCATGGGTCCACGTTTTCCCTTGCCTGGACACCGGTCACTGGGGCCCCCCTCTGGAGCCAGGCCTGGAGGAGGGGCACGATGGCTAGAGTCTGGTGGCTGGGCCTACACCCATGGGGCCCGGCCGGGCACAGCCCAAAGAGACGACATGGGTCTCCCCTCCAATGAGCTCATCACTCATGGGAAGGGCCAAAGCGGTCGGGTGCAGAGTGAGCTGGGTGGCAGCCAAAGGCGAGGACCTTGGCGGTCCGATCCTAGACTACAAAAGCTAGGTCTTGGGACATGTAATGTCACCTCTTTGATAGGGAAAGAGCCTGAGCTGGTGCACAAGGTTGAGAAGTTCAGATATAGTCGGACTCACCTCAAAGCACAGCAAGGGTTCTGGAACCAGTCCTCTCGAGAGGGGATAGACTTTGTTCCACTCTGGCGTTGCCAGCAGTGAGAGGCCACGGGCAGGGGTGGCAATTCTTGTTGCGCCCCGGCTTGTGGCCTGTATGTTGGAGTTTAACCTGGTGAATGAAAGGGTAGTTTCCCTTCGCCTTTGAGTCGGGGGACGGTTCCTGACTGTTTTTTGTGCTTATGCGCCAAACAGCAGTTCAGAATACCCACCCTTTTTGGAGTCTCTAGAGGGAGTACTGGAGAGTGCTCCCTCAGGGGATTCCCTTGTTCTGCTGGGGGACTTCAACGCTCATGTTGGCAGCAACAGTGAGACCTGGAGAAGGGCGATTGGGAAGAACGGCCCCCCTGAACTGAACCCCAGCGGTGCTTTGTTATTGGACTTCTGTGCTCGTCACAGATTGTCAATAACAAACACTATGTTCAAGCATAAGGGTGTCCACATGTGCACTTGGCACCAGGACACCGTAGGCCGCACTTCAATGATTGACTTTGTGACCGTATGTTTTGGACACAGTGAAGAGAGGGGCAGAGCTGTCAACTGATCTTGGTGGTAAATTGGCTCCGATGGTGGGGGAGGATGCCAGTCAGACCTGGCAGGGCCAAACGTATTGTGAGGGTCTGCCGGGAACGACTGGCAGAGGAGTGTCCCATCTCCGGGACAGCTTCGGGCCATGTAAGGGCCTCCGTTGTCGAGGCAGCTGATCGGAGCTGTGGCCGTAAGGTGGTCGGTGCCTCTTGTGGCGGTAATCCTAGAACCCGTTGGTGGTTGGTGAGGGATGCTGTCAAGCTGAAGAAGTTCTAGACAGGAGGATCCGCCAGATAGTTTAATCTTGGATTCAGGCGGAGCAGTGTGGTTTTCGTCCTGGTCGTGGAACTGTGGAACAGCTCTACACTCTCTGCAGGGTCTTTCAGTGGGGAAGGGGAGTTTGCTCAACTAGTTTACATGTGTTTTGTGGACTTGGAGAAGGCATTTGACCATGTTCCTCGAGAAATTCTGTGGGGAGTCCCCCGGGAGTATGGGGTATCGGACCAGCTAATTCAGGCCGTTCGTTCCCTGTATGACCTGTGTCAGAGTTTGGTTTGCATTGCCAGCAATATGTAGGACCCGTTTCCTGTGAGGGTTGGACTCAGCTAGGGCTGCCCTTTGTCACCGATTCTGTTCATTATTTTTATGGACAGAATTTCTTGGCGCAGCCAGGGTGTTGAGGGGTTCCGGTTTGGTGGCTGCAGGATTTAGTCTCTGCTTTTTGCAGATGATGTGGTCCTGCTGGCTTCATCAAGCCGTGAACTTCAACTTTCACTGGATCGGTTCGCAGCCGAGTGTCAAGTGGCCGGGATGAGAATCAGCACCTTCAAGTCCGAGTCCATGGTTCTCGCCCGGAAAAGGGTGGAGTGCCATCTCCGGGTCGGGGATGAGATCCTGCCCCAAGTGGAGGAGTTTGGGTACCTCAGGGTCTGTTTCACAAGTGAGGGAAGGATGGAACGCGAGATCAACAGATGAATTGGTGTGGCGTCTGCAGTGATGCGGACTCTACATCGGTCCGTTGTGGTGAAGAGAGAGCTGAGCCGAAAGGCAAAGCTCTCAATTTACCGGTCAATCTACGTTCCTAACCTCACCTATGGTCATGAGCTTTGAGTAGTGACCAAAAGGACAAGTTCGCGGGTACAAGCGGCCAAAATTAGTTTTCTCCGTAGGATGGCTGGGCTCTCCCTAAGAGATAAGGTGAGAAGCACTGTCATCCGGGAGAGACTCGGAGTAGAACCGCTACTCCTCCGCATCGAGAGGTGCCAGATGAGGTGGCTTGGGCATCTGGTCAGGATGCCTCCCGGACGCCTCCCTGGGGAGGTGTTCAGGGCAAGTCCGACTGGTAGAAGGCCTCAGGGAAGACCCAGGACAAGTTGGAGAGACTACGTCTCCCAACTGGCCTCGGAACGCCTCGGGATCCACCGGGAGGAGCTGGACGAAGTAACTGGGGAGAGGGAAGTCTGGGCCTCCCTGCTTAAGATGCTGCCGCCGCGACCTAATCTCGGATAAGTGGTAGAAGATGGATGGATGGATAGTTAATCTTTCTATTATTGTATTTGATATGCTTTCCATGTGTTCTGTGTACAGTGTGAGGGACTTAGGTGTTCATGTAGGTATAATTTAGATACACACACACTAAAACTAGACATGCATTGCCATCGTAGGAATGGAACTCATATGTAAACCGAGGACCTCCTGTAGAGTGGTAATTATTACAATAAATTTGAAATATAGTCTGTCCTGTCGGAAGCAAAGTTATAAAATATATGTCACTTGGCTGACTGATCATTTCACTCCCATGATGAGTAACAAGCAAGATGAAGAGGTTGATACTTGTATTGTATATTTTCTCGCTACCGTTTGAGTGTTAAGTTGCTGTGTGATGAGTTTAGTGTTTTTTGTAAGATGACACCATGAGTCAGACTGTTACATTGAGTAATGACCTCCTGTGATTTCCAGTGGGTTGACAAGCTCATTGTGAGTTTTTTTTTCAAAGCTCATGATTGGCTCCTGTCAAATTAAGAGCTGCCTGGCTCTCACAAACTCGTGCGCGGATTGGCTCCTGTCAAATTAAGAGCTGCCTGGCCCTCACAAACTCGTGCGCGCCACAATACCTCATTTTATGACATGGACATGTGCAGGTTATAGTCCGGTGCGGCTTATATATGTACAAGTCTGGTTTTCTCTCTAAATTTAGTGAGTGCGGCTTAAATACAGGAAATTATAATACGTTATTTTTCCTCAATATATCACATATGACTTCTTCTCACTCAATTACAATTGTTTTCTCTTAATATTTTGACTTTCTTCTTGTAAAATTATTGCTGATTATTCCATTTTTGTTGTTGTTTTATTTCTTTCTTGTTTAGTTATAATTTTGAATGTGCTGCGGGCCGCAAATGGCCCCCAGGTCACACTTTGGACACCCCCGCTGTCAACCAAGCTTAGTAGATGGTCCTTTTTTTGCTGTGAATGATCATTCGTTAAATGACACGTCTTTATTACACACATGAATGAAGTCGCCGATGAGCAAATGTGCTGTGTGTTTTGCCGTTCAGCTCATTTTGAATCTTTGTATTTTATTTCTATTATGAATTGTGAGGTTATCATTAATAACCTACAAGGATGAGTCGCATGACAGTCATTGCATAAAGCATAAGAAATGATAAAAACAAATTGAAAGACTATAAACTGGCAGACAGAGGTACCCTCATAAAGATTTGTTCTTGAACCGTTTAGCGCTCAAAGCTTTTTACCCAGGATGGACAGTGTCTGTGGTGGCTCATAACACGTCACAAAAAAAGTGCTGATGACTCAGGAAATGCAGTGGCTCTACAGCGACTTTGCTTGAGTTCTTTCAGAGAGCTTGTAGGACTTTCACTGCATCACTGACTCATCTTTACAGTATGTGTTATAAAAATTGTACCCTGGACTGCTTAGGGATTGTTCATTTGACAGAAAAATCAACATGATACTACCGTTGTAGCTGCTCAACACAAGGTTGCTACAGTGACTATGCTCACCCTTCACTGTGTTGTAAAATGGACACCATCATCTCCACAGCCAGCGCTCCAGCGATCATGGCCAGACCCGGTCGGCTTACAGTGCACTGCTGATCCAGAGTCCGATCTCGGGTTGACTAATAAGAAAAGAAATGTGTTGTATTTAATTATAATATTTCAACAAGCTGTAACCATAGAGCTTTTATAGAAGGACGGTCATCACTGAATGATGTGCAGGTTTTGATACTTGATGAATTGTGTTTCCAACATGACTTGCAGCAAAATGTTGTGGGGGAGAAAAGCACCAAAAAAAGAGGACAACGATTTTCAAAGGCATTGGTGGAGTAATTTCAACATCATAATGCTGTTTATTATGCTACCCCTAGCTGCATATTGCAGGGCTAATAAGCCTCCATTCACATGGGAAATGGCCAGGGCGTCTGTAGCTGACTGCTCCGCAGGTCGTATTTTTTTGTCCACCTTTGGAGCTTTTCAAGCAACACAATAAAATTCTACAAGGTGGCGTTTTGACTAAAATAGCCCCCTGTCACACGGTTAATGAGCGCTGCTTTCAAGGGCGAGTAGAACAATAGCATCTCTGCAGAGGCACAGGGGACTTTACTTCATTATTGCAGACCTTTGACGTCAACTATTCATCCTTACGAGTCCTTTAAATATCCTTAATCATTTGTCACAAAAGACAAAAAATGTCAGCTTCCCAAAAACTGCTGTAAAAAAGTCATATATTAATATTTTATCCCACAAAACCTTGTTCAGCCTGAAATACTTATCAAATGTAAAAAAATATATTTTAATAATATTAATTATATTCGGGGGAGTTTTATCCATTTAAAGGCCAAATGTTATTGTTTTTTAATTAAAATAACTAGGTTAATTTGCTTATTACGGTAATGGTAATGGTCTTGTTTATTTCAAATATGCATAACCATTTACATATAAGTATAACATGTTTACCCTGGCAAAATTCAACATGTCCAAAAGGAGTAAGAGAATTATTAAATTTTGTGCTTCAGTAACTTTGCTGCTTCATTTTTTATTTTTGTGACCCCCTCCAAAAATTGCTTCAGTATGTAACAGTTGTGTAAAATGTGTCTTAAAAAACACTGAAGCAGTAGCGAGTGGGGTGCCCATTACGTCGCTACCAGCCGATCGAGAAGGTAGTGTGGGTTGATCGCGCTTTGTAGATGTCATATGACATCAGTCAGCTGATATTAAGCTCCCCTCCTGATTCGTTGTTGCAGTAAGATGACTACAGCTGACTACAACTACAATGAACTGTGTCCAATGAACGCTACATAGTTATTGTGACTGACACATTACCGGTACTCAGGTTATGTACACAAATATTGAGGAATTACAGTGGTGTGAAAAAGTGTTTGCCCTTTTCCTGATTTCTTACTTTCTTTGCATGTTTGTCACACGTAAATGTTTCAGATCATCAAACTAAATTAAATATTAGTCAATGACAACATAACTTAACAAAAAATGCAGTTTTTAAATGAAACTTTTGATTATTAAGGAAGAAAAAAAATACAAATCTAGTCACTGTGTGACCCCTAGAAAGAAAGTAATTGAGATCTATCAGTCTGGAAAAGGTTATAAAGCCTTTTCTAAAGCTTTGGGACTCCAGCGAACCACAGTGAGAGCCATTATCCACAAATGGAGAAAACATGGAACAGTGGTGAACCTTCCCAGGAGGGGCCAGCCGACCAAAATTACCCCAAAAGCGCAACGACAACTCATCCAAGAGGTCACAAAAGACCTCACAACAACATCCAAAGAACTGCAGGGCTTGATTGCAGTTGTTGCCGCTAAGGGTGGCCCAACCAGTTATTAGGTTTAAGAGGCAATCGCTTTTTCACACAGGGCCATGTAGATTTTTTTTCTCCCTTAACCCCTTAAGTGCCAAAGTCTCAAAATTGCGACAAGCAACATTGCTGAATTTAACAATGCAAATATAGTGCGTCCTGTAGTTCATACTACTACACAAGAACATGATGGACATCTGTAACTTCCATCTGAGCAACAGTTGTGGGTGTTTCTATGCACAGTTTAGAAGTTTATAGAGTTTGACGCACCGTGTGCGTGCGGCAGTGTATCTACTTGCCATGACAGTCCACACGCAGCATACTTGAGCCAATGCTTTGCTAAACCGTGCTCTGGGTCGCAAGTGGGGACACTGCTAATAGTGCTAATAAACACTGCTAATAGTGAGGGGGTAGTGGGAATGTAAAAAAAAACGCAGAAATAGCGGCATATGCAATACCATACTCGCAGACTCCCCGACAAAAAATACACTGCTAATAGATAGATATAACCTGAGAATACAATGACCTGGATGAATGAGACTATTCACAGGTATAATAGCTAGATACTTTATATCTATCTATGTAATAATAGCAGTAATAATGGCGGTGCAGCCAGCAGTGGTGTTCAATTTCCCACTGTAAATGAAAAGATGAGGAAGAGTATCACAAGTCCATCAGACATTTTGATGAGCCTGTATCGTGGAGGGAGGGATGTGACAAATTCTGAGCCTGGTGATGTCATAATATGCACATTAGATGAGAAAATTTACTCCCATCACAAACTTTGGGTCATACTGATGATTTTTCTAAGTTACAGTATACTTTGGGACTTTGTCATATAAAAGGCTGAAAAAGTGTGAGCACCCCTGCAGTAGAGTCTCAGTTCTTAGAGTGTTTTTTCTATATGTGTGAGTTGTCAGGTGTTCTCCTTACATCTCCTGGCGCCACCACGTCATTGCAGAAGTAGCAGCCCAGCTTGTGCCCAGGAATGTTGGAGAACAGAGAGGATCCTGTGACGGAGGGCGCAGAGCCCGCCGGCGTGGAGGATGAGGAAGAGGAAGCTGACGAACAGGAAAGGGAGGAGCCTGCATCACCAGCGCAGGCATTTTGTTCAACTTGGGCTTTCTTCAGGCCATGGCGCATCACTACGAATGTGTCGAAGCCGAGAGCGGCGTTGATTACCAGCTGGTGAAGACAGAGATGACAGTTTGTGAAGGAGTTTGGATTTTATATGTTTTGCAGCAATATGCCGGTGGTTGGAGTTACAGCCTATCCCAGATGACATCGGGCGAGAGGCCTGGACTGGTCGGCAGTCTATCACAGGACACATTTAAACAAACAACCATTTAACATCAATTCACACCTATGGACAATTTGGTGGCCCCAATTACACTAACATGTATGTTTTTGGGATCCCAAAAACGTGCATGTTAGCCTAATTGGAGCCTCCAAATTGGATACATGAAATTCTGCAAAAGAGGATTCAATATTAATGAATGGAATATTTAATATTTAGCATAGAAAACCAGTTTGTGACTTACTAAATGTTTTTTACCATTACTAGATCCCTGTAGACATGAAATAACACTCCTATAGTCACCTTAACACTCCTATTATTCTTTGTTTACACCATGTTGCTAATGCACGGGCTACGGGTTCACTGCAGGGACACGAGACCATCACAGCTTTAAGCACAGCATGCTAGCGAGCTAACTAGTTAGCCTCCAATTTATTTATTCTAAACTTAAAAAAGAGTTTCAAACGGAGTGGGGAAGAAGGACAAAGCAAGAAGGCAAAAACTTACCACTTCTACACAGAATGGGAGGAGAACTTGTTTTCACTTTATGATGTTGTGCATGCCATGGCTGACTACAGGCAGTGTTAAGGTAATGTAATGTACTGTCATTTCTCATCAATGTTTTGTGTCATTACGCACGCCTAATGATCAGAGTACTACGTATGACTTGTCTTTCAATATATTTTGACCACGAAACAGCAATCATTGATGATTTAATTCTTTTTTTTTTTAAAGCGATGCAGCGAGGGACAATTGAACTCATAGAATCTGCAACCAGCAAATGCGTTGTTGATTCTATACTGCTCAGAAAAATTAGAAGAACACTTCGAAAACACATCAGATCTAAACTGGGGGAAAAATGATCTTGAATATCTTTCCTGATAATAAGTAGGTGATGTATTAGTAACAAAATGATGCCACATAATTTGATAGAAATGAAAATGATCACCCTATAGACGGGGGAAATCAAAGACACCCCAAAAATGAAAGTGAAAAAATGATGCAGCACACTGGTCCATTTGGTTAAAATGTCATTGTAGCAACTCAAAATGATTCTCAGTAGTTTGTGTGGCCCCCACGTGCTTGTACGCATGCCTGACAACATCGGGGCATGCTCCTAATGAGACTACGGATGGTGTCCTGGGGGATCTCCTCCCAGATCTAGACCAGGGCATCACTGCGGTACCTGGACGCATGCAGGAGATTCCAGGAGACAGGTAGTTACTCCAGGAGAGCTGGACAGGGCCGTAGAAGGCCCTTCAACCCTCAGCAGAATCGGTATCTGCTCCTTTGTGCAAGGAGGAACAGCATGAGCACTGCCAGAGCCCTACAAAATGACCTCCAGCAGGCCACTGGTGTGAATGTTTTTGACCAAACAATCAGAAACAGGCTCCATGAGGGTGGCCTGAGGGCCCGACGTCCTGTAGTGGGCCCTGTGCTCACTGCCCAGCACCGTAGAGCTCGATTGGCATTTGCCATAGACCACCAGAATTGGCAACTACACCACTGGTGCCCTGTGCTCTTCGCTGATGAGAGCAAGTTCAACCTGAGCACATGTGACAGACGTAAAAAGGGTCTGGAGATGCCGTGGAGAACGTTATGCTGCCTGCAACATCATTCAGCATGACCAGTTTGGTGGTGGGTCAGTGATGGTCTGGGGAGGCATATCCCTGGAAGGACGCACAGACCTCTACAGGTTAGATAATGGCACCCTGACTGCTATTAGGTATCGGGATGAAATCCTTGGACCCATTGTCAGAACCTACGCTGGTGCAGTGGGACCTGGGTTCCTCCTGGTCCACGACAATGCCTGACCTCATGTGGCTAGTGTATGCAGTTAGTTCCTGGAGGATGAAGGAATTGATACCATTGACTGGCCCACATGTTCACCTGACCTAAACCCAATAGAACACCTCTGAGACATTATGTTTAGGTCCATCCGGCGCCGCCAGTTTGCTCCTCAGACTGTCCAGGAGCTCATGGATGCCCTGGTCCAGATCTGGGAGGAGATCCCCCAGGACACCATCCGTAGTCTCATTAGGAGCATGCCCCGACGTTGTCAGGCATGCGTACAAGCACGTGGGGGCCACACAAACTACCGAGAATCATTTTGAGTTGCTACAATGACACTTTGGCAAAATGGACCAGTGTGCTGCATCATTTTTTCACTTTCATTTTTGGGGTGTCTTTGATTTCCCCCCTCTATAGGGTGATCATTTTCATTTCTATCAAATTATGTGGCATCATTTTGTTACTAATACATCACCCACTTATTATCAGGAAAGATATTCAAGATCATTTTTCCCCCAGTTTAGATCTGATGTGTTTTTTAAGTGTTCCTCTAATTTTTTTGAGCAGTATAGAATCAACAACGCATTTGCTGGTTGCAGCAATGTAGTGCACTCAATTTTGCCTCCATTGCTTAAAACACAACGCCGAAAAGCTTGACCCCCGGTATGCAGAGACGAGGCGATGGCGTGCAAAACTAAGGAATCTTTAATGAAACCGGCGCAGGTATTAACAAAAAGACAGGAGCAAAACCAAAAGAGACAGAGGGGAAAACGCTCTGTTGACACATACTGTAAACAGGTAGGTAAATCTAGGTAACGGCTCCGGTGAGGAAACTAGGAATATCAATAACAACAATGAACCAGCGCCGCACATTCGACGGCGCTGGCCTTTTATCCGCCACAAATGTTAATTGACCTCAGCTGCGTGGCCACCAGGCGAGAAGCGGCTGCCTCTTCCTCCCCGGAGAAGGCACAGCCCACCAAAATAAGAGCGCAGGACAGGGGACGCTTGCTCCTGTCCTGCAGAACGTCACAAATTTCCATCTTTGATTTTTTTTTAAACACAATTTTAAAAGCAAGAAATAAACATTTTTGTGAACGAGCCTGAGGAATGGGATCTAATAGGATATGCGTGAAGCAGTCATGAATGGGTGTGTGCGTGAACAATAGAGTGGGGAGGAGGTGGGAAGATCGTAGTAAACTAACAATACCATCGCTCCTTTCTTATTGAATGGGCTTCTAATCTCTAATTAGTCGGCAATTAAGTGAAATTTTAGATGTTTTATTCAGGTGTTTTGGCCATTTTAGAATCTATTCACGGCGCCATTGCAAAGTGGGAAGATTACCGTTTTGGCCGTCATTGAATCTTTTCAGGGCAGCATTGCAAAGTAAGAAGACGGCTTTTTTTATGTCAAACAACTGACAGTTTGTGTGGATCTTGTGAATGATTGTGACTGAGCTAGGACTCAGTAATTAAAGTCTACACACGACGGCTTCATTGCTTAAAAAACGAAACTTTTTCGTGCATGAAGCTTCTGCTTGAGTCGGCATTTTGGCCGCTATATGCGGTCAGATATTGACCAAGGGATACAAAATGGGTGGCCGCTGGCCGCGTTAGCGAGGTGACCGCTATACACAGGGTCGTAAATGAACACGTAAATTTTATGCGGGGGATTTTTCAGTGGCCGCTATAGGCAGGCGGCCGTTATAGACAGGTGGCCACTCAGACAGGTTTGACTGTATTTGATTGAGGGAAATAAGTATTTCATCACCCACCAACCAGCAAGCATTTTGATCCCCCCAATCTGGTTATGTGAAGCACACAAATGAGTTCAGTCCTTTTCAGAAAGTCTTCTAATCCCAATTCATTATGTGAATAAAAGACACCTGTCACACAAACACTCTGTTCCATTCAAACCTCTAAACTACCATGGGCAAGACACCAGAGCTGTCAAAGGATCTCAGGGTCTCACCATCTCATTTCTTGGTGTGACCTATTTATTAATATCTATTAATGTTTGGCTAATACAATTTATTGCTGCCTGAAAGGCCTATATTGTTTATTGTTGCCTGGTGTGGTGCACTAATTTTCTGGTGCCTATGTGGCTTCATTAAGTATGTTTATTGCCGCCTGTGTGACATGTACTGTTTAAGTGTGTTTTGCTGCATCCCTTAGGTATTCCTCGTTTTTCTTATTAAACAATTCCGTCACTGTTGACGTCCACAACTGCTCATGCACCCAAAAAGGGAATCACTACTACTACACTAGTAATAAAATGTCAACCTTCTTGCTCTAAAAGGTGCATCCTGGTCCTGATGTGACGTCTGCAAACCAGGCAGATGGTGACCACTCTCACTTGATGTACACGACCTTCCGTCCTCACCTTTCTCTTACTGGCAGCGATCACAGTGGGCAGCCAGCGGCTCTCCCTGGTGTCCATTAGCAAGAAGACCACGTCATGCCCCGAAATGAGCTTCTCCAGCTGCTCCACATCCATCTCGGCCTGGGAGTGGGTGGCTTGGGAGAAATTCACAGGGTGGCCGGGCATGGGGATGCTCATATTGTAACCCTCAGCTTTCTGGAAAACACACAAGCAGGCTGAATTTACCAACTTGTGTAAATACAAGGAAGTACAATTCTACTTCTTAGACCACCCCTGAGTCCCTAGGACTTTTCCATTGTTGTTGAGTATTGGTTCAGTCCAATGATGGCTGTCAGACAAATTCTTTATAAAAATTACATTGAGGAACATCACGTTTACACTTGCACAGTTCAACGTGTCCAAAAAGGAGTAGGAATAAGCCGGGTTTATTTAATCCTATTCCTTCCCCATGTCTCAGCAATTTAAAGTTTGTCGCTGTGCCCCGCCCACATTCTATGGTGTAGGCCAGTGGTTCCCAAACTTTTCACAGTTGTGTGCTCCTTCAGACATTTGTCTTGAAGTCATGTACCCTCTACTGCTGCACACTTAAAAAACAAACAATTTTTACATTTCGTTAAATTGTAATATTAAACATGATTAATTGCTTAATTCATTTTATAGTAAGTAATTCTGGTTCAAAAATTTGTATTGTCCATGGTAAAATTTGATAAAAGTTTTACATGAGCAGTGATACATAGATATAAGATGTTAATTCCTCTTGGAGATGAATAAAGTATCTACGGTAAGTATTCATCGTACATATCTTTTATTTCAGCCAGATGTTGGGATGCTTCCCTTTTTGAACTTGAGCTTCACTTGTGTGCACTTGCAATCGCTATGATTTAAATCTGCATGCTAATTTGATACCAAATTGAAACGGAGAGTTTAATAAACTTGACAAAACAGTATCCGAAGTAAAAAAAAAAATACATACAAGCAGCGATAATGCCTCATTTTCAGGGGAATCTCCACTCTCTCATCCTGACATGCACATACTGTACATTGACAGGTTTTCACGGTGCGGGGATTGGAGCACCAATATCAGTTAAACCTTCAAGATTCAACACTCTTAATACACAACATAATCGTCAAACTTACTTACTTATTCATATAACCAACCTGGGGGGTGGGGGTGGGGGGGGTTGGGGGGGTTACTGAGTGATTTTTTTGGGGGTTTGTGTTCGGAACTTCCAAAATATAAAATTTTCCAGATTTTTCATGCATAAAAAGGTCCTCAAAGATGCAATGAAACGTATAGAACAATAATAATGATGAACACTGCAGTTTCAAGAGGGGCTTCGCAACACTTTTGCTCAGTCCTCGGGCCCTAATAATCAATTCCTGTCTTTAAATCTTACCATTTTCTAGTATGGAGAGAAAATGAAAAAAAAATATGGAAAAGAAAGGAGTTCAACTATAATAGGTAAATAAATAATAATAAACAAAAGATCAATACAAATAATTAAAAATCTTTTAATTAAAATGAATAAATAATACAGGAGGAAAACAATTACAGAAAAATTGCATAATGTATAAATAAATGCATTATATGCACTAAACTTTTTACAGTGGCGTATCCTTACAGACATGAAGGCATGTACCCCTACTCCTGCACACTTAGAAACCACATGCCTTTTTTTATCTTAATTAACTTGAAATATTGAACATAATTAATGAGTTGATTAATTCTGTAGCAATTCCGGATCAAAAAAGGGTGTTTTGCATGGTCACATTTTAAAATGAGTTTCACATGAGCACTGACAGATATGTAATCATCCTACATATTTTATTCAAATTTAATGTTGGCATCCTTCTGTTTGAATGGATTTAATTTGACCTTCACATTTTGTCCACTCACGATGGCTATGGTTTAAGTCTTCATATTAATTTAATACCAAATTGAAGGGGACAGTTTAACAATCACGATAAATCAGTATCCCAAGTGCAAAAATACATACAACCAAAAAGCCCTTCTGTTCTGCTTTCCTTGCAACGTGAGGCGTTCAGGCACACTCATAATAATGGGTGTTAGGCGCTAATTGTTTTTCATTTTCATTCACGTAGCCCCTGTTACAATTGGTGTACTCCTCGGGGTACATGTACCCCACTTTGGGAAACTAAGTACTACGCTATAACTTATTAAATAATAACAGATGAATGAAATTCAGGATAAATGGTAACAGACAGTATGGTACCAAATACCCTGCAAATACGATATGCAGTATAACTGTTTTTTCATACTGTACTGCATGTACTTAGAAACCTACAAACCTACATACTGTACCTATACAAACAATGTACTAAGTACATTGTGTGAGTTCTTTCCTCAGTCCATTCCACAATTTTACTCAACATACTGATATGCTAAAAGTTTTTTTTTTGCATTGTGCAAAAATGTATTTTTTTCCCTGAGGTCATATGCTGGTGGTAGAAAGGAACTACCTTAGCACCACTAATTCTAAGATTTAGGTGGCTGTATTTTATGACACGTTCTGTTATGGGCAGGATATCCTGTGATGCGGAGACTGAGATGACATCTTTAAATGAGCTCACACAGAGTGAAACGACAAGTCAGGAACGCTAAATTTGAAATAACGAAGGAGGAAAGGAGGAATAGCTTCGGCTAACAAACCAACTCACCATGGGAGGTGGAAACAAGAATGTGCAGGAAAAAGAGAATAAAACCAGGAAAATTGGAATGGGCAAATTAAGATGCAAAGGAATGCATCAGCACTAACTCAACGGTAAACTAATGAACTGGGAAACCCATGCTGCTGCCTATGTGCTTTGAAGAACCACAAATAAATGATTAGGAGCAAGTCTGCCCCACTGCACCGCCAAACACCGGAACTAGAGAATGCGAAGAAAGTAGAGAATGTCAAGAAAGTAAAAGTAAATCTGAGAAAACACCAGGGACGTCACTAGGATTGAAAGATGGAGGGGGCAATGCACCGGAAATTTCTCATCACACCAGCTTAGGCTTTATCAATGAATTCATTATTTGAAAAGCTTTTATCAGCACTTGTTATCTGGCTCTCTCACTTCCTTCCCTGCTTCACGATATCCTCTTTTTATTACAGAATAATAAATATCACATTCATACAACATCGTTTTTTCTTCCGCTAGTAAACATACACATAGGTAAACATTACATTACATTACCAATTAATTAAAGTATGTGAAAAATTCAATGCTAATGAAGTCCTCGTCTTCAAATAAAACACACTCTGCTGACCTCCAGACAATGCATACAGCTTCCACCTGGTCTAGTAGAATCCAGGAATAGAGAAAGAGGAGAACTTTCAATATTAGTGCAGACTTGCCAACATGTTTGAATTTGTATGCTTCCCAGATCTCCATTTTGTTGCATTTCGCTGTTTTCAGTTTCAAGTTCAGTCTGTACAGTACAGATAAATAAACATGTATTATCAGTTTCTCAATAGTATTTCAAATCAGGAGAGCGTGAAAACATTTCTGTCCCAGTGGAGGCATGACTGAAAATAACTAAGAACCACTGGTTTAGACGCACAAGCATCAACTTGATCGCCGGAACAACAGGCTTTTATGGCAGATTTGAATGAGCAGGCACAATAATCCCTAATAAAAACAAGAGCTACTGTTACAGCTGTAATTTAGGCCAAGCTAAAACTCAACTCTGAACCCCCAATGTCACTTCCTGTCTGTTCCCCACCGGAAGACAATTGCAGCAACACATATCACAAGTCTTATTTTTGTCTTAAATGGCTTATTTACTCTTATTATGTATGGTATATTGTGTAATATTTGTGTAAAAATGGTTATAAACAGGTTTTCTATGCTCCAAATATGAATATATTCAAATGATTATAAGGGATCCTACTTAGCAGAAATTCACTTATCACAACCACTGACTGTGGAAACTTTCCACTGGACCGCAAGCAACGTGGATTCTGTGCCTCTCCTCTCTTCCTCCAGAGAGACAAAAAAGTGAGTAAAAACACCTTAATTATGTTAACAACTACCGTCGATGGCCAAATTTAGAATGACTGTCTTACTGCGCCCAACCTCAACAGCAATGGCACGCTGCGATAGGTCTTGCTTATGCAGCTCAACAATTCGACCACGTTCAAAAAGAGAAAGCTTCTTAGCTTTAGCCATCAGGAGGGCATGACAATGTGAATGCCTGACAGAAAATAAAAAGAGCAGATTTTGGCTTTTATAGACTGTGGTCTTAAATTTTTGATCAGGTAAAAAAACAACCTATTTCAGCTTTTTTGGCACCTGCAAACAGGTTTGTTTTGTTTGTTTTGTTTAAATTATAAGTTCCAAATGGTTTTTTTGTCTCACCCCCCCTTCTTGCTTTTGCATTTTGTGGCTCTACTTAAAACTTCATTAAGCTCCAAATGTGCAAAATGCTCTTCTTCTTCTTTTCCTTTCGGCTTTTCCCTTCAGGGGTCGCCACAGTGAATCAATTGCCTCCATCTAACCCTGTCTTCTGCATCCTCTTCTCTCACACCAACTACCTTCATGTCCTCTTTCACTACATCCATAAACCTCCTCTTTGGTCTTCCTCTATGCCTCCTGCCTGGCAGTTCAAAACTCAGCATCCTTCTGCCTATATATTCCCCTTCTCTCCTCTGGACATGTCCAAACCATCTCAGTCTGGCCTCTCTGACTTTATCTCCAAAACCTCCAAAACCTGTCAAACATGTGCTGCCCCTCTGATGTACTCATTCCTGATCCTATCCTTCCTGGTCACTCCCAGAGAGAACCTCAGCATCAGCATCAGCATCTCCACCTCTATCTCCTGTCTTTTCCTCATTGACACTGTCTCTAGACCAAACAACATCGCTGGTCTCACCACAGTTTTGCAAAATGCTAATTCTAGCAATTTTTCAACTGGTATTAAGATTTTCATCAGGAGTATGTATATATATATATATATATATATATATATATATAATTTATGTGGTTATTTTTTTATTATTTTTTTAAACGTGCCTTTAAAACAACAAGCTTGAAGATATGGACCAGAATGGGCCGGTGGCATAGTTTGAGCCTTACCTAATCCCATTTCAAATTTGACAATGATACAACACAAATTTTGTATTTTAAGAGGATAATACTGCCATGATTTTATTTTGAAGCTTAATTTGCAATCAACAGTATGTAACTATACAATCATTATATGTTGCTCTTCCTCATGTTAAAGCTCCAGTGAGTTCTATCTACCATATGGTTTATTGAGTACAAATACAGGGCACCTGGGTACTAAAGCCCACCTGTACCATCACTTCAATTGCATAACTAGTATTATTATTTCTTTTGACACATTCAACAAGCATTCTTGCTGGTTTGTGATAAGTGCATGCTTGAACTCTTTTGTTAGAAACCAGCCCCAGCTATAATTATTGAAAGGTTTAGAACATTTTAGGGGGGCTCAAACAAAAGAAAATTCATTCATCCGAAAATACTGGAAAAATAATTGTAGCCAAATAGTGCACTCCATTTTGCCTCAACTGCTTTAAGACTTGACAGATGACATATTTATGGTGTAATCACAAGACTGCCTCAGCATAACATTTCTGCACAAGCATACACAGGAAATATTGCAATGTTAGGAAAAAAAAAATAGGTGTAGCAATGTAGGTGTACATTCTGAAAAAACGTCTCTTTACTTGAGTCAATCATTATTTGCGCAGTGGGAGCCATTATAGTGTGCACTGAATCTGAATTGAGCAAAGCTCTTACGGGGGCAGAGGACAAAAAGAGATAATCCACCCTTTGGTACCAAAAACCCCTTCATACGACAACTTGAACAAATTTCTGAACACGCTAAAAATCTCCTCTTGACATTTACAACCTGAGGTCCCTCGCAGTTCTTTGATGCGGATTTGTGTCAACCAGTTGTGTTGTTTTTTTGTTGGCCCGCTGCCTATTTTTTTTTTATAAAACGACAGTAAAAACAGCCTGTATCAGAATGACGCCTGCAGATAACGTTTATTTTCTTTTCTCGATTTCTCTGAAGCTTGTTGTTTAAATTAATCGAGTAATCGGTTAGGCCCTAGAGTCCTAGACGGATCAAATCAATATAAACCAAACTCAAACCATTAGTGGTTTGGTCAGCAACATATCAGAAAGAAGGCCAAAATGTCCATCACTGTTTTCCAAAGCCAAAGCTGATGTGTGTGAATATCTTCTTTTGCCTAAGAAATAGGTCTGCTTCCATGGATGATTAAGGAAATTGAAAAATATTCACATTTGAGAGGAAATATTGGATTACCTGATTTACGTACTGGACATATATCATCATTTAAATAAAATTGAAAATTAAACAAGAAAAACACCAACTTGACTTTGTTCCTTCCCCACCCAAAAAAAAAAATAATTGAAAAAAATGTATTGGACTATAAAATATTTAGATAATATCTGGATAATCAGGAAACTTATAAATTAATTAAATTATTTAATTAAAATCTTACATGAAAAACAATTGAGGAAAATGCATTGGCCTAAAAAAATGTATGTAAACATATTTAACTGCTTAGCATACCTGAATATATTGGATTAGTTTTAGTATTTTTTATGAACAAAAATGTGAAGAATATCAAAAGGGGCCCTTGCATCCTTTCATAATTTTGTATGCAGCCCTTGACAGAAAAAGTTTGGGTACCCATGATTTTACTGTACACCTGATGCCCTGCTTTGTGCCACTTTCCAGGATAATCACCAAAAAAAATAACATCTTGAGTGGTGTGAAAAAGTGTTTGCGCCCTTCCTGACTTCACATATTTTTGCATGTTTGTCACATATTAGTCAGTGACAACAAAAGTGAACAAAAAATGCCATTTTTAAATGAAACTTTATTATTAAGGGACAACAAAATCCAAACCTACATGGTCCTGTGTGGAAAAAGTGATTGCCCCCTAAACCTAATAACTGGTTGGGCCACCCTTAGCAGCAACAACTGCAATCAAGCGTTTGCAAAATCTGCAATGAGTTTCTTTCAGCGCTGTGGAGGAATTTTGGCCCACTCATCTTTGCAGAATTGTTGTAATTCAGTCACATTGGAGGCTTTTCAAGCATGAAGCGCCTTTTTTAATGCAATGCCACAGCATCTCAATAGGATTCAGGTCAGGGCTTTGACTAAGCCACTCCAAAGTATTCATTTTGTTATTTGTCAGCCATTCAGAGGTGGACTTGCTGGTGTGTCTTGAATCATTGTCCTGCTGCAGAACACAAGTTGGTTTCAGCCTGAGGTCATGAATAGATCGCCGGACATTCTCCTTTAGGATTTTTTGGTAGACAGAAGAATTCATGGTTTCATTTTTCACAGCAAGTCTTCCTGGTCCAGAAGCAGCAAAACAGCCCCAGACCATCACACTACCACCACCACATTTTACTGTTGGTATGACGCTCTTTTTCTGAAATGCGCCGTTACTTTTACGCCAGATGTAATACGACACACACTTTCCAAAAAGTTCAACTTTTGTCTCATCAGACCAGAGTATTTTCCTAAAGGTCTTGGGGATCATCAAGATGTTTTCTGGCAAAATCGAGGAGCCTAAATGTTCTTTTTGTTCAGTAGTGGTTTTCGTCTTGGAACTCTTCCATGCAGGCCGTTTTTGCCCAGTGTGTTCCTTATAATGGAGTCATGAACACTGACCTTAACTGAGGCAAGTGAGGCCTGTAGTTCTTTGGATGTTGTTGTGGGGTCTTTTGTGACCTCTTGGATGAGTTGTCGCTGCGTTCTTGGGGTCATTTTGGTTGGCAGGCCACTCCTGGGAAGGTTCACCACTTTTCCTTGTTTTCACCATTTGAGGATAATGGCTCTCACTGTTGTTAGCTGGAGTCCCAAAGCTTTAGAAATGGCTTTACAAAATTTTCCAGACTGGTAGACCTCAATTACTGTCTGTCTTTCACACAGGGCCATGTAGGATTGGATTTTTTTCTCTCTCCATTAATAATAAAAAGTTTAATTTAAAAACTGTTTAAATTTTAAAATTTTTGTGTGACAAACATGCAAGAAAAATAAGAAATCAGCAAGGGCGCAAACATTTTTTCACACCAATGTAAGTAAGTCCTGATTGCAAGCTTGGTTGTGTTAACTTAAATATTGCCGTTACCGCACCACCTGAGGGTCAGGAAATTACCTTGTCAGACAGTTAGTGAGTCATTACAGGAAGAGCAGAGGTCTGAAAAAGCTGTCTGCTAATTTAAAACTCACAAGTTGTCCTGAAAATTTAATACCATCATACTTTGCAGACTCTATATTTAATGTGCTGAACTCTTTAAAATGGAATTTAGAAACAGAAATTCTGCAAGCGACCACTTTTAATCTATTAGCTTTGCAACTACTATACACATTATTTTCCTTTTTTTCCTTTTTTCTCTGTCAGGCTGTGTTCACACTTGTGGTTCGGTAATCTGGTCTACACCAAAAACAACGTAGTGCACCCTTTGATGCGGTTCACTAATGTGTTCACGCTCTGATTTTTGTCATGGGACTGAAGGCTGTACAGCAGGGGTTTCCAAACGTTTTCCACTGAGGGACACTAAAAATTGCACTACAAAATCTGCGAAACAGCGAGTCCGCGAAACGTGAACCGTGAAGAGTGACTTAAAAAAAATAACTTTTTTCTTTAATATTTCAACTTTATGCAACTAAAGTGACATTATTTTACGTTATTCTCGTAAATTGATGACATTTCCTCGTTAGATTACAACTTTTTGCTCCTAATATTTTGACTTTATTCTTGCTGATTTTTCAGTCTTTGCTGGAGTTTTTTTTTTGTTTAGTTTTCTTGTCAAATTATATTTTTAGAAAGTTCCACGGGCCGCACTTTGAACACCCCTGCTGTACAGTAAAGAACATATTGACTTTTGTGACATATGACCTTGCATAACTGAAATATTACATACAAAATGCCATCTGCTGGGTTGAATACTTTATTTTTAGATTCTGCTGTATCGGTCTCATCCGGGAGTCTGCATGCAGACGAGAGGTAGACCAACTGGTCCTTTAGTGTATTCAGAACCACCTGAAGCTGAACTCAAGACTATGGAGATGACAGAGGACTTCAGGAGAAAACCAATGTTAGTCTTTAATAACTTCTTAATTATTTATTCCTTAAGTGTCTGTGTGTATGTACAGTGAGAGCTAATTTAAACGAAGTCAAATTCCTTGTTTGTGAAAGGATACTTGGCCAATAAGTTATTTACAAAGTACCTGCAAGGTATGCTTGGTACACCAGGGCCACTACAATACGCTATGCTACAATACAGTGTGATATTAAACATACAATGACATGTACATTATCTTTAAAATCAGCATACACTTACATAGAATCGGGGAACAACAAGAACGTCTTTTTTTAATAGCCGGTGCGCGTTATAATGTGCACACACACACGGATTTCCACTGCTGCATGAAATGAAACCTGTGAAAAATTAAATAGCATTGTGTGAGTTGAATCAGAGCGTATTCCACAATGCAAGGTTTTTATTCACAATCTCAAGCAACTGCAACGTTCGGGCTCGCGCAGCAACACTCGGGCAACCTCGGTGCACAACATCCTATAGCCGGTAAAGTTACGCCTCCAAAATAAAAGCATGCCAGTAAAAGAACACGGTGACATCACAAAAGCAAACCCTGTAAGTCAATAAATTCATGTTCTGTTGTTACATAAGGTTTACACATGAGATAATGTTGCACATTTTTAAAGACTCAAACATTAGTTTTACCTGTACACACATAAACACTCCTATAATTGGCCAATTATGCTAATTATGCCACAATTAAACAACAGACCTGTGGGAAACACTGCGATCGTCGCACTTTTCCTCTTTTCCATAATTGCTACCCTTATTATAATATAACCCCAATGGCTCATTATATCCTAGCTAGAAAAGAAAGTGAATGAACCATCTTATTAGGAACCACTGGACTTCTTTGAAAAACCGCACGCATCAGAACACAGCTGGACCTTCATGCATATGCATTCATTCATTCATTCCTGTGAATATTCTCATTTATCCAGGTCATTGTAGTCTCAGAGCCTTCAATCGATCTCAACTGGACTGTTCAGGTTGGTCTCAGAAGATGTTTGGCCTCTCATCGAAGCAGGCTTCATCAGTTCATGCTAAATTGACTACATAGGACAGCTCTAGACGTTCCATTTTTTTCATTGAATAAATTACCCAAATAGCTTTGTAGGACACTGGCACACCCTGTACAGCAAAAGGCCCCCGGGGCAGGCTCATTAAAAACATAATAAATAAATGAACCCACAATGCTTAATATGCAAGTATTAACAAGACTTCATTTTCTGCATGGTTTGTCCATCACATCGCCAATACAAGCAATCAAACAGGAAAGCACCAGATTAAATTTACAGGCATAGTAAAGACAAAATAGGGAAAATAGCTTAGAGAATGTTCATTCATTGTTATTGTTATTATGATTATCATCATATTGTTACTATTATTATTATATTGTTATTAATACTATTAAAATTCAAATTGTCTTATAAAACATAAGAAATATCTTAAATATACAGTATATTACCGTAATTTCCAGTGTATAATCCGATACTTTTTTTTCAAATTTTGATACCTGTGGCTTATACAGCGGTGCAGTTCATATGTGTTCATCTTCTAATCGCTTGACATCTCCTATGCTTCAGAAATACTACTAATCATTTAAATATGTATTTCGGAAAACGCTATTACTAAGTCCATCATGATGGCAAAAAAGGTTCAGGAAACAACCAAAAAACGCAGAGAAGCCACCTTTCTCTGCGTTTGCTAACCCTGTGGCTCTTGTTGAGTGGAGCCGGGTATGCATGTGCAAGCACCATCTAAAACAAAACATAAAATGCTGTCTTGTTGTTCTGTTAGAGATTAATAAAGTTGCTATCTATCCGTCTAACACTGACTGCCAAAAAATAGGCGACCGGATGTAGACGCCTTTACGGCGGGTCGCAACCAACGTTTAGGTGCATGCCGCCACCTACCGTACTGGAATGCAGACGCGGGGTGCACATACAGTTCAGGCCAAACGTTTGGACATATACACAACACAACCCCATGGTCCCAACCCCATTAACTGTGCAACTTTTGCACAAGTCTGTCGGTGGATCCTTGCAGCATGGAGCAGAAAATACACTATCTTCAACAGGCTTCGAAAGGCTGGACTACTGCCAGATGAACTGGAGTACACAAAGAGCACGATTTGTTCATATATTATTTACTTTATTTTTATTATTATTATGTATTATATTATTTTATATAATATTGTAATAATAACAATATATGTTGTTATTTTTCCAAAATTAATACAGTGTGAAAGTTATTGGCATAAGTCATGTGATTGCTATATAATAACAATAATAATTTTAATGTAATATATATTTAAAATACATCATAATAGTTTCTTCTGGTACTTACAACACCAGGAAAGATTTTGTTCAGCCGGTCCACAGCTGCAATGGCTTTAGATTTCCCTCCTCCGAGGCAGTCTTCAAACTCGTAGAGAGGCTGTCGGACCGGATTGGAGTAGGAGATTTTTGCATTATCTACAAAGGTGATATGTCTCACCCCCCATCCCTACAAGAAGGAGGAAGATGATATCAGTTTGGTGATCACTCGCATGCAACCTTCCATCCCTCCCTCCAGTCTCACCATCAGGGTCCTGGCCACATTGCAGCCCAGAGTCCCAGCTCCCAATAGAAGACACTTGGTGCTGACCACTTTGTCCAGGTCCAGTGAAGGAACCAGCCTCCATCGCATCAGTTTCAGGTTAAGGTCCACGGAGGACTCTGCAAGCCTAAACATGTGACAACTCAGTTCCGGTAACTTAGCAAGATACAGTATGGCCTTGCATAGATGTAAAAGTACATGTAATCGGAATTGGAATTTTTGGTGCCTCACAGGGGCATACAGAATTTCCACATGGGACACATGAGAGACAGGAAGCGTATATAACAGAAAAGACTCAGCCACTGTCGGTGGTGAGTAAAAGAGTCAGGTTTAAACGCATTATCTATAAAACCATACACAAGATGCATGCTTTTCAAACATTCTACACCACTAAACAAGTCACAAAAGTATTTATTTATGATTTGGATCGACATCGGTATCGTCTAATATTCAAGGCTACAAATATTGGAATCGTATCAGAAGTAACAAAAGTCATATTGGGACACATCTACCAAAAATGAACTAAACTGTGATGATAAAACCGAGGTGCGTATCATGCTGATTATGACGTACCGTCACACTCCTACCTATTTTTTTTTTTTTTTTTTGCGCTACCTTTTGGGGTCCATACATTCACTGAGATTGACCATTCTGGGTCCCATGGCCCCTTTGGGATTCTTCTCCCAGCCGACGCTCTTTGGACACGCTGTGAACATAAACAAGGTGAAATAAGTTCCTTTTCCATGTGGCAAACAAGTACAAGGACTAAAATTGTGCTAATGTATTTATGATGGCAAACTCTAATTGGACTTTCATCAAATTAATGTATGAGATGTTAATATAATGCATGTCTCTCCTTTCATGATGTGCCTGTACCTTGTTTAAGGCGGTTTCTAAAAAAAACAGGGCTGAAGATGATTGGCTAATGCCTTTTCCAAGCAACCTTGTGCGTCTCATTCCTTTTTTTTTTTTTTTTATTAAATCGCTTTTGCAAAGAGAGTAACCATCATCTGAACACAACAAAAAACCTTCGCAGATCACAGAGTGCCGCCATTCCCCTCCTCGTTATTATCATTTTATTAGCGTTCATCCCTTATTCAACAAAAGGGTATGAGGACTCAGTATGGCATAGGGTTCATATCAGTTAAAATACGCACAAAGACACCCACCCGCATGCTTAAAAAAGTCATGTTGAACTGAGCGTACTGAGTGCACTGCTTTGATATGTTTCAAGTTCAATTTCCTATTCAATGGTCACCATCACCACCGTCCTTAAATGGCGATTCTAAATTGTGTGTGTGTGTAAGTGTGTGTGAATGGTTGTTTGTCTATATGTGCCCTGCGATTGACTGGCGACCAGTCCAGGGTGCACGCCGCCTCTCGGCCAAATTCAACTTGGATAGGCTCTAGCATACCCCCACGACACTAGTGAGCGCGAGCGGCATGGAAAATGAATGAATGAATAAATGGTCACTAGAACACTCATCACAGATACCCTATTGTTCACTGAACAGTGTTTCCTCATACATGCATTTATTTGTGGCCGGCCCCCACAAATAAATTGCCTTTGCTCATAAACACATGATAATGGGACCACCTGTGTAAGTCAGCTTGTTAACACACCTCATACGTACCTGATCTGCCAAAGAATAAAAAGATGTAGCGGGAGGAATCACTGTTGTCAACTTTGCGACATTGTGGCTATATATGAAGCAAGTAATCAGACACCGAGTGGCTCTTTTTCAAAAGGACCACTAGCGACAAATCTAGTGAAGAGACTTTGGGAGACTAAAACTGAGAGGCTCTCAAAATGGTGAGATGTTTCCTGAGAATTAACTGGTTTAGAGCAGCAAAGGTATGACGTGTGTGTTCTAGTTAAACAACACGGCAGTTTGTCTTCCATTTGGTGGATTTATTAAAGGGATAGTTTGGATTTTTTTTTTTACATAAAGTTGTATGACATCCCCATCAGCAATGTAGTCCATCAACAGCGACTCAACCCCCACTTGGTCTTCTAATTCCAGTTCTGGTCAGAGTTCGGTGATGAAGAACGTAGTTCCAGGTATTCGCTGGGCTTTCACAAGTAAGGAGTTTGGCTTCTGAAAACAATATGCATTCAAAAGAGTAATACATTTGCGTCACAAAAATGCCTACTCAAAAAAAATCAGACCTCACATACACAAGAATGGAGAGGCAACAGTGTGCTGGAATACGGCGGGAGACAAATGTAACGCTGCGCCATTTATGAGGTCTGATTTCTTTCAATTTTTTTCTTTTGAACACTGATTGTTTTGAGAAGCCAAACTCCTTACTTGTGAAACCCCAGCTACTACCTGGAGTTATGTTCTTCATCACTCAAATCTCACTAGAACTGGTCTTAGGAAACCAAGTGGGGGTTGAGTCGCTGTTGGTGAACTACGCTGCTGATGGGGATGTCATACAACTTCATGTCAAAAAATCCAAACCATACCTTCAAGCTGTGTCAGCGTTAGAGATACATAGCTATATATTGGTTTCACCACATAACTGTGGTGCATTCAGGGGCCGCCAAACAAAATCTTAATGCTTGACAAACAAAGGAAACATAAACATGTAAAAATAGGCTGCTCAGTCTTGTTTGTGACATTAAAAACAACAAAAAAGAAGCGACAGAAGGTCTATTTGTAGCTCTAAACATATTTGTTGTGTTTTCTTATATTTTTAACTTACTTTTTGTCTCTTCCATTACAATTACAGTAGTACCTCGCATTACGTAAACCTTTTATGGAAATTCCACTGAACGTAAAGAATTTATGTAAAGTTTTTGCATTGTATTACGGAAGAAATTCCATATAACGGAAAGCGTCAAGTCAGTGCAAGCTTTTATTTTTTTTTTTCAATCAACTTTATTAAATGCCTCAAGTCGGTGCAAGTTCAGACTAACACTTGGTGACGTCTTCTGACCCTTCACGCTCTCATTGGCTGATTTTCGGGGCACCGCCTCCGCTCTCATCTCATTGGCTGATTATCGGGGCACCGCCTACACTCTCATCTCATTGGGTACATGAGCGCGTACGTGAGTTTGTGTGAGAGACAGGTTTGTCCCTTCAACCTCCCTTCCTCTTCTTAGTCGCCCTTAAACTAACTTCAACAATTAAGGTAAGTTACAAATTAAAATTTTGCACACAGCATTATCGTGTAGTGCGTGTGCGTTTGTCTGTGAGACCAATTGACTCTTAGACTCTTTGAGTCGCGTTTCGACTCAGGCTAGTCCTCCTCTTCCTTCTCCTCCTCCTGGCTCCACTTGCATGCTCCTGATCAAGACATCTCGTGAACGGTAAGATTGTTTTTGTTTTTCAGTTTTATTAATTTACAGTAATCTTATGTATTACCTTAATTTATATTGGAATGTTACTCTTATGTTTATGCTTTATGTTTTCTTATATTTTCCTTTGAATATTTTGAAGTGCCAAAGGGGTGAGTTTGGGAAGATCTTGGAACCGATTAGGCTATTTACATGTATTTTACGCTTCGTATAACATAAAAACCCTATAACATAAAGGTTCTCGGAACGGATTATTTACATTGTAGGGGCGTCTACTGTACATGCAAATGTCGTATGGCCAATTGTGCAAAATATACAATGATGTAATTATGCCCCCCACCTCACTACCACAAATGCAATGCAGTGGAAAACACTGCTGAAATTAGTTAAAATATGCATAAGGATACCAGCACACACGGGAAAAATAAAAAAGATTACCAGAGTCGAGGGGGAGTTCAGGTAATTTGACCTGAAAAATGATGCTATGTTGAATGGAGCGGATTCCCTGCAGAGTTCTGTCCCTGAAACAGAGAACCTCCACTGTGTCCACCTTAGAGCCCCTAACACACACACAAAGAAATAGAAAACACATTTGATTTCCAAAGTATGATGTGACATTCTCACCCCAGTATGATGCAAACAGTGGCAACATATTTCCCCTATTAAGGTAATGAAAGGGCCTCATTCACAAGCGCAACTCCAGGCAAAACAACAAAAAATGAGACAAGCTGCATTTCTGTAATCGCCAGCGTCAACAGTTTATGTTTAACAGTGGGGGACATGCACCAGATGGATGAAGTTTGTTTTGGAAAAAAAATGCCTGTGGGCCAAGCACTTTGGAAAAAGAAAAACAAGAGCAGCTATCACAAATCTGTGTTTTATAACCAAATCCACCATGTTCAAATAATGTACAAAGGGGCAAGAATGGTGCTTATACACCGCTGGTCTGCATAATAAAATGCATGTATAATTACTGCAATTCCCATGATAAAATACTGGAAATGGGAATCATCTGTTCCAGAGTCAAACTGTCACCAACATAAAAACCTGTATTAACATTTTAACATTCTTAACTGTCATACAAGTGTAAATCTTAAATATTCACCAAGTATTACAGTAGATCACCACTGCACTGGCAAAAAACTGAATAACAGGCAGCCAGTGTGCCTTGGAAGAGAGTCTCTTCACAAGAACACTAAAACACAGCTGACTTTGCAGGGTGCATTCATTAACTTCTTTAATTACTGATTTCGACCTATTGCCGCTTCGGTCATATTGTACTGAGCAGCCATCACACTTTTCATTAGGGATACCCTACTCTTTTGATGCTCACTGAGCTGAAGTCTCAAGATGTGCAGATATAAATTGAAACCCCACACAAGTTTTTATGCAACTTCAAAAGCATATTTTTTCTCTGAAATTTTGGTTGAACTCCAACTTGAACAGCTTTAGGGGAGTTTGACTTTAGAGGTTCCATTGCAGTGATATTCACTGACAACACACAAAAACTTACACAAGTCATGATGACAGAAAGACATTCACAGCCAAACATTCTGCACGCGCACACACACACACACACGCACGCACACACACGCACACACACATGCGCCCACGCACACACAATGAAAGGTGTTTACCGCTGGTTAGCTAAGAGGACCAGTAGATTTCTCAAAGGCCATCCTGGATGTTGAGACAGAGTACACGGATCATACACGCCCACAGTGATCTGTAAAAAACATCAGCAACCATCCTATGAACATACTGTAATAGCAGTTAGGGAAGAAGCTCTTTGGTCTTTTTTTTTTTGGCACGGGGCACCATTTGAGTATTTTCGAGCCCCAGTGGCAAACACAAGTGCAGTCCTATAAGCTTTTATTTGTGATAACATGGTCAGAAGCTTAAGAAGGCAAATCAGTCCAGTGAAACGTCGAAAGTCGAACATCCCAGAAGGTTGTAAAATCTGGCATTTAAGCCAAATTTTCATTTTTAAAAAAGGCAAAAAAAGAAACACATATTTTAAAATATTCTGCATATTTTTTAGTTTTATAAAAATTATTATAAACTAAATAATTTAAAACATGTATAACATATTTTTATATTTATTTAATTAATAGTATAACAGAAATACTATAGAATATGAATATAGAATAGAATAGAAAGACTGGGCTAGTAAGAATAGTCATCTTTTACATTTTGTGTTATATACTGTATTATGTTTATATCTCATATTGTTCTGTCTTGTAAGTTTTTAGATTGTTTGCCTGTCGAAGATACATTTCTGTTCTGTGACAGACAATAGAGTCGTGCCAAAAAGTTTTGGGATTAACTTTAATTGTGTTCTTCAATAACTTTTCTGCAAAATTTTTCATTTTTGTGATCCCCACAAAAACTGCTTGTTTTTTCAGTATATAAGTGACACATTGCTGGTTTTGGACACGGCTGTAAACGTTATCTATCTAAAGTAGTATTATTTCATTATAAAATTATTTTTACATTTTTTTTTATTAAATATTATTTCACATTCAAAGTCGTAGGATTCCTGCAGCACCATACGTGTTGTCATTTATCTAAGATACAAGAGTGTTTAGTCTGTTGTTTGTGTGTGGATACTTGTTTTTACACTTGGATAACAACAAATCATGTAAAAAATATATACAGTATATACAGTCATCCCTTACCACTTTGCGGTTCAAACATCGCACCTTCAATCATCGTTATTAACAAATGATCACTGCTTCGTGGTTGACTATGGTCTATTAGTACAAAAAATGCATATTAAGCCATTTTGTTTTACAGATTCTTGGTCTGACCTGGGAACAGATTATTATTTCTATTATTTCCTATGGTAAAATGGCTTTAAAATACATATGTCTGCCACGGTGAAATTCCACTGAATTGCAGTGAAATTGCAGTACTTCTGTACTGCATTACCATAGACCACCAAAGCGGGCAACCCGGTGCTGCCTTGGCAACGACTAAAATGCTGTTCTCCTCATGATTGTGAAGCTGTAAAATTGTCTGTAAAAATAATAGACAAACCTTGGTGGTGCAAGGGAAGAACGTTGCCCACTCTCCAAGCAGGGCCAACTGAACGGCGTCATCTGTGTACTTCATTAGGAAATAAGGAACAGCAGTGGTCCCGCCTTTGATACACAGGCAATCATAGGCCTCCTGCAAGGCTGCGATCTGAGACAGAGACAATTAGAAGTCATAAATAAAAAAGTGTGTCTGCATATGGACACCCCTGATGCCGTATATATCCAGCTTGAAAAGGGCAACAATGAATAATGTATCGAATAATACTTTGTAACATCTCCAGTTTAATAAGGCATAATGAAATGTGATAAATGCATATCTCTCTGTGTTATTGATTCCTTTAATATTTTGGTGATTAGAATAAATGAGTCGCAATATGACATTTGTATCTCTCATTGAGGACATAAATCACAATTGTATGTGTGTGTTAGGTTCAGACTTTTTTTTTTTGGTATTTCACGTCAAATAATGCAAGCACTGATATATACTGTTAATAACCTGCTTTGCCGAGAACACTTTCTCTAGGACAGAAGGCTGCTTTATGATCTTTATCCCCTCTGGGAAGCAGAGTGCAGGAAAGCAGAACCAGTAGTAGAAGTGATACTTCTTTAAGTCCTGCAAGAAGATGGGGAGAAAGTATGTATTGCAATTGATGTGATTTTGCACATATTAATGCCATTAATACCATGTCACGTACCGCAAAGGTCAATAGAATAAACCTGCAGAGCACGGTCGGGTTTCTGAGTGCATCTCCCGACTGTATGGCATCCCAAAGCTACAAAACAACATTTACAAGGTTTTCAAGTACCATGCAAATACATTTGATTTCATTTTGCAGTTCTATGTGACATTTTACCTCTTTGGACTCTTTCTCCAGTAGAGCCTTCTTATCAGTGCTCTTAAAGGCATCCAGGGTGTTGGTGTTATACAGTTTGCCAACAGCCGCACAGCAGTGGGCCGGAGTCGAGCCCTCTCTGATATTGAAAAAAGGAAGAAAAGGATTAATGGGAACCCCACATTTGGGTTTTGAATGTGTTTTATATTTAATAAAGAGCTGTGTGTGAGTCAGATGTTAACAACCACCAACAATGGAGAAGAACAGGGATCTCCTGTGTTTACTTTTACACATTTTACCCAAGAGGAGACTGAGAAGAGCAAGAAAACGAGCCCTTGCAGCAAAGTGGAGACTCTATCCAGAAACAGAGCTAAGCTAGTGTTCGTATGTGCTCGTTTATCACGGTTAATTGGTTCCAGACCCACCCACGAATTTCCGTGAAGTATGATTCAATATTAATAAACTCAATATTTTCATGGTTAGAGCCTAGAAAACCTGTGTGACATTCTAAATACAATTTTTACCAGTATTAGAGCCCTGTAAACATGAAATAACACCCCTATAGTCACCTTTACACTCATATTACCCAATAAACATAAATTCCGGTGTATAAGGCGCACCCACTAAATTTAAAGGAAAATCCAGATTTGTACATATATAAGCTGCACCGGACTATAAGTTGCACATGTCCACATCATAAAATGGCATATTTTGGCGTGCACGAGTCCGTGAGGACCAAGCAGCTCTTTATTTGACAGGAGCTAATTATGAGCTATGAAAAATCTCATGACGAGCTGGTCAACCCATTGGAAATTGCAGGTCATTACTCAATACAACAGTCTGACTCAGTGTCATCTTAGAAAGAATACTAACCTCATCACAGAGCAACTTAACACTCAAAAGGTTTTCCTAATAAATATAGAAACATGTACCAATATGAGTTTAAAATTAAAAAAATAAAAAACACATTTTGAAGTTTTCCCATAATGCATTTAATCTGAGAAAAGGGTTTCATTGGAGGACAAACAGCATAGAAAATGGATGGATGGATGCCACTGCAATGCTTGCAATGCAATGCAAGGGGCATGGAACCCAGAGCCCAGAGGGAGGCTGAGGTCATTGCAGCGCCCCAATTAATGTGTTGCTCAGAATTTAAGAGTTGTTTTTTTTTTTACTTTTTTAAAACTGTATTGGTACATGTTTGTATATTTCTCAAGTATCCCTTTTGAGTGTTAAGTTGCTGTGTGATGAGTTTAGTGTTCTTTGTGAGATGACACTGTGAGTCAGACTGTTATATTGTCATACTGGTACATACTCTTGGTCATACTCTTGCAATTTCCAATGGGTTGACAAGCTCATTGTGAGTGCACTGATAGCGTGTGATTCGCTACTGCCAAAGAAAGAGCTACCGTTTTCTCACTGACTCACTGAATTAGTAGTACTTCTGAAGTAAAGGAGATGTCACGAGATTAGACCTTAACCATAAATTAGCTGCACCGCTGTATAAGCCGCAGAGTTCCAAGTTTAACAAAAAAAGCAGCGGCTTATACACCGGAAATTACAGTAGATATAATCAGAGAAAATAAGCCATTGAAGACATAAATAAGACTCGTGCTTGTGTGTGTTTCAATAAATGTCTTATGAAAGAGTGGACAGGAAGTGACGTCGGGTATCAGGAGTTGATTTTTAGCCAGAGGACGGCCACACTGAGGAAGAATAACTAATAATAACTGCTTAGTAGTTCACTTTTTGCACCTCATTATGTCCCTCAAGCAACAGAGAGCCAAAGAAAAGGGAAGCCATCACCATGGAAGTGAAAATGAACATCATAAAAAAAAAATGCTGACTTGTGCAAGTGTAAATGTGTGATGTACTTCAACATGTTAAGCATGTTCCAAATAAACTAAATTAATGTTATTTTACGACAAATCTGCTTAAAAAAAGAGCCACATGAGTTGGTCACACATATGGTATCACCTTTGGCACTATTATCTATTTTTTTCTTCAATTTTCCTGGTATATAGTCTACATGAGTCAATGATTCTCAAGCCTACTATGCCAAGTACCACCTCAAAAATATTCTGCTTTGCAAGCACCACTGTTTTTGATATCTCCACTTACCATCACGGTTTAGCTTCAAATTTGTACATTTGTACAGTACAATTATTTCATATGTACATATGTACACTAAACACTGTTGTTTATTAGAAAAAAAATATCTGGTGTTCCTGATCACTACTACCGGTAGAGGGATGCACCAACGATACTCGTGCAACAGTTTGAGATTCAATAACCTTTTTTTTCCACCAGAAAATTATCCATCAAAATTTTTCCTCAAAATCAGAAAACATTGATATGTAATCCATTGCTTCTTGTAAGCTGCGAGTTTCAAAATGAAGTAATGAAGAAGTGGATTCAAATAAAGCTTGGGTAACAGTTATGAAATTGCCATCTGCTGCAATGCTGTGCCCCACCCATTCTGCTGTCAATCACTGTCAAAACACTTCACATTAACAATGTGGCGCACACTTCATCTGTTCATATCTCCTATCTGGCTCTGTTAGCATCAATCCTCCTAACTTACACCTCAAACGCACTGAACTCCAAGGTCAGACGGGTGGGTAAACCAACCGGATCACCTAGAGGAGATACAATGAAGGCACATTTTAACATACAGCGCATGATGACAATGTTCGTGTGTATTGTTAGCAGCAGCACATGACTCTCTAATCTTTACCATTGTAGTAGTATCCCTTGATGCATTTGGGGCTCTCGTCCAGCCTGTAGTCATTAAGTTTCTTCTGTGTGAGTTGATGCCAGAAGCCTGCCTCCAAAGCGCTGCTGAAGGGGGCAAACTGCAGCTTAAGGTCTGCAGAGGCTGAAGCTTCACTTGGGGTGGATGCCATAATGACCTCATGCTAGAAGAGTAGACAAATAGATAGACAGCTTCATAATTTTTTATACATATGTACAAAGTTAAATTTTGCTGAAACCCCTTTTTATTATAAGTTTAGTTTTTACTGACATTATGGTTTTTAAAATGTATTCCTTCTGTGTGACCAGATAGCATAGCACTAGTCTAACTGCGGGGTGCTCAAACTTTTTCCAGGATGATCAAAGGTACAAACAACTGACAGATTTACATACATATGTTTTAAATTTTGTGAAAGGCTAAGGTGTATTTTTCCCTTTTTTTTGGTTTAATTTTATTTCTGCAATGTGCCACTAACCGGGTGTCATTCGCACTATAGACACCTTTGGTCTAACTGGAAAAACGGGGAGAAATAACTTGACTTTAGTTTACTTTCAAAATAATAAAAAACTAAATGTAAAAGTATCAGCAATATCAAATATTTATTTATGGAGTTGTTCATGCCAGTTTCTCAAACAGATCACTTGACAGGTAAATATTCTATTAAACATAGATATTATTTAGCATGCTATTAGGAGATTAATTTGTATTTAGCCGTATTAAAAAGCTATGTGATATGACTTCACGATGCCAAACTACAAAACATTTATGAGCATGTTATTTCACCTACTGTTTGTCAGCAAATGCCAATAAATCAACCACACCGATTGCGTTTACAAGTGCAGCACCGTGGAGGAAATACGGTCCTCCATCCCCAAAACGTTCGGGTGTCAAAAGGAGCAAAAACATTTCCCCAAACAAGACTCAATCTGCCAAGCTTGTCTACTTACCACGGGGTTCTTTACTTCCGTGTTTAGTGGTCACGTGAGCAGGGCGTACACAAAGCTGTGCACTATGGGTAATTCTTGTTAGCCATGCAACCCAGTGCCTAGCTTACTTCACGGTACATGCACCATTGAGTAAAACACAAAGAACCAAAAGATAAACAAGAAGGCACAAACTATAAAGCACGAAAAAACCGACAAAAACCTGTAGGTGCCGTTCCTTTTCATTGCGAACACGACATTTGGTCACACGTTTTATAGACAGGCGTCACTGTACAATATGTGTACATAGACGAGGAACTCCGCTTGATACTACCGTTAATTTAAGTCCCGCAAGCGAGAAAAAAACATTAAAGAAAAACAAATGTTTCCACCGGTCCGGAAGTTGCTGGAAATGAAAACGATCCCGGAAGTTTGAAATCGCCTCTATCCAACCACAGTGCCGCAGAGCTAGGGACCGTCTTAAAAGAGCACTGCTAAAATACAACAAAAAGTGTTGGGGCGGGGGTTTACTTGTCCATCCATCCATTCATTTTCTATGCCGCTTCTTCTCATTAGGGTCGCGGGGGCATGCTGGTGCTGATCCCAGCTGACTATGGGCGACAGGCGGGGTACACCCTGGACTGGTCGCCAGCCAATCGCAGTTTTTGTTTCACTTGTTCGTCATTTAAATGGTAATGGTTTTTATTTTAACGCTTTGCCAGAATGAAATTCTGCCTTTACTGTTAAGAATTTAAATTATTTGTTAATAATGTACATGAATTGTGATATTGGGACGTTCCTCTTGCATTCCAATATATTACAATGATATTAAAATATTACATTTTTTTCTGGCGCGCAACATCTTCTGTATGTGCAAAATGGGTGCTATGATAATGTTTTTTCTATTGTTTTCCAACACTTATTGTATTACTTTCGTCTTTCATTTGTATATTTGTTTATTTTAGCCATGTCTACTCTATATCCGGTTTCTATGTACATTTTGTATTATATACTGCAACAATGTGGGATAAATAAAGTTTATCTTATTATTATCATTATAATTAAAAATTAAAGGCGGATTATACAAAAAAATTTTAAATCAATCCGATGCCAATGTAGAGCCAATATAGAGAGCCATACTGATGCTTTTTACGTGAAATTTTTCAAGATCATTGATTGATTTTATTATTTTGCCTTTAATTTGTTTATCAGGATTATAACCAGAATAAAACACAGGACAAAGATTTTAGGAAAACAAAAAAAATGATCACACTGGTTTGTGAATAAGTTAACAATATGCAAATACAACAACAAAGGACAATAGAACACAATACAATTGTTTGAGCAAAATAAAGTAAATGGTGCAAAATAACTTAACAAAAGCAAAACTACTATTGGCTCTCGTTCAAATCCTTTTACGTTTTGCTCCCAAAAGGCCTCCTGTATCCAAGGATTATTCCTGAGGTATTTGGGAAAATAAACATAAACAGGAATAGAAAAATATCAATCTCATCGCGCTAGTGTCGATGTAATACTGATTGATACAATTGATATTTGGATCTACTGTATCTGCCTACTCCTAGTTTGTAGAACACAATTGAACCACAACTATTAACTGTTCATCTTCTGCTCACATAATCGCTGCCCCCTGCTCAGTTTGACTCCCCCTTCCTGATTCATAACAAGATCAGCAGGCCTTCACCTGATACAAAACATGATAATGTGCTCTAATCGAGCCTGATGGAGGCTTTGCGTTCCAAATATAGAACCAGTGCAAATATATTGCATGTCTCAATACAGTATTGTTTTCCCATATCCTTGTGCAATGGCTAAATAAAATAAGTCACAAACTGCAATTAATCTATTGTTTCAACCACGATTTAATAACAAAAGCAATTACAAGATGTTTTGAGTTTTAATGAGGCAATGAATATAAAAAATGCAAACATCCTTGTCAAAGATTGTTTTCCCACAAATAATGAGCCACAACCAAGACATTAATGTTGTATTATCTTTAGTATAAAAAATCCTGCAGCCATGAGTCTCAATGTGAAACTTAATACATAAAAAACAGAAATGCTGTAACACACAAACTATCTACATACTCATTTTAACACACACTACCTGGAAAATAGAAGCCTACATTGAACCATGCAAGAGTTCTTATTTTCAAGATAATGTAAACCTTGAAACAGCATAGTCACAAGTGCATGATGGACTTGCATTTGCAGAGCATCATCTGGGTATACGGACCCGAAAGCATGCAGGGAGAGCATGTGGAGTAGCAACAGGGATCCATCGAAGCACTATAATCTCTGAATAGAAATGAGACAACTAGGTTGCCGAGGTGACACTTGTCCCTTGGTACCTGCATCATCACTTTGTTTTTTATCCTGCGTCCATCAAACACCCTTATAACCAGAAAGGAAAAAATACACTGATCTGACCTTAAGTTACCTTCAGCTACTTCCGTCTTCTTGTGTCAGATATCTCTCAAAATCAATACAGTACTTGCTTTTCTATCGGGAGGATAATAAAAATGTACTCTAGAGGAGAATCATTTTGGGTTTTTTATGTATTTGTTTGTGTAACTCTTCAACTTCTTAACCCCATCACAAAAGTGGGAAAATTTGTCAAAACATGCACCCCTACTGTGTTGCCTGTGCTGTTAACAAACAAATAGATCACATGGTGGTGGTGTTATTAAACATCCGAAGGTTGAACCTCATTAGTCGACTTGGCTTGAAATCTCACCACTCATTACAGGGATGTCCAAAGTGGGTACTGTTTTTTTAATTGGCCTGTGGCACATTCTAAAAATATAATTTAACAAGAAAGTGGTAATTTTACGAGAATAACATCATAACATTATGAGAAAAAATAACATCGTTTTAGCAGCATAAAGTTGGATTATTAAAGAAAAAATCCTTTTTTTTTTTTTTAAAAGCCGTAATATTATGAGAAACAAACAAAACAACAAATAGAGTGGTAATTTTTGGAAAATTAGGTTGCGGAAAAAATTGTGATGTCATGAGAATAAAGTCATAATTATGTGAGATAAAATTTTGAGGAAGAAAGTTTAAATAGTTGGTCAATTTGAAGGAAAAAAGGAAACGGATAATAATTTTACAAGAATAAGTCAAAAAGTTGTATTCTAACAAGAAAAAAGTCACAATTTTACAAGAATAAACTTATATTATGAGGAAAAATAACGTCATTTTAGTAGCATAAAGTTGAAATATAAAAAAAAAATGTTTTTGTAAAAAGTCGTAACATTATGAGAAACAAACAAAATAAAATAAAGTTGTAATTTTTGGAAAATTACTGTAGGTTGCGTAAAAAATTATAATGTTAGAAGAATAAAGTCAAAATATTATGGGAATAAATAATAAAGACAAAAAAATTTACAAGAAGAAAGTTGAAATAAGTGGAAAATAAAAAAAAACAGCATTAATGGAAAAAGACAGCTGTCATTTTACAAGAATAACGTCAAAATATTAAAAGAATAAAGTAGTAATTTTATGAGACTAAACTCGTAACATTATGAGGAAAAATAATATCATTTCAGTAGCCTAGAGTTGAAATAATAAATTAAGAAGTAGTAATAAGAGAAACAAACAAAATACAGTTGACATTTTTGGTAAAATTAGGTTTGCGAAAACGTTATATTATGGGAGAGAATCTCTTGGAGATTAATAAAGTATCTATCTCAGTAAAAGAATATGGGAATAAAGTCATACAAATACGAAAAGAAAAAATTACATTTTATCCATTAAAATTTTTAAGAAAAATGTTTAAATATTTGGAAAATAAAAAAACAGAAAAAATGGGGTGGGAAACTGAAATGCATTTTTCTCTTGAACTATATAAACTTCCTAGCGTATCTACTGTACATATGTTGCTTTACAAAATATCACAGTGGCCCTTGCATCCTTTCATTTTTCAGTATGTGGAAACATTGTGGACATGCCTGTGTTAGCATGAATAATAGGAAGGCCAGGTTTGTCAAAAAGTACAGCGATGAGGCAAAAAAAAAAAAAATCATCAGTCCATGAAACTTTTGTCTCAGATTTTTTCTTAGCAAGTCTGGCCTTACTATTCTTCTTGCTAATAAGTGGTTTGCATCTTCTGGTGTAGTCATTGTACTTTTGCTCAGGAAGTCTTCAATGAACAGGAGATAGTGATAGCTTTGCTCCTGCCCTCTGTAAGTTGTTGCTGATGTCACTTTTAGCATCTTTCTTAACAGTTCTCACAATGTTTCTGTCCTCAGCTGCTGATATATTCGTTGGTCTACCTCTTCCATGTCTGTTACTTAGTAAACCAGTAGTTTATTTCGTCTTCAGTATATTCCAAATGGTTGTACTGGCAATGACCAATGCGCAATGGCTCTGATTTTCCATCTTCTCTCAGTTTCACAATTGCTTGTTTTTGCCCGTGGCATCGCTCTGGTTCTCATGTTGTTTTCACCTCTAAATGCAGTCTGCACAGGCAAAACCAATCATACCCAGTCTGAAAATGCTATGTATTGATTGAATAAGCAATGGAATAAGACACACTTGGGCAACAAAACACACCTGTTATTCATATGTTCCAGTATTTTTGCTCACATGAAAAATGGGTGCATTCAAACAAAAATGCTATCGTCTAAGTCAGGAGTCGGCAACCCGAGGCTCCGGAGTCACATGCAGCTCTTCAGCCTCCTTGTTGGGGCTTCCCCAATGCTCAAATATTTATTTTCCAATGAAAATGTGCATTTTTGAAAAGAGTTACAAATATCCAACTTTCTGTAAGACCGTGAATGCATCATTGCTAAGTTCTGACTGTGTATCAAATTGGGATGTAAATACTTGGAAATAAATCTGCAAAGTTGCTCTCTGTTTTCATATTCATCTTTTGATTTCAAACCCAAATGTTTTCAGTCTACAGCAAAAATAAAAAATTGACCTCACTGTTCCAGTAATCCTGGAGGGCACTGTACATAAGTCTGAAAAGTTGGAAATTTAAGATACGGCCCCTTTAAATAAAATACAGCCTGTATCTCTGTATGTATTATTAGCACCAACATTTAATTTTTCTTGTTACATTACGCCTTTTTGTAATTTGCTGTTGTTTATGTTAGTTTTCTTGTGTAATTGTATTTTTATAATGTGCCGCGGGCCACTAAGAAACAAGCTGAGGACCCTGGGCCACATTCGGCCACCCCTCCCCTAAAGTGTATAAAAGTCTCAACACCCGACTGGTAAAACAGAGAGACGCTGGAACTACTGTCACAAATTGATGTGAAGAATGTTTTTGAAGACTCGTTTAAAATTCCTATTACAGAGCGGGTATATGAAAGGGTTGAGGGTGGAGTTGATGTAGCCAAGCCATATGGTGAACATGTGCAGATCGTGGTGCACGCACTCTCTGCAGAACGCCATCACCATGAAGGTTATGAAGTACGGAATCCAACACAGCAGGAACGCTGCAATGATGAAGCCCAACTGCCTGGCTGCCTTATGCTCTTTGTGGATCCTCAGGCTTTGAAGCCTCTCCCTAGAGTGTTCCACGAACCTTTGCCACGTTTGTCTCAGAGTCACCTCATTGGCTACGTCCAGGTCGGCGTCGTCGCCCGCCTTGGACCATGGTAAAGCGTGACTGGGGTCATAGTTGTTGTTAACCACAGATGTACAACTCTGCACCTGACTGATGTCACAAACGCTACTGACCGGGTTTGGTACTGTGACGTGGCATTCATTTAAAGATGATTCACGATTGACTTCTGAAACAACATCTTCTAATTGCAAAGAAGGGGGACTGACAGGAACAACAGCCTCCTGGTTCTTCTCCTCAGGGGATAAGGAGACCTCTCCTGGTTTAGTAGACACTGCCAGTTGTTTTGTCACTGCCAGCTCTGGACACTGCGCCCCGATCTTTCTGTGCGATCTGGAAAGGGCACTTTTGGTCTTCTCAAACTCCTCAAGGGAGTACGTCTGATCTAGAAGCTTCTGGTCAAGCTGCCTTTTTAACAGTTTCATTGGCGCCTCACTTTCCTTTTCGGGAGACTTCGAGGCGTTTAATGTCTGAGCATTTTGCCCATTCTCATTTTCCCCAAATGAATTTGTTGGATGGATGATCCTCTCTCTGTCTCTTAAGTGTTGCCTCACTGCTAAGTAGATGTGAGTGTAAAACCAAAGCATCAAAACTGAAGGTATATAAAAATTAAAGACAGCTGTAATAACTTTGAACCATGTAACGAAGCGGAAGTCTGTGTCACACTTGTTTTCCTCTTCGGGTTTAAGCTCTACACAGGTGAAGGACCTCCATCCTAGAATAGGAACAATCCACATCATTGACAGCAGCCAGGCTCCGGATATCATCACGCTCGCTTTCCCCCGTGTTCGATACTTGAGGTACTTGAGCGGCTGTCTGACAGAACGGTACCGATCCAAACAGAGGATAAACAAGCTAAAAATGGATGCAGTGCTCGCCACATAATCCATAATCAGCCAAAACTGGCAGATGGCCCTGCCCAGCTTCCACTCGTCCTCCAGCAGATACACCAGGTTGAGCGGCATCACCGTGGTTCCGACGATCAAATCAGCTACGGATAAACTAACAACATAGAGGTTCCCCACCGTGTGCAAGCTCTTCTCTTTCTTCACGGCGTAAAGAACCAGCAGGTTCATTATGATGGTGAGGAGGGAGAGGAAGCCCAGAGAGACACCCAGGAGGGCGCTGTGAAGTCTGCCATGAAGCGAAAGCGACTGATTGAGCGTCAAAGCGTTAGGGTCATCCGGGTGGATGCCCCGGCTGGTGCAGATGCTGCTGTTGTTGTCGTAGCTGTTTGTGTTCAGGTGTAGATGGACCGTGGAGAGTAACAGAGCAGATTCCATACTATGAACTTATCAATCCAGTCCCATGGTCGTAAACACAGCTGTTGGTCTGAGCGTGTGGAGAAATAGGGTCTGATGAGGTAAGAACCGAAAGGTTGTACTCAGTGTTGTCTCAATCGGTAGTCCATTGATTATATCAATCTCGCCTGTTTACACCTGGAAGACATAAGTAGAATAAGTGGAGAATAAGCGTTAGAAGTCTGCTGATGTTTTTTTAACCCTCAGATGTCAGCTGTAACAGAACCCCCGTCCATTACTATTGGTTACCATACTGAATTGAATATAAGATGACCCTGAATATAAGCTCCTGTTTCAAATCCACATTTTTTTACATAATGTTCTCAACAACTGGCAGATTGCAATTTTTAAAAAGTTCTACCCAGGTCACCGGTGTGTATGTGTGAGTGACAGAAAGAAACGCTCTGGGGAGAAGTCAGGGAGAAGTCATCTATAAAGCTCTAGAACCTGAATAGAAGATGAGTCAGCTTTTTCAGTTTTTTTCTAGGAACAAAATAGTGTGTTACATTTGGGCCAATACCAGAATTTCCATACGGTAAACAATTTTTTACATTTACATTTTTTATACAACACGCATTGGTACAGTCCTTTAATGGGTTCGACAGAGAGCGGTGAATAGTAAGTACATAAAATCTTATTGTGATAGTGGTTTGTTGTCGTACACTGACCTCTTTTTACACAGTAATCCCACAAAAGAGCGACAATACAAGATTCTCTGTGTGCTCTATAATATCCTGCAATAAGATTATATCATGTGTAACAACATTTGTTAGAAGCCAAGCCATGACTCTCTCTCAAAAAAAAATCTTGCTCTAATGACAGATTGATAATAAATACCAGTAAATGCGACTTATACTCCAATGTAACTTGTAATAATAATAATAATAATAATAATGGATTCAATTTTGTAGCGCTTTTGAAAGCACTACACAGTTAAGTGAACCCCATCGAACCCCAACACTGACTGTGGCAAACTACATCTGTATACACAGCTGCCCTGGGGTAGTCTGACGGCAACGTGGCTGCCAATTCACGCCCACGGCCTCTCCGACCACCACCAAACATTCACTCACGTTCATACACCAATGTGGGTAGCACAAGTAATTTAATTAGTAATTACTCTTTCACAAATGTATTACCAAGGAAAGTAATTACTGCTTTACTTTAAAAAAAACCCTTAAAATATGTAAAAGAATTCAGATTTAGCTTTGTAGATATGTTTCATCAGATTTGAGTTAGGCTGAGCTTGTGACTTGCAATTCTCTACCAAAACTCTAGGGGGGCAGTGTTTTCCTCAGAGTGAGCAAACAACTACCTCTTTAGCTTCCTGTGTAGCAGTCGTAGTAGTAGTGTACAATTGAGACTGAAGCGACAGCCACATCGTTGATACAGATATCAGTGCATAATAACACACTCTGTCTGTAAAACAGCATTTTAACGTTTAAAAAAATAATTAATTACCGAAAAACAGTCTAAAAGTGTGCATGTAGCCAGTGGCTTAATTGTGCCAGCAGAAGCCACTGTAGTTTGTGCACCTCACTTGTTGTCTGTTGTTCCGGTGCCTCATGGTTGTACTTTATCTTGGGTGTTTCCTGTTTGTTGCTGTCTGACCTTCAGTTCGATTTCCTTTATGTGAACGTAAGCAGAATAATTAGCATCTCTGTCATTGTTTTTGCCCCATCCAATTGTTTTTGTTCATCATTTATTTTATATTCTTATATTATATGGTTTCAATGTTAAATAATTTGTAGTGTAAGTTTACAACATTGGGAAATTTAGTTGACTATTAAGAGTTCCATTTCCTTTGTGTAAAGTGTAAATAAAGAGGTCATGTGTAAGCACCACAATCGCTTCCTGGTTCGCATTTTGTGGTTGTTTGAGTACAACTTTTGATATCACTGAGTTAAATGTAAGTCTGCAATTACCAGTTGTGTATAAACTGCAAACTGCTGTAAATAAAACAAGTACAAGGGGAAGAGTAGCAACATGATTGGCCACACACATTCACTATAAAGCAACAGAGCCAGAACCCTGAGCTAGCTAGCACAACAGGTCATCCAAGGAAGAAGAAGAGGAGTGAGCAGAAGAACTCAGGGCCACAGCCACTATTTTTATGAACAGACGAGTGTGAGGGGGCCTTTCAAGCCTTAAAGGACAGACTTACCACTGCCTCAGTACTTGGCTACCCTGACTACAATCTACCATTTGTGCTCCAAACAGATGCTTTAGGTGCTGTTTTGGCTCAACTTCAGAATGGAGAAGAGAAGGTAATTGCCTATGCTAGTAGACGTTTGAGTCCAGTGGAAACGAGGTACCCAGCTCATAAACATGAATTCCTGGCACTCAAAGTTCTATGACCATCTCTATGGACGCAAGTTTTCTGTCCTCAGTGATAACAATCCCCTGAAGTATGTGATGTCATCTACAAAGCTGGATGCTACAGGGCAAAGGTGGGTGTCAGCGCTGTCAGCTTTTGACTTTGACATCTAATACCGAAGCGGACGAAGCAATGCCAATCTTTCTCGGATGTCCAGTAAAGAAGTCACTGAAGTCTTGTGTAACGAATGCCAGCCTGTGAGACTGTGCAAGTGTACGTTGGTAAACCTCACTCTCTCTGCCTTGAGAGCTGTGCTGAACACGCGATCGACAGTCCGGGCTTTTGGCCGTGTGGTCAGCACGCTTGTCTCCCATTGCGAAGGTCCTGTGTTCGCCCTGCTTCACACTGTGAAGCAGGGCGAACACAGGCGAACACAGGGTTACACTTGCAATCCTGTCGTCAGCTGGTACAAACCAGTGCTGGTCAGAGTGGGCCGGTGGATGAAGAGACCAACGTGTCTGATTGTGCTGATTCGCCAAACCCTCAGTTAGGCATGCCAGATAAGCCATACTCTGACGTGGGAAGTGAATCGCTGCCATCAATCACAAAGCAAGAACTCAGAAAAGGACAGAAGAAAGATCCTGTTATCGATCCGGTCCTGTTCTTTAAAATTCGGAATAGGAAAACAAAAAGCAGCGAGAGAGCAAGTGGTGATAAGAAGGGGGACCTTCTTTTAAAGGAGTGGAGGAAGTTGGTGGTCAAAGATGGAATTGAATTGCACCATCAACATTTATCAGAGGGGAATAGTGGAGCAGTTACTGTTGCCAGAAAAACTGCAAGCTTCAGTCAAGACTACAGTGCATGATGATTTTGGACACCTTGGATGTGACAGACACTCCAGATGATCAGAGAGAGATTTTATTGGCCTGGAATGTTCAAGGAGGTCAAAACTTGATGTGAAAAATGTGAGCGATGTTGTCTCAGGCAGACCCCAACAGCTAGATTAAGGGCTCCCTTGGTCAGCATCCACAGTAGCGCACCAACGGAGCTTGTGTGTGTAGACTTTCCGACATTGGATGAAGCAAAAGGTGGTATTGAGAAGGTCCTCATTCTAACGGACCATTTCTCCCATTACGCACAAGCGTAGCCAACGAAAGACCAAAAAGCTACAACTGTGGCTTGAGTACTGTGGAAAAACGTCTTCTGTCGCTTTGGGTTTCCAGCAAAGTTGCATGCAGACCAAGGTTGCAACTTTGAGGGTGCTGTGGTGAAGGAGCTTTGCAAGGGCACTGGGATCACCAAAACTCACACAACCCCCTATCGCCCCCAGGTTAACGGGACCACTGAAAGGTTTGACTGGACTGAATATGCTGGGAATATGCTGGGAACATTAGAACCGAAGCTGAAACATCACTGGTATGAGTATGTGGTGCTTACTACACACGACATGGATATACACCCTACTGGTTTGGAAGGCACCCCAGAACCAATCGATCTGGTCTTTGGGCTTCCAACCAAGGAAGGTGCATACCTTTACATATACCTGCTGTGATGTCACACTGCGTAGACGATGCACAAATTGCTTTGTAAGTCACATAGTGGCATCCTTGTCAACCCTGGGAAACTCCCATCTTTTTATCTTTTTCCCTGTTGACCTCCCATTTAAATAGCTTCCTGTAAAATTGTTGTATTTGAACTTTCATCCCAAAATAAAATCCTGTCTGGTACTGCAGGTGACAATGTTGATGCTACCCACACTGGAGCCACAGCAATCTGTGAGGACATTGGGCAATGGAAGGTATATCTTCCAGGAAATGTCCCTTCTTTTCAAATGCAAATGTTGACAGGTATTAGTGATGGGTGGCTCGCAAACAAAACGACTCTTTGAAGTGAAGGACGGGAGTCCTCCTGTTTTTCTTGTCTTTTTTTCTGTTAAAGCCGCACGTGATTACGGTAGTCAAAATGTGTGGTGCCATGTGTATCGATGCTAAGCAGAAGTGGGAGAGAGGGATGTCACACATAAGCAAGCTGGAGGGGTGAGGGAAATGCTAAGACACTTTGTGTTTCTGAATGCCATTCTTCACTAGAGACAAGCAAAAACTGTTACCTGGATGCTGCTTTGTCTTTTATTTTTGCACAGTTTAATTTATATTTGGTTGAGTAATGCTTTGTTGATTTTGTTACACATACAGTGGTTAGTGACCTTTGTTAGTGTCATTAATTCGTTCCGGAAGGTCCAACTGAAACATACTCTGACTGAATCAATTTTCCCATAAGAAAGAATCAAGATCAAGAGATCAAGAGATCAAGAGAGTTTTATTGTCATGTGCATAGTAAAACAGCAGTTATGCCATGCAATGAAAATCTTATTCTGTTCATTCTCCCAAGAAAAGAAAGAAAACAAATGAAAGAATAAGAACATAAGAAACATAAACACATAAACATATATACCAATAAATTAAGCAACAACAACAGAAGAGACATTAATACAAGTAAATAATACAAATAAATAAATAAATAAATAAATAAATAAAGTGCTATGAGTGTGTGCGTGTGTTGCGTGCGGCGTGTGCGAGTGCTTCGTTGAGGAGCCTGATGGCCTGTGGGTAAAAGCTGTTTGCCAGCCTTGTGGTCCTGGACTTCAAACTCCTGTAGCGTCTGCCTGACGGTAGGAGTGTGAATAATGAGTGTTGTGGATGTGTGCTGTCCTTGATGAGGTTGTGTGTTCTGCGTAGGACTCTAGATTTATAAATGTCTTGCAGTGAGGGGAGGGCTGCCCCAACAATGTTCTGTGAGGTCTTGATCACCCGCTGGAGTGCCTTCCTATCACGTGTTGTACAGTTACCGTACCAAACTGTGATGGAGGCGGTAAGGACACTTTCGATAGTGCATCTGTAGAAGCAACTCAGGATTGTGGTGGGCATGCCAAATTTCCTCAGTCTTCTCAGGAAGTACAGTCTCCTTTGGGACTTCTTCAGAATTTGTTGGGTGTTGTGAGACCAGGTGAGGTCCTCGCTGATGTGTGTGCCAAGGAACTTGAAGGTTTTCACCCTCTCCACCTCAGTCTCATCAATAAACAGGGGTCTATGCGGCTCCTTTTCCCTTGTTCTTGGGTCAATGATCATCTCTTTGGTCTTCTCTGTATTGAGAAGGAGATTGTTATCACGACACCAAGCTATGAGGTCCGCCACCTCTCTTCTGTATGATGTTTCAACACCACCAGTGATCAGGCCAATGACTGTAGTGTCATCCGCAAATTTAATGATGCTGGTGTTGTTCTGGGAGGCCACGCAATCGTAGGTGAAGAGCGTGTAGAGGAGCGGACTCAGCACACACCCCTGTGGGGTCCCAGTGCTCACAATTCTTGAGCTGGATGTGCGATTGTGGACTCTGACTGACTGGGGCCTGCCTGTGAGAAAGTTAAACACCCAGTTACAGAGGGAGGGAGACAGGCCAAGTGTGAGGAGCTTATTTGTGAGTTTGTGGGGGCAGACTGTATTAAAAGCAGAGCTATAGTCTATAAATAGCATTCTGACGTATGTGTCCTGGCCCTGTAGGTGAGAAAGGGCTGTGTGGATGGCAGTGTTGACTGCATCATCCGTGGACCGGTTCTGGCGATATGCAAACTGTAGAGGGTCCACAGTTGCCGCCGGGATGCTCTTTTTGATGTGGGTCATGACTATTCTTTCGAAGCACTTCATAACAATAGGAGTGAGTGCTATAGGGCGATAGTCATTCAAGCAGGTCACGTTGCTCTTCTTGGGTACGGGCACTATGGTGGTGGACTTAAAGCATGTCGGTACAGATGCTTGTGCAAGCGACAGGTTAAATATGTCAGCAAGCACATCAGCAAGCTCTGATGAGCAAACCCGAAGTGCACGTCCTGAGATGTTGTCTCATCATCAAAGAATGTAAATCCAATTACTTCCTTCCAGAAAGTCTAATTTGTTTTTATAGTTTTACATGCAGAAATCAATTTGAAATGCATATCACTACATATAAATGTTAAATGAAAGGGCTAAATGAACATTTTAGGTTACTTTTACCATCATTGAAGACGTGGTTGTTGCCAAAGACACGACGTGGCAGCGAGATCAATACGGACACCATCTTTCTGTTTTCCCATGAGTTATTTCTTAAATTTAATAATGTTTCTCACCTCAAGTCGCTGCTTTTCTTTTGATCATTGCTGCAAAATAAACCCAAAATAGAGCCAAAGAAAGTTGCAAGTGCCAGCAATTTGACAAAGCAGGTGAAAAACAATATTGAATTTAAGAAATAACTCACAGCAAAACATAAAGGTGGTATCCGTGTTGATCTTGCTGCCACATCTTTGTCAATAATGACGTGTACAATGAAGGTCAAAGTAACCGTAAATGTTTATTTATTCCTGTCATCTGTCATTTATATTAATTTCAATCTGTTTTCTGCATGTAAAACTATAATTGTAAAACTATAAAAACGTATTTTGTGTTAATATCTTTGAGACTTGGCGTAACTGTGTTCGCTAAAGAACAACAGTGTCAACCGCTGATGACATCATAGGCGGGCGACGGAGCTTACTTCCGGTTTCTGTTTCCATGTATTAGCAAACTAATAGAATTCTAACAAGGACGTTTTGTGATAAGAACACAGTTGGACTTGCGCAGTGTATTAACACAACACAACAATATTGACTATATTGTACGCTAACCAGAAAATGCAAACCGGGGCAAAATTTTGGCTTAAATTTTCGACGTTAACCGGAAAACACGCTAAGCGGGGTGCGAAAAGAGGTCCCACTATATTTTAGGAAGAAGTCAATGTACGCAATAAAAAAATCTGAGAAGCCATTTATGACCCAAAAGAACCGGTTCCTTTTGAAGAGCCCAAATTCTTACCCAGTATTAATAGTGCATTACCGATCCAAACCGAACTGAACTTTCATGGAAAAAGGTGTTTCTGTTCATCTTATCACTTGGATGTTCACACTTTGATGCTGGTGATATGTAAAAGATGACACTTTGAGGGTGTTGTCACACTCAGTTGCAGGAGAGGAAAGTTATTTTATCGATAATTGTAACATGAACACTCATGAGGAAGATAAGCACGATGAAGGGTGAAGCTTCAGAGTGAGACGGACCGTTTGTTTACTTGTTATGGGAGAACACGTATGCATGACTCATTTCGTTTGTGGGGGTTGCAAAGCTATGTAAGACTTAAAGATTAGTACTTTTCTTTGCCTCAGCGAATGTTTGGGGTGGGATTCATAATCCATCAAGGTGGGCCGAGAAATGTAAACCTTATTTGCTGTTATTTTTTTAACTGAAAGTTTCGATTGACTCCCTCGCGCTTTATCGTTCACTGTCCAGCTGGCTTTCTTTAACACTCACTCACAACGAGGAGAGGGTGGCAAATCCCATCAGTGGACAAACTGTGATATTGAACCGCTAATGTAGTGTGTATTTATGAGAGACACAGCCCATTTGGATTCATGGAATTCTTGGCCGCGCATTATTCACAGCTTGTGTGAATTTGCATAGCGCAGCAAGACATCTTGTATCAAAGCCCTGTCGATAGTCTTGAAGGTGATGCTTTTGTCTCGACTGTGTGATGTATTGATTCCTCACAGAGCAAGCATGGAAAAAAGCTTATACCTGTTGCCATGGAGGCAGGTGTGAGTGTGTGTATGTGTGTGTTTCTGTACATTGCTTTTGCTTTTATGAACTGGTGTGCGTCATTTGGCCTTTATGGAAATGCTTTATTCTGACATGTGACAGAGTAGTGGCAGAGTTCCTCTAGGCCCGTCAATCCATTAAAATATTTAATTGTGATTAATCATATTGTGATTAGTCATATGTTGTCCATAGTTAACTCATTAATCGCAATTAATTGCAGATAGAAAGACGTTTTTATTCATAATAAGTAGGAATGTAAATCTCTTAGTGGTAAACAATTTGATATGCATCTAGATACATGGGTTAAGATACAATTCAAAACCAATAGATTTTAAAAACAGAACAATTCGATACAGTGTGCAAACGATACGATTTGATATGATTCAACGATTACAATTGTTGATGTAGACATTAATCTTACATCGTAAAATAAAGAAGCCAATTCTATAAAGGCGTCATTCTTACAGTATTTTCAAATGTGTAAAAGAGCACATCATATCCCCAAGCATGCTGTAAAGCAGGGATCCCCAACCACCGGCCCGTGTGAAACGTTCAGGTGCAATGATTGAAAAAAAACACACACAAAAATGAAAAATAAAATAATTTGTAAATAACTACAGCAATTTTTTGTAAAGGGATATACATTTTGGAAATATGGGCCATTCATTTATTTTTTTAAAACTTGTACAGTTAGAGATCCCCCAGTTTTTACATGTTTAATGCGATCGGCGACTTGTCCCACACTGTCCGACAGTCTGTGAATGGAATCTCTCTCTTCTCCCACGCTGCACAGATATTTTTTTGGTTTTTCTTTCACCTCATCTTTGGTCCCAAATGCTGATACTATGTGGGAATGCATAAAGGTAAGATTTGATGGACTTTATTGAGTGCTAATGTGCATATTTGTTGGTTCAGTCCAAACGCGTACTGGTTGGTGGATGGTGGGTCTGTATTCATTTAGTGCTTTTAATTTGATACTGTTCCTGTCATAGCTTTGCAAAATACATAATAAATAAGATAAATTACATCACTATAATGTACGTATGGTTTACTGATGTTGTAAATCTTTCCCGGTGGCTAGCCCAAAAATAGCTGCCTGTAACTAGCCCACATTTTAGCTAGCAGTTCAAAGCAAAAAATCAGCCAAAAGGCGGCTTACATCTAAAAAACACTTGTTAGTTGGGACACTCGTATGCCAAGATACCTCTCTATGAAGAACTATTAAAAAAATACCAGCAGTGCCCCAGTAACGTCTTTCTCTTCCTGGCAACGGAGAGGTGATGTACTTCATCACAACTCAACTCACAGTGACACAAATAACTTTGGTCTTGTCGAGAGAGCCATCTGCCAGGGCTTTGAAGTAAACTTACCATTCAAAACATCATTTTCTTTGCCCATTTCTGCTCAATATTTGTTTCAGCTTCTGGCTCCACAACAACTGCCACGCCACGGCGTTTCCTCAAACTACGGTGTGCGCCGAGGGTCAAACAAGACATGCGCACATTAATCCCGCGCCAAAAAAAAATAGTGCTTTTAAAGGAAACTTTAACTTTGACGGCCCTAGTTTCCACAGATAACAGTCGTGTTGCTTACCCAAACATCTTCCGTTTACAAAAATGACAATGTTTACTTTCGATTGACACTCTGAGAAAGGTTGATATCCTGATTTTGTTTTTTGTGTAAGTCTACAGATAACATGTGGGTTATATCTGATATATTAACGTTATATTTGTTATGATATTTTTTTTTCCATCACACTATACACTCCTGATGAAAATTTCAAGACCAGTTTGAAAGTTGCAAGAATTTACATTTTCACTGTTGGGTCTTAATGAGGTTCTAAGTAGAGCTTCAAAATGCAAAAAGAAGAAATGGGTGTGAGACAAAAAAAAAATCTGAGTAAGAAATTTATTGAAAACAAACATTAAACTTAACTAGGCTGTTCATCAGATGATCAAATGGTCCAGGTGGTGAAGATGGGCATCACAGAGGGCATCCACTGTCTGGAATTAATTTTTGTAAACTTCCCTTGCCATCCATCCCAATTGTTGTCAATTGGATTTAGATCAGGGGAACACGCAGGATGGTCCAAAAGGGTGAGGTTATTCCTCTGTCCTTTATCAGGCAGGAATTGTGAACTGCTGTGTTGTCCTGTTGAAAAAGCCCGTCATTACCACACAGACGAGGGCCTTCAGTCATGAGGAATGCCCCCGCAACATCTCCACATAGCCATCTGCTGTTTGACGCCCCTGCACAAGATAAAAGCACCCCAGATTATGATGGCCGCCCCTCCACCGTGCCATGTGGAAAACATCTCTGGTAGGATCTCCTTGTCATGCCAGTAACGTTGGAAACCATGCCGACTGTCAAGGTTTCATTTTTTTCTCATCAGACAATAAAACTTCCACCTTTCAATGTCCCATGTTTGGTGCTTGCTGACAAATTCCAAATGGGAAATTTTATGGCATTGAAGGAGACGAGGCCTTTTTTTTTTTTAAAAGCCTTCTCTCATAGATGCCATCTGATGGTTATTGGACTGCACTTGGCACCGGTAATAACATTCCTTTGGGCCAAGGATCCCATGTCTTGACAGACAGCCAACTGAATCCTGCGGCTCAGGGCCGGTAACATTTTTTTGGGTCTACCTTTTGACTTTTTTGCTCCATAACCCTCAGGATATTTGAAGAAGTTTCAAATGACTGTCTCACTGCGTCCTACCTCACTACGTCCAACCTCAGCAACAATGGTGCGTTACGAGACACCTTGCTTAGCCAACAATCCAGCCACATTCAAATAGACAAAGCTTTTTTGCCTTTGCCATCAAGAGATCATGACAGTGTGAATACTTGACAGAAAATTACATTGCATCTACATTTGCCATGATTTTGGTGTTTGATTTTGGCCAAAGGCTGTGATCTTAAACTTTTCATCAGCTGATGAACAGCCTATTTCACTTTAATGCTTGTTTGCAATAAATTGCTTACTCCAAAATGTTTTTGTCTGACTCCCATTTCTGCTTTTTTCATTTTGAAGCTCTACTTAGAACCTCCTTAAGATCCAACAGTGCAAAATGTAAATTCTTGCAATTTTTCGACTGGTTTGATCAAGAGTGTATAAGACGTTTGTGGACAACCAATACGTTGTCGCATTTTTGCTGTCCATTTTTTGAGACCAAATAAACTAATGTTGTGATAATATATAATAATAATAATAATAATATATCATAATAATGCAATACAGTATTTCTTGTGTCATCTTTCACTCAGTTGCGGAATTGGCAATAGTTCCAGCTTGTACATGAGGGCTGTCCATATGTCCTTTGATATTTATAATTTCATCACTTTATAATTAAAAAACATATATTTAAAAACCAATCTTTGTGTTTTTATTACTTATTAGTATCAACATTTTAGCTTGTTGTAGTTCCATTATTCCTTTTTGCCCTATTTTCCACTTTTGCTGGGTTTTTGTTTATTTTATTTATGCACAGGTTCCACAGATGGTCCCTGCACCACACTTTTGACACGCATGCATGTTTTGCCAGGAAGGCAAGGTGCTGCCAGGTGACGAATAAGTGTGTCCAAGCTCTGCCTTCTTAGCGCTTTCGCTGGTCAGGGGTTTGGTTGCTTTGTGGAGGTTTATGCAGCTTTCATACTGGTATCAAACCAGCGTTGGATGCCGATACTTATGTACGATCGGAGGTGAAGCGTCATTGTTGTGTGACTGTGGATACTTCATCTTTGTTGACCGCTTGTATTTAATTACTGAATAAACGCATGACGCAAGAAACACTTCCTGACTTTCACTTTTAATGCGCACCCCTTAGATATAACGTCCATGTTGCTAAATTGTCAACATGGATCTTCTCCACATATGAGGAGTGAAAGTGAAGTGAAGTGAAACCAGTGATCGCTGGAGCTTGTAAAGTTGGCGCTCAGCCAAAAGTAATGAGCGTAAATAGAACCGCACGGTTAATTAAGGGTGCAGACAAGTCCAAACATCTTAAGTAAGTTTGATCAAATGGAGTATTACTACAGCTTCTGATTGGACACTAAGACGGCCACACGTCACTCGCTGACACTGGGTTGGATTGCAAAGTCTATAGTGTGCGTTTATCTCTTAATATGCGGTTCCAATAATGCCTCGAGTCGTGCATTGCCACTTCCTTATCACTGTATTATCATTTATGGTAGCGATGCCATAGTTCTGATTGGCTTCTGGCTGCCCTGTTCTCATGAGACAGCTTTTCTCTAAATAAGAAATCTCAACACGTTTTAATCACCCCTAATCACCTCTAATTATTAGTATTTAACATCCCTAATTATTAGTAGGTAGGTATTAGGTATCACGAGATTGTGCAAGATTAAAACCTGATGAGATTTCTTCTGGAAACACCTGCAGTGATTGATCGTCAGGAGAACCTGACTGGCGCTGTAATCACATTGAAGACGGAGACGGACATGTCAATCACCGCCGCAGAGCGGAAAATGAAACCTTGTCAAATTCTGAATTTGAATGGCTTCATATGACTTCATATGCAGTCACATGAATATTAATGTAATAGTTGAGCTGTTTTGTGTTGTGGTTGTATGAGGTCCTTATGACTCAGGGATCCAGATGGTTGCATTTTGCGACTAAAATGTGAGACATTGCGAGTACATTTTTCATCTTCCAGCCCATGTGCAACCAGATATACTGTAAGTACGCGCCCCCTATTGAGTTGACAAGGGACGCACTTTGTTTCCTATCACCGTGAAAATGAAAAATAGTCTGTAAAATGTATATTGACGATGGTATATTGACGGTGACTTTTTAACCACAGGATGGATTTACTTTGCAAGTCTATTTCAGTGTGCGGCCCTAAATTTGTCAGGGCATTAGCAGTAGACAAGGCTCCGCATGCTTCCATTTTGCAGGCGCAGGTCGCGGTGCAAGGACCAAACCTGAGCGATGCACTGCTGAGCACAAGGACAACAACATTTCCTACGGGATGATACAGTATTTTTTTGTTGTTGCTGTGTTGCTGTCTCTGCAGTGCATCTTATTTTTGAGCGCGCTCTGCTGCAGGTAAGGCATATTTACTTTATACAACCCCACCTCATAATAATCATGTTCATAGCTTCTGACAAAATCTGAGAGATGGAGAAAACCTTTATGAATGTAAATATTTCAAATTGTGTGTGTTAAATGATTCTGACTGGATTTATACAGTGGATCCCCACACATTCATTCGCCATGCAGTATTTGCTGATTTTTGTCAATTTTTTTTCTCCAAAAATATGCTGTTTTTTTCTGCACGAAATACAGCTCATTCATCCTAAGTCAGTAATAATTTATCATATGTGATAGTAAAGCATAAAATGTACATAACAAACATAAAATGTACACATACAGCCTACATAGCATGCATTCCTGATGTGAACTGACATAACAACATGACGTCAACACAAGATGGTGGCGTGTGTGTGTGTGTGTGTGTGTCTTCAACAGGATTATTTTACACAGTCAACTTTCTTAAAATCTGACCTCAAAACGTGCAGCGAGGTGAACACAAGTTAATATATGATGGGAAATTGTCACTGGGATTACAACAGACAAGCAGTGTGGATTATGTAGACGCGGCTTGGAGAAACACCTTCTTCAAGGTAGCTGGGACAACCCAGTACAAAACCAGAGAGGAGACGAGAGGAGAACGTCAATGTCAAGCTAGCAGGAGGGTATGTACTGTAGATATTTTTATGGTTGTATTTACTAATCATGTCAACGCTGGCCTGCTTGCCTCAGACTCCTGTGAGCGTCTCTTCAGCTGCACTGGATTGCTGTTCATTGCAACGCCAAAAAGGAACAACTCTACAAACTTTGAAAGCCAACTGCTCAAACTTAACAGGAAGTTCAGTTCATTTTTTGGGGGGCAGGTTTGGCTGGACATGTTTGGCTCTGTCTGGAGCCTATCCCAGCTGACTGGGTGGGAGGCGAGGTAGAACCTGGACTAGTCGCCAACCATTTGCAGGGCGGCTAAAAGTTTTCCTTTAATTAAAAACAACTGGTGTGAGATATCTCATTGTCCTTTTTGCATTACACAGGAGAGACTCCCCTCTTGCTGTTAAAAAAATATCAAAGTAACTATTACCTTTAGTACATTTTAAACAAGCCCATTTTTAGTTTTACTTTATGATACAATTATAGTTTTAGACCTGTAGTCTCACTTGTACTTAAGTAACATTTCAGCAAAGTAGTAGAACATTTACTTTGGTACAATACAGTAGATACCTGCTATTCAAGAGACCACAGCGAAAAAACGCACATAATTGAGACGCCCATATAAAAGGCCTATTTTGACACGCAGCTCATGTAAAAAAAAAAAAAAACAGCCTAGTTACAGGTCATAGCTACGCAATCCAGGTTTAAGCCCCACTTATGCCTCACACACTTATTAATCACATTGAAAGTATAAAATGTATAGGTACTCACCATTAATGAATGGTAATGGAAGATGAATCAGAGTCACATTCTAGCCTTTAGCCTTGTGGTGCACTTCTGTTGTTCTGTGGCCGTCTCCGTATCCCTCTCAAGTGGCTACACTACTCCACAGGCTGCTGGGTCGCCCTGGCTAGCTGTCGGGAGAGGACCTTTCCCCAGACCGCGTATGCATCATCAACACTGCTTGCCTGTTGGAATTCCAGTAAACACATACAATCATATATTAACTTGTGTTCACCTCACTGCAAGTTTTGAGGTCGGCTTTTAAGAAAGTTAACTGTAGAAGCTAATCCTGCTAAAGAGACACTCATACACCACATTGATTGTCAAAGCTTGTGCTTCCGTAGCCAAACAAACAAGGGGCCACCTTCTTACACTGACATCTCATTACGTGGGACTGTACAGGTATGCTACATGTATACCAACTTAGGGCAAATGATTATTATTACTATTTTTGGAGACAAATAAATTTAAAAAATGAAGTTACAAAAAATTTAAAAATGTCCACTTTTTTTTTTTTTTTTACCAAAAATCTGCACATTTGCCGACTGCTGAATCCTGAATATGTGAGTATCCATTTTTGAGCCTGTTTTAAAAGAAAAACCTTTTTGAAACCTTGAGTTTCAACAAGTATGTAAATGGTCTTTCACTTTTATATTGCTTTTCTACCTTCACACTGACTCACCATTGTTACCATATTTACCTGTTGATGACACAGCATTAGGAGCAACATGGTGTTCAGTAACTTTCACATGGTCTCAGAAAGACAGAGGGTTGAACCAACAACCTCCAGGTTGGGAGACAACCACTCATCCACCTGAGCCATGCCACCTCAAAGGTCACGAAAGGTCATGAAAGGTCATGAAAGTGTTGTGCAGTGAAATCTGTCGCAGTCAATTGTTCTTGTCAGTGAACTTTAATGTGCTGAAACATTGATCTGAGGAGAAAACAGTGTTTAAAATGAACTGAGTCTTATTCAATTTATTGAGTTAAATAAGTTCACAGTCATTCTATGTAATGGGTCGCGGCATTTGATTGCCCTCCTCATCACAGAAGTTGTTGTTCTCCCCAGATCTCTTTGTAACAGCGCACGGAATCCATGACCCCTCTAGCATGCATTAGCATTCAATAATCTTTATCCGGTCGCGACTGAGGGTGATGGCTGTCCTTTTCTTTTGCGCACTGTCGCTTGGGAGACGTCATGAAATACAAAAAGTTCATAAGCGATGTTGTCCACCCTCAGTGTGGCTGCACAAGCACACAATGTATTCTTCAGCCGACTCACGCTTTAACTAGTTCTCCAGCGAGTCTCATGTTTATGGATCCAAATTAAGTTTTTAATTAATTAATGGGAGCGCATTAGTAACCACAAACTGCAACCCGATGACCACATGGATAATGCATCCTCTACTCAATTGCATTTTACAGCAGAGACAGAATATTTGCAATTTGCGGCAGAACCTAATAAAGTTATGAACAGTTTTAAAAATAACACCAAAAACTGGAATGCTCTATGTTTGGTTAAGGAAAGAAATATTATGGAGAGGAATGGACAGGATACATTCTGTCTGCTTAGTCACTGATGGTGACAGTCTAGGGGTTTGATAAAAATTGCAGTTGAAAAGTGTCAAGTGCTTAATGGAAAGGAAGCAGGCAGCACCAGCCACAAGTCATCTAATAACTGCTTCTCTAGTAAAGGAGGTAAACTAGATTTATATTTTATTCATCTCCAAGAGAAACACAGTATTTGCGCAGAGGCTGCTGTATTGTTCATGTAAGCATCTAGATTTATGTTTAAAAAATATATATAACACAATTAATGAACAGCAGCCCCCTCCTGTGGATTGTAATATGTTGTCGTCGTCAATGTCCTCATTTCACCCTGCAGCAGCCAAAATGTAAATCATAATGTCAGTTGCGTGTATTCAAGTAAATATAACAGATTCAATACCTTCGCTGACACCTGATTGTTCATACATCAATTATTTTGGGTATATTTTGTCAGTATTGTGCCTCTACACGCAATTGTCCGATATAATTGCTGTGCGTAATGACCATCAACAAGCAGCGGAAGCATTAAGTACATTAAAGCGAGCCTTCCCCTGTTCTGTTTCCACACTGGCATCATTTCAGATGCCTAATGACTCCCGTGTGACATAATTAACAAGCGTTAGAGCGCACCGTTTGTAGCCGCCCGCTGCGCCACCGCACATGCAACTTTTACGCGCAATTACGCACTTTTGAATGAAAACAAGCGCACGTTTAAAGACAGGAAAGAGTGTTAGCTTCTGAATGCTCCATGCGAAAAAGGAGGTTCAGATCTTACCAGAAATGTATTCCAGTCCAGCTGCTGCCCATTCAACGCGTGACCAAGGCTAGAAGCTCTGCACACAAAAAACAACAACAAAAAAAAACCTAGTGTGCCTCTGTCTCTCTCCCCTCTACTTTGAAGCCTGCCAGAGTGTTCACCCTACCTACCGCATGAATGACACAAACAACAACCTGATGGAGAATGTGAGTCACAGTCCTGCCACCTCTTCTTTCTCACTCACAGATGATGAAGTAAATGTCCGCAAACGTCACCGAAGTTCAGCACTTTCATAAAAACAAGCCATTAAACGTTGCATCAGGAGAGACAGAGAAGTAGCAGACTCTTCATGCAGCTTGAAGGAGGAGTACAGTGGAGGACATTAATGGCAAACGACAATCAACTGGCGGCCCACGGGCCAATTCCAGCCCATGAATGAAAACCTGACCAGCCTACATGTGCAGTTCATATAAGCAGGCACGTGCAATCAATCGCCTGCCCTTTTGCCCTGCATGAGAAAAGTGCCCTTTCTGCTGGAGCCCTATTTTTTTTTCATTCGTTTAAGAAAAATATACTGTTTGTCATTAAGTACCCCTAGAGATTTATTTATTTGAGTTCTTGTGCGGATTCTTCCCAGACCTGCTCGGCAGCACTTACGACCACCCCCCCCACCTCGCTCGCTGCAGCTACGTCTCCTCTGATCTGGACCATCTGTCAGACAAGCGGGTAATTACGAAATGAAACAAATGAAGAAACAAAATTATATTTTTAAAAAAACTGTAAAAAAACAACAACAATGTTTTTCTGTAAGTCACTCACAAATGATTATGCACAACATTGATGTATCTATTATACAACATGTTTAGAATAATTTATTATAAGTTATTAATTTAGTAATTATATATGTACAGCAGGGGTCACCAATCATCGATCGCGAGCCACTAGTCGAGCTTTGGGACTTTGTCGATCGATTGCGAGAATATTAGAGATGTATTATTACTGTACATCAGTGCGCTCCCTTCCCAGAGAGTGATCAGCAGGCGCGCATCTTGACCACTGAACAAGCTCTAGCCAGGAGCTTCGTCCCCAAAACCAGGCCGGCGGTACCAGCCCACGAAGACCGCCCCCCGCAACAACAAGCGTTCAGCGACAAGCGAAAGAAAGAGCGAGAGTGATAGAGCCCAGCGATGTGCCTGAGCACACAACACTAGTTATTGCACGTTAGTACGGCTTAAAATCTGCCTTTGCTATCTCAAAAATAAGGCACAAATATAACTCAATAGACGTGCACCTCTAAAAAAAAAATGTTCGAGCTGCGGCTCGTTAGGGCAGACTATTAGTCTCTCTCTCCTCAAACACCATCGCTCAATTTTTCACACAAGACCATGTAGGTTTGGATTTTTTTCACTTGTAATTAGAAAAAGTTTCATTTGAAAACTGCATTTTGTGTTCAGTTGTGTTGCCATTGACTAATATTTAAATTTGTCAAACACTTATTCACACCACTGAATATACCCCATAAGGGCCCACAACCCACCGAAAACGGGTCGAGATACACCAGTTAAGAATCACTGATATAAAGGATCTTGGAGCCTTTTTGCAGCAGATACCTAAAAACAGCAGAGCGCTCCTGTCATATGGAGGATCTGCGACTGGTGTTTTGTAGCTTCCTAAAAACAACAAGCAGGTGCCCCTGTTATAGAAACGATCTTTAAATTGTACTCTTGCAGTAAATCCTTCAAAAAAAAAAAGAGCGCTCCTGTCGTATAGAAGATCTTTTACTAGCGTTTTTGTTTTAGAATCCTAAAAACAGCAGAGTGCTCTTATCACATAGAGAATCATGCCAAATAGAGGATCTTTGACTAGTGTTGCTTCCTGAACACAGCATAACACTCCTCTTATGACAAATGTTTTTGCAGTTGGTCCTTGAAACAAGTTTTTCTGTCATACAGGGGATCTTTAGCGGATGTTTTTGCAGTAGCTTCCCAAAGTATCACTGTTATATCAACGATCATTGACTAGTGCTTCTGTAGTAGGTGCTTAAACAAAGGAGAGCACTCCTGTCATATAGAGGATCTTTGACTTGCCTTTTTGCAGTAGATCCTTAAAATCAGCACAGATTTTTGGTCATATAGAGGATATATGACTGGTGTTTTTGCAGTAGCTTCCTAAAAACAGCAGAGGTTTTCTGTCACATAGGGTATAGGGGATCTTTGACTACTATTATTGCTGTACATCCTCAAAAACAGCAGAGTACTCCAGTCATATAGCAGATCTTTGAGTAGCGTTACCATTGTGCTTCTTTGTCTTAAATATGGCAGCGCACATTTGGAGTAAAATTTGTAAGAGTTGAATGAATGTTTTAGCTGGAAATGACGAGAAGAAAGGAGGTGGCAAACCACTGTAAGAAATGTAAAAACAGCAAATATGCTATTTTAATTGTTTTTTCACAAGTTCCACTGAATATATTATTATATAGTAATATATGATTACATTATTTAAAAGGAGTTCTGCAGGACTTTAAAAATACCTTAAAACCAGCTAAACTGCCATTAACTTTTTAAAAATCTTGGCACAGAATAAAATTGCAAGTCCATTGTGTCTTTTTCTTAGTTTGCACTGACCTCTGCTGTTCATTCAAAGAAGTGCAACCTTCCAAGGTCAGGCAGCTGTGGGGAGATTTTATGTAATTTACAGAGTTGTGTTTGGCTGGTTGTAATTTTAATTAAAACACTGTCCAATAGCTCGATGTGAGTCAATTAACTACACATTGTTCAGTCTCCATTAGCCATTTTAAAATATAAATAATAAGCAAGATAGACTCCAAGCTGTCAATCATGAAACCGAACATCCTTTACTCATTATTTGTGTGCTTCTGAGTGCAGCTGCGACTCCCGCCACGGCTGACCCCTATATGCTGACCTTCATGTAATGAAGCAGGCAGCAGAGGGCGCTATGCAGCAGTGTTTTGGGTCCTTTCAAGCAAATCCTGTGTGTCCTTGAGGAAGATGCTTCATCCTTCTTTGCCAACGCCAATGATTTGGATTTGCAACAGCCGGCATGAATCACATCTCATAAAAAAAGAGCAAGCACTTTCATTTTAGAAGACACAATCGTGCTCATTTTGCTGTTTTGTCACAGCACTGAAAATGTGCAGCATTTTGCAAAAGGCTGGATTATGTAAGAGGATGAATAGGCCAATCAGCATGACTGGATTTCAGCATTCTCTGTTAAACATGTCAGCATTTTTCAGCATCTGATGACTTGTCACAACCATTGTTCTATTACTGTGGTGTCCAAAGTGTGGCACTGTGGCCATTTGTGGCACGTAATTAGCATTTTACTCGTTGGTGGCATAGTCTAAGTCAGAATACAATTAAAGACTAAGCGCACATCAGAATAGTACAGAAAAGAGTGAAGGTCACAAACATAAAGTGAGCATAGTATAGCGTGCAGACATCAGAGCTATGCTGCTAAGCTTTTTCTCTTTTCCAGTCCTTGACTCATGTTCTACACCACCACTCGGTTATCCTCATATTATTTATTAATTAACATAAGATATAGTTTATTGTCAAAGACACATTCATTGTTGAAGGCAATGAAATCCTTCCATTGTTTTCCACGATGAATGTCAGTAACATAAGAAGTCATATAGTAAAAGGTCCAAACTAGGCCAATGCATATATTCATATACTTTATATAGGTCCTTTAAAAAGTCACTCCTGTCATGAAGTGGATCTTTGACTAGTGCCTTTGCAGTAGTTCTTTAAAATCAGCAAACCAATCCTGTTATATGCTGTAGAAGACCTTTGACTTGTGTTTTTGGAGTAGATCCTTAAAAGGAGAACAGTGCTCCTGTTATACAGAAGATCTTTGACTCGTGTTTTTGCAAAAGTTTCTCAAAAACAGCACGCTACTCCTGTCACAGAGAAAATTTGACTGGTGTTTTTGCAGTACTGAAAAACAGCACAGTGCTCCTAACATATTTAGGATCTTTGATGAGTGTTTTAGTTGTAGTTTCCTAAAAACAGCAAAACACTATTATATGGAGCAATGATTGTCAGCTGATGGGTTGGGTCACGGAGCCGTTTTGAGTAGGTCGCGGGATCTTTGCCCAAAAAAAAATTTAATATTTAATATTTAAAAATATAAAAAAAAAATATTTAATGACCCGAGGTCTGTGAACGCACTTTGCGCCGGTGCTATTCGTATATGACGCCACCACGAGGTGTGTGCCGTGTTTATGGGCGACTTGGTTAAGCTTGAACGGGAGGGGAAGGACATCGAAGATGGACTTAACTTGACATCTGTTTGACAAACACCGCAAGATAGCTACATATCTACTGTAGAAGAGTATAAAGCAAAAGCTCATGTGTTAGGTGAGGGAATTCCACCCACAATAGAGACTACCAGACGGTACTGGGAGGAGTGCCCAATTTATGCCCAATTTGATCTATTGGCACAACCAGAGGGGTGGTCCACAGAAGAAATGGTCCACTTATTATTAAACTTACCTATTGAGTGTTGAATCAGAGCAACTGGGCTAGCTTGATTTTTTTTAGCTTCTTGTTTCACTTCTCATTCAGGTCTATGTGCAAATGCTCTGATTCAATATCCCCTGATATACCATGTACAGTGGTACTTCGGTTAACGTCCGCCCGGTTAGCCCGTTTTTCAGATAACATCCAGCATTTTTTCTAAAATTTAGCCTTGGCTTGCGTTCGCTAGCCTGGTTAGTGTGCAATCGGGGCATGTGACAAACTGTTGTATCTGTCTGTGCTTGGTTTGGTTAGGCAGCCATCTTGGATCACACCCCAAGACAAAATCTCATGATACTTAGTTTACCCTTAGCTATGGCAGCCTGTAAGGCACATACAGTACATGTAATGCAATGAAATAGCCAAAACAATGGAGCCTCGCAATGGTGACTACAGTACTGTCAGTGCATTTAGTTACTGAGTGCGATGAACTCTAAATAAGTCACTACAAGTCCAAAGGAGCTTGCGAGTGACAGCAACATTTCAAAGAGAGTGAATTTTGAATTCGCAAAAGAAGAATAACTTTGAGGATGGCGTTCATGTTGCCATTTTATGCATGTGCTGGAAACCCTCATCAACAAAAAGTACTACCCTGAAAAATAACTAATAAATTAAGTGAGCTAAAGTTGCGAAAGGAGTAATAGTGTTAACAAAACCGTGACCACAAACCATGGAAGGTGTTCAGAAGTTTTTGCTGTTGGTCCACACCTTTTTGAGGCATCAGGTGGTTTGCCAGAACATCTTCGAGACCGACCGAAAGTCGTGCTCCATGGCCTCACCGAGGGGCTTGCCGCCGCGACTGGCACCGACCATCTTGTGGTCGCAGCTCTGATTGGCTGCCTCAGCAATGGAAGCACGGAATACCACCCATTCGGACTCCATTTGCTTGTCCCGAGATGCAGGCGCAGCGCTGCCGGAGATGAGAGTTGAAGACTCGACATACGGGAGAACAGGTGTTCCCAGCACACCCTCACTACATGTTTGGGTCTCCCAGGTCTGGCCGGCATCCTTCACCGCCATCTATTCCAAATCATCACCAGGTGATCAGTTGACAGCTCAGCCCCTCTGTTCACCCACATGACCAGAACATGCGGACGCATGTCTGATGGAAGCACGGAAGGTCGATCATAGACCTGCGGCCTAGGGTGTCCTGGTGCCAAGTACACTTGTGGACATCCTGATGTTCGAACATGGTGCTTGTTATGGAGAAACTGTGGTTCACACAGAAGTACAATAACATCACAACGAACAAGTTCAGATCGGGGAGGCCGTTTCTCCCGATCACACCTCTTTTAATTGCCCACATGGGTGCTGAAGTCTCGCAGTAGAACTACGGAGTCACCAGCTGGAGCACCGCTCTGAGAGACTCCAAGAAGGCTGGGTACTTTGAACTGCCGCTATTTACACATAGCACTTGCACAATACAAAACCAAACCGAAGTCTTGTGCATTTAGCACTTGTATACAGTAAGTCTACGTAAAAATAAAGTACAAAAATATACACATGAAAAGTGCATTACTCAGCCACAGCATCATTTCCCTGTACTGGGTCAGGCCACCGGACTTCCACATCACAGGCCACATTTTGTCTGGCCAGGCAAAATTCTGTTTATCAGCAGGTTTTGTAGTGTGCCGTTCAGTGGCAAAGGTGTTTTCACGGTGTGACCCATTGTGTCTTAATTGCGACAGCTGTGTTGGAACAGGGTATGAATTTTGCCTCCTAGTGTTCACTTTTTGAAAAATGTGTCCTACGACTGAAAAGCGTGTTCAAATGTGCAAAAAACGTCTTCAGTCTTTTGCAAAACGAGCGGTAATGTTTTGACACCAGAATCCCGTTTTTGAGAAATGCGTGCAGTCAGTTGGTGGCTGTGTGCAGTGAATGGAATTTTGTGTCTTACCATCGGAAAAAAAGTGTAACAACACGCCAAAATGCCATTTTGTACGCCAACTGCAGAATGCACACAAACCGGGGCAAAATTGTGGCGTAAATTTTTGACGTTAACAAAAAAACACACTAAGCCATGCTCAGGTGGTACAGTGGTCGTCTCCCAACCTGAAGGTTGCCGGTTTGATCCTCCATCTTCCCGTGATCGTGCCGAAGTGTCCTAGCAGTGTCAAAGCGCTTTGAGTGCCTTGGAGGTGGAAAAGCGCTTTACCAGTGAAAGACCATTTACCAATTACTAACCAGGGCGGGCACTAACCAATGCGCTAACGTATAGATGTAGTATATTTATACTGTTTTCTGTGTGCAGCCCCCCATGGGGAAGGTTTGGCCTGTCCTATTGCCAATGACATTTGCCCTTTGCATCATCTTCACTTTCCTTTCACTTTCACCATCCTCCTCCCTCATCCTCTTCTTCCCTCGCTCATCCGTCTTCCACTTAATTTTCCCCAATTTCCTCTGCTTCCCTCCCTGACTGCCTTCCTCCATGGGCGTGTTACAGTCACACAGTCAAGCATGTGAGGTGAATGAAGGACTTATGTAATCTGCTCTGCAGCGACTTCATGTCAGCCGACTCTCTTGCTGGCTGCTGTTAATTTGACAATTAACTGACAGGCCAGCGTTGCCATTCTTCCACCAAGCAGAGGATTAATAAGGCGCACACCAAACTCAGTGGTGAATTAGGGCCAGTTAATTACATGTCGGTGTGTTGCATTTTGCATACAAATGACAAAGCTGAACTGTGTTGTACAGGATTGAGGAAAAATCAGGGGTGTCCAAAGGCTGGCCACAGTGTCCATTTGAGGGCTGCAGCTCGTTTGATTTTTTTCCTGCTGCTAATCTTTGTCAGGAAAAAATAAGAGTTTTTATTTAGGATGGAACCCAAATTACAGTTTTTTCCAATTGCTAAAACACAATTTTGCAAGCTAGGCTGGTTTTATCAAAATACTTAACACAATTCACAAAACCACACACCCGAACTGCAAAATCCATCATATATCCAGGAAAATGAAGCACTGCAACCAAAACTACATATATCTTCACCAAAATCAAACTTTTGTACCAAGTGGCACACACGTCATTCATATTACAAAATGTATGTCTAATCAACTACACACTGTTGGGCATAATGAGAAGCACTCTCATCTTTAGTATGTTAGTTCAAATTGTAGAACAGTCTTCAGATTGTTCACATGCACAGAAATATTTGTGCTAACAAATAAGCATTGAGGTGTTTGGCCAGGTGGCACATATATTGGCCTATTAGCTCATGTACTGTCATTTTAAATGGCAGTGTTTTGAAATGGCAAACATGTGACCTTATGTCATATTGTAGTGTCTTATGCAGAGAACCGTGTTCAGTGCATTTAAAAAGTGCCATTTTGAATTGCAAAATGTGTGTAAAGCAGAACATGTGTTTAGAGTTTTGGAGACTTGAGAAGAGGTTTTGCTCTCTGTGTGTCAGTTTAAATAATTGTGCTATGTCATTTTAGTGTTTCAGCTATTGGAAAAAACTGTAATGTCATTGCTAAGCATTTTATCTGCCCAACTACACCACCAAAGCAATTTTTTTCAAAGAACTTTTGAAATGATCTGTTACAGGGTAAAGCTGTGCCATTCCAAAACCTATATTAAGTGTACAGACTGTGTAACAAACATTATACAACTGTAAAAATAAAACTGTATAATAAAACGTAAACAGGGCAATTTGAAATAGTTTGTTCCGTGGTCAAACTGTAGCCATCATAAAACATATAAAACATGTTTAAACTGTACAGATCATGTCTTCATTGTCAAACGTGTAAAAATAAGTTAACCACTGTGTAATACAAATGTAAATAATGAGATCTGAAATAGTCTGTTGCAGGGTCAAACTGTTGCTCTTATTCAAACATTATTAATTGTACAGGAACTGTCATGGTTCTGGTGCTGCTCTGCTGCCCTCTACTGTTGTGTTGTTGCAGCACCATGCTGACCTAGGGGAGGAGGTCATGCACACCTGTACTCAATCAAGCCACGTGTACTTGATGCCTGTCTGAATGTCTGACCAGTGCCAGTTTGTTTTCCCATGCCTGCTCATGTTCCCTTGTACCCCAGCATGCTGGTCCACCTTGCTTTGTCTTGCCTTGTCTTGTCTACCTGGCCTTTTTTTTTTTGCTATTTTTGCTAAGCCTGTTCTAGTTTTTTGCAACAGTGATTTTTGTTTTTTGCATTTTTGTACGTGTGTGCAGCGCTTTGTGTTTTGCACTTTGTTAAATTTGAGTTTTTCCCGTGGGTACGCCCGAAGGTTTTTGTTAACATTTTTCTTGTGGACACTTCCTGTTATACTTTGATATTCTCATTAAATGATTGTTAAATGGACACGTGTGTCTCTCTGCATTTCGGGTTCCAATCTAGCGGCTTTACGCCACCCGTGACAGAAACTGTCATACTAGTATAAAACTAAGTTACCCAACCAGCCTATAATCACACGGGAAAACTGCAATTTGAAATAGTCTATTCCAGGGTCAAACTGTTGCCATCATAGCACATATAAAATATTTTGCACAGGCAATGTCGTCACTGTCATTTTTTTAAATTTATTTTTTAGAAACTGTACACTTAAAACTGTACACTTGCATGCTGTAACCGTCATACAAGTGTAAAAATAAGTTAATAATTGTATAATAGAGCGGAAACAATGCAATCTGTCTCAGGGTCAAACTGTCGGCCTTCTGGAGAAAAAATGCCTTATAAAGGTGTAACAATGAATTAACTGCTATGTAATAAAACCTAAAGACTGCAATCCCTTCCAGGGTCAAACTTTAGCCATCATAATAACCTTCATTAACTGCACACGCAATGTTGTCTTAATAGTGTAAACAAACGTATCACTATGTTAAACAAAAATAAAACTGTGTGTGCCTGGGAGTAGAGTCTCTACACATCAATGATAAACACCGTTCACCTAGAGCAGGGGTGTCCAAACTTTTTCCAGCAAGGGCCACTTACTGAAAAAGGAAAGGATGCAAGGGCCACTTTCATAAAGCAACACATGTAGACAGGCTAAGAAGTTATATACCGTATATTTCAAGAAAAAACTGCATCTCAGCTTTGTGATATATACTGTAGGTGAAAAGCTTATTATCAACTGCTGTCTGGCTTCTTTTTTCCCTCCATTTTTGCTGGGTTTTTTTTCCATTTCTTCTTCTTCTTAAATAATCGTCGTACATTTTCTATTACGCAATATTATGACTTAATTCCCATAAATTCAAAACTTTTTCCAAAAAATTACAAATTTATGTTGTACTTGTATTTGTTTCTCATTATATTATGACTTTAAAATAACATATTTTTCTTTAACACTGAAACTCTATGCTACTAATGTTACATTATTTTATACTATTTCATACTATTACTTTCATGAATGAGTGTGCTGCTCTGCTGCCACCTAACGGGTATTTCTGTTACAGCACAGTACAGCCATCAGAGGTGGAGCAGGCACACCTGTGCTCAATTAAGGCTGGACTATTTAGACCGTGCAGCAACTTCCCTTTGTTGCCAGAACGTCTTCTCCTGCACACCCGATTCCCTTGCCTACCTGTTTGTCCTGTACCTTTTCCCTAGTTCTGGTTGCACCTCGTTCCTACTGCCGTTGCAGTAGTTGTTTTGTACTGAGATTTTTTGTTACCTAGTTGTTACCTAGTTGCTAGTAATTGTTCCTATCATCCTTTTGATGATGGCCTCCAGGCCGCAGTTTGGACACAACTGACCTAACGGTTGACATTCCATGAGTATTAATTTTTTACATTGTAGTGACCAGCCAGCACAAAGATGCATGGGCTACTTTCCTATGTTGCCATAGCTTACACTTCCTGTTCTATGGTTATCATCACATTTTTCTGTAGTGGCGTCACAAAAAAATGCACAAAATATTTCCAAATTGTAGAACCTTTAAGACATTCCACTGTCATGTTTTTTTAAATAGAAAAGGCAATTATAAAAATGAAGGTACTTTATTGTTTCAGAGTAGTGTATATCCTGAGTGTGGCCTATATTACAAAGCTGCCGGCTTCAATTTAAAAATCTTCATTTTGAATACAAATTCCTAAACAAATGTAAGCTTCCTTCTTCATGATGATGAAGCAGGAATGGTCCAGCGTAAGCATCTTTTACGGCAGCAACGAGCACCGGCGTGGAAGACTGGAAGGAGAAGGGAGGTGATATGGCGTCAAATAGATAAGAAGGAAGCTCATCAGGCAATTATGTCCTGCCTGGAATTCAATTTATAGTCCTCCTCCCCTTAGTAAACGTGAGCAGAATTGGCTGACGGGCCATTTCAGTGTTTTCAAACATGGTGTACAAATGAATAGGAGCATGTACAGCTGTTTGTATTATTGTATATGTATTATTATGATGCCGTGCAGTTATTTACCACAGTAACAAACATATTAAATTACTATGTTCTCTAACAGTGACAATTAAAACTGAACATTTTTATCTTTGAAGGTAGAATAATTATGAAAAGATAAACCCGACCTGCTACCGTTACGGTACTTTTGTTTCTATGCTCTGCATGACAGGCTGGGCTTTTGGTCGGGTGAAACAACTTGTGGTGCCAAACGACTTCTCCCAAGCAAGCATTTCTTCCTGTAACTTTTCTTCCTGAGCACGAAAAGGAATCGGAGTCACAGTCTGGGATTTAGCTGGGTCCAGCGGCGGAACCAGAAATTTTTCATTGGGGTTGCCAAGGTGAGACCATTACTCATATAGGGGTGGTAATAAATTGATACCTTCATTGTCTACATGGCCCTTGGTATGGCCGGAGAGTGACCAGGGGTGGCCACCATTGCTGGGGCAGCCCTCCCCTCACTGCAAGACATTTATAAATCTCGCGTCCTACGAAGACCAAACAACCTCATCAAGGACAGCACACATCCACAACACTCATTATTCACACTCCTACCGTCAGGCAGACGCTACAGGAGTTTGAAGTCCAGGACCACAAGACTGGCGAACAGCTTTTACCCACAGGCCATCAGGCTTCTCAACGAAGCACTCACACACGCCGCACGCAACACACGCACACACTCATAACACTTGATTTATTTATTTATTTATTTATTCATTCATTGGTATTCATGTCTCTTCTGTTGTTGTTGCTTAATTTATTGGTATTTATGTTTCTTATGTTCTTATTCATTTTCTTATGTTTTCTTTCTTTTTGGGAGAATGAACAGAACAAGAATTTCATTGCATAGCAGAACTACCTGTTTTACTGTGCATGTGACAATAAAACTCTTGAATCCTTGACTTGAATCCTTGAATCCTTACCGACTTATGGTGAATGAGTTTTCTGTGGATAAAACGGCGTATTTTTTGAGATTTGGCGGTGAATCCTGAATTGTGGCTGTGCGGGAATCCACTGCACTGTATTAATAATGTGTATGGTTCTAATGTGTTAAATACTACTGTCTGACTACTCCACTGTGTTCATTTAAGTGTGTGTATGTGTGTGTGTGGAGGAGGGTGCCTGGGTGGTGGATTGACTTGAACCCAGGGGCAGTCCTGGAATAGACAGAGTCACTCATCTGTTTCTAATGAAGAATAATGCACTGGATGCAGACAAAAGCCACAAATACACACACACACACACACACATAATCATGAAGAAACATATATACAAGCATGCATACATCCATGGCGCAGGCAGTCAACATATGATGACAGCGCTCTATACAGTAGACAACACTGCAGGCACCATTAACACTTTGTGTAATGTAATGGCTCACAGACACACACACACACACATACACAGAGCGAGACTAATAGATTGAAAGGAGCTCATCTTAGCATTTTTCTTGAGTGAATCATCCAAAATGTCTCTGAGAAAGAAATACCCTATTGACCTGAATATAAGACAAAAAAAATGCAAGTAAAAAAAGGGACTATTTTTTAATGATCGTTTCAGTATCAGTGAAATAACAACACGGAGATTACAATAAAAAAACAATATCATGATGAATACCCATCCGACCCATCGTGCTTCATTGATCACCATTATCGTAAAATTAGCGCCATCCGTAGCTATCTCTTGTGCTGCATTGTTGTACGGATGGCAAGACTTGAGCCTGCCTGGTGGAACCGTTTGTGCAGGATGTGGCAGTGATACTTCTGGGCTTTTCTTGCCAGGGTGAGGGTAGCTGCATTTCTGTCAGAGACGGGCTCAATTCGGACAATTCCAGCAAAAAATGGCAGATAGGACACATAGGTGGGTGTCAGACAACCGGTTACTATTAGGAGGGTGCCGTTAATGGCAGTATCTACCTTGTTCATATGTGGACTTCTGCTCCAGGCAGGGACATGGTATTCGACTATGAGTACTACAAAAGCTTGTGTGGAAATGCGGAGGGTCTGGGTAAAAGCTCCCCAAGTTGAACCTGTCAGGCGGCAGATGAGCAAGACCCTTGCTGTTACCTTGGCCTTCATTTTATCCAGGTGATGTTTATAGGACAGTGTCCTGTCCAAGCATACTCTAAGATATTTGGTTGTTTGCTGGAACTCCAGGCAGTTCATCCAATTCCCTTCCTGCTTCCAGATTGTTGAGGTAGTATGTTGCAGAAACTGTCTTGCCGACGCTGAGCTGCAGGTGCCACTTCTGGAAGGAGTCTGCCAGGATGCCTATGTCTTGTTTGAGATCATCTTCCAACGCCTTCCATGTTGGTTGTCGAAGCCTGATGGCCAAATTGTCTACAAAGCTGTACATGTAAATGTTGTGTGCTGAAGGTCGTGAATGTGGATGATGAACTACGTTGGTGAAAGGATGGAACCTTGTGGAACACTTTTCTTCAGCTATCGTATGGCCATCGCTTGTCTGTATAATGAAGCTGTGGTTCGAAAGCATCTTCATATTGAACTTGACCATGCGCCAATATGGAATTGACCTCAACAGTTTCAGATGTAGTCCACGGTACCACACGGTGTCATAAGTGGCTGTCAGGTTCAAATATACGGTTCCAGCTTTCTGGTTATCCTGAAAGCTGTCTTCCATGTCCCAAGTGAGTAGGGTTACCTGATTCATTGTTCACCTGCCTCAGCAAAAGGCAACTCGTTCTGTTGGAAGTTGTTGGTCCACCGCTGGCTCAATGCGACTGTGAATCCTCCTCTCCAGGATCTTATATGGGACATACAGAAAGATGGGCCTATAGGACTTCGGGTCTTTGTGGGTTTATTTGGCTTTGGCAAGGCTTTCGGCAAGGTCCAAGCCGCATCACGGGTGCTTGATAAAGACTCATGGGGGCTTGCTGAGAATCTGCAGTCCAGCTCAGAAACTTGTTGTGTAAGTGCGAGTTTTTGAGCATTCATTCTGTGATGGGTGACTTGAATGAATCCAATGCCCGATTCACTTCAGTGAGTGACTCATAGGAACTGGAGTGAGTAAAAGAAATCAAATTTACCATCACTATCGCCGGATCAATAGTGCGTGTAAGTGACAGGAAGAAAAGCTCTGACTCGTTTATGTAGAAGACATCCTTTGGCACCAGTTGTTTGTTTTTCCCTAGAAAAAAGTTTGAAAAAGATGATTATATTCGGGGTCTAGCGATTTATACAGTATGAATCGCTGGAGTCGTACGGTATGAATATCAGTATGACAACAGTATTATGAGTCGCTGGATTCATACTGTGTGAATCTCCAAACCCAACATACTGTATAAGACGACTCATTTTTTTCAGACCTTTTTTCTAGAGATTTTCTAGAGATTCATGCTGTGTGAATATAAGATGACTATAAGACGGCTCATACTGTCGGAATCTCCAGACCTAACAGTCTGAATGATACTGTAAGAGTCAAGTGATTCATACAGTATGAATCTCTAGACCTCAACTAGAAGACAACTCTTCTTTTTCCGACTGTCAGGTCTAGAAATTCATACGGTATGAATCTCTAATATGAGACGACTTATAAGACAACTCGTCTTTTCACACTTTTTTCCACAGAAAAAATACTCTCACGAAACAATATGGTATGTCACGAGAAAAAAAAAAGTCACGTCGTCTTATATTCGGGATGTAAAGATTTGTACATGCAGTTAAAGTGGGATAGAAGACAACACGCACACAAACAGAGAAAGAGACAGAATGACACAAATAAAGAATGAAAGGGAGCTCATTAGGTGTAGCCACTCAATCAATGGGGGATTAACTTCATCATTTTGTTGCTGTGTTTGTGTGTTGCAGAAAATGTCAGCGTCGTGGGAGTCCAAATCTCAGAAAGTCAAACCCAAAGTGCACTGCCTACGTTCATGTTGTTACACAGAAAGCAGTACGCATCTTCAAGTGCATGTGTGTGAAAGACCATTTGCAAATGGCGCTTGCTTGTCCGTGTCAACTCGTGCTGGCAGTCACGCAGCGGCCGGGAGATCAAGATGTGTTTTCAGGTGAAAGGCCTGCGGCGGTGGGCTGAGTAATAAGCTCGCTGATGAAGTCATATGTGATGAGGCTCTGGCATCACGCCGCCATGATAAGCTCACATATAACACTGGACTGCTACAGTGGTGTGAAAAAGTGTTTGCCCCCTTCCTGATTTCTTATTTTTCGCACATTTGTCACACTTAAATGTTTCAGATCATCAAACAAATTTAAATATTTGTCAATGACAACACAACTGAAGACAAAATGCATGTTGAAATGAAACTTCTTATTATTAAGGGGGAAAAAAAAATCAACCTACATGGCCCTGTGTGAAAAAGTGATTGCCCATTTGGCCAAATTTGGCCCACTCATCTTTGCAGAATTGTTGTAATTCAGCCACATTGGAGGGTTTTCAAGCATGAACCACATTTGTAAGGCCATGCCACAGCATCTCAATAGGATTCAGATCAGGGCTTCATTATGTTTTTCTTAAGGCATTCAGAGGTGGACTTGCTGGTGTGTTTTGGATCATTATCCTGCTGCAGAACCCAGGGTCATGAACAGATGGCCAGACATTCTCCTTCAGGATTCTTTGGTAGACAGCATAATTCATGGCTCCATTTATCACAGCAAGTCTTCCAGGTTCTGAAGCAGCAAAACAACCCCAGACCATCACACTACCACCACCATATTTTACTGTTGGTATAACGTTCTTTTTCTGAAATGTGGCGTGAAGTCAGATGTAATGGGACACACACCTTCCAAAAAGTTCAACTTTTGTCTTGTCAGACAACAGAGTATTTTCTTGATGGTCTTGGGGATCATCATGATGGTTTCTGGCAAAATTGAGACGAGCCTTAATGTTCTTTTTGTTCAGCAGTAGTTTCTCGTCTTGGAACTCTGCCATGCAGGCTGTTTCTGCCCTTGTCTTTCTTATGGTGGAATCATGAACACTGACCTTAACTGAGGCAAGTGAAGCCTGCAGTTCTTTGGATGTTGTTGTGGGGTCTTTTGTGACCTCTTGGATGAGTCGCTGCTCTTGGGGTAATTTTGGTTGGCCGGCGACTCCTGGGAAGGTTCACTACTGTACCATGCTTTTGCCATTTGTGGATACTGGTTCTCACTGTAGTTCGCTGGAGTCCCAAAGCTTTAGAAATGGCTTTATAACCTTTTCCAGACGGATAGATCTTAATTAATCTCAGTTAATTTATGTTTAGACAGGGGAGTAATCACTTTTTCACACAGGGACATTTTTTTCCTCACTTAATAAGAAAACGTTTCATTTAAACACTGATCTGAAACAGTGTTAAACAGTGTAACAAAACACTTTTTCACACCACTGTATATAAACACATTTTATTGCCTGCTTTCTATGCAAACTTGATAAGAAGTATTCATAAGCATTGGTAATGGTAATGTTTTTATTTGTTTTAAACATTCTTTCCAAGAAAAGACCAATTCACATCACATTTATTATGTGATGGCTTTACTTTAGTTTCTATTTTTCTTGTACTTCATGTCTTGTTTTGTTATTTTGTTTTGTCTTTGTTTCCTGTTTTGGTTTGTATTGCAGTTCCTCGATTTTGGTGGAGGGAGCTGTGGGGCGCAGCTGTCATTCATTTGGTTATTAGTATTTTAAAATGGAGTCCGGTTCATTAGTTTTCCTTAGACTATGGTTCCCTGTGTGCTGTTAAATCTCTGTTAGCTGTTAACTGGTGTTATTCTCCTCCTTTTCGAGCGCGTACCTGTTTCCACATCCTATGGTAAGTTACAGTATACAGTATGTTAGCATTAGCTGGACCATTTAGCCTTCTTTCTTGCATTTTTGTGTGTTGTTTCACTGTGTGTGAGCTGTATTAAAGACTTTATTGATCCAACCTCCCAAGCTGGTGGTAAATATGGGAATATTGGTAAGTACTGCTAAACAAAAAACGTCTAAACCGCTACACAACACCCGTGGTAGCTTTAGGGTGTTTAGCCAAATCACTACGAAGTGGTACACAACTTGAGGGGACTGACACGCTCGTGTGTAAAATTTGTGGTTAAAAAACATGGCCGCCATCAAGCAAAACGTCTTTGCAGGGACACAGTTGGGACTTTGAAACCAAACGTACATAAGTCATTGACCATTTGTCTGATGATAACATTTTGTCGCTTTTTGGTTCGTTATCTTTAATGCTTCCAAATAAGTCTTGGAAACGAAAGCTCAATTTTAACAGTTTAATGTTCCCGGAAGAATGATACACAGCTGCGGGGATTTGTCTCCTACACGAGTGCAGGAGCAAGTCCGAGATACTTCAAGTCAGATGTCCCTTTTTCTAGCTCAGCCAACACGCAGGAGGTCAATCCTGACATATGTCAATGTGTATATGACGCAGAGGTCTTAGCTGGTTGGTGCTGATTAATCTTAGAAGTGCCAAAAGTGGGTTGTGATAGAAGAATGCAAGGCTATGAGCGAGCGATAGTTACAGCGACCAGACAGTCTGCTCTGGTCACACTATCTAACATGTGCCAAGAGAAGCCTGTATGTAACTACATCTAACAAACCCCCTGTTTGAGTGGCCTTAAAGGTCACTCAACTAAGACAAGAGAGCGCGTAAATTTAGCATCTCCCCCTCTAGCACTGGCATCATGGTCAGTTCTCAAATCCCTCCCCATGTTGGTGTGGTGCGAGCCCTTATATGTGCATGTGTAAAAATAAGTTCCATCCAAAACATAAATGCAGGTTTTGAGAATGTTCACAACAAAAAACACAATCAAAATCAAAGATTTCACTCGGCCACACGTGACCACCTACACGGCAGAAACGATGTCACCTGCCCCCCTTCAGGTGGGGCCAGTGGCGTCAGTGGCCGCTGGTGTGTGTAAAAATGTGGAAATAACTAGACATCAGTAACAGCTTTCCCCATATACGTGGGTGTGAGCATGTAAAAACATCAAAAATATGCAGCAGAAACCTGTGGGGCAACATGAGCAAGCAAATATTTCTATTTCTGTTTCATATTTCAACATACAATTTGCAGATGGCCAATAGCTCTGGATGCCAGTACAGTCGGCCAATTGAGTCAGTGACTTAGAGGATATCTGTATTACATGTACTGTATGTATTACATGTATGCTAGCATTTTGATCACAACCCATAGGGGGCGCTACAAATGTCACTGCCAATTCTGATAGCATGCAAGGTAAACTATTGAGTCTGACATGCTAATGAAGGCTACACTAATGTGGTGTGCAGCTGTGCAAAAGGGAACAAGAATAAGGCGATTTATTCCTGCCGCTTTTTGACGCCTGTGCTGGCATTTTCTTTAATTTTTGTCCTCCAAATAACTGCACAATACAAGCATCATATTATAGCACAAAAACCAATCCTTTTCATCTCGGAAAGATGTGCAATAATTGCACCAATGCACTTACACTGCTGCTGACATTTTCTCTTTTGCACCCATTTGATGGAGAACATCAAAGTGTGCAATTGCATAGTCTCAAGAACCAATGACCTTCAGTGCATGTTTTTCCTGTCACACAAATTGAGCATCCTGGGGCTAAGAGACATTATCATGGGGGGTGGGGGGTCGAGAAATAGAGAGAGAAATGGCGGTGGTATTATCTGTGCAATTCCAAGCCGTGTCCATCATGTGGCAGTGTGCAGCTTCTTAGGAGCTGCTGTCACAATGGAGCACAGCCAGTCAAAGTCAGCCTAATCCCCCACACGAACACACACACGCACACGCGCACACACACACACTGTCTACTCTTTATCTCCATGTGCAGCTTGAAGCTTACACCCCACCACCACCACCTCAGTCCCCATACCCCCCAAAAACCCTTCCTCCCCATTCTGCAGCTCTTCCTCTCTTTGAAGCCTCAGAAGAAACATGGACGCTGCTAATGGAGACAAGCAAAAAAAAAAAAAGGTTTCTTCTTCTTCTCGCCACACTGGCTGCATGTCATCTACACCGAGTCACTGAAGTCACGTTGGGGGAAATAGGAACAAACATCGGGCCGTGTTTGCTCGGGCACAAAGAAGTGGCATAGTGGTGACAAATCTTTCTGCAGTAGCTGACTGCCTACAGTGGATCTCACAAAGCATGGCATGAACCGTTTCATTTGCCAAAACAAAAAATAATCATGTCTGATCAAATTGTATGTTCCGATTTTAATCACGAAAACTGTGCTTTAGAAAGCCAGAAAAACGATAACATAAAATCTTAAAAAGCAGCATACCATGCACTGTCTGGACGAATTACCGTAAGCTTTTTTTTTTCCGTCAGAGTACTTCCTGTTTTTTTCCCCACAGATTTTCATACGTTGTGGATTGAAATCAGTCCTGTTTATTTTTTTGTACCAATTTGATCACGAAATTGTACCTTCATATTGAAAGTGTAACACAAAAATCCAAAAACATCAAACAAAAACGCATATCTTGCATAATTAAAAAGATAATTAAAAGATTATGAAAAATCCAAATACAATTAAATAAATTCTTTTTTTCACTGTTTGATCATGTGATGCCAGCATGTACTAGATTCTACTTTCATAGTATCAGGAAGTATTACTGTCTGGATAAAGACGTTTGTCAGATTACTGACTTATTAATGTTTTATATTAATGTTTATCACTAATGTTTATTCATTTCAGGTCAAAATTAGGCTGTGTTTTTTAAATCAATGTAGTTTTTCATGTAGAAAGGCGCTGGAATAATACTACTTACAGTATTATAGTACAGTAATCCCATGTTTATCACAATTAATTGGTTCCGTGAATTTCTGCAAACTAGGATTACTTATTTGTAAATGGAATAGTTAGCGCATAGAAGACCTGTTTACGACCTTCTAAATACATTTTTTTTAAAACATGATTAGAGCCCTCTGGACAAGAAGTAACACCCCTATAGTCACCTTTACACTTGTATTACCCAATATTGTAGACATCCATCCATCCATCCATCGTCGGCAGCCACCCTTGCTTTTATTTATTTATTTATTTGTACTTATTTATTTTTTTAATGGGTGGTACACGGGGGTTGGATCGGTGGGGTTGGGTGCTGGCTGTCCTCCGGCCTGCTGGCGCCCTGTTTCTGGTCAGGGCTACCTCACATTCTTAGTGACAAATACACATACACGCATGCTCGCACACTTATTCACGTAACTATACATGCAGACATGCACATATACACACCTACAGAGATACTGTACACACATACATATACACACACACACACAGTACTTGTACATACATACTTCCCCACATTAGTCACGGGTTTATACATGGTGTTATCATGTTGTTGGTTTTATTACAGTGATGGTGATGTCGGCAATAAGATTACTAACAGTAATCTGTTCACTATTATAGTTAATAGTTTCATTACCACTGTTAATGTTAGCATTAATAGCATACTAACATTAGCATTGTAGCATTTTTAGTCATTTTTTACGTACACACATACAGTATATAAACACTTAACTATGCTGACGTTAGCAGCCTAGCATTTTTTGCTATTTTCATGGGTAGACACATACAGTATGTAAACACTTAGGTGTTAACGTGCTAACATTAGCATGTTAGCATGCTAACAGAATATTAGCATATTTTAGCACATTTGGATTAAAAAAAATGGTGTCAAAATCCAGTTTTATTCAAACAATAAGGCTGTCACTACCAAATATGAAGTCTTTATAGCCAGTGAAATAGTTATATTTCTATATAAGTATACATTTTCCATTACGACATTTACTATAAAATAATGATAATCATATTGGGGTATAATATACTGTAGTTTTAGTTAGATTTAAATACAACTACTTTGATGAAATAGTAAGAAAGTTGGGGGAAAATACCTTGAATGACACAAATGTCAACCATGACATAGTCTGTATGTGGGTGATTTGTACGTAAACAATGCATTTCAAGTGTTTTGAGGACATTTTCTGACCAAAATGTGCCACATGACCTTCACCCACTACACACACACACACACAATACGTCCCATGTTTTTCCTCAGCACACACACTTGCTCCTTTTCTGTCCCACCCTCAGAGCCACTGATCCTTACCGTGCCTTCAAATTCATCTTTTGTTCCCCAATTTTGGCAGCATGATGTATTACGTTGTTGTTGTGCACCACTTTGAACCCTGATCTGTGTTTGCAAAACACTGAATTATTACCTTTTTTGAAAAAAAAAGTCTTTTTTCCACCACGACAATGACGCTGTCACGGTGGAAGTCAGTCTACGCCGCTCAGCACATTTTGAGATTGACTCTTTATCATAACAATGAGGAGGAGGAGGATGGAGAACAGATGATTCTAATGTGTTTTTGACCTTGAGATGAGGACGGAAGGATATTGAGAGTGTTGAGGAATCACAAAATGTGCTAGGATATTTTTCCTTCATGTACATTCTGGTGTCTTTAATTGCACGAACACTGTCTGGGAAGACAGAATTCCTAAGTTAATTTCCAAAAATACAATATACTATGACAGTTATATATGATTTTCAAATACAGTTTGATATTTTTTGAGGGTATAACTAAATAAACTTTAGATTGGTGTCCAATGTAGACATGGACAAAAAGATAAATCGATATCATTACATATGTCATTACAACGTATCTGATCATATAATATCTTACTATATCCTACTTTAGTGACAAATACACATTAAATCTCATGAAAAGTAATATTCTGATATGCCTATGCAATGCAATACTGTGCTGTCATGCATTAGCTATACACAGCTGTACACACACTATCATTTATCCTGAACTATTGGGCCGTTTAACTTTTATTTATATAAAAGCGATACGCTGACAACTCCATGATTAGTTTGCTCCATATTTCCAAAGAGACAAGCTCCAATTTACCCAAAGTAATGGCCGTCTATTCACACACCCTTATAATAATAACACTGCCATTGGTGACCTACTTTTATGGTGGCCCACCATTAATCATAGAGCCTGAGAGGGGCGGCAGGGGGGCTAGAGACCTGCTAGAAACCACAAGGAGCTCCACTGGCACCAGGGGAACCCCCCAATACCCCTTCTTCATCCCTCTCTGGAACAAAAACACACATTACTAAACGCTGAAGGTAACATTATTGAGCTCGTACAGTGATTGGTGTGTGTGTGTGTGTGTGTGTGTGTGTGTGTATGTGTGTGTGTGTGTGTGCGTGTGTGTGTGTGTGTGTGTTCCCACTGGCCCCACATCCTCATATTCACTGCTTGTGAAAGTGACAGATTAATTGCTGGTTTGCTTTTGAACTCTCAATACACTGAGGTATCTTTACTCCTGTGCGGGCCTGAGGTCAAAGTTTCAAATGAATCAAATGTCCTATGAGGAAAAAAAGGAAAAAGAAAGTGAAAAAAAAACAGGAAAAAAATCGGCACTTACTTAAAAAAGGGTATTTATGAGAATATAATTTATAGGATTTAAATGAGGATATTTACACTGAAACAATCACAATTCCAGAAAGGCACTCAAAGTGAAAATGATTAATCTTATTGTTTTTAATGCACTCACATTAAGGTGCACCTGCACAATCTCCTGTCATGTGCTTACTTTTGAAGCGCTGCACACAAAATGATGAAATTTTGGCGAAACATGCACCCCTACAGTGTTGCCTGTGCTATTACTTTTCTGACAAATGTACCACATGGTGGCGCTGTTATTAAACCCTAAAGTTTGACCCTTAAGTCAAACTGAATTGAAATTTCGCACACAGCTCTGCAAAACACCCAAAGTAACTCAATGACCTGTGGCCGAATTAAAGGAAAACTGCACTTTTTTATAAACATTTTGCCCATCATCCACAATCCTATGTGAGACATGAATGCACTTATAAAAACAGCTAAAAAGCTAATTAATGCACGTAATGGTACACATCTATTCCGCCCGCAAAGCCTTCTATTAAAACACCTCCAAAAACCTCCAACAAGGTTTTATGGTTTTATATACATGTTGTAACCATGTAGTAACACGTACATTCATGATAACATGTAATACTCGCATATTTTGGTCATTTTTAGCATTACCGGAGCATTGATTTCACATGGCAACATAGTAACGAACACAACACCTAGCGTTTCTGAACTCAAACACAAAAATACAGCAGCAGTGGCAGCAGCTGCAGTATGTACGGTATGTGTATGACCTGTCGGTAGTACCCTGAGGCGAGTGTGGGGTGAAACTAGTCACTAGCTGGCTAGTATCTAGCCGGTGCAGTGTGGCGAGGTGTCACTACGCAAGTAAAGTAGTTCTTCGGCTACAATGTTATTGGCAATAATAATAATAATAATAATGTCGCTGTAGCTTGGTTAATATGCAGGTCACATTATGTAGATGGAGCATTGTTGGTGGTGTTTGGAGTTTTTTTCAGAAGGCTTTATAGGTGGAATAGTTTGATGTGACTTTTAACAAGTGTCAAGTGACAAACGACCTCATCTATGTTTTTCAGCGTCTTTCTAGCTCTTTTTATGTCTTTAGAACGCACAGAAAAGAGAAAGACGTGTGTTCATTTCTCACATAAGGATTGAAGATGATGCAAACTTCCCAAAAAGTGCAGTTTTCCTTTAATGCAGAATTTACTACACACCATTAGGGGACTGACAAGCATTTGTGTAGAATTTGAGCAGGATTGGTTGAAAAACATGGCCACTATCAAGCAAAACGTCTTTTCAAGGGCAAAACTTATTTAGAACGTCATAAACAGGTTTTCTGTGAATCCTACTTTGCGGAAATTCACTTATCGCAGTTGGGTCTGGAGCCAGTTAACTGCGATAAACGAACGAGGGAATACGTTGTCATGCGTTGATGTGCGTGTTCAGGTTTGAGCTTGCGGCACGGCTATAAGAGTCTAATATTGTACACTGCTTTTGTTTTTCATATATAGTTACAGTGTTATAATAAATAAATAGCTTTACAGTGCCTCCGCGACTTAATATGCTGGAGTTCACATAAAGCTAATATCATTAGGCCCTCCAAGTGCAACTGCTTGACAGCAGGGGAGAATTCTTTTCAATAATCAACTCTCACTGTTTTCTCATGGCAGATTAATGAAGCCAGCCTGCCTGTCATTTCATTTGATTAAGTCGCTCTTAGATGGATATTCATTAGTTCATTCATTATTAATAGATAAACAAACGTGGTAAGTTGTTTGCACTGAAGATGTGAATTGCTGTGCTCAGGAACATCAATAAAACAGCAGATGTATGCAATATTTGAATGGAGACACGTTAAAACTGCTGACTGTTATGCTGCCATATGATATGGATTAAGTAGAATATTGACGGAGGCAGCTCATATACTAAACAGAGGCAGAGTACCAGGCGTCTATTAGGGGTAAAGCATTTATTATTAGATTGGGAAAGCCGTTAATTGTACAAATACAGTGGAACCTCGGTTAGTGTGTTTTTCGGTTAATGTTGGAAAATTACGCCAAAATTTGCTGGTGGCTGGCTGGTCTCATCCGTACCTGGGTTGGCGGCGGTCTGTCTGGCCCCGGAGCATCCTCTTCGGCGTGTTGGTGGATGGGTGGGTGGTGGGGAGATGACCGGTTTGCATGGCGATGGGCAGAGGCTGGCCGGGGCGGGTTCCCTGGTGTCTGGCGGTGTATTGCTCTGGTGGGCCCTGTCGTGTGGTGACTTGCTTCTCACTCCCTCCCTGCCTCTTTGGGCTTGCGTGCTTTGTGGGAGCGCTGCCCTGCTCCATTCTGTGCGGGGCCCGGTCCTCTTGGGGTCGATGTGATGTGTCTACTTGGGCTGCTCTGGTGGTGTGTGTCGCGTGGGCCATGAATCCTGCTGTTTTGGTGGCAGTCGGGGCTGCCTCGGGGCATGTGGCTGGTCCATGGTGTGTGGCGGTTTGGGGGTTGTGCTGTGGGCGCCATTGCCGGCAGGGGCTCCTGTGTTGGGGGTGCTGGGGGAGCCTTTTTCGGAGATTTGGGCGGGTTTGACAGAGTGCCCTGGCCGGCTGGGTGTGCCCTGCGGCCTGTAGTTTGCCCGGTTCTGTGCTGTGGTGGGTGGCCGTGTGGTTGTGTAGTCTCGGTTCCTTCCTGCTCGGTTTTGGTGAGGTTGGGGAGTGGGCATATGGGTCCCCGTCCTCCTTGCCTTGCTGCACCACTACACATACATATAGGACTTTGGGGGGGCAGTCCACAGTCGGGCGTAGTGGAGGCTCCTCTGCTACTGGCATGTCTCTAGACTCACACCCCTCTCAATTTTAACCTCAGTTTTTTTCCCCAATTTTTTGGTGCCCCCTGGAGGCCCGACACCCTTAGAATCCGCATATATCGCCGAATGGACTGGAATCTATACCTCCCAATAGAGGTATTATAGGCAATTTTTGGGTCGAGCAAGGGTCTCATTGTAAGTGTGGAAGGTTTCATGGCCTTCCTGGCTTGTAAAGAAGACATGGTAGTGCCCTGAAAAAAAACCCAAATGGCTTTGCAGCACATCTAAAACTTTAAAAATGACAGAAAATTGAAACCCTAGCAAAAATGGCCCTGGCCGGACCCCAAAACGGGAAAAAATGCCACTTTTCCCAGGGGGTGTTTTGGTCCGTTTGTGTTAAACATCCAGGTTAGGAATGAGACTGCAGGTCATGTTCTCTGCTTTCTCTGTGAGTCAGAGCCAGTCAGGCTTGTCAAGGATCCTCTGCTCCACTGGAGTCTTAATCTGTTCCAGCAGCGGACCTTGTTGAAAGAGCACAACTCACACGCACGAGACATGACAATTATTACATTGTTTGAAGGATGCCGGTTGTATTGCTGCATTATTAAAGAAGAATATACATACAGTACAGTGCATACATGCAGTCAGTCAAGGAGGCTGCAGAGGAGAAGAGGCGTCCCTATGTGGGCCCATGGAGTGTTGACCTTTCTGAAGGTGTAATGGACCCCATGTCTTGATGGTTTTTTACTCAGAGGGCTTGTCACTGGACCACCTCGCTCGAGGAAAAAAAAGCTGATATATAAGAATGCTTACGGAGAAGCGGCATTCGGATCAGTACCTTTGCCAAGGATGCAAGGCGAGATATATTGTTTTGATAACGGTCTCTTTGGCGATTAGCAAGAAAAAAACTACACAGGCAGGGTTGGAAGATACAACAAAATGCGGACGGATTTCTCCACTTTTAGGGACACACAGAAAAAGTCAAGATGCTGATTAGACCAGCATGATTATTGCACAGGTGTGCCTTAGGCTGGCCACAATAAAAGACCAAAATGTGACATGTGAGTATGCTGGCCTTGCAAGAAATGCAATGTTTTCAGCTTCCAGCAATTGTGGACAGATCCTTGCAACATGGTGCAAAGATCTTGGTGCAACATGAGGTCATGGCCGTCGATTCAAATTGATTGTAAACCAATAAATAACTAAAGTAATAAATAATGCAGAAAAATACAAAAATATTGTAACTTTCATCAATAAAAATACAAATAAAAGAGAATTTCGAGTAAAAAAAGTATTTGAAAACATTAAACTGTGTTTTATTAGTAAATAGAATTATTTATAATATACATGCCTTTGGGTGCCCTAAAAAGGATCATATACTTTATTTTTTTAGTAGTTCATAGATTTTATGGGTGCACCAAATTTAGCATTCAGTTAAATTCCATGTGTAGTACTATAAAGTCATACATTATCATATACATTGTATGTCAGATTTAAAAAAAAAGTACGTTTAGTGTTTCTTTGCTACCAGGAATCTGTTTTTCACAGATACTGAAAAGAGACTTTGGTGCAAGTGAGGTTGTCGCAGTGGATCCAATCAGGCAAGAGGTGACCAGAACAATTGAGAGTGTGAGCCTTGATGAGGACCCCGAGCGCTGCGAACAGCAGCTTCACTTCATACGGCTCCTGGCCCTTGTTTTTTTTTTCTTTTTCTTTTTGGGAAATAGTCCTCTGCATCAGCGCTGGCATCAGACTCAGCGGGACAAAAAAAGCCTTGAGGACGCTCTCATTCAAATACACTGATTACATCACAGACCTGAAGGTTTCCCAGCGCCAGAATCTTTCAGGCGTATCGTACCTCTAAACGGCTTTAGCAGGTTCACTGGCAAAGTCGGTTCTGAAAATAACCTTGCGATAGAAGACGCTATCCTCAAGTAAACTGATCATGTCTGACATTTGGATGTATCTGCAAGGAGTTTGTGTTGTTTAAACCAAGACCTTGAGCTCATTTTGAAATGTTGGAACATCATGCATGCAAAGGCTGCTTTGATATTGAGCTTATTAGTTGGAAAAATGGACAAACATGACACACAAAACAACATATAGCGAGTCAATACGTATCTAATACTAGATGCCTGAACTACTTTATGACAATGACATTTGTCCCGTCCCCTATGGGTTGTGCTCAAAATGCTTTGGAATACCTGCTAGCGTGTATACATGTAATAGATATCCTCAAAGTTTCATAATCTTTAGACAAATGCGTAAGGATTTACGGACAATTACTTGTTAAGTTCTCCAGTGCACTTGCAAAGGAGTTTTGGTTGATGGCGGCCGTGTTTTTCAACCAATCCTGCTAAAAAAATTGTACACACATGATTATCAATCCCCGAAAGGTGTGTACAAAATTTTGCGTTGATTCGGCTAAACAGTCTAAAGTTACAGTAGGTGTTTTGTGGATCCGTGTGACAAATTTCAAGTGAATCCGACTTGGTTTGGTTTGGTGAAGTTTATTTGAACATGAAGGTTCCAATGGAATACATCTCATGAATCATCCTTTCACAGTTCCACATGTCCAAAAGGAGTAGGAAGAAGCAAAGCTTACTTAATCCTACCCCCCATCCATTCCACATCTAGTACAGTACATATTGTTCACTTCCTGCATTCCATCTCATATTTTTTTATGATAATCATTGTAATAATAAATAATAACAGTAAAAAAAAACAAAAACAAAAAACAAGCATGACAGAGCAATCATTGTGATGATCAAGACTCTTCTGCCTTGTATTTAGCGAACGTCAACTGCTTGTATTGTTTTTTGAATTTGCTCATAACTGTACATTGTTTGAGTTCCTTGCTCAATCTGTTCCATAATTTAATTCCACATACAGAAATGCTGTGGCTTTTCAGCATTCTCACATATAAATGTTTTAGGTTTGATTTTCCTCTAAGATCATATTTCTCCTCTCTGATAGAGAAATACTGTATGAGGTTTTTTGGTAACAATTTATTATTAACTTTAAGCATTATTCTAGCGGTTTGAAAGAGTACTAAATCTGCAAATTTCAATATCGGTGATTTTAAAAATAAAGGGTTTGTATGTTGTGTATGTTGTGGACTTGTGGGGTTAAACTCTGGGGTCCAATACAAGCGTCACCATGCGGTGTATTTGTCAGTAAAATAATAGCACAGGCAACACATTCGGGATGTTTTGAACAATTTTTATCCTTGCATGCGCAGTTGTTCGGTAGTAAAAGAGATAACTTATACAGACAAATACATACCGACAGTTGCTCAAAATCTGTGAATGTATGCCACAGCAGATGCAAAACAGAACAAGAAAGCTTAAGCTGATTCCTCTTTGTTATCAATAATTGTCATCATGATATTTGGTCTTTTGTACAACATTTTTAGTAGTAAACGTTTTGACAGAATTGGCTTTAGTAAAGTTGTGTGCAGCTAGTTGTACTTGATGACTCTACTTTGCAACACAGTCACCATTTAACCACAACTCACCCAGAGGCATTTATCTCCTATTTAGGATGTTGCACAGCGTTAATTGCACATGTTTTTGTGCCTGCGGACAAATATTTAGACACGTAGATCCCGACCAGAGTGCGTTGTGTGAAGCGTCTCTTTGTGCCCCCGCAGCTCGCAGACCTTCCCAAGCTTCTCCATCATTCAGATGGTAAACCGGCAGAACCGACTCTTAATTCACAGGGCACCATTAACAGTCTGCTCCAGCTCTCCTCACTCCAGCTCAGATCACTGTTTCCCACTACTTTATCTCTCTAGCCAACATGGGGGGGTGAGCCATTTACCATGAGAAAAGAGTTAGAGAGTAAATGTGGCACACTTTAATTCTGTAATCTGTCTCTGTCGTTTCGCTTCCAACCGTATCGGCTTGGTTCTGTCAGACACTTAATGTTGTAAGACTGAAATCGATCAATATTATCGGCTGATATTGGCATGGCATAAAACGGAGATGAAGTCCTGTACAATATCGGTCTATCGCTAAGAAAGCCAATATCGACCATCTCTACTGCTTTTATCATTAAGCTTGTATTAGAGATGCATCTTTTTATTTTTTTCTTTTCCTTATATATATATATATAGCACTTTTCAAACACCGCTGCGCTGGAGATAAGGTTTTTTGTGTGCTTGGTGGGGTTTTTTCCCGTCCTCGCAGAGCACTTGGTACAATTAGCACGCAAAATGTCTTCCTCGGAAAGTGAATGTTTGCTTACAAGGGGAAGTTATGACAGGCCGTTAATGTCAAAGGTAGGAGAAAAAAGGAGCGCTTGATTTGCTCACCTGCACAATACGGGTAATCTCGCCTTATAGGAGCATTTTTTAAAAATTATCGGTGATTGGAGCTATTTTTTAATGTTATCGGATTTATCTAGTGTTTATCTAGCGATACTAGCATGATGTGATCAATATTTTTCAGTTCTATTCTATTCACAAATATGTTTTTTTTCCTCAAAAGTCTTTATAAGGGCACCGGCGGGACTTAGCAACTAACTGTCCATAAGTGTTTGAGCATGTCTCTAATGATAACATTTTGAGAATTTCTGTTTTGCATGTATTCTAGCATGTATTTTAAAGCATTTTGACCATAGCCTATTCGGGGGGTTATAAATTTCATTCACATCATGGGAAAAAATCCTTGGTGTAAATTTGTCAAAACGTGCACCCCTACTGTGTTGCCTGTGCTATTATTTTTCTCATAAATACACCACATGGTGGCGCTGTTATTAAAACCCAAAGTTTCACCCCTATAAGTCTGACTGATGTGAAATTTCTCACACATGGTTTACAAAACCCCTGCAGTAACTTTAGGGTGGTTGGCTGAATCACCATGAAATTCGGTACACACCTGTAGGTCACTGACAAGCACGTGTGTGCAAAATTTTTGCAAGATTGGTTGAAAAACATGGCTGCCATCCAGCAAAACGTCTTTGCATGGACGGCTAATTGTCTATAATAGTCATTGCTTCATGAGTCTAAAACTTTGAGGACATCATTACATTATTGAACATTTCTAATCATCAAATCATTTCACAATAAAGACTTAAAGACTCAAAAAACTGTAAAGAGAGCATGAGCCAAATAGCGTGGAAGCGTTGCATCTGCTAATGGCACAATGAATCACACAGGCCAGCGCATTTGTCACATGCTGTGCAACAACACACTCCTTCATTCGCACATGGCACGAAATTCTCATCTCCTCGCCGACCTCATTTTATTTTTTCCCCCTTTTTTCAGCGAGACAGGCATATCTCCAGGCAGCCAGGCAAGACAATGGCACATTAGCCAAAGCAAACAAGCGCTGTGGCACTGACAGATGTAGTTTTTAGCGAGTAGGAATGCACCAAGTGTTTAAACACCTCCTATTTATCCCAGCCAAGGCCGGAGTGGGAAAAAGGGGAGAAAGCCAAAGAAGTCAGCAGAGTGATGTAGACAGACAGAAAGGACAGGAATGGGGGTAGGGGTTGGATGGGTGAGGGTTGGATCGTAAGCTGTGGGCTACATAAACATTGCAAGACGTTGCATGACAACCAAGGATCCCAAACCGTTGCGCCCAGGAATGTCACACGCTAAACAGGGAATGCATGGCATAGTGAGTAGGTGCAGCTTATTTGTCATGTACAGACCAATGCTACAGGAGACACAAAACAATATAATTGATATTACGTAACGCGCTCGCTGTTCAAGATGGAAAAAAAAAGCGAGCTTACGTGTATTTGCATGTTGTGTAACTTTAAATCAACCTTGACAGCCTCAAGCCCACAGCATGTTTGTGCACAACACAATGTAGGGAGGAAAAAAAAAGCCCAATTATGCACAAGGCAAAATAAAGCCAGGAGTCAAATTTAGCAGCATAATTAGGCAAATAATCACGACATTGTCATACAATACAATTCTTATTTTGTATCGAGCAAGAAGAGAGACGTACATTGTCAATATAAAATTCTGCCGCAAGTCAGCGCAGTCATGTGTCACTCGGAATAGGTCACATGCTCCCAAGATTCATGCAAATCACAGTGTATAGTGCATGCCGGACCTTGATCTGCCTAGGAGCAGGCACAGGAGGCGACTGGACGTTAATCTGCCTGTGAGCAGGTACTGGAAACAACTGTACCTTGGAACGGGAACAGGAAGGTGGACAGGTGGAGAGACCGACTACACCTTGAGCTGGCCTTGAGCAAGGGTTGGGTGCGACTGGACCTCGAGCTTGCAAGCAAAAGCTGGAGTCGGCTTGGGGTTGGACTTGCATTGAGTGCGGACAGGTGCCCAATCTGTGATCCCGGGGATGACCGTATCAGAATAAGCACGCCAACTGGACCCCCAACGTTGTCTGGCTTTTTATGTTCGTCCCGAGCTAACCATTCTAAAAACAACAAAGTCATACTCGAGCTTTAGCTTTCTTCAGGCAGGGCCATTGTGTTACAGATTGCTCTTCTAGTGTGTTGCACTACCTCAGAACCTGAAGTTAGTTACCTGTTGTTAGTTACAGTCAAAAATAATCTTTATTTGGGGAGGAAAAAGGAACAACATGATTCACAAACATTTAAGAAAATGAATACAAAATATAAATATAATATAATATAAATACAAAATACAGGAAACTCTCACTGACCAGAATGCTGAGAGCAGGAAGAAAGCAGAGTCCATCAAAAACACAAAAGTCCCACTTACTGTATATCACAGTGTAGGTACGGAACTCGTACGGAACCCAAAGACCGCCTGTATTATGAAGGGGGTTTTTTGTTTTCTTTTTTTTTCTTTTTACAAAATATCATAAGTGGTCAATTTTGTTCCATTTTACCTCAAACAAAAATTCACATTTTAGCATTCACTTCACCAGGGTGACATTTGAATAACAACAATAAAATACATTTTTGACATAAAAGCTTCACAGGGCACGTTAGCCCACACAAAACCATATGCTTCTTATGAATTGTATAAGGTGCACAACAACAAAGTGAATATTCTTTCAACAGTAAATCGTGCAGTCGCTCAATAAAGTACATATAAAACGCAGCAAACATATTTGGAATTCTTGTGAAACAGTGGCAAGGAGGGAACACTTTTAGCATGCACATACTGTCGCACTATTCCCTGTCCTCTGCACCAGGTCACATTAAAAAAAGGGTGATTTTTTGTCAATTTAGCTTGATAGGGGAGCAGAGAGCTTAAAACATGTTTTACCAGCTGTACAAACATCCACACTTCTCCCTGTGTGCTTCATTATAACAAGCCCCCCTTGCAACTAGCAACTGGAACGAAAAATGACAACCTGAACATAATTGAAGGTTGTGCCAGTGCAAAAACTGTACTAGAAGTATGCTGAATGATTAGTGGTTAAGAGTAGCTTACTCAAATAATATCCTCACTGACTGTATAAAACATGCAGAATATTACTATTTTAATGTTATCAAGGGGTATTTCAGAAGGGTCAACAGCTGTGCTCTCAGTTGCAGTGGGATCCACTGGGGGAGTAGTCTCTGCTGCCCAGCTGGCAGCGTGTTCTGATCAATCTAACTCAAATGACCCAAACCAGGTCACTCCCATTCATCGTTCGATGGTCATGACTGCTCAGAATCACTATCATAGGAGGACACACGTCCACGCTCAACCTCAATTGGCAGGAAGTTGGCCTGCAAAATCAGGTTTCTGTGAACAACTTTCTATTGCTCTGTACCGGGGTGTCTGATCCAATAAGTGTGGCACCTCAAGTTTTTGTAGACTACAATGTAGGCGGTAGTTTCCTACAACCACGACTACCTCGGTTTGCCGAGAGGACTGGATCTCTGCTCACATGCATTGAATTTGGGCTTTGTGAGTTAGGAGGTTGTTATTTGTCCACATTGTGAAATTGTGTTCCTTTAATCCAGTGGCTGAATTATGTCACAAACATTCATCCATGGCTGTATGTTGGCCAAATGATTAGCATGTCGGCTGCACAGACAGGAGATCTGGGTTCGTATCTCCATTTGGGTATCTCTGTCTGGAGTTTGCATGTTCTTCCTGTGTGTTTGTAGATTTTGATTGTATATCTATGCATCCATTTTCTTCCGCTTATCCAAGTCCAAGTCGCGAGGACAGCAGTTTCAGTAGGGAAGGCCAGACTTCTCAATCTCTGGCCCTCTCTTCCAGTATCACCGGTGGGACACCGAGGTGTTCCCAGGCCAGCTAAGAGACATAATCCCTCCAGCATGTCCTAGGCACACTTCAACAGGGATGCGTCCAGAAGGTACCTGGACTCAACTACCTCTTTTTGATGCGAAGGAGCAGCAGCTCTACTCTGAGCTCCTCCTGGATGTCCGAGCTCCTCACCCTCTAATTGTCCACTGTCACAGACAAACCACTTTAAAGCAAAAAACTCTAGGTAATGGGCAGAGTAATTAATCTGAGGAAGTGCGTGAATGTTCTCTTCAATCACTGGGTTTAACTTTTTGAAAGCGATTGTGCCTGTGGCATTTTCTTTCTTTCCTGTTGGTGTAGCAATGAAGCTGAGCAAGGGTTTTGCTACTATGGAGCAATCACCACGCCCAGAAATGGTCTGATTCTCTTTTTATGTTACGCCATCATTCATCATGAGATCAGACTCGGTCATGGAGGCAATAGCTTTGACTTTGTTCGGGTCAGTCGCAACTCAGTTTTTGTCAACTATGTACATAGCCCAGAAAGTGGATGCTTCTCCTAAGAAGATGACACATCCTTGGGGCCAACGTCAGCCTGAAGACCGTCTCCCAAAAACCATTTCTAGCCTCTTCACGGCTTCAGCTTCATTTGAGTCATAGACCATCAAGTCATCTAGGTAGCAGAGAAGGATCAAGAAATTATGGTCACCAAATATTCCCATCACAGCTGGCTGGGCTATTACACAGGCCCTGTGGGAGTCATTTGAAGTCATAGAGCCCCATTGTTGTGGTGAAGGCAGTCATTCCAATGTTATAAATAATAATAAATAAACCTCAATGGACCTTGATAAAGGTGTGATACATAGCAATAAAAATTGCACTTTCTCCCAAAGCTGCCAATCAGTCACACTTATGGGGCAATGGGTGTGCATCCTTGATTGTACATTTAACAATCTGTAATCCACAAATATCCTGAGATCACCATTCTTCTTCCAGTCGAGCACTGATGGGGATCCCCATTCACTTTTGAACATCTCTTTAGGAACTTGTCCGAGCTTGTGGTACTCTCCTGGTTTGATACGACAACATGGAAGCCTGAAAGGTCGCTCGTCAGCTAAGTGAATGCAGTGGACAAAATCCTTTGTCAGCCCACAATCAGGTTTCTCTCTTGAAAAAAACATCAACTTATTTATGAAAGAGGTGGGACAGTTTCCAAAGATCAGACACGTCACATGAATCAATATCCAGACCATCCAATCCCAGGTTATGTAGGCTGTTGTAGAAACTGTGATGTGGGGTGGCATCACATCTACTGGTCATTTCATCACTCCTTGTTTGTCTGTGTACACACAACTTTGTAGTAGTTTCCTGCTCAGAAGGCACATCCAGTTCCTCAATGGTGATGTGGGTGGAAACGTCAGCCTTTTCATATTGTGCTTCAAAGTGACAAACTCATCAGCAATGTTCAAAACCCGGACTGGGGCCCACCTCGCTCCGTTCATGGTAGCGGCACAACAGCAGACAATGATGTTCTGGTGGTGAATGTGTGACTTTTATGGTTTAACTACAATGGCACTCATGAAACGGAGGGCAACTTAGCCTAGATGAGGTGCTTTTGCTTGGGATAGAGAGTTACAGATTTCACAAGTTTTGCTGGCCCAATGCACTTGTGGACTTGCTCAGGACCTGCCAGAAGTGGGGTGATTGTTCAAACCGCCTTAGTAGGTGCATGATGGCATTCGTCTCAAGAATGAGCTGATCTTTCTTCCCAGAGACCACCAAATTGGGTACGATGAATGTGCACCCATACAAATCCATCTTCATATCACTGATGCTTTTGGGTATGACTTGAACTCCACCATACCCAACTAGCATGATGTCATTGTGGGCATGACCTGCTTCTAAACCATGCTAAACCAGCATCTTTGAGCATTTGTGCAGCTTGCTCACTGATCGTGGAGACTGTATCGAGTCGAGTTTATAACAACACTTTACCATCAACTTGTGCAACTGCATAGAACAGGCTGTCAGCTTTATCAAGGTTAGTTATGTTTGAAAGTACAGTAGCACTGGGGGCAGCAGACTTTAAACTCTACAGCTGACTGTGTCATCACTGGACTTGTCATTCACACTGTTCCCTGCGGATTATGAGTAGCCTGGTTTCCCTGAACGGGTGGGCGACTGTCTTGCTGGACAACAGTGGTGCACTTTCTTTCCTGGTGCCCAACCTTGGAACAGCCTAGACATAATCTCTCTCTCATGCAGTGTGCTCGGGTGGAGTGAGATGCAAACTTGACCTGGAGCAAAAACAAGCTTGAGGAGAAGCCTGGGAACGAGCAGTGGAATTGTGGACCAGTTGATACGGTCTAAAGACTCTTTCTAGCATTTTTTGCACACGCTCCAGGGCACCTTGATCTGAAGGTGCTTCTTCACTTTACTGGGATGGGTTAGTTACAGTTAACTTGGCTGTGCTAACACGGGCATGGTCAGTTTCAGACACGGGAGGGTTAACAGATGTTACATCCGCAGCTACTTGAAGAACATTTGGTCTGGCTGGGTTTGCATTTGATTTCTTCATTTGATGTTCTCTTTGGTGCTCATCCATAAACTACTGCACCTCCGTCAATGACCGCTTAGCAATGGTTGCTGCACTTGAACACATAAGCTATAGGCTAGGGTCGCGCCAGTTCTTCACATGAACATGACAGCTATTTCTGCATGTCATTCATCCTGCTTCTCTGCTGTCTCAAATGTCTGTATGCTGTTTCTGCAGCTGTATTCAGCCTAACCGGTCTGCAGCTGTCTCTTTAGAGCTTGGTTGAGTGGCATAGAAATCAGGACCTGGGAGTTTCACTGAAGCAGCGTCTCAGTATACTGTTGATTGTCTCTGGATTACTTTGGAAACTCCATCTGTGCCTGTCAAACCCCTGCCTCCCCTGCATTTACCTTGACCTAAGACCTACCAGACTTACTTATATTTACATAGAATGTACATATTTTGTCAAAAAAAAAATATACCAGTTAGAATACAATACCCCACCTCTTTTCCGATGTCAGATGGGATAGACTCCAGCTTACCCGTGACCCTAATGAAGACACGTGTAAACGTGGAAACTGTGTGAGCATGTATCCCATCTCACACTTGTAGCGGATTGGCTGCATGTTGGCTGCAGAATGCTTTCGAAGCGTCTCCTGACGATCTAGTCCTTTGGTGGTCTCTTTATCCACTTCCTCTTCTTCTCTCCTTTTTAATTGTGAATTGCAACCACTTAGTTAGTCACTCCTCTTCTGCTACGTAGTCAAGATGCAGACGATTGTGGGTGGTTAGGGTCCATCGCTGCACACTCACCATTTGGGGCATGTTAAGTGCAATATCCGGGTACTGCATTTTGTCATACTTCTCAGAGTAAATGGACTTATGCACTCAAAATACAAACACAGCCTTAGTCTTTTAAGTGCATAAATGCATTCACTCCGACAAGTATGACAAAATGTCGTGCACTGTCAGTGGCACTCAAAATGATCAAAAGGGTGTGTGCGCAGAGCTGGACATGTATAATAGCGATCATCTTGGATTCGAAGCGGAAGGGAGTGACTACCAAAAAAGCCCCCCCTAAAAAAGCTAATTTGAAGCAGGGTGTACATCCATCCATCCATTTTCTATGCCGCTTCTCCTCATTAGGGTTGCGGGGGTATGCTGGAGCTTATCACAGCTGACTTCGGGCGACAGGCCGGGTACACCCTGGACTGGTCGCCAGCCAATCGCAGGGTAAAACAACCATTCACACTCACATTCATACCTATGGACAATTTAGAGTCACCAATTAACCTAACATGCATGTTTTGGGAATGTGGGAGGAAACCGGAGTACCCGGAGAAAACCCACGCACCCAGACTGTGACTGTGTGGCCAACATGGTAACCACTAGACCACCGTGCGGCCCCAGGGTGTACATGAAAATGGAAAAAAATTAATAACAAAATCAGTTTAAATTTTTGTACAGTCAATAAATTGAGGGAAGAAAAGCTGGCAGATGTTGCCGATGCTTCGTCAGGTGGTTGTAATTCACCATTAAAAGGGAGAGAAGAAGAAGCGGGAAATGGGAAAAGTAACTTCACCACGGTACGCCGCGGACATGTCTGTATGGTGTTGTGTTTTCTTCATCTTGCGGCTGGCGGGAGTCGAGTGGCAACCAGCTTTGAGGCGCATTAATGCACCTACCATGTTGGAGTGTGGCTCAGAGTTACCAATGTGATACGGCAACAGGATCGGCCCGAATGATAGTTAAAATGTTCCAATGTGACTGAAAACACTGGCTTCACATTTAATGAAGCTTTGATGAGGGCGATGGTTTGATCCTGGAACCACAGTATTAATAAAAAATTGTTTCGATTTTGGAATGTGGGAGGAAACCAGAGTACCCAGAGAAAAGATACGCATGGGGAGAACATGCAAAACCCAGGTCTTCCCAATCTTCTGATTGTATGGCCAACACGCTAACCACTCGGCCACCGTGCGGCCCAAAACATGCATGCAGGTTAATTGGCGACTCTTAATTGTCCATTGGTATGACTGTGAGTGTGAAAGGTTGTTTATCTATCTGTGCCAGGATGTACCCCGCCTCTCGCCCAAAGTCAGCTGGGATAGGCTCCAGCATACCCCCGTGACCCCAATGAGGATAAACGGCATAGAAAATGGATGGATTGATGTTTTGAAATTAGAACAAACTTGGAAGTCAACCAACAGCAAAAATCTAATTACACTGTAATTAATTAATTAAAAATCAATTGTGATTTAAATAATAAAAACAAATATTATTGAGTAAATACAATATTACAATGAAAAAAAGAGGCAGTTTATCTTATATGATGAGCTAACTCAGGCTATTTCCGTCATTTTTGCGCAGGTGGATCAATTTTGTGAGATAATTACTTCTGCAAGGGGCCATGTTGGGGTTATTTTTTCCTGAAATAGGAAACTAGGGCATTTAAATGACACCTGTAATAACCATCCCATAATAATAAATCAGCCTAGACTGTGCAACGTTCTGTTGCGGATTTGAAATGATGGAAAACTTAAAGCTTTTCCCTGCTGTTTATTAGCTAACTTGACTACGCAAAAGTAGCAAATTGCAAAGGGGAGAAATGATCTGGTGTTAGATCCATGAGGGTACTTAAGTCATATGACATCTCCATTGAACAAGTACAGGTGTTGTTCATTCTGCTTGCATTGCATTTTGATGTTTCCACTACTGTATAGTCCTGCAATAACAACAACAACAACCACTCGATGGAATTGACCTACGTTCCTCACTCCTATTAACTGTTGAGCTCAATATTACGTCGCTTTCCCTTTCACGCTAACATCAGTTGTATTAAGATTGTGTTGCTTTCTAAAACTCTCACACGCCAAGATTATACTGAGCAACTAATGTGTCGAGACCAGCCTCAGGCACTAATATTCCCCATCGGTGAACTGCGGGTCAGACTTTGCTGGTTTAGACTTACATTGTTCTTCATCCTGTTTCCTCACTTTTTAGCTACTCTGCATGTCATTCTGGACATCTAATAGTCGTCTGATGTTTCTTTCACATAAAGGTTCTGTGACTATAGCGTTTTTGCAGTTGACCCCTAAAAAGAGTGGTCATATAAAGGATGTTTGACTAGCGTTTTTGCAGCATGTTCTTAAAACAGCAGAGAGCTCCTGTCATACAAACGATCTTTGACTGGCGTTTTTGCAGTAGATCCTTAAAAACAACAGTGCGCTACTGTCATATACAGGATCTTTGACTAGGATTTTAGCAAGAGTGGTCCTGTCGTATAGATAATCTTTGACTAGCATGTAATTTTGCAGTGCGTCCTTAAAAACAACAGAGTGGTCCTGTCATATAGAGAATCTTTGGCTAGCATTTAATTTTGCAGTGGGTCCTTAAAAACAACAGTATAGGATCTTTAACCAGAGTCCTGTTATTTAAAATATCTTTCACTAGCTTTTTTGCAGTACGTTCTTAAAAACAGCAGAGCGATTCTGTCATACAGAGGATCTTTGGCTAGCGTTTTTGCTTTTGCAGCAGGCCCTTGTATTTAGCAGTAGTGTCCTGTCATTTCGTGCATATTTGACTGGTGTTTCAGCAATAGGTGCTTACAAACAACAGAGCTGTCCTGTCCTATCGGGGATCTTTACCAAGCAATTTTGCAGTATTAAAAACAAAGGGCACTCCTGTCAAATAGAGGATCTTTGACAACAATAATTTGCGTACACGAGCTCATCTCTGGGTGTCAGTATGTCATACTTTGCAAGGTTCTCTGCAGGCTTTCTGTGAGCTGAGCCATACACAGCAAGAAAAGCTGGCAGCGTCGAGTATCTGCAAAGAAAAGCTCTCGATACCATTCACTCTGGAGCATTTTCATAGAGCAGCGGGCACCTGGGGGGAGGTCTGGCTGGCCGGCTTGGAGGAATTAATCCATGGCCTCTTTCATAAAGTTAGTGAATGCCCTGAGTGGCGCTAAGAGAAAAAGCACAAGGCCCGGCAGCGTTAGGAACTGCTGATCCATGATGCCTTTATGCAGTGCTGCTCTGCATCATAATGCTGCAGCCTTCTATCTGTTGAAGTAACGCGGCTGCATTTCATGAATGCACCGAAGCTATCTTAGCTATCATCACAGCGTATCTTTCTGGAGACCTTACTGATGAACTAGTGCCCCCTATGGGTTGTGTTCAAAAAGCTTTACAAGACATGCTAGCATACGTGTAATACAGACATCCTCAACGTTTTATGATCATTAAACATGCAGTCAATGACTTATGGACAACGAGTTGCTAAGTCCCTCCCCTGTTCCCTGCAAAGCCATTTTGCTTGATGGAGGCCATGTTTTTGAATTAATCTTGCTCAAATTTTACACACACATGCTTGTCAGTCCCCTAAAGGTGCGTACCAAATTTCTGCAAAAAGCCTTAAATTTACAGCTGCGCAAGAAATTTTGAGTCAATTTGACAGTAGGGTTTAATAATTTAACATTTTCTATGCCTATCAATCCTCACAAGGGTCGCAGGGGTACGCTGGATGGTATCCCAGCTGACTTTGGGCGGGAGGCGGGGTACACCCTGGACTGGTTGCCAGCCATTTGCAGGGCACACATAGACAAGCGAACTTTCACACTCACATTCATATGGTCAATTTAGAGTCGGCAACCTAACATGCATGTTTTTTTTGGAATGTGGGAGGAAGCAAGAGTACTCGGAGAAAACCCACACGGGTGGGGAGAACATCCAAACTGCAATGAAGATTCAAACCTATTTCATCCAGATCTCCTGACTCAATGGCCAACATGTTAACCACTAGTCCACCATGAGACCACGTGGTGCATTTGTCAGAAAAATAACAGCACAGGCAACACAGTAGGCGTGCATGTTTTGACCAATTTTCACCTCTTTGTGTACAGCGGTTCAGGAATCGAGGCTCTACTTGCACCAATTTTTGGAATAGTAATTGTTTGAAAAAGGCTTGGTGGTTGGTGGTGAAAAGCGTTGATCTGTGCAAGGAGGTCCAAGTTCATTAGCAACAAACCATATCGAATCATACGTCACGATAAAGCTCTTGATTGCTTTCCTGATCTGCTATCATTTCTTGTAAAAACTGATTTGTTTCAATACCCTTGGGTAAAAACAAGTAATGAACTCCTCCCTTTTTCATTACGCATGGAAACGGACAAACAAAACTGAATGAAATGCTGATACACAATGCGTAAAGTCAATCATGATATCTGTACAAGCGACCTCCCAGGGCCTGAGGCAGGGCAAGGCTGCTCATTGAAATGATCGCATGCTGCAGTTAACTCATTACTCCTCTTTGTTTCTTGCAGGCACACGGGACCTTTGCTGGAACTGCAAAGTGAGTTTAGAGCAGCTCTCATACAGCATGACACGACGGGGTGGGGAGTGGGAGGTGGGGGTGGGGGTCTTTGTCACATTCCATGCCTACTTTCCACTGTCTCTTTGCAGATCAGGACAGATAATATTCAAAACTGAAAACGTGGTGAGTCAGGGTTTCTCAGCGGACCGTGTGCTGATTCTATTTGAAATTCATTTTACATGTACGGCATGACTTATGGGTCAGGCAACGAGTGACTAATCATTCCTGACGACACCAACTCGAGCAACATGACATAAGGAGAAAATGCCCAAAAAAATGGAGTGTGACGTTTAAAATGGACTTCAAGCCGTGTCTGCTTTCAGTTTGTTAGCGTGTTGTTTAACATACTTGTACATACTGCATGCCAAGCCTTGAGACACAGGAGTTAGTCATGCCAGACACGTAAAAAGACAAGAACTCTATTGGTGCAGCGCTGCCGCTCCAGCTCCTTTCACTTGTTCCACATTCAAAGCCAAATTTACCTTTGAGATCAGTTATATTTGTAAAATTATTCTTTTATTATAAAATCTTTACTTTATATATCCATCGATCCATCCATTTTTTATGCTGCTTATCCTCACTAGGGTTGCAGCGGTATGCTAGAGCCTATACCAGCTGACTTTGGGCGAGAGGTGGGGTACACCCTGGACTGGATAACTCTAAAATTAAGGTTTAAAATAACATGTTATAATATATTTTCTTTTTTTTTATTACTGCATATGAGCCTGGCCCTTTAAGAAGAATTGCATTATGGGAACTTGAGTGTCTATCTCTTCCCCCTCTCCTCTGTCTGCACCGCCCAATGTTTTCTGCGTCCTGATTGGCTGTAGACCAATGTCAATGGATCCTCTATGTCCTGTTCTGCCATATCTCCTGTGTCATCACTAGCTTGCTTGCTTGCTGGCTTGTAAATGAATCTTTGCTTTGTCTGCAGTAGTGCGTTTGAACAAGGATACAAAAAAGCTACAATACCGGAGAACGGCACCAGGATGAAAAGTCACAGTAACAAGAGTGAAATATGCGTGAGTGACTCAATAATTTCTGGTGTGGATCATCAAGGTTGATTATTAAAACGACAACTACTACTCAAAACTTTTTTGAGAGTGTTTAAACCAGACAGAAATGGCAGAAAATGTTATTGCCTGTCTGGAAAAGTGTATAAAGGGTATGGTGAGGGGTTTTACGGCCTAAAACATATATAATAAATGTAAAAAAAATGAAGTTGGCTACTTGTGGATTTCACTGATTGCGGGCTATTTGGGGAACCTATCCCCCGCGATAAACGAGGGAACACATAATAATAATACAATGGTTGTCTATATGTGCCTGTAATTGGCCTAATGAGGATAAGCGGCATAGAAAAAGGATGGATAGATAATATTATTATTATTATTATTATTATTATTATTATTATTATTATTATTATTATTATTATAAGCAGAAGTCACCCAGTCTATTATTAATATGCTAAAACCATTATCTGTAATTGCTCTATTTCAGATTTTACTGCTCCTGAACCGCTGCACAAAAAACTCTGAAAGTTTGTCAAAACATACACCCCTACGGTGCCGTCTGTGCAATTATATTTCTGACAAATACGCCACACGGTGGCACTTTTATTAAACTCCCAAAATTTGTTTGATACCGTAAGTTGTGTATTGACTTTCAATTTGTTAGACAGCTCTACAAAACACCTACTGTAACTTTAAGGTGTTTAACCGAATCACCACGAAATTTGGTAAGCACCCTTATGGGAATGAAAAGCACATGTGTGTAAAATTTTATCACGATTGGTTGAAAAACATGGCTGCCTTCAGGCAAAACGTCTTTGCAGGGGCAAGTACTGGACTCAGCAACTAAAACGTATGTTTAATAAATGTCACAATGTTCTGCTCCACTTTTAATACGTCACATGATGCCTGGAATTACACATTACTTACAGACACATAGTGTCATCCTCCACATGTGAGGTTGAACTTTTTTGTTTTTCTTCATTAGTTTATACCTGGTTTCCCGTTTTGGTTTTCCACTTCCTGTTTTGCACCATGGGTGGCAGCTTTGCTGTCCTTACAAAGCTGCACCTGTCTCCCATTAGTAATCAGTGCTTCTATTTAAATTGAGTTTCATTTCACTTGCTGGTTGCTCCTCATGCCCAAACTATACCACGTGAGTTATTTGGTTTTGGGAACTGTACTTTGTGCTTTTGCACTGGCTATTTTGTTCAAGCTACGCCTTTTGGCTTTGCTCAAATAAAAAGCCTTTTTGACTGCGCTGACTGCGTTCTGTAGTAGCGTGCTTTGCTCATAGAGCAAACCGTAACACATAGTCAATCCAAGGCAGAAGCGTTGTTGAAAGTATTCCGTAACAAATACAGCACACCCGGTTTGCTCTGTATCATTCAATTTGTGTGCCTAACTGCGTCACAAACTCAACTCAATGAATTATTGCAGCCACTAGGTTTCACCAAGAAATCAACCACCACCACCACATTAACTTAAAGGCAGCACATGTTCAATTATATATTTGATCAGGGCCTTAGTTAGCCATTTTGGGGCCCAAAGCAAACCCAGTCATTAGGGCCCTCCACATTCTTGAAGCCCCCCAAACCCATGCACCAAAAAACAATTTTAAATAAGTGTTTATCATCTATACTAACAAGTGTGAATATGAGAAAATTCTCCTATTTCCTGAGCTAGATAAAGTCTTTAAAATCCTCCTTGAGGATTGTTATTACCTAACAGGTGAATAATTCCAACTCTTTAACAGTAATTGATAAGAACATTAAGCAACATTTAATATAGTTGATCGCTTTAATACTCACATCTTTATGGTGAAGCATCACTTTCAGTTTCATCTCTAGGACTACTGCATTCTCCGCAGCTGACACTGTCAACCACGCCGGCAAGTTTGATTTGTGACTGTCTTTCTGAATCACAGTAAGGTGGAATAGTCAATTGCATGAGGTGGGAGGGGGGAGCGGTCATGATAGAGTAATGATAGATTACGCATTTGAGGGTCATTTAGTCATGATAGTTTACACATTTTGATGTAGTTTCAAGCACGTGAATTAAGACTAAAACTGTAATATGTACATTAAATAAATATTGTACTTTAAATAATCACTTTTTATGAGACGTTTGGGGGCCCCTGGAAATCTTGGGGGCCTAGGCAATTGCCTGTCCGCTCCTGTATTTGATACACTGCATAAGTTGCACCTGACTATAAGTCCCAGGACCTGCCAAACCATGAAACAAGTGTGACAAGTGTGGAAAATATGGTAAATGTCATCATTTTTGTAATGATTATACCTGCGTTACATCTATGCTAGCACTGATCCCAAAGCATTTTGAGCACAACGCATAGGGGGCGCCACAAATGTAATTTCCAGTGAAAAATAAACACAAAGCTTAACTGGCTTATGTTGTGTATTTCATGAAATGAAACGGCTTGTGTTCATTTTATACAAGAGCTTTATATGTTGGATGTAAGCATATGTGGTGTGTGATGTAAGTTCACTGAAAATAGGCGACTACTTCACCCTGCGCTTCCACAAGAAGCATCCTCCTCATCAGTGAGGTGTCCTGATTACAAAGAGCACACTTTACTGCCACATTTTATGAAGCCTGCTGCGGTTTTTGTGTGTCTTTTTGCTCTTTATAGCGCACAAACACTTTAAAATCATACTTCGGGGTGACTTTGTCAACTTGAGGGATGTAATACAACTTTCAAGGCAGCAGTGATCCTCGCATGACCAACTGTCATATGAAAGCCTCCCTATTATGCAAAAGTGACTTCTTAATGATGTTCTAACAGTCATGTGTTCCAAGAGCCTGTTTTTGAGCACCAAATGTGAGAAAAATCTGTGCCCCTCACTTGTTTGCATATTGTTATGACATCATGAAGAAAAAAAACACCTTCCTAATGGACATGATGATCCCACCCAATTTATACGCCCACACGGATATTTTTGTAAGAAAAATAAATAAATAAAAGCAGGCTTTGCTACACATCTTACAGTTTTTCTCCATTGCTGAGACACAGGTCTTGAAAGGTGCTCTCCTTTTCTCGAAACTGTGAACACAAAACGCAAATTTCAAGCCACATTCACAAAACCTCAGACTCCTCTTGCAAAAGCAAGCTTTCACCTCAAAGCAGTTCAATCTGTGCTCAAAACTGAAGTATGTTGTCAAATTGTGCCCCGTATACAGTACGTCTACGTAAACATAAAGTACAAAAATATACACATGAAAAGTGCATTACTCAGCTCCAGCATCATTTCCCTGTACTGGGTCAGGCCACAGGACTTCCACATCACAGGCCACATTTTGTCTGGCCAGGCAAACGGGGGAAAAGCCTATAGGCTAGTTTCATGACTTGCAGGGGATTCATCCTGGTGTAAGGTTGGCGTTCATATACCTTCCACCGCCATGAGGAGAAGAATTCTTCAGAAGGAAATGATTGATAAAACCTTAGTTCATATTAAACCACTCTCAAACCTCTGTGAAAACTCGCATTGTCCCAAACAACAACATAGAGGGGATGATCATCTTTGTCTTCGCTGATCACCCATCACGCGAACTCTCAGATTTCTGTCCATTGTAGTGCCTCACAAAGCAGTGCTCCCTGAACTGGCTTATATACTGTATGTTCCCTCGCATCATTAGCCACCAGTGTGATCAATTTTGACTTGTTGTGTTCAACCAGTGACACCTGTGCTTTAATAGTGTTTGACTTTTGCCACCTGTGCTCGCCATTATGCAACACAGGTGCATCACAATGAAAATGTGTTGCCACGTTGTGTCTAAACAGCTGAAAAGTGCTTATGGTTTTGCCAAAAGAGTGACTGATTCAATCAGTTGGTTCATGCAATGGAGCATTTGGTTCATAAAATAGGGTTTAGTGTTTTAGCCATTGAAAAAAACTGTAAAGTAACGCTCAAACAATTGCGCTTGTTGGAGACACACACTTGGACACAGAGAGGCGTGAACGAACACAGCTTGTTAGCATTAAAGCTACACACGCAGAAAGCGAGATCTGGTTCCGAAATCGGACTTAAAAAAGGCTAAAAAGCAGATGGTTGGCATGTCCAGAAAATCACTAAAACACACTTGAAGCCAAGGGTGGTTTGCAGGAAGTGCCGAGGAACATCTGTCTGCTAACATGAGGCGACAGTGGGAGGTACAACATCACCATGTCGAGTGCTAGAACTCGTGTTAATATGCAACTGCCTCTCAACAAAAACATCCCCCTAATTACTTCCGACCCCCAAACCCCCCTGCCTCAGAAAGTCCCCCGGCAATGTTAAAATGGAAGCATGAAGGCACTGTGGCATGTTCTGCCCCGCTAGCTCAGGTTATGAGAAAAGAGGGATGGAGAGAGGAAGAGAGGGGAAGCAGCATGGAGGAGCAATCACGCAGTCATCAACAGCTGATTTGCATAGTAACTGTAGCCACCATAAAGCAGCATAAATATGGTTTATTCCTGCACATTTCAGGCTCACGGGCCTGAATTTCAATGCAAAGTGGATGTGATGATGATGAATGATGCACTATTGATGGGTTATTTTGGCTCTTAAGTGTTGATATTCTTTCGAGAATCAAGCAGTAATTCACCAACCTGTAAAAGCTCTTTTCAAACTCCTCACTCATGGTCCCTCATGACAAAAAGTGTCAGCTTCCCAAAAACTACTTTAAAGGAGTGAGTCTTGTAAAAGTACTTCAACCTGAAGTATTCATTGCTTTTTAATGTTTTTCCAAAAAAGTGACATTTCAAATCGTATTTGCTCATTAGTACTAAGTTCTGAGATTGGTGCATTTGTGGCAGCAACGCTGCTTTTTATGCATTGTTTTTTTGCAGTGTCAGATTGGGAGGGGGAATAAGTTTCCTCACGGAAAAAAATGTCTGCTTCCCAAAAACGACTCTATAAACATGATATAATAGAGTAGTCATTTTTTTTCACTTTAAACAAATCAAAGTTTTGAAACTACTTCAATCTCAATGATAAAATATTCCTCATATTTTGTCTTTTGAACCATTAAAGGCCAGTTTTTACATACTTCCAATGTTTTTTATGAACCCTCCCCCCAAAATCAAAAATATTTTCCATAAAACCTAAATTGCAATAATGATTATTATTATTATTATTTTAGCCTTTTAAAGGCCAGTTTGTTGACATAATTCCACTGTTTTTGAATTTCAAAAAATCGAATAAATTCCATAAAATGCATTTCAAAAAGTATTTATATATATTTGCGTATGTTTATATATATTTGCATATTGTTATTATTGATACCATTATTTTTTTGTATTATTATTATACCTTGACACGTGCTAATGACTGACTACTTATTTTCATGCATTGTTTTTCTTTCAGTGTCAGATTAGAAGAAAAAAAATACCCCACAATCAAGGTCCTAATCGCAAAAACATGTCAGCTTAATATACACTCCTGATCAAAATCTTAAAACCAGTTGAAGAATTGCTAGAATTTGCATTTTGCACATTTGGATCTTAATGAGGTTTTAAGTAGAGCTACAACATGCAAAAACAAGAAGACGTAGTGAGACAAAAAGCACTTTGAAAAAGTAATTTATTGAAAACAACAATTAAACTGAAATAGGCTGTTTATCAGCTGATCAAAAGTTTAAGACCTAATTGGAGGATCTCATTGGCTGTCCATCAAGACACAGGGCGGTCTTCGACCCACATTAAGGCCCTTACTGGTGCCCACTGCGCCGCAATAACCATCAGAATGCATCTGCGGAAAAAGGGTTTAAAAACAAATTCAAAGACCTCGTCTCCTTCAACGCCACAAAACTTCCCGTTTAGACTTTGCCATGGAGCATCAAACATGGGACATTGAAAGGTGGAAAAAAGTTTTATTCTCTGATGAGAAAAAATGTAACCTTGACGGTCCAGATGGCTTCCAATGTTACTGGCATGACAAGGAGATCCCACCTGAGATGTTTTCTACCCGGCACAGTGGAGGGGGCCCATCATGATATGGGATGCTTTTTCATTCAGTGGAACACTGGAGCTTCAGGTGGTGCGGGGTCGTCAAACGGCGGCTGCTTACGTGCAGATGTTGCAGCGGACATCCCTCATGACTGAGGGCCCTCGTCTGTGTGGTAACAGCTGGGTTTTTCAACAGGACAACGCTGCAGTTCACAATGCTCGCTTGACAAAGGTCTTCTTCAGGGAGAATAACATCACTCTTTTGGACCATCCTGCATGTTCCCCTCATTTTAATCCCATAGAGAACATTTGGGGATGGATGGCAAGGAAAGTTTATAAAAATGGCCATCAGTTCCAGACAGTTGATGCCCTTCTTGAAGCCATCTTCACCACTTGGAGCAATGTTCCCACTAGCCTCCTGGAAACACTCGCATCAAGCATGCCCAAACCACTTTTTGAAGTGATTAACAAGAACGATGGAGCTACTCATTACTGAGTCCTACTGAGAATTTTTTTTCTGGTTTGGAGAGTTTTTTGTTATTTTTTGAGTGATGGTCTTAAACTTTTGATCAGCTGATAAACAGCCTATTTCAGTTTAATTGTTGTTTTCAATAAATTACTTTTTCAAAATCCTTTTTGTCTCACTCTCCCTTCTTGTTTTTGCATATTGTAACTCTACTTAAAACCTCATTAAGATCCAAATGTGCAAAATGCAAATTCTAGCAATTTTTCAACTGGTCTTAAGATTTTGATCAGGAGTGGGTTTTTTTGGGGTTTGTCACACTTAAATGTTTCAGATCATCAAACAAATTTAAATGTTAGCCAATAGTCATTGACAACTGGACACAAAATGCTGTTTTTAAATAAAACAGCATTTTGCCCAACCCTCTGCCCCCCCACCCTCTTAAATCATAACTGAGATTAGTTGACATCTATCACTCTGGAAAAAACATTTCTAAAACTCTGGGACTCCAGCAAACCACACGTGGCCATTATCCACAAATGGTGAAAACATTGAACAGTGGTGAACCTTCCCAGGAGTGGGCAGCCAACCAAAATGACCCCAACAGCGCAGCAACGACTCATCCAAGAGGTCACAAAAGACAACAACAGACAAAACAAAAGACACAACAACATCCAAAAAACTGCAGGTCTTACTTGCCTCAGTTAAGGTCAGTGTTCATGACTCCACCATAAGAAAGACAGTGGGCAAAAACAGCCTGCATGGCAGAGTTCCAAGACCAAAACCACTGCTGAACAAAAGAACATTAAGCCTGATCTCAGTTGCCAGAAAACATTGCATCTGGCGTAAAAGTAACGGCACATTTCATTAAAAAACATCATACCAACAGTAAAATATAGTGGTGGTAGTGTGATGGTTTGGGGATGTTTTGCTGCTTTAGGACCTGGAAGACTTGCTGTGTTGCAGTTGTTGCTGCTAAGGATGGCCCAACCAGTTATTAGGTTTAGGGGGCAATCACTTTTTCACACAGGGCCATTTAGGTTTGAATTTGTTTTTCTTAATAATAAAAATACTAATTTAAAAACTGCATTTTATTTTCACTTGTGTTGTCATTGACAAATATTTAAATGTGTTTGATGATCTAAAACATTTAAGTGTAACAAACATGCAAAACAAAAATAAATCAGGAAGGGGCAAACACTTTTTCACACCACTGTGTATTTGGGGGTTTTGGGGGGATTTTTAACACTTTAATAGTGACATCATTTTTTTTTTTACATTCGCACCAAGAACCAACATCAGTAGAGACACACACTTACCATTTCAGTAGCAAGGCATCCAAAATGTGTAAAATCTTGCTGCATGCTTTGAATGGGAAAAAATAGCACCACCTGTTGTACAAAAACAAAAACTAATAATTCAGCGCCACTGGTCTATGTCGACATCTTTTTCTATGTCGCTTATGCTCATTAGGGTTGCTGGGGTATGCTGGAGACTAACCCAGCTGACTTCGGACCCTGGAATGGTCGCCAGCCAGTCTCAGGGCACATATAGACAAACAACCATTCACACTCACATTCATACCTATGGACAATTTAGAGTCTCCAATTAACCTAACATGCATGTTTTTGGAATGTGGGAGGAAACCGGAGTACCGGAGTATTTTTTTATTAAATAGATAAATGGTTTTCAATGGGAAATTGTTTGTCATCATTTGCCATTTTAGGCTAATAAACACAGCTGAAAAAAAGGTTTAAAAATTAATATGCTGTGGCAAATTTCATTCAACACAGGAAAAATGGAAATTTAAAATAAATGGCACAGAATGTCCCTTAGGATCTCTTAGGTTTAAGAATTTGGGAGACAATAGCAGTCCGAGTTATTGGTTATGTGTCACGGCATTCAAAGATTTTCCATCCGCATCATATTTATACAGCGTTACATGCCTCAGTCGACGCATAATATTGAGTGATGGGCTCTCATTGGAAGTGTCATGGAAGTAATTATACAGTAAATAACGTTTGCCTGTGCGTGTGTGCGTGTTTGTGTGTGTGTGTTTGTGTCAGAGGGCTTGACAGCCAAGGGCAGACAGGCATGACATCACATTTCTTCCTCAGTGCATAAGCCTGATTCAGTGGTGGGGGGTAGAGAGAGCCAGTTTCAGGGGTGTTGACATATGATGCATCATTGCTTCAATGTTACACTGTTGAGCAATCACTCGCTGAGGTTATTTCTTCAAGGAGACATCTAATTTAGACCTAAAATCCTGTTAGAATGCTCACTGAGGAACGTTGACCACACCACATTATGTCAGGTGACGTGCCATACACAATCATTTTAAAGAATGAGGACACTCCACTTGTGTAAGTCTTCTAGTCAGGAACCGCTATACACAAGGGGGTGAAAATTGGTTAAAACATGCGCCCCTACCGTTTTGGCTGCGCTGTTATTTTTCTGACAAATGCACCACATGTTCGCGCTTTAATTAAACCCCAGAGTTTGACCCCAAAAGTCGGATTTGACTTGAAATTTCTCACACATTGTAACTTTAGAGTGTGTAGAAGAATCACGGAAAAATGTGGTACACACCTTTAGGGAACTGACAAGCACGTGTCTCCAAAATTGTTGCAAGATTGGTGAAAATAACATTTTTGTTTAGAAAAAAATAGGATTTTTTTTAACAAATAAATATTTGGTGAAAAAATAATCTTATGACAATGAATCAATATTTTTTGGAAAATATATGTTTTTAATTTTTTTTTAAATATTTTTTTCAAGAAAAAAATATCCTGCATCCTGTATAAATGACTTTATTTTATTTTCCTTTTTAAGCCTAAATTTATTACTTTATTCTTGTAAGTTTCTGTCTTTTTTTTTTTTTAAACAAAACCAAAAAAAACACCGAAAAATCTTTTTATTTTTTGTATTGTACTTGAATAAAATGACTTTGTTCTCTTAAAATTCTCACTAATGCAAGGTGTGGCATGGGGGCCATTTGCAGCCCGTGGCTTATTTTTAATTGTCCCACCGCACATTGTCGAAATAAAATTTAATAAAAAAAGGGAAAATATAGCAAAAAGACACAATGTAAAGAGCACAAGCTGAAATTATGATACTCCATCCATTTTTTATACCACTTGTCCTCATTCGGGTCAGGTGTGAGCTGGAGCCTATCCCAGATGACTTTGGGCGAGAGGAGGTGTACATCCACGACTGGCCGCCAGCCAATCACAGGGCAAAATGTTGGTACTAACAGCTAAAAATAGCACAATGCTTTGTATTTAAATATATAAAGTGGTACCTCGGTTTTTGTTCTTAATTCGCTCCAAAAGGTGAAATGAAAAAGGGTACAAAAACTGAAGTCCCATGGGAAATACTTCAAATCCAATTAATCCACTGCAGACACCCAAAAATATTAACACAAAAATACATTTTCAAGAAGATAATTATATTTTTACATGCAAAAAAACAATGATATAATATAATATAATAATTATAAATGACGAACGAAATGGATAAATGAACATTTAACATCACTTTTACCTTTATTGAAGACTGTCGTTGGCGAAGAAGGCAAGGAGCAGAGAGGGAGGAGGGGATAAGACGCCGTCTTCATACTTTGCGCTTATTTCTTTAATTCTCACCGTCTTTATCAGAGTGCTGGCACTCGCAACTTTCTTTGGCACCATTGCGGGTTATGTAGCAGTCAAACAATAAAACATTTATGGACAGTGAGTCATTAAAGGTGTAGGGTGCTTTCTTTGCGCAACATTGTATGATAACCGAGACAGTGTATGAAAAACTGGGGCAACATTTTGGCGGAAATTTTCATTGAAAAGTGAATTATACGAAAATTGGTGCATTCCAAAACCGACGTTGACTGTATAAAGTTTTATTAGCCTTTTAACAAAAAGAAATATATATATTTATAAAAATATCCAAGTGGTTTGTCGCAGCCTCTGATTTTTCAGTGCGCGTCCGTTGGTTAAAAAAATTGGACACCCATGGATGAGCGTAAGATTGGTTGAATAACATGGCCGCCATCAAGCAAATTGTCTTTGCAGGTACATGGGTGTGACTTAACAACTAATTGTCCATAAATAATTAAGCATTTGTCTAATGATAAACTTTGAGGATATCTGTATTACATGTATGCTAGCACGTCTTTTAACCACAACACATAGGGGGCGCCACAAATGCCATTTGCAGTCATATCACTGCATTTTGTTTACGAGCTGCTCTGTGTAAAATTCCATTTCTTTATAAACACAATCCAGTTTCAGGAGGGCGCTTGGAGTGATGTGGGGACGGGGGGGGGGGGGGGGGGGGGGGGGGAGATGGTGGGGTTATGTCTGCACACCACCGCCAGCAGCAGCTACATTTGGTGATAAATGTGGCGTAGCAAAAGGCCCAAGAGACTTGGAAAAGACAGGGTAGGTTCATTGGTTGAGCACCCCTCCCGAGACCCCCACCCCCAAACCCCATGGCAATCAGTCACCCAACCTTCAAGAAGAAAAACAGACAAAAGTAAAGGGTAAAGAAAAGCCGTGAATGAGCTCTCTGTGCTAATTAGCTTTCCATCTGGGAGTCATATTGCTTGTTTGTATCAAGGGAGGCCACCATGCACGATGAAGACTCACATTACCAGGATACTTACCAGGATGGTTGGGCTTGTGGGAACTAAACTCCAACTAACTTGGTGACATCAAAACCTGATTCTACTTGAAAATAGTAGTTTGCACAATTCAAAACGTCCGGAAAGGAGTAGGAGGAACCAGATTTGATCTAATCCCTTCTCCATATCTCAGTTTGTTCACTTCCCGTGTTTACAAGTTACCATTTTCTAACAAGGAGAGAATGTACAACAAGTGATGAAAGCAAAAGGCAAAAAAGAAAAAAATGAAGACGAAACTAAGCAATTCTGTCATGTCCTTAAAAATAAATATGTGCTCCTGTTAAAGAGGGGGCTGAACAGCCCTGCTGTATTGGTGTTCAGTCAAGCAAGCATTTGCAAATGTCATCGTGATGCACCTTACCTCACGCATAAACTCAATAATTATTGACATTCTGTGATGCTTCCCAATGATATGTTGTCAGGCAACTGACTGTTGAGTCACTTATTTACGTTTTGGCTGCACACTTTTCCAATTTCAGCAAACATTTTATGATCTTCTCAAGGCAGAACAGTATAGAATGTAAACTAATGTACTTTAGAGTCGTCAGTGTACAGCCTGTATAGCAGTATAGCTTTACTATCTGCTGCAAATGAATCAACGCACAGCCGTTATTGTCTAAATAGCTGGCAACAAAGTGGATTGCAAGATTCTCGTACCACGTATGATTGACATACGAGTTCCGTTCCTATGACGGCGTTGCAGGTCGAGTTTGAGTGTGAGTCGTAACTTGTAACAGTGTCTGACACAACAGCGACAATCTCCAAAGTACCGGTAGACACAATTAGTGTCCTAATTAAACAACACTACTGTCTAAACGACCACATTTCTCAATCCACACGGGTATCGCATCATTTTAGTTGCATATTACCTACAAACCCAGAGTCTCCAAGACAGAAACGTATTAGAAAGTATTGCGTAACAAAGTGTCCTGTATGCCCTATATCATTCAATTTGTGTGCCTAAATGCATCACAAACTCAACTCCATGAATTACTGTGGCCACTGGATCGCACCACAAAAACAAACACTTTAATTTAAAAGCCTGACATTAAGTTAAAATATATACAGTCGTCCGTCACTACATCGCGGTTAGAACAGCACCCTCGCTCCATCGTGGTTTTTCAATGAATTAATAAATGATCGCTGTTTTGTGGTTGAAACTGCCTTTTATTAGTCAAAAAAAATGCTAATTTAAGCAAAATGTACGTCTTCTTGGCATAAATTAAGCATTTTCAAGCATAAAAATGGCAAAATGAACAAAAATACAAATATGAAGCATTCAGAAGATGTGATATGAAGTGTAAAACAGTATCTGTGACTTGTTGTGCGGCCTGGGAAGTAACGTGCGATGTCTCGAGCTAGAGCTAGAGCTGACTGTAGCTGAGTGCTAGCAGCATGTTAGCAGTGTAGAGAGTGGCCATCAGTAACTCATGTGAATGTTCACTGCATGCGTTCTCTCCTTGTTAACAAAGCGATTGAAGTGCATCATGAGTCTCTCCCATAACCACAAACAGCTAACGTGTAAGTCTTGTTTATGTCTGAGATAGCCTGTTTTTTATTATTATGTCTACTACAATGGGTAATATAAGTGTAAAGGTGAATATAGGGGTGTTATTTCATGTATACGGGGCTCTAATAATGGTAAAAACCATATTTAGAAGGTCATAAAACAGTTTTATACGCTCTAACTACGAAAATATTCCATTTATTAACATTTAATTTTACTTTGCGGAAATTCACTTATCGCATTCAAGTCTGGAACCATTTAACTGTGATAAACGAGGGATGACTGTATATATTTTTTTATATATAGGTTGCATTTGACTATAAGTCACATGACCACATGGTGTATACTCTGGAAAATATGGTAGCAATAATTTATTGGGGCGCGTACGTAAACACGACACATAGTAACACGAGTACCACTTGTATGGAAGCATCATGGTTTGGTGCTGCACGAGTGCTGCCAGCGCTGTGGTGCTGTGGTTCAAAGCAGAGCATCATCCCCTCCCTTGGGAAACATTCGACATGTTAAGGAGCCCAAAAGCACCTCAAGATGTCAAGTGCCTCAGGAGGAAGCTAAAGATGAAGGTGATGGAGTGGCCGCTTGAGCACCAAGGAAGGAAGTTGGAGTGCAAGGTGTCTCTCATCCACAAGTGATGTGCAGCTCTGGTCAATTCTATGCCCAAGAGGATTAAGGCAGTGTTAGATATGAATGGTGCTCACTGTAAATATTGATGCCAAGGACACAAGTTGTACAAGTTCACTGTGAGCTGTAGAGCTCACTTGTGTTGCTAACTGTGTTGCTAACTAGGCAGCAGTGGCTGTGTGTTGACTCATTTTTCAGTGGATAGTAAATCTATACTGCTTTACAAGCTGTGCACTGGAATATTTCCATGTTTCCTCTCTGCAGTATCGTCCCTTGATAAGATCCATCCTTTGTCACTCAGATTCATAAAGTGGAAGAAACGAGGTAAATGGAGGTTAAACATAATGAGCATAGTTCAACGAACTGGAATGATGTTCATTTATGTTCTGCGGATGAATTCAGCATCAGTTGTATTAGAATATCAGATTTGGTCAATTGTGCGTCGCAAGCTGATGTTCAATCGCAATTTTAGCATCATTATAGATGTCATTAGATTTGAAGAAGCATGCTGTTTTACTTCCTTGTCAGTATCATGTCATCTGACTGACCATGTGTGTGTGGCAGGCAATTAAAACACTTCATTAGGGCTTCGTTAGCTCATCCCATCATATGGCAGGAGGTGATAACACTGTGTGTCTGTGTGTGTGTGCTGGAAGCAGAGAGGTGTCTATCACAGCTACCTTCTACCGCCGTGACTCGTCCTCCATCAGTAATGCAAGCATGCATGGTCCACTTGAGTGTCCAAATGTCACAGCTGGACTCTTTCACCCCTCCATTAGCCAGCATATTGCCACTGGAGAAGGGTCGTATAGGTTAGAGTAGCTGTAGGTTCCCTAACCGTGCCCCTGAAAGCTTTTTGGACCAACCGTCTATTCACATATGTCTCATTTGTGTGTTTGCATTGTTTCTCAGCCAAGTCATCACACAACATCACAACACCATGTGTGTTTGTGTTTCCTGAGTTTATATTCTCCAGCTGTTTGCTCTTCGTGTTTAGATTTGCTGCTGTGTCCTTGTTTGGTGGGTTTGTTACCTTCACTGACCTGCCCTGCCATGCATGTTCAGTCAAAAAAAAAAAAAAACTTGAAGAGAAAGAACGATCTGCTGCTTTCCTCACATTGACATCACTGAAAATGTACAGCCATGACTTTTAGTTAGATGGTTTAGTTAGCATGCAACATTTGTCCTTACATACATACTGTACTTATTTACACTCATTTTATTGCTGTCTCCATATTAGCTGTGGCGATATTAGCTTGAAAATGTTTTATTTTTTCTTCTCTTTATCTTTATCGAAACTTGAGCTGCTTCAGTGGTAAGCAAACACCTTCTTCGAGAAGGAAGGCACAGTCCTCGAACTTCATCAATGGTGGCGTCTGAGCATTTTTTAAAGTTCCCATTCATTGTACCGCAACAGCTCTCACATTCTTCTGTATTCTCAAATACAATAACAGCCATTCAACGTCCACTTCAGGGTGTGACTGGCCATTGTTTTCCACACCCAACAAGGCAAGCACAAGAAGCCCAATGCATAAAAATGGATTTTATAGAAAAAGAGTCATTTTAAAAAAGGCAAGTTATAATTTGAGAGATTAAAAAAAGAGATTACAAAATTGAAAACTAAAAAACTAAAACAAAACCACTAACTACAACTGTAATTAATAACTCCAATTCATTATTGTGCCACAATTGCCACAATTTCCATAAAGTTTCTTTCTTATATTATTATCTATTATTTTTTAAATGTATGAAGATAAATGGTTAATAACCATACTTATATACAAATATGCATATATTTAATATATTGGGAGGTTATTTTATGAGTGACTCTTGTTAAAATACGGATGTTTCTATCATTTTATGACATCCACCACGACTGAGCTATGTAAAAACGTACGCAATGCACAGACGTAAATGCCAGATCCAGTTACGTATAAATACATAAATAAATGGAACGAAACACATCAAATGAACTGATATTTCAATGTAAACAACCATAAGCAGAGTGCAATGATGGATATATACAATGATATGGATATATGCAGGACAAGGGCTATATTTGTTATTTGTCCGTGGGACATAGACACTGTGGAGTGCGAACATGATGCGTCAAGATGTTCTCGCTTCTCGAGGAGGCCGCTCAAGATTGTATATTTTTGCTTCCATCAATCACACTGTGAAACAAATCTAAGACTGTGAAGTTGAAATTAAAAGCTGCTTGGTAAGTCTTTATCAGACACAATGGAACATTCTGAGACTGCTGATTCTGGGCCTTCCAGGGTCACCCCGATGTTTCTACCTTGAGTGTCGGGGGTATGGGATGTGGCAAGGCTGCGCTGTAAGTGAATACAAGGAAATGTACTTCATAAAACGCCTTTCTCCAAAGAAATTTAAGTTTATACATACACACACGCAGTAGTATACTTGGGAAACAGTTAGGCACCGAAAATAATGTATTTGATCTTCTGAGATGGCTAAGATAAGAACTTTATTGATCCAACCAGTAGTAATTCACATTACATCAGCAATAGAACACAAAGCAGTGCGGAAAAACCATACAGAGTATATACTGTATACATACAGTATACTGTATATAATAGTTTTAATGCAATAAAATAAGAATATAAAATAAGCACGATGGCCTAGTGGTTAGCATGTTGGCCACACAGTCAGGAGATCGGGAAGGGCTGGGTTCTAATCTCCAAGTTTTCATGTTCTCCCCGTGTGTGTGTGGGTTTTCTCCGGGTACTCCGGTTTCCTCCCACATTCCAAAAACATGCATGTTAGGTTAATTGATGACTCTAAATTGTCCATAGGTATGAATGTGAGTGTGAATGATTGTCTATATGTGCCCTGCGATTGGCTGGCGACCAGTCCAGGGTGTACCCCGCCTCTTGCCCGAAGTCAGCTGGGATAGGCTCCAGCATACTCCCGCAACCCTAATAAGGATAAGCGACATAGAAAAAACAAGCGTATTCAAACTGTACTCATTTAAGAGTATTGTTACTTTACAACAATTTTACTCACGAAAAAGATATGTGATGTTACACATATCAGTATTGTTATCGGTTGATATCGAAATCGGAAATTGAGAGTTAGACAACATACAGTATCAAAAGTACACATATGTTGCCTTCTGTAAGTGTCCAATGTGTGTAGTATAGGTTTAGTGCATTCATTGTTCTTGGTCCTTCTGAGTCCATGTGTGCTGTCTCTAGACTGTCCTGTCCAGGGGCCCACAGTCCAATTGTACCGTCCATATATGAGTCTCTGAGTCCATTCCAAAGGGGTCCCTGAACAGCTCCAGAGGTCACTCTAAAAAGAAGACAAAACTCCGGCCAGTATGTTTGAAAAACATGTCTGATGCAATACAATATTCTATGTAAGCATTTGTGATTTAGGTCAGACATGTCCAAAACCTAGTTCTGAAATCAGAAGCAGCGCATTCGCCACTCTCAAAATATTTATTATGCATTACAATTATAATTTCAAATTTTATTATCCCTTTTTTTCATTTCCAATGATTAGTCCTACGTGGTACATTTGTGTACCCCGGGGACAAAAATGGACTCGCACTGTAGCCATATTTAAGACAGTATAGCTCACATGAGTCCAGTGTGGGGTTCTGAAGCTTGGTTACATAACCAAAACAAAACAGAAACGGAACAAATGACCCCTCCACCCCCCCCAAAAAAGAATTATACCCTCGTATTTGTGGCGCTTTAAGCAAATGCAATGAAAATTACATAACCGTGCTGCGTCATTCACATAAAGCAAATGCTAGAAATGACTGTAAGTCGTTTTGCGGTGATCGTGATGCGCTCGGAAAGTGGACACGCAAACAGGAAGCAGGCCTTAGCACTGAGTGTGTGTGTGTGTGTGTGTGTGTGGAGGCGGGTGCGCCCTGGAGCTGACTTATGATACGCTATACTACCTCTGCTGGACTAGAGATGTCAGAGCCGCTCCCCTCACGTCTGTGTCATTGGGCACAACTCACACTTGTACACCACCACATGCCCACATGAGCAAACATACGCTTACTCACAGGGACACGCTGAAATGTCACGCATGCGTGCACACAACATACACACACACACGGCTGTCACACGTATAAGAAGATGTTGGCAGAAGTATTAAATCATCTTGCTGCTGTAACAGCGACACTCCACTCTGTTTTCAATAACGTGCGCCGGTGACTTTTGAATTGCGTCCTTGTACAAGACTATCATGGGTGACATTTGTGGCGCGAATAAGACTTGTTTTTGTGTGAGAAATGGTGGAATACCAACCTCTTAGGTAGGAAAACTACAGTACTTTCAGTCAGTAGAAATGTATGTGACGTTTTTCTGGTCACACTTTAGTAGTTTCCATCGAGCGCATTCATTTGTGCTCCGGTCACATGAGTGCAAATGACATTTATGGCGCCCGCTATGGGTTGTACTCGAAATGCTTTGGAAGACACGCTAGCATACATGTAATACAGACACCCTCAAAGTTGTAGAATCATTAGACAAATGCTCAGTGAGTTACACACCAGTAGTTTCTAAGTCCCAACCGTGCCCCTGCCTGATGGCGGCCATGTTTTTCAAATCTTGGTCAAATTTCGCACACATGTGCTTGTCAAGTTCAAAGTGTTTCGTAGAGTGCATTGAGCTGTGTGAGAAATTTCAAGTCAAAATGATTTATGGGGTTTAATAACGACACCACCCTGTTTTGCGTTCCAAAACCGACGTTGACTGTACAATGTTTCATTAGGCTTTTTCTTTACAAAATAAAAAAATATATAAAAATATCCTAGTGGTCCCCTGCATCCTTTAATTTTTCAGTATGCGTCCCTCGGTTGAAAAAATGTGGACACCCCTGGATGAGCTATTATTATTAGAGTTATTAAACCCCATAAATCATTTTGACTTGAAATTTCTCACGCATGCTCAAAGCACTCTAGAAAACACTTTAACTTGACAAGCACATGTATGTCAAATTTGAACAAGATTGTTTGAAAAACATAAGCAAAACGTCTTTGCCGAGTCACGCTTGGGAATCAGCTGGTCTGTAACTCATTGAGCATTTGTCTCATGGTGTATTTGTAAGAAAAATAACAGCACAGGCAACACAGTACCCTTTTTCACCCTTGTGTGTGCAGCGGTTGAGGAGTAGAAGAGTTACTCCATGGATTTGTTTCACCAGAATGTACAGTGCTGTTAGGAGGTTTACCATACTAACGTACTGACATACTAACATGCTTGAATGTACTCCAACCGCAATTTCTCGTCTCTTTCACACACAGATCCTGCAAAATTGTTGCATCACAGCCATAATAAGCTCACAACTTTGAATGATCTGATCACTGACTACATCTCCGATAGTAACGCGGTCCAAAGAACCAGAAAGAAAGGCTTCAGAGAAGTAACAGCTATTACAGTTACAACAGTCGCTTTTAATACAAATGTTGATCTGAAATATTGGTGAAGGCATTTGCGAAGGCGCCCTCTGAATGAGTCGCATACACACGCCGGAAATGGCCTATCATGCATAATAAATGATGACGAGCTACTTTTCTTACTGAAGAGTTGGCTGTAACTTCTTTGAAAGAGGTTATTGCTCTCAAACGCAACAGGAAGATGTGAGCATCAGGTGTTAAAATTCACTCCTCCACTTTCTTCTGTTCCCTTTCACACAGGGGCAATTCCACTCTGTTACAGCTTTAGTACTAGAAAATGTCCGCAACGTCTTTGTCGTCCGATTCCTTGTCGGCGCCGGTCCTACAGACCAGCGACATCAGTAAAAAGCCAGGAAAAAGCTGACTTTTACAGGTATTTGTGTGAAAGGGGATTCTGCCTCTTGCTCAAAAGTCAATATGGCAGACGAGCAGAGTGGTTTTCCTATCCAACAATCACCTGAAGCGTCAGTTACCGAGGCGTCTCGTTCTCCGAGCTTGTTACCACCGTCCATGTTCATCTGTGTGACGCGAGTCCTAACGGATCAGTGTTCTTCAAATGAACTAGGTCATGTCTGAAGGCAAACATTTGTTTGTGTGGTCAATGAGCACATGGCTGGACAGGGTGTCAAGTCTGATGTCAGAGAGGTTGCTTGAGTCAGCTTTTTCCCTGCAGGAAGTCCTTATTAGGTCGCACTCACACTGCTCTGCAGCAGTGGTGCCCAAACTTTTCCCAGTGCCGTACCTCTTCAGACATTTGACCTGAAGTCATGTGGCCCCTAGTCCTGCTCACTTATAAAACATAAATCACAATAATCACACAATAAAATATATTAGTTTGATATGTTTAATGCAGGGGTGCTCACACCTTTTTAGCCTGCGAGCTACTTTTAAAATGACCAAGTCCCAAAGATCAACCTACTACTATACATATTTATTTTAAAAAAATATGAGTAGGTATTTATGTACATGTTATACATGTATACCAGGAGTGCACGCACTTTCTCAGCATGCAAGTACAAGTCAAAATTCAAGGTTCAAGAGATTCAAGAGTTTTATTGTCATATGCACAGTAAAACAGGCGGTTATACTATGCAATGAAATTCTTGTTCTGGTCATTCTCCCAAAAAAGAAAGAAAGAAAAACACAAGAAAAAGAGTAAGGACAGAAGAAACATTAATACCAATAAATTAAGCAACAACACAACAACAACATAAGAGACATTAATACAAATAAATAAATAAATAATAAAGTGCTATGAGTGTGTGCGTGTGTTGCGTGCGGCGTGTGTGAGTGCTTTGTTGAGAAGCCTGATGGCCTGTGGGTAAAAGCTGTTCGCCAGCCTTGTGGTCCTTGACTTCAAACTCCTGTAGCGTCGGCCTGACGGTAGGAGTGTGAATAATGAGTGTTGTGGATGTGTGCTGTCCTTGATGAGGTTGTGTGTTCTTCGTAGGACTCTAGATGTATAAATGTCTTGCAGTGAGGGGAGGGCTGCCCCAACAATGTTCTGTGAGGTCTTGATCACCCGCTGGAGTGCTTTCCTATCACGTGTTGTACAGTTACCGTACCAAACAGTGATGGAGGCCACTGGACAAGGACACTTTCGATAGTGCATCTGTAGAAGCAACTCAGGATTGTGGTGGACATGCCAAATTTCCTCAGTCTTCTCAGGAAGTACAGTCTCCTTTGGGACTTCTTCAGAATTTGTTGGGTGTTGTGAGACCAGGTGAGGTCCTCGCTGATGTGTGTGCCAAGGAACTTGAAGGTTTTCACCCTCTCCACCTCAGTCTCATCAATAAACAGGGGTCTATGCGGCTCCTTTTCCCTTGTTCTTGGGTCAATGATCATCTCTTTAGTCTTATCTGTATTGAGAAGGAGATTGTTATCACAACACCAAGCTATGAGGTCCGCCACCTCTCTTCTGTATGATGTTTCAACACCACCAGTGATCAGTCCGATGACTGTAGTGTCATCCGCAAATTTAATGATGCTGGTGTTGTTCTGGGAGGCCACGCAATCGTAGGTGAAGAGCGTGTATAGGAGTGGACTCCTGTGGGGTCCCAGTGCTCACAATTCTTGAGCTGGATGTGCGATTGTGGACTCTGACTGACTGGGGCCTGCCTGTTAGAAAGTTAAACACCTAGTTACAGAGGGAGGGTGACAGGCCAAGGAGCTTATTTGTGAGTTTGTGGGGGCTGACTGTATTAAAAGCAGAGCTATAGTCTATAAATAGCATTCTGACATATGTGTCCTGGCCCTGTAGGTGAGAAAGGCCTGTGTGGATGGCAGTGTTGACTGCATCATCCGTGGACCGGTTCTGGCGGTATGCAAACTGTAGAGGGTCCACGGTGGCCGGGATGCTCTTTTTGATGTGGGTCATGACTATCCTTTCAAAGCACTTCATTACAATAGGAGCGAGTGCTATAGGACGATAGTCATTTAAGCAGGTCGCGTTGCTCTTCTTGGGTACGGGCACTATGGTGGTGATCTATCTTCTATAAAACATAACATATACAAAATGTAACCAGTAAACTCTGAAATTCTATTGTAAATATGAATGATTAGTATTTCACGTTCACGTTTTCAAAGCCGACAGGTAGTCAAAGTAGTTGCTCTCATAATTCACTTCAATATGGAAATAAAGATAATTACACATAACTCCTAAATAGTTGTGTACATAACCTGAGTACTGATAATATTATTATTATATATATATATTATTATATAATTAGCTATGTAACGTTCATTAGGCCACACAGTTCATGTATCACATCCAGTTAGCATTTGCTATCAAATATTACGATATAAAAGAATTTAAAATGATAATGCGAAAGACAGTGCAGCTGAAGTCAAGGCAACATATTGAAAAGGTTTCACAAATGGGCACATTTTTAATTTCATCATGAAATAATAGTTTAAGAAGCGAACGTGTAGAAAACACTGATTTCTGTAGTAGAGTTCATGACACGAAGCAAAGCCAGTAAACAAAACACTTTTTTTCTACGTAACTAGCCGCTACAAGTGAACAGATAACTTTTGTTATAGATATAGACATCTTACCGCTTAGTTAGTTCATCCATAATCACGATAATAAAGATGAAAGTTGAATCTTCGTACGTAGCTTGAAACGCTGCGGGGGAGCAAGCGCGAATCAGGAGGGGAGCTTAATGTCAGCTGACCGATGTCATATGACAACTGCAAAGTGACGTTTACGCAATCAACCCAAACTACCTTGGCGATCTACCGGTAGCTCGCGATCGACGTAATGGCCACCCCAGGTTTAATTATTATATAGTTGATTTATTGCAAAAGGAAACCTTACAGAAGAGCATGTCCTGAATTGACCCTCCATGAATGTACGCACATACACACGTGCCAGGCCGGTGTAGAATTCACTGGCTTGTATGCACTTTAGTAGCTGATTTAAAACATGATTTATCATGAGTGGTGACACGATGTGGTAAACTGTGATCTTTATGTTTTTTTGCTGTGTTTTGCTGTGGTCTACAGCAACATGGCATACAAAGAATAACCTGTAAAACAATGCAACCAAAGTTACACATAACATAACAATTATGACAACAAAGACACATAAAGAGGAGAATCAATAAGGAAATGAACAAATATGAGATTATGCATTAAAAAAAACTGCACACTTGCACTCGGCAGCATAGTGCTAACAACATTATTAAAGATCACCTCTATGCATTTATGCACAGCGTTGACATTTGTGAACAAGGACGAGGTCAAAGGAAGAAATATACGTCTGTCTGTGCAGCGTCTGAGAAAGTTGTGCACATAAGTCTCAGTCTGCTATGGTGCGTTCAATGAACACCGAACAAATTGAACACGATGCCTGAAAGACACATTATTAGTGAATCAATGCAAAACTGTGGGCTATCTGACATCGTCAATGCATCCGTGAAACAAATTAGAGGCTCCTACAGCTCAGAAAATGCATTAATTAGTCACCTAGTTCTCATTTACCACACAATAGAAATGAAATCTTCAAGATGAAACACTTTTAATGCACATCATCATCACCAAACGTACTTATCTGTTCATAAAACGCACACAGAACAATGAACAACTGTTCAGGCGCATTGCGTAACGCTCAGTGTTAAGCTGGGTTTACACTTGCACGCGTTTTCCCTAGGCATTATCCCGCAATTCGCGGTGGCAATTTGCATTTTAGATGGCACGCCTGAAAAGGTTGAAAGCAGTTTATGCACTTAGCACGCAATTTGTAACCGAAAATTGTGCACATTTGTACGAAATGCGACCCTCTTGCACTACTTATTTACACCTAAGTCAAGTACTGTTTATATCTCGTGTACGACAGCCTATGCAGGGGTGTGCATGGGTGTGCATGGGTGTGCGTTGTCACCACCACTTCCCGCATCTGTTAAGCAGTCGTGGCATTACTTGGTCTCACTTTGTCCCATGTGACGCCACGCAACAGCAGGCATCACCCCTAGCTTCATTAATTCCTCTGTTTACAAGGGACCTAAAAGAAGACCAGAGAAGAAGCTTTCATTGCAGAAAAAAAGGGTAACCACGTTATCTGGCAGCTGCAGAAAAAGCAAGAAGAAGGCATAAACGATTAAAAAAAGAAGGCACGGACAGTGTGGGAGAGGGAATCGCTGATTAAAAGACATTGCTTTGGGCATCATGATTAGTTATTAACAGAAATTCACCAGGTACTGTAGATTCAAGAGGCGACAGAAATTACTTGAGAATTCCCCCCTTGTTCCAAGAGGTGGTGGAAAAGTAAAATCATTAATGTGAATGAGACACATGTTGATACGCACCGTCCGCATTGTTTGCAATGCGTTCACAATTCCTTCACGGAAATTCTTTTGTTTGCGCACTGGCACGAAGCCCCGCACAGTTTACACATAATTCAAATCTGTTTACAACCAATTTACCCATTGGCATGTCACTGGCATGCGAAATTGCTTACCACTGCGGGGACAAAAGTGTAAACTAGGCTTTAAGCGCTAATGTAGTCACGCTGTTTTTCATTTTTTATTGACGTGCCACCTACGACATTCGGGTTCCCGTACTCCACTTTGGGAACCGAGGCGCTGCAGCATTTTGGGCTTGCGCACAACAAAATGACACGACACAGACATTATAATCTATAGATCTTTATTTATTTTTGCAGATAACATATATTGCAATCATGCTTTTTCATAGAACACATCTAAAGACATTTATTATATTTTCTTTACATAGAATATTTTACATCAGGGCCAAGAAACAGCTAAAAATATACAAAACAATATTCTCTGACTAAACATTTCTATTACATTATTATTTTTATCTGCATTATTTTCCAGAATATTATTATGACTCTATTTCGTTATGATTCTTTTTACAGAAGGAAAGAGATGTGCTTTAGTTTCCCAGATGATCATCTTATTGCGGAAAAACAGTATACTGTATGACTTCATTTTTCTTTTTTTTTTCTTTTTCTTCTACATTTAGACAAAAAAAGAAGAAAAAAAAACCCGAACATTCACAGATACATGTATTACACAGTCCAGTTTACGACATCATTAAAGAGAGAGACAGAAAACTGCAGTACGCTAACTTTGTACAAAATGCACCAAATCCTTGTTATTTTTTGTTGTCGTTGCGTGTTTTCATTTACATACTTCGAAAGAAAATACATAAATAAAAGAGACTCCTGATTCCTGTCGCACGTAGCTGCCACAGAAGCAAATCTTATTATTATTACTTCTTTTACTAGCATTACAGGTCTGTTTCGTATCTCCGAGCAAACTTGATATGTAATCATAGGTTTTCCTTTTATTCGGTGAAAAGCTCACCAGGATTTAGACTGATCCCACTTTCATTACAGTTCATTCAGTATGAACTAAAAGCAATGACATGCAAAAAATAAACACACACACACGCTCCAGATTTGGATTTGTTGTTAGTTATTATGTCAGGTTTGTCGTAGATTTGATGATGGTATTTCCTCAAATAGTGGCCGGACGTTTTAATAGATGCCGTACCTCAATAAATGTGTGTGCGTTGCCCATTTAAGACAAATACACGCCAAATTCTTCCCCTAGGGGAAAAAAACAGGTAACTGTAATGACGTCACTGCGTAGTTCTATTTTATACACAGGCATTAAAGGGTTATTACTAATCCAAACAGCAGCACCCACTGAGACACCTAAACAGTCTCTCAGATGAAGTAAATGTGACCCCTGTGGATTGGCGTTCCCATAGACAAATAAGTCACTCCACAGCATTGTGTGCTTGTCATTTCTTTTGTATTAAAGTCCATTTTCACTTGATGTATCGTCTAATATATATTATTTCAAAAAGGCATTATTATTTATATATATATATATATATATATATATATATATATATATATATATATATATATATGTTTTGAAAAATACATATGAATGTATCACAATAGCATTACAGCATTTAGTCACTTATCTATCATTCAAAGGTAGAATAGTTTTACTTTAGTTTAGTTGTATTTTACAGTTAAAAGACAGTTTGCGAGACAGTTTGTTCATCCAATCTAATATTCAAATGCTGAGAAGTTTTGAGGAAATACAGTATGTATACGTTTTTAATAATACATATCATAATAGTATCCGAGACCATTTGTCACATCTACTTATCTTATTTAATGGTTGAGTAGTTTTAGTTCATTGGAGTTTTCATCCTACAATGTTTAAATTTATGTTACACGTGTATGACAGCTAATCTAAGTTAAACACTGTACAACACAACAAAAATAAGTAAAACTACCCGACCTTTGAATGAGAGATAGATAGATAGCCAGACAAGTGTAACATTAAGTTAACCACTGCGCAATAAAACTATGTAACAAAAATAAGGAAAAGTGAAACCAGTCAAATGATCAAGTCCCTGTGCGCAGTATTATTGAAGATGATCCTGCTTTATGTAAAGATACCTTCTTTTCAGGGGATGCAATAGACAAGTGGTCACCCCACAGTGTTGTGTCACAGGTAGCAAGTCCCGCCTTGCTTCTTGCCATTTCTTTGCATTTCTCCATTTTATGTCCTTTTAAAATCCATTTCCATTCCTTTATTGAAGGATATAATATTGTTTAATAATATTTTAAAGGTTTCTCCCCTTATATACACCATTTGCAGTCACTATATGAGGAAATACAGTGTATATTTATGTTCCATAATACATAACATGAGCCATTTTAAGTGTATCATAACAGTATCAGACAGCATTTGGTCACATCTACATTTTGTTCCTGAGGAGTGGGTTACTAAATATTATATTTATATAAGGTGGTCGTCATCACATACACTAGTTTACATACTGGATGCCCAAAAGAAGTTAATTGCTCTCACAGTGGGACGTAGTAGAAGTAGTAGTAGTATTTCTGTACCACATTGTGCTTGTAACACTGACTCCCTGTGCTCTGCTAGTCTACTCTTGCACCAAATATTCCAACAACGGTGCATGCGGTTTGGTCCTTCTCTTTCAAATCGATCAAATATCATACAAAAACTAAATTTAAAAGTTATTCTACAAAAGAAGATTATGACGACACACTGTACATGTTATTGTTCTTCGGAAAAAAAACAAAAACAAACCGCCAACAGTTTTGACAGTCTTTTGCTACATATCCTACAGAACTTTGTGTTTAATATATATATATATATGTATATGTATATATATTATTTGTAGTTTTTTTTTGCTGTTGTCACTGTGCTTTTCCAAGGTACAGCCCCCAGACGTGGGTGGGACCAACTAAAAATAAATCATATTTGACACATAGAGATTTAACCCCACCTGCTAAACATTCCCACTTCCTGCATCTCATGTACTGACTTCACGTACAAGCATTTAAACAGTATTTGTACAGTAGCTGTGGCTGCAATACTATTGATTCAACGCAGGACTCTGATTTAAAAGATATATTTTCATATTTCTCTTTTGCATAATTACACAACACATGGCTGGGTAGTTTCCTCATACACCTTTACAACTCTGCATGACATAAATGAGAAGAATAAACTGAAAGAAGAAGAAGAAGAAATGTGATCGGGTTGGCCTCACGTGTCCCCAGGAGGTAGGTGAATGAAAGCAGACGTGGTGGTCGTTCCCAACCTTGATTTACGCTTTTCGCCGGCGTGAACTCTCACGCATGACTGGCCGCTAGACATGGAGACACACTCAGAAGGTTCTAGATGTACGCCTCCTCAGTGGCTCCGGGGTTCTGGTTCTGGGCTTCTGCCTGCTGGTCCGGCCCGTTTTCCTGAGCCTTCACCAGGACCACTGGTTTGATCATCATCCTCAGACGCTGGGAAAATAGACACATGCATTTTACTCTAGTTCCTCCCAAAGTGTGTGTCTACTCAACTGCAGAGAGTGCCAGGTGTGAAAAGGTGGCGCTAGACATGTAGCGGTTTGTTGATTTGTCAGCTGACATTGTTATTTTCGTAGAGTTACATTGGTAACTTCCTCACAGGGGGTGTGTACTCAACCGAACTGTACCACAAAATAAAGTGAAATATTATAGATTTGATGGATACTTTTGGGGAAGTGAAAAGAAAGTTAGAAATTAGTTTTACTTCGGTTTTACAGAGATTATCATTCAAATGTTGAATAGTTTTACTTCATTTTAGTTTTATTGCACAATGTTTGGATTAACATTACATCACAACAGCTCTCAATCTATCATTCAAATGCTGAAAAGCTTTACTTTATTTTAGTTTCATTGTACAATGTTTAACTTAAACTGTCACATAATTGTAAAATTATCAATATATCATTAAACTATTGATTGCTTTTACTTTATTTTAGGTGTATTGTACAATATTTAACTTAACTGTACACACATATGGCAATTTAGCAATCATTTTAGTTTTACTGTACAATGTTTAACTTAATTTTACACTTGTGTGACAATTTATCAATTTATCATTGAAATGTTGACTAGTTTTACTTTATTTTAGTTAATTGTCCACTGTTTACCTTATAATTACATTTATGAGATTATCTCTCAAGCTAATATTCAAATGATGAATGGTTTTACTTTATTTTAGTTTTACTACACAATGTTTAACTTAATTTTACATGTGTGACAGTCTATTAATCTATCATTGAAATGCTGACTAGTTTTACTTTATTTTAGTTTTATTGTGCCGTGTTTAACTTAATTGTACATACAACCTCATGTATTCCTTTAAAAACTGTGCAATAAAACTAAAATGAAGTACACCTACATTCCAATGATAGCCTGATTGATAGATGGGCCGATAGAGTAACTGTCATACAGGTTAAACACTCACTGTAAACAACCATCCATCCATCCTTTTTCCGCCTTCATCTACCCATAATCACCCATCCATCCATTTTGACTTCTTTCTGTTCTCCACACACTATTTGTGTGGACATGTTCCCTGTGCTACACGAGCCAAACTCACCCCTAAAAGCCCAAATGACACACAGCCACCATCAGCTCTGTGCAGCACTACACAATAAGTCTAATGTGTGTGCGAGCGCTGTGATTGCTGCAATTAGACAATCAGCTGCCACTGCTGCTGCTGACACCTGCATGTCAATGCTGACAGACACTCATTAGCGCCCATTTCCTGCCACAATCTCAGCCGCTCGAGGATCATACAGACTGCTAGTGCACCGGCAGAAAGATCCTCACCTGAACCTTGAATAAAATATGCTAACTTTAACTAACATAAATGAACAAAACTGCGGTTAAGAAATAGTTCAACTGAACTACAGTAATTACCATCTCCACCTGCATGTTTACTTATTCCAGCACAGTAGAAGTTTATCACTGTGCTCTGCTAGTGAAGTAGATCATGTTAGGCAACCTCAATATGTGAACAATCTATATGCTTTAGCTTTTTTTCTTCCTGTTTTCAGCCATTATGCAAATTCTGAAAATTATGCATTGTAATGCACTTAAAACCCTTGAGTATTTTATCCTAGCTTGCGCATAAAATACAGTGGAACCTTTAAAATTGAATGGCCCACAATTTTGTTGAAATTCACACAAATTTATGTAAAATTGGACAAAAGAAATCAAGCAGTTGGACGACTGTAATGAGCTCTACTGAAGACCTCAGCTCAGTGAGAACCTGAAATGCCAACTTGTGCTTTTTCTTTGGCTTTTTTTAATGGGATGCCACCACAGGAGGGTATCAATGATTTTAAAGAGGCAAAAGATGATGATAACCACAGAACCACAAAATGAAAATTTAAAGCTGTGCCTCTGTCATGACTGCTCAGTACAATATGGCCAAGGTTGGCATGGCTGATAACCTGAAGTATTATTTTCGTTGTACTATATACAGCATTTAACTGATTTTAACACTTTTACGTTGCATTAAGAAGGGTTATGTGTAATTATGTGTAGTTGGTTATCCCGTTGTTTGACATCAGAGGGTGAGTAGTGTTACTTTAGTTTTATTTAGTTTAATTACACAGCTTCTTTTTATAAGTTAAAAAGTAACAAACTAACAAAGGCTTTATGTCGCGACACTTTAACCCTGGAACTGATTAATTGAATTAATTTTCTATTTTTCTTTTTTTGTAAACAAGGGTTGTCCAAACTTTTCCCATCAAGGGCCGCATATGGAATTGTCAAACGATTTATTATTTTTTTACTTTGTAAAAAGGCTAAGTCAGTCTTGTGTTATAGGTGACAAAGCGTATTATTATGAATTATTAGCACCAACATTTCAGCTTTTCTTCGCTACATGACACCTGCCATTATTGCTGTTTTTTTAATTTTTATTTTTTGTTCAATGTAATTTTAACAATGTTCCCTGAGCCAATATAAAACGGGCCGCGGGCTGTAAATGTCACCTGTACTGCACTTGGGACAACCCTGTCCTAAACGTTTAACCTAAATTTTTTAAATGTGTTTCCTGTACTGTAGTACATATAAACAAAAGATGAATGTTGTAAGCATTAAAAAACGATTTGTCAATAAATTGTTGATGATATGGCTTGATGATCAACAAAAATATTGTATAGCAGTGGTCACCAACCTTTTTGAGACCAACATCCCTGGTCTCGGCCACGAACCTGCGCAAGATCTACCCCCTCGCCCCCAACCGTATAATAATTTAGCAATTTTTATTTATTTATTTATTTAGTAGAAAGTAAAATAAAACGTGATACATATTTAAAGCTTTGTCTTCAATACAAAGCTTTGTTATTATTGGGTGTTGCTGTCAACATTTCAGCTTTTTCTCATTGTTTCTTTTGCTCTATTTTTACCATTTTAAGATAAATAATTGTGATTTTAGAAATAGAGGATTTGTTTGTTCTCTATACGCAGCATTATGGTTTATCCTAACTGATTTTTTTTCAGTACCTTTAGCGAGAGAAGTGTACTTTTATAGTTTATTTCCCCATATCTCCACACGATAAGTTCGATATGGTAATAGCAGAGAGCGATGAAGAGTATGGAGTGATTTTTAATCGAGGCCGAATTTTGCTTTATTCAATATTGATGTATTTGTCGTCACTTTATGCTGTATTTTGTTGTGCGAAAAAAAAATCGGCAATCATTTATGAATACAGTAAAAATGTTGTGGCTTCATTCTATCATGGTTTTTCAAAAATTGATGAACCATGCTGTTTTTCATTGTTGAATACAACAAAAATGCATATTTAAGCAAATTTTACATATTTTTTGCCTATTTTAAGCATGTTCTAGCATAAAAATGTCTAAAAGAACTAAATTACAAATATACAGTAAGTCATTTAGAAGATTCAATTCAAAGACGTTGTGATGATATGTAGTATTCTACACTGGTCACTAGGTGTCAGTAATGTTACTGTAATGTTGAGTACACACAAGCAACAGACTTGATTGCCGGTTTTTATTTCAGGCTTGATTGATCTCACAACAGGCACAATGGTCCCTACAATGGGCTTACTGTTGCAGCTGTAACCCACGTCAAGCTAAAACGTCACTTCCTGTACGCCCCCCACTCAGCTCCCCTATGACCAGAAGATATTTACAGCAACACACACGAGTATGTGTCTTATTTATGTCTTAAATTACTAATTTTCAATGATTATGCCTACTGCATTGAGTAATAGAAGTGTAAAGGTGACAAAAGAGGTGTTGTTTAATGTCTAGAGGGCTCTAATAATGTTAAAAATAAATATAAATATAATTAACATAATACATTTTTATATATTTTTTATAACTGTTATAAATAAGGAATCCTACTTTGCAGAAATTCACTTATCATGGTCGGATCTGGCACCAATAAACTGAGATTAACGCATTGATTACTGTACATGATAGCGCAGGTAAAAGGTGAGCGAGCTGTGTGTCAAAAATAGATATTTTTATGAGCATCTCACTTGCTTATGGTTTTTCGCCGGCGTTACCAGAACGTGACACCACAAAAAGCGGGTATATACTGTACTGTACAGTATATTAGAACAGTTGGTTTCCCATATTATATTGTATATACATAGTTTTAATCTATTGGTTTGAATAGAGCCATCTCCATCCCGTGCATTTCCAAGGAAAGCGTTTGTACCATTTTCCATTTTGCTTCAATTTCACGGCTTTTCCTGCAATTATGAGATAAGCAAAGCAGGCAAAATAAGAAACGGCAGGCTGAACTTACCTCTTTGTAAGTGCCTTTGAGCGTGAGAAACATGTATCCCATGTAGCCAGGGATGAGGATCATGGAGGAGAGGGCCATTAACCACCCGACGCCCTGGCCCCAGGCTGGGAACACGTAGTCGCCCATGGTAAGGGGAACCATCTGCACGGCACTGAATAGGAACACTCCCTGGAAAGGAGATGTGAGGATGTGAATGTCATCATCTATTAGTACATCCTCAAAGACAGGGAGTAATCATGCTTGGATATTTTGGTCTTGCTAAGGGTACTTGTGATAGTACTTACAGCAACAATGAGTGGCGTGAAAACAACCCAGCAGGCCTTCCACCAAATACAAGGCCTGTGGCCGACCATTTCCTCAATGTTGTCATAGAACTTGTTTACACCTGCGAGTTAGAGCACATTCATATACTGTGGCTTCGTCTGCATCCCCCCCATCAAAAATAATCTCTTCATCATCAGGTGTGCCTCACCGTAGAACCAGGAAATGGAGATGCACTCAAAGAAGACGAGGAAAAGCAGACACATCCCGCTGGCTGAGTAGTAGTCGAAGAGCTTAAAAACGTACAGGCCACCCTAGGAGGACATTGGTGCGGGGGGGCAGGGAGATATAGGCGTACAGTAGATGGGAGGTAATTAGAGTGTTGGATATGCAGGCCAGTAGCAGACCACTGGAGTGGAACAACATAGAAGAACGCCAGCGGTCAGGACAGACTACACAACATCTACTGAACTGTTCTTAAACCAGGGGTGTCCACTGAAGGACGCACATACTGTAGACAAATTGTGGCAGCCACTTTGACAGTGGGCGCATTTTAATTCATTATTAAAGACACTAATATCAATCCAATGTAGATCAATATACGCTCAGCAATTAAATATATTTCAACAAAAGACAGCCAACGTCTCATTCTCAGGGCACTGAGAATGAGATCGCATCTGGACTGTTCAGGTTGTCTTAGAAGATGTTTTGCCTCTCATCTGAGCAGACTTCATCAGTTCATGCTCAAAGACTAGATAGGACAGCTCTAATCAGCCGAGACTAGAGCTCAAAGACTAGATCGGGTAGCGCTAGTTTAGTCTGACTAGATAGGACAGCTTTCATCAGACTAGACTAGAGCTGTGCTATCTCGTTTTAGAGCTCTAGTCAAGTCTCAAAGACGAGATGCCACAGCTCTAATCTACTCTGGCAAAAGCTCAAGGACAAAAGTTGTCCTTTCTAGTCAGACTAGACTAGAACTAGGACTAGACAAGATGAGACAGGACATTTTTGTCAGAGTTGATGAGTTGTCATGTCTAGTCTTTGAACTCTTGCATAGTCTGACAAAATCTGTCTTACTTAGTCTTTGAGCTCTAGTTCAGTCTTACAAAAGCTGTCGAGTCTTCTCGAGTCCTTGTTCTAGTGTAGTCTGACTAGATAGGACAGCTTTTTCCTATCTATTCAGGCCAGACTAGAATTGCCCTACCTACTGTAGTCTTCGTCTAGTCCTATTTTCTAGTCTAGTCTGACTAGATAGGAGAACTAGACTAAAGCTGTCCTATCTGGTCTTTGAGCCTTATTCTATCTGTCCTATCTACTTTTTGAGGTGAAGTCTAGTCTGACTTATGCTGTCCTATCTAGTCTTTGAGCATGGACTGATGAAGCCTGCTCGGAGGAAAGGCAAAACATCTTCTCAGACAATCTGAACAGTTCAGTTGCGAGTCCAGAGCTCAAAGGCTAGATAGTTTTTTTGTCACAACTTTGTACAGTAGGTGGCGGTATGGATCGTAACTACGCTTCTAAACACGCGTCATACGAACCTGGTCTGCCTTGTCACCAATTTAGAGACTTTTTTGCTATTTTAGCAAGCTTGGTCACGCAGGAAATAGTCGTAAAACTTTACTTCACGTAAAGCGCTCTTTATTTGCTGCTCTCAGCTTAGCAAATACTCAACTACACCACACTAACACTAACATCTAACTACCCCCTCGTGTGAATGACAACATAGAGTTAACACACCATGCATCTACTGCAACACACGGACATCACCTATCTACACACCGCAAGGCATGCTGGGTAACTGTGCTTTTCCCCAACACGCTACACAGACATGTATTTTGCGAGTAATCAGAACCCTTTAGATGACAAATCTCGCGTCTTCTTCTGGTCTGATTAGACACTTTTGGAGACTCTAACATGAAAGCATGCATCGCTTCATCCTAGCGAGCAGCGGGTCCTGCTGTGGACGCCTCCCTCAAATAAAAGCATCTAAAATATCGGTTTGTGACATTAAAAAATCTGTTTTGCTTCATGTTTTCTGTTCTGTTTAGTTTTGAATGCGTCATGAGCAATTATACAAATTGAATGATAATGTCCCCCTGCAACCAACCGCCACAAATACATCGCGGGCCTGTGGGAAACACTAAAATGCTCCTCTCGAACGCACATCACCATATCCATACGTAATATGATTAATACTAGTATCGGAAACATTGCTATCAGTAGTATCGATCCACCCATCACGATACAACATCCGCTGAGCGACTGTTCACATTTTGATACACTTGGTGATATCGAGTGAATTGATAGACATGTTCGTACCTGGGTGATGTTGGACAGCCCGATGATGTATGACACCAGGCAGACAACCGCTATGAAGATCTCCCGGCGCTTTCGGAGAATATGAGGGAACTCGTCCACCAGCGCAGTGATGAAACCTTCCACCGTGCAGAACTGGACAAATGGCGGAACTGTGTTTAAGACAGTTGTTTCTTCAAGCATCCCTACCGCTTTGGTAAGTTTGTCTGCACCTGGCTGTCGATTCCCAGCATCAGCAGCATGGAGAAGAAGAGGATGGCCCACAGAGGGGAGATTGGCAGCTGGGTGACGGCCTCGGGATAAGCCAAAAACGCCAAGCCGGGTCCTTGAAGCACAAACAAATGAAAGACCTTTTATATCAATTGTAAGCGCAGGACCATTTGTGCGACCCTGAAGTCAAAAAGTTTGGGCTTAAGTGTGATGAAAGTGCCTGTAATGCAAGATAACATAAGAAGAAGAAGCTATAAAAGAATGAAAGTGTCCTTGGGAAATGAATGTCGAACTTCAACTTGAGGACTTACAAAGGATTTGCCGAATCACTGTGCAATTTTCCTTTTAATTAACCCAGAAATTAAAAAAAAGCAAGACGCTCGCTACAAGTAAAAAGTGTCCTGATTTTCCAAAAAGACTCAAAAGAAAGAATAACACAACTCGAGAGCTAATTATTTGCACAGCTGCGAGTTGCCTTTGCTGATTGTGGCTATGGAGGGGTTTTTTTATTTCGACATTGATTGCAATTACCTGAGGCTGCCACATCAGCGATGGGCCTCTTTGTCACGTTGGCCATGAAGCCCACAATGGAGAAGATGACAAAGCCGGCGAACATGCTGGTGAAGGAGTTGATGCAGCAGACAATGACTGAATCTCTGTGGAGGGAAGTACAAAGCACAAGGCAGCCAGTGTTCCGCCTGTATCAATTCCTTATCAACCCGTCACACATTGGGTAGAAGGGCGGGGGGATGCTGGGGAGCCATTTTGCATCCTGCATTTTTGGAAATGGCTGATTATTTTTAACTTGAAAGACAGTCGGGGATGATAAAAATGTACACAGTCGGGTGAAGCAACAAAATAGTGACACCATTAGTACTGCTGGAGAGTACAGTTCTGTCCCTTTAAGGTACAATTTTGCCATAAAGGGTTAGTCACTGGACCCCAAGCTTTATACTCTTTACACGATGTCCAGCGCCAAAAACAGTGCAAGTATTCTCCCAACTGTAAAAATCAAGAGCTAAGCTACCAGAAATGCTGTCATTATAGCCGGGGCGTTTATTTACCTGAGTCGCAAACAGCACGGGCAGTTAATTGGAAGCAGACATTTGTAAAATGTGAAAACTCATTAGAAAAAGCAACTTCATTTTTAAAATGTAATAATGATTTGGAGTGCATGAGAAAGTGGAAAGCAAAACATAGCTCTTTTTGACCGCATGTTCATTTTTTACCGAGGATACAGTGGTACCTTGACTTACGCTTGTCCCAACTAAAGAGTTTTTGTAGATATGAGCCATCTCTGAGTCAGGTTTTTGCTTACAGGCCAGCGTCAGATACCTCCCCAACGCTAGTTGGAGTAGCGAGTGCCGTACGTAACATCCACCTAGCATCCAGTGTCTCTTGTTATGCTTGCGGTTATTTTGCAAAACTTTGTTTTTCCAACCATTGGTCTGAAGAAGGTGAGTGAGGAGGACATTTCTGAGCAGACGTAGCGGATGATATGCACTGAATTAAAGAAGGAAATCATGGAAAAAGGCGTGCCTGCTTTCGACTTGGCAAAGCAGTTCGAGTGTAGCAGTTCTACGCTCTGCACCATGAAGGAGAAGGAGTCGATAAAAAATAGGTTGCAGTGTTTTTAGGGGGGCCCGGAACAGATTAATAGCATTTCAGTTCATTTCAATGTAGAAAAATTGATTTGACAAACGAGTAATTTGGAACAAATACAATTCGTATTGCACAACACCGGCAACACAACCAATATTGTAACAATTGTAAGGAGCAAACTGCACCAGCCCGAATAAAACGTATATACTGTATGGTATGTAGGGATGTCCGATATTGGCGTTTTGCCGATATCCGATATGCCGATATTGTCCAACACAGTGTAAATCCAATACAAAATTGAAAAGGAAGAAGTAATCTACCGAACAAAAATGTATACAAATGAAAATACACCCGATATATGAAAAAGCAGCATTTTCACAGACGTCCCCACAGGCTCTCCTAATCGAGCGAGCACACACGTGTGAGATTATACCATCGCTTACTTCCGGGAATTATAACATTCCTACTAGTGAGGATAAGCGGCATAAAAAATGGATGGATGGAATGGAAGGAGCGAGCTAGCTCGCTACTAGCCACCCATGGCTGTTCACACAGTTGAGAGGTCATCATATCCGCACCGGAAAATACGATATAAAAAGTATTATGTTTATTATCGGCTTGCATTATAGGGAAAAATACCTATATCATTTTTTCTTGCCAATATCGGGCCGATAGTATTGGTGGGCCAATATTATCAGACATCCCTAATGGTAAGTGTAACACACACAAGTTCCACACCAACAGCTGAGTAGCGCAACCCACAATTTACAATGCATACAGAGGTAAACAAAGCTGCTGGATGCTGACCATTGATGGTGACCATTGTTATACTTCAAATTCAGCTATAACCATCTTGTGGAGTTAAAAAAATACATCTGGTGGTTACCAATAATGTAATGAAAATCTTTGACCCATTGCAAATTAGAGACCCAGACGGTTGTTCGCAGACTATGCAATTATGAGGGGTTAGACCAGCACAAAATTTGACTCTGGACTAAATTATGTAAATAACCAATGGTGGGTGAACATTTGAGTCATTTTTAAGGGTAAATATCAACACAAGTTACATTAAAAAAATATATAAAATAATAAACCTACCTGTACACATTGTTGTTGAAGGGGTTGTAGCTGCCCAGTGCGATCAGAGAGCCTAATCCCAGTCCGTAGGAGAAGAAGATCTGAGTAGCAGCATCCAGCCAAACCTGACTCAGCCACATGAAAAAAAATGGTTTTCAACAACCACACGTGCATCAGTCAACAAGCCCACATAACTGGGTGTTGTTTTCTGCATCCTGTTCCAAATTTATCTAGGATTTGGTACGAAATATAACCCGCAAATTCTGGAGTAGCCAACATTTTTCTCGGGTCAATCAGAAATGCTGCTGTTGCTGTTATTTTAGAATCATTTACATTGTGAAAATCCCAGAAAACAATATAGCCTTGTCAAGGGAAAACGGCACAACAACAACAAACTGTATACCTCAGACTCCTTCAGTTTTTCAAAGTCTGGCGTGATGTAGAAGAGGATTCCATCAAAGGCGCCGGGCAGACTGATGCCACGGCAGAACAGGATGAAGAGCATAAAGTAAGGGTACGTGGCCGAGAAGTAGACAACCTAAAACAAGACGGAAGGTCATTGTGAGAAAACAAACCACCATTTCCCAACATCCAGCAGTGTTGCAATTGGAACAATCTGTCTGAAGAGAACTTCAGAAAGTTTTTTTCCGTTGGTGCTTTGTCGTGTTTCTGTGCTCCGAACAGTACAAATCATTACAAATCATTCAATTATAAAATACAAAAAAAACTAGCAAAGTTTGTTGTTAAAATGCATACGTATCATAGTTGGATGTTGGCTATTTCCAGCCTATGTCCTCGTTCATGGAGGATGACGTTACAAAATGCAAAAATTTAAAAATCATAGAAAAATTGATGTAAATCGATTGCCCTTGTCATCCTTTTGTTCAGTTAGCAGGCTACTGTTTGGATGACGCAAGATGTTGGACGGGCACTTTTGATTCTGGCACAGGAGAGGCTGTTACGTTGGGACACAAACTGCAAAATGAGAAAATAAGTGCAAAAAAAAAAAGGTTTAGCAATGTACACTGCTCAAAAAAACAATAAAGGGAACAACTTAAACAACACAATGTAACTCCAAGCCAATCAAACTTCTGTGAAATCAAATCAAAACAACAGGTGGAGAGCAACACCCCCCAATGAATAAAATCAATCAATCAATCAATCAATAAAAGAATAAATCAATAAAATATTAAATAAATACATTTTTTGGTGATTCGTCAATAAGAATATTTCATTCATTCAAATCTTGTGTTATTTTAGTGTTCCCTTTATTTTTTTGAGCAGTATTATTCTGTTGGTTTGTTTGTTTTTCCGAGTTAGCGTTCTACTTCCTGGTTCATCATGTTACAAATGGACAAACAGGAATGTCCAAATTTTAATGATGAGGCATTCGAGTCATGTCATCATGCAAAAACAGAAAGAAAGTGCAAAATGGTGGCAAAAGTATTTTTCTTAGTAAGCTACTTCATGGAGAATGGCGTAACATGTTAAGAACGGAGGGGCAGGGCTGTACCATTTGCATTCCGGGGTAGGGGGGAAACTGTTTGGCAAAGAGGGACAGTAAATGCAAAAGAAAAACAAAAAAAAAGTAAAGCGAAGTCTATTTGTTTGTTCTTGCCTTTGCTAGTTAGCAGGCTACTTCCTGGTTTATGGAGAATGACGTACGATGTTACAAAATGACAAATAGGTACTGTACCATTTCTGGGGGTTTTGAGTCATATGCAAAAAAACAAAAATAAATTCCTCCATCAAAAGTTAAAAAAAAAAAGACCGCTCAACGTACTTTTTGTGTGTTTCTTTGTTAGTGGCTACTTCCTGGGGAATGACGTAAGATGTTGGAATAAGAGGGACAAGACTGTACCATTTGAAGTCTGTCCCACTGTAACATACAGTAAAAATGTGGCACATTCATGATTCAGTATCCACAACACCACATATTTGGTTTTTTTTGTTAAAACAATATACATTTTTCTTTTTTTTCTCAAAATTTTTTTCCGCAGAAAACACATCTCATTCACCATAGGTCGGTAATCATTTCTAAATACGAGATAATCCAGGTAAAATGTACAGCATCCATGGACTTACTGACTTTGTCAAGCATTCACATTCACTAGTGCTTGAACGCACCATATTTGCTAAAGTGTGGGTTGACCATTTGCCTTGGGTCAGCTCCCAAGGAGGACCTTGGGGTTGCGGCTGCTGAGTTGGTGCTAGGACAGCCGCTTTGTATTCCAGGTGAGTTTTTAACCCGAGAGTTCCGCTTCGCAAGCCTAAAGGCTTTGTGCTTAATTTCATCTGTCCTAGGGAGCGTGTTAGGTTGGATAGGCTAAAGCCAGCACATATGGTAGCTGGGGAGGCATTGTTGCCAGCCCAGGTCCCTCGACGTGGCCGTCCCCCCGAGGTCCCCGGCTGACCCTACGCGCATCAGAGTTGAGCGTCTTTCATTCCCTTTTTGGGTTTAGCCTTCTCCCTAGGACTTCCTTCAGGGTGTTGTGGGGGGTTGTGTGGTGCACACTAGGGGGTATGTCTAACCAAGTCAACAGTCGGGTTGGGGGCGCAGTTTGCTTCCAAGCGTTACTGTTTGCAGATTAAAGTCCTGCATGAAACCAACCACTGCGTGTTTCTTGCAACTGCTACAATATTAGCATTAAGTTAGCATTAAGCATTTAGTTTGTTAGCTTGAACAATGGCAATTGAAGAGAGAGGGGGAGGGTTCTAGAGCTGAGTTTAATCTAAGAATCCCAACAGTCATGTTAATTGCAAATGTTGATCCAAAATCGGAGGAGAACGTCATCGTCAAGCTAGCAGGAGAGTTTGGAGGGGGACGAGCGAGCCGTGGGCCAAAAATAGATGGAGTCCTCGCAAAAAGCTGGGATCTACTGTGTAGGAATTAAATGCAAAACTAAAACAAAGGTAAGTGAAGGATTTATGTTTGTTCTTCCATTTGTTGGTTAGCAAGCTACTTCCTGGTTCATTGCCAATGATGTTACGATGTGACAGTAGAACACAGACATACAGGACTGTACCATTTTGAATCGGAGAAAATACATTCTTCAAAATAAAAACTTTGTTTTGATTGCCATATTTGTGTTGTTGTTTGTCTGTTGTTTGTCACTTAATAGCGAGCATGTTACTTTCTTGTTCATGGAAGACGACGTAAGAAGTTAAGAAAGGGAGGACTCGATTCTACTGTTTACGTTCTGAGCCCAGGGGTCAGAGTTCCATCGTGGACACATGCGGGAAAAAGACATAAAATCAGGAAAAGGTTACATCCTGGTTCCTGGAGGATGGATGAAGGATTCAAACTGTAACTGTACAAACTGTATTTGCATTGTGGGAAGGGCGGACACGTCGCTATTTGTATCCAGATGTGCACCAAAAACACCCCTTTGCACATGCGGGAAGTAATAAAATGAATAATGTCGTAATAGTACTCTAATCCGGTCTCAAGTGGGACACTTAAAGGGTAAGTTACGTCATCATCATCCCCCCTCTGGTGGCGTCGTGGTGACAGCTCGGCGACCTTGAGCGAGTGAATGGCGAGTCTTGTTGCGGTGAAATGATGCACACTAAATGATTCCTTTGTGTTGCCCTTCTCGCTGACTTACTTTGCCGGTCCAGCTGACCCCCTTCCAGATGCAGAAATAGACCAGCACCCAGGCGATGGCAAGGGTGATGGCCAGCGGGATCCTGACTTCCCCGGGCTTCTCCAGGCCATCAGTCATTTGGTGCATGTTGCGTCTGCAGGGTTGGAGGTGGTCTTATATTAAACGCCGCACCAATGCATAAAAAATATTATAAATCACGTGCACGGTTTGTCTTTGGCTTTGTCTATACAGCTGGTTGACTTCCAAGTTCTTACAATGTCCAAATATTTCTTTCTCATAAAATACAATGTTAAGTGAATGAATGTGTTTCTTTTTTTTTGTAATAAGTTACTGACAAAAATAGGTTATATAAATTAAATAATAAATGTTATATTAATTTCACGTTAAACACTATTATATTAAAAGCATATAAATTATGTGGAAAACTGCTTTATCACAATAATTTTGTATTAGTACTTTATGTGCATTTGATATGATTTGTTTTTATTGAAAGTCCTCCTTTCATTTTCGCAATACACCCATTAAAAAGTATCGAGGCAACATTTACTACTGTAATGAAGAGGCTAAATTATTTTTATATATAATGTAAAATATCTTTAAAATAATTTTGGATAAATAAATAAGTAAAATAAATAACTATTTATAGTAAAAAATAATATTATTATGGTGAAAGAATTTTCAGAACAATTTATTCATCATTATTAATAATAAACATGTATTTTTTTCTATTTTTGTATTTTATTTTTTAAATTAATTAAATTAATTAATTAATCATTTAATTTTATTTTATTATTGTATGAATTTTTTAATCATTTTATTTCAGCAAATATTTTTTATGTGAGTGGAATATTTTAACCATCACACAGATGCATCATGGAGAGCGATAGTGTCGCCTAGTGGCTTTTTATGGGTACTGCTGGAAAATGCTGTGTTGTGTGTCATCAGCGTATTTATGTCAGCATCTGCTTGGTCAAATTATTTTGGGAATGTATTTTTATATTTAAAGAAGCAGACAGGCACGTGCAAATGAATACAGTTATCGTCACACTTTTCCTCTTTGACCTTCACTATTTAAAACAGCAACGAACACTGGCGAGATTTGCAGACATCTCACATGCCAATAGGTTGAACTAAGTTTTCTTTGCCTTCAGAAACTATTGGTTGAACTCCAAATTGTACCACTTTTGGGGTTCCTTTGCGTGTGCATCCATTCCGTATTGTAGTTCTGTTTGAGTTTTTTTCTTTAACATGAATAAAAATGGATATGAAGTCTTGAAACACACTTACTCCCAGAACTCCACCACAGCACTGGTGAGGTTCGTGGTGTCCGGGATGCTGTAGTTAGTGTAGCAGCGCTCAGTGTTCCAGGAATTACCACAGGTCTGCCATGGCAGTTCCTGGATAGAAACAAAACCAATGAAGAAAAAAAAAAAAACATCTTTTGACTTGGAGTGCACTTTCCCACCTCCGGGTCCAATTCTGTGTGCGCTGTCAAGCAGCCAAGACCATGATAGTCATTGCGAGCAGTGGGGTGGGGGTGTGGGGGTGGGGGCATTTGCGATTTCATGCTTCTCCCCAAAAGACGTCATGACTCACGGCCAGAATGCATTTATCAATCGCTGGTGTAAAGCGCTAATTATGTGGGAAAGGAAGTAATAAATGTCATAGTGTGTTAAAGACTTAAATAGGTGCTCTGTGGAAATGTAGTAAATGTAATATGCTCCTGTTGTTCATTGATATGGACTGTCTTGGCTCCTTTCTACATCAGAGGATACTCACAGAGGTGAAGGAATTGTAGAGATAGTAGAGAGCCCAGGAGATGATGACAATGTAATAAATGTTAAGCCAGAAGGAGAGCACAGCAGCAGCCAAACCAACGCCTGAAACAACAGCACAGTCATATGAACTGTGGAGCAACACTCCTATCTTACATTATTTTCATTATGTGTGGTGTTGGACATATTTTCACTACAACTAAACAAGTAAAGCAGGAAGAAATAGTTACCTTTGAACATGGGTGCCAGCTTCCACACTCCGAGTCCCCCAATGGAGGTGTACTGACCCAGGGCCGTCTCCAGAAAGAAGAGGGGCATGCCAGCAAATATCAAGGTCAAAAAGTAGGGGATCAAGAAGGCTCCTGGATGAGAGGTACAGCAAAAAAAAAAGTTCAGTGATAATTATGAACAATCAACATAATCCAGATGTACGGTCACCGCTACGCTTGTGCGTAATTACGCACGTCTACAATGGGGCCTTTTTAGATTTTAGAAGGAAATAGGATCCTGGGTGTGAATAAGGTACACTCCTTGTGGGAAACATCCTGATTACCTCCTCCATTCTTTCCACACAAATAAGGAAATCTCCACACATTCCCGAGTCCGATGGCGTATCCCACACAAGAGAGCAGAAAGTCAAATTTGCCGCCCCACGTCTCTCGCTCGGGTATGTCCTTTTTGCTCTTCTGCACTTTCACCACCAGCGTTTTGGGCTTGTCGTTGGGAGTGCTCGTCGGCGCCTCGCTGACTGTCTCCGTGAGGACGTGGCCGTCCGAGGCTTTGGTCCCGTTCGTGGCCATGGTTGCTCGCTCGGTCGCTCAGTCAGTCGGTGCGCGCGCGTCCGAACCCGCGGATGGAAGACGGAGACGAAGGAAGAGGAGGAGGAGGAGGAGGAGGAGGAGGAGGAGGGCACCACTTCAGCACTGGTTCTGGTCACACAGCTTCACCGCTGCTGCAAAAGAGACACAAATGCGTAAAAATGCGCACGCAAGGCAAATAACAGCTCCTGTATCGACGCGTTCACCTTAATTGCATAAAAGTTGCAGTGTTTAATTGCAGAATATGTGCAGTCTGATTCTCTCTCTCTATATCTTTAAAAACATTTTAGCAGCCTGCAGAAGCACTCTGTATGGATAACCAAGAGTGACTATAAATATGCCTAACATAATACACCTTGAAAAAACGTGAATGGGCATTTTTATAGAGGAAAACAATGCGACTGGTTTGCGTTTAATATCATTTTCTGTGCAGACGCGCGCAAATGACGCACAGGATTGGAAGCTTTTCCTCATTGTGCGCCGCGAATTTACATCAAATGTTGAGCATTGTCCATATAACTAGTAACTTCTACAATGAACACATCAAATTAAGACGTTATAAGTTAAAAATTATGATAAATGAGTGTCTATTTTTTTATAGAGCAAAATACTTACATTTGATATTTTTTTGTTGTTGAGGAGGAAACAAATATTTCCAAAAGTTTGTATTCCCTTGCACTTTTCTTTGCAAAACGACAACAACCCAACAGCCGAGCGAGTAAATGACCCCGAGGGTGGAGGATGGATGGATGGATGGTTGGATGGTTGGATGGTCGAACGAGGATGGAGGAGTTAGTGGTGGTCGTTGGGTTGTGTGGAGGGGGTGGTGGTGGCGTTGCTGTCCTTAAAGGAGTGGTGCTGAAGGAGAGGCAGGCAGAAGAAGAAGAATACAAGAAGCGAGAAGGAGCTGCGGCCGTCTGACTTGGAGCGAGCAGCAGGGGCGTGCAAACGTGCAGCGCGGCCTCATATCCACATAAATGTTGCCTCAAAGTCGAGCCCACCCCTGCACACCACACGCCATACACACTCCACACACACGTACAAAGCAACTAGTCCAACATGTCCAGCGTGACAGCAGCTCTGGGAGAGGAGCATCTTCTTGTCCCAACGTTTTATATCCTTTCTCACCTCCTTTTCTCTCTCCCGCTCCCTCTTTCGCTCTCTCTGACTCACCCAAAAGGACAATGCACGCCTTTTTTTTAAACTTCTAACTTGGACTTCATCAACCCTCCATCATTTATCCATTTCAACTCTTTATGGAACAGGGAACCATATTTGGTCATGTTAAAGCCCTTTCATTTTTTCCAGTCAAACACCAAAAAGGATATTATAGTGAGCCTGTGCTGAAATAATGCTATATTTTTAAAGCAAAAGGTGACAAATTAACTCCAACTTGTACAGCTGAATTGTGTTTATTTACATTACAGGCTACGTCCTGGTTCATGGAAGATCATTTAAGATATGGCTGTACCTGGGTTAGGGTCCACTGCGCCCAGATAAATGCAAAAGTAAAATGTAGATTCCCATATTTGCGTGCATTTGTCCTTTTGCTACATTAGCATGTTGCTTCCTGGTTCACACAGGATGATATACGATTACAGGACTGTGACAAACTAAAAACAAATGTGGAGTTTTCGACTACAGTATGTTCTTTTGTCATGTAACGAATATATTGAATAGACGGACTGGAATGTACCATTTTTCTGCGACCCTGGAGTGCTTTCATTGACACTAAAATCCCAATATGAGAAATATTATTCTGTCAAAACTAAATAAAAAACTATAACAATTAAATGGGGAGTTCCATACTGTACTGTATGTCCTTCTGTTATTTAATAAATCTATTGAATAGACGACTGGAATGTACCATTTTTCTGAAGCAGTGGGGGGTTTCCATCATAGATAGACAGGTAGATAGATTTCTTTATCTGTACTGAATAGACTGAACTCGAAACTGAAACCAGCGAAATGCAACAAAATGGAGAGAAGTGAAGCATACAAGTTTATTTAAGAGTGAAATTGCATGCTGAGTACGACAAATTCAGACATGTTGGCAGGTCTGCACCAATATTGAAAGTCCTCCCCGTCTCTCACGACCCCCCCATGACAGTTCACCTCCCCACTATTTGAGAAGCACAGCCTTAGACGGAGGGACTGGACCACTTTATTTGGTGCAGGGAAAATGGAAAACAGAAACATGTTTGTCATATAAAAGAGAAAGAATCAAGAAACTGTACTGTATTTGGACTTCCCTTACAATCCATTAACAATCCATGAATGGGATTTTACCATTTTAAACAGACAGATTGGACGCTGCCAATCGTGACCTAAAGTTTTAAAAAAATCGTAAAGTGACGTATATGTGTTTGTTGTGTATGTTAGCTCGCAGTTTACTGTCTGTTTCATGGGCAACGACATTAAGACATGAGAAACAGGACTACCGTTTGCATTCTAAGGCAAGCGGAGGAGCGTTATCGTGATCTGAAACAAAAAAATTGTAAGCGATCTATTTTTGTCTGGTGTTTTATATCGAGGTGTCCAAAATTTTTCCAGTGAGGCCCGCGTACCAAAAAAATCAAAGGCAACTTTGATATTTTTCATTTGGTAAACCAAGCCATGTCGATACGCTAAGAAGTTATATACATTTAAAGAAAAAACAGCCTGCATCTCAGCTTTGTGATATAGGTTAGGTAAAAAAGTGCATTATTATTGCTCTTTTTTTTTTTTTTTTTAAATATTTCAACATTCTTCTCATAATTTTTTTCTTGGAATATTTTTACTTTATTCTTGTACTATTTCCCAACCCAATTTTTCCAACTATAAATACTACTATTCCTATATATATTGTATATACTGTATAGTACATATTATATATATATATATATATATATATATATATATATATATATATATATATATATATATATATATATATATGTATCTATAATACTATTCCAACTTTATGCTTCTAAAATTACATTATTTTTCCACATAATATTACGATTTCATTATCATAAAATTTTGACTTTTTTCCTCGTAAGATTACAATTTATTATTATGATTTTAGGGTCCTCATTTTTCACTTTATTTTCATTAAATCACTGCTATTTTTTCCATTGTTGCAGTTTTTATTACTTTTCTTGTTTGACTGTAGAATTTCCTGACGGCCACAAATGGCCCCGGGCTGCACTTTGGACACCCCTGTTTTATATGTCAGCTTGCAAGCTACTTCCTGGTTCATGGAGAATGACGTTAATACATTACAAATAGACAGACAGGACTCTACTATTTGCATTCTGGGGTGGGGTAGGAACAGTTATATTGTGATCTCAACCAAAATAAAAAAATAAAAAAAACAGTAAGGTGACGTATGTTTTTGTTTGTTGTTTTACATATTAGCTAGCAGGCTACTTCCTGGTTCATGGAGAATGACGTTAATACATTACAAATAGACAGACAGGACTCTACTATTTGCATTCTGGGGTGGGGTAGGAACAGTTATATTGTGATCTCAACCAAAATAAAAAAAACCAGTGAGGTGACGTATGTTTTTGTTTGTTGTTTTACATATTAGCTAGCAGGCTACTTCCTGGTTCATGGAGAAAGGCATTACAAATACACAAACAGGACTCTACTATTTGCATTCTGGGGCGGGGGAGGGATGATTATACCATGAACTTAACCACAAAAAGAGAATTCCTCTAAAAAAAAATATTTAAAAAAACAGCTTTAAAAAATTGCAAAATGCTGTATTTATTTTTTTTGTATGTTCGCTACAAGCTACGTTCTGGTTCAGTGGTGTTAAGACGTATGAATAGACGGCCTGTACTATTTGCACTCTGGGGCAGGGAGGGGCAGCTATATCATGGGCCATGACCTACCATGGAACAAAAGTGGAAAGCTTTGTATTTTTTTATTCTATTTTTTGCGTATGTGTAGTATGTGTACTTGTAGCTAGCTAACAAACAGTGCTTCTTCATTTATGATACTGTCTATAGCAGGGGTGTCCAAAGTGCGACCCTGGGGCCATTCGTAGCTCATGTTTTTAAGGGCCCGTGGCATATTAAAAAAATAAAATTAATATTTAAAAAACATAAAAATAAAAACAATGTTAAACAAAAAAGATGAAATGTCGATACTAATAACTGTTATTTAAATCAAAGCTTTGTATTTAAATAAATACAATTTTATTTTAGCCTTTTTACAAAATTCTAAATTTCATAAAAATATCAAAGTGGTCCTTTCGGTGAATTTTTTTCAGTATGCGGCCCTTGCTGGAAAAAGTTTAGACACCCCTGCTCTATTATAACATTTGCATTTGAAAATAAAGCAGATTTTTCACAAAAATAAAGGAAAATGAGGGCATTCTTTGTATATTTTGAAGGCCTGACTCTAACGGCTACAAGATGTGATTTTTTTTCTCCTCATGAAAGTCAAAATGTCAGAAAAATACAGAAAATTATTAAAACGCGAAGGCACCAGGAAAGATGGGCAAAATACAATAAATTCCTGGGGAAAATGGGGGGGGTTTATGGGTATGGGGAATGTGAATTTCCAAAAAAATTATTTGGTTTTGAGGGGAAAGTGTGTCAGACAAAAGCTTGTTTTTTTGGTGTGTGCTGGCACAACACGATAAGAAGGGTGCAGGCCCATAAAGGGAGCCAGGGTGTGCGAGATAAATTGAAAACAATCTCCTTAGCGCGCCGTCTTCCAAAATGAAATACCCTTGTGGAACATCCCCGATGAGGAGTTTTTAATGCGCCGCAAATCCGAGATGAATCATTAAGAGTCTTGCAAAATAAGTTTGACAATGAGACGGGATTAAAGCAATGGCAGCTCTTCCTTTCCAGGTGATGACAGCGTGATCATTTAGCCTACTTTCTTGCCCTGCTTTGTTCCTTCTTCTTCTCCTCATCTGCATGCGCCGCGTTGGAAAGCTGCACGGCGCTGCTGCAAGCACCCACGGGCGAGGGGAAAGAACGCCCAGTTGGTGAGCCAATGACAGGAGAGTGACCCTTCTCATGATGCCAAACAAAATGTAACATGTCTAATCCCCACTGGCTGATTGGCCCTCACACACAAAGGGGAGGGAGATAGGAAGATGGCGGTGGTGGAACCGTTTCCTCGCGGGCCCCCCTACCTGATGTCGAGCCTGTGTGCAGTGGAGCTTGTAATTACAGGAGGAGGTGGCGGTAATAGAGTGTGGTAAAAGGCAAACACACAGGCAGACAGCTGGGCCTCGTGTCACTTTCACTAATTCACACACAAATACAGGCCAAAAAGTAGCATCACATGACATTTACAGCCATACTCACACAACGTAAACCAAAGGGCTCCCTCACTTATGGTGCAACCAAATGTAGTACATGTGGAACACACAATGTAACTACACAGACAATGCGGGTATAAAAATAAACGCTTACACACTACAGCGCATGCAAAACAATACTATTTTACACTCATTTATAACCCGCAAGACATACTGGGTAACTTCCTGTTGGGAAGTATGAGCGTGGGCTTTTATCAAACCCCATAAATCGCATACGCCAGAAATTTCTCATACAGCTCAGTGCGCTCTACCAACCACCCAATATAACTTTAGGGTGTTCAGCTGAATCACACGCAATTTGGTACACACCCTTAAGGGACTGACAAGCGCATGTGTGTAAAATCTGTAGAAGATAGGTAACTCTTCTGCTCCTGAACCGCTGCACACAAAAGGGTGAAAACATGTCAAAATGCACCCTGACTGTGTTGCCTGTGCTTTTATGCCTCTGACAAATACACCACATGGTTGCACTGTTATTAAACCCCTAAGTTTAACATCCTTAAGTCAGATTGACTTGAAATTTCTCACTCACAGATCAATGCGCTTGACAAAACAAGCCACTGTAAAATTAGGGTGTTTGGCCGAATGACCATGACATTTTGAACACACCTCCAGGGCACTGATAAGCACCCATTGCAGAAGAGTGGTTGGAAAAACATGGCTATCGAGCAAAACGTCTTTGCAGGGGCACTGGCGGGACTTAGCAACCAATTGTCCGTAAGTCAATGAGCATTTATCCAATGATTCCAAAACTTCAAGGAGATTGGTATTACATGCATGCGAGCATGTCTTTCAAAGCCGTCCATGGGGCGTTCAAATTTTTTCCACATGACTTTATATAACTGATATTTTATTAACGTCCTAGTTAGATATAGTCGTACTCACATTGACCTCAACTGTAGAACCAGTCCTCTCCAGAGAGGTTGGACCTTGTTCCATTCTGGCGTTGCTAGCAGTGAGAAGGGACGGGCAGGGGTGGTAATTCTTGTTGCCCCTCTGCTCAGGGCCTTTATGTTACAGTTTAACCTGGTTAACAAGAGGGTAGTATTACTCCACCCTTGAGTGGGGGGGTGTGGCGGGAACCGTTCTGGCTGTTTTTGTGCTTATACGGCAGTTCAGAATACCCACCCTTTTTGGACTCCCTAGAGGGACTACTGGAGAGTGCTCCCTCGGGGATTCCCTTGTTCCGCTGGGGGACTTAAATGCTCACGTTCACGGTGAGACCTGTAGAGGCGTGATTGGGAGGAATGGCTCCCCCGATTTGATCCAGAGCGGTGCTTTGTTATTGGACTTCTGTGCTCGTCACAGGTTGCCCATAACATCATGTTCATGGGTGTCCACATGGGTACTTGGCATCAGGACACGCTGGGCCGCAGTTCAATGATTAACTTCAACATCGAGGTGAAGACAGGGGCAGAGCTGGCAACCGATCACCACCTGGGCGTGAGTTGGCTCCAATGGTGAGGGAGGATGGCAGTCAGACCTGGCAGACCCAAACACATTGTGACGGTCTGTTTGGAACATCTGGCTGAGCCTCCCATCGGAAGGAGTTTCAACTCCCTCATCCGGGAAAGCTTTAACCATGTCCCAAGGGAGGCAGGAGACATTGAGTCAGAGTGGGTCATGTGCTATGCCTCCATTGTTGAGACGGCTGATTGGATCTGTGGCCGTAAGGTGGTTGGTGCCTAAAAGGAGTCCTTTTGGGCCATTTTGGCAGCTGACAGGTACCGAAAGGCCAAACGGTTTGCAGGTTTGGCGGTCGCTGAGGCAAAAACATGGACCTGGGAGGAGTTTGGGGAAGCCATGGAGAACAACTCCCGGATGGCTTTGAAGAAATTCCATTATCCGCCGTCTCAGGAGAGGGTAACAGTACACTAACACCATATTTGGTGTGGATAATGCGCTGCTGACTCGTGATGTTGTGGAGCGGAGGAAGGATACTTCGAAGACCTCCTCAATCCGACTGACATGTCTTGTGATGCGAAAGCAGTGTTTCTGAGCCCCATGGTGGACTCTCCTATATCTGGGGCTGAGGTTGCTGAGGTGGTCAAAAAGATCCTCGGTGGCAGGGCCCCGGGGGTGGATGAGATCCACTGTGAGTTTCTTAAGGCCCTGGATACTGTGGGACTGTCTTCGTTGACACGGCTGCATGCACATTAGAGGTGGTGCCTCTGGATTGGCAGACCGGGGTGGTAGTTCTCGTTTTTGTTCCAACAATTGTGGAATCACACTTCTCAGCTTTCCTGGTAAGGTTTATTCACGTGTTCTGTAGAGGAGGATCCGCTGGATAGTTGAATCTCGGATTCAGGAGGAGCACTGTGGTTTTCATCCTGGTCATGGAACTGTGGACAAATGCTACACTTTTGGAAGGGTCCTTAAGGAATCATGGTAGTTTGCCCAACCAGTCTACATGTGTTTTGTGGAGTAGGAGAAGGCATTCAATTGTGTTCCTCAAGGAATCCTGTGGGAAGTACTCCGGGAGTATGGGGTGAAGCAGATGCGCTTTAGTCGTAACTTTCTTTTTGTTCTGTCATATGATACCTTTAGCCTTCTTAAGATGCCAGCATATGATAATATGTTCCAACAGAATCCTTTGTGTAAATATCCTCGACACCAGATTCAGATACCCTTGGGTGTCTGAGCATGAGTCTGCCTTTCACCGTCTCGGTCCCTCACAGGTGGAGACCCCCGCCCTTGCATATGTTGTTTCCCACATCAACTAACATTTCAGCATGAGAAGCTAGACATTTTCTCTAGAAGCAGTGTGTTCAGGTTGTATTGATTTGCCTCCTTGCATGCAAGTTTTATTAAATTGTACCTCTCATTATTCTCAAATAACTTGTCTCATCTCCTTACTATTTTGCAGCCAGCAGCAGATTTTCCTTTGACAATTCTAACCCTGGAAAAAAAACTCCAACAAGTCTTTGCAAACAGAGGACTTGTGTGTTAAGTGCAGTTCGTGTGAATGCGTCATAACCATAAGAAGACAAGTTGTGCACAAGTACACAGCATCACCAACTACTGACCTGGCATGGATATTACAGCATTTTCATCAATTTTTGTATGCTTATGCTTTATTAATTTCCAACATGTTTAAAAAAGTTACATAAACGTACGAAACAAGTAGGGAGAAGCAGAGCTTATTTAGTCCCACCCCTTCTCCATGTAACAGCAATTACACATTTTTTGTTCACTTTCTGTGTTGTGTCTGTGTTACCATTTTGAAGTAGGGGGAAAAAGAATAAAGAATGTGTAATTGTACAAATAATAAACAGGGTTTGTAGATAGATTATTCAGTGAATAAAGGAGTAAAAATTGAGGGAAACATTGTATAGTAATACATTGCAAGTTCATGGAAACTACGATATGTTTTAGGTATTGTGCGAAGCACTGGTTCTCATATGTGGGGACTAGTACCCCTGGGGGTACTTGACGGCACTCCAGGGGGTGCTTCGGGTTTAATGTATATATTGTGGAGAAAACAAGAAACTACATTGGTATTATTATAAATACTCCAGAGGGGGTACTAGAATGGAAAAATGTTGAGTACCAGTGGTTTATGATGTTATTTCACCTGTGCAGGACGTTAGGAGATACGGTTCTGAGTTTGAGGCATCGAGTCGTAACTCTTCTACAACTGTGAGAAATTTCCAGACTGTCTGCCAGTCGCTCGTTGTTGCCGTCTTGTCCACTGTGTGACTAACTACAATTGACTTGAAATGAAAAGCAGGTCAAGATGGAACTAATAGGAAAGTGTCATTCCTTCGCCTCCATCAGTGCAGCAGCCATTGTGTCACTGTGATGTCAATCCACCGACAACAGTCTCTTCCCCTGAGAGATCACGCTGCCTGTCTTCCTCATGTCTGCCACCCTTTCTTATGTCCTACCTCAAATGCAAAATGTGTCCATGATTCTAATAATCATTCTCAGTCCTGCAGGGTTGGTGACCCTTTTGTAAGCTTCTCACATGAATATGGTCAAAGGGCTTCAGCCACTCTGTTGCCTAGCAACACATCAGGGCATATTTCATTTATCACAGCAGGGGATTTGCATTGAAATGGTCACGTGAGTAGAAGTGAGTCATTTCGCTGCTTCAGAATGTTCTAGATGGTTTGTTTTTTGTTGTTTTTTTTAACTTTTCAGGGGCTTTTTAAATAAATTAAGGTAATGTACAGTATATGGTAAATCTGCATTCTTCTCCTTTTGGCCGTAACGCTCAATTCGGCAGCCTCCTCCTCTGACCACACCTGTTCAGGGGGAGAATCCGGCATTGAACTTGACTGACTTCATACAAGATTGTTACATTGTTAAAATGGAGTTTTATTTGGCAGACGCTAAACAGTGCTGATGATTTGTAAGGACTCCAAAATGTCATGCCTTTGACTTCAGACTTGGCTTATCTTGACTTTAGACTTGCAAAACACTGACTTGCTACCACCTCTGACAAACCGTACTGAGCAGCAGCTTCCGCTGGCCACCCGGTAGGGATGCATACCGAAAACAACCATAATGGCACTGGTGCTGAAGTAAATATACTGCTCCAAAAAATTAAAGGAACACTTGGAAAACACATCAGATCTAAACTGGGGGAAAAATGATCTTGAATATCTTTCCTGATAATAAGTGGGTGATGTATTAGTAACAAAATGATGCCACATCATTTGATAGAAATGAAAATGATCACCCTATAGAGGGGGGAAATCAAAGACACCCCAAAAATGAAAGTGAAAAAATGATGCAGCACACTGGTCCATTTTGCTCAAATGTCATTGTAGCAACTCAAAATGATTCTCAGTAGTTTGTGTGGCCCCCACGTGCTTGTACGCATGCCTGACAACGTCGGGGCATGCTCCTAATGAGACTACGGATGGTGTCTGGGGGATCTCCTCCCAGATCTGGACCAGGGCATCAATAAGCTCCTCGACAGTCTGAAGAGCAACTTGGCGGCGCCGGATGGACCTAAACATAATGTCCCAGAGGTGTTCTATTGGGTTTAGGTCAGGTGAACGTGGGGGCCAGTCAATGGTATCAATTCCTTCATCCTCCAGGAACCACCTGCATACACTAGCCACATGAGGTCGGGCATTGTCGTGGACCAGGAGGAACCCAGGTCCCACTGCACCAGCGTAGGTTCTGACAATGGGTCCAAGGATTTCATCCCGATACCTAATAGCAGTCAGGGTGCCGTTATCTAACCTGTAGAGGTCTGTGCGTCCTTCCAGGGATATGCCTCCCCAGACCATCACTGACCCACCACCAAACCGGTCATGCTGAATGATGTTGCAGGCAGCATTAACGTTCACCACGGCATCTCCAGACACTTTCACGTCTGTCGCATGTGCTCAGGTTGAACTTGCTCTCATCAGTGAAGAGCACAGGGCACCACTGGTGTAGTTGCCAATTCTGGTGGTCTATGGCAAATGCCAATCGAGCTCTACGGTGCTGGGCAGTGAGCACAGGGCCCACTACAGGACGTCGAGCCCTCAGGCCACCCTCATGGAGCCTGTTTCTGATTGTTTGGTCAAAAACATTCACACCAGTGGCCTGCTGGAGGTCATTTTGGAGCTTGGTCTCATTAGGAGCATGCCCCGACGTTGTCAGGCATGCGTACAAGCACGTGGGGGCCACACAAACTACTGAGAATCATTTTGAGTTGCTACAATGACATTTTAGCAAAATGGACCAGTGTGCTGCATCATTTTTTCACTTTCATTTTTGGGGTGTCTTTGATTTCCCCCCTCTATAGGGTGATCATTTTCATTTCTATCAAATGATGTGGCATCATTTTGTTACTAATACATCACCCACTTATTATCAGGAAAGATATTCAAGATCATTTTTCCCCCAGTTTAGATCTGATGTGTTTTCAAAGTGTTCCTTTAATTTTTTTTAGCAGTGTAGTAACCTGAAAGTAGATATGGGGACCTCATTTCGGTGATAAATTCCGATTTCCCATTAATTTAGTGGCACTCAATTGAGGCAAAAATGAGGTCTCGATAGCAGTAGGGATCTGATCCAATTTTTTGGCCTCAGATCCGAGTCCGGATCCAATACTTATTATAGATACTTATTATAGAATACATATGGAATGAAAAATATTTTTAGCAAGTAACTAAAGTAAACATAATAATAAAAAAAAAAGCTTATTTCATTACATTTCAGATTTGCTAGTCTTGTTGTAAATCAACAATGTAGTGTTGTGATGGCAGAACATAGCGTGAATCCATACATTGTAAAGACAGCAAAACCCCGCAATCCATGACAGACATGGTCTGGTTATCCTATGCAATAAATGGACTACCTTTTCAATGATCTGCTTTGCATTTTTGCTCATTTTTTGATATTTGTCATTCCTCTGAAAGTTTGTTGCTTTGTCGTAGCAGTCTTTTTGTCGGTGACCTTGCTAATCGCTTCGTACTCTGTTGTATGTTTGGTCCTCATTATGGTTGTGGTATTGAATGCAGTTCTCCTTGTGAATTATATTTCACTCTGGTGAATGTATTACTTGTCATTTACTAGCATGTCACAAAATTCTGTAAAAATAAAAAGGCATTGTTTATCCTTTTTTTAAGTACAGGTTTGGGCACCATTTAAGTCACTGTCACCATTTCAAAAAAGTACTCATTTGGCACTAGTATCAGATAATATGTAAATAATACCCATCCCGAGCACACGGCAAGTTGCCATACACAGACTTCCTTTTGTACTGACGTGACAAATTCACAGGATCTTGTGGAACGCTCGTAAAGTTGTTGTACTTGACCATAAAAGTAAAAGCAGCAAGTTAAAAACACACTGACCTCATGGTAACATTTCAAACACATACAGTACATAGAGTGGTGTGAAAAACTGTTTGCCCCCTTAGTTAGTCACACTTAAATGTTTCAGATCATCAAACAAATTTAAATATCAGTCAATGACAACACAACTGAACACAAAATGCAGTGTTTAAATGAAACTTTTTATTAAGGGAGAAAAAAAATCCAAACCTACATGGCCCTGTGTGAAAAAGTGATTGCCCCGTAAACCTAATAACTGGTTGGGCCACCCTTAGCAGCAACAACTGCAATCAAGCATTTGTGATAACTTGCAATGTGTCTCTTACAGCGCTGTGGAGGAACTTTGGCCCACTCATCTTTGCAGAATTGTTGTAATTCAGCCACATTGGAGGGTTATTAAGCATGAACAGCCTTTTTTAGGTTATACCACAGCATCTCAATAGGATTCAGGTCAGGACTTTGACTAGGCCACTCCTAAGTCTTCATTTTGTTTTTCTTCAGCCATTCAGAGGTGGACTTGCTGGTGTGTTTTGGATCCTTGTCCTGCTGCAGAACCCAAGTTGGTCTCAGCTTGAGGTCACCAACAGATGCCCTAACATTCTCCTTCAGGATTTTTTGGTTCCATTCATGGTTACATTTATCACACCAAGTCTTCCAAGTCCTGAAGCAGCAAAACAGCCCCGGACCAGCACACTACCACCACCATATTTTACTGTTGGTATGATGTTATTTTTCTGAAATGTGGCATTACTTTTACACCAGATGTCATGAGACATTCCCCATTCCAAAAAGTTAAACTTTTGTCTCGTCAGACCACAGAGTATTTTCTCGAAGGTCTTGGGGATTATCAAGATGGTTTCTGGCAAAATTGTGATGATATTCTTTTTGTTCAGCAGTGGTTTTTGTCTTGGAACTGTGCCATGCAGGGCTTTTTTGCCCAGTGTCTTTCTTATGGTGGAGTCATGAACACTGACCTTAAATGATGCAAGTGAGGCGTGCAGTTCTTTGGATGTTGTTGTGGGGTCTTTTGTGACTTCTTGGATGAGTCGTTGCTGCGCTTTTGGGGTAATTTTGGTTGGCCGGCCACTCCTGGGAAGGTTCACCACTGTTCCATGTTTTCGCCATTTGTGGATAATGGCTCTCACTGTGGTTCGCTGGAGTCAAACAAACAACAAACAAACAACAAAGCTTTAAAAATGGCTTTATATCCTTTTCCAGACTGATAGATCTCAATTAATCACAGTTACAGTAAGTTATGTTTTAACGGGGGGCAATCACTTTTTCATACAGGGCCATGTAGGTTTGGATTTTTCTCTCCCTTAATAATAAAAGGTTTCATTTAAAAACTGCATTTTGTAGTCAGTTGTGTTGTCATTGACTAAAATTTACATTTGTTTGATGATCTGAAAGATTTAAGTGTGACAAACATGCAAAACATAAAAAAACAGGAAGGGGGCAAACACTTTTTCATACCACTGCCTGTAAAGTTGGAAATGGAGGATCGGGCCCATTTAAACAATGGATGTAAATCCTATTTCAATGCTGACATTTTCATTCTTGACAAGTCAAGTAATTGTGTTGAAATGTAGCAATGGAAAAAAAGTCTTTCTTCTTATCAGAGCGCGGTGTGTTGAGGGTTCAGGTGGTGACGGAGGCTGATCCCCCGGAATCCATTAAGTGTGAATATCAGTGTTGACTTGGGGATGCCAGACTGTCGGCATCACTTAGTTTGACTGCAGGCAAGGAGCACAGAAAGGATGCAATCTTAATAGAAATATCCAGTCCAGTCTGAGCCCATCAACCCCCTTACCCCACACCAAACAGCAGATTGATGTGCAACATTAATAAAAGAAGTAGAAGCATGAAAGCAAATGCCCAGCTATAAATGTGTTAAGAGCCAGAAGCCACAGTCTTATTGATTTTGCTGTAACATCCCAGTGGACGGCAGCAGCAGTCTCTTTGCAATACATCAATATTCCTATGAGACTTTCAGACTAATCAATCAATAGTAATTAGGGTACAGATTTTGCTACTTACATGGCTTTATTATTATTAACAACCGATGTCTGAAACATGCAGCAATTGCAAGACAGTAACAAGTAACACCGAGAATCTTTAGTTATTATATGATATTATTATTGTAAAGTGTTACCATTATTATTATTACATGTTTATCTATTCATCTTTCTGTTCCCAACTATGATATTATTGAAATGTTTTTACTCGATGTGAAGTTAATATGTGTCAAATTATGTCAAACACTGTCATAGTTAAGAAATATGAAAGTAAAATTACAACATTTATTGACTTCATCAATCTTGTGAGTGAGTTATTCAGCAATCGGTTAACACTAACCTGTAAACCCAGCCTTAACCTGAACCCCAACTCTTACTTCACCTATCGTCCTACGCCTCAACCAAACTTTTAACATCAAACCCAATGAATACAAACCCGGTCTTAACCCTAACGCTGATAAAGTCTTGTGTGTTTACAGTATATCTAACATAACGCCTAAACCACAACCCTACCGGTATGTGGACTGTAACACCGGGGGCAACAGGACTGTAGACCTAACGTATACAAATATCAGCGATGCATACAATGCTGCCCCGCTACCTGCACTGGGGAAGGCAGACCACAACACGGTCCTACTCAAACGTCACTATACACCAAAAGTCTCAGCCTCCCTGGGAAAGTCTATTCCAGGGTGCTGGAAAGAAGGGTACGACCATTAGTCGAACCTCGGCTACAGGAGGTGCAATGTGGTTTTTGTCCCGGTCGCGGAACACTGGACCAGCTCTACACCTTTGCGAGGATACAGAAGGGCACATGGGAGTTTGCCAAACCGGTCTACATGTGCTTTGTGGACTTGGAAAAGGCATTCGACCATGTCCCTCGTGGTGTCCTGAGTACGGGATTGATGGCACGCTGCTACGTGCTATTCGGTCCCTGTGCAACCGGAGCAGGAGCCTGGTTCGCATTACCATCAGTAAATCAAGCCTATTCCTGGTGAACGTTGGCCTCTGCCTCTGCCTCTGCCTCCCTTTGTCACCGATTCTGTTCATAATATCATGGACAGAATTTCACAGCGCAGCCAAGGCGTCGAGGGAGTCCAGTTCAGCGGCGTCTGGGATGAGACTCAGCACCTCCAAATCCATGGCCATGGTTCAGCAGGTGGAGGGGTTCAAGTATCTCAGGTTCTTGTTCACGAGTGAGGTAAGGTTGGTGCATGAGGTCGACAGACAGATCAGCACAGCGTCTGCAGTAATGCGGTACCGGACCGTTGTGGTGAAGACAGAGCTGAGCCGGAAGGCAAAGCTCTCAATCTACCGGTCGATCTATGTTCCCACCCTCATCAATGGTCATGAGCGTTGGGTTGTGGCCGAAAGAACGAGACAGTGGATACAAGCGGCTGAAATGAGTTTCCTCCGTAGGGTGGCTGGACTCACCCTAAGAGATAGGGTGAGGAGCTCAGCCATCCGGGAGGGGCTCAGAGTAGAGCCGCTGCGCCTTCACAGCGAGAGCAGCCAGTTGAGGTGGCTTGGACATTTAGTCCGGATGCCTCCCGGACGTCTCCCTGGTGAGGTGTTCCGGACATGCCCAGCTGGGAGAAGACCCCGTGGCAGACCTAGGACATGCTGGAGGGATTATGTCTCACAGCTGGCGTTGGTGTCCTCCCGCTGGAACAAGAGGTGGCTGAGGACCGGGAAGTCTGGACTTCTCTACTAAGACTACTTCCCTCGTGACCCGCACCCGGATAAGCGGAAGAAAATGGATGGATGGATGGATGGACGGTCCGATTCTGATTCCTTGTTTTGATTCCAGTCTCTAAAGATTGTCAATCCCGATGCTTTTAAGAGGCAGGGTCATAAAAGTTTGCATGGTTTAAATGAGGGCGCTAAAAAGAGTTCTTTTTGGATCAAATGTCTGAACTTCTCTGTGAATATTTTCACGAGATTAACTTTTAATCAAATTTACTATGAATTTCTTTCAGGGCTATTTTCAACCAGTATATAAATTTCAAACCCTTCAACTTGAATATAAATTGTATGAAGTTTCTTTTTACAGGAGTACATTTTCACAAAAGATCCTGAAACCCTCTGTTACATACAGACCTCGTTTATTGTTTAACTTCCTTGATTCTGATGCTTAGAGGAAGTCCAACATAGCGCATCAAAGACAAGTTACTGTGTCTTTTCTACACCATGAATGTGCAAATTTTACACTGAGTCGACCGCTCTTTTTTATGAAGTTAAGCCAAACTTTTTAGCCACTTCTTTGCTCGTGCTCGCCAGCTTCTCCTTTGTTGGTGTTGGCGGCTATTTCTTCTGGTCGGCGAAGTGGGCATCAAAACAAGGAATCAAAACATCTGAACAATCCCGGGAGAATCAGCATGTTAGTCCTGGTTTCCATCAATGCAGGAAACTCGATGCCCAACTGTACCCCCAAATCGGGATCTCTAAAACCAACCTTAAGCCTTAGCCCAACTCCAACCACACCTTTAAAACCTTATCCCTAAACCACTGCCCTACACATATTCGTAACCCTTTGACCATAAACCCAGCCCTAACCCCTAACCCTACTAAAGTTGCCTGTGTGTGTACATCTACTGTAGCTCCCCTACACCGAACCCCACCCTTTACCCTAATCTTAACCCCTAAACCCAACCCTAATCTCTAAACCTACCCTGACCATACCGCTCAACGTTAACCCTAACTTCTTACCTCCAACCCTATGCAAAAAGACCTATTCATGGTTTATTCTGGACTCATAACCCTAACATTAACTCTGACCCCCATCGCTAAGCCTAACTTTAGGGTTCATGTTAGGGTTTAGTGTTAGACGTAAATGTTGGGGTTAGTGCTGAAGTTAGGGTTTCTGGTCAGATTGGGTCTTAGGGTCAAACGAGATAACATAATGCGTCAGTAAAGAATTCAAAATGTTTCATTTTCAGAACTAAAATTTGAACTTGAAGTGTTGTGTTGTCACAAGTAACAGACGCTCATCTAATACTCTTTAATCCTGTACTATGCAGTATGTTCAATGACTACTTCCACCATACTCCTCCACACGATGTAACATGTAGGAAGGACGTTCATTTCGATTTATGTTTCAATCCAACGTTGATATAAATAGAGGCTTTTTCCAGCTCAGGAGATGATGAATGATGAAAATATGTTAATCCAAATTAATTAGCATTTTAATGCCTGCTTTATCCATTCAATAAGCTCTCTCATTAGTGTGTAAATAAAGCATATTGGTGACACAGACCTGGTTACATTCTAAGCCTTTAAAATGGTTTTCCAATCATCTTTGTGGTCGTTTAGTCACAGTTTAGAACTGATGAGAAGAAAACAGCGCAGTGTGAGATGAAAAAATGTGAAATTATACCACATTTTGCTTTCCAGTGTTCTTTATTTTGTTGCAAAACTGCCAGTAATGTTCCGCTTAACCACCTATTAGAGGATTAAACTGCTGGGTCTCATTATGGGTGTCCTCTGTTAAATGCATGTTTCTTTCATTTGATGGAAACATCTGTCTGTTTTTTTTGCAGATGCCAAATGTATTAGAAACACTATAAACTTTTTTCAAATTGTCAGTACTACATTACATAAAGTGTACGATGTTTTCAGTGACTTTGAACGAATATGACCTCGGTTGATGTGTATGATAACATTTAGTTTACAATCTTTTATGATGGGCACTTACAAGTGCTGTCCCTGCAATTTCCTGCATTTATGATGCACAAATAATTCACCTTGATTGGCTTTATTTCTTGATTTAGTCAACATAAGCACAGTTTTGTTTCAGACCCCAAATGAAGACTGGAAATGTGTAAAAGGGGATTAAAACAGAAATGAATTAAAAATATCAGGCTGCCATGAATGTTGCTGAGGGTGATATTTAAATCTCTGCCGAGCATGATAAAAATGCATGTATGCATGGCGCAGGAACACAATGCATTTTCCACATTTCAACGGTATGAATTGCTTATTTTTTTATATTTATTTATTTTATTTGTATTTATTTATTTATTTTTATAAATGTCATGGGGTTACTTGCAGTCATCCGAATGCTATTCTGACCTATTCATTTAAAAATAAAATAAAATATGATATTTGATCATCATAAAATATGATAAATAAAATAATAATAATAATGATCATACCATATAATATATATCAAATGTATTTTTTTCATCCATCCATTCATTTTCTATGCCGCTTATCCTCATTAAGGTCACGGTGGTATGCTGGAGCCTATCCCAGCTGACTTTGGGCGAGAGGCGGGGTACACCCTGGACTGGGCAGGGCACATATAGACACACAGCCGTTCACACTCACATACATGTGGACTATTTAGAGTCGCCCATTAACCTAACAAGCATGCTTTTGGAATGTGGGCGTACCCGGTGAAAACCCACGCACACACGGGGAGAGCATCCCAACTCCACATAGAGATGCCCAAGCGGAGATTCGAACACAGATCTTCCCGATCTCCTGACTGTGTGGCCAACATGCTACCCACTCTGCCACCGTGCGGCCCATAAAATATTTCAATAAATACAAACAAAGGTACCTTTTGTTGTAATTTTTTCCCATGACTGTAAAGGAAAAGGAAAAATATTCTACCTAACAAACATGTATACAAATGAAAATACACCCGATATCCCACGGACTCTCCTAATCGAGCGCGTGCACACAAAGTGTCACAATTGGTAGTATTGTTACATTCCTACTGAGGATAGGTGGCATATCTACAAAATGGATGAAAGGAGCAAGCTTGTTTGCTGCTCGCCACCCACGTTTGTTTACACGCTTGAGAGGTGGTTTGATGAGGTCATCCTTTGCGCGCCAGCAAATACGGGAGCCCATTTTTGCAGAGCTGTTGGAAGTGCGAATCTATCCATCTATCTATCTATCTATCTATCTATTCATGCACTTGGCACCTTCTATAATCATGGGAAACGTGAATTCACTACCGAGCAAGATGGACGAGCTGGCAAGAACGTCAAGACGTTCACATTTAATGGCTAAGAGGTAGCATCCCAGAGGCTAACGTGAAGAGCTAGCCGAATTCAGTACAGTCAAAGCAGCATAGCATAGCATAGCATAGCATAGCATAGCATAGCATAGCATAGCATAAAGAGGTGTAGTTCAGCATAATTGGCTGAATAATGAGCATAATGATCACACAGTTCGAAATAAGTGCATTAATCCTGATTAATCTAATAACTTCCTGAAAATGGCACTAAGATGTGTCATGGATGGATCTATGTAATGAGAAAATAAACATTATAATACTAGAACATTTGAACAGTGATGAATTTCGAGCAGGAGTCATCGGCTTTGCTCTCGTTTTAATGTACAATTATTTTCCCCAAGTGGTCGTCCATTATGAGGCCACCCACTGGTGTATGGCGCCAATCATCCATGTGGCAATCAATTCATCGGTCGCCATGGAAACGACACCGGCTGAATAGGAGTTAAGTAGGGGAGCGCGCAGAGATTGCTAACACCTGCTCTCCTTCCTTCTTTCTCTATGTGCACACATTCATAAAGTTCTTCACAAACACATGTGAGGCGTTATGTAATATTTCCAGCACACACGCCCAACGACACCCCACCAATCGCATTTGACCAAGCCTCTTTGCCTTTTCGTATTCCTAATATTTCAGCCCAAACTGCATTAGAAGCAGATATACTTAATTCAATGAGTGTGTATACTAGCTGCAAAAATACATACATTGTTATATTGTTGTAAATTACATCCTTTGCAATCAATAAAAAACATTAAATAATAATGTTAGTATTGCTACTCTAAATTACAATATAGAATACAACTAATACCAATGAACTGTCTAATGAATTTAAATGTGTGTGAATGTGTGTATACGGATACACACACATACACACACATATATATATATATACACTCAACAAAAATATAAACGCAACGCTTTTGTTTTTGCTCCCATTTTTTTTTAGATTAACTCAAAGATCTAAAACTTTTTCCACATACACAATATCACCATTTCTCTCAAATATTGTTCACAAATCTGTTTAAATCTGTCAGAGTGAGCACTTCTCCTTTGCTGCTCACAGGTGTGCCATATCAAGATGCTGATTAGACGCCATGATTAGTGCACAGGTGTGCCTATACCGCTTCTCCTCATTAGGGTCCCAGCTGTTCTTCGGACGACAGGCGGGGTACACCCTGGACTGGTCTCCAGCCAATCGCAGGGCACATATAGACAAACAACCATTCACACTCACATTCATACCTATGGACAATTTAGAGTTGCCAATTAACCTCACTTGCATGTTTTTGGAATGTGGGAGGAAACCGGAGTACCCGGAGAAAACCCACGCACGCACGAGGAGAACATGCAAACTCCACACAGAAATGCCCAAGAGAGAATCGAACCCAATCTTCCCGATCTCCAGACTGTTTTTGTGTTGTGCTAACCACTAGACCACCGTGCGGCCATGTTTCAGGTCATCAAACAAATTTAAATTTTAATCAGTGACAACACAACTGAACAAAAATGCAGTTTTTAAATGAAGGTTTTTACTTGTATTATTAAGGGAGAAAAAAAATCCAAACCTACATGGTCCTGTGTGAAAAAAGTGACTGTCCCCTAAAACTAATACGTGGTTGGTCCACCCTTAGTAGCAAAAACTGCAATCAAGCGTTTGTGATAACTTGCAGTGCGTCTCTTACAGCGCTGTGGAGGATTGTTGTAATTCAGCCACATTGGAGGGTTTTCCAGCATAAAGCACCTTTTTAAGGTCATGCCACAGCATTTCAGTAGGATTCAGTTCAGGACTTTGACTAGGCCACTCCAACGTCTTCATTTTGTTTTTCTTCAGCCATTCAGAGGTGGACTTGCTGGTGTGATTTGGATCATTGTCCTGCTGCAGAACCCAAGTTTGTTTCATCTTGAGGTAAAGAACAGATGGCCAGACATTCTCCTTCAGGATTTTTTGGTGGACAGCAGAATTCATGGTTCCATTTATCACAGCAAGTCTTCCAGGTCCTGAAGCAGCAAAAAAGCCCCAGATCATCACACTACCACCACCATATTTTACTGTTGGTATGATGGTCTTTTTTTGATGCAGTGGGACACACACCTTTCAAAAAGTTCATATTATTTAGTATTTTCCCAAAGGTCTAGGGGATCATCAAGATGTTTTATGGCAAAACTGAGACAAGCCTTAATGTTCTTTTTGTTCAGCAGTGGTTTTCATCTTGGAACTCTGCCATGCAGGCCGTTTTTGCTCAGTGTCTTTCTTATGGTGGAGTTATGAACACTGACCTTAACTGAGGCAGTTCTTTGGATGTTGTTGTGGGGTCTTTTGTGACCTCCCTTAATATTAAAAAGTTGCATTTAAAAAATGCATTTTCAGTTCAGTTGTGTTGTCATTGACTAATATTAAAATTTGTTTGATTTAAGTGTGACAAACATGCAAAAGAATAAGAAATCAGGAAGGGGGCAAACACTTTTTCACACCAATGTATGTAATATAGGCCAAGCGGCGCTCTGCTTCAAACGTGGTCGAGGCAAAAACTTGGGTGTGGTCTGCTGAGGGAGCAGCATCACAGCAGCTGACAGGAAGAGGCTAGACAAACTGATAAGGCCTGCTCTGTCCTGGGATGTCCTCTGGAACAGGTGGAGGAGGTGGGCAACAGGAGGATGACAGCCAAGCTTCCCTTCATGATGGACAAAGACTCCCACCCACTCCAACACACACTCACTACGCTAAGGAGCTCAATTCGTGACAGGATGACACATCCAAAGTGCGTGAAGGAGAGGTAACGCAGGTCTTTCCTTCCTGCAGCTGTCAGACTCCATAACAAAAACTGCTCCAAAAATCCTATACAATAACCATGCAATTAACCGTGCAATTAACTGTGCTATAACTGTGCAATAAACCTGTGGCTTTTCTAGGCGCAGCCAAGGCGTCTCAAGCATGCCCAGCCGGGATAAGGCCCCGAGGCAGACCTCGCACACGGTTGAGGGATTATGTCTCACAGCTGGCCTGGGAACACTTTGATGTCCGGTGGAACTTGGAAGAGGTGGCCGGGGACCGGGAAGTCTGGACTTCCCTATTGAGACTGCTGCCCCCGCTTAAGCGGAAGAAAATGGATGGATGGATAATGATGATGATTATTATTATTATTAAACGTCTGTGGAGTTAATGAAGAGTCTGTAAGTGCCTGACATGATGCACTGACATGACGTACTGATCTACATTCTAATAGACATTACACACTAATGAGCCTTTTGAGCAAGACACAGAAAGAACACATTTATCTTTGACAGAAAATGGCTGTTCTTAGTGTAACAGCCTAGTCTGAGCGTGTAACAATTAAAGTGAGTGAGGGTTCACATGCATGACTATAATAAAGACATGTGTATGTACACCTACCGCCATCCATCAAGACACCACCACTACCACTTCATTAAGAAATAATCACTAAAAGACGTGTGACTGCACAGGAATGACAGCACGAAAGCCTTACATGGCAGATGATGAATTCACCAGAAAACCAAGTATATTAAATGTCATAATTAAGTAGCATTATTTATGTGTGCAGAAAAATCTATGGTTTGATTAATATGATAAACATGCATTTATACAAATAAAGACCTCATCCCTAATAGACACAGGACACTCTCCACCAGGTAGCTCTAACTATCCTTACTGTAACGTTTGAATTTACCACAACACTAAGCACATGCACAGCAGACATGGCATCTGCAAAGCTGACGATGAAGGTGGTGTTGAATTTTGGAGCAAAATCTGTTAAACATAACAATAATACAATCTTTTTTAATACAATTTTTAATTATTGTAAATTTTATTTTATTTAAATTATATTATTATTATTAATCTGCGATTGGCTGGCGACCAGTCCAGGGTGTACCCCGCCTGTCGCCCGAAGTCAGCTGGGATAGGCTCCAGCATACCCCCGCGACCCTAATGAGGAGAAGCGGCAAAGAAAAAAAACGGGTGGATGGATTTTATTTTATTTTAAAATAGCATTTGAACAGATAAAGAATTACAACAGAGTTGCATTTTGGAGCAAAATAACAATCAGATGTCCATATATTTAAATAATTACATACCACTATTTATGAGAGTATGTACATAATTATTCTTAATTATTATTATAAAAATGCATTTGTACAAATAAAGGCCTCACCCCTAAGAGACGCAAATGTCTTTACCGCAACACAAGCTACCTGCACGGTGGACATGGCATCTGTAAAGCTGACACTTATAGTGGAATTACATATTGGATTCACCCCCGATAAATGCCTGGTACTCTCTGCAGTGGAGTAAATAATACAGCAAAATGTGTCGATGTGTGTCATATAAACTGTTAGAGTGGGAGAAAACAATCGTAATTGTAATCTAATTAATCACAATATTCTACTTAATTAATCATGATTAATCACCATTTGCAACTCTGTGAAATATGCCCATTTTTACTGTATTTTATGAACAAAAAGATAAATAATCAAAAGTATAAATGTCAGGACACAATTACACATATATTAGTATGTATTAGCAGCTCCAAATGAACTGAAAATTTAACCCAAGCAAAAAGCACACGTCTGAAAAGCTATTTGCCTAACACTAGTCTCTTTTATAGTAGCACAACATTTGAATCACACTTTAACCGTGTTATTATGCGCCATGAAGAGTAAACACCAAGTAATTTAAGTTAAATTCACGTTTTGAGTGTACATGTATTTTCTGGAACTTCCGAGCACACTTAAATGCATGGAACTGTACTTCCGCAGTAACAATATCCACTTATTGTTTTTCTTTGTCTTTCTGTTTATTTGGACCACACGTACGCGCATAATGAAGATATTATTGTGGTTTTCAGAGTGTGCATGAATGCGTCTCACGGCCATCTCGTGAAATGAGGAGGATCAGAGACGTGTTTCCTGAGTTGGAGATACAAATATGGTGTTAGAATTGCACTGCTGTTGATGTCTTCAGGTCAGAATAAAGTTACAAAAGAGCGTCAGACTGTGTGTGACTGTGTGGGGACACTTCACTACGCTACCGTCTGCCGTGATAACAGAGAGGTACGGCTTGACATGATGCGCGTGCGGTAATGACGCTAAAAATTTTAACCTAATTAATTAAATAAATTAGTTACCGCCGTTAACGCGGTATTTTTGACAGCCCTAGTTTTTAGATATCGACTTTTTGAGGTCATTTGTAAGAGTCAGTAAAGAGATGACAAAGGAAGTGCGCTAACTCTATTTTTTTAAAAAAAAGCTTATTAAAAAGTAGTTTTGTCGGAAGCGGCTGAGTAGCCTTATGGAGGGAGTCAGGGTCAAAGACAGATAAAGAAGGGATAGAGAGGACGGGTGAAAGGGCTGGAGGCGGAGGAGAGCCCGTTGAGGATTAACGACAGCCAGGCTAGGCCAGGCGCCGCCGCTGGCTCAACTATTGCATGTCTACATCAGTGAAAGGTTAGCATAAACAGTAGTGACAGCTCTGCCACTGGCCTGCCAGCGCCGTGGCTTTACTCATAACATAGGGGGAGATGATGGAGGAGGAGGAGGACACCACGGAGGGAATGATTGAGACAGACAGAGGACAAAGTCAGGAAGAAGTGGAGAAGAGAGAGAAGCGAGGAAAGACGTGGAAAAAAAAAAGTGTAACGTGACTGACTGGCTGTGGACATGGAGCTTTTAAATGCTGACGTGATGCTGAATCATTATCCTGCAGACATGATGCTTGTCACACAGCCTGGTTGAAAAGGTTGACAAGAGGACACTTGTGTGTTGTGTAGGACCACTACTACGTGTCATTTACTACACAAGACTGTGGCATTCATGTTAGAACCCACTGGACACAACATTAGGTACAGTCTAATAAGCTCCGACATTCTGCCTAAACAAAGATACTGTATTGTACATTTTTGGTTAAGGGAATTAAAAAATATGTTTATTATTTTGGCTTTTCAGTAGTTTGTATGGTGCTCTTGCGCAAATTCCAAACAGGCAATTTTGTGGAGTTGAAAGAGACCAGGCCTTTAAAGACATTTTTGTTCTCAAAAGCCTTCTCTCGGAGATACCGTCTGATGGTTATTGGACTGCACTCGGCACCAGTAATAACCTTCATTTGGGCCGAGGATCATCCCGTGTCTTGACGGACAGCCAATTGGATCCTGCGGCTCAGGGCCGGTGACATTTTATTGGGTCTACCACTTGACTTTTTTGTTCCACAACCCTCAGGATCTTTGAAGAAGTTTTAAATGACCGTCTCACTGCGTCCAACCTCCGAAGCAATGGTGCGCTGAGAGATAAGAGTTGCTTATGCAGTTCATCAGTCCGACCGCATTCAAAAAGAGAAAGCTTTTTTCTTTTTTTTATATGACATATTTGCCAAGATTTTGGCTTTTAAAGGCTGTGGTCTTAAACTTTTGATTAACTGAGGAACTTTAATGCTTCAATTTCACTTTGATGCTTGTTTGCAATAAATTGGTTAATCAAAAATGTTTTTTTGTCTTACTCCCATTTCCCAAATTCCGAAATGAAAATTCTGGCAATTGTTCAACTAGCCTTAAGATTTTGATCATATAGATTTTGATCATATAGATATATACTTTTATTCATTAATTTACTGCACACTCTTATCTTTATTTTTGCGACTACAAAGTTTTGTACTCTGGGATTATCAATGACTCCATGAAAGGCCACAATCAATGCTGTACATGTGTGCTGTCTGACAGGCGATCAATATCTGGTGTCAATTTTTGCCCAGCGATTGACAGTGACTTGCGGCTGCGGGGAAACTAAAATCGTTTGTTCTGTTTCACACTGCAAATCCATCTTCAAGGCATAAAGACAACGATCAGAAATCCATTTACACCCTCGGTGTGACACGTCAAGGTTATTATGATTGTAAATATGGAGGCTGAACAGAACGCATCGTCAGCAAAACACTAGAACCATTTCCTGGTTCACCGTTGACTACGCAAGATGACTGGACTGCACCTATTTTTTATTTTATATATCAAAAAACAACTAACAAAAAGAAAAAAGTTAAACTGTGTCATTTCATTTGTTTATCTCTCTGTATGTTAGCAGGCTACTTCCTGGTTCCTACTTCCTGGATAGCGAAGACAACGGGCCTGTACCATTTTGGACTCTGGGGAGCGGGGACAGTTCCATTAAGACTCAAATGTCTAACAAAGATTTAAAACAATTTTTTTGTTGATCATGATCTTGTTTTGTCTGTTTGGTTGTTAGCTAGCAGGCTCCTTCCTGGTTGATTAACCATACGGGACTCTACCATGTTCATTCTGGGGTGGGGGACAGTTCCATCTTGACTAAAACGATTTAAAGAAAAACTTTTTCTAAAAAGAATTTAAAAATAATCTTTTTCCTTCCATTTTGTCCGTGCATTAGATATCCAGCAGGCTACTTCATAACCCAGGCTAAGACATAACACATTCAGATAAGATATACAAGTCATCCCTCATTTATCACAGTTAACTGGTTCCAGACCCGACCGCGATAAGTGAATTTCAAAGTAGGATTCAATATTAATAAATGGAACCTTTTCATAGTTAGAGCATAGAAAACCTGTTTATGACTTTCTAAATACAATCTTTACCATTATTAGAGCCCTGTAGACATGAAAGCACCCCTGTAGTCACCTTTACACTCCTGTTATTCATTGTTTACACCACATTGCTCAACTGTAATGCGCAGGTTTACGGGATCACTGCAGGGACACAAGAGACGGCCATGGCTTTAACCATTAACAAGCTAGCGAGCTAATTAGTTAGCCTCCAATTTATTTACTGTATTCTAAACTTAAAAAATGGGTATAAAACGTAGTGGGGAAGAAGGACAAAGAAGCCAAAAACTTACCAGTTCCACACCGAATGGGAGGAGAACTTCTTTTCGCTTTACCATGTCGGACATGCCATCGCTGACTCCTTGCAGTGTGATGGTAATCTAAAGTCATGTGTCAATAATGGAACATTACTGACACCGAGTGGCTGGAATGCTACATATAAATTTGTATTTCAATATTTTTTTGACTAATAATACGCCATAGTCAACCACAAAACAGCAATCAGTTATTATTAATTAATACATTTTTGAAAAACGGCGATAGAACGAGGGATTGATAATGCACATCAGCTTTGACTTTGGAAAACAGTGATGGACATTTTTGCCTCTTTTCTGATATGTTGTTTGTGTTGTAAGTGTTTGTGTTTGGTTCATTATTTTATCCGTCTGGTGCATAACCGATTGCTCGATTAATCGAAACAACAAGTTCTGCGAGGTTAGCTAACTTGATTTCTTTTTTCCTTGCCAGGATGGAACTTATCATTAATGCAGACTTAACCCATACATGCTGGCGATATCGGCCATGCCTAGCCTACTTTCGTACTTTGCGATGACTTCTTTCTTGAATTCAATCGTGTTTCTTGCCTTCTTTTCTGGTATTCCTGGTACTTGCACCTGTCGTTGGCCCTGTGGTGGGTTATTTAGCAGTTGCATGAATAAAAAAAACAAAAACAAAAAAACAATGATGCAAAATGTTTGTGAGATGCTCACTCAACGAGAAACAAAGGAAGACTGAGTCACCAGTGCGTGGTATGCTTCGTTTGGGCGCTCGATTCTGTGCAGTGATACCCGGGCAAATTGATTAGTTTGACAGTAGAAAAACCAAGACAGTGTACGAAAACTGGGCCGAAATTGTCGCAAAAACTAATGTTACAGGGCGTATGAAAGCCGAAGTACGATTAGACATTCTGGAATCCACCGTTTGCATTTTGGGTCAGATTTCCAATGTGATGAAAATTCCTCTTTATGCATTTTTTCTCAGATTTGCATCACAATTCCACAGTTTCTTCATCTGCATCTGTGCCACAACTCCACAGATGTCTATTGTTACCTACCTACCTACATACCTAACAAACGTTGTCCAAAACAACCTCTTGCCCTCGGGCAGCGGAGGTAAAAATGGAAACATTGCTGGTTCTTCAACCTAAACTGTACCATCAAGACAAAACCACTCACTATCTTTCTATCTGCTGGTTTTGATGGTCACACTGCATCCAGGGGCTCGAAAATAGACTTGGAGCAGATTGCACTTACAGGAGTGGAGAGCCACTTGATTCGTACAAGAACAAAACAGATAAGAAGGCCTCGGGCATTGAATTAGGACCGAATTAGCCTCCTCTCTCTTCCGTGTTATTTCCGTGCAGCCGCTCGTGGCATTGTAAGCCAAGTAATCCACTCGTTATCGCGAAGCACATCATTTTATGTTAATAGCCTCGCCGTGTTCACACACCATTAGGCATCGGGAATCTGGATAATGCGCTACACCGCCGCTTTGCCTTCCGCGGTCTCCATCTCGAGCGAGGACGTGAATGCTACATAAAAATGTCTTGACATTGAGGCACTGTTTAAATGACTAATAACCTTCATTAGGCTGATTTTATTATGATAGGTGAGCCGCGATAGGACAGGACCCGACTAATGGAGCAATCATGTGACTGTGGATTAGGGGAGAGCAGACGGAAGATTGGAAAAAGAGGAAATGGACACAAAGGGAGACAGAAGAGCCGGAATTGGATTGGGGGGAGTTGGAGGGAGGTGCAGGAAAGAGACACCAAAGAAATTGGAATGGAAAGAATGAAATGAAAGCCAGAATCTCCGTTTGAAACTGCATAACTTGTCTGCTTTTGATGAAAATATTTCTTTGCTATGATCTTTATTTGACACAAGCAGACATGCACCCACAGTTAAATACAGGCAGTCCTCGTGTTACGACATTTTGTGTTACAGCGTACTCCCATTCATTATTGGTACAGTGCTGTTCAAGAAGAACGAGAACTAGTTACGTGTGCGTGGCGGAAGAATATTTAGGCGGAAGAATACGTTGTTTTGTTGTGCGTTGCTACACTGAGGAAGGAAAATGTCTTTTTTTTTTTCATTATGTCTCCCAGGCGTAAGGCAAAGTCTTCTGACGGCAGTGCCTCAAAGTAAAGGAAAGTGAAATGAAATGAGACATTGTAAAAATGCTCCTAAAGTGGAGAAATGCCATTCCAAGCCGCTCAAAAGCTGTGCCAATCATGAAGGATGAAGATGATCTCTTTGAACATGGGAAATGGCCTGCTCCAATGAAATGGACAGTGATAACTAAAACAGTGTAGTGGTCTTCCTCCTTCCAATGAGCCTGTCTTCTTGCAACTTCCCTTCCAGTGTGCAAGACAAGTTCTGACTGAGTATGGAGAGAAAGTGTCTTTTTATCCAATTAAACAAAAAAAAGAAAACGATTTGCAAGCGAAAAAAAAAAAAAAAAAACGATTTGCAAAAAAAAATAATGGATTTGCAAGCAAAAAAAAAAAAACCTTTTATTTGCAAATCCCACATTTGGATGTAAATCAAATTTCTGGATTTGCAAATCTCATTTGCAGGTGTGTTAATTATTGTGGGAGGGGCCTCCTGTGAATGACGTTACAGGTCTTTTTATTGATCAGTCTCGAATGCAGGCTGGCAACTTGGTTTGGTTTAATTTGATTTGAACATGCATGCAGGTTCCAATGGAATACATCTCATGAATCATTTGAGAGTTCCACATGTCCGAAATGAGTAGGAAGAAGCAAAGTTTATTTAATCCTACCCCCCATCCATTCCACATCTTGTACAGTACATATTATTTACTTCCTGCATTCCATGTTATATTATTCCATATAATAATCAGTGTAATAATAAATAAATAATACAAAATAAAACAAGCATGAAAGAACAATAAATATAATAATCAATATAATAATAAATAAGATGAAGGCAAGCATTATAAAGCAAGTTCAAGTTCTGTCTTGTATTTAGCAAACATCAACTGCTTGTATTGTTTTTTTAATTTGCTCATCTCTGTACATTGTTTGAGTTCCTTGCTCAATCTGTTCCATAATTTAATTCCACATACAGAAATGCTGTGGCTTTTCAGCATTCTCGCATATAAATGTTTTAGGTTTAATTTTCCTCTAAGATCATATTTCTCCTCACTTACAGAGAAATACTGTATGACGTTTTTGGGTAACAAGTTATTGTTAACTTTATGCATTATTTTAGCAGTTTGAAAATGTATTAAATCAGCAAATTTATGACATGAGATTTCCAACAAATTTTTTCATCTATTATGATCCCAACAAATGTATTTTCTTTCGCTCTTTCAATATCCCCTCCGTCTATTTGTATTTGGTCATACGTATCCTTTCTGCTATTTCCAAATAGCATTATTTTAGTTTTACTTAAGTTCAAGGATAATCTGTTTTTATCAAACCATGTCTTTTAATTTGACCATTTCATCCTTGACCTTTTTAATTAGTTCTTCTGTGCTTTCCCCAGAACAAACGGCAGTGGTATCATCCGCAAATAATACCAACTTTAAGTCCTTTGTCACTTTATAAATGTGATTGATATACAAATTGAACAGTTTTGGTCCCAATATTGACCCCTGGGGTACTCCACACCCATCCATCCATCCATCCATCCATCCATCTTCTACCGCTTATCTGAGATCGGGTCGCGGGGGCAGTGGCCAAAGCAGGGATGCCCAGAGTTTCCTCTCCCTGGCTACTTTGTTCAGCTCCTCCCGGCGGATCCCGAGGCATTCCCAGGCCAGCTGGTACTCCACACGTGATATTTAAACTTGCAGATATGTACTCTCCTAGCTTTACAAATTGCTTCCTGTTTGCTAGGTAGCTTTTAAACCAATTCAAAACTAATCCTCCGATTCCGTATCTTTCGAATTTTGCTGTTAAAATATTGTGATAAATTGTATCAAAGGCTTCTGCGCTCAGTTGTACAGCTGGCTGTTTGATCTTTCAACCTGATGGTGCTACACGGACAGGAAAGAGTGACTTTGAAATGTGAGTAAAGCTTTTTTGCTCCTTAGAACATCTAATGCCATACATGTAAAGCTTAGTGTGACATTTAAAACTTCAATTTGTGTTAAAATACGAGACCTCGACTATCTTAGTGTTGATCACCACCGTGCACCTCCATAGTGGGCTTGTCCAGGCTGCTCCACTCATGGAGCTTTTTCAGCCCTGTTTCCAGTTGGCACGGATTGCAGGGGGAACGTTTTGAGTGTCACACAGTACAAGAAGACCTGACTGCTGCACAAGTTGTAAATGACATTTAAATGGGCAAATATACAGCTTTAACTGTCCACTCTCAATGGTTATGTATAACTGACGGACGTCTTCGGTCCCTTCTGAGCGGTAACAGGGACCAGACAACGCAACAGTTTGCATATTAAGGGCTGCTTTGAATCTACAACTAAGATGAAAGTTCCGAATAACCATATAAGTACCAATTTCTCCGGTGGTGAGTAGTTCTATGTCAACTGCCTTTAGTGTTTTCATTCTTTTGAGGGTGGAAGTTGTCAGCTCAGCATTCGAGACGGTCACACTTTACAATCAGGTACACAAAAATACAGTAGTTAATGAGGAACTCATGACTAAGTCACGTACATTTAGACTAGTTACTAAAGAACTAATGAGTAGAGTAGTTACTAACAAACTAAGGCACATAAATTTAGAGTAGTTACTGAGGAACTAATGAGTAGTGGTTAGGATTAGTTAGGTTCGTTCCTCATTAACTACTGTAATTTTGTGTACCTTATTATAAAGTGCTACCTTTGAAACTGACCAATAAAAAGGCTTGTAACATTGTCCAACGGAGGCCTCACCCACAACAGAGACTGAGCAAATTCAAAAATGAGATTTGCACCCAAAGATTGAGAGTCACACCCAAAGGTTCAGATGTACAACCAAAAAACCTGGAGTTGCAAACAAAACGTCCCGATTTGCAAATAAAAGCTCTGTTTTTGCTTGCAAATCCATTATTTTTGTTTGCGACTCTGGGGGTAAAAAGCTTTAATACGGCATTAAAAGAACAACACTTGAGTAGAGTTTTGGAGGCTCACGGCAGCTCACGTCAAACGACAGCTAATGCAGCCACTCACCCGGATGTGTGTGACAGTCAGACGGCTAAGCTAGTAAAACAAAAAGTAATTGAATTCATTGGACGGGAGCAGCCTTTCTCAGCAGTGGAAGTTCGCCAAAGTCCCCTTAAAGAAGGTGTCTCATCCTCTGGAATTTGTCTGGTAAGTAAGATGTGTTTTTGTGTAAATTAAGGTGATTTTATGATTCCATTTTTTATATCACATAGCGATTAGCAGGGTTGCAGCCAGGAATTCTGGATCCCATGAAAAAAAAATCACGTTGCCCCCCACCCCTTTATTAATTAATGACCAATTTTGTTACAAATTACTTATTTTTTGGGCCCCCTGGCACTCAAGGGACCTTGGAATTGTCCTGACTTTTCCCCTTTATACGGCACCCCTGGCCAATAGCACTCATTGTAAATAAATTCAAGACTGTAAAATTAATCCATGTCATCGGCATCAGCCAGTTTCAGTCCTGGATGATCGGTATCGGAATCAGCAGCATAAAATCCTGATCGGAGCGCCCCTATTTGGAAGGTTTCATTTGGTACTTGTAAAAAAAATCATCACAGTTGATTGGTTCCAGACAATGAGTGGAGAATAACGGGTGGTTGGACCCCAAAGCAGAGATGACAAAAACTGGGTCGAAACAATGTTTAACAACAAATAGCGAGTGGCAAAAAGTACTTAACAGAAAAACGAAGTTTAACACAAAAACAGGGCGAAGCCACATGTTACAAAAATACAACTAAGGGAGCTGCTGAAAAACCTAAGCAGAGCTTGCACATGAACTCACAAATGACAAGTCAGAAAATGGCCAACGAGCAGGATATGTGCAGGGTAGCACAAGAAAAGGAGAAGGTTGGACTGGAAGCGAGCATAGACATTGCAACAACCTTGCAGGGAATCAGCGCGCAAGCTTGGCTTGGGGAGGCTGATTGGAATTGCTTGCAGGTGCGTGCAGGTGGCTCCGCCCTGGCAGGACCAGCAGTGCACTGCAACAGAGAGCAGACATGCGGCAGCAGAACATAACAACATTTTTATAAAAGTAGGATTCCTTATTTATAAATCAAATATTTTCATAGTGCAGCACAGAACATGAGCTAACACCTCTATTGTCACATTTACACTCCTATTACCCAGTATAGTAGACACAATAAGAGAAAATAAGACATTTCAAACATAAATAACACATAATATAGACTCACACGTTTGCACTGGGAGAGTTCATTGTTGTTCTTTTTTAATTTCCTGTTCTATACAGTCATTCCTGCTGTGGCTATTGTGTGTAATGTAACATTACTGACACCTAGTGACCAGTGTCAAATACCACATATCATCACAACGTGTCTTTGAATGCGTCTGCTGAATGCCTTATATTTGTATTTATGCTTGAAAATGCTTAATTTAGGCAAACATATGTACAATTTCCTTAAATATGCATATTTTTTTATAAAAATGTATAAGCCGTATTCAACTGGAAAACAGCAAGGATTTATTAATCAAATTGGAAAACCGTGATTGAGTTAAGTGTGAAGTGGCGAGAATAATAAACGTCTTAACCCTAATTAGCTTTTCTGCAAATAGTGCCATCTATTAGGTGGAAGGCCATAAATTGTAGAAAAAGATTTTTAAAAGAGCATTAAGCAATATTGCTGGTACATTAAAATAAATGTCAAATAAAATCGGATTAAAAAACTAAATAAAAAAGAATAATTATGGAGAACACACAGAAGCGGCTACCTGAAACACAACATTGCGCAGCGACCACATGTGAGTCCACTCAGTAGTAGCAGTAATAAACGGAGGTCATTGCAGTGCATAATTCTGCTAACAATCAAAACAATACCTCTCGCCCTTGCTTGACAGAGGTAATAAGCGATGTACTGTAATGTATAGTATACGCTCTTCAGTATAAATACAACAGTGTGACTTTTCTGTAGTTGCTGTGCATGCATAATGATTTAATGGCTTGTGGGTGGCTCTCCACTGTCAGGATATCTATTCTTTCTCCCTCTCATGGAGACACTGTGGGTGGACAGAAAGCTTCTATCTCGCATGCGTTTTAATGTAACATCAGCCCTAAAGGAAGGATAAATAAGAGTGGTGCATTCAGTTTTCTTATCAGACATCCACATGCGCGACAGGCGATAGCATTAGAGACTAATTACAACTGCTTTGCATCTTTTTAACCACGCGTTGTGGATTATGCCACTCATGTCAGTCCACTTTTATTTAAATATTCCAGACTTGGGTGTGTTTGTAATCGGATTTTTGGGTACAGTACAGCGGCTGTACAGAGGGTTCCCACATGGTGTGCATTAAGTGAGGGAAAGGTGTAACGGCCTGCAATATACAGTGGATCATGGCCTGCCAATTTGCAATTTTTTTTATTAGGCCATTTTTTCCACAGAAAACACATGTCATTCACCAAAGGTCAGTAATACTTTATAAAATGTATAAATGTGTATATTATAATAAAGGTAAAATGTACAGAATACATGTACCACTGTTAAAAAAAAGACCACAATTTCTAATTTTTATGTGTTCATGCTTCACTGATGTTTTTTCGTCAAGTGTTGAGATTTTGCACTTTGTTAGGCGGTTCTTGAACGCACCATAGTTGCTGTGAGACGCAAAAGTGAAAGTTATATATAACTTCTTCATGGATCATCTTACATTATCATTTATGAGTCGTGACTACCTATTGGGGATGAGCCGGATACTCGTCTAAAACGAGCTCGACTGAGGATATAGTCGGACAGTGGAAGGAGTATTTTTAGGCACTTCTCAATCCCACTGACATACCTGCCATAGAGGAGAAGCAGAGTCTGAGGAAACAAGAGCGGACAGTTCCATCACCGTGGCTGAGGTATCTGGGGTAGTCAAAACGCTCCACAGTGGCAAAGCTCCGGGAGTGGACGAGTTTCACCCTGGATTCCTCAAGACTCTGGTGGTTGAGGGACTATCTTGGCTGACACGTCTCTTCAACATTGCGTGGAAGTCGGGAACAGTACCTCTGGATTGGCAGACTGGGGTGGTGGTCCCCCTTTTCAAGAAGAGTGACCGGAGGGTAAGTTCCAACTATAGGGGGATCACACTCCTCAGCCTCCATGGGAAAGTCTACTCCAGGGTGCTACAGAGAACTTGAGCGTCGGCTACAGGAGGTGCAATGTGGTTTTCGTCCTGGTCGCGAAACACTGGACAAGCTCTACACCCTTGCAAGGGTACTGGAGGGTACTTGGGAGTTTGCCCTACCGGTCTACATGTGCTTTGTGGACTTCGAAAAGACATTTGACCGTGTCCCTCGCTGTGTCCTGTGGGGGTGCTCCGGGATTGGTGTCGCGCTATGTGCCATTCGGTCCTTTTACAACCAGAGCAGAAGCTCGGTTCGCATTGCCAGCAGTAAGTCGAGCATGTTTTTACGGTGAACGCTGGCCTCCGCCAAGGCTGCCCTTTGTCACCGATTCTGTTCATAATTTTCATGGACAGAATCTCTAGGTGGAGCCAAGGCGTCGAGGGAGTCCAGTTCCGTGGCCTTAGGATGTTGTCTCTGCTATTTGCAGATGATGTGGTCCTGATGGCCTCATCGGGCTGTGACCTTCAGCGTTTACTGAGGCGGTTTGCATTTGAGCGTGAAGCTTCTGGGATGAGACTCAGCACCTCCAAATCCGAGGCCACGGTTCTCAGTCAGAAAAGGGTGGATTGCTCCCTCCGGGTTGGGAATGAGGTCCTGCCCCACGTGGAGGAGTTCAAGTATCTCGGGGTCTTGTCCACGAGTGAGGGAAGGTTGAGGGTGAGGTCGATAGGCAGATCGGCGTAGCGTCTGCGGTAATGTGGTGGCTGTACTGGAGCTCTCAATTTATTGATCAACGTTCCCACCCTCACCTACGGTCATGAGCTTTGGGTTGTGACCGAAAGAAAGAGATCGCGAACACAAGCGGCTGAAATGAGTTTCCTCCGTAGGGTGGCTGAACTCACCCTAAGAGATAGTGTGAGGAGCTCGGTCATCTGGGAGGGGCTCAGAGGAGAGCCGCTGCTCCATTGCATCGAGAGGAGCCAGTTGAGGTGGCTCAGGCATCTAGTCCGGATGCCTCCAGGATGCCTCCCTGGTGAGGTGTTCCGGGAATTCCCAGCCGGGGGAAGGCCCCAGGGCAGACCTAGGATATGCTGGAGGAGTTACGTCTCACTGGGAACGCCTTGCTGTCCTCCTGGTGGAGCTGGAGAAGGTGGCCGAGAAGTCTAGGCTTCCCTACTGACACTGCTGCCCCCGCTACCAAGACCCCAGATAAGCGGAGGAAAACGGATGGATGGATGGAATATAATAATAATAACAATATTACAATAATAACTATGACTGTCAAAAATATTGCATTAACGGCGGTAAATAATTTAATTAATGACGTTAATTATTTTGTTATTTTTGTAATTACCACATACAGTAAGGCAAGCCACGCCTCTCTTGTTATTACGACAGACAGAGGCACATCGCATCTCCAAAGTCACGCAGTCTACACTCTTTTATAACTTCATTCTGTCCTGAATACATCGACAGAAGTCCAATTCCAACACCATACAGTATATGTATCTCCAACTCACAAACACGTCTCTAGTCCATTCATTGTTCAGATGAACACTCCAAACATCACGACAATGTCTTTATTATGCGTGTATCTGTGGTCTAAATAAACAGAAAGAAAAACAATAAGTGGATATTCTTATCACTCACTTTGTAACTCTAAATGCGGAAGAACAATTTGCTGCACTTAAGTATGCTCAGAAATACCAGAAAATCCAGCTACACTCAAAAAACATGTGAATTCAACATAAATGACAATGTGTCCTTTACCGCAACGCCTCGTTGCTCATAATAACACAAATGTTCTGCTACTATGAAAGAAACTAGTGTTAAGTAAACAGATTTTCAGACATCTGCTATCTTTTAGCTCGATTTAAATTTTAAGTTAATTTGGAGCTGTTAATATATACAAATACTGTAGATATAAACCTGTCCTGTTACTTATATTTCTTTCAATAAAATACAGTAAAACTGACATATTTCAGACATAGTTGCAAATGAATAGTGGTTAATCATGATTAATTAATTTGAAAACTGTGATTAATCTGATTAAAAATTTGACAGCCATAATGATAACATAATTAAACTGTATTGTGCAAAACATCTCATTCATTGAATGCAACCAATAAGTTATGACTTAATATACAGTATGTCCAGGAAGTACTCATGGATTGTGCAATTCAGTTGTGCAATTCATTTGACTCCAAATTTATGTATTTATTTTCAGCGTCTTGCTTTACTTATCATTATTTAATGTTATCACTTTGTTTTTTTTATTTTAGAGGTAGTTTTCTGTTTGTTTGAACATAAAAACTAAATGCATTCCTATTACTTTTATTTACCGTAATTCAGTTACATTTTCTCCTTATGTTAACATTTAATTTCGATCCTTTTCCTTAGCACTGCACAAACACCGATCTTTTCACTCAGGAAGTGAACAAAATGTAAATGACAAAATGTAAGCAAGTGTCAACATACTGTATAAAAAAACTATGGTGTAACAGACATGGGGAAGGGGTAGGATTCAATAAGCTCTGCTTCTTCCTACTCCTTTGCAGACATGTTGAATTGTGCAAATGTAATAATGTGATGTTTCTTCATGTAATTGCATGTCTGAAACAAATAAAGCATACTATAACCATAAAGGTTCACTTACTGTGCCCACATTGAACTGAACCTGACCTTAAAACTGAGGTACGTACCAAACCATGATCGTGGTATACCCTTCCACCTTTAATTCCGGGGTCCAAATCAAAGTCTGTCTGTTCAGTCTTCTCTGATCTTTTCCAGTCATATGCTCTGATTGATTTCCAGCCTCTGTTTTGCCATTACTTCATAATCACCTCAATGTTAGAGCACACACACTACACTAGACTACTGTACCTCAGCTCACCCTAAGGAGCGACTTCATTTATTTTTTTTGCCTCTGGCTGCAACACAGTGACCTTTCTCAGCGCTGGGTGGGATAGAGTAGCAGCAGCAGTAACTCACAAGGAGGCGTCCCCTGCTTGCCTGCGGCCAAACTCATCAACATGCATGTTGCCGAGGCCCAAAGGACGCACTAAAGGTGCACGTGCATGTACTTGTGTGTTTGACACAGACGTTTTGTGTGTGTGTACATTGTACGGAGTCTCAAAGGTAGTCGTTTATTAGGTCGCCTGCAGTATTTCTAAGATATGAGTATTTTAGGTCATCTTACAGTATTTGATCTAGTAGCTGTGGATGTTTGTGAGTGGGTGTGTTTGTTTGGAGCACCTTTATTATTACCTTTATTATGATGGTGGAGTTAGGGCAAGAAGGTTTTCTCTATTTCTAACACTGTATGTGTTTTGTATTTAATGCAGAGTAGTGATGAATTTGCAATTCATATTCTTTGTTTTGTTTTTTTATATAGTATAGCATTCGCCTGTTTTACTTCCTGTTCCTGGTGGCCATTTTTTCCCCACTGGGGGCGCCCCCAAAATTAATTCTGTCTAGCAACAAGTGGCAGGTTGCTGGGAAGCAGGGGTCAATCATAATCGACTGAAGCTAGTGTGGGTCGATTACATGTGTTACGCACATCATAAACGTCACTTTGTAGATTTTTTAAACTAATAATAGTCCGTAGTCAACCAAGAAACAATGATCATTTATTAATTAATTCATTTTTGAAAAACCACAATAGATTGAGAGAGCGATGTTTGCGCAGCAGAGCATGCACACAGGAGGCAACGAGCGGCTGCGAACAGCCACCCTGGCGAGCAACGCACCCACATCCAGAGCGAATTGTAAGAGTCACCCATGGTTTAGATTGGCTTTCAGATGTGGAGGGAATTTGGGGATATCATAATAGTTCAGAGGAGGAAAAGCGGCCGGTGTTGACAACTCTGGATGTGAATGCGTCGCCCACCAGTGAAACCGGCCACAGCCACTCGCCGCATCACGTGTGTGGCGCCCATAAGGCAGATAGCCCGAAAAGTGATTGGATTCGCCAATCACTTTTGGATTTGCCAATGCCTGGAGGTCCTGCTGGAGCCCAATCAAGCTGATCTCGCATTCAAATTCTCCTTAAAGAAGGAAGTTTCACCAGTGATTTCCAAAAAGTAAGTCAAATATGTTTTTGTCTAAATTTTATCGTTCCCCTTTCACATGATATAGCCCAGGGGTCACCAACGTGCACCGGTGCGCCTCCCAGGGAGCCTCCCACCACCACGTGAGGCGCCTGCAAGCCTGCTTTTCATTCAGGTTTTCAGTTAATAACGTGAGAACACTAGAAAGAAATGCATTCTGAAATACATAATGTGAGTTGTGGACACCAGCATTTTGTTAATGTTCTGGTAAAACAAGCAAATTCGCTTTGTTTGGGTTGAAATAAGCTATGAAAATAAATGTTACAAAAATGAGTAGCTCTTGGCCATTTTCATTTTGTAAAAGTAGCTCTCACAAGGAAAAATGTTTGTGACCCTTGATATAGCCAATAGTACATTTTTTAACAAAATTTTTTTTAACAAAATTTACACGTGATCGGTTTCAGTATCTTGTTGTGTCATTTATCTTTCTGTTAACTAAATACAGTAAAAATTTACATAATTCAGACATAGTTGGTAATGGTGATTAATCATGATTAATTCATTTTTTAAACTGTGATTCATTTGATTACAATTTTTAATCATTTGACAGCCCTAGTTTAAACACACACACCTTTGTTAATTCTCATTAAATGAAGTTGTGATTGTTTATCATTCAGTTTTTGTCCTCTTGTTCTCCACCAGAATAAAACATGAACCTCCGTTAAACTGATAAGATCCCACAGTTAAACCATTCATTTCACTGGTGACAAATGTTTAAAGAATGGTCTGCGCTCCCGAAGAGGGAAAAATAAATAAATAAATGCTCTCTCCTCCTCTGCTGACGTTAACCGCCTGTGCTTCGGATGAAACGCACCGCCTCCCCTTTACAATCCTTCTGGAGCGGCAGATAAGAATATTCAAAAGATGGCTGTCTCATCTATTTCCACACTTTAGTGGGAAGCGTTCCAACAGAAACCTCATACACACACACAGGCACGCGCTCCTTTAGAGGTCAAATTATAAAGTTAACCCCAATTACCCTTGTGCTTTACAACAGGGCGAGAGGTCGCAGGCGTGATGAGAAGGTACATATTAGAATAGCTGGAGGTGTTTTGGACAGATAGCCTCTCTGTCACTCCTCGTTCTAATTGTGCCTCGACTATGTCCCGACACTCGTCATCTCCTCCTGATCCAATGAGGCCGACGGGCCCACCAACAATAGAATCAATCCTGCAGTTGATTGTGTCTGCAGAAAGGAGGACAGCTTTGCAATGCCTCTCATAACCACTCATATGCTTGCTATTTGTCATCTGACTTTGAGAGGACTTCAAAAACGGCTGAAATGAGCTTCTTTAGTTAGCAGCTGGAAGAACAGGAAGTGGTGTTCCTCGAGTGACAGTCCTTGGACCCTTGTTGTTTTCTACTTACACATACAGTAATCCCATCACAATACGATATTTTCTCATGGCTTTTCATAGCACTACTATGCTAATAAGCATAAGCATTTTAGCCATTTGCTTTCAGTCTGGTGAGGACTGAATACACAGCACTTCAGCTTGCCTTTACACTTGACCTTTCTTGAACTGAATTTGAATTTGCACTTTACTGACTTCTGACCCATATGTTATTATCATATTCCTCATTTGAGTGGAATTTCATAGCTAGAGCATAGAAAACCTGTTTACAAAAGGTTTACCATTATTAGAAACCTGCAATAAAAGCCTGTTGTTCCGGCAATCAAGTCTGATGCTTGTGTGTCTCACCGAACATTACAGTAAGACTATCAACACCGAGTGACCAGTGTAGAATATTACATATCATTACAACATCTTTGAACGCATCTTCTGAATGCCTAACATTTGTATTTTACTTAATTTAGTCATTATTATGCCATTATTAGCTTGAAAATGCTTAATTTAGGCAAAAAATTTGCTTCAATCAGCATATTTTTTTTTTTACTAATAGGCCGTATTCAACCTCAAAACAGCATGATTTATTAGTGAACGTATTTTTTAAAAACTGTGACAGTGTGAAATTTGAAGTGTGAAGTGGTGAGGGATTACTGTATTATAGATTAATAATTGTAATTAATAAATAATTGATTAATTTAAAAAAACATATAGATAACATCTACATGACATTTACAAAAAATAATTACAAAATAAAAAATTATGTATAATATATATATATTTTATGATATATTGTTGTATTCAATTTTGTATTTCATTAATTCATTTTTTTTAAATGTATCAATTCTTGTATCATCAATTCTTCCGGGACTGGAGGAGGAGGAGGCGCAAGTAACGTTTACGCCAGAATTCCCCACCGGGAAGCTGCCATCCACCCCAAATACTCCCGCATTGTTATGTTCCAGTTCTGAATCAATTTCTGTTGTTTGTTAAATATTTTTTAACAGTAGGCCCACTGGTTGTGTTGAAGGCTTTTGCTGGAACACTCGAGGCGACGGAGTGAGCTTGTTCACATTTCTAAAAGACACCATTCACCTCGTCAGGTGACATTCAACCGTGGAAAAGCGTGCCAAGGTGGCAGTAAGTCAGTCTACATTTTTTACTGCTAATATGCTCCATAGAGGGAAAGGCTTCTTGAGACGTCATCTGTACTTCTGTGAAGAAAGTGTCGAACGTTTCGCTCCTCATCCGAAGAGCTTCGTCAGCGAGCTAACAAGTGCTGGTAGCCCAGGCCTTAAATACAGTAAGAGTGGGCGGAATTGGTGTGCCAACCCCCTCCTCCTATGGTTCCTTACACTAAGACTGGGCGGAGTAATCCTGCCATTAGCACCTCTGAACAAAGGGAAGTGTAGCTCCCTGTAGTTGGGTATGAACGACTCTGATACTGGCTCGTTAGCATCTATTGTTCTGGCTTGGCCCTGGTTCTACCTCATTTGCAAGACTAAGAGCTGTGGGTTTTGGTCTCAGTAACCTGCTGAACACAGGGTCCAAATTAAACCTCAAACCACCATTCCGATTCAATGATGGGTTCTGTTGTTTGACAAAAATAGCTTCCTTTACTCCTCTTTCAAACCATCTGTTTTCTTTGGCCAAAATCTTTACCTCGCTGTCCTGAAAAGAGTGATTGGTAGCTTTCAGGTGTAGATGTACTGCTGATTGAGGACCACTAGAATTGTCCCTGCGATGTTGATAAAGCCTTTTTTGGAGCATTTGCTTAGTTTCCCCAATGTAGTGCTCTTTGCATTCCTCATCTTTACAGTGGATGGAATAGACCACATTGCTCTGTTTTTGGTTTGGAACCTTGTCTTTAGGATGCACTAGTTTTTGTCTCAGGGTATTTACTGGTTCAAAATAGGTTGGAATTTTGTGTTGCCATAAGATCCTCTGGAGTTTTTCGGAGACCCCCGCTACATAAGGGACTACCACTCCTCTCCTTTTCGCTTCTGTGGGTTTTTGGGTTTCTTTCCCTACTCTCTTCTTTTGACATTTGTTAAAAGCCCACCGCGGGTACCCACAGGTAGAGAGCGCTCTCTGGACATGTTGTGTCTCCTTTTTCCTTCCCTCAGCACTAGTTGGTATTTGTTCCGCTCTATGTTGGAGGGTTCTAATAACCCCCAGTTTATGTTGTAGTGGATGGTTAGATTCAAAATGCTAATGGCAGGATTACTCCGCCTAGTCTTAGTGTAAGGAACCATAGGAGGAGGGTGTTGGCACACCAATTCCGCCCACTCTTACTGATTTAAGGCCTAGGCTACCAGCACTTGTTAGTTCGCTGACGAAGCTCTTCGGATGAGGAGCGAAACATTCAACACTTTCTTCACAGAAGTACAGATGACGTCTCAAGAAGCCTTTCCCTCGATGGACACAGACAATATGCTCCATAGTAGTCAGCGTAGTGGTGGCGGCTAATGCGGCTTTGATTGCTAACTTGCTTGGGTATGATGCGCTAGCAAGGCAGCTAACGTGCTATCTGTTTTAGCGTGCAACAATAAATTCAAAGGGTCGTCTTTGGTTGCATTTCAAATATGGGTTTTCATGCCAAACTGCTTGCTAAACAACACTGTCACTCGACTTCACCGCTGTACAGTGTGCTTAGAGGTAGCTGATAGCTGTCAGTGGCTATCACTGCCAGTAAAACATATTATACTCTTCACAACACAATGTTATTACTGTTGTGAATATCTCACTTTCTTCGCATGCATTCATGGCTGTGCTTGTAAGCGTTCTCGAGGTGAATTGCTAGCAAAACAGGGCTTGCTATCACTCGTCTTTCTAGCCTATCTTGCAGTACATCTGTCAGTTTCTGTAAGCAAATACATATTTTTTGACTAGATCTATTCCAGGAATCTTAGAATAATAGCATGGGGTTTCATTTCAGCGATCACTCCTAACTAGTCAATTACTTTGCAGTGTGCATAGAGCTGTCAGTGTCACTTACTGACAAAACATGTGTGGCCATTTTTTTTTGTTTTTGCATCAAAATATCTTTTCAATCATATATATTTTTTAATACCGCTCTTACAGAGTCCATAAAAGCTATCTCTAAGAAGGCGGAATTTTTGATACGATTCTGTAGAGTATAATTCATGCTGTAAAACCACAAGAAAGTACAGTATCACTGATTATCAATGGCTTGTATCCACTTGAAATAAAACGCTGCTACCTTGTTGTGCTGCCATTGATCAGCTCTTTCGCACAAACGCTCCAGACCCCATGCAAGTAGGTGGGATAATGATGGTACTGAGAGTAAAAAAAAAAAAAAAAAGACATTGACTTTTTTGATTGTGGCAATCAATGACACAGAAGTGTGATGAGAGGAGACAGTGATGAAGGCAACGTGGGAAAAATAATCTATGGGCAGCAATACAATGCAGGAGTGGATGGACGCTATAGCTCACTGCATTGCTTACATGAAGTACAAACGATGGGTACAGAATAGGTATTTGCACTGTCTTACATCATGAGCAATTATTAGTTATTAATGAAAGGTCATCTGTCCTCATTAGTCCCCTTACCTACAGTTTAAAGCACAATAATTAACAGTTTATTCTCAGGCGTTTTGTACAGCGGTCCACGTAACCAGTGACCCATTCAGCTAGCCAACAGCACTTGACATGGAAATTAGCAACATCATCCTTGGCTGGTCCCTCCGTGCTTACTTGACACACTAACACCAAGTGTGTGTGTCTGGAGGCTGATTGGGGACGTATATAGTAAGACCCCTCCCCCACTTTAAATCTGGCCATCGTAAGAAAATGAAACCGTGTCATCAATAAACTGCTGATGTTATTTCAAATTAGTGCGGATTTTGTGCAGGGATAACCAAAGCAATGCATCAATGTCCCACTCGACCTAATAATATAACATTCTTTATGGCTCAGTGCAATTCAGTTGTTGAGTTCAAACTTTCAAAGTTATCAAAAAAAAAAAGTAAATAAAAGTTGCTCGACAAAGCTAGCGTCACTTCACTTAGAGAAGGCACCCATCATCCATCCATCCATTTTCTATGCCGCTTATCCTCATTAGGGTTGCGGGGGTATGCTGGAGCCTATCCCAGCTGCCTTCGGGCGAAAGGCAGGGTACACCTTGGACTGGCCGCCAGGGCACAGAAGCTTTAATGAAGCTTTGATGAAAGCGATGGTTTGATCCTGGAACCACAATATTAATAAAAAATTGTTTTGTAATTTTTTTTCGGAATGTGGGAGGAAACCGGAGTAGCCGGAAAAAACCCACGCACACACGGGAAGAACATGCAAACTCCACACTGAGATGCCCACCGGAGATTCGAACCCAGGTCTTCCAGATCTCCTGACTGTGTGGCCGGCACCCATCATGTAAAACAATATTACATTTATATGATTTATAAATGTAACCCGCCTGGTCCAGCCAGCCCCACGTTCGGTGGAATGACAGTTGACAGCACTAGCCATTAAGCTAAAAGCCCAGACTGTCAACGATGTGTCCAGCGCAATTTTGAAGGTGTCAGGGGATGGGGTTTACCAACATACTGCTGCAAAGCTTTGCGCCCATTACATATATATTTCTATTTAGTATTATAAATCACAATCGCGTTTTTTAAAGTATAACGCTAACAGCTACATGACAACAAATTATTCATTCATTTTACAAATATTTTTACCAGGATATTTACATATATATATATATATATATATTTGATTTAATTAATGAATATACCTTATATTTATATGTATTTTAAATTATATATATTTATATAATTACATTATATATAATATATAATAATCACATTTGTATATATTTATTTTTATAATACCTTTCTTGCCACAGCGGGTTAAAGGCATATTTGAGTTGGCTTGGTTTATACACCGGATGCCCTTCTTGACACAACCCTCCCATATATTAGGGCTTGGGACCATCACGGGACACTATTAATTAACAATACATTTTTATATTTTTGGTTATTTTTAATTATGATTAATCAAATTTGACTTTTTTTTTTACATTTTACCATAGCAGCAATTACTCTTCATTGTAATATTAAGTCATATACATTTAAAATCTATTTCATCATAATTTATAAGTCTAAATCTTTCAAATTAATTTCTAACAAATTGCTGTGGTTGAAAATGGAGTAAACCAAAATTCAGTTGTTCACTTCAGTTCAAACTGCCATATGAACATCCATCCATCCATCCATCCATTTTCTATGCTTCTCCTCATTAGGGTTGCAGGGGTATGCTGGAGCCTATCCCAGCTGACTTCGGGTGACAGGCGGGGTACACCCTGGACTGGTCGCCAGCCAATTGCAGGGCACATATAGACAAACAACCATTCACACTCACATTCATACCTATGGACAATTTAGAGTCACCAATTAACATACATTCTAACCCAGGTCGTCCCGATCTCCAGACTGTGACTGTGTGGCCAACATGCTGACCACTAGACCACCGTGCGGTCCCTCATATAAGCATAAAAATTAAATTAAAATAAGAGTTGCTTGACAAATATAGCCTCACTTCACTAAGAGACGGTGTCCGTCATGTAAGAACAATATTATTCTATTTACATGATATTTATTATTATATATCACAATCACATTTGCTTCAAGCATACAGCTAACATCCACATGACCGTGTTTTTTTCTCAAATTACTCATTTTACAATTTTTTTTTTACTGGCTGAAAATTAAGTACACCAAAATTCACTCATTCACTGAGTTCAAACTTAATATAAATATTTTTTTTAAAAAACAATGATAATTAAGACATGGCTACAAGTAAACTGCTAACTTACCCCATCCGCCAGGGGCGTCCACCAACCATATAGACCCTACCTCAAAATCATTTGTAAAATCATGTTTTCAATATCAGTCAAATAAAAAATGGTAGATTGCAATAAAAAACTATATATACTGTAATTCTCGACAGTTCTTTGTTGACTCTCCCTTATTGATCACCATTATTTTAAGATTAGCATATGTATTTATTAGTACAATTATATAGTTTTTTATACATTTGTTTGTCTGTGTGTTTGCCGCAAATGACACCTACACACTAGAATTTGTTTTTTCCAAGGTCAGGATATATCAACAGAAATTACACAGCTGCCAAAACCTATTACTGCACAATCATGCAAAACAGGGTCCGTCCCACAAGGCAAAGCAAACACACACACACACTACACGTGCTGCAAAGCAAATAAAGTCAGTGTCACAGTGGTTCATCGTCCCGCACGGTTGTATTCATATTGTTATCATTTCACCTTGACTCAGTGCTTTATTCCAAGTATTAAACAAAAAAGTCATATCTTGTAAAGATTCCTCAATTAACTCGATTTACTGTAGGCTATTTCACGCCTTTTCACCCATGCAGGTAAAAAAAAAAAAAAAAAATCCATGTAATACTAATCCGCAGTATGAAATTGCTTGGATGGACACGAATGGAAGGGGTGATGGTTTAAAGTTGTGTGTGAAGTATTTTATATTTATCAGCTACAGTAGGTCCATTCATTGACTCGTGAAGGCGCCCTTTTTGCATACGATGGTGCAATGATGGTGATGACAGAATACTAAAAGGAAATAACTAGCAGGTGATCTGTTCTACATTTAACACATTTACTAATGACACAATGTAAGTCGCTAATAATAGTGATAATACAGGTCAAATGTACAGCATACGTGTACCGCTGTTAGAAAGCCCACATTATTTTGCATGTTTTTGTCTTTATGCTTGACTGATTGTGTTTTTTTTTTTTTGGTCAAGCTTTGAGATTTCCCACTTTCTTTGACGGTCCTTGAACCAGAGGAGTGGACTGGCATCACAATTTTGATGACTTTAGACTCGACTTGACAATTTTGCCAGACCTGCAATTGACCTGGACATCAATGACTCAGGACTTGACTCTGACTTTAGTATGATGACTTGAAAATACTTAGGTTTTTCAGTAATGTGTTGAGTAAAAATACTTTATGTCCCCATTCAAAGTATTCAACTAACGTGATGGTTATGTCATTTCCAGCTAGACAACATATTTTCAGCCTTGCTGAATGCATCTAATAACATCCAGTCAGGTTTAGGAAGAAACAACTAAAGGTGTGGATTGCATTTCTGTTTACTGACTAAATCTTGAATGCTATGTCAGCACTGTTTTTCTGTGACTACCGTAATTTCTGGTGTATAAGCCGCGCCCACTAAATTTACAGAGAAAAACAGATTTGTAGATACTGTATATAAGACGCACCAGACTATAATCCGCACGTCCATGTCATAAAATGACATCAATTGCCTTATTGTGACATGCATCTCTTGATTTGACAGGAGCCAATCATGAGCTATGAAAAAATTCACGACAAGCTTCTCAACCCATTGGAAATTGCACGAGGTCATTACTCAGTATAACAGTCTGACTCACGGTGTCATCTTACAAAGAATGCTAAACTCATCACACAGCAACTTAACACTCAAAAGGTAGCCAGGAAATATAGAACACAAGTGACAATGTGAGTTTAAATTAAAAAAACAACTATTGTAATGTTTTCCCAGAATGCATTTCATCCGAGCAAAGCATTTCATTGAAGGACAAGCAGCACAGAAAATGAATGAATGGATGGATGTATGGCTGCCGAGGTGCTGCAATGCTGCCTCTGTCTACCAAAGGGAGCCAGAAGATACCAGAGCCCAGATGGAGGCTGACATCATTGCAGTGCCTCGGCAGGCACCAATGAAATGCTTTGCTTGGATTAAATGCATTTTGGGAAAAAGTTTTTGGGTTTTTTTTTAAACTCGTATTGGTACTTGTATATTTCTTAGCTACTGTACCTTTTGAGTGTTAAGTTGCTGTGTGATGATTTTAATGTTCTTTGTAAGATGGCACCGTGAGCCAGACTGTTATATTGAGTAATGACGTCCTGCAATTTCCAATTGGTTGACAAGCTCGTTGTGAGTGCACTAATAGCTTTGTGAATGGCTCCTGCCATAGAAAGAACTATCGTTTCCTCACTGACTCGCGAGCGGCATAATATTTAAACGATTGGTAGTAGTTCTGAAGAAAAGGAGATGTCACAAGATTACATTTTAGCCATAAATGAGCCACACCGCTGTATGAGCAGGGTTCAAAGTTTAAGAAAAAAGTAGTGGTTTATACACCGTAAATTACGAGAATTATCTCACCAGTCTTACTTTATTTAAAAAAAAAAAATAAAACAATTCAAAATGGATTCATTGTATGTGTCAAAATTAAATAGATTGTTACATTATTAAAATGACATTTTATTTGGGAGACACTAAACAGTGCTTTTATTACTTGAAAGGACTCGAAAATTTCAAGCCTATGACTTCGGACTTGACTCGACCTGTCTTGTCTTGTCTTGGACTTGCATGTCCTCACTTGAGACTTACTTGAGACTTGCAAAACACTGACTTGCTCCCACCTCTGCCTTGAACGCACCATAGTTGCGTGCTATGGCTGGCCACATCGTGATTGCGATTCCATCTGAGGAGAAGGAGAGAAGAAGAGGAGAAGAGGAGAAGAGGAGAAGAGGAGGGATCTGGAGCTGAATCGAATCTAATAATTACAACTCTCACTTATATGGGAAATGTTGATTCCAGTTTGGAGGGGAACATCAATTTTAATGGGCGTATCAATTACTCGTTTTTCGCCATTCACTGGTGGCCCTGGAATGTAACTCTCGTTTTCTGTCTGAAGAAGTGAACAACATGATGAATAGAATAGAACTGAAAAATATTCATCCCATCGCGCTAATATTGATCCAACACGGATACCGACCTGGTGTCGATAATATCAATATGTGGATCAACCCACCTTGAGTATTTATCCCTAAAAAAATGTTGTCTTATATTGCATATAGAGATGCAAACCAAACAGGTGGCGCCGACCGTCTTCTCAAGCAAGTCAGGGCTTTTCCTCCTGTCACTCACACACACCAATGACCTGGTGACACAAATACCCCTTTTCCACTGTAGCGCACTTTGGCGTTGGGGCTGGATAAAGTTCAAGACAAGGGTGGAATGGTGCTATCTGACTCGACACCAGTATCATTTTCCATTGTCCTGGGGAGCCGTGTCATTACGTCGCAGGGGTTACGCCTCCGATCAGGAATTAACAGGAAATCGTTGTATTTTTTTAAATCAAAGCAGACAACTCACTCCTTGACACTAAACATTATTTACGGGTAAAAATATAAATATAAAGGTGTGCAAATGTAAAAATGAAGGCACAAAATGCAAAAAATATTTTTACATAAAGATTGCACATTGCAGGCTTCGGGTTGGTGGGGAGTTCGTAGCGAGGGGAGGATGATCCATCTCATCAGCATTGTTTTCTGACAGAAAGATAAAAACATATTAAACCAGAACACAGTTGCTCAATAAATGTTACAGTACTTCTGACATGACTATTGGTTTACAATAGAAGTACTTTGCTACCGTACGCACAAAGGAGAAGGGGGGTGGCGAGGATTTCACAATCCACAATCGCAGGCTAGCATGCTAACGTTAACAGTATATGGCCGTTTCCCCGTCACCTGAAGTTGAATCCCCGTCAAGCATTTGCCCACAAACACGGGAAGACGTTTCCCCGTCAGTCTATAAGATTATATTATATTATCTATATTATAAATTGAACAGATTCATTGACGCATGTACTGTATGTACATTATTAACCAGTATGCATAAATATTTACATTGGTTTTTATTTGTGTGAAAGTTATAGTTACACATTCTAGCTTAGGGAATATAGTCCAGAGCATGCATTTAACAGTGACGACGTTGACCTGTTGATGTTGCGCAGCATGGTATTTGTTAAGTACGAATTGACACACTAGTACGAAAGAGCTTGTGTTGCAAATTTTCATTTTCATGGTAGAAGGGTAGTCTGTCGCAGTGAGCCTGGTTGTTGAAGCGGCGGTGCCAGCCCTCCACATCATTGTTGGATGATGATGATACTGTTCGATTTATATAAATGTGTGTCTTGTAGTCTGACGGGGAAACGTCTTGCCATATTTGTGGGCAAATGCTTGATGGGGAATCGACTTCTGGTGGCGGGGAATCATCTTGACGGGAAAAAGACCATAATCCACGTCAACAACAGGCTAGTATTTACACCCAAAACTGTGTTGTGAACATAAAATTAAACAAATACGACTTACGGGAGTCCAGGCAGATCTGTCTTGTGCATGGGTCTTCTTTTGTGATGACCACAAGGGTTTCGATGGAATTCGGAGAGGTACAGCATTGTGGTATTTAACCCACCAGCAAGCTGGCACGCCGGTGTCTGTGGCCCAAAACTTTGTCAAGCTCCTCAAAATAAGGCGTTACTCTCCTCCAACCACTGCCACTCCTGCCTAGGTCTTTCTTTTGGTCTCTGTTTAAGTTTGTTATTTATTTGGTCGAAAGACCGAACAAAACACGCAGCAGCCATCTTTTTGTAGGTAACCCCGCCCACCTCATGATGCAAACGGTTTGCTCACTCGGCCCAGCAAGCTTTTGGAGCCTGTTTTGGAGTTGAACCAAAACAGACAGCTTCAGGTCGAACCAACTGTGGAACCATGACAATAAAAAAACAAAAAGCTCCAAACGAGACACGCTGCAAGTCGCAAACAACAGAGGAGGCGTTATGGCGCTCATTATAAGACGATGCTGATCACTGAAGCAGAGTCATCACACTGGAATATGATATTCTTTTTGTTATTGAAATTGTTTTTGTCTTTGATTTTGTCACACAGTACGTATTTTTCCAACAGGTCTTGAAAAAGAGGGGTCAGCTCAGTACGGAACAGACAGTCTGATACAATTGTTACACGATCCAGCCTCCGTTTGTGTCCTCCTTTCATGACACACCCCCACCCCCCTCTCCTTCTCACATCAGTGTTTCCAATTCACACCTTTTCACTTCACCCAGTCACCACCTGCTGTTATCCATCAATACAACGCTGGGGAGGGCAAGATAAACGTGCAAAAACAGTCAGCTCGCATCCACACGTTAAACATTGTTCACATGAAACATGATTCCATTCCTAGAAATGTACTGTTTCATCACATCAATGTGTGCTTTTTTAATTAGTGTATTAGCATATGTTGACACAAATCTATAAAATATGGCGGCAAAAAGCAACAAAACTACATGCAATGCAGAGTGTGCCCTTGAGCTCAGGCTGTGGCTGTCACGGTTAACTGGCAATTTGCTGCCCCCTGCTGAGAAAAAAAGAGGAAAAGATCCTGGCCCTGGTGTTATACTAGCAGGGAATCAAAACAGAATGAATACAGGGGAAATATGCTCTGTGAAGTAGGATTCAGTATTAATAAATTGAATATTTTTATGGTTGGGGCATAGCAAATCTGTTTATGACTTTCTAAATATATATATATATATATATTACCATAGTTAGAGCCCTGTAGACGTGAAATAACACTCCTATAGTCACCTTTACACTCCTATTATTCTTTGTTTACACCACATTGCGAATGTGCAGGCTACAGGATCACTGCAAGGACACAAGAGACTGCCACGGCATGCTAGCGAGCTAATTGGTTAGCCTCCAATTTATTTATTCTGAACTTAGGAAAGGGTTTCAAAAGTAGTAGTGAGGAAAACTTACCACTTCCACACAAAATGGGAGGAAAGCTTTTTTTCACTCTATCATGTCGGACATGCCATGGCTGACTCCATGCAGTGTTAAGGTAATGTCATGTCATGTCTCATCAATGGTTTGTGTCATTACTGACACCTAGTGACCACAATACTACACGACTTGTCTTTCAAATTTATTTTTTTTTTTTTTACTAATAATAGGCCATAGTCTACCACAAAACAGCAAACATTTATTAATTAATGCATTTTTGAAAAACTGTGGTAGAGTGAGGGGCGATGTTTGAATCGCGATGTGACGAGGGACGGCTATGTTTGTGTGTGTGAAAATATATATACAGTCAAACCTGTCTATAGCGGCCACTAAAGGGAGACGGCAAAAGTGGCCGCTATTGGCAGGTGGCCGTTATAGACAGGTTGGCGGCAATTTGGAATGTTGACCAGTAGAGGGCACTGTGGGACTGCGGATAAAAGTTGTAAAGAACTACAGTACTAGGTTAATAAACTGCTGTTCATAAAGCGATTAAAGTGCATCGGCGATGTGAGTCTCTCCTTCCCCACAACAAGGGGCATTACAGTATTGACCAGTGCACATTGTCTCACACCAGGAAATAAACGGTGTCACTGTCTGCAACAAGCTCCAAAGAAGACGGCTTTTTTTATGTGGAACAACTGGCAGTTTGTGTGGATCTTGTGAATGATTGTGACTGAGCTAGGACTCAGTAATTAAAGTCTACACACGACGGCTTCATTGATTGAAAAACGAAACTTTTTCGTGCATGAAGCTTCTGCTTGAGTCGGCATTTTGGCCGCTATATGCGGTCAGATATTGACCAAGGGATACAAAATGGGTGGCCGCTGGCCGCGTTAGACAGGTGACCGCTATACACAGGGTCTATAACACATAAATTTCCTGCGGGGGATTTTTCAGTGGCCGCTATAGGCAGGTGGCCGTTATATACAGGTGGCCTCTAAGACAGGTTGGACTGTACATACTTCTGATCAGAATTGTCAAGTTGGAAAAAGAAGAAAGAATTCATCTCTCACTGTAGGATCTTGAGAAGAGCCTGAAAATGCAACGAGCAGAAATGGAAGACAATGGAAGACAAAAAATAATAGAGTAAGCAATTTATTGCAAACAAGCATGAAAGTGAAATAGACTGTTCAACAGCTGATCAAAAGTTTAAGACCATAGCTCAAAAAACCTGAAACCCCCTAAAATAAAAATAAAATGTTGAAAAAAGGACTCAGTAATGAGTAGCTGTTTCACCTCAAAAAAATGGTTTGGGCATGTTTGATGCCAGTGCCAGCTAGTGGGAATGTTGCTCCAGGTGGTGAAGATATCTTCATGGAGGGCATCCATGATCTGGAACTGATGTCCATTTTGGTAAACTTCCTTTGCCATCCATCCCAAATGTTCTCAATTGAATTTAGATCAGGGGAACACACAGGATGGTCCAAAAAGGTGAGCTTAGTGTTTTGTCAGGCGGGCATTGTGAACTGCAGTGTTGTCCTGTTGAAAAAGCCAGTCATTACCACACAGACTAGGGGCCTTCAGTCATGAGGGATGCCCCCTGCAACATCTCCACATAGCCAGCTGCCGTTTCACGCCCCTGCACAACTTGAAGCTCCATTGTTTCATTGAAGAAAAAGCAGGCTAGATCATGATGGACCCCTCCACTGTGCCGTGTAAAAAGGTGGAATCAGGCATCTCCTTGTCATGCCAATAACGTTGGAAGTCATCAGGGCCGTCAAGGTTACATTTTTTTCTCATCAGAGAGTAAAACTTTGTTCTACCTTTCATCGTTCCATGTTTGGTGCTCTACTGCAAATTCCCAACGGGCAATTTTGTGGTGTTGAAGGAGACAATACATTTTTTGTTCTTAAGACCCGTCTCTCGCAGATGCAGTCTGATGGTTACTGGACTGCACTTGGCACCAGTAACAGCCTTAATTTGGGCCACGGATGGTCCCGAGTCTTGATGGACAGCCAGTCGGATCCACCGGCTCAGGGCGGGTGGCATTTTTTCTGCTTTTTTCCTCTTCATGATGCATTTTTGACCGAGGCACTCTAGAGCAGTGGTCCCCAACCTTTTTTGACCCACGGACCGGCTTGTGTTCCCACAAATCTCCCGCGGACCGGGGCGGTGGGGGGGGTTTGTACATTATAGCGATCTAATTTATATTATTTATTATGTATTGTGTAAAACTAAGACATGAATAACATCAAATTAAAAGCACAAAATGAACGGCGACCCACCATTCACCAGTTCAAGTTTTTCCAGAGAGATTATTATATCACTGTTTGACGTGTGTGGTAAAAGGCAGTGTGCTAGCATGAATTAACTTGAGACAAATGTGCACATTAGCACTCAATAAGTCATCAAAACTTACCTTTATGTATTCCCACATAGTATCAGCATTTGACACCAAATATGAGGTGAAAAAAAATGGTAAAAATACAGTAGTAGTCTATCTGTGCGGCATGAGATAAAGTTAGCACACACACAATGGACATGCGTCAAGTGAGACAGATGTAACAGAGAGAATCCAGCCACTTTTCAAAATAAAACATTTAAAAAAATGAAATAATGGAAATTTTTTTTTCTTTCTGTGTGGCCAAATGACCCACAAATAGTACCGGGCTGAGGCCCAAGGGTTGGGGATCACTGCTCTAGAGCGACTTATAGTCGGGAAAATACAGGTTATTTTTATATTCTGCTATATTTACCATCTTAGGTTTTGCCAAAGGCTTGTAAAATATACTTTTAAAGAGTGCCCTTATGGCACACACAGAGAGGGAGAGCAGCGGGAAAGCACTAGCTTTTAAGGGATGTTGTTGTAAGCTAACACATTCCTTTCCCTTTGTTCATTTCCAGCATTCTGTCCTCCATAATAGCCATTGTGATTGTTGTGTAAAGCGTGGAATCATTGCAATTAGATTCGGTGCGTTTGTCTTTTTTTTTTTTTTCCATGCACCCTTTCTTAGTGGTGGTCCACAAAATGTAGGTTGCAGTGATCTCTAAGCAAGGCTGACTTTTTCTTCCCCAATGCTGCATTTGTTGGGTTTCTATCTTGGCTCTGTCCCCAAGCGCTGCTCCACAACTCAGAGTGTGAGTCAACTAATCTGCTGTGCTGCTTCTTCTTCCTCCTCCTCCCCCTCCTCTTCCTCTCTGTCACTGCAAGCTTTGCTCGCTCATTTCTTTCCTCATCTGTCTGCCTGCCTGCACCTGCCGCCACTGCTTGCAGATCTGTGCCTCTCATGAAGCTGCCAGCGTGCGTGCTATACTATATGTGTGATAGAAATACATGGGCGTAAAAAAACTATGTATCCACACAGCCATTTCCAATTTGTAATGATACCGTGTACGTAAATAACACACTAAACGCACTAAGGAAATGAGTACAAGAACATTAAGACATGCCGTATGTTTTGTTTTTCCGTGTCCATACATTTTTACAATCGGTACTCTGTATGAACTATAAAATACATCTGAGGAAGAAAAAAAAAGCCTGTCATCATGCTGTGATTTTTTTTTTTTGTATAACATGAGTTATCTTTCAAATCAAATATGTTTATGAATCAAGTATTGTGTAATTATTATAAGTGATCATTGATGAGAAGTCAGGAAATCGTTTGAAAAAGCTGGCAAAGAAACATAACCATTACTATTATGCAGATCTCTACTTTTTGCCAGGGTTATTTTCCCAGGTCCATCAGCAAATGGCAAAAATACGATAATACGGTACTTTTAACTAATTGATATGCCCATAAAATCAATATTAATATTAAACACATAACTATAAAATGTATAGTTACTCACCACTAATGAACGTTAATGTAAGATGATCCATGAACAGATGCAATGGGAGTCACGGTGTACAAGTTATAGTATTTTCGGATATATACTGCATATTTTTTTGTGACCAAATTTGTGATCGAATCGAAGTGAATGCTGAATCGCAAGTATCGGGGATCCACTGCATATCATTATTTATCAGACTAACAATGATGATCACAATGCCTTCACTCATACCCAATTTTTTAGTTAATACAGAACTGTACAATGCGGTGTGTTTGTCTGCACACTTTTTAGCATGACTTTTCCAAATGTAGCACAAATGAAAGCACACTGTCATTCCACAGCCTTGTAGAGAGATAGAAGACAACCTTGACATTATTACAAGTGTGTGTGGAAGTAGTTTCTGGGCGGGTGGCTGCAAAACGGCCCGACACAAAATCAACTTTCCACCAGCTACTGGATCATGTCAGAGACGCCTACCAAAAATCACATAAGCTCAATTTGAAGTTTGGTTTCGGTTGGTTCACTTCCAGTCCAGATGCCTGAATTTCGGTATTTATCGATACTGATGCAATTCTGATACCACAGCTCTCGTTGCGTTATTATTATTGTAGCATCTACAGAAGAGGCTGTGGTCGATCAACAATTGCTGTATTGAACAAAACAGGTTACGGTCAGCCACAATCACGCCAAAAGAATATGCCCGAATGTAGGGTCTCCACACACAAGCGCTCCACCTGACACATTCACGGCCACACAAAAGAGTGGAACATCACAAACTCTTACTGCTACGCAAAACGTCTGGGTGGCTACAATATCATACGTGGTTGTATAAAGGAGGTTCTTACAACGTCATATTAAATCAACAATAATCATGTAGCGACCCGGAAGTTACATGTATGTGCAATGTTAAGAGTTCTGTTTGTCCGACTCTCTGTGAAGTCGTGAACATGTTAGGCTGAGCGCTTGTGTGTGTGTGTGTGTTCAGTGTGAGTGAGAAGGACAGCTGCATTTTGCTGATACAGTAAGCTCTTGTTTATCGCGGTTAATTGGTGCCAGACCCGACCGTAATAAGTGAAAATCTGCGTAGGAATCCATATTTATAAATGAAATAATTTTTGTAGTTAGAGCATCAAAAAACTGTTAATGACCTTCCAAATACATTTTTTTAAACATTATTAGAGCCCTCTAGACATGAAATAACACCCCTTTAGTCACCTTTACACTCGTATTACCCAATATAGTAGACATGATAAGACAAAATATGGCATTTATAAGACATAAATAAGACTCATACTCATGTGTGTTGCGGTAAATGTGTTCAGGTTGCGCAGACAAGTGACATTGGGAGGTTAGAGTTTAGTTTTAGCTTGCTGTGGGTTACTTGTGTGTTGCTTGTGTGTCTCACTGAACATTACTGACACCTAGTGAACATTGTAGAGTACTACACATCAGTGTCGTCGAATGAGTCTCCTGAATGCCTTATATTTTTATTCTTGAAAATGCTTACTTTAGAAAATACCTAAATTTTAAATGTGGATAGTTTTCAGTAATAATAAGCCCTATTCTGTTATGAAACAGCATCATTTATGAATATGTTTTTGAAAAACTGTGATAGAGTCAAGCCGCGGAATTTTAAGCACAGAGTAGCGAGGAATTACTGTACTCTTCTGGCTACGTTTGCTGATGTTCTTCTAGCTATGTTTGCGACATTAAAACACAGGCGTGGCTCATGGATCGGAAAGCCCCACAGGTGGTATCGGCAATTTCTGATACATGAATTACACTGGTATTGGAACACATTACTGTTACTGGATCGAATCGGCCCCATCTCTGCTTTTAATATCCTAACATTTTGGCTACAATTTGCTTTTTTGTCGTCGTTTCCAAACACATCAAATATGAAATAAAAGGGAGACAAAGCTGCATTTCATGTTCCTTCATCATTTTTATTCTTAAAAATGGGTAAGCAGACAGTCGACGTGTCCTGTGAACAACAAGTGTGTGTAGAAGCATACAGAACACTAGAACACCTGTCATTATATTTCTATAACAAGAAATACGCTGCATATCAAAAGAAGTCCAAACAATCCTTTGAATTGCAGCCGTTAAAACATCTTCATGGAGATACAGAGCACACGTTTGCTAAGAAAAGGTGAAGAAATAAACACGTACATGACGGATGTTAAACAATGAGGCTAAAACGTCTATGAAGCGAAGGTCACAGCTTGGACAGGAGGGGCTGCTAAACACTTCCATTCATTCCCCTCATCACTTGAACTTCCTCAACCCTCCCTCCCCGAACTACTCGCGTACTCCCTTGGCTTTCTTTGCCTCCTTGTGAAAAACCGTAAAGAGAGAGTTGCGTCCCCTCAGATGCTTTCCTCTTGATTGCATTTTCATCAGGAAACAAGGACAGAGGAAAGAAAGGGAAGGAAATGAGTGGTACGCGGCGTAAAGTGAGGAAGGATGAGAGGGGGGTTGAATGGCGTGAAATGAGCGCTGATTGGATGATGCGCTAATGATACTGATTGATCTCAACAATGAGGCCAGCTCATTTGGACTTGTCTCTGAACTGAATGGGGGACGCTGACAGACTGCAATTTCACCTCTACAAAAGTGAAAGGACACTTCCTCCCGAGAGAAGATGATGTAAAAACTACTCACAAAAAGTTAGGGATATTTGGCTTTTGGGTGGACTCTCAGGGTACTCATGACACAATAGGCAATCCATGGCTCAGGATCACATCTCCATATGGCGATACTGGAATTATTGATTTTTTTTTTAAATTTTAATACCGTATGATAGATCTGTGTGTTTATAGTTCAAACATAGTGTTCCCTCTTTTATCATGGGGGATAGGTTCCCAAAATAGCTCGCAATAAGTGAAATCTGTGAAGTAGACAACTTTACTTGTTTGCAATTATTATTATATATGTTGTAAGGCTGTAAAACCCCTCACCATACACTTTATACACTTTTCTCAGACAGGCATTTACATTTTCTCACATTTCTCTCTCGTTTAAACACTCTAAAAGTTCAAATTTCGTTTGAAATTTAAATCATGAATCTCTTGGACACAAGAAATTAAGTGACTCACTTATTCACTCCTCTGACGTGCCTCGTCCTGGCGCTGTTCGGCTGTAGCGTTTTTGTATTCTTGTTAAAACAAAGCATTGCTCCTGTTGTAATATTTTACACCTCCTCGTAGTCCTCCATGAACCGAAGATTCAATTACAGTATTCCACAATGGCGCCCTAGCGATTATACAAGTACAACTATGATAGGTAGCAAACAGGAAACATGGCAGTGCTGCACAAAGGAGATTGATTGACACTGGTCTACAGCCAATCAGAACGCAGAACACAATGGGCGGGTTCTCCCTTAGCCAATCAGGACTGTTGGGGCTCTATACTGTATTTAGTCGGCTGACGAAGTGGGGAAGACATCTAACTCTCACTTGAGTATACAACACCTTCTACTGGTAGCAGTAGTAAACACAATAACGGACACACAACAGAGCACCAATAGATCGCTCTAATACATACACTGTTAAAAAAAAAAAAAGAAGCAAAATTGCACTTAAAAAAATCAGCGAAACAGCGAATCTGTGAAAGGTGAACCGCAATGCAGTGAGGGAACACTGTACACAAAAATGGCATGTGTATTTGTTGTTGCCTTAGGTTGGGTATGGCTATTGGCTGTGCCACCCGTGTATCGTATTTTCATGAAACACATCCGGCATTGTCCCACCCACACTGCAAAAGCCAGCAGGACATTTACTGGTGCATTCATGGATCACACACCTTTGAGAATTTAGAGTAGTTAAGCTCCTTGTTACAGAACACCCAGTTGCGCAAAAAGCACTGAAACATTCAGCAACGTGAGTAGTGTTGGGTCTTGTCGAAACGGATGTAAGCCCCATGCTCCACCCCGGGGGTCGATCCAAGGGCCGCAGAATATGAGCCGAAAGCGCTAGCCATTGAGCTAAAATCACGGACTGTCAACTCAATGTCTAGGGCTTAAGATGTCCAGGAGTTAGGTTTACCAACATCCAAACGCACAGAGTCAAAAACGAAGCGCATGAGTGCTGTTGATTCAAGCTCAACGAGTTTGCTGGCTAAAGAAGAGGCGTTTGTAAGTAAACATAAAAAGTCAACAGACAAAGTGCTATGGGGATCTATTAAGGTGAGCCATGAAGACATGGGTCTGTGTGAGACATGATTGCGCACGCATGGCACACACCCAAACACAATGTATTGAATAAACATTAGACATTACTGGCTGTATGTCGACTTATTTTCGGAGGACAATAAATGTACACTGTTATCCAATCTGTACACTGACTACTTTACATGGTATCAAAGTGTAATTTCCTCAGTGTTGTCGAATGAAAAGAACACAAATTTGCAGAAATGTGATAGGTGTACTCACTAGGTGTGTCATGAGACATCCAGTTCACGGATGAGACAATACAATGATTGTGTCTACGAGAACGAGACAAGACGAGATTTAAACGTTTCTTTTAAGCAAAGTACGATGAAATAATGTATGACAAACTGCAACCTACTAACATAATTTGTACTATGATACTCTCACCTGCACTGTGTGTGTATGCTAGCAGCCCTGCCGCCCATCCACCGAGACGGAAACTTTATGACTGACAAAGGGTCTCACTCCATTCATGCAGTTACATGAAACAGACACGCATGCACATGGAAATTGAGGCCTGGCAAACTTATCCAGTTCATTTTTATTTATTGTGTGATTAATTTGTTTCTATTTTACTGTCCCAAGCCTAGTGCTCACGAGGCATTTTTTTTCTGAACGAGAAATCTTGTCATGTTTTAATCTTGCGAGATCTTGTGACACCCCTAGTACTCACTGTATTTACTCCAATACCCATCCCTAGTTTGCGGCATCCATGCAATAATGATGAGAAATGAAAACAAGAAGGGGACAAGATGGAGGATAAGACGACAGATGTGTCTCCTGTCATGTGCATCCGTCTCCTCATCTTAAGGTGGAGCAGGAAATAAGAGTGCAGGGGTGGAAGGCTGTCTGTCTGTGTCTGTGTGAAAGGCTCAGCAATGGGAAATGACACGCATGCAGACGTATAGGAGGGCAGTGAGAGAACAGAGAGAGGCATTTTGTTCTTTTTTTTAATATATGCTTTAAGACTTGGCCTGCCGGTTACTCACAGCTATTTGAAGATTTTTTTTTTTTTTAACCTTTAAACCTATTTTTATTTACCCATCAATAGTACTGTGTGAACCTACCCAGCAGAGACAGGGAGGCGGGGCGGGGGGAATCACATCAGCCCCCGAGGAGCCAATATAGCCTAACGCAACGATCGATAGCCTCAAAACTTCATTTGGTTAAATCCAATGTGGTTTTTGTTGGTTTTTTTTGCTCATGTTGCTAAGCAACAAAAAAAAAAATTGTGCACTGCACTAACCGCAAAAAAGTAACGTCTGTAAATCCAATATCAAGTCAAAGCATTTTCATGACCCAACATTCAATATACAGTATAGTATTCTGAATTCCGTACATGATATTATTGAAAACTTTAATGTTAACCTCCTGTCTGTGGCTCCATCCCTTCAATCTTGCTTGCATCCAAGACCATTTTACTGATGAAATCATCTTATTTTACAATGTTACAGCAAAAAATATATTTGTCCTTTTTGGTTATTGGGCCTTATTTTAAATGTTTTGACTAGAAATTAGACAACATTAACAACAAACAGTATTTCTGTGGCTTAAATCGTCAAAGATTTATATGATATACAGTACATCCCCATTTTGTGCGGGAGTTGCGTTCCAGCACCACCAGTGAATGGCAAAAAAAATCCAGTAATTGATACACCCATAAAAACGTCTATTGACACCAGACTCGCCTCCCCTCCAAACCCTCCTGCTAGCTTGACGTTGGCGTTCTCTTCCGATTTCAGATCAACATTTGCAATAAAAGCAACTGTTGTATTTATTAGATTGGTACAACTCCAGATCCCTCCCCTTCTCTCAACTGCCATTGTCCACTCGTGACACAATCCAGGTTTAAGCTCTAAATATTCAACAAATTATAAAATGTGCAGGTACTCACCGCTAATGAGTGATAATGTACGATGATCCATGAACAGATGGAATTGGTGTCACGGTGTAGCCAGTCACAGCACACAACTGATGCGTTCAAGGACCGCCAAACAAAGTGCGAAATCTCAGGGCTCGATGAAAAAACATTATCAGTGAAACATATAGATATGTAAAAATGGTGGTCTTTTTAAACAGTGGTTCATGTATGCTATACATTTTACTTGTATTAAAACATACTGTACGTATTCTAAATTATTACTGACTTACGGTGAAATAGATGTATTTTCTAAAAAAAAAAAAAAAAATTGCCTACTTTTGGAGAATTTTAAAAAAATTTTGTTTACCCAAAATCTGGGAATTTGCGGGGCTGCGAATGCTGAATGGCGAGTATGCGGGGATCCACTGTACTGTACAGTACTTTACTGCTGGAAAATACTCAGTGCCCTCCTATAGTCTTGGCAGTAACATAAATGACAGCATGCTCTGTTACACCATGCCAAGCTGCTACAGTTTAGACATGTGGGTACCTTGTACCGAGCAGAGGGGTGTTGCACTTTAGATAGACGTGTACACTGTCAGCCTTTTACAACACAACACAATGGTATTGTTCTGAAAGGCACAGACACTAATGTAACCCGTACCAACAAGGAACGGGCACTATTGGCAATATAATCACACGTCATCAAATAGACTTAACTATGAAATGGTTAGCAAAGAAAGAGTCTGCTTTAGTGACAAAGTTAAAAAGAACCCAACAAATGTGTTATCAAAGTTTGTGCAAAAACAAAAGCAGACTATATATCTGGTGATCACTTTTACACATTTTCTTTTTTTTTTTACAAAATCAAAATAACCCTTTGAATTATTTCTTATTTCTGTAATGGCAGGTTTGTCACTTTTTTTAAGGGTTGAATATAGAATTGAGGCAGACGTCACGGGCAGTCAGACAAGTCAGTTAGAAATGCGTTTCCTTCTCCGAGACGGTGGATATTTTCCCGTCAACCTTAAGTTTAGCGTCATTGGCGGCATATGGACTGAGAGCGGCGAACTTTCCTCGCATTTTCAGGTCCGGGCTGGGCGTCGTCAACTTCTTCATTCTCTGCAAGGGCGGGGAGACATTAGGGGGGAGAAAGGGGGCAGGTGAGCAATTTGTGGTTGGTCCTTCCTGGACATAGTGGTACTGTTCAATGCCAGATCACATCTTGCACAAACTGGGAAAAAATGACCTGCATGGAAGTGTTCCAAGACGGATCATCTAAATTTTCCAGAAAACATCTTGATGAGACAAAAGCTGAATTTGCTGAATGGAATGTGTGTGTACCATTACATCTGACGTAAAAGTAGTGCTGCATGTGAGAAAAAGAACATCATATCAACAGTAAACTATGGTGGTGGTAGTTTGTTGGTCTGGACCTGTTTTACTGCTTCAGGACCTGGAAGAATTGCTGTGATAAATGGAACCATGAATTCTGCTGTCTACCAAAAAATCCTGAAGGATAATGTCCAGCCATCTGTTCGTGACCTCAAGATGAAACAAACTTGGGTTCTGCAGCAGGACAATGTTATTTTAGTTGACTGTTGGTCATGCTTTTTAAAATTACTGCGGTTGAGATTGAATTTCAAAAATAAATATGGCACTTATTCTATTACTTGTGTTGCATATGGCAGTATTTGTCTGTATGGCATGTCTGCATTATGAAATGCATCCGGTAGCATCCCAGTAAAAGAAGCATAATGTGACCATTCATGACACAAGATGCTCCATTCCATTCCATTTTCTTCTGCTTATTTGCGGGGGTGGCAGTCTCAGTTGGGAAGTCCATACTTCCCGGTCTCCAGCCACCTCTTCCAGTTCCTCCGAGGGGATACAAAGGTGATCCCAGGCCAGCTGTGAGACATAATCCCTCCAGCGTGTCCGAGGTCTGCCCCGGGGCCTTCTCCTGCCTGGAACACCTCACCAGGGAGGTGTCCGAGAGGCATCTGGACCAAATGACCAAGCCACCTCGACTGGCTCCTCTCAGTCTGAAGTTAGCAGCGGCTCTACTCTGAGCCCCTCCCGGATGACCGAGCTCCTCACCCTATCTTTTAGGGTAAGCCCAGCCACCCTACGGAGGAAACTCACGCAGCATCTGCGCCGATCCGCCTGTCAACCTCACGCTCCAACCTTCTCTCACTCGTGAACAAGACCCCGAGATACTGGAACTCCTCCACCTGTGGCAAGACCTCATTACCAAGAGTGTGAGTGTGAGTGTGATTCCACTATAATTGGAACACACCCTCTGAGATTGAGAAGGGTTTCAAAGAATTCCTTCCACTGCCGGACTATATTCTCAGTCAAAGTCAGCAGGCTTCCGTTTCCACTGTGAACATTGTGGACCTGGCACTGCTTCCCCTTTCTGAGGCATCAGATGGTTTTCCAGAACCTTTTTGAGACCGACCGAAAATCGTTCTCCTTATTTTCCTTATTAACCTTATTTTCGAACATGGAGTTTGTTATGGACAAACCTTGGTTCGCACAGAAGAATAAAATCACACCCCATGGGTTCAGTTCGGGGAGGCCGTTCCTCCCAATCACACTGCTCCAGGTCACACTGTCATTGCCCACATGGGTGTTGAAGTATACCAGTAGAACTACGGAGTCACCAGCTGGTGTGCTCTCCAGCACCCCTCTGACAGATTCCGAGAAGGCTGGGTACTCTGAACTACCATTTGGCACATACACACAAATGACAGTCAGGACCTTTTCCCCAATGCAAAGGCGTCGAGAAGTGACCCTCTCGTTCACTGGGGATGACTCCAACACGGAGGCAGCCAGGGGGCTATTCGTAAGCCCACCCCAGCTCGCCGCTCTCTCCTGCAGCAACTCCAGAGTAGAGCAAGGTCCAGTCTCTCTGGAGGAGTTTGGTTCCAGAACCCAAACTGTGGGTTGAGGTGGGATATATATATATATATATATATATATATATATATATATATATATATATATATATATATATATATGTATATGTATATATATATATATACACACACACACACACACTCTTGATCAAAATCTTCAGACCAGTTGAAAAATTGCTAGAATTTGCATTTTGCACATTTGGATCTTAATAAAGTTTTAAGTACAGCTACAATATGCAAAAACAAGAAGGGGAAGTGAGACAAAAACATTTGGAACTTGTAATTTAAGCAAAACAAAAAAAACTGAAATAGGTTGTTTATCATCTGATCAAAAGTTTAAGACCACAGGCTATGAAAGCCTAAATCTGCTCAAAACTTTCATTTTCTGTCAGGCATTCACACTGTCATGCCCTCCTGATGGCTAAAGCTAAGAAGCTTTCTCTTTTTGAACGTGGTCGGATTGTCGAGCTGCATAAGCAAGGCCTCTCGCAGCGTGCCATTGCTGCTGAGGTTGGGCGCAGTAAATCAGTCATTCTAAATTTTTTTGAAAGATCCTGAGCATTATGGAACAAAAAAGTAAAGTGGTAGACCCCCCCCAAAAAAAAATCACACCTGCGCTGAGCCGGAGGATCCGATTGGCTGTCCATCAAGATACAGGGCGGTCTTCGACCCAAATTGAGGCCCTTACTGGTGCAGATTGCAGCGCAATAATCATCAGACGACATCTGCGGAAAAAGGGTTTAAAAACCAAATTCAAAGACCTCGTCTCCTTCAACGCCACAAAACTGCCCGTTTAGACTTTGCCATGGAGCATCAAACATGGGACATTGAAAGGTGGAAAAAAGTTTGATTCTCGGATGAGAAAAAATGTAAGCATGGCGGTCTAGATGGCTTCCAATGTTACTGGCATGACAAGGAGATCCCACCTGAGATGTTTTCTACCCGGCACAGTGGAGGGGGTCCATCATGATCTGGGGTGCTTTTTCATTCAGTGGAACACCGGAGCTTCAGGTGGTGCGGGGTCGTCAAACGGCGGCTGCTTACGTGCAGATGTTGCAGCAGGCATCCCTCATGACTGAGGGCCCTCGTCTGTGTGGTAACAGCTGGGTTTTTCAACAGGACAACGCTGCAGTTCACAATGCTCGCTTGACAAAGGTCTTCTTCAGGGAGAATAACATCACTCTTTTGGACCATCCTGCATGTTCCCCTCATTTAAATCCCATAGAGAACATATGGGGATGGATGGCAAGGGAAGTTTATAAAAATGGCCATCAGTTCCAGACAGTTGATGCCCTTCGTGAAGCCATCTTCACCACTTGGAGCAATGTTCCCACTAGCCTCCTGGAAACACTCACATCAAGCATGCCCAAACCAATTTTTGAAGTGATTAACAAGAACGGTGGAGCTACTCATCACTGAGTCCTACTGAGAACATTTTTTGTTCTGTTTGGAGCGTTTTTTGTTATTTTTAAACTTTTGATCAGCTGATAAACAGCCTATTTCAGTTTAATTGTTGTTTTCAATAAATTACTTTTTCAAAGTGCTTTTTGTCTCACTCCCCCTTCATGCTTTTGCATATTGTAGCTCTACTTAAAACCTCATTAAGATCCAAATGTGCAAAATGCTAATTCCAGCACACACACACACACACACAAGTAAAGTAAAAGTAAAGTAAAAAAAAAAAAAAAAGGGACAGATTAAAAAAAAAAACACACATCTAATATACCTAAAAAAAACCTTGTCTGATTATAAGAAAGTGAATGTATGTTGGCAACCAGTTTATAATGTGCATTACTGCCACCCACTGGACTGGAGTGGAACAGTACTGACCTCAAGAAGAACAGTACTGTTTTAATTTACCGACTTTACATTTTTGCATTATTAACGACACAATAAATGTACGTTTCCGTATGCCACAAGTCAGTAAACTAGGAGTAATCAGGTAATACTGTTACGCCTTGGTGGAGGTTTGCATTTTTTGTTTGCCATGTTTTGTATCTTCCTTCTTTTTAAGCCTCTCAGCCTGTGCACGTCAAATCTAAAAAATGTGTAATTAAATATGTGTAATTAAACTCTATTGGCAGATAAACACAGAACACTATATTAAGGAATATTAGCAGTGTTATGAACTGAAACGTGTAAAATAAAAATGAACAAGTTGAATAGAGCAGAGCAGTATTACAAATCACCGCCAACATCCACACACACACGCACACACGGTGAGGCTGTGAGGGCTAATTTGTTCCTCAATGATGTGGTCCTTCATCTCGGATGAGAAAAAATGTAAGCATGGCGGTCTAGATGGCTTCCAATGTTACTGGCATGACAAGGAGATCCCACCTGAGATGTTTTCTACCCGGCACAGTGGAGGGGTCCATCATGATCTGGGGTGCTTTTTCATTCAGTGGAACACCGGAGCTTCAGGTGGTGCGGGGTCGTCAAACGGCGGCTGCTTACGTGCAGATGTTGCAGCAGGCATCCCTCATGACTGAGGGCCCTCGTCTGTGTGGTAACAGCTGGGTTTTTCAACAGGACAACGCTGCAGTTCACAATGCTCGCTTGACAAAGGTCTTCTTCAGGGAGAATAACATCACTCTTTTGGACCATCCTGCATGTTCCCCTCATTTAAATCCCATAGAGAACATATGGGGATGGATGGCAAGGGAAGTTTATAAAAATGGCCATCAGTTCCAGACAGTTGATGCCCTTCGTGAAGCCATCTTCACCACTTGGAGCAATGTTCCCACTAGCCTCCTGGAAACACTCACATCAAGCATGCCCAAACCAATTTTTGAAGTGATTAACAAGAACGGTGGAGCTACTCATCACTGAGTCCTACTGAGAACATTTTTTGTTCTGTTTGGAGCGTTTTTTGTTATTTTTAAACTTTTGATCAGCTGATAAACAGCCTATTTCAGTTTAATTGTTGTTTTCAATAAATTACTTTTTCAAAGTGCTTTTTGTCTCACTCCCCCTTCATGCTTTTGCATATTGTAGCTCTACTTAAAACCTCATTAAGATCCAAATGTGCAAAATGCTAATTCCAGCACACACACACACACACACAAGTAAAGTAAAAGTAAAGTAAAAAAAAAAAAAAAAGGGACAGATTAAAAAAAAAAACACACATCTAATATACCTAAAAAAAACCTTGTCTGATTATAAGAAAGTGAATGTATGTTGGCAACCAGTTTATAATGTGCATTACTGCCACCCACTGGACTGGAGTGGAACAGTACTGACCTCAAGAAGAACAGTACTGTTTTAATTTACCGACTTTACATTTTTGCATTATTAACGACACAATAAATGTACGTTTCCGTATGCCACAAGTCAGTAAACTAGGAGTAATCAGGTAATACTGTTACGCCTTGGTGGAGGTTTGCATTTTTTGTTTGCCATGTTTTGTATCTTCCTTCTTTTTAAGCCTCTCAGCCTGTGCACGTCAAATCTAAAAAATGTGTAATTAAATATGTGTAATTAAACTCTATTGGCAGATAAACACAGAACACTATATTAAGGAATATTAGCAGTGTTATGAACTGAAACGTGTAAAATAAAAATGAACAAGTTGAATAGAGCAGAGCAGTATTACAAATCACCGCCAACATCCACACACACACGCACACACGGTGAGGCTGTGAGGGCTAATTTGTTCCTCAATGATGTGGTCCTTCATCTCGGATGAGAAAAAATGTAAGCATGGCGGTCTAGATGGCTTCCAATGTTACTGGCATGACAAGGAGATCCCACCTGAGATGTTTTCTACCCGGCACAGTGGAGGGGGTCCATCATGATCTGGGGTGCTTTTTCATTCAGTGGAACACCGGAGCTTCAGGTGGTGCGGGGTCGTCAAACGGCGGCTGCTTACGTGCAGATGTTGCAGCAGGCATCCCTCATGACTGAGGGCCCTCGTCTGTGTGGTAACAGCTGGGTTTTTCAACAGGACAACGCTGCAGTTCACAATGCTCGCTTGACAAAGGTCTTCTTCAGGGAGAATAACATCACTCTTTTGGACCATCCTGCATGTTCCCCTCATTTAAATCCCATAGAGAACATATGGGGATGGATGGCAAGGGAAGTTTATAAAAATGGCCATCAGTTCCAGACAGTTGATGCCCTTCGTGAAGCCATCTTCACCACTTGGAGCAATGTTCCCACTAGCCTCCTGGAAACACTCACATCAAGCATGCCCAAACCAATTTTTGAAGTGATTAACAAGAACGGTGGAGCTACTCATCACTGAGTCCTACTGAGAACATTTTTTGTTCTGTTTGGAGCGTTTTTTGTTATTTTTAAACTTTTGATCAGCTGATAAACAGCCTATTTCAGTTTAATTGTTGTTTTCAATAAATTACTTTTTCAAAGTGCTTTTTGTCTCACTCCCCCTTCATGCTTTTGCATATTGTAGCTCTACTTAAAACCTCATTAAGATCCAAATGTGCAAAATGCTAATTCCAGCACACACACACACACACACAAGTAAAGTAAAAGTAAAGTAAAAAAAAAAAAAAAAGGGACAGATTAAAAAAAAAAACACACATCTAATATACCTAAAAAAAACCTTGTCTGATTATAAGAAAGTGAATGTATGTTGGCAACCAGTTTATAATGTGCATTACTGCCACCCACTGGACTGGAGTGGAACAGTACTGACCTCAAGAAGAACAGTACTGTTTTAATTTACCGACTTTACATTTTTGCATTATTAACGACACAATAAATGTACGTTTCCGTATGCCACAAGTCAGTAAACTAGGAGTAATCAGGTAATACTGTTACGCCTTGGTGGAGGTTTGCATTTTTTGTTTGCCATGTTTTGTATCTTCCTTCTTTTTAAGCCTCTCAGCCTGTGCACGTCAAATCTAAAAAATGTGTAATTAAATATGTGTAATTAAACTCTATTGGCAGATAAACACAGAACACTATATTAAGGAATATTAGCAGTGTTATGAACTGAAACGTGTAAAATAAAAATGAACAAGTTGAATAGAGCAGAGCAGTATTACAAATCACCGCCAACATCCACACACACACGCACACACGGTGAGGCTGTGAGGGCTAATTTGTTCCTCAATGATGTGGTCCTTCATCTACACAGATTAAATCTGTGACCAGTAAAATGATTGGCATGGCCTTTTTTGTGGCTCTGACTTCATACAACTGAGAAGTAATTAAAAGTTTGAGCTCTTAAAAGCATTTATTCAGAAGTTCATTTTTAAAGTACTGTAGAAATGATTGTGTGTGTGTGTGTGTGTGTGTGTGTGTGTGTTTTACCTCAGAGAAGGTGCCAGGAGTCTTCCAGATCATCCAGATTATCCCCAGAGGGATGCACACCATAGAGGACATGGCCATGAACCAGCCGATACCATAGCCCCACTCAGGGTAGGTGTACACGTTGTTGTACTTCAGTGGCTTGTATTTGATTAGGAAGAACAGGAAAATACCCTAAAGAACACACACAAATACATTCTTTATGTATTACATGCTTTACTGTCAAAAAACAGTTTACTTGGTGGTGGACTCACAGCACAGATGCCCGGGGTCAAGATCATCCAGCACCATTTGATGAAGAAGACAGGCTTGTAACCAATCATGTCCTCAATGTTTAAGTAGAATCTGTCGCTGCCTGAAAACAAACATTGGTCACTCCTCTTCTCGAGTCAAAATAATGGCAAGACTGATCTCTAGTGGCACACTGCAACGCCCAGCTAGGCTCAACCGTTGGTGATACGTGTGCGTTATCTTCACCTCCACCAGAGGGCGGAGTTGCCCCTGGCCTGTTTTTCCTCTGCAGGTCACTTTGCTCCAATGTGAATAAAACACACAAACTGTTATCCTCTTACCATACACCCATCCGATACATATGGACTCAAAGATGGCCACAAACAGCAAGCACATGCCACTGGCAGCATACGAGTCGAACAGCTGAAAGACGTACATCCCTCCCTGTTGGGAGACAAGACTGGAGTCAAAATGATGTGAGTCAAACTGGCCTGTTAGCAAACTGAAAGTCCTTATAACCAAGAAACAGCATTGCTTGTAAATGCTGAGGGATGCTGTCACTGAGCCAAATTTCCTAGTTAAAAAAAAAAAAAGGGACAACTACATTAGATCCCCGCTTTTCACGGCCTACTAACGAATGGAGAAAATCCAATAGTAATTGAGGCGCAAACAGAAATGTCTATTATGGAATCCCTCCTGCAAGCCTGACGTTGACATCATTCCTTCCCCACGCCATGCAGCTTTTCAACACAACAGAGGGGGAGTGATAAAAACCACACACAAGACTGGACTTTTTACCTTATTATGTATTATTGCACTACAAATTTGAATTGATCTGTTCCATATTTATTTATTTATTTATTCCTATTCTTATTTTATTCCTATTCTTTTCTTATTTTCCTTTTCTTAGCTCTCCTGTCTTGCCTTGGTTATTTTTATTTTTATTTTTTTTATGATTAAGTTCATTATGACATTTTTGCAGAGCTGCTAGAAATGTGAATTTCTCTTATACTTAAAGTATCTATCTCTCTATCTATCTATCTATCTATCTATCTGATTAGATTCAGCTGCAGAACCCTCCCCTTCTATCTTCAACTGCCATTGTTCACTTGTGACACAATCCAGGTTTAATCCCTAAATATGCCTCACACACTTATTAAACTCATTGAAAGTATAAAATGTATCGGTACTCACGACTAATAATGATATAATCTAATGATGTAAAATGATCAATGAACACAGTGTAAGTTATATATACTGTAAGTTTCACTTTTGCGTCTCACAGCAACTATGGTGCATTCAAAAACCACCAAACAAAGTGCGGAATCAACGCTTGACAAAAAAACATTATCAGTGAAGCATAAAGACATAAAAATAATTTTAATACAAAATTGTGGACTTTAACAGTGGTACATGCATGCTGTACATTTTACCTATATTAACACATATGTATAAATTAGGGTGAATGTTTTCTGTGGAAAAAATGCTTTTAATTTTTTCAAACCAAAAATTCACAAATTTGCAAAAATTCTGCTGAAAACAGCCTATTTTTGGAGAAATGAAATAAATACGACTGTCAAATGATTAACAATTTTAATCAAATTAATCTGTTTTCAAATTAATTAATCATGATTATCACCATTTGCCACTGTGTGAAATATGCCCATTTTTGCTGTATTTTATGAACAGAAGGACAAATGACAGGACACAATTGTATACTGTATATTTGTATGTATTAACAGCTCCAAATGAACTGAACATTTAAATCAAGCTAAAGGACACTACACGTCTGAAAATCTATTTGCACAAGGATAGTCTCTTTAATAGAACCATGAAGAGTTGCGTTCAAAGACACCGCATAACTTAAGCTGAATTCACGTTTTGAGTGTAGATGTATTTTACGGGATTTTCAAGCATACTTAAATGCAGCAAATTGTACTTCCGCAGGAAGAGTTATGTTAGTGAGAGATAACAATATCCTCTTACTTTTTTTCTAGATCTGTTTATTTACACCACACACACACGCATAATAAAGATGTGACTTTTGGAGTGTCAGTGAATGCACCTTGCTGTCGAGTGACAAAGAGGAAGTGTCATTCTTAGGACGAGCTGACTAGAGACATGTTTGTGAGTTGGAGATAGCATATATGGTGTTGGAATTGCACTGTTGTTGATGTATTCAGGTCAGAATGACGTTATTAAAAGAGCGGCATACTCTGTAACTCTGTGGGGACGCGATTGTGTTTCCGTCTGCCATCATAACAGAGAGATGTGGCTCGACATGATGCGCATGCATTAATGACGCAAAAGATGTTAACATAATTAATGAAATAAATTAGTTACTGCCGTTAACGCGCTAATTTTAACATTCCTAATATATAATCAATTTAAAAAATAAATTTTGACTAAAATTTTTTTATTGCAAATGTGTGGGTACCCACTGCATATCGTAGCAACCCCTCAGATGCAAATACTGTGTCCCCCCCAGGGGCTGTTGGCAGCAAAAACGTATCTTTCTTTTCAGAAATTTAATATTTCAAAAGAGCTACAGTAAGTGTTTAGTTTGAATCTGTTGAAAAAGGCTGTTAAAAGTGTACAGTACCAGTAATGGTAACACATCCTGCATTCACTCAGGACAGCTCCTCTATTCCACTAAAAGCGCCTTCATGAATAAAAATCTCCTATGAATCCAAGAGCAGGTATTACATCAGACCTGTGGTGTTCTCGTAAACAGAAAATAACCCAGTATTTAAGCCCAATATTGAATATCGAACTTCCCAAGGGACCTTTTCTAAACGCACTCATGTGGTATGCTTCTTGTGGTACTTTTGATGGCAGTGTACAATCAAAATATCTGGAGAGCAGTTAAAAGTGGCAGATGAGTAAATAGTGAACATTTTAATATACTAGTGACATGTCACTGGAAATGAGTAAGATGATCTTAAAATTGTACAAAAAGGGCTGTTTATTACAAAGATTACTTTAGCACAGTGCAGAGAGTTACAGTATGTATAATGGCCCTTATGGACCCTGCACAGTAGATAATGGTTGAAGTGCAAGCGCTTATAGAAACGAGAAGCTTTTAGTTGGTTTAGAGGGTTTCTTGGATGATATAAGGAACAACAGCAAGAAGGTTTTAAAAGCACGACCGAGCTGGATGCTGTTCCACAAACTGTATATAGCTTTATTGCAGACAACCATATGATACACTCTGTTTTGCTTACATAAGGGTTGGACATCGAGTCTCGAGCATTGATAGGAACCGGGAACAACATTCCCATTTTCCCCAGATCGTGCTTTAAAAAAAAAAAAAAAAAAAAAAAATTCCTATTTTCGATGCCCTGTTAGCCAACCAGAAGAAATAGCTTCAAACACAGACGAAGAAGAAGCCGGCAAGCACCAGCAAAAAAGAAGCAGCTATTAAGTTTGACTTAACTTCATTTAAAAAAAGAGCGGTCGGCTCAGTGCAACATTTGCAACACAATGATATCATGCAAAGGAGGGCGCACAACCAACATGATTAAACGCCTCCAGATTCATGGTGTAAATTCATGTAGTAGAGTGCTCTGTCTTTAATGCGCTACGTCGGTCTTCCTCTAAGCAGTAAGAATCACAAAATCAAACAATGAATGATGTCTGTCTCATGCCAATGTAACTGAGGGTTTCAGTTTCAGTTCAGTTTCCGCTGAAGTCATGGAAGTTCGGTGTAAATAAGAGACCTTCTCAACCCACACAACACACTTCCAGCCTTCATAATAACAGCGCTTTGCACTAAATCCTGCTTACTGTGGTAACAAAATAAGGGTGTCATAAAAAAGATTGCTTACACAAACAATGAGGCAGAAAAGTATACTCGTGCCTAGGGTTGGGCATCCAGCATCGACGGGAACTGGGACTAACGTTCCAATTCTCCTGGAATCATTTTAAAAATTTCAATGCCAACGTTTGGTGATCAAACAACTTGCTGATCGGCAAAGATGGTGGCATAACACCAACGAAGAAGAAGCATCAGGAAGCGTTTCTGTTCATCCATTTCAATCATGGGCAGTGTGCGACGGCCCTCGCTACTTTGGCTGAAAATGTGCAAAACAAGAGGATTGCGCAAAGGATGCACCACTAACCTCCGGATTCACAGTGTGCAGAGTGCCCTGTTTTTGATGCGCTACGCCAGACTTCTTCCAACCAGTCATGTTGGTAAAACAATAAATTAAGTCAATATTATACCAACATTGAAGCAGCAAAGACATTATACTATACTTTTTGACTCGCGGGCCGCACTGAGTTAAACTGCCCGGGGTGCCAGACGATATACAGTATTTGATACACGCACACTAGTTTAAGCTCATAATTAAACAGTCCAGTGAAAATTATGTCTTATTTTATCTGTAAAAGTGTCATGCAATCTGCTATATGTGCTTGTGCTTGAATTTTATACAGTCAAACCTGTCTTAGCGGCCACCTGTATAGAACGGCCACCTGCCTATAGCGGCCACTGAAAAATCCCCCGCAGAAAATTTATGTGTTGTGGACCCTGTGTATAGCGATCACCTGTCTAACACGGCCAGCGGCCAACCATTTTGTATCCCTTGGTCAATATCTGACTGCATATAGTGGCCAAAATGCCGACTCAACAGAAGCTTCATGTACAAAAAAAATTCTTTTTTTAAGCAATGAAGCCGTCGTGTGTAGACTTTAATTACTGAGTCCTAGCTCAGTCACAATCATTCACAAGATCCACACAAACTGTCAGTTGTTCCACATTAAAAAAAAGCCGTCTTCTTTGGAGCTTGTTGCAGACAGTGACACCGTTTATTTACTGGTGTGAGACAATGTGCACTGGTCAATACTGTAATGCACTTTGTTGTGGGGAAGGAGAGACTCACGTCGCCGATGCAATTTAATCGCTTTATTAACAGCGGTTTATTAACCTAGTACTGTAGTTCTTTACAACTTTTATCCGCAGTCCCACAGTGCCCTCTACTGGTCAACATGTAACAGTATAATTATATGTATCTACAAACACAAGCTTCTAATCACAGACATGCACAAATTCAAAATGGCCGCCAATCTGTCTATAACGGCCACTTGCCCATAGCGGCCACTTTTCCGTTTCCCTTTAGACAGGTTTCACTGTAGTTGTTTTTTTTTTTTTTTTTTTTACTGATTAAGACACCCGGAATATACATGAATAAAGGATGTGTGATATACAATACATGGGGATGATGATGATGACAGTGATGTTGGTAACGCGTTACAAAGGAACGTGTTACTCTTGCATAACCACTTTTTTCAGTAACGAGTAATTTCAAGCGTTACTATTTCAAAACAAGTAACCTGATTGAAGTTACTTATCCAAAGCCACTTTGCGTTACTGTTTTTCAACAAATAGAAAGCCATCATTGCTGCTGTGACGGTGGCGAGTGAGGTGTGTCAACAACAATGGTAGCAGGAGGGAGCTCGGCTTTTGCTAGGTGGAAATACAGTCACTACTTCGACTTAGTGTCCAACAAAGATAGGAATATTACGGTTCGTTGTACGCTCTGTCCTGGAGACAAACTGTTATCTGCCTTCAATAACACAACATCAAATTTGAAGAAACATTTGGACTCGCAGCACGGCACAGTCAAGCTCACGGCGAAAGTTCCTACTGATGGAGCAAAAAGGAGAGCTACGAGTGCAACAGGTCCGACGCCACTCAAACAACAGAAACTGGACTTCGGTGGAAAATCAGTAAGTGGAGGGGAGTTGAAGAGGTTGGTTGCGCGGTACATCGTGGAGGAAATGTTGCCGCTGAACACGGTTGACACACCGTCGTTTCGTGCCATTATACAGACGATCCCCACTACTGTCACAGCTGAGCTTCCGCACAGAACATCATTTTCATCCTATCTGGAGCATGAGTATGCTAAAATGGAACGTAATATCAAGACTGCGATGAATGACGTCGAGTTTGTGTCAACTACTGTTGATATTTGGACGTCGAACAACAGAAGTTATATGGGAGTGACGCTCCACTGGATTGGTAGACATATTATTATTACATTTATATATTCCATCCATCCATTTTCTATACCACTTCATCCTCATTAGGGTCGTGGGGGCATGCTGGAGCCTATATTTTTTTTTACATTTTCATAAAACAGATGTCCGATGGCAAGCTGATGGCAAGTGAGACTTTTTCTTAAATAAAATCATTCATTTTTGATTTTTTATTTAAGTTCAACATTATATATACATTGCTGATGTTGCACCAATAAAAATAGTGTTAATAAGACCTGTTGTCCTTCTGTGGTGAAGGGTAGTGTTGCAGGCAGCAGCTGTAAGTAACTGAAAAAGTAACTAGTAATGTAATTTAGTTACTTTCTAAATAAAGTAATCTGTAAAGTAACTAAGTTACTTTTTAGTTCAGTAATCAGTAGTCAGTAATCGGATTACTTTTTCTTAGTAACTGTGGCAACACTGGATGATGACGAAATGTCTTCATGGAATGAATGGAACACAAAGTGAATATGGTTATATTGCATTCAAACGTACATGTAAAACATTCATATACTCCACTGAGTCTCACCTCTGTACACATGATGAGTCCTATGAGGAAAGAGGCGATAGACATGCCGAGAATCAGCAGTTCTCTACGGTAGCCTCTCCTGAAGGTTTCTGGGTACATGTCCACCACGGCCGTCACTAAGCTTTCCACACACACAAACTGGGAAATACACAGTCAACAATGATGCGTGGGTCACAAATTGGAAATACTGTAAATGCTCTAATTGTAGAGCAGTGGTCACCAACTTTTTTGAGACCAAGAAACCTGGTCTCGGCCATGAACCTGCACAAGATTTTTTTCACAACACAATGCAGGTACATTTTGAAATGTATTATAACTTTGCATGCATAACCTAAGCACGATATTTTAACAGTTTTCCATAAATTAAAACAGCTGCTACTACTAGTCATTTATGTTGATGTGTAGTTATGTAAAGACACATGTAAAATGGTTTGCAGATTATTATCTTTATGGTTACAATAAAAGAACTATAGTTCCCATGATGCTTAGAGTGCATTACCAGGAAGTTGTGAAATGGATGCTACTACCACATGTTTTGATAGAAGTCATATGCAGCAATTGTGTTTTGATATGACAAATCTTAAGTTTGATCAAATGTAGAATTACTACAGCTTCTGTTTGGACATTAACGCCGCCGCAGCTGTTGCACTCAAATGAAAAAATGCATTCCTCGAGTAGCAAGTGACGCAAGTGGCATATGTGGTTTCAATCCTGCCTTGTGCATTGCCACTTCCATATAACGTGCATTATAATTCACAGGAGCGATGCCATAGTTCACAGTCTGGTAGACGTCTACATTGCCTGTTCGCATGAGACAGCTTTCTCTAAACGAGAAATATCGTCACGTTTTCATCTCATGACACCTCTTGTAATTACAGTATATACAAGTTAAATATAATTACATGTTTACTCAGGTTATTAAAATAAATGTGTGGGTTAAGATGTCTGATCTTACCTGGCTGTCCAGTCCAAGAAAGATGAGCATCATGAAGAAGAGACAGGCCCAAAGTGGAGACAGAGGCATCATGGTGACAGCTTTTGGGTAGGCGATGAATGCAAGACCAGGACCTTGAAACAGATATCACTATTACAATATTTCCATTAAGAGTTGTCTGTACCACACTTTTTTGTACACATCAGTCATTTTTCTTTTGTTTTTTGTTTTCTGGAGAAAACTGATGCATTGAGCGTGTAGCACCACAGCAGAGATAAATGGTCCAAAACATGAACACAAGGTGACTGATTATGTTTCTGGATGCTGAGCTTTGAAACAAGACTAACTGGTTCAAAATAAGATGCGTCGGGCAGCCCCATTATCAGGGGCTGCCCTACTCACAGAAATGCATTAAGTTCCGTCCTCGCTGTGCTCGGGGACAAGCATTTTAAATCTCTCACGCTGTCATTCCCACTAAATCATTCATAGCAACTTGAATAAATCATAAAGTGGTGGTCTGAGAGGCTGCGCGAGTGTGAAGTTACATAATGCGTATTCACATGATGATGGATGAGGGGAACAAAGATTCATAGACTTTCTCTGCTCTATAATATGATTGTGAGACGCCCACATGCTAATGAGGCGCAGGTTGCGGCGACTTCTGTTCCTCACTCACCAGATTCTGCCACGGCCTCGATGGGAACATTCTGTTCGTAGGCCATGAATCCCAGCACTGAGAAAATAGCGAAACCTGCCACAAAGCTGGTGCCACTGTTCAGACAGCACAGCATGATGCAGTCCCTGAGGTGGAAGCCACGAAAGTATTAAAATGTTAAGAGTCGCAAGTTAAAGTACAATCAACACAGACTGCCTGTACTTTATGTTCATAATGAAGTACATAGAAGTTTACAGATGGTCAGGTCAATTTTACCTATAGCAGTTGTTGTTGTAGGCGTTATAACTACCAAGAGCAGTGAGGCAGCCCAAGCAGATGGCGTAGGAGAAGAAGATCTGGGTTCCTGCATCCACCCATACCTGGAGTAATGCAGACATCATAACTTACAAACACATGGGTACTTGATAGAGAAGGTAGAAGATCTTCACACCTTCGTAGATGCCTACCCCTTCATACATGTGAAAATATTGTCACTAAGTTTCAGGGAATATTCAGTGAAAAATTAAGTGATGCTAAAAATAATTCTAGATCTACACAAATATTCAGTTTTTGTCCTTGCTACAATGAAGTTTCCCATTCAATCCCCCTGTGACTGTTGATGTACTGTATATAAAAAAAATAGAAATGTATATAAACCTAATACACAGTATGTTGTTTCTACAAAGTAACATGCTCTAATTGCAAGATTGTTTCTTTGTACAGTTTTTCAATGATATCAGTGATGTAGCCATACGTTTTTGTTCTTGGCTCCAAATGCGAGACAATCCATGTTATTTGAGAATATTTAAAGGTACAATTTAATAAAACTTGCATGCAAGGAGACAAACCAATCCAACCTGGACAGCTTCTAGAGAAAATGTCTGACTAGTCATGCTAAAATGTAGTATAGGAAGCCACATATGCGAGGGGAGGGAGGGCAACGATGAAGGGCAGACGCACATACCTAGACACCAAAGGCTATTTGAATCAAGTGATAAGCATGTGAAGGACTTGTTTTAGAGACAACAGGCCACTAGCCTCAAGCATATAATCATGGCAAGTAACGTTCACTCTATACTGCATGCAATCACACACTGATCTTGTGTTCTCTGCGCACAGCAAATCCTTACAGCGCAACAAAATAAAATCCAACCTGAACTGTAAATAAAAATGTATTCTGTACCATTCTGCAATACAACTCCGTGAGTCACAGCTGAAAATAAGCGGTAACGACACAATGACGAACACTGAGACAGTTTTCTGAGTGAAAAGTGTGAACTAAATGAGTGGCTTAACTGTGAATGCGGTACAGGCATGCTTTTATTTTGATGTCCAGACGAATACAGGAAGTGTTATGCCGGGTTTGCCTGAGTGATGCTGAAGGGACCGGAAGGAGGGTGGTTTTTTTTTGGTTGAGATTTTTTTTTATTTTAAATTTTTGTTTAGAGAAAAGTAAACAAATACAGCAAATGTGGCATCACTTTCAGCTACATTTCCAGAATGAAATAGCGACAGAACAGGCTGCTGCAAAACAGAAAGGAAATAAGGACAATTAATTAACATAATTAATAAAATAAATGGCAAAAAAGAAAATAAATAGAAAATGAAATGAGAAACTATAGGGATGTGAACAATAAGGAGGACCAATCAGCGGGAGTTTCACTGATCGACCAATGAGCGGATAAGATGCTAATCAGTATGCTCTCGCAGGTAAACATGGAGGAAAAAAAAAAAAATCTGTGTCAGATTTCTCAGAGCTATTTGACATTTAAAAAAAATATATATGTATAGTCATATAAAGAACAAAGCAGCGTCATGGGAATTTGTTGGCGCCAGAGTAAACACATCAGGTAAGTTTACAGTAATTTATGTCAGTTCATCTTCAATACGAGCAAGATCCGGTAACTAGCAAGAGTAGTCTATCAACACCGGCCGCTTTTCCTCTGAACTACTTACTCCCAATATATACCCCCAATTTCCCTCCACATCTGACAGCCAATCAAAACCGTGGGAGACTCGTAATCCGTTCTAGATGTGACCTAGTCACTCACCGGTGTCGCCGGCCACAAAAGGTCAGCAAGGCGTATTTCACAATGTAGCTTTCTTTTTTGTCCCCCCCAGACAAAAGAAGCCGTGGAACTATCTCATCCAATTAATTATCTGAATCTTGGAGGAAACGCCTACTTCATTAGCCGCTCATCGCCTCCCGTGTGGAGGGTTTTCTATGCGTTGGCGATGAGTTTCGCCAATCGCAATTGTTTGTCACCTTCCGTGTGTCGTGGCCATAACTTGCCATGGTTGAAGACAAGAATGCTAACGCGCCGGCTAGCTAGGGCCGGTGTTTGAATGCCTAAGTTTGGAACGTCTTAATTGTTAATTAATTTCAAGAAGGCTGCAAAACTTGACCAGCGTCTGGACTGCTGAAAACACTATGCTCAATCTGAAATGTTGTACGATTACCTTTATGACATTTTGAGTATGGTATTGTTTACTTTTCCAAGCTAAAACAGAATTTTCATTGCATCCATGTGACAAATATTTCTATTTACTTATCTGTGCTTGGAAGAGATGTGTCATTATTTCAGGGGGTTTTCAATATTTATTTATTATTTAATATTAATTGGACTGAAGGTTAAGACTTAGATTGATGTTTATTGTCATTGCACACAGTATACAACGAAACTTAGTTTTGTGGCTCCATTTACATTTCTAGCAACATTAAGACAGTTCTCAGGTTTTGGACAGGTGCGATACTACAAGTGTGAACCTCTGATGGCACTCACAGACGTCCAAGGAATGCTCAGGTCGTTTGTGTGTATGCTCAGCTATTTGAAAAATTAGCCAAAATATTGATGTGAATTCAGTGTGACATTAATGTGTAGCTTAGCAGAAATACATATGTACGTTACTGCATAATTATAACAAAAACTAATCAAATCAAATCAAATGGAGAAAAGGACACTAAACATTTTGAGAGTGCAATAATAAGCCATATTTTCCTGATATCTTCAATGAACAGCATGGTATTAAGAAAGGCCACAGGAAAGCAGTCTGCACTTGTAGCATAGGACCTCTGAACCCACAAGGTAGCATGGGGTGCTAGCGGATTCAAACCGCATGCAGCATAGCTCTTTGAAAACTCTCTCACATCACCATTCAGCCACTAATCTCATTTCACCGCCGCAAAACAATTAACAAACGCACAATCTTCACTCCCTCCTGGGAGTAACCACGGTAACTTCCGTGACCCCACAAACACAGGCCTGTTCCTGTGGAAGAACAGCCCTTTCTTCCCTAATGTTCATTGATGTTCCCTTTTAGTGCACCGTGGGCTGATGGCCGCGCAGTAGGGAAACCTTTAACGTATTGTGTTGAGTCTGTGGAAACATGTCCACGATGTGAAAATCGAAGGTTGTCATGAGTTTTGATATAATGCTCTTTGTTGTTTTGTTAGTTACCACGACAAAACAAAAAAACTACTGCACAGATTGCGAAATAGGGCTGCAACGATTAATCTGCGTTGATAATAAGAATTTGTCGAGATTTGTTATTGACGCTTAATAAAATTTTGATTGATAGACCTCCACTGAGTCTTTTATTTATAAGAAGACGGGTGAGGGCAAGAAGTAGAAAGAAAAAATGGTAGGTGAGGAGCGAGAAGCGGCATTACAGGCGGTAATTACAGTCGTGCCTTGTTTATCGCCAAATGGTTCCAGAGAATTTCCGCAAAATAGAATTCAACATTAATAAATTTTATATTTTCGCAGTTTATACAGCAAATCATATAAGCAATCGTTACTAGTCAACTAATCAAAAAAATAATTGCTGACTAGTCAACAATTAAAATAATCGTTAGTTGCAGCCTTACTGTGAGTGCATTTTTCAACATTTCCCTTTGTTTTCGTACTAATGTACGTGCAAATACAAATCAGCGGTGTTGAAAGGGTGAATGAAAATACATTTCTGGGGCTCATAATAGATGAAAACATGAATTGGAAATCTCATATTAAATACATACAACATAAGGTGGCGACAAAAACCTCATTATTGAACAAAGCAAATTTTGACCATCAAAAATTACACCATACTCCCTACTGTTCTCTGGTCTTACCATATCTAACTTATTGTGTGGCGATATGGGGTAATAATTATAAAAGTAATCTTCAAAAAAAATCAGTTAAGATAATCCATAACGACGTGTATAAAGAACATACAAATCCTCTATTTCTAAAATCAAAAATATTAAAATTTGTTGATCTAGTAAATTTTCAAACAGATAAAATTATGCATAAAGCAAACGATAACCCGCTACCCAAAAATGTCAATAATAAAACAATCCTTTTCAACAAGAGAGGAGAAGTATAATCTCAGGGAAAAACTAAACTTAAAACATGTATATGCGAGAACAAAGCTAAAAATTAAGACTGGGCGATATGGACTAAAACTTCTATCCCGATATATTTAGGTTGAATATCGATATACGATATATATCGCGATATTGTTTAAGCAAAGTGAGTTCAAACAAAATCAAAGCCAAATATGCGTGTCAGGTTGTTTTATTAAAATAAATACTTAACATGAGGATGGTTTTAGAAATTTTAAAGCTTCATGCAAGATGCACAAAAATCTTATCTAAAAAATAGCCTCTAAAATAAAGTGGGCCATTCTCTTTTTGAAATGAATACAGAAAAAGCCAAATATTATCATTTTTTTTTAATATAACAAACCTTTAGCTATGCTCAAATCCTCAGCTAACAGCAAAAGAACAAAATATGAAGAAGTGCCCGGTTTAAGAGGAAATTTTTAAATGTCAGCAACTCAAAAATACTTTCAATTGAACAGTAGTATTTTTTAGGTAAACATCTTTAGAAGACACAAGCATGTCTTATTTTGTGCCAGGAACACCAACCTGTCAACTCCATCAGGCAGAGTAACTGTCTGTCAGTCTTCCTTGTACATTTGTGGTAGAGCTTGTTGTCCTAAATAATTGTGACTGCAAAGCTTGCTGGACATCGCGAGTCCATAGTTTTCAGCAGGTTTTTAAAGCAGTCTTTTTCCACTGTTGTAACGGGGACCATATCTTAGCAATGTGAAAGGACACGTCTTTATAACAGAACACCACCTTGCTTTTCCTTTCATGAGGAACGCAACAGATGGAATCGGAGTCACGGTGTAGAAGTTAGGGGTGTCCCAATACACTTTCGATTGGATACCAATATTGGCGTATTTTATCGGCCAATACTGATATCAATCTGACAACAACACAAATTAATAATCACTTATTTTGTAGTGTGGAATGTTGGAAAAAGCTTGAGCAACAACAGAGAACAATAATCAGCAACAGCAGGTATGACAAAATCGGACCCATTTACTTCTTTAAGCACTTGGGGTATGGTTTTATCCACAATGTAGTGGCGGCTAGGCCTAATATAGCAAGGTTTGAGGTGCTCGATTAAGCGTTTAAACCCAACATTACAAACCACTGACAGGGGCTGGTCATCTTTTCTGTTTTAGCCAATGACTTCTATCACACGAGTTTCAAATGTGCAATGAATTTGGTTGTATTAAACTTCTTGTTCCGTGCCACCACGGGAAACTTGTGCATGACAAGTGTTGCACTCAGCGACTTTAACAAAATATAAACACGGTTTATATCACTCCCACTTCATGCTGAACACGTTAGCACATGCTGTTGTTGTGGTCATGTGGGCTCTATTCAGCCGCTGCTGGATAGATAGGGAGTTGTCATGTTCTGTGTGCTGCTTTGCTGCCATCTAGTCTGCCGTTTGTTGCAGCACACCTCCAGCCACCTTGAGGAGCTAATTGGTCCCACCTTGTTCTCGTGACTTTTCTGCTAGTAGTTTTGCAGCTCTTTTGGTTCATTTTTTTCTATCTTTTTCCTGCTCTGTTACCATGCTTAGCAGCGTTTTCTGTTTTTTAGTATTTTTCCCTTTGACTAGGTCCAGGTGTAATACTGTTGTACGGTATTTTTGTTTTTTGTCATTTTTGTGTATTTTACCACTTTGTGGACACCTTCTGTATTAAACCTTTGTTTCATGGAAGTTTTGTCTCTGCATCTTGGATTCCACGACTACGGCATTAGGCCGTTCGTAACAGAACAATCTGGCCAATTATGGAATCCACGGAGTACGAGCATCTCCATTCTGCCCTGTCTCGTCATGGAGAACTTGTCGACAGCCATGAGCAATCCCTCCAGGGAATTATGGAGACTCTAGCTGCTCTTTCGGCCAGTGTCAGCGCCATCGACCAGCGTCTGGAGCGGGCCGTCGCTTCTGGACAGCTTGAGATGGTTACTCCGCCCCTCAACACCTCCTTTGCCACTCCACCACTAATGCTAGCACATCCGGGCATAGTAGCCCGTGAACCCAGCATCCCACACCCACCACGTTTTTCAGGTGAATCTGTCACTTGTGACCAGTTTCTGCACCAGTGCTCATTAGTTTTTGGCCAACATCCTAACACATACTCTTCTGACCAGTCTAGAGTAGCCTTTATTATGAGCCTACTTACGGACAAGCAGCTGCCTGGGCTTTTGCAGTGAGCAAGGCTAAGCCGACCATTCGCACCTCTTATTCTCTTTTTCTTTCGGAGATGAGGAAGGTCTTTGACCATCCTCTTAGAGGCAGGTAATTATCTGCTATACGTTTGGATAACCGATTGAGGGAATGGGACCATGAACGCGGAGGAGAGGAACATGCGGAAGGGACAGGATCATCTCGTCGGAGGCTGCCACCGATACCACGCGGTCTGGATTATGATATCACGATGGGTCCTCTCTTCAAGCCTGCTGCTGAGCCCACAGTGGAACCCATGCAACTGGGTGTACTGAACCGTTATTCCTTCAACTCTCTGGCAATCACCACAAAGTTATCCGTTTCTACATTGTACCGTCACAATCTGCTCCGGTGGTGCTTGGGCTAACCTGTCTTAAATTACATAACCCTGCCATCGATTGGACTAATAACCAAATCACGAACTGGGGTAGCTTTTGGTTCTCCAATTGCTTGCACTCAGCGGTGTCCCCGGTTGGGATTAAACATAGGAAGAAGAAATCAACCTTACGAGCGTACCCGAGGTTTATCATGACTTACGGATGGTTTTCAGTAAGGATAAGGCTCAGAGTTTACCCCCCCCGCCGCCCTTACGATTGCGGTATTGATTTACTTCCGGGGGCACCCTTGCCCAATGAGCGTTTATACAATCTCTCGGGTCCTGAACAACAGGCATTAAAGGAATACATTTCGTCATCGTTAGCCTCTGGTCTCATTCGTCCTTCTTCCTCTCCCCTTGGAGCAGGATTTTTTTTTTTGTTGAAAAGGACAAATCCTTACGTCCTTGAATAGATTTCCGTGGACTCAATGAAAGTAGTGTCTAGAACTGCTATCTGTTACCCGTTATGGACTCTGCTTTTTCATCACTTCACTCGGCCAAGATATTCTCTAAATTAGACTTGCGCAACGCGTATCATCTGGTATTTATCAAGGAGGGAGACAAGTGGAAGATCGCATTTAATACTCCATTAGGCCATTTTGAGTATCTTGTTATGCCTTTTGGTCTAACCAATGCCCCTGCAGTATTTCAATGCTTAATTAACGATGTTCTTAGGGATATGATTAATCAATGTTGTTTCATTTACCTTGACGATATCTTTACTTTTTCTAATTCCGTTCAGGAACACATCCAGCATGTTCAACTTCAACGACTCTCGGAAAACCGCCTTTTTGTTAAGGCAGAAAACTGCGAGTTCCATTCATCATCCATGTCATTTTTAGGATTTATTGTGGAGAAGGACAAGCTTAGAGCCGATCCCAGTAAGATCCAAGCTGTGGTCGATTGGCCTTCTCCTAAATCAAGAAAGCACTTGCAGAGGTTTTTGGGGTTTGCTAACTTCTCTCCTGGAAGTTTATTCGCAATTTCAGTATCAAGTCCGAACCTCTGACAAGGCTTACATCAGTAAAGGTCCCGTTTGTTTGGTCCTCTGAAGCCGAGGAGGCTTTCTCTAAGCTCAAAACTTTGTTTACCACGGCTCCTGTATTAACTCTTTACAATTTGTCCTTGAAGTAGATGTGTCGGATACGGGAGTGGGAGCCGTCCTGTCCCAGCGCTCCCCAGTCGACCAGAGAATCCACCCATGTGCATTCTTCTCACATCACCTCACCACGGCGGAAAGAAATTATGATGTGGGTAATCGGGAACTGCTGGCCGTCGTGCTCGCGCTGCGGGAGTGGAGGCTGTTTGTGCCTGACAGCTTGAGGTCCGAGGTGTTGCAATGGGGTCACTCCTCCAAGATAGCGTGCCATCCGGGGATACGACGTACCCAATTCCAGGTTTCCCAAAGATTCTGGTGGCCAACCATGACCACCAATATCAAGAGGTTCGTCTCAGCTTGTTCAATATGTGCCAGAAGCAAATCCCTCCCATCACCGACCCCGCCGTGTTGCTCCAGCCATTGCCCGTTCCCACCTGCCCTTGGTCTCACATTGCACTTTACTTTATTACTGGACTTCCTTCCTCTCATGGGCGCACAGTTATCCTATATATTGTGGACAGATTTTCCAAAATGGCTCACTTTGTATCCCTGTCTAGACTGCCATCATCCCTTGAGACAGCCCGACTTTTGGTGAGGTGTGTTCCGCCTTCATGGAATTCCTACTGACATCGTGTCGGACAGAGGACCACAGTTTGCATCACGGGTTGGGCGGGCGTTTAATAGAGCCTTGGGGGCCACAGTAAGCTTATCCTCCGGCTATCATCCGCAGACTAATGGCCAGATGGAACGGACTAACCAAGAACTGGAAGCAGCACTGCGGTGCGTTTGCCATCGGCTCTCCTCCACCTGGTCTGCCCACTTCCCATGGATTGAGTACGCCCACAATTCCTTACCCAGCTCCGCGACAGGTATGTCCCCTTTTAAGACTATTTTCGTCTATCAGCCGCCACTTTTCCTATCCCAGGAAGCAGATGTGGCAGTGCACCTTCACCTTCGGCAGGCCCATCGCATCTGCCGGGGGACTCCAGTGGCGCTGACGCGGACAGCAGATCGCAACTAGCGGCTGGCCGACCGACACCGGATCCCCGCACCTGATTACCAGCCTGGTCAGGAGGTATGGCCCTCCGCCCGAGACTTACCCATTGCAGGTACTTGCAAGAAAATGGTTCCGAGATTTGTGGGACCATACGTCAGAGTCTCTGGTCAACAAGTCGTCCGTCAAGCTGAAGCTTCCTCGTTCCGTACATGCTGTTTTCCACGTCTCCTGCATTAAACCTGTCGCCACCAGTCCGCTGTGCACTGTGGCTGAGTCTCCTCCCCCGCCGCACATCATCGTTGGTCAGCCAGCATATACGGTGAGAGCAATTTTAGACTTGAGAAAGAGGGGTAGGGAGGTTCAGTATTTGGTCGACTGGGAGGGATATGGATCAGAGGAACGCTCCTGTATCCTCGATCCTTCACTCATCAGTGACTTCCACTCTCTCCATCCTAATAAACCAAGTATGCCACCAGGGGGCATCCTATGGGGGGGTGCTGTGCTGTGTGCTACTTTGCTGCCATCTGTCTGCCGTTTGTTGCAGCACACCTCCATGCCACCTTGAGGAGCTAATTGGTCACACCTGCGCCTGATTAGTGAACCTTCTTAAGCTGTGTGTAGACGCCACTACAATGCCAGATTGTTGCACTACGTACCACAGTGACTTGCTCCTTCCAGCTCTCCTGTTTATTCAGTGTATTCTGCTTTCTGGTCATTTCCTACTGTAGTCTGCCTGTTTTTGTAAGTACCTTGTTCCCTGCTTGGCTACCTCCAGCAGTGGTCTCTTTTTGTTCTCGTGACTTTTCTGCTAGTAGTTTTGCAGCTCTTTTGGTTCATGTTTTTGTATCTTTTTCCTGCTCTGTTACCATGCTTAGCAGCGTTTTCTGTTCTTTAGTATTTTTCCCTGTGACTAGGTCCAGGTGTAATTATGTTGTACTTTGTTTTTGGTTTTTGTAATTTTGTGGACACTTTCTGTATCAAACCTTTGTTTCACGGAAGTATTGTCTCCGCATCTTGGATTTCATAACTACAGCATTAGGCCATTCGTAACAGGAGTCTGGAATCGACTGTATGTATCGGAGTGCCAATATCAGAAATTTTAGATGTAGGCCGATATATTCTAATATGGGTTTTTTTTTAGCTGATATCGGCCCGTATCAATATCGGATCGGACACCCTTGGTAGAAGTTACATATAATTTTCACATTTGCATCTCACAGCAATTATGGTGCATTGAAGGGCTGCCAAACAAAGTAAGAAATCTCAACGCTTGACGAAAAAACATTCAGTGAAGCATGAAGACAAATGTAAAAACTGTGTGCTTCTTTTACAAGTGGTACATGTATGCTCTACATCCTAGGTTTTCACAGTGGGGTACGTGTACCCCCAGGGGTGGTGGGGGTACGTGAACTACAATTAGAGCCTAACACTCATGATTACGAGCGTACCTGAACGCCTCATAGCACAGAGCACACAGTCATAGCAGAAAGAAGGAAGGAGACACGGCATGAAGTTCTTCATTGCTCTGCGTGAGTTATATGAATTTAGTAAGTTTGATGATTATGTTGTGTATTAAGAGCGTTTAATCTTAAAGGTTTGATTTATATTGATGTTCCTATGCCCGCACTGTGAAAACCTGGCAATGTATGTGCGTGTCAGGGTGAGAGAGAAAATGGCTGCTTGTATGTATTTTTGTACTTTGGATACTGCTTTATCATGTTTGTTCAACTTTCCGTTTCAATTTGATATGAAATTAATACGCAGACTTAAGCCTGAGCGATTGCAAGTGGACCTTAGATATTCACATCTTATCTATCGGTGCTCATGTAAAACATTTATCAAAATCTAACCATGCAAAATACACATTTTTTTCCAACCAGAATTACATACTTACTTTAAAATTAATTAAACAATTAATCATGTTTAATATTTCATTTTAATGAAAATTAAAAAAAAAATAAGTGTGCAGGAGTAGGGGCTACACCAGGGGTACGCCACTGTGAAAAGTTTGGGAATCACTACTCTACATTTTACCTGTATGATCACGTATTTATACAGTAAATTATTACAGAGTTACGTTGAACAAGATGGATTTTCTGCTGAAAAAACTGTTTATTTTCGGAGAAAAAAAATATTAATTAAAAAAATTATGTGCGAGGACTGAGCAGAGGAGTGTGGAGAGACGTGGAGCTGAGCTGACATGCGCACACACACATGCACACACACACACACTTCACACAGCCTGGAAGTGAACAGAGCCTTGATTGTCTCAGAGGAAGCCAATTTAACATCAGTGTCACAAGTAATGTCTTCCTCTGCCAAAGAGCAACACTTCTATATCACTCGCCTTCACTTCTCCTTTGACCCCTGCCTCCCCTCCACCACACACTTTTCTTCCTCCATTCTTCTTACATTTTACTACACAACCCAATAATGGTGCAGCTGTAGTGAAGTCTAAAACAGAGGTTTACTTGAGAGACTACAAAAATGACTTGGCAAACAAAAATGTATACACGCTTATGTCATCAATATGGTCTTTTGGGGTATAATGGGCTGTGAATGGGGTGCTATTACGTCATCCATGGTATTCATGGTACAGTATCTACTGTATTTATCACAGTATCATGTTTTCCTCTCAAACCAAAATCATCTGTCTCCTTTCACGTTGTCATGACAGCAATATTCTTGTGACATTTTCTGGTCTGCAGTTGCCTAGCGACTCAAGCTGTCTGCCTGGATGAGGTCAAGATGAAGCCCGATGAGTGAGAGTGGGTGTAATGTATGAAATGTAAATGTTGATCTTTGGTATTCTTGATCACCATTGCCCTGCTGGAGGAATCTCCACATCCAATCAGATGATGATGAGGGGAGTATTGTTGAGCCTACCTGAGGGTCGGAGAGACGGGAGATGTCTGGGTAGAGGTAAAACTTGATGCCATCGTAAGCTCCAGGCAGCGTTACTCCTCTAATCAGCAGAATCAGTAACATGAAGTATGGGAATGTGGCCGTCACGTACACAACCTGCAGATGCAAAAAGAGATTTGGAATATCAAATTTTTGACAATTTTAACAACAAAGCATCTGATGCTCACCTTGACCAACTTGCTCTTACTGATGAGTGTGTACATAGAATTACGTTACATACTATACAGTATATAGTAGGAGTGTAAGTATTCATATTCAGATTTTTCAGTATGGAACCTTTGTTTCGGTACAGCGGCGTACCAATTTCCCACACGGTACACATTACAAGTGAGGGACAGGAAGTGTAACTGCCTCATGCCAAGCGGCTAACTGGTAAACAAATACAGTGCAGCCCAGCCTTTGGCTAGCGGGGGTAATGGCTAGGGATGTGCCAAGGACAAGCCAGAGCTTGAAAACCCTATTCAGACGTTAAAGTCTCCGGTTTACTACACTTCGCTTTCCCAGGGAAAAAACGCAAACGGGCAAAGACAAGGGATAATATGAAAGTAGTATGCCGGCATTATTCAGTGAAGATTGGGAACGGGGCTAAAAACTGGAACTATTCATGCTGCGCTTCAGCCAATAATGACCTTTCATTTACTATAAATACAATTTTAATTCAGACTGTTCAAGGTGTTACTGTTGCACTTGTCTGAATCGTTGTACTTTCCTAAAGAGAAACTGGCAACCAGGGGTTATCCTAAGTGCAGCCCAGGGGACATTTTCGGCTTGTAGCTTGTTTTTTTTTAGTGTCCCCCACATATAAAAATAAAATTAATTATTAATGAGATATATTATTAGATATTACAATAGTTTGCTAAGATGTTGACATTTTGACTTACCTTGGAATTGTTTTAGAGTCTTTAATGTACAAAATCTATCAAAGTGCGCTTGGGGTGTGTGCCATTACACCTCTACAATATAGTGTTTATGGTGCTAATGGCTCATGGTCATTGCAGCTCTCAACTCAATAGTAACAGAAAGCCTTCTCTGAGTGGGTTTTTTTTCGTTTTTTTGCAGGATTGTGCTCCACGTCTGGAGAAAACACTTAAGAAAAAGACCCTGGCGGTGGTGAGCAACATATATCGCCCGGCTTGCTGGAATCTAGTCAACGGTCACCAATTGAGGGCAGAACGGAACAGAACAGAGCCGGGCCAGGAGACTGAAAAGAAAAGAGGGCTCTTCTGGCTCAAGCTCTTAAACAGGAGGAGCCCAGAGGAGTGATGCTGGCAGTGTGGGAAAATGTGCTTCAAAAAGACACACAACAAGCAGGCAAATACACAACTTCATTCACAACAAAGTCATGTTACACACACTGTACACACATGCAGTCCAGTCCCTGGTCCTTAGGATGCACAGGCTCTAAATATAGCAAGACACTTTATTCGGGCAGCAAAAACACTTGTAAATAGAAAAATATGATGCTAAAGACGTACTAAAGCCATGCACTGTAATCTCTACTAATCCCAACATGTCTGACAGCAAAAGTGTGGGAAAACCTGCCACGTAACCCGCTTCTTTCAAATTGACAAATAAAACAATTACACATCCTAAACGTCTCTCGTCCCCTCTTTCTCTTCATTTGTGTTGGCGACAAAGAGGGCAATATTCACCCACTGCGTGAACTTTTGATGCACCACAATGCTGCCTCCACCTCACCACGGGCAAACATTTAAGCCAGCGCAAATTTACTGGTCAAACTTGCCCCTGCCTTGCCAGTAAATCTAGCAGAAGAGCTTAAATGTGAGAATGGCTTGCAAACACAGCCACAAAACAAACAGCTTAGCAGTGTCGGAGCTGAATGGACCCGTTGGAAAGTGAGAGAGAGAAAGAGAAAGAGGGAGAGGATATACTCTGCATGCTACTCATGAACGCTCCCCTTTCCTCCAGTGAATGCAGAAATCAATCTTGGACCGGCTGCTAAAGCCCGGCCATGAAGGAGCATTCTCCCCTCTTTACTTCACAGACAGACAAAAGACACTTCAGGGGGAAAATCAGCATTGCCGCCTTGTTTTGGTCCCCCCTCCCCTAACCATTCATTTTTTTCCTTACACACACCTTTTTCTTGCCATTCCTGCATCTCTTTTCCTCATGCTACCACCATCTCCCAACTTACTCTGCAACTTTGAGTTACAGAGATGTTTGCTAACAGCTGATGGAGGACAGGATGAAATTGAAATGGTGATTCAGCAGTGTGTAAACACTTTGCATGAAGGTTTGCAATAAGTTGTTCTCACCTTTCCGGTCGACTTGGGTCCCTTCCAGATGCAGAAGTAGCAGATAAACCAGGCCAGGGCCAAACACATGGCCAGCTCCCAGCGCATCCCCCCCATGTGTTCGATACCATCTGATATCTTCAATACTCGCCGTCTGCATGGGCAAAGAAAAGAGAGATGACTTGTTGTTCAATCAATGCTGAGACATTAGAAGAATCCAAGGTTTAGGCATGGCACAATCTCTATTACTGCTAAGGCTGCCCCATTATGCAAAACATGAATCATAATTTTCTGCTTGGAATTGCAATCACAATTCTACGGGACAATTATGATTATCATTATGATTACACTTTTCTATCTCTAAAAATACCAAGTCTGTTGGTGAGAATATAAATGTCCAATGACGTCGAACATCGACTGTTTGCTTTGTACAAACATACTGTATGTATGACTTCCATACTGTACAAGTAGAAGATCAGCAGGTGGCTTTCACAGGCTCTTTTGCAAGCCCAGTGTTTCCCATATATGAATTTCCTTAACAATTTGGACCACCACAAATCCAGCGCTACCTTTTCGCCCTCACTAATAAACACATTATAATGGGACTGTCTCTAAATGTAGCTTGTAGTTCCTACTCCGTACAGCAGATGGCATGATAACTCTGCTTCCTGGTCTGCCTAACAAAAAAATGACATAACAGGAGGGCCAGTGTTACCAAGTATTCAGACCCCTCTAGATTCGACACATCTATTGACTTTCTCAGGTCTTATTGGATTCTTTTGTGAACTCTAACATGAAATAGATTCATATAAACAGATGCAATAAATGCAGTCCTGTGGGAAACACTAAAGCCTACATACTGCAAAGAAGTTGCTGCAATACAAATTGCAGTTTCATCTTCATGGGCCACCAGGTGTCACAGTCAAGGTGACCCACGCCTGCAAGTAACACTGTGCTTCCTGTTTGTCAAAGCATCTCCGGGCAACAGTATTGACAGAGGATGTGAGGCGGCGACAAAGTTAAATGGCACTGCCAAATATCTTTGCCACCGAGTTCACCCCCACAGATCCTGAACCAGCCATTGATCATGGTGACATGTTCTTGGTGGCAGGCCACAGGCTAAGTCCAACGCAGCCACCCACTGGCCCTCCTGGTCGGCCACAAGGGCTACCATTAGAACAGAATCGGGACCACCAGAAGTACTGTAGTTTTAGACACTTAGTACTTGTATTTGTGATGGAAACAATGATAAATGGTTCTATATATGACATGTCAGTAGTACGTTTAGCATGGACTCACGGTGGTGTAACGCACATGTTCACAAGCTTTTTGTTTGACAAGGGGTGCAATTGGCATGATTACAAATTTTTGCCAACATGGTCCCCTTGGTGAGTCCTTCTTCTACCTGACATTGGTACAAAACTCATCTCTATTCATTTACATTTTAAATCATCAAGCATGTACATTGACTAGTTCATGTAAAATCTGCCCTCATGGTGTAAAAACAGCGACTGGCAGTCAGAGTGGAAGTGTGGTCAGCACTGCCCGCTGGCAAAGGCTGATCTGCTGCCATACTCATGGCTCCAGCTGGGAGACAGCCGGCCTAAAGGACCCTGCTGACAAAAATGAAAAGAGCTGACTAATTATTATTAGTTGGGAGGTTGGGAGGTTGTGGGGTCAGTAAGACTGACTGAATGAATCGTCTCAGATTTTCATCCATATTACACATGACGCTATAGTTAAGGTTAGGAAGAGCTGACAAAAGTGGCTTTGATAGGATGGAAAATCTTTCATTCATATTTCATATCCAGAGAGATGAGAGAATCGTCTCTGAATAAAGAATATTAAAAGTGACAGAAGATAAGTGTACTCACTCCCAAAATTCAATAACAGGAGACGTTGCATTGGGGTTGGTAATGTTGGTGGCATTCTCGCCATAGTAGTCCACACAGTTCTCTGTGGAGACACATTGATTTCATTTCTTTGTTGTCACATGTAAATGTGAAGAAAGAACCACTTTTGTCACACCTGTATTCCAGTAGTGGCCACAGCCAGCCCATGGCAGCTCCGTGGTGAAGCAGTTAAAGAGGTAGAAGATGGCCCAGGCGAGGATGACTACATAGTAGACGTTTAGATGAGCTTCAATCACCTGAGTCGCATAGCCAATGCCTGAAAAGTGCAAACAAGTGACAAAATTATCACACAAATGACTTTGAAATTGTCTGACAACGTTCTTACCTTCAAACAGGGGACAGACTTTCCTCCAGCAGGTGATGCCTCCCTCACTGGTAAATTGGCCCAGGGCGGTCTCCAGGAAAAAGACGGGTATACCGCAGCACACGAAGAAGATGACATACGGTACGAAGAAAGCACCTTGATGAGAAAATCCACCTTTAGATGTTTCTGAGCAAGTTTGGCCAAGAAACCACAATATTGACACATTTTGGGTGTGCTGCCCAATGTTGCCACTTAGGAATCCAAAACTGAAGTACGGTAGTCCCACTAATGCAGCCCATGCAGAAAGTATTGGACTCCTGGTACCAAAAAGATATATTTTCTCAGGTTTCAAAGGTTCGAAAGCCGTAACACTGACCACTTTTATGGTAGAAAAGAGTAACCTTTGAGTTACAATATTGTAGACTGACATTATTAGAGCGAGCTCACCTAAGCCACCTGCAAAAGGCAAAAAAGTCATTGAAAAATGCCCATAAAAATATGTATTTTCAACAGCCTGCTCAAGCCTGGGCTATGCTGCTGCGTCCAGTCACTACTGCAAATAACACTAATTATAGAAGTATACAACATAAAGCAACCGGAGTTCATCAAACAACACACATGCCTCACTCACTGTTCAACCAAAAATAACACAACAGGTAACAAAAAGGTACTATGTATAAATAACACAACATAAATGCACCACACAAACTATGCGGATATTAAAATAAATGAATATACATACATATATTAATATACAACAATTCTATTTTATACAAATGTATCATCTGTAAGGCATGCTGGGTAACTACTGGGAAAGTGTGCACCTGGGCTTCCCAGCATGCCTTGCGGGTTGTAAATTGGTATTAAATAGCATTGTTGTACATGTATATTAGTCTGTGTTTCATTTCGATACCCTCGTAGTGCGTGTTGTTACACTGCGTTTTTTTTTGTGCTGTTGCACTGTTAGTGTGGTATGCGTTTGGTTTGATGAACTCCTCTTGGTTTGTGGTATGTGAGTAAGGGTGTAAATGCACAAATAAATAAAAACATTTCAGCAACAATCTGTGAATTTGAAAGGTTGTGAATGCTGAATAGAGAATATGTACAGTATATTCCAGTCAAATGTGGTGCTAGATTACTTGACATAAAGTTGCACTACTACAAGTAATAGTCGTTCATCTATTGCTATATGCATTGTTCTTACATATGACCCATTCTTCAATGTCTATCCTCTCCTAACCCTTGGGTTTGAGTCTTTAAAGTATATTGATGGTAGTTTTTGAATGTTGCTATACATAATGTTTGATAAAATGATCATTAAATATTGTGTGGAATTGATTGTTGATGAATTGTTGGAGTGCACTTCTGTGTTGTAACCAGCAGAGGTGCTTTTGATTCATTCTCAACTAGTTAGCTGTCTAAAAAGACATATGAGGAAGCATCCTTACCTCCTCCATTCTTGTAGCAGAGGTAGGGAAACCTCCAGACGTTGCCAAGCCCGATGATCTCTCCAGCCACCGACAGCACAAACTCAATCTTGTTGTTCCACTGGCCTCTCTCATAGTACTCCCTGTTGTCCAGGCTGGAGCTGGACCCCTCTGTGTCTCTACTGTCCTCCGGTTTACCGTTTATCACCGGCCCGCTCTTCTCGGCTGTCATGCTGCTGCTGATTTACGCAGAATCTCGAGCAACCAAAATTAACTTTAAATATAAAAAAAAAAATGTATGCAGCCTTGCAGCCCTCCTCCCTGAATAAAACAGGAAGAATGGGGAAGTCAAGCGTGACACCTCATTAACTATGCATCTTGTATTTGCTTGTGGAAACACAAAAATAGAATAAAGAGGAGAGAGGTTGACAGGTGGGGGAAAAAACATCTCACAGGTGCACAGTAGCAGCAAAAGGAGAAGTTAGGTCAAGGAAGGAACATTTAACTTACTCTTACCAAGCAGTGCCCCAGGTGCAACAGAAGCTCTCTCAATGATGATACCTTCACAAAACACAAGTGAAAGGAGTGAGGTAGACCAGAGAGCAGAGGAATGATCAACACAAAGTGGAATATCTCATCTACAAAAGATTCCCAAACGTGACAGGGATGTGTTGCGCACCAGGCGGTGGACCATGTGCGACTGTGCTCCTGCTCTTCGAGCGCGCCTCTCTCAAAGCGCCTTCACTTGGACAAAAGCCATGTGGTGAGAGGAGGAGGAGGAGGAGGAGGAGGAGGAGGATGGGGATGGGGTGGAAGGAACAGGGAATATGGCGGAAGATGCAGTTGAAAGTATCCTGTTTGTCTAAGGAAAGCATAAAAAACTACAGTAATAATAGCTACACATGCACAATATTCCTGTTATTTAGCAAGATGCACAGGGCAAAATAATAGAAACATTTCATTGGCTTGTACTTGTGTCCCTAATGAAGTGTCTGGGGAGCATATATCCAGGTTGCTTCCCCCTACAGAACTACAGTGAAACTTTGATTTTCAACGCACCAAAGGTAATCAGCAAAATAGGACAAAAGCCTACGCTCACAAAAACTTTAAAAGTGCATAAATCATCATCTTATGCGATGTCACATTGGATTAAGTTTACAAGTGTTTCTGTGTGCAAAAGCATGCATGTTAGGTTAATTGGCGACTCTAAATTGTCCATGAGTATGAATGAGAGTGTGATGGTTGTCTGTATGTGCCCTGCGATTGGCTGGCAACCAGTCCAAAGTGTACCCCGCCTCTCGCCGGAAGGCAGTTGGATAGGCTCCAGCATACCCCCAACCCGAGGAACCTTTTTCCTTCCAATTGGATTTGTTAGGGATGCTCCAATCAGGGTTTTATGCTGCCGATTCCTATACCGATCATCTAGGCCTGAAATTGCCCAATACAGATATCAATCACATGTATTAATTATACAGTTTTCAATGTATGTATGATAAGTGCTATTGGCCGGGGGTGCCGTATAAAGTTGAAAGTCAGGACAATTCCAAGGTCCATTGACTGCCAGGGGGCCCAAAAAAATAGGTAATTACTAATACACTAAGTCCCCAACTAACGAACACAATTGGTTCCAGACGACCGTTCTTAAGTCAAATCGTTCTTAAGTCGGGGAAAAGGTAATATTACCAATTATATAGGTACTACATGTACGTGTATACATATACAGTATATGTGTATGTATGTAAATATGAGTTTGGATGCAGTAGTAATATTAAACGAGGATAATTAATGAAAAAACAATAATAAAAATGATATAATAATACGTAATAATAAATGTTATTTACCTTTGAAGAGGAGTGGTCGAGCATACATCGTTGGTGGTAGTGGTGGAGCAGGAGGAGGAATTAGAAAGGACAAATCTTCGTTGTCGTTAGACTCCTCTTTGTAATGATAGTGGATGCCATTGGTACAGAAGTCTTCACATGTTCCATATTTCGAACCTTGCCTTTGTAAATTATGTCTTGAATTTGGAAAAAAATATATATTTTATTTTTCACTAAATAAGGGTTTGGTGAATGGGCATATGAAATTGATGGGGTTCGGTACTCCCAACAAGGTTAAGAACCACTGATCTAGAAGATTAACTTCACAAGTGACCTTTTGGGGCTTTTTTGTTGTGATACCATTGATGGAAAAGATGGATGATAACCACGGAACCATAACATTACATTTCTTGGGACTTCAGTGTTTCTCACAGGACTATAATCTATTTGTGGTGGTGGGTTGCAATGGGAGAGCATCTCATTCACATAATTGGCCATGACGAAAGTACATGTAATTTTTATGAACGCTATGGGACAAAAAAAAAAAAAAAAAAAAAAAAAAAAAAGAAGAGTAAAAAAACATGGAAAGCAAAACAAATATGTTGAGAAATACCTATGAACATTTCTCGGTCAATTTTTTATTGTGGTTTTGTTTTTTAGTGAGGAGAGGAATAGGTTTTTTCATGTTAGACTCTCCAAAAGTGTCCAATAAGACCAGAAAAAGTCACTAGATTTGTCACTAGTTGCTTGTTTGTTTTTTTTACAGAAGCTACAGATGTCTGAATACTCCTTAAATATAGTGACAAAGGTGCCAAGTCGGCAACAGTGATCCTTGCTGCAACGTCATCTTCTCTGGCAGACCAAGCCCATATGAGGTGTGGTAAAAAGCAATTACCATGCCATCTACTGTACAGATTTGGAACTACATTCACACACAGTCACACTATAGTGTGTTTATGATGGAGGGTAAGCAAGTTAGGGTTTCCCCTAGGATTTTTTGAAGCTGCGGTGGTGGGTCGCATGGGAGGGCGGACTGCCATAGCTGTGTCGTGCCGCTGCTGCATCTGAAATTTTTTTTAATGACAAATAGCAATTTTTTATGACTTATTTATTCATTAACTTATTTAACTTTTTTGAAGCAAGACCATTGCAAAACTGTTAATTTAATGGCAAAGTTGCTGAGAGCCCTTCAAGTGGGAGTCTAAAATGCCGAGCCTCCTTTTGTTACGTGACCTATTTAGTCCAATTGTGCTATATGACTAGTACAAAAGTAAAACACTTTGTACTATATGACACAAGCCTAAATTTAATTTGATGCCTGTTTGAGTAATACGAATACATGGGAAATTAATTGTTCCATAATATATTTAGTTCAAAATAATCCAATTAACAAAATAACAATTTAAATATTTTCGTTATAGAAATCTGTTCTGTGTAAACAGTATAAATTCAGAGTCCAGGGTTATGATAGCACAAGTGTGTACAATTTGTAGCATTATGAAATCTACTTTGACAAAAAGAAAGTAGAGGTGAGCTATTTGTGTTTTATGTGACTGGCAACATTTAAATTACACTTTGTTTACAAAGCACATCTTCACTCAGTGTGCTCATTTGTCATTAAATACAGGTGTCATGTTTGAATAAAACGTTTATAAAAATATGAAGAGATGAAGCAATTATTCCTTGGCGAACTGCTCAGCATCAGCTAGTGAGCTACTGCTAGCTACCTGTTGGAGACCCCTGTGATAGCGTCACTGTCTAAAGCTGGACACACTACATGTTTCTGTTGTACAACTTCGTCACACAATTAGTGTTTTGAAGATAAACCATAAGTATTATAATGATAACAAGAGAGCAAGATTGTTAAGTGCCACTTTAAAAAAGTAAGTTGCGATGATGGTCGATGATTGATGTATTCCATGAACGTGACAGCCACTTGTAGTTCGCCCGTGGGACAAAAACGAGCTAGCTAGATGCCACCAACAAGGAAAAATGTGTAAAAAAAAAAATGCCAGAAAGTCAAATGAGATCGAAACGTGAGCGATCACACCACTGGCATAGATAGGCTTAGCATGTGACAAGCTGTTGTCAATTGACTACACATTTTACAGGCTATCGGTCATTCTCCCGATAATAAGTAGTGTTGCATATCTGGTCACACATGCCAGCAAGTGCCAGCAAGGCAGCCAGGCGATTCGGCTGCATACTTATGAAAATAAAGCGCATTGAAACATTTTTATGATACACTCCTGATCAAAATCTGAAGACCAGTTGAAAAATTGCTAGAATTTGATTTGAACATTTGGATCTTAATGAGGTTTTAAGTAGAGCTACAATATGCAAAAACAAGAAGGGGGAGTGAGACAAAAAGTAATTTATTGAAAACAACAATTAAACTGAAATAGGCTGTTTATTAGCTGATCAAAAGTTTAAGACCACAGGCTATAAAAGCCTAAATCTGCTCAAAATGTTCATTTTCTGTCAGGCATTCACACTGTCATGCCCTCCTGATGGCTAAAGCTAAGAAGCTTTCTCTTTTTGAAGGTGGTCGGATTGTTGAGCTGCATAAGCAAGGCCTCTCACAGTGTGCCATTGCTGCTGAGGTTGGGTGCAGAAATCTGTCATTCTAGACTGACCATCGCTCTAAAAATAACAAAAAACTCTCCAAACAGAACAAAAAATGTTCTCAGTAGGACTCGGTAATGAGTAGCTCCATCATTCTTGTTAATCACTTGCAAAAATTGGTTTGGGCATGCTTGATGTGAGTGTTTCCAGGAGGCTAGTGGGAACATTGCTCCAAGTGTTGAAGATGGCTTCACGAAGGGCATCAACTGTCTGGAACTGATGGCCATTTTTATAAACTTCCCTTGCCATCCATCCCCAAATGTTCTCTATGGGATTTAAATGAGGGGAACATGCAGAATGTTCCAAAAGAGTGATGTTATTCTCCCTGAAGAAGTCCTTGGTCAAGCGAGCATTGTGAACTGCAGCGTTGTCCTGTTGAAAAACCCAGCTGTTACCACACAGACGAGGGCCCTCAGTCATGAGGGATGCCCGCTGCAACATCTGCACGTAAGCATCCGCCGTTTGACGACCCCGCACCACCTGAAGCTCCAGTGTTCCACTGAATGAAAAAGTACCCCAGATCATGATGGACCCCCCTCCACTGTGACGGGTAGAAAACATCTCAGGTGGGATCTCCTTGTCATGCCAGTAACGTTGGAAGCCATCTGGACCGTCAAGGTTACATTTTTTCTCATCAGAGAATAAAACTTTTTCCACCTTTCAATGTCCCATGTTTGATGCTCCATGGCAAAGTCTAAACGGGCAGTTTTGTGACGTTGAAGGAGACGAGGTCTTTGAATTTGTTTTTTAACACTTTTCCCGCAGATGCCATCTGATGGTTATTGCGCTGCAGTCGGCACCAGTAAGGGCCTTAATGTGGGTAGAAGACCGCCCTGTGTCTATATGGTTAGCCAATCGGATTCCTCGGCTCAGCGCAGGTGTGATTTTTTTGGGGTCTACCACTTGACTTTTTTGTTCCATAATGCTCAGGATCTTTCAAAAAATGTAGAATGACTGATTTACTGCACCCAACCTCAGCAGCAATGGCACGCTGCGAGAGGCCTTGCTTATGCAGCTCGACAATCCGACCACGTTCAAAAAGAAGAAGCTTCTTAGTTTTAGCCATCAGGAGGGCATGACAGTGTGAATGCTTGACAGAAAATGAAAATTTTGAGCAGATTTAGGCTTTTATAGCCTGTGGTCTTAAACTTTTGATGAGCTGATAACAGCCTATTTCAGTTTGTTGTTTTCAATAAATTACTTTTTCAAAATGTTTTTTGTCTCATTCCCCCTTCTTGCTTTTGCATATTGTAGCTCTACTTAAAACCTCATTAAGATCCAAATGTGCAAAATGCAAATTCTAGCAATTTTTCAACTGGTCTTAAGATTTTGATCGGGAGTGTATTTTAAGTTGTTTACAAGGTAATTGTGGTCAATATGTGCATAAATAATAAACTATATATAACATATATATACAGTATATAACCATTCATATAATATACTACTACTTAAAATTGCTTAAGTTTAAAAAAAGAAAGATGAATATATGGGAAACACCGGACGTGTCAATGACAGTGGTACACATGCCTCTGACCAGTACACTGTGCTAAAGCGACAATAATAATTGAAAAAATACTACATAAATGTACACATTGAATTCAACTGTTTCCTGTTATTGTGAAGTGACGCACCTCTCAAGTACACACATTTCTTCTTTTAATACTACACCTGTGTGCAGGTAAAAATGTTAAAAATGACTTAAAATCATGTCTGTAGCCTGCGGAGGCTTCATGATAGTCACAGCTGGATTAAATTTCTGTCCTACGTGTGAGGAAAAATTGCTGCTGAGTCCGCATCTTCAAACTAACTATACACTTCATACTGAATGTCAAACAAATATTGGCTTCAAGTAGAATTTGATTTTCAAACATCGGTGTTAAATCCGCATTAGTCCCCAAAAAGTGACATGAGTTTAGCATTAAGCTGCATTCATGTTCACACAAAAGAAGTTAAGACTTCTTGCTTTGTACCTGGCCTAGTTGGAGACAGTGACCCCGTTTGATTTTGTGAATCGATGTCAACAGTCTTGTTCCCTTGGTCTTTTTGGGCTTTGCTCGCGGCATACCAAGTCACAGCTCTTTGTTCTCCTGCAGGAGTCACCGTGCGCCCCAGCATACCAAGCAGACTCCTTTGTGAAACTAAAGAAAACAAAAAGACAAAATGAAACATGGGATTGTCTCCTTCCCCCCCCCCAACAGCTCATTATGATCAGCCAGTCATAAAGTCCTACCACACATTCTGTTTGAGAAACATGACATTCAAACCTCAGGGGGGGAAAAAAAAAAGTTGGTAGGCATTTGTTCATGCACAAATCCATTGCCGGGTTTCCAGGCGTGATATGCTCGTTGCACAAGGAACTCCCCTAACTCTAAAAAAGCCTGACCTAGTCTCTAAGAATCCCTTCACGGCAGGGTCACTTGTCATTAGAAGCGTAGAGGAAGTGGCCTGCATAAAAAGTATGGCCACCCAAAGCGGCTGGCAAACGCCGTGTGTGTGCTTTTCAGCCAGTCAAGTCCTTTATTTATGTTGTGAGCTGCTGCAACATTATCCAATAGGAATCCATGTGGACTTTCTGCACGGTTTGCGCTCACATCTGGGAGGAATACTGTACCTTGAAGGTTCTTCCTGCGTCAACAGGGTGATGATACACTCTCTAATTAGAACAGGATAATAATTAGCTCACATTAAGAGAACAATAACAGTGATATTTGGGGGTATTCAGCTCCAATCAAAAGCACACAGTAACATTCAATTACAAAATTGTCAAAATTATAAATTCGACTGCAATACTACATAATGAAATGCAAAAAAAAAATTATAAGGGATATGCTGTTTATGAACCTCAATTCAACTCGGGACACATAATGTCATTCAAATCAAAACTATTAGTAAGAAGTTCTGTTGGTAGTTTATGTATGAACACTGATGAAAAAGTCTCATTTTCACACTTTCTAAAAGAAGTTAAAATTCAACTAGTAGCAATGTAAACTGAGAAGATAAAGTACTTACCGTTACCTTCTAGTTTTCACACACAAACACTAAAATCAGCTTGTCTTGGCACGCAACCAGCGCTATGCTAGCTAGCAAAGCAAATAGCTCGGAAATGTAACACTACTAGCCTATGACAGAGACAACTTAGACAAACGTTATACGCAGTTAACGTTACTTGTTTTAATTCTGTAATCTGTGTCGTGGAAATACCTTTTAAACTTCATTATGGTGATGTACCTGACAGGTGTTGTGACGAGTTTGGCATCCATGTCGAGATCTGCATGCAGGTCGCGGGAGCGCGCACGCTCAGCTGAAAACTCAACCATGTGACGCCGTGTTAGTCTTAAGGCACAGTACTTCATGATAATGAAGCGATGGTACGTTTTGTCAGCTTTATGGGTAACTATACAACACCCAAAGCACGAATTTCTTGGCTTTATATTTGTTAGATAGGAAATAGCGTCGTTGCCAAGAGAAGGGGTGAGGTAGAGCCGCCACTTGTCACGGTGCATGCTGGGATTTGTAGTTATGCATGGAGTGTTGCACTTAAAACTCGTGGAGAAAATAAAAAAAAAGCAAAGTAAAGCGCACCGTTTTCAGAAAAAAGGTGAGAGGCAAAGATATTTAAAAGAGTGTGGCTGAACATGTCTCTCTGCTCGACTTTGGCATTCATGTCACGTGATGTTACCTAACACGAAGAGACTGCCCATTTATTTACGTGTTTTCATTAAATTAATGCTCTCCCCACATATGACCATTTTTAGGAAATGACTCCACAACAGCACTACAAAGAATATGAGATGTTTTGAAATTGTAAAAGCATCGTTGTATATCTGTTGTATATGGTGGGGCCCGAATGCTAAATTTCTGCTGCTTACTGTACCTGAACCTGATCGGTCAATGGTCATGGCTTTTGTCAAATGTATGCAAAGTTATGCAAAGTAAACCAGTATTTTTCCATTGGCAAGTCGCTGAAGACTCAGCGTATCAGGACTGAGTGAAAACCGTAGAAAACCCAGGGACATGACAAAAAAAAAAACTGTCTTTCGCTTTCTTTTAAGAAAATAAATTCTGCATTATTATTAGAATGATTAATGAATTATTATAAAATAGAATGGATAAGGAGTAACACAATAAGGAGTAATAAGAAATACACAAAACTGTAGAGTCTCTAATTAGCACCAGGTCAAAAAAGGCTGGCATGAACGAATGTGGCTGTAGACCTGAAGAACTGTCTCATTCATGATAAAGTCTTTTTTTTGTGACGCCGGAAGAGGTAACAAATGCTATTTTTCCAGTGTTCAAGGTATTTTAAATACATTTTAATTGTACTTATTAAATATAAAATAAGATCAGTCAATTAGATCACGTTGCGTAATAAAACAGTATATTTTATATCCAGTTAATTTGACTGTGCATTGGATGGAACGGTCCTGTGGTGTCTTTTATACTGTATGTTTTAGATCAGTGGTCCCCAACCCCCGGGCCGTGGGTCATTTGGTACCGGGCCGCACAGAAAGAAAAAAATACCCTTATTTCATTTTTTAAAATGTTTTATTTTGAAAAGTGGCCAGATTCTCTCAGTTACATCCGTCTCACTTCACACATGTCCATTGTGCGTGTGCTAACTTTATCTCATGCCGCACAAATTGACTACTACTGTATTTTTAGCATTTTTCTTTCACCTCATATTTGATGTCAAATGCTGATACTATGTGGGAATGCATAAAGGTAAGTTTTGATGACTTATTGAGTGCTAATGTGCACATTTGTCTTATGTTAATTCATGCTAGCTCGGGAGATTTGTGGGAACACGAGCCGGTCCGTGGGTCAAAAAAGGTTGAGGACCACTGTTTTAGATGAATCACTCACTACCTGGTGTTGTCATTTGTGTTGGCAACCCTAATGAGGATGAAGCGGTAGAGAATGGATGGATGGATGGATCTTATGTCACAGATGACCCCTGGAGGTGAGAGTATGTCACTGCACCCACTCATTCTCTCCTTACATGACCCTGACTGAACAAATAAAAAAAAAACCCATCAAAATCTCACTATTTGTTGCATGTAGAGTCATGTTATGGTTCTATTTCACTAGCATCCATCATCATTTGCCTTTTATGCAGTGTATTTAGACTACCGAGGTGTACAGGATTTGTGACATTACTGTTGGTGTCCTTGAACGCATCATCTGTACCCGGTATTGTTTTCCTCCAGTCTTGCTATCCTCCATATCCAGTTCCTATGGAAGCAACAATAACACAACAATATAGAGAAACACACTAGAGAAAGATGCTTGCGGTGGATAAAAACTACCCAAATGAAGTAGAGTACCCCCCACCCCCACTCCCACCCCCACCCCGCCTCCGCAATGTTGGCCAATGTTGTAAAGGACTGTCAGTTACGGCCGCCTCCTTTTGGGCCAGCGGGATTCAACTCGGAGGGCCCAGTGAAGGGCTATTCTTCCTGGAAAGCTGCCCCGGCTGCTCATGGACTTGAATGCACCCGGCCGCCATAATCTTCCAAGCTGTGGGAGCCCACTCAATATTCACTGCCTGTGCCTCCCTTCCCTTGAGCAGGCGCAGTCTCGCATGCTGATGCTATGATGCGCGCTAACGCTAAAGGATAACACGTGCTTAACGGCAACGTGGCGTGGAGTGGGGGGACGGCTGTGGGTTCAGCGGATTTTACTGACGCAGAGTAGAGTATGACAGTGTGATACTATGCTCTGACACATTTACTGTCATTATTCGTTCGCACCGGGGTGGGGAAACTAGGGCTCGGGAGTCAGATGTTGCTCTTTTGCTGGCTGCATCTGACTCTCAGACATTTTTTAACACAAAAAATTGTATTTATTAAAAAAAAATGCTGACATTTTTAAAGTAAAACATTACAGCAATGACAGTGTTAAAAATAACATTCCAAATATAAAACAGGTGGCCAATGCCAGCTGTCCTCTGGTATTTTCAGGGTCGGACACCAAAACTTGATGATCACAGCATCATGCGGTAGCCTACCCTGGTCATTGAGAGGTCAAGAAAGAAACTTCCCTCCTTTAATCAAATAGTCAGCGAGCTAATTCTGCAGAGCAAACACTTTTGACGAAGAAGATTGTGAAAAGATAGAAAGATACGGAGTACGGTGCAAAACCATGCAGTGCCAAAGGACGCATTAATGGTAAGAAGTCATTTATTTATTATTATTAAACTTGAGTATAACGTTGCTAAAAAGAATAAATTCTGAGACTTATATTCTAAAATTGTTGGTCTTGCTTAAAAATGCAAATAAGTGGCTCTCAGTTGAAAAGGTTGCCGACCGCCGCATTAGCAGCTTGCTACAGTGCCCCCAAGTGGCCAACAATAAAAACACTTTGTTCACCACTTTTGGCACCTTTCTCGGTCTGTAATTGCCATTGTCAGGGGACCAGTCCAGGGTGTACCCCGCCTCTCGCCCGAAGGCAGCTGGGATAGGCTCCAGCATACCCCCGTGACCCTAATGAGGATAGAAGATGGATGGATGACGAGGAGTGTAGTCATTACTTGTATATTATAAACCAATGAGAAAAAACATATTACCCTCAAAAGTTGCTCGAAAACACTTCATATTAACTATATTAATTATATTTTTTTTGTCAAATTTATTTTCCAGGTCAAGTTAAGTTAATATTTGATTTATTTCTATTACCAGAATTTTTTGTGACATTTTTATCCAGTTGTTCCCAAATATGTTGGACAAACTAGATACTGTATGGCCAATATCAGATGTTACACTATGTTGAATTTTGAACATTTTTAATTCTGAACAATAATAATAATAATAATAATAACCCGTCCAGGGTGTACCCTGCCTCTCGCCCAAAGTCTACAGGCTCCAGCATACCCCCGCGAGCCTAGTGAGGACAAGCAGCATAGAAAATGGAAATAATAATAGTAGTACATTTTAAAATAATCATAAAACACATTTCTATAGCGTTTTTACAGGTTATTATTAATTGTATTATTTATTTATCATAAACACTGCATTTATTGCAATCCTTCACTGAAGTTTCCGTCCTTTCATTAGTAAGTGGACATGATCGCTGCAAAGGGATGAACACAGGTTAGCTACAGTATTTTATTTAAATATGTTATATATTATATAGAAACATATCAATATTATACATTTACTATATGGGTTTTAAAAATGATTTAAAAATCCCAATTTTAATTAAGATGAATGACAATAAAAAAAATTAAAATGACAACCCACTGTATGGCATGTAAATGCAGTAGCTTATTGATGGGGAGATTTTCATAGATTAAGGACTGAAGAAACATGAATTTAGCCAGCTAAAGCCAAAATCATGTACTTAATTGTGATTTGACATTGTGGCGTTAGAGCAGGCATCGTTTGGAGGCACCTCTTCATCACATGGATAGTACTGTGTCATGTGTCATGTGTCTCTCCTAGTGCAATACTGCCCTCTAGTGGACACATCACGTACTGTATATTGTCAGTGACACAACTAGCATGCTCTCTGTGAAGGACCCTTCCAGTACACATAGTCTAACAGAGTGAAAGGGGTTCATCCCGGCATTTGTCCCCCATGCACACCAGGCAAAATGTGCCTGTCAAAGCAGCTGAACACCCTCAGCAGACGTGTGCACTGCAAACTGCCTTAAAATGCACAGTGTTTTTTTGTGTGTGGAAATAATGGAATAAACGCTCCAATTAAAACTTCTATTCAGTCCCATTCAGTTGTTAGGTGCAAATCACCGCCGGGGTCTCTAACTAGCACCAGGTCAAAAAAGGCTGGCATGAACAAATGTGGCTGTAGGCAACCTCCTGATGAGTTTTTTTTTTTTTTTTTTACAGACTCCACAAGATGACGTATGTTGACTGATCAGTATCCAGCAGCTTCAGCTACCTCTGCATGCGCTTTTAAATGTCGGTTGTGCAGCTCAGCTGTTGGCGAGGAAGGCCATCCAGTTAAACGCAATGAATTTTTACGTGATTTATTTTGACCCTGGAATCGCAATGAATAAATTCTAAAATAAAAAATACTGAAAATAAAAGATAAAGAAATACATTTTAAAGAATCCAGTTAATCTAGAAACACGTGGATATAATCTGAACGTTTTCTCATCTTTCTTGTTTAATTTTAAAAATCCCTCCTAAAAAAAAAAGCCACCCTATCTGCAAGTGGAAGCAAACACACAGTTCGGGGCCACAGTGCCCCCTGTTGCCTTGGCATGCACTTCACAAGCTGGGAATGTATTTTTAGGAGATTTATTTTGGCCCTGGAATCACAATAAATAAATCATAAAATAAATACTGAAAAATAAAAATATATACATTTTAAAATCCAAATAATCTAAAAATACATGTTGATATAATCTGAAAGTTTTCTCATTCAGTTCTTTTAAAATCCCTCTTCAAAATAAAACCATCCTGTCAATCTGCAAGGGGAATCAAACACACAGTTAGGGGCTACATTGCCCCCTGTTGGATTGGCATGCACTTTACAGTCTGGGGAATGCATTTTCATGAGATTACTGGGACTGTTTTGACCCCCAAATCCATGGAATATGTTATAAACATGTAAAATGAATACTTTAAAACTAACAAATCTAAATAATAATAATAATAAAAAAGTAATGATGTTTATCGGGTGGGGTGAAGAGCTGATTGGAGCAAATGAACTATTATTTGACATGCATGTTTGTAAATATGGGTCCATTTGACCTCCCTAGGCCTTATAGTTAGCATTTTTTACATTAATAGTTTGCCTATGGAGTCACAAAGGGTACATAAAAAGAGCAACACGGTAGAAGTAGACAGAATGAGACGAGGACATGTGACACGGGGCCAGGACACACCATGCTGGGTCATGCTGCTCTGGGAGATTTTATTGGAATGATTTTTCATATTTTTTGTTGTGTTTTTCTTCTTTTTTTTTTGTACTCGCACTTGCGCTCGTTGTCAGGAGTGTGGTGAGCGGAACAGTCAAGCAGCAAGAGTCACAGGTGATTATCATCATCATCATCATCAGCATCCTCCCTCTTGTATCAGAATGATTTCCCCAAGCTAGAAAAGTCGTTTACATCACATCATGTAAGTGATTTGGAGATTTTTTTCGTTTTTTTTTTTTTGGAGAGCACAAACATTCCAGCAACACACTCTATATAGGGCTTCATAAGGGGAGGGGGGGTGACAATCAGAAAATAAAAAGCATGACTTTTTGCATAGTATTAAATGAACAAAGACATTAAGTTCTTTATTTACAATTATTATTATTATTATTATTATTATTTTAGAGATTTAAAAAAAATCATTAAAAACAAGATAAATAAATCACTTACCCATTAAATGGCTAAGTGTGCCAAAAGGTTGCTAGCTTGTAGGCATGTCTCTTTTTCTTGCTTCCACAAACGGCATGCTGCTAAATACAGTACATCCAGGCAGGTGAGAGGATATTGCAACAATTCATGTCATCATCATCATCATCATCATCATCAGTGGCGTGGGGGCTTGCCATTAAAATAAGCTGGGATGCAGTCACATGATTTATTTCACCAGGTGAGGAGACTCTTTGCTCGTATTTACACAACGTGACAGTGGAACCTTGAAAAGTGGTACAATTTCCAGGTAGGGGTGGCCAAAGTCTGGCGCAGGGGCCATTTGTGGACGGTCGCTGACCTTTTGGTAGTAGCGGCCAGCTGCAAATTGTAAAAATGTATTTATCGTTGTACTTATGTTGGACACTAGGTGGCGGTGCTGTAATTTACCGAACTTGTAGCGCACGGGTGTCCAAAGCGTGGCCCGCGGTTTGTTTTTTTATTGGCCTGCGGCAAATTGTAAAGATATAGTTTAACAAATAAGCTAAAAAAAAAACAACAGCAAAAATGGAAAAATCTGCAGTAATTTTACATGGACAAAGTCAAAATATTAAGAGAGAGACGCTGTAATCTAAATGAGAAAAAGCTATAATTTTAAGACAAGCACGTCATTTTTGTAGTTTAAAGTTGAAATATTAAAGAAAAAAATATGTTTTTTTTTTTATTATTTTTAATATTATGAGAAACAAACAAAATAAATAATTTTTGGAAAATTAGATTGGGGGAAAAAGTTATAATATTATGGGAATAAAGTCCTAATTTTCCAAGAAGAAAGTTTAAATAGTTGGAAAAAAAACATCGGTAATTTTACGAGAATAAAGTCAAAATATTAAAAGAAACAAGTCGTATTCTAACGAGGAAAATTGTACAAAAATGAGGAAAAATAATTTCATTTAGTATCATGAAAAGAAAACATGCCTTTTTATGTCAAAATATTAAAACAAACAACAACAAATAAACAAAACAAAATGAAGTTTTACGGCAATATTTGGAAAATTAGGTTGGGGAAAAGTTATAATATTAAAGGAATAAAATAGTAATGTTACAAGAAGAGAACTAAAGCATTAAATGAAAATTAAAAATGGTAAACTAATTGGTGTGTGGTGTCATCTAACACAGTAATCCCTCACCACTTCACGCTTCCAATTTCATGGCTTCACTCTGTCATGTTTTTTCAAAAATATAGTAATAAATCATTGCTGTTTCATGATCGAATACAGTATGCATATTGAAGCTAATTTTATGTATTTTTTTTGCCTAAACAAAGCATTTTCAAGCATAAAAATGGCTACTTTAACTACAATACAAATATAAAGGCATTCAGAAGATGCATTCAAAGATGTTGTGACGATACTGTATGTATGATTTCTCCCAAACTCTCCCAAAGCTAACTTGTGAGTCAATATTGTGTCTTATTTATGTCTTAAATGGCTTACTTTCTTTTCTCATGTCTGATATATTGGGTTATGAGAATGTACAGGTGACTATAGGGGTGTTATCTCATGTCTACGGGGCTCTAATAATATTAAAAACCGTATTTAGAAGATTGCAAACAGGCTTTCTATGCTGTAACTACAAAACTACTCCATTTGTAAATTAGGATTCCCAGGAAAATTCCCTTATCACGATCAGACCTGGAACCAATTAACCGCGATAAACAAGGGATTTCTGTCACACAAATATGAGACTTTGCTTTAATTATAAAATCGCTAAGTACGATTTTGCTTTATAAGTAGCACTGTTTTTGCGAGCCCCGCTACATTTAACAGTATATGTTTGTGGCTTGCGGTCTGAACGTGTTTCGAAGTTTAATCGTATCGTTTAAGTATCCGATGAAGTTTGGACACCTACTGACAACCTAGAAGATGAACTCTGTGTTATGCTTCTTCTTTTAGTTTATTTTGGGTGACTAGGATGACTGGATGTGGAACTGACTGTAAACATAAAGGAAAGGGTCCACTGTATCTGCGCTATAAAATCACAACAATATCATTGTAAATTGTATTGTAAATTGCAGCACTACTTATAAAACACCACTCGGGGACGGTATCATGCTGGTATCAACATCTTCCTGTACTCTTTCCATTAGGTGTCTGTCAAGGGAATGGTTACTACCGTAAGTGTTCCAATTAATATCGCTTTTAAATAAATAAAAAAATAAAAATAAATAAATAAAGGAGTCTCCTATAGTCCCCGGGCGCGTGGTTGACAAAAGCAAATAACCAGGTGCCTAATTAGGGCAAAAACATTGCTTCTCCTTATGCAGTTTTTATTATCTTCACAAGCTGCATTTAAGGGATTGCGAGTGGTGAGCATCCAGCAGCTTTATCTGCCTCTGCATGCGCTTTAATGTGTCTGTCACACTACTCAGCTGTCAAGAGTGTTACACTTGCCCTGCTGATGTTTGCAATGAACTCATCAGTGCTATTAATAAGGGTGGAGTCATTTGCTTCATACCACTATTACAACATTGGTTCTCATTTTCCTTTGCACTTTCTCATGCACTCCAAATGGTTATTAAAGTTTAAAAAATATATAGTTATTATATATACAGAAATCCCTAGTTAATCGTGGTTAATTGGTTCCAGGCCTGACCATGATAAGTGAATTTATAAATGGCATATTTTTGCAGTTAGAACATAGAAAACCTGCTTACGACCTTCTAAATACAGGTTTTTAATATTATTAGAGACCTCTAGACATAAAATAACACCTTGATAGTCACTTTTACACTCGTATTACTCAATATAGTAGACATAATAACAGAAAATAAGACATTTCAGACATAAATGAGACTTATGTGTACGTGTGTGTGTTGCTGTAAATGGGTTCCGGTACTCGGGGAGCTGAATGGCAAGCTGACAGGAAGTGAGGGATCTGAGTTGAGTTTTAGCTTGGCGTTAGCCTGTGTTAGGGATTATTGTGCCTATTATGAAATCATTCAAACCTGCAATAAAAGCCAGTTGTTCTGGCGATCAATTTTGGTGCCTGTGTATCTCACCCAACACTATAATAACATTACTGACACCTAGTGACCAGTGTAGAATACTACATATCACATCTTTGATCTCCATTTAACATTTGTAAATTTATTTAAAATTTGCTAAAATATACATATTTTGGACTCATAATAGGCCGCAATCAACCACAAAACAAAGATGATTTATTAATTAATGTATTTATGAAAAACCGTGATAGAGTGAAGCCACGAAATTTGAAGCGCGAAAGGGCTAGGAATTACTGTAATGAGTTTTAAAATTTCAGAAATGCAGCCCAGGTTTTGACAAATAAATCCCTTGGTTATAATTACGGTAGTTTTGCTTCATTTTAGTTTGATTGAACTTGTTAAGAAAGTGACTTAAACAATACCTGTGTAGCTAATAAAGGTTTAATATTGGCTGGAATTCTATTTTAAATATTTCCTATTATTTCAAAATTTGAACACTTTGGAAGTCAACCAGCGTCCACTTTGGAGGTTCCACTGCACTAAATGTGGAGAATGTCGGATGCTGACGATTAATTATTGCATTTTACACACAAATAATCCAATAAATGAACAGAATATTGAAAGCATCAACTCAAATATGAACTATTAACTGAATTTTGCTGATATTTATTCTGCAGGCCTGAGGAGACTGGTAAAGACTGTGCACCCTCGCCACACTGGACCACACAAGACGAGCATATCCAAGTGAAAGAGATGCTGTAGATGATTGTAATACTAGTGTTGTGTGTTTATTTAGTAAAAAAAAAAAAAAAAGGGTCAATTGTCCAGGTTGCATAATGAGCCTAGGAGACGCCTGCGCGTTAGTGGTCAAAACAACAACGCTAGGTCAAGTGGCCTTTTCCTTCTGAGTGCCACGCTTCCCCGCTTGCTCAATACAGCACAAGAAATATTACAACTAGCGAGTACAGCCCAGATGCTAGAGTACTGGATTCATGTCTGTGTGACGGCAGGAAGACAACCTGGGCTAAAACACACAAAAGCACATCTAGATTTTACACCACGTAAAGTTGGCATTCAGAACCAAATAGTGCAGAAAAGAGTTTTTTAGAGCTATACTCATAGAATTATATGTATATATACTGTATACATAGAAAAAGAGCCAAAGCAACATTCCATTTATGTGTGTTTCTTTTTCATCTTTTTTTTTTTTTGAGATGTTTCAAATTGTCTTTAGTGTCGTGGGGCTCTGTGTGTGTGTGTGTGTGTGTGTGTGTCTCTCGCTGAACACAAATTAATCTGGAATAAAAAATGCTTAGAAACCCACTATAGTCCAGCTTTTAAACATAATTTTTAAAAATGATTTCTGTAAGGTGTGTGTATATATAAACATATATATATATGTATATATATATTTATATAAAATATAGATAGATGTTCATTCAGATATTCACTCCTAGAAGTTCATTTTAAGCCCAAAAAATGTATATTGAATAAAATTAAGGAAAAAACTTAAACATATAATTATATATATATATATTATGTATATTTTTTTAGATACACAAAGGGCTATTTGTGTGTGTATCTCTCTTTGCCGGGGGAAGTAACTGAAATTAATCCAGAATACACTTTTGAAAATTAAATAAAAATATCCCAGATTCTTTTTTGAAATATTTCTGTCAGGTGAATATATATATATGTTTATATATGTTTATATATGTTCACTTGTTAATGTGACGAGTGGAAGTTCATTTTAAAGATGTGGAAAAAATACGAGAGAAAAAAAAAAAGAAATATTAGAAAATGAAAAAGCGTGAGCGCGTGTCTCTCTCTGCCGGAGGAAATAAAACGCTAAATGGTCTTAAGATGAAAATAATTTAGTCAAATATCCTAGATTTGATACAATTAAAAAATAGATTTCTGCGTGAATATAGGTGTAAATTTGCTAATGTGACCCCTGCAAGTTTATTTTAAAGATGTGAAAGATTATTTTTTTTTATAAAATAGCAAAAAAAAACCCCCAAAAACCTCTACAGAGAGAGAACAAACATATCAGAGAAAGATATCAATGTTTTTTTTTTTTTTAGAAAAACACACAAAAGGGGCTGTGTGTGTGTGTGTGTGTGTGTGTGTCTTTCTCTGCCGGAGAAAAAAGCAATTCTGAAATATTTTTTTTTAATTGTGTATAGTGAATATATGTATTAATTTATTAATATGTCTTCTAGATGTTCATTTTAAAAATGTGAAAGAAAAGGAAAAAAATGAATAAAATTGAGAAAAAAAGAAAAAAAATATTGGCGAATTATCCAACTTTTTTTTTTTTTTTTTTAGAAAAACAAAGAAAGGAGGACTGTGTGTGTGTGTGTGTGTGACCGTAGGAAAGTGCACCAAATTAATTGAGAATAAAATTATCCAAAGTGAGTTTAGAAGACATTAAAGATTTATGTGGAAAAAAAAAAGAGAAAAATGAGGGAATGAAAGAACTAATCCCCATCTGCCCCTTTTTTTAAAGAAAAAAACAAAAACCCCAAAAACAAAGGCAGGCCACCTCAACTCCATCCCGACAATCATCATAAAGAATTATACTAAGATTCAACATCGACTACCATTATAGTTTGGTTTCTTTTTGTTTGTTAATCCTCTAAAAATATCTACAATATGTCACAAGATAGCAGGCAAATTCCAGCAGGTTTTTTATGTGTTAAATCTATTTTCTGTTCTTTTTTGTGTGTTGTTATTGTACTGTATATCCTCCTCAGCAATACAACGCCGTGTGAGCGTCGTCTCCCTTCTTCTCAGAACCAGGAAGTATATCTCTAAGTTTGCTGTAAACAAATTACATTCTGTTGAAGACATAAATAAGTCCAAAAAGTTATTTTCCGAGCCATTCGAAGCAGGAACAAGGCAACATGCCGACAAAGATAAACTCTCTCTAAATATATTTATATGCTTTCATATTTATAGAATACTAGTATATCCTGTAAATGATGCTGTGTCGCCACCGTTTTATTGTTTTGCGTTCCTCTTTTTTGTGTGTTTTGGAAAGGGGGTTGGGGGGCGGGGGGTGCAAAGCTGCTGTGCAAGTTGAGCCCTGGCACCTCGTCACATGACTCAAATGTTTTTGGATCATGCCACACAGAAGAAGAAGAAGAAGAAGAAGAAGAAGAAGAAGAAGAAGAAGAAGAAGAGCTTTAACTCTTGAGTCCGCTGCTCGCCACAAGAAAATAATCCAAATGGAAAAAACCCTTTTTAAATAAAACGTGAGTAAATGTACATTCATGCAGGAGGGACAATAATAATATAACAATAATAATTTGAATATAATAACAAGGTTTTTTTTAATTCTATCAGTGTGGATGAGGACAGAGGAGAACGTGTCCTTCCTCTTCCTCTTTGCCATCATCAGTTTGTGCGGTGCATGCTAGCACGCGCGCACGCCGCCTCCTCGTCCTCCACCTCCTCCAAAACAGCCACAAGATGACTGCGGCTTTTTCTCTTTTCTTGATTGTGTGTTACTTCCAAACGGAGGAGGGGCGGGTAGGAGCGTTGAGGTTCCAGTTCAAAGGTCAAATGAGGAGGTTAGAGGCTGGTCTCCAAGCTGTGCAAAGGGCTGGCGGGGCTGGAGGATGCCGCCGATTTACTGGTATCGATGGTCAGGTTGATGCCGCTGTCGATGGCGTTGTTGTTCTTGTTGGGCGACGACGGCTGGCTGGAGTACTTCCTCCTCCGGCGAGCCGAGTCGTCGTCCGTGTCGTCGATGAGCGGGATGCTGGGAGTGGAGTCCTCTATCCTAAACTCGGGCTGGGTCATGAAGTTGTGGATGGATGTTCTGGAGTCGGGCTTCTCCAGGCCTTCGTAGAGGGAGCTGCGGAATGCGTTCACGACGCGGATCTGCCGCACAGGAAAGAGAAGACAGAAGAAGAGGACACGTGGTGAGAACGGCGGAGGCGCCATCCAGGCGGGACGTGGAAGGAGGGAGCCTGTAGACCCTTTTACACTAGAAAAGCCAACATTTTTCCACCTTTTTTCTGTGTCGCTGGTCCATATAAACGGCACCGACACGGAATGAAGGGGATGAAGTCGACCGGGCAAATTTCCACCTTTGCAGGTATGATCGGAGCAGACGGGACGGGACAAGGATGCCAAGTTTAACTCTTACTCACTACTCCTGCTCTGTCGTGTTGAAAGCAATTGCTCCTGTATAAAAGTCACACGTATGTCAATATGCCGTGTCACTGTGTGAAAGTGCACACTCTCCTCATTGGATTCTGTGTACGTGACAAAGACAAATAAGTGCTGGCTCTGTTAAGCTCTCATTTTTCCACTTTTTTCTAGTGTTGCTGTTCTGTTTTCAGGCATCGGCACTGTACGGAAGGGACAAAGTCGACCCAGCAATATTCCACCATTGCAGGTTGTATCAGGAAAATAATTCCTCGATTATTATCTGGTTGAGTGATGCTGCGTAGCTGTGTAAAAGTACGTGCAGTTACAGAAAAAACTTGATATTTTGCCGCCTTTTTTCGGTGTCGCTGTTCCATATAAACAGCACCGATATGGAATAAAGTGGATGAAGTCAGTCATTTTCCGTCTTCGCAGGTATCAGACCAGACGCAGGACGCAATGACGAGGCTCAAGACGCACTTCCCCTGCTCTGTTGTGTTGAGAGCAGCTGTTGCTGTATAAAAGTCATGCACGTAAATATACTGTATGTGTCGCTGTGTGAAAGTGCACATACAGTAGTTGGGGTAACGTCCCTTTTCGCTAGATTCGGCGTTCATGACAGCGACAAATATGTGCTGGCTCTACCATGCTGTCATTTTTCCACTTTATTCCCCGAGTGTTACTGTTCTGTATGAAAGGCATCGGCACCATAAGGAAGGGGCCAAGTCGACCTGGCAATTTTCCACCGTAGCAGATTCTAGCAGAGCAGACGCAGGATGCAATGACGGGACTCAAGACGCACTTCTCCCACTCTGTTGTGTTGAAAAAACTGTGGCTGTATAAAAGTCATGCGTGTAAATATGCTTTATGCATATACACTGTGTGAAAGCGCTCACAGTTTAGGTACATCCCGTTTCGTTGTGCATAAGACAACGACAAATATATGCTGGCTCTACTGTGCTCTCATTTTTCCACTTTTTTCCCCAGTGTGTTCTGTATGAAAGGCATCGGCATCGTATGGAAGCGGAGAAGTCGCGATGTGTAAGAGAATAAAAAAATCCGCAATTATTATCTGATTGAGGGATGTTGTGTCACTGTGTGAAAGTGCACAATCTGGTATTTTGCCCCTTTTTTCTGTGTCCCTGTTCTGTATAAACAGCACCAATGTGGAATGAGGAAACCATGCCAACCGGGTGCTATCAGAGCAGAGGCCGGACATGTGTGTAAGGGATTTCTGCGATGAAATGATCTGATTGCGAGATGCTGTATCGCTGTGTGAAAGCGCACAGTTATAGCAATAACTGTACGGTATGACATTTTCCCACCTTTTTCTGTCGCTGTTCTGTACAAACAGCACCAACACAGAAGTAGGGGACCATGCCAAAGTGAATTCAACACAGCAAATTCCCACCTTTGCAGGTAGTATGAGAGCAGAGGCGGGAGGGTGCCTGTTTGTAAGGGTATTCCGCAATGGCAGGACAGGGATATAAAGTTTAAAACCTGACACTCACTTCTCTTGCCCTGTTGTGTTGTAAGCAATTGTTGGTGTCTAACAAATATTTTAGACGTCAGACACTGGCACTGACACGTCATATAATTATGGACAACCTGCAATCTCTGGAGCCCCTTTTTAAACGTTTTAATGTTTTAATGATCCGGATGGCTGCTCTGTATGAAAGCCACTGGTATCCATGTGTAAAAGAGGCTTGTGATGGGATCAGCATTGAAGGAGAGCACATCAGTGTTCTTTGACAACATGACTACAGCTGTGTCAAGTTGGGAGCGTGCAAGGAAAACTGTGAGGAACACAATCATGAAACGTAAAAAGAAAAGAAAAGCAACACAAATGCTCGTTGTAAGTATACGCTTTAGTCCAATGTGCCGTATACCTAGAAACAAGCCACGTTAATAACGCTCACAGCAAAACAAAAGAATAACAATAAGGAGAATATCACATGCAAGTTGGAGGAAATCTGGTGGACAAGGTCAGTAAGGAGGAAGGAGGTTAGATCTGAGGCCATCCAATCAGGCGCTCTAAAAACACTTGAAAAAGGTACCAGAGTAGACTCTGGGTCAGTATCCACACAGACTCTGGATGGGACGCACACACAGAGCACAGGGTGGTCCCAAACAGGGCGATGGCAAGGGTGGGGGCGAAGCAGGCAGTGGAGAGTAGAACTCACAACAGAACAGAAAACAACATTGTGAGACAATGAGCAAACACGGGATCGTCTATTACCGGATGACGACAACACAACCTACATGCAACAAGACGACAAGAACGTTGACACAAAACATATGAAGGTGAATCATGACAGAAGTATAATAGTTTTGTCTCGTCTGACGGCCTTAACTCCATGCATGGGCAAGTAAACACTCGAGTACAAGCACAAAACTAGTACGACTACCGTAAATTCCGGTGTATAAGCTGCACCCACTAAATTTAGAGGAAAAAGCAGATTTGTTCAAATATAATATCACATGTCCACATCATAAAATGACATATGGTCGCACACACGAGTCTGTGAAGACCAAATAACACAAAGCAGCTATTTTAACATGTATCCATAATGTATTACTGCCAGAAGTGCAGTTCATTGGAGGACAAGCAGCATAGAAAATGGTGGATGCTGCTGCAATGCTGCCTCTGTCCACCAGAGGACCCAGAGCCCAAAGGGAGGCTGACGTCATTGCAGCGCCACAATGAATGCGTTGCTCGGATGTAAATGATTATTGGAAAACTTTAAAAGAGTTATTTTTTTCTCATTTCAAACTCATATTGGTACATGTTCATATTTTTCAGGTACACCTTTTGAGTGTTAAGTTGCTGTGTAATTTATTTAGAGTTGTTAGTAAAGTGTTCCTAGTAAGATGACACCGTGAGTCAGACTGTTATAATATACTGTTATATATAATGACTTCCTGTGATTTTCAAAGGGTTGACAAGCTCGTTGTGAGTGAACTAATAGCTTGTGATTGGCTCCTACCAAAGAAAGAGCTACCGTTTCCTCACTGACTTCCAAGCGGCACAGTTTTTAAACAATTTGTAGTAGTTCTGAAGTAAAGGAGATGTCACAAGATTAGAATTTAACCATAAATTAGCCGCACTGCTGTATAAGCCGCAGGGTTGAAAGTTTAAGAAAAAAGTAGCGGCTCATACACCGGAATTTATGGTAGATTGTGCATGGAATATATACACACCAATAATATAATACATCCATTTTCTTAGATTTTAACTTTCAGTTTGTACATAATAATAACAATACTACTACTAATATAGTCAATTACTATACTGATACTGATAAGCAGTTTGGTACACTAATAAAAATAATTATACTACTATACTAATTATACTAAGTGACAAGGTTACGCTGTACCGAGTATAACAGTCTGACTCACAGTGTCATCTTACAAAAAACATTAAACTCATCACACAACAACTAACACTCAAACGTTATACCTCACAAATATAGAAACATGTGTCAATGCGAGTTTGATATGAAAAACAACCTCCATTTTCAAGTGTTCCCAAAATGCATTTCGTTTGAGAAAAAACATTTCATTGGAGGAGCATAGAAAGCATAGAAAACAGCACTGCAATGCTGCGTCTGTCCACCATAGGGAGCCAGCGGACCCGAAGCCCATATAGTTTTCCTTATAGGAAAACTTTAAAATGTTTTTTTTTAATTTAATAATCATATTGGGACATGTTTGTATATTTGTGTATACACCTTTTGCATATTAACTTGCTGTGTGATGAACTTAATGATATTAGTAAAGTGTTCTTTGAAAGGTGACACCGTGAGTCAGACTGCTATATTGTTATACTGGTATATACAGTATACTGACCTCCACTGCCTTCCAGTGGTTTGTTAAGTTCGTTGTGAGTGTACTGACAGTTCATGATTGGTTCCTGCCAAAAGAAAGCTATGGGCAGAGTATCTAAAAAAAAATGTAGTAGTTCTGAAGTAAAGCAGATGTCACGAGATTAGAATTTAGCCATAAATTAGCCGCACCGCTATATAAACCGCAGTTCAAGAAAAAAGTAGTGGCTTCTACACTGGAATTTACAGCAACTGTAACAGTCAGATTTTGAAGTAAAAAAATATTATCTTAATAAAATAATATATATTTTTTGGGGAAATGTGTCTTTAATAATTTGTTATTTTTGGGATGTTTCATTTAACACATTATACATTTTTTTATGTTTCATTGAAAAAAAATATACAGGTAAAAGTAGTAAATAATACTAATACATATTTTTTAAAAAAATGTGTTTTAAAAATAATTTAAAAAATGTTTCTTTAATTGTAATAGTCAGATTTTACATTTTAAGACTATACTGACCTAATAAAAAGGAACATAATAAATAAATTATTAAAAATACCATTCTGTCTTTCATTGTTATGTATTTTATTTACCAAATTATACAAATAAAAGTAGTAAATGACTGTGGTAATAAAAGTAGTGCAAGTAAAATAGTAGTATTATAAGGCCATTTTTAAAATGTATTTACATTGTAAGAGTCAACATTTTTACCTTGATTTAAAACAACAGAAATACCTAAAAATTTCCTTAACATATAAACGCTTTGTTCATTTGATTCAGCCCTGCTAATAAGGTTAGCATTGAAAGCTCAGATATTTGCGCTAGTATGAAGTGAATTTAGTAAACATGACGTCATTGTGTCACGTTAAGCAAAGCACTGCAGCTTATACTTGAATGTTTACCCTCAGTGAATCGACTGCAGTTAGTTTGAGTTAGCGGCCGTAGAGACACAAACACGGAGGGATGGGATGCTGGTGTCGGGGTGAGTAATGGGGCTTGAGAAAAGGGGTATGAGTGGGCTTTTTTGGGGGGGGTGGGTGAGCAGAGGGAGACAAACTCACAACCTGAAATGTCACGCCGTGGGTATCACCCTTAGTCCTGCTGTCCTAGCACTCTGAGGAAACAAACAACACATGGACCAATGAGAGGACAGTACACCTGAACATGGGAGGAGATTTGAAGAGAAAACATAGAAAGCAGGAAATTAAAAGAGATAACAGAATCAGGGACACCAACCCACCCCACAAAGTGCTGTTTTAACGGGTCAATAGAGTATGTGATTTTCGGATGGGGGGCTAGCATCCCTGAGTGACAGCAGAGAAGCAGACAGACAGACAGAGTTCTGACTCACGGCCAGTAGAGGGAGCAGCAGCAGCAGTGCTTGTAGGAGAGGAAAGGGCATTGGACAAGGACACGTGACTAGGACTAGAAACATTGGTTACATCCTGGTTCTGGCTGGTGGTGGACGACTGGCGTCTCAGAGCTCCCGCCCCCTGAAAGGAGGTGCCACTCTTGAAGGTGTTGACTACTTCGATCTGCGGGAAGGAGGGACAGCGAGACAGGAGAGAGGACAAATGGCGGCTCAGAGTGACACACTGCAATGACCGCAGCGATCCGGAGGGAGCAACAATGTCCCCGTGGTGGCATGGCTGAAGGTCAGGGTGCCGCATCACCTCAGCAAGGTTTTTCTAACCACTGTCATTGGATATAATCTGGATATGACCCTCTCTGACTGTCATGTCATACAAATACTGTGTCAAATTTTCTGGTATTTGTCCAGCGACAACAATTAACAGCATATTTGACATTAACAGGAAGGTTAAAACCAAAAGGATCCATGCCAGACATTACATAGATTCAAATAAATCCTTTTTCTGTAATCCAATAATACAAGGCATCACTAATACAATACCAGTACCCTTTTAACAAGATGTCATCCACTTTTCTGGTTTTATTAAAAATGGTCTGTTGTCATGTATTCTTCTGCTTTGCTGTGGCTTTTGTTTCTGTTTAGGTCCCGCCTTCTATCATATGTGCAACTGGAACCATCACAATAGTCCAGATATGATTCCATAACTGTAAACAATGTGTTAAAAATGTCAAATAAAAAGTCTCAAACCTATAAAAACATTGTACTGCACTGGATCCAAAGCACATATCACTTATATAGAGTACATCATGTAGCTTGAATAAATAATACTAAATTTACATATTTTTAATAAACAATTCACGTAATTTTTATTACTATATTTATGTATAAATATCACATTAATGTTCTAACTTTTGGCTACTGTCGTCTCTCGCTACATCGCGATTCAAACATCGCTCCCTCACTCTATCGCGTTTTTTCAAACATTAATTAGTAAATGTTTCACTTCTTGGATAATAATGGTAAATTTAACAAACAAAAAAATTGTTTTAGAAATTAATTAATGGCACATGAATATAAAATTAATAAAAATAATGATTTTAATAATACATCATGTAAATATATTTATAACATGATCGTTACTATTTTTTACTATTTACTATTGTTACAATTTTTTATTATTTTTTCCAATTTTTTTTTTTTTTTTTACTATTTCTACTATTTAATTCTAACTTTATACAATATAAAAAATATACAAATGTACATTTAGATGCGTTTCACATTCAAAATAATAATCAACTAGAATTTCTTCATATTGGTCCGATAAGTACTTTGCAAAAACCGAATTAATTAATTTTAATTCATATTATGTATTTATATAGTAATTTTAAAATGGGACATTGGGGTGCATTACCATTGTGATGTGATGACTTCACCCTAACCGTCAGCGACACACATGGTGAGATGAAAGCATAGAATACACTTAAACAGTCAAATTGTCTTAAGTATATCACAGTGATAACGGTCTGCAGATTTCAGAGTCCAAGGATGATCCTCCTGGGCTTCACCCGACTGATCGTATGGGTCCTCAGAGCCAGCAAGCGCCTGTCTGTGGACTTAATTCATCTTGACATCAAATCAGGTTCCAGCATCATTTAGCTTCTTATGTGAGTCCTCCTTTGCTGCATGCAAATAAAAAACCCACCTGAGTCTGAATGCGATTGAGTCCCCGGAACCAAAGGATCTGCCCTCTCCTCAGCTCCCTCTCAGCGTGGTCGATCTCCTCGTTTTCTTCGTTGACGTCCTCCTCAGGTAACTCATCTTTCTGGCTGAGCTGGCCCGCCCTCCGCAGGAAGCGCAGCTTGCTGTTGGGTATTGTCGCAATCACCTGAAAGGAGAAGGCGTTACGTACAGTAGATGCAAAGTGTCGATGTAAAGCAATTATGATAGTGCTATCATATGTTACCTGCCCCCAGATGAGCTCCCCCATGCCAAGAAAAACACACCACATCCACTTCTCCACGTCCAGAGGTTGGCAGCTGAATGGTTTTCCTCCAAACTGAACAATGATTATCTAAACACCAACAAAAGTACAACTGGTAATGTGTTGACCAGTGAGGAATAGTGTGCATACAACATTGTATTATGTATTACTGCAACTTTGTGGCTTATTTTGAGTCATTCTGGTAATTTCTATGGTACAAAGCGGCGGTCATCTTTTTTGCACATGTACAGTATATGTACAGTATGTTGCGTCCATGCATGTATGAGCACACTGGTATAGCATACCAAATAATCTTGGACGTATTATATATATATATATATAGTACTCTGTAGTAGCAAGTGGCTGTTATCGTTATTATTGTTAATAACTGGAGGGAGGAGCAATCACTAATTATAGGGCACAAATGTAGCGCAAATGTTAAAAAGAAATATTTAGACTGTGGATTTTCTATTAATTTCTACTATGTATGATGGAGATTATCATTCATAACTGGTGGGAGGAGTGATCACATGAATTTTATTACATGTCCTGTATGTATCAGTACTGTATCACCCATGTATGTGACAGAGTATAAGTGAGCGTACCGCGCGTGTGATTATACCTGTGCATGCGTAGTGTGGGCTTTCACTGATTATTGATTGATTATTTTGACTCTTACTGTGTTTGTATTATTTATTTGTATTATATAAGGTACAAGTTGTCATTAATAACTGTCAGAAATAGCAACAGAGTCAATTACATGACATGTATGTAACGTTCATGCACGGGGATGTCCTTCGAGTCTACATGAAAACAATCAACTGCTGCAAATACATCTTAAAAATTGTTGTTAGCAGCTTACCTGTACAGCGAAGGTGCCCAAAACAATGGTGCAAAAGATGGGGTTCTTAAAGATGCCCTCAAAGACGTTGCGCTCTCCGTGTATCTTACGGGCGTTGATCTCATTAAAGAGCTGCATCATGACAAAGGCATTGAAGATGATGGTGTAGTGCTCTGATGGAGGTGCGTGGAGAGGCGCATTGCGGCCGCTGTCAATATCGAAGATCTTCTCACCTGTGGATAAAAAGATTGAAAAAGTTCAAAGCTTGAAGTCATATGATCACAGAGCAGGAAAGTGGAGTATGTACCGATGAAGAGAAGAATAAAGATGATGATGAGCTGATAGACTCCATGGCCAAAAATGTTCTTGGTCATGGTGCTGGAGATGAGAGGCTTGTTGCGTCCGTAGGGCCTCCTCCTGAGCAAAGCCTCTGTAGGAGGCTCGGTGGCCAAGGCCAGAGAGGCGAACGTGTCCATGATCAGGTTGACCCACAACATCTGCACCGCCTTCAGGGGGGAGTCCTGAAGGCAAACACATATTTCATATTGCAAATTTATCATCTATTATGGCTCCCGTTAGCTTATAGGTGCTCTCACTAACCTGTGTGACACAAGCGCCCGTGAACGCCACAACGACGGCAACAACGTTAACGGTGAGTTGGAACTGAAGGAACTTGGAGATGCTGTCATAGACGTTGCGGCCCCACATCACTGCCTTGACGATGCTGCTGAAGTTGTCATCTGTCAGGATGATGTCCGACGCTTCCTTGGCCACATCAGTACCCGCGATACCCTAGAGAGAAACAACAAGAAAATGAGTAGTGACTTCACATTGGTAGAAAATTGGGTCATCTTTCCTGATACTGCTTGGTTTGTCATAGGACAATTGTTGTTGGCTTTATTGTCCATAATGCTGTGAATGAGCTCATTTCAGGACAATGGCTACTCATCAGCATATTGTCAATATAACAAGATGGATTATAGAGACAATCATTGTTTGTAGTATGAGTAATCCACTGCAGTCATGGCCTGTGTTCTATCTTCCACTAGGGGGAGCTCCTCATCTACACTGATGCCACCCCACATACTGCAAAGGTGAAGAATATATATATCTGCAGATGTGGAGTGACATCCATCTCCCATGAAGGAGAAAGGAATACTTTGAAAGAAAAAAAATGTTGGTTACCATGGCGAAGCCCACATCAGCTTTCTTCAGGGCCGGCCCATCATTGGTGCCATCGCCTGTCACCGCAACCACTTGTCTCTGCTCCACCATTGTGCTGTCAATAATGCCTGTAGCACACACGCACACACACATATACATATACAGTATAACATATACAGCATATACAGCACATATTTGGATAGTTTGCATTTGGTGCACAAGAAGCAATGCTCCAACTGTCCTGCAGATGTCAGAGTGATGAAAAAAAGGTTTTTATCTTGTAGAATTAATACAGAGCAGCGATTCAGTTTGCCTAATGAATGCGTATCAGTGATTATCCTTTTAGTGATGTTTGTGGAAGCATTTTTTTTAAGTGCATGACATTTTCTTATTGGGATTTATTGTGTCCCATGAGTTTTACATAGCAACAAGTGATGTAACCAAGAACAAGAAGGCTAGCAGTTCTATTGATCTTTGGCTTGAAGTGTAAAAATAATAATATAATAATCAATTACAAAGTGCAGGTTTCCAACATTCCGTGTTACGTTTTGTGGTTACGAATGCACCCCCATAAACTAATTAAAAGTGCAATTTTGGTCCATAAACATGAGACTCAAGAACTAGTCACAGCGTGGCACGTATTCTTCTGCCGTGCGTGGCAAGAAGAATACAGTGTGTACAGCCTGTAGCTGCATTGAGGAAGGATAACATCTCTTATAAGTTCACTTTTCACTTCATTATGGCTCCCAAACAGCAGTGCACCAAAGAAAAGGAAAGCCACCACCATGGAAGTGAAAATGAACATCATAAAAAGCTATGAGAGAGGAGACACGCCTACCAATATTGGCCGCTCTTTTGCTCTCGACTGTTGCGACCATCATTAAGGATAAAGATTGAATGCTAATGAATGCTAGAGGGGTCATGGATTCTGTGCACTGTTGCAAGGAGCTCTGGGAAGATTCAGAATAGCCTGGAGCAATGTTTTACAAAGTAAGAAGAAGGAGGAGTAAGGAGTTCTTCTCTTTTTTATTTGCTTTATTTAATTATTGTATTTAATTATTTAATTGTTGTATTTTATATGTCCTTCATGTGTTCTGTGTACAGTGACTTAGGGACTTAATTTAGATATAACTTCCAACTTACACTGAACCACGACTTCCATCACAGTCTAGAAATGGAACTTGTTCGTAACCCAAGGACCACCTGTATTCTATATATGTCAGATATACTGTATTCACCTGAGAAAAGGCCTGGTCATATTATATTCAGGGTATAGAGATTTATACATGTAAAGCAACAGATGGTGCCAAACGACTTTAAAAATAAAAAAAGTGCCGTCTTATATTTGAGTCAATACGGTTCTGTAAAATGTGTTTGTTCTTTTATTCGGAACATGCACAGCTAGTCACCTTTGACCAGCGTGTGTTTGTCTGTTGGGGAAGATCTGGCTAGGACGCGAAGTTTAGGCCAAACTTTGTCAATACGCTCCTGTTCCACCTGGAAACACAGGAAGAGATGGACACAAGAAGTGGTTATGATCTACAAACAACATCTTGTCTCCTATTCCCAGGTGGCAGCATCTATAGCACCTCTCCTTTCTCATTGCGGATCCTCCTGTTGAATTCTTTCCCGTCGATGCACAAGAAGTCCTCTCCGGGATGGATGATGCCGCATTTGATAGCGATGGCCCTCGCCGTGTTTATGTTATCCCCGGTCACCATGCGCACGGTGATGCCCGCACGCTGGCACTTCTGAATGGCCTCTGGCACCTGCACAAGGACACAACAGATATTTTTGTCTGCAGAACATCACATGTATTTAAAACATTATTTCAGATCGCGTCATAAGCCAAATAAACCATTTCTCTTTGACATTTGCTGAGATTTGTGACAGTATGCCATAATCTGGAACAGGAAATTTAACATGACGGATATGCATGTTCATATTGCATTCTAACAACAACAAGGAAGCAGGTGGTATTATTAAAGTCCTACATGACACAGAACGACAGGAATCACTCCTGTAGGGATGCTCCAATCAGGGTTTTATGCTGCCGATTCTGATACGATCATCCACGAGTGAGATCAGCAGATAGTGATATCACATGGATTAACTGTAGATTTTTACATTAAATTATGATGAGTGCTATTGGCCAGGGGCGCCGTTAAACAATTCCAAGGGCCCCTGGTAATTATTAAAAATAAATGTAAAAACAGAATAAAATAATACAAATAAATGTCTTTATTAAATGGAAATCTCTCCTGCTCAACTTCAAACAGACTCAATTCAGTGTCCAGGTTTGCGTGGGTCTCCAACTTTCATCTCTATTAGAGCTGTCAACTATTAAGGTTTTATTTATGACTGGCAACATTTAAATTGTACACTACTTTATTTACCAAGCAAATCTCCACTCCAACGGTGTGGCTACGTCTTTATGCTATTTTGTGATCATGCGTCATTATATAAAAGGCATAAAGTCTGAATTCAACAGTTCTAATAAAAAACTAGGAAGAGTTGAAGCAAATATTCTTTGACCCTTTGATGAGCTACTCAAAATCACCTGGCGAGATAGGAGACCCCTGTAAAAGTATCAACATCATAAGGCTGTACACACTTTGTGTTTATGTTCATTCAACAACAACACACAAATAGTGTTAGAGGACAAGACATACTTAGATAACAAGATAGTAAACTTGTTCAGTGACACTGGGAAAAGCACATACCCCATGAAAGTGATATCCACTTGTGGCTTCCCCGTGGGACAAAAATTAGATCCGAACTAACGTCATTGCTCGTTTGTTTTAAAAACAAAATGTCACTGCGGTAAAAAGTCACATTTGGAGTCTGAAGACCGTAAGCTAGACGGATAACTCTAAATAGCTAACGAGGACCAATGTAAAGTACAGCCAGTGACAGCGAGACAAAGCGTGTAAACAAAGATGCAATAATAGTCACAAAGCAATAGGCTGGCATCAATTGGCGTAGCCTGTGTCAAGCTCAATACACGTCATTTTGTTGGCAACCCTATATGGCACATGTAGGATTTGCCCCCACACGCCGATCGGTTTGTTTTTGTGGTCGGCTTTGAAAGGCGTTTTATCTGCAAATGCCGATCACATGTTTTTTGCAGAAATCGCCAGGGTATTGATCGGTGGCCGATTGATCGGAGCATCACTACAATCCTGTCAATGCTCTCAGTCGTCATGTGATATCAAATTGGAATTTAACTGCAATAATTCAACACAACAACTACAAGGCTAACTCAGTTGAAATGATGACAAACAAGCCTGGACCAGCATGGCTGCCTCGCGATATTATATTGAAAAGTACAAAGAAAAACACTGTGAATTATGTGACACTGCATGTGTCAACGCTGGTTTAGGATAGTCACTATCAAGTCCTGCTACACAGCTTTCATTTCACACTTGTTATTTGTCCATTAAGACTATGAGGCATAAGATGAAGTAACACATCATGCATCATCTTGACTAACGAAGCTTGTTCCCCCAGCATGGCGTTACTATTTTTCTGTAGAGTTTTGTACACGTTGGGTCAAAACCAACAAAAATCTAGACCGATGCCCTCATTAGGGTGAGCTGGAGCCTATCCAGGCGGGGTCCTGGACTGGTTGCCAGTCACTCACAGGGCACATATGAACAAACAACCATTCACACTCACATTCACACCTGTGGACAATTTGCAGAATGTACAGTATCAAGGGCATTACATCAATCGCAACTGGACTGTTCAGGTTTTCGTTTCGCCTTCGACCCGAGCAGGGTTCATTAGTTCATGCTCAAAGACTAAGTAAGACAGCTGTAATCTGATGGGGTGGTGCAGGATCCAAAGTATTTATCCTCTAAGATAGAGACACGCCCAAACATGAGTATTCTTTTGTGGAGCAAAACAATAGTCGTTAAGATATAATGGAGTTGGGCCTCTGCCAGCCAACAACAGTTGTTAGCATTCTATTCAGTTGTAACAGTAGTCCTGGACGCACCTAAAACCAAAGTGTTTGAGTTTGTTAGTTGTTAGAGGCTAAATTATTGTTTTTTTTAGGAAGGGATGAAAGGACAACATTATATTACTGGCTAAATTAGTCAGTATATAGCACATACTTAAATGTACAAAGACAGCTATCCTACATTTCATCTAGCATAGTGGATTTTGACACATTTTGTGTCAAAATGTATTTTGTCGCAGGTTTGAAGGGTCCACAGAACACAGTATGCAGTGCACAGAAAGCTCTCTGCTGTGTGATAATGTGATTTAGAACAACAACTGAGTGATATTATGTATGGAGATAGATGTACGCTAGAAGCCAGCTTGTCCTCTTCTTTGGCAAAGGTCAATGTGGGCGAGCTGCGCTCTCCAAACCCACACATAAACAAACGTGTGCCGGCGCATCTACGCTCCACAGAGGCGGGGAAGAATATGCATATATGTTTGACTCCCGAGTCACTTGGGCATGTTCCACATACACTGTTTGCTTTACACAGGGGAGTTCTCACTCATAGAAATCCACCAGCGCAATGTGCCAAATGAAACATCTTCAGCATGTAAACACGAAGGACTGGAGTCGATAAAAGGGATTACATTTGGGGTGCGTTCACACTTGTCATGTAAGTAATAGGAACTCTGGTGTGTTTGCTTTGCTAGTACAGTTCATGTGGTCAAGTGTGAACGGCATCATCCTAACAAACGGATCGAGACCGCTTGAGAGATGCGTTTCGGTCTGCTTGCAAGTGAACTCTGGTGCAGTTAGGTTGGCTTGAGCTGAAATGTTACACTACACCAGGGGTGTCAAAACTACAACCCGGGGCCCATTTGTAGGGGTGCTGGTGTATCTTTCCATTTAACTTCACAATTACGAGCCGTTTGTTTATCTTCTTCTTCTGTGATGTCCACTTATTTTTCTGCCGTTCTGGCAAGGAGCTCTCCTAGATGACATGTGAAATGGTGACATGACTCAGGAATAGTGATTGAAGTTTATAGTGGCTATATTTTAATAATAATAATGATTTTAAAAAATGATGCACGGCAAAAGGTATCGATAATCCAAAGTAGGGTTTAATAGCGCGATAGTTGAAAATATAGATATGATATAGTTTCCCTATGTGTATTTACTTACCTGTAACATGTTGTCTGTCATTTTCTTTTGTCTGTGTAAACACCACAATTGTAGGTAGTGTTCTGTCTCGTGACGCCCTGATACATTTCTCCATGTGACATACTCACTCTTACTTCAGTGGTGGCTTATCATGGCACCCTATGAGCATCATTGGCTTCACTTGGATGTCGCAGGCTGCGTTCACAGTAATCTTTAATGTCAAGCCATGGGCCACAAAATGTGACTGGGCGGGCCGCAAATGGCCCATGGGCCGCGAGTTTGAGACCCCTGCTTTATGTACACGTTTGTTATTTTATGTATGTTTTTTTAATGTGCAGCCTTTGGTTCTATAACAAAAACACCAGCGTGAACACTAAGCCAAACACACCAAAGTGCACACCGAGTATGTTTTATAAATTCGAGCCCTAACCCCAAAACACAAGTGTGAACGCAGCCTTCAGTGAAGGAATTGGAGTCAATAGCTGAAGGAACCAAAATGTTCTTGCAGTTGCACATTTCTCATCCTGTTACTAAGATATCAGGCTCCCAAGTGTCATTCCTGCTTGACTTCTCTCTAGTCCCCCCCGCCTAGAACAAGCAACCAAGATGCTTATTAAAAGCACAGCATGCCCTGCCAGAGGAGACGAAAGAAGGTAGGACAGCGCGCACCAAACCTCTCCTGTCTCTTACACCAATTACTCTTCTCTCTTATTATTATTTCCTTCCTTTTTTAATCTCTTGTGTTCTTCTTTCTAGCCCTACAGGACAGCAAAGAGCTGTGCATCCTTAAAACAAATCCCAAAACAAATTTATTGAAAAGAACCAAAAGCCAGAGGTGACAGTCAACCTACATTACAAGAGAGAGGTCGAGGTAGAGAAAAGGAGAGTGAAAATATAACACTTGTTCTTTTGGCTAGAGTCTTCAACAGTTTGTCACATCCGAACAGCTGCTCATAGCACAACTAGAGGCGCTAAGAGGGGAGATTGCATTATTCCATTTAGAAAAAGTGTATTCAGACAAACAGCTTTCTACATCCAACCTCACAATCATAGCCATTAGAAATCAAAACACATATCACACATTCGAGATCCAGTTAAAGAAATGACTTACTGACAATCAGAACTTCCAACATTAACTACAGACTGACTGATACTGCTGTTGTTGGTATTCTGTCATGTACAGTATGTGTTTGTGTCTTGGTATGATGTTGATTGTTGGCTAATTGTTTTCCCATTACTAGATTTTATATACGCTGTTAGTAAATGAGATTAGGATGAGGGACTAGTGATGAAAAATAGCCTTTTGGCTAATTCTGGCATATTGACAGAAATGTCTATCAATATGCACTATTAATATGCACTGTCCCTGTCTGACATATTTACATATAGGATGTATTGTCATTAATATGTATTGTCCCTATTTTAAATAAATAAATACATTGTTCCACTTTGGATGTTGCGGGACTGTCTTGGCTGACACGTCTCTTCAACATTGCGTGGAAGTCGGGAACAGTACCTCTGGATTGGCAGACTGGGGTGGTGGTCCCCCTTTTCAAGAAGGGTGACCGGAGGGTGTGTTCCAATTATAGGGGGATCACACTCCTCAGCCTCCCTGGGAAAGTCTATTCCAGGGTGCTGGAGAGAAGGGTACGACCGTTAATCGAACCTCGGCTACAGGCGGTGCAATGTGGTTTTCGTCCTGGTCGCGGAACACTGGACCAGCTCTACACCCTTGCAAGGGTCCTGGAGGGTACTTGGGAGTTTGCCCAACCGGTCTACATGTGCTTTGTGGACCTGGAAAAGGCATTCGACCGTGTCCCTCGCGGTGTCCTGTGGGGAGTGCTCCGGGAGTATGGGATTGGTGGCGCGCTACTACGTGCCATTCAGTCCTTGTACAACCGGAGCAGGAGCCTGGTTCGCATTGCCAGTAGTAAGTCAAGCCTGTTTCCGGTGAACGTTGGCCTCCGCCAAGGCTGCCCTTTGTCACCGATTCTGTTCATAATTTTCATGGACAGAATTTCTAGGCGCAGCCAAGGTGTCGAGGGAGTCCAGTTCAGGGGCACTAGGATCTCATCTCTGCTATTTGCAGACGATGTGGTCCTGATGGCCTCATCGAGCTGTGACCTGCAGCGTTTACTGGGACGGTTTGCATTTGAGTTCGAAGCTTCTAGCATGAGACTCAGCACCTCCAAATCCGAGGCCATGGTTCTCAGTCGGAAAAGGGTGGATTGCTCCCTCCGGGTTGGGAATGAGGTCCTGCCCCAGGTGGAGGAGTTCAAGTATCTCGGGGTCTTGTTCACGAGTGAGGGAAGGTTGGAGCGTGAGGTCGATAGGCGGATCGGCGCAGCGTCTGCAGTAATGCGGTCGCTGTACCGGACCGTTGTGGTGAAGAGAGAGCTGAGCCGGAAGGCAAAGCTCTCAATTTACCGATCGATCTATGTTCCCACCCTCACCTATGGTCATGAGCTTTGGGTCATGACCGAAAGAACGAGATCGCGGATACAAGCGGCTGAAATGAGTTTTCTTCGTAGGGTAGCGGGACTCACCCTAAGAGACAGGGTGAGGAGCTCGGTTATCCGAGAGGAGCTCAGAGTAGAGCCGCTGCTCCTTCACATCGAGAGGAGCCAGCTGAGGTGGCTCGGGCATCTAGTCCGGATGCCTCCCGGACGCCTCCCTGGTGAGGTGTTTCGGGCATGCCCAGCCGGGAGAAGGCCCCGGGGAAGACCTAGGACACGCTGGAGGGATTATGTCTCACAGCTGGCCTGGGAACGCCTCGGTGTCCTCCCGGTGGAGCTGGAGGAGGTGGTCGGGGACCGGGAAGTCTGGGCCTTCCTACTGAGACTGCTGCCCCCGCGACCCGGACCCGGATAAGCGGAGGAAAATGGAATGGAATGGAATGGAATTGTTCCACTGTACACAAAGTCTTCGACCAACAGTTCCAAGATACATCTTCAAGAGCCATCCTTCTTGTGTCTTGTGTAACCTGTTCGGGGTCATGGCTGGAGCTGGAGTCTATCCCAGCTGACCTATGCAAAAGGTGGACTACACCTTGGAATCATAGCAAAGTAATTCTAATTGAGTGGTATCAATTCTAAACACGATTTCGATTTTTTTAGTCCAGTCCGTCAGATTCCAGCTTCTGTGTGTTTCCATCTCCATATCACATACACACTATCAGCAATGGGCGTGTTTCTTTAGTCAGTCACATTTCAGATTTGCCTCTTGGGGCCACCTCGCTGGCCTACAGTCATAGCAGCATTTTTCTGTTTTCTGATTGGTTGATCACAAATGTTCAACAAGCCAAGTTAAAGCCACAATGGCTGACTACTCTTAAATTCAACTCTTATGAGCTATATTTGTTATCATCATTGTATTTGTCCAAACAAACGTACCTTTAGTTGTACCAGGCATTAAAATGGATCAATAAACTGAAGAAACAAGGGTTGTCTAAGAATTTTTTCCATGACTGTACGTCAGAGGTCTCGGTGACTATGTATTCTAAGACAAGGGGACTTACGTTATTATACATTATGTTATTCCCAATACAGTATTGGTATTGCAGCAAATAGGCAATTACTTATGGTGTTGGAGTTCCCATAATTTGAAGTGGTACAGGAGCAACAATGCTTATGCTTAACACGGACAACTGTACTTGGAAACCACGCAAGCAGTAATAATAATAACAATTATCTTTTCTTTTTTTTTTTGTTAATGATACTGGCCCTCACAATGTATGCCAAAAGAAATTCTTGCTGGTAAAGTCCCCACTGAAGGCCCAGGTACCAAATGGACCGCTTACCATTTTCTAAACCAGGGGTGGCCATTACGTCGATCACGAGCTACCGGTAGATCGCCAAGGTAGTTTGGGTCGATCGCGTAAACGTCACTTTGAGGTTGTCATGTGACATCAGTCAGCTGACATTAAGCTCCCCTCCTGATTCGCGCTTGCTCCCCCGCAGCGTTTCAAGCTACACACGAAGATGCAACTTTCATCTTTATTATCGTGATTATGGATGAACTAACTCAGCGGTAAGATGTCTATATCTATAACAAAAGTTATCTGTTCACTTGTAGCGGCTAGTTACGTAGAAAAAAAGTGTATTGTTTACTGGCTTTGCTTGGCGTCATGAACCCTCCTAAAGAAATCAGTGTTTTCTACACGTTGGCTTCTTAAACTATTATTTCATAATGAAATTAAAAATGTGCCCATTTGTGAAACCTTTTCAATATGTTGCCTTGACTGTGCATAATCGTTTTAAATTCTTGTATATCGGTAATGTTTGATAGTAAATGCTAGCTGGATGTAATACATGAACTGTGTGCCGCAATGAACGTTACATAACTAATTTGACTGACATATTACCAGTACTTAAGTTATGTACACAACTATTTAGGAGTTATGTGTAATTATCTTTATTTCCATATTAAAGTGAATTATGATAGCAACTACTTTGACTACCTGTCAGCTTTGAAAATGTGAATGTGAAATACTAATCATTCATATTTACAATAGAATTTCAGAGTTTACTGGTTACATTTTGCATATGTTATATGTTTTATAGAAAGAGGTAGATCAGTTTGACTTGTACTTGCATGCTGAGAAAGTGCGTGCACTCCTGGTATACATGTATAACGTACATAAATACCTACTCATAATTTTTTTTAAATAAATATAGTAAATATATATACTTTCTGTATTTATAGTAGTAGGTAGGTCTTTGGGACTTGGTCATTTTAAAAGTAGCTCGCAGGCTAAAAAAGTGTGAGCACCCCTAGTCTAAACCAACAGATAAGCAGCACTGAAAATGGACAAAGGAAGATGTTAGTTAGATGTTAATAACACCATTATTTTTAACGCTGTTATTCCCCTCACTGGTTATGACATGACTCCTGGAATGATGGACAATGGAAATGGCAAAAAAGTATATACTTCAATATCTGCAAGGTAGAAATGACCTTGACCTTGGGATAAATCATGAGGTGAAGCAGGCCCAGTGGAAGATATTTAAAAAGCTAGAGCAAGGCAACAGAAAATAAAAGGCCCCAATAACCGTGATGCTTACGACTGCAGAACCAGGAAAAAGTTTCCTGGATTTACATTATAAGTTGACAAAGTTTGCAGGGTTTTTTCTTTTGCTCCCAATGGGAACAATTTGTATGTGTTGACATACCCGGGGTGTATAAAAAAACACCCTGAGTAAATCCAAAATACAGCAGAAGCATAGACCAGTGGTTCCCAAACTTCTGACAGTCACGTACCCCTTCAGACATCTGACTGGAAGTCATGTACCCCCTACTCCTGCATGCTTAAAAAACATAAACCACACAATGAAACATCTTTGATATATTATTAGATATATTATATATTATGACCTTATGTGTCTTATTTTTCAACCGCACACAAGCTACTCATTTAAAACTGATAGGGTTTTAGAAGGGTAAGATCTCCCCTGGTAGGGTTGTCTTCTCTTACGTGAATTCATTTATAACAAGTGGTGACAAGCTGTGGTAAGATGTGGTGAACTGCATGTGCTCTTTATGCTCTTTTGCTGTGCTTTGGTCTGCAACAACATGGAAATAATGAGTACAATGCAACTAATGGTACACGTAAACGTAATAATTATAAATAATTATGAAAACAAAGGCGGAAAAAGTCACACACAAGTCCCGATATGTGTCACACATGGTGTGTTCAAGGACCACCGAACAAAGAACATACATTATTCGTGAAACCATAAATGTACTTACGAGTGAAAAATCGGCGTCTTTCTAACATAGTCAGTGCATTCAGTCAACTAACAAACGACAGGCTCATACAGCTCAGAAAACACACTAATTAGTCACAGCACCACGTAAGAAGACCATTCTAACCATTCTCATTTAGATTCAAGATTCAAGATTCAAGATTCAAGAGAGTTTTATTGTCATGTGCATGGTAAAACAGCAGTTATACCATGCAATGAAAATCTTATTCTGTTCATTCTCCCAAGAAAAGAAAGAAAACAAATGAAAGAATAAGAACATAAGAAACATAAACACATAAACATATATACCAATAAATTAAGCAACAACAACAGACGAGACATTAATACAAGTAAATAATACAAATAAATAAATAAATAAAGTGCTATGAGTGTGTGCGTGTGTTGCGTGCGGCGTGTGCGAGTGCTTCGTTGAGGAGCCTGATGGCCTGTGGGTAAAAACTGTTTGCCAGCCTTGTGGTCCTGGACTTCAAACTCCTGTAGCGTCTGCCTGACGGTAGGAGTGTGAATAGTGAGTGTTGTGGATGTGTGCTGTCCTTGATGAGGTTGTGTGTTCTTCGTAGGACTCTAGATTTATAAATGTCTTGCAGTGTGGGGAGGGCTGCCCCAACAATGTTCTGTGAGGTCTTGATCACCCGCTGGAGTGCCTTCCTATCACGTGTTGTACAGTTACCGTACCAAACAGTGATGGAGGCGGTAAGGACACTTTCGATAGTGCATCTGTAGAAGCAACTCAGGATTGTGGTGGACATGCCAAATTTCCTCAGTCTTCTCAGGAAGTACAGTCTCCTTTGGGACTTCTTCAGAATTTGTTGGGTGTTGTGAGACCAGGTGAGGTCCTCGCTGATGTGTGTGCCAAGGAACTTGAAGGTTTTCACCCTCTCCACCTCAGTCTCATCAATAAACAGGGGTCTATGCGGCTCCTTTTCCCTTGTTCTTGGGTCGATGATCATCTCTTTAGTCTTATCTGTATTGAGAAGGAGATTGTTATCACGACACCAAGCTATGAGGTCCGCCACCTCTCTTCTGTATGATGTTTCAACACCACCAGTGATCAGTCCGATGACTGTAGTGTCATCTGCAAATTTAATGATGCTGGTGTTGTTCTGGGAGGCCACGCAATCATAGGTGAAGAGCGTGTAGAGGAGTAGACTCAGCACACACCCCTGTGGGGTCCCAGTGCTCACAATTCTTGAGCTGGATGTGGGGTTGTGGACTCTGACTGACTGGGGCCTGCCTGTGAGAAAGTTAAACACCCAGTTACAGAGGGAGGGAGACAGGCCAAGTGTGAGGAGCTTATCTGTGAGTTTGTGGGGGCTGACTGTATTGAATGCAGAGCTATAGTCTATAAATAGCATTCTGACGTATGTGTCCTGGCCCTGTAGGTGAGAAAGGGCTGTGTGGATGGCAGTGTTGACTGCATCATCCGTGGACCGGTTCTGGCGATATGCAAACTGTAGAGGGTCCACGGTTGCCGCCGGGATGCTCTTTTTGATGTGGGTCATGACTAATCTTTCAAAGCACTTCATAACAATAGGAGTGAGTGCTATAGGGCGATAGTCATTCAAGCAGGTCACGTTGCTCTTCTTGGGTACGGGCACTATGGTGGTGGACTTAAAGCAGGTCGGTACAGATGCTTGTGCAAGCGACAGGTTAAATATGTCAGCAAGCACATCAGCTAGCTCTGATGAGCAAACCCGAAGTGCACGTCCTGAGATGTTGTCTGGCCCTGCTGCTTTTCGTGGGTTTGTTTTGTTTAGAACCCTGCGCACATCAGCTGATGTCACCATGAGAGGTGAGTCCTGTGTGCTCCCCAGGTTCAGCCACCCTCTCTGCTCATCAGGAGTTTGGGTATCAAAGCGGGCATAGAACTCATTCAACTCATCAGGAAGTGTGGTTTGGCTGGACGTGGCTACGCTACTCTGCTGTCGATAGTCTGTGATGTGCTGGAGCCCCGCCCACATGCGCCGAGGGTCTGAGGTGGAATAGTAGCCCTCCAGCTTCTGTCTGTACTGCCTCTTGGCCTCCCGTATGGACCTCCTCAGGTCATATCTGGCCTTTTTGTAGTCATCAGCGGTGCCCATGACAAATGCAGTCGAACGAGCACGTAGCTTAGCCCTTACATCACAGTTCATCCACTGTTTTTGGTTAGGGTATTTTCTGTAATACTTGGTGGTGGTAACAGTCTCTATGCATGTGCTAATGTAGCCAGTAACAGCAGAAGCATATTCATCCAAATCAACAGTACAATCTTCCCTCCCCGCTGCAGTTTTAAACACATCCCAGTTTGTGCAGCCAAAGCAGTCCTGAAGTACTTGATCAGTTTCTTCATTCCATACTTTAACTGCTGTACGTACAGGGGGAGCTTTTTTAAGAAGTTGTCTGTATGTTGGATAAAGGAATATAGAGATGTGGTCAGCCTTTCCAAAGTGGGGTCTTGGAACAGCCTTCAAAGCACCTTTCATGTTGCAGTAGACTTGGTCCAGGATGTTATTTTCCCTTGTGGGAAAGCTCACATGCTGGTAATATTTGGGGAGGACAGTCCTGAGGTTACAGTGGTTGAAATCGCCAGATATAATAAATACAGCGTCTGGGTGTTTGGTCTCGTGTTTATCAATGATGTCATGCAGGAGGCCTAGTGCATTAGCAGTGTTAGCTCGTGGTGGGATGTAAACAGCAGTTAAATACACAGCGCTAAACTCACGAGGCAAATAAAAAGGTCTGCATTTCACCATCAGCAGCTCAATGTCCTGCGAGCAGTGCTTTTCCATCGTCTGTACGTCTGTGCACCACCGTTTGTTTACGTAAACACAGACGCCGCCACCTCTGTGTTTACCAGACGCTAAAGTCCGATCTCCCCGGTAAGCAGCAAATGATTCCAACTGGATCGCCGAGTCCGGTATATCCTCCGTCAGCCAGGTTTCTGTGAAGGTGAGGACACAGCATTCCCTGATCTCACGTTGAGCTGTAATCCTTGCTCGTAGTTCGTCCATCTTGTTTTCAAGAGAGCGGACGTTGGCTAGCAGCAGGCTTGGTAGCGGTGGCCTCGTCGCTCTAGCTTTTAGCCTAGCATGCAGGCCGGCTCGCTTGCCTCGTTTACGCCTCGGATGCTTTGCTCGCCGGGTATTCAGCTCACCAGGTCCGCAGGCTGCTGCGTTCTCCCGGCGCAGAAGAAAGGCAAAGTCTGAGAGGCTAAATGAAGGTTCATGGTGAACCCTGCCGATGTTCAAAAGTGTCTCTCTGTTGTAATGTACTGCGTGAGTGTGTTGAATGTCCAAAATGAACAATAAAATAGCAAAAAATAGAAAAACACGGGAGAGTGTCACAGAGACGTCTGCCACGGAGGGCGCCATCTTTGATTTAGCACGCCATATCAGTGATTCAAGATTAAACATTTTTAATTCACAACATCATCATCAAACTTACTTATTTGTTCATTTAATGCACACAGAACAATGAACAACTTCATGCTGTCACCATTCTTCTGCACTGTAATGCCTGTTGTGGTTGTTCACATGAGACGTTTAAGCGCTTTCTGTGAATCTCAGGTTTCGGTGCTAATGTATTCAAGCTGTTTTTAATTTTTATTCGCTTATCTTCCACGGCAATCTGCGTACCCCTAGGGGTATGTGTATCCCACTTTGGGAACCAAGAGCATAGACCATGAAATATGGTCTAAATATAGGACTTTACAGGAGCATAGACCATTAACTAATATAATTAAAATAGTAAATATGAGTAATATCAGATATGGATGACTTTAAAATAGATGCAAACAGAAAACCTTGCACCATGTTTTATATGTTTAAAAAAAATGTTTCAAAACTATCTTGGATCTTCACCATAATTCAATGAGTTGTTCATTTGGTCGTGCACCACAGAGTTAAGTCGTAAATATCCTGTTAACTAGCAATGATACAGAACCTTGCTGTCAAATGTAATACACATTTTGCCAATTAAAAACCTAAAACGCAATATGATTAAAATAATTGCACACATTGCTACGTGAAGGCCTTTTTCTTTTTAAACTCCAACACGTCCACGGTTTCATTTTTTAGGAGTTTCTCTGTAAACAGAAACGACCTTGGACAGAATTTGTGAGCGCTTGTTTAAGACTACTGAGTCAACCTCAAATTTCATCAAAGGACGCTTTTGAAAAGATGACTTTCTGCGACGAGGAGAAAAGACATCATACATCTTATGCCCAGTGTCTTGCTTTTGTTGTCCGGTATCAAGACACAAACCAACACTGTCAATCACGCTGTCAAAAGATGACGAAGCGTAACCATGGTAACCCAAGTGTATTGTGTGCAGTTACTATAGCATGAAAGGGGAAGAGACCTGAAAGAATTTATGCAATGTTTTCTACAACAGGGAAGATCTTCTCCGTATTGGGTAAAAAAATTCAATTAAAAATATCAGTCACATGAACAAACTACAACAATGGAGGAGGTTCGCCTGTGTGTGCTTCTCCACACTAAGGAGACACATTTTATCTGAAAGGAGAATGAGGGCAGCAAGAAAACGCAGCGCTGCAGCAAAGTAGAGACTGTGGATTAGAATACTGCAACAAGAGTGTAGGAACATAATACTGCAGCACATAAGACACATTTTATCCAAGAGCAAAATAATAGAGTGCTGCAGCCAAGTGGAGACTGTGGAGTATAGTGAAGCAGTGTGCAAGAGAAGTTAACATTAGCATGTGTGTTTGTCATTTCTAGACGTGTATCCTCAAATGTTACAGTGTATTGGAACCCCGGTGGACCATGGACTAGAAATAGTACCTGCTACAACCATTTTTTGTGTTAATAGTAAATAGAGGCATGCTGAGCTGACTAAGTACTTTAAAGTGGAAAAGGGGAAATAATGGAGCTTTCGGGGTCCAACTGAAGGAGTCAAATGTGGTACCTTGTCAAATTAAAGAACGAAGCAAAGCCATTTTCTGTCTGTTCAACTTTTCTTCACTTTTTTTTAATCAGTCAAAGCACCCAAAGTGTGAAATTACACATGCATTTTTGAACCCCAAAACATGGCACATCGCTCTCCTACCTCCGGCCGGACGGGGTCTTCGATCCCGACGACGGAAATGGCAGTGAGGTCGCTGAGGATGTTGTTTTCCTCATCCCAGTTGGGCTCCGGGTCGCTGGGGAAGTCGCGGTACGCCACGCAGATGGTCCTCAAACCATCGCAGGCCATGGGCTCAATCACCTTCTTCACCATCTCGTCCTTGTCCCGAGGACGGAAAAGCCTGGGCTCACCCACCTCGTTCAGGATGTGGTTGCATCTGTCAGAGATGGATGGAGGTGTATTATTTTCGGCGGTATCATTATATCCGACTTTATTTACCTAAAGTGCGAAGAGAACAGAGTGTTATCTGGAAGCATTTAGAGAGAGGCTGTTATTTTCAAAATGAGAAAAATTGTTACTTATAACCACTACATTTTTAACTTGAACAATAATTTGGAGTGGATGAGAAGTGGAAAGGAAAATTTTGCTCTTTTTGACCACATGGTCATTTATTAACCTACGACACAGCAGCAACAGAACCAATGTTGTAAAGGAGCAAACTGCTGAGCCAGCTTCAACACCGCCGATAAACAACAGTACGACAAGTGTTATACATGAGATTCACACTAACAGCTGAATGGCAACATTTTAAAGCGCAGGCAGAGGTAAATAAAGCTGTTGGATGCTGGCCATTCATGATGTGTGCGAGTCATGAACAAGTTGTTCAGAACGTTTTTTTTCACCAAGTTTTTTACTGAATTGGGACCACGTGGATTCGTCTCCGTTTACACGTTCACGTACTGAGCACTAGCTAAATTAAAAAGGGAAACTGGCTACGCAAACTGCAATTGTATAAATATATTAACCCTGTGGAAAAAGCAACGGTGCTGCATCGAACGAACACTTCTTCATGAAGACTTCAGTTTCACTCTCTGCCGCTTATTGTGTGACCTGGTGGTTAATTGACCCATTTAAATGCTCCAAGGTGCTAAATGGAGCATTTATGGTAGAACAAAGAGTACGGAGATGTGTGTTTGGTAGAATATTTCTCTGTTGTAACAATGCTTCTTCAAATAAATGTTACACCACTGGAAATCCTAGATGGTAAGAAAGACACATTTGTGGGACGACCAGGACAAATGAGCACATTCCATCCATAAATGTATGTAAAACGTGCCAAAATGTTGACAATCGATTCCAAACAGCTTATTCTGTTGCTGTTTTGACTCCTATTTTGAGCTTTGAACTAAGCTTGTCATCCCCCAGAAGTGTGTGGCCAAGCTGTTGTATGGTTCTTCCACATCCTACTGGGACTCCTGACTGTTTGTTAAAAGAAGAACTTTTAAAATAACATGACGTCCCGCTTTTACATACTTTTTGAGGACGATCTCTGACGCTCCCTTGCTGTACATGCGGAAGCTCCCGTCGGGCAGTTTGATGACTGTGCTCATGGACTTCCTGACTGAGTTGAAGGTGTATACTTTGTAGAGCTTCTCCTCCGGGATCTGGTTCCTTATTGGCTGGTAATCTCGCTTCAGGTCCAACACCAATCCCAGCAGACCGCACTCCGTCTTGTTGCCCACCTGTTTTGGCAGACCGCCTTCCTTATCTGGAGCCTGGAGAGACACAGGAAGAAAGTGATTTAAGGGAGTATTTTTAGCCGGCATATAGCAGCTATGCAATTAATTCTTATTTGCCTCACCAAAAGACTCATTAAGAAGAATATTTCACGATTCCTCAGCGCACCGTCACCAAATGCAAAGCCTAAATATTTGACATCGCTCGAGATCTGTCGTATCACACTGGCGTCACATTGGTCCAATATTTAGCTGTCACACTCACAGAAAAGAAGGAATGCAGACTCTTTTTTAAAATATTTTTCCTTTCACCAGCGCCCAAGTACAAGTCTCATTAACGTCAACATCACACACACTTTGCTGTCCTTGTAAGCTAGCTTTTTCGCACATCTGCATGTCTCACGCAGACAGCAGCTTAAATAGCTAAGGCTACAGGCAGAAATAAAGACATATCAATAGCTGGCTATGCTAAGTTAGCAAATACTTAAGTGTAAGCAATGACTAAACAAACATATTTTTTTCCATTAATGAAGCAAAATGTATGTGCTAATACGTGTCTCTGTCGTCTTGTCTTCAAATAAACATTGTGTGTGTTTTGTACAAGGTGACAATGTCAGCATCAATGCTAGTGCTAACGCAGCATATGTAGACATTTTTTTATGGGCGTATCAATTACTTTAGACTTGTCAACATTCTCGTGTGGTAACAGTCGGTAACCCCCGCAAAAAGCGGGGCTCTACTGTCACGGAAACGATAAAATTATTTACTAATGCTAATTGCTAACTGCTAACTACTAAGTGATTCTCAAACAGCAATTGAAAATATATATCATATCACACATGTTTGAAGCTGAATCGTGATTGCAGCAAAAACGGCAGAACTGGTAAAAAGCACAGTACTAGTGTACTGTATGAAGGCTAACCATTCCCAGTAGCACATTCATGTCTAAAACCTTGTGACTGGCTTCCAATTGAAATAAGTGGATGACTCTCATCATTTGAATTTTGGAACAGAAGTGAGCAATCCGCCTCCACAAAGAGCAACTCAATATTTGGACTTTGGGGAGGAATAGAAATGAATGTTGATTCATTTTTGGTGCAGGGATTTATCTACATGGCCCACTGCCGCCACGAGATGAGTTCCAGCTGCCGGAGAGGAAAATGGGGAATAAAATGTCATCAATTATTAAAACCCAATCAGCGCTGGCCCATGTTCACCTAGTAGTAATTGGACTGCTTCGTGTTTAGCTGTGTGTCGGCAGTGTAAAGTTAAAAAAAAAACAACAACTAGACAACAAGAAAACAAATGAAGGCTCTCCGCTAATGACCAATAATTACATCAGTCAGACGCTGTCTGTCTTTGGTTAATGAACGGATGGAGCAAATGTCCTCATCCATGCTGTCTGCTTTAAATCAGTTAGCTGTGGACTGCTTCGGTCTTTCTAAACGCTGAATTAAAGATGCCTGATTGTAAACGGCCACCTTGTATTTTGATTGTGATACTGTATTACCAATCAAGTTACAATAATAAGGTCAGCTCGATCGTTGTAGAATGTCATAACTTCATCAAAATTGAGGAAATAGCCACCATGTTGAGATCTCCGGGCCTTCATACGAAATTTGAGTGTGATCCAAACAAAACTGTGGACTCTAGTCAGCACACAAAAAAACAACAAAAAACACTGGGATAAGCGGTGTAAAAACGCCTGGAATTCCGTTGTATATTTTCATATTTCATATATGCAAATGTGAAGATTAGCCTCATCCAAGGAAGTCACGTTTTAATAATTTTTTTTCTCCGATGTTTTTAATGTTAGCAAGATTACACAAAAATGAAAAAAACTAAGGGGTGGGTCGTGGACAAAGGAAAGTTCCAAATTTGACTGTCCTCCAAGGAAGTTATGTTTCCGATCATGTCATTTGGATGTTTTTATTCTTGCAGGATTACACAAAAACGTGAAAAACCTCTTCTAAATTGGGCGATTTGATCATCCTCCAAATAGGGAATGTTTTACTTAAGTTTTAAAAATATTTTTATTTAGCAGGATTACACACAAACGTAAAAACTTTGTGACGTGGTGGACCGCGGTACAATGAGGGACAAATTTGAAGATTTGATACTCCTTCCAAGAAGGTTATCTTTTTCATGCTTTTTTTCCCCCTGATGTTTATGTTGTTAGCAGGATTACACAAAAACGATAAAACTAATTAATAACAGCACAGGGACACAGTTTACGGCAAGGATTAGGTTTGAAAACATTCTGTTCGTTGATCTGTTGAGCTCTTATACTGTACATCAAATGTTTTGGATACCATTGCTCCTGTCAAGGTTAGAATGGTTACAAGTAAGCAAAAGGAGCCATGGAGAAAAGAAGAGTCTGTCACGGCACAGAAAAGGGAGTGCCGGAGAGCCAAATGAAAATGGCGCAAGTCAAAGGATTTGATCGTACGCCAAGGAAGTTATGATTTGAATCGTGTCTTTTGGATGTTAGCTGCATTACACAAAGGGTTAGGGTTAGGGATAGGTGTAAGGGGTTAGTGTTAGGGTTAGCAGGATTACTCAAAAATGATAAAACCTGGGAGGGGGCAGAGGTAGATTCCAAATCTGATGGTCAAATTGATTTGATCAAAGATTTGATCGTCATATGTTTTTTAAATTACATTTTTTTTTCAAAAACATGTTTTTAGGACTACCCAAAAACTCTATAACTTTGCTAACAAGTGGGGATTCCATTAAATATTGGTTCTGATCTACGATTTTTTAAAATTAAACATTTCCCATCATTTTCTTTTTATTCCTTAAGCAGAAAAATCCCGCAAAAGAAAACCATATTTGTCTTCCACATACTGTAAACCCAGTCAAAGCACAATATTGAAGAAACTGGTGCGCTTTCACGCAGTGACACGGAATCCTGCAATTCGATAACTCCGTTCTGTGACGTATAAGTGTCTTGCAACAACAATTGCTTTCAACACAACAGGGAGGAAGCGGCTTTTCCAGGCAGTGTGAAAGGCAGGCAGTGAGGTTTACTTCCTTCTTTGGCATGGACATTCCTACATTGGCATGGCTTAGCTACTGTTGGCGTGTTTTTGAGCTCGGTCGGGCTGAGGACCAGCTGCCCTCTCCCTGGTCTTTGGGTGTCCCCGCGGGCAAGGACATATGCCAGAGGGAGAGCTGGCATCCTCGCTTCCTATTCTACCTGGGGCTCTCCTTAATCCACACCTCCTGTTCCTTCTATTTTTTCTTTCCTGTCCTCTGTGCCCCCCCCCCCTTTTGTCTTTATCTTTTCCGCATTCCCAAACCTCTTCCATCCCTCTCAATGACCTTCTTCTCCACCATGCTATCAGTTTCTCCTCAGTAAGTGCTCCGCCCCTTTTCCTCTCCAGCGTCCCTCTTATGGATGAGATACTAGCACTCCACATGAGCTGTAGCAGCCAACTGGGCTGAGGCCTGGAGGTGTGCTGGAGGGCAGGAAGGCGCTCAGTCCACGACGGGGACAATTGTCACACAAGCACTGTCTAACCTACTCTCCCCCCATATCCCCTCCATCGTATACTCGTACTGTACAATTCCCCCATTGTGCTCTACTTCCTGATTCCCTTTTCTGTCTTTCCCACATGTCCTGCCCCCACTTTACATTTGTCACAACTCTTTGTCAGTAACCATAAATGGTAACCTACATAAAATGGCTGTCATAAATAGCCTCACTATAAGGTAATAGAAAAGTATCATTTAAATAGTAATAAAATAGTAATAAAAAAAATAGATAAAGAAAAGAAAAATTATAGTGATGATTATAGTGAGGAATATAATTATATCCAATTTGATCTTGCCTGGACATATACTGTAGATACATTATATCATTTTATTTAATTACTATTAAACAAGTCATATTTGGTAACCTAACCTAAAAAAAAATGAATAGTAGAGTAAATCCCTTCATATTCGTGCCCCCGCATATTTGTGAATTCATTCTCTCTGCTATAAATTGCAAATAATAAATGTTTTAATTAACTTAAATTGAAAGTGGTTTGATGGTGCTATCTGCAGGGGAACAAAAGCGCGTGGCAGCTATGAATCAAGCAGCGGGCGCTGTTTCACAAATCAATTCATGTCAACATTTTCCAGCATGAAGACACTTTGACAAGGCGTGATGTTCTGTAACTACACATTTTGTAAGTACAATGCTGTTTGCCTGTAATTGTTTCTTAATGAGCAAAACTGATTTTAATAACAGTGGAAAGACATACTCTAGGTTCTCTACTTACGAACATCCAACTTGTGAACATTCGGAGATACGAGCGCAAGCTGACTGGTCTATATTTTCATGTATTTTGCCTTGTAGTAACTCCATATTTATACTGCTACATGCTTGACCAGTAGAGGGCACTGTGACACTGCTCATGGGACCAACGGGTAGAGGAAGACGCTGGGGAGAGAGTGTAAAGGAGAAATGGAAAGCTAAATTGTAGCTGTACGATGCAACACGGACAGAGCGTGTGATTAAAGTTTATGAAGAGTTAATAGGCCTGCTTAATTCTACACCACCCACAGAACACTACCTCTTTTAGAAGAGTCTAACGACGACGACAATGTGTCCTTTTTTCAATAACTGTTGCTCCCCCACGGCTAAGATTAAGTGGTAAAAAGACATCTCAAGCTACACATGGATGGTGCAACTTTAATCTACTGTATATTACGGATAAACTAACTCAGCGGTAAGATGGCTGTATCTATAACAAAAGTTATCTGTCCACTTGTAGCGGCTAGTTATGTAAAAAAAAAAGTGACTTTTTTGATGGCTTTGCTTTGCGTCCTGAACTCCACTATAGTAATGCATGTTTTCTACACTTCCGTTTGTTACACTGTTACTGTATTTCTTAATTAATTGGAAATGTGTCAATTATCGAGGAATTATGTGTAATTATCTTTATTGCCATAGCTCGCAAGATTAAAACGTGACAAGATTTCTCGTATAGTGCAGCTTTTATTTTTATTTTTTTAGCTTTTTATTTATTATTGTTATTATTAATAATAATAATATTGTCATTATCATTATCGTTGTTGTACTCCGGTTTCTTCCCACATTCCGAAAACATGCATGTTAGGTTAATTGGTGACTCTAAATTGTCCATAGGTATGAATGTGAGTGTGAATGGTTGTTTGTCTATATGTGGCCTGCGATTGGCTGGTGACCAGTCCAGGGTGTACCCCGCCTCTCGGCCCCATACCCCCGTGGCCCTATTGAGGATATGCTGCATAGAAAAATAATGGATGGATTACTATTATTTCTTTTTTTGTCTTTCAGCTTTTTCCCATCATGGGTCACCACAGCGAGTCAATCACATGTTTGATTTGGCATATTTTTTTTTTACTCCAAATGCCCTCACTCACGCAACCCTCTCATTTAGTTGGAATATTATTTATTTATTTATAAATGTGTTTATTGATACGGCCAGCAGCTTGAAGAGTATAACACCACAAGGGCAAAAAAAATAAAAAACAAACAAAAAATGCAAATACCGTACATTTATAATACAATGTATTGCAATATAATTATATCAAAATACAGTATTTAAGTAAGCATTAAACAAGTGATATTTGGTAACCTAACCTACAACATATAAATAAATAATAACAAAAAGAAAAATACCTAAAATATCATCGTAGTTGGGAATTTATAATGCAACACATTGCCATATAATTACACAAAAATACTGTCCATATATTGCATACAATTTTTATTAATTCTGAATAAGTTCTATTTGGGTACCTCACCCCAAATAATAATGATAACAATTAAAAAAAAAAAAATAAAACCCCAAAATGTATTAAAATACATAAAAAAAAAATTATGCCAGATATTGCAACTGAATAGGTATTTAACTTTATAAGTATTTGACTTAATAAGGAGCATTATTGTAGCCTTTCTGTGTGGTGTAAAGGGTTAAACCTCAAGATCCAAACATTTTACCAAAAATAGCCTCCCTAGAGAAGCATCTGATAGACTGGAATCACAAAACGCTATAAATATCACTTTGACTGTGAGAAGGCAGCACAATCCCTGCAGGCCAATCATGAGAGCATGTCTGTTTTTTTTTTACCCTTCTATGGTGGAATATCTGGACTGGCCCAATTTGATGAAGATGTCTGCTTGCTTTCCTTCAGGCTTAACTGATTATGGTGAAACAAACCATGGATAAGTCATAATAATGGCTTCCGTATCATCATTGTGCAGATTTGGAATTCTATTAAGCACAGAGAGCCTCGCATTTGGCCCACGAGTATGTTGAGTGGCAGCGGTTTATTGCGGCAACATGCTCGACAATAGTGTGAAATGCATGGTGGCGTGTGCGAGGGAAGCTTTGGAAGTATCACTGGAATGTTGTCTTTATTCTCGCCTTCATTTATTTATCACTATGTTGGCGTAGCTTTCATTTACTAACATTTTTTGTTACTGAATATTCGGTAATGTGGTCTATCACCTTTAAAGGAAGTTTGTTGTGTTTTATATTCAATGCAGAGTAGCATCTGTATTCACTGTAGCCATTTCACAATCATTTCTCCCCGTCCTTTCTCTGCTGTTTGGGTGAGTGAGCCCTGTGCCCCAAGTTGCCAGGGAAACACCATTTTGAGTGTTACCAGTGACCGTTTCATTCAGTATTTAGAGTATTGGGATCAAAATTCTCACAATATTATTATTATATTATGATTATTATTATTACTATTATTATTATTATTATCTGCGCTTCCAAGTACATGCTGTGAGGTTCATGGCTGGTGAGGCATTGACTCCTGTGTTTTGTTGTTGTTGTTGTTGTTGTTAATGCGGGTTGCTCATTAAGATATCAAGAAAAAGAAAATTATTTACTTTTGTTACAAAAAATGTTTTCAAATACGTTATGACTGCATTATGAGTCGCATTTATTTATCTTTTTTTATAAAACAAAAATAAAACATTTGTGGTCTTACCTTTATTTGTATAAGAACACCAAGTGCTTTTCCTTCCCCAGCAAAAGCTCTGTTACTTTGTTGTAAAAGTCTGAACACCTACTGTTTTGCCTGATAATCCAATTTGGATATGTTTTTACGCTTGTATATCCGTATAATCTTCCATCTTGGCAGTCCGATTCATTCATTCAGCAGAGCATACAAATATCTTTATTGGACTTGACTTGTTGCTGACTCCAGCTGAAACATTGACATTAGGCTGCTCTTTGTGTATTTCAATAAAGCCAAAAAAAACATTGGCACTGGCCTTTCCCCTCTATAGAAGGACGGCAGCAACAAGCACCTTCCAGCTCACGCACGCAAATGCAGTACCTCAGCGTAAGACATTTCTCTGTATTTTAGCAAGCGGCTGTAGAAAGTCATGGTGTATATACTGTAAATGTTTTTGCAAACATATTGGTGACATGCTGTTGCCATCCAACTCAGTGCACTCAGTGCAGTGCACTCAGACAATCGGCTAAGCCATTAATCCAAAAGGAACAACCTCATCTCTACCTGTTTGTAGCAAATGTAGCAATCTTTCTGTAAGAAAATGCGTTAAACAATTGGAGTCATACAGAAAATACATTGATAACACAGGTCAATGGACAAATCTTAATATTTATTTTATCTTATTATTTGATTTTTCTATTTTTCATGATGATGCCTTCCAAATCTGCCCATCACCGCGCTAGCTCGCAAAAAAATAACTGATTGGCATTTTAAAAAGTGTCCTGTTTGTACCACTGCAATACTGATGTGCCAGAGCTTGCCTTCCGTCCATCCATCCTATCCATTTTCTACCATTTATCTGGGGGCAGCAGTCTCAGTAGGGAGGTTCAGACTTCCCTATCTGCGACCACCTCTTCCAGTTACACCAGGAGAACACAAAGGCTTTGCCAGCTGTGAGACAAAGTCACTCAGCATGTCCTAGGTCTTCCCCAGGGCCTTCTCCTGGCGGCCAGGAGGCATCCGGACTAGTTGCCCGAGACACCTCACCTAGGTTCTCTCGATGTAAAGGAGCAGCGGCTCCACTCTGAGCTCCTCCTGGATGACCGAGCTCCTCACCCTATCCCTTAGGGTGAGTCCAGCCACCCTGCGGAGGAAACCCATTTCGGCCGCTTGTATCCGCAATCTTGTTCATTCGGTCACAATCCTCTTTTGACTTATTTACTTTTAAATTCAATCAAATGTTCCTTGACAATAAGGAACATTTTCCAGAAAATAAGAGAAAATTAAGTAAAATAAGGTAAATTTCTGGAAATTCCTAATGGAAAGCAACATTGTTATTTTAATGGGGTGCTTTTATTTTGAAGGTCTGACTTTACCTGCTACAGGATGTTGCCTGAGTGTGACTGGAAGCTGCGCTGTTATTGGAAGTACTGGGGAGGAGGATATTTTTTTTCATGAAAGTTAAACTATTAAAAACTATTGAAACGGGAGGGCAGCGGGAAAAGAGGGGCAAAATACGGGAGTTTTACGGGGAAAACGAGAGTTGACAGGCATGGATTCAACTGATGCTCACTATGAGCATGCATTTGTAGACACTGCACTCAACATGCAACCCATTGTTTTCCAACCACTTTAAGTCTACCTAGCTGATGTAAACACTGTTCCAGGTGCAACAAGCCAAAGATGTATTTCTACGGGAGCTACTCAAGACGATGCCGTCACATAGTGACAAGTTGTTTGCCGTAGCCTTTACACTCACTTCCTTGCTGTAGGCATGTGTGAGTGTGTACTGTACACAAAGTGAATTCCTCCCTGAGGATGATGCATCTCCACCTCTCGGATGAAGATGCATCATCAGTATATGTTGCCTGAGGAAGCAGGCGGCGGCTAGTGACTGGATTATGAAGACCGAGAGCTCAAAGAAGGGATAGGAGTATCAAAGCTTGCCTCTTTGCTGCCTTTGCGCTGCTCAGTGATGGCCTTCAAAGACTTTCACAGCCATCTTGGCATCCCACAGGATTGGCCTCTTATATAAGAACACACAGCTAACGTAGTGCTCAGGGAGTGGGGGCGGTTGAGCTGAATATTCCTCTCAAATGTCCCCCCACTTTTTTTTCCCCCGTGTATCTCTCGATAGACAAACTTGCCTCCTTAATTGCATCCTTCTCTGTGTTCTTCTTCGGCCTCATTCAAGGGCTCCTAAAGAATAAATGCATCCTTCTTGATGCATGTGTGTGTGTTTATGCATTCATGAGCTAAAAGCAATGTAGGGCAATTTTAGCCCGTGCATCTTATTCATACATGCATCTCAGTGATGGATCATGATACTTTAAATGGGAGGAAATATCGTTTCGTCAACCAAAACAGATTTGGTCATTTCTTCTTCAAGAGGAAATGCTGCGAGTTTTTAATCCATTGATCCTAAGCAGACAAAGACGTACACAAGTGTCCCGTAATGCTGCAGAAGAGTCCTCCACTGTGTGTATTTTATGATGAGATAAAATCTTGGTCATATATCGATAAATTCTACTCTATTCAGTACTTTACTCAGCTTTGGGAAGAAACGGGCATGATATAATAAAAAAAATATATGAAAGAGCAAAATATATGGTGTGCAATAGGGATGAGCGAGTACACCACGATCAATCTGTATCCGTTCACCCATTTCAATTATTTGTATCCGTATCTGTACCAGGAGTGGGCATGGTTTAACCGGAAATGGGTGGGGCTTAAATCTGTACATTATTTTAAGTCATGGATTGATCAGAAGTTGCTATATTTATTGTTTTTTATTCAGCTATATTAGAAAATGGATGGATGGATGGATGGATGGATGGATATTAGCTATATAGCTATATGTGTACTGTGTATGTGTCTAAGTGATCTGCAAGACTTTAATATTGAATTATTTGAAGTAAAAAGAGACCATTAAAAATGAGCATTTAAAGTTCAAAGAATATTCATATTAAATGCAATGCACTGCAGAAATAGTAGAAAACTAATGGGATTTAATACTGTAAATATGATATTATATTATGAAAATAATAGCTGCTGGCTGCCTCTTGTAGTTTGCCAGATTAAAAATGCAATATTTGACTATTACACATTTAAATTGTGGCCAAAACCTAACCTAAATAACCTTTTTTAACATTTAAATACACATTTAACAATACAAGTAACAAGATTAAATAATCTGGATCCTATTTTCTGTATTTTGTCTTTAAAATGTAAAGTTGTCAGATTAGCAGAATTGAAAATAAGTAGTTAATAAAAATAAGAACATAAAGCAGTGTCTATTAAAAGCTTGTCTGTAGTTGGCTTTGATCAATCCTCATTTTGAAGGGACAACATCATGATCCCGTCCATCTCTGCGTCCACATGTAGTTGTCATTACCCACTGGTTGAATATGCCACAGACAACATCTGAACGCAGCATCTCCTGCACTTAGACAGATTGCAGTCTGCTACACTCCCGAATATCAGATTAGAGCAAATTACACATGCGCTCTCAGGGTGACAAACTGAGCGAATGCCTCCTGAATTGAAAGCGGCAAGCCAAGGACACCGGCTGCTGGCCTGCGTCTCAGCGTGAGAGTCTTCCTGTTCCATCAGATGATTTCATTTCACATGCAAGGAGGCGGGAGGGAAAAAAGAATCTGTGCAGTTCACTCCCGATATTCGTTTAATCAAGTCTTAACTAAAGAGGCTTTGGTAAAAGACTTCTTAAATGCTACTAACAGGGGTCACGTCCCAACTGAAGTTATAAAAGGCAAGATTATGTCATCAAAATGACCCCATATAATTGTAGTACTATAGTACTACTTGCTGTATATTCCAGTCTAGTATCAATTTGTGTTCCACAAAGACCATGCTTTCATCTCCAGTAATGTCTTCTCAGTGGGGTTCCACAACTGCAACTGGATGCTAACGCATCCCTGCAGTCTTTACACAACATGCCAGTTAGTTACCAAACAGGAAATGCTCTGCACTCATCACGTTACAATGTCTCTGATGTGGATTATTTGGAGTATTTCTGTAGTGGAAGAGTTAGCATGAAGAACCGCCAGGAGGGGCAAGTGCATCGACGATAGGACACCTTCTGGTTGGGCAAACAATCAAGGCGGGCTCACGCCCCCACCTCTTCGAACAGAGTTGGTGCACCTCGCCAAATCAAAGCGCACAAACTAGTTTCAAAAACAGACTTTGTGCAAATAGGCTCCCGTTCAGCATTTAGATAACATGAAGACGATATGCTGCAAAATTAGTAATAAATCAAATAGAATGGAGCAAAGATTTGCACCAAATTTAGACATTTTTACAGGACAACTTGCCCATCATCCACAATCCTTATGTGAGACATGAACACACGTCTTTCTCTTTTCTGTGTGATATAAAGATACTGTATGAAATCAGATAAAAAGAAACAGTGCATTACTTTACGTAATGGGAAACACCAATGCTGCCTACAAAGACCGCTATGAAAAAACCTCCAAAAAGGTTTTATGGTTTTATATACATGTTATAACCATGGTGTAACAGGTACATTCATGATAACATGTAATACTTACAATATTTTGCCGTATTTTGGTCCTTTAAAGCATTACCGGAACTTGGTAGGGTGTGGTGAAGCTAGTCGGTAGTCGGTGAAATGTGGCAAGGTGTCAATATGCCAGTAACGTAGTTCGATCGGCGTAAAAATGTTAATAATAATAACAATGTCGCTGTAGCTTGGTTAATATTCATGTCACATTATATGTAAATGCAGAATTGTTGGCAGTTTTTTGAGTTTTTTCAGGAGGCTTTATAGGCGGAATAAGTGTTTCCCATTACGTGCATTCTTAGCTGCGTCTTTTTAGCCGCTTTTACATATTTAGAACACACAGAAAACAGAAACACATATGGGTTTCCTGTCTCACATAAGGATTGATGAGCAAAATTCCAAAAAAGTGTAGTTTCTTTTAAATGCAGACTTTTCTTTATTTTTATTTTATTATTTTATTTTACTTTTCCTTATTTTATGTTTTTCTTAGTTTTTTTGCTTTATTGTGCCTTCATATTCTTTACTGTGGGTTTTTATTCTCTAATTTCCTCCTGTTTATTTTTATATAATATATTGTCATTATGTGTATTATAAATCAATTCTAAAAAAATATGTAAGTTACAAATTATTATATGATGTAAATCATATTTTAAAATATTATATATATACTATTTTAATATGTGTGACTCCTCTTTAAATATGATTTAATTTGAATTATTTCTAATAATTATGATGCCCGGAGTTATAAAGTTATAAAGGAAATGATTGCTTATTATATGAATGTATATTGCTATAATTAACATTAACGATTATAAATACATTTTTAAATACACTGTATATATAATTGTTTAAAATATTTTTGGATTTTCCTTATTTTACCACATAGTTTATGTTAAAGCACAATTAATTATCTTTATCTTGTATTTAAAAAAACTGTTTCAATAAACTACTATGTAAATCAATCATATCTATCAATGAGGGAAAGGCTTCTTGAGACGTCATCTGTACTTCTGTGAAGAAGTACAGCGAACTGTACTTCTGTACTACGAACTGTCATCTGTACTTCTTCACAGAAGTACAGATGACGTCTCAAGAAGCCTTTCCCTAGTTGGACAACTCCTGTACGACTGAGAGCCTACACAGACGCATATCTATCAATCATACAACAAAAAATATAATATTTGGCTATAGTCCTAGTAAATATCAGCATAATAGCACCAAATCTCATGATCTCAAAACTGCTGGATTGGTGGAATAGAGAAATACTGCAGTTAAGAAAAGCATGTACTCACCAGTATCTTAGAGGTGTAGGCGCTGTTGATGGAGATGGAGTTGACGAGCAGGTCCAGTGATTTCGGAGGTAGGACCCCGGGCTCTGGGATCTCCTTGTAGTGCACATCTCCAACGTAACACTGCACGGCTGTCATGCGGTTGGTGGTGAGCGTGCCCGTCTTGTCCGAGCAGATGGCGGTGGCATTGCCCATTGTTTCGCATGCGTCCAGGTGGCGCACCAGGTTGTTGTCTTTCATCATTTTCTGTTTAAAGTAGGAGTAAATATGAGTCATCTCAACAAATACTAATGGTGTAATATTGCAGTATCATCACCTTGACGGAGTAGGCCAGGGAGATGGTGACGGCCAGCGGTAAACCCTCGGGCACCGCCACCACCAGCACGGTCACGCCGATGATGAAGAACTTGACAAAGTACTGGATGTAGATGGGAGTGCACTCGGGCAGCCAAGGACGCTTCTGGACGATGAAGGCGTCGATGACGAAGTACAGGACCAGGATGATGACCGTGATGGCGGACATGAGCAACCCTGGAAGAACAACATGCTATTAGAGGCTCATTCAACTTCATGTCAGCCATATGGACTAACGCAGTCATTCTCAACGGGTTGGTCGCAACCCAAAAGTGGGTCGCAGAACCGTTTTCTGTGGGTTGTGGGTCTTAATCTTTTATGCAGCGGGGTGTCTTCTATTACTATTCCTATAGGTGGCAACAATGTCATTGAAGACGACCAACATCGTTTGTTAATCTACTTCGACCAGATAGTAATTTCTATAACAAGTATTTTGCTACAACACAGCAGCAACAGAACCGATGTTGAAATGGTGGTAAGGAGCATTAATACCGCCCATGAGTTCATAGTAAACAACAGTACGGCAAGTGTAACATGCACGAGTCTCACACCAGGAGCTCAAGAACGCAACCGACATTTTAAAGCGCATGCAGAGGTACCTGGTGATAATTTACTTTGTACTTTGTACAGCTACTGCCACCTTCTGGAGTTCAGAACTACTACATCAAGAGGTTGTGTATAGCCACACAGGTTCATGGCAATGTTTTTCAATAATTAGAGACACTGGGGGTTATTTGCTGTATTGACCACATGCCCGGCGACTATTGCCCATTCAATAAAAGAGGCATTTCGCTGCTTTCTGCCTCTCGTCACCAGTGTTGGGAGTAGCAACGTTAAAAACAACAGCGTTTGATCTAATGAATTACTATTTCAAACGTTACAACGATGTTACCGTTACCGACAATTAAAAGTGGTGCATTATTATTATGCACTGATATCTATATCTATCATCCGGATGTCGCCTCAGCCTCCGTTGTTCACTACTACTACCAGATAGGAAGCTAAATAGCTAGTCAACAAGAGCTATGATTGTTGACTGTCAAGGAAACGCTGCCCCCTATCATTTTGGTAGACGACTGCAAGTCACAAGATCGGCACTCAGCTTTAATCTCATGAAACATCTATCAACCACACACGGCACTACGAAGCTAAATCCCAATTCTTTATGTATTTGAACGTATTTTAAAAAAGTAACGCAATAAGTACATTTTCTGGTAATTCATTACATTTATGAAGAAGTCATTCTGTTATTAATTTAATGGCTTTTTTGGGAAAGTAACTAGCAAGCATAACTAATGACTTTTTAAAGTAATTTGCCCAACACTGCTGGTGACTAGGAGCAAGTACACTACAGAGTAAATATGAAGTACAATCATTCAATTGTGGCTTAGGGGCCAGTATATAAGGTCAGCAAGTTCTTTAATCAGTCTTTGTGTTTGGCTTAAATAGAGACGGCAAATGTGAGCAATTCCCTCGGCTGGAAATATCGATATTTCTTTCATAAAGCAGCTTGTTGGGGGGGAAAGATGAAGGGTTTTTGTGTGGGGAAACTGACAGGGAAGCTGTTTTGCAGTGCTTGGAAATGGTCACCTTTCCATAACATTCGTTTCACCTGTAGTTGTATTGTGGCGCCCCCTATGGGTTGTGGTCCAAATGCTTTGGAAGACACGCTAGCATACATGGAATACGCAAAGGTTCAATGACTTATATTGATAATTACTTGCTAAGTGTCACCCATGTTCCAGCTGAAAGAAGGTGCTGAATAAATAGATGGCGTAGGTGTACCTAATGAAGTGTCTGGTGAGTATACTTCAGTCTTGTCAGAAGCTTAGGATATCTGCATGAGGCACCACATGTCCCGCTGAAAAGTGTTTTTTTGTGCACTTCGCTGAACCTCAAGTCACCTCGCAGAACTTCAAAGCATGCTCTGTAGCGGCAGCATCAGAGAAATGATAGTACGCAACATAAAAACACACACAGGGGAATAACACAAGCTCCCGCCGTGAACAAAGTCCAAAAGAGTCTGCGCGCCAAGAGCACCTTATGATCCAAGCGTGCCGGCTCTATGCTAATCCATCCAACAGCGTCGCATTGTTCCGACACCACGTCCTCATTCCGTCACTCACACCATCACGGGCTGATGTAAGGGCTATGTCACTATGACAACAAGAGCTTCTTGAAGGAATTCTCGGAAAAGGGAAAAAAAAGGCTTCACACTTGCACTAAAATAGCGCCTCAATGAAGGCCTTCGCTCTGATGAGACCTTTACATGCATGTTCCAGGTCACGGTTGCAGAGGGGGCACCCACAATGTGGACATGTGCGCTTCTAAAAATGATGCGCACGTGACTCCTCCACACCATAAACTGCATTAAAAATAGGTAGGTCCTCACACGCGAAGTATCACCAGGTATCCATCCATCCATCCATTTTCTATGCCGGTTATCCTAATTAGGGTATGCTGGAGCCTATCCCAGCTGACCTCGGGCGAGAGGCGGGGTACACCCTGGTCTGGTCGCCAGCCAATTGCAGGGATATCACCATGTATATGGAAATCATGAAACACAATCGCAGTACGATGCCTAATGTATGCCAAGTCAACAGGGGGTGCTATAGCTCTCAACATGAGGTTATCTCACAACAGGGAAAATAAGAATGCTACGAGTATTAGGACCACATTGAAAAAACACAAATAATCTGAGATTTCGAGAACAAAGTAATACATTTCCGAGAATAAAGCCGTAAATTTATGAGAAAAACATTGTAATATTATGAGAACAAAGTCGTAAATTTACGAAAAATAAAGTTGTAATATTACGCGTCATCGTATCATACGTGTCAGAGGGAAAATAGAAATCTTTCTTCTTGCTTCGGGCAAGCTTTTATTTATAATGTGGCAGCAAAACAGAGCAGTTAAGCAGAAACCGATTAGCATGTCTAGCCCTTCTCACTTCCGCCTTCCTTACCCCACCCCCTCCACATGCCCAAGGCCACATACACCCCCCCCCCCCATTCCTAGCTGTTTCAGGCAATGCCTGTAACATAACCTTACACGTTTTTTCTCATAAATGTACAACTTTATTCTCGTAATCTTCGTTTTTTTCCTCAGATTATTTTAATACTCCGTCGTAACTGGCATTACCCAAAACAGCTATGAAAAGGGAGGATTTATGTGACCTTTGGCCTTGGGCAAAAGTTAATATTACAACTTTTTTTTCTCGTAAATATATGACTTTTTTTCTCATACATTTACGACTTTATTTTCCTCAATTTACGACTTTATTGTCAAAATCACAGTTTTTTTTTTTCCAATGTGGCCCTAATACTCCATCGTAGAATGCAAAGTGCAACTTGAATGCAATGTTTTGATAATAAATACATACACTGATTAATTTTAATACCAAATAAATAATGAGATAATAAATAAAATGTAAAAGTCATGTAAACTATAAAAAAAGTAAAGAAAATATGTAAATCATAAATATGTGTGGGAACTTTTTGAAAAAAATTAAAATGAAGTTTTAAAATGAAGCATGGAAAAAATATATGTTTATAAAAAAAATTGTCTAAGATAAACTTTTTTTTTTTTTTAAAGTATACATTTTTTCAACCATCCACATGTAAACATCTGTTTTGGATTTGTTTGGGATTTTATTCCTAAAATGAAGAAAAAAGGCCAATATGCTGAGAAAATATATTCCTTTGAAAAAGCCAAAGAAGAAGCAAAACACATTTGCAGAGTGAGATGAAGTCTGATGTTCCAACGGGTTTGAGAGGCTTATTTTTGCAGAAAAATTATACGACTTGAAGGACATTTGACATTGAAGGTTGCTGGGTATCTGCCTTCTCTGTGCTCTACCTGCTTTGCCGATCTGGACGGCCAGCTTGGTGAGCTTCCCCTGCAGCACAGACTTCTCCTTCTTGGGGATGGACACCTTCTTTCTCTCCTTCTCCTCCTCTCCTCCCTCGGCACTCTTCAGAGGCTGCATCTCCATGGCGGCTGCGCCGTCCTGCTTCTTCACTGCAAAGAGCACAGAGAGCCACAGCAAGCAGCACTGTTAGGAAAGGTGACATTAAGGCAGAACCTCAGGAAGGGGGAAAAACAGGGAGTTCGCTGCTTGTTTTAAAGTAAAGACGAAAAGCAATTAAATGTAAATATGAAGCTTTGTCATAGAGGGAAGAACATGATCAATGCACATCATCACTTCATTAAATACAAATATTTATTAGTAAAACAATGTCACAAGGAACCAGAAGAGTTTGAGCCTGAAATATTATAAAATACACAAAAATAACAATAAACGATAACCGGATGTACAGATAACTATTTTTGTCTCTATCAATGATATTTATTTGATGTATATCTTCTGCTGAAAAAGTTATGTTACATGATTTTATGTATTTTCACAATTATGCAATAATACATAATAAAATATAATCATATTTTCAGTCTAACTAAATGAAGACAAGATTTGAAAACATTAAATTATCCAATACATTCATCCTTTTATAATCACATAGAATTAACTACTGAATACAATAAAATGGAAGAATAATACAATAACAATAAGAATATTAATAGAATAATCAAATATAATAGCATAGATAATATAATCACATAGAATTATTAACAATTGAATGCTAGAATAACATAGCAGTAATAACAATAATAATGAAATTATAATATGAAAGATGCCATAATCTCCAGTTGAGCTTCCTGTGTTTTATGTGTAATTAATCATGATTGTCTTAACGCTTTTAGTTATAATTAGTTTGCATTTTTTAATATATAAATACACACACACAGACATATATATCAGTGATATACATGACAGACTGATACATACATCAGTCTGCACATAAATAATCAGATATAAAAACATCAAATTATGAGAACATCCATTCTTTTACAATACTATAATATACGTTAATATAACGCTGATTATTACCTACTGCTATGAAGTATTTCCACTAGCATTGAGCTTCTTACGGCACAAAACAGTAAAATAATAATAATAATAATAACAATAATAATAATAATAGTGTACAAATAAATGCAGCATGTCTAATTTTTATAATTGAAAAAAATAATATTCAACTTACATCATAATTTCCAGCTGTGTTTTAAAGCATCATGGTTGTCTTCAATTAAAGCTCATACACAAAATCCATCTTGATTTTATTCCTCCTAATGTAGCATGTCATAAAAACAGCGTCAAAATATATATACCCAAAAATATATATACAGTATATGCTGCACTTCTAAATATTCATGAAAAATGTGTATTCTGTCATCTAAATACATTTTTATGACTTATTCCCCCAAAAGAAGATAATCCTGCAACGTATCATGTGAAATGTCTGCATTCTTCATTCATGTTGACCCCAGTGCAAGATACAGTATTGGCTGTATGACATGTTAATAATTGTGGTTTAGGTTTTCAGTGGTGACGCTGGGTTGGGTGTTGAATTTTGGGATGGTTTTTGGACATGAACACGTGACAGAGGCTGCTGCTCACACGACAACACAACAAGAACAACGAGAAGAAGAGGACGACACAGCAGTGGCAGCATGAGCAGTAGGGGAGAGGAGGACGTGGTAGAAGCTAATAAGACCAGACGGGTCAAATATGGGATCTAACACCAAGCAGCTCTTTAATTGACTTCATGACGTGCAAAATCCTCGTGGAGAATTTAATGTCGGCTTTCAACCTGCATTTGTCCCACAGCTTACACTGCACACCATAAGAGGAAGAAGAGGGAGAGGAGAAGGAGGGAGAAAGGAGAGATATGGTGTGGTTACCTTTAATCTGGTTGCTCTCCATATTGCCATCTTGCATTTTACCTACGATGGAGACATACAAGACAGTAACAACAACAACAACCAAGGCAGACGAGTCAACAAAGAATCGGCACGTGGACGAAAACAGTGAGGTACCACTCCCATGAAAAAAAAAGCACATAGAAAACAGGGAGACAGGAAAATGACTTTTAATTCAACATCTTTGCAACATAGAAAGTGATAGGTGAGTGTTTTGTGACTGCATTAACAAAAAAAACCCTTGCATCTTCTCATGAATACAATACAATACAATACAATACAAATGGATATACTTTAAAGTAGACAGTGTACAGCTTTTACAGCAGTGTCGACTGACTACCCACTGAAAACGAGCCAACCCACAGCCATTATTGTCCGAATATCTGGCAACACGAGTGAGTATCGAGATAACGGTGACGGTAGCTAAGGGAGCTGTGGTTCACTCTGGGAAAAATAAATTCCAACATGTCCTGTGACATTCTCAAGCAGAAACTCATTTTCCAACACGATAAGGAGCCCAAACACACCTACAAGATGACTGAGGAAGATGAAGGTGCAGGTGATGGAGTGGGAAAGTATGTCTCCTCCATACTAAGCCCGATTGAGCACCTGTGGAGCATCCTCAAGTGGAAGAATCCACAAGTTATGTCATTATGGATTCCACTAACTACCTGTGCAGCGCTGCTCAAATCCATGCCCAAGAGGATTAAGGCAGTGCTAGATAACAATGGTGTTTACTGACTGTTCATTGACAAAAACTGCCATCTTTAGACAATATTGGCTGTGTGTGTAGGCTCATTTTCAGTGCATAGTAAATGTATACTGCTGGATAAGCTGCACATTGACTACTCTAAAGCATATGAAGCTCTATAGTACTGTCCCTTGAGAAGATACACTAAAGTGCTTGCTGAAGTGTGAGGGCTGTGTACTGTATGTGCATTGTTATGGCACACAGTGGAACCTGGTTAGCATGCTTTTTGGTTAATTTTAAAAACTGACACCACAATTTTGCCTTGGTATGCGTGCATTCTCCGGTCAATATGGTGCGCATCTCGTCGTGTTGTTAACACAATGCGTGAGTCCAACTGTGTTCTTCATGTATTTTTTTCAACAAACGTACTTCCTTGTTAGCATCCTATTTGCTAGCTAAACAAAATGGCAACCGGAACCGGAAGTGACTGCGTTACGTCGCCCGTCTATGATGTCTTCAGTGGTTGACTCTCAAAAATGTTCACACAGAACACGTTTTTATAGTTTTACAATTACAGTTTTACACATAAAAATAATTCTAAATGCATGTAAATGATGAATGAAGGGATACATCAACTCTTAAGGTTACTTTTACCTTCAATGCCGACGTGATTGTTCCCAAAGACACAATGTGGCAGCGAGATCAACCACCACCACCTTCCTGTTGTCAGTGCCGTGAAAAATCACGTCTTTAGCGAATGTAAAAGTAACCTTAAATGTTGATTTATCCCTGTCATTCATCATTTACAGTATATGCATTTTTAATTGTTTTCTGCATGTAAAACTATAAAAACAGGTTTTGTGTTAACATTTTTGGCTTTCTGGAATGGAGTAATTTGACTTGTGTTATTACTTATCAGAAAAATGTATTTGGTTAATGTCCGTTTCGGTCAGAGTCGGACCTTCTGGAACAAATTAATAACGCTAACCAAGGTTCCTCTGTATTTTGCACATCATTGCAACATGTAGCGTTTAACATTGACACCACACACAGGAGACAGTGCGCATAAAGTGTGTTTGTGTGCATGCAAGATCATGAACTCCAAGTGAAGAGCGCGCACACACACACACACACACACACACACACACACGCACACACACACACGCATACAGAGTGTGTGAGTGAGATAGCGAGAGAGTAAGCTTGAAAGGAAAAAAAAAAAAAAAGCCTCCCACACGATAAAGTTATATAAGGAGGAAAAAAATCTAAACGTAAAGTTTCAGGACAGACAATTTAATTTGTAGTCTTGTTCAAGGAAAGACAGCTAAACGTTACATTTGCAAGGCGATGAAGCTTCCATCACACACCGCAGTGTTCTCGTTGGCCGATTATTACAAAGATGAACATACATTGTGGAAGAAATAAGATATAATGGAGACTCAGTGGCGGTGCCGCAATCGTCCTCATGGGCTCGGAATAAAGAGTGAGGCTGAGCGTGACAAAGGGCGACCGTTCCATCCCGGGACGCGGCAAGGTCGTCATTACAGTTCAAATAAGCGGCACCAGTCTCCAAGGAGACGCCCCGGTGCGATGGTGAAAGTAGTTCATCTTTTATTATTTGAAAAGGTGGAGAAAAAGAGGATTTGTTCAATAAGTGATCCATGAGGAAATTAATATGACAGCTCTTTTGGATGGTTTTGCCATTCAGCCGAATAAATGTGACCAACATCAAGATCAGTCATCTGGATGTCGCTTCATTGTCCGCTACTACTACTACAAAGGAAGCTAAATAGCGAGTCATGAAAGTTGTGTCATTCTCAGGAAAAAAACTACCGCTTAGCGTTTTGGTAGAGAATTGCAAATCACAAGTTCAGCAATACAATTACTTTCCCTGGTAACTCATTACTTTTACAATTACTGCTTCAATTACTTTTATGTGAAAGTAACAGGTAATTATAACTAATTACTTTTTTAAATGAATTTACCCAACACCGATCATCATTAATGCAGCATCATGTGTTTGTCTCATTGCGCATCTGTCTGTCCATTCACATGCTGTACACACTTTTATTTTTAAAAGCCGTGAAAATATATCGAGAGAGACATGGGGCTCTAGCTGACACATGGGGGAGGAAATGAGGTTAAGATGGCTGCTAGGGCAACGTCTGCTAGGGCAACGTCATTGTACAACACACCCACGGTTAAAAAAAAAATAATTAATTAAAAAAAAAAACATCAAACTAATACTAAAAAAGACATGGAGTCAGATATCTAACATTGGAATCATGCCTCTTCCAAATGTGGGTTAAGTCTTTTAAAATAGGAATGGCATATTTTCTGTCTGGGATATCTTCCGTCAATGTAGTATAGAATAATAATATATATAACCTGAACCACAAAAAGGACGAGGCATTAGATCACTGAAGAGAGCCTACTATTTACTGTAAAATTTGAAAAGTCATTAAAAAACAAGTTCATTTTTTTACTTTATTCGTGATTTCTAGTGCATGAAAAAAGAAAATGTAGCACTCGCTTTTTAAAAATTAGTATTTTATTTTATATATTTATTTGAAATATATTTTTCCCCCAATTTTTTTAAAAATCTTTTTTTTTTTTAAGTTTTTTGTTATTATTTCAAATTAAATGTTAACTTTAAAAAAATAATAATCCAAAAATAAATAAAAAATAGGAAAATGTAGCTCTGTTTGACCACATGGTCAAGTATATCAACAGAACCAATGTTGTCACAGCCGTAAGGAGCTAATTGCTCAGTGAATGAGTTCTGATGAGTTCATTTTCAACAACAGCACAAGAAGTGTAACACGCATGACTTTCACAAACAACAGCTGAGTAGCGCAACAGACATTTGAAAGCGCATGCAGAGGTAGATAAAGCCAATGTTTTTTTTGACCTAGCGCCAATTACAAAATTGTTATTTACATTTGTCGACCATGGCAGGTAGTAAATCCAAATTGGACACTTTGACCTGTTGTGTAAATCCAGCCTAAAATGATTATTGTCCTACTATAGCAGGGATATACAAACTTTTTCCAGCAAGGGCCAGAAGAATCCAGAAATCCAGAAGAATTTGCTAAATACTAATGACATTTTTAGGATAATGCTGATAAAAAACAAGCTGCGGGCCAACCTGGCTGCACGTTGCGCACCCCTGCTCCTGACCATGCCCCTGTAGCTTAAACTTAGTTAGATACCGGACCGTCAATAACACAGTATAGGGGAAGACAAATGAACGCAATCAAAATAACCAATGTTGACAGTGAAACAGACAAACAAGTCCAGACAGTAGAAAAGTGTTTGGAAACCTAAAATAGGGGGTAGGGTATGCATGGGAGGAGCCAAAAGATGATGAGACAGAAAGAGATCAACCTACCATTAATGAGGTTGGCACTGCCAGGGGCATTAAAGCCTGCTGCCCCATCCGTGGCTATAGTGGCGATGGGGTGGATGGGGGGGTGCGAGCAGTCTAGCCAGTAACAATGGCAGCCCCACATACATGGACAGAAACACACACGCATCAACACACACACACACACACACACACACACAACAGAACAGAAATAACATGGTTATAGGACATTTAAGATTTTCAACATCTTGGATTAAACACACAGAACCAGCCATAAGTTTAGACACACCTTCTCATTCAATAGCATGAAAGAGTGTCTCTAAACTTCTGCCTGGTGCTGTATGTGAGGTACTGTATTTATGAGTCATTTCAATAGATTTAATAGAAGTGAACACATCAAACAACATTGGACAGACATGGAACACATATTGGTGATGGGGAGGTGAGATCAGACTGGATTTTGAATTGTCCGAGCTTTATTTGCCAAACAATGAATGGAAATGAACCAATAAGTTGTTGAGTTCATGCTGTACAAACAGGAGCAGCGCTGACTCCGAAAAGTTGCTCCCCTTGCAGGGATTTGGATATTTATTAGTTGGGCAGCTTCCATCTCAACTTTGCAAAGTGAAAGTTGAATTCATTTGAAAGGAGTAAAAGATCAGATAGATGCCTCAAGGCCGTTTTTCCGACCGAATGACTTAAGTGTTAGCCACACAGCTTTATGCAGTCATTAGATGTGGTCACTTCGTCTTTTCCTCTTTAATAGCTCACTAAAAAGTGATTGCACTGCAGTACTCAGCTATTTTGGAGGAGGAAGTCTTACAAAATCTTTTCGTGTCAAAACGCTCGGTGAACTTAGAAGATAGGAGGCAAACTGAAGGCGTGACGTTCCAGAACCACCCACGAATGGCAAAAATAAGTGATAGGATTTTTGACCCCTCCAAACTGTGCTGCTAGCTGGAACTTGACATTCTTCTCCTATTTCGGATCAACAATTGCAGTAAAAGTGACTGTGGTAATTAATAGATTAGATTCAGCTAAAGAAACCTCCCCTTCTCTCTTCAATTGCCATTGTTCAGTTGCAACACCATCCAGGTTTTAGCCCTAACCATGCCTCACGCACTTGTTAAACCCATTTTAAGTATAAAATCTATAGCTATTCACCACTAATGAACAATAATGGAAGATGATCCATGAACAGATAGAGTCGGAGTCACGGTGTAGAAGTTAAACATTTACATCTCACAGCGATTATGGTGCGTTCAAGGATCGCCAAAGAAAGTGCTAAATCTCAACGTTTGATGAAAAAAAACATCAGTGAAGCATGAAGACATAAACATGTACAAATTGTTGGCATTTTCTATCTGTGGTACATTTTACTTCTACCATCACGTATTTATAAATATTTCCTGTCTAGTTTCGGGGAAAAAAAAAACATCTTTTGTGGAAAAATCTGCAAATTTGCGGTGCCGTGAATGCTGAATCGCAGTGCACTGTATATATTGTTAAATTGTTCACAAATATGTTTGTTGAAACAAATATTTGGGGATTTTCATGCCTAAAATCATGCTTTGTTGTGGTTGCAATCGTTATTTAGGGCAAACATCACAAAATCCAATTAAGTATCGGTATCAGCAATACTGGCCCTGTATTTACTTGATACTAAAATTTGTGATATCATCCACGTCTAGATAAAACATCTTTTTCTTTGGTTCTAATTTCTTTGATAGTTGGTTAGAAATGCACATAACTGCCACCTGTAGGACTAGAGTGGTACAGCACCAGCCCGAACACAAAGAGTGAGGATTTTAGGGGCTCTCCAAACGGAAAGGTGTATTTTATCGTTTCAGCCTTTCATCCACATGGAAACGGCATTTTTGAACGACTTCCAGAGTGGGAAAATCTGAAAATGCTGGCTTGTCGTTGGCGTGTACACCAGCAAAATGCTACTTTCTGAGAACGATGACGTCGGTCTGGGTGTCTGTTTACAGTGCCACAGGTAGCGCCTTATGTATTACATCATTTTCACCCAGTCACCCATTCCCGAACCGCACGGTGGCCGAGTGGTTAGCATGTTGGTAACACAGTCAGGAGATCTGAAAAATCTGAGTTTGAAGCATTTCTGTGTGGAGTTTACATGTTCTCCCCGTGCGTGCGTGGGTTTACTCCAGTTTCCTCCCACATTCCAAAAACATGCATGTTAGCTTAATTGGTGACTCTAAATTGTCCATAGGTATGAATGTGAGTGTGTATGTTTGTTTGTCTATATGTGCCCTACAATTGACTGGTGACTGGGATAGGCTCCAGCATACCCGCGACCCTAGTGAGGATAAGCGACATAGAAAACGGATGGATGGATGACCCATTCCCATCCGGATGCAACTATTTGCTAGTCCGGCACAGTGGATGCTAATTTTTTTCAACAAGGCAAAATAAATAAATACAAATCCTAGGAACGTTTCCGTGTGGACAGGGCCTTAATCAGCGTTGAAACACCAGTTTTCCCACAATGTTCTTGCGCCTTCGTCACTTGGGCTTTAAAGGTTTTACTTCTACTTTTTTTTATATCTCTACAAACGACTAAGGCTCACTGAGACAGCAGGGGTACAGTATGGACAGAAGAACCACAAATGGACGTCTGTCATCATGTGCTCACACTTAAAAAGATGCACAACCTGAGAAGAAGGTGACTTATGGGGGAGGGGTCATTACATTACTAATAGGGAAGAGAGTGCCACCTCCCCTAGGGGTCAGACAAAGAGAATACTCTACCTGTGTTCTGGTGTCCGTCTTCCAGTGCGCCTCCTTCAAGGCAAATGTGGAACAATGAGAGAGTAAAGGACAAGAAGTCTCCTGCAGCTCAACTGCAGCTCACAAGCCAACCATCATTGAGTATGCACTTCAGTTTGATAGTCCATTTTTAAAGGCATGATGATAAATAGTCACAATTATGTCCTTTTACAACAGGAGACATTTATGACTCATGTTGTTTTTTTCTAAAAAGAATCTAAAAGATCTTTACCTTTCTTTTCTTTCTTCTCCTCCTCCTCGATGCCGGCCCCCAGCAGCGTGAAGATGATTCCAGTCTGAGAGTTGACGCCCACCGCGGTCACCACCATGCGCCCCGACCCCTCCATCACATGGGTCCCTGGAGGTATATATATATATATATATACAAGTGTATTTGATTATTTACTGTATTATTTTCAGTATTTTTGGGGGGGTGCAACAATGGGATAATAATTTATATTAAAAGTTATTAAATCAAATATAATGAAAGATAAATATCTTTTACTGAGATGTCCTTAAAATAAGTTGCTAATTATTATTATATATGTTTTTATCTAGTAATGTACTAAAATAATTTAGTGGTTAAAACGTTGAATTGTTACATATTTCACCGTATACCCCTGGAAAGGGTTAACAAAGGTAACAATGCAAGGATATTGATTTGAAAAATATGTGTGTTATTGTGGTTGTGGTCTTACTAAGAGGTGGTTCTGATATGTTGGTTATTTAACTGTATAAAAGGGGCAATACTGTATATTACAAACAACACAACCACAATCATCAAGACATTGTGAAACTAATACCACATAATACCGTAACACCTATCTGTACATAATGCGCTGTCCAGTTAAAATACTCTATGTTCCAGTATGAGCCACAATAGTAATATTGCTTAAAATCATTAATAATAAGCTCTTTTCCAGGTAGAAAAAATGGAATTTAATCCTTCCTCTAAAATGAACAGCTTGCTTACATTCACCAAAGAGGATTACTCTTTCTTTGTCCTAAAATATTTATCTAATGAGCTATAGTTGTGACATATTTCATAATAATGGTGTGAAACCCCTTCAACAATGTCAGGGATGAAGGTTTGCTGCACACACACGCACGCACACGCGCACACACACATACACACACACACAGACATAGCATGATTAACCTTTGGGAGAATGTGGGTGAATTTGAGGCTAATTAATGAAGGCGGCAAAACGCCACACAGCTAATTATCCAAAATACTAAAGAGAGATTAATCCACATTTTGCTTATCAGAGATATTGTGCCACTCCTACAGCTAGAAAGAATGTGGGCTATCTTATCTGATGCTGCAAAGGCTTCAAATCTGCCATAAAGATAGCGGACGCCAGCCTGGAGATTAGAATTAACAACGCTGTTGGTTTGTATGACTTCATGGCAAGGTAATGAATTGCACACATTTGGAAGGAGAAAAAGACTGGATGCTGTTTATTGTACTGTATCATTTTCTTAAGGCCCAATATTAGTCTTTTTCCACAATTACCCAAAATAGACTGAGATGTGCCAAAACAGTGTATTTCAAAATTCTTCATGCTGGAATGTGGACAGGTTAAAACCTGCTTTTAGTAAGCCCTACTTGTGTGTCTGTAGCTTTGATGCTAATTAACTGTGTCTTTAAGAAGTATTGTGTACTTTATCCACTTTTGACATATACATATACATATATACATATACATATACATATACTCTCCACTTGTAGTAATAGATGCCATATATCACATACAACACTGTAACATTAAGGATTTACAGCTTACAGACTTACAGCTCTCATGTCTGATGCTGACTGATGGATAGTTGACAGAACTCCAGGCTTTATTTTAAGACAAGTAGTGAAGCCTTTTTTCCCCCCACTGCCTTCAGTGAATTAGTGGGCGTATACAGCGGTCAAGCTCATCTATCTAGAGGCGGGTCTGAGGTGGTATCATGTTCATGAGGAAGGAGGGTCACTTGAGGGTCTTTTCTCTTAAAAGTGAGGGAGATGAAAGCTTTTTTTCCACGTTTGGTGCTCACAAACAGGCTCTAGAGCAGGGGTGTGCGGACTTAAAAAGAATATTTTTTTCTTGAATATTTCAACCCTATGTTCTATACTTTTTTCTTTTGATATTTTGACTTTATTCTAGTAAAATTACAGCTGTTTTTTTCCCATTTCCAATATATTTTTTTGGAATTTTACAACAATTTTAACTTTCTTTCTGAAAATTTTCTTCCCCTAATATTATGACTTTATTCCCATAATATATTCACCTTATTTCCATAATATTATAATATATTATGGGACAATATATTTTTTTCCACAACCTAATTTTCCAAAAATTACAAGTTTTTAAAAAATTTAATTTGTTTCTAATAAAATTATGACTTAAAAAACACGTTTTCAACTTTATGCAACTAAAATGATTTATTTTTTTGTCATAATATTATGCCATATGCCATAAAATTATAACTTTTTCTCGTTAGAACTTTTTCTCTTAATTTTTTGACTTTATTCTTGTAAAATGATTGCTGATTTTCCCAATTTATTTTCCTTGTTAAATTATATTTTTCCAATGTGCCGCGAACCAATAAAAAAGCAGTCATGAACGGCCCCCGGGCCGCCCTTTGGACACCTCTGCTCTAGAGACACATTTTACCGTTTAAAAATCATCAAGTCATTAAAGGTTTGGTATAACAGGGGACCCCCCCCCAATATATTGCTTTGTTTATCAATTGAACTGTGTTGATGACTAGGAGTCTTATTTGTGCCACCGATGAAGGGTCATCATACCTGACAGCAACATGGGGTCCTTGTCCGCAGACTTCTTCACGTGATCAGACTCCCCGGTCAGCGACGACTCGTCAATCTTCAGGTCGTTGCCCTGGATCAGGACTCCGTCGGCAGGAAGAAGATCACCTGTCAAGCGCACAAAAGCTCGTAGTCTGAGATGTCAGCAAATGTCTTCAGATTTCAGCTCAGTGGGCACATATTTGTTGTTTTTTTTTTCTTTTTTTTTACGTGTCGTTACAGAAGGGTACCGACATGTTTGTTGTTTCGACGCAGTAAAATGTCTGCCACTATTTAGGTTAAATAAAATGATCATAGCAGTTTTGTTACAAAGCACAATACGACCACATCAGGTGAACACCCACCATATTTGATTTGTGCGATGTCCCCCACCAGTATGTCCGCCACGGGCAGCTGGATGACCTGGCTGCCGCGCACCACCTGGAACTTTTGCTCCTGTTCGATACGGCTTTGCAGCCCGCGGAACTGCTTCTCCTTGGACCAGTCGTTGAAGGCGGTCACCAGCACCACGCACACCACAGACAGGAGGATGGCGGCGCCCTCGATCCAGCCCGCCTCCGCCTCGCCCTCGCCCTCCACGGCACCCGTCGCGGAGCCGCAAGCTGCAGTGAAGGAAAGGGGTTGAGATGTGGGCGGCCTCACGCAGATTAAATTGCATTTACCGCCACTCTAAGAGACGCCGTTTCTCAATTAACTGTCACTTGAAAATAAACACCACACCTCAAATAGATGGCTCCTTTATATATTATTTATACATTTAAGTGGGTGTGACCACCTTTACTCAGACTGACACCAACATATGCTTGACCAAACACACTTGGCACACCGCCTTCAGAGCAAACACGGGATCTGTAAAACTGACCTTTGTAGTGGAGTTTAAAGGGAAAATGCTGCAGTATTGAAGGAAAAATGACTTCAAATTTAAAGGACTGGATGACAGGGTGGAAAAGAATAAGTTGGCATAGTATTCAACCACAAAACACAATGATTTATTAATTAATATCTCTTTGAAAAACCATGATACAGTGAAGCCGCAAAATTCAAAGCGCAAAGTAGTAAGGGTTTACTGCACATGGTGCCTATTTTGCTAGGCGCTAGCTTTAGCATTTTGCACACCACACTGAGATTGAGCAGTTTAGATTGATTTTTATTTATTTGATATAATATCTATCATGAATATATATGTATATGCTATATTTATAATGTGTGATTTGTGATGCATGGCTGCACTGATAGTAAAAATAGTTTTATCAATCCCAACTGAAATGCTACAGTTTTTAACTTCTTTAATTGACTTCTATTTATGACTGTTAAGATGAGTGTATTTACACTTTGACACAGTGTTATGGCATATAGGCTATACAGAGTATGTGGGCTTTGGTCTGCACCTTACAGCTCTTGCGTTCCGCTGTTTATTTTTGAATATTACAACAATAACGTGGCATACCCCATTGACCACTTGATAATTATGGCAACAACTACCACCATGTCTTTACTGTGTATGTGTATTATAGCACAGCATCATTTTAAAAAGAGGGTTCATACAGTGTTCGTATAAGTTACATTCTCATGTGATGTAGTGTCGCTCATGCATCTTGTGTGTCTGCCAGCAAAAAAGGCATAACTTTTGACATGAAATGGACTCTGGCTGAAATGACCTTGGGAGATTTCTTTTCTTTTCTGAAGTGAAGCAAACGAATGTTTGCTTCACTTCAGATGGCTGCCCTGCAGTGTGGAAGCAGCGCGCTGACGGAGCGTGGCGTATTTGGGAAAGAAACAAGGCCTATTCCCACTTGTCTTCATGTAATACTCTGGGAGCCATCACTATGCAACACACTCCTGGCTAGTTGAGTTAAAAAAAAAAAAAAGACTCATTTGATTTGGACTGGAAAACACTTGCGGCTCATGCAATATACTCCCTGCTGTGCACATTTTATTTGCTATTTATTTACAGTTTTAAATTTGACTTCCATAAGCCTATCAGTGGATCAATAAAAGCAGCATGTGTTGCTTTGCAATTGAATAATGGCTGCTGTTGCTGTCCATGGTGCTGAAATCCAACACAAGACATCTCATAAGGCGCTTGGATTAATTTGTTATTTTTTAGAGTTACAAAAATAATGCTAACTGATCGATTGAATTCCCTGGTTTGATGTTTTTTTCCTCCGTAATACTACTTTTGTAAATTTTTCCAAGTCATCTCGCCACCTAATATAAACATCTGATATAAAAAAAGCTAAAGTATGATGATGAATGATGAAATTGATATTTTAAAAATGTAAAAAATACCTAATTTATATATATATTAGGGATTTAAAAATACTGTTGATTTATTGATTTAGTTACCCATAGTATGTATGCTTCATTTTTTGTAGATTTTTCCAAGGCAACTCGGCAATTACTATAGAGCTCTCATATAAAAAACTAAATCTAATGATGAAATCAATATTTTTCAAAATTAAATTCAAAAAAGATCCCCCTTTGTATTTTTTTACGATTAATAAAATATGGTCGATTTAGTTCCCAAGAGATTCTGTATTTATTGAGAGATGTTTTTCCCCAAAACTATTTTATTACATTTTTCCAAGTCACCTTGGCATCTAATACAGCTATCTAATATTAAAAAAAATTTGAACCAAAAAATACTGCTAATTGATTGATTTAGTAACCCATATAGATTTGTAATCTCCCCCAAAGTAAAACTGTATTATATATTTTTTTTAAATAGTAAAAAAATGTAAGAATAAATACATAAATAAAATATTTATAATAATAAAATAAAAAATAAAATGCAGCTAATAAAAAGACACAGATGGCAAATGTTAATACCATTTTTAATCCCAACCACAAAATGTTTCTGTTGTTTTGTCCTGCAGTAATTAACTGATTTATTAATGTTTTTTTGTTTGTTTGTTGAATCCCATACAGTTCTATACGGTTCAAACATGACTCCCTCACTCTATCGCACTTTTCGAAAGTTCCACCCATCCATCCATCTTCTTCCGCTTATCTGAAGTTGGGCGTGGGGGCAGCAGCCGAAGCGGGGGAGCCCAGACTTCCCTCTCCGTGGCTACTTTGTCCACCTCCTCCCATCGAATCCCGAGGCATTCCTAAACCAGATGAGAGACATAGTCTCTCCAACGTGTCCTGAGTCTTCCCTGAGGCCTTCTACCGGTCGGATGTGCCCTGAACACCTGCCCTGGGAGACATTCGGGAGGCATCCTTAACAGATACCCGAGTCACCTCATCTGGCTCCTCTCAGTGTTCCTCACGGGAACATTGGGTCAGGCAATGCGAACCAAACTCTGACAGGGAACAAACCGCCTGAATTCGGTGGTCTGGTACACTATATTCCCGGAGCACTCCCCACAGAATTCCTCGAGGAACACAGTCAAGTGCCTTCTCCAAGTTCACAAAAAACATTTAGGCTGGTTGGGCAAACGCCCATGCGCCCTCAAGGACCTGCTCAGAGTGTAGAGTTAGTTCACAGTTCCATAACCAGGACGAAAACCGTTTCTGGGTTGACTATGGCCTCTCCAGACTTCCCTCTCCCCCGGCTACTTCGTCCAGCTCCTCCCAGCGGATCCCGAGGCGTTCCTAGACCAGTAGAAAGACATAGTCTTTCCAACGTGTCCTGGGTCTTCCCTGAGGCCTTCTACCAGTCGGATGTGCCCTGAACACCTGCCCTAGGAGGCGTCCGGGAGGCATCCTGACCATCCATCCATTTTCTATGCCGCTTCTCCTCATTAGGGTCGCGGGGATATGGTGGAGCCTATCCCAGCTAACTTCGGGTGGGGTACACCCTGGACTGGTCGCCAGCCAATCGCAGGGCACATACAGTATAGACAAACTTGTGTAGTCCTGTGGCTATTCTATTATTTCTGGTTTTGCTATGTCAAAAAAGTCATTTATAAAACAACACAAGAGAGTCAATGCAGTCAGTTTGGTCACCTTCTCTAAAGTTTTGAGCCTTTTTAGATTGATGACAGCTCCCTTCTGGCACTTCCATTAGTCTCATAATTCCACGTTCGGCAGGCGGACTTGACTTATGCTGCTGACTCAGCGCCTCCTTATGCTCTTCATTTCCTGTTTCACGGCTCTTGGGGCTAATGTATGGACAGTGGGCACTCAAGGTTATTTGTCCCACTCAACACTTCATTAACCTGCCTTTTTGCGTCTTAACGCATTCGGATACATATATAGGAGTTTGCTCGGTGAGTCATGTGATCCAAGACAAGTCTTCATGTCCATTGCTCTCCAATGCAAGTGGGCTGTGACGCCAAAAAGGACAAATAATTTGCTGTATCTACATCATAGAAATCCATGTGTAATTTTGCCATAATTGATACAGTAAATTAATAAGACCACCTGTAGGATGGGTAGGGGTATCTTGCCAAATACTTACTTGCTATTTGATATGTACGCAATACAAGGTGGGCCGCACGGTGGCCTAGTGGTTAGCATGTAAGCCACACAGATCGGGAAGAGCTGAGTTCGAATCTCCGTTGGGCATCTCTGTAGTATGGAGTTTGCGTGTTCTCCCTGTGTGTGTGTGGGGTTTTCTCCGGGGACTCAGAGTACATTTTAAGGAGAAGATTACAGATCTGGAAAGCCGTCATCTAGACTCTTAATTTGAGGTGTGACTTGATGTGCTTTGTCGTAATTCCATTTTTGCTTTGGTTGCTAGTGAATAGATCTCCTTAAAGTGCTCATGACACCAAAACACATGTTAAACTTGCTATCTCTACCATTAAAAATAACATTGAAGGGTAAATTACCTGTGTTAGATGTGTGCTCAAATATTGAAATATTTACTATTTAAGAAATTTTTCGTCAGTTCTTCCGGGTCTGGAGGAGGTGGAGCAAGTGACGTCTCAGCCAGACGGTCTTGCCTGGAAATTCTCCTTCACTACAATGCATTCCCACTTATTATGCTCCAATTCTCTGTGAATTTCTGTTGTTTGTTATACATTTTTTTAGATTATGTCCGCTCGTTGTGTTGAAGGCTCTTGCTGCTACACTCGAGGACACGGAGTAAGCTTGTTCACAATTTGAAAAAGCACCATTTGCGTCATCAGATGATCGGCAAACTTTGTGGGACAAATGATTCCATACTGCCCAGCAGATGGAAATAAAAAGTCAAAAACCCACAACACACTGGACCGTGGAAAAGCATGCAAAGGTGGCAGTAAGTCAATTCACATTTCTCCTGTTAATATGCTCCATAGTAGCCAGCCTAGTGCTAATGCAGTGTGGATTCCTCATGATGACTAATGTGCTGTCTGTTGTTTGCACCTGGTTGCCGGTGTCACCCGGATGGACTGCACTCACTCGTCTTTCCAGCCTATCTTGCAGTCGATCTGTCAGTTTTAGTAAGTAAATATATATATTTTAACTATATGTATTCTATGAATCTTCAAATAATATTATGGGGTTTCATTCCAGCGCTAACTGGTCTTTTATTTTGCAGCTGTCAGTGTCATACTGTATACTGACAGTCAAAAAAACATATTTGTGGCCATTTTTTTGTATGTTTGCTGACGAAGCTCTTCGGATGAGGAGCGAAACGTCCGACACCTTCTACACAGAAGTACAGATGACGTCTCAAGAAGCCTTTTCCTCGATGGACAACTCCTGTACGACTGAGAGCCTACACAGATGTTTTATATCATAGTTATCACAACACAATATGAGTGAATGTTATTATTGTGTCATTGTTGTGAATATGTCACCTGTGACTTCATGGCTGCATGTGTTTGACTCTGGTTCCTGGAACGTAATCTGGCAGCGACGTCACAGCCAAGATCAGAAAACTCGCTTTGGGGTGTGTCAAAATCACCACTTCATTTCACTCCTATTTCATAGTTACAAGTATTTATCTATGAAACAATATTACAAAAGGTTTTATTAAGTGAGTACTTTCATTTGTCATCTTTTCAAAGTGTACTGTAAGGTGACGCTCCATCACCAACAAAAAGTGGCGAATCATCTTTATGGGCACCGAGTTTGGAGACGATCGGATGAGAATTGCGAAAAAAATAAAAGTGTTTGCATTGCTGTGACCTTGACTTTTGACCTAGAGCTTGATGCTTTCACATGTACAAATCCCACAAAGAACGCATACGGAGAAAATCAGATTTAAAAAAAAAAAAAAAACACAAACAACGAGACAAAGCAACACATTGTGCTTGGCGGAGGTAATGTACAACAACCAAACAGGTAGGTCGTGTGACATGATGGCGTACTCACACTCTCCACTGCTCTCTCCAGGCGGGTGGTAGAAAGACAGGCCCAGGGAAATGAGGGCGGCCACCTCCAGGATGATGAGGGTGACGTCCTGCAGGGCCTCCCATACCAGCTGCAGAAAGGTTTTTGGCTTCTTTGGAGGTATCAGGTTTTTCCCAAATAGTTCTTTCCTCTTGTCCAGGTCACCTTGGACACCTGCCAGGCCTGAAAGACGCAAGGACACAGGCACGGTCAAAAAGAGGATAGACAGTATTAACGCCTTATGGAAAGAACAACGTGATTTCCCTCCAATGAATCATCAGAGAATATAAAACACAATCATGTATACACATATATACTTTTTTTAACATGTATATTATCATATATTAACATTATAATATTATAGAAATAATATTTCTTCCTATAATGCCTGCAGAAAACACCTATTTTTGCTTGTGTTTATTTATTTATTTTATTGTACTTATGTATTTATTTTTTGTGTATTCATTATTTTATGTAATTCATTTTTATTATATATTTTTTTATTTTATTACAAACGAGTGAAATAAAACTAATCAAATATTTATATTCAATATGATTTATAGACAGCAACATAATTATATTAGTATTATTTTTGCACCTTTGTAGACACACCTGCACAATCAAATACAGAACTAAAACAACTATAATATAATCCATCCATCTTCTATGCCACGTATCCTCACAAGGGTTGCAGGTATGCTGGAGCCTGGAGAGGACGGGTACACCCTTGACTGGTCGCCAGCCAATCGCAGGGCACTTATAGACAACCATTCACACTCACATTCATACCTATGGATGATTTAGAGTCACCAATTAACCTAACATGCATGTTTTTGGAATGTGGGAGGAAACCGGAGTAGCACAGAACATGCAAACTCCACACAGAGATGCCATCATGGAGATTCGAACCCAGGTCTTCCAGATCTCCTGACTGTGTGGCCAATGTGTTAACCCAAACATGGGTATTGTTAAATGAATACCCTGCAGTTATCTGAGTGAAAACTAAGCATTATTATGATGCAATTCCAATTTCTACTGTATTTTCAAGTGAAATCACAACACAGATGATGCTAGTTTGGATTAGGGATATGCATAACAATCGTGAAGTAGCCGGTCGATTGTGCGGAATTTGTGGAAATACGTAAGAGTGCGCTATTTAGCTGCAACCAGCAGAGGCACCGTTGATTCAGTCTCAACTAGTTTGCTGTCTAAAGAAGCTTTTATAACTCTTCAACTCCTCAGGCAGCATTATTCTGCTCAACTGGATATGGAAACAGGAGTCCACAACAGTAACAGTGATGTTCCTTCACTAAACGACTTTATGACTATTATACTTGGAGCTTTACTTCGCTCAGCTATGTCATCGATCGTTTTTCTTCTCTTTCTCCATTGCTGCTCTAATTACAACTTTGAGTCACGGAGCGTTCCTTGCTTATATAACGCTGCTCAAGAAGAAGCGCTCTGACCTCCTCCACCTCTTCAGCAACTTTACATAAATATTCTGCTCTCCTTTTCATCTCAGAGGCAGTGTACTTCAACGCCACAACTCTGCAAACCATAAGAATAAACAAATACTTAAATTCACACCCATAATCTTCTCATGATCCGGTTGCACGTACCATAAACAAGAGAGAGCCCATTCTCTCCTGCTGTGCAGACAACATTATGTCATGCTGCCGTGCGTCACTGGTTCTCCCAGGAGTGTCCCTGGATTGCACCTGATAACGTGGATGCAGCATGACATGCACTTTCCCATAACATCTGCGCAAAATCCATCAAAAAAAGAAAACAAATATTGGTGGAATGTTGCACCGTCACGCAACAACGGCGCAAAACGCATAAATAAGAAAGATGTTGATTGAATGCGAGACATGCCGTTGCACCCCTACGTCGGAGAATACCCTGCTTCTAAATAGATGTGTCTATAAATAGCCTCATTATCCATTCCCTTTTAATTGTCTCTGTGAGAGGACCTAGCATGCTCTCTCATTGATCTCCACAGCATCCCCCCTCACATCACACACACATGCGTGCCTGTGCATCTCGGGGAGTCGTGACCGCCAGCACGTGCTCGGCATTTGCGCGTGTGTTGTCAGCATGCTGTTGCCGGGTAAAACTACAGCGAACCGGAGTCACTTTCAGCAAAATGGATGACCTTTTTTGCCCTTTATCAATAAACACATTTGGTCATTTGAAGCAAAAGGTTTTTTCTTCTTCTGTAGTGGAAATCAATGAATAAGGCTAATTTCCATGCCCCAAATTCCAGTTAAAAGCACCATACCGATCATTTGCATCGTTAGCACCAACGTGAAATGTGCTAATGTTTGTATTTATTTAAAAGGAATGGATACCTAAATGCTCGTATGTGAGAAAGAATAAATGTGAGTTTTTAGTTCGCTTTCATTTAATATTTGTGATAACAATAATAATAGTAATAATAATAGCAATAATCATAATAATAACTTACATTTACAGAACACCTTTCAATATACCCAAGAACACTTATTTTTCTTATTTATCCCATTTAGTTATTTTAATTAATTGAATAATTCATCATGTTTTTAATGCTTTCTAGGTATTAAAGATTTTAAAATGTATTTATTTTATTTTATGTACCGTATTTATTTAGTAATAAATGACTTCTATCGCGCTTTTTTAGGGTAGCCAGATGCTGAAATTAATTAATTTGACATATATATACAGTGGTATGAAAAAGTATCTGAACCTTTTGGAATTTCTCACATTTCTGCATAAAATCCCCATCAAATGTGATCTGATCTTTGTCAAAATCACACAGATCAAAAAACTTTGTCTGCTTTAACTAAAACCACCCAAACATTTCTAGGTTTTCATATTTTAATGAGGATGGCATGCAAACAATGACAGAAGGAGGAGGAATAAGTAACTGAACCCTCACATTTAATATTTTGTGGCCCCCCCTTTGGCAGCAATAACTTCAACCAGACACTTCCTGTAGCTGCAGATCAGTCTGGCACATCGATCAGGACTAACCTTGGCCCATTCTTTTCTACAAAACTGCTGTAGTTCAGTCAGATTCCTGGGATGTCTGGCATGAATCGCTGTCTTGAGGTCATGCCACAGCATCTCAATGGGGTTCAAGTGTGGACTTTGACTTGGCCACTCCAGAACGTGTATTTTGTTCTTCTGAAACCATTCTGAAGTTGATTTACTTCTGTGTTTTGGATCATTGTCTTGTTGCAGCATCCATCCTCTTTTTAGTTTCCACTGTCTGACAGACGGCCTCAGGTTTTCCTGCAAAACATCCTGATAAACTTTTGAATTCATTTTTCCATGAATGATTGCAAGTTGTCCAGGCCCTGAGGCAGCAAAACAGCCCCTAACCATGACGCACCCTCCACCATGCTTCACGGTGGGGATGAGGTGTTGATGTTGGTGAGCTGTTCCATTTTTCCTCAACACATGACGTTGTGTGTTCCTCCCAAACAATTCAACTTTGGTTTCATCAGTCTACAAAATATTTTGCCAAAACTTCTGTGGAGTGTCCAAGTGCCTTTTTGCGAACATTAAACGAGCAACAATGTTTTTTTTTAGACAGCAGTGGCTTAATCCGTGGAGTCCTCCCATGAACACCATTCTTGGCCATTGTTTTACATATAGTTGATGTGTGCACAGAGATATTGGACTGTGCCAGTGATTTCTGTAAGTCTTTAGCAGACACTCTAGGGTTCTTTTTTACCTCTCTGAGGATTCTGTGCTGAACTCTTGGCGTCATCTTTGGTGGACGGCCACTCCTTGGGAGAGAAGCAACAGTGCCAAACTCTCTCCACTTGTAGACAACTTCTCTGACTGTCGATTGATGAACATCCAGACTTTTAGAGATGGTTTTGTATCCTTTCCCAGCTTTATACAAATCGACAATTCTTGATCGCAGGTCTCCAGACAGCTCTTTTGAGCGAGCCATGGTGCACATCAGACAATGCTTCTCATCAAGACAATTCTCACCAATTCTGTGTGTTTTATAGTGGGCAGGGCAGCTTTAAACCACTCATCAGTGATTGGGCACACACCTGACTTGAATTGTTTGGTAAAAATTGGTTTCAAATGCTCTTTAAGTCTCCTTAGGCAGAGGGTTCAGTTACTTATTCCTCCTCCTTCTGTCATTGTTTGCATGCTATCCTCATTAAAATATAAAAACCTAGAAATGTTTGGGTGGTTTTAGTTAAAGCAGACACAGTTTTTTCATCTGTGTGATTTTGACAAAGATCAGCTCACATTTGATGGTGATTTTATGGAGAAGTGTGAGAAATTCCAAAAGGTATATATATATATTATTTGACTTATGAACTTACAATGTATGTATGTGTATGTATTGTTTTAAAAAATATATGTAATAAATATAAATATATGTTATTGTATGCTAATTCCTCATTATTATTATTATATTAGCATTATTGTTTTTGTCATTATTATGGTTTTGTTTCAATGATTATTATTAAGTATATACATATTGTCCCTTTATATTTCTATATTTATTCATGCAGATTTATATCTGTTATATTTATACGATTTTGTACATAAAGAAATGTACAAAATCGGCATGGGGTGGTGTGGCTCAGGTGCTAGCGTGGTCGTCTTCCAACCTGAAGGTTGCGTGTTCAATCCTCTGTCCTCTCGTGATCGTATTGAAGTGTCCTTGGGCAAGATACTGAACCCCCTGATGCTGCTGAGTAGGTAAATGTGCCAGCAGTGTCAGAGCGCTTTGAGTGCCTTGGAGGTGGAAAAGGGCTTTACAAGTGAAAGACCATTTACCAATCAGCAGACATGTGGAAAAAAAACCTTGGGTTAATTACAAATATATATCAATAAAATATATATAAATAAATAAATACAAACTACCACTACTAACAATAAACACTACAAAATAAAAAAATAATTCTCAACCTTTTACTTACAAATCTTGTTACAAATATTATAAAATATATTATAATAGTATATATTATGAAATACAATAATAATAATAATAATAATAATAATAAAGTCACGTTTATAGTGATATGTTAGATAGTTACATTATTTACGCAAAAAAATCCATTTGCATATGCATGTCTGGATAAAAGTTGAGATCCATAATTTATTTCTACTTGGGGCAGTTACGGTCTGCTTGCATCGGGGCCAAAAGGGGCTATGGGAACCCAACCGAAATGGCAGGTGATTTGAATTGTATTTTTACTGAATATGGTAGTTCTACAAAGACCAAGACAACGAATCCACCAAAAACCTTTAACCTCTCAGTTAATTCACTTATAGACATATGGAGATGATTATATCCAAAAGCAAGGGACTACACTTGGTATTCACACTCATAAGATAGTTATAGTAGATTAGATTATCTGTTTGTGCCTCAGTAGGCTATAGTACAGATAACTTATCTTACCTTGTGAAATAAATAATATTATGATATCAGACCATGCCAATGACTCCAAAAGAAACTATGTGTTCACAGAGACTTTGGAAAATGAATAACAAATATTTACTAGTAATAATTTATAGATTACGTGAAAGAGCATGTTGGTGTGTTTATATCAGTCCATGTAGAACAACCTAACCCTCAAGACAAACTTGAGGTTGGTTTTCAACGGGATGCCTTTAAAGTAGGGTTGGGAACGATAAACCGATGCGACCAGATATCCGGTTTGACAAGCGAGAGATACAGTCGGTAGCAGCCTCCTGCGTCGATAAGAATCTGCCACAAATCCCTAGAGACATGTACCAGGTATCGCAAGACTAGCAAGCAGATGACACTCTGTCTCTCAACCAACGTGAGACAATGGGTTGCCGGCGAAACTATTGTCGCGCATACTCTGTAGCTTAGCATGACTGAAGATCTAAATTGATTTAGAGAGAATTGAATTGAATTGAAATTGAATTTCCACAAAAAATGATATACATCGGAGATTAAGGATGAAGACGCTACACCAGGGTTGTCCAAAGTGTGGCATTTGCGGCCCAAGACTGTTTTTTTAAAAATAAGAGTATACAATAGGGTCTGATATGTGATGGAAGGGGAGAAAAAACAACATTTTTTTCAGTTGGTTGTAGCTCGGTGTGCATGAGTTGTGGGAAGTGTCACATGCTTCTTTGGCATGGTAGTACGGTACTGTGTGTGTTTCTCTGTGTTCCTCTGGACTCTGGGCCATTTGGGAGATGTGTTCCTTGGAATTATTATTGTTGTTACACTATTTTTGGGGGGAGAATGTGTCCTGTTTTGTCCTTTTTGGACAATAAAAAAGAAAAGTTGCTGCCCACTTTGTAATGCACTTTGAATCATCGTTATTTTGTCATTATTTTTCAACAGGACATTTATAAGCAGAAGCATTCATGACAATTACTCCAAAACAAGCACTGCTGCGGTACGATTCCTCACCATGAAATACTCTTGTGTTGCAAGCGTGAAGCATTAGTGCAGTCTTAGTTAGGGTATTAATACGCTCCTGAGGGATAAACACTCGAACCAAAGGATGTGGACTTAGAAATAGTGAGTTGATGCACAGATGACTCACTACAACCTCACACATGATTAAGTGTATCATGTTCTTAAGTCTACCAACACACACACACACACACACACACACAAAGGGTATATTATAGTTAAGAAAGTGCAGGTTTAATGAATTTCTGTGAGTGAAAAGAATAAAGCAGCAGCCTGCAGCATGATGCCGTATTGTTTGTTGCAAGCCATCAAATCACTTTTCCATATTTACAATCATGTACTGTAGTAACTACGTAAGCATTCCTAGCTAGAAAGGACGTTCTTAGCATGAAACAAGGTGTAAACGTTGACTAAGAACTTCAGTGATCATCATAGCCAAGCAAAAGATGCCCAAGGTGGTGGTCTTTTTTTTTTTTTTTTTAACCCCGCTATTGCAAGAATTTAGTAGGATTTTGAACAAAAAGTCCTCTGCATCATATAAAAATAGGCCTTTAAAAACTTCAGGGCTCTGACTAAAGTTTTCGCAGTTGCTCCTAAAAAAAACCAGCAGAGTGCTCCTGTCGTATAGAGGATCTTGAGTACCGATTTTTGCAGTATCCATCCATCCATTTTCTATACCAATTCTCCTGTTTAGGGTCACGGGGGCATGCTGGAGCCTATCCCAGCTGATTTCGGGCGACAGGCGGGGTACACCCTGGACTGGATGCCGTAGATTCTTGAAATCAGCAGAGCACTCCTATATACAGGATCTTTGACAAGAGTTGTTTTTACCAGCAGGTCCTTAAAAACAGCAGAGTGCTCCTGTCATATAGAGCAGTGGTTCTCAACTGCTTTTGCTGCAAAGCGCCGACCCAAACTGCAAAACATTTTCTACTCAAATTCCTCAAAAAGCCTACATTTAAAGGGACGCTGGTTTGCAACGGTGCCTAGGCACACACCTCATGGTGAATAGCACATTTTTTGCCCAAGCAAAGACCAACGACCCACTGAAAACGGCTCTGTGACACCCACACAAAAGCTGTTTTTGTGTAAAAAATCGGCCATATGACAGGAGCGATCGGCTGTTTTTTAAAGTCTTAGTGCAAAAACACTAACCAAAGGTCCACTATATGACAGGGGCTGCCTTTCAGGACATACACTGCAAAAATATATTCCTGATTAATTGTAAATGTTCTGGGTCATGCTGTCACCTCTTATGATCTAAATCAACAGCTTTCAAAACAAAAGTATATATACTGGATTTTTAAAGCCAGCTGCGTGTTAAAGGTGAAACGAGTCAACAGCCATTTATTAAAAGAGTATAAGTTGTTGAAGGCATAAGAAAGCAGCTTCTTTTGGATTGGAGCACTGCGGCTATTGGTGGCGCAGTCTCACTTCTCTATAATTCATGGCTGCTAATTCGCTGATCTGTCAAATGTTGCTGTGGGCTGTGATTCAAATGTGCTTTGACAAATGGCATCGACCTAACATCCTCTTTCCAAACATACCAGACAGGGACATGAAATAGAAGACAAAAAAAAACTTTACAGCGCTCTGTCTTTTTTTTTCCAGTCAGTCGCAACATGATGGCATATTTTAACAGGAGGCCTTTTTTTTTTGTCAGGGGCTAAAAATAGATCTCCATGGAAACACTATGCATCCCACTCGTGTGGAAATACCCGCCACTATGAGAATGTGTGAATTCAATGTGTGTGTGTGTGCAATCAGAGAATCCAAATGTGCAATGACCTTCAAACGTCCTTGTAAAAACGACAAGTAGCGGCAAAGACACGAATATTGGATCATTCTCCCATATTTTCATTTCTCGTTTTTGCAACTTTTCCCGCGTTCATCATACGCTATGCTCGTGTCGCCATGGCAACAGGCTTATGTAATGATCATCAACACTGTATTGACGCAACAAAAACTGCAGCTCGTCCCCCCCCCCCCCCCCCCCGCCACCCCCAACCCCCCCGAGCAGCAAATCAATATCTTTGTGCCGTGTTCCCAGCTTTCACTATTTGAAAAGCGAGCGGGGAACAAAGAGCGACGGCAGAGACGCTCCAAGTGTGACTCAGAGAGCACACCAGAGACACGGCCACCGAAAAAAACGGCAAGAGAGAAAGCGAGAGTAGGCTGGAATGCAATGAATGCTATGAATAATAAGCCATCAGCGAGCGGCTAAAAGGTGGCTAATTATCCTGCTCTTATTAGACCACGGTGTGATGGAGAAATGTGTCACAGTGTCCTTGGCAATGACCTCCATAATAGCAGCAATAGTTACTGCATGTACCAGGAAGAAAATAAGCTGCTTTTTTACCTGGATACCTGCCACAGTTTCATTACCTCTGCCAAAGAGGGTTTTTTTTATCCGTGTGGGCTGGTTTGTATTTATTGATTTATTCTTTGATCAAATTATTATTTTTGTTTTCAATATTATTTCTTTAGTTCAATTTTTTTAAATATGCATCATGTTTTTCATGTTTGCTATTTTCTATTTTTATTGCAGTATATTTTTTGAAAATACATTTTAAAAGTATCGTTTATTTTTAGTAACTTTTTATTAATTTTATTTCATATTAGTGTAAACATGTTTTTTTTCAGGAGCAGTCGTTTTTAAGAACCTTTTACAAATCCTGTATATGACAGGTGCTCGCTGTTGTTTTAGGGAACTACTGCAAAAACGTTAGTCAAAGATCCTCGAGATCACGGGAGCGCTCTGCTGTGTTTAAGGACCTACTGCAAAAAAGGTTGTCAAAGATCCTCTGTATTTCAGAGCGTTCTGCTGTTTTTCAGAATCTACGGCAAAAACTCTAGTCAAAGATTCTCTACATGACAGGACCATTTTGCTTTTATGAAGGGTCTGCTGCGAAAAACTCTAGTCAAAGATCCAATGTACGACAAGAGTGTTGTGCTGTTTTTAAGGAGCTACTGCAAAAACAGTCATCAAAAATCCCCTACAAACAGGAGCTTGTGCTTTTTTTAAGGACTAATCAAAGATCTTCTACATGACAGGAGTGCTCTGCTGTGTTTAAGGACCTACTACAAAAACACATCAATGATCGTCTCCTCGCAGTAGTGCTGTGCTCTTTTTAAGGACCTAATGCAACAAATATTTTCAAAGATCCTCTATATTAGGGATTCTCTACTGTTTTCAGTGGGTCGTAGGTCTTGCCAAAAAAAAAAAAAATTGTGATGACCCGATGTCCCTGAACGCACCTCACGTTTGTGCTGTGTTTGCTCGGTCACCACGAGCTGCCTACCATGTTTATGGCCGACTTGGCCAGGTTTGAGCAGGAGGGGAAGGACATAGGGTGTAATCTTAACGTGCCGTCCGTCCGACACACAGCTGAAGATTATAATAAAGACTCGCAGGTACAGTTTCATGTCCAGTTCATCTATTCATGCCCGGTTAGAGCTATTGATCCAGGAAAAGGGGCGGTCTACAGTAGAAATGGACCTCCTTTTATTATTAAACTCACCTATTGAGTTAGTCAGAAAAAAGCAAAGTTTGTTTGATATAATTCTTACAACACGTTAGAAAGTTAGCACCCTAGGCAGCAAACAGACATTTTAAATATAAGATATTTAAAAAGTTTTAGTTGAAAGACTTGGGTCGCAGATTGTTACTGAGGCGTGACCGTGAGTCCAGCAGCCAAAGCAGTTGAGAACCACTGATATAGAGGAAGTTTCTGCAGTAGGTTCTTAAAAACAGCAGCGAGCCCCTGTCTCATAGCAGTATTTGACTAGCATTTTCAATAATCAATTCATTTAGCAATAATACAAGTTAAACATAAAGTGGTGTGAGAAGAAAGAAGGCAGTAAACTAAAATATTCCACAGAGATGAAATGAGTGCTCTTGTATTTGAGCGAGAGAAACGGGGTAGTTAGTTTCTAGTGAACTCCTACTGAGACGATGGGTGGCAACAATAATCCCAGCGTGGAATATGAATAAATGAAAGCGGTGGCATGTGAGAGGAAGGCCACCACACCCAGCAACACAGCCGGTCCACCCGCTGTTCCATTAATATTCTCAAAGGAAAATCATAATCATATCCTCACACATCATGGTGAATCCAACATTTAAAAAGACACAAGACATGCACACCTCGACTTTCAATGTCATGCATCGATGGATGGATGAACACAGGAATGGACACACACTGGGATGGAGGGATGGATGAATACTGTGATGAAGGGATGGAAGGATAACAGGATGGATGGATGGAAGATACTGGGATGGAGGGGTGGAAAGATAATGGGATTAGGGATACTGGGAAGGATGGATACTGGGACGGAACAATACGGGGATGGACGAATTGAGGGATAATGGATTGGATGGATGTATAAATACTGGGATGGGGGGATGAAAGGTTAATAGGATGGATGGATGGAAGATACTGGGATGGAGGGGTGGAAATATAATGGAATGGAGGGATGGATACTTGGATGGATGGATACTGAAGTGGAGAGATGGAAGGATAATGAGACGGAGGGATGGAAGGATAATGGGATTGGTGGATGGAAGGCTAACAAGATGGATGGATGGAAGATAATGGGATGGATGGATGGACGGAAGATAATGGGATGGATGGATGGACGATGGAAGGCTAACAGGATGGATGGATGGAAGATAATGGGATGGAGAAAATAATGGGATGGATGGATGGCTAGATACTGGTATGGGGTATGGAAGGTTAACAGAATGGAAGGATGGAAGATATTGGGATGGTGAGATGAAAAAAATAATGGGGTGGAGGGATGGATACTTGAATGGATGGATACTGGGATGGAGGGATGGAAGGCTACTGAGAAGGACGGATGGAAGGTCTTCGTCACATTCACATGGACAAAAAAAGTGAAGCTCAAATTCAACCCATTGAAACGGAAGGAGGCCAACATCAGACTGGAATCAACGATACGTCGCATGATTACTCTTCTATTTATCGGTGCTCAAGTGAAACTTAAAACAAATCTTGACCCGGAATTACTCTAAAGTTAATAAACCAATTAATTATGTCCAATATTTCAAGTTAATTCAGATAAAAAGGTGTACGTTTTTAAGTGTGCAGGACTAGGGGGTACTTGGCTTCAGGTCAAATGGCTGAAGGGGTATGCGACTGTAAAAAGTTTGGGAACCACTGATATAGAAGATCTCTGATGACCATTTTTTGCAGGAAATACTTAAAAACAGCAGCACGCTCTCCTGTCATTCAATTTTTTGGTATTTTTTCTTAATTTCTCAAAGATTACTGCATAATCTTAAAGACAAAATTCAGGCATACAAAGAAGGTGAAAATCTCTGAAGTTGTCTCATTAGGCGTTGACCCAATTTAGGAACTTCCGGCTATTTTTGTGCACTTTTTTTTTTTTACAACTGAAAGTAGAATTCAGATGCTAACATGCTAATAGAACTATAACGTCATGCAAAATTGAGCAACACACATTAGCACCGAAACATCATCGGAGGTGTCCTGGCTGGTCCAACAATAGCCATGAAAGCTTTTTGACAAGCACTCACGTAATTTTCAAGTTATGAAGGTGAAATACTTCCATATTGGAACCTTAATAGCCTTTAATACCTTGGAAGCACAACGGCCGTTTGCAATGAAGGAAATGTGTGTGTGTGTGTGTGTGTGAGAGAGCGTGTGTGTGCGGGGGCAGCTGTACAAGTGGGTGAGTTTAGTTGTCAGGCACTGTGCTCTACGACTCTGACTCATGCGAGAGCACGCCGAGTGGAGTGAGAGAACACAGCTCACAGCTCCTTCTTTTCACACAATCCACTCTAATCCCACTCCGCAATGTAACTCACCAGCCACGTTGGAGGGGGGGGGGCACAATTTGGTTAAGACCAAAAAAAAAAATGGATGCTTGTGTTAGAAGAAGAGAAGAAGAAGTCATCCCACGTTAATTGAGTATAACATAAAGTACATAAGCACTGTTGTTTCCATGACAATGTGTCTTGCATTTTTTTCTTCTTCTTCTTGAAAATGTGATTATGTAACATCATGCAAGGAAAACAATTATGAAACAGCAACAACAGGCCCATAGATTACATATTTGGAGGGGATGGATGGGGAATTGACGCAGGCTGCGTGCATACAATAGAAGAACACAGATGAGTTGGACTTTGTTGTGTGTGAGAGCACACGGGAGTGTTTGGTGATGCCACCAAACACTTAAAACATGCACTGACTCACACGCCAGTCACTTGGTAGCAAATGTCAGTGAACGTGACAATTTATACGCCATCATACTGGAGTCCTAAATCCATTTAAACATGAGTAAGGTCTCTTTGTAACTCTCCCGTCAGTGAAGTATATTTTGTTTTGCTCCAATATCCATACAATCCTTAGTGAACACTCATTTGCACGTTGCTGTGCTGTAAACGGATGTGTTGTGACTCTCGTAGATTTTTCATACTGGGCTGGAAGCGAGGTTCTTATACGTGATCTCACATCAGACTTCGGGGGACTTTTCCCCTGGACTGATCTGTGTTTTGTCAGGTAATGTTGCGTCACGTTTGACCAGCCCTACAGTTTCACAGCATACGGGACACTGCGGTTTGCCACTGGATTCTGGAAGAATTAACATATATTGGTCCATCCGATTACTTTTAAATGTTCCTTCTTTTCAACTTCTCCTACTTTTGAATCCATGATTCTCTCATTCACTTCTCGGCAAGTCAACAAACTATTTCATTGGCTCGTCACCGTGTTAGCTGTCACATAACCTTAATAACTGAAGTAACTACGCCCGTAGACTGCCGCTTCGATCGGTTCGCGAGCATGATTATATGCTATTATTATATTTCCCATTCACTTTAATTGGTCACAACTTCGAACAGGGCAGTCACTAGGTCCATATCCGGACGGAGGTCTGCCATTTGGTGATAGCTGCTATATACACTATAGTCACCTTTATACTCGTATTACCCAATATAGTAGACATAATAAGAGTAAATAAGACATTTAAGACATTAGACTCGTGCTTGTGTGTGTTGATGTAAATATGTTCCCTACGGGAGCTAAGTGAGTTGCGGACAGGAAGTGACGAGGGTTCAGAGTTGAGTTTAGGGATTTACTAGGGATTTTTATTAGGAATTATTGTGCTTGCTGTGAGATAATTCAAACCTGCAATAAAAGCCTGTTGCTCCGACGATCAAGTCTGATGAATGTGGCTCACCGAAAATTACAGTAACATAACTAACATCTAGTGACTACGTCAATGTCTTTGAATGCATCTTATGAATGTCTTATACTCGACTTTACTTCATTTATCCATTTTTGCTTGAAAATGCTTAATTTAGGCAAAAAATACATAACATTGGCTTAAATATGCATTTGTCTTGGAAAACAATAGGCCATATTCCACCATGAAACAGCATGATTTATTAATATGTCTTTGAAAAACTGTGAAGAGACAACTGTAAATGGCAAATGGTCTTTCACTTGTAAAACTGTTTTACTTATTACGATATTTATTATTTACATATTATATGGTTTTTTTTATATCCGTCTTGCTTTTTTTGCTATATTTTCAGGCTTAAGAAAATAATACGTTTCAAATCAAATATTTTTAAAGAGCTTTTTTAAAGTAACCATAAAATAGGTCTGTCTCATGTCAATTGCTATCCATAAGTTATTCTATTATTTATTTAGTTTAATAGTTGTAATGTCGTTATATTTTCATAGAATGCATAATATACATAATATTTTTAAATAATTTATATATACTGTAGAATAATGTATATTAATATACATCGTATTTTTAGAATATTTGTCTATGTATTTATTTATTTATGTATTTATCATACATCATTTTATATTTTTATAAAAATATATATTTTTCAACTGTATCATCAAAAGACCTACCCTCTCATAAATACCTTGCCCCTAACACTGTAGATACTCTCTCCAGTTGAGTAAATCAAACCATCATGCGTAAATACACGAGTTGTCACATGCTATGTGAGCTACTAAGACAATACAATTGCATCAACAGGGAAATGACACTGACACTTTCTAGTCGACTAAAGCAGAGTAAAAAGCAGGAGAGTGCAAATCATCAATGCTCCTAAGGAATGAAAAGTGAGCGTGGCAGAAAGGGAGCGTGACCATGTAGCATCTTGGGTGTCAGTGTCTAGTTTCAGCGAGGGTAGGATCACATACACGGCGGACACAATAGAAGACAGCTAATAAAACTCAAAGTCGAGCAGACAGAGTCATGAAATAGTCATGAAAGTCAAACATACACGCTCTCATCTTCGCTTGCCATTAAAATGATTTGTAAAGCACATTTTCTAATGAATTAAAGCATATTTGTTTTGTAAATCAGGCTCACAAACACTTTAGAGCCGTGGGGGAATGAGGCAATGGGGACTATTTGACTCGTGCACGTGTTCAGTTTCATTCGATTGTCATGTGACTGAGGCCTGTCCAAAACAACAACAAAGCATCCATCTGCTGCATGGACTCAGCTCCATTAATTGTCCTCAAATGGGCCACGCTTTGGACGCCCCTGAATGGGGGCTATGGTAAGCAGGTTCTGTAATTTAAAAGTTCTTGGACAATAATTGTGTTGCATTTCCTCAGATGATTGACATGATGTGATGGCGGATTATATCAAGATTCAGTCGTAACGCAATCAGAGCAGATGTGAAGGCACGATGACAATGATCTGCATATGTGCTATCTAATAAACACTCACAGGGGAAGGCGGTGTTGTGAGTCAGCACCCGGCACCAAAAGAATCTGCTTATTGACATCTGTCCTCTCAATTCAGTCAGGCATCTCACTGACCGGCAAGCGAGGTAACTCAACAAATCGTTGATGACATCCTTAAATTGCTTCTCTCACTGATAATTTATCTTTACATCGTCTTTTTTTGGGAGAGCGCATTTCCAGTTGCTGAGATGAGAACATGTGAGAAGCGACCACATTCCTGTGGAAATGTTCATAAGCCATTATCATCTTTCACAAGCTGCCGGACTGGAAGACTAGAATAGGTAGCGTCTTGCTGCAATGCACCATTTGGCAGGTAGGCGCTAACATCACACAGATCACTATGACTTTGTCAGCAATGACAGAAGCACCAGCAGAGGACAACATGTCGACCCGGCAAGTTTCCAACTTTGAGGTAGTTTTACAGCACCTGTGTGAAAGGCATTAACAGACAGCCGGGGAAGTGGTGTGAAGTTTAACACGTGAGAGGCACTTCCCGGCATTTGTATGCATTTTTACAGTCAGTAATGTTGGTCTGTATAAAAGGCGCCCACATGGGATAGGTGGACAAAGTCGACTTTGGAGGTAGTATCAGAAGCCCCTTTCACACTGCCCGTAAAAGATGCATTTTTCCATCTCTAATCCAGAATAGAATAAGGGGAGGCACAGTCAACCAGGCAATTTTCCTCCTTTGGAGGTGGGACAGCGCCTGCGTGAAATGGAATAGCGGAAAGTATGGATAGGGCTGTGAAGTTTAACACCCAGGCCTCACTTTTTCGGTGATTTTTTCACATATTTTGGCAGTAACGTTCTGTATAAAAGGCATCAACATAGAACAAGGGGACAAAATCAACATGGCAATTTTTTTCGACTTCATAGGTAGTATCAGGAGCCACTTTCACACTGCATGTAAAAGCTGGCATTTTTCCATCTAGCCAGCAATTTTTATCCTTTTTTATGTGTTTTGCACTTTTATGTAAATGTTACGGAAAGGGGGAGGAGATTTTCCAGTTACAGAGATAGTTTTAGAGGTGGAAGAGTGCCTGTGTGAAAGGGAATAGCAAAACGTTTGGGCAGCTGTGTGAAGTTTAAAACCTGAGCTATCAAAGCCGTAACAGAGGTGGCACAGTGCCTTTGTGAATGAAAATAGCGGAAAGTCAGGACAGTCGGCACTTTTTTTTCCTTTTTTACACATCGCTCTTGCATATAAATGTCATGAACGGTGGGGGGCAGGCAATTTTCCAGCTTCAGAGGTAGTATCAGAATGACTTGTAAATGACTTGATGTAATAAAGTCGCACCAACACAAACTAGTGGAACAAGAAAATAATGTTTTTTCTCCATGTTGGTGCCGCTATACACGCTATACACAGAATGGGGGGACAAAGTTGACCAGGCAGGTTTCACACTTTGGAGGGAGCATCAGAAGCCTTTTTCACACTGCCTATTTTTCCCTACTTTTTATTACCTTTTTTCACAAAACATTCTTCGGTATAAAACGGCACTAACACATAATAGCGGGAGAAAATTAAGCAGACCATTTTTAGGCACTAACAGAGCGGTAACAGCTGTGTGAAAGGGAATTTAACGGTAGAGGTACAATTTCACCATGACCAAAAAAAAATAATTCAGCCACCCTTCACGGCGCAGGATTATTCTTCTTCAGCGACCTGCCAACCTTGGTGAAATAAAAAATCAAGTTAATGCGCTAGCCGACAAGACACAGTGCAAGAATGGCTCTGTATCATTTATAATCTGTCCTCTGGGATCTATCGCTCTTATTTTAGTCTCTTTCTACCTGTGCTAGCATGGATACAACGGGAGTGGGAGGGAGGAGAAAGTGTCCTTGTTATACAAAGCGATCCCTTGTGGGTACGAAGGGAGATAAAATAGACTTTACCAGACAGGAACGCATTTGTGGGGAGGGGCTAGATGAGTATGATCATCAAAAAGGGAAGGAAGGAGAGGTTGGAAGTTTAGCACCTGCCATTTTGACTTCCTGCTATGTTGTTTGTCTGCACTGCAAAAAAACAAATCCCAGCACTGACTCGAATATAAGGTGATACTATTCCCCAAGGAAAACAAGTCTGAAAAAGACAGGTCTATTGATTTATACATGCATGTCAACAGTTCAAGCAGTCAGGGCTTTTCTTCCTGTCACTCACACAAGTATCTCAAAGGCTGATAAGAAATCGGGATGAGCCGGAAATGGAAATGCATAATCTGCCCATTCCACAGCTGCAAACTCTTCCGGGTTACACATGTTGATTGATACACATGATTGTGATGTTTTTGTGTTGATACAAAATACTACGGCAAAACAACCATAGTCATACAGTATATCCGCACACTGTCTGAAAGTAGAACGTAAACATTTCAAGCAGGAATGAACAGACACAAAACAAACGTAAAAAAAAAAAAAAAGTCCATCCACACGAGTGAAGTTAAAAAAAAAATGGCCACATAAAAACACATTCACCAGCTGTCAGGCACATTTTGTCGAAACCCGAAAACGCAACCACATTGTATTGGTATGTTCCAATCCCGGCACTGCACGCACAGGGAACTGGGATGAAAGGTGTGCAGGCTGCTTACTTATCTAGTCGTCAGTGCTAATGACACATTTTCTCAAAGCTTGACCGTACTACCGTACTTTTTCTTGTCATGTTGGCAACTTCAAACGAGCATCTGCGTGTGTGCACTCATGATGCATATGATTGTCCTTCAGGCACCAATTATCTTGGTGAAAAGGACAAGAAGCTTTTAAGCTTTTTAATACTTTCAATAGGAAGGAAGATACAAGTGTTAAACATTTCAGGATAAATAATAAGAAAGGTACAAAGTTGTGGGTGGGGTGAGGGCTAATGTTCAGTTCGGCCCACAACCTAAAGCAGGCTTTAAGTTTTAGCCCCCTGTGCCATTGAGTTTGACACCCCTGAGTTAAACTATATACATAAACTGACAAAAGGTTGTTTTTAATTTTATTTTATTTTGTTGTCATCTTACATTCCATTAGAAAATTGTCCAAACATGGAAATTACCAAGTGAGAACAAATAAAAAAAAATGTACCTTCATTTCATGTTTAACTAAGCACGGTTTTGAGTTAAAAGTATTAAGAAATTACTTTTATGCTGTTTGGATTTTGTCTAGAACGTCTCACGCGCCACTCCCATGGCCCCCATCCCTATCCTATCCCTATCCTATCCCCATCCCCATCAAGCCTAAAAGAGAAACTGATGCAAATATTCCAAAGAGCTGATGAGTAATCAATAGCTTCAGTGTCAATGTGTGATCAGGAAGCATTGTGTTGCAATAAGCTACAGTTTACAAAACAAAAGCCTTCCCCGATGGGCATGAAGTATGGCGGATGATTTATCTGACCACCATCGACCACTGTCAACAAGACCACTTCCCTCTCGGAGCTGCTCTGTCTCCAATCAAGACGGAGTCATTTGCACATGCTGCTTTGACTGTAATAAAAATCTTGATAAATAATGTGCTACTTTGTCTGTCACCTGTCTACATTTCCAAAGCAGCATGAAAAAAAAAATCATAGCCTAAAATTACCCCCAAAAAAGTAGAAAATTAATTCTGCAGGAAGTGTGTCTGAAATTGTTAAATTGTATTAAAATCTTACTTTTCTCTTAGTCTATTTTATTTATGTATATATATATATAGAGAGAGAGAGAGACACACACACACACATACAGTGGTGTGAAAAAGTCTTTGCTCCCTTCCTGATTTCTTATTTTTTTTGCATGTTTGTCACACTAAAATGTTTCAGATCATCAAACAAATTTAGATATTAGTCAATGACAACCAAACTGAACACAAAATGCAGTTTTTAAATAAAACTTTTTATTATTAAGGGAGAAAAAAAGTGATTGCCCCCTAAACCTAATAAGTGGTTGGGCCACCCTTAGCAGCAACAACTGCAATCAAGCGTTTACACTAACTTGCAATGAGTCTCTTGCAGCGCTGTGGAAAAATTTTGGCCACTCATCTTTGCAGAATTTTGCAGGTTTTCCAGCCTTTTTAAGGTCATGCCACAGCATCTCAATAGGATTCAGGTCAGGACTTTGACTAGGCCACTCCAAAGTCTTCATTTTGTTTTTCTTCAGCCATTCAGAGGTGGACTTGTTGGTGTGTTTTGGATCATTGTCCTGCTGGAGAACCGAAGTTGGTTTCATGTTGAGGTCACGAACAAATTCCAAGACATTCTCCTTCAGGATTTTTTGGTAGACAGCAGAATTCATGGTTCCATTTATCACAGCAAGTCTTCCAGGTCATGAAGCAGCAAAACAGCCCCAGATCATCACACTACCACCACCATATTTTACTGTTGGTATGATGGTCTTTTTATGAAATGTGGTGTTACTTTTAAGCCAAATGTAATGGGACAGCTTTTGTCTCGTTCCCGTATTTTCCCAAAGTTCTTGGGGATCATCAAGATATTTTATGGTAAAATTACGAGCCTTAATGTTCATTTTGTTCAGCAGTGGTTTTCGTCTTGGAACTCTGCCATGAAGCCCATTTTTGCCCAGTGTCTTTCTTATGGTGGAGTCATGAACACTGACCTTAACTGAGGCAGTTCTTTGGATGTTGTTGTGGGGTCTTTTGTGACCTCTTGGATGAGTCGTCACTGCGCTGTTGGGGTAATTTTGCTTGGCCGACCACTCCTGGGAAGGTTCACCACTGTTCCATGTTTTCACCATTTGTGGATAATGGCTCTCATTGTGGTTTGCTGGAGTCCCAACGCTTTAGAAATGGCTTTATAACCTTTTCCAGACAGGGCCATGTAGGTTGGGATTTTTTTCTCCCTTAATAATAAAAAGTTTCATGTAAAAAATGCATTTTGTGTTCAGTTGTGTTGTTATTGACTAATATTTACATTTGTTTAATAATCTGAAACATTTAAGTGTAAAATAAGAAATCAAAATTTTTCACCCTTTCACCTTTCTCCCTTGCTAAATTGTGGTTCAAATGTTGCTCCCTCACTATATATTAAAAAAATAAATAAATCAATAATAAATGATAGCTGTTTCGTGGATGACTATGGCCTATTATTAGTCCAAACATATTGTTAGACAAGTTATCAGTAATGTTATGAGACATGACATTAGATTACTTTACCTTTCATGCTGCATGGAGACTGTCTACTCAGCCATCAGAGCCAAGCCGACATGCCACGGTTGAGGTCGAATGAAAAAAAGTTGTCCTCTAATTTTGTGTGGAAGTGGTAAGTTTTGCCTTCTTTGTCCTTTTTCCCCACTCCGTTTGAAACACTTTAAATTTAGAATAAGTCAATTGGAGAGGCCAACTAATTAGCTCGGTAACTTGCTACGCTAGCGGCGGCCATCTCTTATGACCCTGCAGTGAGACCGTAGCCTGTGCAATGTGATGTAAACAAAGAATAGGGGTGTAAAAGTGACTATTGGGGTTTTATTTCATGTCTGCAGGGCTCTAATAATGTTAAAAAACCCTTTTTAGAGAGTCCCTAACAGGTTTTCCATGCTCGAACTACGAAAATAGTGTTTGTTAATATTGAATCCCATTTTGCGTAAATACACTTAGCGCAATCGAGTCTGGAACTAATTAACCATGATAAGCGAGGGATGACTGTCTATGTTTTTTTCTTGTAACGTCCCATTATTGAGACATGACCGTCACACTGCATGTAGTCAGCCATGGCATGTCCATCAGTAAAAATAAGTTCTCCTCCCATTCTGTGTGGTGAGAGTTTAGATTCTTTGTCTTTCTTCCCCACTCACTTTTAAGGTGACTATAGGGGTGTTATTTCATGTCTACAGGGCTCCAATAATGGTAAAGATTGTATTTAGAAAGTCCTAAACAGGTTTTCTATGCTCTAACTATGAAAATGTTCCATTTATTAATGTTGAATCCTACTTTGCGGAAATTCACTTATTGCAGTCGGGTCTGTAACCAATTAACCACGAAAAAGGAGGAATGACTGGATATGGATTTTCTTGTCAGGACATTTTTTCGAAATGAAATATTGCTTTTATCTAGATTATACCTTTTTTGTGGAAAAAAATAATTTAAAAAAATTTTAAAAAATATGTTTAAAAAAAAAAATATATATATATATATATATATATATATATATATATATATATATATATATATATATATATTTTTATATATTTTAATTGTCTTTTCTTGTAAAATTTGGATTTTTTTCCTCAAACAAATATCACTATAATCTTGCAAGATTACAACTTTTTTTTAATGGAAAAACTAAAAATATATTCTTGCACGATTTTGACACTAATCTTGCTTGGAATATTGAACATTTTACTTGAAAGAACACTTTTTATCTTCAAAAATACATGAATTCATTCCCGTCTGATTACGACTTACCTTGCAATATTAAACTTGTTTCACCTTGTAGACAGTAATCGCTCCAAAAAAGATTTCATGTAGTACTTTAATTCAATTTATTGTTTAAAGTCCCACTGATACAGGACATAATTGTGGTAATGAATTGTATTTTTCCTTGTTAAAATGCAGAATTGTTCATTTGTCTGATGAGCACAGCCTTCGTTTCCCCTAAAATCTCTCTGAGGAAAGACTCAAGAGCGAGCGAAGGAAGCGTAGAGGAGAGATGATGAAGGTTATGGATGTAGAGCAGCTCTATTTAGGCTACGCTGTACAGAGGGGCCCGCTGGGATAGCAGCGACCGACCAGCAAACAGAAATAGAAATGGGAGCAGAGGCGTGAAAAAAAAGGAGGAAGTGGAGCTAAAGGGCAGGTGGAAGGTGTAATGAGGAGCTATCAAATGATAGCGCATCTTGACTGATACTATAAACTACAAGACGCTTGAAAGATAAGGCTAAGTTTTGTTATTGACAAACGAGCGACTAATCAAGACAACAACTGCTTGTCCTTGAACACTAAACACGCATGTTGATGTCCTCTGTTTTGTTGCAGATGACCCTTTTTCATGTTTACATTCGAAGAGGGACGTGAGAATGGATTAATGAGTGAATTGATCATGATTCATTCTGTCAGTGGTGAGGAATACATTATGGATTATTGTCTTAAGGCAACTGAAGCTAAATGGAGGGCAGTGCAAGGCTACAACCAGCAGCGGCGCTGTTGATTCAGTGTCAAACTCAAGGCTCGGGGGCCGGATTTGGCCCGCCATATCATTTTATGTGGCCCGCGAAAGCCTTGAAATAATGCATGTCAAAAGGACACTTATTTTAATATTATTTACAAAATATTTGTATATATATTGTAATTAATTAATTGTAATTAATTTTGTCTTTTCTTTTTGAAGCTTTGTTTTTCATTATTTTGCTTTTATATAATTGTAAAATTATATTTACATTATTGTATTTTTATCTGTATGCTGCAATTTATTATTTTTGACTTAATATAAATATATTTAAATAAGTAAAAATTTTAATATATAAAAATAATAAATAATTTCATTAACATTTACCGTTATGTTTACTATAAATAATGAAATAATATATTAAAGTAAAAAGAAAATTAATATTACTAACAAAAACAACTTTAAAAAAAAAATTTTATCAAAAAGACAATCTTTAGCGGTAAATGTATTTGTTGTCAGTATTGACAGAAAACTTTATTTTTTTTTGTTGTCAAATCCAATGTAAAATGACTTTTTTATTAGTTATTAATGAAAAATCAATGTCATAATTAACAGATTTTTAAAATAGAATTATAAAAAGTGGCCCTCTGAGGATAACCATAACCGCGATGTGGCCCAAGGTGAAAACGAGTTTGACGCCCCTGGTTTATAACATGATGTCACACTGCAAAAATCCAAGCTAGATCCAATAAATCAGGACTAAAAAGATTTGGTTTCTTACCAGGTTAAATAAATTTGCTTATCCAAGTAATACAGTAATCCCTCGCTGCTTCACACGTCCGATTTCTTAGCTTCAAACCATCACGGCTTTGCAAAAATGTACAATAATTCAGAAATCATGGCTGTTTCCTGGTTGAATATTATGAGTAAAAAAAAAAAAAAAGCATATTTAAGCAAATGTATGTATTTTTTGCCTAAATTAAGCATTCCCAAGTATAAAAATGGCAAAATGAAGTAAAACACAAGTATAAGGCATTCAGAAGATGCAATCAAAGACATTGTGATATGTAGTTTTCTACACTGGTCACTAGGTGTCAGTAACGTTACATTGATAGAGACAATAGCCACTGCAGGAAGTACTCTACAGGACGGGAAGGAAAAAATTAATAGAACAACAAGGAACTCTCCCAATGCTAACATATGACTCTATACTATGTTTCATTTATGTCTTATTTTCTCTTATTATGCCTCCTATATTGGGTATATCCTATACAAGCGTAAAGGAGACTATAGGGGTGTTGTTTTATGTCTAAAAGGCTATTCATGTTTTTAAAAAAGGTATTTAGAAGGTTGTAAACAGGTGTTCTAGGCTGTAACTATAAAAAGGAATCCTTCGCGGAAATTCACTTATCACCGGTCTGAAACCAAATAAAACCCGCTAAACGAGGGATTACTGTGTGTGCTAAAATCTGAGATAAATTAATTTAAAAAAAGCTAAAGAGGACAGGATGTTGGAGAAAAAAACATTAATTGAAGCTGCTATTTCCAAAATTCTGAAAAGTCACATATATAAAGGGTGACAACATGGTCATTTATGAAGGATACTGGTACAACAGTGTAGTGGTAAGGAGCAAACCGCTCAGCCAGCATGTTAAAATGCATGCAGAGGTAGATAGTAATGACTCATGCTCCTGCCATCATGTGGAAACTACTTCAGGGGGTTGCCTACAGCCAAGGCTATTATTGCAAATGTTTGTTGACCTGCCGGTAATTAGAGACCTCCAGCGGGTATTTGCTTTTGTAGACCACGCACCTGGCAACTATACTTGGCGGTTAATTGAAGAGAGGCGTTAATTGGAGCATTTACAGTAGTTGCAAAGAGCCTCTTCCCCCGCTAATGTTTCCAGCTCCTTCTCGGCAAGGCCTCAACATGTTCTCACTACATCAGATACTATCAATGTCCTGTCGCCGGAGGAGCGCCATCACCGCCAGCCTTCTCACAACTAACTCGAGGTGTCGCAGCCTCCAGAACGGAATTTGTATACTGTCAGCATCCTTCCGAGTCACAGGAGTCAGGTCCATAGCACGTGAAGCATCCTGCTGGAGCATCTGTGAAAGTGAGCTGTATACGCGCTGACATCCCATCTGCCCTACATGACTTATTCACCTGCTGTCTGCCTGCAGGAAAACACGAGCTTCTTCAACCCCCACTCACCTACACAGCATACTGTCAGCATCCTGCCTACACAAAGACATGCCAATCACTAGTCATATATACTGGAGCACATTGGCCTCCGCAACAATGCTACGCATTCGCTCCAAAGCCCCACAAACCATATCAATAACATATTCAATTTGTGCAATCAAATAACACAGTGAATGTTTTTTCTTTTATAAGTTAACTCGAGGCAGTAGAAATTATGCAAATAAGTATTTTAATTAGAAGGAAATCACTTGATAAGTAAAATAAATACCAAAAATGCAAATATCATACAGACTAACCCTCAACTTGAAATTGTTGCAAAATATATCATATCCTACTTTCATGTTTTTGTGTATTGCAGCAAGACTACCATTGTAACACATCATTTATATAAATATGTATATATAGATATCCATCTATTTTCTATGCCGCTTATCCTCATTAGGGTCGTGGGGCCTATCAGCTGACTTCGGGCGAGAGGCGGGGTACACCCTGGACTGGTCTCCAGCCAATCGCAGGGCACATATAGACAAACAACCATTCACACTCACATTCATACCTATGGACAATTTAGAGTCTCCAATTAACCTAACATGCATGTTTTTGGAATGTGGGAGGAAACGGGAGTACCCGGAGAAAACCCACGCACGAACCCCTGATCTCCTGAACGTGTGGCCAACACGCTAACCACTAGGCCACCGTGCGGCCCTATACGTATATTAGGGGTTCTCCGATCGTGCTTGTCAGGATGAAACCGTGGGGATTCCCCCGAAAATGAGGCTTTGTCGCTGCTTGTATGTAATTCGCACTTTGGATACTGCTTTATCATGTTTGTTCAACTTTCCCTTTCAATTTGGTATCCAACTAACATGCAGACTTAAATCATAGCAAGTGGACAGAAGCATAGCTCAAGTTCAACCCATTCAAAAGGGAAGGATCCCAACATCCGTCTAAAATAAAAGATATGTAGGACGAATACTTAGATACTTTATTCATCTCCAAGAGAAATTCACATCTTCTCTATTGATCAGTGCTCATGCTTCACTTCTATTGAAATTTCAATTACTTACTATAAAATTAATTAACCGGTGAACCATGTTTATTATTTCAATTTAATGAAAATCAAAAGTGGTTTATGTGTGCAGGAGCAGGGGCTACATGGTTTCAAGTCAAACGTCTGAAGGGGTACGCCACCGTGAAAAGGTAAGATAAACAATTTGATCTAACACAGAAAGTACCTGGTAAGTAAAAAAAAGTATTTTTGTCTTCTTTAATATTGGTGTACCAGCCAGGACACCCCTTGTGCTGCGTTAGCACGAGTGCAATGTTTCCCATACATTCATTTATTCAAAAGCCTTGGGCAACCTGTTCGCCAGTGCTTATAAACAAACGCACCTGGTTGTATTGGGTATCAAGTGAAGGGGCTGATACATAGGTCAACCCTGTCAGGGGGCCTTTTCACCAGCGTGGGGCCCACTGGGACGCAAACACACGCACACACACACACACTACACGCTGCAGCAGTGGACAGCGAGCAACACGGAATCCCCTCAAAGATAATTAGCATGATCATATTTCCTGATGTAACATGTGTTCTGCGACGCAGATGCACAGAGGAAAAAAAAGAGGTGGTAAACACGCATCACCTGGGATCACTGATGCAAATTGCAACACTTTCCATCTGCGTGAGAATAATCCATTCCATCAATGGATGATCCATCCTAACCAGGAGACGAGCTCAGCATCTTGCTTGTTAGCAGATCTTCGTCTGAGACGACATTGCAGTAGAGATGATGCCGTTATGCAAATACGCCGTTGCTCCAAATCCAATAAATCTCACGCGCCTGCAATAATAACGCATTGCACGCATCTCATAAGAGACTTCTGAATAACTGAATAGACGTTTACATATTGTTCCTCGTGGCCTGTATTGCCAATGTATACTAATGTACTGCATTTGCTACTGGACAAACTCTTAATGAAAATTTTCTTGACTGATTTGAATATGTTTAAATGAAATACTGTGGACTGTGCTATTAGAGAGACGCAGTACTGCGCAAATGTCCCATAGTATCCTATGTTTCAACAAGGAAGGCCTCAACATAGTGTATTGGAAGTGTGTTGTCCAAAATCAAGCTTTCGCGTTGGACTATAAAGTTTAAAAGTGCTTTGAGTAAGACCACAACATGTTCTGTGTGTGTAACTTTAATGCTAATGAGCTGTGTTTGGCCACGCCTGTCTCTGTAAAGGTGTGTCTCCAAGGAGTGTGCTCACTTTATCCATTCACGATTCAGCTGTTGTGCAAATTCCTGCCTTTTTGGTCACTTTTTTTCCTCTAAACACAGGCAGTTTTTTCCCCACACAAAACACATCATTCATCAGAATTTGGTAATAATGTATAAATACGTGATAAAACAGGTAAAATGTACGGCATACACGTACCACTGTACCACTTTTTTATATATATACCTGTACATGGGGCAGGTTCATCTAGGTAGGGGCGGTAAGGTGGTTTCCCCTTCATGACATCATGAAAACTTCAATAACTGATTGTTTTCTCAAAAGTGAGGGAGATGACAGACTTTTCTCATATTTGGTGCTCATAAACAGAGTCTAGCAACACATATGCCTGTTAGAACAACATTAAAAAGTCACTTTTGCATAACAGGGGACCTTTAATAAGCTATACAACGTTGGTGCCGATGTTCTTGGATTTAGTTGATGTTTGTTTGGCCTTGGGGGAGGTCTAGTCTCCTCATATATGATTGATAACAGACTTTTGCACTGTAATGTGTATGCTATGCTGTTGATGCATGACATTGTTTTCCCAATACTAATCTGACGCATAACAGACTAGAATAGACAGCAAAAGAGCTTATGCATATTAATAACAATAATTACAATATTCTGCCTTTTGTTTCGAGAGTTTCATTACTTTGCTCTTTGATTTGGTGCAAGTCCACAGGCAGTAAATTCCCCACCACCGGTGTTTAGCACACTAATAAAACGGGTGCTGGCGAGGAATTATGTGTCACTTATGCTAATTTTATTACGCTTTTGCAAATCAGCTTCATTTCAATATCGCCACGACACTGCGGGCGCGAATCGCTTTGCACAGCGACTCGGGCCTGTCTGAGTCACTCCTCGTCAGCGGTCCTTTTCATCACCGTGATTCACGGGTTACGTAACACTGCTGTGTTTCATGTTGTTTAGTGAAAAGACAGCGCTGCAAGCAGATAGGTGCCTTGGAGGTTGTGTCAGCGCCACACAAGTGACTTCAGAAGAAGGCGGTGTCGACGTCGGTACATGACGAAATTGCCAGAGGAACGCATGACCAAGACAGTCTCAGTCAAAAGTTCAGAGACACTTTGTCATTCAACAGCATGGAAAAGTGTCTCCAAACTTTTGACTGGTGATACTGTATATAATGACAAATGATTGATGATCAAAAATAAGCAAAGCTAATGCTGATTCAGCTAAACTAAGCCCTATTTTGAACTAACTTCCAGCAGCATAAGAATTACTGCCTCTGACATTCCATAAATATAGCGATATGCCACAGACAGCAGGGGGTCCATACTTTGTCCATCAACAGCCACATACTAAAAAAATCAAAGGATGCGGGGGCACATTTTACTATTTTTATTAATTTATATATTTATATTATTTATTTTATCATATTTGTACACTATTTTGGAATTATTACACGACATCACAAACCAGCTGGAGGTTATGAAACCAAACGCCAACCTCACTCGCGGTGCAACCACACATAACACAACAAGCAAAGCATGTGGAACACACAAGGTGACTGCACCATACAGGCTATCCAGGTGTTGAAATAAACACTTACACACTAATATTACTAATAATACTATTTTATACTTATTTATAACCCACAAGGCATGCTGGGTGACTTGCCGTTGGGGAAGTGTGCGCGTGTGCCACAAAAACCGTGCAGATTTTTGTTATACTTTTTAAGAAAGAATATTTTTTTAAAGTAATTTAGTTATTAAAAATTACACATTTCTGTGCAGAATCCTTTGTTTTAACTTAATGACATTTAATGACCATCAGTGGTCATAGGGACCAGCAACATAGCGACGATTCTACCTCGAGCTGCAACAACTCATCAGTGATTAATCCATTGTCCAGTTAATTATTTTGACAATCGAATAATTGTTATTTGATTTAACAATGTAAATATCCTTTGATATCAGCCTATAAAATGTGAATGCTTTTTTATTTCTTTAGTCATCCATGACATGAGACCTATTATCTGTTTAGGGCCTAACCGCTTAGTCGATTAATCAAAAGAACAAGCTTCAGATTAATCAACTATAAAAATAATCGTGAGTTGCAACACTAATGCTGACATCAGCCACTAGCACTAACCTGCATCTATTACTTGTTATAAAAGGTAGAGTGTTTTTTTGTTATTTTATAGCGATTCATTTTTTTTTACTTGATGCTAAAATGTTCATTTTTCATTTTAGAGGCTGTTTAACAAGTGATTTATTTAGCATAATATTCCAGTGGTTAACGCCACTTTACACTTGTATAGTAGATAATGAAGCTAAAATATTACTTAACACATTGCCTGTAAAGTTCCTAAAGTTTTGTTATGATTGTGACAGTTTAACGCTGGAAAATGATGTATTTAGTCAAAACGAAAATACAAATTGGAAGAAAATGATGGAAAAATGTCTTAATTACTAAAACATTCTCATTTTATGTAGAAAATCTTACAAAATAAAAGGAAGGTCCATGCACTGCTGACGTTACCCACGAGCGTTAGTTAGTTGCTATTAAAGGATGCATTTAATTTTTAATTTTTAAATTAATTTTAATGTAAACTTTTTACGCTAACAAACGTGTTGTGCATGTGTGAGAAAGATATCACAGTGGTGAACTGACTTTTACACTTGTAAGGTTGTTGCAGAATGTGCAAATGTAATGGTAAAAAATGTTTGTTTTTTTTAATCATGCCAGAGTTTGACTCTGGAATGGATTATTTATTATATTCTGATAGGAAAATTATTCTAAATCAGTCAAAACAAATTGGAACGCCATTAAAGGAACTCAATTTAGAATTTTGTGATAAAAAAAAGCGTGTCTATCTTCTGTTTGTTGATGATAATTATTGCATTTGCACTGTAGTGGAGGCCAAACATGAAGATGACTGCACATCTCGTATGCACTAAACCTTCAAGCCAGTTGGTATGCGCCTCAGCAAGGTAGCGTGTGATTGGCTGATGGCAGAATGACACACATCGGGGGTCTCTAAACTGTCCAGAGAGATTCCTCTGCATACTAAGCAGGTAAACGGTAGGTTTCAAAAGGGACTCCCTCTGCTGTGAGCATCCTACATACGCCACAACCTCCTCCAGGTCTTCAACCGAGCAGGAAGTGAGTCATGGATTCAAACAACAAGACATCCATGCACTGACAGAGATGAAATGGGAGCGTTGTGGGGGGGGCTTACCTTCCGTGGGTGAGGTTTTCAGTCGTGTGCAGAGTCCCTCGACGCCCCCGTAGTCCTCCTGTAGCTTGACCACCGCCTCGGTGCCGCGCAGCTCCATGAGCGAGCGCAGCTCCATGAGCGAGCAGCCGAAGCCCGCCGCATGGTTGCCCTCATTTCTTTGGTTCTTGGCGTAGAAATCGCTGTTGGACATGTCCCCCATGATGCCCGCCACTCAGTCCGTTCACAGTTGTTATTGCTATGAGGACAGGATCTGTCTCCAAGTTGGCAACCAAAAAAATAATAAAGAAAAATGCCGCTTAAATATAGATATTAAAAAAGGGGGGCAAAATCCAACACTGAGGAGAGGAGGACCGAAGGGGAGGGGGGTGACGAAGAGACTGCAGGGAGCATCCAGGTGAGCGTCGGACGGCCCCAGTGGTCAGGTCCTGAGAAGGTCACACCAGTCCTTTTTGAGGAGGAGGATGAGGAGCTCAGGCTCTCCACGGCTGCAGTCCAGACCCGCTCCATGCATGGCTTCCCATTGCTGCCTCCTCTACATGGTGGTCCTCCCCATCACTGCTGCACAAGGAGACAGATGGAGACAGAGCAGAGGAAAGAGAAGAGGGAGGGGGTTAGTCCAGAGAGGACAGAAGGTGAAGGACGGAGCGTTCGCGGCAAGGACGGCAGAACCACAGCCTGCTGCGGTAACTCTGCTCTGCTAGCGCTGCTGCTAACCTCATTCTGAGGACAACCAGAGAGAGAGAGAGAAAGAGAGAGAGAGGATGGAGGAGGAGGAGGAAGAGAGGGATAGAGAGAGAGAAGAAGATGCTCCTCTCAGATGCAGAGAAAGAGGAGAGGAGGTGTGCGCAGGCGGTAAGGGAGGGAGGGAGGGAGTGAAGGAGGATTGCTCTGACGACAAAATGGAGAGGCGGCATGTCGCGTCGCACTGTCGGAGGGGCAGGATGGTGAGGAAGGGGGTTGGGGGGAAGGTGCTAGTATGGCGTCACACGTCTATACCCCAACATACCCTAAACCAGTGGTCACCAACCTTTTTGAGACCAAAATCCCTGGTCTCGGCCGTGACCCTGTACGGGTCTACGAACCCCCCCAAACATGGGGGATATATATATATATATATATATATATATATATATATATGGAGTTATATTTGTGGCCTAACTTTGAGGTAGCAAAGGCAGACTGAGCCCTATTAACGTGCAATAATTACTGTTGTGTGCGCAAGCACATGGCTGCAGCGCTGTCACTCCCTCCCTCTCTCGCTCGACCTTTTTGCTAGCACGGGGGTGTGGCGAGTCGGTGCAGGAGGTGAGCCGGTGTACTAGTGTACTTCCGGCCGGGCTCTGGGGACTGGGCTCCTTGCTGGGGCTCACGGGTTGCTGCCTGGATAGCGGCGAGGCGTACGGGCGTGTTCAGTGGACAAAATGCGTGCCTGTTGATGGCTTTCCGAGAAAGCATTTCAAAATGTTCTCACAATCAACCGGGCGGTCCCAAAGATCGACTCGTAGCTCACGATCGACAGATTGGCGACACCACTGCCCTAAACGCTCCAAATATAGCCTCGTTACATTTATCTTCATTGGAAGAAGGCCATCACTGGAAAGAGGCTCTCATTCCCCAATTTTGAAAATGTCAAATTCATTTTTTAACTTTAATAATGCTTTAGCAAAGGAAAATGTGTCTCTCTTTGGTCGTTTATGAACAAGTACAACACAACACGCAACACAGCAGCAACAGAACCAATGAACTTAAGCTTTGAAATGTCGCAATTTTTTCGGCAGTCCTTGAACAAACCTTGTACTGTACAGGAAACTTGGTGTTAATTGGACAGCGTTTGATATGTCATATGATCTCTGGTAGACATGGCACTTGTACATTAGGGCAAATTGGGGGCAGTGCCCGACCACATCCAGCAGGTGGCAGAATAAAAACTGTGATACTATATGACAGTAATCCCTTGTTTATCGTGGTTAATTGGTTCCAGGCTCAACCGTGATAAGTGAATTTCCGCAAAGTAGACTTCCTTATGTATATGTTTACAACCTTCTAAAAAGGATTTTTACACCTTTAAGCTCCAAAATTGCAAATTAGATTAGTGAATTTACTGCCATCACCAACTTTGGATCATACGGATGATTTGTCTCATTTACATTATGCCTTTATCTATAACCATTTTCAAGCTACAACCTTTTGAAACAGTAATATCAAAACTGAATATTTTTTTTAGAACTCACATTACATGTATAACCCCTATAGTCAACTTTACACTCATATTAGACATAACAGAAAATTAGCCATCCATCCATTTTCTATGCCACTTATCCTCTTTAGGGTTGAGGGGGCATGCTGGAGCCTATCCCAGGTGACTTCAGGTGAGAGGGGGGTACACCTAGGACTGGTTGCCAGCCAATCACAGAGCACATATAGACAAACAACCATTCACACTCACATTCATACCTATGGACAATTTAGAGTCCCCAATTAACCTAACATGCATGTTTTTGGAATGTGGGAGGAAACCGGAGTACCCGGAGAAAACCCACACACACACGGGGAGAACATGCAAACTCCACATAGAGATGCCCAACGGAGATTCGGACCCAGATCTTCCAGATGTCCTGACGATGTAACCAACATGCTAACCCCTCGGCCACTGTGCGCCAAATTCACGCGCAGTCGCCAATTAACCTAACATTGGAATGTGGGGGAGAAAACCCATGCACGCCTGGGCAGAACATGCAAAGTCCACACAGAGCGAAGATTCAAACTCAGGTCTTCCCGATCTCCTGACTGTGTGTCCAACGTGCTAACCGCTCGGCCCGAAAATTAGTCATTTAAAACATAAATAAAACTGTATCTGTTGTTGTAAATGTGTTCCAGTGCTAGGGGAGCTGAGTGAGGGGGAGGACAGGGAGTGACGCCTGGGGTTCAGAGTTGAGTTCTGGCTTGGCCTGGGGTACGGCCTCAACAGTAGCCTGTGTTATGGATTATTGTGCCTGTTGTGAGATAATTCAAACCTGCAATAAAAGCCTGTTGTTCTGACGATCAAGTCTGGTGCTTGTGCGTCTCACCCAACATTACAGTAATACTAGTGACACCCTAGTGACCACTGTAAAATACTACAAAATACTATGTGCTGGAAAATGCTTAATTTAGGCACAAAGTACCTAACACTTGGTGAAAGATCCACATTTTTGACTAACATATAACATATTCAACCACGAAACAGCATGACTTATTAACATATTTTTGAAAAACCGTGAAAGTGTGAAGCGGCAAAATTGAAAGCGCGAAGTGGCAAGGGATGACTGTCTATGTATTGTTAACCATCTCCTATAATTGTATAATTTTTTTTATAGTGTTTTTATATTCAAAATATTTTGCTCGACTTCTGCCACACAACAAGGTTTACTTGGTTACTGTTGGTTCCTTATCAAGAAAAATACAGAAATCATCTACTCGTCGATGACTTACACTTCTTCCATTCTCCAAACTTTTCCTACTGTACGCGCCCATTAGGCTCCATCAATGTGTGCCATCTGTGCCGGCTAGATCCCTTAAATGAAAGCAAACAAATGATCTCCTGGGACATAGTGTATGTGTTTAATTATTTGCGCGTGTGCGTGTGTGTGCGTGTGTGTGCGTATGCCGAGATAGCCAAAGAAGCGCTGAGGAGGGAATGTACATTACATGACTACAAAGAAATGACATCATCAGTGGTACCAGATGGCACTGCCACTTATACCAACGCATCCCAGGACGGTTTGACGCTACCTGGGCATCAAACACATGGCTCGTTTTACCTCCGAGGTGCTCGTCTCTGCACATGACCAACCGCAGAAATCTAGACCATGTAGATCTTCAGCGTGGGTGACAGAGATGAAAGAGACTATTAAAGACGGTAAGAAACGGTAAACAAGGCAAGAATCCTACTCATTTGAGCCAAGATGGCTGACATCATTAAGAAACGTCACAACAGACATGTACCATATCAGTCACAATTTCTAATCTAATAAATATAAGAATGTTATTCTATGTCAACCCTACTGATTTGACTGATATCTGCTACAAGATGGCCGACCCTTTTTTCACAGGTTAGAGCAAGAACACTATTGATTTTGTCTGATTTTTCACCCAAGATGGCCGACACCGCTAAAGTAAAAAATCGTCAGTCCCTTTCAACGTCGCCAAACATAATTTACACCCATTTTTAATGTTAGAGCTAGAAACCCGTTGATTTTAACTGGTCATCCAACTCAAGAAGGGCTTAGCAAAGGTAAAAACGCGTTCAATCCAGAATCCTACTGATTTTAAATGTCTGAAAGCCTAAATCCTAACATAGCTCCCTGCCAGTCAGGTATTTTATATTCAGGTATTTTATGTCAAAGCAAGAACCCAAAAGATTTTGACTGGACCAAGATGGCTGACATAGCTCAGGTCAAAAGTCATTAAGTACTGTACATCTTCCTTTTCAGTGCCCTTCCATCAAAATTTGGAATGAATCACCAAAGTTGGAGAGAACTGCATCACGGACCCGTTTTCAGTGGGTCACGTGTCTTTTGCCGCGCAAAAAAATGATGCTCTTATTCTGAAGGGTATTCTCTATGCAGTGGTCATCTGTTATTATAATCAACTGTTAATAAAGGGTGGCGACAACGGTGTTACTTTAAGGAACTTCTCTTTATCTGCATCAATTAACCAACGAATACTCTTCCTGACAGGAAGTCATCAACGCAAATGCCTATCTAGCCCGCAGTGCGAATGATCCAACACAGCAACAAAAATGGAACACACAACGCAAGTGTACCATACGGGACTATGCATCTATCAAAATAATGCTTACATACAAACATACATGCACAACTATGCTTGCATTTGCAACCCGCAAGGCATGCTGGGTAACCTTGCAGTAGTTGGTTTAGTAGTAGTTTAGTAGTTGCAGTTACAGTAATTTGAGTTGAAAAAATGCCTGCAGTCTGTGTCGCTGCTTGTCATTACAAGGTGATGGTGAGTCCAGCAGCCAAACCAGCCGAGAACCCCTGGGTTAGCAGAACACTATTGATTTTTGACTGACTTCACCCAAGATGGCCGACTTAGCTAAGGTGAAAAGTCACACACGTTCAATCCAGAGTCTAACTGATTTTGAATGCCTATTAAAATCCCACCACATTCTCTTTCCAGCACCCTGCCGGTCAGGCATTGTTCTCCTATGTCAAAGCAAGAACCCAACTGATTCTGACTGAAATCTGAGCCAAGATGGCTGACCTAGCTAAGGTCAAAAGTCATACAGTGCGTGTTTTTTCTCCGCACTCTTCCAGGTACAATACACTATACACTACTTCCTTGGCCAATCTGGTGCCCCACACAGCAGAGAAAGGACAGGGAGGTCCGACATGAAGAGGAAGTCAAAAACTACAAGAAAAACAGCATTTGCATTTGCATTTTACAGGGTGTATCCAAAAAAAGTAGACTCTCCAAAAAGTAGCCACTAAAGTTACAATTTAATATTTTCATGAAATGTCTTTATTTTCATATGTTGGTATGGACATCATCCTTCGGTCCATACCAACATTTATTGCATAATTGCATGCATGACTGAACACGTTGGGCAAAAATAAAGAAATCCTCCAAAGAATTAAAGGGTTAAAATTTAAAGAAAAGTCATAAACCGCGATGCAAAATGAGAAATCTTGTTCTTCTACGCTGCGATACCCAGATTATTCAGACAATTTAGGTCTTGCCAGAAATGGTTTAATTGTTGGACCGTACTTTTTCCGCAACAACATCAACGGTGACGATTACCTCCGAATGTTGAACGAGCGTGTCGTTCTTACTCTCAGAGGAATGCCACGTTTTCGTCTTCACGGAAATGGTCGGTTGGCACGTGCTTGGTGGGCCCAAGATGGTGCACCACCACATCGGAGGAGAACTGTAACTGATCGGCTAACAGAGCTTTTTGGTGACCATGTTGCTGCTTTGAAACTCCCAGTGGAATGGCCCCCCGATGTCTCCTGATTTGGTACCGCTGGACTTTTTTTCTATGGGGCCACCTCAAATCAAAAGTGTACGTGACACCACCACGTGACCTCGACGACATTGAACAGTGAATCAGAGCTGAAGATAACGTCCTCCGATGGCACAGGGAATGATCAGGCGAGCAGTGCAGGACATGCGGAGGAGAGCGCAGCTGTGCATGCAAAGAAATGGAGGTCATGTTGAGGACAAAGTTGACAAAAACTTACATCCATTACCCCAGTGCAAGTACCGTGAAACAAAGGGTTAATCTGGGTATCACAGTGTAGAAGAACAACAATTCTCATTTTGCATCACAGTTTATGACTTTTCCTTCAATTTTAACACTTAAATTTTTTGGAGGACGGGCCTGTGTGTAGTCATGCATGCAATTATGCAATAAATGTTGGTATGGACGGATGATGTCCAAATAAAGACATTTCATGAAAATATTAAATTGTAACTTTTGTGGCTACTTTTTGTCTACTTTTTTTTTAATACACCCTGTATTGTCTTTACAGTTGTCCCTCGCTACATGCTGTTTGGAACATCAAGTTTTAGACTTCTTACTTTGTCCTTCAACAGGTTTTCTATGCTCTAACTACAAAAATATTCCATTCATTAATATTGAGTCCTACTTCACGGAAATTCACTTATCGTGGTCGGGTCTAGAACCAATCAACCGCGATAAACGAGGGATGACTGGAAAACTAAATGAGCTAAAAACTAGTGCCAACTGCTGGATGTCCCCTTGGCATCACTTCCTGCTCTTATGCCCCGGTGTCTCCTTCAGATGTGTTCCTGTCCTCGTGGCTCGACAGTGACGAATGATGATCCAACACCGCTACAGAAAGTGCAGACTGTGCAATAATTAAAAGCTTTTTTTCCAGTGAAAGTGCTTCTAATTGGACTTCATGAACTTACACACCATATGGCAGACGTGAGTTCCAACATGAGCAGATGCTAAGACCATATGATCATCACACTGCTGCGCAAAATCTAGATATTATTTACGTATTATTGGAGGGATACTGCATTTTTATAGTCGTTTCGGAGTGCAACAAGTGTTTTCCCTACCGTGGCTGTCATACTGCTCAATATGTACAATAATTGTGCAAGCAGGTAGGAAAGTGTGCGTATAAAACAAGCATTTGCTACTTTCCTGCTGTGTCTAACAATGTCCTTGAGCTATGTGCTGAGATATGAGCTTTGCCCACTGCAGAAGTCATAGCATAAAGCGCCCCCTGCCTATGAGAAAAAATGTTGCAAGAGAATCCGCCTGGGGACGAGAACATGCACCTGCACTTTTAGGTCACAGGATTAGGTACACCTGCACAACAAATAAAAGCTGCAATAACATAAACGCTGCAAGATCCCAAACAAATGCAAAAGAAAAACGCTGCAAATGCCAAAAACATACACAAACCTTCAAAACAACTGCATGAGAAATGTGCTGCAAGTTCACGGAACAAAAGGAAATTTAGACCTGAGGATCTTTGTTGTCTTTGTTAAAAACTTGGTAGTAAATATTGGCAGCTCTGCTTTAAGTCTTCAAAGACGGATAGCCCTCAAGTTTGGCACCCCTAGTAGCCTGGCTAACTTCCGTTTTGGGCTGCCATAACAAGTTGTACATCTACAATAATAAATATATCGCTAGGCCTCTCATAATAACACGCAGGATGATAATTGTCCTACAAATTATTGCAGATAAAAGACATTATTGTCAACATTATTTTGACAATAACAATAAAAACAACCAAAAAACAAAAACAGTCAAATCAGTGTCACTTTCGTTAATGTCTGAGTAGTGACAAAAACACAATGGTGCACAATGAGGTGTTATACTTCGGGAAACACTGAAATGTAAGTTCCACCGTTTTGTATTATTTATTTTATTGTCATTGTGACGATCTTTTTCATGTCACAAAATAACAATCCGCAAACGGGCTGAAATTGGATCAGATCTTGTTTTATACACAACAGGCACGAAGAAAGTATTCGATCGTGTAGCACACGAGCGAGTAGTGCAATCGCTAACGCGTAGCAAAGAGACTGAATGTCTGACAAGAGGGTTCCCTCACTCCGTTCATTCCGTTATAGAACCAATGTGCCCCTCTTGTCATCCAGCCTATTTGATAGAAAGAGAGGAAGAAAACAAACACGCATGCACATGTCCGCATATCGAGGCCGGCAAAATGATCGAGTTTTTATTATGTGGTTAATTGATTTATTGATTATCGTGACAGGCTTATATATTGTTTAATTAATATCTCCTGGAAAATGCAGTATTATTTTTGTAAAAGCTTAATTTTTGTATACAGTGTAATTAGCATGTGCAGGTGTACCTAATATTGTGGCTGATAAGTGTATGATAAGTCAGGTGTGTCCAAACCACCGAAAGCCACATACTGAAAAATCAAAGAAAGTGAGGTGGCATTAATTTCTATCAACATTTCAGCTTTTTCTCTTTACTTTGTGGCTTTTTGCTCTATTTTCCCTGTAATAGTCATTAGTAATATTGGGGAAAAAATGCATCCATCCATTTGCCGCTTATTTTCATTAGGGTATCGAGGGTATGACTTCGGGCGAGAGGCAGGGCACATCCTTGACTGGTCACCAGGGCACATATAGACAAACAACCATTCACACTCACATTCATACCTGTGGACAATTTAGAGTCTCCAATTAACCTAACATGCATGTTTTTGGAATGTTGGAGGAAAGCGCAGTACCCGGAGAAAACCCACACACGCACGGGGAGAACATGCAAACTCCACACAGAAATGCAAAAGCAGAGATTCAAACCCAAGTCTTCTCGATCTCCTGACAGTGTGGCCAACATGCTAACCACGGCCGGAAGTGTTGCATTATATTTTAAATAATGTTAAAGTCTGAAAAAATTTGGTATTAAAGAAATGTATAATAAATACAAAAATTTAATTAAGACAAATTGTAATTAGTAATACTGCCTTCTATATGCGTCTGTGTAGGCTCTCAGTCGTACAGGAGTTGTCCATCAAGGGAAAGGCTTCTTGAGACGTCATCTGTACTTCTGTGAAGAAGGTGTCAGACGTTTCGCTCCTCATCCGAAGAGCTTCGTCAGCGAACTAATAAGTGCTGGTAGCCTAGGCCTTAAATACAGTAAAAGTGGGCGGAATTGGTGTGCCAACCCCCTCCTCCTATTGGTTCCTTACACTAAGCCTGGGCTGAGTAGGAGTAGTGGAATCGGAATGGTGGTTTGAGGTTTAATTTGGACCCTGTGTTCAGCAGGTTACTGAAACCAAAACCCACAGCTCTTAGTCTTGCAAATGAGGTGAAGCCAGGGCCGAGCCAGAACAATAGATGCTAACTAGCCAGTATCAGAGTCGTTCATACCCAACTCAGGGAGCGACACTTCCCTTTTATCGGAGGTGCTAATAGCAGGAGAGGATTATACCACTACTCCGCCCAGGCTTAGTGTAAGGAACCAACAGGAGGAGGGTGTTGGCACACCAATTCCGCCCACTCTTACTGTATTTAAGGCCTAGGCTACCAGCACTTATTAGTTCGCTGACAAAGCTCTTCGGATGAGGAGCGAAACATCCGACACTTTCTTCACAGAAGTACAGATGACGTCTCAAGAAGCCTTTCCCTCGACTGCCTTATATACATAAATACTACAATAATAGAAGAAGTTTTATAAACCCCATTTTTCATTTTTCAAAGCATTTTGGGTACACGATTACTGCAATGCGATCAGTCCAATTTGAACCTGAGTCATCCTAAAGGAGGGCTGTTTCATACACACGTGATGATATATTTCTGCACTCGTGCATTCAAACACCCATGCCCTTTTTGTTTGTCAGGAAACAGCAAGAAGAAGAAGATTTGAGTGAAAACTAGGACAACGGGCATGAGGCCTAGAAAGAAAGACTAGAAATAGAATGGGATGTTAGTCTATCTTTGAATTGGGCTGTCTACTGGGAGATAAGGTGCGATTGGAATGGCTGGCTATAGTAGAGCAGCTCAATCAAGCTGTTAATAGAACAAAAGGAAAGGATTAGAAAAGATTTACCGGTAGCCATTTTAGCCTCCACGCCGCTGAAACACGTTACTCTCACATGCACTGAATGTCGCCAAAAAACACCTCATGCAGGCAAATATGTTGCTTTAACGTCCCAGAAACACAAGTGAGAAGCAGCGCAAGGTCACTAAAAGGCCACACGTGGGAGATATTGTTCAAAGTAAAATAGTCCCTCAAATCAAGACTTTGTATACATTATAAAGGACATTTTTCCCAAGGAAACTCAAGATTAATGATACAATTGTAGCAACAAAACAACTTTTTTATCGCTCTCTTCATCACCTTGCCATCACATTAAGTCGGTGTTGTTTTTCACACTTTTCCAATCAGCCTCAAAGTGAACTGCCTCTAATGTGCTCCAATCAATAACCTGGCATTTCAAGTCGCAACATGAGGCTGTGGACCATTAAATGTGCATAACATCAAATCAACAGCTAGGACAGATGGACATGGACTATCCTAAGCATGTGGATATACATGCACTAAAGTATCACGACACCAGGCCGTTACACCATCTTAGCAGCATAGCATAGTAGTACCTAAAAGGTACAGAAAAGGGTCCAACTGTTCCCGTTAAGCTGTACTCGCAGGTTTGCTCAACGGGTCCCCACTTGGTATGGTATATTAGTTATTTCAGCAGGTTTTGATCAAAACTGTGTAAGGTACCAAAATAACTTTTGTTTGGTCACTACCTAAAGGAACAGAAAAGGACCAAGCTGTTCCCATTCAGTTGAACTCGTACATTTGGTCAACGCGTCCAGTTATTTCCAGAATGTAGTACAATTTGGTACAATACATGAGTTTTGATCAAAAGCTGTATATGGTACTGAAATAACAGATACTTTTGTGGGGTACAGTACCTACAGGAACAAAAAAGGGCCAAACTGTTCCCAGTTGGACTTACTTACGTCCAGTTATTTCCATAACGTAGTATAGTTTGGTCCTACATAAGTTTTTTCAGCAGTTCAATGATCAAAGCTGTAGAAGGTACCAGAATAACACTTTTGTTGGGTACAGTATCTAAGGGAACAGAAATGGGTCAAACTGTTCCCATTAAGTTGGACTTGTAGATTTGCTGAACATGTCCCATCACTTCCGTAATGTAGTACAGTTTGGTATGGTACATGAGATTTTTCAGCATTTCCATCATGAAAACCGTGTAGGGTACCAAAAATGACGGACACTTTTGTTGGGTCAGTAGCTAAAAGAACAGAAACGGGCCAAACTGTTCCCATTACAGTAAGTTGGACTCGCACATTTGCTGAACACCTCCAGCCATTTCTATAACGTAGTACAGTTTGGTACGATGCAAATTACTTTTTTCAGCAGTTCTATGATCAAAGCTGGATAAAGGTACCAGAATAACACTTTTGTTGGGTAAAGTATCTAAAGGAACAGAAAGAAACAGAAAAGGGCCAAGCTGTTCCGATTCAGTTGGATTCCAACATTTGCTGAACATGTCCCGTCATTTCCGTAATGTAGTACAGCTTGGTACGGTACGGTACATGAGAGTTTTCAGCATTTACATAATCAAACTGTGTAAAGTACCAAAATAATAGACACTTTTGTTGGGTACAGTACCTAAAGGACCAGAAAACCTGTTCCCATTAAGTTGGACTCGTATATTTGCTGAACAAGTCCCGTCATGTCCATAACGTAGTACAGTTTGGTACGATACATGGTTTTTTTCAGCAGTTCTGTGATCAAAGCCTTCATAAGGTACCAATATAACAGACACTTTCGTTGGGTATAGTATCTAGGGGTCACCAACGTGGTGCCCACGGGTACCAGGTAGCCCCACACGACCACATGAGGCCCCGCAAGCCTGCTTTTCATTCAAGTTTTCAGTCAATAATGTGAGAACACTAGAAAGAAATACAAAATGTGAGTTGTGGATACCAGCATTTTGTTAATGTTCTGGTAAAACAAGCATATTTACTTTGTTTGTGTTTAAATAAGCATGAAAACAAATGTTACAAAAATGAGTAGCTCTTGGCCATTTTCATTTTGTAAAAGTGGCTTTCACAAGACCTAAAAGAACAGAAAGGGCCAAACCGTTCCTGTTAAGTTGCACTGGTAGATTTGCTGAATATGTCCCCATTTCCCTAATGTAGTAGTTTGGTACAGTACTTTCGTTTTTTCTGCATTTATATCATCAAAACTGTGTAAGGTGACAGACACTTTTGTTGGTTACAGTACCTAAAGGACCAGAAAAGGACAGTACAGTACCAAAGGACAAAAAGGGTTATCTCATTGTCGAAAAGGTCTTGCTAAGAGGAAGAATTAGATTCATTAAGGAACAGAAGCCCAGATTCCACAATGCAGGATATTTATTTATTTTTTGTATCAAAAGTTATCAGGGGGCACCAAAATTGTTGATGCACCACGCACTGCAGTTTGATACGTTTTGAGGGCATTTCCATGTTCAAAATTGTGAGGGGTACCAACTATCTGGTCTCTACTGTACTATTTTTTGGTATCCTTTTGTTGGTACACCAACCACAACGGAATTTTAAATAAAGGAACAGAACATGACATACATCAAACTGATCCGATACTGTTGGTAATTGCGTTTCCATTGTCAAAAGTTGTCAGGGGGGACAAAGTAAGACAAAGTCGACCCTCATCATATCTTTGTGCCACAACAGTACAGTACTAAAAGGGACTGAAAGTTGGAAGCATAGAATTGTCCAGAATGTCTCAGTAAGCCGAAAAAGTTTGATTCTCCATTTCCACCATGCAGTACAGTTTAACACGTTACTCTTTTTTTGCATTGCATTTCCATGATCAAAAGTTGTCAGGCACCACCAAAATAGTTTAACCCATGTTTAAAAAACATATTTAGAAGTTTTTCTATGCTCTAACTATGAAAATATTCCATTTGTAAATAAGAAATCCTACTTGGAGGAAATTCACTTATCATGGTCGGGTCTGGAACCAATTAACTGCAGTAAACGAGGGATTACTGTACCTGATTCATTTCAGTGAGTGACTAAAAAGAGTCAATAGAAGTAATTGAGTTTTCCATCACACATAGAGGGACATGTTTTTGTTTTGCATTTCCATGATCAGAAGTTGTCAAGAGCCACCGAAATAGTTGATCCCTTTTTTGGCATCGTTATGATGGGGTACCACCCATAGTTTTACAATAGGGACAGAAAAGGGATGCCAAATTGTCCAACGTGTCTTGGGAAGATAAGAAATACAGAGGGACACTTACAGGTTAGATTGATTTATTGATTACGAGTACTTATTGCTCTGCTTATTTGGCGGTGCAAAGATAAAACGTTAAAAAGATAAAAACGGATCGCTGCACGCTGCTGCTGTTATCCAGTGAAACGACTGGAAAACCACATTCAAGTGTAGAAAATGATGACAAAGGCAACAATTAATCATATGCCTTTCTTGCTCTACAGCTATCGCTTCCATAAAATCAGTACAGAACAAAAAAACAGATGCAGTGGACCTTTATATGCTTAAGGTCACACAGCCATCCCTGCTTGCCAATAGGAAGGATAAATAATCAATCTAGTGTGTGTGTGTGCGTGTGGGTGTCTGTGTGGGTGGGGTGGGGGGTGATCCAGTCTGTCTTGTCAGTCTTAATGGTGAGCTTTAAATGCATGCAAACTCCAGTAAAGCGAGCCAATCAAACAGATGCCACGCAAACGGCGAGCTCATCATCAGTTGCTCGCTGGCAGCATCCAGCACAGATAAGCGTGCCCATTAATGCAACGTCTAATGTCCCACTTACACACACACAGTCAGAAGAGACTGCAGTCGAGAAAAGATGCGCAGTCATGTAACATGCATGCATTATCTCACCGCCATGCAACACTACCACAGCCTACTTACATGACATGGAGGTTACAATCGCCCGCAGTGTTACAATCCACCTGTGAGCGCACCGACACATGCGGCAGCGATGGTAGTGGCAGCGGCGGACTAACCACCACGGCGGTGTGTGTGTGTGTATGTGTGTGTGTATGTATGAGTGAGTGAATGTAAGTGCGTGTGCGTGTGTGTGTGTATGTGTGTGGAAACTGGCTGTGAGCAGCTCTCTCTCCCTGTGCTGCTGCTGCCACCTCAGCTGGGGCCGACTCAATGCACAGTCTGTACCATGTCGGCAGGCAGCGGGGGGGTGCTGGGTGCTGTGTGTGCGTGTGTGTGTGTGTGTGTGTGTGTGAGGCATTTTCCAGTCATTTGCAGGGTGAAATGGGTGAATAAACAGAACATTTCAATATGTAGAAATATATTTGACGTATGAATCTCTTTCTTTGATATTTTGCCCTCAGAGATGATGGGTGGCGAGAATTAAATACTTAGATTACAGCATTTATTTACCTTAATTGGAAATTGGCAATAATTGGAGTGAGGTTCTTACATTTGAGAACTTATTATATACAATTTCATAAATACACAGGGCTTGATGGAAAATGTCCTTTGTGCCAATAGATGATAATCACATGAGGCGTGGATGTTGAGAGTCGTGTGGGAACTTTATCTCAGCCACGGGAAGGATGTAAATTTTGGGACACATCATCAGTAGTGTACCTTTAAATCAGTGGGTGTTTCGGCCTTTCAACACTCGACACCCTCATCAAAGGCGGCCAACTACAGGGTGATCACGCCTGAGCCTGTGTCCCATGCCCAATCATGCCCTTCCCCCCATGCACCACCCTTGGGGCAGGAAGGAAGGAGGTGGGTTTAAAACTTCTTTACGGTCGTCAGGTGGGTACCCTCCTTCATTGGTGTTTCAATGATATGCCCATGACACCTCCAGAGAGCTCATCGGTAACACCTGACGTCCCAGGTGTGTGCCCCCCTCTGCTTTGAGCCCAGCAAGTGTCCTTGCGCTTGATCCATAGCCACTGGCTGCTTCTTTCAGCCGCTTCAGAGACCGATCTTATTGTCTGTCGCAGAGCCTGTCCATGATTGCCAAGGTCTTTCATAAGCCTGATGCTAGAGGAATCCACAAAACCTCTGCATCCTGCTTCAGCTGGATAGACCTTGGCCTTCCATCCTCGATGTCGTGCATCTGCTGCCAGATCCGTGTAGCGCAGTTTCGTAGGCCTCTTCGGTGGAATCCTCCCATGGGACCGTGAGCTCTATGATGTAGACCACCTTTAGTGAAGTGGACCACAGCACCAAGTCTGGCCTGAGGGTCTCTGGCGATAAGATTAGTTGCTTGCCAATATCTTCCAATCCCGGGCCATAGCTAGCTGTCCAGTTCTGGTTTGCTAGCTGGGTGGTTAGTCTGTTTCTGTCCCTCTCGAATGAATGTTGGCACAGAGATGGAATTGTCTCTCAAGGGCAAGGAGTTGATGGTGTTCCTCTTGCTCTCAATGGCTGCTGCCAGACTCTTGAGGACCTGATTGTGCCTCCAGGTGTAGCGGAGGCTCGTCCTACAACTGGTCAAGATGTGTTGGCGAGTCGCTGAATTTGGGCACCGGAAGCAGGTTCGGTCCTCACCATACCACTGGTGAAGGTTTTTTTGGGGATGGGAGCACATCATATGTACTGTAGCTCTTATGATTGCTTCCCCAGAGCTGCCTCCAGCTGAGTTTTCTCCTCTCCATGCCTTCCCACCTCATCCATTGTCCCTGCTTGGCAAGAGAGACAGCCTTTGCACTTCTTTCAGCCTCCTCCTGACAGGGCACCTCCTCTACCCCCATTTTCCTCCTTTGTGAAGCTGAAGGTTTGTGCCAAGTTGGTTTATTCACTGCAACGATGGCTCGACATGTCCCACAATGTCGTTGTGCTTCAGGGGTGTAGCGTGCTGTACTGCGTCGGTGGTGTCCATTTCCTCCCCGTTAACAGAGGTGGTGCAGCATTTCTGACTTTCTGATTTCCGGAGGCCTTCAATGTCATCTGTAGTCTCTCTTTAGAGCGCTTGTATTCTTCAGTGAGGCTCGTGATAGGTAGTTTAGTTCAAGGACTCCTTTGCCGTAGATGCTGATGTTGGTCAGACAGCGTGGGATGCCAAGCCACTTCTTCACATACGAAGTTTTGTTTCGCTCCATCTTCTCCACCGTTGTTATTGGGACCTCGTAGATCGTTACCCTAGGAAGTAGTCCTAATTGTAGGCACCAGAGTTTGAGCTTCCCTGGCAGCATTGACTTGTTGATGGTGTCCGGACTGGTGCTACTGTCCTGCCTTAGTACCTGCACCTGGGCTTTGTCCCTGAGGCTTGCAATGTACCATCTGACCAGGATTTTGACGGGTTGCTCTGACACCATCGGTACTGGGTCGTCACAAATGCAGAACCTCACATTCTTAAGCTCTCCCATGACTATTGAGATGCTTTGTGACTTATTCGGCTTGATTTTCATTCGGGCACATCTGATGTTCTCCTGCAGCTTTCCAAGTAGCCGCCTGGTGCATGCTGCAGTGGTGGTCAGCGTGGTCATGTCATCCATGAATGCTCGGATAGGTGGAAGCTGGGTTCCGTTTTTTGTTCGCTCGCCTCCCACCACCCATCTAGAGGCCCTGATGATGATTGCCATGGCCATGGTGAATGCCAGGAATGAGACTGTATATAACACCTTTTTAAAACTTTAATAATTATTTGGAGGGCATGAGAAAGTGGAATTGAAAATGTAGCTCTCTTTGATCGCATGGTGATTTATTATACTGTAGTATACTGCAACAACACAGTAGCAACAAAACCAATGTTCTAACAGTAGTAAAGCCGCAAACTGATAAGTCAGCATTAATGAGCTCATTGGGAGTATAACACACCAACATTTTACAGCGTAGGCAGAGGTCGATAAAACTGCCGAATGCTTCAAATGCAACTAATATGCAGTAATTTTCATCTAATAGCCTCCAAACTTGTACATAAGTAGAATTCACTGATTCCTTTGCTTAAGGACTGCTTAAAAAGATGGTCTGAAGTTGCAACAAAGCACACTGAGTCATAAATCCAATGAAAGCAGGTGATTGGTGCTTCATAAATCTCATTATTTTGTTAGTCTGCCCTTACATTATGATAAAATAACCAATAAAAATGCTTTTGATAGCGAGGTCAACACGGACACCACCTCCATGTTGAGCCACGAGTTATTTGTTTGCTTTGTTTTTTTGCACGATACAACAAAGAAACACAAATATTTGTGAAAATAAACAGAGATGAGAACTGAAAAAGATCCATCTCATTGCACTATTATCGCTCAGGCACTGATATTACCCTTGATATCATGACTATCATCATTTCGATTGATCCACCCACCCCGAGTCACCAGGCATGCGCATACTTCAATAAGCTGCAGCTGCGTTATTTAGTTTTATGTGGCACTTAACGTGAAGATCTATCAGAAGTCGTTGCTTCCTGCTTTCATCACCTATAGCTTCTATGCCTGCGTCATTAAAGGATGCTGATGGTGTTCAAGAAGTGAGGCAATAGCCAGCTTTTGAGGGTTGCAACATGGAGAAGCAAGGGTATGGTGGAGGGAGGGTGTCATTTAGTTGGAGAGCAGTCCGAGGGGGAGAGGTGTCATGTGTTAGTTTGACACAACAGCTGTTAAGACTCTTTAACGTGTACACGGAAGAGAAATGAGGAGAGAGTGCAGTGATGGAGATCAGACACAAGCCTTGAATATCAATGCAGCACGTCTGAAAGATTCCACAGCTGCAGTGCACCAAAAAACCTGGGAGGACGAGCAGGAGAATACAGGTACAGTGCAGGTACCGCCAGAACCAAGTGGTCCATCATCCCTTCTCCTTTCTGTCCTCAGTCAGGCAGGTACTGTATATAGGATCTCTGTCACGTGTCAATGTCAGACGCCCTCTACTATCTCATGTCACCTTAATGCTATGACATACACCCACTTTATTACTTACATCCGCACAATGCAAAAGACCTGCATGGAAAAATGACTTCTATTCTAGTGTGCACTTGCTGCACTGCCGTCAGAACTTACACTCATGATATGTACTACACATTTTCAACATCTTCAACATTTTCAACTATGAATTATTTCTATAACTTCTTTTTGCGCATATGTAACAGTTAACAACTTGAAACATTTTCTGCATAGTACTGTTTAATAACAGGGGTTTCCAAAGTGCAGCCAGTGGCTACTTTTTTTTTTATTTGCCCGTGGCACACTGTAGAAATAAAATTAAACAAAAACAACATAATGCAAAGAAAAAAAGTTGAAAAGGATAAAAGTACAGTGGCGGAGCCAGACATTTTTCATTGAGGTGGCCAAGGTGAGACGATCCCTCACATAGGGGTGGCAATAGGTTGACACCTGAAATGTCTAGATGGCCAGTGGGGTAGCCGGAGAGTGACCACATAGCTAAAAGTCACAATATAATAATACACAGTATAATAATAATATTCTATCCATCCAACCATTTTCTATGCTGCTTATTCTCACTAGGGTCCCAGCTGACTTCGGGCAAGAGGCGGGGTACAACCTGGACTGGTCGCCAGCCAATCGCAGGGCACATACAGACAAACAACCATTCATGCTCACATTCCTACCTATGGGTTTATATCATGTTTTCCATTTAACCTAACATGAAACCAGAGTACCTGTAGAGAAGATGCCCAAGCGGAGATTCGAACCCAGATCTTGCAGGTCTCCTGACTTTGTTGCCAACATGCTAACCACTCGGCCACCGTGCGTCCCAAAATAATAAAAATAAAAATAAAAATACAATTTTTTAACCTTTTAAAAAAATATATGTTATATAAAAATATCAAATAACAATGATAATATTGTAATATATGATAATGCACATATTACATCCTTTGATTTTTCAGTATGTGGCCCTTGGTGAAAAAAGTTTGGACACCTCTGTTTTATGATGTGCAAAGGTTTGCCCCCTTTACTATTTCTTATGGGGAAAAAAATCCATATAAATTATTATTATGAAGTTGTACTGAACCCCAATAGATTGTGCAGTTTGTAAGAGAAATGTGCAAACGTCCATCCACTTTGTCCTTCTCTGGATGGAACAGCCCTCACCCTTCTCTCTCATAAAAGCTCCATTTACTAGAGGGGAGATATCTTTAACCCTTGAAGTGCTGTGTTTACCGTGGCTCAATCAGTCATCTCCTATCCTGCTCACTAGCCAATAACCATTAGCTTTATTAATTGCAGGAGCCTCAGACCATCTCCTAAGTGCGCCAGTAAAATAAAAGTGCGTGTGTGTGTGCGTGTGTGACGCTAATGAGATGACTCCCAAAGGTCTAACCTTCCTCTCCGAGAGGTCATGCTCATAATATACTTTACTTATATTGTACATTACTCACACTCTGCAAGTCAATGCTTCCAGGTGGACGTACGATGAAACGTAAGGAGGGATGGAAAACACCTAAGGACAGTTTTAGAAGATATACATGGAAAAACACACACACACACTATAGAGCACATAGCACAAGCAAACATAGCGACACAGCACACACTCACACAGATAGACAGACACACAGCCGGGAGATCGGAAGACATAGTGCGTCACTTACTGTAAGTCAAATTTGGTGTGCACTAAAGCTAAGCATACTGTAAGGAGGAGAACAGCCTGCAGCTGCACAACCAGGAAGTACAATAGCTTGCATTAATTCAAACAAGAACCATTTAAAAAAGATTAGCTTTATGTAGATTAGATTATTATGTATTAGCATGGTTCCTTTTCTCTAGTTTGTCATACATTCAATTCATTTATTTGATTGTTTTTTGTTTTTTTTTATACTGCAACTGCTCACTTGATCCCGGCAACATCACAGCTCAAAACTATTGAGGACAACGACAAGTAAGATTCTAGGGCTAAATAGTTCATTTGATCCATGCGGCAAAACCTCAACACGTAGGAAAATGCTATTAAAATGATATCACATTATATTACATCAAATAAAATAAGATGGCATTTATATACAACACAACACAGCATCTCATTCAACAAATCAGAACCAGATGCTCAGTTGTTAGAAGGCTATCACCAAAAAGGTAGTTTTCTTGACCAGGTGACCCCAAAATGCAGTGTTTAAAACTAACTGAATAAATAAATATTTCATCTGTGCACCTTTATATATATTTTCTGATTTTTTTCTTTTTTTTTTTTTACACTACCCTCAATTTCCTGCAGAACTGAATGCTTTAATATTATTTGCTTCTGTGAAAGTCTTCAGTGGCAGCTTAGTAAGACATAATGAAGGGAACTCGAAAAGGACACGTCACTTCAAAGTCAATATTGGCTGAAATATAGTTTTTTCTGAAGGGAAGGTGAAGTATCCTGTGAGCAAACGTACATGGCGTATGTAAAAAAAAAACAACAACAAAAAAAAAACAATGAAGTTAACTTATAATGAGATGCAAAGCAAGCAGTGCTGTACTCAAACAAAACTGTAACATTGCGTCACGGTTCGTACCACCTCCCACATTTCCCTCTACCAAACATACAAAATAACTGCAAATCTTCAGGACATAGTGTCATGGCAGTGAACCGCAGCTTCCCCAGTGCATTCCCCAGCACTCATGCAGCCCCAGACTATGACGCTACCACCACCATGCTTGACTGCAGGCAAGACACGATGCTCTTGCTGCTAATTTGTGTTGCCAGCTATTTAGAATAATGGCTATACAAGCTGCACACAGACTACTCGAAAGTAATTTCTATCGTATTGTAACCTTGAGAAGAATAAATAAAATGTCTGCTGAAATGTGAGGCGTGTACTTACTTTTGAGAGATTCTGCATATTGAGTGTGACATGTGAGCAATGAGATAAACACTGCCTTCCCCACGGGCCAATCAGTGTAAATGACTTAAATGCCATGAATGAATAACGGCGTACATTAGTCCCTGGAGGTATTTTCAAATTTGATTACTGCCATGTCAGCTCCTGCGTGACATACGGAAGACGAGGTCTATAAGCTCTGCTTATGGCTTTTAATAACAGCGCCACCATGTGGTGTAGTCATCAGAAAAGTAATAGCACACGCAGCACAGTAGGGGTGCATGTTTTCACACATTTTCAGCCTTTGGAGTGCAGCGGTTCAGGAGTAGAAGAGTGAGCTTACACAAGTATATTAGTGATACAGTGCTAAGTAGATGTTTGCAGTCATTTCACGTCAGCATGGTAGAAAGTTTGGCTTGTACATCCCTGTTAGATTTTTCCCTACTGTTCTTGGACTTAACACATTCCACTGGTGAAAGATTTCCTGCCCTGAAAAAGTTGCTGTTGCTATGCAACTGATCTGCCTGGCACTGAGACTCATGTTAGCTCGCACGGGCTACATGGATTACGACACATGCTCACACTAAGCGTGACAGAAAGTAGGCTAATTCTGGACTTTTTCAAAGAGATTGGACTATTAAAACTTCAGCAACTAAACATGTATAATAATCTGATGTGCTTTGGACTCTTTACAGCTCTTTTCGCACTCTTAGGCACGTTAGAAAGAGTCCAATTACAGTCAACCGTTTCTGTGCTTACTTGAGGATGCTACACTTTGTCCTCATTGTCACTTGTCAAACTAAATAATGAATCTTTTGCCAACAAACCAATCAGCAACATATGTGTTTAATGACTGACAGGTAACTGCCCAATGACAGCATGAACAGGAACTGTAAAGCAGGCCAATGATGGTACCATCTTACTATCACATATATAAATAAACAACAAAACATGTCGACTACAGCCTTGTTTACACTTGCACGCACTTTGTCCCCACAGTGGTACGCAAGTTTGCGTGCCAATGAGTACTGTACATTGGTCATAGACAGGTGTAAAGTATGTGTAGCATGTGCAGGGCTGCGTGCTAGTGCACAAAGAACATTTTCAAACGTTCAAAATTTGTGGCATGCATAATTTCTGTGACCTAGTCGTGAACGCAACGTGAACGCAGCGCAACCTATGTGCAAACAATGTGGACGTGCGTATCGAAGCGTGTCTCATTCACATGAATGGTTTAACTTTTCCACCACCTCTTGGAGCAAGTTGGGGGGAATTCTCAAGTAATTTCTGTAGCCTCTTAGATCTTCCTTGTAATTTTCTGTTCATAAGTGACCATAATGCCCAAAGCGATGTCTTCTAGTCTGCAATTCTGTCTTCCACACGCTCTGTGGCTCTGTTTTATCTCACTGCCTCCTTCCTGCTCTTTGCACTTTCCCTATCTGCATCTGTGAGAAAATATAGACATACCTTCCTTTTCTGCATGAGCTTCTTCTCTAGAGTTCAATATCTTGTAGGTCCCTCACAAATAGAGGAATAAATGAAGCTATAGGGGTAGTGCCTGCTGTTGCGTGGCATCACGTGGGACACTGAGGCACCAAATAATGCCACGACTACTTCACGGATGCGGTAGGTGACAATGCATACCCATGCGGGAACAATGCGCGTCACACTTACTTTTGTCGTGCACTACACGTAAACACTACCTGACAAAGTGTAAATATGTCGTGCGGGAGCGTGGTGAGTTTGTGCCAATGCACACCAAGTGCGTATTTATTACTTATGCGTAAACAGAATGCAAACAGTGCGCAAACTAATCTTCACGCTTCAGGCGTTCCATAAATACATAAATAAGTTCCACGCATTGCCGCGGCAAATTGCGGGACAATGCGGAGGCAAAATGCGTGCAAGTGTAGACGCCGCTTAAAGGGGACCTATTATGCTTTTCCTCTTCTGACCTATACATGTTGTTACAATGTTGTATTCTCGTGTTAAATGATGCCAACACGTTTGTCAAAGCAACCCGGACTTCCTTATATGGGCATACCCAAGAAAATGCTGTAGGCCTGCCCTCCCCCCGCTCTGCTTCGCTCCCAGGAAATGTTTGTTCAGGTGTGCCTGAAGAGGCAAGCATCAGGCAGAAGTGGTTGGAGTTGCTGATTCCCGGCCAGTGAGAGAAAAATATGCTCATCTGTCAACGGCACTTCACACGGGACTGTTTTGTGAACATGTGCCAATACGAAGCTGGACTGTACGCCAAACTGTTGCTGAAGTCCGACGCCTTTCCTACGTTACTTAGTCGTGTCGAAGAGTCACAACAGCAAGCTGTAAGTAACAATTTATTAGTGTCCTAACTGTTTATTTTGTGTCAGTAATCAGACAAAAGGGGTTCGGCAGCTGTCCGGAAGTCCTTGGGAGCGCTTGGGATTGTGACCAATCACAGTGGAGTGGGCTCGGCGGGAGGCGTACCAGGAGGGCCGGGGGTGGTGGATCTCGAAATCTTTCTGTGTGGGTTATCATGTGTAGCTGTTCTATAGGAGTCCAGAACGCCATACAAAGGCCCAAAAATTTATATAATAGGTCCCCCTTAAGGATAGGTTGGATTTTTTAACATGAAGTTGTATGACAATCTCATCAGCAGTGTGGTGCATCAATGGTGACGTACCCCGCACTTGGTCTTGTGAGCTCAGCTCTGGTTGCATTTCAGTAATGAGAAACGCAGTTCCGGTTAGAGTTTGGCTTCTCAAAACAAAATGCGTTCAAAAGAGTAATACATTTGCGTCCCAAAAATGCCTCCTCGAAACAAAACAGACCTCACAATCGTGAGGCGTTACTTTCTCTCTTCCGTTGTATCACTGCACGCCGTCACCTGCCTATTGTTGTGTTTGTGGTGAAGATGGTGTCATTACGCGGGCGTCGCAGCCATCTTCACCGCCACATTGCTTGTTTGCAATAAATTGCTTATTCAATCTCCAAACAATGTAAAATGTACATTTTTGAAATTTTTCAACTGGTCTTACAATTTTGATCAAGTGTGTATAATGTAACTACTAACTTTATCCACCCAATATCACAATTCAAAACTCAACTGAGGAAAATGACAAGTGAAATTCTAGGGGCAAATAGTTCTAAAACATTTGACACATGCAGCAAAATCTCAATATGCAGAGCCAAAGCTATGCTACATCAATCTGTGTTCAGCAAGTTTCCATTCCGGACGACATATCGATCTGACATTGTTTGAAAGGTAATCAATCGATTGAATCGATACTAGGAAATACAGCATTGGAATTAAGCACAGCAGGCTTTATATGGATGTGTGTGTGTTTTTTTTTTATCACTTTTAATGATGAAGACGTTAAACGTTACTCGTGTAACAGTTTGATTTGTCATAAGTTGATTAGTCATGCCTGTTGGGGCGCACGAATGAACTTTTGTAACTGTTTTGGTTACCCAGGGTTACAGTTTGGTTGGCTAGAGCCGGCACGTCCTCTCCAAAGAGCAAAAAAGTTTGTAAGTTTTTGTCCTGAAAAGAGTGCCTCTAGACGCCGGACACCTCGAACGCTAAACTTGATTACGAGGCTTTATACTAAATTTATACTTATATACTTTATATTAATATAGTGTTGGACCACATCGCCTTACAAAATCATGGATCGTAGATTCAGGACAAGATAACAGGTGTGTAGGATATAATTTCACTTTAACATCTATCTGCAGATGAAATTTTGTTAACATCCGATGTGAAATATGTTAATTTTGCCCCGGAATTACTGTGTACATGCAATTTGTAGTGCGGGGTGTATAGTGAGGCCTACATGAAATGACACTTGATTTTCTTCCCCCGGCTTTTTGATGATAAAAAAAATGTAAAGTACTTTGTTGACTTTTAAAACAAATGTCACAGCCAAAGTTATGATATATTTTGTAGTACGGTTGTACTTGCCAAGGCCCGTGGGTCGATCGCAGCTTTTGTCTTGACTCAATGTCAAAGCAATGGGAACCAAAGGCACTATTTCCCGCTATGAAATTTGTTCTAACATCTTTAATACTTGGGGTAGAGAAGTGAATGATGTATCAAATTAAAGTTCGAGTCATGTTTTATCAGATAGAATTAATCTCAGACTTGATTTAATTCAACCTGAAATGTTGGTTGCACTTTATGCAAATCAAATGTCAATGCCATCGAGGAAACTTCACTTGCACTGTCCAGTATCCACGTATTTATTTCACAGTCACACTGGTTGAATTTTTGCCTAACAAGTTACTGAATCGATTTGAAGTTACTGAATCGCTTTGGATCGTATCGTTCTAAATGAACCATTATCATCCTTGAATCGTGTCGGCAACCACAAATCATGATACGAATCTAATCGTTATTAAAAGTAATCGTTAAACCCCAAAAAAGGAAATAAAGTAAAAAAAAAAATACAAAGTAATAAAATGAAATAAAATGAAATAAAATAAATAAATCCAATTAAAATAAAATAAAAAACTGAAATGAAATAAAAATGATTTAAAATTAAATAAAATAGTAAAAATAAATAAAATAATCATATGAAATGTAATGAAACAACAAAATGACAAGAGATAAAATAGCAAAACAAAATTTAATAAAATAACATAAAATTAAATGTCATAAAATAAAACTAAAATCAATCTAATAAAAATCAGTTTCAAGGCTACAAACGACAACAACCACAAGCTTCTTCCTCTCTCTCGTCCTATGATGCCTCCCTATCCACATCCACAGCGCAGCAAGTTGCTTGCTTACTAGCTTGCTACTGCAGAGCTTTAGCCAACCTCTCTCTCTCTTTCTCATTCACGGTCACACCAAGGGCATCTGCTCCCTTGGAACAGCACAGCTCATCATGGGAGGAGAGGAGGAGGAGGAGGAGGAGGATGAAATAGCAATTTTTAATGGCGATGACCACACACGAAATGGCGACAGGAGGCTAGTGTCTTTAAAAAAAAAAAGGACCAGCACACAAAGAAAGTAGGACAACAGCATAGAAATGTGGTCAAATAGAAGGGAGAGGGGATACGGTAATGGAGATGTTAATGTGCCTGCTGGTGATGATGCACTGCAGCAAACTGAGGCAAATGACAAGGTGGGGGGGAATATTTGAGCTAGGAGAGATGCAGGACAAGACAGGAGGCGATGAGCAATCTCACCTCACAGTCCACCATCCAGCTCCCTTCTTGATTTGTGTGAGCAAACAATTCGCCAACTTTACGTACAAGTCTAATTGGAGAAGTTCATCTTGACCTCCAAGCGGCAAGCATTCGTGGGCTTGGAGTGACTCCAACACCTCATTAGCATAGCCACGAGCACTAACGAGCCAACAAGCCCAAAGAGGATAACACCACTGCAACACAGGAGGGTCTGCACTCACCAGTTTAACTGAAGTTCAGCAATTGTATGAACATAAAAACATACAGTAGTACTTCCAAGACCCACTGCAAATGACAAAAAACTACAATTACTAGAAAGCACTCTTAAAAAGTCTGAAAAATGCCCAATAATATACTTCTCCCACTTATTAAATGTATTTTAAATTCAGTTTTACACATTAAGAAGCAATAACAGGCATACAGTATACAGTAGTATACAGTTACATAACATCATGTCTCAAAGCATCTTCCTCCTGGAAAATGTTGAGTGAATCCAATCCAATCCAATCCACTTTATTTATATAGCACATTTTAAACACTGTTTCCAAAGTGCTGCACAGACTAGCAAAACCATAAATAATAAGTAAATAAAGGAATGTAAATGCAAATAATAAATAAAAATTACGACAATAAAAACTAAAAGATCAAATAGAAACAAAGAAACGTACAACAATAAAATATAAAATATTTAAAACAAGAAATTGAAACAATAAAAACCAAAAGTCCAAGAAGTAGGTAAAAAATAAATAAGAAAATTTAATTTAAAAAAAAATAAAATAAATAGAACCAATAAAAACTTAAAAAAAAAGAATAAAAGACACAGAGGACCACACGACTCACGCCGAGTTAAAAGCCAGAGATAAAAGTGGGTTTTAAGACGAGACTTAAAGCTTTCAATTGTGGGGGCCGTTTTTACATGAGGGGGGAGAGTGTTCCACAGCTTTGGGCCGACAACAGAAAAGGCCCGGTCTCCCCTGGTCTTAGGCACCACCAGTTGGAGCTGGCCTTCGGACCTCAATGTGCGCGCTGGAGTGTAAATTTGGATGAGGTCTGAGATGTACTGAGGGGCCAGCCCATTCAAAGCCTTAAAAACAAACAATAAAATGTTAAAATCAATTCTAAAACGCACAGGCAACCAGTGCAGGGAAGCTAAAATTGGGGTAATATGCTCCCTCTTTTTGGTTGCTGTTAAAAGCCGTGCTGCAGAGTTCTGGACTAACTGTAAGCGAGAGAGTAATTTATGGCTTATTCCAGAGTAAAGCACATTACAGTAGTCCACACGTGACGAGATAAAAGCGTGCATGGCTTGTTCGAAATGTTGCAATGATAAAAATGATTTGACTTTGGATAAAAGCCGAAGATGATAAAAACAAGATTTTACAACGGCATTGATTTGTTTATTAAGTTTAAAATCACTGTCAATGATGATGCCAAGGCTGGTGGCTGTGGGACTGACATGGTTTTTCATGGGACCCAAGTCCAAGTGGGGGTCATTATTATTAAGGATGATAACTTCTGAGTGAATTGATAACTTCTGAGTGAGTGAATTCACTCATGATCTGAAATCTGCAAATATGAGAATGTTACTGTATACATTCTATAACCATCACATTGCAACAATCACATCGAATTTACAACTCCATCCACTCAAACGTTTGCTGCCGTTTCATTTTCACTTTACACACCATGAAGAAGAACTATATTCAATGAAGAATCTTTCACCAAGTTGCGTTTTCTCTCAAGAGTTTACCAAAATTACATATAACACCAATAAAAAATATGTTTACTATTATTAGTATAAAATATATATATATGAAATATTAATTTAACATATATTTTATTGCACCTGTCCAATGAAAATTCTAAAAAACATATTTTTCAATTAATTAATGAATGATGAAATCAGTGATTAAATCATTTAATTAATGAATCAATAAATTCAAATTAAACAAATTAAATATTCTCACAGAACACTGAAAATTCCAAATTAAATAGAAATAATGAATATTTTAATAAAATGTTATTTGATTCAATTTTAATTATTATTTGTTCTATAATTGGAATTGTGGTCTAGTGGTTAGCATGTTGGCCACACAGTCACAGTCAGGAGATTGGGAATATATGGGTTCAAATCTCCGCTGGGCATTTCTGTGCGTGTTCTCCCCGTGCGTGTGTGGGTTTTCTCCGGGTACTCCGGTTTCCTCCCACATTCCAAAAACATGCAAGTTAGGTTAATTGGAGACTCTAAATTGTCCATAGGTATGAATGTGAGTGTGAATGGTTGTTTGTCTATATGTGCCCTGCGATTGGCTGGCGACCAGTCCAGGGTGTACCCCGCCTGTCGCCCAAAGTCAGCTGGGATAGGCTCCAGCATGCCCCCGCGACCCTAAAAGAGGAGAAGCGGTATAGAAAATGGATGGATGGATGGAAAGCGCAAAGTAGCCAACTGTATTTTTGTAAAATGATTTATATGTTTTAAGGCTGTAAAACCCCTCACCATTCACTTTATACACTTTTCTCAAACAGGCATTGACATTTTATCATATTTCTCTCTTGGTTAAACACTCTCAAAGTTCAAATTTCATTTGAATTTTAATGATCAACTTGACTGGACACAAGAAATTAAGTGAATCACGCTTATTCACTCCTGCCTTCATTCATGTGTGATCGCTAGCAGGTAGTGATCATACAACAGGAAACAGGCAGTCCTGCACGAAGGACATATCACATTGTCGAGAAAAACAAGTTTACAAAGAAAAATCCTCCAGTAAAAGTGAAAATGCACACTTTTCACTGACCAGTCAGCATTTTTGCGGCCGCCGCTGTCTTGCTTGCACTAATTCGTCTTAACGAGGACAGCACCCTGCGTGAAGTAAATTATTCACACGGCACAAGGGTCCAGTCGCGTGACGCTTTTCGCTACTTTCACACCTCAACGAGCAGCTAGCTCCCTTGTAAAACTACTAACAGTTCGAATGAATGCCCGTCGACAAACGCTGTATGTATTTTTAACACTTGTGGACGTACAGTAGCTACAGTGCATATGGTCCCATAAGGCCTGGAGGAAGAGGAGTCCATTCATTGAGGTCTTTATCATATGGACACATGCATCACTTGGCGCACGCAAATAGGACGTACTCTATGGTCACTCTCACATGCAAAGGGTGGCTTAAGGTGACATTCTGACACTTTAAGATAAACTAAGTGTCATTTTGTGTCATTAGTCATGACTGTCAATCAGCATAACAAGCCAACATGTCGAAATCGTAAATCACCACAAGCCTTAAAAGCTCAATGAATGAATTCTTGCAGTCAGTTAAAAGTGAAGAGAAAAACTTACCAAAACGTTCCTCTGGCCAACATTAACAGTTCTGTTACGGCCCTGCTCGGGCAGGATGAGACCTCCTCTGTCTTATCTAAGAACTAACGAACTGTCGAGTGCGAGGTAAGATTAAACGTAAATATGTAAGTTTCCTGACATTTGTTCCTTAAAGACTAATTCCCTACTTTGCTCAAGGATTCTTTCCGAAGACGGCTAAATAACTTGCAGCTAGGAGCAGCTCTGAGCAAATATTGATTTGACGCAGCGCCAAGTGGCTCATACGTAAAGTTCCTTTAAATGAGTCAGGAAGAACAATGAGTTCTTCTACTCCTCAAAAAGGTGTCAAAACATGCACCCCTACTGTGTCACCTATGCTACTACTTTTCTGACAAATACACACATGGTGGCGCTGATATTAAACCCCAAGCTTTGACCCCCATAATTCAGATTGACTTGAAATTTCTCACAAAGCTCAGTTTGCAACACACTTGGTTACAGTGCCCAGAATAAAAGTACACAGAGTAAGAGTGGTGTGAAAAAGTGTTTGTCGCCTTCCTGATTTCTTATATTTTTGCATGTTTGTCACACTTAAATTGTTTCAGATCATGAAACAAATTTAAATATTAGTCAATGATAACACAACTGAACACAAAATGCAGTTTTCAAATGAAACCTTTAATTATTAAGGGAGAAAAAACATCCAAACCTACATGGCCCTGTATGAAAAAGTGATGAAAAACCTTCCCAGGAGTGGGCGGCCAACCGAAATGACCCCAAAAGCGCAGCGATGACTCATCCAAGAGGTCACAAAAGACCCCACAACAACATCCAAAGAACTGCAAGCCTCACTTGCCTCAGTTAAGGTCAGAGTTCATGACTCCACCATAAGAAAGACACTGGGCAAAAACGGCCTGCATGGCAGAGTTCCAAGACGAAAACTACTGCTGAACAAAAAGAACATTAAGGCTCATCTCAATTTCACCAGAAAACATCTTGATGATCCACAAGACCTTTGGGAAAATACTGTCTGGTCTGATGAGACAAAAGTTGAACTTTTTGGAAGGTGTGTGTGTGTGTCCCATTACATGTGGTGTAAAAGTAACGCCGCATTTCAGAAAAAGAACATCATACCAACAGTAAAATATGGTGGTGGTAGTGTGATGGTCTGGGGCTGTTTTGCTGCCTCAGGACTTGGAAGACTTGGTGTGATAAATGAAACCATGAATTCTGCTGTCTACCAAAAAATCGTGAAAAAGAATGTCCAGCCATCTGTTGAAGCAATGATCCAAATCACACCAGCAAGTCCACCTCTGAATGGCTGAAGAAAAACAAAATGAAGATGTTGGAGTGGCCTAGTCAAAGTCCTGACCTGAATCCTATTGAGATGCTGTGGTATGACCTTAAAAAGGCGGTTCATGCTCAAAAACCCTCCAATGTGGCTGAATTACAACAATTCTGCAAAGATGAGTGCGCCAAAGTTCCTCCACAGCGCTGTAAGAGACTCATTGCAAGTTATCACAAACGCTTGATTGCAGTTGTTGCTGCTAAGGGTGGACCAACCAGTTAATAGGTTTAGGGGGCAATCACTTTTTCATACAGGGCCCTTAATCATAGAAAAGTTTCATTTAAATACTGCATTTTGTGTTCAATTGTGTTGCCATTGACTAATATTTAAATGTGTTTGATTATCTGAAACATTTGGGTGTGACAAACATGCAAAAAAAAAAAAAAAAAAAAGAAAACAGGAAGGTGGCAAGCACTTTTTCACGCCACTGTATATAGCGGTTGCCGCAACGCTATAGAAAGTGAAACAATAAGCCTGCGTGCACGGATAGCGAAAGCCAAGTCTGTGTGAAAGTGAAAGTCAAGCTGGTGTGAGTGAGAACAACGCATTCACTGTACATCTCCCAGTCATTTTCCATGAGTCATATCATAAGTGTTACACAACTCTGATTGTGCTTGGTGAGTGTGTGTGTGTGTGTACTGAAGGCCACTATAAGTTAAACATACTATACACTGAGCTATCAGAAAGTATATATTTGCTAGCACCACTACTAATGCTGCTGTTGTAAGTTGTGCCACAAATCATTTGTGGTTGATGATTATCATTAGATTGCCATTTCTTTGTATTGTATATTCTTGTGAATTATTAAACTCTCACAAATGCACAAAAAAATTCCCCAAAAATAGCCAAATTTATTCTGGACATTTTCTCCATAATATACAGTACTGTGTAATAACTACTATTCTCTAATAACTACTTTTTTCCCCTCAATATCTAATTTTATTCCCTCAACATTCAATGTCTTTCTTCAAAAAAACTTTATTCTTGTGAGATTACGACTTTTTCTCCTAAATATACAAATCTAAACTAAAAAAAAAAAAAAAAAATCAACTTTTTTCCCTCAAAAATATCTAATTTGTTCTTTTAAAACTGCTACTTTTTCTCCAGAATATATTTTTTTTCTTGGGAAATATATGACTTACTTACAGCAACTCCTAAAGTAACAGTAAAGTCATCAACTATTTTCGGAAAAATAACAACCTTTTCTCCGAAATACAGAACTGTTTTCTTGTATATAATGAAATCTTTCTCTCAGAATTGTCCAACTTTATTCTCGAAAAAATTACGACACTTTTCTGAAAAATATACGATTTAATCTTCAAATTAAATTCATAATATAAGACCTCAATCTTCAGAAGATTACAACTTTTTTCTCAGAAGTATAGGGACTAAATCCTCGAACGACCAACTTTTTTCTAAACAATATACAACTCAAGATGAGCACTTTTTACTCAAAAATGACTTAATCCTGAAAAAAATTGAAAAAAAATTCTTAAAAAAATACTACTTAATCCTCAAAAGATTAAAACTTTTTTTCTCAAAAATATAATACTAAATCCTCAAACAATTCAAGCTTTTTTCTCAAAAATATAGGACAATATATACGGTATGTAGAATCCTAACTAAATCCTCCAAATACCACATCTTGAATACACAACTTAATCCTGAAACTATTCCGACTTTATTCCCAAAAATATACAACTAAATCCTTGAAAGATTGCATCTTTTTTCTCAAAAATCGAAAACCTAATCCGCGAAAGCTTCAAACTTTTTATTAAATAGGACTAAATATTTGAAAGACTAACTCAATAAAACTTCATCCTCAAACTTTTTTCTCAAAAATATAAAATGTAAACCTCAATATTTTCTTGAAAATGTACGACTTAAAAGATTACAACTTTGTTTTTTTAAATACAACAAAATCTTCAAAATATCCCATCTTTTTTTCTTGAAAATATACAATTTAATCTTTGAAAGATTGCAACATTTGTCTTGAAAATATAGTCATCCCATACTACATCACAGTTCAAATATCGCTCACTATCGTGTTTTTTCAAAAATGTATTTTTTAATAAATGATTGCTGTTTCGTGGTTGACTATGGCCCATTATTAATTAAAAAATATTGAAATACAAGTTATACATACAGTATGTACTGTAGTATTCTGGCCACTAGACGTCAGTAATGGCACAAAACATTGATGAGACATGACATTACATCACATTACTGCACATAGTCAGCCATGGCATCGGCATGATAGAGTGAAAAAAGTTCTCCTATTCCGTGTGGAAGTGGTACGTTTTTGGCTTCTTTTTTTTTCTCTTTCTTCCCCACTCCAGGGCTCCAGACTGCAACTAAATGGTCGCATTTTGTGACTGAAATACATTGCGAGTAAATTTTTCATCTACTCGCGCATGTACGACCTTATAAAAGCACGCCCGTTGACAAGTGATGCCCTTTGTCATTTATTTCCATGAGAATGAAAAACAGTCTGTAAAATGTGGTGTCAATTGGCGACAGCTTGTCATGGGCTAAGCCTATCAACGCCAGCGTGTGTGATCGATCGCTCACGGTTCAATCGCATTCGATCGACTTTTCTACCATCTTTGTTGACACATTTTGCCTGGCTCTTACTTTCTTCTATCTCTCTGGTGGCAGCGAGCTAGCTAAACCCTCAAAAGGTTCCGACTTTTTTTTCAAATTAAAAAAATAAAAAATACACCAATAAATCCTCAAAATATCGCATCTTTTTTCTGAAAAATATATGACATAGTATGTGAAAGACTGACATTTTTCCTAAAAAATATGCCGCTTAATCCTCAAAAGATTACAACTTTTTTCTTGAAAATATACAACTTAATCCTCAAAATATTCCAGCTTTATTCCTGAAACTATACAACTAAAACCTGGAAAGATTGGAATTTTTTTCTTAAAAATACACAACTTCATCTTTTATATGTGACAATCCTCAAAAGGGTATGACATTTTTCTTGAAAATATACGACTTTGTTGTCCGATGTGAATATGATCCCTTGATCACCATGTAGGCCTGAAGAAATAAAGGCAAACACATGATGCAGCGGGGTGACGTTAGCATTAAACAGCTCAATGATCACACCTCCATGTGTCATCAATGTATGGGGACAGAGAAAAAGACACATCTCGCCATTTTCTTGTGAATGGAAAAATCCTGTCCAGGCAGTGGAAATATTTCGCCCCTGAGAGGAAATAACTTGGCCATGCTAATGCCGGCTCCACACATGGGCGCAGCGCGGCCATTAAAGTAGCAGCATAGAGCGAGCGATACAATCAATGACCCCGTGCACTCACTGCACTGCCCAAGCATAGCAAGGGGCAAAAAAAGAACACTGTTCCTTCTGCTCTGATCTAGGTAGACTATCTCTATGCTGCCTGACCTGCAAAGTGGACCTAAAATAGCCAGCCGCCTCCCTTTTCGCAAGGTGACTGGGTTCACTCGCTGCTCGTTGTTAATTAGCTGCTGCTAATGACTGCAGATGGAGGCATCCTGACAAACCACGGAAGAACGCTATGCAAGGACTGTGGGAGAAGGATTCATATTATATAATTAGGGACGCTCCGATCAATCGGCCACCGATTAGTATCGGCTGATTTCTGTAAAAAATGTGTTCGGAATATGCCGATAAATGCCTAAAAACAAATCGCCGTGTGGCGGCACAAACATGAATGTGCATGTGTACCGTGTCACGGAGGGTTGCCAACACCCGTATTGAGCAGACAACGACAACTTTGTCCCGTATTGCCGCAAGAATCAACACTAGACTGTAAAACCTCACTGGCTCGACACGGGCTACGCCAATCGATGCCAGCCTGTTGGACCACTCCCTTGCCAAACCTATCGGTGTTTGACTTATCTTGCATCTTTGCTTTCACGCTTTGCCTAGCTGTCACTGGCCGCAGCTAACCAGCTAGCTGGCTAGAATTATCCATCTGTGGACTCCAAATGTGACTTTTTACCACAGTGACATTTTGTTTTTCAAACAAACAAACAATGCGGTTAGCTCGGAGCTCATTTTTGTCCCACGGGGAAGTGGATATCACATTCATGGGGTACGTACTAACTTTTTCAAGCGTCATTGAACAACTTTACTATCTTGTTGTCATTATAATAATTACGTCTTGTCCTCAAAACACTATTTGCATGTGGTTGTTGAATGAACATAAACACACAGTGTGTCCAGCCTTATGATGGTGACACCATCACAGGAGTGTCCTAGCTCGCCAGCTGATTTTGAAGCTGAAGCTCACAAATGGTCCAAAGATATTTTCTTCAACTCTTAGAAGCTTTTTATTATAAGTGTTCAATCCGGACTTGATGCCCTTGCATAATGACAAACGAAATGGCACAGAGATGATGGCCACACTGTGAGCGGAGATGTGCTTGGTAAATAAAGTAGTGTACAACTGAAATGTTGTCAAAAGAATAAGGTAAAAGTAGAACCGGCCACATCATTAGCTACACCTGCCTTGTCTAACGAATGAGTCAATCGTTCATTCCAATATTTTGCTTACTTTGGTTAGTAGTCATGGTGTTAAATATAAATATACACTGCTTCATCTATACCCCTCAAAACAGACCATCAGTATCTTTCCAAAGGCAGAATATTTCATGTTTTTTTTGTTTACTTTAGTCTACTGTTCAGTTTTTGTTGTTGAAAAACTAATTGAAAAAAATTATAATTTAAATATGTTGCCATTTTGCTTTAGTTGGTTTAAAAATAAAATCTAAATTGTAATACTTAATTTCATTTTGTTTTACTTTTCCCCCAAAAAAGTAATCATTTAAAATAATTAAGTAAAATGCTAAATATTTTTATAATTTTGTGATTTTATTTTATTGTTTAACTTGTTTTCAAAAGTAGTCATTTCAAAATATATTTTTAAAAATGTAAATACTTAAAATTTGTTTTAGAATGTAATAAAATAAAATGATTTAAATTAAATAAAAATGTTGACTATTGTATTATTTTCTCACTTTATTTTAGTTGATTTAAAAAATAAACATTTTAAAATGTTTAATTTGTCACTTTAATTTTGTTATGTTTATTTATTATTTAAAATAATGAATTAAAAATATTTTATTATATATTAATTTAATTATATAATTGATTACATATTTTGCTATGTTATTTTACTGTTAACTTGTTTTGAAAAAAAAAAAGTCATTTTAAATGTAGTTTAAAAATCATAATTCTTAAATTTTTTGGTTTTATTATTTAACATAAATGATTTAAAATAACACATTGAAGGTTTAATATATTATTATCTTGCCATATTATTCATTTATTTTTTTTGTGTGAATTTATTTTTAACTCGCCTAAAAAAAATTGTCATTTAAAATTTTTAAATATTTTAATTTCTGGTCTTAATATTAAAAAATAAGATGATTTAAAATAACACATTAAAATGTAAAATATGTTACTATTTTGTCATTTTATTGATTTTTATTAAGCTTTATCTTATTTTTAACTTTCTTAAAAATAGCCATTTTTAAATATAATTTAAAAAATGTAAATACTTAAATGTTTTGTTTTTTTTATTTAATCAAATAAAATGATTTCAAATAAATGAAAATGGTAAAATATTTTCATGTTTTGTCATTTGATTAGACTTTCAGTTTCATTATTTATCATTTTTATTCAATCTATTAACTACGGAGGAAGACATGGCCAGTAACGTTTGCACTGATGCGAGTGCTAACACACGATGAGGTGTCCTGCCTGATCCGCCGATATTAGACCAGTAAAGCAGGTTAAGTGAGGTTGCCATGGCAATGACAGAGACCTGATTCTCCTAGTTATAAGCCATAGGGTAATTTAAACTCCAATGACTACACTGAGTCTACAATCCATCATAGTAAAAAGTGTTGAATGTGTGTGCCCAGGGCATGTTGTATACAGCGGTGTCGCATGTACAAGTAGTGTTTAGCCCGAGGCGTGTAATAACACAGCATGTCATGTAGATTCAAGGTAGTTTTAACAGCCACAGGGTCAAACTGTCACCAAAGTACGACAAAGTCCGGTTAAAGTGACAAAGAAAGTGAACATTTACAATGACTACAGGAAACATGTTTTGTAAGTCAAAATGAGCAGGGTACACTATGCAGATTTTTGTCTTTTTTTTTTGGTTAACATTAAAATGGAAGCCAAAGTGCAAATACCCTCTAATGTGGAAACGTATCTTTTATTTGAACATGTAAATGTTAAGCAATGTACTGTGGTGTGGCTAAACATTCATTTGTATGGCCTACATAAAAGGGGAAAAATATTAGCTTTTCCATCCATCTTCTATGCCGCTTCTCCTCATTAGGGTCGTGGGGGCATGCTGGAGCCTATCCCAGCTGACTTCGGGCGACAGGCGGGGTACACCCTGGACTGGTCGCCAGCCAATGGCAGGGCACATATAGACAAACAACCATTCACACTCACATTCATACCTATGGACAATTTAGAGTCACCAATTAACCTAACATGCATGTTTTTGGAATGTGGGAGGAAACCGGAGTACCCGGAGAAAACCCACGCACGCACGGGCAGAACGTTCAAACTCCACACAGAGATGCCCAAGGGAGAATCGAACCCAGGTCTTCCCAATCTCCTGACTATGAGGCCAACCACCAGACCTATCATAAACATATTGTTCAAAAAACTGTACAGTATTTGATTTGATGGTACAGGTCTACACAATGTTATGGACAGTGAGTGTATTTGCAAAAAATAAATAAATAACACAAAATTCAATTTAAAAAAATCAATAAATAAAATCTAATTAAACTACAAAAGCACCGCGGGAGTGCAGACCTCCACCAAGCACCACAGTTCTCCCCATACTATGATTTACACCATAAATATTAGTTTATTTTATCTACATATTTAGATTCCTTGACCATGAAAACATTCATAATGATATAAATATCAGTTCAGTAGTTATTCACAAAAATCACATTTCCCGTAATGACGTTTTTCTTCTGGATCTAGCTCCATAGCTTTTGAAGATGCAACAAATCCTTGGCGCATCCCAGACTCCACAGTGTCTTAGATATATATCATGGTATTTGTTGCATGTTTATAGCTTTATGTGTTGTCTTCCTGTGATGAAAATTCCAAAGGTCCCCTACTTTTTCCATATTCTGGATCGTAGTATCCGGAATTATTCCATTATCTGGATCAGTCTTTGGTATTTTGTAGAACCTGTTGGAAACTTGTCCTGTATTTTTTTGCCAAGTGCTCTGACCATTTTTTTGTGGAGTTATACGCACAAATGCCAAAAACGGTTCTATCTCGCAATGTTAAAGAATCCTTTAAATCACTTACTTCCATATCCCATTTCCGACAATTCCTGAAAGTTTCATCCAAATCCACAAACGGACAAGCACACAGATACAACTTCAAAAATTTAAAATACAACAAAATAATAATTGAAAATGGTGTTGTAATCTTACTAGGACAAAGCTGTGCATTTTTGCAAAGAACATTTTTAATCTTGGGAAAGTTGTATTTTTGTGTTTGTAAATGATCGGTTAACTCGGATGACATTGAATCAACAGCGCCTCTGCTGGTTGTAACCAACCACTGCACCCCGTGTCATCTGTTGCTTCATGACACAATTAATCATCAATCACTTCCACACAATTGATGAGGTCAAATTAGTCCAAATAGATGATTTTTTTTTTTTTGAGCCAGAGAATCTTACTAAGAATATCTCATGAAGTACAAAACTATGGAATGCCAGAGATTACAAAGCCTTTTAAAATAGAACGCGGCCACATGGGGTTTCATTGTGAATGAAACTCTGCAGGTGTAAGCACGTATTCGTTAGCCGTGTTAGCATTAGCCTGCAATTTATCTGGCACAGTAGCTAGTTAATATGTGTATGTCGGACTTTTGCGAGCTAAATTAGCCACAAGAGAAATTAAAGAGGAAGGTAAGGATAAATTAGCCACCACTAAGAGCTAATGTATTAGCTCTATAGGTGTTGATACCAGGCACAAAAGTCAGTAGTCACTGTATTATCTGTGTTAGCATTAGCCTACCACTTGTACAAGACTTGTCGGCCATGTTTGACATACTAATTAAATTAGCCAAAAGAGAAACAAAAGAGGACTGTAAAGCTAATTATGCAATGTCTTTATACAACAGCTCGTCACATATTAGCCATGTTCGCATTAGCCTGCAACTGGTGCATGTTTGACGCCTGTCCAAACACCTGTTTGCTAGCGCAATTAGCCACAGCCACTTTTATAAACTCAGATCCAAACGGTGGTGAGGCATTTGATTGCAACACTCGAGCAACTTTGTGTTAGCCTTTGTCTCGGGAGACTTGTCACAAGGTCTTATCTGTCCACATGTTCCCACCAGGCGCTCTCTTTCTTTCTACTTCTTTCCTAACCGAGAAACTGACTTTTCCAGCTAGTTCCTCTGCGGTGGGGAGGCATATATACCTAAATGTAACATGACTTTGCCTACCCAAACACACCACTTGAGTGAAGAAGGAAGCAAAACTGTCAAACAGTTTCTACACTAAAGCAAAAGATGAAATGACGCCAGAAATCCAACACATACGAGCAAACAGCTTGAAAACAATGAAGAAGAAAAAGCAACACCCTCGCCTGCATGAGAATAAGATGCCTACAGCAACTAAATTGTACTCACAGTTAAAAAAAAAAAGAAAAAAAAAAAAAAGCAGAGCGGTGCAGGTATCCTTCAGCTGCTGCTGTTTTTGATGATGATAGTTCACCTGTCCGTCTATGAAGACAAGTCGGAGAGCTTCTCGGAGGACCAGGAGGCTTTTCCCTCTTGTATGCAGAGCAGCAGCAGCAGCAAAGTCATTATTGCAAGAGGCAGCACTTCTCTGCTTCAACAACCAATGGAGGAAGAGGAGGAGGAGAGAAACTACTGGACTCACATTTGATCATCAGGCTTCCTTTGATATGTTTTCATTATTGTGCATATAGAGCAGTTTATAATATTTGGGCATATGGGAAAGGAACATTTTCAGGAAAAATAGGCCTCGTGCCCGTAATAATGTCTATTTTTGACACACGGCTCATCCCCACCTGCTTCAAAACCCTCCTGTTATAAAGGTGCAATAAAAGTGCCTGTTGTAATTAAGTTGGATTCAGATCCAGCAATTGCCATTCTTCTTTCTCGACACAATCCAGGTTTAAACCTGAAATATGCCTCACACCCTTATTAAATGCATTTAAAGTGTAAAATGTCGAATGAATGACAATGTAAGATCAACAGATGGAATCGGAGTCACGGTGTAGCCTTTAGCCTGGCAATGTATAAATGAGATAATTCAGGTCAAATGTACACCTTACATGTAGCAATGTTAAAAAAAAGCCCACAATTTTTACACAGTATGTCTTTATGCTTCACTGATAATGTTTATTCATCAAATGTTGAGATTTCGCACTTTGTTCGGTGGTCCTTGAACTAGTGACAAGACACGTTTTTGAGGCTGGACTGTCTGTTCAAGCTCGTGCTAACAAAGCCAAACAAACGTTTGCGTCTCATAGCACGCAACCACGGTGTGTTCAAGGTGGAGATGTGAGTCACGTACGAGTCATTCAAATCATGACTTGTGCAACTGTTACCATAACTACACTGGTATAAATGCATTACCTCATGGACAAAGCAACAGATGTGGTCTTTCTCCTTTCTCCTTCCTCCTTCCTGCCTGCCTGCGCTGCATCAAAGACATGGAGTTAAAATGGCAAACACGCAAAACATGTTTTACTCATGCCAGCGATTCACAAACAAACACAGTGTGGTTTGCAAATATAAAACATCGTTCGCAAACGATGCATGTTGTTTTGCAAATAAGAAAGGTACCTATCAAACAAATATATGCTGCTTCAGAAACAACGTTTTACACATAAAAAAGTAACATATTTCTTCAATTACAAAAAAACAGAACAACTTCAAGTACAAAAAAGCAACTACGAAAAACTGTCATGTGACTTTTTGCACTATTTTTCCACCTGGGCTTGAGTAAAACATGTTTTGTGTGTTGGTGAGGTTCTGGCATCACTCGCTCAGCCCCCGCGAGTTCCACTAACTCATATGTGCTCGACGAAGACTCAAATTTCACTGACTCACTGATGGTGGACAAAGGCTTGAGATTCACTGACTCACGGTTTGACGAAGACTCGCGTTTCACCGCCTCACAGGTGCGCGGTGAAGAATCGAGATTCAATGGCTGACGAGCGCTCGGCGAAGATTCACGCTTCACTGATGCAGCTTTTTTGCACGTGTGGTAATTTCTCTGTGACGGGTGACTCGAGTGGATGGAGTACTCGATTCACTTCAGCGAGTGACTCATAAGAACTCGAGTCAGTAAAAGGAATAAAGTTTCCCATCACGACTTGAAGGACTGTCAAACAAAGTGCGATATCGCAACGTTAGTCAAAAAAACATAATCGGTGAAGCATAAACACATAAACAAGTAATAATGGTGGGCTTTCTTAAAGGAAAACTAAGACTAAGACATATTTCTTTCCCTTTTCTGTGCGTTCTAATGGGAGAAAATGAGTTAGTATGAGCCAGCTAACAATGCACATCATGAGAGATTTTGACGCTAAACCCTAAAAAAAAATGCCAACAGTGTTACATTTACATAACTGACCTGTATATTAACCAAGCTAAAGTGATATTGTTATTGGAGCAGCTAACACAAAGAACTATATGTACCTGGCAGAGTAACACGACGCCTCGCTAGCTGCTAGTCTCAGCGTCACTCCCAACGCCCCAAGACAGACGGAAGAGTGGATACTACTGGCTCTCAATTTCGCTACAAAGATTCAACAAGATGCTCGTTTGCTGTCAGCATTTTTTTACCTGAGGACTGGAGCACAAGTCTTGCCAGCCTTCCCAATGAGAGCGGACACCGTAAATGTCGCCGCTGTTTCTATGCTGCCGTTGTTGACGGAAGTTGCGTTAGCTCCTATGGGCTATGCCAAATCAATGCACCTAGGAAATTAAATTAATTAATTAATTAATTTAATTCAATCATCAAAATACGGCAAGATACTACATGTATACTACAAGTATTACATGTTTTCATCTATGTACTTGTTAATGCAAATGTCAAAATGCAAAATTCCAAAAAAAGTGCAGTTTTCTTTTAACAGGGTTATGCATGTACGTGATCCTACATCAGTAGAGACACACTTATTTATAAAGGAACCCTTGAAGAAAACAGTACAAGAAAAAAGGTAGTGCCACCTGGTGGACAACTATACAAATGAAAAATTACAAGCCAGTGGTCCAAATTTAAATTGAAAATACAATATTGGATCCTACATTTTATCTTAGGTTAAATAATCGTTGGTTTAAAAAAATGACATTTTCAAATGTTTCCAACATTTCCAACGTTTTTGGCTGTAGGAAAAAAGTTTTGCTAAGTGTTGAAATTTTGGGCTAATTAAAAGGAACAGATAACAATCGTAACATGTAAAAAACAAAATAATAAAATCTATATCCTCTGGCAGATTGGACCTATATTCATTCAACACTTCCAAGATGGCATAGAAAAAGTGAATGGCAGAAAATGTACTTAGGCACGGGTGTCCAAACATTCTCCAGAGAAGGCCACATACTGCAAAAGATGAAAGAGCTATTTTGCTAATTTGTTATATATATATATATATATATATATATATATATATATATATATAGCAAGAAAAAACTACATCTCAGCTTTGTGATACAAGTGAAAAAGCGTGTTATTAGTATGAGCTTGGTACTCGTCTTTTTTCAACATTTTTGCTGTTTTTTTTTCCCCCCCCAAATATTTCACCTTTCTTCTTAAATAACCTTCATAAATGTTCTTTTCATAATATAATGGCTTTATTTCCATATTTTTACGATATTCACATAGTATAACTTTTGCCCAACCTAATTTTCCACAAATTACAACTTTATTTTGTTTTGTTTCTCATAATATTGCAACTTAAAAAAATACATATTTTTTTCTTAAATATTTCAACTCCATTGTACTAAAATTACATTATTTTCCCTCATAATTTCCTCAATATATTAATTCTCACAATATTTTTTTCCCCTCGTTACAATATTACTTATTTCTCTTAATAGCTTTACTTTTTTATTATTATATATAATAAAATTTCAGCTGGGTTTTTTTCGATTAACTATTTCAGCTTTGTTGTAGTAAATTTTGTTTGACGTTATTTTTGCTCAAAACATTACTCTTGTAAAATTACAATATTTTCTCATTACAACTTTATTCTCTTAATATTTTTGGCTTTATTCTTGTAAAATTCCTGCTGATTTATTTATTTTTGCTGTTTTTTTTTGTTTGATTTCTTGTTAAAGTATATTTTTAGAATGTACCGCAAGTCCACCCACCCATCCATCCATCCATCCATCCATTTTCTATGCCGCTTCTCCTCCTTAGGGTTGAGGGGGTATGCTGGAGCCTATCCCAGCTGACTTTGGGCGAGAGGCAGGGTACACCCTGGACTGGTCGCCAGCCAATCGCAGGGCACATATAGACAAACAACCATTCACACTCACATTCATACCTATGGACAATTTAGAGTCTCCAATTAACCTAACATGCATGTTTTTGGAATGTGGGAGGAAACCGGAGTACCCGGAGAAAACCCACACACGCACGGGGAGAACATGCAAACTCTACACAGAGATGCCCAACAGAGATTCGAACCTGTACCTCAAGTCAACTAACAAAAAACAGCTGCGGGCTGCACTTTGGACACCCCTGTTCAAAAGTAAAAGAACACAAGTTGAGATAATTGACTATAATATACTAGAAATATTCACTTACGGTTTGTGCATGACAATCAAGAAAGGAATACTCCATGTTTGGAACACACACACACACACACACACACACACACCAGTGACACAGGAGGCAGCATGGAGGTCTTCCCACGCCCTCCTGCCCCTCCCTTAGGACTGAGACATCTCCCACAGGCTGAGCTCTAAATAGACTGCACCCCCAAAACCTTCAAACACACTTGTACACACTCACACACACACACAATCATGCATGGACGCCCCCTCCACTCGTCACAGTGGTTACAGTGTGTGCTAATCAATTACTGCTAATAATAGTGAGACACAAACAGTATAGCAGTGAAACGTTTGAACACACCTTCTCCGTGAACAACAAGAGAAAGCCTCTCTTTACTTTTGAGTGGTGCTGTTCTGCAACCCCCTTTTATTCTGTGGACACTAACAAATGTAACAGCATGGGGGAACTTAACAGGAATGTTAAGCCTAAATAAATTCCTCACGACCGTAACACAGGAAGTAACACTGAATAAACAGCAGACATATTTGTAGTCCTTTCCTATTTATCCAAACTTGGAATTAAAAGTCATTCTGGAGGCTTGCTATGTTACTGATTCGGAGTGCAAGCCACATAAGCCTTCCCCCATGTGCCATTCAAGATGATCTAGGTGCAACTGCTTCAGAAACAACAGTAGAATAAAAGACATATTCTTTGGAGATAATAGTCATAACCATACTGTGTACAGTCGTCCCTCTCCATCGCGGTTCCAACATCGCTCCCTCACTCTATCACGGGTTTTAAAAAATTCATTAATAAATGATCGCTGTTTTGTGATTGACTATGGCCTATTATTAGTCCAAAAACACGCATATTTAAGCAAACATTATGTATTCTTGGGCCAAATCAAGCATGTTCAAGCATAACAATTTTCTAAATAAAGCAAAATACAACAACGACAGTTTAAGGTAAGGCAATACAAGACGTTGATGACCTGCCTAGACTGGCCACTAGGTGTCAGTAATAGCATGAACCAGACTTGATAGCCAACGACAGGTTTTTATGAATTTAGCATTATTTATCCCACAACAGGCACAATAACAAAAACATAATAATAATAATAATAATATCATCATCATCATAACACAGGCTACTGTTATGGCCGTATGCCACCTAAAGCTCAACTTTGAATGCCCGACGTTACTTCCTTCCTTCCTGTTACTTCCTGCTTGTGGACAAGTGTTTTTTGACAAGTGTTTTTTGAAACACACGAGCACAAGTCTTATTATTGTCTTACATGGCCTATGTTCTCTGATTAGATCTACAGGGTCAGGCAAAATGATCTGACACATTTGTAGGTTGAATATAAGGCAAATAAAGTAAAGAAACAAAAAAGTGTTTTTATTTTTGAAAAGTACATATAATACAATTTTTTTTCCCATATAATGCTATTTTGTTTTGTTTCTTTATAATGCCATTGTTTTTCGTTTCTTTTTCAGTTACTGCCATGAATTGGACTGGTGAGCATCGCGCTTTCATTGTGGAAACGTTTAGCAAAACAAACAAATCTGTACCTGCAACACAACGAGCGTTCGTTCCGTTTGCACTTCAATCTTGGTAGACATGATCCCATACCAGCTCCAAACACCATCTTGTTATGGGTTACCAACTTCAGAGCTACTGGATCTACATTGAGTGTGTGGACAATAATGGATCCCATTTGACTGATTTAATTTTTAAAACATAATGAAACAGAATGGCATTATATGTACTTTTCGAAAATAAAAACACTGTTTCTTTACTTTATTTGCCTTTTATTTAACCTACAAATGTGTCAGATCATTTTGTAAGACCCTGTATTATATTTGGTCATATGAGTGTAAAGGTGACTATAGGGGTGTTATTTCATGGCTAGAGGCTCTAATAATGGCAACAATTTTATTTAGAAAGTCAAACAGGTTTTCTACGCTCTTCGTTTATTAATTAATCAGACTTCACAAAAATTCACTTGTGTGGAACAAATTAACGGCGATAAACGAGGGGTTACTGAATTAGCTTAGTACAGCTGTATCCAATTACAACACTACAGCAGGTTTAAAGTCATATTAATTCACTTTTAAAGCATTTTTGTCATACGTTAACTTACAAACTCGACAAATTTATGATTATGGCATGCACAGATGTTTGATGTGGCTCGGGTTTAAACGAAGAAAAAAGAAACAAAAAGAAGCAACAGATAAAAGTTAGTTTGTATTTCAAAACATAATTGTTTGGCTTTTCATGTATTTTTACGCACCTTTCGCCTCTCCAAAACCCATGTTCCTCCTCCAGCCTCCATTACGATTGCATGCGCAAGGGCTATGGCCAATTATGCTAATGTGATGACGTCATCCAGTGAAACTCGGTAGACTCTAAACATTAAAAAAAATGTTTTTCTTAATCATTTTTGATTACAGCGTACAGCTTATAAATTACATTCAGAATCTCACAAAATGAAAAATTGTGCAGATACGACATACTTCTAAAACAAGAGGTCTCTGTTGGTCTGTGCAAATTTCTACAGTAAAATCTACTGTGTCACCGACACAGGATACCATATAGCAAGCAGTATGGGACTTTAGGATAGATGAGCGAGTACACCACTATCTGTATGTCTAAATTACCCGTATGTGTACTCGTAGTCTGCCGGGCATAAACCGGAAGTAGGCGTGGTTTAACCGGAAATGGGTGGGCCTTAAATTGTACATTATTTTAAATGTGAAATTGACATGGATTGATCAGAAGTTGCTATATTTCTTGTTTCTTGAGGATTTTCTTTCATCACGATTACTGATGACGGAGGTGTACTCGTTTCATGCTCGTATTCGGCAAAAATGCATTATCCGTAACGGATACTTGTGATAGCAGAGTATATCTGGCTCATCCCTTGACTTTCGTACTTTGTTGTAAAGTAAAAGAGATCCCTGCAGAAAAATGGATGATGTTGAAATTGTTAATTGCTCTTGTTTGAGGGGTGAAGCAGGTTAGAGGCAAGCGGGCGCTGCAGTCAGCAGATCTTGATGAACTCCCTACTATAGGTACTACGTATAATGATAGGTGTTGAATTTAAAAGTGCAGTTATGTGCCTCATTTCTATGCAAATCAGCAGCAAATTGATGTCATGTTAATGTAATAAAGCAGGCAAGGGATTCTGTGTCCCCAACTGAGGGCCATGGGCCCAACCTGCTCTCATCAATAACACACTCTCCAAGTCAGCCGCACTGTTTCTTCTTCAAGGTCGACTACTTTGTTAGAGAATGTCACGGGTGTAACAAAGTCAAATGTGACCTTTTCCACTTTTTAACAGTGCAACAGTGCTTGTGTCCCCAAATGTTGTTATGTAAATTCAAATGTGACCTTTTGTTTTGTTTTTCTAACAGTACACATTGTCTCAGCCCAAACTTTACAACACCTTTAAATGGACTTAAATATTTTTTTTTGAAAATATATGTACCCAACTAACAACATTGGACAGGCTAGCTTTTTATGACAGTATATCTTCTCAAGGGACATTACAATAGAAAAGAAACTTTGCGAGAGTTTTAGAGTGGTCTGTGTACAGCTTGTCTAGCAGTATAGTAATCACTCACCACTTCGCGGTTCAAATTTCGCAGCTTCACTCCGTCATGGTTTTTGAAAAATCTATTAATCAATCATGCCTTTCGTGGTTGAACACGGCCTAGTATTAGACAAAAAATATGCACATTTAAGCAAACCTTGTGCATTTTTTCCTCCATTAAGCATTTTCCAGCATAAAAATGACTAAATCAAATAAAACACAAATATAAGGCATTCAGAAGATGCACTGATATTTGATGTTCTGATATTTAGTATTCTACACTGGTCACTAGGTGCCGGCAATGTTAATGCTGCTGTTTGATGAGACACAAGCACCAGACTTGATCGCAGGGACAGCAGGCTTTTATTGCAGGTTTGACATATCTCGGAACAGGCACAATAATGCCTAATAAAAACACAGGCTACTGTTGCTGCAGTAACCCACCCCGAGCAAAAACTCAACTCTAACCCGCTGACGTCATTCCCTGTCCGCCCACTAGGAACACATTTACAGCAACACACACAAGCACAAGTCGTATTTATGTCTTAATTTGTTTTTCTTTTTATTATGTCTACTATATTGCGGAATACACGTTTGAAGTTGATGTATTTAGAAGTCATAAATGTAAAGTTGACTAAAGGGTGTCATTTCATGTGCAATTAGAAGTTCGTAAACAGGTTTTCTATGCTCTAACTACAAAAATATTCCTATTTTTAAATAAGGAATTCTACTTTGTGGAATCAATTAACTGCAATAAACGAGGAACCTAAAAATCCTGTGTGAGAAATACCGTCAACATCAAAAAGAAGTGCACCACATCTCCATAGACTTCAATAAAGCTTTAGACAGGGTGCGGCAAGAAGCCCTATGGGACACTATGAAGAGATACAACATGGGATCAAAAATCATAACAGCGATACAGCATCTATACGACCAAGCGGAGCCTTCAATAGTAGTCCGACAAGGCCGCCTACTCTCCCCAATCTTATCCAATATATTTCTAGAACGAATTATGTCGGAAGCACTTCATGACCATAAAGGTTCAGTATCGATTGGAGGTAGAACCATCACCAACCTGAGATTCGCAGGGAGCACTTTCAATATTAGTGCAGACCTGCCAACATGTATGAATTTGTCGTACTCGGCAGGCAATTTCACTCTTGAATACACTTGTATGCTTCACTGCTCTCCATTTTGTTGCATTTCGCTGGTTTCAGTTTCAAGTTCATTCTGTACAGTACAGATAAATACAGTAGATATCAGTTTCTGTGGGGTATGACAGAAAAGAACCACTGAATTAACCAAACATGTTTGGTTTGCATATTTTTGGAATGTGGGAGGAAACCGGAGTACCCAGAGAAAACCCCCCCACACACACGGGGAGAACATGCAAACTCCACACAGAAATGCCCAACGGCGATTCGAACCCAGATTTTCCCGATCTCCTGTGTGGCCAACATGCTAACCACTACCTAGTGTCCCTCGCTCATTAACACATTAGAGTGGGAATGTCTTTGAGGCTTGCAACTCCGCTTCTTAACACATCTCATTCACGCCTTGTCTGTCAGAGAATAATAAAACGTAGCAGGACAATATTCAGTGTTGCTGGCCTGGTGACTCAAAAAAGATAAATCTAGCACGTTTTGGTATTGAACAACGTGTCGCTTTTCAGGTTTTGCTGTACAATATAACATCACAATATCGACATACTGCGGGAACACCACCCACGACATACTGACATATCGATATCTAAGCTCTTATATTTTGCTAGGCGTTAAAGTGCTTTTAATAGCTGCAGTAAGTCTTAATGTTGTCTTGCATGTAGGTGGTGGTTGTAGCCGTGTGTGGGATCGTTCTGTGCTACTTCATTACCACCACTTTAATCCCCTTTGTTGCCTTTAATGGCCGATCTTGCAATGAAAGAAAGTAGCGCAAAGAAAATGGGAACAATAAGTGTCTTGAGGAGAGCAGATAAACTACAAGAGCAAATGAGATTAAGCTGCAGGACCAGACGGGCTCTCCTTGAACAAGCCTGAAAGAAAATGTGGAACAGGAATTAATAACTTTTAGAAAAAGGAAATTTTCCATCACCACTGATTTATTCCAATTGTCAGTGAAGGCAGCACATTCCATATAGGTTTGTCCCGAAAGCTCAGCGGCCCAAAAATGTCATTCAACTTTCAAATGAGGATTTAGAAAGCAATGAAAGGTTTATCTGTTAAATACTAACATAGTGTGTGTGTGAGCACAATGGGACAAATTGGTTCTCCCTGATTGCCACAGCCATAATGACTGTGCAGCCTCACCTATTCCCACTGTGTTTAGTTTTAGCAGTGAAAAAGAAAAAAAACACAAAGATCTTTAACAGTGTGCTTTTCGGCGAGCAAGAGGAGTCTTAACAATGGCAAGTGGATGATCATGATCATTTGGATTTTTTGATTTAAAAAACTGGGTGGTAACCATGATGAATGTGTAATGAGTAACTCGAGAGGTGTCTTTGTTTGGAGGGAGTTCTACGATTCCGCCGTGGTTGGAAGAACTTGCACAAAGAGAGTTTTGGTGTCCAGAGAGTTTACTGGCGAATCTGCCGGTACCTCTGAAAGAAACAGAGACATGATGAGTGACATGGTTAATAATCTTACCTGTATCCATAAGCCAGGAAAGAAGTGTTAAGGTTCAGGTGAAAACGTTCCATTGAAGGAGGTGACCATACCAATTAGGGGTGTCACAGTACATGTATCGTAATCAGACTTTTTGGTATGGAACATTGGGTACGGTACAGAGGCAGTAATAATAATTATCATTGTCATTATAATAATATCCTAGCACACGTTTTATTATTACTATTATTACTAAAACAATACGTTGCAAACTATTATATTATATGTTTATAAATGTTTATAATTTTTTTATCTGCATTTTTTATTTTATGAATTGTAATTAGTGGAGAATTACTTGCTAGTAATTTGCAGTTTTTTTCATCATTAATGTTGTTTACACAAAATGGCAAGCAGTTTTATGTTTTTGTGTTGTTCCCTGTGTAAAAAAAAGCAACCATGACCTTAAAACTCAAGTAAGTACAGAACTGTGACCATGGCGTACCGTTACACCCTTAATGCTAATCTATCAAGAATGAGTATGTGTCTCACCTGACCATAGACAACTCGGCCATGTCCGCTAACATCACAACTTCCCTCACAATTGCCCCTGAATGCCCGCAATTTCTAAACCTGCGACTATATTGCAAAAAGCAGTCATCTTTGCGTCTTACCCCTACTGAGCTCCTGGTCCAGGTAGAGTCTGAGTCGTCTACCGCGGAGGCCAAAAACCTTGGCGACTTCCGACAGCATGCCCGAGTAGTCAAGCCCGTTCTGGCCCGCTGGGTTGACCAGCAGCAGGGTGCCCACTTCTCCTGTTTGGCACTCTGCAGGAGGCAAGGACAGAGACACACTTTACTAATGAGTTTACAAATGAGGACATTGATGTAGCTGACCAGAAGGAGGCGCTATAATGAAACAATTTGTCTCCATTAGAAACAATGAAAATAGAAATGATCTCTTCCAGGGTTAAACTGTCACCATCATAAAAGATTTGGGAGCAATAAAACACTAAATCATAAATGTTAACTTTGATGAGAAGCAATGACCTACAGGTTAATAAAGTGTCGGAGCTAAAAGAAAAAGCCTACAACTTGGAAAGGTCTTGTTTGACATCATGCATGATGGTGGTCAGTGCTGACTTGTACGACTTTAGAGGGTGCACTTTAGTTCTTTTGAAAATAACTGTCACAAGCGGGACCACTGCTTTAACTTGACTCAGTTTGTGTTTTTGTGTGTTATTTTACCAGCTGGCCGTGCATTGCAGAGCACCAGGTTCACATAAGGACACAAGAGGGCGCTGGTGGTGGGGGCGGGGCTGGAGGAGGAGGAGTCTGTTGTCATCAACAAGGTTTTGCCGGTCAGGGTTTGCAAGTCCATTTTACTGGTCAACTCTGTGTACAGAAAATGAGTATTGCACATTAGCTATTTTTGTACATGTGAATGTGGTTTATGTTCAAATGTGGACTTGTGTGACATATGAGGCAAATTTCTGCTAAAAAAAAAACAAGTGTTCACCTTTGCCATTGTTAAAGAGCTTAAGTTTGGAATTGTTGGTTCGAAAGATGTTGCTGCACACTCTCTTCAGCTTGTCCACATCCAGACCGTTATCACCCTTGGGGTTCTCCAGCAACACCATCCCTTCTGAACAGGAGAGCAGTCATATAAGGGATACAGTCGTCCCATTTGTTGAGGTTAATTGTTTCCAGACTCAACCGCGATAAGTGAATTCCCACGAAATAGGATTCAATATTAACAAATGAAATATCTTCGTAGTTAGAGCATAGAAATCCTGTTTATGACCTTCTAAAAACGTTACGTAGCATTATTAGAGATCCGTGGACATGAAATAACACCCCTACAGCCACCTTTATACTCGTATTACCTAATATACCTAACATGATACGCAATAAGACATAACTCACATTAGCATTGGGAAAGTTAATTGTTATAGTATCTCCAGCATAATGTGCCTTGATCGCATTGCATCGATGCGAATCTATCATCCGTCCTCACTATGACTATCTTTGTTCACACCACATTGCACAACTCTTATTCGTAGCCCAGGCTACGATATCATTGCAGGGACACAAGAGACGGCCGCCACTTTAAGCATTAGAAAGCTACCAGGCTAACTAGTTAGCCTCCAATGTATTTATTCTAACTTAAGAATGGCTTTGAATCTGGGTGGGGAAGAAGGACAATGAAAGAAGACAAAAAGCCGCACAGCCGCAGATTTTTGAGGGACAACCCACCATTTTGTACCTATAATCTCCACATTTGATTGGTATTTACATTCTTACACACACATCACAAACCATCAGGATCTTATCACCCCAAATGCCCACTTCACTCACGGTGTAACCAAAAGTAACATGTGAAACATACGATCTAACTGTAGCACACGGACTATGCAGGTATGGAAATAGATGCGTACACACTAATATACGTGCAAAACTACTATTTTAGACTAACTTATAACCAGCCAGGCATGCTAGGAAGCCAATGCACGCACTTTTCCAACAAAAAGTTACCCAGCATGCATTGCAGGTTATAAATGTATAAATTGTATTGTTTTGCATATACAGTATATTAGTGTGTAAGCGTTTCTATTAAGTGGAACTATTTCGTTAACGGCATAGTCTGTGTGGTGCAGTTACACTGGGTGCTACACCTGTTTTAATTTTTATATTTGGTTGCACTGTGAGTGAGGGAGGCATTTGGTTTGATTACCTACTGTTGGTTTGTGTTGGTGTCACAAAATAAGACATTTTAATGGGTGTGGAATTTTGCCATTTATGGGTGGTCTCTGAAAGTAACCCGCATCAAAAGTAGCAATCTACTGTGCATGGCAAACAAATATATTGTCATTTAATATAATATTAATTACAATCAACAAGCAAGTGTTCATATTTGGCTTTTTTTATGTTATACCTTGTTCATTGCCCTTGACCGTCACTCTGAGGTTGACGTAAGCACAAGCTGGACCATTTAAAGGAGCCCGCGGTGCCAAAGATCCCTTTACAATCGTTAGCTCCAAGTCTGAGCCCTTCAGCTGCACCAAGCATGGCCGAGGAGGGGGGAGGAGAAAGAAACACACACTCAATGAGGAGAAAACACACTCAATTCAGTATATTCTGACACTTACATGTCTTTTTGCTAATACAGTTGAACCTCCAATGTTAAACACAATGACTGCTTGACTTTCATGTTATTGTGACTTTGAAACAATGTAAATATTAATATTATATTATTGCCATTAGAAAATGTCCAAATATGTTAACCACTGTATAATAAAACAACAGAATAAAACAAGTAAAATGGCTCACCCTTTCAAAACGGCTGATACAGAATGATACTGTCACCTTTTATAGGTATTGCTAGACATCAGTATAGTGTAGTGCCTAGGTTGTCACAGTGAGTGAGGATTCCCCAAAAATGAGGCTTCATCGTTGGTTGTATGTATTTTTTTTTTTTACTTCGGATACTGCCTTATCGTGTTTTTGAAACATTCCCCTTCAATTTGATATTATGTTAATATGCAGACTTAAACCATAGCCATCATTAGTAGACAAAAAATGATGCACAAATTCAACCCATTCAAATGGAAGAATGCCAACATCAAACTGGAATAAAAGAGATGTAGGATGGTCACTTATGTATTTATCAGTGCTCAAGTGAAACTTTCTCAAAATGTGACCATTCAAAATGTACATTTTTGAACCAGAATTACTATAAAATTAACCAATTGTTTATGTTTAATATTTCAAGTTAATGGAGATAAACAGGTTAATGGTTTTTTTAGGTGTGCAAGAGTACGAGATATATGGCTTCAGGTCAAATGTCTGAAGGGGTATGCAACTGTAAAAAGTTTGGGAACCATTGGTGTAGCGTATGCGTAACACGTGTATTTACATTAGCTTCTCACTGATTAAATAATTCTGATTATGTAATTGATAGTTAATTACTATCAATAACTAAAACCCAACTTTTAGAGGCATGTTTATCCAAAAAATAGGTATTAAAGTCCAAATTGTAAGAGGTTCCATTGTACGTATAGCGCATAATTTATGGTTAGCATCACACTTTTACTCCTCGCCGCCATCAATGATACCCTTCTGTGGTGGCATTAAGCCTGTTACGATAATCGATAAATCGATTAATCGAATGATCAAATTGACATGCATGCAAGTGTGCTTGTTTGCCTCGTCACTTTATCTCTCTATCGCTACCACACAGGCTGGATGCCTAGAGGGTTCACCCTGCAGCTGTGCTCCTGCAGTGCTACAGTGGAAAGAACAGAGAGCGAACCCTCGTGTCTCTCCTCCCCTCTTTGTCCGAGTACGTGGACGCAGGGCTACCTTGGCTAGCAGTAAGTTATCGTCGTGAGCAAGCATACGCTAACATGAATGAAGGCACCAAAGCTTTTCTAAGGCGAATGCCACAGTCCCAGTGTGGGAATATTTTGGTTTTGAACAGAATGAACAAGATGAGTGCATGAACACCGACACCAAAAAACTACCAATGGAGGTGCCGTAAAAAATGTACGCGTCACATAGTTTAGGTTTTAACGGTGTGTGCGCACTCCCACGACCTACATTCCGAACTCGGCGAGCATGCAGAACTCGCCACACCACCATTAATTTTTGATTAATGAAAAAAACTGTCTCAAAAAATGTTGTCAATAATATCGACAATAATTTGTAGCACAATTGTCAACCAGCAAAATGTTATTGTGACAGGCCTACGTGGCATCACAAAAAAGCCAAAGAAAAACGAATGACGATGGTTGGACTCTTGAGGTATATTATTCTACAAATCGTTCAACTTTGGAGGTGACATTTGCATACCTGCGTTTTCTCTTCAATGATGACGCCAGCAGCCTTGGGCACAGGGTAGCTCACGAGGGGAGCCTTTGTCGTTGCCAGAATAAAGTCGATGTGGGCCTTGATTACAGAGTCCAAGTACTCCCCCTCTGGCTGACAGCGGTAGTACACCGTTATTTCGTCAGATGGCACCAAATGGCCCTGGGTGAGATGAAACAGAGAATAAGGCAGATCTTCTAACAACATTCACCTGCTTTCATGTTTAGTAAGTATGGTTTCTGATTAGAAAATGAAACTTTTTTTTTTTCTTAACTGAACTAAATCTAGAGGAAGCGGTTACCTGCAGGAAGGAAGGTAAGGATGATGGGATTAACATGACAGGAGGATGTGAGGGTGGGATTTGAAAGAAAAATAAAGTGTGAGAATTTTTGTGTACATTTGTCTATCTATTGGATGAACCTTGACATGCTGAAAACCATTGATTCGCTGATTTCATCTTACTCTGCCACACTCTACACGTGCGGATGGATACAATTTCATGACTGTAACACACACACAAACTCGAACATACATACACACATGCTACAACTGCAGTATGCGGCTCAAGGACAGAGGAATAAAGTTAGATACAGAGGAGCGTTCAATCAATGGAGGAAGGTTTATAGGCTTTTGCTGCCAAGTCAAGGTACTGACCCTCTGTTGATGGGGGCTACCACTTGATTGTGTGTGTATGTGTGCACGTGTGGATAGATAAAAACAGGGAGAACTCCGGGTAGCAGAGAGGATCCTGATGAAGAATGGGTTGACCTGCTTCTGAACCTTGCATAAGCTCCCAACAACACTGTACGTTCACACAAATAGACCGCAGTACTAACCAACATGTCAATGAACGCTTGTAAATTAATTCCCATCCCCGCGGTGGAAAATTCCTCACAGATCGGGGTTTGAAATAAGAGTTGGAATGCAGCCTGGCCAGGATCCAGCCAACAACACCGCTGCTGCTGCTACTGCTCCTACTTCCACTACTATTACTGCGCAGACGGAAAAAAAAAAGTTGTTTGTTTCTTGAAAAAACAAGAGGTTGCTGGCTAATCCGTCTTTACTTCGCAGAGCACTTCAAAGCTCCAGTGCTAGAATCTGAAAGGGGCCAGACTGTAATTAAGCTGCCATTAATCCTGCCTTACGATGGAGAGAAAAAAGTCTAACTGTGACACGGCAATGGAAAGATTCCGCAAACGATCAAATTAGCATGAGAGCCATAAAAATGAAGTTGTGTTGTGGGGGGGCATCAAAGGAGGGGGGGAAAAACAACAACAAACAACTCCTCAGTTTATACTGGATGGAAATTATAGGCTTGAAAGTGAATATTTGCTTTAATTATGCAACCAATTTAGTGTGGGTTCACTTCCAAGTGATCATGTTTACGTGATTAGAAGTTAGAAGGTTAGAAGAAAACGCACCACACCCACTCAACTAGACATGCCAATAAAAAGCTGCAATAAAAATTCAAATTTGTCTATATATGGTCTGTCCGCACATTCGCGATACAGCATTCACGATCCCAAAAATTTTTGGTCAGATTTTTTTTTTTTTTACATGATAATACAGGTACATGTATCGCTGTTAGAATATTAGATGGTTATGTCTTTCTGGTTTACTGATACAGAAATCCCTGATTTATTGCGGTTAATTAGTTCCTGTGTGATAAGTGAATTTCAGCGAAATATCTTATAAATGAGATATTTCCGTAGTTTGTGCACAGAAAACCTGCTTATGACCTTCTAAATATGTTTTTAACATTATTAGAGCCCTCTAGACATGAAATAACATTCCATAGTCACCTTTGCACTTGTATGACACAATATAGTAGTCATTAGGGGTGTAACAATTCACTCATTACATTGATGCATCAATTTATATTCCTACGATTCAACAACATCGATCTGGTTCTCAAGTTTCCATTCAGGACGACATACAGTATACATCGATCTAACATTGTTTAAAAGGTAATCAATGGATTGAATCGATACTTGGAAATAAAGTACTGGATTCAAGCACGGCAGGCTTTAGATGGATGTGTGGGGTTTTTTTTTAGTACTTTTAATGATAAGGACGTTAAACGTTACTCGGTTTAGTCTGCCTGCGACATCATCGTCTTCCGGGTATGCGGTGGCCATGGGAGTTGTAGTGGATCTGTGAAACATGGTTGAGTCACTGCTGCTTCTTACGCTGAGCCGTACGTCAACATCGCCGCAAATTGGATGTGGCAAGAGTCGGAGAGGAAAAGACTCGTTTTACTGCCTAAACCAGGGGTCACCAACATTTTTTCCTTGTGAGAGCTACTTTTACAAAATTTTCAGAGCTTATTTTAAACCCAAACAAAGCGAATATGCTTGTTTTACCAAAACATTAACAAAATGCTGGTGTCCACAACTCACATTTTGTATTTCAGAATGCATTTCTTTCTACTGTTCTTTCATTATTAACTGAAAATCTGAATGAAAAGCAGGCTTGCGGGCACCTCATGTGGTCGTGGGGGGCTACCTGGTGCCCGCGGGCACCACGTTGGTGACCCCTGGCCTAAACAAAATCACAGGGAATGACCTTTCACAGGTAAGACTTAATTACCTCTGATAGTATTTGGCCCATAGACTGCATGATTTGGTCATTATAACATCGTTTTCAGAGCATAATATGCCAACGTTGTGGAAAACACTTTATTCCCACGCACAATTACTTCATTGTCATCTCCCACGCTGTCACTATTTTGAGACATACTCGCATACACATAAGCACATACACAAAACATGTCAGTCATGAATGTGCATCCCTGACACACATGCATAAACAAGCACACACAGTGCAGGCAGAACAAATGTGGAGTGATGAGATTAAGAATGTGGGATAGTTGACATCACTACCGCTTATCCTATCACAATATAATATAGACTCATACATGTTAGCATTGAGAGAGTTACTTGTTGCACTTGTGGCTTCTGTACAGTACTTCCTGCGTTGGCTACTATCTCATCAATGTAACACCAAGTGACCAGTCTAGATTACTCAGGGTTTGACATTGCAAAATTCCATACTTTTTCCAGACTTTATCTTGACTTAGTAAATAGAGACCTGCAATAATTAATAATGAATCGATGATTAATTGAAACTATGTTGGTATTTGATAAATGTTTTTCTCATTTAAAAATGTAAATATCCTTTGATTTCAGCCTCTCATATGTGAAAGTTTTTTATTCTCCTTAGTCGTCCATGAGAGCAGACCTATTATCTTTGTGTTTGTGTCGCTTGCCTTTTTGGCTACACAAGGGGCAAGCTACGATCACAATAAAACATGTACACAGTTTTACTGTTAAATCTGACAAGTGTCAGTCAAAACGGAGCATTATTATGCTCGTCAATGCAGAATGTTATCGTTGTACTAATATAATAGCTCAACCTGAAGCTATTCATTAAGCACCAGATGGCAACATTCAATTGGAGTGTGTGTCATAGTTGGTTTCCAGGGTTTGGTGTGCTCCTCAAATAAAGCCGCCTCACCTTTTTGCGTAGTTTCTGAACACGGTTGATGACCTCCCTGGCCACTCCCTCATCCACCATGGACTGGTCCGGGCTCACATCCAACAGCACCAGCACCTGTTTAGCACAGCCGGGACAAATGGGTGAGAGAGCAATATATACAATATTTCCTATATTGTCTTTGGGAAAAGTTCTTTTCAAATCTGAACTTCTGAATTGGAACTTCACCAGTGTTCCTGAACAGGTTGTAAACAGATTTGTAAAATATAAAGTACAAAAGCTTTTGTGGCTTTTGGATGGATGGATGAATTAATGGATATTGCACAGTTGCAGCAATATACCCGTTCCCTAGGTTCTGTGTGAAAGGCACAGGAAGATAAATGCTAGCTGCGTCAATTTTGCAAGATCGCTATGTGAGAGAGGCTCGAGTATGTAACAGCAGAGGGGGTATGGAAAGAGATGACGGAGGGTGAAGGCAACACTGAGCCGAGAGCACGAAAGACAGATGGGAGATGGAGAGGGAAAGAGAGTGAGTGAGGATAGCAGCAAATTAAAAAGGCCGCTCTGTAAACTGGTATTAAGGTGCAGTCGCGCGCTGTGTGTGTATGCGTGCGTGTGTGCGTGTGTGTGTGTGTGTATACGCTTGGTGGAGCACTGATTACTGATGGCCTGTGGGAAAGCCAGACGTGCTGGTTTCCACTTAGCTGAGAAATGATTTCCTGCATTGCACTCCTGGTAAGGAGGTTGGTGTGTGAGCAAGAGGACTGTCAGACGCGGACACACTATACAGTAATTTGTTCTCTCTCCGACACTTAATCTAGCTGCAAAGAGCAAGAGAGGTGGATGTGTACTTGTGTGTGTGCGCACCATGACTACTGTGTCAGTAACATTTCAAATGGGTCTCACAATGACTATTTAAGACTAACTGTAAAATACAGAAGACATGAATGATGCTCTGTGAAATAATGGTGCAACTGCACCAGTTGCAAAATGAAATGTACCTGTCAGTGGGTGTGGCTATCATGACTATTAAGGAAAAATCACAGTTACATTTTCACACATGATTTCTCATAGGATTTACCAAACAATGAACCCATACTATATTTGGTAAATACCAGGGGTGTTACAAGATCTCGCAAGATTAAAACGTGACGATATTTCTCGTCTAGAGAAAAGCTGTCTCACAAAAACAGGGCAGCTAGAAATGTCATTGATAATGTGAATGATAATACACGGAATATGGAAGTGGCAGTGCGCCAGGCAGGATTGGAACCGCACATTAAGTGTTTTACGCGCCCTAAAATCCTTGCAATCGTATCCTACCTGCACTCGGCGTCCCCAGCACTCATTTGTTATACCTGTTTTTTTTTCCCGGCAGAGTTCAGAGTGTAAAATGTCCAAGCAGAAGCTCTAGTAATTCTACATTTGATCAAAGTTACTTAAGATTAGTCAGATCAAAACACAATCTCTGCATATGACTTCTATAAAAACATGATTGTAGAGTCAACTTCAGACCTACTTTCGCACTCTAAGCATCATGGGAACAGTAGCTCTTTTAGCGTACACAAAGCTAATTGAATGCAATCTATTTTAAATGTCTTTACATAACTACACACCAACATAAATGGTTAGTAGTAGCAGCTACAACTGTCGGCATTATTTCAACTAACAATTTTTAAAACTTCATATTCTTTTTTTTTAAACTTCATATGGCTCTTCGCTGGTCACATACAGCAGAAAACAACTTTTAAAATATTAACCAGCTATCTGGCGAACTTTTTTCTTCAGTTTTCACCAAGCAGCAGCAGCGGGAGACAGCGGCGCCGCCAGGGAAGGCGAGCCGGCGTGCTCGTGAGGTTGAAGAAGAGCTTTTGGCTCTGCTCTTCCATCTACCCGTCTTGCCAACGTTCACTCCCTGGCTAACAAGATGGACGAATTGCTGCTTCTTTCCAACAACTTGCTTTGAACACTATCTACACCAGTGGTCTCAAACTCGCGGCACGCGGACCATTTGCGGCCCGCCAGGTCATACTTTGCGGCCTGCGACTAGATGTGGAAGAGTAGTGTAAAAATGCTACAAAAACTATTTATTTTTGATATGCTTCTGCTTTAGAGAGTTTACCTACTTGAAAGATGTGAGATGTTGTGTTTTATGAATGAGTTTAAAATTGCTTTACTGTTTTTCACACACTTGAACTAAAATAATGTTTACACTTATGATCCATAAAAACATCCTCATTCTTTTTGCACTATTGCTGCTTGTATTCTGGTAAAAAATATGCTGCAAAAATTCCACCAATTTTTTTGTTTTACCCTATCAGTGTATCGAGATATTATTGTTATCGTGAGCCATGCATTGCGTATCATACAATCCCAGCCGTATTTCCAATACTTCATGCGGCCCAGCGCCACCCAGACTCTACCTCCAGCGGCCCCCAGAGAAATAGAGTTTGAGACCCCTGCGCTGCGCATTGCGATAGGTAAGCTTACTTTTAATTAAATTATTTTTTAATGATATAGGTTAAGGTTTGTAGCTTTTTATACAAGACTCCGCTGAATTAAATTATATCGTCGTATCGTGATACGTCCCAAAAATATCGTGATATGATGCTAAGGTCAACCGTACACCCAACCGTAATTCATATGTCTATGGGGTAGCGCGAATACAAAAAAAAAAAAAACAACAACAACAAAACGTGGACATAGCAGGAGGGAAACGCAGTAGTTTGCTTACACGAGATGTTGTTTACAGCCACGCTAAGAAGCTAATTGTTGATGCTGTATCCAATAGTTTCACAACAGATATGTGTTAATTCCACGACAGGAGATATGCGATGTTACACATATCGGTATCGGCTGATATCGGAATCGGGAATTGAGAGTTGGAAAATATCGGCAAAAAAGGCAATATCGGACATCCCAAATTTTTTATATTATATATATATATATATATATATATATATATATAAAAAAAATTCTTATTACCTCCGCTAAGCGCAGTGCAAAGCTCAAGTGCAGCATGGAAGTTATGTTTTTGCCTGCATTTATTTGTCTGTCTGTGTTCAAAATAACATGAAAGATTCTGAATGGATTTGGATGAAATTTTCAGGAATTGTCAGAAATGGGATATGGAGGAAATGATTACATTTTGGGGGTGATCCAAAATATATATATTTTTTTATTTAAAATGTTCCCAAAATTCACACTTTTCCGTAAAACTGCTATTACCTACTACTACTTCCACATTTCTCAACTGATTCTCCCCATTCCACATCAACTCATTGAACAAAGTCAGGACATTCATACTATTAGCCACAGCACAAAAATTCTCAAAGTTTTTCTTCCAGAACGCAAAATGCCTTTGATCTAAACAGTTCTAGCCATTTCCACATTTCTCAACCGATTCAGACTAAGACTAAGATTAGCATGTTAGCATTGCTAACATGTTAAAGTTAGCATAGTAGCATTTTTACACATTTTCATACATAGACACTTGTATAAAGACTTAGCACTATCATGCTAGGTGTTAGCATTCTAATGTTAGCATTGCTAGCATGCTGTTGTTTCTACTAGCATTTTTATCACTTTTCATAGCTAGACATACAAACTCCACTATTATGGTAGGTGTTAGCACGCTAACGTTTAACATTAGCACTCTAAATATGTAGATAAAATAAATGTAGGAGTAATATTTATGGTGTAGATCACAATATGGGGGGAACTATGGCGCTTGGCGGAGGGCCACGCTCTCCAAGTGCTTTTCTAGTTATGATACATTATCATAACATTAGTGGCTAATTTGTTCTCAGATAATGGTGACATTTATATTGTTTGTATAATAATAATTTGGGGGACAACAAAGATTTCAAAATGCATTTGCATTGTTTTGTGACTCATTAAATTAAAAAGTCTGTCTATGTTATGATTTTATATTTTTTCATGGTACTTCTCTGAAAAATCATGTCAAAATCTTGATCTCGTAGAACCAATCTTGTGAGTTCAGTTTTAGCTGGAGTACGGCCACAACAGTACTCAGTGTTATTACTATGGTGATGATGATGATTATTGCTATTTTTGTGCTTGTTACAGATCATTTAAACCTGCAATAACTGTTGTTGACAGCGATCAAGTCTGGTGTGTCTTACTAGTGACACCTAGCGGCCAGTGTAGACTACAGTTTAACGTCCTTTATTCCCTTAACTGCATTCATATTTTAGTTATTCATTTTTCTGCTTTAAAATTCTTCATTTAGGTCAAGAATATGTACAATTGTCTTAATATGTCTATATATAACCACAAAACTGCAATAATTCATTATTTTTTTTTAAATCACGCCAAGTGGCAAGGGACAATAGACATTTTTTGACATACATTGTCATTTTTTTCATACACGCTTCCCATCCCTTGACTTTAAATTCCCAGTTTAATTGTTCAAGCGCCTGTAATACAGTACAGTAAACCGCAAGTAAACAACTGCAATAGTTAAAATAAAGCAATATTTCGAAGCGTAAACGTAATGCGTAAATTCGAGTTCCATTGTCAGCAGGACAATTCACCTGTGAGTCAGAGTGGGCTTCGTACTGCGCAGCTGAGTCACCGCTCTGGTTGAAAGTGTACATCAGCCTCAGGTCCTCCTCATGAAGCTCATGGCCGTCCACCACGATGGACCCTGCATTTAAAACACAGCATATGTCTATTGACTCATAGAATATGTACACCATCAGCAGGCAGCAGCATCCAGCAGAGGTTGTCTTATCTGTACACTCCAGTCCACACACACCAGTGGGTTGGGGCAGCAAGAAAGTAACTCACACCATAGAGACTCTACGTTCACAAAGACAGCCCACAAAGGCGAGAATTTCCTCTTTTGGGTGGCGGGGTATTCTCATTCAAACCCCATGTAAAGTGCTCCAGAGCCAATTATGAAAGCTGCAATAACAACAGCTACTTGAATGTTGAGCAGCTCAAAATCTCTGCTGTTTGCTTGTGATTACGTTATTCTCAAATTGTACTCGCACAAAAAAAATTAAAAAATCACTTGTTAAAATATCCAGAGCCTAAAAAACTGATATCAATATGAAACAATATTGTTTGCATGATAATACAGTGGATCCCCCACATAATCGCAATTTGGCATTTATGACCCCGCAAATTGACAGATTTCTGATCAAAACATACTCTTCAGTGCTTGTAATCTCCATAATTATGCTTTAAAGATTTACCCTACACTGCTGATAATTTATAAATATGTGGTAATGAATTATATACTGTAAAGTCAGCGTAGTAAGGAACTGCGTTGAAAGGCAGCACACAGTGGCAACACAACAAGTAACATGTGGACTACACAATGTAACTGTACCACATTGACTATGCGGGCATCAAAATAAATGCATACACATTAATATACATGTATACGAATACTTCTAATATACAACCCGCAAGGCATGCTGGCACGCCCACACACACACTGCCCCAACAGGATGGTGCAGCATGGCTTGCGGGTTATAAATGCTAGCATTGTTTTGCATGTATATTAGTGAGTAAGTGCTTATTTCGATACCCGCCTAGTCCATGTGGTGCAGTTACATTGTGTGTTTCGCATGTGTTATATGCTATTTTTGGCTGCACCGTAAGTGAGGTAGGTCTTTGTATTGATGAGTAAAGCCATGTTTACACTTGCGTGCATTTTACCTTCGCATTGTCCCATAATTTGCGGTGGCAACACATGTCATTTATTTATGTATTTATGGCACACCTAAAAAGCACGAAGAGTAGTTTGCACACTGTTTTCGTCCTGTTTACGCATAAATTACACATTCAATTTGTGACTGTAAATGGTGCTCCCGCATGACTTATTTACACCTTGTCAAGTACTGTTTAGTGAACGACAATAGTACGTGTGACGCGCATTGTTCCCCCATGGACATGCATTGTCACCACCACTTCCCGCATCCGTGAAGCAGTCGTGGCATTATTTGGTCCCACTGTGTCCCGCGTGATGCCACGCAACAGCAGGCATCACACCGAGCTTCCATTAATTCCTCAATTTGCAAGGGACCTACAAGATGTTGAACTCCAGAGAAGAAGCTCTCATTGCAGAAAGGAACGGTAAGTCTATATTACCTCGCAGTTGCAGAAAGAGAATGCAGTAAGGAGTCATAGATGAGAAAAAAGGAGGGACGACAGTGTGGGAGAGGGAATTGCTGACTACAAGACATTGCTTTGGGCATTATGATCACTTAACAGAAATTTACAAGGAAGATCCAAGAGGCTCCAGAAATCACTTGAGAACTCCCCCCGACTTAGTTAAGCCATTCATGTGAATGAGAAATGCTGAGAGATGCTCTGATACGCACTGTCCGCATTGTTTAGTCATAGATTAAGGTGCGTTCATGGATGCGTACCGCAAATTTTTTACATTTCCAAATGTTCTTTGCGCACTGGCACGCAGCCCCGCTGAGTTTACACATTCTTCACACCTGTTTATGACCAATTACTCATTGGCACGCTAAATTACGTACCACTGCATGGACAAAATGTGTGTACGTGTAAACGTGGCTTAAGGCTGTAAATGTCAAGCTCCAACAAATGGATATCAGCATAGCCCAGGCTTGACTAGAGTGTCAAAAATAGACGTTTTTACAGGCGTCTCAATTATTTGCAGTTTTCCGCAATTTATTGGTGGTCTTGGAATGTAATCCTCACAAATGGAAGAGATCTCCTGCATTTTTTTTTTTTTTTTTACAAAAGGATATGCTTCCAAGCTGCATCCAACAAAAAGGTTGATCACATCTCTTCAGGTTTACGTCTAAAAATTTGCCAGTGGCAGCAATTAACCATCTCTATGCTCTTGCTAAAAAACCATGACCACGTCCTCTTCTTCACATCTACGCGCCCTGAGGCAGGCGAAGGAGAGGAGTTTCGGGGGAGTCACTCCACATCTGTCTAATCCTTCACCGCCACGCTTTGATTTCTTGAATCCTTTTCTTCTTTTCTGCTCTCTTGCACTATTCACCTCTTTAGTACGCCCAGTCTAAGTGTCAGGATCAAAAGGTATTCTAGTGAAACAGGAGACGACCGAGTGAGGTTTGCAGCCAGACTGATAGACCTAAACAAGATGTCAGACGTAGGCTCCAAACTGAATGTGAGCGGTTACTTATTTTTTTGGGGATCTGCAGCAAACATGCAGTAACCGAGCGCTCATTGATCAACACAAGATTCCTGTAAGCATTGCTGAAATATTCATGTCCTAAAATGGGCTTTTCTTCACTCAAACACATATTGATTAATGACATGTCACTCGGAGCCACTGTGCACACTTTATCAGCCAACCTTTTCCCCCGTCCATCTGGGTAGACATCAAAACATCCCACCGAGCGCTTGAAAATGCTAAGTTCTCACAGTCAAGATGACCTTGGCAGCTTCCTTCCCAAGAGACTTTGGGGGTTCTGCTCGCCCCTTTCCCTAATTGGAGGTACGAAACACCTTGTACTGCTTTGATCCAGACAGCCGCTTGTTAGCTCACTGGCACATGAAGTCATACAGTATCTCACAAAAGTGACAACACACCTAACATTTCAGCAAAGAAGGGACAATACAACAGAAAATACACTTGGACAAAAAATAAACCTAAGAGTAGTCCGCACACAGTTTGTATAGTAGATTTACTAGCCACTGAAAATGAGTAAACACAGCTTGGCAACACAAGTGTCCAAATTGTGTCCTTGGTGTCACAATTTTGTGTGAGCACCATCTTGGCCATGGAACTGAGCAGAGCTACGTAGGTTGTTACCTTCATCTTCCTGAACAAGACACTTGTCCTTTTGGATATATGTTGGAAAATTGCCATGCGGTCCAGTTTCCCCAACCTGGGGGTTGATGCTCTGCTTCACAACGTTACAGTCCATGTTCAAGTTCCCTCTCAACGAACCACAGCTCCTCCAGTGCCCGCAGCACTCGTGCAGCCTCAGACCATGACACTAACACCACCATGCGTATTTTAAATCTTGTGTTTTCATATATTTTACACTCTTATCTAACAGAGTCTCAGCTGCTATTTTGTTGTATGTCTTGACTACAATCACAATAAAGCTTTCGTATATGCACAAGTCTGTCTTCAGGTGGCTAACAACCTAATAAAAAATACTAAAGGGGTATATGAACATATTTTTATATATTATTTTTATGTATTTTTACATTTTTAATTTTGTAAAAACTTGGAAAAAAACAGAGTGTGTGTGTGTGTGTGTGTGTGTGTGTGTGTGTATGTGTATACACATATACAGTATATATATATAAAGCTATATGTTACGAGTTATTAGTATCCAACATATCAGATTTCCCTCTTTACAATGTGCCTTTTTGCTCTATTTTTCCATTTTTGCAGATTTTTTATTTCTACAATGTACCACGGTCCAATACAAATTGAGACACGGGCCACAAATAGACCCTGGGCTGTACCTTGGACCTAGACAGTAGTTGTGTTGCTGTTGTTTCACACTGCTACAACACGTTGGCATAAACATTGATTTTTTCATAGAAATAACCCCTTTGGCTCTCAAATTTCATGTCAACCAAAGCGGCCGACTGTGTATGTCGATGTTGACTCAAGTAAGAATAAGAACATGGTGACTTGAGTTGGTCGGCATAGATGTGTTGCCCACATAAACAGGAGCGACTTAAACGTGTTCCATTGTAGTACTGTCCCTTTACAACACTTATGTCAAACTCAAGACTCGGGGGCCAGACGTGGCCCCCCACATCTAATGTGGCCCGCTATAATGTACTTCATTTTTTTCCTTTTAATGTATTTGTTCTTTCATTTTGACAGAAAAAATGTACTGCATGCATTTCTTCTAAACTTTAATATTATCTTATCTTGCAGCAAGATATTCCAAGCATTTTTTGTTATCAAAAATAAATACTTGAATGTCTGCTTGTCACCTTGACATTGTCACTTCACTTCTCATTTCAAAGCAAGTTCCATCCATCCATTTGTTTGCAAAAATAGAATAATAAAATGCATGGGCAATTGTGTAATAGTATCATGAGGTTATATTCATATTTATATTCATATATATTGACACTTACAAGTGGCACTCTGAGGGCATCCATGACTGCTTTAGAAGATATAAATGAAGTCTTGTAAGACACTGTAAGTGCTGTATGATGATGACTGACACAGCTTTAAGCGTTCACACTGTTCAGTCATTAGGTTGGAACACTGGCTCGTAATAAAGACTCTTTCGTCTCGGAGACATCAGGGCACCTCCTTTAGTGGTGAAACATTTGTGGACTAAGGACAAGCACATAAGAGCACTGCTGACTGAGCAGTGGGAGAAATTCACATACTTACCTATAATGTCTCCCTGTCATGACTTTTCAACTTTGCTTAAATATGTTCGATATTGTTTGTAATTATGTTCTAAGTTTTTTTGAAAGCAAACGTTAAATTAGCAAAAACTTAATTTTTATACGTGCCGGCCTCCATTTTGGGCCTCTAAGACAAGGGGAGTTTCCCAAGTAACGTCGGCAAAGGCGAAGTTCTCATCTTAGGCAGAGTTAAACATGAGAGAATGGACGAGATAGAAGATGTTTACACTGATTATACCAAAGATTTATACCAAAATGTATTTATGCCCTACTTTAAAGGTGTTTCTTCATAGCAGTCTTCAGTGAAATGAACACAAGGCGGTGGTCCCTATCACATACAGTGAAATTAGCACTTGCTTCGTGCTCCTGACGAGCCATAGCTCCACACGGGGATGCTCACAGCATGTGTCCGCTTACAACAATTAACTTTCCTCAGCCACGGCAGGTGGCTATCGTACTTGCTTTGTTCATTGTAGTCTAAACCTTTGCGTTTTGGAAAAGAAAACAAACTTACAGTATCACTCGGACACTGTGAACAGCCAGCGGCAACACAATGTTTTGGCATGACTACTATTTTGATGAAAAATATACCAAACTAAGTTGACGAGCTAACTTGAGTGTTTGTTTACTCTGCTAAGATGAAAGCCGTCCATACGCCAATGTCACTTCCGGAAACGCCCCCCTTCGGACACGACTATCAGAAAAAAATTCCCGCCACGTACTTTAAATGTAATTTTTACTAATTTATCGTTCGCTTTCAAAAAAAACAACATTGAACATAATTACAAACAATATCCATAGGTATGAATGTGAGCGTGAATGGTTGTTTGTCTATATGTGCCCTGCGACTGGCTGGCGACCAGTCCAGGGTGTACCCCGCCTGTGGCCCCAAGTCAGCTGGGATAGGCTCCAGCATACCCCCGCGACCCTAATGAGGAGAAGCGGTATAGAAAATGGATGGATGGAAAAAACATTTAAGTAAAGTTGAAAAATCATGTCAGTGACCCTTTAAACCTGGATAAAAAGTTATACAACTTGCGTAGATAAAACATTCACTACCTTTCTTCTGGAAGGCCTCAAGCTTTTCACTGCTGAGCTCCTTGATTGACACGGTGACAGCTTTGAAAGCCCCCTTCAGTCTCTTGCCCAGCACCATGTGGTCGGGCTCGGCTCTCAGATGGATGCCGTACTTGTCTTTGTCCGTCGATATTGTCAGCTGCCGTACGTTGAGCTCCTAGAGGAGGGGAAAAAGAGAGATTCGGGACTTGAATAATGGAGTACTTAATTGGCGGCAGAGAGTTTTAATAGAAACGTCAATATGCACTAAGGCCAGCATGTTTTCTGCTTTCACAGTATACAGTCACAAGTGAGGAGCAGACAGCAGGAGACAGGCCAGTACACCAACAGCGGTGGAGGTGGCAGTAAGGGGGCCATTTGTGGAACACGTGGAGTACTAGTTGAGGATGAGTTGAGTTGAGGATGGCGTGAGATCCCAACATTCACAGTCCAGCACTGTGCTGCTCCGTTGGCCTTTGCCAGACTTTTGCCACTTTTGATGCCTCTGCTTCATTGATCTTAAAATTGGCATTAAACTCCTGTGTTGTTTGCTAACTTGCCAACAAGCTTTGAAACACCTTTTACCAGCAGGTCTGGGTGTCACGGCTACATCTCTCCATGTCACTGCTGTGTGTGAGTGACATGAAGAAAAGCAAATGTTTGTTTATTGGTGATTTACAGTGGATCCCCGCACATTCGGAATACCGTATTTTTGTAAAAAATAATAATGATTACTTTAACATTTAATTACAATTACATTTTTATTTTTTCTGCAGAAATCACATCTCATTCACCATAAGTCAGTATTAATAATTGTATTGCGCCACAATACAAGTAAACATGTACAGCATACATGTACACCACTGCTAGAAAGACCACAATTTGTACATGTTTATGTGTTTATGCTTCACTTTTGTGTTTTTGTCATGCAATGAGATTTTGCACTTTGTTCAGCAATCCTTGAAGGCACCATGCTACACCGTGATTTCGTTTCCATCGATCATCATACATTACCATTCACTAGGGTTTAAACCTGACTGTATCGTGAGTGAACAATGGCAACTGAAGAGAGAAGTGTTGATCCAAAATCAGAGGTAAATGTCGACATTAAGCGATCAGGAGGGTTAGGAAGTGGGGGAGCAAGCCGCGTCTGAAAAATATTTTTATGGGCGCATAAATTACTTGTGTTTTTTCGGCATTCGCTGGTGGTCCCGCAAAGTACCCCATGTTAATTCTATCTACTGTATATCAAGTCTGACTGAAATAACGTCACACTATTTAGGTTACCCTGCTTACCCATCTCACAGTAGAAATGCAAGCCAGATCAGGGTGTCAGAAATGTGGCTAGAAGCAAATTGTACCATGATTATTTTTGCCTGCAAAATATCAGCATGAAAGAATTTAACAACAAATAAAGGCATACAGAAATTTGTGAAGAAAGCTGAAGCACAATTCAGACTGGACTTCATGGAAAACAGCATTCTAAACAGACTAAAAAGACAACTTCCAACACAGCAATTTCTAACTTTCGTGCTCCGAAATTCAGTCTAAAGCCTCATTTACAGTTGCACGCATTTTGTCACAGTGGTACACAATTTTGCGTGCCACTGGCATGCCAATGAGTAAACTGGTCGTAAACAGGTGTGAAGTATGTGTAAAACTGTGCGGGCCTGCGCGCAAGTGTGCTAAGGAAAGTTGTAAATGTTTATAATTTCTGGCATGCATAATTTCCGTGAACTAGTCGCAACAATACGGTTGGTGTCAAAGCGTGTCTCATTCACATGAATGGGTTAACTTTTCCACCACCTCTTGGAGCAAGTCGGCGGGAATTCTCAAGTCATTTCTGTCGCAGAATTTCTGCACCACATGGACTCATGCAGATGACTTGCTGATAAGCCAGCGTGAAGTTAAGACTAGCTCAACTTTGAGTGGTCTTGTTATATTATGTATATATAATATGATATTATATATTGATTCACTTTCATTCAGATGCCAGTGGAGATGCCAAAAGAGCCAAAATGCACCACTGCATTATCTGCTGCTTATTCTCAGTACACACCCCAGTGTTTCCCTCCCCCAAGAAGGAGCAATCGCATTAATTAAATATCCACTATAAAACCTTTTGAAATGTTACTGTGGAGGAGCAACAGCCGGCTATGCTGCATCCGTGCATGTGTGTTTCTATGCACACGTGCAGAATGTGTTCAATACTCTGCCGCTACATCAGGGTGTATGTTTTCCCCTGGCAGAAACAAGGCCGTGAGAGGAAAGAACAGAGCAGCAAAACATTCTTACTGTAGTGTGAGATACATGTTCATTGTTTAGTATGACAGTTTAGATGGAGGCAGTGAAGGAGCTTTGCACTAAAAACAGAAGACGCTTTGTAATAGTTAGCTGTCCCTGGCAGAGCAAGAACAAAAAAATCGAATTATTATTTTGACTTACATAGGCATGGGCCGATTTACCGGTTTCAAGGTATACCATGTTATGAAAACGTCACAAAAACCAGTAAATTTGTCTCCCATACCGTTCCTGCGGCATGAGAGAAAACGGAGCTCCAGAGCGGCCACTATGAGAAAATCTATTTTCTCACGTCCTGAGTTATGCCTCACTGTCACAACTGGGTTGCGATGTGTTGAAACCACAGGCGTGTGCTGTCAGGCATAGATAGCACCAGCGTTAGCTGCCTTGTTAGCATTGAGTGGCGCCGGTACGGCCGCGCTGTTGTCGCCATTGTCAGTCGACATATTTCTCACGATGAGGGTCACCAGACGTGAACATGTAATTCAGAATGATATAGGAGTCAAGGATAAGTGGTATAAACTGTTTACTCTCCACTGAACAAGCAACAACCACTTAACGTCTCAGTTGCTAACAATCACATGATTCGCAAACAGAAGAGTGTGGAAAAGTGCGCCCTGCACAGTCACCACTATGAAATGATAACGATGATTTATATTTATTGTGTTGTGTCTTAGTTGCAGGATTAGCCACAGTAGACTGCATAGAGAACGACATTTTATTTACTTAGAATAAAATTACTTTTATTTAAATACAGTCAAACCTGTCTTAGCAGCCACCTTTATAGAACGGCCACCTGCCTATAGCGGCCGCTGAAAAATCCCCTGCATAAAATTTGCGTGTTATAGAACCTGTGTATAGCGGTCACCTGTCTAACGCGGCCAGCGGCCACCCATTTTGTATCCCTTGGTCAATATCTGACCGCATATAGCGGCCAAAATACCGACTCAACCAGAAGCTTCATGCACGAAAAAGTTTCGTTTTTTAAGCAACGAAGCCGTCGTGTGTAGACTTTGATTACTGAGTCCTAGTTCGACATAAAAAAGCAGTCTTCTTACTTTGCAATGCCGCCCTGAAAAGATTCAGTGACGGCCAAAACGGTAATCTTCCCACTTTGCAATGCCGCCGTGAATAGATTCTAAAATAGCCAAAACACCTGAATAAAACATCTAAAACATCACTTAATTGCCAACTAATTAGAGATTAGAAGCCCATTCAATAAGAAAGGCGCGATGGTATTGTTCGTTTACAACAATCTTCGCACCTCCTCCGCACTCAATTGTACACGCACACACCCATTCATGACTGCTTCATGTGTATCCTGGACATATATCCTCGGGCTCGTTCACTAAAATTTTTATTTCTTGCTTTTAAAATCGTGTTTTAAAAAAAATCAAAGTGGGAAATTTGTGACGTTCTGCAGGACAGGAGCGAGCGTCCCCTGCCCTGCGCTCTTATTTGGCGGGGAGGAAAAGGCAGCTGCTTCATGCCTGGTGGCCGCGCAGCTGCGGTCAATTAACATTTGTGGCGGATAAAAGGCGCTGGTTCATTGTTGTTATTAATATTACTAGTTTCCTCACCGGAGCTGTTACCTAGATTTACCTACCTGTTTATGTGTCAACAGAGCGTTTTCCCCTATGTCTCTTGGTTTTGCTCCAGTCTTTTTGTGAATACATGTTAATATGTGTGCGCACAAATTCAGAATGGCCGCCAACCTGTCTATAGCGGCCACCTGTCTATAGCGGCCACTTTTGCCGTTTCCCTTCAGTGACCGCTATAGACAGGTTTGACTGTACATACACGTATGTTCCACTTTCATCATGTTCTATTATGTGGTTTAAAAATGACTTTTTTGTCTTTTCTTTTCAATAAAGACATTTCATAATTACACATTTTAGAGCTGTAATTATAATAGCGTGAAACCGTGATATTTTTGTCCAAGGTTATCATACCATCAAAATCTCATACTGGCCCATGCCTAGTCTTATCCATACATGTTTTAAAATATTAATAAAAATAAAATAAATAACTTTTTTTTTTCCAAAACAGGTCTTGGAAAAAGAGGGGTTGTCTTATATTCGGGTCAATGGGCTATTTTCTTTTTTTTTGCTTTATTTTACTTACTTCCAGGATATATTTCTGCAGAGACTGGATGTCTTTCAGAGCTTCTTGATCCTGGTGAATGACGACCACCTCCTTCAGCGGGTACTGAGGCACATGTCAATCATTGCAATCAATCAGCAGCATAGTTCATGTTTATAAAAGTGATGTGTTCATACTGTAGTTGTCATACATACTGGATGGTAAAGTGTTACAGCTGTACTGGTCTGTAAGTGGATGATTTACCTTCACCGGCAGGGTTTTCCTGTCACGGATGACTCGGCCCAGTTCAATCACGGACTGCATCTGGGAGACGGCATTCTCAATGCGCTTGTCAATCAAATTCTCCCTGAAAAATGGAAACAGAAAGTACATCTTTAGTGTATGCACAACTTCAACAACAAGACTTCACAGCATCATCAATCACCATTTTTTTTTTACATGTATCATTTCATGCCGTATTTGAGCAGAGTGACTGCTGCTCCTGATTAAGAGTGATGTAGAAACGTACACGGGTCCTCTGAGGATAATGAAGACCAAAGCATGACAAGATGAGCGCCACACATCTAAATAAAGAAAGAGCTTTGAAGCGAGGGTGGGTGTATTTCAAATGGTTTCATTTGACTGCTGGGGGGGGACCGGCATCTAAGAAAGCAGCACTGCTAAGTGAGTGACAGGAGAAATAATTTGAGGCATTATTTCCAAGCTATCTTACCAGGAGAAATAATATGAGGCATTATTTCCAAGCTATTTTACCAAAAACAAATTAAGCCATTGCTTGAACATTCACATGCGACTTGAGACATAAGGAAACGGGTGATAAAGGATTGTGGACATTGTTTTCTCCATTTCTGCTTATTTTTATTTTGATACTATGAGAGTTTATACTTAACAGAGATGCTGCAGTAATGTTGTTGTTTGTATTTCGTTTGAATTTGAATAATTCCTGTTCCGATTTTGGTTCCTAACGATTCTCCATTCCGATGCTATGACATGTTTACTTTTGAAAAGTAGTATACTTGGTTTGCTGCCTCAATGTTGATAAAAGCTATTTTTTATGACACCCTTAATTTGTTAACACAAGTAAAAATGATACAGCCCAAAGCGCTCTTATACTGAAGGCCGGAGGTTTGTTGTGTGGGTTGGAGAAGGTCACTTGACAGTTGCTAATAGAGACTTACCTAGCCATAGCTGTGGCTCCCGTCCTTTATCTACACCTAACTACAACAATAACAGCGCGGCATGAGACAGACGTCATTTATTGTTTGACTTCCCTGATTCTGATTGCTTAGAAGTAGTCTGACGTCGGACATCAAAGATGAGATACTGTTGTTTCTCCACCATGAATGTGTATACATCAATCATGTTGATCGTGCGCCCTCCTTTGGATATCTTTGTGTTGCAAATGTTGCACTGAGCCGACCAGTCTTCTTTATGAAGTCAAACCAAACGTTTTAGCCACCTCTTCGCTGGTGTTCGCCAGTTTCTTCTTCGTTAGTGTTCACGGCTATTTTTTCCAGCCAGCTAAGTGGGCATCGAAATTAGGCATCGAAATAAAAACATTTCAATGATCCCGGGAGAATTGTTATGTTAATTGAGACTCGACGCCCAACCCTAGTCTAGACTATAATAAAGCTTTCATATATGTACATGTATGAAAAAAAAATAATTCAAGGGGTGCATTTTGTTAGATACTGTTGTAGACTCCAAATTAATACTGCACATCTTTTATTTTAAAGCTTACTTTGCACTGAACAGGAAGCTGCTCTGCTGCTGTTGTCATGTCATGCTGCTTAGCGATAATGAGGAAGTTGACAATACTACAATACAGGCGCTGCATGACAATGGCCACCGTGCTGCACCTCTTTTTCAGGGTGTTGGCAATCTTCTTCTGTAACGTGCCATGGGCCGCACTTTGGACATCCCTGTTATAAGTTTTATATCCTGGGTCATCTTAAATTCGATGCAGTGGGGTAATTCCACCCAAGTGAATTGGAGGGATTCTTCCCGCACCTGACTTGGGGCAGCATGAGATAATGGATGCTGCCGGTGTCCTTCTCCTCCAGGGAGGTGGGGTCGATGAGGTTTCGCAGATTTTGGTACATCATCTCTGTAATGAAGGGTGTGAAGGGAGCCTGGGGTGAAGCAGCAGAGGAGACGGGGAAGAAAGAAAATTATTTGATGCTCTGCAACTGTAGCTAATTTACATTTCCTGACGCAGAGGTCCAAAAGTCAGTGAGAGCTTAAAAAAAATTAAATAAATAAATACAAAAAATATAAAAGAGCAGATCCAACACATTTTTCGAGAGATTTTAAGAGTGAAAAGTTCAAACAGAGTTGTGCCAGAAGAAGTGCATCTTGCACGTCAAGCACGCTAATTAATTCATAAAGCTCACAAGTGATCTTTATTGATCTAGGTTATGTTCACTGGCTTTCAGCATGCCCCTCGCTTTTGCATGCAAACACAGCACACCAACCTTTTCCACACATGCATGATGACTTTGTCACATAAATACACCCCCCCCCCCCCCCCCCCCCCCACACACACACACACAGACAAGCTCGTTATGACTCACCATCAGCCTGCACATGGAGAACAGAACACTGAAGAGGGTTTCCAGCGCCCACAGACAGTCCTCGGTGCCACTCTCACCCTACAAAGTTCATACACATGTCAATATAACACGTCCCCATGGAGAAGTGGAAAAGAGAGAAGAGAACAATGCAAAGAATGGCATAAATGCTCAATACAGCTCAACCGAATGTTGCCAAGAATGGCCGCTATAAAAAATATTCACTGCTATTGAGACTGCATTACAAATTAAAGTCTAAAGAAGCGCTGGGCATTAAATACTGATTAATTGATTGTTAAGAATTCTGTGGATCAGGGTTCCTTAACCACCACAAAACCTTCAGGAGCAATGATAAAAAGACACTATTAAAATAAAACTATTTAGTAAAGAACTACACCAAACCTTGCTCCTAAATGCTGATGCTGTGTGTGAATGCATAAAGGTAAGGTTTGATGATGCTGTTGTGTCTGTTTTGAGTGCTAATGTGCATATTTGTTCATTGCACTACCTCAAGTTAATTAATGCTAGCACACTTTTGTCACCCACACACCAACAATGATGTAATGTTACAATCTCCTGGAAAAACAAACTTCAGGCTCGTACCGATGGTGGCTCTGTATTTGTTTTTGCTTTTAATTTGATGTTGTGCCTATCTGTGAGACTGTGCATTTTAGACATCACTTCCTGACGCCTTAAAAGTCAGGGCAGACAACACGTTGACAACTCAGGCTTTTAGCTTGATGGCGAGTGCTCTTGACTCTCACATGGTATACCCTGGTTCGATTCCTGGGCGTTTGCGGGAATGAAGCAGACAGGTAACATAATAAATAAATAGCATTACATCACTATAATGTTTGCTGTTGGAAAACTACAACAAGAGTGGACATTTTGTGTGTGGGCAGCTAAAACTGAGCCTTTTGGTTTGGGTTATAAGAAACTTGAGACATGAACTCATGTTTTTAAACCTTATTGTTACAACAGAACAGAAGGGGGGGGCCTCATGATGTTCCTGGGCTCCATGTAAGGCACACTGATTTTAAAGATAATGTACATGTAATTGTACATTTAATATATCACTATATTATTGAACCTATGCGTTAGAATTAGCGCGCAATGAAATCCACTTTAGTTTTTCCCAAAATTCTGTTTTTTTCGTTTACATTTTTTTTAAAAACAATTTTCTTTTGTTAACCTTTTACACTTATTTTACCAGCTTTGAAGGTGTACGTTTGTGTGAGGAAAAAATAAAACTTAAGTAACTAACTTTTCTAATGGGATGTCAGCCTCCGCACACATGAAATCCTCAATACACTGCAATGTCCGTGCTTGTGGTTAAGGACGACGTATGCAATTCCAATTGTGTTATTAATGCAAGATATTTTCTATGACACCCTTATTTTGTTTACACAATTAGATCATATGTGGCAAACAGTGCTCTTATTTTGAAGGCCGAAAGTGTGTTGTGTATAGAGAATGTCTGCTGACAGTTAAGACAATCTTGGAGCAAGAATAAACATGCCTCTCCATCCTTATTTCACTCAGAACTTGACGTCACTGGGGATCATAAAACGGTCGTTTGCATTAACAAGCGGTACAACAACTTTTGCCAGTGTTTCAGGTCACCCTTTCGACATGTTTAGCTTGGGAGGGGGCAGGTAACTGTTTATGATGAGATTCCACCACAATTGAGCGGTCCGCCGGGGAAACACTTCCCCTCACCAACTTTTCTTCTCCTCACATGACTGCATTGCATTCGTATTATGTCAATGTCAATGTTTTTAACAATACGTTTCGTTTTTATTGACCAATTCCACTATTCCGTCCACGATTCCGTTAACGCGCAAATCATAGGGCCCTATATAATGTGCAACCAAGTCAGTGGTGGCATGTGCATATAAGCTGAGTTACGATGCCATCTATTGTATGGAGTTGTAATGACAAGCTACACAAACAGTCCTATTACAATGTATTAATGTGAGCAAGAGAGCCAACAGGTACCGGCAAATCGTTTGGTTTTTTTTCCTCAAGGTTTTTCCAAATCTATTTGTGGCGGTCCAAATTTATTTGTTAGGGGAAAACGTGCACATCGACTCACCTTGAGACGGCGCCTGTTGGTGCGGACGTACCAGTTGGTGAGCATGTCCACAAACTTGACCAGACGAGGCACCACAGTGTAGAGGCGGTAGGCTGCGGCAAAGTGACAGCAATCCGTGTCAGTGACAATGTAATCAATGAGAAAGAACTTGCCGGTGTGTCTTCTTACCATCCATTTCTGCCTTGAAGAACTGGATGAGGGACTGCGTGAAGGACTGGATCCATTTGTCCATGATGTTGTCACTCTGCTTGGCAGTGTTCTCATTGTACAGGAATTGAATATCCTCCTCCTAACGCCACAACATGCAAGCATTAGCACACTCAAGAAAGTTGTCACTCAATGTCCACAACATTAGGTATGCTTATAGGCATAGGCCAATGTAACAGCGCTTGTCTTTGATAGACCAAGTGTACCTAAAGTTGGGGACTTTAAGTATTTTCCACTCATTAAAAAGGAACACTCCTGAGTCTGCAGGTCATGCAAGTAGCAAAGACTGCACTTTGTATCTTTAGGTTAAGTCTTGTGCCTAGAACTGGTCATGGGCCAACAACTAATTGGATCTTCAATGTGAAGATCATGCAGCTTACTAATGCAATATTTCCCCAGAGAATATCTTTATTTGTTTCCTTTTTAATACAGTATTAAAGCTGCACCCAAATGCATAGTTCCCAGCTATACACCACCACAGGGACTAATTACTTTGCCTTTTTACAGCATTTTTTACCGCTATTAATCAAACGTAATTAGTGTTCAGGATTGATGAGCAATGGATTTGTTAGTATGAAATTGCTACGCTATAAAACATGTCTCTGTTTTTTTAGAAGCAGGGGCTGAGAGAAGAAGGCGTGACATTCTGTGCTCTACAGACAATGCACCTACCTTCTGTAACCTTTGCACATTCTGCACCAGGAAGCGGTAGGCATTATACCACGGTAGGAAGACATCCTTTAGCACATCCCGAACGCCGTCCTCTTTGAAACGCAAGTTCTCTGCTCTTACCACTGGGGAGTTGATGAGGTACAGTCTGCAGAGAGACACAGTAAAAAAAAAACAACAACAAAAAAAAGAATAGGGTTTCAAGTATTGTGTTTGTTTATATTGGCTTGTCCAAGACTGCCATGTGTGGTTTCCTGCTCTCTTCTAAATAAAGGCCGGTGGTTTTATTACCTCTTCAATCAATGCGTCGGTTTTAAGCAACTGTGCCAAAATGCACAAGGGTTTTTGCTCGTTATAGACTCCTTTTTTAACACCATAAACTTGGATATGCCAGCATCGCATGGCGTTCAGCCCAAACATGTTATGACGGCTGAAAATAGTCATTTCGGAACAGTACCATTTTCCTCAATTTGCCTGTGTGTACTCCTACCCCTTCATATCAAGTTAAGAAATTTTGTCAATTATGTGGAATTGGGAGAGTGAGTGGCTGCAATTATTTGTCTGCTACCGAAACGGGCCGGCATAAACATGAGAAGTTATGTTTTGCTTTCTGCTGCTGAATTGAATGGCCAGTTTTATTGCCCCTCCAATCAACACGTTGGTTTTGAGCAGTACTGCCAACATGCACAAGGGTTTCACTCATTATAGACTTGGAGCAGCTACAATCTTGTGGCATTTTGCCCAAAGTGGTGATGGCTGCTGAAAACAGGGGACCATTTTTGAATGACACAATTTCCCTCATGTTCTCTGCACTCCGACTACTACTTATCAATGACATTTCAGACGCATTGTCAATCATGTGGTATTGGAAGAGAATGGCTGCAATTATTTTGGCTGCTCCCTAAACGGGATACCATCACGATGAAAAGTCACAGAGAAGAGTGTTCCAAATAATAGAAATAAGTGTCTTCTGCTGCAGAATGGACTGCCCTCGGGTCTCACATAATGGGAGTTTTTTTTGACGATTGGACTGTGTGATGTGAAAAAGCTTAGTTCAACTGCCTTGAATGTCACTCCTTCCTACCTCACTATTTCTCATACAAGGTATGTTCATTTATCTGTGGCGGCCCGCTACTAATACATTTGGATCGCCATGGGTAAATTTGGCACTACTTTTTTTTTTTTTTTTTTAAAGATCACTCACACATGAATACATAATGGGAGTGCCTGTGTAGCTTATCATTACAACTCCATACAGTAGATAGCATTGTAACTCTGCTTCTTAACACACCTCACACACACACACATACTAATAGCAGACTTATAACACATTTGTTCATCACGATAGTGAGATATCCCCCTAAATCAATAACATAATGTTCTGTTGTTAAATAAGGTACAAAAACATGTGCGCTATCAGCTGTCCATTGCTGTGTGTGTAATGAAGAAGCATCCGCCACGACGTTGCAGCCATCTTGTTTACGTATGTGTTCCACAGCAGATGAAGATGCGAGGGTTGCAGACATTTTTATCACATACACAACAATGGACAGCAGATAGCGTGCATTAATACAACGTCAGAGAAAGTAAAACTGAGTGATTTATGAGGTCAGATTTTTCAAGGAGGCATTTTTGTCATGCAAATGTATTACTCTTTCGAACTCATTGTTTTGAGAAGCCAAACTCTCTACTTAAGAAACCCAAATAACTAACAGAAACTATGTTTCTCATCACAGAAATCCAACCAGAACTGGACTCACGGGACCAAGTGGGGGGTAAATCACTTTTGATGGGGGTGGCATACAACTTCATGTTAAAAAATGCAAATTATCCCTTTAAAGTCAGAACAAAATGTTGCAGCTGAGTGGAAAACCTGTTATGCAAAAGTTCCCTGAGGAAAGTTAATATGACCAAACTCATCGCGCAATTCAAGCAGCATCACACAGTAAACTCCCACGAGACGACAAGAAGTCATTACCGATAACAGAAAAGAAGAGCAGCCCCTGTTGGTGGTAAGTCAAGTCGGGTTTAAATGCTTAATTCAGCACCTCGAATCTCGCTTTAGTATACCTATATTAGTATACATTGTGGATAAAACTATACCCCAGATGCTTAAAGAACCTACTGTTGCTGATTATTGTTGTCTGTTTGGGTAATACCACTTGATCAAGCCTTGTCATCCCACATTACAAAATAAGTAATAAAAGTACGAATCATTCACGCTGATACGGCTGATATTCAAGGCTGCAATATCGGTATCGGCTTGGAAGTGAAACAGTTATATCGGGACACCACTTGAAAACCCTGAAGGACATTATTTAGTTGTTTGTATTGCGCTGTCAAACATCCTCCTTTGTTATCGATAAGACTTGAAGCTAAATGTCGCCCTTCATTATTTACTGTGCACATGCCTGCAGGCCATATTATTCCCCTTTGCATTTAAAAGCAATGGTATGGTAACGCAATGATAGACGTGAAATGAGAAAATATCATTGAAATAATAACGTGAGCTTTGGAGGATTCTAGAGGCGAGGTGATGCAATTTTACGTAATAAGCAACTTTAATGGCAAGCAAGTGTCGCCATGATGCGGTCAAATCCATTTTGGCACTTGAAATGAGGACATGAGAAGATTTAGGGTAGCGTTTTTACAAGACGTCAGGTAGCGTTTTTACAAGACATCACAGTCTGTACAAGACTGCTTCAATTTGTGTCTGATTTAAGAATGTAACATGTTAAGAGAAAGAGACATACTTTATTCAAAATGTCTGCGGTGACGTTTCTCTTTGAAACTCACTCTTCAGTGTATATGAACATATGGTGCAATTGTGTGGTGCTTTATTCATTAGGCCATATGGCCACAGCGCTTCTACCGCTCAGGGCAAATGTAACAATGTGCACGTGAGGATGTATGAGCTGCTTGCATGCGTGTGTGAATACAGTGTGTAGGACTATGACAGTTTGGAGTAGTAGCTAGTGATTATTTTAAAACCATGCCAGAGAATGACATAAGGTAGATTCACTCTCTCTCACACACACACGCATGCACACACACACACACTGTTCTGCCACCGGCACGCAGGCTTTCATGCTTCAGAAACGCACAATCACACTTGCTCACAATCAAGCGCAGAGCTGACCTGAGGGCATCGGCGCCATAGTTCTGCACTATGAGGCCCGGGTCCGGGTAGTTCTTCTTACGCTTGCTCATCTTCTGTCCATCGCTGCGGGGGGGGAGGTAAAACAAAGGCATTAATGCACATACACACACGCGCACACACACACCCACACACACACACACACACACACACACACACACACGTGCATGCATAAGAATGCATCTTGGTAACCATGCACTTGGTATTCAAATTAGCCAAGCCCTTCCAGGTCAGCAGGCCTGTGAGGGCTGTGCTGCGTTTTAGGGCCCAGGGCTGGAAGAGGAGGAGGAGGAGGAGGAGGAGGGGAAGCTCCACTGTCAACTCTTAACGGCTAAAATGTACCAGTACACATACAGTACAACCACTATCTGAAGCAGCAGCAGATGAACAGGCAGGTGACGGACACAGGAATAACAATGTTTGTAAAAACCAGAAAGCATTTTTAGCAAGTCTGAAGACTGACCTCGCCAGCACCAAGCCATTAACGATGACATTCTTGAAGGGCGGTTTGCCAAATAGGGCTGTAGAGAGCACCAGCAGCGTGTAAAACCTACAGAGAAACATAAAACGGCAGCTTAAAGTCACAGCAGGAATAAAATGTACTCTGAAAAGAAATTAAAGTTGTCTTTTAATACACTATTGGCTTTTATTAAATCACTGTTGATGCACTACACTTCTGATGAGGATGCATATAACTTCATGTCAAAAAATCCGAAATATCATTTTAAGTTTGTCACTGCGCATTTTCATTGACGATATGCACACTGAGCGGAGCAACCCTAAAATGTGAGCGCTGCCCATTAAATCTGGCCTTGCGTGTACTCTTCCCTCAACTTAACTCTTTCAATCCCAGCAATTTTTCAAAAGACAGCCCCTTCAGTACCATACCAGCCATTTTGACTGATCTGTCAAGGCACACAGAATATTGTGTTCTGTTTATATAAACATGGAACCGACCAAAAGAAAGATTAGATACCCGTATTTCAACACAAAAAAAGTTAGTTTCTACCTTTTCTGTTCTTTAGTAATGAGCAGTAGAACATAGATAAGTTGCAAGAAAATATCAGTTCCTGACTAGAAAAAGGAGAAAACCAGCTTTTTGTGAAAAGCTACACTTCAAGCACTTCAAGCTTTCACTTTGACACAAACATTTTTTGCTTTGTGACAGCTTAAACATCGCAACAACTACAGGCACATAAACAACACAAAATAGTGGTTGTTTTACGTCAAAATAATTTATTTACAAATATAACACCATGAACTATTTCAAATTGTCACATTTGGAACTGAACCATGTGTGTGCACACGTGTGTGCAAATGTGTGCATGCATTAAAATTTCCTCACAATGCGTAACCTTCTGCATACGCTCCTCGACGCCCTCTCACTTCCTCCTTCCTGTCGTGTGTGATTTTTCCATTCACATGATATCTGCCGAGCTCTTATCAAAGACACGTCTGCCATCTTGTGGCCGTTTTTATGGTTTAAAATCACTCTGAAGTGAAATCCATTAGTAGAGACTTGTGTCATCACCTTTTTTTGCGTCTTGCACAAAAAAAAAATGTCAAAGACGTAGAAATACGTTGTTGGGATCGGGCGTTCAAGTTTATAAAAACTTCTTTGGTATTGAATGTGTTAAAGTGCTCATGACACCAAAACACGTGTTAATCTTGTTATTTTCGGCGTGAAAAATAATATTGAAAAGCATATTTTCTGTGTTAGATGTCTACTCAAATATTGAAATACAGTATTTACAATAATGAAAAAAATTGCTGTTGTTTGTTATTTATTTTATTATACAGGGTGTCCCAAAAAATGTATACACTTGCTACAACAGCCTGTCATGCTACATGTTAAATCCTTCCTTGGTGAGATCTTGCCAAACAGGTGGATTGGATGGAGGGTTTTCGTTGAATACCTTCCGTGTTCACCAGATCTCACACCACTAAACTTTTTTATGGGGATACCTAAAAGACAAAGTCTACGCTACGAGAGCTGCAACAGTCGACAAATTGAGAGCTGCCATTGAACGTGAATGCATGCAAATACCAAGGGAATTGTTGTGCAATTGTGTGCAATTCCATCGCTTTGCCTTGTCAGCAGTGTCTGAACCAAAACGGACGTCAGCTTGAGAACAGTTGGTGACAAAACAATAAAATTATGTTGCTAAATTATATTACACTTTGAGGTGTCCTTTGCCAAGACGAGGCACAGTCAGAGGAGTGAATACACGTGAGTCACTAAATAATTTCTTGTGTCCAACCTAGTAGAGTGCTCATTAAAAATCAAACGAAATTTGAACTTTGAGAGTGTGAGAAAACCTTCATGCCTGTGTGACAAAAGTGTATAAAGAGTATGGTGAGGGGTTTTACAGCCTTAAAACATATATCATTTGCGAATACTTCATGGACTTCACTTATTGAGGGCTATTTTGAGAACCTATCCCCCACGATAAAAGAGGGAACAACTGTATACGTTTTTTTTTGGGACACCCTGTATTATGCCCACTCGTGTTGAAGGCTTTTGCTTGAACACTCGACAAGACGGAGTAAGCTTGTTCACATTTCCTAAAGACACCATTCACCTTGTCAGATCGGCAAACTTCGTGGGACACGTTACTGCACCGCCGATGGAAACAAAAAGTAACACACCCACAAGACGTTCGACTGTGACATTTCTCCTGCTGATATTCTCCATAGTAACCAGTCTAGTGTTGGCGCCTAATGCAGTGCTAATTCCAAACTGACGCGCAAGCTAGGTGGCGAAGCTGTGGTAGCTATCACTGCCAGTAAAACATATCATATGGCTCACAACACAATATTAGTGAATGTTGTTATTGTTTCTGTGCTGTGTTGTTTTGTTGACCTGCCAAGGTGACAGTAAGTAAATCCACATTTTTGTGCCAGATAGTCATGGAAAAAATGATTAGACCACCCTTGTTTCTTCTGTTTCTTGTTGATTTTAATACCTGATACAACTAAATACAACATAAATAACTCATAAGAGTTAAATTTTTTGGTACAATGCTATAGCTCAGGGGTCTCAAACTTGCGGCCCGCGGGCCATTTGCAGCCCGCCAAGTCACATTTTGCGGCCCGCAACTTGACAGGAAAGACTACTGTAAATGCGTCCCGCAAGCTCTAAGTCAGGGTCTCAAAGTCGTGGCCCGTGGGCCATTTGCGGCCCGCCGAGTCACATTTTGCAGCCCGCGACTTGTCTTGAAAGATTACTATAATACGACAAGCGACAAGCCAATGTTACTCGTAGGATGCACACATAAGCCTACACTGAACTAAGAGTGAGTGAGTCACTTAAAAAATGTGGGGAAAAAATTCCACCCATTTTCTATACCGCTTGTCTTCATTAGGGTCACGGGTAAGCTGGAGCCTATCCCAGCAGAATGCAGCAAAATATAAACTGTGAAATTATTTATTTGATTCACCCTATTACTGTATCAAGATATTATTGTTATTGTGAGCCATGTATCGCGTGACGTATCGTGAGGTACCCCGAGATTCCCAGCCCTATTACCCAATACTTGTTGCGGCCCAGCCTCACTCAAACTCTCCCTCCAGCGGCCCCCAGGTAAATTGTGTTTGAGACCCCTGCTATAGCTATAACTGAAGTGATTTTGGTTATTATCAAGAAAGTTGGTAGATATCAGCTCTGATGAGCTATATTTTTTTATCATCATTATATTTGTCCAAACAAATGTACCTTTAGTTGTACCAGGCATTAAAAATTGATTAATACACTGAAGAAACAAAGGTGGTCTAATCAAGTTTTCCATGGCTGTATATACTGCCAATCTTAGAAAATGTGTTTTCAGGTCAAATTTCAATGCCAGCAAACATGCTAAACAGTTTTTCTCAATCACTGCTCACTGGTCTTGCAACTTCTAGTCTGCATATATTCTGTGGCAATCACTGCCAGCAAAACAACATTTATTATTATTTCTGTTTTTGTGTGTTACATCAGTCTCCCACTGGGGGCTGGTATAGACACATTCACATCGCCTTGACGATCATTACTGGCTGCCTGGTCTTCAGATTCGTAAGAAACTTTGCCCATGTTGCTCTGTTGCTCTTTAAGCTCAAATCTGCATGGTCTAATAATCAACGCTCGCAGAAACGCACCTTCATTTTTCTTCTCCTTCAAAAATCTCTTCAATTACCCAAGAACTGTCTGAAATGTCAGAAAATAACACTCTTTCCTCGCTCTGCTGTGCCTCCATGGCTGGAGTGACTGCTGAAAGGGTTCCAGGTGTGACGTCACAGCCAAGATGGCGGTGGTTCAGAAACTTGCTTTTTTGGGGGGGCAAAATCTTGTCAAAGGCTATGTTCACACTGCAGGTCAATCCCGATTTTTTTGCTCAGTGTGAACCGTACAATTCTGATTTTCTTGAATGTGACTCTGACCTCGTTCGTATGTAGATATAAATCCGATGTGTATCTCATGTTACTGCAGTCTGAATGGGCAGGTCACATATATCTGAAATATGTCATCGAAAGCCGTGGTTTATCGTGCAAGACTTGGATAAAGGTACTAACCAATGTAGGCACAAGTTCTTATTCTCATCCAAAAATTATTTTAAAAAAGGTGTTAGTGAAGCAGCTCTCGTCTCACCACTCCTGCCTCCGACATCCACCCACACGCTCCTTGGGACAGACGTCGCAGCAAGTTGTCTATGAACTGCCATAGCCCAAATTCTTGCCATCTTTCTTCTTAATCTTCTACACGGAATCATTTGGTCGAGAAAATATTGACTCCCATTGCACAAAGTATCGGATCGGTATCGCCCATACCATCCTGAATTTTACCCAGTATCGGATCGGAAATGAAATCAGTGGTATCGCACACCACGAGAGCACACACTGCAGCAATGTTTAGTTTTGTAAACACACAGAAATGCGTGTGACGTTGTATATTTGCGTATGCATGTCACTATACATGTCACGCTTTGCGTTGACATTAACAAGTCATATTTATTTTTTGGTAATGTGAACGACCACATTAAAAAAATCTGATTTAAACGAAAAATCCAAATTGGGCATCATACCCTGCAGTGTGAACGTACTCCCTATAACCACTTCATTTCACTCCTGTTTCATAGTTGTTTATTTATCTATGACAGCAGTTTTTAAATTTTGTTATTGTTTTTTGCTAACTTTTTTTTTTGTCAAGAAGTCCAGCGCCCCTGGATGGTGAAACATTATATTGCACTTTTAAGTTTGCGGTGTGCTAATCTATATCAGTTCAAAATGCCACTGTCACCTTTTTTTCATTTTCTTTGCTTCTTTCTTTCTTTCTTTCTTTCTTTCTTATTTTCTGGACAATATTATCACCCAACAAATGTTATTGTCTTTTCACTGCACCACTTATTGATCTGAAATGAGCACAAATCGTTCAGTAATGATTAGCAATCAGCCAGTTCGCTTCAATTGCTAGGTACAGTGCGTGTGCATCCGCTGAACCTGCCTTATGCCCAATAGGAAGAGGAGGTGATCGAGGTGAACAATCAGCAATTGCTTTATTGAACAAAATAGGTTGCTATCAGCCACAAAAATCATCAAGAAGGTAGCAGGTAGAATATGAGGAAAAATGTAGCGGACTGTCAAACTGTCACTCTTTCCCCCCGCGAGCACGTACAGACACCCAAAGTCCCTCCTGACGCGTTCAGGGCAACAGTAAACAGAACTCTTAACATCACACATAAGTTCTGGGTCTCTGCACTATACAGTATAACAAGTGAAACAAACTTTCATCTACAGTTACTATTTACATCCCGCCAGGAAGAAGCCACTGTGGTTGAAGTGTATGTACTTGTAGCGCATGTACACACGCTCACATCATGACGACACACACGTGCAAAAGCACAGGTAAGGAGGCTACGCAGCAGAAATATTAAATAGCCAAATATTATCCTTTGTGAGATGTACACATCAATTAAACATGTTACATTCTCCTTCAATGGACAAGGCCTTTTCATATCAAAAGTATGCTTTAACGCTTTCACGGATTTTTTATGACATTCACAAGGAAACCTCCAGGCTCCATATTTTTCTGACTGATGGGAAAATAAGGGAAATGTGCATAACTCTACGCACGTAGAAAAAAAAACGTGCGCGCAAACGGGAGAATAGGCCACAGAGGGAATCCTCTTCCTGCCTGTTTGGAGGGTGAGAGACGAGGAAAACAGACACGCAAGCTCATGGCAATATATTGAGGCTGACAAAAATATCAACTTCAGTTTCATTTATTGTGTGATTAATTTATTTATTATCGTCCCAGGCCTGGTACCCATGAGACATTTTTTTTCTGAACGAGAAACGATGATCTTACAAGATCTTATGACAAGAGACCTTGTGATACCCCTATTGACCAATAATTGCTACTATTGTGTTACAATGCTAATAAACTGTGTAACTGCCTTATACTGTATGAACAGTCTCTATTTGCGTGTCCTTTTACTCCTGGTTCCTATCAATAATGCACTACAGTTGAAGGCGGAACTAATTGTTCTCTACTTATGTTTCCGCATTGTCGCACATTACAGACAGGTCTATCAAGTTTGCACTTGCGGCACGGCGATAAGACCATGCTGATGTGCATTTCATTATGTTATTCAGTTTCTTCTTTTGGTTCTATGGGTTGGTTGTGTGCTTCTAAGGGATGTGCCAGAATGGGAAGAAAACAAAAGTTACCCCCTTCTTCCTAATCCTGTCCATCCATCCAGCCATCCATCCATCCATCCAAAGATCTACCCACTCCCTCATCATACCATCCCCTGGTCTGGTCAATGCCTTCAGCGATGAAGTCTGCCGGGAAAGAATCCTCAAACTCCCTCCTGTTTTCAAAGGGATAGTGGACCTGGGCGTAGGGCATGCTGCCACTCTCGAACCAGCAGTCGAACACCTCAGTGATCCTACGCAGGACACCTTTGCCACAGCGCGAAGGGATGGTCAGGTGGTCGATGCTGGAGAGATGGATGAGTGCACGAGGCATTAAATTACAACCCAGTGTACAGAGACTAAAATGGTTTTAGTTGCTTTACCAACACATTCCTGTGCGAGGTAAATTACACTTACCTCTCCCGATGTAGATCAGTCACCTGGACGCCAGTCAGCTCCTCCAGTTCGGCAATGGATCCGACACAAACCACCTGGTGAAAGGATTAAACACAGCTTTGTTGGGTAAGGCTCCAAAACAAAGCTGTATCAAAAACTAAGCTTTCATTGAAAACAGCACTGTGACTCATTTAAATCACTACATTTCCTCAATCTGCGGCCAGGCATGATGCATGGGAAAATGTTTTAATTATTTGTTAATTCTACTTGAATTCAACTCAATTATTTTTTATGTATTTATTAAAAATACATAAAATAAGTGCATCAAGATAATTACCGTATATTACAAGGCTCTCATTAAAATCTTTCAAATATATATATATATATTTTTGCTAATTAAATTACCTAAAGCGCTGAAAGCAGCGATAGAGAGAGGCTATTATTTCCAAGATGTGAAAACTCATACAGGTGATCCTCGGTTTGCGACATTCCGTGTAAGGATGATTTGTGGTTGCGAAGGCGCTCTAATAAACTAATTAAAAACATAATATTGGTCCGTAACATGAGACTGGCTGGAGAACGAGTTACAGCTTGCACCGGTGGAAGAATATGCGCCATGCGCAGCACAAGAAGGCAGTTCCCTTGCTGGGAGAAAGAATACAGCACAGCCACACTGAGGAAGAATAATTATTATCAGTTAACGTTTTGGACTTGATTATGTCTCCTTTGCGGCAGTGCGCCAAAGAAAAGGAAAGCCATCACCATGGATATGAAAATGATCGTCATACGAAGCTCAGAGAGCAGAGACACCAATATTGGCCACTCTTTTGGTCACAACCATTCGAATGTTGCAACCATCAAGGATAAAGACTGATTGTTAATAAATACGTGAGGGGTCATGGATTCCATGCGCTGTTACAAGGAGATATGGGAGGAGAAGACTAGCCAAGGACGATATTTTCAAAAGGTAAAAAGGCCTGCAAGACAACCACAGGGATGAACATAATAGGCTCTTATCGCTTTATTGCTGTTCCATTTCATTCTTGTATTTCATCTTTTTATTACTGCCTTTTGCATTGCCTTCAAGTGTTCTGAGTGAGTTTGAGTGACTTAGGAGTTTTTATTTAGGTATCATTGCGACTTAGAATAAAATCATAAAACATCATAGTCGATGAACAAAACTTGTTTGTAGCCAAAGGATCACCTCTAACAACTCCTGTAAATAATATTTTGGAGTGCATGAGGAAGCGGAAAACAAAACATCTCTCTGACCACACGGTCATATATTAACAAGTACAGTATATTGCGCATCACAACAGCAGTACAACTGATAATGTAATTAACAGTGGGAAAGAGCAAACTGCTCAGCCAGCATTACTACCACTAATGAGTTCATTTTAAACAACACTAGTGTAAGTTAAACCTCTGACCTCTCATGATGCTTCTAATGCAGCTACTGCCATTTTGTGGAGTTAATATTAATCATTAAAAAAAAAACATTCAATGTGCCAATGTTTTCTGTCCCAGGATTAATTCGAGAACCCGGTGGTTATTTGCTTCTGTAGACCACCCACCAGGCGACTACAAGTGGCTCAGGGGTTAACTGAATAGAGGCATTAAATGGAGTTAGCACATGACATTTATTGTTTCCGTCATTGTCCCAAAACATATTTAAAATTGGGCCCATGTTAACACACCTTCAGAGTGACTTTATAAAGTAAGGTAAAGTGTTTAATCAGGTCGCCGCAGAGAGCTGACCTATGGGCTCTGCTCTACTTTTGGCAGCACATAGTACCATGGCCCAGATAGAAAATGCAAAACCTCATCTGACACGAAAAAACCTCCAGAAGAGAAAATGCGGTGGGCTCACACTGGACCTGAGAGTCAGATACTGGGGTTATCAAAATCATACTGGCGACCACAAAGATAAATGCGTTTTTGGGCTGTGTGTGTGGTTTTGTTGCTGCTGGTGTGAGCAAGGGAGGCACCAGGGAGCAGCAGTGTTCTGGAAACAGTCACAGTGCTATTTCCAGCAAGCAGGTTGCGAGCTGTCCCTCTTTCAGCCAAGGGACCAGCTCTTTTTTTTTTTTTTCAAAACCTCAAACAACCCAATTCTGACAGCTCTATCCCATCCAGTCCACTTCATGGTGTCGGCTTGATTTGACACTTCACATAAACACATCTGCTCATTTTGCTGGCTGTTCTTGCCTTTACACCTATACAGTACTTACTACTACGTACTCTAAATGCTCCAATTCATGTCTCTCACCGGGTACTTGGTCTACAAAAGCTAATAACCAATCAGTGTTGGGTCAAATATAGCCCTGAACTGCTGTGGCTCTAGGCAACCTCCTGATGTAGTAGTTATTTATTTTTACTATCGCCACAAGATGCCCATAGCTCCATTTGAGGTGCCATGAGTCATCAGTAGCTACCTACCTCACAAAACAAGACGATGCACGAGATTGGGTCCACGAGAACAAGACGAGACGAGATTTTAACATAAATTTTAAGTAAAGTACAATGAAATATGACTGGACAAACAGACTTTATTTAACCGAGTCAAAAAACAATGCAGGTGCATTTAGAAATGTTTACTGTCCAGCAAATTGACGCTCAAAGATATTATTGTCAACATTTTTTGGGATCAAATAAACCACTGTTATGATCGGATATAATAATAATAATAATAATAATACACCTGTTTTTCTCTTGTCTACTTCCATCCATCCATTTTCTATACCGCTTCTCCTCATTAGGGTCGCGGGGGTATGCTGGAGCCTATCTCAGCTGACTTCGGGCGACAGGCGGGGTACACCCTGGACTGGTCGCCAGCCAATCGCAGGGCACATATAGACAAACAATCATTCACATTTACATTCATACCTATGGACAATTTAGAGTCACCAATTAACCTCACCTGCATGTTTTTGGAATGTGGGAGGAAGCCGTAGTACCCGGAGAAAACCCACGCACACACGGGGAGAACATGCAAACTCCACTGTCCAGCTGTCCTTTGATAGCTATAATTTTAATCAATTATAATTAATTGTTGATGGCTTGTATTTAAATACCGAATAAATGCATAATGCTATGTGCACCCTCACTTGCTATTTTCTCTTCAATGTATGAGGTGTGTTATGAAATGGAACCGGTGCTTGAAAGCTGGTGCTTAGCCAAATGCAATGAGCGTCAATAAAAACGCTCTGTGATTAAAGGTGCGGACAAGTCTGAACATCTACGTGGGTTGATCTGACATATCTTTAAGTAAAATTGATCAAATGTACAATTACTACAGCTTCGGCTTGGACATCAACAAGTAGCAAGCAGCTGTTTTACTTGAACGATAGAAAAAACAGCCACACATCACTCGCTGACGCTGGGAACACCGAGGTACGTTGGATTCCAAGGTATGCCTATAGCACTAAAGTACAAACAAAAAATCTAGTCACGTTTCAGTCTCACAAAATCTCAACACCCCTTGTCGTCAGTATCCAGATGTTATCAAGCTCTGCATGCGCTTTACAATGTTGTTTGTGCTGTAAGGCAATACTGTATTCTTCTTAATAAATAAACATTTGGTCAAAAGACAGCTACAATCTATCCACTTTCTCATGCACTCCAAATAATACAAAAATAATTATTCTAAATTCAGAAAAATAGCCTCTCTCCAAACATTGCCAGTTTCCAATTAAAAACCTGTAAATAAACAGCGTCATTAATTAGAGCTTTTACAGTAGTTTCCTGCTTGTCTTCAAATATTCTGCAGGTTGCCCTCACTCGTAGGGCATGAAATGCAACACATTGTGTTTCTTGCATTACTCATGTTTTGTTTATGGAGGTACGGCCTTAGGGGGAGCAGGCGACATGTAGTAGTCTACACACAGTCAAGCTACATATTATACTGTAGGACTTATGGTCACCCATTACCCAAGCACTGCAAATGATTAAAAAAAAGACTCGCTTGTTAAAAATATATATAATTAAAAATTCCATTTAGTGATATGATAATGCAGGTTAATGGAACAAAATTAAGTATTTTAGAGGCAATAAAAACACTTTTCCATATGAATTGGTTGACTGAGTGATGGTCAGTCTGCTGCCTTAAGCTCTAAGTCATATCTTGGCAGTTTTGTGCATTCTTCTGACCTCCTCATAGTCTTCGCTGACCCACATGGGGATTGGCGTGCCCCAGTAGCGGTTCCTCGAAATGGCCCAATCGCGAGCGTCCCTCAGCCAGTTGCCAAAGCGCTTCTCACGCACAAAATCTGGAACCCTGCAAAACATGGAAAAAGACATGATGAGTGTGCTTGTGTCTAGATTTTCTGCGAGGGAGCCAGAGACGTAGTTTTAGGACATGTCAATGCTAATAGAGTGCATCGCCGCACATTCGCAAACCAGCATTCGTGTCCCCCCAAACTTGCGTTTTGTTGGTTATTTCTTTTTTTTTTTATTTGTGCAAAAAATCTGATCATTTGTGCTTTTTATTTTTAAAAAAAGGCTTTTTTGTCGCAGAAAAAAAATCTCATTCACTCTAAGTCAGTAAAAATTTATAAACACGTGATACAACATAAAATATAAAGCATATACTGTAGGTGTGTAACGACCAATGTTCCCTTTCAAGTATCTGAGCATACACAAAAACGACCTGGCCTTTCCTTGGACCTCCGTGAGTGGCATCAGACGTGCACACTGTAGTATCGCAAAACCTGAGAACTGAAACCTTCGATTCGGTTACATTTTGTGGTTTCAAACAGACGGCAAGGTGGATTCCACAATTATTTCCTCATTTATTCTATATCTCAGGCAAAATAAGCCATGGTCTCATACAATTAACTATCTGAATCTTGTAGAAAACACCTAGCTTATTATTTTATTTTCAATTTATTATACCATTTATATTGTTAAATACGTAGGTATATACTTTAATTTCCTTATTTGACTTTCACTTTCTGTTTTAAAGCAGCCGTTGTGGCACTATTTGATCCTGAAAATGTACTTGAAATGGATGCCATGTTTGTTGTACATGTTTACTTTTGTCTATATTAAAATAAAATAAAATAAACTCACAACCAACCTTTCGGCGTAACACTTCCTGTATGCGGTACGTCCGGCCATCAAAATAAAAGCACGGCAGTAAAACATGCACGGTTACGCCACACATTCAGTCCACACTTTTCACTCAGAAAACTGGCTTGCTACTTCAGCTTTGCAGCATGGTTTATAAAGCAGCGCTTTTGCAGACACTGTTGCTCTGTTTCGTTTGTTTCGCCATAATACAGGGTTAGCAAGCAGCATTAGCTATATGCTAACTTGCCATAAACGGCGGCATGTACGCGCTGTTAATAAATTGATCGGCTGTGGTAGTAAATACGTGCAAACAGGATCTTATCATTGGCTGGACAGTGCTCATCGTGTTATATGTTCCGCTTGTTGTTGTTTCCTGGCACTCATTCCGTTGCATTGCAAAATGGTACATAATAAATTATGTGTTTATTGCATTTACAGTTCAGGTTGGATTGTATTTGGTGCGCAGCATGGTTTTGCGGTGCGCAGTGCGCGATTGCGCACGCGTGCAGCTTAGAGAGAACATTGGTTACGATGTGATGTCAGTTCAAAATGGTGGCGCCCTCAGTGGCTGCAGCAGCACAAGCGTCGACAAACTCAAAACTTGCAACGAGGTGAACACAGGTTATATATGATCATAAATCATTACTGGAATTACAACAGGCAAACAGTGTGGATTATGTCGACGTGACTTTGTAGAAACGCCTTCATCATCTCAGTACTGCTCTCGGCACCACTGCTAGCCTCTTTAGAGGGAGATGGAGGCAGAAGCGCAGTTGTAGCGGTAGCGTAATGACCAGGCTAAAGGCTAGACCGTAACTCAGATTCCATTTGTTCTCCAATAGATCAGCTTTCATTATTATGGTAAATTCCAAGTATAAGCCGCACTCACTAAATTTAGAGGAAAAACAGATTTGCACATATATAGGCCGCACGTGTCCACATCATAAAATAAATACTGTGGCTCGCACAAGTCTGTGAGGACCAGGCACCTCTTTGACAGGAGCCAATCATGAGCTATGAAAAAACTCACAACAAGCCATTACTCAATATAATTACTCTGACTCACGGTGTCATCTTACAAATAACACTAAACTCATCACATCTAACTAAGCAACTTAACACTCAAAAGTTATTCCTAATAAATATCCAAACATGTACCAATACAAGTTTAAAATGAAAAAAAAACAGCATTTGAAAGTTTTCCTATAATACATTTCGTTTGAGTATTTCATTGGAGGACAAGCAGCAGAGAAAATGGATGAATGGTGCTGAAATGCTGCCTCTGTCCACCAGAGATCTCTGATGTCATTGTAGTGCCCCAATTATTGTGTTGCTCAGATGCAATGCATTATGGGAAAACTTTAAGAATTTTTTTTTACTTTAAACTTGTATTGGTACATGTTTGTATATTTCTCAGATATACTGTACCATTTCAGTGTTAAGTTGCTGTGTGACGAGTTTAGTGTTCTTTGTAAGATGAGTCAGATTGTTATATTGTTATACTGTTATAATGACCTCCTGCAATTTCCAATGGGTTGACAAGCTTGTTGTGACTGCACCAATAGCTTGTGATTGGCTCCTGCCAAAGAAAAAGCTACCATTTCCTCACCGACTTGCGAGTGGCACAATATTTAAACAATTGATAGTAGTTCTGAAGTAGAGGAGATGTTACAAGATTAGAATTTAGCCATAAATTAGCCTCACCGCTGTATAAAAGCCGCAGGGTTCAAAGTTTAAGAAAAAAGTAGCGGCTTATACACCGGAATTTACAGTATTCCTTATCATTAGAGGTGCTCGATATTGCCTTTTTTCCCAATATCTGCAGCACTTAATTACCTATACCAATGTTCCACATGACAGGTTGGACTTTATCTTAGGTTTTCGTTATTTTTCCTCGTTTCCCGGCAAAACTACTTCCACAGAGAGGACATACTGACCTTGTTGCTCTACGGAGCATGATGCAGTTTAATGAGGCTGCACTCGCGCACCAATAACATTATCAGTAGAAAAAATTATATCAACTAATATCTCATTTTTATGTCAATGTCAGGCAATAACATTGGACATCCATAATTATCATCATCATCATCCATTAGTAGGGGTATCACTGGACACTGAGTTCACGAAACGAGACGAAACACGAGACTGGGTCTACAAGGAGGAGACGGGACGAGATTTTAACATTACATAAAAAAAACAACAATAAAGACATTTATAAAAAATATATGACAACAGTGAATCTCTTCCTACTGTTCCTCCTGTTTGGAGGCGAGGACGAGGTAAGACACATATATTGAAGCTATACTGAAGTTCATTTCATTTATTGTGGGATTAATTTATTTACTATCCTCCAATGCCAAGTGTCCACGAAACTTTTTCTGAACGAGAAATGTCATGTTTTAATCTAACGAGGTCTTGTAGTGTTTTAAATTAATGTTTCTCTCTGTGTGAATGATATTACAGGTCTTAAAACTGGATTACGCTTCTATGCATTTAACTTGTTAACTTTCTTTGTTGCGAGCAATCAATGGCAATTAAAGACAAACTGGAAAGTGGGAGTTATTTCAACTGAAACGGTGTTGGAGCAGTGACTTTTATTGCAAATGTTGCACAGAAATCGGAGAACGTCAACGTCAAGCGATGTAGGAGGAGGAGTGAGCCGTAAAATCCGGGCTTTATTAGCATGTAAAAAATGGGCATTTTCATTACTCGCATGTTTTCACTATTGGCTGGTGGTCTAGAACGTAACTTTCGTGAACAGCGGGTATCTACTGTCATGTTTTCAGCACCTTGTTGCATGCCACAGAGAAACTGAGGCAGTTCTGAAGGAAAAATGTGGTGCAATCTGGAACTAACAAGATGCACCAAGTTTGTGGTGAGTCTATTAAGCTGCATAATTTCTTTATGTAATGTGGTTTTGCATGAGAATGCAGAGATTATGCGACAAAAAGGTAGCAATATGAAATGTTGGCCTTTACAAAATCCAACACAAATCACCACAAAGAACACCATATGAACTTGAGGTGCAGTATGAGGACTGTAGTAGGTTCTGTGCTTGAATAAGTGGAAGTTTTATTTCTGCTAGCTTGCTTTCCTCTTCCTTTTATTTTTATCCTCTCCACTGTGCCATGCAGTGTTGCTCAGGAGCACAAGCTGAGATGCTGGTGGATGGGAATAAATTGTCTTCAGCATCCCCCCGCGCTAAGCAACGAGTTCATCAATTCCCATTTGTAGGAGGCATTTCTATTTAGGCCCCAATACATCAATTTAATGATTTTTTTGCGACTCACCTATCCCCGATCCACTCCTATCCCTCACACCCTTCCTGTTTCATTGCTTAATGTAAATGCTGAATGTTAAAAGTGTGTTGTCTTTTCCTGAAGACCCACAGAAGTGCCATTAAAAAAATGCACTACCGTGACAGATAATGCAGAGATGCTGGGGGTGCATGCAATAGGGAGCGATACGGACAAAGAGGGGACTTGCTTTAGCAGGCCTAAAAAGCTTTAAATACACTTAAATTGCACAGCGAGTGAAGCAGCAATAAATGACAAGCATTACTTGACACTATTCAGAATAAAAATGACTGACCTTAACATATGACGACAATAAATAAAAGACAAACTATATATACACAGACCCTTTCCAAAATATTAGAATAGTTTTTAAAAAAAAGTTCATTTATTTCCATAATCCAATTCAAAAGGTTAAACTTTCATAGATTCAAGGCCCACAATTTAAATGATTTGAAATCGTTTAAATTAAAACAATTCAGCGCATTAATTTACCACATTCAGACACATCCACGAGATGGGCTACAACTGTCGGGTTCCTCGGGTCAAGCCACTTCTGAGCCTGGGCCAACATAGGAAGTGTCTCAACTGTGCTAAGGAGAAGGAGGATTGGAGTGGTCCAAGGTCGTCTTTTCTGGTGAAAGCAAAGTGTGCCTTTCATTCGGGAATTAAGGTCCAAGGGTTTGGAGGAAGATGGGTGAAGACAAGAACCCAAGCTGCTTGAGGTCCAGTGTGAAATATCCACAGTGAGTCATGATTTGGGGTCCAATGTCCAGTGCAAGTGTTGTTAAACTCTGCTTTGCTAAATCCAAGATCATTGTAACAGTCTACCAGAATGTTTTAGAGGACTTTGTGATTCCTTCTGCTGAGGATCTGTATGGAGATGCAGATTTAATCTTTCAGCAGAAGTAGAAGAACCAAAACCTGGTTTAATGCCCATGCCATTACAGTGCTTGACTGGCTAGCCATTGAGAATTTATGGAGTATTAACAAGAGGAAATTGAGGGACACCAGACCTAAAAACAAAGACGAGCTGACAGCAAGCAAGCATCAAGGAAATCTGGGCTTCCATAACTCCCAGCCAATACCACAGGCTGATTGCCTCAATGCCACAGCACATCAAGGCGGTGGTTAAAGGGATAGTTTGAATTTTTTGACACTAAGTTGTATGAGATCCCCATCAGCATTGTAGTCCAAAAACAGCGACTTACCCACCACTTGGTCTCCTAAATCCAGTTCTGGTCAGACTTCCTTGATGAAGAACCTAGTTCCACTTAGTTAATGGGGACAGTTAAGTAAAGACTTTTGCTTCTCAAAACAATATGCGTTCAAAAGATTCATACATTTACATCACAAAAACGACCTTCTCAAAAAAATTTGACCTCACAAAACGCGCTATATATTTGTCTCCCGCCGTATTCCTGCTCAGTCGCCGTTCTTGTGTATGTGACGAAGACGCATCTACTGCCGTGAGGGAGTGCCGCGGCCATCTTGTTTAGATATGTCTTCCACAGCGGAAGAACATGCGAGTGTCTTCGTCACATTCACATGAACTCACAGGCGACACTGCGCAGGGATACGGCGGGAGACAGATATAACGCCGAGCATTATGTGAGGTTTGAGTTTTTTGAGAAGGCATTTTTGTGATGCAAATGTTTTAATCTTTTAAACGCATATTTATTGAGAAGCAAAACTCTTCATTTAATTGTCCCCAGCAACTAAGCGGAACTACGTTCTTCATCACAGAAATCTGACCAGAACTGGACTTAGGAGACCAAGTGGGGGGTAAGTCGCTGTTATTGGACTACAATGCTGATGGGGATGTCATACAACTTCATGTCAAAAAATCCGAACTATCCCTTTAAGGCAAAGGGATTCCCAACAAACTACTGAAGATTACATATTGTTTTGAAAGTACCGTATTTTGGTTTGATGTACTTAATTCCTGTTTTTGTGGGTTACTGTGCAGCAGATGGCACAGTAACTCTGCTTCTTAACACACCTCATACGCACATGGTCTGCCATGGAATAAGAAGACGTAGCAGGAGGGATCAGTTTTGTCAACTTAGCAACTTTGTCAACATATTTAGCTAGTATTCAGACCCCATTTTATTTGTTTTTCATAAAAAGCAACCAACGACAAATCTAGCAAACTTGTCTGGTCTTACTGGACAATTATGGAGACTAACATGAAAGCACGTAATAACATGCAGCCGGTGCTGCTTAGATAATGACCCCCACCACCACAAATGTGGGAAACACTAACTCGTAGCTTTCAATAAAAACTTGGTAAAACCCTTTGAAACACTTATTTGAGAAATATCATCATGTTTTCATGGCTGGGTTGTGCGTTAGATGTGCCGGAAGGGCTTGATTGGTACACTGCTTTTGTACTCTCCTTATAGTAGTATTATTGCTAAAGCTCTTTCCTGAGCTGTAACATGACTTCATTAGTTGATACTCGCAATAAATTAAATTGCAGAGTCATTGGATATTGCCAGAAAATAGGCACCTTGGCCTTGAAAACAGAAAAACAGAAGTCCTATATAATGTGTTAGGGGACTGTGTGTAGAGTGGCAACAATGTCAAGGAGGAGTAGATTAATTGGGAAAATCAGACAGACTATTTGTCATGATATTCTGCAATGGTAGAGAAACGGCCAAACATGGGTTTCCCACTGATTTACTCAGACGTACGCCAAAATAAGGCCCTAATAAATACTTAGCCCGCGCCTGCCCAATGCACCGATGTGGGAAAAGAGAGACAAGCCGAGCAAATCACTTCAGGGATATGGTAACAAGCACTTTGCGTTTCTGAATGTTTTTTTTTTTTTCTTTTTAGCCTCTGATCAACGAGCGCAAATGTGATTTGAAAGCACAGTGAACGCGGCAAGAGTTTTTTTTTTTTTTTTTAAACATATGAGGATGCTGATGAGCTGGGCAACGCTCGACAATCTTTCCACAATGAAAATCTTCAACGGGACCAGAAGTGGCAAATCTAATCAAAATGAGTCTTTTCAAATCATTTAACAGGCACTGGAGAAAAGTTTTTAATTAGAAAGTTGCAAAAAAGTGTGTGTTAAAATTTCTTGAGCGTGTCAGTTGAATTCATAATCAAAACATTGTGCGTTTTGTGCCTCTACAGATAAACAGTAATTCCCCGTTTATCGTGGTTAATTGGTTCCAGACCCGACCGTGATAAGTGAATTTCCGTAAAGTAGGATTTCTTATTTAGACACCTTGTGTAATCTGCACAACCGGCCGTGTACCACAGGTTATAGACAGCAAATGTGCATGTAATTTTTATGGACACTATGGGAGAGACAAATAGTGAGCAATAAACATGAAAAGCAAAACACAAATACGTTTAGAAAGAAAAATTAACTTTGTGTCACTGCTTTTCTGGGGGGTTTTTTTTGTTTTTTTTAATTGCACCCCACTAAGTGCTTTTAGATGGGAAGGGTGGGGTCACAACAGGACCCACTGCTCACTGAGAAGAGCGATACGTGTGTCCATGCTAGAGTCTCCAAAAATGTTCAATAAGACCAGAAAATGTCATTAGATCTGTCGCTCGTCACGTTTTTTTTAAAAAGACAGTCTAGAGGGGTCTGAATGCTCGCCAAATCTAATGACAAAGTCGCTAATTCGACAACACTGATCCTACAGTATGTAAGTGATTTCTTGATTTAGAACAGGTGTGGCAGTAATCAGGCCTGGGTCTGGATAGAGAAATTGAACTCAGGTGTAATAAACAACAGTTATGTTTTCACGGGGGTCTATACATTTTTCACACAGGGCCATGTGGGTTGGAATTTTTTTTCTCCTTCATAATAAAAAGTTTCATTTAAAATCAGCATTTTGTGTTCACTTGTGTTGTGTTGTTATTTAAAGTTGTTTGATGATCTGAAACATTTAAGTGTGGCAAAAAAAAAAAATCAGGAAGGCGCAAACACTTTTACACGCCACTGTATGACATAAGAGCATAGTTGGTGGCTACTGTCTCATCAGTGGCACTCTCCACACTGTTAACCATGCTAACAGCCAGCTGACGTCGCACATGTCAATTCTCAGGCCCCGCCTCTTGAAGGCACACATAACCTCACAGGCATTACACTACATAAAACATCTTCTAAATGCCTTATATTTGTATTTCCTTCATTTAGCCATTTTTATGATGGAAAATGCTTAATTTGAGCCATGGATATGTACAATTTGCTTATATATACATATACTTTGAGTAATAATAGGCCATATTCAACCATGAAACAGTGATTGTTTATTATAACACCGCGATAAAACTGCAACATTAGTAGGGATGGCCCGATATTGGCCTAAAAATGTAATATGGCCAATATCGATATTTTTCCCTATAATGCAAGCCGATTACTGTATAAATGTAATGTGGTATGTACGCCTAAGGGTTCCCGAATTTTCTCGCGCGCAAATGATGAGCTCATCAAACCACCCCTCAAGCTTGTAAACAAACGTGGGTGGCTAGTAGCAAGCTAGCTCACTCCTTCCATTCCATCCATCTTTAATCCCGCTTAGTAAGCGACGGTAAAATCTGACACTTTGTGTGCGCACTCAATTAGGAGAGTCCGTGGGGACGTCTGTGAAAATGCTGCTTTTTCCAAATGATATGGGGTGTATTTTCATTCGTACACATGTTGTTAGGTAGATTAGCGCTTCCTCTTCAATTTTGTATTGGATTTACATGGCATGTTGGACCACATCGACTCATACGACAGCTTCAAATGTTCAGTCCAACTTTAAGCCTGTCAAACTCATGGGTCGGACCTTCAGGACAAAATAAAAGGCATGTAGGATATAAATTCAATGTAATATCTATCTGCAGATGAAATTTCATTAAAATCCGATCTATGCAAAATATGTTAATTTTGGCCCGGAATTAATATTGCATTTACAATATTGTAAATGCAATTTGGAGTGTGGCGTGGAAACGAATACAGAGTGCTGCTGCACTGAAGAGTACGCGGCTTATATGAAAATTATGACACTTGATTTTCTTCCCTGGACTTTTTGATGATAAAAAAAAAGGAAATGGCTACTCTGTTGACTTTTAAAACAAATGTCACAGCCTAAGCCTAATTGCAAGTATTTCTCAGATGTTTTACAATGCTGTACAATGTTGTTTACAGCCACGTTGAGAAGCTAATTGCTGATGCTGTATCCATTAGCTTCACAACACATCCAGTATGTGTTAATTCCACGACCCAAGATATGTGATGTTGCACATTTCGGTTGGTATCGGTATCAGAAATTCTGAATTAAGCAATTTCGGCATATCGTATATTGGCAAAAAAAAAAGCCAATATCAGTCAGCCCTAAACATTAGACTTAGTTTTTACAAATCATTTGAGCGAGACTTGGCTGGGAAATGATGTGGACTTTTTTGGCACACCCTTTATAAAAACATCAATGTTAATGCATTATATTTACATGACTGAGCTTGACGAGCTGCTTTCTGGAGCACAACACAAGTCTTCCAATGCTGTCAATTTGTATAACATACACGTAGAGATGGTTGGTTGCTGTGAAATTACCCTCACCCCTCCACAGGAAAGAAATGTATCCTTTACAGTAGCGGTGTGTCTGCGTCAGTCTCGCCATTTGTATATATGTGTGTGTGTGTGTGTGTGTGTGTGTGTGTGTGCGCGTCTTCACCTTCCTAGCGGCTAGTCATTCATCTCAGTTTGACAGTCCCATTACCAGCAGCTCAGAAAAGAGCACTGGGAGCACCTGGGGTAATACTACTTGGTTGGTGAGCCATCATGCAGACTGACTCCACATTCTGCTATCCCTATTTAGCATTGTACCCAATTACAAGTAGTTCATGGGGATGTTTTAATAGAAGGCTTCAGTGCAAGAACGTGCACTTAGCAATGTACTGATTGATCTCTGAGCAGCATCTCCTCTTCACATGTTTAAAGACAGATATATATAGAACTTGTCTCACCAGTAACATTGTCCATTGTTGTCCAGAAGTTTCTGGACCATGTGTTCCACCCGGACAAACCAACTGGGCACAGCTTTGTAGATCAGGGGAGTGTCTGACCTGCACAGAAATGAATAAACTAAGGCTGACGGATGAACAAACACTGTAGTATGGTAAAGTACATATTTAAATGATACTAGTAATATAAGCATGTGTCCGATGATTATGTTACTTAATCACATTCAAAGAGACGGTATGTTAGAAACCAAAATCAGCAGAGGGGGAATAAATTAAAAAATAGCATTTTAAACACAAATTTAGATATTTTTTTTTTTTTATTTAAAACATGTATGTATATTCACATTCACAGTGACTAAGTCCATCCATGTCTTACCTCCAACAGAAGGGGTAGCTATGTTTGAAAGAGCTAGCGTTGACCAGGCGACCCTTCTCCTTCAACCACTTTATGATATTCTTGTCAGCATCCTATAATAACCAAAACAGACCTTATTTAAAAAAAAATGTATGCAAAATTTATGCATGTAACATGGATTGAAAATAGGACATAAATGGAAGAAAAATGGTCAAAAATGCTACAGAAGTTTTTCATGTAAAAATGATTTGAGTTCCATAAATGATGGTGGAATACCAACTGGTAGATTGCAATAAAAAGGGATATCTTATTTTCACCATGATAACAAAAATTATCAGAATAAAATAATATAAATACATATCTTTATGAAATAGAAATCTGTCCTGCTTAACTTAAAAGTGTCATGTTGCAGGGGTCTCCAACTTTCATCACTATTTGTGTTTTAATTATGACTTGCAACATTTAAACTGTACACTGGATGGTGGTTGCTGCTGGCCAGCGTCCGCTCTCTCGAAGACAGGATGGACGAGCTGCGAGCAAGGATTGCAGCTCTACGTGAGATCGGAGAGTGCTGTGTGCTCGCGGAGGCCTGGCTGGACGGAGGATATACCGGACTCGGCGGTCCGGTTGGGGACATTTGCCGCTTGCCGGGGAGATCGGACTTCAGCGTCTTGTGGACACAGAGCCTCCAGAGCCTCAGGACTGTTCTCCCTGAATGTTATCAGCATGTAGGCTTTCCCACGATGGCAAATTGCATCCTGTACCAAGTCTACAGCAACATGAAAGGTGCTTTGAAGGCTGTTCCAAGTCCCCATTTTGGAAACGCTAATGTCTCTTCTGTTGTTGTTGCTTAAATTATTGGTATTAATGTTTCTTCTGTCCTTATTCACTTTGTGTTTTTCTTTCTTTCTTTCTTTTGGGAGAATGAACAGAACAAGAATTTCATTGCATAGCAGAACTACCTGTTTTACTGAGCATATGACAATAAAACTCTTGAAACTTGAATCTTGAATGAATGTTACAACTCATTAAAATGTGACTTTTTACCAGAGTGACATTAAAAAAAAAAAAAAAAAACAAGCAATGCGGCTAGTTCGGAGCTTATTTTTGTCACATGGGAAAGCTACAAGCGGATATCACATTCATGGGGTACGTACTAACTTTTTCAAGTGTCACTCAACAATTTTGCTCTCTTGTTGCATTATACTAATTATGTCTTGTCCTCTAAACACTCTGAGTGTGGTTGTTTAAAGAACATAAACAAATAGCGTGTCTAGCCTTATAATGGTGATACTATATCAGCTGATTTTGAGTAGCTCACCAAAAGGTCAAAGAATATTTGCTTAAACTCTCAGTAGTTTTTTATTATAACTATTGATTTCAGACTTTGTACTTTCATATAATGACAAATGACCACAAAACAGCACAAAGACGATGAGCACACTGAGTGGAGATCTGCTTGGTAAATAAGTAGTGTACAGTTTAAATGTTGCAAGTCATAATTAAAACACAAATAGTGATGAAAGTTGGAGACCCCTGCAACATGACACCTTTAAGTTAAGCAGGACAGATTTCTATTTAATAAATATATGTATTTGTATAATTTTATTCTGATAATTTTTGTTATGGTGAAAATATATCCCCTTTTATTGCATCTACCAGTTGGTATCGAATTACTTTGGAAAAGATGATTGTTCCAAAAAGGGGCTGTTTGTCTTAGATTTGAGTAAATATGCTATTTTTCTATTTAATAATTTGAGTTAACCCACCAAGCTGAATTCACACATCTATGATAACTTCAAGGCAGATGGAGCCCTCAGGCTATGACAGTGGACCTGAAGAGAATAGACTCATCAGGAGAGAGGGCAACACAACAAAAAGAATCAATACAGTGATTTGGTATGCTCTCACTTCAATCTTTATTAGGTAACAGCTGCTCAGCAGTGTTTTTAGAAAGTTGAATCGCTAACTTGGATCAAACAAAGCGCTAACTGCAAAAGGGTGACACAAGCTGGAGGAAGTGTCTGATGTACTGAGGAGAGCGACCACCACAGGAGAGAAACCGTATCAGGTAGGACGAAGGAGACAGTATGGCTGCCAAAGATGAGAAATGGAAGGAGGGGTGAGAGACCGAAGAGGCAACTAAATGGAAGAGGGGTTATTTTTGGAAGCAGTGTCAAATATGACGCAGGAAGGACAGGTTGGGAAGCAAGGGGACGTGTTTTGGAAATGAGGTCAAGGTGTAAGCGAAGGTGACTCGGTGGACCTTTGCATCATGCCTCCCTTCATTTCCATAATGAACAACATAGAACTGTGTGTCTATCCTTCCTACATAGGAGAGTATGCAGGGTGAGGTAGGAATGGCAATTGGTGATGCTCTCTCTCCCCACTACACAGCTCCGCAGGTCTTCTGTGGAATTGCATGCATGTGAAGAACCACTAATCTGAAAAATTACACATCTTTGGTAACTCCTAGCCTCACTTCCTCCCCTTCTAGCAGCTTCCTGTAGGTGGCAATCTCTGCATCCAGCTTGAGCTTAGTGTGAAGAAGTTCCTGGTAATCTTGAAGATATTTGGTCATCTCCAGTCTGGTCTCGCAGAGCTGGGTCTCCAACTGAGCGATGACATCCTCCAGGCTTCCCGCCTTCTCCATATAGGACATCTCCATATCCTCCAGCTGATGCTCAAGGCCGGCGTTGCTCGCCCTCAGGCCGTCAATCTGGCTCTGGAGGTCTGTCAGCTGGCTGTGCAAGGTTGTGATCTCTTCCTTCATGCTCTTCGTTTGCTCCTCGTGTTTGCCGGCATGTTCCTTGAGAGTGTCAAACTTGCTCTTGTACCACTTCTCAGCCTCCTGGACGTTGCGAGCCGCGACAGCTTCCATCTCCGCGCGCATGTTGCGCAGGTAGGCTGTGAGATCAGATCGCTGTTCATCCAGCTCGACAGTGATCTTTGAGTCCTCGATCTGCTTCAACAAGTCAGCCACCTCTTCATCGTGCAGCTTCTTTAGGAACTCTAGCTCTGCCACAAGCTGCTCAATGCGCTTCTCCAGCTCTGCCTTCTGCAGTGTGGCGTCATCAATATCCTGCCGAAACTCCCTCAGGATTACTTCTGCCTCTTCTCTTAGAGCCAGTTCCTCATCCAGTTTTAGCTTCCACATCTGCACCTCCTCTTCAATGTAGCCCCGCTCAATATCAGCTGCCCCCTTCTCATTGGTCAGAGCCTCAATCAGATCACGCACCTCTTTAAACTTCAGATTGTATTCTTCTGCGATGTCCACGTAGCCCCCTTTGCCACTACCCTGCAGCGTAGCCAGCTCCTCCTGAAGAGCAGCATTCTTCTGCTCCAGTGCCTGCACTTTCGAAATGTACCCGGCAAACTTGACATTGAGCTCCTGCATTTCTTCTTTCTCATTGGCGCGGTCCGCGTGGAGCTCTGTTCCCATGGCAGCCCCACAGAGTCCGTCCCAAGAGGACCCACTGACTCGGATTGGAGATGGGCTCTGGACCCTGACTCTGCCGCCACAGCCGCTGACCTGCAGGCTCTTCTGGGTGCAAGATCCGCTCCTCATGTTGGCAGGGGTAGCTTTTCTTGTGACTTCTCTTCTTGAGGTCCTGAATGGAGCTGATGCGGTCCGTTACCGCACTGGTTTTATATACCAGCCAAGAATGTCTCAGACAACCTTGAAACTCACACTGATCTTTCAGAGGGCTGTGGCTGTGTACATGTTATTAGCTAACAATGTACTGTTAGCGTCAGTCAAGAGTCCACTCCCTGATCGTTTTGCAGAAAGATGTGAAATAGTTAAATCACAAAGTCAAAGTCTATATTATTAATTCAATGACAGAAAGCAATATCTGTAGGTGTGCCATGAAAACAAGTGTGCTATGGCAACAGGTTGTCCAGCACAACTACACGGTTAGGCATCCTTGAGGCACTCACACTGTGCTGATTAGGCATGTTTGTATTTGTCATTGCTTCATAACACAATATCGGAATCCTGCAACTGTCTTGACGTTTCAAATATAAATAACTGGCTGGAGGACCATTCGCAATAATAATAATAATAGGGGTGGGGGAAATAATCGATTCTTAGATGCATCGCGATGCGGACATTGACGATTATTAATCAATGTCAATGTCAATAATCGATGCTGACTGAGCAAAAAGAAAAAGAAACAAAAAGCGGAAGTGCCGCCCGGACAGTCACCGAAGACGCTACTAGAAAGGCTGAGTATAAACTTCGACCCGCACCTACTGGATTTAAAGCATGTGTCTGGAAGCACTTTGGCTTTCACGGAGTTGAAGGTGAAAATGAGCTGGACAAGAGCCAGAAAAGATGCAAGCTTTGTCATACAAGCTTAAAATATTTTGGGAACACGAAAAATATGAAAAACCACATAGCACATTTCCCCTCGAGCGAGGAGGGGAAAAACAGTCAGTTGTAGTTGCTGTCGACCAGAGAACCATCGCGCAGGTAAAATCTCATTTTGCACCCCACTCGGAAAAGTCGCTGTTGTGTCACCATAATAGCGCACTTCATTACTGATGACTGGAAGCTAGCGTCCCATGTGCTACAAACGAGAGGAATGAATGAGAGCCATACGGGTGCAAATATGGCTGAGCTGTTCAATAATGTTGCTGAGACAAATTGATTTCTGTGGCCTATTCATTTGTATTTTTTGTGAATAAGAGCAACCTAGTTTTTTTGGTCATTCATAATACACTGAAGTCTGCAAGCATTATTCATGAGAGCTGCTGGTACAGTAATTTATATTTTGCATGAACGCTGTTTTTGACTTTGCTATACAGCAAAAATATTTTTGTCAGATATTCTATGCTCAGGATTTTTGTTTGAATTCAGAAGTCTTTATTATTCATTTATGTTTAATGGCAGATTTTTTAAATTCAGAATATGCTTAAGTTTTTGTTAATTTTATACATGCTGCTACTGGCACAATTAACTTTTCCTGCTGGTTCTGTACAATGGGAAATATGTTGGTAGATGTAACCTTCCAATTATTAATATAATGGAAGTAAATTCATCTGTTTCATGTTTATTTTAATTCTGGATCACTACAAATATGCTTTGTTTTAGTAGTAAACAGTCAGTAAAAAGAAATTATACCCTAAAGCACCGTGTATTAACCGCACCCCCATTTTCAGGCTCATGGCGGGGGAAAAGATTTTTTTAGGTCATAAATGCTTGCCAACTCTTTCATCTCAAATCAACATGCGTAAAGGTACTAAGCAATTTCAAAAAGAAGAATAAAGGAGAAATCTGAACTTCGGCATCTAGATCTTTAATATTATGGCTAAGCACAGATTACTACTACTACTACTACTACTACTACTACTAATAATAATAATAATAATAATAATAATAAATCCAAATAAAGAAATTTGCAATTTTCAGAGATGTTTTGATATCTTATCTTTCACTTCTCTTTTTCTCTATTATTATTTTATTGCATTGCTTCAGTGTGAATGTGAATAAACTCCAACGTTGTATTGTATTTTACATTGGAAGCTTAGGTAAGCCGTCAGATAAATTAGTTGCATACACTAGCATTTTCAGCAACTGTACAGCAGAGGGCGGTAAAGTCAAAGCAACTGTCTGACCCACAGACGGCTATTGAAAAATGGACTTCTCGTCAATTTGTGCGTCTGGTCACAGATCTGTCATCGTGTATAAACCGCACCCCGATTTTTTGCTTCTTACCAGCGGAAAAAAAGTGTGGTTTATACACGGTGCTTTACGGTATATCGAAAAAATTACGCATTTAAAAAATTGACAAACTATTGAAAACTATTGAAAAGATGCATCGAGATGCATAGATAATCATTTTATCATCGCAGGCCTGTGAATCATAATCGCATCGAATCGTGAGGTGGCCAGAGATTCCCACCCCTAATTAATTGGAGGACAAATTCATTTGGGAGCTTGGGCGTGTGCTCGTGCATGAGACCAGCCAATCCTGCGCCAACCGACTGCACTTTAAGTAGGGTCGGGCATCGAGTTTCGAGCATCGGTGGGAACCAGTAAGAATCAGGTAAGTAAAACAAGAAAAGACATCTGTCTTGCACCAGCATTGAGACAGCAAAAAACTTACACAAGTGTTAATACGGTGTGTCAACTCAAATATCCAGCTAACCTTAGCTAGTGTACTGTTTTATAAACTAACATTTTACAAGTTGTTCTTTTTGGTTTGTTTGATATTCTGCACCCCAATTAGTCAGAGCTCAGTAACATGTTTAAGTGCCTGCAGCATCAGACACTGTCTAACACAAACCACAGGATATGCATCAATGTTCTTTCATGAGCTTTTCAAAAATAAACATTTTGTGAATGTTTACTTCAGTGGAAAGAAACGTAATAACATTTAGATTCAAGCTCAACTGTTTGACATTTATATACTGGTTGAAAATGAAGAAATTAATTCATTCAGAAGTTCATATATAGCCGTCCCTCCCTACATCGCCGTTCCAACATCGCTCCATCACTATGGCATTTTTTTTTCAAAAAGAATTAATTAATTAATGATTGCTGTTTTGTGGTTGACTATGGCCCATAATCAAAAAATATTGCCAGACAAGTCATTTGTAGTATTGTGCTCACTAGGTGTCAGTAATGAGACAAAACATTGATGAGACATGACATTACATTACCTTAACAGTGCATGGAGTCAGCCATGGTATGTCCGACATGATAGTGTGAAAAAAAGTTCTACTCCAATTCCGTGTGGAAGTGGTAGGTTTTTGGCTTCTTTCTTTGTTCTTCTTCCTCACTCCGTTTGAAACCCTTTCTTAATAGTAGAATAAATAAACTGGAGGCTAACTAGCTTAATTGCTTGGTTAAAGTGATTCCATATCCCATAGTGATGTAAACAAAGAGTAATAGGAGTGTAAAGGTGACTATAGGGGTGTTATTTCATGTCTACAGAGCTCTAATAATAGTAAAGTCATAAACAGGTTTTCTATGCTTTAACTATGACAATATTCCGTTTAATAATATTGAATCCTACTTTGCAGAAATTCACTTATCACTCTCTGGTCTGGAACCAATTGACTGCGATAAATGGGGGTTGACATTAACTTTAAAAAAATTCACAGAGAAGGTCACATTTCAAAGAAAAAAAACTCTGGTTAGCACCCTCATTTAAACCATGCAAAGAATCGAGAATCGTTAGAAACTTAGATCGAAACGAAGAATTGTAATCGGAATGGGAATCATTCTAATTCAAATGATGCCCAACTACAACTTTTACACAGCTCACCAGAGCTCTCGCACTACTCAAACAAACTAAACTTTAGGTGTCAAGTGTGCCCAAGTAAGGTACTGATTGTGTGGATGTTTGAAACAAAACCAACTAATACAATGTGTACATTTTTGGCAATCCCGTATTGGTTAAATAGTAGAGAAATTCAATGACAAGAAAGCAGCTATTTGAAGTTGAAGCCTCTTTAAGAATACTTTCAACCAGAAGTCAAACCAACAGTCGTGCAATTGCTGACTACTTTGGAAATACTCTACTGACCCCACTATAAGATGACCTTGAATATTTTTTCAAGGCTGGTTTTGGAATATTATATTTTTAAGAAAATGAACAAATTGAAATGAAAATTATAAAAGGAACTAATTCCTTAGCTGCTCGACATCACATCCTCATTATCTTAGAATTAGCATCAGTGCAGTGCTCCCCATACATTTTTATTGATTTGTCGACCACAACAAACAGATTCGGCACTCCCTGTTCACCCTCGCTCAAACACATTGTCTTTGTCACTCCGCTTCTTAACACACCTCATACGCACTCAGTCTGCCAGAGAATAAAAAGATGTGGCAAGAGGGATCTCCAATTTTGCGACTTTGTAATTCGACCCCTCTCTCTTTTCAAAAAAGCGACTACCGACAACTCTATTGTCAAGACTTTTGGAGTCGACAACGGAGAAGCAAAGGTATAGATGTGCGTGTTCCAAGTCAAAGAACACTGAAGTTTGTCTTCTATTCGGTGTATTTATTAAGCTGTGTTAGCATTGGACAACATTATGTGGGTTTCCCTTTTGGGTGTCACAGCGCACAACTGTGGTGCATTCAAGGACCGCCGAACAAAGTGCGAAATCATAATGCTTGACAAAAAACATCAGTGAAACAAAGACAAACCTGTAAAAACTTTCTAACCGTGGCTCTGACATGAAAGCATGGATCGCTCTTCTTAACAAACAGCAGGTGCATCTCAAAGCACTCATAAATAAAACCACAAAAAGAAGTGACCAGACGAAAAGTCATTTGTATTTTCCATGTTTTTTACTCGCTCTTTTGTCTCCCACAACGTTACTCCTCTCCGCTAAAGCGTCCATTACAATTACATGCAAATGTGTCAACAGGACATGTGGTCAATATTTCTCTCTAAAACTGTGAATATGGGTTAAGTATGTGTAGCTCATGCTAAATGCTAAATAGCTGTACAGCCTAAGCTCCCAAATTGGCGTTCGCATACCCCCAGGGGTACGCCAATTGTCATACGGGGTATGCGAATAAAAATGAAAAACAATTAGCGCCTAACACTCATAATTACGTGTGCGCCTGAACACTTTACAGCGCAGAGCGCAGTCACAACAGAAAGAAGGAAGGAGACAGAGCATGAAGTTCTTCATTGGGCTGTGCGAGTTAGATAAATACGTAAGTAAATTAGATGATTATGTTGTGCATTAAGAGTGTTTAATCTTGAAAATTAAATTTGTTTTTTTGTTCAATTTTCCAATTCCCGCAATGTGAAAACCGGTGGGGAAAAGAGTGTGGATTCCCCCGAAAATGAGGCTATATCGCTGGTTGTATGTACTGTATTTATGTACTTTGAATACTGCTTGACCATGTCTGTTAAACTTTCCCTTTCAATTTGGTATCAAATTAAGATGCAGACTTAAATCATAGCGCTTGCAAATGGACAAAAATGAAGCTCAAGTTCAACCCATTCAAATGGAAGGAACCTAACATCCGGCTGCAATAAGATATGTAGGATGAATACTTACCTAGTTATGCTGAGTGCTCACGTAAAACTTGTATCAAGATTTGACCATGTTAAATGAACCAGAATTACTTTCTATTAAAATTAATTAACCAATCAACCGTGTTCAATATTTCAAGTTAATGAAGATTAAAAAAGGTTTATGTTTTTTAAGTGTGCAGGAGTGGGGGGAACATGTCTTCAAGTCAAATGTCTGAAGCAGTACGCGACTGAAAAGTTTGGGAACCACTGCTGTACAGTAATCTCTTGCCACTTAGCACTTCAAATTTCGCAGCTCCACTCTATCATGGTTTTTCAAAAATATATATAAATATATTTAAATCATGCTGTTTTGTGGTTGAACACAGTCTATTATTAGTCAAAAACATGCATATTTAAGCTAATTTTATGTATTTTAGTCTAAATTAAGCATTTTCAAGTATAACAATTGATAAATTAACTAAAATATATATAAGGCATTCCAAAGACATTGTAATGATATGTACTATTCTACACTGGTCACTAGGTTTCAGTAATGTTACTGTAATATTCGATGAGACACACAAGCACCAGACTTGATCGCCAAAACAACAGGCTTTTATTGCAGATTTGAATTGTCTCACAACAATGAACCACGCCAAGCTGAAACTGTACTCTGAACCCCCAACGTCACTTCCTGTCCGCCTCCCACTCAGCGGCCCTAGCGCTGGAATACACAGCAGTGTAACAGTAACTTATTCATGTCTTAAATGGCTTATTTTCCCTTATTATGTCTACTATATTGGCTATTACAAGTGTAAAGGGGACTATAATGATGTTATTTCATGTCTAGATTTTAGTTTTTTTATGATGTTATTTCATGTCATATTTAGTTTAGTATATTTATTGAATTTATAAATAAGTAATCTTACTTTGCGGGAATTCACTTATCACAGTCATGTCTGGAACCAACTCAATGCGATAAACGAGGGATCGCTGTACGTTCAAGTTGAGTGTCTCCCATGATCATACAACACAACTCCAGAAAATGCTTAAGAAAAATAAATAGAAAACGATTAAATGTAAAAATGGTGGGAAAAAAGTTCATCCATCCTGAATGGAATTGCATGTTGTAGTCATGAGAACAATAAATGGAGAGAAGCAGGGAGAGTAAGTAGTCATCTGTTAGCTGTGAGCTCAAAATGCGCAAAAACAAAAAAATGTTGAATTGAAGTGGCTCTCAATACTTTTAAGGAATTTATAGTCAATGGCCTGACTTGTTACTCACTTTGACATACTGTCCTGCGAAGTCGGGGACCTCTGAAGTGAAGCAGCCAGAAGCGTCCACGGGGCAGATAGGAGCCTGGTCCCTTTGGATGATGTTGTATTCGGTGCACACCCTGTAATCGTCCTAGATGGGGAAAGCATTGATTATGATAATTAATTTCCTACACATTGTTAGTCGCTTTAAAAAAAAACAGCATGGACTGCAGCTAAAGACTGTTTTCATCAATGTAAGATTGTGTCTCTATAGTTACATTACCTTAATAGTAACAGCAATCTTTTTCATTATGAGCCCCCCCCCCCCCCCCCCCCCCCCACCACCACCACCACCACCACCACCACCAAGTAATCGCCACTAAATAGATTAAACTCTAAATAAATCATTACCCAAGCTCTTTGGCAGGCTGTATCACAACCCATAAAGACACGTTATGACTCCATATTGAATTCCGTGTTTGGCTGTGTCCTCTGAAACAAACACTGCTGCTATGTGACGACTCGGTGTGAAGGAACTGACTGCGGTCCAACCGTAAATGCGTTCTGTATTCAAACAGCCTGTCAGCAGCCAAGATGGATGGCTAACAGGGTTGTTTGGCATCTTGTCACGAGAACATGAGCATGGGAAAATGTAAATCTGTGTTGCTTTTCCGCAAAAGGGAAATTAATGTGTTTGCATTGTCATTTTTACAGAACTTCGTTGCTGGGAATGCCATCTCAAAATATTTAAACTGCAGCATATATAAAACATTTTAGAATAGGATTGTTAAGGCTTGGAGGTGGCTGTGGTGGCGATGACTTAAAAGACAACGTGTAGATTCACAGCTGCCTCTCGACTGGAGGCACCCCCCTCCTCCCCATTATTGAATATTGAATACGCTCCCAGAATGGGAGCGTATTCAATACAAGTACTGAACATTGCACAGCTATAAATTACCATACAGATCTAAATCCATACTTACAGCTCCAAAGTAAGGTGCCTGATGGACCACTCCCGTGCCCTCCTCCTCCTTCACGTAGTTATCCGTCACCACCTGGAATGCTCCTTTCTCCCCACACTAGACGGAAAAAGAGGAAACGGTGCGTCAACAACCAGAGATGGAAAGAAAGGTAAATATAAATGCCAATTTGCAGTGGGACAGGTAAGTTAAGGGGGGGGGGGTGTATATAAAAAGTGTGAGAGAGCCACAGAGTTTACAAACCTTAGCAAAGTAATTGAAAAGAGGCTTGTATTTCTTTCCGCTCAGTGTTTTGCCAGGAAATCTGGAAACGCAGGGAACACACTTTAAATCGCATGTCAGGGATTGCACAGAGCATAATAAAACTTTTTAGCAAACAATTTAGGAGAAGAAGAAGTTGGAGGAAGCCAAACTTTAAAAACAAAATCCACCAGTAGACTTTATATATGCATATCTCCTAAGATTTTTATGTATTATTATTGTAATACAGTGGAGCCTCGGTTAGCAAATGTCGCAGTTAGTGTTTTTCGGTTAACGCCAAAATTTTGCCTCCGTTTTCTTACATTTTCCAGTTTGTGTCCAATATAATGCACATCTCGTCGTGTTATTAGCACACTGCATGAGTCCACCTGTGTTCTTAATGTTGTTTTTTTTTAATCACAAAAAGTATTTGTGAGCATCCTATTAGCTTGCTAATACATGGAAACAGAAACCGTAAGTCAGCTCCTTCGCCCTTCTATGATGTCATCAGCATGACTCTGTAGTTCTTTGCTAAGTAACACGGTCACGCCACAAGTCTCAAAAATGTTAATGCAAAACATGTTTTATAGTTTTACACTTATAGTTTTACATGACATGGAAAAAGCAATTCTAAATGCATATAAATGGCGAATGAAAGAAAGAACAGTTAAGGTTGAAGACGTCATTTTTGACAAAATGATGTGGAAGCGAGATAAACACGGACACCAACTCTGTGTTTTGTCATGAGTTATTTCTTGAATTCAATAGTGTTTATCAAAATGCTGAATTCAAACAAATAACTCATGGCAAAACACGAAGGTAGTGTCCGTGTTGATCTTGTTGCCACATTGTGTCTTTGGCAACAATCAAGTCTTCAAAAGATAAAAGTAACCTTAAATGTTAATTTATCCCTTTCATTCATCATTTATATGTATTTATGTTAGGGATGCTCCGATCGATTGACCACCAATTATTATCGTCCGATTTCCGTAAAAAAAGATCCGCATATGAGGATGAATGCTTTTCAATGCCGATCACAAAGCCAATCACCTGTGGCTAGCACTATTGCAGGCCGCAGCTATCTTTTTGAGCAGTGTCTAACATCTTGGGCAGTGTCTTCCTCCCACTTTCCTTCAAAACAAAAACAATCATTTCTGCCATGTGGAACCTAACTGCTAACACATGCCACAACAACTATCTTGCGGGGGTAGTACGTTAAAAAGCTTTAATACGGTATTTGAAGAACAACTCCTGACGGAGTATGGTGCGTTTTGGCGGCTCGCGATGTGATCATCAGTCAAACGGCAGCTAAAGCAGTCATGTGGCTAACACTCGCCCGTATGTGTGTGACAGTGAGACGGCTAAACTAATAACATGAAAAATACTTAATTCATCGGCCGAGATGACCAGCCTTTCTCAGCGGTCTCCAAGGGCGTTTCATCCTCTGGAAGTGGCACGAGTGATATATGTTGTCTTCAAGAAGTAAGTAAAATATGTTTTGTATAAATTAAGGTGATTTTATGGTTCTTTGTTTCATTCATATCATATAGCCAATAGCAGGGGTATGGCCAGGAACTCTGGATCCCATGAAAAAATTCCAGTCCCCCACCCCCTACCAATTTTATTAGTAATTACTTATTTTTTGGTCCCCCTGGCCGTCATGGGACCTTGGAATTGTCCTGATTTTTCCCCATTTATAAGGGCACCCCTGGCCAATAGCAAGCGTGTAAATAAATTGCAAAATCGGAGCACCCCTACTTTATATGCATTTTGAATTGTTTTCTTAATGTTAAACTATAAAAATGTGCTTTGTGTGAACATATTTGGCTTTCTGGAACAGACTAATTGGATTTACATTATTTCTTATGGGAAAGATTGACTCGGTTACAGTACGTTTCGGTTAGAGTTGGACTGTCTGGAAGGAATTAATGACGCTAACCAAGGTTCCAATTGTATCAAGTTACTTCCTGGTTTCACCAAGTTTTCACTCACTTTAGTTACACATAATTATGTACAAATACTATGTGGGTCATATTAGCATTTATGCTCAGTCGCAGCTTCTGTGGCTCATTAAACTGTAACCAAAATGCTTCAATCCGTCAAAAAGGATTAGCAATTTTAATACAATACCATATAAATGCACTCTGGTGTTATTTCTAGTCTGGCCAGCAGCTTAGCGAGTGAGACTCGTGTGTTTAATTATCTCCATCTAAAAAGGGAGGGATGATGACTGTCTCATGCATGTTAGAAAAAAGAAGAGGCTCTTTAGCACTCACTTGTCCACGAGCGTGTACTCGCTCTCCGACTTAAATAAAGCGGCCAGCCGAGACTCCATCATGATGTACGTCTTGCCCGTGGTGTTATCTGAGGGAATGAAAACACAGAAGGCAAAGCTTTAGCTGTGTAGAGTTCAACCAATGCAAAACATAAAAAACAAATATATTTAAAAAAATCAATCGCCATGGCGGCATTGTGGCGGCCTGCCACAAATAAATTTAGACCACCACAACTAGATTTGGCACTGCCTGCTCGCCCTTGCACATAAAGACATTATAATGGGGCTGAATGTAGCTTGTCATTCTGTGCGGAAAAGAGTGCGTATATCTATGCACTCTTTCACCCGTGCGCGAAGCTCAATCAGGTTTATCCAGACACGGGCATTAGCAACGCCAAATGGTGACACTACCAAATAAAGCTCATACTCGCATAAAAAATGCAGATCAAGTATGAAATAAATAGCACCACTGGGGTTGTTAACAGTATCTTGAAGAACAGAATAGTCCCATAGTTCGAAACTAATGTACACGTCTCGTATTGATGGGAAAAGTGACCTACTTTGCCTCTTATTACCATGAGAATACTAAATACTGTATCGAATGAATTTAATGAATGAAAGGGTTCTTTATATGACATTTTATGGCAAATGTCTTCCTAGCCCTTTCCTGCTCTTGTCACCAATAAGAGAATAAAACACCAGAATTTATTATTTATTTAAGTCCATCTATGAATCCCTGTTAGCGTAGAGGTTTACGCACCTGTCTTTTGAAGCAGAGAATGGGTCATCTGTTTTATTCCGTTAATTTCGTTATTTTGCTCTAAAAAAAATAAACAATTGAACAATTTGCTTCCCATGTATTCATATTATTTCAAAACATGATGTGAAAGTGTGTTTTTCTTCATCTCAGCAACAGTTATCAAGATTGCACTGACATTATTGACTTTCCAATTATGTTTCCATTAGATATGCCGCTACTCAGCCCTCCAAAATAACCTTTATACGGTGCTTGATGTAACGTCCATCTCTATTTCACAATCTGAAAATGTGATTTATAATGAAAAGTTTATGGTTATAATGGTTTTACAGATCTGAACTTTTTTCTTTCGTATGTAATAGGGAAATAACGGTACAGTCGTCTCTTGACACTTGGGTTTGCACATCGCTTCCTTGCTCTATCGCGGGTATTCAAAAGTGAATTAATGATCGCTGTTTTGTGGTTGACTATGGCCTATTAGTCCAAAAATATTGAAAAACAAGTCATACAGGGTTTCTGCTACAAAACAATTTAAAGTAATATATTGTATGAAGGTATACAGTATATGCTATAAAGATGCATATGTCGCTTATTATTTATGCACATATTGCCCACAGTTAGTTTGAAAACGATTAAAAATATCATAAAAATGTTTCACTCCGCTTTATTTTGATAAGCATGCATCGGAATTGTCTGCTGGCACTTGACCAGTGACCACATACGCGCCACGTCTTTTGTTAACTTTCACTTTGTTTCTTATTATCGGGAGAATGAACAACAACACGTAAAATGTGTAGTCAATTGACCATAGCTTGTCACATGCCAAGCCTATCTATGCCAGCGTGTGCGATCGCTCACGTTTCAATAACATTCCGCTTTCTGGCATTTTTGTTTACATGCCTGGCTGGTGGCATCTAGCTAGCTCGGAGCTAAAAGTGGCTATTACGTTCATGGGATACATCAATCATCAATTATCATCACAATTTACTTTTTGAAAGTGTCACTTAACAATCTTGCTCACTTGTTATCATTATAATACTTAAGGCTTGTCTTCAAAACACTAGCTGTGTGTCGAAGTTGTGCAACAGAAACACTTAAGTGTGAAAATTCATAGTAAAGTAATGCATAAAAAGTTAAAATATTTTTTTAAAAATCATGGAGACATTCAGACATTTGGTTAGAGACCTCATTTAAACCGTGCAAACTTTTATGACCGTACCTCTGAAAAGAATCGGAATCAAAATGAGGAATCGGAATCGCTCAAATTCAAACGATGCCCAACCCTTGTAATGTTACATGAAACCTTACCATATTGGAAAAAAAAAGCTCTCCTCCTATTCTGTGTGGAAGTGGGAAGTTTTTGTTTGGTTAGCCTGCACATATGTGTTGTGCAATGTAGTGTAAACAAATAATAGGAGTGTAAACGTGGCTATCGGGGTGTTATTTCATGTCTACAGGGATTTAATAATGGTAAAAAGCATACAGTATTTAGTAGGAGTGCAACGATACACAAGATTCGGTTGTGTTACGGTTCGATACTTTTTCAATAAAATAAATAAATTACCTTGCCTTTTTTAATTTGAATTGTATTGAAATTGCCAACATTTTTCTAACCTTAAAAGTACAACTCTGCTGCACACACTTAGCACCATATAAGACAAAAAAAAGCACCATGTAATAATAATAATAATATAAATATAAATGTATCTGATGGAGGTCCATGGGGTGCATTCTTAGCAGCAGAGTAAATGTTACAAATAAATAAACCCTTACAAAATCAAAGCTCTACCATACCCATTACCTGGGGTACAGTCTCAGCAGCATATTAAACAAAAACAGGTCCTTAACAAATTAAATCGCTCTCTGATGGGGCTACAGCAATAAAAGTAGCTATCGCCCGGTCGATCTCTTTTGCCCTTTTTGAATCATGTGCTAATGGCTGTCTAAATCACCCAGTAAAGTTTGTAGCATGTGTGCTCCTTGTTTTTATAAATATTACATAAATACATAAATATTTAGGAAATGTTACCTATTGCCTAATTCAGCATTTTCACGCAAAAAATGGCTAAATACAAATACAAATATAAGGGCATTCAGAAGACACATTCAAAGATGTTGTGCTAATATGTAGTCTTCTACACTGGTTACTAGGTGTCAGTAATACTACTGTAATGTTTGATGAGACACACAAGCACCAAACTTGATCGCGAGAACAGGCTTTTATGGCAGGTTTAAATGATCTCACAACAGGCACTGTTGCGGCCATAAGCCACACCAAGCTGAAACTCAAAACAAAACCTCCAACAACACTTCCTGTCCGCCTTTCACTCAGCTCACTAGGGAACACATTTATAGCAACACACCTGAGCACAAGTCTTATTTATGTCTTAAATGGCTTATTTACTCTTATTATGTCTACTATATTGTGTCTATATTACTATAAGTGTGAAGGTGACTATAGAGGTGTTATTTCATGTCTAGGGGGCTCTGATAATGTTAAAACCGTATTTAGAAGGTTGTAAACAGGGTTGTTATGCTATAACTACAAAAATATTCACTTTATAAATAAGAAATCCTACTTGGCGGAAAGTCACTTATCACAGTCGGATCTAGAACCAATTTACCGTGATAAACGAGGGATTACTGTATATATCGGAGAGTATAGGTGACAACAGGCGCCTTGTGCGATGATGTGCGAGACGACCTGGACCCAATAGATCTTCTCAGCTACGTGCCCGCCGGTCGCCCTCGCCTGCTGGCCCCGATGTCAAGATGCAGTGCATTTGTTTTGGAATACTTCACCTCCGTAAACTAACAAATGTGAGTGCAGCAAATGCCGTGCTGCCATTGTTCAGTAGAGATAAGAACGGTTCTGCAACTATTCACGTTGCACTTCAGGTAAGAAACTTTACAAAGAATAAAATAAGCACCCTGTTCAAACTCTTACTGTTGTACTTGTACCTTCCTAAAAAGAAAACTAAACCACGGGTGTCCAGGGGTTATTTCAGCCCGCAACTTGTCCTTTAACATCTTTAATGTACATATCAAAGTACATTCTTTCTGTATGCTATATCAATGTTTTCCTTTTTTGAGATTTTTTTTTTTAATTGGATAATGATCTGCCGGTAAATTTCACATTCATTTCATGCTTTAGAAATCATTTAATAATAACAATAACAGAAATTTGGTATAAAAAAGTGTTATTTTTACGCACAAAAAGAAAGAGACCAAAAGTGGATCAAAAACATAGCCCAAGTACCAAGGTATGGACCATACCGTGTGGGTTACCTCTACAGTTACACCCCTAGTAAATAGATTCTGGGGTTTGTGAGTGCCCAATGTTTTGCGCTGGAATCCTTGCACACTTTTTTATAAACGAGGGCCCTGGTCTGCCAGAGAATAAAAAGATGTAGCAGGAGGGATCAGTGTTGCCAACTGGGCGAGCATTCGGACTCTTCTAGCGGAAAATATTGACTTTTTCTGGTTTTATACATGGGATGTCCAATATTGGCTTTTTTGCCGATAACCCATGCTGATAATGTCCAACTCTTAATTACCGATACCGATATACAGTATGTAACATCACATATATCCTGTTGTTGAAGGACTGGACTGGACAGGACTGCACTGCACTTATTACCTTATTATGTCTGATTATTATTATTATTATTATTAATTATGTATATTGCACTACCAATTTGACGTGATCTCTACCATATTTATTTATTCTTATTCTATTTTCTTATCTGTCATGTCTTATTTGTTTTATTTTAAGTCAAGAGGCTAGCAAGGAAGTGGAGCTTCAAGCCTTTGGTACCTTCTATTATCATGGGAAACGTGAATTCAATACCGCGCAAGATCGACAAGCTGGCAAGAACGTCAAGACCTTCAGGCAGTGCAGCTTATTTGCGCTTCACCAAATGGCTAACAGGTAGCGTCTTGGAGCTAACGTGAGGAACTAGGCGACTTCAGTATAGTCAGAGCGGTCAGGAACAAAAGAGCTTGTGGAAAGCGCAGAGGTGGCGGGCTTGCACTGTATGCAAACGAACTGTGGTGCCTGGCCGTGTGAACATTAAAATGTCCATCTACACAGCATTTTTTTTAAGATCGGGTTTCATTATCGGGAAAAAAACTGATACAGATGTCTACCAATATGACATTTTTACGCTAGTATCAGGCAGATATTATTGGACATCCCCAGGACACTTTTGGAGTCTAACATAACAGCACGTTTCGCTCTTCTCAATTAGCAGCACGCAGCAGAAAAAACACGAAGAAAGAAGCGACAGATATGGCGACAGGTATGGCTGGTAAGAACGTCAAAATGTTACATCATATGTGGACTATACAGTTAATAAACTTTTTATGACTGTGTAACAAATACATTTAATTTAACTTATTTCCTATGGGAAAGACCTGTTTGGAAATTTGCATGGGAACTCCTGTCACTAAAGCAAATGTGTGACACTTTGAAGGTTCGACGGTAGAAAAAGCATAAAAACAAAGGCGAGAGAAAAGGATACGCACCAAAGAATGATTATCCCGCATCTAGCATGACATATAATGCTTAGCGGCCATTCCAAATCAATTTCTCATCGTTAGTGTCTTCTGAGCTGTCTGCGTTCACAGCAACATGAATAATGATTTTTCTTATGCTCTGCTTAATTTTTGAAGGCTGTAACAAATAGCCCTGGCAGAGTGATTTATGTTTATCGATCCTAGCTTCATGTATGATAAACAGCGACGGGACAAAAACATGTTCTGCGCCATGTAACTGGTAACTGGGAGCCGCAACGCCTTTAATGGGGATGTCGAAGCCTGCCCAAGTAGCAATGACGGCCCCGGCCATTAAAGTCAAGGTCAGGTAAGGACTCCATGGCGGCCATGAGGCTGCTCAAGCAGCGAAGTTGCCATCAGGGGTAACCAGAACAATCCCAAAACACAATGGTCGAGCGGGGAATAAAAAGGAGAGCATTATACAATCATAATGGTCAAAAAAAATAAAAGAGATTGGAGCAGCATGGATAAAAGATGTTTCCTCATCTGGTTGGTGTGACAAATGGCTGCGAAGCTGCGACCTGCAGGAGCTGACAGCCCCCGAGAAATAAAAACAGACACAGCGAAAATCAGAGCAACGCCGGGTCAAAAACAGGTGGATGGTGGAAGTCAAATGGGCAGAACATTTTGGATGGAGATGAAACGAGAGAGGATGAGAGATGGAGGGGGGAGAAAGAGGCTGAACTGATGCAAAGCAAAAAAAAAAAAATCATTGGTATTCCGAGGCGCTCTCCCATGCAGCACAGCACAGACGGTGCAAGTCATGAGCTCAGATAGTGTTTCAACAGTGCCCCCTGCAGTATGAGAGGGGAAAAATCACGTTCACACTGAACCGTCTGGAGGTTGTTTTTAAAAAAAAATTGAAAGCGTCCCATGGGCCGATAAAAAATCTTAACGGGCCTAATATGGACCACAGGCCATAGTTTGCCCATGCCTGCACTAGCCTCTTTTACACAGAGATCCTGTAAAATCAGTGCATCAGAGCCGTAACAGAAGATCCGGCATATATGCGCCTGTGTCTTTCAAAAAATGTGTTCTCACAAAATTGGTACATCACAGTCGTAACCCCTGCATATATTTGCCTGTGCTTTTTACACAGATCCTACCAAAGCCTGTAGTCTCCTGCATATAAACTACTTTTTAGACAGCAACAATTGCTTTCAACACAACAGGGTCGAAAAAGGGAGTGTTTAATGCCATGCTGCAATACACTTGCAAATACACCTTCACACAGGCACTGTCTAGTCATCATTACAGGTCAGATACTAACTCAGAAGCCAAAAAACTGCCCCCATGCTATGTACATTGTATGCTTTTCAAACAGAATAGAGACATAATAAAATTTGAAAAGGCAGTAGCTCCCTTCTCAGTGCCTCTAAAAGTTATTATGTTTTTCCCCATGTATCTGTTCTGTGTGAACAGCACTGACACAGAATAGGCGAAAGACAAACTTAACCCGGAAAATTTTCCAGCTTCTGCAGTAGGATGAGGGCTGTAACAGAGGCTGGAGAGCACCTGTAAGAAAGGGAATAGCGGAAAGCTGGGACAGAGTTATGATTTTGGGTTTGAGGGTTATAAATAGTACACCACGATTCTGCAAAACATGAATCATGATTTTCTTGCTTAAAATGGAGATTTTAATTTTAAAAGGAATGTAAAGATTTAATTTAAAGTAAATGTATTAAATTTAAAGATATCAGACTGGGTTTGTGTTGTTAATATTAAGGCTCCTCATAGTCTTGTTCTACTTTAAAGAACTTTCCAACGGCTTTTCTGCTGTTCTCATGGAAGGACAGTTGACAGGGGACTTAATAGATATGAATAGAAAGAGCAAAAATAATCCATCAAGTCATTAACATGGCACGCTCATTCACTCGACAATACATTCATGCACGTAATAAATGCAAGTAAAAAAAAAGTCAACTAATTAATGCAATCGATCCTCCCGCAAACTGATTAATGGTAGCCCACAAAACTCGCTGGTGGCATCTGCTGTCAGCAGGTAGAACCAGGGCAGTAGAGCCAATTGGCCTTGGATGCGCCGGGGGACACGGAAAGCGAGGAGGATTTGATTTGATTTGAAGGAGAAGTGTTTACCGTCACACCAACATCATTGCAGCATTTAGAAATTAGATCGTATGTGTGAACAGAGGTTGTAATTTTTTTTGTGCAGCCCTATGAATATTCTGTGTGAAAGGCACGGGTAAATACAGTAAATGCAGCATCTACAGTTAATGCTCTGATGCACCCATTTTAGCGGGATCTCTGTGTGAAAGGCGCTTCTGTCTGCCACTGTCAGCATCCATTAGCATAAACATGTATGAAGGCTAGAAAACATACAAAAACCATGAAGATACTTTTGTTGTGGCAGAGCCCTTCTGAGATTCTCCTTTGTTAATTTGGTCTAAATAAAAAAAAAAAGAAAGCACTCAGCTGAAGTGCACAACAACAATCAAGCCATGACACAAACAGGATTTCCAGGCACTATCTAGTGGCCTCAGGGCTCTGCACTTAACAACATTGCTTGATAAAAATGGCTGATGCTTAGAACAAACATGTTTCCAGGCCGGATGTAAGTGATGTCATAAGTCCTCATTCAGTTGCTCTAAAGAAAGTACACTGGTGCATTCTAGAACCAGACTATACTGCATGGAAAACTCTTCTAGGCAGACGCTTGTGTCAAATTTCTTACCTGTGACCTTGACATAAGTTAACTCAGGGTTGACACACAGGGCCAAGTTGCTGGGCAGCGTCCATGGAGTGGTGGTCCAAGCGATAAGACACACATCCTCGTTCTCAAGCAGCGGAAAGTTGACAATCACTGAAGGGTCTTGAACGTCCTGCGAATGTTGGAAAATGTGAATTTCTGTCATTCTTTCGATGTCTAAACATGGCTCTAACGGGTTTTGTGGACCTTGTAGTTCTGGTGAGACTCAAAGTTGGACAGCGGGGTGTTGCAGGCGGTGGAAAAAGGCATGACCTTGACGCCGCGATACACCAGACCCTTGTCATACAACTGCTTGAACACCCACCTGAAAGATTTCAAAAGACACAACAAACGCAAAATTGTGTATGATTGTTGAGATGCTTTGAAAAGCACAGTACAGTAATCCCTCGTTTATCACGGCTAAGTGGTTCCAGACCTGACCGTGAGAAGTTAATTTCCGTTAGGTAGGGTTCCTTCTTTATAAATGGAATATTTTTGTAGTTAAAGCATAGAAAACCTGTTTACGACCTTCAAAATACGTTTTTAGAGCCATCTAGACATGAAATAACACCTCTTTAGTCCTCTGTACACTCCTATTACCCAATACAGTCGACATAAGACAAAATAAGCCATTTAAGACATGAGTCTCGTACTTGTGTGTGTGTGTTGCTGTAAATGTGTTCCGGTGCAAGGAGAGCTGAGCGGGGGTGGACAGGAAGTGACGTTGGGGTTTCAGAGTTGAGATTTAGCTGGGCGTGAGTAGCCCTTGTTAGGGATCATAGCCGGTTCATCATTGAAACCTGCAATAAAAGCCTGTTGTTCCGGCAATGAAGTATGGTGCTTGTGTGTCTCATCGAACATTACAGCAACATTACTGACACCTAGTGGACAGTGTAGAATACTACAAATCATCACATCTTTGAATGAGTCTTCTGAATGCTTTAGATTTGTATTTTGGTTCATTTAGCCATTTTTATGCCTGAACATGGTTAATTTAAACCAAAAATGCACATTTGCTTAAATGGGCATACTTTTTTATAGTAATAGCCCATAGTCACCCATGAAACAGCATGATTTATTAATTAATATATTTTTGAAAAACTGTGAGAGTGAAGACATGACATTCGAAGCACAAAGTATCGAGGGGTTACTGTATGCAAATTGAAAACCCTAATTTTGGTTATCACAACATATCGTATCGCAATTTACAGATGATATGACAATGTGGACCTAAATGGCTAAGAGCAAGTACGGTATAAGTAAGTGCTATGATCTTCAGGCTATGCCAGGGCATCACTGCGTTTTTCTTTTTTGAGCTTCCTGCCATAAAAGTCGAGCAATTTGGAACAGCTAAGTTGCTGTACTGAGAAAAGTGTAGTCGAAGCATCACTGAACTCGCACAATTTGGAAACTGACCTGTTAAAATACACCTCTGAAGTCACAATACTTCAGAATTCCTCCTATAGTCATGCCAGACCTCAGTTCCGCAAGCAGCAAAAGATTATTTTGTATTATTTGTAGGCTTGTCCCGCTAAAAAGGAGCAGCTTCAAGAAGGTCGGTGACGAGACAGGAAGTTAGGTGAAGTAAGCAAACTCACATTTTACCTTTTATGGTGGGCAGCTTCTTTTGAATAATTAATTTTGCAAAAAAAAAAATGCCTGAGGCGTCTGTGTCGCTTCACAATATGCTGCAATTTTGCTTTCTTTGTTCAATTGAGTCAGGACGGGTATGACCTGCTGGTTTAAATGTGTAACAATGTGTGCCACTCAGTGGCACACATGGTTACCATCGGTAGAAACACTTGCTGTATCTGGCGAGGAGGACACTGCTCCAAGAGACTGCATCACAACCAACAAAAAATTTTTACCATTGAACACTGGTAGAAAGTTTTTTCCAAATACCCAAAATCAACTAGAAAAGATGCCCTGACCAGCTGGACCAGACGGACAACTGTCCATCGAGTAAGTCACCATGATATTGATTCTGATACATGGAGCACATAGTGATCAAGCAAGATATACTCAGTCCATCTACGTCGGAAAAGTATCAGAAAAGTAGTTCCTCTGTGCTAGCTCTGCTGTGGCTTGGTTAAAATGCAGGTCACGGCATGTAAATGAGAGCGCTGGTGAGGGGTTTTTTGAGGTTTTCTGAGAGGGCTTTAGGCGAAATAGGTGAATCTTCATTACGTGCATTGTTAGTGAAAACCTGCCAGCACGAGGCGGCTATCTGGAATGCATAGAAGAGAGAAATACATGTGTTCTTGTCTCACATAGAGATTGTGGATGGTGGGCAGAATAAAAAAAAAAATTTTTTAAAGTGCAGATTTCCTTAAGCCAAACATACCAGACAGTCTCCATGAACCACGGGTAGAGAGTCTTGTAGTCATGTTTGAAATCGATCCATCTGCCCATTCGATTTACTGAGTTCTGAAAACAAACAAAAGTAACAAAGTGTTGACAAAGTAGGTTGGCTCCCAAAACATTATATATATTTACACGCTCACCTCCCACTCAGTTGAGTATCTCATTACGATGCTGCGGCACTGCTTGTTGTACTCAGCAATGCCCATCTTGGCCACATCTTCAGGACCAGTGATGCCTAAAGTCTTATCAATCTCATACTCCTATAAAAAAAATTTAAAAAATTAAAAAAAACACACACACAGGAAAGTGTGGGATTTTTGCCTCATTTTGTAATAAAGCTAATATAATGTTTACCACTGGCAGGCCGTGGCAGTCCCAGCCAAAGCGCCGGTCCACGTGGAAGCCACTCTGATGGGCAAAGCGGGTGACAATGTCCTTGATGGTGCCTGCTAGGATGTGACCGTAGTGGGGTAAGCCTGTTGCGAAAGGCGGGCCATCATAGAAGGTGTACCTGGTGCAGAAATGGGTCACAATACTCTTTATTCATTAGGTTAGTTGCACAATGAAAATTTAGAAGTGCCACATCTCTCTGAAGGCCATGTTCACTCTTAACACAATGCACTGTCAATCATGTCTGGTAGCAGCAACTGGTTAGACAAGAAGAATGGCAGATGCTTTACTGCCAGAGTTCATTCAATCACGCATTCACTGACCTGGGCCGGTTCTTTGACTGTTTGAGACACTCGTAAAAACAGTCCTTGTCCTTCCAGAGCTGGAGGATCCTCTCCTCCTCTGAGGGAAAGTTGATGGATTCAGGGACTGGCTCCACCATGGCGGCTGGCCATCAACACAAGACAAGGAAATTGCGCGTTTCTTCAAGTTCTACATACCTCATCATCAGTGTAACCGAGGCATTTCATGCACTCATTTCACTTGTTTAAATCCAACATCTCCTATTCTCATGATGAAACCAGGGTTTTACAGCATACCCTATTTGCATACCAACGCGTGTTATGCATCATTGGAAAGCTTATTTCGCTGATGTTTGACTGATATGCATCATCACATAAATTCAGTTAGAATGAGTGCATTAGCTACTTGACTCTACCTAAACAACTCTGAGCGCTGAACTTTTGAATGACACCTCACTCAGACCAATAGGTAACTCTTTAGCCAGTCTGCTGTGTCAAAATAGCCAAGCAACTTCTGTGCACAAAAAAAAACCCAGCCTATTTTCTGATGTACGTAGCTCATGCTAGTTACAATCAGTCTTATGAAGACGGATGCTTTGGATAGTCAATTAAACTATGAAAGTAACAGCATGCTGGGTGATAGGTGGGCTTGCCCTGCATAAACCAAGGAAGTGAACACGTGGAGTGCCAATGGTGCAGCTTTGAAATTTTTTTTCTGTCTTTATTTTGCAAACAATCATGACAAAACGGTCTTGAAAGACAAGATACAGTGTCAGGAAGCCATGGAGCTGTATTGTCATGGAGTTAGACCAAAGGTCTCCAAATGTGGAATGCCTGATCCAATCTTTACAAAGAATATGGGTAAAATACATTTTTGTGGCATCAGTGTCAAATTTGAAAGGGGATTAGAAAAATCATGGCCCCATTGCATTTTCCACTCCAAACCACCAAACTAGTTATTTTGAAGACCCGGGTTCGATTCTCCCTTGGGCATTTCTGTGTGGAGTTTGCATGTTCTCCCCGTGCGTGCGTGGATTTTCTCCCACATTCCAAAAACATGCATGTTAGGTTAATTGGCAACTCTAAATTGTCCATAGGTATGAATGTGAGCTGAATGGTTGTTTGTCTATATGTGCCCTGCGATTGGCTGGCGACCAGTCCGGGGTGAGCTCCTCCTGTCGCCCGAAGTCAGCTGGGATAGGCTCCAGCATACCCCCGCGACCCTCATGAGGAGAAGCGGCATAGAAAATGGATGGATGGATTACATAAAATACAAGTAAATGCCAGGGTTTTGGACTAACAATTATATTAGCTGTCACAATCAAAATAGCTGTTCTGTCCTGAGATCACTTTAACATAACATATTGCTATATTAAATAAAAAGACGCTATACCTGCACAAAAACAATTTCATTACAAGTTTACTGAAGTCACTCAGATGGTAATGACGCCTCCTTGTACAGTAGCAAGTTAGCATGCTAAGTTAGCCGCTCAATGTTTAGAGTTAGCTAACGCGAAAGAAAAAAACACCAAGGCGTTTGTGAATGAAAGCGTTTCAAAAGTCGCGCATAGTCGCTGAGGTGGTGAGAAGTGAGGCACTGTGTGTACGTTGTTTGAAGTTTTACCGGTGCGAATAGCTGTACTCACATGTGTGCAACAGCCGGCTGACAAGAGAAGACGAGAAATGATGCAAGTTGGTGTCAGCGTAAGCGGAAGTGACGTTTGATTAAACTGATGTTAACTTCACGGTCGACCAGCGAAGTGGGAATTTTCAGGTCACCTGTGGGAAAACGCAACCCCTCGACTTTACTGATTCATTTTGGAGCGCCAAAAAATAAATTACATTAATCCGTGTCCAGACACGTGTCTTACGATCTGTTGCTGACATGTTTGTATTCATAGATTATGTTATGTTTTTAATTGTAGTAGTGACACCTCGATAACTAAGCTACATCAAACAACCCACTCGGTCACATATTATTACTCATGTTATTTTGCATTAATTTGAAGTTGTATTGTATTCCATTGCTATTTGCATGTAGGTAAAGTACAAACAAAATATGTATCCATGGTATGGTACTTTGCGATAGAGTGTTTTTATTCTGAAAGCACTTCCTGTGTAACTGTTGTTTATGACAGACACTTGAAAGAAAAGGTAACTGCAGTGTTGAAAAAGATACACACCACAAACGACTCATGTGGCAAGCATGGTTAATATACACCATTACTGGACGTAATCTACTTCAGGTACGTAACATTCTTCAGTGAGGTAACGCTGCACAAATAAATTCCAATTACTGTAATGCAGCAGCAATGCCGCCTCCTTATGAATGCTCAGTATACATGTGCATCTTAGAATACATTTGAAAATTTATTTCAAGAGTTCAATTCAAAAAGAAAAAAGGGGGGCTCCTACGGTGGAGTTTGCATGTTCTCCCCATGCGTGGGTTTTCTCCTGTTTCCTCCCACATTCCAAAAACATCAATGTTAGGTTAATTGGCGACTCATAGGTATGAATGTGTTTCCTGCGATTCGCTGGCGACCAGTCAAGGGTGTACCCCGCCTCTCGCCCCAAGTCAGCTCCAGCATACCTGCTACTAAGCAGCATAGTAAAACGATGGAATGGATAGAATTCAAAACTCGTATCAATTTACTAGAATGAAATATTTCATTCATGTATTTAAGAATTTTGAATATATTCCGAACACAACCAAATTAACCTCTGACTAATTTGTATTACTTTCCAGCTAAAAACACAAATTCAGTATCTCAAAGTCACAGAATTTGTGAAAAAGTTCTGGTCAATAGTCAGTTATTGAGATGCACTAATAGATAAATACCTCAATTGAAATTCAGGCGCAATACTGAAAGATTCAAATTGACAGCATGTTGACATTCAATGACAATAATTGAAGAAATTCAAAAAACAGAAGGCAAAGGGTGTGTTTGTTAACAAAGCATTGCTTTATTATGATGGTAACACAGTCTATGAAACACAGAGGTGTGGAGGTGTGACAAGAAAGCAGATTATGGTGCGGCTGGTGCTGCTGGAGCGGCTGCTGCTGCTGCTGCTGCTGCTGCCTTCGCTGCTTTCCTTGCTGCCTTCAAGCCTTTCTTGTTGTGCTTCTTGGCAAAACGCATGTTCCTTAGGAACTTGGGGTCCACCTGTAGACAATGAAAAAGATGCTTAGAAACAATTTACCTGGAAAATCCTACTTCCTCACTGAGAAGATGCAAGTGTCTTTGTCACACACACAAATGCACAGGCAACAGTGCGCAGGAATACGGTGAGACAAATATAACGCCAAGCGTTTTGTGAGGTTTAATTTTTTTTTATGCAAATGTATGAATCTTTTGAACTCATATTGTTTTGAGAAGCCAAACTCTTGTCCCCAGCCACTAAGCAGAACTACGTTCTTCATCACAGAAATCTGACCAGAACTGGACTTAGGAGACCAAGTGGGGGGTAAGTCTCTGTTATTGGACTACAATGCTGATGGGGATGTCATACAACCTTATGTCAATCAATACAAACTATCCCTTTAAAATGCAGCAATTTGTAGTCTCATTACATTGCTAATGTCACAACATTGGCTGCAGTGAACCAAAATGCGCAAATACTGACAGTGGAAACAAATCCAGACTGTACAGAATCCCTGCATACTCGAGATTCAGCGTTCGCAGCAGCGTATTAATTAATCATGATTAATCACCATTAGCAACTATGTCTGAAATATACCAATTTTTACTGAAGAAAAAGATCAATGACAGGGTAGGATTATATATATTTGTATGTATTAACAGCTCCAAACGAACTGAATGTTAGTCAAGCTAAAAGATACTACACAAGTCTAAAAGTCTATTTGTCTAACACTAGTGTCTTTAATAGTAGTAGAACATTTGAATCAAACTTTAAACCATGTTATGAGCAATGATGGGTTGTGTTCAAAGACAGTTTAAGGTAAATTACATTTTTTCAGTGTAATTTCCAACATACTTAAATGTAGCAAATTGTAGATCTGAATGAACCCTTTAGGCACTGGAGTTTTTTAAAGAAAATATTCAGTTTTGACATTACTATTTCAAACAGTTGTAGCTTGAAAATGGCTAGAGATAAAAGCAGACTGTAAATGAGAAAAAAAATCATAAGTATGACCCAAAGTTTGTGATAGCAATAAATTCACTAATCTAATTTGCATATGACATCACCAGGCTCAGAAATGGTCAGATCCCTGTCTCCACGATACCCAACAAGCTCATCAAAATGTCTAATCCACTTGTGATACTCTTCCTACACACAAACACAGCCATCATTATCATTTACAGAGGGAACACCACTGCTGTCTTCTCCATTATCAAAATGTGCTGCTTTGTGGACTGTCATAGCGGGCAGATGCGCTGCCACTAGCAGGCGTGAGCTTCCGTGTAGCAGCAATTCAAACTCATTAAACTCCTTAAGAGTTACAAAGTCTGTGATAAGAATATCCAATTTATGTTTTTCTTTATCTCCTTGTTTATTTATACACACGCGCATTATAAAGTTTTTGTGATGTTCGGAGTGTCCCCGAATGCATCTCGCGTTCTTGTAATGACAGAAATACTGAACGATCTAGAGACGTGTGAGATACATACTGTATACGGGATTGGAATTGTACTGCTGTGTTTGTTAAGGTCAGAATGAAGTTATAAAACAGTGTCAGGCTCTGTGTGACTGTGTGAGGACGCTCCACTGTGCTTATGGCGACGGACCCGTCTGCCGTCATAACAGAGCATGCTTGCTCTGGTGCGCATGCGTTAATTACACCAAAATTTGTTTACGTGATTAATGAAATAAATTATTTGCCGCCGTTAACGGGTTATTTTTGACAGCCCTTGTAATAATTTATTTCCCCTAATATTCTCACGATTGACCAGCAAAGTCTCAAATATCGACCAGTAGCTCGCGATCGATGGGTTGTTGACCCCTGATCTACTTAAACTTAATGTAATAAGTGTGCGTGGCATATTAAAGTCTTAAACTCGTACAGTGTCGCAAGTAAACAAATGTTGATACAAAATCAGAGGACGTCAACATCAAGGAAGCAAGAGGGTTTGAAGGGAGAATGGAAGACAGCAGTGTGCCAAAAGGTACCAGACCTATTTAGTCAAATAGTACTATGTGACTACTATAAAAGTACAAAATTTTGACTCCACATTTTACAGCCTATTGTTCATCCTCACGATAACAAATGCAGTGTGTTCCTCGTTAACACAAGACTGGTCACATACTATCTGGTTGCACATGCACAAGTGCCAACAGAGCACACAGGCGATCCCGGTGCATGTTAATCAAAAGAAAGCATAGTGTTTTCAAACTAATTGTATTCAACATGTGCAAATAATTAGATATTAAGCTATACATATATATGGCAGCTTTTATTTTGCCGTGGCAGTGCGCCACAATTAATTACATGTAGCCAAAACCCTGCTACTTCATGATTCAATCAAGTCATACGATACGCCAGTCATGAATGATACACTCAGTAACCTAATGTAGCAATGTTACATTTTGATGAATTGAAAGGCTTTAAGTTGTACTACAAATTGACTTGATGTGGTCCAATACTCAATATAAATCCAATACGGAATTGAAGATGAAGTCATCTACCTAACAAAAATGTATACGAATGAAAATACACCCAATATCATATGAAAAAAAATGCATTTTAAGCACGGACTACTCCTACAAAGCGCACGGTCCCATTTTTTTGGGCTAAAATATGCATTTTGTAACTTTGCTACCTAATGTTACATGTAAACATAGCGTTACACGTATACATACCCCCTTCAATGACTCATAACGGTGAGATCTGGGTTTCTTGATGCCATTTCTGTGGGCTTTACGAGCTGTAATGCGAAAAAAATAAATACTTCATTCATAATACCACAGCAAGTACATGTATGCAACCGATTGCGGATGCATGCTTACACTGGTTGTGGGTTGTGTGGTTCTTCGACTTTGCCATTTTGACTCTGGTTTATCTAGGGAAAAAAACGAGACAACATAAATAATCAGAGCATCAGTAGGTATGTACTGACTACATATGTTTGAGCATTGCTAGCTAACTAGACCGAAAGAAGACTCAAAACAATAATTACTGTTATTAATGTACAACATTTTACAAGGGACTCTACAACAAGATAAGATGTATATGCTTACAAAACGTAATATGTTACAAGTTGTACGACATTAGCAGCTCGCGTTTAAAGTCTGCTATGCTAAAAGCGCTAAACACAACTACAAACTAACTTCAAAACAGTTGGTATCGTCAAAATAAAGCACTAGTTGTATGCTTTGTAACGTTTTCTATCAATGTCAGTTGTTGTACGTGCATAGACTTTCGTAATATAAGCAGATTGACGAAGATTTCAAAAGTGCATCGACATGAAGTTAGTATATACCTGCCACACGAACAGACGACAACCGGAAGAGAAAGAAAGTTAAATCCGGAAGTAACTAAAGCTGCATCCAGTGAAGAAGAGAAGTCTGGTAGGAATCATGACACCGCCCTCTAAGGGTAAATAGAGGAAGTGAAACTTCCAGGCCAACCACTAGATGTCCCTCCGTGTTCATATTACTGTGCTATTCTATATATTTTCTGCTATATTGTTGTAATATCATTGATTTGAACTGCACTGCATCACAGCAAAGTGTTTAGAGTAATATTTAATTGTGTGTTAAATTTATGTTTTACTTAATAAATAGTTTGGTTACTTTGTTTTAGGAACAAGAGGGGCAAAATATTACAAACAGTAGTCAGTATGATGCCGTACAGCTGCAAACTATAACCACATCATTTACAAATACACTAATGCTCCTTTTTATTGATAAAAAAAAAATAACACAGGTGTTGCAATTTAATTCCATCCATCCATTTTCTATGCCGCTTACCCTCATTAGGGTCGCGGGGGTATGCTGGAGCCTATCCCAGCTGACTTTGGGCGAGAGGCAGGGTACACCCTGGACTGGTCGCAAGCCAATAGCAGGCCACATATAGACAAACAGCCATTCACAGTCACATTCATATCTGTGGACAATTTAGAGTCACCAATTAACCTAACATGCATGTTTTTGGAATGTGGGAGGAAACCGGAGTACCCGGAGAAAACCCACACACACACGGGGAGAACATGCAAACTCCACACAGTTTCGAGTCTCCAAGCGGAGATTCAAACCCAAGTTTTCCCTGCCTCCTGACTGCGTGGCCAACATGCTCACCACTCGGCCACCGTGCGGCCTTGTATGTATGTATGTATGTATGTACTTTATTTATCCCACAGCGGGGAAATTTACTTGTTACAGCAGCAAGCAAGCAAGATACGCAAGTAAAGAGTACAGTGTAAAGAATGCATAGTGACTACAACATGGTTCAGGTGGTACAGGTGTTGTAGAGCCTGACAGCGGTCGGTATGAAGGACCTGCGGAACCTCTCCTTCTTACACCGTGGGTGTAACAGTCTGCTGCTGAAGGAGCTGCTAAAGGAACCCACAGTGTCATGTAGCGGGTGAGAGGTGTTGTCCATGATAGATGTCAGCTTACAACATCCAACAGCCAACATACTTCTCTCCCCCACTTCCTCCACGGAGTCCAGAGGACCGTCCAGGACAGAGCTCGCTCTCCTGATCAGCCTATTGATCCTGCTCCTGTCCCTGTCCGTGCTGCCCCCTCTCCAGCAGCCCACAGCATAGAAGATGGCTGAGGCCACCACAGAGTCATAGAAGGTCCGTAAAAGAGTCCTGCACACACCAAAGGACCTCAGTCTCCTCAGCAGGTGGAGGCGACTCTGGCCCTTCTTGTAGAGGGCGTGGGTGTTGACGGACCAGTCCAGTTTGTTGTTAAGGTGAACACCCAGGAATTTGTAGCTGTCTACCAACTCTATGTCCGCTCCCTGGATGTTCACCGGTGTGAAGTGAGATGTTTTCCTCTGGAAGTTAATGATCATCTCCTTTGTCTTGCTGGTGTTGAGTTGTAGCTGGTTAAGCTCACTCAAGCTGACAAAGTCCCTGATGACCGTCCTGTATTCCAGATCATTCCCCTCTGAAACACAACCAACGATGGCTGTGTCGTCGGAGAACTTCTGGATGTGACACTGTGTGGAGTTGTGTGTGAAGTCCGAGGTGTAGAGGGTGAAGAGGAAAGGGGAGAGCACCGTACCCTGAGGGGCACCTGTGCTGCAGAGTACCATGTCTTGTAATGTAATTAATGAATTTCATTTAATTGTATGTATTACGAAAAGAAATTAACGAAATATAATCAAATAAAATAGAAGGAAGGAGGTAGCAAAAACGGTGGTTCTAAGCAAAATATTTTGAAGGTAGTACTTGATGTAAAAAAGAAACAAGAGGCACTGCAAAGGTTTTATGTAAAATATAAATGATTGTTTGGTACTAAGGTAGCAGGTATATCTCATGTTTTGACCTCGCCTCAGTCTACTGTTTACCTTGCCACCTATCATTTGTGTAGCCTTTATCTTCTTCTCCTCACATCCTCAGCTGTGGCTGGGTGAATCCTAGCTCAAGCAGAAGAAATCGTGCAGCAGCAGCATCCTATATTTAGAGCCCCCTCGTTTTGATCATCTGAGCCTCTCCTTCACTCTGCAGCAGCACTGCCTCTTCCACTGTGCTCACTCCATCACACATTGAGCTTTACATGCATTATTTCTTATCTTTCTCCTTCATGTGCTAATGACCACCATGAAGACCTGATGCCATTTCCTGGGAGGGTATGAGCTATTCGTGCAGAAAACGTAACATAAACAAAAAGTCCCCACTATCTAAATTGAAGACGATGTGTTTATTTATCGTGCCAACCACCGATGAGACTCTGTTCAAGTCACAAGTGGCATTTTCTCCCTGCAATTGAACGTGCTGTTCTCAATTAAATGATCTTGACAACGTGTACCCCAAAGCACACACACACACACACACACACACACACACACAGTGTGTATTCCCAAGCCGAGGAATAATTCAATTACAGAATATGAAGGTCTCCACGCTGTCTAGGCTGCTCTCGCTCTCTTATTTAATATTTATATTTCAAATGATTCTCCACACGTATTACACAAGCACATCCACACTTGTTTTGTTGATTACACTCTACAATATTGCCTCACTGATATCACACCACGGCCCATTTCACAGCAAAGAACAGTGCAATTATCTACGCATCTTCGCCAATAAGTCTGAGATGAGATACTTTGGGAATGATGTGGCAGTCACTAGGCAGCGGCATGCACAAGTGTTGCTGCAAACACCTTGCAAGTATGCGATGTAAATAACATAAAATAAAATCTCCCATCGAAAATAATGGAACCAAAAATGATCTTTTCAAGGGTCAAACTGTCACATGATAAAACCTTTACTGACTCCTCTAGAGGCACACCAAATAAAATGAAACAAAATAAAAGGCAAAAAGAAAACGCTAATAAAATAAATTATCCCATAGGAAATAATGGAAACTCCTCTGTCGAGGCAAATCAAATGAAATCAAATAAAACAAAATGAATTCTCCCATAGAACATAATGGAAGAAAAAATAATCTGTTCCAGGGTCCAACTGTCAGCACGGTAAAAATATTATTAACTGGACAGGCAGTGTGTCAAGTAACATTCATTGGTCAGAAAATAAACTAAAACACAGGAACATAGTTTTTTTTTCTATCGAGGATAATGGAAAGAATGGAAAGAAGAAGAGTTCTATCAAACCTTCGCCATCATGCAGTTAAACCTTTATTAAGTGTACAGGCAATGTTTTCAGTAATATGTGTCTTAAATTAAATTAAATTTAAACATACATACATTTAATTTAATTTAAAATCTACAAATAAATTAAAAGTCTCTCAACTCAGTAAAATAAATAAATGTTTCCAATTGAGAATCATAGAAAGAAAAATCATCTTTTCTGGTGTCAAACTGTCACCAGCATACGGTAAAACCTTTATTAAGTGCGCAGGGAATATTTTAATTAACATTGTTATTGACAATGAAGTTAAATTAATACAAAAAAAATCTACAAATAAATGACATTCAAAATCTAAAATTAAATTGAATTAAAATTTTTAAATGTACATATGCATTAAATTTAAAAAAATCTTCAAATTAAAATCTTCAAATTAAAAATCTAACAATATAGTAAAGTAAATGAAATAGATTTTCCTACAGTAAAACTATTCAAACTTTCAAAAAATTCAGTTTACAGGCTATGTATTGAGTAACATCAAGTGTAAAAAGAAGTTCAGACACCTGCCTGCCTGCTAATTGCTAACATGTGGAAATTGTGCAAAATCCAACTAAATTCTCTTTAGAACAGCCTCAGATTGCACAGCAAGTTCAAGTGCAGGTAGCCTCAAAAATAGCAGAAGCGAGACACCCTCCTCTGCAGTTGCGCAGTATTGAGTAATACAGCGTGTCAGCCATTATGAATGTTTAGTAACTCAACAAGAGGAACGGTGGATTTGTGTTGAGTCCAGATGCTGCATGAATGATGAATGCTTCACTGCCTGCTGAGGATGAAAAATGATGACCACACTTAAACACCCTGCTTCTTTCTACTCTCCATCATCCTGCTGCTGCTGCCTCATTGCTTGCCGCTCCGATTCCACTCATCCTCCTGAAAAAAAAAAGGCAGAATGAACCAGCGAGAAAGAGGACGACAATGAGCAGTGGGCAGTCCTCTGCCGGTCTGGAAGCTTTCTGATTGGTCAGTGCGCGGGGATGAATGAGAGGATGCTGAGGATTTGAATGAAGGCCAGATGCCACAGTGCATTAGGCTGTGAAGGCACCACTGAGGAGGGAGGATGACTGATTTTCTCTCTCCTCCCCTCCCTGAGCTTCACCCAGACTCAGCTGGCACTTGAACGCATCACTGTTACTGAGCGGACTGGGCGGCCTACAGCACTCGCTCTCCCAGCTTGAGGAGTCTCTGGAGAACTCTTCCAGCACCAGAACCTCCTTCATGTGCATTCTGCAAAGACACAATAGGTTCATTTATTCAACTTACATACTTATATAATCCTTCCTTTATGACGGTTAATTGGTTCCAGACCCGACAGTGATAAAATCATTTCTGTGAAGTAGGATTCCTTTTTTAAAAATGAAATATTTTGGTAGTTAGAGCATAGAAAAACTGTTTACAACCTCCTAAATACGTTTTTTTAACATTATTAGAGTCCTCCAGACATGAAATAACACTCCTATAGTCATCTTTATACTTGTATTACCTAATATAGTAAACATAATAACAATAAATAAGACTTGTGCTCGTGTGTTGCTGAAAATATGTTCCGGTGCTAGGGGAGCTGAGTGCGGTGTGGACAGGAAGCGACATTGGGGGTTTATAGATGAGTTTCAACTTTGCGTTGGTTATGGCCGCAACAGTAGCCCGTGTTTTTGTTAGAGATTTTTATTAGGGATTATTGTGCCTGTTGTGAGATAACCAAACCTGCAATAAAAGCCTGTTGTTCCAGTGATCAAGTCTGGTGCTTGTGTGTCTCATCCAACATTACTGACACCTAGTGACCAGTGTAAAGCACTACATAGCATCACAATGTCTTTGAATGCGCCTTCTGAATGCCTTGTATTTGTATTTCAGTTAATTTGCTTAATTTAGGCCAACAAATACATACAATTTGCGTAGATATGCATGTTTTTGACTAATAATAGGCAGTATTCAACCATAAAACAGCATGATTTTATATATTTTTGAAAAACCATGCCAGAGTGAAACTACAAAATTTAAGCGCAAAGTGGCTAGGGAGTACTGCACTACAAATTTCACACGGTAGCACGTGTAACACTGTAACACGGGCTGCACGGTGGCTGAGTGGTTAGCACACAGTTGGCCAAACAGACCTGGGTTCGAATCTCCGTGCGTGCGTGTGTTTTCTCCGGGTACTCTGGTTTCCTCCCACATTCCAAAAAGCATGCATGTTAGGTTAACTGGAGACTCTAAATTGAATGAATGGCTGCCGACCAGTCCAGAGTGTACCCCGCCTGTCGGGGTCAACTGGGATAGGCTCCAGCATACCCCCTAATGAGGAGAAGCGGCATAGAAAATGGGTGGATGGTGTAACACCTCTACTCCTGAACCGCTGCACACAAAGGAAGAAAATGTGTTAAAACATGTACCCCTTCTGTGTTGGCTGTGCCATTATTTTTCTGACTTGAAATTTCTCATACAGCTCAATGCGGTCTACATTGTGGGACTTGAGGGAGTATCACCACAAAATTTGGTACACACCTTGAGGGGACTGACAAGCTCATGTGTGTAAAATTTGAGCAAGATTGTTTGAAAAACATGGCCGCCATCAAGCAAAACGTCATCCATTTATCATTTGTCGGATGACTGTAACAGTTTCAAGATATCTGTATCACACGTACTGTACGCCAACATGAATTACAAATTACAATCCATAGAGGGCGCCACAAATGTCATTTGTCCTTGGATATTTACTTGAAAACATATGTTCCGCCTTCTTCACTGGAGTCTTGGTCACATGGCAGTTATCCCATAATTTCGACATTTTATCTCATCATTATTACTTAATTATGACATCATGGCTGCCTTGCAATGATCCAATATTAGACTGATTGACAGTATCTTTATATTTTGAGTAAATTATCACACCAACAATACAGTGTGCAGAAGGTGCTCCTGTGCACAAACCGAGTGCTGCAGCGTGACTATACAATCAGCATCCTACTGCGCTCATTATTCTCCACCACAAACGTTTATTGTGATGCCGGTGTTGTATTATGTGCTGCTGGGAATCAACAAAGGTTGTATTTGCCAGGATTCCACAGGAGAAAGTCAACACAAAACAGAGGAAACACAAGCTGGAGAAGTTATTATTAGTGAGGAGACAGCTCAGGTAACCTTAAGGCAGCACAGGGGGATAAATTGGTCGAGTCCCACCATGTTTCTCCAGTAATGAGACAGTGCACTTTGCGCTGACACTCGCCAGTTTTTAAAAATAGCTCCAAGCCTGCAAGCACAGTGGTGATAGATGGTGCTGCATGCAGGGCGCCTTATTGTGCTTTTAATATTTAAACACCCTTGATATGCTCACAGACTCACATTCACTGGAAAAGGCTTACAAAAGTTACACATTTACACACAAAATTCAACATGTCCGAAAAAGAGTGGGAAGAGGCAGAACTTATATACTGTTTCCGCAATTACTGATAGTTTGTTCACGTCCTGTGTTTAACATGTACCAGATTATCATTTTCTAATAAGGATAAATAATGTGTCATAGTTTAATGAATAGAGAGTTAGCAACTGCAGACAGAAACATGTGTCATAAAAACAGACTATGTGATAGATAATACCTGATGAAATAATATTACATGAATTCATTGAGGATAAATGATATCAGACACTGTGGTTGTCATTAAACAATATTAAATGAACAAATGAATCTAGGATAAAAGATATCAGACATTGTAGTATTCATTCAATAATAAGGGTGTCAAGAGATCTCATGTGACGAGATCTCGCGAGATTAAAACGTGACGATATTTCTGTTTTCGAGAAAAGCTTTTCTCTAAAGAACAGGGCAACCAGAAGCCAATCAGACTGTGAACTATGGCATCGCTACTATGAATGATAATACATGTAATATGGAAGTGCAGGCATGATTTGAACCGCATATTAAACTCTGCGCACACTATACTTCCTTGCAGTCCAACCTAGCTCAGTGTTCCCAGCGTCACTCGTCACTGCTGCTTTTTGTCATGTGGCGGTGTAATGGCAGTGTAAAGTCCAAGCAGAAGCTGTAGTAATTCTACATTTGATCAAGCTTACTTAAATTTGATGAAATGTTAAGTCATATCCAGCTCAAAACATGATCGCTGTATATGACTTCTATGAAAACGTGTGATACTAGCATCTATTTCGGGCTGCTTTTATCATTTTCTGTTTTTGTTTCAATTTGGGGAAAAATGTTCAACAGTTAAAAGCACTATGCTTAGGTCATGCATGCAAAGCTACGGTCGTCCCCTTCTGCCCAGCACCCTGGAATAGACTTTCCCAGGGAGGCTGTGGAGTGTGATCCCCCTATAGTTGGAACACACCCTCTGGTCACCCTTCTTGAAAAGGGGGACCACCACCCTGGTCTGCCAATCCAGAGGTACTGTTCCAACTTCCATGTCATGTTGAAGAGACGTGTCAGCCAAGACAGTCCCTCAACATCCAGAGCCTTGAGGAATTCAGGGAGAAACCCATCGAGCTTTGCCACGGTGATGGATCTGTCCGCGTTCGTGTCCTCAGACTCTGCTTCCTCTATGGAGAGTATGTCAGTGAGATTGAGAAGGGCCTCAAAGTATTCCTTCCACCGTCCGACTATATCCTCAGTCGAGGTCAGCAGGCCCCCGTCCGCACTGTAAACGGTGTGGACTGGGCACTGCTTCCCCTTTCTGAGGCGCCAGACGGTTTGCCAGAACCTCTTTGAGGACGACCGAAAGTCATGCTCCATGGCCTCACCGAACTCCTCCCACACCCGAGTTTTTGCCTCGACCACCGCCAAAGCCGCATGCCGCTTGGCCTGCTAGTCCCTATCAGCTGCTTCAGTAGTCCCACAAGCCATCCATGCGATAGAACTTGTTCTTCAGCTTGACGGCAGCCCTTACCTCTGGTGTCCACCATCGGGCTCGGGGCTTGCCGCCATGACTGGCACCAACCACCTTGCGTCCGCAGCTCGGATCGGCTGCCTCAGCAATGGAGGCACGGAATAGGGCCCATTTGGACTCAATATCCTCGTCCTCCCACAGGATGCAGGCGAAGCTCTGCCGGAGGTGAGGACTCGGCAAACGGGAGGCAAACGAGACTCTGCCAAATGTTCCCAGCACACCCTCACTACACGTTTGGGTCTTCCATGTCTCTCCGGCATCCTCCCCCTCCATCTAATCTGACTCATCACAAAGTGGTGATCAGTTGACAGCTCAACCCCTCTCTTCACCTGCGTGTCCAGCGGACACAGGTCTGATGATACAACTTCAAAGTCGATCATAGACCTGCGGCCTAGGGTGTCCTGGTGCCAAGTACACTCGTGGACATCCCCAGGTTCGAACATGGTTTTTGTCATGGACAAACTGTGGTTCGCACAGAAGTCCAATAACATAACGGGTTTAGATCGGGGAGGCCGTTCCTCCCAATCACGGCCCTCCAGGTCACACTGTCATTGCCCACATGGACGTTGAAGTCTCCCAGTAGAATGACGGAGTCACCAGTTGGGGTGCTCTCCAGCACCCCTCTGATGGACTCCAAGAAGGCTGGGGACTCTGAACTGCCGTTCGGTGCGTACACACAAACGAAAGTCACGACCCTTTAACCAACCCAAAGGCATGGGGTAATGACCCTCTCGCTCACAGGGGATGACTCCAACAGAGAGGCACCGAGCTGGGGGGCTATTAATAAGCCCACACCAGCTCGCCGCCTCTCCCCTGCAGCAACTCCAGAGTAGAACAAGGTCCAGCCCCACTCGAGGAGTTTGGTTCCAGAACCCAAACTGTGGGTCGAGGTGAGTCCGACTATATTTCGTCGGAATGTTTCAACCTCTCGCACAAGTTCGGGCTCCTTCCCCACCAGAGAAAGGACATTCCATGTCCCAAACAACAAACACTGTGGTTTTTATTATGTAACAATAAATGAATTATCAAATTCAGGATAAATGATAACAGACACTGTGGTTGTCATTAAACAATACCGAATGGATGAATTAATTCAGATTAATGATAATTGACATTGTAGTATTTATTGAATAATAATAAATAAACAAATTCAAAATAAATGATATCATACACTTTGGTTTTCATTAAATAACAATAGATGAATGAATTCAGGATAAATGATAACAGACAGTGTAGTTTTCTTTTAACAATATTGAATGAATGAATGAATTCAGAATAAATGATCATGGACGTTATAGTATTAATTAAATAATGATAGATGAATGAATGAATGACTTCAGGATAACTGATATCAGACACCGTGGTTCTCAGCCTTTTTTTCCTGCCTTGCACGCACCACAGGATCGTACTGTTTCTTAAACCGTTTCATAATATTTATCATGACATGTTTTTAATTGTAATGTGTAATAATTTGACTCAGCATACAGATATGCTAAAAGTTTTTGGTGTTTTTGGTGCAGGCATACGGACAAGTTTTGCCTGAGGGGAAAATAAACATGAAACGCATGCCTCAGCATTTCCGAGCCAATTCAAGAAGAATGTTCCAAATAATATTGACAATAACAATAATATTCAGCAGTTAAAGAAAAGGTGCAGTCAGTTGGTAAACCAAAACTGTATAATTCATCATTTGAAATGTCAGGATTCATCAAAACTGGTGTCTAATTTAAGTTACAGTTTAGCATCAGTGTGGATTTGCTCGCACGTAAAATGAACATAATGCCAAAACTTGTGTATGAGCAATGTTAGTGGTCAATAGGAAGACCAAAAATAGACATAAATTGTGAATATCAAACATTTAACGACTGTTTCTGGATGTACGCAAGGACGCTTGACTGCTGAAAGTGAATCCATCCATCCATCCATCTTTTATGCCGCTTATCCTCGTTAGGGTCGCGGGGGTAAGCTGGAGCCTACCCCAGCTGATTTTGGGGTGAGAGGCGGGGTACACCCTGGACTGGTCGCCAGCCAATGGCAGGGCACATATAGACAAACAACCGTTCCCACTCACATTCATACCTATGGACAATTTAGAGTCACCAATTAACCTAACATGCTGCTGAAAGTGAATTTGTGAAGCAAATAAACACAAACAACTAACAAAGTGTACAAGGTGTTTAATCCCATTCTACTGAGTCACTACGGTCTAAACATTAATTACACAGAGTACAAACACTAACAAGTTTCCACAAGACACCCACCCACACACACAAACACACACACACACACACACACACACACTGGCTTCAACTTGCCGTTTGCTTTGTATTTTTAAATCCATTCGCCTGTTACACAACGTGTGTCAGTGTTTTACTTCCAGACAACAACACATGAATGTAAGTACACTTCAGTAGCGAGATAGCACATATTGTAATGAAAATAACACAGCACTATTTTAATGCCAGTTGGCTTGCATGCACGGTATTGTTTTGAATAGCTGATTTTCGAAAAGGAGGATTGGAAGTCAGGCTGACACGCGCCGCCATTGCAAAGACGTCGCCGTGTGCTGCAGCACGACATGTGACAAAAAGGCCTGTTTGGTCAAAATGATGACCCCAGCGAGCCAGCACATACGTGTAGGATGGAATATAAAGAGCAAAAATGCAGCAAAATGATTTTGCTGTCTTGGTTAATGTCACATAAATAAAGCATTGGTGTTAAAAATAAAACCTGTGAGTCACAACAACACTCCTTCGTACTCCGAATGTCCCATTTGACACAAAAGACATATGACATGTTGTCACGCTGTTCTTTGAGTCAAATAAGCTCTTTTTCCTACATCAAAAACGTGTCTAAAGTGATAGTTTATGCTTAAAAAGCAAATAAATTGACTGACTGATGTTGACATCAGCAGCTATCGAGCGAAACTACACCGTTACTTGTGACCTTTGCCAGAGCCATAAGAAGAATGGTATTTTTACCAAAGAATTTTCAGGTTTGATTTTGTATTTTTTTTAAACAAAGTAATTTTGCAAGAAAAAGTCCAAAGTTACGCAAAACGCTGTGCACGTCTGAATTATACGAGATCAGATTATCAAATTATTAGGGCTGTCAATCGATTATAACATTTTCATCGCGATTAATTACATGCTGTCCACAGTTAACTCATAATTAATTGTGATTAATCGCAGATAGAAAGATGTTTTTATCTGAGTGTGGCTTTGAAAGATTTTAAAGTTTTTAAGACACCCATCAACATGAAACTGGATAATAAGTTTGCTTTACGCACATTTTTGTTTATTAAAAAGCTCAACACAAAATGAAAAGTTAAACTGTCCATCACTCAAATATCATTCTCTTCAAGCACATAATCTCACAAAATATAATTGTGACTAACATCACAAATAAAGGTTTGCAAACTAAGTGAAATGAAAACAGTGTTGGAAAAATAAATATTGACAATTTACATTAAAAGTGCTCAATTACAGTCAGTAGTTTACAGACCTGGGACTGCGCCCATACACTGTAGTGCACTCAGACTATTGCTTATTCTTTACTTCCAAACACTCTTACAGAGACATACACACACGCAAACAATCTTTTACACACACTTTATCACACTTTTCTTAGTCTGACGACTTCAACGACGTGCAATTTTTATTCTCTCATCTTTGACAAAGACAGCAGTTCAAGCACAAATGCCAATAAGTCACGAATAAATAATAACAAATAACGCTAATAAATTCCCTTGCGAGCCTTTACTACCATCCCATTGAGCGCTGTGTCTGTGCTCGCTCACTTCCTCCTTTGGCATTGACACAAGACCCCAAATGTAGCTGTCCTCGGCTATGCCTTCCGGTAACTAGCAGCTCGTAACCCAAGTTTTAGCTCGCAGTTCAAAACCAAAAATAAGCCGAGAGTCGGCTCGCATCCCTAAAACACTCATTAGTTGTGACGCTCGTATGCCAGGGTAGCACTGTATAAATGACAATAAAAAATACCTGCAGCGCTGCAGTACCTTCTCTCTTCTCTCTGGCGCTTGAGACTCGACGTATTCCGGTCGCAATTCACCTCACAGCCACAGTAGATGCTAATTACTTTGGTCTTTGGAGCCATCTGCCAGGGCTTTGAAGCTAAACGTACCCTTCAAAATACCATTTTCTTAGTACATTACTGCTCAATATTTGTTCCCGCTTGTGGTTCCACATCAACTGCCACACCACTGCGCTTCCTCAAACTACGGTGTGGGCCGAGGGTCAAGCAGAAAGTGCACATGTTGATCACGCGTTTCAAAAAATAGCGGCGTTAAAGGGAATTCCCGTTAACTCGTTAATAACGCGTTAACTTTGACAGCCGTTAAAAAAAACCAAAATAAAAAAGTCGGCATCTGAGAAGAAAAAGTTGCAGCGTTTGTGAGAATGGTTTGTAAAAAGTTTGCAATTTGCAAAGTTGCACAAACAAAATTGATGCTTTTACGCGGGAATTTTTTTTTTCATTTTTACGAGAAATAGTTGTGAGAAGTCGGAATTCAACGAGATCTAGGTTTTAATTTTACGAGAGAAAAAAGTAGTCAAGTTTTTCGCTTGCTACCTGCTCATCCTGCAGCCCGCCTGTTACTCAGGTTGTTTTTTGTTCTTTACTTGGATTTTTGTTAGCATTACTTCGCTCTCACGGTGCTCTATCTAGCAAGCACCGTCGTTTTTGGTTATTGCTGCTCAACCCAAAGCAATAAAAGACTTTGTAACTGACTTGAAGCTGTCTCGCTACTGCATCCAGGGATTCAACGCTAAACCCCCACGCCGTTAGCGTGACACCGCCACACTATTACATAGTTTTTACCCTCAAGCCATCACCAAACTCAATCATGCGCTAAAAACAGAAGGCTTGTGCAACAAATTGGAACTATTTTATGCACTATTTTAGGATTTATTTATTTATTGGGTTTTTTTTGCCTCACATTTCAACTTCGTGCTTCAAATTTTGTTGTGTTGATTTACAATGACAATAAAGGAATGTATGTATCTCTCTAGCTATCTAGAATAAAGGCGTACATTTTTTCTTGAAGTAATTCAAAGTGGAGATCGTCTCAATTTCACGAGACCAAAATATGAAATTATGAAAAAAAGTCTTAATTTCAGAAAAAAAATGTAGCTTTTATGAGAATAGTCCAACAAAGGTATAAAAAAAATGCAAGTATAAAAAAAAATATTTTATAAGATGAAATTGATGACTTTATGAGGGGGAAATATGTAATTTTCATGAGAAAAAGTTATGCTTTTACAAGAAGTTGAAATTCTACTGGATCTCGGTTTGAGAGATATGTTGAAATAATACAAGAAAAAGTTGTGTTTTGACAAAAGGAATAATGAAGGCGGAATTGTATAAGGTGAAATTTAGGAAAAAGTCATCATTATAGAAGAAATATACGTATAATATGATGAGAAAAAGTTGTAGCCTTTACAAGACTAAAGGCGTACTATTATAAGAAACAAACTGTCACAAGTTGTCATTTTAAGAATAAAGTCTGATTTTTTTCTTTTGCAAGACCAGTATATTAAATTAGGAAAAATAAATACATAATTCTCTTAAATCTATACTTTATGTTATGCCAAGATAAGCTTGTAATTTTAGAAGCAGTCATTTTATGAAAAAGAAGATCATTTCGCAAGAAGAAATGTATAATACTGTGACCAAAATGGGTAATGCTACAACAGGGGTGTCCAAAGTCCGGTCCAGGGGCCCTCGGTTTGATTGTTGTAGGCCCTCGGCTTTTTCCAAAAATAAAATTTAGCAACTGCAAACAAAAACACAAATCCAGCAAACAACTGCTGGCTTTCTTCATGTCAGTTTTCATTCAACACTAATTTATTTCATGACCCACATATTCAAGCATTCCTCCGCAATACAAGGACTGATTGTGCTAGTTAGACTTTTAGATCATCTACTTGACTAAATTGGACATCAGAAGTGTTTTTCCTTTTTCTCTGCTGCCCTGATGCATGTAATTACAGTCCTGGTCTCTCCATGGCTGGCCTGTGGAGGCACACCAGCCACAGACCAGAGTGCTACTTAACACCGGAACCCTGCTGCTGCCTGCAGGATGGGATGGACTAATTACGCATACAGTACCTGCGCTTGGCTGCCTGGAGAAGGTGTTGATTGAAGGCGACCCAGCACCATTGTTACAATAAAGGAGACATTATTTCACATTAGTCGATAACCTCCAAGCTCTATTAGAACGACAATCAAAACAACATATGAATATTACAAAAACAGAGTCCAAACATTACCTAGTCTTCATTTTCTTTCTTTAGAATAAAGTCTATTTAAAAAGAAAATATGGTGTTTTAAAATGCAATACTATTACAAAAAAATGCACATTTTACAAAAATAAAGTTGCAATTTAACATAAGAAAATTGCCTAATTTGACCAGAATAAAGTCACAGTATGTTGTGTTGTTATTCGGTTATGTCAAAAGAACATTTTGTGATATTTTTTTTTTTTTAAAGTTATCATTTTACAATAATGTTATGAGACAAAATGTTGTAAAATGCAAAGTTGAAAACATAAAGTTGAGATTCAGGACTAAAATGTGATCATTTTAGAAGAATAAATTTATAAGATTACAGAGGGATTTTTTTTAACAATAATGTCAGAATATTTTTTTAAAAGGTCATTATTTTACAATAATGTTTTGAGAAAAAAAAATTGTTTTATGAATATAAAGATGGAATTTCAGTGGGATAAGTCATTATTTTAAGAGAATGAAGTAGTAGTAGTGTTTTTTTTTACAAGAGTGAAGTCATACTAATTTATAATAATGTCTAAGTATAATGTATAAGTATATAAATTTGTGATATTTACAAAATAAGTTGTACAATAATTGTACAATAATGTTACAAGAAAAATGTTTTGTATTTGTACAAATATAACGTTGAGATTTAGGAGAAAAATGTTGTTTACCAGAATAAAATTGTAATATTACAAGTTTTTTTATGACGCAAATGTCACAAAATTTCCAATATGTACACAATATATAAATATTGATGAAAACATATTTACTATTTATATGAAAATGAAGTTGGAATATTTTTTAAAAGGTTATTAATTTACAATATTTTGTAAAATGTTTATGAAAATAAAGTTGGAATATCTGAGAAAAAAATATGATATAATATAATTATTATTATCATTATTTTACCATAATAAAGTTGTAGTGTTATTTTTTTTTAAACAAATTAAAAGCCATGGTAAAAAAAAATTGTAGAAAGAAGTAAAATAATTTGCAAAAAGATATAAATAATAATTACAATTCTGCCTTTATTCTCTGAATATTATTAATCATTTTTGAGGTTTTTTTTTTTTTTAAATCTCACATTTAAACTTTCTTCACTGAAAACATTACAACTTTTTCTTTTTTAATACTCATATGATTTTTTTCATGAAAAAAAAAACATTCCCACGATGTGAAAACTTTTTTGTTAAAAAAAAAAATTAAGTTTTACTTTTTTTTTTCAGTGGCCCTAATAGTCCTGCTTCTGCAATCTGGATCAGATTAAACGTGATTGGGTATTATTATATTAGCCTGTACTGCTCGCATGCTGGTTAGCATGTTGGCCACGCAGTCAGGAAATCGGGAAGATCTGGGTTCGAATCTCCGTTTGGGCATCTCTGTGTGGAGTTTTCATGTTCTCTGGCTTTTCTCCGAGTACTCCGGTGTCCTCCTACATTCCAAAAACAACATGCATGCACTCTAAATTGTCCATAGGTGTGAATGTGTGAATGGTTGTTTGGCGACCAGTCCAGGGTGTACCCCGCCTCTCGCCCAAAATCAGCTGGGATAGGTTCCAGCATACCCCTGCAACCCTAGTGAGGACAAGCGGCATAGAAAATGGATGGATGGATATTAGCATGTACTACTGGTTGGAATGCGTTGACATTCCCCATTAATGCGTGGCTTCTCTCCAAAAACATCATGGAAAGGTCTTCAGAGGACGATAAAACCACCATATTGTTTTGTGTGTGCATACTGTACGTGTGAACTCAGCGTAAACTCCAGAAGATTTGATGCTCTTTTTGTTTTTTTTCACACTGGGCTGCTGCCTCGTGTTCTCCTCTGCAGAGGCCATGTGATACGATCCAAGCCAGCGAGCGAGGAGGGAGGGAGGGAGGGGAGGGGCGGGGCTTTCTGTCAAGCACGGAGAGCGATGCACGGAAGCCAGCACGCGCAATTGTGCACGCATTCACTAATGCATATCTTTCAGCTAACATGATTTATGCTCACACACGCACACACAGTGGTGCATGTAGACTGTGTCATGTGACCCGAGGAGGCGGAGGAATAGGTAGGAAGTCGCTGTGAGTGAAGGCCAGTGATGTGTGAATATGACACGTGGCTCCATTATGAATGAATGAATGAATGTATGTGTGCATGTGTGTGTGTGCGTGCACGCCATAGTGGAATTAATACTCCCTCAGATCCCCTCTCACAGATCACTCTATACTACATTATGCATGTGTGTGCGCGTGTGTGTGTGTGTGCGTGTGTGTGTGTGTGTGTTGGGTAATCCCTCTCATTCAACCTCTTCATATACCATTCAGCTAAAAGCAACACAAAGGAGAAATGTACTGTAGTCTCCTGGGAGCCAAGCCAAGTACGACTACAATCTACACCTTATCTTACCACGGCTGAGGCTCTTTATTTTGACATCCAATGTTTATTGCGAGGATGAGTTTCCTGTCCATCCACACAGGAAATCCCTATTTCAGTGATGTGTGTGAACGCTACTACAGTATGTGTGTTTACCAACATGGCTGTGCTATCCAAAACACTTGGTGGCCAAGAAAAAGATGAAAAGAAAAGAAAAGAAAAGAAGAAAAAAAATACAGAGAAAATATCACTATAAAATTTGGTACATGCTTTCTGGGGATTTTTAAATTTTTATTCTTAGAAAAAAAATAAAGAAAATATTTGAATATAATGTTAATATTGATTTTTAATACCAACATCTAACATGTCATTTAAAAAATATATACAACTTTATTCTGCTAAGATTTAATTGTCTGAATTCCCGAAAAATATGACATTTAGGGGGAAAAAAAATACATTTTTATGTAAATGTATGACTTTATTCTTGTAAGACGGTGGCTTTTTTAAAAAAAAAAAAAGTAAAAACCAAATTTTTTTATTCTTGAAAAAAAATGACTTTCTGCTCTTTTAAAATGTTAACTAGAGCTCGACTGGTTGGAAAAACATGGCTGCCATCAAACAAAACGTCTTTGCAGGGGCACATACATATTAGGGCTTAGCATTTTTAATCAGATTAATCACGATTTTCGATTAATTAATCATGATTAATCACCATTTGCAACTACAGTATGTCTGAAATATGCCCATCTTTACTGTATTTTATTGAAAGAAATATAAACGACAGGACATGATTATATATATTTGTATGTATTAACAGCTCCAAATGAAATTAAATTTTAAATCAAGCTAAAAAAATAACACTAGTTTCTTTAATAATAACAGAACATTTGAATCACACTTTAACCGTGTTATTACGAGCAATGAGGGGTTGCTTTTAAAGACACCACATCATTTAAGTTACATACACGTTTTGAGTGTATTTTATGGGATTTCCAAGCATGTTTAAATGCTTAAACCCATAGGGGGCGCCAAAAAAGTCAATTACACTTGTGAAAAAATGAGGACACCTAATGGCCTTATACTCCTGAACTACTGCACACAAAAGGGTGGAAATTTGTCAAAACGTGCACCCCCATTGTGTTGGCTGTGCTATTGTTTTCTGACTAACACACCACATGGTGGCGTTGTTTTCAACCACATAAGTCAGACTGATCTGAAATTTCTCACAAAGCCCAATGCGCTCTACAAAACACCCACTGTAGCCTTAGGGTGTTTGGTGGAATGAACATGAAATTTGGTGCACACCTTTAGGGGACTGACAGGCACATGTGTATAACATTTGAGCCAGATGGATTGAAAAACATGGCCTCCATCAGCAAAATGTCTTTGCATGGGGACAGGTGGGTCTTATTTCCATGAGTCATTGAGCGTATGAGTAATAATTAGAACACTTTGGTGATATCTGAATTACATGTATGCTAGAATGTCTTACAAAGCATTTTGACCACAACCCATAGGGGGCGCCACAAAAAGTACAACCCATAGGGGGCGCCACAAAAAGTACTGCAGCCGTTCAAACAATTAAGCCCTGTGTAAACACAAAAGCTGACATCCCAATAGGATGTTTTTGTCTTTTTTGCTTGCATGCGCTTTGTAAAAATTGATGAGGTGTGTGATGCTTGTTGAAAGTGAAACTCGATCTGTTGTTTTTGTGCGATTCGCTGCCTCGTGTGCTTCAGATCCCACGAGAGGGAGAAAGAGAGAGAAGTCTGCCCAAGCTTCTTACGAACAATCGATTCTCCGGTGCACTTTAAATGAAACCCAACACTCCGCAGCCTCCACTGCAACACTGCCTTTTTGCCTCTATAACTGGAAATGATCGATCCGTGCGATTACGACGGGTTTTCATGACTCTCTGAATGGGGCTTTTATTGTTTTAGTGGCAGCATCTGGTTTCTGATGATGGACTGGGTGAGGTCATTGACAAGGGAGAGAACAGGAGAGAGAGAGAGAGAAGACAAAAGGGAAAGAAACAAGAGAGAGCTCAATCGATACGCTAAAGCATGACATCATCTTAGTGGGGTCGTCTGGAGGCTCTCTGCCAGGAACTACAAGCAGACCCTGATCATCAGTCATTAACTGTTTCCGCTCATTTGGTTCCAGGGTGCTGTTACAGGCCAAGGAAAGGCTAAATTAATAAACAACAACAGAGATGTGTGTTTTTTACTCAATCATGATTCACTAGTACTCCGTTAACTCATTCACTTACTCACCCCTGCTACCGCTAGCTAAATTAAAAAAGGAAACAATGTCACATGTCACTAATTATGCAACACTTACCCGAACTGCATTTGTATAGTCAGTCAATCTGATATTGAGTCAGTTTTACCGACTCACTGGTGCTCGATTAAGAATTGAGTTTCACTGACTCATGTGTACTCGACAACAACTTGAGTTTCACTGACTCACGGGTTCTCAAAAAAACTCAAGTTTCACTGACTCACAAGTACTACACGAAGACTCGAATTTTACTAACTAATGGATCCTCAAAGAAAGACTGAAGTTTCATGGACTTGAGTATCACGGGCATTCGACATGGACTCTAGTTTCACCAACTCACGGGTACCCGATGAAAACTTTCGCAGACTCAAGAGTACTCAACAAACATTTATTTACTCAAAGACTTGAGTATCACTGAGTCATGGGAATTCGACAAGGATTGTAGTTTCACCGACTCACATGGGCACTATACGAGGAACAAAATTTCACTGACTTACGGGTACTCAAAGAAAGACTCATATTTCACTGACTCATGGGTACCCGACAAAGATTTGGGGGTCAGTGTTGAAGATTCAATTTTCACTGACTCAGAGGTGCTTTATGAAGACTCGAGTTTCACTGGCTCACAAGTACTCGACAAAGACTCGACTTTCACAGGCTCATGGGTACTTGATAAAGACCTAAGTTTCGCTGACTCACCTGTACTTGACAAAGACTGAAGTTTCATACTCGACGAAGACCGACTGATTCACAAGCATTCGACATGGACTCTAGTTTCACTGAATGACAGGTTCTCGTAGGAGACTGGAGTTTCACTGACTCAAGGGCACTGTACAAAGACTCAGGTTTCACTGACTCACAGGTGCTCGACGAAGACTTGAGTTTTACTGACTCACCGGTTCTCGACAGATACTCAAGTTTCACACTGACTCATGGGTACTCGTGAATACTCAAGTTTCATTGCGTCACCAGCACTCAACGAAAACCTGCGTTTCACTGACTCACAAATACTTGACAAAGACTTGAGTTTCACTAACTTATGGATACTCCACAAAGACTCGAGTTTCACTGACTCAGGCGTGCTTGATGCAGACTGGAGTTTCACGGACCCACGGATACTCATAGAAGACTTGAGTTTCACTGACTCACTTGTGCTTGACAAAGACTTGAATTTCATGGACTCGTGGGTACTCGATAAAGACTCAAGTTTGGAGATGATGGATTTTATGATGATAAAATGATGATAAAATGTTTTTTAAAAGCTCATCTGTACGCTTAATAAAGGTTTTTATCATTGTAATTAGAACGTCTGCAGTTTACTGATGATTGAGTAAGCATGTTGTATTGGTGGGGGGCATCCAGGGCGGGGTTGAAAGGGTGACTTGTTCACCTTCGGGGTCATCTTTGAACAAGGACGCTGTCTGTGACAAACAGCAGATGCGGCCACTCATCTTCTTCGCGAGGTATCAAAAGCCTCTTCACTATCTCTCACTGGCTCCCACAGAGAGGGGAGATGTCACATTTTATCCGCGGAGGTTAATCCCATCACCAACATAAAGTCACTCACGCAACACTTAAGTGGTTATCAACCCTGCTGCCATAGCGACAGCCTGGGCCGTGCCTCAGTGTGAGGAAGTTTGCAAATGTGTGTGTGTGTGTGTGTGTGTGTGTGTGTGTATGTGAGGAAAAACAGGAAACACTTGAGCTCGTCTGTCGACACTCCAAGCAGAAATAGGCCTGATGAACACCTACTCACCACTTAAAAGCCTCACTTCCATGTAACCCCATCTTGACTCACTTGGACACTCTAGACAATTATTCACCATCTTCTCCTCCCAAGTGCCTCAAACACAACTTGAGCTGGTTCATTTTGTCCAACACCTTCGCACAAAGTTAAGATTCACCTGGCTTTCATTTTTTTGACGTTATTTTGACTTTATTATATTGTATGATATCTTTTTTAAAGATCCCCTTGTATGACTTTTTATGAGCACCAGACGGAAAAGTCTCCCTCAATTTTCTCCACTTTTGAAAAAATAAAATAAAATGAGGCTTCGCTACACATCTTAAAATAAAGCCTGCCAACCATCTACAATCCTGGAAAAAAATGATTGTTTCTTCAGTTTCGTTTTCATTTTAATGCCTGATGCAACTAAAGGTACGTTTGCTTGGATAAATATAATAATGAAAACAAAAATAGCTCATCAGAGTTAAATTATTTGGCAGTACAATGCTATAGCTATTCATGTAAGAACTTAAGTGATTTTGGTTATCATCAAGAAAACCATGGAAGTTGCTAGATGTCAGCTCTTAAATGAAACTCTTATGAGCTATATTTGTTATCATCATTATATTTGTCCAAACAAATGTACCTTTAGTCGTACCAGGCATTAAAATGGATCAATAAACTGAAGAAACAAGGGTGGTCTAATCATTTCTTAATGACTGTATGTTGTTGGACACAGTGCAATGTTGTTGTTGTTGGCCGTTGGTCTGGAACCAATTAACCACGATAAACGAGTGATGACTGTATAACGTTCTAATGAACAATACATGGGATATTCCACAAAATTTGCGTGTAGTAACTGTAAAAAAAGATTTATTTTCTGTAGCCTTTCTTTCTGGTTCTTTGGACTGTGTTGCTATGGGAGAAGTAGTCAATGATCACACAATTAAAAAAGGTTTTCAAATGTTATTAACAAGTAAGAGCAATATATTTGGTCACAGTGCTGGACTGTCATCAAAGAGGAAGATCGAGGAACGTTAAGTTTGTGTAGAAGTGAGAGTTAAGCTTGTGTGAGTGAGAACAATGCATCCATCGTGTGTCTCCCAGTATTTTTCCATTAGCGGTATGTACGTGTTGTGCAACTCTGATTGCACTAAGTGTGTGTGTGTGTTTGTGTGTGTGTGTGTGTGTGTGTGTGTGTGTCAAGGAGGATGAGTGTGTTTATTGTGGAGGCCACTATGAGAAGCAGTTGGACTGACAATGGGCTCTGCTATTAGACTGAATTTAAAAGTGTAATAGTAATAACATCTAACATAAGGCTCTCAAAAACTTATATTTCTGTCTTTTTTCAACTCTAAATATGATAAAAACACATACCGAAATACTCAAAATGTGTATTGGCCCATTTCAGGCAACTTTATTTAAAGTTTCCTAAGCCAAAGATGACTCTTTTAAGTTACAGGACTGAAAGGAACAGGAGTGCGTTTTTAGCACAGAATTAGCAAATACATGAAATATAACCACATGGCATTTATGCTAGTAGTATGTTATGTTGACACAAAGCATTTTACTGTGATTTAGCAAAAGCATGTATTTTAAAAATAAACAGATGACTTCAAAAAAATGATTTACTAGGTAACAGGACTGTGCAGAGATGTTAACATATCAAATACAGTAGACGCCCCTACAACATAAATAATCCGTTCCAAGAACCTTTATGTTATAGGGATTTTATGTTATACGAAGCGTAAAATACATGTAAATAGCCTAATCCGTTCCAAGATCTTCCCAAACTCACCCCTTTGGCCCTTCAAAATATTCAAAGTCCACCAAATATGGTGGGAAAATATAAGAAAACGTTAGCATAAACATAGTAGAGTAACATTCCGATATAAAATAAGGTAATAAATTAAGATTAAAGATTACTGTAAATGAATAAAACTGAAAAACAAAAACAATCCTGCCGTTCACGAGATGTCTTGATCAGGAGCGCAAGTGGAGGCAGGAAGGAGGAGGAGGAGGACTAGCCTGAGTCGAAACGCGACTCAAAGAGTCTAAGAGTCAGTTGGTCTCATAGACAAACGCACACGCACTACACGATAATGCTGTGTGCAAAATTTTAATTTGTAACTTAACTTAATTGTTTAAGTTAGTTTAAGGGCGACTATGAAGAGGAAGGATGTTGAAGGGACAAGCCTGTCTCTCACACAAACTCACGTACGTGCTGTATAAGCCAATGAGATGAGAGCGTAGGCGGCGCCCCGATAATCAGCCAATAAGATGAGAGCGTAGGCGGCTCCCCGAAAATCAGCCAATGAGAGCGAGATGCGTCAGAAGGCGTCACCAAGTGTTAGTCTGAACTTGCACCGACTTGAGGCATTAATAAAGTTGATTGAAAAAAAAAAAGACTTGCACTGACTTGACGCTTTACGTTATATGGAATTTCTTCTGTAATACGAAGCAAAAACTTTACATAAATTCTTTATGTTCAGTGGAATTTATGTAAAAGGAGGTTTACGTTATGCGAGGTACTACTGTATACAGAAATATAAATGAGTGAACTTACTTTTGGCCTTCCTATGGCCTGCAAAGGATATGAATAATGCAACTTCCTGTGGTCCATGTGACCTGAAGAATATTCAACATTTTTCAGAGGGGGACTGAGTGACAACCAAGGGACATTTTTTCAGTGTTCTAAGTTTAAATTGCGCTTATTATGCCGTTCGATCAAAGTGCAGGACACTCTGCTCACTATAAAAAATATTTGACAGTTATGTTTATTGTGAATTAATACATTTGATTTCCTGGAGATGCAAATGGCACTAACTGGGTGGAATGGTGAACATTTACAAAAATGTGTGTGAATCCTTTTGGACATTTTTGTTGACTTCCGGGTGTTCATGGGTGGATGGCTTCATTTGGATGACACGCCAACATCTCATACCAAGGTCACTCACAGGTCAAGATGTTCCGATACAGCAACATGACGTAAGACCGTAAGACTCATAGTCATAAGCGCCACGACTTGAACTAGCGTTTGTTAGCGACGAGGAACAAAAACGCTTCCTCAGCTCCTCTCCGTGAAAGCCGACACCGCCCTTATTTGCAGGACAGGAAGCTTGGTGGTTAGCAGGTCAATGGTTCACGCCGTCTATTTTCAGCTCGAGTGCCGCAACCCGATACGGCGGGCAGCTGGGCTAGCCGACCTAAGCCCTGGGATGGAGGTACTCGCAATACTCTCTGAGTTTAGGTCAGGGTTTGAGTTATAAGGTAAATATTGGAGGTAAGGGGTCGACACAAATCATCCATCATGGAACCCGTAACGTTGAAGTCTTATGTTATTTTATTTATGTTATAATTCATTATTAATCATTTAACACTATGGCCCCATTGGGTGCCCTCATTTTTTCAAACAACTGTGTGCATTTGTTTGTATGAGCTCTTCTACTCCTGACCCGCTGCACACATAAGGGTGAAAATATGCCAAAACATGCACCCCTACCGTGTCGCCTGTGCTATTATTTTGTCTGACAAATCCCCCACATGGTGGCGCTGTTATTAAACACCAAAGTTTTACCCCCATAAGTCAGATTGACTTCAAATTTGTCACACAGATCAATGCGCTCTACAAAACCCAACACTTTTTAGGGTGTTTAGCCAAATCACCACAAAATTTGTTAGCTAACTTTAGGGGACTGACAAGCAAGTGTTTGTAAAATTTGAGCAAGATTGGTGGGAAAAAAAAAAGAAAATAAGGAGAAAAAATAGTATATACAATCAAACCTCAGTTAGCGTCTGCCTCGGTTAGAGTGTTTTTGGTTGATATCGAAAATGTACACCACAATTTTCCCCCGCTTTGTGTGCATTCTCCTGTTAGCGTACAATATGACGCGCATCTTGCCGTGTTATTTACACAATGCGTGAGTCCACCTGTGTTCTTGATGTAGTTTTTTTTTGTTAACACCCTATTAGCTAAACAAAATGGCAACCAGAACCAGAAGTTGCGTCACCCGTCTACGATGTCACTTGACTCTCAGAAAAGTTAACACAAAACACGTTTTTATAGTTTTATAATTATAGTTTGACAAGCATAAAACAACTCTGAATTCATATAAACGATGAATGAAAGGGCTAAAAGAGCATTTAAGGGTACTTTTACCTTCACTGAAGACGTGACTGTTCAAAGACACCACGTGGCAGCGAGATTAACCAACACCACCTTCCTGTTTTCAGTCCTGTAAAGAATCACGTCTTCAGTTCATTTATCCCTAGCATTTCAATTGTATTTGCATGTAAAACTATAATTGGAAAACTATAAAAACTTGTTTTGTGTTCACATTTTTGTCTTTCTGGAATGGATTCATTGGATTTACATTATTTCTAATGGGAAGAATGGATTCGGCTAGCATCTGTTTCGGTTACAGTCCGAACTTCTGGAACGAAACGAACGAATGATGCTAACCAAGCGTCCGATCATCCGTGAGTGAGATCGGCCGATACGGATACCGATCACATGGATCGACTGTACATTTGTAAGATGCAAGAGAAGTCAAACACCAACAGGTTTGATGGGGGAGTGATCAAACATGCTGGCATCGATTAGCGTAGCCTGTGTCAAGTTGACAAACTGAAACCATTGAGGTTTTCCAGACGACTGATGATCCTCGCGGCAATACGGGCCAAAGCGCGTTCCTAGTCGGCCCTACGTGACACAGTACATTCATGTCATGTCTGTGTTGTCATGACATGAATTTTCATGTCGCCACCGCACGGCGATCGATGTTTGTGATCGGCTTTGAAAGGCATTTATCGGTAAATGCCGATCACGTGTTTTTTTATGGAAATTGGCCGATACTAATTGGTCGCCGATATATCGAAGTATCCCTAATACAAAGTACACACAAAAATATTACATTTTTCTAGAAAAAAATACTTTTTCTAACCTAAATTTAGAACTTTATTCTACAATAACTGTGACTTTTTTTATTTAAAAAAACTCAAATCAAGCAAAATGTCTTTGCAGGGACACTGGTGGGACTTAACTAGCTGTCAATAAGTCACTTGAGCATTTGTCTAATGATTATAAAACTGTGAGGATTACTGTATTACACGTATACTAGCATGTCTTCCAAATGTCCTGTCTAATTTACTGTAGGTTTGTATAATGCTAAGTGTGTATCCGGCATGTTTGAGAGGTTCAGGAGATGGACATGGACATCCTAGTCATCTGATATGACAGGAATGTGTCATCTGTCCGGGACTGCCCCACAGAGACGAAGCACTGTCACAAATTTCTGTTGGACTACATGTTGAAAACCTATTGACTGTTTTTTAATGTACACTGGATCCCCGCACATTTGTGATTCAGCATTAGTCATTTCATGTATAAATAGGTGGTAATGCAGGTCAAATGTACAGCATATATGTACCACTGTCAGGAAACCCAGACATGTACTGTATATGTCTTTATACTTCACTGATAATGTTCTTTCTTCAAGCATTGAGATTTCACACTTTGTTTGGTGGGCCTTGAACGCACCTTAGCGGCTGTGTCGTGAGCCTCAAAAGTTTTTTTTGACGCCGGAGGAGGTGATGTCGAAATAGAGATGATGAACCTCGATCTGCATGCTGGCGCCGGCAGTGAGGGATGATGAGGAAGTGTCGAAATACAAGGGCAGAAAGCAAAGTATCGCAATGTTTGAGGGCGGGGGAGTCAGCAGGGACTCATTGACTTGTGTAAGGATGTGAGAAAGAATATGAAAATGACTGAGTGGAATGACGGCACTTTTATTGTTTGGCCTCGCTTTTTGACCCGAGGACGGAGGTGATGAAAAAATTGTGAGCCTGTCCATATGGGAATGTTTTCAGGTGTATTTCAGTATTTCATCCACATGTCAACCACGTTCTGGGAAAACATACCTACCGTTTGCAGTTCATGCCAGACACGGTTTTATTGACAGCCCCCCCCCCACACGGAAAATTGTGCGCCGCAGTGAAACGCGTCCAAGCGGAAACGGCGGTTCGGCTGAACGAGTGTTCTGCACCACAGAGCCGCGTTTGTCAGAATTGTCCCCCGACCGTGGGGGTGACCAAGGGTGGCCACGGAAACTCTGATAACGATGTGCTGTCATTGCCGTGTGGTCAAGCAAACCACTTCTTTCTGAAAATGATGACGTCAGCTCCCCGTCGCCGTTCCGTGAGTAGAAATGAGTGGTTGTGTCCTGCTGCTGAAAAGCCAACATGATATCTGAACATGTAGACTGGACTCCCAGGACTCATGTACCACATGAAGGTGTGCCTTACAGTACGTATTATATTGTTTTCACCCAGTAATACATTCCCGTGTGGCTGTGACTATTTACTAAAAAAACCAAAAAAAAACAGGAGCGTTCCTGTGTGGACAGGGCCTGATTTCCTAAGGCAATATTTGTGCTGCAGATTCGCTTGTTTACACTTTTATAACCTTGGATCCTTTTTTTTTATTGAAGAAAACAAACAGCTGGTCAACTGAGGTGAAAACAAATATTTGTTCTAATTCAACCCTTGGACCACAGAAGATCGGACACTTGGAGTACTGTGTAGGATCCATATAAGTAATACATGCAGACTGTAAATGACATGCTGGCATACATGTAATACACATATCCTCTAATCCGTCTAATCAATAAACAAATAGTCAATGACTTATGGACAATTAGTTGCTAAATTCCTGCCCGTGTCCCTGCAAAGTTTTTCAACTAATCTTGCTTTAATCCTAATTTTAAGAGAACTCAATCATTTTTGTTCAAGAATTTAAAAAAAAAGTGACAACCTTCATATAAAGGCATGGCCCAAAGATGCCAGTGTGTTTGTCCATGGTTGTATAAATTTGACTGATTTGATTGTATCCCATACCAAAACACTGGCATCTTTGGCCAAAAACATCGGAATTTTTGGCATGCTAATAATTTTGGCCGTGACTGTATATCTTAATTTTCTTAAGTTTTCTTAAAAAAAAAATATTTCTTAAAATAATTATTTTTTTTCCGTCCAAAACCACCACTTTCTTCACAAAAATTAAGACTTTTTTTTCCTTAAAACCTTAAAATTTCCTTAAAATTTTCTTTAAAACTTTTTTCTAGAAAAAATACTTTTCTTCAATTTTCACGCAACTAAAGGTGTGTACCGAATTTGGTGTCATTAGACAAAGGCTCAGTGACGTACGGACAATTAGTTGCTAAGTCTAAAGGTGTCTAATTGATGGCGACCATGTTTTTCAACCAGTTTTACTCTGGCCAGAAAGAGAAAGAAAGTCAACTCAATCATTTTTTTTTCATTTTTTCCAGAAATATTCACAGCATACAACATTTTTCGAGAAAAAAAATACTTTTCTTCAACCAATCTTGCTCAAATTTTACACGCGTGTGCTGGGCAGTCCCCTGACGGTGCGTACCAAATTTCATGGTGATTCGCCAAAACATCCTAAAGTTACAGCAGGTGTTTTGTAGAACCGTGTGAGAAATTTCAAGTCAATCTGACTTATGGGGTTTAATAACAGCGCCACCATGCGGTGTATTTGTCAGAAAAGTAATAGCACAGGCAACACAACAGGGGTGCATGTTTTGACGAATTTTCTTCCTTTTGTGCGCAGCGGTTCAGGCGTAGAAGCGTTACACAAACACGTGAAGCAGTACGTGCGTGTGCGTGAGTGGTTGCACAATCACATCACAGCCGACAAGACGAGCTGGGAATCATCTTTTGCCAATAAGAGGCACAGACTGACCATGTTATTTGTCGATTTGTTGCTCATTAAGTGAACTGTAACACACACACACACACACACACACACACACAATCATGCATCTGCTGCAGAAAATGTCTTGTTGACGTTGGGGATGGTGCATCTGCACTGCCCTCACTGATAATGGAGTGTAATGAGGTGAGACGGACAGGAGCAAAGCAGGGGGGTGGGGGTCGTTAAGGGGTTGTTTGGGTGTCACATAAAGGAAAAAAAGAGAAAAGGTTCAGTACAGCGTATGAAAAAGAATCGAAGTGTTTGAATGAGAAGAGTGCAGCCAGCGAGAATGCGAATGTGATGAGAATATGTGCAGAACATTGGTAAGCTCTCCTTGCGTGTGTGTGTGTGTGTGTGTGTGTGTGCGTGTGTAGCTTTAACGCTAACCTCCCCGCCTGTCGTCCTGACGCAACCCTGGCTGGGAATCGAACCCGTGCCCGTGCGAACGAAGTGCTGAAACAGAAATCCAATGAAATCCAATGAAATCCAATGAAATCCAATGGCGTTATGATGAGTGCAGCGATAAAGCCATCTGTTTGAAAGCTGAGCTCAAACACTCTTTAAAAATGAAAAGAAAAAACACCATGATAATAACAAAAATGAAAAAAAAATAATATAAAAATATGAAACATCTAAATATAAAATAATGATATGATAATTAGAAAATAATTAAAAATAGAAAATACGTGCTAAATTCTTAGACATACAAAAAATACATACAAAATATATATAAAAAATGTAAAAAAAATATTTTTAAACTATATAAAAATATTAAAACCAAAATAAAAAATACTTAATATTTTTACTTACTTAATATTAATACTTAATATTTTAAAAATGTATAAAAATATCAAATATAAGGAAAATAAAACATATTTTAAAATATCTAAAAATTATTTTACAAATACATAAAAAATACATAAATAGAATGAAAAATAGCATTAAAATTAAATAAAAATATAAAATATAATATAGAGCTATATTAAAATATAAATATATAATTAATATATTTTTTTTTTATTTAAAAAGTGAAATAAAAAGAAATGAGAGAGAATTGTCACATGAAGACAATCCTTCTATTTTGTTAGTGTTTTTGAGGAGGTCCAGAAGGGGTCGTAGGGTAAGACCTCCATGTAGAAAAAACATTCTGTCCTTTGAAATGTTCACCAGGAGCAGACGCTAACCTTCCATTGATCCTCATCCTGCTGGGATGCCTGCTTGAGTATCTCCAACAGACCATCTTCATCTTCTATGACTTTTTTTTTTTTTTTTTGGGACGGCAGCGTGGGTGGCAGTTACGCAATCATACGCTTCTTTCTCTTCAGCTGAGCAGCTCTTTAAAAAAGATCTCAAAGTACAATGAATAAACAGTGTGAAAGACACAAGCTTGAGGCTCACGCGCACCTCAAGACTTCCCGAGCAGCCAGCGTGGAGAAGAAAGATGTCATTCGAGTTGGAAGTGTTAGTTTGCATATTCTTACGTGTTCCGGGGGAGAGTTACGTAATGCCGTTATTGCGTCTTTGCACAAAGACTTTGGCATGTTGGCTCAGATTGAGGCCAGAGCAGAAAGGCTGTCCTCGGCGTCTGGAGGAAAAGATTGTGGATTCAAAGAGAGACTTCTCACTCCTGAACTCTTTTTAACCCCAACAACTGAAGCTGCCCTCATTCATCGAATGTGTTTGTTGGTGGAAGTCTTCTTCTACTCCTCAACTGCTGCACACAAACACGTGAAACTTGATCAAAACATGCCGTGCCATTACTTTGATGACAAATACACCCACCCAAACACACTTATTATGCCACAAACTTAGCGGGATGGACTTGAAACTTCCCACACATCTCAATACACTCTACTAAACATCCACTGAAACTTTAAGCAGCGTTATTCAACTCGTGGCACGCGAGCCAAAGCCTGCCCATGAGTTTAGATCAAGACTTGAAAGCAATTCACATTTTTACAGAATGGTCCTAAAAACAGCAGTGCTCCTGTCATGTGGAAGATCTTTGACGAGCATTTTTGCAGTCGGTCCAAACAAACAGCAGACCTGTCATATAGAGGATCTTTGACTAGTGTTCTTTTTTTGTTGTTTTTTTGCAGTTGGTCCTTGAAAATAGCAGAGTGCTCATGTTATATAGAACAGTGATCCCCAAACGTGGGTCATTTGGTACCGGGCCGCACAGAAAGAAAAAATAATTTCCTTTATTTTTTTGATGTTTTATTTTGAAAAGTGGCCGGATTCTCTCTGTTACATCCGTCTCACTTGACGCATGTCCATTGTGCGTGTGCTAACTTAATGTCATGCCGCACAGATAGACTACTACAGTATTTTTACCATTTTTCTTTCACCTCATATTTGGTGTCAAATGCTGATACTATGTGGGAATGCATAAAGGTAAGTTTTGATGACTTATTGAGTGCTAATGTGCACATTTGTCTCAAGTTAATTCATGCTAGCGCACTGCCTTTTACCACACACGTCAAACAGCGATGTAATAATCTCTCTGGAAAAACTCCAGGCTTGAACTGGTGGATGGTGGGTCGGCGTTCATTTTGTGCTTTTAATTTGATGTTATTCATGTCTTAGTTTTACACAATACATAATGTAAGAACCCCCCCCCACGGATTTGTGGGTCTGTGGGTCAAAAAACATTGGGGACCACTGACATAGAGGATCTTTGACTAGTGTTTTTTTTTGCAGTTGGTCCTTGAAAATAGCAGAGAGCTCATGTTATGTAGAGGATCTTTGTTGAATGTTTTGCACTAGCTCCTTAAAAACAGCAGTGCACTTTTGTCACATAAAAGATCTTTAACTAGTGTTTTTTTCAGTAGGTCCTTAAAAGCAGTAGAATAGTTCTTTTGAATAAAGGATCTTTGAGAAAGAGTTCTTGTCCTTAAGAACAGCGCTCCGTTCATGTACAGGATTTTTTATTTTATTTTTTTGCAACTAACTGTTGACAAGGCAATGCCATTTGTCTAATGATTGTAAAACAGTGTGTTTTGAGCATGCTAGCATGAACGTGTGGTGAAGAATGAGTGCTGGTGAAATCAGGACGCGGTCTACAGTCCGTGACTCCATGTGGACTCTGCGGTGCGCTGAGGTCAGTTTGCTGATGATGCAAGCTGATAGATGGCCTAACGAGGCTAAACACGCTGATAAGAAGAAGCACAGACATTTTTAAAGCACGTCTTTGTGGTTACTCTTCCACTGCTGAGCTCCCCTACAATTCTACTTCCTTCCTGTTGCCACGGTAACAGCCTGTTATCATCAGCTGGATCAGGCCACGAAATAAAGTATTTTTATCTCCACTTTGCCATCGCTCTGCCTCGTATCGACGAGGGAGGCACTGCATGAGCGTCCTCGCAGCTGCGGGAGGATGGACCTTTTTTCTGAGACAAATCATCATAAGGGTGCTGATGGTGATGATGGTGATGTGTCAGGAAAAAAGGTGAAGGGAAACTCCACAAACGGGACAAGACAAGAAGTGAAAGCATCAAACACGAGCTATTCTTTCTTGTTCTTTCCTTTTGAGTCCATTCAAGTGTGAACGATACAGTGGGATTCCATTCCAGGATTTGAACTTCATACACTAACTTTATTATTTTCTTGTCTTGAAAAGCAAAATGCAAAAATGCAAAGGAAAAAACAAAATATGGGCACACAATTAATCCTTAACGCTTGCTAAGACACAAATTCTGCCATTGTTTACAATATCCATCCATCCATCTTCTACCGCTTAGCCGAGATCAGGTCGCAGGGCAGCACTTTGTCCAGCTCCTACCGGCGGATCCTGAGGCGTTCCCAGGCCAGGTGGGAGACATAGTCTCTCCAACATGTCCTGGGTCTTGCCCGAGGCCTTCTTGCCCTGAACACCTCCCAGGGAGGCGTCCGGGAGGCATCCTGACCAGATGCCCAAGCCACCTCATCTGGCTCCTCTCAATGCGGAGGAGTAGCAGTTCTACTCCGAGTCTCTCCCGGATGACGGTGCTTCTCACCTTATCTCTAAGGGAGAGCCCAGCCATCCCACGAAGAAAACTAATTTTGGCCACTAGTACACGCGATCTTGTCCTTTCGGTCACTACCCAAGGCTCATGACCATAGGTGAGGGTAGGAACGTAGATAGACCGGTAAATTGACAACTTTGCCTTTCGGCTCAGCTGCAAAAAGCAGAGACTCAATCCTGCAGCCACCAAACTGGAACCCCTCATCACCCTGACTGCGCCTACAAATTCTGTCCATAAAAATAATGAACAGAATCGGTGACAAAGGGCAGCCCTGGCGGAGTCCAACCCTCACTGGAAACGGGTCCGACTTATTGCCGGCAATGCAAACCAAACTCTGACACCGGTCATACAGGGAACGAACAGCCTGAATTAGCTGGTCCGATACTGGTCCATACTCCTGGAGTACTCCCCGCAGAATTCTTCAAGGAACATGGTCGAATGCCTTCCCCAAGTCCACAAAACACATGTAGACTGGTTATAATATATATAATTGCAAAAAAATAAAGTTGGCTACTTTGCAAATTTCACTTATTGTGGGCTATTTTGGGAACTTATCTCCCGCGATACACGAGGGAACACTGTACAGTACTTGCATACACTGTAATGTCAATCCAGTTGTCCCTCACTACATCGCTGTTCTATGCAAGAAACGTCTCATGGATGCACTGGGACGCATCGTCAGTGATGTATCCTGGGATCATTTGGTGTTTCGGGTCTCCCAACATCATCCCTCACCCAGGCGACCCAGCCGAAGTTGATGAAGTCCTAACTTGCATCCCAGTGGCAGTCCACGGATCAGCCCTCTAAATCCAAAGCCACTTGGTGGCCTTCTGTACGACTTTGCTTGTGGATTGAATGTCCTTCTTCTTGGCCCCCCCGATGACGCCCAAATGACTGAGGACTTTGTAAAGAGAACGTCCTGCAAAACCTCTGCAGCCCACTTCTATAGGCTCATTGAAGGTTCTCCAGCCTCTCCACCTGCACTTACCGCGTTTGCTCGCATTGGCTTCCTCCATACGCTCTTCCCAGGGCACCGTAAGCAGGATGATGTTGAGTAAAAATATTGAAAGACAAGTCATGACATTACATTACATTACCTTAACAGTGCATGTAGTCAGCCATGGCATGTCCGACATGAGAAAGTGAAAAGAAGTTCTCCTCCCATAGAAGAAGAAAGAACGCATGCGCCTAAGTCCGTCGGCGTCGGCTTTTCAAGACTTAGGAGAAGCGAAATTACGTCTGCGAGTCATTATGGAGTACAAGACAACAAAATATGAGGAGAACGTCGACTGGGGTGAGTTATGTCGCCGTTCCCGTGTGGATGAGAGGCTGAAATGTTAAAATACTTTGCCGTTTTGACCTGAGAACTTTTCTGTGTGGATAGCACCTGAGACTGCGGCTAGACTGAGGGGCGGCTAGAGAGGGGAGGTGTCAGCCTCCAGATAAGAGCCCACTGCTGAGTGTGTTTGCTCACTAAGGACGGGCTCAAAGTCAAACAGTCACATGAACATTTACACCCATCAGACACACTTCCTGTGACATTGTAAAAAGTCAGCTTTGGCTTGACGGTGACGCTCGCAGGCGTGGACGTGTGTACACATTGACCAGGAGTCCTTACGTTCACACTTTGAATCATAGCTTTTATGACTGGTAGACATGATGTCAGTCATTGCAAGTCCTTCCTGTTATATTTAAACTACTGATTGAATACTGCAGTGTGCACACTGTGCCTTCATTCAATCACTGATGGGAACTTAACCCCGCTCGCTTTGAGTTGACACTGGACTGAGATATTGTTATTACTATTCACATTATTTTTCATTTCATTTGAAATGAATTTTAAATAAATTGTAATGTGTTTTCAAAATGCATTGGATTTATATTTTATTTTTAATTGTTCATATAATTTGCATTGAAGGATCATGTGTAATAAAATTAGTAAACTAATTTTTAATAAAAAATGGTCTTAGTTATTTATAATAAAACTTTTATATTAAAAAATTGAAAAAATATAATTAATTTAATTGGAAATTATATTTTAATGTATTTTTTCAACATTTATTTCGTCATTCCATTTTTCATACAATTTTTATTAAAGTAAAGCTTGAATAAATGTTTAGTTTAGAAATGATCTAATTCTTCATTTATTATTTTGATTTCTAATCTCATTTCAAATTATTTTGTAAAGTCCAAATTCTTATTAAATTTTTTTCAAAATTTTCAAAATTCATTTTTTAATGTTATTAGGATTTTTTTTTTCTTACAAACAATAATACACCAACAACAGACTGTTGATTAAAAGAAAATGAAACTCCAGAATTCAATCAAATTTTTGGAGACGAAAAGATTCATTTTGCGTGTGTTTTGTTTGTTATTTGCCTTTGGAAGCTTTGACTCACATTCAAAAGTTCATTCATAACTTCTTTTCACACTTCTGACAATTAACAATGTAGAAAAAATAACAATCTGCCTTTGTATTTCATTAAATTAAGCACTTGAGTGTTTTAATGTTTTTAGATTTTATTACTGACACTTGTACAACATAAAATATTGCTAAAATGTTCACCCTGGAACAGATGAAGTTCACTGCCATTATTTCCTATGGGAAACGTATTGCAATATGAACAACTGGGGACGTGAGCAACAACTGTTCATTATATTGAGCTTGCACTAGTTTATAAATAACACAACACACACACAGAGTGTATGCACACGTCGTTATACAACGTCTTATATGATCATAAAGGCGAGCTATTAAAGGGGACTCTTAACGGAGCAGACATGAGGGCAGGTTTAGGTATTAGGAACAAAGAGGGCATCATGTGAAGAGAAAAGGTGAGGGGTTCTTTCATGCACAGAAGGTCACTTTAGTAGTACAGTGTATCTTTAGAATAGAGATAGAAGCCATAGATGCAGTATTAAAAGTGTGCACCTCACTATCATTACTATTCCTTGTAGTGCACTGAGCGGACACATTACCTGTGTCACATGAGGCATGTAGGTAGGGTAAACCCAGGTTGCCAGGTAACCAGAGAGCCACCAGTCAACCATCATCATCGTCATTGGTCTTCTCACGCTGCAAACAGAATGATGGTGGTGGTGATGATTCTCTTACGGTTTAAGACGGGCTTATTTCCTGTGAGACTTACCAGAAGGTGAAGGCAACACCAGAGAGGTGCAATTGCTCCTCCTGCCAGTTAAAAGTAAAAAGTAAAAAAAAAGGTCACACACAAGCGCATGAACAACAAAAACATGTCATAATACAAATTCAATTGTTCTTCCCACCAGTTATTAATAATAACCGCCAACCTCCTGTCACATAAATAAACAAGACGACTCTAAATAACCATGGTATGCTTGCCCATGCACGAGCACATGCATATTCACAACATAAGGTGTCACTCCTCCACCGGTTATTAATGATAACTGCCACCTAGCACAATGGAAATGAATAGAAAGCCACGAAATAAGCCAGTAAGTCAAAGCCCACTGCATCCTCGCTCATGCTCAAGCATGTGGCAAGGCAAAACCAAAAAAACTAAACCAGGTAACATGTTAATTGTGCAACTGCATGTGTATCAGTCAGTGTATTAGCTCCGTGCAAAAAGCAGCAGATCTGGTCCTCGAATCAACTCTCCTTTCCCCTTCCTACCCGAGCTGCATCACAGACTCGACGAAATGAACGGCCTTCGACAAAGGCTTGGGTTTCACTGACTCAGGGGTTGGTGAACACATATAAGTTTCACTGATTCATGGGGACTCGATGAAGACATGAGTTTCACTGACCTGACTCACGGGTACTTCACGAGGACTTGAGTTTCACTGATTCATGGGTTGACGGAAAGTCGAGTTTCAGTGGCTCACGGGTACACGATGAAGATTCAAGTTTCACTGACACAGGAGTCGACAAACACTTGAGTTTCACAGACTCACGGGTGCTCGAACAAGACTTGAGTTTCACTGACTCACAAGTACTCAACCAATATTCTGGGTTGATGAAGACCCAAGTTTTACAGGTACTCAATGAAGACCAAGTTTCACCTACTCACGTGTACTTGACAAAGACTCGCATTTCACTGACTTATGGGTTGATGAAAACTCGAGTTTCACTGAGCTTAGGTTACTCAACAAAGACTCGAGTTTCACTTACTCACGGGTTGACGTAGACTCGAGTTTACTGACTCATGGGTTGAAAAAGACTCAAAGACTCGTGTTTTATTGACTCATGGACACTCACGGGTACTTGTAGAAGACTTGAGTGTCACTAAATCACGTGTACTTGAAGAAGACTTGAGTACTTGAGTAATCACAGGTACTAATTAAGACTCAAGTTTCACTGAATCACGGGTTGATGAAGACTCAAGTTTGCTGAAGGACGGATTAATGAAAACTCGAGTATCACTGACTCACACGTACTCAAAAGAGTCTTGCGTTTCACTGACTCACGGGTACTCAACAAGGACTCCAGTTTCACTGACTCATGGGCCAGTGAAGACTCTCGTTCCCACGACTCACAGGTGCAACCGGTTGCACACGTGCAAGCGTCTGCTCATGGGCGCTCTGTGACAGGCGACTCAAGTAAACAAAGTACTCGATTCTCTGCAGCGTGTGACTCATAAAAACTCAAGTCAGTAAAATGAATGAATCGCGTTTCCCCATCACCAGTATAAGTTGTGAAACATTTCTGCAGAAACGCAAAAGGGGAAGAAAGATGACAGTGACTAAATAATCTGATGGCTGCTGACTCAACAAAACAAACCAAAAAACGTCCTCATTTCCTGTTCCGTTGATAAGCACCATGCTCCAAACAAAGCATGCATCACTTAGTGATTGAAGAGGCACAAGGAACCATGGTAAAGAAAAAATATGTCAATATTTATTACAGTATAAACATGTTTCAATATAGTGTGCTGTACAATACATTGGGCCAATGGGGTTTCCTTCAGTAGACACAACCCAGTTTGCATGGCCTTTTTTTAAAAAGAGCACAATACAAAACAGCGAGTCAACACGTGTGTGAAGCTGGAACACGATGCAAAGATGCATTGTCAAAAAAATCCCTGAAAATTCCCTCACTGAGGTAACCTTTAAAAAAAAAAAAAAAAATACGTTTTCCTTTGTTTGTCTCCTCCTCAGTCATCATGTTGACCCCCCCCCCCCACCCCCCACCCCCCACCCCCTCCCGTCCTGAGCACATTGACACCGAGATGATGTGGCTACAAGTTTTTAAGGGCACAGAAACGTCCGTTCCCGTGTTGTGGCAACATTTACAAAAAAAAAAAAAAAAACAATTTTTCTTTTTAAAAGTTTTCTCTTTCGTTGTTACAAAGACACAAAAGCAGCTCGGAATCAATTGTATTGTTTTAGGAAATCCACCCCCCCCCCCCCCAAAAAAAGAGCTGTGTACTGAAATATAGTCCATCACACATTTTCCAACTCTTTTGCATATAAATTCATTACATATTTGATATATATATTAACATTAAAAGGCCACAGGAATAGCATAGAGCACATATCAAAAACAACAAGTGTGGGGAACTAGGGATGAGCATTTGACGACATTTACTTTTATTTTTGAGAATATTTTCAATGGGATGAATTAGATGAGACTGAATCAACATCGCCTCTGCTGGTGGCAGCCAGGTAGTGCACCCCATTTTGCTTTAATCGCAATAAATCAACTACTAATCCCACACTGACAAAGAATGAATGGATTCTTATGATGCCCATCCCTAGTGTGTTACATGCTGGGACTCTACTTCTCATGAAAATAAATCAAGATAATATTGTGTTCAAATGTTTGTGTTGTCATCCAGGAAGTGCGTCAATGTGATATGGATGTCAGGTTTCGTAGAATGATATCAATATAATACAAAAAAAGCAACAAGTTTGAGGTCTTGTTCTAACAAATACAAGCACTGGTATATTGCAGAGTAATAAAAGACGACCTTGTGTGACCCGTGGCGGTAAAAACAACTGTTACCGCCGATTCTGATTCATACGACTCGATACAACGAGTACTGAACAGTCATGTTAGAAAGATATTATAAGGCCAGCTGAGACCAACCCTGTTCAGTACCAACAACTGCTTTAAAAAAAACAAAACAAAAAAAACGCTTATGAAGGCTAAACGCCAGGCAAGAAACGTGAACTCTGTTTTGTCGTATACTAAATTGGTTAGAAAGCCACATTTGAAGTATTGGGAGTACAGTAGATTCCCGCTTTTTGGAGGGTACAAACTTGCATCTCAGCACACAAGCTATGGTGCGTTCGAGGACTGGCGAACAAAAGTACAAAATATCAACGCTTGACGAAATAAAGACAAACATGTCAACAATGTTTTTGAACAAAAATCTGTGAATTTGCAGGGCCGTGAATGCTGAATTGCGAATATGCTGGGATCCAAGGACAAGCTTTTTCTAGCCAACATCACTAATGTGCGCAGGACACAAAAATGTAAGCTGAAATAGAAACGGATGCATCATTCAAACGAACCTTATGGCACAAATAAATTCCAAATAATACTTGTCTTGCACTGGGCTCAGCGTATGTTTGGATAAAAGCTACAGTTTAAATCCCAGCTGAAAGACGGTCAATCTTGAAGGGGTCTATATCGGTCGTCCCAAAATCCTCTGCTACTTAAATTTGTGTCCTTTTTAAAGCAACGTCCAACAACCCGTGGCTGAGTCATACATTAGCACAGCATGATCAGCCATATAAAATAATATACATCTCTTTACTAAGCTATTATGTATACATATACTGTATATTCTATATACCCAATTAGGTCTGTCATGTAATAATAGTACATACTCAAGGCTTAAGGGTGATTCTGACAAAATCTCGTGTTCAATTAAGTGCAGTTTTGGAGTGAAGGCCAGTGCCACCCAACTACAGGGGAGCCCCTTTCAAACAGAGATCCCACATCAGAGCCATAATAAGGGGATTTGGAGTTCATCTGACTGTGCTGTTCACCAAAAACCCAGAAGGCGAAATATTACAGTTAATAACTACAATCAGGTAATTGGGTGTGCAATAAAATACTTGTCTGGTAGCCACAATTTCTTCCAACACGACAGGAGAAGAGCGTGTCAAATTTCACAAAAAAAGTCCCGTCTTGCTTCCTAATGCCGGTTGTGCTTCATTCTGAGTCTCCCGTCCGGCCTTTTTCCGGCTTTAACTTTCACACAGGTGCCATTCCCGCTTTTGTTATGTCTCAGAATCTCTTCCCCCTTTTTGTGTCTGTGCTTTTCATAAAGAACAGCAGCCCGACAGGGGGGAAAAAGGTGGAAAAATGTCGGCTATTACAGGCAGTGTAAAAGAGGATTACAGAGATTCCGCAAAACAGGCGCATCAGCTTGTAGCAATAGCTGACTTGTCAGACAGTGACAACAGCTTTCAACACAGCGGAGCGGGAGAAGCCCTGCTTTTACGGCATTCCCTTTCACACAGGTGTCATCCCTGCTTCTGTTAGGGTTCGGGTACTACCTGCCGAGGTGCTGGGTTGACTACTGTCTGTGCCGTTTACACAGAACAATAACACAGGAGGAAAAAAAGGGGGACAATTGCCGGCTTTTCCAGGCTGTATAAAAGGAGTTCGCAGAGCTACTGCTAAATTGGCGCATCACAACTGGCATTTATGCGCCTTTTCCTTTCACACATAATCCAGCGAAAACAGGATCACAAGGGCATCCTGCAAAGTCCCTTTTACACAGGTGCCGTCTGTTAAGAATATGATACAACTTGGAAAACTGCCATTTTGTGACTCACGGGTACCATACAGAACAGCAACAAACGGTGAAAAAGGTGGAAAATTACCAGCGTTTGCAGGCTGTGTGAAAGGGTTTTAGAGAGATACTGCAAAATTGGCACATTACACAGCAACTACTTTCAACACAACAGTTGTGTGAGTCTGTCCAGAATTCCCTTTTACACAGTTGCCGTCCCCGCTTCTGTTACGGCTCTGGTACTACCTCCAAAGGGCGGAATATAGTCGGAACCACTTGCTCCTCTTTGCCGTTTATACAGAACAGCAACACCGGGAGGAAATAGGTGTAAAAATGGCTGCATGAAAGAGGCTTTAGACGGGCGGCTAAAATAAGTTGGGAAATTGTGGACTTTGCGACTGCAAAGCACAAAAGTTAAGACGAAACCGGTTTGGCAAAGCCTGAAAGCAGGAAGTTGCGAAATCAAATGCAAACTGGATAAGACTGGTCCTTCTCGTTGGGTGACATGAGGAAGGAACTAGCCTTCTTGGTCAATAGTCAAAAAGTACTCAGATTCAAACCTTTGGTCTCTTACTGGCCACGCCCCCCCTCTCGGCACACCATTGGCTACACGCGTGTGCAAAGTGTATTAGGTCAGACAATGTTCCTCTTTCCCTTTCTTTACTTTTTGGACAAAGATTATTCATATTATTACGATGCGTATATATGTGGATACATGAAAAATATACAAAAAGATAACTGAATATAGACACTTCTTCTTTCTAACATACAGTACAAATACTTTGTTAATTCCTTGGTTTGTAAAAGATCCACACTGAGCAGAGTGACACCTCCAAAGATTCTCCACTGTGCCTCGTAACAGTGGCACATCTTCGTTTTTTTTTTTTTGTTTGTTTGTTTGTTTTTTGAGTCTCCTTGGCTTTTCGTTGCAACTTGATTGATTATTCAAGCTTTCCATCAGCTCCAAAACTTTGTGCGACTTCCCTCCGAAAGCGGCTCCAGGCTCCGAGACGGCGAGCCTCCGGAGGCCAACACATTCAATAAAGCGGCTGCTAACGCCTCGCCGGATACAGCGGCGGCAGCGGCCATGTTGTTACCATGGAAACATGATCACCTTCAAGGATGCCGTCCCCCTCCCCGACTGTCACGTGGACTCCAGCGTGTCCAGCTGGAACACGTTGTGGTTGGTGGGCGTGGTGAAGAAGAGCTGCTCATTGGCGGCGGGCGACGTGGAGCGGTTGTTGTCGCACGGGCTGTTCAGGCCCAGCGTCCGCTCAAAGTCCAGCAGCTGGCCCATGAAGTTGAAGTTGGGCGAGATGTTGGACTTTTTGCGCTTGACGAAGTCGTAGGCGTCGTTGAGCGACAGGTTGAGCTTCTGCATCAGATAGGCCACCGTCACCGTCACCGAGCGGCTGATCCCTGCCAGGCAGTGCACCAGGATGCCGCACTTTTTGGAGCGGGCCTCGTCTGCAAGGAAGCAAAACATAAAACACAGACCATCAGAGGTGACGCCACTCAAATTTCAGCAACCATTTTTACTGCAGTAGATCTTCTCAAGGTGCCGTACTATGGATATGAATCAACTTTAGAGTAGTCAGCTTGGATAGATTTACTATCCACTGAAAATAGGTTCACACACAGCCATGATTGTCTAAAGCAGGGGTGTCCAAACCTTTTCCACTGAGGACCACATACTGAAAGGATGAAAGAGCCCCTTTGAAATGTTTGTCAATGCTAAGAAGTTATATACTCTAGACTAGTTATACAAAAAAACGGCATTTCAGCTTTGTGATATCAGTGAAACAGTCTATTATTATTATCAACTTTTTTAAATGTTCCAAATATAAATCGCTGTAAATTGTCTTTCAATAATGACATTATTCCCATCATATGATAACTTTTTCCCCGACCTAATTTTCCAAAAATGACAACTATTTTGTTTGGTTTGTTTCACATAATATTAAATCTTTTTTAAAAAGTAAAAAATTTACGTATTTAATATTTCAACTGCATGCTACTAAAATTACATGATTCATTACGAGTTTATTCTTGTAAAATTGCAACTTTTTTTCATCAGCATACCGTTGTCCTTCGCCATTTCGTGATTCGAACATCGCACCTTCACACTATCGCGGTTTTTGAAAAAATTGATCAATTAATAAATGATGGCTGTTTCATGGTTGGCTATGGCCTATCATTAGTCCAAAAATATTGAAACACAAGTCAAATGTAGTATTTTGGTCCCTTGATGAGACATGACCTTACATTACATTACCTTAACACTGCATGGAGTCAGCCATGGCACGTCCGACCTGATAGAGTGAGAAAAAGTTCTCCTCCCGTTCCGTGTGGAAGTGGTAAATATTTGGATTCTTACTTTGACCTTCTTCCCCACTCGGTTTGAACCCCTTTAAGTTTATAATAAATACATTGGAGGCTAACTAGATTAGCTCAGCAGGTTGCTATGCTTAAAGTGGCAGCCGTCTCTTGTGTCCTTGTAGTGATCCCATCGTCTGCGCATAATAAGAGTTGTGCAATATGGTGTAAACAAAGAATAACAGGAGTGTAAAGTTGACTATAGGGTCGTTATTTCATGTCTGGAGGGCTCTAATAATGGTATAAAAAACGTATTTGGAAAGTCATAAACATAATAAACATTTTCTATGCTCTAACTATGAAAATATTCCATTTATTAACATTGGATCCTACTTCGCGTTTGGGTCTGGAACCAATTAACCGCGATAAACGAGGGATGACTGTATGACTTTTCTCTCGATATTTTGACAATATTCTCTGAAAATTACAGTTGGTTTATTCCCATAATAGTGTAACTTTTTCCCCAACGTAATTTTCCAAACATTACATTATTTTGTTTTGTTTCTCATATTATTGGATATACTTTACCTGTTCTGTGTACACTGTGAGTGACGTAGGAGTTCATTTAGGTTCAATTTAAGTCTTTTTAAACAACCAGAGGACAACCTGTATATGATCAACTGCTTTGCAGACCCTCGATGAGAAATGTTATGTGCTATAGTGCATAGTATAGTACATGAAAAATGCTACGCCCTATAGCACACAGTATTGTAATATGCAAAAGGTTATGTACGACAGTACATGCAAAATGTTATGCACTGTGGTACATAGTACACTAACATGCAAAATGGGTGACTTGCTTGATAAAAACTGAATTTAACCGCAATCCCCGCAAATCGAACATATTTTCTCTCACTCTGTTGTTTTTATCCATTTTAAAAGAAGAAAAACATATGACTACCGGTACATATGCAATCAACTCAAAGCATGAATGAAGCTTTTAAAAACATTACAAGTCACATGGCTTGAATCCAAAGTGACCTTCCAATGACAGAGCAAAGTCACGTGGACACTCGTCTGCTTTCCAGTACTCCTTCACAAACATAATCCTGCCTTCAAAACAACTTCATGCGTTATTAATCATCTATAGTAGTGTCCTCTTTGAGGCCTCGCATCACTACAGGCCATTAGGGTGGCGTAAAGTGCTCCTCACAGAGATAACCTCATACCATCCACGACAAAAGATGTCAGCTTTGACTTTTGACAGCCAAGGGCATAGCATCACATCGTGGTCTCTTTTTGAACGTGTGGCAGCAGTGGTTCTTATCAGTGTCATGTAATACGTCACATTTCCTCTTCAAGCAGCAGCATTCCCCCTCTTCTAAAGTGCATTCATCACAAGACAAAGAGCAAGCCAGCCAAAGAAAAAGTCTTAAAGGCGTTCTCACTGATTCATTCTCTGGGACCGCATGACCGCATGCTGAAAGAATCCCTATGATTTTTGGGATGTGTGAAATTGATTGTTGAACGTTTGTGTCATGAAGCAATGTAGGCAAAAAGGAGTGCACTACTCGGCTGCAACCAGCAGAGGTGAGAGACCAGTTTGCCGTCTGAAGACGAACAGCAGCAAGAAGATGCCAGCTATGGCAAGTTCATTATTCTGCTCAAAACTCTGGCATGGAAACAAGAGTTCAGAACATTCCGATTGCCCCATCCTTTGAAACCATAAAAAAAAGAATTGATGTGTAGTTTGAAATTTTAATTTTTTTTTTTTTAATTAATCAGTGAAAACATTGATATTTATTTTTTATGTATTATGTCTGTCCTTTTTTAATGTTGATCCGAATTAGGATTGTTTAGCCTTGGCGGATGTCTGCGTTCTACTTTGATACTGTATGCCATCCTTGTCAAATAATCTAAGAGAAAATATGACGCAACAAGCAATGATCAACTTTGTTCCCTAAAAGGACACGGATGCTTCTGCTTATTGCAGCATGGTGGATTTTAATCTGACTTTGGTTTAAGTACAGAAATTCTCAATATTTGTACTTATCATTCCACTAGTGTTAGGGTCAGGGTAAGAGTAAGAGTAAGGGTTTCGGGTTCAGGTTCAGGTTAGAGTATTGTGTTGTGTTCAGTAGGGTTAGGGTTAGTATTAGGAGTTAGGGTAAAGGTAAGGGTTAGGGCTATTTCCCCTAAACCATTACTCTTTATTCCTGTTTCTTTGTGCTCCATAGGATTAGGGTTTAGGGTAAGGCTGAGGCTAGGGTTAAGGGTTAAGGGGTTAAGGTTAGTTCCCCTAAACCATTACTGTTTATTCCTGCTGCTTTGTGCTCCATGGGGTTAGGTGTTAGGGTAAGGCTGAGGCTAAGGGTAAGGGTTCAGGTAACATAGCAGATATGTATAAACATAGTTTTTGATATTGCTTACTAATACAGTCAAAAGTTGTTGATCCACTTACCAATGAATGAAATGGCCTCAGGGAAAAACTGTGAAAGGTTCTGGCTCCAGTGATCAGAGATGGGGATTTGCTTGTACTTGAAGTCGCCCTCATGCTCAAACATGTTGGGCAGGTTGGGGGTGACATTGAGGATGTACTTGATGTTGTACTTGCTCAGCACGTCCAGGTTGGCGGAATCCTTGGCGCAGCCCAGGTAGAGGTACGGCAGGATCTGGACTGGAAACGCCGGCTGGTTGCTGGGCAGCGGGCTGCCCTCCGACTCTGTGGCGCTGACCGGCTCGCGGTCCGACTCGCCGTCAGAGCAGTCGGAGCTGATGCGGAGTCCTCCCAGACCGAGCACGGAGGACGGCGGGGAGCTGCTGGGACAAGAACAGTCCAAGTTGGTCTCGCAGTGTTCAGGAAAGTCGGACTGGAACTTGTGGAAGCCTCCTGCGGGGGGGCCAAAGAAGACCAGATATTAGCCATATCGTCATCATGTACTCCTACTGTGCCCCTATTCCTAATCGTATATGTGAAGCACGTGTTAGCAAAGCACATCTCGAGGTAGATAAAAGTAATTTCACAACTAGAAGAACATATTTGTGAGCTGACTAAAACTATGAAATGAGCAAACAGCTGAACCGATGTGCTCCATTGAGAGAAGCGAGCGTGTATGAGGGTTTTTTTTGTGAATGGCACATCCAGCTTGTGGCTTCACTGGAGCATACACACACGTCTGCTAGCTAGTGTGCTTATATTAATTACACATCACACGGCTCCTCCACTAAGATGCCTTTTTTGCGGATGTTGCTGCATGCAGGGTTTTTTTCTCTTTTTTTTCCATTCATGAAAAACAAGCCTGTCTTTACTTTATGCTGAAGGAGAACAACATGGCAAGGGCAGCATGTAATTGAAAACAGCTTTTATTTGTCCCACTTGGTTCTTTTGAAGTGACAATTAATGCACATGTCCATGCTGCAAAACATCCTTTGTTAAAACATTTTAACAACAACCTAAGTCGGTAGCATACAAAACACATTTATATATTCTGTAAGGATTGGTTACAGGGTGTATGTAATATTGTAAGAGCTAAACAAGCAATAAAAAATAAATTATGGTTAAAATAGTCAACAACATTTATTTTCTATGTTATTAGTGTTGTTTTAGCAAAACAGAGCGTAATAGCCAATGATTGATGAGAAAATCCAATGACAACCGAGTCGAACCTACAAAACTGAAATGACATTTTATATTATTAGTACTATTTTAGCATCGGGCAGTTTTATATACTCATTATTCACTATAAAAATCCAGTTAAAAAGAAACAAATTGAAATTAAACAACAAAAAAAATTAATTTTTGTGTAAAAAACAATGTCATATTTTCCATTAACGGGACCACAAACAAGCAGTAATTCGAGTCCAAATGGCACAAATATGGTCAAAGGATGAATAGTTGAGACCAACACCTCACCTTCCAGGTAGAAAGCCTTGCATCCATCGTCCCGGAGCTTCTGCAGCAGCAGCCCGAGCACGGAGCTCCCCAGCCCGGACTCCTGTCGCTCGGGGGCGGCTTCGTCGTACAGAAGCACCACGTCCGTTTTGCAGCGCTTGACGAACTTCTCCTTGTCTTCGTTGTTGGGGATGATGGAGCGGATGGGTAGGTTGCCCTTCTTGAGCCTGCGGAGCATGAGGCCCGGGATGGCCACGTTGATGGCCGCCTCGATGTGCGACGACTCGTAGAGCTCATGCGGTCGGCAGTCGAGCAGCAGCAGCTGCGCGGCGGCCCCGGACTCGAGCTCCTCTTGGAGCCACTCGGCGCTCTTGCTCATCGTCACGGTCACCATCGCGCAGCCTCCCCGCGGGTGAGGGCTTCTCATCGGGGAAACGTTGTGGGGAAATCCACCGCTGGTCCTGCTGTGACGTGAAAGGACAGGGTGGGGGTAAAATGAGGATAAATCACGGTGCTAAAGTTCGCTTCTTCCTCCTCTTGCCGCCACCTCCACTTCCACTCAACCGACACACACGGATCCAACATGCCCCTCCACTCCGGGCAGGGAACTCAAACGTGCAGAGGCATCCTCCCACTCCTCCAGCCCATCGACGTCCATTCGAGCTCCGAGGAAGAATACAAAAACACACCCAAAAAGCGTCAAGGACCGGATTAGTGCGGCGTCAATGAGCTGCCGTCCTGGCTCATGGCTGGGGAGGAGGTGTGGGGGTTAGATATCGGTTCGCAGTTGATTCGAGGAGCGCCTCTGGGTCGTTGCTCGAGCTGGGAGCAGTTAAAGCGGCTGCGAGAGAGCTCCAGAGGAGAGGGCGGGGCGTGGAGATTTAAAGGGGCCAAGCACGATTGATGCTTCCACGGCCATTCACGAGCTTGGCCCCTTGGAGGATGCTGTTCACCTGCTTGTCCTATAAGTCAAATACACATTTTCATTTTTCACCGGAATGAATCAAATATACACACACGGATTGCTACATTACGTACATGCGTACGTGCATGATATTAAAAAAAAGTCATCCTGCACTAATATAAGGCTTTAAGACTGTATTGACCCGAATATAAGACAAGCCCTTGATCCAAGACCTGTGTGGAAAGTTATTTTTTTGTTACACAAAAAAATCCAAGTCAAAATTAACCTTTTTAAGATTGTTTTCAATATTCATTATATCATGTGAATCATTTTTTATTAAGTAAGGATTTTTTTTGACAGCATTTGTGACTTACAACTCAAACATTCCAAACCAAAATGGCGTCATCTTGGTTGAATATATTATTTTTATATTCTGCTATTTTTATTTTGTAAAAAGCTTCTAAAACATACTTTTATAGGGCATCCACACAGAAACGTTTTCAGGTCAAAACAGCCAAGTAGTTTATCATTTCAGCTAGGGATGTCCCGATCCACAGTTTTTGGCTTCTGATCCGATCCGATCCAATTTTTTTTATAGTATTGCTGCTCCGATCCCAGTTCTTTTTTAATAATAAGCTTTTGTTACAAACATGAATTTGTGGAATTGAAAATGGTTATGAAAATAGCTCTTCAAAGCATTAAAAATAATGCAACCAAAGTATTGCTGAATTTACTTTTTGATTACACAGCATGACCAACAATATTGTTTGGCTTTTGGAACAAACCTCTGTGAGTAAGGTCCCTAAATCAATAAAAGATCCAATAAAAGATAAAATTGGGAAAAATGGGAGTAGTTGTAGATCAATTCGTGGTGTTATTTACAATATATGACTTGAATTTTTTTAAACAAAATATCTTCAATGCGATGCTAATTTATTGACGGTCCCTGGTACAATCAACTAGCGGTTTGAGCAGCACTTCCAGTGCGAGCTCCCCGCACAATGACATAGCAGTCCGGGCACAGTGAGGGGGAACTACAGCTGTAGCTACGGAGCCGACTATCCAACGTCCAGTGTGAAACTAATTTCACCACAATAAACCGCAGACATGTCTGCATGGTGGTGTTGCATTTTCTTCTTTTTGGGGGTGGCGGGAGTTGAGTGGCAACCATCTTTGAGGCGCATTACCGCACCTGGCATGTTGGAGTGTGGCCGTATCGGCTCGATCTCGTGGCAAAGGCGATATTATCCAATCTGCAAAATACAGTGGATGGGCAGCCGAAATGATGACATCACCCTTTTGTGTGCAGCCATTCAGGAGCAGAAATTGGTTGTGACTGTATACCCCACGAATAGTTGTAATAGGCTCTCTGCCCATGTTTTCATTGGGCATTTTACTATTTTTGCCTTCCACAAGAGTCACGGTCTACAAAAGTCACATGAAAGCAAATATCCTTAATCATATATTTTGCGTTCACTGCTGCATGTAAAGGGTCAAACGGTGCAAGTGGGCATCGCGTAGCGCTGGAGGCCGCAGTAGCAGCTGCTCTGCATGGCTGCGGCCACAGACCGGCGGTTAAAACCGTGGACGTGGTTACCGCCTCGGGGTACGACGACAACTGCGGCAGCCGAGCTGCGGCCGCCGGGTAACTTTAGCAGAGTGGTGCACGTCGTCTACAGGCAAGAGGAGAGGCGCCCGCGGTTTGACTGTTTCTTACTTCATCCACAGCTGGTTGAAAAACAAATGGTGGCAGCTTGTCTCGTCATAAAAGTAGAAAGCCGCTGTTAGTCTGAGACTTACAAGTCAGTGCAGTGGATCCCCCACATATTTTTGCGAATCGGCACTCACAGCCCCGAAAGTTTTGCTCAAAAAAGTATGTAACTTTTTTCTCCTCCAAAAATAGGTAATTTGTTTCTACAGAAAACATCTCATTCACCACAAGTCAGTAAAAACAATCAGCAACTCTTATATGTTTGTGTTATCTTTTATCTTGTAATAATACATATATTAAAATATATATGAAAAAATATTTTTTTTAAAGTGTGGCCCGGGGGCCATTTGCAGCCCCTGCCTGATTTTTAATCAACACCCCAACACATATAAAAAAAAATACAATTAAACAAAAAAAAAAACCTAACAAAAACAACAAGAAAATTGGAAAAAGAGCAGTAGCTTGGAGAATAAAGTCAAAATATTAGAATAAAGTCAGAATATTAAAACACAAATTTTAACATTATGACAAAAAATTTACGAGCATAACGTACTACGAGGAAAAACATTACATTTTCGCAATCATTTTCACAATTTTAGTAACAAAACATAACAAAATTGTAATTTTTGCAAAATTAGGTTGGGAAAAAGATGATATTAGGAGAAAAAAGTCCAAATACTATGGAAATAAAGTCACAGTGTTGTGAAAAAAATAGGACAGTAAGACAGTTGAAATATTTGCAAAAATGTAAAAACAAACATCATCAAAAATGGATAAACGAGCAGTGTAGAAAAGGTAATAATACACTTTGTCATCTACTTCCTTTAAATATTTAGAACTTGTTGGCATAGCTACATGGGTTGGTTTACAAAATGTAAAACATCAAAGTGGCTCCTGTAACCTTTGATTTGACCGTATGTGCTGGGAAACGTTTGGACACCCCTGTTACAGGTCATCAAAGCATAACTTTAAGGTTTCACAAATGCATCTTTTGTCTTTTGTGACAGAATGTACTGTACTTGATAATTCAGCCAAGATTTGTTTCCATCTTCTCAGTGTTTGGTTTTGTGGATGCCAACCACTGACATGTCATGTTGCGAATGGATGTGATGGACATTGACATGTTCTCTGTTTACGCATCCCCTGCTGTTACGCAGCAACAAACTTCTACATTTTGAGACCTGTTTCTGTCCACTGCTTGTTTTCTTGTGGCGGTGCGCTAACCAGTTGTGAATAGCACTTCTAGCTAGTGTGTATAGAGAAACCCAACAACAACATACAACAGCTAACAAAACGATGTGCCATTCCACATCCTTTATGCTGTTTTCCCTAGTAGAAAATGCTAACATTTAAAGGCAGGAAGTGAACAAACTACCACTAATTGCTGAGGCAAGGAGTAGGGGTAGGATTACATGAGATTTGCTATTTCCTACTCCCTTTCGGACATGTTGAATTCTGCAAATGTAATCATGTGATGTAGGTTTCTGGACCACCAGCAAGTGGCGAAAAACTGCGAGTAACTGATACGCCCATAAAAATGTCTATTTTAAACACAGGTGTCCAAACCCTGCTGCTAGACGATTGACGTTCTCCTCCGATTTCAGATCAACATTTGTAATAAAAGTGACTGTTGTAATTATTTCATTAGATTCAGCCCTAAATATGCCTCACACACTTATTCATGTAAAGGTGCTCACCAATAATGCATTGTAATGTAAGATGATCCATGAACAGATGGAATCGGAATCACGGTGTAGCCTTTAGCCAGGCGGTCAGGCTGGCGCTCGAGGCTAACAGGCTAGAGAAGGCGTTTCTCCAAGTCGAGTCTACATAATCCACACTGTTTGCCTGTTGTAAGTCCAGTAGCAACTTATGATCACTTTTGATCCCATTTGACAGTCAAATCTAGTGCTTCCGGAGCCACACACAACTGTGGTGCATTCAAGGGCTGCCGAAAAAAGTGCGAAATCTCAACACTTGATGAAAAAACATTATCAATGAAGCGTAATCACGTAAAAAATGGCGGCTTATTTAGCAGTGGTACATGTATGCTATACATTTTACGTGTATTATCACACATTTATACATTTTTACTGCCTTGTGGTGAATGAGACATTTTCTGCAGAAAAAAATGGCCCATTTTCAGGCAATAAAAACGTGGGGCCGTGAATGCTGAATCATGAGTGTGTGCGGATTCACTGTACTTGAATGTAACGTTGTTAAGCATGTTGGAATCGCGTAAGAAAAAGTACCTCTGAAGACAATCCTCAGCATGTGCATGGAGGAGCTATCATGTTAGCGTGCTGGAGGCCACTGGGTCGTCACTAGGTCCCACCAGCAGTGACCTCATAGGACATCAGCAGGTTGTGACAGAGGCAGAGAGGGGGAAAAGAGGAACGTTTGATTTCCGCACAGCTGCAGGGAGAGAGGCGGGGGGCAGGGGGAATGCACCAGCTGCAGACAATGCTTCTCTTGACAGGCCGCTGACTTACACGCGCAACACACACAACACGCCCGCACGCAAACTACACAAAGAGACAAGAGGGTGAAAAATGTTAGGGCTCTTATGTGCGTACACAACAGGCTCTGTTTGAGAGTGTGTGTGTGCGTATGCGTGTGTCTGTAGTAGCCACTCGCTGTGTTTGTATACAAGCTGCCTGGAACATTTTGAACTTTACTCACGTCCACGGGCGTGTGTGGAATCATTGTTGCAGATGCGCCGCATCGTGACAACCTTATGAGGATCAGATACGGAGAGGCTCCACCAGATAGCTCCCATTCCGCAATCTCCTCCCTGAGTTCTAGTTATTAGTTGAGCAGCAGCGTTTTGGACGATCTTGTCAATGAAGGGTTACAGTAAACCAGCCTAGTAGTCCAAAAAGAGCATGGATTAGTTCAATTCAGGTAGCTCTTAAATTAAAAGCCTTATGAATGACAAACCTTCCTCATGAACACTATCCCGCCTCTGACCCACTTCTAGGGAGCTATAATTTCGATCATCTTGTTTTTTTTTCCTCAGCGGATAGGTTAACCTAGCATGATGTTGCTGTTAAAATGTGACTGTGGTGTTAGCAGTTTAGCGCACGTAGCTATGCTAATGTTGCTAACATTTGTGTCCTCCTGTCCCACTCCTTAATGTTACGTTGGACAAGTGTACTGTAGAGTTACAGTGTATATTTAAAAAGTGGATTAAGTACACGGTAGTGCTTCTTGGAGACACACACTCTTGGACAAACACAGCTCGTTAGCATTAAAGCTACAGATACACGCGTATCCCAGCTTTAAGGCTAACAAACGTCCAATACTCTATTGTGGGACCTCTGAGACTTATTTAAAATTGCTGAAAAATACTTTTGACGTTGAAAGGGAATGTTTATCAGAAGCGCAGCGTGGGACTGATATGCAGGTGCAGTAACAATACACTGACAAGACAACAGGCACCGGTGTGATTTTTGCAGCACATCCCTCTTTTGTGCGAAAGCAACACCTTCTTCTCGCAGATTAAGATGTTCTTTCTCACATTTTCCAAGTGTGCTTGTCTCACGAAGACGTTTGCGCGGTCCGTTAATAAGCATGATGTGTAGCTCTTCAGGCACTGTTGCAATTTCAACAATTGTTTGCGCTTTCAACTCCAGTCATGTAACACACGTGCACTTATTACTATCAGAGGCAGTGGTGTTTAAACACGCCCACCACACTGATTGGCTACGTTGTAGGTTAAACTTACACTATTTGGCGCTCTATGCGGTTAAAAAAGGCTTACAAACAAAACTACAAATATGGTTTTGACATACTGGGTATGTTGATTTACACGACTGCGTGTACAGCGTTCCCTCGTTTATCACGGGGGGGATAGGTTCCCAAAATAGCCCACAATACATGAAATCCACCGAGTACGGTTATTATATACATATGTTTTAAAGCTGTAAAACCCCTCACAATCCACTTGATACACTTTTCTCAGACAGGCTTTAACCTTTTCTTACATTTTAAAGACTCTCAAAGTTCAAATTTCGTTAGAATTTTAATGACCAATTTTTAAGTGACTTATTAAGTGACTCACGTGCATTGACGCTGACCGTGCCTCTTCCTGGCGCCGTTTGGCTGTAGCGTTTTTGTATCCTTGTTAAAATATGCTTCCCCTGCCGTCGTCCTTCTCCTTGAACTTAAGATTCATTTAGCTGGTTAGCTTCTTCTTCTATTGTTTAACTGGCGGTTAGCAAGCAGCTCATGCAATTAGTTTGCCAGGAAGGAGATTGATTGACAATGGTCTACAGCCAAACAGGACGCAGAACACAATGGGCGGGGTCTCCCTTAGCCAATGAGGACTGTTGTGGCTCTATATTAAGCCAGCTCTTGTCTACTGCGGGTTCCTAATATGCTCACAGGCGCGGAAACACGCTGAGACAGGTGGAGCTGCACATCTTCAACATGGGTATACAACACCCTCTAGTGGTAGCAGTAGTAAATACAATAACAGACACATACAATAGAGCACCAATAGATCACTGTAATACACCACAAGGACGCAGAAACAATGTGTTGATTGGATAACATTTATAATAATTTTTTAAAAATACTTATATAAGGGGCTTTTCAAATGATATTGGATACCAGTGGGGCACTCTAGTCTGCCTCTAAATCTGCCTTCTTCTCCTCTTGGCCGAAACCCTTGGTACTGGCAGCCTGCTGGTTCTACTACGCCAACTAGAAGATTCGGATATAGGATATAATTGGATGATGATAAACCATCCAGTGGTTAAAGACATTAAGGCTAAAGCGTCCTTAAAGCATGGGCCTCTGTGTTTCGGTCTGGGGATGCACCAAAGAGTGACCTGGATGCAGGGATTAGAAGATCTGAAGCCACCTATGCTCTCAAGGTACGAGGTCACTTTACCACCAACGACCCATGGAGCGTGTGGAAGCACATGAAGACCATCACGGCCGACACACAATTAGAAGGCTGCTGTTATGAGTGAAGCAGACCCTTGTCTCCGTGCAACCCTGAACTCTCATTCCGCTCAGTTTGAGGCTCCCACTCCCACCAGGTGAACTCGCCTAGATCGATCCAATCAAGGCACTCACTGGGGTCCTCACTGACTTTGTTAACATCTTGCTCTCCAAAGCTAAGGTTCCTACATGCTTCAAGGTGACCAGTATTCCTTCACCGAGAACCCCAGCATGAGGCATTAGCTCCCATAATCAAGAAAAGCTTTGAGCAGCTGCGAATGGTCCAAATGAAAGACGGTACGCCGACAGGAAGCACCACTTGGTGAACAGGGATGTGTATTACAGACTGCTGTTCCTGGACTTCAGCTCAGCTTTCAATACAACCATGCAGGAGACCTTGGTGAACAAATCGACTGAGACTATCACTCTGCAACTGGATTTTGGACTTTCCAACCAACAGTCCCCTTTTTGACTGTTCAAATCTATGGATGCTCATCCCAGAAAACCAAAAAATATTTCCATTGCTGCCATACTCCGGTTTAGATACACAATACTTACATCTGAAAAAAACACTTCCTGGCTGCCATTTTCAAGAAGAAGCAACAAACGGTACTGAGCGGCATTTGCGGAGTACCGCAGGGCACCCGGCAAGTTGTCATACATGGACTTTCTAAATTTGTGATGAGAGAAATTCACAGGATCTTGTGGAAATCTTGCGAGGTTCTTGTACCCCACCAAAAAAATTAAACAATCCCTTAAAAACCTCACGATATGGCACGTCCACGTTATGTAGAACAGTGCAACACTTTAAACATATACAGAAGTCGGAAAAGTTGGAAATGTAGGCTACGAGCCCTTTAAAAAAAAAAAAAAGTCTTGTACGACGATGATTTTTCTTAAGTTTTCTAAAATTCTTTATTTTAAAGTATTTTTATGATTAGTATGATTAGTATTATAGTATTTTTATGGTTGAGTGATAGATAAGTTCACAGATAAGACTGAGACAGAAAGATGTTTCTGTATGATTCGGTTGTCAATGAATTTTAGTTTTGACAAAATTTCGCTCCGGTTTTTGTACACTGTCTCGGTTATCATACAATACTAGACGCGACAGACCCGTTAGTGTATCATTCCGCGAAATCGAGTGCCCAAACAAAGTAACCCAACAGCTGCTGACTCACTGTCTGTGCATCCTTTATTGAGTGTGACGGCCATGGTGGCCAAGAAATTTGCGAGTGCCAGCAATTTGATAAATGCGAGAAACACTATTAATACTTTAAGAAAGAAAATATTTTTAGCTACCGGTATGTGGAACGGATTAATTTGATTTACATTATTTTCTATGGGAAAAATTGATTCGGTTTTCGTACATTTCGGTTTCCGTCTGACCTTCTGGAAGGAATTAATAACAAAAATGGACGTACCCCTGCATCTTAAATGATAGTTTCCCTCATATTTTCTTCTTATGCTGTTCTTGTGTTATCTAACAGTGGTCATGAGGTCATTATTAAAAGTATTGAGGAGGTTGAAGAGTGGCACCGGGCCACCGTTGACCAGGCCCTACCTCTTTGTTAGTTGCCGTGGTAACATAACAGGGTGAGGTGCTGGCGTGTGTTTGCTCTCCAGCTTGATTAGATTACAAAAAAAAGATATATATTATCAAATAAAGGCCTGATGTGGTTCCAGCGAGCACTCGCTCAGTCAAACTGGCAACTCACGCTGTGTTTTTCTTGGTGTCTGCAGGTTAGATGAGTCATTCTGTCTTTATTAACATTGACTCTTTGACAGACACCTCCTTTCTCTTTAAGGCCATTCTGTGGTTGCGTTACTCACTGTGGGCTCCGCGGTGTCACTCACGGTTTGGATTTTTTTTTCTTCATAAAAACACTGGTTGACTGGTATTTTTGTCATGGGACCAAACGCAGCGCAGTTAAAGAACATACAGTATACGTAGGTGGTCCTAGTGTTATGATGTTTCGTGTTACGTCGCACTTGGAATAAATTATTAATACTGTACAAAAAGAAAAAATAACTATTATGTGTGCATGGCGGAAGAATATATGGTCGTGCGTCGCCACACTCAGGAAGGACAAACGACACGTTTGTTTTTTTTTAGTTACATTTTTGTCCTTCATTCTGTTCCCCAGGCGTAAGGCAACTCTTCTGATGGGAGTGCATCAGCGAAAAAAGAACTTGAATAGTGAAGTGAACCATGCTGCATGCTTGGTCAAAGCCAGGGGTAGAGAACCTTTGGCTCAGGAGCCAGATGTGGCATAAACAAGTTGGATATTTTTATGGAAAATATAGTTAAAAAATGTCAATACATTTTATCGTGTTGGGAAATGTCTGAGAGCCAGATGCAGTCATCAAAAGAAACACATCTGGCATTGAAAATATACAACTTTTTATGCATTTTAATCCATCCATCCATTGTCTATAACAGGGGTCACCAACACAGTGCCCGCGGGCACCAGGTAGCCCCCCACGACCACATGAGGCGCCCGCAGGCCTGCTTTTCATTCAGGTTTTCAGTTAATAATGTGAGAACACTAGAAAGAAAAGTATTCTGAAACATAAAATGTGAGTTGTGGATACCAGCATTTTGTGAATGTTTTGGTAAAACAAGCATATTTGATTTGTTTGGGTTGAAATAAGCTATGAAAATCATTTCTACAAAAATGAGTAGCTCGTGGCCATTTTCATTTTCTAAAAGTAGCTCTCGCAAGAAAAAACGTTGGTGACCCCTCGTCTATAACAATGCGGGTGGCCAGAGCCAATGCCAGTTGTCCTTCCGATATTTTCGGGGTTACACACCCAAACCTGATCATTATTGGATAATGCGGCAGCCTACCCGGGTCATTGAGAGGCCAAGAAGAAAACGTTCCTCCTTTAATCAAATAGTCAGCCAGCTAATTCTTTTGACAAAGAAGATGGCGGAAGAAAAGAAACATACCGAGTATGGCGCAAAACCATGCAGCACCAGAAGTCGCATTCACGGTAAGAAGTATTTTATTTATCACTGGTGCGCTTCAGTGTAAAAACGTTGTTAAAAATAATAAATTCAGAGACTTATTATATTCTAAAATTGCTGGTCTTGCTTAAAAATGCACACATTTAGTTGTATTCAATGTTAAAAAATATGATATGGCTCTCACAGAAATACATTTTTAAATATGTGGCTTTCATGGCTCGCTTAGCCAAAAAGGTTCCCGACCCCTGATCTAAGCCGTAGTATGAAGATGGTATTTGTGAACATGAGAAAGGATTTGCTCCTATGACAGTGACAGTGATAACTAAGCAGCGGAGTAATATTATTATTGAGCCTCACAATAAGCCTGTATCTCCCTCCCTTGCAACGCCACTTCCATGTGCAAACCAACCGCAGGGATAAAAGGAAGGAGTTGTTCTCTTGTTTTTGTTTTTAATTTGTTTTATTACTATTTCATATGTCCTTCATCTGTTCTGTGTACGGTGTGAGGGATGATTTGTGTAAGTGTAATTTAGGTTTACGATCAGACTCCAAGCAGCCGAAAGGGCAAGGTCATGGGTACAAGCGGCCGAAATCAGGTTTCTCCGTAGGGTGGCTGGGCTCTCCGTTAGAGATAAGGTGAGAAGCAGAAGCAGAGTCATGCGGGAGAAACTCGGAGGAGAACCGCTGCTCCTCTGCATTGAGAGGAGCCAGATGAGGTGGCTCGGGCATCTGGTCGGGATGCCTCCCGGACACCTCCCTGGGGTACGTCCAACCGGTAGGAGGCCTTGGGGAAGACCCAGGACACGTTGGAGAGACTGTGTCTCTCAAATAGCCTGGGAATGCCTCGGGATCCGCCGGGAGGAAATGGATGGAGTAGCTGGGGAGAGGGAAGTCTGGGCTTCTTAGGTTGCTGCCCCCGCAACTCGACCTTGGATAAGCGGTAGAAGATGGATGGACCAATGGATGTTCCGACTTACACTGACACTCGACTTAAAATGCTGTAGTACGAACGGAACTCATACGTTCGTATGACCGAGGACCTCCTGTATGCACAGGGTAAAGACTTGTTTGGGAAGCTTGCGTGACGCAAGTGAAATATTCCAAACCAAAATGTGGTCTGATGGGTTGAATACGTAGGTTATTTTTATATTCTGCAGTTTTGATCAGCTTAGATTTCACAAAAAAACATCTGAAATATACTTTTAAAGAGCGCTGTTGCTTGTGTCCCTCAGAGACAGCACTTCCAACCCATTTTCTTTTGCATGTTTGTCATTTCTGCATGGTTTTGCTCATTTTAATACTGGTCCCTGTAGTGTCCACATTTGAGCTCAAGTGAACCGAACCACATCAAAGTTCACATGAAGGCCGACCTAGACACAGTCTGCTTGCTTGGCTCAGATGATTGTGTTCACACTTGATCAAAGGAACCGTACCAGCACAGCAAACCTCCTTTGAAGTGTGACCGCATCCTAGTATAACCTGGACGAAATTTGGCAGAAAGCAAGGAAATCTTTGTGTCTTTGTGTAAAACAAGGAATATTCCTGGAAATGTCTAAATATATTCCCATGATCAGCTCCAGTTGTACAGCCAGTCGTGCTTTTATCATCTGTTCCCAACACCGCTCGCTGCTTCAGCGTCAGTTCTAGCTTGATCTCAAGTCATGAATTCACCTGAGAGACTTCTGTGTAGAGTTCACATAGCAAGCACGTGTTCACATCTCTTCAACACACACACACACACAAAGTATACGCTCTCCAGCTACAATCTTTGATATTCCTGAGAAATTCTTCGCCTCCAGTGCGCTTGTAGTGAAGAACACTTCCGTGCCAGTTCCTGTGGCAATCCCACATACCTCTATCCTCATACCTCTCAGTCAATAATAATCTAAAAATTATTTCAATTTGTACAATTTATCCCTTTTTTTCCCTGGGGTCATTCATTCATTCATTTATTTCCATCTTCTCGCTGAAGGTTGGAGGTCATGGTTCAAGATTCAAGATTCAAGAGTTTTATTGTCATATGCACAGTAAAACAGGCAGTTATACTATGCAATGAAATTCTTATTCTGTTCATTCTCTCAAGAAAAGAAAGAAAAACACAAGAAAGAATAAGAACATAAGAAACATAAATACCAATAAATTAAGCAACAACAACAGAAGAGACATTAATACAAATAAATAATACAAATAAATAAATAAATAATAAAGTGCTATGAGTGTGTGCGTGTGTTGCGTGCGGCGTGTGTGAGTGCTTCGTTGAGGAGCCTGATGGCCTGTGGGTAAAAGCTGTTTGCCAGCCTTGTGGTCCTGGACTTCAAACTCCTGTAGCGTCTGCCTGACGGTAGGAGTGTGAATAATGAGTGTTGTGGATGTGTGCTGTCCTTGATGAGGTTGTGTGTTCTGCGTAGGACTCTAGATTTATAAATGTCTTGCAGTGAGGGGAGGGCTGCCCCAACAATGTTCTGTGAGGTCTTGATCACCCGCTGGAGTGCCTTCCTATCACGTGTTGTACAGTTACCGTACCAAACAGTGATGGAGGCGGTAAGGACACTTTCGTGCATCTGTAGAAGCAACTAGGGATTGTGGTGGACATGCCAAATTTCCTCAGTCTTCTCAGGAAGTACAGTCTCCTTTGGGACTTCTTCAGAATTTGTTGGGTGTTGTGAGACCAGGTGAGGTCCTCGCTGATGTGTGTGCCAAGGAACTTGAAGGTTTTCACCCTCTCCACTTCAGTCTCATCAATAAACAGGGGTCTATGCGGCTCCTTTTCCCTTGTTCTTGGGTCAATGATCATCTTTGATCTTCTCTGTATTGAGAAGGAGATTGTTTTTATGACACCAAGCTATGAGGTCCGCCACCTCTCTTCTGTATGACGTTTCAACACCACCAGTGATCAGGCCGATGACTGTAGTATCATCCGCAAATTTAATGATGCTGGTGTTGTTCTGGGAGGCCACGCAATCGTAGGTGAAGAGCGTGTAGAGGAGCGGTCTCAGCACACACCCCTGTGGGGTCCCAGTGCTCACAATTCTCGAGCTGGATGATTCATGGCGTCATATTTGTAAATAAATTGCTATTTTGATGTAAAACAACCCCTTTTTGTGTTGTTTATGTTGTGGTGCAGTTATTTAGATATTTGAGCTGTCACAAGAGCAAAAAATTTGTGTCAAAGTGAAAGTTATGCTGAAAAGTGAACTACTCTTCCATCCATACCGCTTCTCCTCTTTAGGGTCACGGGGGCATGCTGGAGTCTATCCCAGCTGACTTCGGGCGACAGGTGGGGTACACCCTGGACTGGTCGCCAGCCAATGGCAGGGCACATATAGACAAACAACCATTCACACTCACATTCATACCTATGGACAATTTAGAGTCACCAATTAACCTAACATGCATCTTTTTGGAATGTGGAAACCCATGTGCCTTGAAAAATCTGTCAAAATCGTCCAAATGCCTTTCAATGCCGATTACAAAAGCCGATCACCTCTAGCTAGCACTATTGCAGCCTGCAGCCTGTCGCGATCCCTGTGTGCAGTGTAGTGTCTTGCTCTAAAGTCTTGGAGTAGCATCCCCCTGCCCACTTTCCTTCACACTGCGCAGGCATGCTAAAGCCAAAACAAGCACATCTGCCGTGTGAATGAAAAACATGCCACAAAAAATATCTTGCGGGGCTAGCACGTTAAAAGGCTTCAATTTAATACGGCATTTGAAGAACAAACGAAGACAGAGTATGGCCAGTTTTTGAGGCTCACGGTGTGATCATCGGTCAAATGCCAGCTGACGCAGCCAAAATGCTGGACAACACTTACCCGTATCCAGCTAGGGCTCCATTAGACAATGTACTCTTACGTCCAGAGTCTCCTTTGAAGAAGTTGTCCCATCCTTTCTAAGTTTCACGAGTGATATATGCTCTCCTGAAAAATGCCCCCCCCCCCACCTTTTATTATTTAATAATTACCTATTTTTTGGGCCTGGCAGGCAAGGGACCTTGGAATAGTCCTAACTTTTCCCTCTTAAACAGCATCCCTGGGCAAGAGCACGCATCATAAATAAACTGAAAAAAATTACAGCTAAAATTGGTATCGGTATTGGCCGATTTCACTTGGTGTCGTAATCGGCAGCATAAAACCCTCATCGGAGCATCCATGATTATTTCTTCAGATTAGAGTTATTTACTCGCATTCCTGAACAGAAAAAAACATGGTTGAGATCTCTTGGAAATCTCATACCTGATGGTAAAAATGAAAGCAGGGATAAGTTAAACACACACTGACTTCATGATGTGGCACTTCCACATCAGGGAGAACATTTTAAACACATACATAAGTCTGAAAAGTTGCCAGTGTAGGATAGGGCCCCTTTAAATGTTGGGTCTAGCATTATGTACTGTACATTGACTGTTTTTTTTATATTTAAAAAATAATTATCTGTATACTTATGATTATGAATACATCAGTATAATATAACACATTATAACTATCAATATTAGTATAAGTTTTCTGGTTCACTGATTGGCTGGGGGAAATCACATGGTTCTCTGCCTTAATAGGCCTATTGTGTCCATTTGGACTTTAGGAGTTCCCACATATGATTCCTTGCTGTATAAGATGCTAAAAGACATCTATTCCACTTCAAAGACACATATGGATGTTGATATACTGTACATTGGGAGCCTTTTTAGCAGATTAATGCAAAATAAATACACACTTCGGGTAAATAAGATTGAGAAAGTCCAGGCCAGGGTGTATGCCGCCTCTCGCCCGAAGACAGCTGGGATAGGCTCCAGCATACCCGCGACCTTAGTGAGGACAAGTGAAATAGAAAATGGATGGATGGAAGATTGAGAAAGTTGTGTGGAGTGTATTTCTCACATGCAATATACCTTTGTGGAACATGGTTATGTGAACATCGTACATTCGTGGCTGGTGAATGATGGATTTTGTTGAAAGGCTGCCCTAAATTATATGTGTTTTTGAGCGTGCGCCTGACCTTCAGAGCGGAGGGAAGATGAGGTGAGGCTTGGTGGGGAAGATGTTGGCCGACTTATCACAGGGTTTGTTTTATTGGCTGGGTTGTCAAGCGGGCCATCCATTTGAAAATGTACACAGCCAAGTACACACATTCAAGTGGTTTTAAGGCTGGATTTACTACTACAAGGTTCAAGTAGTGGGCCGCATGGTGGCTGAGTGGTTAGCATGTTGGCCACACAGTCAGGAGGAGATCGGGAAGACCTCGGTTCGAATCTCTGTTGGGCATATCTGTGTGGAGTTTGCATGTTCTCCCCGTGCGTGAGTTTTTTTTCACCTGGTACGGGTACTCCTGTTTCCTCCCACATTCCAAAAACATGCATGTTAGGTTAATTGGCGACTCTAAATTGTCCATAGGTATGAATGTGAGTGTGAATGGTTGTTTGTCTATATGTGCCCTGTGATAGTCCGCCTATCGCCCGAAGGGTATGCTGGATAGTCTCCAGCATACCCCCATTTTTTGTCCTTCCATGTGTGGGAATGGGATATCCTCAAATCGGAGTGAAGCCTCTTACAATCGTGGATACAAATCTGACCTGAATCGCCAACGCACCCCAACAACACACCCACAGTGAATAAAAACTACAGTAAAAGCATTGCACGTTAAATGTGGTATAAGTATGGTAGGGTATAAAAATCGTACATTACATTACCTTATAAAATCGCTTTTTTGGAGTGATTTGATACCACACAGTTAGGGATAATGGACTTTTGGGTGAAATGTCAAGATGAAGCTAAAATGCAGCTGAACTTAATTTGGCCTTCTCTTAACTTTTGAATGCACACGTCAAATGGCAAAATTCACAAAGGTGTGTGATCCATAAATGGAGCAGTAAATGTCCTGGTTCAATTTGAATTATTATTTAAACACTCCCCTTCATCATGCTGGTCACATTTTGGCATCATGAGACCAAGACCACACCTAAGGGTTGATCAACAGTACCAGGATGATCTCAGAGGAAAGTGGCCACCATTCATTAATGGTGAGTAGCTATAGATTTTAGACTTTAAATGTGTTTTATAAGCATATGAGGCATATTTTAGGCTTAAACCGGGACTGTGCATTTAGCTTGTTTGCTTCCTTTGTCGCGAGGGAACAATGGCAACTGAAAAGAGATGGGGAGGGACACAACAGTCACTTTTATTACAAATGTTATATTTATAAATGGAATATTTTTGTCATACTGTAGAAGAGTATAGAGTATAAAAGAGTATAGAGTACAGAGTATAGAAGAGTACAGAAAACCTGTTTGTGACCTTCTAAAACAGGTTTTAACTAGGGTTGTCAATCGATGAAATGTTTAATTTGGCCAATATTAAATAAGGAAAACAAAGCCGATTTTTTTTTTTTTTTTAACGTTGCATTTTGGGGAGGTCCTTTCAGGAGCGCAGTTCAAGAAAACATAAGAAAACACTGTTGCATTTAGTCAGGAATAATGTTTACTTATTTACTTGTGTTTTACTTCACAATTAATCACAATTCTACATTTCTATCAGGTGTTTTTGTTCTTGGCTGGAGATTACTCAGTGTGCTTTGTATTTGCACAGAGGCTCCCTCCATCCATTCACTCACTAAGCCAATGGAAAAGATGGTTTTGGAGCAGAAGCCCAAGCGTGGGTTGAAGCAGCACAGTGCCAGAAAAACCTCAGCAACTGTCGACAAGCGTGGCTCAGTCTCTCGAAAGGGAGGAGATTGCGGTGAGTGGAGTGCAGCGTAGAGGGGTTGGAGTGGTGGGATGGAGGAGGGATGATGGGGGTGGGGGGTGCGGTTCAGGAAATGAGGCACGGGGGAAATTGGCCAAAGCTAGCTCTGGTCCAAGAAGGAGATGACGAGAAGACGGAGGTTTGAACGAGTTTCTCCTGCTTTAAAAACACCCAGCTGATGTCATCTTTTAACAAGTGTCATTTTTACACCTTTATAGTGCTTTCATTAAAAAAAAACTAACTTTCTAATACAAGCTTTAGGTATATAGCAAGACTTCTAAATGATGATGTATCCTTACTGGATTATACTTTTCCAACCACTATCACAATATAACCACTGTTGAGAGTAACTTCGTTAAAAACAACGGTGTTTTCTATTGTTTTCCAGTAACAGGTAATCTACTGAATTACCATTTCAAACGTTACAATGCCGTTACTGACGATGAAATGTGGTGAATTATTATGCACTGGTATCCACTGTATAGCGACCACCTGGATGTTGCTTCAGTCGCTATTTATTGTTAACAGGAAGCTAAGTAGCTCGTCAAACAAGCGCTGTGGTTGTTCACTCTCAGGAAAACACGGACCCCTCGCGTTTTGGTATTGAATTGCAAGTCAAGAGCTCAGCCCTCAGTCTTATCTCATGGAACATTTCTCAACGACATACGCCACGCCAAGTTGTCCTGGCAACATTCTGCCTTTGGATGTAGTATCATATCTGTATGCAAGGGAATACCGCAATGCTGGGACAGCGGTGTGAAGTTTTAGCACTGCGGGGCTCACGTTTCACATCCTGTTGTGTTGAAAGCGACCCTCATTGTCCGCCAAGTACGAGCACACAGCGGTGGCAATATCGTAAACTTCAGTAAAAGGTGGGATGTAGTATGTGTCTGCTTTGACAAATAACGAATACAGTAATCCCTCGCCACTTCACGCTTCGAGTTTTGTGACTTGACTCGATCACGGTTTTTCAAAATATATTTATTAATAAATCATCGCTGTTTTGTGGATGAATACGGCCTATTATTAGTCAAAGCAAATTTTACATATTTTTTGCCTAAATCAACCCTTTTCAAGCATAAAAATTACTAAAATGAACTAAAATGCAAATATAAGGCATTCAGAAGACGCATTCAAAGACATTGTGATGACATGTAATATTCCACGCTGGTGACCAGGTGTCAGTAATGTTTCTGTAATGTTCAGTGAGACACACAAGCACCAGACTTGATCCCCGGAACCACAAGCTTTTATTGCAAGTTTGAATGATCCCCAACACTACTGTACTGCCGTAATCCACGCTAAGCTAAAACTCAACTCTGAAATCGCGACATCACTACCTGTTTTAACACCATAACACATTTTCAGCAACACACACGAGCATGTGTCTTATTTAAGTGTAAATGATTTATTTTGTCTTATTATGTTTAATATATTGGGTGATATGAGTGTAAAGTGGACTAGAGGGGTGTTATTTAGTGTCTAGAGGGCTCTAATAATGTTCAAAACTGTATTTAGAAGGTCCTAAACAGGTTTTCTATGCACTGACTGTTCGATTTATGAATATGGAATCCTACTTTGAATTAATTCATTTATCACGGTCGGGTCTGGAACCAATTAACTGCCATAAACGAGGGATTACTGTACAAGAGAAGAAAAACTGACATAAACAAGTCAAGCGGCACGTGTAAAGCCGAAAGCCCCTGTGGTCGCACGAGTTGAAATTTTCATCCAAAGAATTCACAACCTCAGTTCAGTGAGCATCAGTGGATTAACATCGGACATTTTGCTTTTTTTCTGGCTTCAGTGCAGAAAGGAGCCGCCTCAACAAGGGACGGTAAGAAAAGAATAAAGTGAGATGTTATTATGGTACAGTAGGTTTTTTTTTTATGTCTTCTGTGAAAATATAGTGTTTTGGCCTTTTGGTTTATACATCTGAGGGTAATAATCTTTGAAAACCTCAGCATCATTTTCATTGTTGTTTCCCTCTCAATATTAGACGTGGTTAACTTAATGATTACACTATAATGCTAACTAACAGTTTGACCCTGGAACAGATTATTTCTATTTCCATGATGTCCTATGGGAAGAATGCCTTCAAAGTCATAATAAATCAAATGTTGACCAACTGGAGGTGGACAACAACAATTAACAAGCTGCTTTTTTTTAGTCTTATTCCTTACAAATAAATTGCAGGTTGTATTCAACCCACTTAAAAAAAAAAAAAAAAAAAAGCACACTGGGCACGGACCTGCACACAGCTGCCATTCCTGCGTTTTGCTACGAGAGACAAATTATAACCGGCTACTGGAACTTCAACGTCTAAGAATACACTTTGACCATTTTTTTTTTTTTTTTTTGTGGGAAAACCGCTTCTTGTTTTCCAGCTCACAGTGAAACACACTGCAAGCACCACCTGCTTCGACATCAAGAGGAATCATTTCCAATTTCCTAAATGATGCAAAAGCAGGGCTTAGTTGGAGTTTGTAAACACGGAGGCAGGAAGAGGACAAAGCCCCTGACACACTGAACTAGTGAAACACAAACACACACACAGGCAACCACAGCTTACAAGGAAAAACATATCCAGATGTTCTCCTCATAGGCTCAACAACCCCCCTCCCACACACATACACACACACGTGCGCACATGCATGCACACACACAGACACACACTTGTGGGCCACATATGGGCTACATACTGTATTACAGAGGCTTACTCTCAAGATTCTTTTGCTTACTTATGCAGACACATTTATACACCTACATTGTCAAGCGAAGGAAAGCACCCAACCTCACCGACACTGCCGTTAAAAATGACGAACCTTTAGTCCACTGTCCTGTTAAAAAAGAAAAAACAGAGGTGGATTAGTGGAAGTATGTTGTTTCAGGTAAGGGCAGTGAAATATGATCCAGGAAGAGCAGGAATAGAACCATTTTCTATTTATTAAGCAAAGTGAACTGAATGCACAGTAAAAAAAAATGTGACATTTCAGCAGTCCTGAACACGAGCCCCCACAATTCATTCAGTAGCGCCCAAGTAATTTTAGAAAAAAAATAGCCCCTGCCACCAGTTCACAAAATTTGGTGACGACGTTTATCATACCGGGACACACGAAAAAGTCTCAGGAACCCAAACGGGAAAGTTTGGGCAAAAAACAGGGGTTGTACTTTGACAAACTCCTGCTAGGGTCTTTGACCAAATGAGCCCAAATCAAAAGCACGGATACTAGACAGATAACTGATGGTAAACTGCAATGAATTTTAGGCTGTTCCATTAGATGTAGGAGGATTCGCTAAGCAACACAAACACCAAAAAACCTTAAACCACCATTGCAAATACTCCCCTTTGCACCCATTTTTGGAAAATATTTTATATATATATATTTATTTATTTATTTATAGTGGAACACTGGTTGTCATTGATTTGTTCCAGAATGTCCGACTCTATACAAAACTAATCTAATTTTCCCCCTAACAAATAATGTAAATCCAATTAATCCATTCCAGAAAGCCAAAAATGTTAACACTAGGGATGTCCGATAATATCGGTATTGGTATTTTTCCCCTATAATGAAAGCCGATATAGCCCTTTAAGTTGCCACAGTCGCAAAATTGCAACATTGCATTGTAGTTAATACTTTACAATAGGGGTGTTATTTCATGTCTAGAGGACTCTAAGACAGATTTAACAGGTTTCCTATGCTCTAAATTAGAAAATATTCAATTTATCAATACGGAATCCTACTTCGCGGAAATTCACATATCGTGTTTGGGTCTGGAACAGTGAATTACGATAAAAGAGGGATTACTGTAATGCCTTACATTGTAAGGCTTAATTTAGGCAAAACATGTAAAATGTTCTTAAATATGCATACATTGTTTTTTTTTATCAATAGGTCGTGTTCACCAAATAAAAATTAATAGATTAAAAAAAAAACGTGATAGAGTGAAGCTGTGAAATTCAAACCGCAAAGTGCATGTTAAACAATTGAAATATGAAATAAAAAACTACTTTTATGTTTAGGTTTGAAGATGAGATTTGATGCCGTGAAAGTGAGACAAAATATATATATATCTCTATATATATATATATATATATATATATATCTATATCTATATATATATATATATATATATATATTTATTACCTAAGGGTAAACAGTGTAACTTAAGGCCTGAAAGTGTAACTTTAAGTTAAGTGAATACAGGCCATGCACACACATGTACAAGCAAGCGTGCGTGCACACACACACACACACACACACACACACACACACACACACACACACACACACACACACACACACACCTAGAAACCCCCACCACTCCTCTACAAGAGCTCCTGGCCGGCCATCTGCTTGAGGCCCATAGTTACTGAAGGGAGATGTGTTTTCTGGCATGTGTGTGCGTGTGTGTGTCTGAGTATGCCCCAGACAGGAAGGAAGAGAGTGGGCCCGGCAGCTCAGCTCCAGAATTCCGGTTGTGTTTTACTTCTTTTTTCCACCATCAGCGCAAGAGAGAGCGAGCGAGAGAGGGGGCGGTGCTGGCTTTTAAAAAAGAAGCCGTCATTATTAATATGTTCCTCTCATGACGCCATACTCTCTCACTGGACTCACCGGGATCGGACCACCGTGTTCAGAGTCAAGTCATTTGTTCCATGAGTTGAAAAAAATGACTGTTTGTGTCTGTGAGTGTAACCTCAGGCTCATTTCCATTGAGGCTACTAAAAATAAAAAGTGCTGATTCTAGCAATAGCAGCCGGGTTCTTTATGTTATACTGGAATGAAATGTAAGGATTTTAGGGGTCTCCACCAAGCAGTTCAGTGCAGACCATAACTTTTGGTTTGTTTCTGTTGCTAAGGGTATCAAAGTCAGTGACGTGCTACATTTTGGCACCCTTTTGGTGAGGTAAGAAGTGCAGTGATATGGTACATATGGAGTGCACTGTTGGCCGCAACGGCACCAAGAGAATATCAGCAAATGTAGCAAGGAGAATGTCAGCTCTCTGCACACAAGTGCTCAGCCAGAGCCAGACACGTTCGCAGGCAGAAAAAACAGTCGGACAACACACACGATTAACACTACACACAACTTCTGGGTTGCTACATTATCATTATTGTTGATTTGATATGAGGCTGTAACAAACTCCTCTCTTCAAGCAAGTATGATATTGTAGCGGCCCGGAAGTTGTTGTGTTAAGAGTTTGTAATGTCCCACTGTTTTGTGTTGCTGTGAAGATGTCAGGCTTTGTGTGTGTGTGTGTGTGGATCAGAGGCGCAATCTCCGCAGGTGGTATCGGGTTCCGATACCAGTGTGATTCACGTATCGGAAAATCCCGATATTGGATCGGATCGGCCCCATCCCTAATTGCAGTCAGTTGATTGACAGAATTGACACTTTTTGGGAATTAAAGTAGTTAATAGGGATGAGCTGGATACTCGTTTTAGATGAGTACCCATTACGGATAATGCATTTTTGCCGAGTATGAGCATGAAACGAGTACAGCTCGTCATTATCCGTAATCCTCATGAAGGAAAAACCTCATTGGGTAACTACTTATGTATTCACTCTTCACACACCGTGATTGGCCAGTCACACACAGAGACTAGAGTCCCTTCATAGAGAGAGTAACGACATGACAAGTGGAAAAAATACGGTCATGTGACTCGTGGGGCCATCTCAAATTCGCGTTTGCGTTCGCCTTTATACAACAGAATACAACAGTATTCTTGGCCGTATTGTATTCAACAAATATTTGGTGTTGTGAATTTGAAATATTGGGGCTTTTATATCTCTGTCATTTATTTTCATTCTAGTATCATGAGGTGAGCATGGTAATATTTTGACTCTTATAAAATCTCAATGTTTTAACAAAAGATGGCAAAATTATACCATATTACACAATGGAAAATATAGATCTATAAATAATTATAAAACAGACATTTTGCATGATTTTGAGAAGGTAATCCTCATGTAGATCAGATTTATTAAACCCCACATAGAAATTTGGTCATGCGTGAATTTTCCCCATCTTGTGTATTTTTAAGTGCGCAAAATGAGGTGCCGTGCAAAATGAGGTTCCCTGGCCATACTTGGATCTGTTACTGTACGTGGTTGACTGATTAACGTGGTTAACCCGCCCGTCCCTTTGTGCAGAGACATTGCAATTTACATGCACTGTCGTACTGTGCACGCTTGAATTGGCCCCAACATGGAGGCGTAATCTCAGTTGTCGTAACTCTCTACATTCAGGGACTCTAACAGCGACTGCCCCTCCCTTGACAAACTCCCTACAGCCGGAGAGAGGAGCCATGCCTTGTTTCGTTACGCACGCGGTGCATTTGACAAGACAGAGCTGTAAACGGCTCGTGTTGCGTTGGTCACTGCCTGTGTTTTTTTTTTTGGTTGTCCATCTGCTTGCTTCTAATTTGGATGGTGATATAAAGTCAGTTGGAAAACTTTGCTCATAGTACTGAACGCGGTGCGTTTGAGAAAACTACAGTGAACAAGGCAAACAGATTATTTCCCTGTTTGCCATCACTGGATGTTTGCATGGGGACCACTGTTCTAGCACACATGTAATCCATTTATCCTCAAGGTTTTATAATCATGAGACAAATGGTCAATGACCTGAGTGCCAGCAAAAACATTTTGCTCGATGGCGGCCATGTTTTTCAATCAAACTTGCTAAAATTGTACACACGTGTTTGTCAGTCCCTGAAAGGCGTGTCCCAGATTTTTTGCTGAGTTACATTAAAGTTACATTAAAGTTAGAACACGTAGAGTGCATTGAGCTATGTGAGAAATTTCATCAAATTTCAAGTCAATCTAGTCAAACTTTTGGGTTGTGGTGTATTTGTCAGAAAAATAGTAGCACAGGCAACATAGTAGGCGTGCATGTTTTGACACGTTCACCCTTTTGTGTGCAGCGGCTCAGGAGTAGAAGACTCAGCTTAGACCAGGGATGCCCAAACTTTTTCCACATGCTAAAACATTGAAGGATTTGGGGCTATTTTAATATCACAAACAGGTTGAAACACAATCCAGCATTGATATGCTAAAAAGTTATATTTATTATATATACATAATAATAATAATTTATAATATATAGATGTATTTGTATTTAAAAAAACAATACATAAAATACAAAAAAAATTCACATTTTTTATGTTAATTGTAATTTAAAAAAAATGTATACATAATATAAAAAAATGATGTTTTTATTTTTTGTTTAATTTTACTTTTAAAAAGTTAATACATAAAAATACTACATACAAAATATTTAAAATAATTTTTTTGTTATTCAACTTTAATTGTGTGAAAAAATTAGTCCATAAGAAATATTTTTAAATGATCATTTTGTTTTTTGTTTAATTGTATAAAAAAATCCATAAGATAAATAAAAAAATACATATACAGTATATATATATTTTTTAATTGTTTAAAAATGAATACATAAAAAATATGAATAATAAAAAAAAAAGATCTGCAAGCTGCATATTGGTCATCCCTGGCTTACACACACAAAAAAAACAAAAACATGTATGGATCAGGATTTCTCGTGCCACACTCTATGTTAATGAGCTGAAGAGTACTTGGTGCAAACCTGCCCGGCATACTACGCATGGGGGTTCCAAAAATCTGGCAAAGAAGGAGGTGAAAGTGACTCACTGCGAGCTCTGGGATGACCAAACTCACGACTCACGCTGTTCACATCTCTGCTAAGAGGACAACAGACACAGTCAAAGTCACGATGTGTCGGAGAACCACTCCGGCTCTGGGGACCAATGGTAGCAGGAAGCGAGTGGTGACCTCATCGCTCTGGCAATAACAATGACAACAAACACAGGCTTGCAAAAGTTACCAAGGCGCATTTAATTTAAGAACAGTTTAATTTCCAGCTTGAGTAACAATAAGAAAACAACATACAAAAATAACCACTTAAATTAAGTTAAAGGATAAGTGGTGATTTAAATTAATGCAAAACCCCTGAGAGTCTCCTTCTGCTAGCTGAAAATGTCTTTGCCCTTTTTAAATGCATGAATTAGTCTGTTCTGAAAGCGCTGTACTCTTATGGTGCATTCCCATTCATATGTGAACATGAAATGTTTAAATTGGGGCGTACATTTAAAACACAAGAAACCATGTGCAATGAATGAGGCAGTAGCTTGAGGCTTTTAATATGGTTGGATAATCCAATTTTCTTATTGGGAGCTTTACTGTTGTATTTCTTGCCTGCAAAGAGACACAGCTAAAAACAGACGTGCGGCGCGTAGGCAAGTACGAAATCTCGTCAACTGTAGACACACATCAGCAGGAAAGAAACGCTCTCTCAGTCACCGCTGAGAAACCACTTCACCAACAGTCATCTCTGTGAGGACAAAGTCTTTATGGGCTTAGTGCGGGGCCGGCGTCAAGCCCGCCTCGCCTGTAAACGCTTTCATGTGAGCCACCTGGTTCTCTAAACACTCCTTCACCTTGTCTTCCGTCAGCGTCACCCGCTGCTCCAAGATGGACAGCGTCTACACGGGGAAAAGAAGAAAACAAGATGGGAAAGGAAGATGACGGGAAGCAGGATGGCATGTTCCACAAGGATGTGCAGCATCAGCCTGACAGTTCTGACCACAAAATGGCCGCCATTGTGTGTCTGAAAGATGCATTGTGTGTGTGACAGACAGACAACACAATACTGTTGAGGAAAAGTCTCCTTCGGAGTATCAACATGGCACATGACACACTAGATGCTACTCTGGATTCTATACACTGGCTGAGCTTTATACTATTTTCATGATAACGCTTTAAAAGTAGTCAGTGTACGGCTTGTATAGCAGTACATATGGACTGCTGAAAATGACACATAGCCATTATTGTCGAAATAGCTGGCAACACAAGTGAGTGAGTAATAGGGGTGTCCTGATACAACTTTTTCACAACAGCAGTCGTGCAGCCCCAGATGTGGCTTGTCTTGACTGCAGTCAAGGCACAATTTCACGTGTGCCGCCAGCTATTTAGACAATAATGGTTGTGGGTTGGCTCATTGTCAGTGGACAGTAATTTTATACTGCTGTACAAGCTGTACAGTGACTACTCTGAAGTATATCTGTTACAGATATACTTATATACAGATGCCAACTGGTGTGGCTGTGCCAAAGTATGTTGGTAAACCTCACTCCCTGATGCCTGAAGAGCCACGCTGGACAACGAGTTGACAGCTGAGGCTTTTAGCTCCTTGGCTAGCGCTGCTTAACTTTCATTTAGCAGGGATCTGTGGATGTGGGTTCGAGCCCAGGCAGGATGCAGGGCTGGCTGGACTACGTATGTCACAAATGCGTGTTTCATTTCTATCAGTTCAGTATTGTCCTTTGAAAAGATACACTCTTAAATACTGTATGAGGGGTGTACTCACTTTTGTGAGATACTGTAACTACGTGTCGTTGGTGCCAGTAGTCTTGCATTCAAAGCTCGGCTCTTCTTTTATTGATTTAACAGCGACTGCAGCAAAAAGTGGATATTGTCTGTTATTTTTGGTCTTCTTTCATTTGATTTTCTTTGGTTTTGCCTGAGCTGCTGATTCTGTTTTTTTTTTTGTTTTTTTTTTTTTCTTGAGTAAAACCAGAAGACATTTAAGACAAGGGAAGAATGGCAACTAATTGCAAAAGCCAGACAGAGTGATCATGATCCCAAATTCACATCTTGGAAATCGCTATTACAACAACGGTTCTCAAAAGGAGAACAACAGTGATTCTTCCGCTTATGTTGCCTGGTGACAGTCACAGTGCAGCACGGAAGAAACGCTCAGCAACTTGTTGAAAATGCAGATGAATCCTGTCTGTTTTGTTTTGTTTTGTGAAAAGTATCGTACTACAAAAATGATGCATTAGATCTCTAATTGATGAAATAAAAATTTTTTAAAAAGCTGCACTTTTCACTTGCAGACATTTTATGAGTACCCCCTTCCCCCCAAACTTGAATATGGTGATATTTTTAAATATATGCTTAAAATTTTGTAAAATGGCTAAAAAAGCGACCCAGAAGGTCTTGATTAGCCAAGTCTAGGCATCAAGAACATGTTTGCAAAATGGATTTTAAAGCAATTATGCATTATGTAACTGTCCTGGGCTGAATACATAGCAGAACCCTGATGTAATCATAGTATAATCAGATTTTTTGCTCAGTGATTTTTGGTTTGATATTCAAGAGAGCTTTTGTCAGACTTGTGTGGATGGGGGGAATCTTCAGTATGCTGCAATGAGATGAAATGACAAAAGATCTTTTGTCGTCGCGTTTCACATGTCCCGGGTTCCGATCTTGGGCGAAGCAACGAACCGCTGCACCTGCTTCCTATTTGCAATCAGGTTGATTGATAAACTTCATGGACTTGGCAGGGAGGCGTTGTATTCTCTGGCGCGCATGAATCAACGTTCACCACCGCCATGCGTTTGCTGTCGTATTGTGTTCTGGTGTGTTCTACGGCAGTGATTCTCAACTTCAAAACGGCTATGCGACCCATTGTGCGTTTTCAGTGGGTCGCGGGGTCTTTGCCAAAAAAAAAAAAAAACGCACTATCCTTCTGTGCTAGTCACTTGCTAGGCCACCACGAGGTGCATGCCATGGTTATGTGCGACTTGGCTGCGACTTGGCTGTGGACTTGAGACGCCGTCCGTCCGACACACAGCTAGATAGCAACTGGAGAAGAGCGAGGCAAAAAGTGAAAGCTCACTTGGTGTTGCATGGAGAAATTCCGCCTAAAATGAAGACTACCAGGTACACTAAGACGATACGGTTTAATGCCCAACTTGATCTATTGGTCCATGCAGACGGGTGGGCTACAGAAGAAATGGTCCTCCTATTACTATCAAACTTACCTACACAGTGTTGAATCAGAGCACCTGGACTTATTATAACACAGACCACTGAAAACCTTCACACAACTTCTTTTCACAAAACGTTTTGAATGTGTAGATAAAGATGTATTGATCATGAAACTTGTTTTGTGCTGGCACACCATGTTATTTTGCATTACCTCAAATTCAAACTGCACTTTAATGACTTTTTATTAAAGGGACTGTATGCAACTGGTTCAAAATGACGAAGCTACCTGGGTTATCTTAGTTTAGCAGAGCATGCTAGCGTGGCTGTGTGTCTGCGACTCAGGCTCTATGAGTGTTGCTGTCTTTTATACCTTTTGTTAATGTGTGCGTTTTACGATGCCCACTGACGTCGTGCAAGTTCTTAGTGAAATAAGTCAAGAGGCACGTTTATTCTTGCTTCCAACCTTCATAATAAAAGCTCTTTTCACCGCTTTCTGTCTAATTGTGCAAACAAAATAAGGGTGTCAAAAAAAACCCTTACATTACAATTGGAACTGCATCGGTGACTCCATCTTCCTTAACCACAAGCACAAGCATGACAATTTGTTTAGGATTTTGCAGAAATGTTTACCGAGGCTGACATCCCATTTGAAAAGTTAGACAAGCTATATCAGCTTCTGAAATACTTGGCAGAATTGGCCAACGATGTATTGCATCAATAAATGTAAGAATATTTGTATTTATTTTAACTGATATTTTATTTACTAACGCACACACACTATGCAGGTCTGGAATTTCCCCTTTGGGACTAATAAAGGCTACGTTAGCCTTACACGAGTTTCACTTTTGTTCGGCATTCCTGCAAGTTCCCTGCTTCGCCCATGGAACCAACTTTGTACTGTTTTTTTCTTAAAGTTTTTTTTTGTGCCGCATTCATATATCATTGTTGCCCTTTCTACCTCTTGCGCCATAGTTTTTTTTCATTTCCTTCTTTAGTGGATTAAACAAGACTATATATTTGTTAAACTCAAATTGCTGCCTTTGTCTTTGCTTCCAGGGTCCAATCCTATTTGAAACGTAACAGTCACAAGGTCAAAAGGAACAATCTGTGTGGAAACCATGTATCAAATGAGTACATTTCCAACGACGCATGACTAGAAAGACCTGCTCTTATACAGCACTGCCTTGTCAGTCTTGACAATCCACTCCATAAAGTGTCTCTGTTAACCTGAGATTCATGAGAAATGTCTGCAGACAACACTTAATACATGCGCAAATCATTGAAATCTGCCTGTAGTCTGTGGGTCTAACATATCAGACGTGTTGCATGAGGCCTTTTCTTGGGGGTCATCAAACAAGACATCTGCTATTTCATCCAACCAAGCCCAGCAAAAAGGTTCGTATATCCTCTTTGTCCCTGCCTCTGTTCTCTAGATCAATAATACCCTGTTTATCTTACCAACCTGATATGGCCTCGCAGTCCTCAGCCCAGCTAATGTTGTCTGTGTGTGTTTTTTGTGAACATGTCCTCGGGCGGCAGCCACACGATACTGGCTTATAGTGTTCACCTAGAATAGGAACCAAATCTGTTTGCCCCTAAAAATACAACCATCAGTTTTGTCTCTTCACTCTTCAATGCACACAGCCTTCAGCGTTACTGGGTCTGTGTTACACATAACGCGTCATCCCTTTGGAATGGCCCAATGGCAGACCATGAAGTCAAACTGGTGCTGGTGATGCAAACGAGAATAAAACCCAATATCTGATGGGGGAAAAGTTATCAGTAGAAAGTCTAAGGGGCCATTTACACAGGACTGTTTTCAAGTCTCTTATAAGACTGTTTTAAATGAGTTTCAGAGGTCCCACAATAGTGTACTGTGTGTGTCCAAAATAAAAAAATTAAAAGACAAGTTATACGTAGTATTGTCGTCACTAGACATCAGTAATGTTATGAGAGCACATTATCTTTCACACCCAAGGAGACTGGCTACTGAGCCAGCACAGCCGACATGCCATGGCTGAGATAGATAGGTTCTCCTCTCATCCATCTGAAAGTGGAAAGTTTTTGTCTCCTTTGTCCTCCTTTCCAACTCAGTTTGAAACACATTCTTAAGTTTACAATAAGTAAATTGAATAGGTTAGCTATTTAGCCCTCTAGCTTGCTATGCTAGCGCTGGCCGTCAGTTGTGTCCCTGCAGTGATCCCGTAGCCTGAGCAATGTGATGTAAACAAACAATAATAAGAGTGTACAAGTGACTATTGGGGTGTTATTTCATGTCTACAGGGCTCTAATAATGTTAAAACCTGCATTTAGAAAATCATAAACAGGTTTTGTATGCTCTAACTAAGAAAATATTCAATTTATTAACATTGACTCGTACAGTATATCACAGAAATTCTTTTAACACGGTCGGGTCTGGAACTAATTAACCGGCATACACGAGGAATTACTGTACATCGTTTTTATCCACCAATACGTTCCCATGTGGACATGACTATTACTGATTCGACACTGCGTGGACATGATTTTAAAAAAACAAACAAAAAACAGGAGCGATCCCGCGTGGACAGGGCCTGAGTTACCTTGCAACTTCAAAAGTGATGGAGCGCGCGTCTTCTCTCAAATGTGGAGCAAACAAGTGAAGGATGATAATCTTCTCTTTGGTGCTGATAAACGTGGTCTAGGGCGGGGTTCGGCAACACGTGGCTCCGGAGCTACATGCAGCTCTTGAGCTTTGTTGTGGCTCCCTTCACAAATATTTTTTTCCACACGCAAGTGGGGAAAATGCGCAGCTTTGAAATGAGTTAAAAATAAAAATATCCCACTTTATGTAAGACCGTGAATGCATCCTGGCTGAGTTATGATTGGTGATTGGATGAGCGTGAGGAAAGGAGGGGGAGCCAGTGTTTGCCTGTCTGCATTGGCTGAGATGTGACAGACGCATCTTTTCTTCCCGCGGTAAACTATCCATCAACAAACCCACACAAAAAGAAACATCGCAGAAGAAAACAAGCGTTTGTAACGCGGAACAGACAAATTCCTTCGTTTTCTCTGTTAATGATGCTGGCTTACATATACGGTTGATATGTGGCGAGAAACGACAAAAAACGCTGAAAGACATTTTCAAAACAAGCACTCAACACTTTCTGAAAAGTAGGAATTTATTTCGAATTAGACCTATATGTGTAATAGTTGTCATCACTGCAATCGAGCCCGGCGTTAGCGACCACATAGTCCACTGATTGACGGGTTCCACACACGGGTAGCGACGTCACCTCTAGTCCATTCTTTTTCATTTTCAATAGAGACTGTGCGACAGGGCGATTACTGCGAGTCTCTATCCTGCCATGCGAAAATTCGAGCGTGTTAAATTTTGTGCTTGTGCATGTCATTGTGCACACGCTGGCTAGTGACGCGATCCAAGGAAGTTGAAAAATGTTTAACTTTTCATCCCTGTCTCCCAGACGAAGACCAATCACTTACCGACCAATGAGTGAACAGGATTAGGGCTGCAACTAACGATTATTTTAATAATCGATTCATCAGTTCATTATTTTTTCGATTATTGATTCATCGGATTTTTTTAAAAAGCACACTTTTAATTTCCGCGTCTTAGCAGCACTCCCTTTATGAATGCATGAATGGACTTTTTCCCTCCCTAAAATCATAGCAAAGACAGCAAGGAAGAGGAATTTCTCCGACACCAAAATTTAAGTAGAAAAGTATACAAAAAACATAAACAGACAAACATCACAAACACTCAAAAATCAACAAGTCACTGGCACAGACTGCTACACGTGCATCACCAATAAATAAATAAGAAATAAGTAAATAAACTTTAGGGGCAGGCTTTGTGTTTGCATCGGCCCACCTGCTCTCGGGGGAGGGGCAGTGCCTTGTTTGATGGTCAAGTTGTGAAGCACGTAGCAAGATGATACGGCCTGACAGGCGCAGCCATAGCTATTTGTAGTTTCATGGTTCTACCACTAGGTTTTGCGTGTACGCATGGTAAGAGTTGTGCATAAATGTATGCATTTTCCTATGCACAAGTGGCAATTTTTCTTCAGTCGGCGTGGGGGCAAAATGTCTCTTTTGATAGTAAAGGTTGCCGACCCCTGGTCTAGGGACAGATATTACTGTCAGAACATCGTTAAAAAGTCAGTTTTGCATTACAGGGGATCTTGAACTAAAAACTAAAACGGTGTATAAAAAGGTAAATACCATTTAGAAGGGCTTGAAAGTACTTTTTCTACATAATTATAAATATTGTGTTATACACTGTTGTATTTGTATGTATTTAACATGAATCATATAGAGGTGTGAGGTGATCTTCAGACTAAAGATGTACAAATTCAGGACAGTTGCTAAAGATAATAACTAGGGGTGTTGACAAGTTCACAAGATCTTGCAAGATTAAAACATGACAACATTTCTCGTTCAGAAAAAAAAAGTCTTGTGGCCTGAGACGATAATAAATAAGTATACACGAAGCCAACGATGAGGGGCTGGTAGAGAGCAGACTAGTGAAAAACAGGTGACACAGCAAATTGTGGCTTTGGAAGCTTCTGTTATATGAATAATTCATCTGCCTCCCTCAGATTCCTGTACTGTAAGAGCTGCAGGGAGGTGAATGCTGAAGACAGGAAATAGGTATTGGCATTTATTTATGCTTCCTCTTGTTTGATAGCTTGGTTGTTGTATTGTAAAGGCTATTGTATCTATTCACTGACCAATCATTGTGTCAGAGATTTCAGGGATCAAGTATTAGTGCTAAAATGTGAATGGGTGACAAAGCGTGTTAAAACCTGCCTCTTTTGAGCATACTGGCTGCATTTTTTACTGAATCCCAAGCAGGTTTCTACACATGTCCACCCATAGGTTTTACTCCCAAAGACTCCTCTGTCGCATGTCCTCATTCAACACCTAGTTTGGAATTTGTCTTTTATTTGTGAAGCTTTTTTTCCCCAGAGGTACACCATATATGGTATACTAAATACTGCAGCTCAGTCATAATACTCCTTTGTGTTATGATTTCCTCACCACATTTCATTAAGTTACGTCTCTTTAAAAGAGTTACCCAGAAGTCTTAAGAATAAATTTACGGCGTGCACTCTCTGAGAACACAACTGGAACAACACACGGGAAGAACAAAGCTATCCAAAAATAATCTTGATATAAAATATTGTTAAAAAGACAGGAAAAGGGCTGTAGAAACACCTTCTCACATCATTCATGAATCTAATGTGGATAAAACCACACAAAGGGCTTACAATGCATTCAGTCCATAGAGGTGGTCCTCGGTTTACGCCGTTCCATGTTACAATGATTCGTGGTTACAAACAGGCTTGCATAAAATAATTAAAAACATAATTTTGGTCCATAAACACAAGACTCACCGGAGAACTAGTTACAGTGCGTGACGCTGTAAGAATACGCAGTGTGCAGCACAGAGGCGAGCTGAGGAAAACCTAATAAAGAGGAGGCAGTGGGCAACGCCACACGAGCAGTTTTCAGCTTGCCAATTGCATCGTGTACGTGAATAAAGGCACCGATCATCACCTCTGTGGCTCCTGCCTGCACAGTCTGTCTCGGAATGGGCGGTCACTGTGTGTGACTGGCCAATCACAGAATGTGAAAAGTGAATACATAATGAGGATTTTCTTTCGGATAATGGTGAGATGTACTCGTTTCATGCTCGTACGCAGCAAAAATGCATTATCCATAACAGATATTCTTTGATAACAAGTATCCGGCTCATCCTATTTTATATGTCCTTCATGTGTTCTGTGTACAGTACGAATGACTTAGGCGTTCATTTACGTGTAAATAGTGCCTAACACTAAAACTTGACTTACATCACAGTCTCGGAACGGAACTCGTTCATAACCCGAGGACCCGAGTTTTGTTTTTATGTGCTTGGTGGTAATGTTTGCTGGATATGATTAATCAACCAGATTCGGCACCATCCACCATGAAAGTGCTTATGTAATAATTTTTTTGTGTCTGTGGGGCTGACACCATCTCTGGCCTTCAAGTTGAAAAGTATAAAGGAAGCTTTTGTTCTCAAAGTGTGTGAGTGGGCGGTGTGGCCAAAGTGAAGTACTTACTGCGCGGCACTAGAGAGGAGCACGACGTCCGCCTTACCTGAGTCAGTATATCCAGTTGACCCATAATGTGCTCTAGTGTGGTGGTGAGATCCGAGGGCGTGCTTGCTTCAGAGGTGGAGGCGTGGCGAGGTACTTGTAGCGGCGGCTGAGCCGGGGTCTGGACGTTTGCATGGGTGGAAGTGGAACTGGTGCTTGAGCTCCTGTGGGCGTCGGGAGGCATGGCTCCACTGTGACTGTAACGAACTGTTTTGGCTGGTTCAGGTGCCTAAAAAAAACAACACAGGAGGCAGAATAACAGTGAATGATCATGAGCTGAACTGCAAAAATTAATGTTGCGAGGTGTTGCTCTAAAGATCGGCTCCATTCTTGGGCTGGTGGTAACAGGCTTATTTTTCAAAATTGGGAACAAGCTGAAAGGAACAAACCTCTAGATCCTGGGTTCCCAAAGTGGGGTACACGTACCCCCAGGGGTACGCCAATTGTGATGGAGGTACGATGGTACGTGAATAAAAATGAAACACAATTCGCGCCTAACACTCACTGTGTGCATTATATGAACAAATATGTAAATTTGATGATTATTTTTGTTCATTAAGAGTGTTTAATCTTGGAGATTTCATTTATATTGTTGTTGCAATCCCTGCACGGTGCAGCGGTGAAAACCTGCCACTGTGAGTAGGGAATCCCCCGAAAATGAGGCTTTATCATTGGTCATATGTATTTTTGTACTTCGGATACTGCTTCCTTTTCATAATTGTCAAACATTCCCCTTCAAATTTAGTATTGAATTAATATGCAGACTTAAACCATAGCCATCGTGAGTGGACAAAAAAAGTGAAGCTCAAATTCAACCCATTCAAAAGGAAGGATAGCAACATCAGGCTGGAATAAAGGATATGTAGGATGAGTCAGGGTTTCCGCTTACATGTAATGAATCATGGCGGGGCGCCACAGCCTGAAAAAACCCGCCACACCTGGGAATGAGGTGTGGCGTCAAAACAATGTTAAGTAATATAGTGTATGAATGGACATATATATCCAGGTGTCACTATGCCATTAACGTAGTTCTTCAGCGTAACAATGATAATAATAATGTCACTGTAGTGTGGTTAATCTGCACGTCACATTATATGTATATGGAACATTGTTGGTGCTTTGTGGAGGTTTTTTCAGAAGGCTTTATCGACAGAGTAGGGGCTTCCCATTACGTGCATTCTTAGCGGCGTCTTTTTAGCTGTTTTTATATATTTGGAACACAAGAGAAAGACATATAGACATATGTGATGGTACACGACTGTTTCTTAAGACAATGATATGCTGCTGACAACAATGTATTGTCAAATTTACGTTAGGCTGGGGTCAGGGGATTAACAGCGCTATGCTGGCCTGTCATGATTTTATTATTATTATTTTTTTTTTAATCAGGACTCATTGTCGCATGGGATAACTAATTTAAAAGTGTTTTTTGTGTCTCTTAGCAAGCCTTCTATTTTGCTCAAACCACTGGGGGGGCATGACAGAAAATAACTGAGAACCACTGATGTAGGTTATGACTGTCAGCATCGACTGGTACAAACAACTGGGTAGAGACAGGGCTATGAGATCAAGTACACTGAAAAACTTAATCTGCTTAGTGCAAAAGCCCTACCAAGACTGATTAACCTTTGTAGACTCACTCTTTTGCACTGTATGAAAACAGCTGCTTCAACACCAATAGGGCACAAAGCACTAGCCACACATCATGAAGTATCTTCTAAGTGTTTGGGGTCACCACAGGCCACCCAAAACAGTCAGTGTTAAATCTGTATGTCTGTAGAACACTACTGAAGGGACGTCCTCACTTTTCCTCTCTGTGGTGTTTACATGACTGGTTACATGACTTCTCAACTGGTGGGTCGTGACCCAAAAGGGAGTTGGAGAGCCGTTTTCAGTGGGTTGCGTGGTCTTTGCCCCCCCCCCAAAAAAGTTGTGTAATGACCTGATGTCTGAGAACGGATCTCACGTCTGTGCTTTTGGCTTGCTACGCCTCCATGAGGTGCGTGCCATATTTATGAGCAACTTGGTCAAGCTTGAGCGGGAGAGGAAGGACATAGTGTGGACTTAAAGGGATAGTTTGGGTTTTTTGACATGAAGTTGTATGACATCCCCATCAGCATTGTAGTCCGATAACAGCAACTTACCCCCCACTTGGTCTCCTAAGTTCAGTTCTGGTCAGATTTCTGTGATGAAGAACGTAGTTCCGCTTAGTTGCTGGGGACAATTAAGTAAAGAGTTTGGCTTCTAAAAACAATACGCGTACATTTGCATCACAAAAATTCCTTCTCAAAAACTCAAACATCACAAAACGCTCGGCGTTATACCTGTCTCCCGCCGTATCCCTGCACACTGTCGCCTGTGCGTTCATGTGAATGTGACAAAGACACTCGCATCTTCTTCCGCTGTGGAACACATACGTAAACAAGATTGCCGCGGCGCTCCGTCGCAGAAGTAGATGTGAGCGTCTTTGTCACATACACATGAACGCACAGGCGACAGTGTGCAGGAATACGGCGGGAGACAGATATAACGCCGAGCGTTTTGTGATGTGATGTTTTGTTTTTGAGAAGGAATTTTTTAATCTTTTTAACGCATATTGTTTTTAGAAGCCAAAGTCTTCAATTTAATGACTTAATTGTCCCCAGCAACTAAGTGGAACTACGTTCTTCATCACGGAAATCTGACCAGAACTGGACTTAGGAGACCAAGTGGAGGGTAAGTCACTGTTATTGGACTACAATGCTGATGGGGATCTCATACAACTTCATCTAAAAAAATCCGAACTATCCCTTTAATGCATCGTCTGTCCGACACAGAGCTAGATATTTACTAGAGAAGAGCGTGGCATAAAGTGAAAGCTTGCGTTGTGTTGCATGGGGAAATTCCACCCACAATGAAGACTACCAGGTACAGTATGACAGTACTGTTTAATGCATAATTTGTTGTATTGACCCAGGCAGAGGGGTGGTCTATAGAAGAAATAGTTCTATTATTATTGAACTTACCTACTGACTGTTGAATCAGAACAACTGGACTCACTTAATTTTTAACTTCTGGTTTCACTTCTGATCCAGGTCTAAGTGCAAATGCTCTGACTCAACTCCCCAGATCTAACATGTACTGAAAACCTTTACAAACATGATCATGAACCTTGTTTTGTGCTGGCACACCGTGTTATTTTGCACTACTTCAAATTCAAAACGCGCTTTAATGCCTTTCATTAAAAGGGACTGTTTGCACTTAGCAAAGGCACTTTGTGTGTGTTACCTGGGCTTACATGCTCAGAGCGGAAAGAGGGCGGGATGTAATGCTTGCAACACATTCAAAAGTTAGTGCCCTCTAGGTAACCACATAGCCATTGCAAACAGTCTTTCTACATTTCAAATTTAAATAAATAGAAGTAATTTATTAGATAAATAAGATATTTGAGAAGGTAATGTTAAAAAATATCCACAGTATGGGTTGCCTTCTCCACCTCCACCTCCACACCCCAACCCGTCCCCCTTCGCTCCTCTGATGCCAAAGTCCTGTCACCACCCTCAATGGCCACGCACCAGACCTGAGGTAACAGAGCTTTTAGCTTCATTGCCCCCTCTCTCGGGAAGTCCCTCCTCGTATTGACTATGTTTAATACTTTCCTTTTATTATATGTTTAGTTGATTATATGTTTAACTGATTAATTTTCTATCTTTATTGCTTTACTGTATATTTTGTGCACTTTGTTGCTTTATTGTGAACTGCTTTTGAGTTTCTTGAAAAGGATTTTTAAATGAAATGTATTGTTATTATTAGTATCATGTGGTCCATTATGTATCATGAGTGCTCAATCAGTCGTTATCCAGCAAGTCCAGAGAGGCTTTGGCATATGATTCACACTATTATATGCATTAAACATCAGTGAGACCATGTGACCGTCTGATTTATGACCATTCCATTTGCTTTCCATTTGTTCGAGACTTCACATCTGTGTTCTGTTTTCATCAATCTCTTCTGAAATAGAAAAATGTTTCCTTCTCTGCTGCATAGTTTAAAAGTTACTTGCTTTTCCATTGTAAACTAAAGAATAGAGAACGTCAACAGAATAGACTACCTAGAGAATGTTAAGAAGCAATCTTGCAAAATCCGAAGTTTAAACAATGAAGCACAATGTAACTAATTTATCTCCTGACCGCTTTACACAAGCAGCCCTGAAATCTCAACACATCCTGTACTACTGTAGCCTCACACACGCACACACACACACACACGCACACGCACACACAGTCAGGCAAACCCCGACGTGCTCAAATGTAAACACAAACTGTATGTGCACACATAGTAACCACCCCTACTAATGAATCACCTGGAGTGGAAAAGCCAACAGTGGAAAATTTCCTGAGGACTGAATGCAACTTTAATGCTAAAGCAGCCGTCAATGAACTCTGCAAGCGGCACTACACAAGCACACAAAGAGTACAACAGATTTATTAGCGGAGAAGGACACAAGTCGAGACAAAAGCGACCGGTGTTTGTGTTTTTGTTGTTTGTTTTTTTTTTTAACAAAAAAGTGAACACTGTAATTCTTCCAACGCTATGAGCGGCTCTTTCAAACCCAGGTGTTACTCATAACGTTCTCGGGGGCATTTTTATTGAGGTGCCAAAGCTCTGAAGTCATGCAGCCTGGCTTGCTGGCATGCGTTGGACAAGCCAGCACTACTGTTAGAAAGTTAAGTTAAACATTTTTTTTGATAGATTTAAAGAGATGTAGGCACCACGTCTTGGGAGAGTCCTTCTCTGGTACCCCCAAGCATATCGATGTTTCGTTCCTTTAGACTGCCATTTTTGTCTTTCTACTGCCTCACAACTACACGTTTCGACCTTCTCCCTCTCCGTCTCACTCCCCGGGCCTATTATCGGCCCCCTTTGACTCCGTTACAATCTATTCCTCACCTCTGTGGCCACACCTTCTCTCCCACTCGGGTTCGCCCTCCACCACCTGCTGGCAAAGGCAATCAATTCCCCACTGCCAACATCACCCGCTGTTTTATACAAGCCTTTAAGGTTCACAAGGAGCACAAATAGCAGAAGCTGTGCTAGTCAATATAACCAGAAGGTAATACACTCCTCATATTCAAACCACCATTTTATTATATGTTTTACGGTAGCATATTTCCCAGGGTTTCCCATATATTAATTTATCTAACATTTATCTGTGGCAAGCCGCCACAAATAAAAATGGACCGCCACAGATATGTGACATTCACATTATAACAATCTGACAGAATGGCATGTCATTACAATGTTAATCCAGTAGGCATTGTAACGCTGCATACTCCTATGCACTTCAGCTTGCATGAAGTGCTCTTCCATTTGCAAGCAATGGCCATTAACTGGCTCATCAACAAAGTGCACAGACAGATCAAAAAGAACGAGTCTTACTCGTGCTACGAAACAAAAATAAACAGCACAAAACGTAACAAGTAAGTTAACACACAACAACAATGAATTACCGTTTTATGTGGGTAACAACGACTAAGGGCTAACAACAAACACAACTATTACTTACAGTAGAAAGTGCCCGCAATGTATGCTGGGTACTCCAGCTGCGAGTCGAGGCTCAGCGCTACAATATAGTGAGATACTAAATGTACAATGACAATATACAATGTACATGTACAATGCTAAAATCAGTGCATACTTGCCACAGGACACATTATGAAAGTTTTTTTGCCCAACTCTGCCCACATTTGAAAATAAAACCACGGCAGTAAAATAACCTGGTTACACCACAAAACCAAACCACATCAGTCAATAGGTTCTGTTAAGTGAGGTTTAAAAACGTGAAATAATGTCACGTTTATTATGATACAAACCAAAAAGCTTTGTTTTATTCACCAGAGCTGCAATTCCACTCCTCCATGATGACATTCCCGGTGGACACCTTGCGCTCCACCTTCCTTCCGCTTGTGGGTTCCCCACAGCTGCTCAATTGGATTCAGGTGTGGAGGAGATATACTTGGCCACTCCATCATCTTCACCTTCCTCAGCAAGGCACTTGTCATCTTGGTGGTGTGTTCTGCTCCTTATGTTGGAAAACTGCCATGCGGCCCAGTTTTCCATAAGGGAGAGGATCACGCTCTGCTTCAGTGTCACAGTCAAATTCCCGTTTCCCTCAATGAACTGCAGCTCCCCATTATCGGCAGCAAACATGCAGCCACAAACCATGATGCTGCCACTGACTTCAAGGTAGGCAACACACAATTATCTACTTACTTGTGTTGCCAGCTATTTAGACAATAATGGCTGTGTGTTAAATCCTTTCACTGCTTCCAGTCTTTAATTAAGGAAAGTGCCAGAAAATTGGTCATAAGTGTAAATGGTTCTATCCTCGTATTTACTCCACTTCTGGTTGAAGGGTTTCCATTTCTTTCAGGGCTTTTTGAGATTCTCAACATAATTCTTTTGTATACCCTTCACATGAAACAGTCTACCTACCCTTCCAGAAAAAGTCTTCCACAAGGAAGACAGAACAAAACATTTTCCATCAGTTTCCATCATGCTGTTGGTTCGCGGATTGGCATACAATTTATGCTTTTTCAAGTGTCAAAGGTTCCTGCCAGAGTTTAGATTACTCTCAGACTCTTTGAAAGCAGAGTTAGGACTAGTTGTTCTTGGTTCCAACGAGCATTAAGTATCTTTAACTCTCTGGGAGTGACAGTTGTTGCTGGTCACATATTAAGATTCAAGGCAACGTAAGCTATCAGTGCTCAAACAAAATACAAAATAGCATTGCTGAAGTAGGAACTGGTGTCCTACATAAATGAGCATCTGACAAAACGCAAAGTTGACATTGCCAAGAAAGCACACAACTTAAAGAATCGCTGACATGATTCATCAACTTTGCTTAAATATGTTATATATTGTTTGTAATTATGATCTACACTGTTCGATTTCAGAAAGTGAACGGTTAATTCGCTAAAATTCCATTTATAGGTCATGGCGCCACCCATGACGAACTAGCTCACAGCTCACCCTCATTTCCGGAAGTGACATCATCGGAGTGACATCACTCAGCTAAACCAGAGTAAATAAATGCTTCTCGAGGTGGATCGTTGACTTGGCTCAGTATATTTTTCATCACAATAGTAGTCATGCCAAAACGTTTATGTTAGTGCTGGATGTTCACAGTATCCAAGTGATACCGTTATGTTTGTTTTGTTTTCCAAAAGAGGAAGGTTTAAGATAACAATGGACAAAGCAAGTGCAGAGAACGAGACAGATGGACGCCCACCTCGAGTTCTGTTCTTTTCAGTGATCATTTCACTGATGACTGCTTTGAAGGAACACCAGCATTTGGCTTAAAAGTACGGTATAAACGCATTTTGAAAAGGGATGCCATTCTGCCGGTACACAGGAAAAAACGACACAACGAATGACCACTACGTCAAAGTTGGCACAAGAGAGTAAGTCATGGCAGAGAGAAAGTTAATTTAAAGTTAATTCATGCATTTGTTGTTCAAGCCTGTGATGTTGACCTTATTGTTGACATTATTACCGACAATAAAAGTAAATATTAACAAAACAAAAAAAACTCCTGCCACAGTGACGCAGCAGCGGCACGACACAGCGGCGGCAGTCCGCCTCCCATGCAGCCCACCACCACAGCTTCAAAAAAATCCTAGGGGAAATCCTGAACACGCCAAACATCACAATAATGTCGTTATTAGTCTGTATTATTAGTATTATTAGTATGTCTGGTCTAAATAAACACAAAGACAAATAAAAACAATAAGTGGATATTCTTATCGCTCACTTTGTAACTCTTAAAGCAGAAGCAAAATTTACAGCATTTAAGTATGCTCCGAAATCCCAGAAAATATAGTCAAAACATGTGAATTCAACTTTTATGTGGCGTCTTTGAACGTAACCCCTCATTGCTCATAACACGGCTTAAGTGTCATTCAAATGTTCTGCTACTATTAGACTAGTAAATAAAGTAAAAATTGGCATTTTTTCCAGACATAGTGCCAAATGGTGAGTAACCATGATTAATTCATTCAAAAACAGATTAATCTGATTAAAATTTGTAATCATGTGACAGCCCTAGTTTAATCTGTTTTATTTCATTTTTCTATTAATTATTCAAACTTTGTAAAATTTATTTACAGTTTTTATTTCTTTATATCTATTTTTCTTTGCTTTTCCTTTATCACTGCATAAGCATTAGTCTCGTTTTTTTCTACTCCCATTTTCATTTTATTTTGTATTATTTCAACACCCTTTTCCCTTGAATCATCATATCAACAAATATAAAGGAGTCGGACTAAAAGGTTGATGTTCCTCAACGTAACTTTTTAAACATGTCAGAAACTAATAAACCATACCACACAATGCCTTGTTCTGCTGCTTTTAGTAGTTTTACTCAAATCTCCCTTTGTTATCTACTCTATACTCTACTACTGTCCTCTTGACAGAAAAAAGTGCTACTGTCCGATCTTTATGACATCAACTTTGAAACTCGCAGATTTTTGTCCTCACATCACTTTTGTACATTTTGTTAGCATTAGAAAGGGTTTAAAATAACCCAAGATTGTTCCATCATACTTTTTTGCCAATGCATCCAGTTGATTTACAGCGTCACAAGAAAAATAATGGCGGAAGAGAACACAAGTTCATAAAGCTGCTGTAGTCTCAGCTCTCCAATCGCTGATCGACGTCCTCGAGCCAAGCTGTCTGTGTGTGTGTGTGTGTGTGTGCGTGCTGAGCTGAGCTGTGAAGTGAAGCCTGTTGCTAGTGTGCAGCTCGTCTGCCTGTACACGTGAGCGGGAGAAAGACCCAGATGTGAAGCCCGAGACAAATAGCGGGTAGAGGCGGGGGAGATTAGGGATATGATAGGGGATGTGATAAGAGAGAGCTGATCTGCCTGTCACTATGGATGGCTTACACACACACACACACACACACACACACACACACACACACACACACACACACGCACACGCACACACACACGCACGCACACAGTCTGGGTAGACCTGGTTTTAGAGCTGACATATTGTGTTGAACAACTAGGCATCCCCATTCCTGGTGGTGTGCCAGCCCATCAATGGCAAAGCATCATGGAACCTCGCATCACAAGCAAGTAAAGAACATAAACGAATCACGCATATCAAATGAGCTTCTTTGGAATTCCCTGTGGATTTGATTCTGAGTAGGGGGCAGCAGGAATGAGTGGCCTTTACATCCGTATGTCGCTCTCATTAGTCAATCCTGATTCAATTATTAGTAGCCAGAGGCGGTATGGTGGTGTAACCTAGCAGGGAGGGAGGAATACTACTAAAAATCTTGGTCCCTTTTTAAAAAGCACCAGACAGGAGGACTCAAGTGCTGCCAAATGTTTCAAAGCTAGCGTCTGTTCCACAATCCTGAGGCTGATTTTGTGAGGTTTTGTCTCCCTTAGATAGATAGATACTTTATCTGTAAGAGAAATTCACATCACGCTCACCCTAGCAGTGAGCCTAATGTTATTTTCCCCATTTTCTGAAGAGCCTTAGGGGGGTCACTCATATAAAAGTGGAGGTGGCCAAAGGAAGCAAATTCTATCTGAAAACCACCTCAACCCAGACCAGGTTACGCAAAAGAATAAAATAAGCCACTTCATAGCTTCATAGTCTTAACTCGGGCCTCTGTTATTTCCCTCATCCAAAATCTACAAAGCACCTGATTGTAATACTAAAAAGGCAAGAAAGCAGCTCCATTTAAACAAGAAGGGTGACGTTTTTCCTCTCATTCCTCTCCCTCTCAGGCGACACACACGTGTGCAAGACTCACGACAGATGAAAGAGGTGCTATAAATAATGAACTGCGAATTGATAAATAATACATGAAAAGTTGAAAACCGAGAAAGCTGCCACTTTCTTGTGCAATGCCTGGCCTTCATGCCACTTTTGCAACATGCAGGCGACAATTCATGAAAACCAGAGGATGAATGAAAGTAACAATGTGTGCAGCTTTATTTACTGTCTGAATCAGTGGTGGTCAAACAATTTCCGCAGAGAGCCGCATGCTAAAACTCAAAGACTACAGGACCCCCCCCCTTTTTTTTTTAAACCAATCCAACATAGATATGATAATAAATTATTAAGAAAAGCTTTGTGTTGTGTACAATATTATTATTAGGGGTGTAACAGTACATCACGATATAGTCATGCGTCTACTACGTAAACAAATATGGTGCAGCCTAGTATTTGGCTAGCTGGAGTCATGGCTAGCGATAGTGCCAAGGAGAAGCCAGAGCTTGAAAGCCTCTTCTGTCATTAAAGCTTCCCGTTTGGCAACACTTGGCCCTTCCTGTGAAATACGTAAAACGAACGCCAAGACAAGTGGACAAAACGAAAGCAGTGTGCCGCCTTTGTTGAGTGGCGTTCAGGAACCGTGAAACAAGCTGGACCTATTAATGCTGACAGTTACCTGCTAGTCGCTTGTTTATGCAATTTGTATGTTTCATTTTGAAAAGAGAAGCTAAGCAGTTTTATGACATCAATACTGTATAAATACATAATAAGGGGCAAAATATACAGCATACATGGAGCACTCGTAAACGAGTCCACAATTTTTATGTTTATGTCTTCATCCATCATGTTTTTCCTCAAGCGTTGACATTACACAACGTGTTTGGCGGTCCTTGAATACACCATAGTTGTGTGCTGGCTACACCGTGACTCCGAATCCATCTGTTCATGGGTCGTCTTTCATTATAATTCATTATTGGTGAATAGCTATACATTTTATACTTTCAATGTGTTTAATAAGTGTATGAGGCATATTTAGGTTTTAAACCTGCACTGAAAAAAAACAAAAAAACTTTTGGGTGTACAAAATTGTATTTTGTAAAACTACATAATTTCTACATTGTAAAATCAGGATTTAGTGTTTACTAACTTTTGTTTTTTAAGATTGTGTATTAATATGTAGTTTAATCATATTAAATAAATAACTGTATAGTAACTAACAATTACTTCAGTTCTATTATTAATCTGTTTTTTTCCCCATATTGTAACCCATTCTAAAAATGTGAGTAAATTTTATTCCAAAAAGTCAAATATCAAGTTTGAATCTGCACATTCTGCTTCCCATCACGCTTTACTGCACTGCTCTGTAAATAGCTCTTAATATTACGCATTTAATGTTTTGTAATTGTTTTTTGTCATTCCATGTAGTATTGGTAGTTGTCCTGTGTATTCATTCATTGTGTGCCTAATGAACAAAGGAATGCCCCATCCATTTTCCATACCGCTGGTTCTCACTAGGTATGCTGGAGCCTATTCCAGCTGCCTTCGGGCGAGAGGTAGGGTAGACTGTGGACTGGTACAACAGTGTACTACCATACATTGTTAATCAAGTGCTGGCTTGAAGTTAGATGGTTGCAATCAAATGGCAATGTTTCTAGTTTTACTGTATAGTTAAAATCAGAACATAAACAGTGTTTATCAGTCTGGCGTGCTAAAGAATAAATATGCATAAGGGTTACTCAGTATTTGTAATCACTAAAAATGAATATTGCAAAAAGTCAAATAAACATTACTTTGTTTTATTTTTTTTTTTACATAAGAACACACATTTGCAATATAAGATTTATTTACTAATCCTGTTAAATTTTATGTGATAAAAGCAAAGTGATTTACAGTTTAATTAGAATGTCACCATACAATCTACGTAAATGTTAATCATTTTTCTTTTCAGTGTGGATTGTGCTTGTTAGCTTCTGTCGCTAGTGAACAATGGCAATAAAATACAGAAGGTTCTGGAGGTGAATCTAATCAAAGATTTACAACAGTCAATTTTATTGCAAATGTTGATCCGATATCCGAGGAAAACGTCAAGCCAGGAGGCGGCTTTGTAGGGGCAGGAGAGAGCAGTATGTTGTAAATCTACATTTTTATGGGCGTATCAATTACTGGTGGACTTTTGCCATTCGCTGGTAGGCGTGGAACGTAACTCCGGCAAAAAGCGGGGCTCTACTGTACACCTTTTTGTACTTTTTCTCCCATTGTTTTTTTGTTTTGTTTTCTTGTTTAACTGAATTTTTAGAATGTGCCATAGGCAATTTTTTTTAAAAAGCTCTGCGGGGCACAAATGGCACCAGGAACGCACTTTGGACACCCCTTGTCTAAATGAATAAAACAAACTGAGTTCCAGTGCATGTGGGAGAATGGTAGAATGGTTGTAAAGTTCAAAGCCAATAGTTATGTACTGCTTCAATAATAAATAATATATAACCTCTCATGCAATCAGGTGGTTTTTGAGTCATTATGTTCCTCAGGAGGTCTCATCATCACAGAAGTTGCTTGTTTCTGAATTTGTTGGCAAGGTTCTGCTGACAATGTCAGGCATTCAATGGAAGCGGTATTTGTGAAGACCATTTGTTTAAATGTCGATTGAGTTGAGAAAAATAGGATTACCATGCAACGTGCCGTTTAAGTGTGTTGAATCCATAAATTGCACGTGAAAAAAGACCTGTTGAAGCAGTGAGCACATGGGGCATGAGAAAGTACAACCACTCATCTCTATGTGTGGCTCTTGTCTGCAGGCGGGGCGGCAATCAATAAAGCCAAGGAGAGGCAGGGATGCTGAGTGTTGTTGTGCATGAGAGGACCTTGGCTTTGCCCTTGTTGATGTAAGTAAGACTGCGGCAGCCAAATGCTTGAAATCTAAACCCATCCCTGAGGTTTCCCCACCGCCAGCCTTCAACACCCTGCCCCTTTTATGTGTGAAAGCGATATCTGATGAGGTACTTCAATATTTAAACAGAACTAATAGTCTCAAAGCTTTGTGACCTTGTTTACTTATTCTAAAAAGTCTGTTATTTACACTGGGAAGCCGTTACAAACAGCAGACCTGAGCAGCCTCGGACCGACTTTAAAGGGCCCATATGATGAGATATTTACAAACGTTAGCAACACTACCACAGCTATGCGAGCTATAGCCACATTTTAACAGCAACATCATGCTAGGTTAGCCTATTCGCTGAAGGAAACAACATGATCAAACTTATAGTTCCCACATCTGTATTTGACAAAGATTTGTTTTGTATTATAATATGCTGATTGTTTAGAATGCTGTCAATTATGTGGAATTGATCAATAATGTGTTTCAAAGCAATCGAGTGTAAGAGCATCATTACAACAGGAGTTAGGAATAGTCAGAGATTCTTCCAACAAATTAAAAGTAACATTCAAAAAAAAAAAAGAAAACAATCAAATAATTTTCCCAATAGTTAATGAATAAATAGATTAGTTAGTGACCACTTTTTAAATTAAAAAAAATATTCTTTTTTTTTAGTTAAAAAAATGTAAATATAATCAATTTGTTGTTAAACTTGTATGATTTATTAATAACTAATTCAATTAATATATTCAATAAAATAAATAAATGTGTTATATTATTATGTATATATTTTCAGGATTAAATCACATTTATAGAAATTAATAATTTGACTAATAAATATATTAATAAATACGTTTAAACTTGATCACTTTTTATTATTATTATTACTTAATTTTATTTTTATATATTGAAAACATTTTAACCACAAAATAATTTTGGTGCAAATCGAAGTATATCTTGGATATGCTATGAAGGACATGTCTCTTTAATTTGTAGTCAGTTTGTCATGCGAACTACAGCCTCCAACAGGATTGGAGTGGACCATTAACGTTTGAACAGGCTCACAGTCACAGGCGTTCAACCTATGTGGGTAATAAATGTTTAAGCTTTGGCAAATTATGACCCACATGAGTACTCCTGTTATTATTGCCCTGGTAGTTTTTGTGCTAATAGTACCGCTGCCAGTTTCAGTTACTGACAGTAATCACAGTAAACACACAAACACAATATAAGATGAAATGGTTCACCCATTACCACAGGCAAAACACATTTGTGCGACTAGGCAATGACTATTTTTATGGAAGTAAAGATCTTCTGTTGCATTACTGACATAAAACATACTGTACAGCTTTAATTTAATTTCCTAATTTTCATCTGGATGTTTTCAGCATTGACTGACTGGGGCATTTATTGATGTTTGGGGGTGGTCCGAACATATATGCTAAATGGTCTTTCACTTATATAGCGCTTTTCCACCTCCAAGGCACTACTGGCACATTTACCTATTGATGACGCAGCGTCGGGAGCAAATGGGGGTTCACTTCAACACAATCACGGGAGGATGGAGGATCGAACCCACAACCTTCAGGTTGGGAGATGACCACTCTACCACCTGAGCCATGCCGCCCCCACACGATGTCAAATGAAAAGACGGGATAATATTTAGCAAGGTTAGGTTTTTTATTAAATTATTATTGTGTGATCATTATCTGACCATTGATGTATTGTATCGTTATAAAATTCCACAAGAGAAAGTACTTTCAGCAACATTAGTGGGATGTATGCAAACCACCTTCCATCATATCTTGATATTTATACATCCTTTTTTCCATAGTCATGATATAAGCACAGTTTAATATTCAAATGAATTCATGAGGTCAAGAAATGTTTTCACATCAAAGTGAAGGTGTAGATAGATATTTGTCGCCCCACATGAGAGGTATGGATGTGAAATAGACACTTCAAAGGCTGCAATATGCTCGGAGGGGGAAGGAGGCATGAAAACACTAAACATGAGGGCATCCGTATGTTCTGCGTGTTTATTTTTATACAAGTATACAGCATTTATTTGCATGAGCCTTTTTTCCCCCCCAAACTAATTGCTGTCGCATAACCAGGAGGATGTACTGTGAGGTGAGCTGGCTGGCACTACACTTCACAGAAGTGACATTATTGATTGATCATTTATTGTTTCCTTACGGTATTGACATTCGTAGACAGTCCCTGCGGTCTGGTCTCACTGCTGGCTGCTCATGGAGATCGGTGTATGTCATACTCCAGAGGACTGTTCGTTTTGATTTTTAAAAATAATAATAATAATAATAATAGCTTGCATCTCGTTGTCTGTGTTAGCATTGTTGAAAAGAGGTAGTTTGCTTCTTCGCTTGGGAGTTATTTATCCCAGAATTTCTGTGAGTGCATTTGTGTGTGTATCCGAAGGCGGAAAAAGCCAAAAGTCACATGTCAGCTTTTTGTTGTTGTAGAATTGTTGGGTTTTTTTGCAGTTGAAGGTTTGTTTTCTACTTTAAGGTTGCTCTGAATCTGCACTTGAACATTTTTTTGTACTTGAATGATTTTAGTTTGTACTTGAAGGATATATTTTTTTGGAATTGAAGAAATATGTTCCTTGAAAACATGCTGTATTTGTTTCTGAAAAAGGATGTACTGTATTTTTTTGATAGGTACATTCCTTATTTGCAAAACAAAATGCATTCGTTTGTGAACGATGTTTTTGTATTTGCAAACCACACTGAGTTTGCCTGTGAATCGTTGGGTGTCCCAAGTAAAACATGTTTTCATGTGTTTGTGAGGTTTTGGCATGATTTTAACTCCATACAATTAATTTTTCCCCTCAATGAACCGCAGTTCTGCGGTGCCAGCAGCACTCATGCAGCACCACCATGCTGGACACAATCTTGCTGCTCACTTGTGTTGCCAGCTTTCGACAAAAATTTAATGGTTGTGTTGACAGTAAATCAAGCTGTACACTGACTACTCTAAAGTATAGTAATTTCTATAGTATTGTTCTTTGAGTAGATAGATATACTGTAATTAAAATACTTGCTAAAATGTGAGGGGTGTACTCACTTTCATGAGGCACTGTTGCCAATTCTGTATGAAAGTGTAGTTGTTTCTTATGTGTGTGTGTGTGCATCTCATATTGTTTGAACCAACCTGGCCTTGGTGTGCAGATGGCTGCGATTTAGGCCGTGGAGCTGCTGAGCTGGAGGGTGGCACCTGGTGGTAGTAATAAGAGGTGGAGCGCTGCACCCTGACAGTGTCGCTGCTCTCATCAAAGTTGCTCTTCCACACCATCACCTAGAGTTCAATGCAAAAGGTTACTTCTTTTGCAGTAACTGACATACAGTAATGGCTTTAGAGCAGTGGTTGCTATAGAAAATGAAAATTGGCCAGATCAGACCTGTTCATCAGAACCTCCAGTGGCAAAGTACTCTCCATTTCTGGAAAAGGCCACACAATTTACAGCACCCTGCAGAGAAACAAAGAGGCAATCACATTGTATCTTTGTCGCTCCTCAAGTCACTACTGCTGCAAACTACTTCCCCAGCATGGGGGCTCAATAAAGAAAGCAGAGATGCAGGTGGGAAGCGGGTCAAACGATGGTCAGTGCCAACAATGCTCACTGGAAAGGTGAGTGGAAAGAAGATTTTTTTTTTTAATTAAAAAAAGGCACCCAGACAGGCCGGTTTGTGTGAGGAATGGTTTCCCAGAAGCACCTGAGAGAAACAGACACTGTCACTATGGCAACACGACAACCTGACAGACAGTATGTTCTGTTTCTGCTCTGACTAATGCCTGCTGCGAGGCTGGCACTTGCCATGGCTAGACACACACAGTATATTAGCACAGCTTTTTTTAGGGCAGATGTGCTATGATTTGTGCCTTGTTTAGCTCTTTCCTCCAATCATCCACCTGATACACATGAAAATAGGGGCCCACGCTCGGGGTCTTCTGACACCACACTCAACCCAATGACCTGTTTCAAGCTGAGGCCGCCTGGAAAAACCCTATGGGACAGAATGTGTAGCTAATTTGCTAATTGCGGGAACAGATGCCATAAAGATTTGGCGTGACCTGTCCGCCCTCGCTCATAAACACATTATAACACATAAGAATATGTAGCAGGAAGGATCAGTGTGTCACTTTAGCAACTGCCACTATACTTCGCGAGCAATCAGACCCCTCTAAACAGCAACTAGCAACAAACCTAGTAAAGAAACTTTGAGACTCTGATATGAAAGCACGTATCGAACTTCTCAACCTGCTTCTTCCTCTCCCCCATCTAAGGCTACGTTCACACTGCAGGGTATGATGCCCATTATGCAGTCGTTCACATTACGAAACACTAATGCGACTTGTATTTGTGTGTGATGTAAAGGCAATGCGTCTGGGAAGTGATGCGCATGCTCACAAAACAACGTCACACGCCGCGCTGTGTGTTTGCGAAAGTAAACATGGCGGTTTGTTGTAGTCCTGTCGCAGTTGTGGCAATTTCAAGGAGTTTGTGCAACCGGAGTCAACATTTTCTCAACCAAATTATTTCACGTAGAAGACAAAGAATTTTGACAATGGGTGTTTTTGGCGCACTCGCTGCCACGTCTGTTCCGAGGAGCATGTGGGTGAGTGGTGGGACATTGACGTGAGTGATCAGTTTCCAAAACATCTTTTTACCACTGACGCACCTGTCTATTTTGGCACCGAATTGTGATGTTTGCTGCCTTTCGATAATGTATAGGTCATCTATATGAGACCCAAACATTCAGACTGCAGTAGCATTCGGATACGTATCGAATTTATATCTACATATGAATAAAGTCTGAGTCGCATTTGAAAAAAATTGTTGACAGACAATTTTATTTTATTTATTTATTTATTTATTTATTTTATTTTATTTTATTTTATTTTAAATCAGACACAGGTCATATTAGCAAAAAAAAAAAAAAAATAGGAATGGACCTGCAGTGTGAATGTAGCATCAAAGCACTAACAAACAGCTCAGTTTTGTTTGCGACACAAGAAAGTTAATTTAAACAGTAGTTCTAAACATATTTGTTTTGCTTCCCCCCCCCACATTGCGTCAGTTATCTCCTAAATATTTATTTACTTACTTATTTTTTAATCTCAAGTACCCCCTGGAGTGCCTGCTTATGTTGAAATGTCACACATGTTGCATCAGGTATAAAAAGTAAAAGAAAAGGTCAAATACAATACTCAACTGTACCTAATTAACCAGTCTCCTAGAGTCACGGGGTCTCTAATTAGCGCTGGGTACTAACACTAGTATTAACAGCTGTGGCTATAAGCAACCACCTGGTGTTTTTTTTTTCCCATAACTCCACACAAGGGCAGTAGCTGTATTTGAAGTGTCATGAGTGGTCTACATCTAGCAGTTTTCCACCTCTGCATGCACTTTAAAATGTCAGTTGCACTACTCAGCTGTTGGTGTGAAACTCATGCATGTACTGTTTTTCTTTTTGTTTTTTTTTTTTTACAATGAACTCTTGACTGGTATTAATGCTAGCTCAGCACTTTGCTCCTTACCACTACGACAACCAAAAGATGGAGTGCCGCTTTGTGGCAAAAGATCGCTGACGGAGTGTTTACACTTGCAAGCATTTTGCCTCCAGTTTGTCCTGCAGTTCGTCGTGGCAATGCAAGATGGTATGCCTGAAAAGGCTGAAGACCATAGTTTACGCACTGTTTACGCACTTGGCACACAACTCGTGACCAAAAATGGGGCGCATTGGCACAAAACGTCTTATTTACACCTAAGTCAAGCACTGTTTACATCTCGTGTACGGCATAGTACGCAGGACACACAGTGCTCCCCCATGGATATGCACAGTCACCACCACTTCCCGCATCCGTGAAGCAGTCATGGCATTATTTGGGCAGTATGATTAGTTATTACATAGATTCACAAGGAAGAGCCAAGAGACTACAGAAATTACTTGAGAATTCCCCCTGGCTTGCTCCAATAGGTAGCGGAAAAGATAACCCATTCATCTGAATGAGACACGCTTGGACCAGTTCACGGAAATTATGCGTGCCACAAATTTTAAATTTTCTTTGCACACTAGTGTGCAGCCCCGCACAGGTTACACATTCTTCACACCGGTTTAGAACCAATTTAGTCATTGGTACGTAAAATTGCGTACCACTGCGGTGACAAAATGCATGCAAGTGTAAACTAGACTCTCGCTATTTACTGTAGCAGACATGGCCGAGCTACAATTTTAGTAGGCAGGATCCCCGCAGAGTACACTTCCTTCGATGTACTTGGCACACTGCTCAACTATAAGTTGTAATAATCGACAATCCAAAAGACCAGACTTGTCATTTTTCAAGTTTGCCAAAAACAAAGACAGCTCATAAATACGTTGTAGATTTAAAACACTGGTAGGTATAAATAAAAGGTGACAGTGGCCAAGACTCTGGAAAGAGCATGACAGGTGTTTTGGCTGCAGTCATTGCTACATGTATCACTTCCTTCAACTTTGACATTTATATTTTTTATGCAAAAGAAGGAAAAAGTTTCTTTCACTCTACTGCTTTTTTGGGATTTTGGCATCTACATGGAGCTCCCAGCTCCAACAGACTGAAGTCACTGCCGGGCCAAAAAGAACAATGAGACAAATGTGCATGATATTAGAACTTTAGAGGTGTGAGGAGAGAGAACAAAAGAACAGAGGACAGATCACAAGTGAGGTGGCACACCAAAATGTGTTAAAATGGGTTTCCACTGGTTGTTGAGCCCCAAACCAAATCCAGGCCAAATCCACGTGAGAGCATCAGACTTTGAAGAGAACAGGCAGCAGAGGAAGAATCAGAAACAAAGAGAAGGAGGAAGAAGAAGAAGGAGGAGGAGGTGGACAGGATCCGCATGAAAAGAGGACGAAACACAGTTCTGTTTCTGAGATGAGTCATTATGAGTGGGCTGCTTGCCTGGCAAGTACTAAAATAAACTGTGTACACATACACACAAAAAGAAATAAATGAACACACACATAATACTGTCTTCAGAAATCCAAAAATGCAGAAGGTCATCAAAAAGCTGGTACACAATGAGTGGAGGACAATAGCTCTAGTCAAAATGTACATAAACTTGTTGGAAAACTAGTGTTACAGTATGTGTCATCTTTTACACCCAAGCCAAAAATCATTCATACACTGGCCAAATTTGGAATCAAACTCTTTTTTTTTTTTATATGGCAAACATTTGGCCAAGCTTTGAAGAATTTCAGACATACCTATTCGGTATGTGTGTTTGTACCTGATGTCCGTGCAGTGTGAACAACAGTTTTCCCTCAACGAGGTCCAGGATCTTTGTTGTGGAATCGTTGGACGCAGTAAGGAGGAAATTACCAGATGGATGGAAAGACAAGCTGTTCACCACACCACTGTGGACTGGAGAACACACAGTAGTATGTTATTATATTATCAATCATTATGATCAACTGTTTCAATATTGGGACACAAAAAGTAGCATATACAGTGCTGTAAAACTTAACTTTACATTTGATAACGTTAACGGCTTTATTTGTTTCGAACATTCTTATAACAAGGTACATTAAAGTACATTGGAGTAGGAATCCTTCAATCTTGCCGTCCTTCAATTTTTACATAGCCCTGGGTTAGACGATCATTTAAAATAAGATATTAAAAGATAAATGAAAAATAAATTCCGGAGAAAAAACTGACAGAAACATTGTAAAATGTATAAATAAATGCAATAAGTGTTCATTTTTGCAGCATATTAGCATTAAAGTCAGCTTTACATTCTGATGATGGCTCAACACCAGGTGTACATTCACATAAGATGGCGATGATGTCATTTACTCCACTGTAGCTTGTGGCAAGTTGTGGTAATCACGTTTGACTCATTAGGCATGAAGGGAGTGGATTCTTGGGAGCACAGCAGACATTCAGTGAAACAAGGGAGCTCTCTGCTGGCTGTACGAATATAATACATGTCCAGCTACTGTTAAACAAGACACCTCCACAGTGTACTGTAATGACAATCCAGTACAAGAGTTTGAAAACACTGAAACATCCCCCAGTATGATGCAGTAGTCCTACATCACTGAAAATAAAACCACAATAATAAATAAAGTTATATTAACAACTCCCTGACACTGAACATTATCACAAGGCATATAAAGGCATACACATTCTATACAGGGTGGATCTCTGCACATTCACAGCCCTGTAAATTAATGGATTTGCGCTACAGTCAGAATCAGACAACACTCAATGTTCTGTTTTTTTACTTATGGTGTCCGTGGGCACCACGTTGGTGACCTCTGAGCTATATGATATGAAAGGGGAACGTAAAATTTAGACAAAAACATATATACTTTTTTGAAATCACTGGTGAAACTTAAGAGGATCAGGCGCCTTCTTCAAGGAGACTTTGAATGCAAGAGCATCCAGCAGGACCCCAGAGAGTCGGCAAACCCGGTTTCCTCCACCGCTGACGTTCGGCCATCCAGTCCGACAAATCCAACCACTGTTTGGGCCATCACGGCCGCGTATTGGCTAATTAGGCGCCGCCCGACCGAAGATCACATCACGAGCCGCGAAAACTCACCACATCCTGCCAAGTGTCCGCCCCGCAAATGGCGCACCAAACTAAAGCTTTTTAAGGCGTGTTTTGCAGGTTGCAAAACTTATATCACTCTCACAACAACAGGAAGTCCCACACGGCAGACATGCTTGTTTTGGCTTTGTGAAAGGAAAGTGGGCGGGAGATGGTCGCTATAAGCTGGCTGCAGCAATGGGAGCTGAGCTGATCGGCATTTAACAGTAAGTAGCGGAATATGCCGATACAGTGCTTTTACACGGAAATCGGATGATACTGATTGGTGGCCGATCTATCGGAGCACCCCTAGTGTGCATTCAAACACAGGAAGTGTACAAATGTAATCATGTGATCTTGACTATGATTGTCCGGAGGTGTCATTACCTTGGTAATGTTGGAGCATCTTCAGGGATCTAATGTCCCACAACTTGACTGAGTTGTCAGTGCTAGCTGCAGCTACGCATGTTCCACTGGGATGGAAATCCACATGACTTGCATATCTGGAGTGATGCAGAAAAAAACTAATTTAATGAAGCTGTGCTTTTCCTGTGCAAGGCTTTGGTGAATTTCTGGTAAAAGGTGCTCACCCTGCATGTTCGTAAAATGAATGAATGCATTCCCTGCTGTTCTTGTCCCACACCCTAATCGTTTTATCGTCACTTGAGGAGATGATCAGGCGATTGTCTGGAGAAAACCTGTAATGGAGAGGTCAATGCCATTTATGTATTTATTTCGCTTTCAGAATAATTGATGTGCATGTCTCATGCCTGGCACAGCGGACCCAGTTGATGTGCTGGTTGAGGGAGAAGAGGAACTTTTGCCTGTGGACCGCCCACACTTTGATGGACTTGTCGTCGGACGCCGTCACCAGAGACTGACCATCACTGGAAAAGTTGACGCTTCGCACGGTGGCAGTGTGAGCCTTGAATACGCTTGACTCAGCCTTCCTGTACATACACATTCAAAAGAGCGCCATTTGTGAGTGCGTATCTATGAGATCATGAGTGCATGTTTCTTGTTGTGTTTATGACTTTGTAGCACTGTAAGATCACAAATAAATACATAAATAATGATTACAATACATACATGTTGGGCACCCAAAGGCGTACAGTCTTGTCTCTGGAGCAGGAAGCTACTAGGTGACCCGAGGGAGAAAACTGGACCGATGTGACGGCATCTTTATGGCCGTTAAAACGATACGCACGCCTCTGAAGTTTCATGTTCCAGATCATCACACAGCAGTCTGTGGAGCTTGTGGCTAAAGTAAGGAGGAGCATAGGTGAATAGAGGACATATCAAAACACTGATTCATAAAAATGAGAGTGCTTACCAATCTGCTTCATGTTGCTGCTGAAGTCCACGCCAGTCACAGTGTCCTTGTGGCCCTTGAAGTTTCGCTCAAGTGTTGGATCAGGCTGTGTGAACAGACATACAAGGAACATATAGTCGTAGGAATAAAATTAGGTTTGACATTTGTGGCACCTCCTGTGTTTTGTGCTCAAAATGCTCCCGAAGACATGCTCGCATTCACACAATACATATATCCTCAAAGTTTTACTCTCATTAGACAACTGATCTGTGGAAAAAATGAGGACACTAAAAGGAACCTACATTTTAACTACAGAAAATGTGAAACAAATTTAGTTTAGGCATCAAGATATATTGATTGCAGCCTGGAGCTCACAACTTTCTATTCTCATAATGTCCAATGGATATTTAAAGCTGACATGATCAATTGATGTAGAACTGCACTGCATCATTCATCCATCCATATGCTATACCACTAGTACTCATTAGGGTCCCAATTGAGCTGGAGCCTATCTCAGCTGACTTTTGGCGAGAGGTGGTGTACACCCTGGACTGGTCGCCAATCAATCACAGAGAACAAAGATATTCACACTCACTTTCACACCTGTGGACAATTCAGAGTCTCCAATTAACCTAATATGCATATTTTGAGAGTAGCCGGAAAACCTTTATACACGCAGAGGGAGAACTTGCACGTTCCCACCACTGATCTGTACTAAAAGAATCTGGATAGACCATACGTTGCACGCACCCGTGCAAGCCGCTGAAGCCACAGAGAGGCCATCTTACCACTCACATCTCGTACGTAGCAGACTACATTGGCACAGCGTACATAGTGTACAAAGCAGATGAAGAGGCTCACAGAACATCTATATTTTAAATTAAAAAACGGGGAGATTCTCCCATTCCTTCAAGTAACGCAACCTTCGTCCCTTAAAAACGATTTGATACGTTATTCTCTATCTTTGGCTATATTAAATGTACTTTTTCCCCTTCCAATTCTCATTGGCTTTGGGACAAAATTCTACTCTGCACCCTGGCTCAGCACTCCCCTATAGCAATGCATAGTTTTACTCCTCTAGAAAGAGATTTTAATTTTAACTGCATAGCCCATCCCTGTTTTCCACTAAAATCCATGGTCATGATCCTTTACTTTTTTTTTCTTACTTTCATACAATTCACTGCGCTCTCGTCTATACAAAATATGAATCATCAAAGAGAGTGACTTTGGACAAGTTTTAAAATCATTTAATATTTTGCTGATTTTTTTTCTGATTTTTTTTGTTTGTGTTACAAAATAGAAATAACCTCTTTTCTGATATAGAAATATATTTTAACAAAAACCACAGGAATAATATGTAATATAATATGTAATAATATACTGTATAAGCATTGTCTCCATATGGGGGTTAATCTTAAATTCGGGTAAAAAAAAAAACGAATTTTTTTATATTTGCAAGCAACCGCAAATTATTTAGTAGTCTAGTCGCGGTTGTTTGTTTACATATTTCCTACGACCCCCTATGTAAAGCCGTTATGACTCAGGTAAGGTATGATATCGACAGAATTTTTTAAAATTATCATACCCGAGTCCTTATAACTAAGCTCAAGCACACCTGTTGTGCGAGGTTAGTCTGAAGACTAACCTTGCATTTAGTGATTGGGTAACAAATTAACAACAGACTTAACAACTCACAAGTTCTGACATAAGTCATTGTCCGAGAAGTGTTTCTTGTGAGTGGTAATATGGCGGCCGCGTGGCCATACAAGTCATTGACCATTGGTCTATCCAAATTCTTTTAGTACAGATCAGTGGTTCCCACAGACTCAAATCCAGATCTCCAGACTATGAGGCTGACGTGCAAGCAACACACATTGCGTGATATTAATTAAATCAGGTAACCAAAATATTACAAACTCCTGTTCGCAGGATGCAATGTACACTAACGTCACTGCAAATTCCAGTTTTTATTTAAAAAAAATATTGTTAGCTTTGTGAAGACAGTTTTTTTTATCTGGCTCCTACTGTTGCGCGCTTCGCTTGTGAGTGTTTTATTATAGCCTGTACCCGTGTTGAGGCGCTGTTTCTTAGCTTGGATATGTTTCTCGGCGTCGAAGAAGTAGCCACGACCAATTTGTTTTGCTCCGATTGTGGTCTCTTAGGCAGAGTCCCTGCTTTGTACAGCCATCGCAACATTCTCCAATCCAAAGGCTTCGTTGACTTGCTTTGTTAACAATATCAAGGATTCTTTAAACAAGAAAATTCACCGCTCTTCCATGTAAGTACAAGAGGAGATTTTTTTAAATTCCCTTACAAGCAAACCGCTGGGCAACACATTTCCGTTTACCAAGCGGCGTTGCCAAGGAGACATCCGCTGTGACGCTAGCATAACATACCTCTAATGCTAAGGTGATACAAAGACTACGACAAAGTGTCATGGCAGAGCTGCACATTATAGGCCAGCTAGTTGGAGCTACAGGCTTCCCTAACTCTAGCCTGTTTTGCAAATGGGGTGTCCACACCGGAGGAGCATGGCGACTTCTGTCCGGCTTGAAGCACGGACAGACCCAGGTGGATAATCCACAAACAGGAGACATGGCGTACTGGTGCCACCCCATTGACTTGCATTACGCCACCAAGGGACTCCAAGGCTGGCCTAAGCTTCACCTCCAGGTGTGGCACCAGGACTCTTTCGGCCGGTGCCAGCTGTATGGTTACGGCTACTGCCACGTCCCCTGTAGCCCCGGACACCATCGGATAACCTGCGGGACTTGGAGGCCAATCGGCTCCTGGCAGGAGCAGCTATCGCAAGTGTTTGTCGGCGGTGGACCGCAGCTCAAGAGCCCGGATCTTATTTACAGCGGAGCGGATCGTTACAGGCTGTACACCGAGGCGATGGGGACCGTGGAGCTGGAGCTCGGCATCATCATGAGACACTTCGACAAATATGGCGTCGAGAATTGATGTTTACGTGTTGTCATGTTCTACTTGGACGCTTTTGACCAAATTTACATGCTTATATACTTTTTATTGGCGTGTATATTAATTGTGGTATAAATAAAACTGCATGTGATTTGTTTTTAAGAACTGTGCAAAATGTGCAAAAACGCTAGTCAAATATCCTCTATATGACAGCAGTTTTTGGAAACCTCTTGCGAAACTGCAAAGATACATGACAAGAGCACACTGCTGTTTTTAGGGACCAACCACAAAAACACTAGTTGAAATCCTCAACATCAGCGGTAGGAAACCTATGGCTCGGGAGTCAGATGTGGCTCTTTTGATGACTGCATCTGGGTCTGACATTTCTCAACACAAAATGTATTTTTTTTTTTTGCTGACATTTAAAGTTAAACATTATAGAAATCACATTATTAAAAATAACGTTGAAAATATATAACTTTCGTATGCATTTTAATCCATCAATATTGTACCGCAATGCAGGTGGCTAGAGCCAATGCCAGCTGTCCTTCCTATATTTTTCAGGTCAGACATTAAAACTTTATTATTGGATAATGCGGTAGGTAGCCTAACCGGGTCATTGAGAGGTCAAGATATAATCTTTCCTTTTTTAATCAAATCCTCAGCTAGCCAAGTCTGCAGAGCAAACCCTTTTGACAAAGAAGATGGAGAAAAGAAAGAAAGATGCGGAGTATGGCGCTAAACCATGCAGCACCAGATGTTGCATTAATGGTAAGTAATAGTTGGCTTCAGTATAACAATGTTATTAAAAAAAATAAATTCAGAGACATATATTCTAAAATTGTTGGTCTTACTTAAAAATGCACACATTTAGTGATATTCAAAACAAATATATGGCTCTCACAGAAATACATTTTACAATATGTGGCTTTTACGGCTCCCTTAGCCAAAAAGGTTCACGACCCCTGATCTACATAGACAGCATTCGACTGTTTTTAGGAACCTGCTGCAAAAATAAAAGGAATGTTAGTCAAACATCCTTTATTTGACAGCATTCAGCCATTTTTAGGAACCTCCTGCAAAAATATTAGTCAAAGATCTTAATAAACAATGAAAATCGCTTTGCGCTTAAGGACTTAGGACAGGGGTCGGCATTCCGCAGCTCTTCAGCTTCCATGTTGCGGCTCTCACGCCGAGCGCTGTGATTACATTTTTTTTTAACACCGAGGTAATGTGCATTTCTGAAAAGAGTTTCAAATATATGACTCGCCGCAAGTCCGTGAACGCAGCTACACTGCGTTCTGATTGCTGATTGGATGAGCAAGGGAAGGGGGAGAGGCCAGCGTGTTCAGTTAGTGGGACACAAAAAAAGATTTTAAAAGTCATCTTTTTTATGTTAAAGTTGGCAATGTCATGTTTTAGATTTGACACAAATACTGGAACAACTCAAAAAGGCCTACATAGTTCCGTTTTTAAATATGTGAAAGCAGCTACACATGCACTCTGCACTTCTGTTTGGTGAATTCTGTTGATTTTAGAAAGATTAAAACTTTTAAAAGTTTATACGCTGTGCAATGTTTTGCGGCTACAGACTATTTTTCTTTACTGGACGAGGAGACAAAATGGCTCTGTTGATGTTAAAGGTTGCCGACCCCTGACTTGTCAAAGATCCTCTATATAACAGCATTCTGCTGTTTTTAATATATTCTGCAAATATACTGTACTAGTCAAAGGTCCTCTATTAGACTGGAGCGCACTGCTGTTATTAAGGACCAACCACATAAGCGTGAGTTAAATATCCTCTATATAGATAGCATTCAGCTGATTTTAGGAACCTGCTGAAAAATAACAGTCAAAGATCCTACAAATGACAGTAGTGCTAGTTCAAGATCTTGTATCCGATAAAAATCACTTTGCTTTTTTTTAAGGACGTAGAGCAAAAACACTAGTCAAAGATCCTCTAAATCACAGGCATGTCGTGCTGTTTCTAAGGATCAACTGCAAAAACGCTCGTCAATGACCTTCTATATGACAGCATTCTGCTATTTTTAGGAATCTTGTGCAGAAATGTGACTGAAAAAGCCACTGCATATATGACAGGAGAGTTCTGCTGTTTTTAAAGAGCTATTGCAAAAACAGTAGTCATAACTCCCATATGACAGTTTCCTGCTGTTTTTAGGAACCTGCTGCAAAAACGCAAATGAAAGTGCCTCTATATTACACAACAACTCTGCTGCTTTTAAGGATCTACTACAGTGCAAAAACTAGTTAAAGATCATGTAAATGATAGAATTCTGCTGTTTTTAAGGACTTGCTGCAAAACGCTAGTCAAGTTCCTATTGTTCTACATTTACCCAAAGTTAGATTATTTTATATACTTTTTAATGTCATGTACATTAACTGTTATATAAATAAATTTGCATGTGTCCTTTTTCCATATGGAATTAATGTGTAACATACGCAAAACTCATAGAAAAACCTTCAATCGAAGTCTACGTCACACACATAACCATCTGCATGTAGTATGTCGGTGCACTCACTAATCCTCCTGGATTGTGACGCAAACCCGCAATAAGGTAGCGTCTTACAATTGTAAATATGACTCCAAAAATAAACATTTTAGCTACAAATAATTTAAACCTTATTTGCGCGCGTCTGTTGACAGACATAACTTCCAAACTTCCACCAGACTAGCAGCTCGCTAGCTAGCTAACAGCTTTAAGCGTTTCTTACCAGAACAGAAGTCATCTTTCCTGCCGCTGGAGGCCCACCGAGGACAGCTTGAAGGAAGAGGACACCTGAACGTGTTTGTTAAGAGTGACACGGTTCTATTGAAGACGCCGGCTGGCTAACGTCAGCGCTCGGTTGAAGCTAGTCGTAAACTGCTTGGTAGGCTAGCATAGTAACAACAACAACGTTTCAGTTTACGCGCCGCTATTGGGCGCCCAGCTACCGGTCCGATTTCTTAAAGGGGACGTTGCACAATTTTCACAAATGACCACAAACTGAATAAATACACAAAAATACAATCATAGACAGTCGTTTGCTTTTTTAGCTTTTAGTTAATTGATTATTTAGCAAATTTGATAGCTTTTAATTATTTTAGTTATTTTAGTTATTTGGAAGTGCAATGCTAGCCTCTCACCACCAGATGTAAGCAGTGCACTCTTTTATGGGATTGAATCTTTAACGCTTTATTGTGTACAGCACTAATTAACTAGTTGACTTCGCCGAGGTACTCCACTGTGTGAAATTTCAAGGTTGACTACCTTTCAGGGTGACTATTTGAAAAACATCTTTTATTATTTGCTTTTTTCCCTTTCATACCGCTGCACTACAATATTTGGATTTCTTTTTGGCCAAATTAAAAATGTATGGAGTCAACCAATAGATAATACATTTTAAGCAATTAGTTTTTTTTATATTATATTAGTATATAAAAAGATATATTTGGATTTTTTTTGTGCCCAAATTTAACATAGATAATGCCAACCAAATAGATAGATAGATAATAGCTCAATTGAGAACAGCTTCTCATTTGCAGTGATGACCTGGCAAGAGCCCCAGCAAAAGTTAAAAAAACAAAAAAACAAAAAAAACAATTACAGTGCACATGAATCCAATTAAACACAGTTTTGAAGTAATTATTATTTTGATAATATAATATATTTTGAGTAATTTATGCCAAAATTTAAAGTATATTTGTATTTGTATTTTTTGCCCAAGTTAAAAAATATAAAGTCAACCAAATTATTATATATTATATATGTAGTTATTATTTTTGTATCATATTATATTAAAATACCTGTATATATTGATATATATTTTTATGAAACCAAATTAATAATAAAGCACACATTTAAAGTAATACTTATTTGTATATTATTTGTACTTTATGTTGGATGTTATATTGGATGAGTCGTCGTTAGTCTCTTGGGGTAATGAAAAGGTGATCCTACCCAGGAGTGGCCGGCCAACCAAAACTAGCCCAAGAGAGCAGCGACGACTCATCCAAGAGGTCACAAAAGACCCCACAACAACATCCAAATAACTGCAGGCCTCACTTGCCTCAGTTAAGGTCAGAGTTCATGACTCCACCTTAAGAAAGACACTGGGCAAAAACGGCCTGCCAGAGTTCCAAGACGGAAACTACTGCTGAAGAAAAAGAACAGTAAGGCTCGTCTCAATTTTGCCAGAAAACATCTTGATGATCCCCAAGACCTTTGGGAAAGACTCTATGGTTTTGACGAGACAAAAGTTGAACTTTTTGGAAGGTGTGTGTCCCATTACATCTGGCATAAAAGTAACGCTGCATTTCAGAAAAAGAACATCATACCAACAGTAAAATATGGTGGTGGTAGTGTGATAGTGTGGGGCTGTTTTGCTGCTTCAGAACCTGGAAGACTTGCTGTTTTAAATGGAACCGTGAGTTCTGCTGTCTACCAAACAATCCTGAAGGAGAATGTCAGGCCATCTGTTCGTGACCTGAAGCTGATACAAACTTGGGTTCTGCAGAAGGACAATAATCCAAAACACACCAGCAAGTCCACCTCTGAATGAAACTTTGGAGTGGCGTAGTCAAAGTCCTGATCTGAATTTTTTCTCCCTTAATAATGAAAAGTTTCATTTAAAAACTGCATTTTGTGTTCAGTTGTGTTGTCCTTGACTTGTCTTTAAATTTGTTTATGATCTAAAACATTAAGTGTGACAAAAATGCAAAAAAAAATAATCAGGAAGGGAGCAAACACTTTTTCACATTACTGTAAATACACTACCGGTCAAAAGTTTTACAACATCCCAATTTTTCCAGTTATTTATTGAAATTCAAGTGGTTCAAGTCCAATGAATAGCTTGAAATCGTACAAAAGTAAGTGGTGAAGTGGCAGAGGTTTAAAAAAAAAGGTAAGGTGACCCAAAAGTGAAAAATAATGTGTATTTCAGAATGATACAAAAAGGCCTGTTTCATGGACCACAAAATGGGTCAACAATTTAAAGCTGTTCTGCAGAAATGGAGGTTGAGCAAGCCTTGGAAGTTGGTGCAACTAATTCCTACACGTGTTCCAAGTTCTGAAGTACTTGTACCTCCTCTTGTTTTCGTAAAAACAATGTTTGGAACACACTGTGGTACTATACCCTAGTGAACACCAGTTGAACAGCATTGTACCGGAGAAAGTAATTTGTTGCCACAAAAATGGCAAGAAAAAGGGAATTAACAATGGAAGAAAGACAGACCATCTTAACACTTGAAAATGAAAAGAAATTGGAGTGTTCTAAACCTTTTGACTGCTACATGCTATAGCAGGGGTGTCCAAAGTGCGGCCCGGGGGCCATTTGCGGTCCGCAGCACAGTCTAAAAATGTAATTTAACACTTAAAAAAAAACAACAGCAGCAAAAATGGGAAAATCAATCAAAAGTCAAAATGCTAAGAAAAGAGCTGTAATCTAGCAAGGAAAAAAAAGTCATAATTTCACAAAAATAAAGTAATAGTAAGAGGAAAAATGTAATTTTAGTAGCATGGCGTTGAAATATTAAAGAAAAAACTATTTATTTTTTTTAGAGACAAAAACAATGAATAAAGTTGGAATTTTTGGAAACTTAGGTTGGGGGGAAATTTATAACATAGGAATAAAGTCAAAATATTAGGAGAAGAAAATCTATACAAGAAATGTTTGGAAAATTATACAAAAAAATTAACAGCAGAAATTTGACCAGAGTAGAGTCAAAATATTAAGAGAAAAAAAAAATTCTAATGAGAAAAAAGTTGCAATTTTATGAGAATGAACTTGTAAAATGAGGAAAATGATCATTTTAGTAACAATGTTGAAATAAAGAAAAATACATTATTGTTTTAAAAGACATAAAGTTAGAATGACGAGAAGAAAATTTACAAGAGGAAAGCTGAAATGGAAAAACAACCCAGCAGAAATGAAAAAAAACAGCTGTCATTTTACGGGAATAAAGTCAAAATATTAAGAAAAAAAAGTCATAATCGAATGAAGAACAAAAGTCGCAATTTTACGACAATAAAATTGTATTATTACGGAAAAAACATCATTTTTAGTAGCATTTCACCTACAGTATATTACAAAAGTGAAATGCAGTTTTTTCTTGAGATACATGTAACTTCTTAGCATATCTCCATGTGTTGGTTTACAAAATATCAAAGTGGCCCTTGCATCCTTTCACTTTTCACAATGTGGCCTTCGCTAGAAAAAGTTTGGACACCCCTGCACTATAGATAGATAGAAAAAACCTCCAAACTTTAAATGTGCTTCCTTTCCAGTAAAGCTTACACTTTGTTGCCAAAGATAATATCCTGAGGATTTATAGTGCAGATAAATATTGAAATACAATAAAGTCTATAGCAATGCCAGTTTCCAGGAGAGGAAGAGGAAACAAAGCAAGATACTGGAACAATCATTGAATACCAATAAATGCTCCAGTGGAGCTTTAAAGTGAACAATTGATTCTTCCCCTTTGTGAAAAGCGTCCCTGCACTTGTGTGGACTTGTTCATGTGCCCTGTAGCCAAATAGTTCTCTTCATATTTTGCTCCTTAAAAAGGAGCTTTGACCTTCATTCATGTCTCCTGTTATGTAGCCGTGCTGTTTGTGTTGCTCTCTTCATCCACTTAATTGTGCTACAGGTTTGAAAAGTATATTTTAATTTTAAAAAGAATATTTTTCCTACAGTGGCAATGGCGGGGGGAAATAATGAGCATGGCAAAAGGTTTGTCACATGAATGTGTTGGCAGAAACAGGCTTTTCTGCTGCAGTTTCTCAGAGAAGTGTTTTTGTCATACCTTCAGTCTGTTATGAGGACGTGTCTTTGTTATAAATGACTTTCAAGGCCTGCTTGTCAAGATAGAATGATATTTTTAGCACCACAACAAACCATGTACAGTATTTCCTGAAAGAATTACCAACAAATGGCGTGAATGACTTTTATTTTGAGACTTTGTGACATTTTGAGGGAGGAAAAGGAATAATCGATCTGACTTGGACTCTGCTCCTATCTTTTTGGAGTCATGCTTGTGTAATAAAAATAAACATAGACAAATTCTAAACAAAAAAAAAAAATCAATAATGCACCTACAACTATATTACACAATATTAGCTTAACTCTTTTGTTTCATTTCATTAAAAAAAAACAAAAAACATCATTATCCAAACTAATCATTTAAACCCTGGACAACATTCTTGTTATGATAATATTTTTTAGAATTTTCCACTGTCTGCGATTGGCTGGCGACCAGTCCAGGGTGTACCCCGCCTGTCGCCCGAAGTCAGCTGGGATAGGCTCCAGCATGCCCCCGCGACCCAAATGAGGAAGAAGCGGTATAGAAAATGGATGGATGGATTTTCCACTGTATGTGCATTTGATATACAACCTTTTTTTCACTTTCTTTACCTGTAGAGTCAACAGCAATGGGGAGCCTGAGACGGAAGATTGCGGTAAAAAGCATTTGATCCATCCGGTTTGACAACATTTGGAGTGAAGTCGTGTGACATTTACCGGAGGAATGTTTCCTTCTTTATGTTTCCTTCTTTGTGCGTGTAAATCCTTGTTCCTGATAAGAATTCGAGCAGGCGTGGACAAAGTCTGACACGGTGGCTTACTAGAGTGAAGGTTGCGTGCATCAAGGCAAAATAAACAACAAAGGTCACTCTTCAACAACACTGTACAGTAATGTGTATTTGTCAATTCATTCGTCCTGCAGTCAAATCCTTGACACGCAACCTTGTGTGTAGGTGGTGGTGGGGGGGTGGTGTATCTAAGCAAGGAGGCCAAGGATGGAGCGGAATGTCCAGCTGCTGAGTCTGGACATTGGCCAGTTTATGTCAGTGAGGGACCAGCAAGGGCGCTGCTGTGATCCAGTAAATCTCTCACTTGTGGAGGTAAAGGGTGGTCAGTCTGGGTGGCCCCATTGAGTTTACATGCTTGATGAGATACAATGTCCAACTGAACCCGGCACCACATCATTAGGTACATCTGCACAATATGTGGTTCAATACAAGAGTTGCTGCTGATCAGTAATCCCTCGCCACTTTGCACTTGGAATTTCGCGGCCTCACGGTTTTTAAAAAAATAAATCAATAAATCATGCTGTTTTGTGGCTGAATTCGGCCCATTATTTGTCAAAAAAATATGTATATTTAAGCAAATGTTAAATTTTTTTGCCTAAATGAAGCATTTCCAAGCATAAAAATTGCTAAATGAAGCAAAATACGACTATATGGCATTCAGAAGACGCATTCGAAGACGCTGTGGTATTCTACACTGGTCACTAGGTGTCAGTAATGTTCCTGTAATGTTCAGTGAGACACACAAGTAGCAGGTTTGAATGATCTCACAACAGGCACAATAATTCCTAACACGGACTACAGCTGCGGCTGTAACCCAAGCCATGCACCCCGCTCAGTTCCCCTCGCACCGGCATTCTTATTTTTGTCTTAAATGACTTATTTTCTGTTCTTATGTCGACTATATTGGGTAATAGGAGTGTAAAGGTGACCATATGGGTGTTAGTTCATGTCTAGATGATCCTAATAATAATAATAATAATATTATCAAATATTTAAAAAACATATTTTTTACACCGTACTATGTCAGGGGTCTAGTCTAACAAGAAAAAAGGTCGTAATTTTATGTGAATAATCTCATTTTAAAGTAATGACATTTTAGTAGCAGAGTTATAATAATAATAATATAATAATAATAAAATAATAAATAATATAATATTACAAATAATCAAATATTTGTAAAATTAAAAAAACAACAACAGAAAAAATGGGAAAAAGAGAGCACAGACCAAAGTTCATACTAATAATAGGCTTTTTCACCTAAATCACAAAGCGGAAATCAGTTCTTTCTTGAAATATATATAACTTGTGAGCATATCTACATGTGTTTCTTTATGACATATCCGCTATATGCCCTTGCACCATTTCATTTTTCAGTATGTGGCCCTCAGTGTAAAAAGTTTGGACACCCCTGCTTTATGTTCAACAATTGTATTTTTAATACACATTTACTCCACCATCTGCAAAATATGTTAGTATTGAAAAGTAGAGGTATACATTCATGATCCAGTCATCCAAAAACGAAAATATCCATGCCATTTAACATGCCCAGTGTTGGGTAAATTATAAAATATTATTATATAATATTATATAATATTTTTTATATCTTAAAAAATAAATTACTTACAGTTACTAGGTACTTTCCCAAAAAAGTAATTGAATTTAAATGTATCTATATTATATTTATTAGACAGACAATTTATATTTATTGTATTTTTTGTTACTCCCAACTCTGTATATAACAATACTGTGCATATATCTGTCTCTGTGTTGTATTTCCATTTCAAGTAAATAAAAAACAAGAAAAAGATCAGTCAAGTGTACCTGCATATTTTCCTGCAATTTAAATACAAAAATAGAATGGCATGAAAAAGATGTTTGCAGGACCTGTTAGGCAATGGAATTCTCATACAAACAGGAACCGGAAGTGGTAACTAAGCTTTCTTATGGGGACTTTCTTGTTGCATAGTTGCAGCATATGTTCAGCAAGAACAGGCGTGTCTTTTAAGCGTGTTTGCCAACACAACAAGGGCGGTTGCACAATCCTGTATTTACACGCAAGCATCGCGTCAATTCATCCCTAAAAGGTGATGGGTTTGATTGGTTTTACTTATCAGACCTTGGCGTGCAACTCATGCTCGCTTCATCTTAGTAGGAGTCACATGATCACATTCCTGGAGGCCCCAAGGACATACAGGAAGGAAGGGAGTACATAAGGCCAGATAACGACTTTAAAGCCAAACGCCTTGTCTAGAAGGACACGGCCAAATTGACTTCCTAAATGTGCACATGATACGTCTTATTTTGCTGCTCTACTGATCCACTGAGGTTACCTCTCTTCTCGTTCAGCGTGATAACATGACCAGGTGTCATTTCAAAGAAAATTCACCTTGAAAGATGATACCTGAGTCCCAATAAGGGGTGTATTGTTTTCCCAATGCAGCTGCAAAGACAGGAAGCAAATTTTTCACTGGAATTATTATTATTTTCTAAATCAGCTCCATACCAGAGCATCACATGATGACAAGGTTGTAGATCAAGCCACAAGATGTGGCGATGTGTTCATACCAGTGGTGTGCAAAGCAAATCCTTCTCTGCTGGCCTAAACACTATTGGTACAATGTACTTCTTCTGTATTTCATGTTTCACCAGCTCCGCAGTGCTGGCAGCCCAGACACATCATTGATACTTATTACTCAATTGTGATGCCAGCCATGTAGACAATAATGGCTGTGTGTTGATTCATTTTCAGTGGATAATAAATATATACCGCCCTACAAGCTGTACACTGATAACTCTAAAGTACTGTATATATTATTTCTAGGGTTGTCCCTTGAGCAGATAATAATCAAATGTTTGCTGACATGTTTTTCAGATCTAATTCTGCTTCAGCAATCTTTAAGATAAGTGATGATGGGGGAAGGTGTATGCTTGCTGCTGTTGTTGGTTTTGTGACCCTTGTGGTGTTTCATTTTGTGGATGTGGGTTGGGGTCAGATTGCATCGCAACACTTATGTCACCTCCATACAGGACAGTGGGTTAGTAGGTTCGCTCACTCCTTCCTAGGCTGACACAAAGTGACAAATTCAAATGGGTGTAGTAGCGGGTTGGTAGTAGTGAGCATGCTGTATTGTTCGTGTAAGACCAAAATGTTAAGAATTTTTTTAGGGATTCTGTTAAATTCTTAAATCAATTGTAAATAAACATATTAAACCAAAAATAAAATAAATATGTAACAACATATACATGTAATTACATGTAATATTTAAAATGTAAAATCTTTTACATTTTTTTCATAATATCCAGCCACTGTTAATGTCTATTTTTTCTTTTCATAATTACAGCACATAGCTTTTTAAAAGGTCTGTTTTTGAATAACTGCTACTGTATGTTTGCATTTCCTTCAGGATCAATAAAGACTGCGTTTCTATGAAAAGCAAGTAGAAAGACAAGTCCAACATTCTGTATGTCTAACAAAGATCAGTGGATTAAAACAAAGCGATGCTGACATTTGTAAAACTTGATAAAGGCTGTGAACTCGTCATGAAGCAAGCTTGTGTGAATGCAACTTGCTTCACCAGTATTCCAGCAACCCGAGCGTGCTTATTAGTCTCCCCTTTTGGGTGGCGCCCGCTCAATGCACAATGGAGAGGTTTTACACCCAGCCAATGGAATGGTAACACTATACTTATGTTTGCGTGCTGCTTTCTATTCAAATAATTGAAAAGCTTATAATATGGAGCGATAAGCATGTTGCATTGGAGGACTGGCAGGTAAAAGTTATCATGCGGTTCACCTTCATGCTAACCAGTTATTGAATCCACACACAACATACTGTTTTTCAGCTCATATTTAATTTGAAGCATATAGAATCTCTGAGTATATAGTATTTTAAATAGTGTTTGAGACATTATGACATTTATAGGAATGAGCGCGTTTGTGTCATCTGGGCCCCAGCGTTGATGATTATGCATGGGCTGAGATCGGGTGGCTGAGGCCGCTGAAGTACGACTTCTCTCTCTCGCTCATCAGCTCAAAGTGCAGAGGCTGCTGGCAGAAGTTGCACTCGGCCGACGAGTGGGGCTTCAGCTCCAGGCCCACCTCCTTCCATGTGTGCACCAGCCTCTCTGTACGCAGGAAAAGGGGAGCGGTTTATTTGGTATTTTTATATGAACACATCCTGCCTCCGTGTTATTGTGGGAGCGCTATGACATACTATATCTTTTTTTTTTTTTTTTTTACATGGTCTGAAACTATGCTAGTGTTGCACATCATCTAATTCAGCGAATTATTTTGCTTTCGTTGTAAATTTCTATTTCCACTTTTAGCGCTAACATTGTATGCCAACATCTCAAGTTTGAGCTAACAAATTATTAGAGGTATTCTTTAGGACAAGCTAAAGCACATCCCTCGGTTGATTTATAGTCGGGTGTGGCATTTTTTCACTACAACGTATTGACATTAATAAATCAATTCAGAATCTTACCATATTTTCTGGACTACAAGTCGCATTTTTTTTCATGGTTTGGCTGGTCCTGCTACTTGTACTCCAGAGCAACTTACAGTATATGTTTTTTCACACTGACAGTCGCGAGGGTGCTGAAGGCTTGTGTTAAAATGTTAACAATGTTAACAATGTTAACATCAACTTATAAAAGACAAGTGAGGCCCTGTCTATACAAATATGAATATTTTAACTGCATATTTTTCTATGCGTTTTGACCTCTCATCACATGCATACTGATGTTTTTGTCCTTAACTCAAGTTTTGGAAAACTCTACGCGCAAAAGGCGCTATTGTTGGCTTCGGAGGACGATATACTGCTGCTGCTTTGCTCGTCAAACAGCTACGACACCCCCTGCCAATGATGGCTATTTGGGACAGGAGCCAATCGGGCCTCTAGCTGGTGGGACACCTTTCACAAGGAGATCGTTATTTTGGAAGAATGGTGTGGGAATGTTAGAAAGGAGTTCCTTCTTAATCGGTAAAATGAACTACACTTCACAGCATTGTGGTGATAACATCTGCTACCGGCGAAAAGCGGAGGGTACTCTTAACTGCAATGAAGAAAACCAAACTAATTGCGGGCTAAAAGCTAGATGGCCACAGCTAGAGGAAAGAGTTCTCAAATGGGTTCTTGAACAACATGCTGCCAGGCTCAGGTAGGTGCCAAGGTGATGAATATAGATGACTTTGCGGGTTGTTTAGGCTATAGTTGTCTGAATAGCTATGTTAAGTTAACATACGACCTAGTCACGTTACGTTAACAGACGCCTATTTAGAGTGTTGTTCCCCATTTTATTATAACTTGCCTTTCAAGATGAAATGTCTGTTCTTGGTCTCTGATTTTATAAAATAAATGTCCCCCCAAAAATGCGACTTATAGTCCAGTGCGACATATAGGTTTTTTTCCTCTTCACTGTGCATTTTTGTCTGGTGCTACTTATATCCCGGAAAATATGGTGTGTTGTATTAAATTGCATCAAGGCTTACCAACGAAGTATTTCATCATCTCAGGGGTGTGGTGAGGTGTTGGGGCAATACGCAGAAGCTCCTCCCCTTTTGCCACTGTGGGATAGTTGATGGCCTGCACGTAGATATTATGGCGACTCATCATGATGTCGCACACCTCAGTGTTCTTTTCAGCGTTGGACACCTAACACACCAACACCAGGAAGTTAGGACTCAGGCTCCGTTTCAGTAAACTGCAAGACATCATTGACAGTGACATACCCGCACTGGGATGATGTGGCTGGGACAGTGCACCACAGGAAGCCCGGAGTCCATCAGCATCTGTCTGAGCAGCTTGACATTGCGCTGGTGCTTGCGCCTCAGGGTGCGGCCCTCCTCGCCCTTGAGGACCTGGATGGACTGCCTGGCGCCGGCTAACAGCATGGGCGGTAACGAGGTGGTGAAGATGAATCCGGCGGCGTAGGAGCGTACCGTGTCCACAAGGGCGGCCGTACTGGCGATGTAACCACCCACGCATCCGAATGCCTTGCCTGGAGGAGGAAGGTGACATGTAATGTTTTTGTAACGTTTTTGTTTTAAACTTAACAAAAGACTAATTAGTAAAAAAATAAATATAAAAAAAATTCTTTATTAAATGGCAAAAATGTAGAGCTCAGATTGACCTACTAAAAAATGTATGCTGCATGCCTGGGACAGAGTGCAATTCAATCCTCTGGTCTCTTAGCAACAACAGATCAGCTAACAGTTCATTTAAGCCCTCCAGCAGATTGGGTGATATGCCTAAACACTTGTTGGGGGGATATGCCTAAACACTTGTTGCATTTAAGATATAAGGGCAAAAACACATTATGATAAGTGCGGGATGTCATGCTGACCCAGTGTCCCTGAGATGATATCCATCTTGTGCATGACGCCGTCACGGTCTCCAATGCCGCCTCCCCTGGCTCCGTACAGACCCACAGCGTGCACCTCGTCTACGAATGTGATGGCGCCAAATTCGTGGGCCACATCGCACATCTCCTCCAGCGGGCACACTGCACCTGTCATAAGGAAAAACAGAGCTTTTAGTCGAACGTTACAACACTATAGTGAATGCCACAAATACACATGATTCACGGGAGACTGACCATCCATGGAATGGACGGTCTCAAAGGCGACGATCTTGGGTTTGGTGGGATCTCCCTTCTGCAGCATCTCTCGAAGGTGAGCCACGTCATTGTGGCGGAAAATGAATTTCTTGGCCCCACTGTTCCTGATTCCTTGGATCATCGATGCATGGTTGCCTGCATCGGAGTAGATCTCACAACCTACAACAAGGCAGAAAAGTTACTACAGTTTGAAGATTTACAAAATGCGAGATTGACAGTACAGAAAACTACCTGGCAGCATCTTGGCCAGAGTGAAGAGGGTGGAGTCATTGGCCACAAAGCAGGAAGTGAAGAGCAGTGCGGCGTCCTTTTTGTGGAGGTCTGCCAGCTCTTGTTCCAGCTCCACGTGGAACTTGCTGGTCCCAGAGATGTTCCGAGTGCCTCCCGCCCCGGAGCCATGCTTTCGCAATGTATCCCTGAAGGAAAATTGAAGGAAAACAAACTCAATTCTGAGTGGTACAGCCAAAAACAACAACATAAATGTTACATGACAAACAGCAGGGGATAGCGGTTTACTTATGGTGCACACCTTTTCAGCCCTTCTAATTTCAGATATAAGACGGTCTTCTTTCAAACATGTGTGCCTGGGTGAGAATCTCAATTTCCATGATCTTTGATTTCTTCTATGTCTTCTTCCAAGTGCTCATTAAGCGATATGGCTTCTTTTCCATCAGCAGTCTACATTTCAAATAGTTCAGTTTTGTAATTTTCACTTGCTGTCATTAATTTACAATAGTTCCTATAGAGGTTAGCGAACTCCACCCGGAACTCTTTCTTCTCTCTAGCATCAAATTACTCCTCCGACTAACCACAGGTGTATCTTGAAACACCTGTGGTCTGTGTGTAAACCAACACACCTTGGCCATGGCGACAACAGACGCATTGCCAATGAATGACAAGTGGCTTTCAGTTATAACAAGCATCCTCTTTCAGTTCTCTTTGTGTCCTTGAAGGGAAAAATAAGCCTACAAGCATGCTTATGCACTAACCAACTACATTTAAGACACCCCTCACATTTCAGCACACATTTTTATGTCAGTTATCTTCTCAAAAGGACAATACCATAGAAATTACATTTTTATATACCGTACTTTAAAGTAGTATGTGCACAGCTTGTGAAGCCTGCAAATGACAACACAACCATTGTATAAATAGCTGGCAACACACTACCTACAATATTTTGTCTTGCTTTATGCTCTGTGGAGGCTGACGGCACTGAAGAGCTGTGGTTCATTGAGGGGGAACATGAATTCCAACATGTATGGCTGTCAAACATGCCAAAGAGCCCGAACCGCACACCTCCATGAGGATGAATGCCTTGCTCAGGAAGCTGAACGCACATGCTGTACACTGACTACTCTAAAGTGGGTATCACAAAATGTTTGCTGAATGTGAGACACTGTGTAGGGCCTGGTCAGAGTGGTATTTTCTATCAAACTCACATGATGGATTGCACCACCCAAGGGTGTCGACTCATGCCCAGATAGTCGTTGCTGCACCACACAGACACCTCCCTCTTTTCCTCCAAGGAGGCGGTGAAGTCGTCAGCCATGGGGAACTCACTCGCCAGACGGTTGACCGTTTTGAACACGCGGTACGTATGGTCGCTTCTCTTCTCCTCAATCTTCTTCTCGAAAAAGCCATCGTAGTGGAAGCGAGACGCTGTCGGAGTGATGAAGAGGAAGACCGTTTTATCGCAATGCAACCCGTGTGCTGTAAATGGTTTCATCATAAAACTACCCAACCACAAACTTACAGCTGCTTGGCAAATTGTCCTGCAGCAAGTGGGACACCATCTTAGGTCGCTGCTTTAGGAGGCTTCTCATAAGGCCCTCGCTGGTGCTGGCCAAGGACGGCTTCTTCAGCTGGTCAGGGGACACCTCTAAAATGAGTTTTAAAAAAAAAAACACAAGGTTATTTGTTTGCTGCAATGCTACTACTCTGCTATGCTGTCACTTGTGTGGATTTGAAGCAACTGTGTCAAAATTCACTGCTTGGCCGCAACCAGCAGAGACACTGTTGAATCAAACTTTTTGCTCGTTAGTAGTGATGGGTCCGGGAACGTTGACGTGTCGGCGCATGTGTCGAGCTCAAAGAGCGAAACCCCTTGTTGGTGAGCGCAAAAACGTATTTTCCTGAATAAAAAACTATGTATAAAAAATCTCTTCCGTGCCTTAAAGACAATATATACTATATAATTGAACAATATCAAAGCTACTTTGAACTTGGATTCAATCATTTTAATATTATTGCTTATAGTCTTTGAATGTGATTTTGGACTGGGACAAAAATTTTACGATGAACCTTATGGTTCAGATGGGGCCCGCCCCATGCCCCCATTACGAACTACCTTTTTTTTTTTTTTTTTTTTTTAAATAAAGACACTATGGTTGGGAACCAACGTGCACCCTCTGCCTTGCGAGGGAGCAGCATGTACCCCTACACTATAAGAGACTCTCGACGACTCTTTAGTCAGTATATATTTTATACCAACTTAGAACCTGCAAGACATGCTGGGTAACTTCCTGTTGAGAAAGTGTGCATGTAAAGCTACCCAGTATGCCTTGCGGATTGTAAGTTAATATAAAATAGTATTGCTTTACATGTACAGTATATTAGTGTGCAAGCGTTTACTTCAATACCCACATGGTCCATCCGGTACAGTTACATTGTGTTTCACATGTGGTACCTGTGTTATTTTTGGTTGCACCGTCGGAGTTCTGTTTCAGTCAACCACAGAACTTTAGTATCTAAGCAGGTCTTACCTTTCTGAACAGTGCGGACTTCCTGAACATCTTCTTGGAACTCCATGCCAACCTGGCGGACCAAGCTGCTGTTCTTCTGGCCCATCTCAGCAGCCAGGAAGGGGCATTTGGAGGCTGCAGCCTGACCAGAGGACAGCATGGTGTGGCCAGCAGGCAGTTTGGTCTCCATCTCTGCTTTGGGGCCTAGAAGAAATGTTGCCCTTAGATACAGTATGAAGCATAACGATGTCGCTGAATCGTGAAGTACTCAACTCACCTTCTGCAGTGGTGGTCTTCTCAGTCCTTTGATGAGAGGATGACGACGAACACAGGGCCCGTGCCAGGGGCGGGGCCATCGGCTTGGAGGCCAACTCCATCATAATGGGGCATCGCTGGGCATACATGACCAGAGAATTCCTGGGTTGCTGCATGAAGGCTTGGGGCACGCGAGCCAGGAATGGACACCGGCGCACAATGACGTCCATCATGATTGTCACACACAACTTCTGAAAGAGACAAAGGAGGGAAACATTCACATACTAGGTTTCCAAATACATTCATTCATACATCTGTGGCGGGCCACTACAAACAAAAAACTATTTTACCCATTCGTGTTTTGCATCATGGCCAATTATGGCATCTACAGTGAATTAAGGGTGTGGCACTTCACAACACAGGCACTAACTCTCTATCAGGCTGCTTCTACGAATGCTTACTCTCATAGGAACACAACTATATAACATCAATATGTCTTTAAAATGTCTTATGTAATCTGAACCATGATGACAGCGACAATCTCCTCTTTTATAATAAACTTTGCTGACAATCTAAAATCAACAGATGTACGACGAAAATTGTCTTATGTTGCCAAGACTACACTTCTTCCTTGTTAGTAATGACTTCTTGAAGGTCGAGGGAAATGAATGAGGCAGTAAAAACGGATCTGTCAACACTTATCTCAATGTAAACATTTAAAAAAATGTATCCCTGGGGCTAGTTATTTTACTTTCTAACTTAGCCATTTCGTCGCTTCTTAACACTGGTACTACCTGATTATTCCTCAAGTAGCGAACATTTATTACAAATTACACTGTCACCCTGTTGAGTAAGGTGTAAATATCAAAATTTTACTCCCTAGTAACGAGATACGGGTGAGAACACTGAGTAAATGGGGACGTGTGGTCCTTGCTGTTTGACCTGGCTACATGTTAGCTAGCATTATGATTAGCCACCCTGGGAATGATGGCGGCGGTTAAGAAGTGGAAAATACTACACAGGAAAACAACTTACCGATTGAAGAAAAAAATCTAAATAAATGATAACGTCCTTCCTTTACGTTGACCCGAAGAGATGAGCACGCACAGCGACACACAGGAATTGTGGCAGGAAAAACAAGTTTGAACACTTCGTTATCCTACACTGAGGACGAACGAGAAGGACGCGGATGTACCGCTGCTTAAATAAGGGCTGCCTGAGCGACTAACGTGAAGTCTCGCGAGATTTTGTCAGCTGTGAGTCATCCTCGTGAATTTCCCGGAAGTAGATAAAACCAAAGCCTCATAAACACGACTCTTCTCCTTGTTTATACTTTTAATATACTTATACTTTTAAGTAAATAAAAATAAATGAATACTATAATAATAATGAATAAATGAAGAAAAAAATGTGTGACAGTATAACAACAATGTAATAGTGTAACAACAACATTAATGGTAATAGAAATGGTTTAGTTTATTTCAAGCATGCTTAACAACATACATGATTAGGCACGTCACATAAACATTACGGTATATGTTTTCTCACGAATGATGGTTTGTCCCCTCAGGTACTCCCTATGCTCACCTGTTAGCATTTATTAATTGAGAAAGAATAAAAATATGTTAACTTATGCAGTTTTGAAAGAAAAAGAAAAAAACGAAAGAAAAATACATCTACCACTCAACTTGAACTACATGCTCGAAAAGGAGTAGGAAGACACGTACATTTATTTATTCCTACCCCTTTACTTGTGTGTCTAACAACTACCAATATAATACATTACATACACCCCGGGGCATTCGTACACAACATCATCCTACATACACACATTTATAAATATGCACTGGCAAGAAAAAGTATGTGAATCTTCTTGAACGCCACGGTTTTCTGAATAAATTTGTCATAAAATGTGATCTGATCTTCATCTAATTCAATGCTTCTCAAATTGTGAGGCGGGCCCCCCTGGGGCGAGGGTGAAGGAGGACTTTCGATATTAATGCAGACCTTCCAACATGTATTAATTTGTCGTACTCAGCATGCAATTTCACTCTTGAATACGCTTGTATGCTTCACTGCTCTCCATTTTGTTGCAAAAAAAAATTCTTTCCCCCCGTGGGAGCATGACAGAAAATAATTGAGAATCACTTATCTAAGTCAAGGGTAATGACAAATATAATTTTAGCATTTCTTTGATCTTTCGTGTCTTTATTGATACAACCAAAAGACACGATAGTGCTTGTGGAAAAAGTACTGTATGTGAACCCTAATGACTAAACAAAACTATTTTATACTAATTCATAACCCTCAAGGTATGCTGGTTAATTTAATGTTGGGGAAGTGTGCACATGGGCTTTCCAGCATGCCTTGCAGATTGTAAATTTATATAGAATAGATTGTTTACCTCAAAAATGCAAAACGGAGTCAGGTATTTGAACACCTGGAGTCGCATTAAGATGGCCGGCATGGCTCAGGTGGTAGAGCGGTCGTCTCCCCACCTGAAGGTTGTGAGGGTTTGATCCTCCATCCTCCCGTGATCGTGTCGAAGTGTCCTTGGGCAAGATACTGAACCCCCAGTTGCGCCTGATGCTGCGTCATCAGTACGTAAATGTGCTGGCAGTGTCAAAGCCCTTTGAGTGCCTTTGAGGCACAATGCAAGTGAAAGACCATTTACCATAATTAGTTTGAAGGTGTGGCTTACAGCTACCTAGACTAATATTATACAACTTTGTTTAACTTTGTGTTTAACTTTGTTAACACCAAACATGTAACTTTAGCAACTATTTACAAATAGCATGCTGGGACGCCTGAAGCACTCACAGCGGAGACACAATTTATGGCAACATCCTTGCAAGAACAACATCAAACATCCAAACAACGTAAAAACAACAGCTGACAGAAAGTTTCAATCGCATTGAGGCCACTACTCACTTCTGTCCAACGTAACATCCTGTTTTTATTTTGAATATATGAAATGAAGGCCATTTGGATAATTAATAACTGCTACTGTAACTATCACGTACTGTGCAGGTAATGTGCGAGCTTAGTTTATGTGCATATTTAATCCGGAGAAGGAAGAAGTAGTTATAAAAAGCAATTACATGATACACTATGATCACATGTATTACTCTGATATCGACGGCTAAAGAGCAAGCCTTACTCACATTGCAATCCAAAAATGCACCTCTGCACAAAATAAAACCAAAAAACTGAGTTTTACTTTTACTTTACTAGTTTTTAAACACTTTGAGTTCTGTGCCATGCCCCATTATGCAACCCGCCTGTCATATGGGTGATTTAAGTAATTGACACTTTACAGCACAGAAATGAATGAAAGAATCCAAGGGCCACTTTGATATTTTGTAAAACATATGCTAAGAAGCGATATATATTTTTTTTTAAAACTGCATCTCAGCTTTGTCATATAGGTGAAAAAGTATTATTAGCATGAACTTCACACTTTGCGTGTTTTTTTCCCAAATTTTGGAATTTTTTCAAAAAATGTTTTCATCATTTTTTTTAGTGTGACAAATATTTCAACTTAAATAATCTTCATAAATGTACTTCTCATAATATTTTAACATTTACCCCAACCTAATTTTCCAAAAATTACAACTTTATTTTGTTTTGTTTGTTTCTGACTTTTAAAAAATAATTTTTTAAATTAAATTTTTATATATTTTACTCTACACTACTAAAAATACATTATTTCCCTCATTATATTACGAGTTTATCTCATAAAATTAAGACTTTTTTCTGTTAATATTTTTACTTTATTCTCGAAAAATTGCTTTTTTGTTCTTATACTCGCATAATGTTTTGACTTTATTCAAATAATACTATAGCTTATTCCTGAACCAAATTTTCAAAAAATTTTAACTTTTTGTTTTGTTTGATTTTCATATTATGACTTTTAAAAAATAACGTCTTTTTTCTTTGACATTCCACCTTTACACTACTAAAATGATGTTATTTTTTCCTCTTAATATTATGACGTTTTTCTCATATAATTACAACCTTTTCCTCATTAGATGACAATTTTTTATCTTAATATTTTGACTATTCTTACAAAACTACTGATGATTTTTCCATCTTTGCTGTTTTCTTCTCTTTTTTTTAGTTTTCTTGTTAAATGATATTTTAAAAAAATGCCCTGGGCCACTAAACAAACAGCAGCGGCCGCAAATTGCACCGGTGTCGCACTTTGAGCAAGATTATACAATTTTACTATAACTGTTACCTATTAATGAGAAAAGGCTTACAAAATGGGTGAAATAGGGACGTGTGGTCCTTGCCGTTTGACCCGGTTACATGTTAAATGATTCACATTAAGATGAACATTGAAATAGAAAACGAGGTGCGGAAGTATTGTCGCATTTTACTGCTTCATCAGAGAGCACACCCATCCAGCCAGCCATTCATTTTCTATACCACTTGTCGTCATGAGGGTCACCGGTACGCTGGAGCCTGTACAGTAAATAGGCACACCTTAGCCTTGCTTTATTTGCATGCACTTCTGGAAATTTCTGCCATGTGCATTTCCTCTCATTCTGTGATGTTTTGCTGCTCTCTGCTGGTGTCTCTTATATATTATATTTTCAGACTGGTGGTTGCAAATTGTAGATACACGAGTGCTGCGGCTCAGGCATACCTGTTCATATTTGCATTCTGGAAAAAGAAAGGACCCCCAATATCACATATTACTATTTTTTTTCCCACTTGGAACGACTCAATCTTTTAAACCTACTTCTGCCTGAACTGTACATCCATCCAACCATTTTCTATGCCGCTTTTCCTCATTAGGGTCGCGGGGGTATGCTGGAGCCATATCACTGTTTAATTGTATTTTGGGGTATATAACCCTTTTAAGGACAGTATGTTTACATAACTTCACAGTTTTTTCCTATTTGTAAAAAATAAGCTAATGTAAAAACACACATTCAGAGTTAGTTTTTTTTTACACACACACCATTCCAGACATCCATAGACACACACACACAAACACACACACACACACACACACACACACACACACTTATCATTTCAGTAGCAAGATACCTTTGCAGAAAACAGTTGAAGGTTGGAAATGTTGCTGAATGCTTTGAATGGGAAAAAATAGCGCCATGTGGTGCACAAATATCCATCCATCCATCTTCTATGCCGCTTATCCTCACTAGGGTTGCGGGGGTATGCTGGAGCCTATCCCAGCTGACTTCAGGTGAGAGGCGGGGTACACCCTGGACTGGTCGCCGGCCAATCGCAGGGCACATATAGACAAACAACCATTCACACTCACATTGGTGGACAAATATAATAATAAAAATTTAAAAGCCAGTAGGTCAGATTGAAATCACAACATAAAAGGACTGCCTTTATCAAGATAAATGTGTGATAAAAAATGATATTTTAAACGTAAAATTTTTGGTTGTGAGGAGAAAATGTGTTTTTGTTGTCTAACCGTGAAAGCATTGCCCTTATAAGGTTAATTTAAGGAGCAAAGAGGATGATTTTCATTAATATTCATTCAATCAACACATCCAAAATGGCTTGAAAAACTAAACTGAAGGGCAACAACAAAATGTCCCCAGGATCTCTTGAAATCAAAATGTAATATGGAATAAATGCATTGTATTTATTTTTCTTTTGTAAATTACTAATAAAAATGACTCAATATGTCATCATTTGCACAGTAGGACGATAGACGAAATGGCATCGATGTTACCGGAATTGTGGGCGGAACTACACCGGAGTGAGACACGTATTCGACCATAGACGATCTTGTGGTCTGAGAAGGCTGCTTCCTGTGTTTGTGAGAATCCTCCTGCCTGGCACCTAGAAGAAGGAGCCGCCATGGCGTCAGGCCTGTCCGGTGTTGTCCTCTTGGCCTTTTGTGCCATTTTGCCCGCCTGTGTATCGGGTAAGTTGTAAATTAAAAGAACTAATAATGGACATCTCGTCGTCGTGCTTGGATGCTGTCGTTTGCTATTGTTTCAGTCACAGCGGTATGTGTGTGTGGACCACGAAGACGCCTCAAAACAGAGCAAAGTCTTATCTCTGTCGAAGATGTTAGCTACCTAAACGAAATGATTTCTGGACATTTACATACATTGTTTGGCTTAAAAGAAATGATTTGACCTAGAACTAACCAGGCACTGTCTTTGGGCGTTACTTTCCGGACATTAAATTAGGTACACATGTCCACCCTCATTGGATACGATACTATTAGTTTGCATAGTATTATTTATTTTAGAAACGGCGTTCAAAGTTACGGCTGCAACAAAAGACATAGTTTGAAAATGTAACATTACGGTATCACCAATATAGAGTATTATGTAAATTGGTTGGTCAGAGGCTATGTTGCTAATGTTAGCATGTCTAAGTACTATTTCTTTCTTGAGCCTGCTGCACACGTAAATAAATACGTTTTCGAGTCTTATCTAGATGTCATTGAACCCTCACATAGGGCAATGACAAAAAATACATTTAATTCAAATTTTCAAGAGAGACCTGACATAGTCCCTGGGGTGACCTGCGAGGGGCAGCAGTGAGCCACCGGGTACCAAGACTGCCGAAATATAAAAAGAAGCAATCATAATCGTTAACTAGGGATGAGTGATACCACTGATTCAGTTTCCGATCTGATAGAGTAAAATTCAGAGGTTGGTATCGGCGATACCGATTCGATATGAATACTTTGTGCAAACTCATCAAATGTGTCTGGTAAATTTAAAAAGGTTGGATATTTCATATCATAGCATAAAGAATACAAGACATTTATTGATTAAATACATTATTAATTTAAATATCATCTTAATTTTATTATTATTTATTTATTAATTTTAGACCCTGAAGTATATAGCGGTAGTGGGGTGATTTACAATATAGCCAAGCCAATATACAACAACAGGAAAACAGAACAAAATCATATAAAATATGTGAAAATGGCATTTTAAGCAATAAAAAAAAGGAAATACCGTAAGTAACACAGTAAAAGCATTAAAATAAATGATTAAATATTAAGACCTACTGTTTCAACAGACAAACATTTCAGTCAAACATTACCGGTACCTCAAATGACAGAAGTCTCAATATTTTGATTTGACAATTGATTTTAGAGCATGAAGGGCTGGTATTGGAAGTATCAATATTTTAGCATCGATCTGCACATCACTACTGTTGGCTTATCCACTAAGTTTGTTTGCCGACGATATTGCGGCGGGGCTTGAAAGACACATGAAATAAACACTTGTGTTTATCTTATTAAGACTTAAACAAAAATGTAAGAAAATAAAATTTAATGATGCCTAACGAAAGTAGTGTATACAAAATTATGTACTGTGTAAGCGAACCACTTTATCGTAAGACTAAATAAAACTATACTAATAATAATAACACAGTTTGATGACATGTAAAGGAAATGGGGCGCATACAAAAATGGGCAGAAGCGATACTAATTCAACATTCTTGAACTGCCATACAAGTGTAAAAGTAAGTTAAACAATCTATAATGAGACTAAATAAAGCTAAAATATGTTGTTTTATAGCCTGATATGTGATGTTGGGGCTGTGAAGTCATGTTGCTTGTCTTTGTGGTTTCTTATAGCGGATGATAAAGCCTGTCTATCGTACACCGATTTATCAGGCGTGCATCATCCATACGAGCGATGTTACACAGGATTCTGCTGTGGCATGTGCACTTCCAGACGATGCTGTACCAACACTTTTCTTCGTTTTTCCGAGGATCGTCAAGAAGACTGGTAATGTGCTTTTCCACCTAAAAACTTTGTTTTTTCGTATTTTTCTTTTGCATTTGTCCTTGCACCTCTCAGGAACCTCCTGTAACAGGAACTATTGGTTTTCCTGTGCACGACCACCACCGTGCAGCTGCAACCTACTGGAAGTCCCCCATTTTTTCACTGTCGTGCAAGCAGATCAACAAATCTGTTTGTTTTGTAAAGTTACAGTATGTGTTCTGTAGTCATCAGAGTTTGTGTGATTGAGATGCATTTCACAGTGGAACATTCGAAATCATTTTTACCATATGAAATAACGAAAGTTAATTCAAGATTCAAGATTCAAGAGAGTTTTATTGTCATGTGCATAGTACAACAGCAGTTACACCATGCAATGAAAATCTTATTCTGTTCATTCTCCCAAGAAAAGAAAGAAAACAAATGAAAGAATAAGAACATAAGAAACATAAACACATAAACATATATACCAATAAATTAAGCAACAACAACAGAAGAGACATTAATACAAGTAAATAATACAAATAAATAAATAAATAAATAAAGTGCTATGAGTGTGTGCGTGTGTTGCGTGCGGCGTGTGCGAGTGCTTCGTTGAGGAGCCTGATGGCCTGTGGGTAAAAGCTGTTTGCCAGCCTTGTGGTCCTGGACTTCAAACTCCTGTAGCGTCTGCCTGACGGTAGGAGTGTGAATAATGAGTGTTGTGGATGTGTGCTGTCCTTGATGAGGTTGTGTGTTCTGCGTAGGACTCTAGATTTATAAATGTCTTGCAGTGAGGGGAGGGCTGCCCCAACAATGTTCTGTGAGGTCTTGATCACCCGCTGGAGTGCCTTCCTATCACGTGTTGTACAGTTACCGTATCAAACAGTGATGGAGGCGGTAAGGACACTTTCGTGCATCTGTAGAAGCAACTAGGGATTGTGGTGGACATGCCAAATTTCCTCAGTCTTCTCAGGAAGTACAGTCTCCTTTGGGACTTCTTCAGAATTTGTTGGGTGTTGTGAGACCAGGTGAGGTCCTCGCTGATGTGTGTGCCAAGGAACTTGAAGGTTTTCACCCTCTCCACCTCAGTCTCATCAATAAACAGGGGTCTATGCGGCTCCTTTTCCCTTGTTCTTGGGTCGATGATCATCTCTTTAGTCTTATCTGTATTGAGAAGGAGATTGTTATCACGACACCAAGCTATGAGGTCCGCCACCTCTCTTCTGTATGATGTTTCAACACCACCAGTGATCAGTCCGATGACTGTAGTGTCATCTGCAAATTTAATGATGCTGGTGTTGTTCTGGGAGGCCACGCAATCATAGGTGAAGAGCGTGTAGAGGAGTAGACTCAGCACACACCCCTGTGGGGTCCCAGTGCTCACAATTCTTGAGCTGGATGTGGGGTTGTGGACTCTGACTGACTGGGGCCTGCCTGTGAGAAAGTTAAACACCCAGTTACAGAGGGAGGGAGACAGGCCAAGTGTGAGGAGCTTATTTGTGAGTTTGTGGGGGCAGACTGTATTAAAAGCAGAGCTATAGTCTATAAATAGCATTCTGACGTATGTGTCCTGGCCCTGTAGGTGAGAAAGGGCTGTGTGGATGACAGTGTTGACTGCATCATCCGTGGACCGGTTCTGGCGATATGCAAACTGTAGAGGGTCCGCAGTTGCCGCCGGGATGCTCTTTTTGATGTGGATGTGTTAAATGATGTGTTACAATTTTAAAGCTTTATAAAAAGTTCATTAACAGTATGTCAATGTTTTAGAAAAATAATTAACATTCTCAACTGTATATAAGTGGAAGGTCTAGCTTATCCTAAAAAAGATAGAAGGGATATATTAGATGCCATGCAACACACTTTTAAAGTGTGAAAATAAGTGAGCCGCTGTATAATAACACTACAGAAAACTAAAAGGATAAAAAACATGTTTTGATGACATGGCATGGCATCAGTCATGGTGCACAACTAAAAACATCATACAGCAACGCAGCAGATAGACAAAAACAGACAAGACACTACCGTTATTTTTGCAGAACAGTAACTAACAACTATGTAACTTTAAGAGCATTTCCACCAAAACAGCACCGCAAAGCACGCTGGGGAACAGGAAGTGCTCCCAGTGACGCTACAATACGCTAGCATGCATGATATCGTATGTTTTTAAAAAGCCAGCGGGAGCAAAACTGAGTTTGGTTGTACTTTATTGAAATATTTAACAATATACTCACGTTATTTTTGATCAATCCTCATCCACAAATCCATCAAAGTCCTCATCTTCTGTATCCCAAATGAACAGCGGGGAAAATTCTCCATCAAACATGCCAGGTTCCCTCTTGTCATTGTCAGAGCCACTCTCGTTGCCGTGCGGCTCCTCAGAAATGATGCCGGCTTTTGTGAAAGCTCGAACAACAATGCATCAGACACGTTATCCCAAGCATCCACAATCCATTTACAAATTGTGGCGTACCTCGCACGGCGCTGCCTCCCAGTCTTAGTGAACTTGTGTTCGCCATCTGTCATCCATCGCTCCCACACCGCTTGCAACTTCACTTTAAACGCCTTGTTTACACCGATGTCCAGAGGTTGGATTTCCTTAGTTAAGCCTCCCCAAATGATGGCAAGCTCCGAGTTCATTTGCTGCACTTGGTTTTTCACAGCAGCTGTGAGCTGGACGCCCATAGAGTCACAGATCAACAGGGTCGGTGACACGTGTCAGGGAAATCCTTGCAGATAACCAAGACAATTACTGGACTGTATAACTACTCAAAGAAACAGACTCAACCACGACAAGATTGTCTTACTCGCGAGGAGAAACGGAGGGACGCACCAGAGTTGTATCCCATACCGCTCTGGATACGCTCTCCGAAAAACCTCTTTATTTGCAATTGGGCGTTCCCTAGTTACACGAGAGTTCAACTTCTCAAGGAAGGGGCCTACTACAGCCGAACTCTGTGTCTCTATCTGTGTGTGCGTCAGTGTAGTGATATCATACGTGTGGTTTAATTAATTTTCTAACATTACAGCCTGCGAAAAGGAGCAAAAGACCTTGAGCACCTTAACCTCCTCCATGTCTCTGAGTTACACAAGACTGATCCCTTTGATTCCCCTCACAGGGCCTGCTTACTCCCTTCTATGCACAAGAGTACAACAATAATATATTTATAAAGTGGGTGATAACGTATATAGATTTCTCTAACAAGGCTCTTGTTTGAACTGATGCTGCAAATTGCAGCTGCTCTCATTCATGGTCACATCACATTCTCACACGTGAAAACGTGTGAGCGTTTAGTACATTTTCATAACAAAACCTTCACAGCAATAGAAACACATTCTTTCACAACATGGGGAAAAAAAACATCCGGTCTCTTTCCGTACACGTAACTCAGCCATTTTCTCCTTGTTCTTCCAGCCCTTTTGATTGGTCTTAACGATGACTCCGACTGGAAACTTTTCTTTAGGTAGCGTCCTCCTCTTAAAAATCACCCTAGGTGGCAGTTTCTGTCCATTACCATGGCAACCAAGCACAACAGTACAAGCCGACTTCTCGTGCCCCGTTGTGTGTATCGCTACCGTGCTGGTCAACCACAAGGCGTGCCAGATTATAAGGCGCCCCGTCCATTTTGGACAAAATTTAAGACTTTTAAGTGCGCCTTATTGTCGGGAAAATAAGGTAGTTTCGGCTAGTTGGTGTGGTCACTTAAGTAAAGCATTCTGTTTCTCAAAACAATATGCGTTCAAGAAAGTAATACATTTCCATCACCGAACCACTGCTCACAAAAAAGTCAAACCTCTCCATTGTTTAGAGTTATTTTCTCTTCGTTCGTGTCACTGCGTGCTGCCACTTGTCCATTTTTGTGTTTCACAATGTTTAGACCGCTGCGACACGAGAAAGTAAGAGCTAGTCTAGAGTGATATTGTCTAGTATTGTTCTAGATAGCCTGTTCCGACTACCGTTAGTTTGTCAACAAGGTTGTTGGCGACATCTAATTATATACAGCAGATCTCTTCAAAACATGTTTCTTCTTCTGTCCCGGGCGTGTAGGAACGTAATCCTCCTCGCTGACGTGTACACTACACACATGAAGCGGTTTCATCCTGGCCACTTTGGTTCACACATTATATAGCAAATATGGCGAAGTTTCTGATACTGAAGGCATTAGACGCCAGGCATTGTGCTTTTTAATGGTCATACAAGCGTAGAAATCAGTGAACCACTGTATATTAAATGTTTGGCTTGGTTAGGTACTGTATTTGGGGGTCCTAACTTTTGAATGAAGAGATTCAAGAGAGATTCAAGAGTTTTATTGTCATATGCACCGTAAAACAGGTAGTTCTGCTATGCAATGAAATTCTTGTTCTGTTCATTCTCCCAGAAAAAGAAAGAAAGAAAAACACAAGAAACAACATCAGAAACATAAATACCAATAAATTAAGCAACAACAACAGAAGAGACATTAATACAAATAAATAAATCAATAAATAAATAAATATAAAGTGCTATGAGTGTGTGCGTATGTTGCGTGCAGCGTGTGTGAGTGCTTTGTTGAGAAGCCTGATGGCCTGTGGGTAAAAGCTGTTTGCCAGCCCTGGACTTCAATCTCCTGATGGTAGGAGTGTGAATAATGAGTGTTGTGGATGTGTGCTGTCCTTCATGAGGTTGTTTGTTCTTTGTAGGACTCTAATTTTATAAATGTCTTGCAGTGAGAGGAGGGCTGCCCCAACAATGTTCTGTGAGGTCTTGATCACCCGCTGGAGTGCCTTCCTATCACGTGTTGTACAGTTACCGTACCAAACAGTGATGGAGGCTGTAAGAACACTTTCGATAGTGCATCTGTAGAAGCAACTAAGGATTTTGGTGGACATGCCAAATTTCCTCAGTCTTCTCAGGGGACTTCTTGATCATTTCTTGGGTGTTGTGAGACCAGGTGAGGTCCTTGCTGATGTGTGTGCCAAGGAACTTGAAGGTTTTCACCCTCCCACCTCAGTCTCATCAATAAACAGGGGTTTATGCGGCTCCTTTTCCCTTGTTCTTGGGTCGATGATCATCTCTTTGGTCTTCTCTGTATTGAGATGGAGATTGTTATCACGACACCAAGCTATGAGGTCCGCCACCTCTCTTCTGTATGACGTTTCAACACCACCAGTGATCAGGCCGATGACTGTAGTGTCATCCGCAAATTTAATGATGCTGGTGTTGTTCTGGGAGGCCACGCAATCGTAGGTGAAGAGCGTGTAGAGGAGCGGACTCAGCACACACCCCTGTGGGGTCCCAGTGTTCACAATTCTTGAGCTGGATGTGCGATTGTGGACTCTGACTGGGGCCTGCCTGTTAGAAAGTTAAACACCCAGTTACAGAGGGAGGGTGACAGGCCAAGTGTGAGGAGCTTATTTGTGAGTTTGTGGGGGCTGACTGTTAAATGCAGTGCTGTAATCGATAAATAACATTCTGACATATGTGTCATGGCCCTGCAGGTGAGAAAGGGCTGTGTGGATGGCAGTGTTGACTGCATCATCTGTGGACCGGTTCTAGCGGTATGCAAACTGTAGAGGGTCCACAGTGGCCGGGATGCTCTTTTTGATGTGGGTCTTCGATGTGGTGGACTTAAAGCAGGTCGGTACAGATGCATGTGCAAGCGACAGGTTAAATATGTCAGCAAGTACATCAGCTAGCTCGATGAGCAAACCCGAAGTGCACGGCCTGAGATGTTGTCTGGGCATGCTGCTTTTCGTGGGTTTGTTTTGTTCAGAACCCTGCGCACATCAGCTGATGTCACCATGATTGGTGAGTCCTGTGTGCTCCCCAAGTCCAGCCACCCTCTCTGCTCATCAGGAGTTTGGGTGTCAAAGCGGGCGTAGAACTCATTCAGCTGGTCTGGAAGTGTGGTTTGGCTGGATGTGGCTACGCTACTCCGCTGTCGATAGTCTGTGATGTGCTGGAGCCCCGCCCACATGCGCCGAGGGTCTGAGGTGCAATAGTAGCCCTCCAGCTTCTGTCTGTACTGTCTTTTGGCCTCTCGTATGGACCTCCTCAGGTCATATCTGGCCTTTTTATAGTTCTCAGCGGTGCCCATGACAAATGCAGACGAACGAGCACGTAGCTTAGCCCTTACATCACAGTTCATCCAAGGTTTTTGATTAGGGTATTTTCTGTAATACTTGGTGGTGGTAACAGTCTCTATGCATGTGCTAATGTAGCCAGTAACAGCAGACGCGTATTCATCCAAATCAACAGTACAATCTTCCCTCCCCGCTGCAGTTCTAAACACATCCCAGTTTGTGCAGCCAAAGCAGTCCTGAAGTACTTGATCAGTTTCTTCATTCCACACTTTAACAGCTGTACTTACAGGGGGAGCTTGCTAGAGGAGTTGTCTGTATGTTGGATAAAAGAATATGGAAATGTGGTCAGCTTTTCCAAAATGGGGTCTTGGAATAGCCTTCAAAGCATCTTTCATGTTGCTGTAGACTTGGTCCAGGATGCTATTTTCTCTCATGGGAAAGCTTACATGCTGGTAATATTTGGGGAGAACAGTCCTGAGGTTGCAATGGTTGAAATCGCCAGATATAATGAATACAGTGTCTGGGTGTTTGGTCTGTTGTTTATCGATGATGTCATGCAGGAGGCCCAGTGCGTTAGAGGTGTTAGCTCGTTGTGGAATGTAGACAGTTGTTAAATACACAGCGCTGAACTCACGAGGCAAAAAAAAGGTCTGCATTTTACCATAAGCAGCTCAATGTCCGGTGAGCAGTGGTTTTCCATCGTCTGTACGTCTATGCACCACCGTTTGTTTACATAAACACAGACGCCGCCACCTCTGTGTTTACCAGACGCTAAAGTCTGATCTCCCCGGTAAGTGGCAAATGTTTCCAACTGGATCGCCGAGTCCGGTATATCCTCCGTCAGCCAGGTTTCTGTGAAGGTGAGCACACAGCACTCTCTGATCTCACGTTGAGCTGTAATCCTTGCTCTCAGCGCATCTTGTTTTCGAGAGAGCGGACGTTGGCTAGCAGCAGGCTTGGTAGCGGTGGCCTAGTCACTCTAGCTTTTAGCCTAGCATGCAGGCCACCCCTCTTGCCCCTTTTCCGCCTCGGATGCTTTGCTCGCCGGGTATTCAGCTCACCAGGCCCGCAGGCTGCTGCATCCTCCCGACGCAGAAGAAAGCCAAAGTCTGAGAAGCTGAATGAACGTTCATGGTGAACCCTGCCGATGTTCAAAAGTGTCTCTCTGTTGTAATGTACTGCGTGAGTGTGTTGAATGTCCAATATGAACAATAAAATATCAAAAAATAGAAAAAAACGAGAGGAGTGAAACGGAGACGTCTGCCACGGAGGGCGCCATCTTGCATGAAGGATGGGTCGGTTGTTTGAGTGTGCCTCAGAGGAGAGTCTCAAATTTTTGAGGTGCACATTTCTTTTTATATTCTTGTCTGCAACTGACAAACCATTGCGATTGTTTTCTCCTTTTGTCTCTTCTCAAGTGAGGACACACAACTGATGGGCTCTCCGCCACTGTTGGGCAGCATGATCGGCGTTGGTATCTTTACCTTGGTGGTGCTCATCAGCTGCTGCGTCTGCCCCTGCTGCTGCCTGTACAAGATGTGCCGCAAGCCCAGACGTAAGTCCATCCATGTTGTCGGTGTACACGTGTGTGCGTGCGTGCGTGCGTGTGTACTAGTATTTGTGTGCTTAACATTGCCAAAATGGGAACACTATTAGGTACACTTTGCTTTCAGAAATGCTTTCATACTTTTGCTTGAAACATTCCTGGGAAAGCGTGCACTCTAGTTCCATGATGCCCCATTGTTGAATTCCAAATAGGCCACAAGCTCAAGCAAAAAGCTGCTGCTAGTGAACCAGTCAGCAGGAGCAGAGCGTTGCTGCCTGACCATTCAAAGTGAAGTAATGCTATTTTGGGGTCTTTACAATTACTCACAGTCTCACTCACTGTGTTTTTCTGCTACTTGTCGAGAAGAAAAAACATCAGGCCAGTCATGTGAGCTCTGATGGCTCACCTACCCCATGACTCTCATTACCAAAATTTGGTTACTAAATCTCCCTAGAATTAGAATCAACAGGGAAAATAAGTTCAGCTGTTTTCTTTAGGATAAATATATTAAAACCACAATCCTATTTTTGATGTTTATTTAGGAACGAGACAGTCTTATCAGGACATAAGAGACAAATTGAGCCATTTAATTTGTTAAAGGCAAGGCGACACAAAAGGCAAAGCGACACAAAAATGTACATGATTTTTGTTCCCGATGACAAAAAATGTCCACCTGAAAATGCCCATTTATATGAATTAATCTTACCTTTTAATATACATCCTCACTCAAACTGGAAAAAAATATTATTCCTCTCTTTATTTGTGGAGAAACATTTTTAATATGTTAATCCTGACTGTAATTACTCCCACAATATAAGAATACAAAACATACAGAAACTCTCACAAAAACAACATAGATACATGACGTAGAAAATCACATAACATGACAAATAGATATTGTACAATACGGAGGAACTTTGGTCAAATCCATGCACAATATTAATGAATATTTCTGTATGTGTATGTATATGTGTGCATAGTAGAATTACTCACAAGAGCAGTCAAGCTGGTTATATCAGGTCTACAAGTGGACTTACAGTGGGTACGGAAAGTATTCAGACCCCTTTAAATTTTTCACTCTTTGTCATTTCAGCTATTTGCCAAAATCAAAAAAGTTCATTTTATTTCTCACTAATATTTCTCACTACACTCAGCACCCCATCTTGACAAAAAAAAAAACAGAAATGTAGAAATTTTTACAAATTAAAAAATAAAAACTGAAATATAACATGGTCATAAGTATTCAGACCCTTTCATATTCATTCATTCATATTTAACTCACATGCTGTCCATTTCTTCTGATCCTCCTTGAGATGTTTCTGCTCCGTTATTGGAGTCCAATAAAGTGTTTCATTAAACTGATTGGACTTGATTAGGAAAGGCACACACCTGTCTATATAAGACCTTACAGCTCACAGAGCATGTCAGAGCAAATGAGAATCATGAGGTCAAAGGAAGTGCCCAAGGAGCTCAGAGACAGAATTGTGGCAAGGCACAGATCTGGCCATGGTTACAAAAGAATTTCTGCAGCACTCAAGGTTCCTAGCACAGTGGCCTCCATAATCCTTAAATGGAAAAAGTTTGGGACGACCACAACTCTGCCTAGACCTGGCCGTCCAACCAAACTGAGCAATCGTGGGAGAAGAGCCTTGATGAGAGAGGTACAGAAGAACCCAAAGATCACTGTGGCTGAGCTCCAGAGATGCAATAGGGAGATGGGAGAAAGTTCCACAAAGTCAACGATCAGTGCAGCCCTCCACCAGTCGGGGCTTTATGGCAGAGTGGCCCGACGGAAGCCTCTCCTCAGTTTAAGACACATGAAAAACCACATGAAGGACTCCCAGACTATGAGAAATCAGATTCTCTGGTCTGATGAGACCAAGATTGAACTTTTTGGTGTTAATTCTAAGTGGTATGTGTGGAGAAAATCAGGCACTGCTCATCACCTGCCCAATACAATCCTAACAGTGAAACATGGTGGTGGGAGCATCATGTTGTGGAGGTGTTTTTCAGCTGCAGGAACAGGACGACTGGTTGCAATTGAAGGAAAGATGAATGCGGCCAAGTACAGAGATATCCTGGAGGAAAACCTCTGCCAGAGTGCTCAGGACCTCAGACTGGGGCAGAGGTTCACCTTTCAACAGGACAATGACCCTAAGCACACAGCTAAAATAACGAAGTGGTTTCAAAACAACTCTGTGACCGTTCTTGACTGGCCCAGCCAGAACCCTGACCTAAACCCAAGTGAGCATCTCTGGAGAGACCTGAAAATGGCTGTCCACCAATGTTCACCATCCAACCTGACAGAACTGGAGAGGATCTGCAAGGAAGAATGGCAGAGGATCCCCAAATCCAGGTGTGAAAAACTTGTTGCATCATTCCCAAGAAGACTCATAGCTGTACGAGCTCAAAAGGGTGCTTCTACTCAATACTGAGCTCAGGGTCTGAATACTTAGGACCATGTGATATTTCCGTTTTTCTTTTTTAATAAATTAGCAAAAATTTCTACATTTCTGTTTTTTTCTATCAAGATGAGGTGTTGAGTGTACATTAATGAGAAATAAAATGAACTTTTTTGATTTTGGCAAATGGCTGCAATGACACAGAGTGAAAAATTTCAAGGGGTCTGAATACTTTCCGTACCGACTGTATTTATTTATTTCCGCATCTGTGGGTGTTTTTGTCATGTTGCACACTTTTTCACTTCCTGTCAGTCTGCCAACACTCACTCCAAGGCTTGGAGTGGTTTGGAATGTTAGCTCCACCTCATGTGTGAGTCATCGTCACCACGGCAACCACAAGGGGGAACTCTCCAACCATCCAGTGTCAGTGTTTTTTTTGTTTTTTTTTTTTACAGGAAGTAGTCATGATGACTCTCAGAAAGAATGGTGGGGGTGCAACTGACACAACCGTTCCATCTTCTGTTTTTCTTTTTACGCCTACCAAAGGGAACTTCAATGTACACTCAGTATTCATGCTATTCATACAAAGATGTCTTAACATCTTCCAGCAGGTGTGGCCAAGTCCAGCTCGGGTGTAATCCACCTTTTTTTCATTAGGCTGCGGCTTATTTGTAAAATGAAATTAAACGAGGCCTGCAAAACACACACACGCAAGCATACTCCTGATCAAAATCTTAAGACCTGTTGAAAAATTGCTATAATTTGCATTTTGCACATTTGGATCTTAATGAGGTTTTAAGTAGAGCTAGGTTGTTTATCACCTGATCAAAAGTTTAAGACCACAGGCTATAAAAGCCAAAATGTGCTCAAAATGTTCATTTTCTGTCAGGCATTCACACTGTCATGCCCTCCTGATGGCTAAAGCTAAGAAGCTTTCTCTTTTTGAACGTGGTCGGATTGTCGAGCTGCATAAGCAAGGCCTCTCGCAGCGTGCCATTGCTGCTAAGGTTGGTTGCAGTAAATCAGTCATTCTACATTTTTTGAAAGATCCTGGGCATTATGGAACAAAAAAGTCAAGTGGTAGACCCAAAAAAATCACACCTGCACTGAGCCGGAGGATCCGATTGGCTGTCCATCAAGACACAGGGCGGTCTTCTACCCACATTAAGGCCCTTACTGGTGCCGACTTCAGCGCAATAACCATCAGACGGCATCTGCGGGAAAAGGGTTTAAAAAACAAAAAAGGAATTCAAAGACCTCGTCTCCTTCAACGCCACAAAACTGCCCGTTTAGACTTTGCCAGGGAGCATCAAACATGGGACATTGAAAGGTGGAAAAAAAATGTATTCTCTGATGAGAAAAAATGTAACCTTGACGGTCCAGATGGCTTCCAACGTTACTGGCATGACAAGGAGATCCCACCTGAGATGTTTTCTACCCGGCACAGTGGAGGGGGGTCCATCATGATCTGGGGTGCTTTTTCATTCAGTGGAACACTGGAGCTTCAGGTGGTGCGGGGTCATCAAACAGTGGTTGCTTACGTGCAGATGTTGCAGCAGGCATCCCTCATGACTGAGGGCCCTCGTCTGTGTGGTAACAGCTGGGTTTTTCAACAGGACAACGCTGCAGTTCACAATGCTCGCTTGACCAAGGACTTCTTCAGGGAGAATAACATCACTCTTTTGGACCATCCTGCATGTTCCCCTCATTTAAATCCCATAGAGAACATTTGGGGATGGATGGCAAGGGAAGTTTATCAAAATGGCCATCAGTTCCAGACAGTTGATGCCCTTCGTGAAGCCATCTTCACCACTTGGAGCAATGTTCCCACTAGCCTCCTGGAAACACTCACATCAAGCATGCCCAAACCAATTTTTGAAGTGATTAACAAGAACGGTGGAGCTACTCATTACTGAGTCCTACTGGGAACATTTTTTGTTCTGGTTTGGAGAGTTTTTTGTTAATTTTTTACTTTTGACCAGCTGATAAACGACCTATTTCAGTTTAATTGTTTTCAGTAAATTACTTTTTCAAAGTGCTTTTTGTCTCACTCCCCCTTCTTGTTTTTACATATTGTAGCTCTACTTAAAACCTCATTAAGATCCAAATGTGCAAAATGCTAATTCTAGCAATTTTTCAACTGGTCTTAAGATTTTGATCAGGAGTGTATGTATACTCTGTGTGTGTGTGTGTGTGTGTGTGTGTGTGTGTGTGTGTGTGTGTGTGTGTGTGTGTGTGTGTGTGTATATAATATATATATATATATATAATGCTGTGTAAATATACACACACATACATGTGTATATGGATTGATTTCTGTGTGTTTAAAAACAAAAAAAGTGAAAAATATCAAATAATAGCCGTCCTCATTTTTCACTTTTTCTGTGTGTGGCCCTTCATATACTGTATGTATTAATTTCATATACAGTGCTGTGTTTATTAATATGAAACCAGTGTTTCCCACAGGACTGCAATCTACTCATGATGGTCGTGGGCTGCGTAATCGTAAAATTTGCATAATTGTTGTCACTTAATTTTACTGTTTTCTTACAGGGAAAATTGGGATAAAAATGTGTAACAGTAATGTAAAAGTGTGATTGTTGCGTTGTCTGTGGAGTTGACATGCTTTTGCTAATGTTCCACAAACTAAACTTGTGCTCCGCAGTTTTCTTTTTATTAACATTCCTCCTTGTTTTTAAATGCAGCTGTGATTGCAACCACCACCCACACCACAGTGGTGACCAGCACCCCTCAGCATTACCCCCGACAGCCAACAGCATCGCCCGGGCAACCCCACCCCTACCAGGCGGCCCCCTACCCAGCCTACCAGCCTGTACCGGTCCAGCCGGGATACGGCAGCCAGCCCATGCCACCACAGGGGTACGGGGCACAACCCATGCCCACAATGCACCACCCTGGACAGCCTTTTACACCGGGACCACCACCAACGTATCAGGAAGCCAGTGAGTGGATTTTATTGTAAAGGTTTGACCGTGTCCACATGTCCAGACTTGGTGAATTAGTCAGCTTGTGATTCATAACATTATTTTGCTTATAAACAATGTGGATGAGCAAGTATGATGATGATGATGATGTTGTTGTGAAAGTGCTGTGTTGCATGAAAGGATTATTGTTATGTTATTATTATACAATGTCACTCTCTCTGAACTGTCATGCTTTCACGAAAACAACTACACTGAACTATTCTAGTTATGACATTTCAATTAAATACAAATTAAATTTGTTTTTAGTCACAACATAGTCATTCATTTAAAAAAAAAACTCTTTAGTCACTTTTTAACCCTCCTGACATGATATGCTGTAGTCTACTTTCAGAAGCTACCTTTTAGTGTAAGAAAAAAAATCATTTACTTGGTAGGTGCTGTGTGCTGCTTGGACGGTATCTCACAAAAGTGAGATACACTTTTTAAAACTTAACATATATCTTCTTAATACTGTAGAAGTGAGTATGGTACATCCTTTAGAGTAGTCAGTGTACAGGTTGTACAGCAATATACATTTAATTCGCTGAAAATTCTTCAATACACCCAATGAGCCATGGCTCCTCAGTGCCAGGAGCACTCATGCTCATCCATGACATTGCCACCAACCATGCTTGCCTGTAGGCAAGACACAATTGTCAAATTGCTTATGTTGCCAGCTCAGTGTTCCCCACAGGTCTGTAATTTGTCTGTTGCGGGGGGTATAGTTTCATTTCGTGCAGTGGTATCCATGCGTGTTTTAAGCACACATGGGCAATTTAAGGAAAAAAAACTGGTGTGTCCTGGGCTCTATGTACGAGTGCACTGATTTTAGCAATGTCCCGATACAAATTTTTCACTTGCGATCTGATACCAATATTACAGCTGTAAATATCGGCCGATACGATCTAATAATCATAATAGTAATTATAGATTGAATTTATATAGCACCTTTTTACAAGGTGCTATAAAACGTTTCGCAGTGAAGTGAACCCATTATTCATTCACTCTTCAGTCACACCCTGGTGGTGGTAATCTACATCTTTAACCGCAGCTGCCCTGGGGCACTCTGATGGAAACGTGGCTGCCAATTGGTGCCCACGGCCTCGCCGACCACCACCAAACATTCATTCATTCATTCATACACCAGTGTGAGCAGCACTAGACGCGAGGTGAGTAAAGTGTCTTGCCCAGGGACACAATGAGAGTGACTGGGTGGAGGGAGCAAGGATTGAACTGCCAACCTTCCAGTTTCTGCTGGACGACCTGCTCTAACCCCTGAGCCACTGCTATCTGCTGATATCAATCCGATGTCAGCACGAATCGTCCATACTTTTCTAACTTATTTTGTAGTGTGGAATATTAGAAAAAGCTTGATCAAGTGATATTACTCAGAAAAGAGAACAACAATCAGCAACAGTAGGTAGTGAGTGAGACTCCTTATTTGATGACTGTCTCTCAGTTTGATTGTTGTCAAGCTAACGGTTGCACATTGAACTGACTTTTTTGTGGTTTTGTGATGGAAATGTGTTACTCTTTTGATTGCATATTGGTTTGAGAAGCAAACTCTTTGCCTAAGTGCCCCCACCAACTAGCGGGAACTATACGGTCCCTTCAGAAGCTATAATAAAATGCTAAAATGTGAGGGGATGTACTCATGACATAGTGATTCACATACACAATAAACACTAGGTTATGGTGGTGACAGTATACTTATTGCTGAGAGCTTCCACCGCTATTTAGCAGGCCACTTGTAGACTGCCTTTTATTTCCCTATGAGGGCGTTCAAAAGTTTTGTCTGTGTGGTTTTAAAAGCAAGCAAACAACAACACAAAAATAAGGTTATGCCTCACTACAAAGCTAATAGCAACATTTACTGTGCTTTACGCATGTTTGGCTACAAAGTATAATCACCACTTTGTGTAATTGTGACTCACAATAAAAGACATTGGCAGAACTGACATTATGGTTACGCTCAAAGCACTTCTAATGTGTTTGCTTTTTTTTGTCTTCTTGCTGTGTCCAGCGGGCCCCATCTACCCTCCCAACCCGATGCCTTACAGCCAAGCTGCGTTCAACCCCGGTCAACCCTCCTACCCCCTGCAGCCGCCTCCTGTGCAGCCACAAGCCAACGCTCCACCAGCCCAGACGGACTACCTGGCTCAGCCCGCGTACAACCCCGATTTTGTCTCCCCGCCACCTAAGACTGGATAATGGTCTCCCTCGTCATGGTCACGCCCTCAGCCGCATTGAGTGTGCTGCAACAAACTTCATTTGTCTCCCTAAGGGGGAAATTATGTTACACTTTTATACATTTTACCATGCGAAATACAAACGCGCATGCACACACATATGCACGCGCAGGATCATGCATCATTCTTTGCATGCCTTGAGCGAAGATGTCAGAGTGAGAGTTGTGCAGTTGCTCTCGGAGTTCTCAGGAAGTAAACTGGCAACTCCACATCAGCAAATCCCAATTCCATTTCTTCTTGGAGGGTTATGAACCTGCCCCAGTGGTCAAATATGAAACAAAAGCTCATTTTCAGCTGTCAGAGCTGTAACAGAGGCAGGGCAACGTCTCTGTGTAAGAGTATTTGCAATGCCACCGCCGTAGTATGTATCACCGGACCTTCTGTTATGGCTTGTTTGTCTGTGGCATTGGTAAGCATCCGCCAGGGCTATTTAAATGTCCAACCAGCAAAATGTAAAATGATTGTTTTTCATTTATTTTATCATCATCATCATCATCATGCGTTGGCTTTCGTCGTTGTCTTCATAAGGCTTTCAAAGCATAGGGCAGTAAAAAAAATGGCTTTAAAAAACATTTAAAATAAATGTTCATTCACTTTTTAACAAATTTAACAACTGTACTAAAATCAACATTTAGCAAAGTGTAATAATTTGTAAGGCCAAACTAATTTCTATAGCTTATTTTCTTTTTAAAATAAAGAACATGTAGCTGAAGTTGATGTAAAAATAAAAATACATGCAGTATTTCTTCCTTTTTCTCAAGCTGGTGCATCTCTAATTGAAGTCCTGTGGCGCCCCACACGGAAAGGCGTACTGAAAAGTGTTGGTGGGGAATATTTATAGTTTTATGTTACGTAGTGAGAACCTCGCAGGGGGAAAAGAATAAAGGGATGTTGATTGTGTTGTTTGAGCTGGCCAACTCCTCACTTTGGTCCTGCTTTAGTTTTTTTTTTTGTTTAAAATGTTTTAGATTGTTCCAACTGGATGCAAATGTATCTGAAATTCATTGGTAGCTCTCAGCAAGAATAACCAAAGGTGGAGTTTATTTTTTTTGTGGTTTACTTCCTCATACTCACAACTGCTGTGCTGTGCCTTAGCCGCAAAAGTTTCAACAATTTGGAAAATTTATTGTCGTCTTGTGTTATTACTGACATTGTTATGCAGGTGGTGACTATTTGGTTATGTTTGACTTCTTTTTACAAGCCATATCTTGTACCAGTCAGGAAGTGCATCTTTCCTCCTTTGCTGTGCACTGAATATTGCTCTTTCGCTTCCTCTCTCCCTCTCTCTTTCGCTCTCTATCACTATCTCTCTCTCTCTGTCTCTGCGAGTGCATGTGCTCGCTGTTGAGTGCAATTACTTGAAAATAGTTTTTGCTCAAGTGACCTTTTTTTTAGCCAACCCAGCAAGAGCCTTTAAGTAGAATCGGTGCAACTTCCTGTTTTTTTTTTAAACTTTTGTTAGTTTTGTCATTCCAGTTGCATCATAGTGTGATTTGTGTGCCATGCGTACAGATTGCAGTTACTTCCTGTCAAATGTGACCACAAGCAAGTCAGTTGAATAAATTACAAATCCATCTCGTATGTATGCATGTGTCTTCTGCTTTTCATTTCTGTGACTTTCATGTTGTTTGAGTCGTTGAAAACTTGTTTTTGGTAATGGGTACTGGAAGCCGTTGACTCGTCACTTACCTCGATGAGCGCTAGCTAAATTCAAAACGGGACCCAGTCAGTAATTGTCAATAACTCAGTGGTTCTCAATCATATCTCGTCATGCCTCCCCTAAGGGAAAAGACATTTCACGCCTGCCCCCGATTTGAAATCGTATCGAGTTGACACTAGCATCATTCAAGCATTAATGAAGGATTATTTCTTAAGAAAATGCCTGAAATAAAGACGGCGAGTTTGCACAGTTTACCCCCAGACAGTATACAGACTCATTAACACGTGACTGAATTAATCTGGAAATGATCAATTTTCCCATCGCAATAAGAGACCTGGGCCGCACGGTGGTCTAGTGGTTAGCATGTTGGCCACACAGTAACTGTCTGGAGATCGGGAAGACCTGGGTTCGATTGTTCTTGCATGTTCTTCCTGGGTTCTCTCCGGGTACTCCGGTTTCCTTCCACATTCCAAAAACATGCATGTTAGGTTAATTGGTGACTCTAAATTGTCCATAGGTATGAATGTGAGTGTGAATGGTTGTTTGTCTATATGTGCCCTGCGATTGGCTGGCGACCAGTCCAGGGTGTACCCCGTCTGTCGCCCGAAGTCAGCTGGGATAGGCTCCAGCATATCCCCGCGACCCTTAGGAGAAGCGGCATAGAAAATGGATGGATTGGATGGATTAAGAGACCTGCCAACCTCGAAAAGTGTTACGAGTATAGTCTGGCCCTGCCTTTCACGCCCCCCTGAAACCTAAGCACTGCTCTAACTGCATTTGTACATAAAGTATGTTTGCCTTGCCTCAGATGAACTCTCCTTTCCCCTTCCTACTCGAGCAGCATGACAGACTCAACAAAACGAACGATTCACGAAGACTCAAGTTTTACTGACTCACAAATGGATGAAGACTCTAGCTTCACTGACTCATGGGTGCTTGACGTAGACTCGAGTTTCACTGACTTGCTTGACAAAGACTAGTTTCATTGACTCACGGGTTGACGAAGACTCGCGTTCTACTGACTCATGGGCGCTCGACCAAGACTCGAGTTTCACTGACTAAAGAGTGCTTGAGGAAGACTCAAATTTCAGTGACTCATGAGTGGCCGAAGACTCAAATTTCACTGACACACTAGTGCTTGACGAAGATTCGGGTTTTACTGACTCACGAATGGATGAAGACTCAATGTTCACTGACTCATGGGTGCTCATCAAAGTCTAGTTTCATTGATTCACGGTTTGACAAAGGTGCTCAACGAAGGCTAGCTTCTTTGACTCGTGGGTTGACGAAGACTCGAGTTTCACTGACTCACTGGTGCTTGACGAAGACTCGGGTTTTACTGACTCACGAATGGATGAAGACTCTAGCTTCACTGATTCATGGGTGCTCGATGTAGACACGAGTTTCACTGACTCACAAGTGCTTGTCAAAGGCTAAATTCATTGACTCACGGGTTGACGAAGACTCGAGTTTTACTGACTCATGGGTGCTCAACAAAGACTCTAGTTTCACTGACTCAAGAGTTCAAATTTCACTGACTCACTAGTGCTTGATGAAGACTCGGGTTTTACTGACTCACAAATGGATGAAGGCTCTAGCTTCACTGACGTATGGGTGCTCAACGTAGACACAAGTTTCACTGACTCACAAGTGCTTGACGAAGACTCGAGTTTCACTGATTCAAGAGTGCTTGATGAAGACTCAAATTTCAGTGACTCACGAGTGGATGAAGACTCGAATTTCATTGACTCACGGTTAGACAAAGACGCAAGTTTCACTGACTCACAGGTGCTCGACGAAGGCGAGTTTCTTTGACTCATGGGTTGACGAAGATTCAAGTTTCATTGACTCACTCGTGCTTGACAAAGACTTACATTTCATTGACTCCCAAGTGGACAAAGACTCGAGTTTTACTGACTCACGGGTGCTCGATGGATGAAGACTCAAGTTTCATCAACTCACGGGTTGAGTAAAACTCCAGTTTCACTAACTCACAAGCTCAACTTGTTGCATATGTGTGTTTCTTTGAATGCGCACGACAGGTGACTCGAGTGAATCGAGTACCCAATTACCTTTCAGTGAGTGACTCATAAAAACTCGAGTCAATAAAAGTAACTGAGTTTCCCATCACTAGTTGCCATTTAGATTTTTATACAAAGATTATAATGCTCACTTTAGAAGTATTCATGTAACAATATTTATTATTGTGGTTGCAGTATGAAGTACTGTCACGTAGCTAAATAAGCTAACCAGCATATTATTGATTATATTGACATAAAAAAATTCAAACCATTGTGAACGACAATAAAGGTGTGTCCTGGGATTGTGACATTCCGTAACATAACATAACATAACATTTCATAGTTATGCACGTGCTTCCATAAATGTATTCAAAACGCAATTTGGGTTTGTGAACACGAGACTCGAGAACTAGTTGCAGTGCACGCCAGCGGGAGAATACGCACCACGTGCAGCACAAGAATACATACACACAGAGACAGGATAACATTGCTTATTGGTTAACCTTTTACCCTTCATTATGTCTCCCAAGCGGCAGTGCGCCAAAGAAAAGGAAAGCCATCACCATGGGAGTGGAAATGAACATCATAAAAAGCTCAGAGGGAGGAGACACCCTCACCAATATTGGCCGTATCATTAAGGATAAAGATTATTGAATGGTAATGAATCCTACAGGAGTCATGGATTCTGTGCGCTGTTACAAGGAGAAGAGGAGGTAGTGACTTAGGAGTTCATTTAAGTATCATTTCGATACAGTACAACTCGACTTACATCACAATCATAGGAATGGAACTCGTTCAATACCCGAGGAATAACTGTAATAGAATATTTGTCCTGTATTTTTCATGATTTGGATTAAAAAAGGGACAAAATTGTCATTTGTGCATGCTAGTGTGCGATGGTAAACACACACAAAAGTAAGTATATCCAAATGTACTATGATTGAGCTGCAAGCATCATTAATTACACCCAGCCTTTTCTCCCAATGAAGTCAGGAATGTTGTTTGGTGACTTGCCTGATGGGTGCGACACACACACACACACACACACACACACACACACACAGTAACAGTTGTACAGTCTGTATTAGTGTGTGTTTTTGCAGTAATGGTGTCAGTCGTCTTGTCCATTCTACTGCTTGTATCTGGTGTGGGCCTGATCCCGACTACACAGGGTGAGTTACCTTTTTGGTGTTTCTCTAAAGACCATTTTGGGCCGTGCATCATCAACTGAAAGCAAAACCATCCAGCAAGGTGTTTGGTGTTGTTGGACATGTCTTGACTTGTCTTCCAGCTGAGGACTGTACAAGCTACTGGGACGACAGCGGCGTCCATCGTGATGGCGTTTCATGTGGCGGCACGCTCTGCTGCGGAAGCTGCCACAGTAAATACTGCTGCAGTGACCACACACAGCAGCTAACTGGAGAGCAGCAGGAAGGATGTGACGACGGGTACCACATGCGCTCACTATGACTGGCGTTCACGTCTCTTTACACTTAGCTAAAGCGGTTAAAGAATGTTGAACTGCTACTTACAGTTCATGTTGCTGTCACTTGCTGTCAAACTTAACCGAGACAGTTTTGTTTTGATTTGACTTTTTACAGTGCTTAAGATTTTTTTTTACACTTAAGCATATTAAAAAATGCGATGCAATGATGATTACAACGTGATTACAAGGTCTGAATTGTTTTTAACGTTAACTTCTTTGTACCCGTGTACGACTATTAAGATCAGTTTAGCATACTGTCTTGGTCTTTGCTCGGCCTAGTTAAGTGTTGTTACGTCGACTACTGACCGGGTTAACATCTTTTTACACTTGTATGACATTTAAAGACAGCAGTGACAGAGATTTAAAGACACCCAGCTCCTAGGTGAGGGACCAGACCAGGTGTTACTCAAACAGACCCGGACGATAAGAAGGATAAATTGACTTACTTTTCCCTCACCCAGACGCGGGTCACCGGGGCCCCCCTCTGCAGCCGAACTTGGAGGTGGGGCGTCATGGCAAGCTTTAGGTGGACGCAGGGGGCGCAAGCGGAAGAGGAACAGCTTGAAGAGGTAACATGGGTCCACATGGGTGGGGAAGTAGCCTGAGCTGGTGCGTAAGGTGGAGAAATTCCGGCTAGATATCGTGAGACTCACCTGGATCCAGTCCCCTCGAGACAGGCTGGACTTTATTCCACTCTGGCGTTCCCAGCAGTGAGAGGTGACGGGCAGGGGTGGTTGCTCTTTCTTGTTGTCCGCTCAGGGCCTGTACGTTGAACAAGAGGGTCGTTTTTGTTCACCTTCGGGCCGGGGGACGGATCCTGACTGTTGTTTGCGCTTAAACAGCCCATTTGTCCATTTTTAGTGCCATCTGAGATCAAAGTTGTTTTTTAGGATTTACTATTACCAGGGTTAACCCTTTTTTTACACATGTATGACAGTCAAAGAACGTTCAAATGTTAATTAAAGTTCATAAAGACGTTCTTGTCATCACTTGTTATCAAAGTTAACTTTGGGCTGTTTTGTTGTTTTTTTTTTTTTTACTTTTGCAGTGCTTAACTTCTTTTTACACTCCTGTGGCGATTAAGAAAAAAGCGAGAGGCATCTCTGACGTGAAATGACCTTCGCATTATGCCTTTGTCACTGAAGTGAATAAAATGATTGTTTTTATGTTTTACTCTGACCGGGCTTAACTTCTTTTTACACTTACATGACAGTTAAAGAATGTTACAGCGAGTTCATGAAGGCAACAATTTTGGAGGTCAACCAGCACATCTGAAAGGATGAGCTAACACAGGGGTGTCCAAAGTGTAGCCTAGGGCCTCTAGGCTAACCTAATGTGGGAGGAACCAGTACCCAGAGAAAATCCACGCACGCACACCGCCGCAGGCCGCATATGGCCCGTGGCCCAAAGTTGAAATATTTGGAAAATAAAAAAAAACAACAGCAAAAATGTGAAAAAAATAATTGTAGACATAAGTTCATACGAATAATGCGCTTTTTCACCGATACCACAAAGCTGAAATTGACTTTTTTCTTGAAATACAGGATACAGTCTATAACTTAGCATCTACAGTACATGTGTTGCTTTTCAAAATATCAAAGTGTCCCTTGCATCCTTTCACTTTTCTGTATGTGGTCCTTGGTGGAAAAGTTGAGACGCCCCGGAGCTAACTGGAAGTACATTTTAGCAATGATGCTCTGGTCTGTTTATCCCGGCAGGGTTGGCGCCAAGACTGCTGTACTTCTGGGCAGCATCCTTGGCTCGATTATTCCCCTCATCTTCTGCGTGGGTCTCGTCGTCTGCTTTGTGGCCCCATGTTGCTTTCTGTACAAAAAGTGCAGGAAAGTGCGCAACTCTCGGCGCCAAAGTGAGACACGGCCTTCGCCTCGCATAATTCTACACACCATTGTTGGTCGTTCACTTGGAATCTCACATTTATCTTCTAGATGTGCCAACAACCACCTTTATCGCTGTACGCCAGCAGCCGGCACCTCCGGCCCAGCATCCACCTTCCCATCCGAGCTACCAGCCTGTGCCAGTGCAGCCTGGTTACGGAGGCCCCGCCCTACCCACAGCACCACCACCTCCTCCATACATGGAAGCTGGTCAGTTCTTTTTGCCACTCTTATGGGCCGTTCCACTGAATCGGTGCCATTAGCTTGTTGGAACTCTCAAAAGAAACTTCAGGTTCAGTCTTTTTTAAACTCTAAATGTGATAATACACATATTGAACTATACGAAATGCGTGTTGGCCCATCTCAGGTGATTTCACTGTTGTATTTGAGTAACAGGACTGAAAGTAACATGAGTGACTTTTTAGCATAGAATTAGCAAATAGAGTCGTCCCTCGCTATATCATGGTTCAAATATCGCTCCTTCACTATATTGCAGTTTTTCACAAAATAATTAATTAAAAAATGATCGCCGTTTTGTGGTTGACTTAGTCAGGAAATATTGAAAGACACGTTATATGTAGTATTCTGGTCACTAGGCATCAGTAATGTTATGAGGCATGACGTTAGATTACATCACCTTTCACACTGCATGGAGACTGGCTATTGAGCCAGCAGAGCTGAGCCGACATGCCATGGCTGAGATCGAATGAACCAAGGTTCTCCTCTCATTCCGTGTAGAAGTTGTATTTGGCATCTTTGTCCTTCTTCCACCACTTTCTTAAGTTTAGAATACCGTAAGTAAATTGGAGAGGTTAACTAGTTGGCTCGCTTGCTTGCTATGCTAGCGGCGACCGTCTGTTATGCCCCTGCAATGATCCCGTAGCCTGCGTAATGTCATGTAAACAAACAAACAAACAGGTAACATAGATCCATCTATACATTTTCTATGCCGCTTATCCTCACTAGCTGATTTCAGGGTACACAGAGGCGGGGTACACCCTGGACTGGTCGCCAGCCAATCGCAGGGCACATATAGACAAACAACCATTCACACTCACATTCATACCTATGGACAATTAACCTAACATGCATGTTTTTGGAATGTGGGTGGAACATGCAAACTCCACACAGAGATGCCCAACGAAGATTCAAACCCAGATCTTCCCGATCTCCTGACTGTGTGGCCACCGTGCGGCCCGGGCAACATATGATTATTGTTTTAATTAATCCAATCTTTTAAATTTAATTTATTAAATATGCAATCAGAGACAAAGACACAAGGTATGACTGAAAAAAACCTCACTCCGTTCATGCCGTTGTTCTCTGGAACAAATGTGCCAAGCTGTTGAAACCAATGCACAGAGTGAATCCTCCTCCTGCCTGTTTGGAGGCGAGAGACGAGGAAAACAGATACACATGCACCTGGCAATATATTGAGGCCGGCAAAATGATCAAGATCATTTTTATTTATTGTAGGATTATTTCATTTATTATCGCCCCAGGCCTATTATCGCCCACGAAACATTTGTTTTTCTGAGTGAGAAACATTTTAATCTGGCGATATCTTATGACACGAGATCTTGTGACACCCTTATACGCCCCTTATTCATTTTATTTCAAATGGCACAGATTCGGTGGAATGGCACATATTTTCTGACATCATTTATAGAAACCGCTAGAAGAACTTTAAAGGTACATGTTATATTTAAGCTTTTATCACTTGTTTTAGCTCCTCCAGCATTTCCACAGCCTTCTCTGCCACCTTATCCAGGTCATGATCCGCAGCCTCCATACAACCCTTCTTTTGGGTTCGTGCACACATGAGTTGGACTGGCTGCATTTATCACGGTTTGTATGTCGAAATTTCATTGTTGGAATCACATTTTTGGGAAGCGTTAATCGAACCATACGCTCCAGATGAGCTGATCTTTAAAAGTGCGTAATCCATCATACATGTTGTTACACCGATGCTTGGACTCATGTGTGACATTTTCCCTAAATGCTCTTGGTGTGATACACTTGTTCACAATGAACTCATCTGCTATTAATACTAGATGAGCAGTTTGCTCCTTGCTGCTATTACACCATTGGTTCTGTTACTGTTGTGTTGTGTGAATAGACAGTACTTGTTAATAAATGACCATGTGGCCAAAGAGAGCTACGTTTTCCTTCCCACTTTCTCATGCACTCCACATCATTATTAAAGTAAAAGAAAGTTAAATTGTTCATGTCGCTCTCCAGTTATCACCTGCTACCAATCAATTACAGTAATCCCTCGTTTATTGCAGTTAATTGGTTCCAGACCCAACTGTGACAAATGAATTTCCGCAAAGTAGGATTCTTTATTTATAAATGTAATATTAGTTACAGCATAGAAAACGCGTTTGTGACCTTCTAAATAGGTTTTTAAACATTATTAGAGCCCTCTTGACATGAGATAGCAGCCCTATAGTCACCTTTACACTCCTATACCAAATATAATAGACATAGTAAGAGTAAATAAGGCGTTTTAAGACATAAATAAAACTCATGTTCATGTGTGTTGCTATATATGTGTTAGGGGAGCTGAGTGGGGAACGGTATGGAAGTGATGTTGGAGGTTCAGAGTTGAGTTTTAGCTTGGCGTGGGTTACAGCAGTAGCCCGTGGGTGGACTTGCTGGTGTGTTTTGGATTGTCCTGCTGCAGAACCCAAGTTCCTTTCAGCTTGAGGTCACAAACAGATGGCCAGACATTCTCCTTCAAGATTTTTTGATACACAGCAGAATTCAAGGTTCCATTTATCACAGCAAGTCTTCCAGGTCCTGAAGCAGCAAAACAGCCCCAGACCATCACACTACCACCACCATATTTTACTGTTGGCATGATGTTCTTTTTCTGAAATGCGGCGTTACTTTTACGCCAGATGTAATGGGACACACACCTTCCAAAAATTTCTACTTTTGTCTGAGCACAGAGTATTTTCCCAAAGGTCTTAGGGATCATCAGGATGTTTTCTGGCAAAATTGAGACAAGTTCTTTTTCTTCAGCAGTGGTTTTTGTCTTGCAACTGTGCCATGCAGGCCGTTTTTGCCCAGAGTCTTTCTTATGGAGTCATGAACACTGACCTTAACTGGGGAAAGTGAGACCTGCAGTTATTTGGATGTTGTTGTGGGGTCTTTTGTGACCTCTTCGCGCTGAGCTCCTGGGTCATTTTGGTTGGCCAGCAACTCCTGGGAAGGTTCACCACTGTTCCATGTTTTTGCCACTTGTGGATAATGTTTATCGTTGTGGTTTGCTCAAGTCCCAAAGCTTTAGAAATGGCGTTATAACCTTTTCCAGGCTAACAGAGCTCAATTAATTAATAAATGGATTCTTTTTCTCCCTTAATAATAAAACGTTTCATTTAAAAACTGAATTTTGTGTTCAGATGTGTTGTCATTGACTAATATTAAAATTTGTTTGATGATGTGAAACATTTAAGTGTGATAAAAATGCAGAAAATAACACATCAGGAAAGGGGTAAACACCTTTTCACACCACTGTATCTGTTGACTACGGAGCCCCGGAGGGAACATGGAGAAAAAAAATATGATGGGTTAAATAAAAAGCACTGTTGCGTTCCCTCGCAAAACTTTTGTGAGATAACGCAATACTCTTTTACGAGATAACGCAAAACTGTTTTGCGTTCCCTCGCAAAACGCAAAAGAGACTGTAAAGCTGGAAACATATTCACAGATTCAAACTTCCGGGATCAATAACTCCCAAGTGAATGGTTCTAACACAGTAAACCATACCTCTTTCCAACCGTGGCAAAACAGACAAACAGCTACAACCCAGTTTTTATCTAAACGAGCCGTGTTCTGTGCAGTCTGACTTATATTGACAGGCCCGTAACCGGCGGGGTCCGGGGGGTTCGAACGAACCCCTCCGCGGGCGAACAAAGGTCCGCTTGGTTAAAAAAAAAAAAGCTGCTATCAAGGTGTGCAATGGTAACGGAGTGTAGATGTGTTGCAACAGCGCCTGTTGCTGGTGAATAGTGGCATGTGCAAATTGCTGCAGGAAGTGCTCAGAACTGTTGACTGACTGAGACATGGTGAATCACGTTTTTGCACTGTCCGGGATATTTGGCGATTTAATGTTTACTGTGTGTTTATATTTTGTCATATACAATGTCATGTGCATTTGATGGTGTTCACTCATTGGAATGAGCCAGTCTGCACTTTTGAGTGAAGTTTTATAGACTTTAATGCAGTTTCTTTGTTGAACTAACTTGGAATCATTTATGTGCAATGTAGATTATCCCGTGACCAAAGTCGACTCTCACCTGTCATTCCTCTGTAAAACTGTTGTTACAGGTAATATTCTATGTCATTGTGACTATGTTGTTTTCAATATGCTGTTTCTACTTGTTGCTACTTTGCTAATGCTAATTGCTGGGCCTCATTTAGTATTGCACGCTGTGCAGCAGCAGCCATGTTGGCCACGTGAGATGTGTTCAGCGACATCATGCAAAAGAAGTTGGAATGTGTTAACTTGTCCTGTATTGTAAATTGGATTACAAAATATTTCATTGTATTAATATCAGCCCACCTGTGAGACAAATTATAAAATGTGAAGATAATAATTTTAAGGGGAATTAGTAAGGGTTAGCCAACCAATACACTATACCATCACAACCAATTGAAATACTTTTTGTTTTGTAAAATGGAATCCAAATTGCTGTAGAAAGTGCTCAGAACTATTAGGAATGAGACATGATTATCCCGTGACCAAAGTCGACGCCCACCTGTCATTCCTCTGGAAAAGTGTTGTTACAGGACACACTGCCATTAAAAGAAGTCCATAATCCACCTGACTGGATGTGATGCATTCAAGCGACAGCAGTGGAGCTGCATTCCCCACATCAAGTTGTAGACCGTCACACAATCCAGTTCACTTCCCCAACATCAGGGTCCTCCTTCAGTTGGCCTGTACCATCCCAGTAACATTGTGTGAATGTGAGCGAAGTGCCAGTACCTTGAAGCGTCTGAACACCTACATGAGGGCCAGTATAACGCAACAGCGGCTGACCTCGCTGGCACTTCTCCACATTCACTACAAAAAGGTTATCAACCTGGAGGAAGTGGTGGACATATTTTCCAAGAAAGATGCTGCTGAATTAGCGATAGGTAAGGCTGAAACACATTGTAGTGATTCATATTCTGTAAGCCTGTGTAAATAGCATCCACCACTGAAGCGATGGCATGCTCAGTCGCCCAGTAAACTGATGAACTTATCTAAATAGGGCAAGCTTGATGTTGTAATTTTGCCCTTAAGCTTGTAATTTGGAGGAAATAACGTTGTTATGTCTGTCCAATATATGCATCAGGAAACTGTTTTTTCGGGCTCCAAATGCAAAAATTTTCCCTGCTCTTCCCGCTCCGTTGCTTCGCTCCCTCGCAAAAGGTCCGTTCACTCAGATTTTTGAACCCCCCCCTCGAAAAATATCTGGTTACGGGCCTGATTGATCTCTGGGAGAAGCCGGCAGCGAGACCGGAGCGCAGGGACCGTCTGCAAATTTCTTCTTCTTCTTCTTCTGTATTACGAAGGTTGGCATCAATGTTGCCAACTCTTCAGTAAGACAAGTACCTGTATTTATTGGCTGTTCTGGAAGGCCATAGATGACGTCGTTGGCTACTAATATATTTACGAAGCAGCAAATTTGTGAAAATTGACTTTTGCATATTTTATTTTTATTGGTTGTTAATAAATTCACTTCTGTAATGTGTAGGACCACAAAACTCACCTCACACATAAACGACCTTCTCCTGTTCATACTACAGCAAAGACTTTGGGAAAATGTGCTTTTAAATAATTTTGGGGAAATGTTATTGTGTAATCAATGCAATTGTGTAACATGTCCGTTCAAGAGCTTCACTTGGCCATTGATTTGTGAGGTGAATTTTGTGGTCCTACTCTTCACAGAAGTGAAGTTATTGAACGGATATGTGACAGAATTGAATTTATTAACGATAATTCTCATGAAAATTCCCCGAAATGATTTAAAAGCACATTTTCCAAACTAATTTCTGTAGAAATACCAGGAAGGAGTCACTGATGTGTGAGGTGAGTTTTGTGGTCCTACACATTACAGAAGTGAATTTATTAACAACCTAATAAAGATTATGTAAAAGTCCATTTTCACAAAGTTGTTGCTTCGTACATATTTCTGTAGTTCTTAACATAATCAAGGTGTTTTTATTTACTTTGTTAATCTGTCATAGTTATGTTAATCTATCATACTTACGTTTTTTCCTACATGTCTTACAATATCATATGCAAAAACCATACAAACTAGCCAACGACGTCATCTATGGCCTTCCAGGACAGCCAATAGAAACTTGGCTTACTGGGGAGTTGTCAACGTTGATGCCAACCGTCATAATACAGAAGAAGAAGAAGAAATTTGTAGACGGTCCCTGCGCTCCGGTCTCGCTGCCGGCTTCTCCTAGAGATCAATATCAGACTGCACAGAACACGGCTCGTTTTGATAAAAACTGGGTTGCAGCTGTTTGGTTTAAAGAGGTATGGTTTACTGTGTTAGAACCATTCACTTGGGAGTTATTGATCCCGGAAGTGTGAATATATGTATATGTTTCCAGCTTTACCTCAGTCTCTTTTGCGTTCGCAAAACAGTTTTGCGTTATCTCGCAAAACAGTTTTGCTAGGGAACGCAAAAGTTCGTGCTTTTTTTTTTTTTAAACCCTTCATATTTTTTTCTCCATGTCCCCTCCGTAAGAAACAGTGTTGTTTGATGAAAATATGGTCTGTATAGTTTTTCTGTCTTTTTCTCCCAGAATTGCCCCAACCATATCGCTGGCTGCAGGGAGGATCACATCCTCCACAATATTGTGTGGCTTGCCAGTTTTAGCCACTCGGTAACTCACCATGTAAAATACTTGTAACCCAATCTTATTAATGATATTTGTTTTACTGGTATTAAATCCACTGAAACGCGAGTCAAAAAAATATATGAACATACTTGGTTTCGAGTGAAGGTTCGATCGAGTTATACAACTAAACTTTGACATATACAAAGGCACCCTGCATATTTGCACATTTCTGAACACAATACATATTCTGTTTTAATTTTAAACTGATTTAAATAGATTTTTACAACTATTCTCACGCAGCAAAAACTACTGTATAAGAAGGTGGTCAAACCAAAACGCAACACAACAAGTAACACACCTGGAACACACAGTAAATGCACGTGCACGTGCACGTGCACGCTTTACGGGTTATAAATGAGTATAAAATAATCTTGTTTTGCATTTATATTAATGTGTAAAGCGTTTATTTTGTTACCTGCATAGTCTGTGTGTTGCAGTTACGTAGTGTTTTCCACTAGAGGGGAGCCTTTAGCAATGTTTCTATTTGTTTCTGTTTTAAAAAATGATCATTATTTATTCACGTACCCCACATCAATTTGCATTCCTTTGGGGGTACGCCACTTTGACAACCTTGGGCCGAGAACAGGGGTTTTCAAAGTGTGGCCCGGGGGCGTTTCGGCCCTTGGGTTTTTTTTTTATTGACCCGCGGCACCCTGTAGAAATTGTAAAAAATAAATTAATGGGAAAATAGAGGAAAAAGGCACAATGTAAATAGAAAATCTGAAAAGTTGAAACTAATAACTAATAAGAAAACAATCCTTTGTCTTTAAATTTACGTCCAATGTTTTTTTTAAGCCTTTTTACAAAAAGTAAATATAAATATGTAAACATATCAAAGTGGGCCCCCACATCCTTTGATTTTTTTAGTATGCGGCCGTCGGTCGGAAAAGTTTGGACCCCCCCAGCCTAGAAATGTGAAGGGTGGACTCACTTTTGTGAGGTACTGTAATGTGTTTAAAATATCCTTCCATTGTGGACTGCTTTTGACGTATACTTGAATTGACGATACTACAAAGTAATTGATCTGTGCTTGTATGAAAGCAACATTCCATCATTTACATTAGGTAACAGTAAATTTTCGGTCCAAAGCAGGTCCCTTTTGCTGCCACCCTCACACACACACAAACACACACACACACACGTGAAGCGGCTGGGTTGAGAATCAGCACCTCCAAGTCCGAGTCCATGGTTTTTGCTGAGAAAAGGGTGGAATGCCATTTCTGATTCAGGGATGAGATCCTGCCCCAAGTGGAGGGGTTTAAGTACCTTGGGGTCTTCACGAGTGAGGGAATGATGGAACACGAGATTGACAGGCGGATTGGTGTGGACTCTGCATCGTTCCGTTGTGATGAAGATTTACCGGTCAATCTACGTTCCTACCCTCACTTATGGTCATGAGCATTGTGTAGTGGCCGAAAGGACAAGTTCGCGGGTACAAGTGATCGACATGAGTTTTCTCCGTAGGGTGGCTGGGCTCTCCATTAGTGGTAAAGTGAGAAGGACTGTAATCTGGGAGAAACTCAGAGTAGGGCTGCTGCACCTCCGCATTGAGAGGAAGGCTCAGTGAGGTGGCTTGGGCATCTGATCAGGATGCCTCCTGGACGCCTCCCAATATACAAGACATCCATTCATCCATTTTCCATCCATCCATCCATCTTCTACCGCTTATCCGAGATCGGGTCGTGGGGGCAGCAGCCTAAGCAGGGAGGCCCAGATTTTCCTTTCCCCGGCCACTTTGTCCAGCTCCTCCCGGCGGATCCTGAGGCGTTCCCAGGCCAGCTGGGAGACAGTCTCTCCAACGTGTCCTGGGTCTTCCTCGAGGCCTTCTACCGGTCGGACTTGCCCTGAACACCTCCCCAGGGAGGCGTCCGGGAGGTATCCTGACCAGATGCCCAAGCCACCTCATCTGGCTCCTCCCAATGCGCAGGAGTAGCGGTTCTACTCCGAGTCTCTCCCGGATGACAGTGCTTCTCACCTTATCTCTAAGGGAGAGCCCAGCCACCCTACGGAGAAAACTCATTTCGGCCGCTTGTACCCGCGATCTTGTCCTTTCGGTCATTAACCCAAGGCTCATGACCATAGGTGAGGGTAGGAACGTAGATTGACCGGTAAATTGAGAGCTTTGCCTTTCGGCTTAGCTCGCTCTTCACCACAACAGACCGATGTAGAGTCCGCATCACTGCAGACGCCGCACCAATTCGCTTGTCCATCCATTTTCTATCATTAGGATCGCGGGGATTTGCTGGAGCCTATCCCAGCTGCCTTCGGTCGAGAGGCGGGGTACGCCAGCCAATCGCAGAGCAGCATTTACACTCACATTCATACCTATGGACAATTTAGAGTCTCCAATTAACCTTTTATTAATTAACCAATTAACATGCATGGTTTTGGAATGTGGGAGGAAACCAGAGTACCCGGAGAAAACCCACACACGCAAAGAGATGCCCAATGGAGATTCTAACCCAGGTCTTCCCGATCTCCTGACTGTGTGGCCAACATGCTAACAACTCGGCCACCGTGTGGCTATGCAAGATATAATAACAGAAAATAAGCCATGTAAGACATATGTAAGACTCGTGCTCGTGTGTGTTGCTGTAAATGTGTTCCGGTTTCAAGGGGGCTGAGTGGGTGTTGGACAGGAAGTGATGTCGGTTCAGAGTTGAGTTTTAGTTTGGCGTGGGTTACAGCCGCAACAGTAGCCTGTGTTAAGGATTATTGTGCCTTTTGGTTTGTGAGATAATTAAAACATGCAATAAAAGTCTAGCATTTGTGTGTATAACCAAACATTACAGTGACATTACTGACATCACATGACCAGTGTAGAATAGTACATATTATTACGTCTTTGAATGCGTCTTCTGAATGCCTTATATTTGTATTTTAGTTCATTTAACCATTTTTGTGCTTGAAAATGATTAATTTAGGAAAAAAAATATATTATTTGCTTAAATATGCATATTTTTGATTTTTAATAATAGGCCGTATTCAACCACAAAATAGCATGATTTATCAATTCATGTATTTTGGAAAAAAAGTGAGTGAAATTTGAAGCACAACGTGGCAAGGCATTACTGTATATCGGACCATTAAAAATATGTCTCAAATGTATAAAACTTGTGATTTCGCACTGCCATCATGCATGATGTCTTACAAGACACCAGCGAACCTCCCAGACCTCAGCAGAAACAACTTCACTATTAATTAAACGAAACACGTTTAGATTTTTCTTTTCTTACTTTTTGTGGCTTTTCCTGCAACACTTCCTCCAACAGAAGAAAAGGCAGCCTCAGTAAGAAACGACAGAAGAGACATGGATCAACGCCACGGCTCACCAATGTCGAAGTCAGTAACACTCACATTTTAAGCATTATGACTGCAACCAAGCGCGTTGTCACTAGTTATCAAAGTTAATGCTCTTGTTGGGTTTACCTACCTTCTTTTTACACCTGCAGGAACATATTACGAATGGTACAGAATCTGACGTAAAGTACAGGTAAATCACACGATAGTCACGACAGTAGCACTGTAGATTTCTGGATTCATGGCGGTGAAACCCGCGCAGAGCTTCATTTTGCTTCAGAGATCTTCCATTATTAACAGATTTATGCGCTGAATCACGCTTCAGAATTTAAGTCAAAGTCAACATTGTCAGAAAACTTGACCGGAACCGACCAAAGTAATCATGGAAACCTTACCTACCACTTGCAGTTCATACCAGACGTGGTTTTATTGACAGCTCCTCCACACGGAAAGTTGTGTGTTGCAGTGAAATGCGTCCAAGCTGAAATGGCGGTTAGGCTGAACTAAACTGAATGTTCTTCACCACAGAGCCGTGTTTGTCAAAACTGTCCCCCAGTCGTGGGGGTGACCACTGAGGTGGCTGGAGAGGAACCAAGGGTGGCCACGGCCCCGTAGCTCCGCCACTAAATGTACATAAGTTACGTGTGTGTTGAAAATATTTCCCAGTGACCAGCTAGTGCGTTGCTAACGCTAGTGAGAGCTAATGCTATTTAGATTCATTGTCACCACTGATCTAAAAAAAAGACTGGATCGAGCAACCTATTGTTTTCACGCGCCAAAATTTGAAGCCAGATTTTTTCGATCGCCGCCATCTTGGTGAGACCACCTTACGCGCCACAGCTTTGTGATTGTGCTGGTATACGAACGCAGAATTAGTGAAAAATCATCAAAAACATCAGGAGTGCCAGTGAAGGAAGCGAGGATGAGGAAACACAACTTAAAAAGCACTTCCCAAGAACCTTCCACTCGTAAGTACTTTTACTTGGCACCTTTTTTTGACCTGATATATGTGCCACTACTTGAACGGCTTTGCTTTGAAAAGTTCTCGAAATGTAACCAAAAGTTAAAGTATGAACTTTGATGGGTGGTTTTGCAAGAATTTTCTAGTTACACCTTCCTGTAACAACTAGGCCTTTTTTTGGTGCCTAGCCTAGCAATCAATGATAAAATTATTTCTATGCAGTTTTTTACAGTAGGCTTTGAGTATTTGCACTTATCTAATGTCTTTTTGTACCAAAAAACAGCTTTTTTAAAAGCTACCACAACTACCAAGTTACATTAATTCTGATACCACACATGATTCACGCAAAGGTAGAAGACATGTGACAAAATTTCTGCTTTCTTCCTGCCTTAACCTTATCCTGAGATAAAAAAAAATAATGGTTTACCGTAGGAAAATAATTAGACAAAGACAGACTTTAAATTCCGTACGTAAACAATGTTTGCAGGCTGCCACACAGCCAATTTTTCGTCCGTCTCGAAGCTAAAATACATCTTACTAGCTTGATAAATGACACAAAAGCGTATAAATCTGAGTAGTTATAACCTTTAGCAGTTGATTTTGGTGGCTATACGATCAATTGAAGTTTTACCAGTGCGTTGCCATACTGTTGTCTCACAGCAAAGTGGTCTCACCAAGATGGCCGCCGCAAATTTCCATTGGCTTCAAAAATAAAACAATAGAAGCTCGATCCAGTCTTTTTTTTAGATCAGTGATTGTCACTCACACAAGCCCACAAATAGCTGTCCTCGGCTATGCCTGCCCGTAACTAGTAACTCCTAGCTCAAATTTAAGCTAGGAGTTCAAAACAAAAATCCGCAGAGAGACGGTTCGCATCCAAAAAAAAAAACACTCTAAAAAAAAGTACATGCAGTGCACCAGTAACTTCTCTCTTCTTGACTCACAGCGACACAAAAATATCCTTTTCTTTGCCCATTTCGGCTCAATATTTATTCCCGCTTCCGGTTTCACATCAGCTGCATTTCCTCTTTTTTCCCCTCATAACTATGACTTTATTCCCTTAGTACTGCATTTTTTCTTTTTTTAAAAAAGCTGACGTTTTGTGTGCAAGTCTCCTGCAATTCATATATGCACCATCAGAGGTCACTAGTGTTTGACTTTGCTAACAATACATCTTTAAGACGTTTCAATTATGTTATTCATGACATTGACTTTTATCTGCTGTTTTATTTCTCAAAAAATGTTACTTTTATCACGTTGTTTTATTCTCGTTTGTAAATTTGTCTTAACCTCACAGCATTGTAAACATCACTATGCTGCAGAGGCACAACATTCTTTTCTTGCATCCTTACAGTGTCCTATCCATCTAAAGACCTCTAGATTCCATTGAATTTAAAGATGCACAATTCCTAGTTCAACCAACATTATATGTAAAAAGTTGCCACTAAAGTTCTAATCCTATGTTAAAAAATACTTTTTTTTTTTTTAAGAAGGTTGTAATTGTTAGCTTCTGTTGGATCGTGGACCATAGATGCAGAGACAAGAGGCAGAGAGTTGCAACAAAAGTATATATATTCTTTAATGCAGTCCAGAAAGGTTTAACACAAAGTGATGGGGTAGAAGGCACACCATGGAGCAGTACAAAAACACAAGAACTCCCAAACACGGCTGGAGGAGGCCACGGTCCACTCGGCAGTAGTCAGAAGTCCAAAATAGTGCAGTGCTCAAACTACAAGAAAAAAGACTTAAATGGAATTAAATGGTGGAAAAGGTTTACATACCAAGGAAGAGCGGCTGTCAGCATGCCATGGAAGACAAAGGAACAGTCCAGCAATACTCAGCTGACAGCAGTGAGCCTAAGAAGCTGCTGCACTCAATTACAGGTGTGCCCAGTGGAACCGCCTCCTGCCAGAGAAGGAAGTTCTGCAGAAAAAAAGAAAGAGGCAAGGCAGGGACAAAATAATAGGAGCAGCAGGCGTGCAACACGAGAATGTAACAGTACTATTCCAAAAAAGTTTTTTTAAACAAAAGTATTCCTTAGAGTATGAATGTAATCCGACCAGAAAAGCAAGGCATGTTTGCAGGAAAAATCCCTGTGGAGAAAGTTGTTTTTTTCCAGAAAATTTTTTTTTTAAGTGAAAAAAATTATTCCACAAGCCAAAAGAAACCATCCATCATCCATCCATTTTTTCCCTCTTATCCGGTCCGGGTCATGGGGGCAGCAGTCTCAGTAGGGAGGCCCAGACTTCCCGGGCCCTGCCACCTCTTCCAGTTCCACTGGGAGGACCCCAAGGCGTTCCCAGGCCAGCTGTGAGACATAATTCCTCCAGCGTGTCCTATGTCTGGCCCAGGGCCTTCTCCCGCCTGGGCATGCCCAAAATACCTCACCAGGGAGGCGTCCGGGAGGCATCCGAACTAGATGCCCGAGCCACCTCAGCTGGCTCCTCTCGATGTGAAGGAGCAGCGGCTCTACTCTGAGCCCCTCATGGATGACTGAGCTCCTCACCCTATCTCTTAGGGTGAGTCCAGCCACCCCACGGAGGAAACTCATTTCAACCCCTTGTATCCACGATCTCGTTCTTTCGACTCAAAGCTCATGACCATAGGTGAGGGTGGGAACATAGATCGAACGGTAAATTGAGAGCTTTGCCTTCTGGCTCAGCTCTCTCTTCACCGCGACGGTCCAGTACAGCGACCGCATTACTGCAGACGCTGCACCAATCCGCCTGTCAACCTCAGGCGCCAACCTTATCTCACTCGTGAGCAGGACCCTGAGATACTTGAAACTCCTCCACCTGGGGCAGGGCCTCATCCCCAACTCGGAGGGTGCAATCCAGCCTTTTCCGACAGAGAACCATGGTCTCGGATTTGGGGTTGCTGAGTCTCATCCCAGAATCTTCACCCTCAGCTGCAAACCGCCCCAGTAAACGCTGAAGGTCACAGCCCGATGGGGCCATCAGGACCACATCGTCTGTGAATAGCAGAGACGAGATCCTGAGGCTCCCGAACTGGACTCTCTCGACTCCTTGGCTGCGCCTAGAAATTCTGTACATGAAAATTATGAGCAGAATGGGTGATAAAGGCCAGCTTTGCGGAGGGCCAACGTTCACCAAGAAACAAGTTGAACTTACTGTTGGCAATGCGAACCAGGCTCCTGCTCTGGTTGTACAAGGACCGAATGGCATGTAGTAGCACGGAGCACGTATTCCCGGAGTACCCCCCACAGGACACCATGAGGGACATGATCGAATGCCTTTTCCAAGTCCACAAAGCACATGTAGACCGGTTGGGCTACCCATGTACGCTTCAGTACCCTTGCAAGAGTGGAGAGCTGGTCCAGTGCTCCGTGACTGGGATGACTGGGACTGGCTCCTCCTGTAGCTGAGGTTCGAATAACGTACCCTTCTCTCTAGCACCCTGGAATAGGCTTTCCCAGGGAGATGAAGAATGTGATCCCCCTATAGTTGGAACATACCCTCCGGTCACCCTTCCTGAAAAGGAGGACAACTACCACGGTCTGCCAATCCAGAGGTACTGTTCCCAACTTCCGTGTAACCAAGACAGTCCCTCAACATCCAGAGCCTTGAGGAATTCAGGGTGAAACTCGTCCACCCCAGACTACCCCAGATACCTCAGCCACGGTGATGGAACTGTCCACGTTTGTGTCCTCAAACTATGATTCTTATATGGATGGTATGTCAGTGGGATTGAGAAGGGCCTCAGAGTATTCCTTCCACTGTCCGACTATATCCTCAGTCAAGGTCAGCAGGCTTCCATTCACACTGTAAACAGTGTGGACCAGGCACTGCTTCCCCTTTCTGAGGTGTTGGACGGTTTGCCAGAACCTCTCCAAGGCCGAACAAAAGTCGTGCTCCATGGCCTCACCTCCCACCTCCTACACCTGAGTTTTTGCCTTGACCACCGCCAATGTTACGTGCCGCTTGGCCTGCTAGTACCTGTCAGCTGCTTCAGGAGTCCCACAAGCCATCCATGCTCGATAGGACTCTTTCTTCAGCTTGACGGCTGCCCTGACCACTGGTGTCCACCATCGGGTTCGGGGCTTGCTGCCACGACTGGCACGACCACCTTCCGGCGGCAACTCTGATTGGCTTCCTCATCAGTGGAGGCACGGAATAGGGCCCATTATGACTCGATATCCTCGTCCTCCCCGGGGATGCAGGCGAAGCTCTGCCGGAGGTGAGAGTCTGTCCGGCATCCTCTCCCACCATCTAATCCAATTTATCACCAGGTGGTGATCAGTTGACAGCTCAGCCCCTCTCTTAACCTGTAAGTCCAGAAAATGCAGCCGCAGGTCTGATGATACGACTACAAAGTCGATCATAGACCTGCAGCCTAGGGTGTCCTGGTGCCAAGTGCACTTGTGGACATCCCTAGGTGTTTGTTCTGGACAAACTGTGGCTCGCACAGAAGTCCAATAACATCACACCGCACGGTTTCAGATCGGGGAGGCCGGTCGTCCCAATCACGCCCCTCCAGGTCACACTGTCATTGCCCATTGCCCACAAGGTGTGGTTGGCTGAGAGCAAGGGAAGTCCAAGGAACAATCTGAGCCACTCTGCAAGGTTTAAGAAGTCCTGATGACTAATTGCTCACAAGTGTGCACGGGTGGCTGCGCCTCTGCAGGACTGGCAGTGCACTGCAACACACAGCAGACAGGCAGCAGCAGAGCAGAAATGCACATCATGACAGAAAAATCGTTTTTAAGGAAAAAAAAGTTGGAACCCTTCCAAAAGAAGTCCCCCCCCTTTTTAAAAAAAAAACAAAAGTTGTAGTTCTGTGAAAAAACTGAGAAGAAAAACTGATCCCATAAGAATACAGACGCAAAAATACGTGCTTCTTTCATAATCCCGTGGAGAATTTGCCATTTTTATCACTACAGAATGTTGTGACAAAACAAGAAAAGTCATATTTCTTCAAAGAAAAAAAAAAAAACTAAAACAAGGCATAATCCTCCAAAGAATTTTTTTCACAACAAAGTTGTAATCCTACAAAAAATATGTAAAACTACAGAAAACGTTTTTTTTTTTTTAAAAAGAATCTCCCAATCGTAAATAAATATTGATGTTTAAAAAAAGTCATAATCCTGTAAAAAATTTGAGAGAAAGGTTGTATTATTCCAAAAAAAGTCAGATTTGACAAAAAGGTGGTAATCCTGTTCAGCAAATAAAGACAAAAGTAATCTGACAAAAATGTAGCATTATTAGCGAAAAAAGGCATTTTTTTTCTATTTTTCAAAAAAGTCTTAATCCCATAGAAAATGTCAGAAGAAAAAAAAACAGTTAACGCTACAAAAAAATGTAATATACAAAAAGAATATACAAAAAGTTGTAATCCTATCATTTTTTGGGAAAAAAGGGTTGTCCATCCATCCATTTTCTATACCGCTTCATCCTCATTAGGGTCGCGGGGGCATGCTGGAGCCTATCCCAGCTGACCTCGGGCGACAGGCGGGGTACACCCTGCCAGCCAGCCAATCGCAGGGCACATATAGACAAACAACCATTCACACTCACATTCATACCTATGGACAATTTAGAGTCTCCAATTAACCTAACATGCATGTTTTTGGAATGTGGGAGGAAACCGGAGAAAACCCACGCGCACACGGGGAGAACATGCAAACTCCACACAGAAATGCCCAGGGGAGAATCGAACCCAGGTCTTCCCAATCTCCAGGCTGTTCCTGTATAGGCCAACGTGCTAACCACTAGACCACCGTTATAATATTCTGAAAAAGTCATCTTATTTATTAAAAAAAAACATTTATTGATTGAAGACAACACATACAGCTGTAGCTATGAGAGATTATAGCGTGACTGCTCATTTTTGTTTGTTGTCCTCAGGCAGATAACAGAGAAATAGCAATATACTGTAGATGCAAGGCACACAAAAAAAATTAAAAATTTCTTCTCAAAAAATTTACTATGACAAAAAAAGTCATATTATTTGAATAAGCCTGCAAAGAAAGAACAACGTCAGAATACTAAAAAGGAGAAAAAAAACAGCATGGATCGTCCATGTCTCGGGCTCACAGAGAGTCCAAGATAATGAACGAATATTCTTATTTATCCAAGTCATTGTATGCTCAGGGCATTCAATCAATCGCAACTGAACTGTTCAGGTTGTCTTTGAAGATGTTTTGCCTCCCATCTGATTGGACGAGATACAGGTACAAAGTAGGACGGCTCAGCTGTGCTGTCCTATCTAGTCTGCGAGCATGAACTGATGAAGCTTGCTCAGATGAGACGCGGTCTAAGACAACCTGAACAGTCCAGTGGAGATTGATTCAATGCCCTGAGAATGTCTGCAGTGTTGCATTGCAGCGCTCCATATCCGGCTCGTACAACACTCAGCTCATAACTTTTTATTTTCCCTTGAATGTCCCAAAATGCGTGAGAAAACAGCTGCACTGTATTGAGGGAGCGAGTGTAGTAAAGTAGCCACCACGGACGTGCTTGGATTTAATCCCATAATAAGCAGCACCACTCCCTTTTACAGCATCCCCACCCTCCCCCCTCCCATCCTTTAGTGTCCATGAATCAATACAGTAATAGTGCTGACTGTGGAAGAAGGTACACGGGGCTAAAACAGGAAAAATGACCCTGGCCGTATGTGCTGCCTCACGTCTAAAATAAGATCTCTCCTTGAGGTGCTGCTCTGACTGCTAATGACTTCCTCACATCGCCGCCACCGCGATGCTGCAGCCATGATGCTTTTCTCGCATCCTTGCTGCTCCTTTTCCGACATGTTGAATTGTACAAAACACGTGATGTAGCACCATGTTCAAAATGAAATATGTGGCGGAGGAGACGTCTTTAAAATTTGCCGGGAAACGCACAGTGTGGATGAGATCCCAACTATGTCATTCACACAGCACGTTTTTACAACCGTTTTATTTGTTTATAATGGTGATAATTGATTATGACGCCATCAGTCTGGCAGTGGAACATCCTACCTAGCATTTAAAATGATCGTTTTTATATACAAAAAAAAAAGACAGGAAGTCAAGAAACATACAAAAAATTAGCACAGTTGAGTGGAAATGACATTTGTGGCGCCCCCTATGGGTGGTGGTCAAAATGCTTTGGAATACAAGCTAGCATACATGCAATACAGATATCCTCAACGTTTTATCATCAATAGACAAGTACTCAATGACTAATGGTCAACTAGTCAAAAGTCATGTTTTGCTTGATGGCGGCCATGTTTTTCAACTAATTTTGCTGAAATTTTACACACACATGCTTGTCATTCCCCAGAGGTGTGTATCAAATTTAGTCGCGATTCAGCCCAAAACCATAAAGTTACAGTTGGTTGTTGAGAAATATCAAGTCAATCTGATTTAACAGCGCCACCATGTGGTGTATTTGTCAGAAAAAATAACAGCACAGGCAACACAGTGAGGGTGCACGTTTTGGCCAATGTTCACCCTTTTGTGTGCAGCGGTTCAGGTATAGCAGAGTAAGTTTTCCTCATGACTGTACACAGATGAAGACGTAACCTCTACGGAGACAATCTGGACTCGATTAGAGAGTCCTGAGAGGCCAAAAAGTGCCCAGAAAAGTTGGACTTTTAGAGCTCCTGTGAGAGGAGGGAATGTTGACTTTTCCAAGGGCTTCCGAGCTGCAGCTGCCGTGTTTGCGCCACCTGATGACTTGTTGTGGAGCAGCTGTCACCTTCAACTGTTACACGCTATAAAGCATCATGTGCAACGTTTGGACGGCAGCTAGGCTTCTTGCAGGACACCTTCAAGAAACGACAGCATACTCTGTATATACTCTGTCTTTACTGATAGAAAGTTATTTGTGAATATGACAGCCATTGTGGGGAAAAGTGTGTGGGAAAGTTTTTCTTTTCAGCATCTTGGTCCACTTGGGACTTCCCACACAGTCCATTCTTATGAGGCTCACTAAATGCTCTCACATTGCATACATTTACTTCACAGTCATGATAACATACAGCATACTGTAATGTAGCGTTTTACACATTTTTTAGAGGAAAAAATACATCCCCCCCCACATAGGATTCCATTTTTTTATATATAAAAATGCGCTGTGCGCTGAATCCGCCGAATACATAAAAGTATTGCAAGATTTGCAACATCCGGGGGACCTTTTTCCTCAGTTGCGCGATTTTAAGCGTCCTTGGAATTAAGAGCGGCTGCTCTGAGGTTTGTGTGAAGGTTCATGTGTGAATTTTGGCACTAACTCATTAAGATTAAGATTACAATTACAATTTTTCCTCAAGGGATAATTTCTTTTTTTGCACCTCAAAATTTGACATTTTCTTCGGATGGACCTTTTTAGAAACATGAATTACATTTTTAAGTAAATGAAAAAAAATCGCCAGTCGGACGATAACACACAGACAAATATCAAAAACCCACATAAAATACAATATTATTAATTATAATAAATACATAAAATATGTAAATAGCAATAATGAAATTAATTCATATAGTAGTAAACAAAATAATAATAATTAAAAGATTAAAAGTCTGGCTTTCCAATAAAATATAGGCATTGAAAAAATTAAGTATGGATCTAAGTTGAACTACATGAATTAAAATGAAAACAAATATTAACGTATGAAAAGGTCTCAATCTCCAGTAAGTAAGTAACATAAACACCTAAAGATAAAATCATGAAATTAGAACAAAAATGGGAATAAACTTAAGATGGAGAAAGGAGAAAATAAAATAAATGTGAAAAACAATGAGAAAATTATAGAATTTATTAAAAAACTAAAATAAAGAAAACACAAACATTTAACTAAAATACACGTAAATAAAAAACATACCATAAATTAGTAAAACAGTCATAAATTTATACATTGGAAATTATTAAATTAAATTAATGACTTAAATAATTACAAAAATGTAACTAAAATGAATTAAAAATAAAAAAAACATACAATAATTGTCAAACAATCCTGAATAAATAAATACATTGTAAAAGATTAAATTAAATGAATTACTTTCTAAAATAAATTCTAAAATGTTGCTAAAATAAATTAGTAAACAAATGATAACGAAATTATTACAGTTAATAATTATTTTAAAAGTCTCATTCTCCAGTTAGACAATAACACAAACATTAAAATATATATATATTTATATATATATATATATATAAACATGTAACTAAAATGAATTAAAATGAAAAAAAAAACATGAAATAAATGACAAACAATCATAAATAAATAAATTGCAAAACATTAAATAAATGACTTTAAAAATACTAAAATGTTACTAAAATTAATTAAAATGGGGAAAATTAAAACCTAAAATAAATTAGCAAACAAATTATAAATAAATGATTACAGTTAATAATTCTTTTAAAAGTCTCATTCTCCAAGAAGACAATAAAACAAACAAAAGAAAAATTAAAGAAAGTAAAAATAGTAAAAGTAAAAATAAAGAAAGTACAAACATGTAAATACCCCCCCTCCCCCCAAACAACTCAAACTCAAACAAATGCAACAAATAAATGAATGTAAAAAAAAAAATTAAGTCTCTTTCTCCAGTAAGACAATAACAAACATTAAAAATAAAATATGGAAATAGAAAAATGGGACAAAAATTTCAATAAATGAATGAATAAGTGACAAACAAACAAATAAATAAATACTCTTACAACAGCCTTCGGTAAGACAATAACAAACTTTAAAAAATAATAAATATGCAAAATATAAAAATGAAAAATAAAGTAAATAAATGACAAAGTCTTACAACAGTATCCAGTAAGACATAATTAATAATAATAATAATTGTCCCTGTTTGTTCATTTGTAAGTATTTGAATAAGTGCCATTGAATGAGTTAAACCTCGCTTTGGACCGTGTGAACCCAACGGATAAAACGGTGTGGTGTATTTTTATTTTTGTTTGTATTTTTTCCACCCACTCTGTGTGTATCCAATGGCCTCCAAGTACCTTGACAACCTTGCCTGGTATTTTGGCAGCAGTCCCTTGAGTGTTGCTGTCAGCTGAGAGCCAGTGTGTGTGTGTTTGTGCGTGTGTGTGTATGAGGATGGAGAGGGGGGAGGAGTGAGCGGTCTATTCAAGGCACTTGTCCTCCATGGAGAAGCGGGGGGTGGGGGGGAGGCGCCTATTGCTTGCACACTTGCACTGGTATAAACCGGGAGCACATTTTCCCAGCCTGCTGCTGCTGCTGCTGCGTCCTCACACTGACTGCACCTCCCAAAAAAACAGCAACAAAAAGAGGATTTCCCCGCCACAGGAGGAGCAGGATTTCCTCTTCTTTTGGCCTCACTGGAAGCTCTTCATCTATCTGGCCATGGAAGCCGTACTAGGATTGGGACATGCTGGTTGGAACTCCCTCCCCTCCTGTGGGTGTCCTCCTCGGGCTCCAAAGACCAGCGTCCTCTGGCTGCTGTGGACTCTGCTGACCCACGTGTGGGCTTTCAACTTGGATACTACTCACACCCTGCACAAACTGGGTGACCGTGGGACCTTTTTTGGCTTCTCTCTTGCACTTCATCAGCAGCTTACACCAGAACCTCAAAGCTGGTGAGTTGGAGTTAGTTTTGTGCTCAACTTCAACGTCCACTTGTCTCCATCCTTGTTGAATCACTGAGATGTGTGTGTGTGTGTGTGTGTGTGTGTGTGTGTGTGTGTGCTGCATGGATATGCTAAATCACTGTCGGGACACTCATAAGTCAAGTGGCTGCAGGAACTTGAGCATCTTAATGCGCTCAACCTGCTCTCAGCCAATAGACTGAAGTGTGGATGGGAGCATATGTGCTGACTCAGCAAAGGTTTCATTACAACGTCTGCTGCTAAGTCATGGGAGAGTGTGGAGTGATCTGCTGTTTTGAAGACCTATTGCAAAAATGCTTGTCAAAGATCCTCAATATGACAAGCGCACACGTCTGTTTTTTAAGGCTCTTCTGCAAAAACGCTAGTCCGAGATCCTCTATCTGACAAAGTTCCCCGCTGTTTTTCGGAACCTGCTGCAAAACAAACAACACACAAGTCAAAGATCCTCTATACGACTAATTTTTAAGTCCTGACTGCAAAAATGCTAAAGATCCTCTATGCAAGAAGCTGTTGTTTTTACAGACCGACTGCAAAAACGCTAGTGAATGATCATCTATATGACAAGAGTGTTCTGCTGTTTTTAAATATCTACTGCAAATATGTGAGTCAAAGATCCCCTAAAAACAGGTCCATGAGTCCAAGTCCAAGATCCTGCTATTTTTAGGAATCTGTTGCTGCACAAAAATATGAGTCAAAGACGGTCTATTTGACAGGCTGCTGTTTTTAAGGTCCGATTGCAAAAATGTAATGACAGGCTGCTGTTTTTAAGGATGTACTACAAAAATACTGGTCAAAGATCCTGTACGTGACTGATTTCTTATAATTTACTGCAAAAACACAGATCAGAGACCTTCCAGGCTGCTGTTTTTAGGACCGACTGCAAAAAAACAAAAACAGTCAAAGATCCCCCATATGATGTGAGCGCTTTTTAATGATCTACAAGGAAATTACTAATCAAAGACCCTCCATTTGACAGGCTGCTGTTTTTAAGGTCCAACTGCAAACAATCACTTGTCAAAGATCCTAACTATGACAAAGTTCCCTGTTGGTTTTAGGAATCTGCTGCAACTATTGCAAAAAAATAAAATCAAATCCTCCGTATGACAGGTTGCTGTTTTTAAGGAACAACTTAAACAAAAAGAACGAGTCAAAGATCCTCTATATGGCATCTACCGTACGCGTGACACTAAACCTTAACGGTAGATAGTGCAGGTGTACCTAATGTTGTGTCTCGCTCGAGTAAGTTGTCTTCCAGTATTTTTTAAAAATAGCAGTGAGTCATCCATACCAGTGATGGGGGGATGTTACATGCAATGTATTTATTTATTGACGCTCCTCACGGCCTCCCACTGCGCTGCAATACGACACTTCAGAGCTTTTAAAATAAGTAGGATGTTTTTTTTATTTAGAGGCTACTAAAAAGAAAGACTATGAAAGCTGATGTCACAGCACTGGTCTGAGCAGGCGGCGGCATGACTGCAGCGTGGCTAAACTTAAACATGACAGACACATTCGTATTTATTGCTGGTTATTAGCGAGCGTTTCACCGCGTCTTCTGTAAAAAGTGGGGCAGACAGGTGAGGGAGATGATGGAGGTTTGGCGTTTGGGACACATCACTGTTGGAACATCGTGAAGCTTCGCATCTCAGCGGACCTTTAAATGAATATCTCTTGCTGCAGGTGTACCTAATGAAGTGTCTCATAAGTGCAATTCAAAGTAAACATAAATGGCTTGATCGTGACAGCAGGCTAATTTATCATCCCCAAAGCAAGCAGTGAAAGTGACTCCTCTGTATGAATAATACATTTCCATTAAGCTGCATTATTGTGGATCGCATTTACAAAAGCTCTATGGTCGTCATCATCATCGTCATCATCTGGCACAGACATGAGACAATTTAGCCAAAAGTGCTGTAATCAGACGCCAGTGAGTCACTGTTGCGTTCAATGTGAGGCAGCTTTGTGTTGCGACTCCTGCCTCAGGTCATCTCGCTGTGGCTCAGTGTGATGATGATGATGATGATGATGTTCTTATCATCATATTACGACTTTGAACATGATCTCTATTCACTCCGCCACTGGACACTTCATTAGGAACACAATGCAATACATCTGACTCATCCTGCCCTCCGGTCCTTCATCCGCTAGAGCTGATGAGTCAAGCAGACTGGAACCCTAAAAAGGGCTTCCTCTAAATGTGATGAGTCCATAACGTAGCAGTTTTAACTTGCTACAGCGTGTATACAGTATTGTTTGTTATGCTTTCAGCTAAATAAGACACATTACTAGAAATACAGTATGCCACCTTCACAGACTGAACTTTTATTATTAGAACTTTTTCTATTATAACGCTTTGTTTTTTACTTGTATTTATGAATTTAATGATTTGATATATACAATCTATCTATATATATATATGATTTATCAGACCTGTGAGGAAAATTAAGTATTTTTAGATAGACAGTTACACTTAATAATGTATTATTATTATTATTATTACTATTAGTATTAGTGGTGTTATTACAATAGTTTGTGAACTTTTGCAACTTGTACTTATTCATGAAATGTTTGTATTATAGGTAGGATTTATCAGTCATATGACAGAAACTGCAGGGAGAGAAATTTTAGCTTTCTATACTCAATAATAATATATATAATAATAATAACAATAATAATAATCCATCCATCCATCCATTTTCTATACCGCTTCTCCTCATTAGGGTCGCAGGGGCATGCTGGAGCCTATCCCAGCTGACTTCGGGCGACAGGCGGGGTACACCCTGGACTGGTCGCCAGCCAATCGCAGAATAATAATAATAATAATAATAATAATAATAATAATAATAATAATAATAATAATAACAATAATGATGATAATAATAATAATGATAATACTACTACTACTACTACTACTACTACTACTACTACTAATAATAATAATAATGATGATAATAATAATAATAATAATAATAATAATCCATCCATCCATTTTCTATACCGCTTCATCCTCATTAGGGCCGCGGGGGCATGCTGGAGCCTACCCCAGCTGACTTCGGGCGACAGGCGGGGTACACCCTGGACTGGTCGCCAGCCAATCGCAGAATAATAATAATAATAATAATAATAATAATAATAATAATAATGATAATACTACTACTACTACTACTACTACTACTAATAATAATAATAATAATGATGATGATAATAATAATAATAATAATAATAATAAGAATGACAATAATAATAAGAATGATAATAATAATAATAATAATAATAATAATAATAATAATAATAATAATAATAATAATAATGCTATTAGGAGTAGTGGTAGTCGTAATATTAGGTAAAGAAAATGTATTGGCAGTATTAGGTAAAAAATAAAATGAATAGGCTAAAAATGTTAAATAAGAAATTATTCTTATTATAAGACTTTTGTAACTTGTATTTATTAAATTAATGTTTTTCCCTTTAATACTATTAGCGTAACACTGTATGTAATTATAATAATGCAAATACCATCATTGTGTAAAAATCACATGAATCTCTGCAGTTTTTGGGTGGGTGTGGGTAGTTTTTGTGCAACCCTGCAAACCACAACAAACATTAGCGGTGTTCCTTTTATATGTAATTGAAACCTCTTGAAAGTGTGCCTTTTAAAAAAATCTTTGTAAATGTGTAATTTAGTAAAATGACGGTATTGGAGCTCATTAGATGGTGGCAGGTGTCCCTAATGAAGTGTCTTTTTACTGCGAGTGGATGACTCTCTTCATTTCCTGGAGGCACAGTCACACATCAGAGAAGCCATCAACAGAAGGCGATTTGAAGCCCACACTGACGTTCTTGTGCGTCTTTGTGTGAAGTCACAAACAATCTTCTCAATGTGACTGCCTTCTTCTATTTCTCGGCCAAAAACTCAAAAAGACAAAAGTCAATCTGTGTGACAGCTGATGTCTTCCCAACATTCTTTGCATGCCACTGCTCAAACATGAGCACAGAAACGCACCAAAAGTGCTCAAATTCAGAGCACAATTAATATTTTCAAAGGAAAAAATATGTCTTAAGTCAAATGTTCTTATTTTTTTGTGTGCTTTTTGTGATGGCACAACAGAAGGGTGCCATGGATGGCACAGAAAGTGTGATAATAACCGTAGAACAGGAAACATATTTACTAACGTATTACAAAGCATCTGACTGCAGTGTCTATCTTCTCTTTACCCTTGTAAAATGTGACATAAAACACTGCCTGTACACTTAATACATTTCATGGTGGCGAACGTTTGACCTTGATTCGAAATTAGAACAACTTGGAAGTCAACTCGACTCGAGCTTGTGTATTGATGTTCACTTAATTGAACATCTAACAGCAGATATGTTACATTTGAGAGTTTAAAAAGGTGATACCTCAGTTTCGATATGTTGGTTTCAGCAATGCTAACGTGTATCTGCCTAGCATGATGACATCAGGGTAAACAAGGCTTTTGTTTATAGCACTCTGCCACCTACAGGTCTGGAGTGGAACTCTGCCACTGTTTTGGTGTTATTGTTTGGCCGTGGCGGAGGTCCACGCTCTAATGCTGGCATCTTAAATGTCACAGACAGAGGATTGGGCCGTTTGGGTCGGAGTTATGTGCCAATACGCTATTTATACTGCCATGATGAGAGCTTCCAGTAATAGTTGGGCACGTGGTGAAGACAGGAAACTGCCTTTGTTGAAGCCGCCGCAAGCCTGACAAGCTGGACAACAACAAGTACTTCTATTATTTTTATTATGATTATCTCACTGTGTCTGACAACATCAACACTAGATGAGTCCACCACAGGAGCAAAGTGTAAAGTAAAGTAAAAATGAACACAAACCAAATATTTTCCTTATATTATCCACCAAAAGTACAGTAATTGGCGGGGCATCTGGTCAGCAAGTCCAAGATCATCTATACAACAGGGGCACTATGCCGTTTGTAAGGACTTACTGCAAAAACACAAGTCAAAAATCCTTCATATGACAGGAACACTTTGTTTTTTTAAGGACTAGTCAAAGATCTTCTATATGACAGGATTTCTCTGCTGTTTTTAGGGACGTACTGCAAAAAACAAGTCAAAGATCCTATATATGACAGGATCACGCTGCTGTTTTTAAGGACTAGTCAAAGATCTTCAACATGACAGGAGCACTTTGTTGTTTTTTAAGGACGAGACAAAGATCTTCTAGATGACAGGATCGCTCCGCTGTTTTTAAGGACCTACTGCAAAAACACAAGTTAAAGATCCTTTATATTCAGGATCATTCTGCTGTTTTTAAGGACCTGGTACACAAATGCTAGTCAAAGATCCTCCATATGACAAGAGTGAGCTGCTGTTTTTAAGTACCTACTGTAGAAACTAGTCAAAAATCATTTATATCTGTGATAGGAGAGCTTTGCTGTTTTTAAGGACAAATTTCAAAAACGCTAGTCAAGGAGCCTCTATATGTAGAGGATATACAGTCCTGATCAAAATCTTAATTGTTAGAATTGGCATTTTGCACATTTGGATCTTAATGAGGTTTTAAGTAGAGGTACAATATGCAAAAACAAGAAGGGGGAGTGAGACAAAAAGCATTTTGAAAAAGTAATTTATTGAAAACAACAATTAAACTGAAATAGGCTGTTTATTAGCTGATCAAAAGTTTAAGACCACAGGCTATAAAAGCCTAAATCTGCTCAAAATGTTCATTTTCTGTCAGGCATTCACACTGTCATGCCCCCCTGATGGCTAAAACTAAGAAGTTCTACCAATTTTTCAACTGATCTTAAGATTTTGATCAGGAGTGTATACTGTATAGTATTTCTTTTTTAAGGACTAGTCAAAGATCTTCTATTCCAGAGGAGTGCTCTGCTGTTTTTAAGGAGAGTCGGTGTTGGGGTAGTCAAACATTCTTTTGTATGACAGGAGCGTTCTGCTACACAACTGAAACATTGTTTATACGACTACCGTGCAGTAGTGGTTCTACTGTTTTTAAGTACGTACTGCAAATAGACTAGTCAAAGATCCTGTATTTGACAGGAAAATTGTGCTATCTTTAAGGACCTACCACAAAAAAAACAGCCCAAAAATGACAATCATAGATACTTATATGAGAGGAAAGCTTTGCTGTTTTTAGGAATCCGTGCCAAAAAAAACACGTCAAAGATCCTGTATGTGACAGGATCATTCTGCTGTTTTTAAGGACGAGTCAAACATCCTCTTCATGGCAGGATTGCTCTGCTGTTTTTCAGGACCTACTACAGAAACAAAAGTCAAAGATCCTCTATATGACAGGATCACTTTGCTGTTTTAAGGACCTACTGCAAAAACACGAGTCAAAGATCCTCTATACTCAGCATCACTGGTAAAGATGACAAGAGTGATCTGCTGTTTTAAGGAGAAAACTGAAAAAAACGCTAGTCAAAGATCCTCTATATATAGAGGATATATACTGTACTGTATAGTAGTAGTTTTTTAAGGACTAGTCAAAGATCTTGTATTCAACAGGAGTGCTCTGCTGTTTTTAAGGAGAGTCGGTGGGGTCAAACATTCTTTTGTATGACAGGAGTGCACTGCTACATAACTCATAGGTCCTCTATATGACTGCCGTGCAGTAGTGCTGTTTTAAAGTACATACTGCAAAAACTAGTCAAAGATCCTCTATATGACTGGAGTGCTCAGCTGTTTTTAAGGACCTACTGCAAATAGGCTAGTCAAAGATCGTCTACATGACAGGAACATTATACTATCTTTAAGGACCTACTACCCAAAACCCAGCCCAAAAATGCCAGTCAAAGATACTTTACATGACAGGAGAGCTCTGCTGTTTTTAGGAATCTGTGCCAAAAACCCCCCCACACAAGTCAAACATCCTCTATGTGTCAGGATCGCGCTACTGTTTTTAAGGACTAGTCAAAGATCTTAAAAAAACAACAACCCATAAATGCCAATCAAAGATACTTTATATGACTTTATATGACAGGAGAGCTATGCTGTTTTTAAAGACCTGTGCAAAAATACAAGCCAAGGATCCTCTATATTCAGGATCACTGTTTTTACAAAAATGCTTGTCAAAGATCCTCTATATGCCTAGAGAGATCTGCTATTTGAAGTACCTACTGTAAAAACTAGTCAAAGATCATGCTGTTTTTAAGGACCTACTAGTTTTTTAAGGACTCATCAACGATCCTCTATTTAACAGGAGTGCTCTGCTGTTTTTAAGTACAGTCTGGGGGGGTAGTCAAACATTTTTTTGTATGACAGTAGCGCTCTGCTACACAACTCAAAGACCCTCTATATGACTGCCAAGCAGTAGTGTTCTGCTATTTTTAAGTACATACTGCAAAAACTAGTAAAAGATCCTCTGTATGACAGGAGTGCAACAACCTACTCTAAATAGGCTAGTAAAGGTCCTCTATATGACAGGAACATTGTGCTATCTTTAAGGACCTACTACCAAAAACCCAGCCCAAAAATGCCAGTCAAAGATACTTTATATGACGGGAGAGCTCTGCTGTTTTTAGGAATCTGTGACAACCCCCCCCCCCCAAGTCAAACATCCTCTATGTGTCAGGATCGCGCTGCTGTTTTTTATCTGACCGGATCGCGCTGCTGTCGTACTTCAAAAACACTAGTCAAAGATCTTCTGAATGACACGAGCACTCTGCCGTTTTTAGGAATCTCCTGCTTGAAGTCATGGGTCAATTGAACATTCAACATTTTGCAAGTTGAATGTTTTGTAGTGTAGCACGTCATGACAGCATCTTTCACAAATCCTTTGGTGTGCCGGACTGCAACAGCGTGTGTTATGATCGAGGTGCAGGATGCAGGGGTGTGAGAGCACAAATCATCTGTGTCGTGTTGTGTTGTGTTTTTTTTTTGGTCTATATGGCCTTGAAATACGTCCATTGTGCTTCATCTTCATTGTCTGACCTGATGAGGTCAGCTTTTGTATCCAAGGAAGTCATTTAAGCCTCTCGACATCTTGCCTAGAGCGTGTATTGTTACACTGTGACAGTTATAGCGCACTTATAAATCACTGCCATATTGGAAAGAAGACAACCTCTATTTGTACTACAGTTATACGTGGGGACGCTAGCTATTTAGCATTTTTTAAATAATATACAGTCAGACCTCAAGGTTGAGGCCACACAATCAATTATTCACAATTCCCAGCAATTTTCCCATTAACTTAGGAAATAATAATAATTGATCCTAAATGTGTATTCACTGTGAAGGCAATGTTTTAAGTTACATTATAGCACTCTTAATTGTGATACAAAAGCGTAAAAAAACACTAAAACTGTGATCTTTAATGACAAAGGTGACAAAGCTAATGGACGTCTCACTTTTTTTACATTCTTAGAAGTCGTTTCAAATGGCCCCCGGTGCTGCACTTTGGCCACCCTTCCCTTAGACATATATATATGTCCCCTTTGCACAATTCCTTCACACAGAAAATGGACCGAAATAATCCCAGAAGGTGATTTGCATGACAAAAGCAGAATAAAAGACCGTCCCTCCATCCATCCCTCTCGTTCGTCCAAGAACAGCCTCCCCCTCTTTTCTCGCCCCTTTATCTTCAATTCATGCTCTTTCTCCCCCTTTTCAGTGGGTCTAGCAGCTACTGTTGTCGTTAAACCACTCATGTGAAAGCCTTATACTTATGATAAAGTGTGTGTGAGGGATTTACACACACACACACACACACACACACATACACACACACACTTTGCAGGAAAAATACTCCTTCCTCCCTCCCACTTTACTGGCTGTCCATTTAACACTCCGCCATTCCTCCTCTGGCCTGCGTTGACCCGCACAAAAGCTCGACGGGAAGCGTTGGTGCCAGGCAGGCCGGTCCAAAGCTTTCAGGAATATTACCCAGTGAGAGCAGGACAATCTGCACTGTCAGGAAGACAAACTTCAATCAGACTGAGAGCAGGAAAAACATGGTGTTCTTTTCCTCCTTTTAGGGCATGGAGAGGCAGTCATTATCGGTCACATGGCTTCATATTTTTAGTGTTCATTATTGACGGATGCTTGCTGATATCGAAGGAAAAGATGGGGGAGGTGTTTTACACGGGAATGAATAAATCATGACAGGCCTCACCTTTTGATTAAATGCCTGCCTGATAGGCGCACGTGTGTGTGTTCAATCAGATGACAGCATCTCTATGCAATATGCTGTCGTGTCACACAGGAAATTAAACCAGAAGCTGCTTTTTTGTGGTATGTGGTAATAATGGTTTGCAATCAAACTTGTGTTAATACTGAAGCTTTTATATTTTGTCCACAAAAAATATACTATTACATAATACTATACATATAAAATATGTATGTATATTATTTCATATTTCTATTTATTTATTTTAATTATATTAAAGATAATATCAGACTTTTTATATTTATTTCTATATTTATATTTTATCATTCATCAAAAAATATATAAATTATATTTGTATCATGTATTATTAGTAGGGCTGTCAATTGATTGAATTATTTAATCACGATTAATCGCATTTTGTTCATAGTTAACTACAATTAATCACAGATAGAAAGACATTTTTATCCATAATAAGTAGGGATGTAAATCACTTTGTGATAGACGATTCGATACGCATCTAGACGGGTTAAGATACGATTAAAAAAACAATATATTTTAAAAACAGAACGATTCGATGCAGTGTGCGATACGATTTGATTCAATACGATTCACGCTTGTTGACGAAGACATTAATCCTACATTATAAAATAAAGAAGCCAGTTATATAAAAGTGTCAGTCTTACAATATTTTGAAATGTGTAAAAGAGCACATCATATCCCCAAGCATGCTGTAAGGCAGGGGTCCCCAACCAACAGTCCGTGTGAAACGTTCAGGCGCAATGATAAAAATAAAAAAACACTTAAAAAAATAATATTACAATCATTTGTAAACATGCGCACATAAAGTTATTTAGAAGTTACAAATAATGATACAATTTGTAAATAACGTCATCACATTTTATGTAAAGGGATATACATTTTGGAAATATGGGCCATTATTTTATTCAAAAAATACACAGTTAGAAATCCCCCAGTTTTTGCATGTTCAATGCGAGCGGAGACTTGTCCCACTTTGTTCAACAGTCCTTGAACGCACTATGTAACTTTTTTCCCCGCTGCACAGGTAGACTACTATACTGTAATTTTCTCCTTTTTCTTTCACCTCATATTTGCTCCCAAATGCTGATACTATGTGGGAATGCATAAAGGTAAGATTTGATGAACTTCCTGAGTGCTAATGTGCATATTTGTTGGTGCACCTCCACGCTTGTACTGGTGGATGATGGGTCTGTATTAATTTAATGCTTTTAATTTGATGTTCCTGTCACAGTTTTACTAATACATCATAAATAAGACCAATTAAATTGCTTTGTCGTACGTACGTTTTGATGATGTGTCGAAAATCTTTCCTGGTGGCTAGCTAGCATGCTGCTAATGCTATTTACATCCATTCTCGCCTTCAGTCATGGTCACATTGACAGAAGCCCCCAAATAGCTGTCCTCTGCTATGCCTGTCGTTAACTAGAAGCTAGTAACGCAAATTTTAGCTTGCAGTTCAAAGCAAAAAATCAGCCGAGAGACAGTTGACATCTACCAAACACTGGTTAGTTGGGACACTCGTATGCCAAGGTACCTCTGTACTGTAGAAATGTGTCAAATAGTTCCAACAACAGTTACTTAGACAGCCCTAATTGTTAGTCATTTTTAATTATGTTAACAATGTAGTATCAGAGTATTATTAATGCTAGTATAATATCACATATACAGTAGATTTAGTTTTTTATATTATCCAGTTGAATTATGTTAATGATAAAAAGTTATTAGTCTTTTTTAGGGATGCTCCTATCGATCGGCCACCGATTAGTAACGGCGGATTTCCATTTAAAAAATTGTATCCGCATATGATTAATTACCTTTCAAAGCTAATCATAAAAACTACCACTCTCACTATCACTCTCTAAAGTAGCTGACATTTTGTCGTCATCTGATGACCATGACCTGACTCCCGTTGCACTTTACAGTGTATAAACATGTAAACGGTTGGATCAATAGACGGATAAGACCGGCTAGAAGATGGTCAAAAAGAACAGATGTGAGCCAATCATTACTCCATCGAAATGCTGGTTCACAAGTTGATCAATATGAGGACCAGCTGGTGAGGTGAGGGATTTTAAAGGATGTACAGTATATGACCAGAGGATAGGGTTACTTGTCTCATCTGGTACGAAAAACCATCTGTTTTTACTTCTTATACTGTAGTATTGCTAAGTACTATTTACCAGAGGTGGTAAGTCTCAAGGCTCAAGTAAGTCTCCAGTCTTTAAACTCAAGTCTCGAGTCAAGTCTCAAGTAATGTCGTGCAAGTCCAGGTCAAGGCAGACCGAAAGGGAAAATATGTTGTCTTGTTGGCAATGATGACGTGATCTGACTACTTTGAATGGTGTCACATTTTATTTAACACATTCAATAAAAATTTTAAAGTATTTTCAAGTCGTCAAACTAAAGTCAAGTCAACTTAAATTCAAGTCCAGAGTCACTGATGTCCAAGTCGAGTTGCAAGTCTTTAATGATATTGTCAAGTTCAGTCCAAAGTCATCAAAATTGTGACTCAAGTCCAAGTCGTGTGACTCGAGTCCACACCTCTGCTACTTTCAGTATGTTGGGCTCAGTCGGCTTGGGTATGCATTTGTCTATGTTGCCAAAGTAAAGTGTACCACTTTTTAGCCTCCTTTTGTTGGGGCAGTACAGTAGAATGGTCACTTCTGTGTCACCATTTTATCACAAAACGTAGATTATGACGGAAAGAGGAAATTACGTCATTTGTGTTGCTTGTTTATGGATCGACTTTGTGTTTCTTTTCTTGTACAATTTTCTGCTTGTGCTGTATTGGTTGATTGAAGATTGAAGGCAAAATTGGACAAAAATGATCACTGTATTGCAAGATGCTCAAACCTTTTTACACAAGACCACAAACAACAGCATAATCCATCCATCCATCCATTTTCTATACTCCTCATTAGGGTCGCGAGGTATGCTGCAGCCTATCCCAGCTGACTTCGGGCGACAGACGGGGCATAATAACTACAAAAAACAAAATAATGTTGATTGCGATGGAGCATTGTGTCGCTTGTCTCAAGATTGATATGGGTTTCTCTCCTTACGAGTTATACGCTGTCCCACTTGATGCAGGGATTACTGACTTCTATGTTGGCTATATTGGATAGGAAAAGTGAACTTAAAGTAAAGTGAACTTAAGCAGGGATGACATCACAGTGTTGCTAGAACTCTCGTTCTCTCTCTCGTGAGTGAGATAATGATTCGAGTTGATGACCCCCTGTTATTTTGTGCTGTGTGGGTGAGTGTTTGCTATGCTGCTATTAGCAAATAAAAGCCTACTTCCCGTGTGACTCAAGCTCACCACAATATGTTTCAGATTCTTGTTCTACGCGTGGTTATATCCACTTCATGTGAGCAGTTTGGGGGGAGCTGATATCCCGCTCCCTGAGAACAAATAATCTTTTTTCCCCCTCATCCTTGCAGCGCCCCTGATATGTGGCCCATAGCTAAAACCGCCACTGCACAGGGGATTGCTATGGTGTGTTATGATGTATTAGTCAACATTACATTCCGCAATTGACTATCAAACGCAGTTTGTGAAATGTCTTTTTAAGCACGTCCTGGAGCAAATCATCACATTGAATCACCAGGCAGTGAACCCCGGTGTCCCAAAGGGGTTTTTCCCTGGTCTGCCAGCTGCCGCCATCTCTCTCTTTTAGCGCTTTATAATGCATTAGCCAAGCCTTGTGTCTTTGGTGGCACACATCATGATTCACAGGACCTCATTCTCAGCTGTCGTCTTCTCATCAGCACACTGGATTTCTCGAAAAGTCACTTTTCAAGATGGGCTGGCCTCAGAGAGCTTGCACAGTTGGTGTGCAGTGTCCGTGGATAAATATTCAGGTGTATTTTAACGTCTGCATGCCTGCACGTGTTTTGCATGTACGGGTCAGAGGAGACCGCCTTGTCTACAATAAGCGTAGACCCCCAATGCTGCAACACATGAAATATTTGCCAAACTTGAATAGTGCACTCCTGGAAAATTCCGGGGAAGGGTTAGGCTTAAAAAAGCGTTTTATATTCATAGTAGTTGGACACATGCAGGACAGCAGTTCATGCAGTCCGAAGTAGGACTGCTGGAGGTGTCTGTCTTTCACTAATGCACCCCATAGGCCTCATTAGTGGACTGTTTGCACCATTTCCATAGCCAAAAGAGTGCATTTATGTTCTCAAAACATAAAAGTCAAGTGTCACGTGTGTAAAAGCAGAACCTTTGATGGTATCACCCCATTGACAGAACAGTGTACCCACAAATCTTTCTGACTGTCTTTAACCAACTATAACAAGATGTCCCAGAAGCAACTTGCTGTCTTTGTCTGTCTATAAGAAGCATTAGACGTTCGTCCGTCCATTCTTCAGATGCCATCCACTGGTTTACACAAATGTCCATCCGTCCATAGCAACTCACTTCTATAGATGACTACTGTAGTTTCCAGTGTATAAGCCGTTACTTTTGTTCTCAAACTTTGAATCCTTCGGCTTATACAGCGGTGCGGCTAATATGTGGTCATGTTCTAATTTTGCAACACCTCGTATACTTCGGAACTACTACTAATCATTTAAATACTGTATGTATTTCGGAAAACGCTATTACTATGCTATAGTAACAGTGTTACGATTAAGCTATTATGTTACTACGGCAAAAAAAGTTCAGGAAACCAAAAAATGCCGAGACGCCACCTTTATAAGCTTTTGCTAACCCTGTTGCTCTAGTTGAGTGGAGCCGCCTATGCATGCACACACTACAGTTTACAGTGATGTAAAACATTTCTGGATTTGGATTATTCAATAACCACCATAAATATACCACCAAGACTGCAAAGCCTTTCATGTTGAATGAAAACAAAAAGGGAACGTAACATATAAAAGAGGGGATGTATTGGAATTTGTGCAGTGGTAGTGTTGTTGACACATACTGTACTTGCATCCGCAAGTACAGTATGATGATGATCACTCAAAGGCAGACTATGGTATCCCTCGTCCCATTGTACCACGGTTCTTATGAACTCCAGCAGAAACAGTGTGTAATATCCAGAAATTCCCCAAGTGACAGTATGTAAAACTTCCAATGTACGTAAAAAGCAATGTACGTAGCGCCACAGACGTACACATCATATCCGCGTACATATACGATACATCAATAAATAGAAATGCAGATACAATAAACCATATAAAACAAAACATAAAATGCTGTGTTGTTCTCTTGGAGATGAATAAAGTTGCGATCTATCTAGCTAACACTGACTGCCGAAAAATAGGCAACCAGAAGCAGACTCGCTCTTCTTCTTTTTGTTTATGGTGGGTCGCAACCAACGCTTAGGTGCATACCGCCACCTACTGTAACGGAATGTAGATGTGGTGCCCAGATGTAGACGCGTTCTGCACATGCGCAGTGACAACCCGGTAGTCACAATCTTCCATCATAGAAAACACACAAAGAAATTGATATGACGCCGCTTTCAAGTTAAAGGCGATAGATTTGGCTGTCAAGACAAGGAAACATGGCTGCTTCGCGTGAGCTTAGCATCAATGAATGCATGGTCAGACGGAGATGGCAACATGAAAAGCGGCCGCAAAGCAAAAAGACAATAAAAGCTTGCAGAGGTAAGAAAAGCAGATGGCCTGAACTAGAAAAAGTCCTTGAAGACTGGGTAACTACACAGAGAGCCGACGGCCGCATACGAAGAGCAACTTTTGCACAAGTCTGCCGGTGGATCTTTACAGCGTGAAGCAGTGTAAAAAAACACTATCACTGGACTGGACTGCGGCAGATGAAGAGAACGACACCGAAAGTGACACAGAACGAGAGAGAGACTGACAACGTGTGTGACGAAGGAATTGTAATGCTGTTCAATTCTGACACTGAAGAGGAAGACTTCTGTGGTTTTAGTTCCCAAAAGGACGGCGATGAATGACTTTTCTGGTAGGCTACTGTTATCTATGTTAAATGCACTATTCGGCACTGTTTTAACTAGCCGTGTACTGTTCTGCACTGTTTAAATAGCATGTTGCACCACTGTTTGGCACGCTTTTATCAAAAGTTTAAAAAATCTTTCTGTGTATTGTCTTTCTGTACACTAAATATCTCATTTTATGCACTTTGGAAAAAAAGCATTTATTTTATTCAAATGTTAAGAAATCTTTCTGTGTAATGCATTTCTGTGCACTAAATATCCCATTTCATGACGTGCACACCTGCGGCTTATAGTCCGGTGTAGCTTATATATGTACAAATCTTACTTTCCCTCTAAATTTAATGGGTGCGACTTAAACACCGAAATTTACGGTAGTTGTCCATTTGTCCAATCACCAGAAGCAACTCATATATAACTAGATGTCCGTCCGTCCCTCGGAGGCAATTCACATATATGTGTTTGTCCGAAGAAAGACATTACGTGTCTGTCCATTTGTCCATGTGTCCGTCAGAAGAAACTGACATACAGTACAGTATAGCAAGACATCTGTCTAAACAAACTCACTGGTGTAAAACCTGGAATGTCTGTCCGTCCTTCCAGTAGATTACAAGCAACCCACTGTTTTTTAGGTCGTTGCCCTTCCATCCATCAGAAGCAACTCACGAATCTATGATGAAGGCTGACTCTGAATAGTAACCCTTACCCCTAGTCTTACCCTTTGACACTTGGATTTACGCGTTCACACCTAGTGATGTCCGATTTCTCCGTATGGCAACAGGAAGGGCTAAGCGCAAAGGGCTGTATAGCCCTTGAAACAAAGTATGGTCAGACTTTCACCTGTGCGTTCACCTTTTCGCCTTGGCCCTTGGTTTTAAGGAGTAGGGGTAAAACGAAGGGGAAGGGCAAAGGGTTAGTATTCATGTTCAGCCTAGACGTCCAGATGCCCGTCTGTCGAGATGTACATTACCTTTTGATTTATGCAATGGGTCTAAGACAACATGTAGGCTATCTTATCAAGCATGTACGCTAACAAAACCAAACCATAATAAACTGCAAAAGTAGACATTTGACTAGTTTAGTGAAGTTTATGTCCTTTAAGGCAAAGATCAGTGTCAAGGGTGATGCATGTCTCGAACTCATTGTGTGGGTATTGTACAAGAGGATGTGACCTCTGGACAGGCTGGGGGAGGACTGAAGGAGGATGTGAAGGGATGGGGGAGGGGCAGACTGGATCACATGGGAGAGCAGGGGGGCTGGGGTTAGGGTCATTGAACTATGGAATAAGAGAAGGGCGATGAAGCTCCGGTGTTTTATTTGCTGTGTTTAACTACAACTTGCTTGTTATGATTTATAGTTGCCCACTAAGCACATGGGCTATATTCGGTAATGACGTTACCAGAAATAGGATTTCTCTCAGCATATAGCTAATTGCTTTTCCTCGATTGGTGCTAGTTATCTTATTGATCCGCGACTGACAGTTTGTCAGGGACCAGTGAATGGCTGGCTGGTCTTTATGTGTTTTACGAATTTATTTTGAATGACAGGTCACTTGTAAACAGGTTACACATACACTTGCAGTCTTTGCTGAAGTACAAATGATATTTGGAGTTTTTCCTCAAGCAGATTCTCAGGTCAGAAGCAAATTTCCAATAAAGTGCCCCCAAAAATATTGTTACAAAAGCATTTATCTTAATTTTCTTTATTTCAGAAAAAGCGGAAGGAGAGTGTTGTGCTTTGTATAAAAACAAAAATATTTTAAAAAGTAGATTTTTATTGCTAATCTACATCATCAATATGCTACAGTGGTGACACTAAAGTGAGGTTCATGCTTCATCAGATGTTTTTTGCTGTTTTTCTTGTGCTTTGTATTAAAAACAGAGCTATTCCTAAATTGCACATTTTTTCATTTGCCTCAAACACAGTGGAACCTTGGTTAGCGTCATTAATTCATTTCAGGAGGGAACAAAACCAAAACGTACACTAACCAAATCAATTTTTCCCATAAACAATGCAAATCCAATTAATCCAATCCAAATATGTTAACACAAAACATGTTTTTATAATTTTACCATTTCCGTTTTACATGCAGAAAACAATTCTTATTGCATATAAATACATATAAATAATGAATAAAAGGGATAAATTAACATTTAAGGTTACTTTCATCTTCACGGAAGACGTGATTCTTGTAGACTGTTCCCAAAGATACGATGTGGCAGTGAGGTCAACCATCTCCACCTTCCTGTTTTGACATGAGTTGTTGACTGTCTTGAATTCAATAGTTTTTGTCACCTTAATACCGTAACCCAAAATAGAGCCAAAGAAAGTTGCAAGTGCCAGCATTTTGATAAAGAAAGTGAGAAACACTATTGAATTCAAGAAATAACTCCTGGCAAACCATGAAGGTGGTGTCCGTGTAGTGTCTTGCTGCCACATCGTGTCTTTGGGAACAGTCACATATTCATTGAAGGTAAAAGTAACCTTAAATGTTCATTTATCCCTTTCATTTATTATTTATATGCATTTACAATTGATTCATACATGTAAAACTATAATTGTAAAATTATAAAGACGTGTTTTGTGGTAACCAAGGCTGACAAAATTTCTCGTTTGGAGAAAAGCTGTATTGCGGGAATAGGGCAGCCAGAAGCCAATGAGACTGTGAACTATGGCATCACTACTATGAATGATAGTACAGTAATATGCCTTGCAGTGTGCAAGGAATTATTGGAAGCGCACATTAAGTGCTTTATGCACACCTTGCAATCCAACCTACCTTGGTGTTCACAGCATCAGCGTCAGCGAGTGACGTGTGGCTGTTTTTTGCACATATTCTGTAAATAAATACAAGCCATCAACAAACGTGAAGTATCCGGCGAGAGGGAGTGAGCTTCACCGTATACTGCCGTGCAATGCACATCTGAAAGCTGTAAAAATCCCTCTACAATGTAACCCAACCCTTGGCCAACAGGGCCAAGAAGGCAGAGCTTCGACACACTCGCCTTCCTTTCCTGGCAAAACATGCATGGGCCTCCAAAGTGTGGCACAGGGGCCATCTGTGGAACGTGGCTCATGGCATCCATCCATCTTCTGCTGATGACAGTGCTTCTCACCTTATCTCTGAGGGAGAGCCCAGCCACCCTACGGAGAAACCTCATTTTGCCCTTTCGGTCACTACCCAAAGCTAATGACCATAAGTGAGGATAGGAACTTAGATCCACCGCTAAATTGAGAGCTTTGCCTTTCGGCTCAGCTCCCTCTTCACCACAACAAACCGATGCAGAGTCCGCATCACTGCAGACACCGCACCAATCCGCCTGTCGATCTCGCGTTCCATCCTTCCCTCACTCGTGAACAAGACCCCGAGGTACTTAAACTCCTTCACTTAGGCTCATTGCAGAAATAAACAAAACCCCAGGGAAAGTGGGAAAATAGGTCAAAAAGGCATAATGTGACTAGAAGAAGCTAAGATGTTGCCACTGATAACTAATAAAAACACAAAGATTTGTTTTTAAATGTATGTATATACATGTATATATTTTTTTATTATAAATTGTTTTTTTAATTATAACTGTCAAAGGACAGCTGGGCAGCCCTGATGTAAATAGTCAAAGACAAGTAGACAAGAGAAAAACAGTGAGCTGTATTATTATTATTATTATTATTATTTATTATAACAGTGCTTTATTTGGCCCCAAAAAATATTGACAATAATATCTTTCAGCGTCAATTTGTGGGACAATAAACATTTCAAAGTGCATCTGCATTGGTTTGTGACTCGGTTAAATAAAAAGTTTGTTTGTCCAGTCATATTTTTTCATTGTGCTTTTCTTAAAATTAATGTTAAAATCTTGTCTTTTCTCGTTCTTGTGGACCAAATCGTGTGCATCGTCTAGTCTTGTGAGCTGGGTGTCTCGTGACACCCCTAGTGGTAACATTTTTGAGAGTCAACAGCTGATGACATCATAGACGGGCGATTTAGCTGACTTCCGGTTCCGGTTGACATTTTGTTAGCAAGCTAACAAGGAAGTTTATGTTAAAAATACATAAAAAACATTAATAACACAGTTGGACTCACGCTGTGTATTACTATCACGACAAGATGCCATATTTTACGCTAACCAGAGAGAATGCACACAAACCGAGGCAAAATTGTGGCATAAATATTTGAAGTTAACCGGAAAACACGCTAACAGGGGCAGACGCTAACAGAGTATTTAATTTCCTCACTGTAGTGTTAGAATGAATCACGTATGACTTGTTATGTGTTGCTATTAAAAAAGAGAAATGGAAATTTAAAACAGACAATAAAAGAGACTGCAGTAGTTTGCTTTGTATGGAAAAACAAGGTCTGCCAAATGACTGGGATGTAGCTGGTAGGTCCTCGTTGTCAACAACGAAGCAGACAATCATGTTTTTTCAGTTTTTATATAAATATTGAGTCCAACACATGTCTATAGGGTTAGATGAGAGGGGGCAGCTATTGCAGGTGTGTTATCTAATCTGAGGCAGCGTTGTAGAAGTTCATGCAGGTTTTTTCCAAACAAAACACATGCTCGCACTCAACAATCTCATATAATCTGCTCCTGTGTCAGGCTGTTGTACAGCATGACTGTGTGTGTGTGTTTGTATGTGTGTGGGTGTGTGTGTGTGTGTGTGTGTGTGCGTGTGTGTGTGTGTGTGTGTGTGTGTGATTCTATTCATGTTACACCCCATAAGCCCCCCAACATAGCCCACACAGTTTTTAGTTTTAGTGCATGTCATGTGGGTTCACTGAAAGATGAGCTGGCAGATGGAAACGACAACAAGACATTCTGACTCAACGCTGAACAATGAAGCGAGGTGTGGAAGGTGGAAAATGAATTGTGATACATGCACAGTATCACCACACATTCGCGAATCAGCATTCACAGCCCCGCAAATTCACTGGTTTAGGTAAAAAAAAAATTTAAAAATCATTTTTATTTTGTTTCTGTTAAAATACCCCGTTTTTTCTGCAGAAATCACATCGCATTCACCATAAACAAATTAAATTCAATCAGTAATTTAAAGTACCTGACAATACAGATAAAACAGATTACATGTACCACTTACATGTACCACCCACAATTTTTACATCTTTATGTCTTTATGCTTCATTGTTTTGAGGAAATATGAGCAAAGCTTTTTAGTTGGAGTAAAAGCTAATGTGTAATAAAGTTCAGATTGCAAACCCGGAGGTTGTGCTCCAACAAAAAGCCGTGAAGTTATGAAAATCTGTTAATAGATATTTGTGAAAGTGTGAATACGAGACTGAAATATTGGTCAGATTGTCATCGCAAATTTAAATTTATAATTAAGACACATTTTAGTCAAAATGAAAGGTAACATGCTAACATGCTAATGCTTTTACTTCAAGCACGTTAGCGTAAATTAGGATTGTGAGCCATCAGATTGAACCTCATAGTTAATTAATAGCAGTTAACAGTTTAATCAGTTAAAGTCGTGTGACTGAGGTGACATTAGTGGTGCCCCCTGCGGGTTATTTAAATACTTTGAAAGGCATACTACCAAACATGTAATATAGATATCCTCAAATTTTTATAATCATTACATAAACTGTCAGTAACTGGATAATTAGTTAGATAATTAGTCCCATTCGTTCTCCGGCAAAAATGCTTTGGTTGATGGCAGCCAAACAATCTTGCTGTAGTCACCATTTTAAAAGTATAGTCATTTTTTTCAAAAATAAAAAGTCACATTCCTATGTGAGAGAATAAATACATTTCAAATGGAAACATGTCTCGCCCGAAGTCAGCTGGGATAGGATGGATGGATGGATGGATGGATAATGACAATAAAGTCAGAAATTTCCAAAAATGTTTTTCTGGAAAAATGTCTTATTTAAAAAAAAAAAATCTTAGGAGAATAAAGTTGTATATGTTGAAAAAAAACAACTTTAAAAAATACAATTTATTTTTAATCTTATGAGTTTAAAGTCATATACATTGAAAAATATAAAATATATGTATATCCATCCTTTTTCTATGCCGCTTATTACTAGGGTCGCAGGGTTATACTGGAAACAATCCCAGCTGACTTCAGGTGAGAGGCGGGGTACACCCTGAACTGGTCGCCAGCCAATAGCAGGGCACATTTAGACAAAAAACCATTCACACTCACATTCATACCTATGGACAATTTAGAGTCTCCAATTAACCTAACATGCATGTTTTTGGAATGTGGGAGGAAACCGGAGTACCCGGAGAAAACCCACGCACGCACGGGGAGAACATGCAAACTCCACACAGAGATTTGGACCTAGATCTTCCAGATACAGTCAAACCTGTCTTAGCGGCCACCTGAATAGAACGGCCACCTGCCTATAGCGGCCACTGAAAAATCCCTCGCAGAAAATGTACGTGTTGTAGACCCTGTGTATAGCAGTCACCTGTCTAACGCGGCCAGCGGCCACCCATTTTGTATCCCTTAATCCCTTATCCCTCAATATCTGACCTCATATAGCAGCCAAAATACCGACTCAACCAGAAGTTTCATGCACGAAAAAGTTTTGTTTTTTAAGCAACAAAGCCGTCGTGTGTAGACTTTAATTACTGAGTCCTAGTTCGACATAAAAAAAGCCGTCTTCTTACTTTGCAATGCTGCCCTGAAAAGATTCAATGACGGCCAAAACGGTAATCTTCCCACTTTGCAATGCTGTGAATAGATTCTAAAATAGCCAAAACACCTGAATAAAACATCTAAAATATCACTTAAATGCCGACTAATAGAGATTAGAAGCCCATTCAATAAGAAAGGAGCAATGGTATTGTTAGTTTACGACGATTTTCGCACCTCCTTCGCACTCAATTGTTCACGCACACACCCATTCATGACTGCTTAATGCGTATCCTGGACATATATCCTCGGGCTCGTTCACTAAAATTTTTATTTCTTGCTTTTAAAATCAAGTTTAAAAAAAAATCAAAGATGGAAATTTGTGACGTTCTGCAGGACAGGAGCGAGCGTCCCCTGTCCTGCGCTCTTATTTGGCGGGCTGTGCCTTCCCCGGGGAGGAAGAGGCAGCCGCTTCATGCCTGGTGGCCGCGCAGTTGTGGTCAATTAACATTTGTGGTGGATAAAAGGCGCTGGTTCATTGTAGTTTCCTCACCGGAGCTGTTACCTAGATTTACCTACTTGTTTATGTGTCAACAGAGCATTTTCCCCTATGTCTCTTGGTTTTGCTCCAGTCTTTTTGTGAATACATGTTAATATGTGTGCGCACAAATTCACAATGGCCGCCAACCTCTCTATAGCGGCCACCTGTCTATAGCGGCCACTTTTGCCGTTTCCCTTCAGTGGCCGCTATAGACAGGTTTGACTGTATATAGTGCATATATACTTAAAAATATACGTAAAAAATACAACTTTATTCTAATAAGAGCACAACTTTTTACAGCGAAACTTTTTGGGGGAATTTTGTCCATAATCCACAATTCTTGTGTGAGACACGAACACACGTTTTTCTCTTTTCTGTGCATTTTAAAGACATAAAAAAGACACAGCTAAGAATGCACATAATGGGACCTATTCCGTCTTTAAAGCCTTCAGAAAAAACACTCCAAAACCCGCCAACAACGCTCCATTTACATAATGTGACCTGCATGCTAACCAAGCTACCGCGACATTGTTGTTATTGTTATTGACATTGACTACGTTTACATGCAGTCAATATTTGGGTTAAGGTCAATATTCCAGTTTCTGAAACTTTCGGAATAACCCGTTTACATGCGTGACGTGAAACCCCCCCCCCCGCACGAACAAAGTCTCGACGCACGGAAAACATCATGACGCAATGCGCATCATTTCCACTTCTTCTTCCTGTTTCCAAAAAAAACAACAACACCGGCATGGCGGATAATGAACACCTTTGTTTGCCTTTTGGTGCTGCTACTGACCCACCACCAGCGCTTGACACTATTCCGTCTCACTTTCTTCATTAAGGAAAAGCGAGAACGTGAAGAAATAGGAAATGGAGCTGGAGCTGTGCCATCCACATCCATGCTATATATCCTCAGACACTCCCCGGACACTTTTGAGGTGCGATTGTACAAACCCTCCTTCGCGTAACTGCTTGCTCGCCTTCTGATAGATTTCGCTATTGCGGTGCTTTCTACCATCAATAAAAGACATAATAATCCTGTCTTTCACCACACTAACGAGGTGGCTTGTTTCCCCATCGCTCCAAAATTGTGGGGTTTTGCGTGTCGTCATATTTACAAGTAGTACCTGCCAAAGACACAAGATTCCTTTCAAATAGAACATGCGCAGAACACAAATGAATGTTCCTTTTGATCGGGATATCCCGATAGGCATATACATGACCCGATTTTCGAGTTAAAAAGGGGTAAAATTCGGGTTTTTAAAAACCGGAATATGAGCATATTCAGTCTTTTCAAAAGGGTTATTGGTGTTTACATGGCCGTAATATTCCGGTTATGATAGGTTTATTTGACTGTATGTAAACGTAGCCATTGTTACGCCGAAGAGCCACGTTACTAGCGTAGTGACCACTGAACTCTATACTACTGGAAGGGGCATCACGGCTGACCCCATGAAGCCACTGGTCGGCCATCTTGCTTCACCCAAAAAAGCACACATGCATACACATACATGTATCTTCATTCACTACATTTATTATGGTTCGGTATAAAAATTAACACGAATTAACAAAAATTCCATTGAAACAGAGTAAATTTACTAGACCCAAATCTCAAAATTTCTCTCCAGTTTAAGGTTTTTCCTACCTCTATGGTGTAAAATTACAGTGCATAACAACTCAGTTTCAGTGTTCACAAGGTATTTGTTATGAAAAGGATCTACGTAGTATCAAAGTTAAATGCAACACATACCTTTAGAAGAAGATCAGGAAAGTCAAATATTGTTGGAACTGCATTTTGTCGCAATCTAACAGTCTGGCCGGTCCTGTCGAAGTTCCTGGCATCTCCAACTCCTCTTAGTTGTTAGCCTTTCTTGTTTTGGCTGAAACAACATGGCGACTTCTATACTTCCAGTGGCTTCAGGCCTCCAATGCGCAGCAAGCGATCGGGGCCATTCCAGTAGTAGAGTTAAGTGGTAGTGACACCTCGCCACACCATACTACTAGCCGGCTAGCGACTAGCTTCACCACACACTCGCCTGCAGTGCTTGCTCACAATGCCTCACGCCACTACCGAAAGGTAACGCTCTATATTGGAGCGAGCTGTGTTGTTTTTTCTGAGTTGGGAAACGTTAACGCTAGGTGTAATGTTCGTCTCCATGTTGCTATGTGAAATCAATGCGCCCAGAAAGGAAGTTCCGGTAATGATTAAAATGTCCAAAATACAGCAAAATACTGTAAGTATTACATGTTATCATGAATGTATATGTTACTACATGGTTACAGCATGAGATGTTTTAATAGGGGGCTTTCTAGGCGGAAAAGGTGTGTCCTTTACGTGCATCAATTACCTGCCTCTTTTTATCTGTTTTGATATCTTTGAGAACGCAAGACGTGTGTGTTCATGCGCTTGTCAGTCCCCTAACGGTGTGCACCAAGATTTGGGGTTTAATAGCAGCGCCACCAAGTGCTGCATTTGTCAGAAAAATAATAGCACAGGCAACACAGTAGGGGTGCATGTTGTGACATACTTTCACCCTTTTGTTTGGAGCGGTTCAGGAGCAGTAGAAGAGTAAGTGTTAGCTATTTTTACTATTCCCATTTTACCTTCCTCTAGTTACTTTCACCCACTTCCTATCTCTCCTCCTCCTGTGTGTGTCCTTACGTCTCGCTTCCGTGCATTAGCCATGGCTGACGGTGTGAGGTGGAATGCGGCTCAACATTCAGTTTTTAAAATAGCCTCCTTGCCTAAGAATCCACCACTCCTAATAAGGCAGAGGGCAGTGACTACATCTGGCGCCCCAAAATATCAGCGTACCACCTCACCCAGAATAAAAACTCCTTTTTTTTCCACTTGTCTTGATATAGCGAAAGTGTTGAGAGCCACGGTGTGTTTGGGCAAACAATATAGAGCCGACATAGAGGCCAGATAACGTGATGCCATGTTGAGTTTCTGTCTTATCTAACAGTGAAGATTGGCAGCAAGTCCTGTTTATGTGGATGTAGAAAATACACCAACATATCCAAGCAGACAGGGTCGGGATCATGTAGTTGCTTATGTTATGAATCTCCATTACAAGTGATTTTAAATAGGGTGACCATCTTTGGGTTTTGCTAGTAAAGTGCTTAGAAGCAATCATCTTGCAATATAATTATATCATTTTAAAACTAAAGCTTCTGATAAACAAATAATAAAAAAATATTTCCAGTTTGTCCCTGAGAAACAACAAAAATACTCACTAATTCTTGCTGCTGTGTGTAATGATTGACAGACCAATGGTAGACATACTAATGCTATCATGAAGACTGTATGACATCATGACTACTAATCAGTGGTGTTATCTTCAATGATTGACAGGTAGACTGACCGATACGATCATGAAGACTGGGTGTAATCACAACTAACAATCGGTGGTACTGTGTGTAATGACTAACAGGTAGACTCAACAATATTTAGACGAGTGCAACTGATGCCAGCCAGTGTGTCTGTGCGAGAGTACTGTATGTTGGTAAACCGCTCTTCCTGACGCCTTAAGAGTCACAACGGGCATCAAGTTGACAGTTTGGGGATTTTGGCTCGATACCTAGCGCTCTCGAATCTTTATCAGTGGACCCTGGTTTGAGACACAGACGGAAGGTGGGGCTGGCTGGATCAGGCGGGTGATGGGGATTGGGTAAAATCACGACTACCAATCCGTGGTGCCGTGTGTAATGACTGGTAGGCCGACCAATATTTACTTGAAGACTTGGTGTCATCATAGCTACCAATATGTTGTGCTGTCAAAATGATTAACCAATGTTTACCTGAAGTGGTCTATAGCGAGTGACGTCGAGAGCAGCCGACGACTGCATGGACAACCATTGAAAAGCTGGTCAATGACAGTCGAGAGTCCCAGAGATCATAAAAATTCAAGAAGCTGAGCCTTAAGCAGAAACACAAACCAAATTGTTGTAGAAATTGTGGATGCTTGTTTTAGGTCCCAAAAAGAGGACATTCGGAGAATATGTCTCACCTTAAAGCTCTTCTTTGAAACTTTTAATTGTGTGTTCCTGCAGGATCCTGGTCGGGGCGCCACAGGCAGCAGGTCAGGGTCCCTTGCGGGGCAGTCGACCGGGAGCCCTATTCAAGTGTCCAATCACACCAGAGGAGTATGACTGTGAGAGGGTGGACATTGATGGTGAAGGTGAGTTGAAATCCTAATCAGAGTCACTCGAAGCAACAAAACTTTGTTTCATCAAGTTGTGATGTCCTTCAGTGAGTCTAAGCAGAGAGAACAAAGACAACCAGTGGCTGGGAGTCACCGTCAAGAGTCAGGGCATTGGAGGCAAGGTGGTGGTAAGTCAACATCGCCTCAGTATCTCCTGCATGAAAAGGAATGTGCTTAAAAGATGACTCCCAAATGTCATTTGTCAGACTTGCGCTCACCTCTACGAGCTCAGGCAACGTGTGCACCAACCCTCGGAGACACGCGACCCGATTGGACGCTGCTACGTCCTGAGCGAAGACCTGACGGAGCGAGATGACCTGGACGGAGGGGAGTGGAAATTCTGTGAGGGTCGGCCGCAGGGTCACGAGCAGTTTGGATTCTGTCAGCAGGGTCTTGCCGTCAGTTTTACCCCAGACAACAACTTCATTCTGTTTGGGGCGCCCGGGACCTACAACTGGAAAGGTAGGGCGGCCTGCAAGGGGTTTGGACCAATTAAAGATTGTAACTAGATTGGTAGTCGGAGTAGCAAAGAAAGTAGAGTCTTACCTCCTGGGTTACATAAGCAACAAAATGAATGAGTTGTTTGTTAATAAAAATGTATCAAAAATACAGTGGCTCCCCGCACATTTGCGATTCGGATATTTTTGTCAAAAATACGTTTAAAACTCTTAACATTTCCGCAGAAAACACACCTTATTCACCATTTGTCGGCAATGTTTTATAAATATGTGATTAATATGTGAAAATTGTGCAGCATACTAGTACCACTGTTAAAAAAAGCCCCAAATTTGTACATGTTTATGTCTTTATGCTTCAACTGATAATGTTTTTTGTCAAGACTTGAGATTTCGCACGTTGTTTGGCGATCCTTGACCACACCATAGTTGTGTGCTTTGACTGGCTGCATCACAACTCCATCTGTTCATTGTTCGTCATGATGAGTACCTAGAAATTGTATACTTGCATGTTTATAATTGGAAATGCGTTTAATAGGTGTGTGAGGCATATTTAGAACATCAAACCTGGATTGTGCATTTAGCATTTAGCATTACGGTCCTGGAGCTCAAGATAATAATTTCAAGTCACTTGTATTGCAAATGTTAATCCAAAATTGGTGGACTATGTATTTGCAGATTTTCTCTATTTGCTGGTTGCCTTGGGACGTAAATCCCACAAAAAGCCAGGATCTACAGTCGATTCTACTCCAGTCCTATGAATGGCAGTAACATACATGATCAACTCATTGTAAACTGCCCTAAAAATGGAAGACAACCAGGCTGTGTTTGCACTTGTCGCGGTATTTTGGTCCAATATATTATTTCAACCATTCGAAAATGACCAATTCTCAGATGTTTCACAATCATGTCTAGCCTTGATGCTGGAATTTAGACAGTTTAAAAGTGCTTTTAGTAAGCCTTACTGGGAGCACGCCATTTTGTGTGTCTGTAGCTTTAACGCCAATGCTAATGCTAATGTATTGTATTTGTCTACACCTGTCTCCAACAGAATGTGCATTGCCACAACACGCTATTGTGTACTTTATCCCCTTTTTACATATACACTGTAACTCTGCATTTGTCCAACATTAGCAACACTAGCATGGCTATGTGAGCTACAGTGCTAACATTACGCTCACATTTGAACAGTGACATCGTGCTAGATCAACCTTACAGCTCCAATGTCTGTCGTTGCTCCAGGCTTTAGTTTAAGATGTGTAGTGAAGCCTGATTTTTTTCCTCAAAACTGTCACTGCTCATATCTCAAGTGGGTTGGCGGTGGTATCATGTCCATAAGGAAGGAGGTTTTTTTCTTTATGATGTCGTGAAAAGCAGCACCTTCAAGGGTTTCAGCGCTTCTTCTCACAAACTAAGTGAGGAGATTATATCATTTTTTCACATTTGGTGCTGATAAACATGCTTAAGGGACACATATTACTGTTAGGACATTAGTAAAAACTACATTTTGCATAATAGGGGCCCTTTAAACCAGATACTGAAGTGTGAACAGAGCCTAAGGTGTTTTTACATTTTTATTATTAAAACAAATATTACTTTCAATCAATCAGACTCAGTCCAGTAGTTTGAGAGTCAGAGTAACATGAGTTTTATCAAATGAAACACGCTCAAGCTAACAATCCATTAATAGAAACAATTATAATTGATTTATGAGACCATGTCCTAATTGGACTGATTTAATCCAAGAAAGCATGCATCATGCATCAGTACTGTGCTCCTTGCAGATCAGTGTGTACCATCGATACCATTTGACAATGATTGCTGAGTCTTCTCTGTGACCATGATGGCGTCCACCAGTGTGTTTTGGGATTGCACAAATGTGTCTTTGCCTCACATATTTCCATTCCAGGTGAAATGCGCGTGCAGCTGCTAAACCAGACTCTGCTCGACCTCGGTTTCTATGACGACGGACCCTACGAGGTGGCAGATCAGAAACAGCTAAATGCCCAGCTCATCCCTGTGCCCTACCACAGTTACCTGGGTAGGAGTTGCCCTCCCTGGTGCTCAGGAGAGGAAGCCAGGGCCGGGACTCAGACTGTACCCCAGTGCATTATGGCTGGAAATCATGTTTGGTTGTCATGGAAACAGATGTATTTTAAGTGTGGATGGCCATTACATCGTGGGGTGCATTCTGAGCCCACCAGAGGGTCTGCGGTGTTTGCAGTTGTTGCAAACTACCGCGCCCTCCCACCAAGACAAAGCATCAATCAATCACAGCTTGTCTCACCTGCACCCTCCTCTCCCCCCCCTTTCTGCTCTGTTGTCACTCTCACCCCACCAACCCTTCCTTACCCTTTACCTCCTTCACATTTCACCACCCTGTCACGCCACCTGCACTCCGCCCCTGTATCCTGCCTTCTTTTCCTGTCTCGGGCCATAGGGCTCTTGTTCATGGCTAGCCCCGTTGAAGATGCTCTGCTGTACAAAACTCTGGAGCCCTCCAGGAAGCCTACAGCCTTTGAGGATGTAGCCCATAATAGCTACTTAGGTTTGTAAGGCGGATGTGTTGTTCTTTGGACCCAACTGGTGTTCAAATTGTTTTTACTTAGAAGTAGCCGAAACTCCCGTCTTTGTCTTTGTCTTAATTACACACTTTTACTGTTAAGAAACAACCACCTCCAAACATGACAATTAGTTTTAATTAAATTTAATTAAATTTAATAAAATTTTATTTTTAACCCTAGAGGCACCTTGGACTGTATATATGTGTGTATATATATATATATATATATATATATATATAAACGTTTTTTTTGTTGCATATTATTGTGTTTACCCATTGAACAACAAAAATCTGTGTTTCCCATAACAAAAAAGGCCTAAAATAATGAAATAATGACAAATGTTAATAAATAATGATTAAAAAAAACGGTGGTTTGGGCTGAAGTTGTTGATAAGATTTGATTCATTAAAAGAAAAAAAAATGATTGAAGAAGAAGTAAAAAAAATACATTTTTTCTTTGACTTTTGCAAGAGGGGCAGTTTGTTTTTTTTTGTATATTTTAGGTTTTTCCTATTGAAAAAAATAAATGACAAACAGGGCATTAACGACATAAAAAAATATAAATAAATAATTTAATTTTTAAAAAATTATTATTTTAAGTTGTTGAAAAGATTTGATGCAGTGAACGTGAAACAAAATATCCATGGTAAGGTCTAGTTCTTGAAAAGATTGATGTGGTGAAATTGAAAAAAAATATTTCCATTTTACATTTTTATTACACTTTTACAAGAGAGACCATTTAGATTTTTTTGTATTTTAATAAACTTTTATAGCTCCAAAAATACTGACGTATCAAAGTCAATATCAATTACCAATGATAATAATGGCATCCCAAATATTACACTAGAACATATTGCATCTTTAGTTTTTTTTCCATTTAAAAATGTATTGGTTATTATGTAAAAATGGCATAAAAACATTGAAAATAAAAATAAATATTGAAAAACTTTATACATGGTTTGGTATGGCACTATTTAAAAGATAATATGCGGTGAAAGTGACAAAAATGTACGCATATATCTTACATTTTATTCATCTTTTTCAAGATTTTTTGGGGGGGACCAAAGGTTAAAAAGTGGCCTCAAGGGTTAAATACATTGGCATATTTTTTTCTTTCTTTTCTTTCTTTTTTTTCTTCTTTTGATGTCATGTTTTGATGGCTGGTTGTCTCTTGTCACAACAGTGAGTTTGTCTGTTGTGTCTTTGTTAGGTCTTTGTTGTCTAAAGTCTGCATGTAGTGTCCAAAAAAAAAAAAGTCTTTGCAGGGTTTCCTGGTGGTGGTTTTCTTGTTAGCCTAGCTTTTTGGGCGTGTTCACTAACAACGGTTGGTGGTTGAATTTGTAGATCAGGGCTTCTCTTCTTGATTGTCATTAATCTGCAGGTATTTGTCTTCAAGCTTAATGACCCATCGTCGATTTAACAGGACCTTTTCATGGTTTTAACGTTGGATTGCGGTTCCATTACGTCTCACTGACTGCGTGGATCTCCCCGTAAATCTCCTAGTTCACATACCTCCAGGCCTGCTTCACCCTTTGGCTCGTCTCCTTGACAACACTAATTCCCATGTGACATTTTAGCCTTCATTAGTACACTTGCTCTCATTGATCCTGGCGAGATGTTATGACGCACCTGCATGCTTACGAAAAGAGCCTGTTCTCACAGGAATTTACTGGGATTTTGAATGAAAACTTTTTTTGTTTTTGTTTACTATTTTATGGTAATATGACCTTTGGTTTTGAAATTATAGCAAAAAAACCCGAAACATTTTTATGCATCACTATGACATTTTGGTGCATTGCTGCAACGATTCCATCGTATAATTTCCTACTAAATTCTTGTGAGACCACTAAATACCATAGACGCAGCAATAGCTTATTATGATTATTGTTTCCCAACCAATAATTGAATCACATACTGTATGGATTTTTAATTCACATGTAGAAAAGAAATCATGCAGCACAACGTTTTGGCTATTTAGAGTGTCAATTCAAATGTCTAATTCGTCAATTTAGAGTGTTGTTTTCAAATTTCAAATTTGTCATTGTGATCATTTATGTTCTCCAAATTAAACAACAGAAGGCGGAAAAATATACGTATAACAGTCTTTAAAAAAATAAACATGTTAGTCCAGTTGCTCGGATAAAAGAAACACAAAGCATATTAACATTTTTTTAGCTTTTCTAGAGGTAAAAAAACAAATGAGCAAAAAAATTTGTTTGGTTATTAGTTTTTTAAAATTTTGTATCTCTTTATTTATTGTTATTTTGTTATTTCTATACTATTAACATAAAATTAAATATAAAATAATTATAGTAAATGTAGAATATGACAATAAAATAAAAGGACCTCAGTATTTGGGTTTTTTCTTTCTTTCTTGTTTTTTATAAATATGATATGATATGATATGCCCCGCGACCCCAATTAGGATAAGCGGCATAGAAAACAGATGGGTGGATGGATATGATATGATATAAAATACTATATTTGTTTTTGTTTTTGTTATTCCATACATTATCATTATAACATAAAAAAAAATTGTAATACAGTATATTTTAAATGGAGAAAATGAAAATAAAAAGAAAAGTATCTAAAAATATACTAGGAATAGGAACTAAATGTTTTTTATGACATATACTATAAACAGCAACTAAAAGATGACAAATAAATATAAATGAATGACATGAATGTTAAATGAAAGTATGTAAAAAAAAAAATAGGAAGTGAATATTTTGTCGAATTGTTATTCGTCATTTCTGTGCATATAAAAGTATGCATGGCCTTGATGAGGGCACAGCTCTGTAGAAAATTTAGCTTTAAGACCTACCACACTGAAAATAATCAATTCCGCACTTTAGTTTTACTGCGATGACGTGCGCGTTAAAAGCTACCATGTGTGGCAAAAGTAGCACCTCGCCTCCGCTAGTCATGTTTTTTTTTTTTTTTTTTTACGGGAGTTGAGCTGCATTCCACACCTGCCACCCTGTAGCTGCTGTCTCGACCTTGTCTCCAAGTTTAATGTCAACTAACAAACCCCTTTGTCACACCCTGAGCATGTTTTAGACAAGCAAATGCATGCGCTTTGCTTCTGTTTAGACCAGATTGTTGGTATAATGTGTTTTTTTTTGTCACACAACCTTTCTTCCTGATTTATATGTAAGCACATTCCTGTGCACACACACACACATAGCAGACAAAAGAGGAGCTGCTAACTCGAGGCTATAAATCCGATTAATGTCCAGTTGCTATGTTTACATGCCTCAACCAAAATGCAGATCTCCTGAGACATTAGATGAAACTCAGTAGATGTTAGCAGCAGACACACAGCAAGTGCAGAAGCCATCAGGAGATGGACATAAAATCAATAGGCACTTTAGGCACACATTTCATTAGGAAGAAGATGTGCATAAATCCAGACCCTAACTGCCTGCTTGCGTCCCTCCGTCCTCCACCAGGCTTCTCTGTGGACTCGGCCGTGGGAATAATGAACCTCGGGGAGCTGACCTTTGTGGCAGGTGCACCCCGGGCCAATCATACGGGGGCGGTGGTGCTGCTACGTAAAGACAACGTCTACCGCTTGGTGCCGGAGCACATTTTCTGGGGGGAGGAGCTGGCGTCTTCCTTCGGATACTCGGTAGCGACCACCGATCTCAACAATGACGGGTAAAGAAAGAAATGTCTCTTGCATTGTTAAATCATTTTTCCACCAAATGGTAGAGGTCAGTTTGCCACGGTACGATTAGGCCCAGGCAAGCACTCATCAGGCTTGGCTTTCCATCATGAGGTGTGCACGAAATAAATAGTGTACCAGCAAATGGGGGACCAAGTACCTCCCCCAGTTTTCTGCCTCCCTATATATCAGAAGCCTCTTTCACACTGCCCACACTGTGACTGCAGAGTGCGACTGTGAATGGGTGGGAAGTCCACCTGCCAATTTTCCAGATTCAGACATAGTGTCAAAGGTATAACAGAGGTGGGAACCCCCCTGGCTTAAATTGTATTCTGCAACGCCTTATTATTATTTCATACTGTATGTCACAACCGATGGTGACGCATCTAATAAACTGAGGTCCGCTGGGTTCTGTGTGAAATGCTCAGACAGATACAATGAATGCTGCACTGACTATTTTGCTCTCTGATGCATGAATTTTGTGGGATCTATGTGTGAAAGATTCTCAGGTCTTTTCAGAGGTTGGATGAAACCTGTGTGAAAGTGTGTCCTGCAAAAGTTCAACACTGGACAGTCACTCTGGCTCCATTGTCCATGTAATTACCTGGTGACAGAAGGATGTGTTGCTGTGTGAAAGGGAATACAATTGCTGTAATATCCCGCTTTCCCTCGGTTTTGTGTAAAACACAAAGGTGACATATTGCCAGATCTTCCGGTACGGTTCTGATGCGGCTATTATGAGGGATCTCTGTGTGAAAGAAGCTCCTGTAACATGACAGAAACTGGACAGTTCTCCACTGACCAATCAACAGACAGTGGTATGTCTAGCATGTACTCCTCTAACAGGCACCCCAATGAAGCGATCCTATGCTGAACCGAACTGCTTGGTGGAAACTGTGCTATCCTACTCCACACTGTCTTGAAAGAGTATTCAGGTCAGGCATCTCTACTGGTGTCCTTAGCTGGACCGACCTGATTGTGGGTGCTCCGAATTTCTTCGACCGCAAAGCAGAGATTGGCGGCGCCGTCTACGTGTACCTCAACCCCTTTGGTCACTGGGACGATCAGGCTCGGCCCATCCGTCTCAACGGGACGTACGATTCCATGTTTGGCATGACGGTCAGCAACATAGGAGATCTGGACCAGGATGGATACGGAGGTGAGAGTCTAACAAGGTCAGAGATACTGTATGCTGAAATAGAGACAATTTCTTTCCCTCAAGGTTAGATTTTACACATGTACCTCATAGGGTGAACTGGACTTCAAGGTAACGATGTTTTTTCCAGGGTCCAATGGTGCTCGCATGGTGTTTGAAGAAGCACTTTTTTGGTCATTTTGGCCATTTCTTGGGGTTTGTCAGTGTGTGGGGCCGATCATCAAATTTTACTAGAAATAATCAGATCTCTTTCAATGATGTGAAGGTGTGAGGATTCCAGGTCTCGACCTTCACCAGACTGCAGTCACTCTAGTGCCGGACTCTCAAACTCAATTTACCTGAGGTCTGTCGGAAGTAGAGTCTTACTCTGGAATAATTTGTGTACATTTATGTCCAGATATCGCCGTTGGAGCTCCATTTGATGGAGACGGCAAGGTGTTCATCTACAGGGGTTCAGATGCGGGGATTGAAACAAAACCTGCTCAGGTGAGCTGTCAGGGGAAAGAACACATAAAAAGAAAAAAAAAAAACGAGTGATCAAGGTTCTTTCTACCACCAGGTCCTGGATGGTCGAGACTTTGATGTGAGGCGTTTTGGATACTCTATCTCAGGTGGCCTGGACATTGATGAGAACCACTATCCAGACATCGCCGTGGGCTCCCTCAATAATTCCGTTGTGCTCTTCAGGTAGGAAAAATACCTTCCTAATCTTTTATTGCAACTGAACCACACTGAACATTCCATTGTATCCCCAAAAGGTCTCGTCCAGTCATTCACGTGATCCGAGAGATATCTATCGACCCACAGTACATTGATCTGGCCCAGTACAACTGCAAGGGCAGAGATGGAGTCTGGTATGAAGTGATCTAAACAACATTGTAAAGGGACAGTTGGGATTTGGCATGAAGTTGTATGACATCCTTATCAGCAGTGTAGTGCATCAACAGTGACTTAACCCTCGCTTAGTCCACTTAGCAATACAACCTCATGTAAAAAAATCTATCTACTATCGATCTACTGTCCCTTTAAATCCGTGTGTGTTCTTCATCCATTTTGTTTCTTTTAGCATCGAAGTTAAGGCCTGCTTCATCTTCACCGCCCACCCAGTCCACTACTCACCTCATATAAGTGAGTCTCACCATATATCAATATTTAGCAACCCACTGGAGATAAATAACTATAATAAGTAATATCCTGATGTTTCTGTATTCCAATCCACCCTCAAGCCCTGGTGGTACGCTTTGAAGCTGACACCGAGCGCAGGAAATTGGGCCTGCCGCACCGTGTCAACTTCCTGGGTCGCAGTTCCCTGGAGCCCGAGTACACTCAGACCGAGGAAGTGGAGTTGCATCGCCAGAAGCACCCGGCGTGCACCACAGCTGTTTTCCAGCTCCATGTCAGTAACATATCTTCTACTCAACTGTAGTGCATGTACTGTATCAAGTGAAAAGTTTGGACGCAGTTTCTCATTTAATAGCATGGGGAGGTTTCTTCAGATTTATGGCTACTTTTTGGCTTACAAGAATCCGCTGATCCCCTTGGAATAAGCCCCCTAGTGGGCTAAAGTAAAATAAGAAGAATGTACTGTAAGTAAGTAAAAAGAACATTTTTAGGAACACATAGCATTTCTTACTCAACAGCATTAAGATAATACACTTTGACTGTTACAAAGTGCTTTGCTGAGTTGATGACTTTTAATTTATTGTTTCTTTGTTTACTATTTATACCATCTTTTATAAGACTGTGTCTAAAAACTATTCAAATTAAATTAAAATAAATTAAATTACATAAAATAATACGATTAAAAAAATATTTTATGCATTAAATTAAAAGAAATAAAAATGAAATTAAAAAAATAACCTTTTGTGTGAGTTAATTATTTTTTTCTGTATTAAAAAAATGTTAAATTAAAATAACGTAAAATAAAATGAAATATTTAAAATCTTTTACATGTTCATTTTTGGACCTGACTGCAATGAAATTAAAATGAAATTAATGGTCTTAATATTTTATTTTATATTTTATAAAAAATCTTTAATTAAAATATATATACTGTACAGTCCATCCATCCATCCATCTTCTGTGCCGCTTATCCTCACTAGAGTCGTGGGGGTATGCTGGAGCCTATCCCACCTAACTGGGCATGAGGCGTGGTACACCTTGGACTTTTCGCCAGCCAATCGAAGGGCACATACAGTATAAACAAACAACCATTCACAATCACATTCATAGCTATGGACAATTTATAGTCGGCAATTAACCCAACATGCATGTTATTAAAATGTGGGAGGAAACCAGAGAACCCGGAGAAAACCCACACATGCACGGGGAGAACATGCAAACTCCACACACCGATATACTGTACAGTATAGTATAAAAATTATATATATATATATATATATATACATGTATATATATATATATATATATATATATATATACACATGTATATATTTGTCTCTTGTCTCTTACCATCCACTTTTTCTATGTTGGCAGATACATACTACATTCCTGATGTTTTTGTATCAATTAGATTTTTATTTTAATGGAGGTAAAATGCACAGTATGTATATGTTCTATAACTATATATTTCACAATTGCTCTTTCCACTGCAGGAGAACATCCGAGACAAGCTGCGCCCCATTTCCTTGGCCATAACCCACACCATCAAACCTGTGCCTCCTCGCAGACACTCGGGATCCAAGAGGCTGGAGAGACTGCCTCCCGTGCTCAACGTGTCCCCCTCCAACACGCTGCACTCGGAGGTCGGCAATAAGATAGCAGAGTTACTTGAACCGTTAATATCTGACCATCATTTGTAAACAAAACTTGATGTATTTTTCCCCCTTGAAGGTGAACTTCCTACGTGAAGGATGCGGCGCCGACAAAATCTGTCAGAGCAACCTGAAGCTGAGCTACCGCTTTGGAACGCGACCCCTGACCTCTGACGTTTTCACCCCCCTGCCAAAGTGAGTGTGTAGATACAGCGTCTGTTTGGATGACGTTAACTGTTACCTAACAACTGGTCAGGTGTGACCAGCAAGAACAACAATGACCAAGATAACCACAGGAGTACAAGTTGCTCATTTTCACTCTTTGCCTCTCATCATAGGGACGAGGATGACGTCCAGGTGTTCTCCTTGTCCGACCAGCGCCTTGTGGTGCTGGAGATCACCGTCACCAACATGCCCTCTGACCCTCTCAACCCCGAGGAGGACGGGGACGACGCCCATGCCGCCCAGCTGCTCATCTCGCTTCCAAAAACTCTGTCCTACTCCGGGTCCAGGGTGCCCTCCCAGGTAAGATCATGACACCTGATGTTGATGTTTTGAAGGCTCTGCTGATTGTCTGACTCACTTCTAGATGAGGTGTCAAGCCAACCAGAATGGCTCTGAAGTAGAATGTGACCTTGGGAACCCTGTCAAACGAAACACCAAGGTGAGGTCATTCAAAACCTGTTAGAGGTTAATATTATTTTGATGCTTTTTTTTATAGTTGGAGGGCTCCCACACTGTGCTTGAAATAATAATAAAACCAATTTTCATGTTAATATTAAAATAATAGTATTAATAAATTGTATTTTTTTATTTTAAGTAATGACATAGCTTTAAAAATACAAAGGGATTTCCCAAACAGCATCAACTCTGCAATAATACTAAAAATAATAATGATATATGTAATATACTATATATAGATGAGGTATCCATTATATATATGTGATGTTAATTATTATTTTTGATAATGTATTTTTTTCCTAAAGTTAAAATTCTCCATCAACCTGAGCACCGCCAACATCACCATCGAAACCACAGAGTTAACTGCCGATCTCCAGCTGACGACGTGAGTAAATCTTAGCTGTCATGAAATTCCAAGTAGCGACATATGTATTTATTGATTATATGGATATATATTGCTTATTTATATTGTTTACTCTTCCTGTGTTTGCTCCACAGAATCAGTGAGCAGCCTGGCTTGGTGCCGATCACTGCAATGGCGAAAGTAGTGATAGAGCTCCCCCTGTCTGTCAGTGGGTGAGCAACACCTGCTCTACACTCAAACCCGTACTTGCGTGCACGTGTGTGTGTGTGTGCATGCAGCTGTCCCAGCCACTGATGCGATTGTGTTTTCCTGCAGGCTGGCGCGTCCTCACCAGTTGTTCTTCAGCGGGGCCGTTAAGGGCGAGAGCGCCATGAGCAGCCTGGAGGACGTGGGCAGCCCTGTTGACTTTGAGTTTGTGGTGAGAGAAATACTAACAGAAGGAAGTGTCCTTAATATTCAGCAAACAATACAATGCTGTCTTCTTCCTCCCAGGTGGCCAATCCAGGCCAGACTCTGCAAACACTTGGCTCCGCCTTCCTCAACATCCTGTGGCCTCACGAGCTGGCCAACGGGAAGTGGCTGCTGTACCCGGCCAGCTTGAACTTCGAGGGTCATTCGGCCTCTCACTGCACTCCCATGGGGGCTGTGAACCCTCTGGGTCTGCATGAACCCTCACCTGTGGAACCTCTGCAGGCTGTCAATCACACAGTAAGTGTGACAGCTGTTCAATGCACCATGACAATAAACGGGATCTAGAGTTGTAATGAAGTAAATTAATCTGTTCTGGGGTCAAACCGTGGCCTTTAAACCTTTATTAACCATGCAGGCAACAGTTTAAGTTATTTTAACTGACATACATATGTAAAAATAAGTAAAACGGTAAATTAAAGGAAAAATTAAGTGAAACTACTCTTTTGAAGACATCTAATTGACAGAGATATGGAATCTGCAGCGTGATACTGTCACCTTGTGGCCTCTTACAGGAACTGCTGGAGGTGTATTGCTGTATAATAAGAGTACAGCCCCTTGCTACATCGTGGTTCCAAACATTGCTCCTTCACTCTATCATGGTTTTTCAAAAATGTATTAATTAATACATGAACACTGTTTCATGGTTGACTATGGCCTATTATTAGTGTAAAAATATTGAATGACAAGTTATATGTAGCATTCTGGTCACTGGGTGTCAGTTAAATTGCATTGATGAAGCATAGATTACATTATTAGGAGTCAGCCATGGTGTGTCCGACATTATAGAGTGAAAAAAGTTTCCCCCCCGATTTCATGTGGAAGTGGTAAATTTTTGGCTTCTTACTTGGTCCTTCTTCCCCATTCCGTTTGAAACACTTTCTTATGTTTAGAATAAGTTAATTGAAGAGACAAAGTAGTTACCTCGGTAGCTTGCTATGCTAGCGGCGGCCATGTCTTATGTTTCTGCAGTGATCCCGTAGCCTGCGCAATGTGGTGTAAGCAAAGAACAATAGGAGTGTAAATGTGACTATAGGGGTGTTATTTCATGTCTACACGGCTCGCATAACGTTGACAATAAGTCATAAACAGGTTTACTATGCTCTAAGCACGAAAATATTCCGTTTATCAATATTGAATCCTACTGCGCAGAAATTCACGTATCGCGGACGGCTTTGGAACCAATTAACTGGGACGACTGTTTCATGTTAGCATCTGTATGATAAATGGATTTGTGTGCGTCATTGGTATTTAATTAATGAATTGTGTTCCTCAAAATGTGCAGTAAGTTCCATTTCTGGTTCTATGGTTATCATCACTGGTACCTTTCTGTGGTGGCATCAAGGAAAAAGCAGAGCACACTTGTTTGGAGTCTTACGGAAGTGAAGTCTTACAGGACGTCCTTTGAAGTTTGGTTTGACTTTAGAGGCACATGGGGTTGAACTGTAAGTAATACCACTTTGTTGGACATTGGAGGTTCCACAGTAGTTTACCAACTTAGAAGAAGATGTTGTCATTTACTTGCATATTTGGTTGTATTAAAAAAAATGCATATGTCATGTAAGATATATTGAGGTTGTCTACTTCAGTGTATTTCTAGCTTGTTTGATTTATTTGATCAGCTCAAGCAGGTGATTTTCAATAGAGGTGGGCGATACTGCAGATACTGCATATTTTTGTATCGGTTTGATATCAAGTAAATACAGGATCAGTATTGCTGATAGTGGTACTTTTTACTTGCAATTTTTCAAGATCATTGAATGATTGTGTCTTTAATTTGTAATGGTAATGGTAATGGTTTAATTTATTTGAACATGCATACAGATTACATTGGAATACATCCCATGCTACAATTCACAGTTCCACATAGGAAGAAGCAGAGCTTACTTAATCCTACCCCCCATCCGTTTTACTTCAATTACAATAGATTGTAGAGCATTATTACCGTCAGAATAAAACACATGGCAAAGATTTTAGGCCAGAGGTGTCCAAACTATGGCCTGAGTGCCATTTGCAACCCGCAGCTTGTTTTTTATTGGTCCGCGGTACATTCTTAAAATTAAATTAAACAAAACATCAACTATGGGGGAAAAAGAGCAAAAAGGTGTAATAAAAGGTGTTGAAACTAATATGCTGTGTCACTTATAACACTGAGCTCACGCAAAGTTTTGTCTTTAAATACTTCTAAAAAATCTTTTTAGGCTTTTTTACAAAACAAAACGCATCAAAATGCCCCTCGCATCCGCATCCTTTGACTTTTCCATATGGGACAAAAAGTTTGCAATTTAAGTCAATGTAACAATAACAACAAAATAGTGCAATTATTCCCTATTAATACATGCAATTTTTGAGCAAAATAAAAGACAGTACTGTAGTACAAAATACAAGAAAAAATGTAAAAGCTACAATTGACTCTCATTCAAATCCTTGAATTTTTTAGCCCCAAATCCCTCCTGTGTCCAAGAACTTCCATCCTTCCATCACAGGACATGCTGGAGCCTATCCCAGCTGACTTCGGGTGACAGGCGGGGTCACCCTGGACTGGTCGCCAGCCAATGGCAGGGCACATATAGACAAACAACCATTCACACTCACATTCATACCTATGGACAATTTAGAGTCACCAATTAACCTAACATGCATGTTTTTGGAATGTGGGAGGAAACAGGAGTACCCGGAGAAAACCCACGCACACACGGGGAGAACATGCAAACTCCACACAGAAATGGATCTTCCCGATCTCCAGACCGTTACTGTGTTGGCCAACATGCTAACCGCTAGACCACCGTGCGGCCCTGTCCAAGAACTTATTCACTGATGTTGTTAACAATATAGAAATATATCTAACAATATGAACAACACAACAAAAATGTGGATATTTGTGAAAATAAACATAGAGAAGAGATGAAAAAAATATGGATTTGATTTTATCACGTAGCGTCAATCCGATACTGATCCTACCCTTGGTATCGATACTATTGACATTTTGACTGATATGCCCACCCTTCGTTTCCAACGTCATTGGCAGTGTTGGACAAATTACTATTAAAAATTAATTTGTTAAAGCTAGGTTCCCCCCAAAATAATTGAATTAGAATTAAAAAAACCTAGGGAGCAGTGTTTTTCTGAGCGTGAGCTACCACAACTCTTGTTGACTATCTATTTAGCTTCCTGTGTAGTTGTAGTCAAAGATGTCAGTGCATAATAACGTGCCACATTTCACTGTCTTGAATGGTAATGGTCGATTTTTCTGAATTTCTCTTGGAGATAAATAAAGTATCTGTCTAACGTTTGAAATGGTAATTCATTAGATTACCTGTTATTGGAAAACAATAACAGCTTGAAGAAAAAGAAAAGAAAAATACAATTTTTGACAACTTAGTTATGTTTAAAGGCAAAATGAATGAATTCCTCCGGAAAGTTTTCCTGCTCTTGGTTATCTGCGTGTCCTCACCAGGCTGGACGAGCACGCCGCTCCCACCCGGACCACGAAGGTGAAGAGATGACCAAAGGCAGCGTGAGGCGCACCTCTCCAGCCGTGGCCGCGTCAGAGAGGCGCAAGTCGCTTAAACTGGTAAAGAGTGAGAAGCAGGAGAAGAAGTCCCAATATCGTCACTTTTTATTGCTTTTTGCTTTGCTGAGTACTCCTTTCTTCTCGCAGGACTGTCTCCTGGGGTCAGCACGCTGTGTTCTCTTCCAGTGTCCCCTCCACAGCTTCTCCGGTCAGGCGATGCTCAGCATCCATGGCAGGCTGTGGAACAGCACCTTCATCGAGGTCGGGCATTGAACTCATAAAGTGATTTGCGACTGTAAAAAAAAGTCGCATCACAAAAACATGGGTGTTTTCATATCACAGGAGTTCCCAGCAGTCAGCGCTCTGGAGCTACTGGTCAGAGCGGAAATCACTGTGAAGTCCACCATCAAACATCTGGTCCTCAAGGATGCTGCTGCGCAGGTAACACCTTAAATCAGCCACTTTTGAAGGTAAAATAGGACATAGGCCATCTAATAAACCCTCTTCACTACATGCTTTGATAAAAACAGCCAACTGAGGAAGTTGGCATTATTATATCAGATACTGCAGATAAATATAATATATACAGTGGTGTGAAAAAGTGTTTGTCGCCTTCCTGATTTCTTATTTTTTTGCATGTTTGTCACGCTTAAATGTTTCAGATCATCAAATACATTTAAATATTAGTCAATGAAAACACAACTGAACATAAATGCAGTTTTTAAATGAAACTTTTTATGGTTAAGGGAGAAAAAAAATCCAAACGTACATGGTCCTGTGTGGAAAAAGTGATTGCCCCCTAAACCTAATAAGTGGTTGGGCCACCCTTAGCAGCAACAACTGCAATCAAGTGTTTGTGATTCTTTGTAATGAGTCTCTAACAGCGCTGTGGAGGAATCTCGGCCTACTCATCTTTGCAGAATTGTTGTAATTCAGCCTCATTGGAGGGTTTTCCAGCATGATCCGCCTTTTTAAGGTCATGCCACAGCATCTCAGGTCAGGACATTGATTAAGCCTTTGACTGGGCCACTCCAAAGTCTTCATTTTGTTTTTCTTCATCCATTCAGAGTTGGATTTGCAGATGGCCAAACATTCTCCTTCAGGATTTTTTGGTAGACAGCAAAATTCATGGTTCCATTTATCACACCAAGTCTTCCAGGTCCTGAAGCAGCCAAACAGCCCCAAACCATCACACTACCACCACCATATTTTACTGTTGGTATGATATTCTTTTTCTGAAATGCGGCATTACTTTTACACCAGATGTAATGGGGCACACACCTTCCATAAAGTTAAACTTTTGTCTTATCAAACCACAGAGTATTTTACCAAAGGTCTTGGGGATCATCAAGATGTTTTCTGGCAAAATTGAGGCGAGCCTTAATGTTCTTTTTGTTCAGCAATGGTTTTTGTCTTGGAACTCTGCCATGCAGGCCATTTTTGCGCAGTGTCTTTCTTATGGTGGAGTCATGAACACTAACCTTAACTGAGGCAAGTTCTTTGGATGTTGTTGTGGGGTCTTTTGTGACCTCTTGGATGAGTTGCCGCTGCGCTCTTTGTGTTATTTTGGTTGGCCGGCCACCCCTGGGAAGGTTCACCATGTTCCATGTTTTCACCATTTGTGGATAATGGCTCTCACTGTTGTTTGCTGGAGTCCCAACGCTTTAGAAATGGCTTTATAATCTTTTCCAGACTGATAGATCTCAATTAATCTCAGTTAAGACACGTTTTAACGTGGGGGCAATCACTTTTTCACACTAGGCCATGTAGGTTTGGATCTTTTTTTCTCCCTTAATAATAAAAGGTTTCATTTAAAAACTGCATTTTGTGTTCAGTTGTGTTGTTATTGACTAATATTTACATTTTTTGATGATCTGAAACATTTAAGTGCGACAACCATGCAAAAAAAAGGTCAGTTCCTTAATTACGTTGTCACTTGTTCTGAAGCATGTGCAGGTGTATCTATTACAGTATTTGGTGCATGTTAGTGCAGGATATGAAGTACTATTAAAAATATCAACTAGTAATATTTATCATTTTTGTGACGTGTTAGTAGTTCCTACAAAAATACAATTTCAAAAATATTTAGAGAAATATATATGGATGCCAAAATGAAATAAATATACATACTTTTACATTATATTAATTTCATTTGATGAAATAAATGATTGTTTAAAAGAAGGCATTATACATAATTGGTGTATATAGAGTATCGATAACTATTTTTTGGTGATTGTTATATTATTTTTCATTGGATTTATAATCAGTTATTTCATGGCCACTGCATGAATAAACAAACAAATACACCTGTTCAATACAATCATTTTATATGATATTTAATTTAATGTAATTATTTTAATGCATGAATCAAAATGTTAATAATTGATTTGATTTACTTATTACATATTTATTTGGTGCGCCAAGGCATCACTTCAGTCGATGGGAGTGCGTCCGACTTCCCAGCATGCCTTGTGGCACATGGCGGCAAAACGTTGCTAACGTTAGGTTTTAGCATAATTGTTGCTTATCATTCCTCGTAGTAGTAAGTGTCCTATGCGTGTTTACTCGCCTGTTACATGTGCTGTCATTTTTGTGTTTGCACGGTGGTCGTGCGGGCCATGGGTTGGCGCTGCTATAGGTAGAAGCTGGCACCACCAAGAGAAAAGCCAAAACAGTCAAATATACTATAAACAGTATGTAATAAAAACAACAACAAAAGTGTTTGTACATGTTGAACTTGTGCAGGTTCCAGTGATGATCTATCCAGAGCCTGGTCTAGTGGACCAGTACTCCATCCCCTGGTGGATCATCCTCATTGCAGTCTTGGCTGGCATCCTCCTCCTGACCCTGCTGGTCTGCATATTGTGGAAGGTAAGAGCAAATACCTCCACTACTATCTAAAACTATGACTGTATCTCAATTATTCCACTTTCTACCTCTGTGCTTTCTTACTGTCATCATGGTTTCTCGTCTTGATCTCTTTTTATTCATAACATATCTATCTTATCCTTCCATTCCTTCATCTTATACCGTCTCTCACCTCCTGGTGTGCTCCACCCAGTGTGGCTTCTTCAAGCGCAGCGAGAGGCGCCAACACTATGACACGGAGTACTACCGCGCCCATTTGGGCGTCCAGCCCTCGGAGGTGGAGAAGCAGGCCTCGGAACTGTAATGACGTTATTTCAGTTGGGCCCGCTCTCCCCCTCCTGCTCCTCTCTCCAAGCGGTAAAGATGGCCGGCACGCGAGTTGCTGTTTGGTTGGTCACTGGCTGCCTTGTGTTCACACAGAATGTGGAAAGATGCTCTAATGGGTATATTTGATCCCGTGAACACCACGCAGACACCTTCAGCTGCAGGCTTTGAGATGCAGTGCCTACTGTGCTGTGTTGCTGTAGACTGTCCATAATTGTTCTTGCTTGGCTGTTCACGCTTCAAGACTAACTACTTTTACTTGTTTGTTTGGGTGCCACAAGCTTGATGTGCTTTGGTGTTAATGGTGTGTTTTTAAAGCCACAGTGTGTAATAACACTTACAGTATGAGCTATGTTCATCTTTGCTGGTGAAAGGTATGATTGGTGGTTAATGGGGTACTTTAAAGCAACAGTATGTATACATTGGACCTTAAAAATAACATATACTAGCAATAGCACTTCGCACTGGCTTGTAGTAAGTGAAATAGCTTGCAAATAGCACTTCGCAAGTGTAAAAAGAAGTTAACCGCTATCAATAACTCGCTTCACGTAGCTTCCTGTGCATGTTCTTTTCACATTCTTCCTTTCTGTTGCTTCGTTTTGTGGGGAATAAGCGTTGCACAGGAGTCTGTTGATGTCTGACATGATGCGCTGACGTTGGACTACTTTAGAGGTGTAAAAGTGTAAAAAGAAATGAACCATCGTTGATTTTAAAAGCAAACTTTGAAGACAAAAGAGGGCGGTGTAACACTAATATGGGCCTGAGTTTGCATTTTTTTTGTCACACTGGCGTAAAAATATGTTAACCACGGTTAATAGGTTAATTGCGTTGAATTCTTCTTATCTTCTCATCCTCTTTTGGTCTTTTTGTGCTGCATAAAGGCCAAGGAAACACATAAACCCTGTGATGTTTTTGTGCAAGTATACAAGACAGTGGAGTCACTCTGAGGAAGAATAACATCACTTCTAAGTTTACTTTTTGCACTTCATAATGTCTCCCAAGCAGCAGTGCGCCAAAGAAAAGGAAAGCCATCACCATGGAAGTGAAAAAGAACATCATAAAAAGCTCAGAGAGAGAAGAAATGCCCACCGATATTGGCCGCTCTAATGTCACGACCATCGTTAAAGTTAAAGATTATAGGATGCTAATGAATGCTTGAGGGGTCATGGATTCTGTGCGCTGTTCAGTTATTGTGCTGCTTTAAAGGTGCTTTTTTTTGTTGGAATTCTGAATTAGTCTACTAATGAACTTTTTCTGTTTTTGTCTTCCCTCTTCTCTTCCAGTGTGGTTTCTTCCAGCGGGCCCACCTCAAAGACAAGCTGCCTCAGTACCACGCCGTGAAGATCCCCCGCCAGGACCGCCCCCAGTTCCAGACGGAGAAGTCTGGCCTTCATACAAAAAAGGAATGGGCCACACACTGGAGCGACGGGACCTCATAAGTCCCGCCCACCACCTTTACAAAATGTGTCATTGTGATTGAAACTAATGGACTAAAATAAATGTGCGGCTTGGCACCCCCCCAGTGACAAAGACGGAATTACGTGAGGATGTCACAATCTGCCATCAGTGTGTATGGACACACGGACAAGTACTAGAAGAATCGATAGTGACGATGGTGAAGAGGCCACTTCCTGTGGCAAGGACTACTTTTTTTTTGCCTTAATTGCTGTAGGACTGACTACCCGTACGGGATATTTTTTTATACAACTGATCTCTCTTAGCTTAGGCGTTGGAAAATGTGGCGTCGAGTTTTTAGTTGCCAACCAAACTTTTTTTTTAAATTGTGGGAAATGTCGTTCAAAATCGACAATAGTAGCAGTTTCCTGTGACCTAGAAGCGACTTTGTGCGCTGTCACTCAGCCACACGCTGTCCTGCATTCAGGTAATTTCCAGCGTCTGTTGTGATGTATGTCGGACAGTGACAAATGCGAAGTGTCGGATGTTGAATTTGACATACCTCGGTTATGACTCACTTAGGCTAGGTGGAAAATTACCAGGTTGACTTTGACGTTTTGTGCCATTTATACAAAACAGCAACACAGAAAAAAGATAAAAGATGAACGCATGCCAAATTGTGTGAAAGGGGCTAAAGTCATTTACGGGTGCTAAACTTCACACCCCTGTCCCGGCATTGTGGAATTCCCTTACACACAGGTGTTGTCCCGCTTCTTTTATGGCTCTGAAACGACCTCAAAAAGGTGTAAAGTTGCCAGGTTGACCTGCGTCACGTTTCGTGTCAGTGCTGTTTATACAGAACAGTGACACAACAAAAAGGCAGAAAAAGGCCTGCTTTAACAGGCTAGGTGGGGCCATTCATCTGAACAGCAACAACTGCTTTCAACACAACAGGCCGGGAGATTCAAGTCTGTGGTTGCCAGCTTTTACAGACTGTGTGAAAGGGGCTAACGTCATCTACGGGTGCTAAACGTCACGCCCCTGTCCCGACATTGTGGAATTCCCTCACACACAGGTGTTGTTCCGCTTCTTTTATGGCTCTTAGACGACCTCAAAAAGGTGTAAAGTTGCCAGGTTGACCTACGTCCTGTTTCGAGTCAGTGCTGTTTATACAGGAGAGTGACACAGAAAAAAAAGCAGACCTAGAGAAGCACTCGGAGAGCACAGACCTCCGCCAAGCACCATAGTTCCCCCCCACACCAAAATAATCATCCCACATTTTTTGGATCAGTCTTTGATATTTTGTACAACCCGTTAGAAACTTTGCCTGTATTTTTTTTTCCAAGCGCTCTGACCATTTTTTGTGGTGGCACAAATGCCAAAAATGGTCCTATCTCGCAATGTCAGAGAATCCTTTAAAAAATTCCTGCATCCAGACGGTGATCCGGATCGCCCCCAAAATTGAATCAGCTCTTCCATATCCCGTTTCCGACAATTCATCCCATCCAAATCCATTCAGAACTTTTCAAGCTATTTTTACCAGACAAACAGATAAACGAAAACATAACCTCGCCCTTTGCGCTGCGCTTGGCGGATAAAAATGCCTGCTGTTTCCGGCTGTGCGAAGAACAGCAACAATAGCTTCTGCACACACAAGTACAAGACTTAAGTGTCTGGTGTGAAAGGGGTTAAAGCCATTGATTCAGAAGGAAATCCTTTAAACGTTCAGGGGATTATTATGCAACATCAAAGCAAAAAACAACACAAACGACTCTAATGTTGACTGACATAAGTCGACGAGGCACATGAGGTCAAAGTTCAAATCAGTGCATGTTTGTTTTGGCCCGTTTTCTACACTTTTCAACAAGTACTCGTACAACCTATGGGGTTATTTGTCTCTGTCACATAAATTTTCAATGGTTTAAATGTCGGAATGTGAGATGTTTTGTTTTATCTTCAATCCAAGACAACACTGCCGTCTAAAAGAGGCACATTTTTATTTTGTATTAATGTAACGTTCAAGATCTCATGTCGCGTACGTCGATATTTGGCTAGCCGATTGAGGGGTTTATTGCCGTCATGGCGGCGGCCAGAAAAAACAAATATGTCCGTCCTAAACTGTCATCTGTAGATCGGGGTTTGACAGTTCAGATGCGCAGTGTTGAATAGGTATCCTTGCTCAGTGCAAACACTGGTATATATGAGGTTTTGATGTTTTTAACTGAGTTGTACGGCAAAAAAAAGAAACTTTTATGCGTGATTGTATCAACCTGCTTGTCACTAATTGTATTTGTTCAACAGACAGTGAATTGCATGCAAAGTGCCTTAAGCATCCAAGCACACATGTTGTGAGGTTGTGACATCATGCGCGAGTGACGTGTTGGATGGATGACACGGAGGCAAAAAGCATGACGAGTCCCCGCTTGTGTTTTTAGGTATTGCTGGACAATCTTCTTCAGTCCCTCTTGGCTGCATGATGAAACCCCCCAAACCCCTACTAATGCCCTCCTTTATCCACTGTCACGAGTCAGCAATTTATTTATTTTTGTGTGTGGTGGCATTGTGTGGTAACATTGTAAATACAAATTAAAGGAAACAAACTAAGACTTTCACAAAGTGTCTGCTATTAGACACAACACAATCGAATTGTTCATTTTTTTTCCCACAAAACGGTGTCTTTCGCAAATAAATACGGGAAGGAACCTCGAGAAACTGTTTGGAAAATCCGTGCTCACGCCTGGAACATCACACACGACGGCAAAAATCTTACACAAGAAGTTGCAGAGAAAAGTGGGCTCATATGAAAACACTTGTTTAAAAAATAATATAAAACGATGACTGAAACATTACACATACGTAAAAAGAGCCCTTTAAAAATAACATACATACATTTGAATAATGATTGAAATATTCAACATGCCAAAATAAAACCACTTGAAACGGAGTCAGAATAAATAAAAATAACTAAAACATTCAACAAACTACATGTAAATGCGGCCCTCTAAAAATATATATGATTAAGTTCAAATAATAACTGAAATATTCAACATACTTAACTAGAACCCCATAAAAGTCATATGAATAAAAATCAAGTAACAATTTAAAATGTGTGTAGAATGATTTAAATACGAAAACTGCACAGTTCACGTAAAAATATCAGACGAGTTAGCTGAAAATAAAACTCAAATGATGCTGATTGATCCACTTATTCATGTTTTTAGTCTAGGCTTGAAAATCCTGCGAGATGGCACACATCACAAATGCAGCTGCATTTAAAGTCTTACCGTTCAAATACAACGACAAGTAATGCAATAGAAGAGAATAGAATTGTACAACCTACAGTTCTCTCCTTCACCACTAGCGGGAGTCCAAACTCATAAATAGGCGACTGTAACACAACATTTTGTGGACTTTTTTCTCTCCTACACCGTTAAATATATACTTTTATAATACATACATACATAAAAATAACGTAAAATCGGAGGATGTACAGGGATATCAAGGATCTGCCGTTCCATGTATATGTAAAAATAATAGGTCATACAGTATTTGATGAGTATATGGCATCAATTTCAATTGAACATAACGTTATGGAAGGTAGTCAGGTTGTTATGCTCATGTGGGACGATAACATCTCAAAGAAAATACAAAATACTACCCGCTACTGACTCAGCACCGTTCATCATGGTCATGACTGGAAGCGTTCGTACTTCCATTCAAATCCAAATGAATCTGAGTGTTTAATATCACGCCAGGGGAAATGAGACTTCTATCTCCTCCCAAGGTTTTATTATCTCAATAAAGTCAATAAAGTCCCCCCCCTCCACCTCAGAATGGCTCCGATGACACAGTGGTTGCCATGACAATTAAACACACCGTAGTGTGAGTCTATTCTTTTTAAGCCGATTGTCCGCCATTAGGCAGTCTGACAAGGACATATGTTGACGTGACACGTGTACACAGTAGGGAATATTACCACAGTGGCACATACAACACGCATACACAGTAAATACAATACGATTATGACGGCAGTTATTAAATGATGCGTCTTCTCTTACAGTTTGTATTGGGTAACGTGCAAATATCATGTACAACATGGAGAAAACACATGAAATTCATATTTTCTTAGGCGTTATACATACGCTGTTTTTTCTGCCAGTATCTGTCAGTGGATTACCCACTGTCAAAGTGATTGTACTGTATGTGCTATACAGAGACTTAAATAGTCATGATTAAATCATCATATTTTATTTATTTATTTATTGGTTACATTTTTTCAAATCCAATTTGTACTTTGGATAAAAAACCAAACAAACAAAAAAAAAACCAATACGCAACATATTTTCATTGCACCGCTTTCATATTTTCCCTTTGACAACATCTAAGAATATGATGTCTTAAAATAAAAAAAGTGAATATTAAATGTTACGTCAAAATATTAGATAAAATATGCTAAAAATGAACATAGAATAAAAAAAAGAAATACAAAAAGATAACTCCAATATATTGTAGATAAATTAAAGCGAAAGCAGAGACCTAAGAATACATTTGGTAAATAAATCAAATATTAAATATTGAAATATTAAAGCATGGGAAAAAATATCCATCCATCCATTTTCTATACCGCTTCTTCCTCATTAGGGTCACGGGGGCATGCTTGAGCCTATCCCAGCTGACTTCGGGCGACAGGCGGGGTACACCCTGGACTGGTCGCCAGCCAATCGCAGGGCACATATAGACAAACAACCATTCACACTCACATTCATACCTATGGACAATTTAGAGTTGCCAATTAACCTCACCTGCATGTTTTTGTACCCGGAGTACCCGGAGAAAACCCACGCACACACGGGGAGAACATGCAAACTCCACACAGAAATGCCCAGGGGAGAATCGTGAGAATCGAACCCAGGTCTTCCCGATCTCCAAGCTGTTACTGTGTTGGCCAACGTGCTAACCACTAGACCACCGTGCGGCCCCGGGAAAAAATATAACTTTATAATTTTGAAAAGCAACTCTAATGACAGACTAGAATACTTTTATTGTCATTATACGAGATTAAAAAAGGCTTTTCCCGTTTCAGTACAAACACAGTAATAAAAAGGGCAAAGCTCAATAAAAAACAAGCTGAGTAAAAGTGCAAAACGCTCTATAAACAACGTATCGCACAAAAGTATTGCACACAACTACAGTTTCCCTCCTGTAGTTCTGTAAATACAGTATAAGTATAGTCAATAAATTAAACTAAATAAAGTGAAATATTCTGATAATGCTTGAAATAACACAACAAAACATTTCCTTGATGGAGGTTTTGACCACCCGGCCCCCCCATATGAAAGTGAAAGCTTCAATTCTATTCTATTCTATTCTATCTTCTATTCTCTGTGGTGAAGTTTAATAGTTGAGACTCTCTTGTTGAAGCTCGTAATATAACAGGGTTGTTTGTCGTGGCTGATTAAGCGTCTGATGAATGTTTCCGAGCACGTCTGCTCTCGGACATCATCAGGGGCTCGTGGCTCACGATCCATTTGTGGGGATTTATCTGTTTAATAAGTGGGCATGTTATGTTGTGTGCAGCCCACTGGGCCACATAATGACGGTCAGTCCGCACTAATAACCTCATCCTCGCCCTAAATGGCCCTGCTCCTACCTCCATCCTGTCCCCTGTCCCCTCTCAAGCATCTTTCTGCAGATCTCCAGAGGTTTTATGTACAGCGTATATAAGACGCCTCCGGCTTGCGGCTTCCATTCAAGTTGGCAACATTCTGCACAACTCAAGTAAGTCTCTCACAACTTCTCTTGTGTTTGTCTTTTTGTCCTTCCTTTTATTCTGACTTCCCAAGGCTGAGAGACATGGACGCAGCAACAGTGGTGACCCTTTTGGTGGTGTTCACGGCGCTGGCGGGCAGCGTCAGCCACGGTCTCCACATCCAAGACGCTCTGGACCACATCGACAAGGCGGCAAGCAGCTCAGAGGACAACATGGACGAGCACCTGCCTGAGCTGGTGAGGCATTCAAAGACGTTCATCCTTTCCGTACGCAGCCTCAGTCTGGGCGCTCACTTACTGTAACCCCTACCTTACCCTCTAACCCTAAACCTAACCTCTAACCTCATAACCCAAAACCCTAACCCTAAACTAAAGCTGTCATTTTGAAAAAAAAAAAAACATTATACATTACAATATTCCAACAGTTACATTTTCTTTTTCTTGTAATGTTATGACTTTATTCCCACAATATTTTGACTTTATTGTCGTAATGTTATATAACATTTTCCCAGCCAAATTTTCCAAAATTCTTTAGTTTTGCCTTTCGTAATTTTACAACTGTAGAAAATAACATCTTTTTTCTTTGATATTTCAACTTTCTGCTTCTAAAAATGACATGTTTATTTCATCCAAATATAACTTTATTCTTGTAAAATGACAACTTTTTAACCGTGTGGTTGATGTCACTCGTCAGCACCAATAGATCCCATAATTCCTCATTTTGTTGACTTCCGGTTTAGCGAAAAATTTAACGATTTAACAAATTAAAAAAAATAAATTAAACAAAAATATTGTAGTTTAATATATTATGAATGAAAGTAAGCAATATTTAACATAGTTTCCAGCTTTACAGCTAAATGAAGCTCGGGCCCTACGCCGGATACCGGAACCACTTAACGAGCCTTCAAAGTAAGAGCCCAGACGCGCTTAACTTTAAAATGTTCAAATTGTATTCTGCAACGAATGAAGCTAAACCTTTTACGAATTAAAACAAGCGAGCAATTAACGAACAACACAATTATATAAAAATGTTTTTGGTCAAAAATATTTTGCTCAGCACAAACTGTTAGAGTTTGGAAAAATACAGAAAGTCGTCTCGCCTTCAAAGTAAGAGTCTTAGGGTTCAACCTAATATTGGTGCCGGGATGCTAATACGTATAATAACTATTCATGTATAAACGACACATGAGCAATATTTATCACATGTATGTTTTATTTGTTATTAAGTAAGTAAGTGATATTCAAATGTTCTGCTACTATTAAAGAGGCCGATGTTTTGGATTTTCAGACATATGTAGTATCTTTTAGCATGATTTAAATTTTCAGTTCATTTGGAGCTGTTATAGATGCAAATATACAAAACTGTGTTCTGTCATTTATCTTTTTGTTCCAAAAATACAGTAAAAAGGGCATATTTCACACATAGTTGTTAATGGTGATTAATCATGATTAATTGATTTGTAAACTGATTAATTTGATGAAATTTTTTAATCATTTGACCGCCCTAATTGTTATTATTACATTGTATGTAATTACAATTATTTTATTACATCACAAAACAGTTTTTTTCCCCAGTGACTGTTCCATTATTATAATAGCTATAGTAATAACAATAAAATCATTCGTCATTCTAATATTGCATTTTGGTATCATTATTTTATTGATTATTCACAGGTTATGATGCAATTTGCATGGAATAGTTTGAGAAGCACTGCTGGTTTGAGATCAGTGACAGCAGTTCATGTTAGCATTGGACGTTTTAGTGTTTTCGTTACACAACCAAGCTTCTTAATATGCTGATAATTCGTCATGTTTTTGTCCAGGAGGGCGTCAAAGCAGACAACAGCATGAACAATCGCCTGCTGACGGCGCTGCTCAAAGCTCTGCTGCGGGGGTCTGAGAGACAAGCCAGGAATTCTGTCCTCCATCAGCCACACAGGTCAGTGCAATCAAAAAGAACCGGAGCTAATCGTTCATCATGTGGTGAAACGACATTGACGGAATGTGCAATCAGCCAATGTCAAGATCTGAACGTCTGTCTGTTCGCAGTTACGTGTGTACAAGTGTGTCGGGGGGGTGTTACAAAATAAACAAACAATATTTACACCCAAAACTAAGGTACCATAAATAACACTTTAATGTAACTAAAATGAGTGTAATCATTAGCATATTTGGAATAATGACTTAAGCGTCTAATATATTTTATGAATTCATCAAAAATAGATTCAATACATTTTTATTCCAAAATAAAATCAAATAAAATATGTAGTTCTAGGTTTTCCTTTATAATCAGCTCAATTTTACGTTTACGTTATTATTTAAAATATTTAAAATATTTAAAGTATTTTAAATATTTAGATATTTTAATTTTAATTGGCACAAAACCACAGTAATAAAATAAAATAAAATAAAATAAAATAAAATAAAATAAAATAAAATAAAATAAAATAAAATAAAATAAAATTCTATTTTTTTAAATTATCAGTTGTCATTTATGACTCAATTTGAAGTTGTTCTTATTTTAGAGCTCTGCACCAAACCAACTAGGCTTGTCACAAATTAGTAGATACATAAATGAATAAGATTAAATATGTATTTCTAGCTTTTTCTTTATTATCAGGTGTCGTTTATGAGTAAATTTTATGTTTTTGCACCAGGCATAAATATTTCAATATTTCAATATTTTAATTTTAATTTAATTGTCACAAAACTAAAGTAATAAAATAAAATAAAATAAAATAAAATAAAATAAAATAAAATAAAATGTAGTTCTAGTTTTTTAAATGATCAATTTGAAGTTGTTCTTATTTTATAGCTCTGCATCAAATCCCAATAGGCATGGAACAAATGAATACATACGTAGATAAATAAATTTTTTTTAAAAAAAAGTAATAAAAACATATTTTGTTCTATCTTTTTCTTCGTCAGGTATCATTTAAGTCTCCATAAAAGTTGTCTTTATTTTACACCTCTGCACCAAATTTTAATAAGCATGAAACAAATAAAAACCTAAAATTAGGGCTGTCAAAAATAACACGTTAGTGGCAGTAACTAATTTATTTCATTAATTATGTTACATTTTTTCGTGTAACTAACACATGCGCACCAGAGCAAGCACGCCTCTCGCACAGTGGAGCATCCCCATACAGAGTCTGACGCTCTTTTATAACTCCATTCTGACCTGAACACATCCACAGCAGTACAACTCCAGCACCATATACTGCATGTATCTCCAACTCACACACGTCTCTAGTCCGTTCATCCTGGGAACGACACTTCCTCATTCTCATTACAAGAACGCGAGATGCATTACTACTGAACATCACAAAAACAGCTTTATGATGCTTGTATGTGTAAATAATCAGGAAGACAAGGGAAAAAAATGAAGTGGATATTCTTATGACTCACTTCGTAACTCTTATGTCGGATGTACAAATTGCTGCTAATTTAAGTATGCTGGAAAATAACCTGAATACAAGTTAAATTACGCGATGTCTTCGAACGCAACCCCTCATGGCTCATAATAATACGGTTTAAGGAGTGATTCAAATGTTCTGCTACTATTAAAGAGACTAGTGTTAGACAAATAGATGTTTAGACTTGTGTGCTATCTTTTTGCTTGATTGACATATTCAGTTCATTTGGAGCTGTTAATACATACAAATATACTTGTACATAATCCTCTCCTGTCATTTATTTTTCTCTTAAATACAGTAAACATTGGCATATTTCAGACATAGTTGCTAGTCGCGATTAATCATGATTAATTAATTTTAAAAACTGTGATCAAGCTGATTAAATATTCTAATCATTTGACTGCTCTACATAAAATAAAATAAAATATTGGGTGAAACAATGTAAAACATTTAACAATAATAAAAAAATTCAAATAATATTAATAATATAAAAAACATGGAAAGAAAAAAATATATTTAATAATATTATTATCATTAACAATCATTATCCAATGATCAACTTTTACTTAATTGTAAATTATCCTCATTTCTATACAGCTCTGCACCAAACTGTGATAAGCATGAGACAAACAATAAAACAAACACTAGTAAAGCCATAAATAAATAAAATAGTGCTTTAATACGGTATGGATGGTGAAAACACCATTAACACGAGCAGTGCCAAACAACCAGTGGCTGAGATACGTAGTGGGGTGGCCATTTAGACATTTCAGCTATCAACTTATTGCCACCCCCATGTGAGTAACGGTCTCACCTTGGCCACCCCAATGAAACATTTCTGGCTCCGCGGCTGCAAACAACCTAAACAAATCTTATTAAATACAAAACAAGAAAACAAAAATACTTAACGTTAACTTTTTCATGATTCTAGGGCCCCAATTTTGGCTCCATTTTAAGCTATCGTCACTTTTAGACTGCTGCACGCCAAATCGCAAAACAATAAAACAAACAAACAGAAGACGGGAATGATAGTTCGAATTAGTTCTACAAACAATATTTGTATTAATGCGCACCAAAATGTAATGTGTTCTTGCTATGCCAATGCGCCTCCTATACACAAGGTTTTATGGAAATCTGTGATTGCTGTCAACTAACACACATACTAATGTGCCGGACTCTGTTTCCTTTTTAAGCCTGCAGCCAATGTGTGTGTTTATCCCTCATCAATAACATTTTTTATGCATAAAGAGAGATTAAAGCAGCTTTTCACTTCATGCTTATCATCAGCTTTCCTGCTGCACTGCTTATATGTCTCCTCCCCGCCAGGTTTGGCCTCTCCTCCAGAGGACCGCGCTTTTTGGAGGATCAGATGAATTCTCCCGACTGGGAGGCGGCTCCCAGCCAGATCTGGAGCATGGCTGTGCCCCAGAGGTTTGGCAAGAAATAGCGTATATAAGCCCCGAACGACCACATCAGCAGACCATACGAAGTCTGCTGCTCTTTTTAAAAATGTCAAATTGACCTGAAAGTAGATTCGTGGCACATTTTTTCCCCCAGTCAAATAAACTACTAATAAAAGAGCTTTCAACTTGCTTTTATCCATACTTGTGTTTGTTTGGACGGTGTTACACCAACATACAAACTATGCAGGGGAATCAAGTTGATAATTCACTGTAAAAAATCCCAGCAGTGACCAATTTTTTCCTGTCTCGAATAATAAACATCTTCTGAAGGCAGAAAGCGCACAAAAGGGGGACACGTGTGTAAAATTTGATCAAGATTGTTTGAAATACATGGCCACCATAAAGCAAAACGTCTTTGCAGGGACAACTAATTGTCCATAAGCCATTGAACATTTGTTTAATGATTATAAAAACTTTGAGGATATATCTGTATTACATGTATGTTAGCATGTCTTCCAAAGCATTTTGACCAAAACACATGGGGGGTGCCACAAATTCCATTTACACTCATAACCGTATCTATTTCTTTGTGTAAGCTAACGCTTTTATCCTGAGCTGCCGCACACAAAAGGATGAAAATGTGCCAAAACTATTGTTTTTTGGCGAATACACCACATGGTGGCGCTGTTATTCAACGTCAGAATTCAGATTGACTTGAACTTGAAAAAAAAAACACGCTACAAAACAACCTGTACCTTTGGTGTGTTTACCCGAATCATCACACAAATTTGTTAAACACCTTTAGGTGACTCACAAGCACACGTGTGTGAAATTTGTGCATATGTTCGTTCCTGCGCAGCCTTTGGTCGGTCCTATGACAAAAATACAGGCGCAAACACGAAGTGAACTGCACTAAAGTACACATAAAGTATCTTTTTTGTTTTACATTTTTTGGTCCGGATGAGAGAGCTAAACCACAAGTGTGAATGCAGCCTAAAGGATGATACACATCAGAGGGAGACAGAGGAGGAGAGTATCATGATACTCTCTCTGCAGCAGAGCATCCAGCACCAATACGCACAGAAGGAGGTGTTTCAAGGGGGCGGTGCTTCTTGTCAGCTCAGCCAATGAGAGCAAAGGAGAGACCCAGAATGTCCTTGTCTTAGCATTGCGAGGCAGAGAGGAGGCAGGATAGGGAAGGAAGGCAGCATATAGGGACCAGCAGGTGCTTGGAAATAGGTCATACTGGGACGGCCAAAAACCGAGTTGAGGAGGTGAAAAGTGTGTTTGTAAATAAGTCAAGAAGACAGAAGCCAAGTTTTTTTTTTTATATTTCTTTCAGCCCTTTTTTCTGAGCACTCACTTTTTTTCCGAGCCTTCTGTTCCTCTGGAGTCCTCTTCCTCAGGCCATCCTTTCCATACCTATCCTCGGACTGCTGACATACACATCCACTGCCACCATGGAAACTGGGAGCCCCAGGAAGATACAGTTCACCGTCCCGCTACTGGACACCCACTTGGACCCTGAAGCAGCTGAACAGGTAACACTGTGGGTGACTTTAATGGGACAGCTTTTCCTGTCCAATAAGTGACACATACTGTATGTATTATTAGTATCTGCTCCAGGGGCCAGTGCAAGACAGCACAGCAATAAAAAGTGCAGTGTTCTACGAAAGGATAGGCTAGTAAAGCAGATTGGGCAGCTTTCGTGACATATAAACCTAAATATGCCGAACCGAATACAGTGTCCCCTCATTTATCGCGGGGGAAAGGTTCCCAAAATAACCCGCAATAAGTGAACTCCGCAAAGTAGTTGTAGTGGTAGTAGTATATTTTTGTACAATTATTAGAAATGTTTTAAGGCTGTAAAACCCCTCACCATACACTTTATATACTTTTTTTCAGACAGGTATTAACATTTTATTACATTTCTCTCTTGTGTCATTTTAATGATAAATTTACGAGATTGGACACAATAAATTAAGTGACTCACAGATATTTCACTCCTCTGATCGTAGCTTGTCCTGGCACCACTAGGCTGCAGCGTTTTTGTATTCATGTTAAAACATAGTCCTCCTCATTGCCCTGCATGAACCGAATATTCATTTACAGTATTCCAGGCACCCTATAGCCGTGTAACTTCTGCCTTCATTCAGCATGTATGATCACTAGCAACAGGAAACAGGTAGTCCTGCACAAAGGAGATTGATTGACAATGGTCTACAGCCAATCAGAATGCAGAACACAATGGGCGGGTTGTCCCTCAGGACTGTTGTGGCTCTATATTTACTTCAACTCTCACATGAGTATACAACACCCTCTACTGGTAGCAGAGGTAAATACAATAACAGACCCATGCAACAGAGCACAGATACATCACTCTAATATACCACAAGGACACAGAACACAATGTACGTTCATACCCTGTTAAAAAAAATGTGCGAAATTGCAAAATCTGCGAAAGAGTGAATTTGTGAAAAGTGAACCACGATGTAGCGAACACTGTACATAGGTTATTTTTATATTCTGCTATATTTACCAGCTTATTTTGACAAATGCTTCTAAAATATACTTTTAAAGAGCACTTTTGCTTAGTGATGGGAAACTTGATTCAGTTTACTGAGTCAAGTTCTTATGAGTCACTAACTGAAGTGAGTCTGGTACTCAATTCCTTCGGGTCACTCGTCACATAGTGCATGCTCAGAAACTCACACATTTGTTTGAGTTTGGCAGCCGAGCTGTAGATGCTCAACGAGCAGAGGTGAGTCAGTGAAACTCCAGTCTTAGTTGAGCACCGCCAGTCAACGAAACCCGGGTCTTCATTGAGCACCCATGACTCCAAGTAACTCGAGTCTTCGTCAGGCACCCGTGAGTCTGTGAAACTCGAGTCTTGTACCTGTGACTCAGAGAAACTTGGGTCTTAGTCGAACACCTGTGAGTTAGTGAAACTCGGGCCTTCATCAAGCACCAGGGAATCAGTGAAACTTGAGTCTTCATCGAGTAAGTGAATCAGTGAAACTTGAGTTTTGTCATGTAACCGTGATTCAGTAAAACTCAAGTTTTTGTCAAGTGCCTGTGAGTCAGTGAAACTGGAGTCTCTGTCGAGCGCCTGTGAGTCAGTGAAACTCGAGTCTTGTACTCATGATTAAAAGAAAATTGGGTCTTAGTTGAGCACCCGTGAGTTAGTGAAACACGTTTCTTCATCAAGCACCCTTGTAGCTTGAGTCTTCACTGAGTACCCATGAGTCTGTGAAACTTGAATCTTCGTCAAGCACCCGTGAATATGTGAAACTTGAGGCTTCATCAAGCAGCTGTGAGTCAGTGAAACCCAAGTCTTTGTCAAGCACCCCCGTGAGTCTGTGATATATGAGTTTTCATTGAGGTCAAAACAGTTGCCAAACAGTTACAGGATTTCCTTCAAGATAACCATATATTTAAGGACTTTCAATGATGCATCACAGTTGCATGTCCCCATTGGGCAGCATCATTAGAAAACACTCCGTCAACTTCCACTCTTATGCAGATGACACAACTGTACTTATCAATGAAACCTAACAAAACAATTCAGCTGTCCAAACCCCAGACGTGCCTTAAAGACATCAAGAGCTGGATGACCTCAAACTTCTTACTATTAAATTCAGCTAAAACTAAAATCATAGTCCTTGTTTCAGCACCTCAGAGACACGGTTGCAAATGAAATAATAGCTCTAGATGGTCTTGCAATCACCCCCGCCAGGACAGTCAGGAATATTGGCATCATCTTTGACCAGGGTCTGTCCTTTAGTTCCCAAACATGACAAGTGTCAAGAACAGCATTTTTTCATCTATGAAACATCAAAAAATCAGAAAGTTCCTGCCACAACCAGATGCCAAACAGCTTGTTCATGCTCCAGGCTGGATTATTGTAACTCCCTGTTAGTAGGTTGCCCTAATACATCTTTAAAGACCCTTCAGTTGGTTCAAAACACCGCTCGAGTCGTAACCACTGTAAAATTACCTGTAAAATTTAGACTTGAGTTAAAAATGTTCCTTCTTTCATATACAGTAGCTAAAGCACTACACGGTCAGGCACCAATATACAGGTACTATATCTTAGAGAGCTTCTAGTGCCCTGCTCTCTCAGAATTTACACATACATGCGACTCCTAGAATTTTTAGAAGTAGAATGGCATGTAGAGCCTTTAGTTGTCAGGCTCCTCTGTTGTGGAACCATCTCCCTGACTCAATGCGGAGGGCAGACACCCTCTCTCTATTTAAAAGTAAACTCAAAACTCTTTTTTGCTAAAGCATATAGTTAGATCGACCCCTTTCTCCTGATACGTCTCCCTGTCCTTTGGACTAAGACAAAGACTCTCCCGTTTTCTCACTTGATCTACCATGTAACTCTCTACTCGATTTTTTTCTAGCCTAACCCAACCGGTCGAGACAGACAGCTGCCCCACAGAGCGTGGATTCTGTTTCTTCCCCAGAGGAAGTTCTTCCTTGCCTCCATAGCCAAGATAAATTAAATTGAATTGAAAATTCAGTACCTGTGGCTTTTCACTGAGTACTCGTTTGTCAGTAAAACACTAGTCTTCGTCAATCACCTGTGAGTCAGTGAAACTCAAGTCTTCGGCGAGTACATGTAAGTCAGAGAAATCTGGGTCTTAGTCAAGCACCTGTGAGCCAGTGAAACTCGAATCTTCGTCGAGCACCCATGAGTCAGTGAAACTCGAGTCTTGTACCTGTGAGTCAGAGAAACTCAGGTCTTAGCGGAGCGCCCATGTGTTAATGAACCTCGGGTCTTCATTGGGTACCCATGAGTCTGTGAAAGTCAGACATTTGATTGAGTTTAGCAGACAAGCTGTAGATGCTTGACAAGCACCCGTAAGTCTGCGTAACTCAAGTCTTTGTTGAGTAAAACCTGAGTCTTCCTTGAGCACCTGTGAGTCAGTGAAACACGAGTCTTCATCCAGGAGAAGTGAGTCAGTGAAACTTCAGTTTCCGTCGAGTACCCGTGAGTCAGTGAAACTTGAGTTTTCGTCGCGCACCCATGAGACAGTGAGTCTTATACCCGTGAGTCAGAGAAACTCGGGTCTTAGTTGAGCACCCACGTGTTAGTAAAACTCGGGTCTTCATTGAATACCCATGACTCTGAGAAATTCACACATTTGATTGAGTTTGGCAGCTGAGCTGCAGATGCTTGCTAAATACCCATGAGTCAGTGAAGCTTGAGTCTTATACCTGTGAGTCAAAGAAACTCAGGTCTTTGTCGAGCACCCATGTGTTAGTGAAACCTGGGACTACATTGAATACCCATGTTTCTGTGAAACTCACACATTTGATTGAGTTCGGCAGCCGAGCTGTAGATGCTTGACAAGCACCTGTGAGTCTGTGTAACTCGAGTCTTTGTTGAAGTCCCTCTGAGACAGTAAATCACCAGTCTTCCTCAAAGAGCTCGTGAGTCAGTGAAACCCAAGTCTTCATTGAGCACCAATGAGTCTGTCTTGAGTTTCATTGAGTACCTGTTAGTCAGAGAAACTCGCGTCTTCAAGTAAATAAAGTAAAGCTTGTATTTTTGTCAAGTACTTTTGATGCAGCTCGGGTAGGAAGGGGAACCAGATCTGTTGCTTTTTCCACAGGGCTAATACAGTTATACAAATGCAGTTAGAGTAACAGTAACTAGTACCTAGTTGCACATTTAACAACATGTTACCTGGTTTCATTTTTTAATTTAGCAAGGGTGAGTGAGTGAAAGAGTTATCAAACAGGACTACCCATGAGTAGATGCAGTAAAAAAGTTTTTAATGACTTGCTAACGACCTGCACATGGTCTACTGTCGGTTGTGTGCACAGAGAGACAGCACCTCCAGCACGTTTTGTCTTTCATATTGATCATTCCTGTATGCTTTTCACTTGCAAGCAGACCGAGACCCTTCTCTCAGGCGGCTTGTTCGGATGAATGCATTGACACTTGACCAAATGAATCGTACTAGCAGAGCAAACGCACCAGAGTTCATTTGAACCAAACCAAACATAACAAGGGTGAAAGTGTCCTTCACCTCCACACACACACACAAAAAGACACACTTGGCCCTAATGAGACTCCTCAGCATCCATCCAAAAGTTACCAAATGCTGCTAAAGTTAGGCACACACATATATATAGTGCAAAGATATGTCCCATTTTTTCATTTTATAAATATAACACGAACAAGACAGACCATTCATATTGAATGAAGCTCGAGTATAAATAGCAGAGATTTATGAGTCCGTGTCTCTGACGTCCGACCACTTTTTCTCTCTCCAGCATGACTCAGAGTGGAAGTATATTTATTATTTTGAGGGGTTGTGGCTTGTAGCATGTATGCTACATTGTAGTTCTCATAATGAATATCATTAGATGGCGCACATACCGTATTTATCTATACTTTCACTACAATAATCCAACCTTTAGATTAAATTGCAGTTTCAGGCACAAAAGAACGTTCTCTTCTTTTTCCAAGTTTCGTGGTGGACTGAAAGTTCATATTTTATGTAGCACAACTAACACTTTAAAAGCATGCAGAGGAAGATAAGGCTGCTTGATGCTGACTTTGCAGATTTCCTTTAGGTTGTAGCATTTACTATCCCCTTCTTATTTACTGTAAGGCACGCAGTTTACTGCATGTGAGTGGCCGCTGAGCTTGCATCATCAGCGATGACAGACAGACAGCTAAAACGCACATAAAACCAAATTCAAGGAGGGAAAACCCACCTACACAAGCTACACAAGCAGAAATGTTGTGCGTGTGCGTGTGTGTGTGTACGTGTGCCATGCCAGCGGGAGCCTCTGCCATGGTTGAGTAGTCCCTGCAAGCTGGCACCTCTCAGAATCAGCCTCCGTGGAGAAGTGCTTGTCAGTCAAAGCAGCCTCCCTGAGGTGTGACCCTCACCGCAACAACACATGCTCTTATCCACACACTGTGTTCTGCACTTATCACAGCTTTCAATGACTGGGCACAGACTGAGCGTACTAACTGATAGAGGCCAGCACACGATGGGAACTTGAAAAGGAAAGGATTTGTTACATTTTGACTTTGGTCTGTCACATCTTTTTCAAGCTTGCTGGGCTTTTTTTTTCCCCCCCTCGAGTTCCATATTTCAGAATAAAGTCAATTAAAACAAACGTGAGGCAAAGATCCTCCATCTTTGACAACAATACTCTGCTGTTTTTAAGGACAATGAGCTTCTAAATGACAGGCTACTGCTTTTAAGGACCTACTGCAGAAACCTGCCACTGTGAGTGGGGATTCCCCCTAAAATGAGGCTTTATTGTCAGTTGTATGTATTTTTTGTACTTCAGATACTGCTTTATCATGATTGTTAAACTTTCCCCTACAATTTGGTATTAAATTAATATGCACATTTAAACCATAGCCATCGTAAGTGGACAAAAAAAGTGATGCTCAAATTCAACCCATTCAAATGGAGGGATGCCAACGTCAGACTGGAATAAAAGATATGTAGGATGATCTATTTATCGACGCTCATGTGAAACTTTATCAAAATGTGACCATGGAAAATACACATTTTTGACTATAAAATGAATTAACCAATTAATTATGTTCAATGATAGGCTCCAGCATAACCCCTCCACCCTAGTGAGGACAAGCGGCATAGAAATATTCAATATTTCAATTTAACTCATAAAAAGGAGTATGTTTTTTAAGTGTGCAGGAGTAGGGGGTACATGTCTTCAGATCGAATGTGACTGTAAAACGTTTGGGAGCCGCTGCTCTATATTGACTGGTCCCCAACCTTTTTGGACCCACGGACCGGCTTGTATTCCCACAAACCTCCGGCGGACCATTAGACCTCAACAATGTCATCAAACCGTATATTTATGCATTACCACATACTGCAGTATGAGCATTTGGGACCAATTATGATGTGAAAGAAAAATGGGAAAAATATAATACAGCAGTCTGTCTGTGTAGCGTGGGGGAAAGTTAGCACATGCACACAACTACGGTGCATTCAAGGGCCGTCAAAAACAACGTGGGACGGGTCACCACTCGCCAAAATGCAATGAAGCAAAACAACAAAAACTGTAGGATTTCTAACTGTACAAAAACGTGAATCAAAGATCATCTTTGTGACAGGAGTGACTTTTTAAGGATCTACAGCAAAAATGCCAGTCAAAGATCATCTGTATGACAGGTTGCTGTTTTTAAGGACCTACTTCAATAATAATGCTAGTCTAAGACCGTTGCTTTCCACTCTGCCCCCCTTTCCTCACTCTGAAGTCACTTTTGTGATTAATGTTTGACTAAGAGTCAGATTACATTTTGGTTGTTTCTTGCTAATTGGACCACGTCATTACCAGCTACTTTACTTCTCAGGTTCATTCAATGTCTTCTCAGATGTGTTTACATGTAGATTGATTTAACTCACCAACACAACACTTTGAGCCCTCATTATCATTTAGACGAGGCTCATTTGTTCAGGAAAAAAAAAGAGACGCAGGAAGAGGATTTGCTTCCGTGTTGTTTTGTTCCTGAAACCTCCTGCGCTGAGAGAGAGTGCCCTCCTCCACATTGTCTGACTTGTCACATCATCTTTGCCCTTGGGCAGGATCAAATAATGCATATGTATTCCCTTCAGAAGCTTATATCCCGGAGTATTTCAATACAGGAGATGGCTGCTATTGTGAATCCATGAAAAAATCTGAGGCCTGTTTCAAGGAAAATATTGTGTGGGTTCACTTGAGGCTCGTGCTTGTGGTTTTCATGATAGTGTGGTGTTACATGCTGAGGTCGCTCGACAACTTGTTGTGGTGTGTTCCTGAGAAAGGATAGTATCGCTTTTTGCACTTCATTATGTCTCCCAACCAGCAGTACGCCAAGGAAAAGGAAGTCCATCACTGTGGAAGTGAAAATGAATGAGGAGACACGCCTACCGATATTGGCCGCTGTTTTGGTCCGAAGTGCTCGACTGTCGCCACTGTCGTTAAGGATAAAGATGATTGTATGCTAATAATGCTAAAGGGGTCATGGATTCTGTGCGCTGTTACAAGGATATCTGGGAGGAGATGGGGAGGTTATCCTTCTAGACTAGACTGGGAGAATACTTTAAGAAGGTGGGTCACAGTCTAGGAACGGAACTCACTTGCAAACCGAAGACCAGGGGTCACCAACGTGGTGCCCGCGAGCACCAGGTAGCCCCCCACGACCACATGAGGTGCCCGCAAGCCTGCTTTTATTTTCAGGTTTTCAGTTAATAATGAAAGAACGGCAGAAAGAAATGCATTCTGAAATACAAAATGTGAGTTGTGGACACCAGCATTTTGTTAATGTTCTGGTAAAACAAGCATATTCGCTTTGTTTGGGTTTAAAATAAGCTCTGAAAATAATCTTGTCCATTTTCATTTTGTAAAAGTAGTTCTCACGAGGTAAAACGTTGGTGACCCCTGCCGAAGACCATCTATAGTGGTGTTTTGGAGGCTCTTGTTTGCTTGTTTTTTACAGTGTTTGTATGACTTGACTAGCTCCCTATCCTTTCTCTGCCGTGTGGGACAGCAGAGCTCTCTGCCTAAAAGGAAAACTGCACTTTTTTTGGAATTTTGCCCATCATCCTCAATCGAAAGGTGACGCTACATATTGGAGCTGCGGCCACTGCTGCTGTGTTTTTGTTTCTGAGTTTGTAAAAGTTAACGCTAGGTGCAGCGTTCGTTTCTGTGTTACTACGTGAAATCAATGTGCCCAGGAAGGACGTTGCTTGAAACAACCAAAGTACGGTGAAATACTGTAAGTACTACAGTACATGTTATCGTGAATGTGCCTGTTACTACACGGTTACAACATGTATATAAAATGCTAAAAGGTTTTTGGAGGGGTTTTAATAGCAGGCTTTCTAGGCGGAAAAGGAGTGTCCCATTACGTGCTTTGGTGAGCTGCCTCTTTTTATCTGTTTTTATATCTTTATATCACACATAAAAGAGATAGACGGATTGTGGATGATGGGCAAAATTCCAAAAACAGTGCAGTTTTCCTTTACGTTGGTAAAGAATTAATCACAGTCAGCATGATTAGTGTAGAGTTATGTAAAATAAATTGATTTTCTCTCTGCTTTGTCATCTTTATGCCATTTAAATAAGATGAGCTGCCATTTTGCTAATTTGTGCTAATATGACAGGTTATTCGACCTTACCATACAATTCCTGGCTACTATAATAAGACTCACTGCCCACCTCTGTCAAACAATGCAGGCACCATTGAGTTGAAGTAGTCATCCAGTGAAATTGAAGTCACACGAGATGTGCAGTGATATATTCCATTGAAGGTCAGGGTCACTTTGAGCTAATAATGACTGTCTGCACAACACACGCTGTTTGCCCTTTCAGATTGTTTTATGAATGTACTAAACCTTTCACATGATCACATCATCAGCCCGTGACATCTCCTCTTCAACTATAAATACAGGAGCAAACTGTAATCATTCATTCCGCTTCCACCATTCATTTCATATTGTCCATGATGAACAGCGAGTTGATTCTCGCCACCCACCACTGTGAAGTGAAGGCTGGCTTTGTAATCCGCTTCTCGCTGCAGAGGCTCCATTTTGGCAACAAACACACCATGCAAAGATTTAAAAAGCCATCATGGACTCCAAATCTACATTTACGTGGTAATCTACCGATAAGTTCTATTAATGTACTTTGCAGGAGGCGGCAACAAAGTCCAGAATTTGTACATGTTTATGGCTTTATGTTTCACTGATCACGTTTTTTCGTCAAGTGCTGAGATTTTGTTTGTCCGGTGGTTCCTTGAACACGACATAGTTGTGTGCTGAGAAGCAAAAGTTAGTTTGAATACGGAAGCACTATAGCTTTAACAGTCAATCCGGTCTTGAATCATTCATTAGTGATGAGTACCTATCAATTTTATGCTTTAAATGTGTTTAATATGTATGTGAGGCATATTTAGGGTTTAAACTTGAATTGTGTCAGGAGTGAACAATGGCACTTGAAGAGAGAAGGATATGGTTCTACGACTAAATTGCCAATGTTCATCTGAAATCCGAGGAGAAGGTCAAAGTCAGGCTAGCAGGAGGGTTTTGGAGGGGTGGAGGTAGCGAGTCGTGTGTCAAAAATATACTTTTTTTTGGACGTATCGATTACTCACGACTTTTTACCACTCGCCAGTGGTCACGGAACATAACCCTTGCAAAAAGCAGCGCTCGACTGTACCTTTAAATTGATAGTTTGGATTTTTTGACATGTGGTTACATGACATCCCCATCAGCAGTGTAGTCCATCAACCGTGACTTACACCACACTTGGTCCCGTGAGCCCAGTTCTGGTCAGATAACGTAGTTCTGGTTAGTTGCTGGTGTTACTTAAGTAAAGAGTTTGGCTTCTCAAAACAATATGCGTTCGAAAGAGTAATACATTTGCATGACAAAAATGCCCCCTTGAAAAAAATCAGAACTCACAAATCGCTCGGCTTTACTTTCTCTGATGTTGTATGAAATGCACGCTATCGGCTGTCCATTGTTGCGTATGCGATGAAGATGCATCCGCCGCGAGCATCGCAGCCATCTTGTTTACGTATGTGTTCCACAGCGGATGAAGATGCGAGGGTTGCAGGCAACATGACCTCAGTTTTCACTGTTTTATTCGGCTTTTTAAATGACAAAAGCGCTCCAATGCACCATTGTTGTTGATGCAAATGTTTTTTATGTGATTTCAGTTAAAATGGTGTAGTCTAAATAGCATGAATGGGCAATTTATTTGGCGCCCTCTACGGATGGAAAATCCACCCACCCATCCATTTTCTATCTTATCCTGACTAGTGTCGCGCAGCTGACTTCGGGCGAAAGGCGGGGTACACCCTGATCACTCACTGTAACATTCTGCTTATTCTACAGAGTGACATGGCTCCGGAGGTAGAGTGGTTGCTTCCTAACCTGATGGTTGCTGGTTTGATACTCAATCCCACTGTAATCATTCAATCATTCTATTTATATATTTCAACTTTCAGTCTGGATTTTTACATTCCAACACTTCTAATTCCGCCATTTTTAGTCAGCTGATCCAGGACATGTAGGCCATCTATCAGGACTCTTTCTAAAAAATCTGCCATTTTCCAAAATGCAGTGTTTTCTGTGGCATTGTTCCCATTGAAAATGAATGGACACTTTCTATATTGCGGACCGTTTCAGTGTTGTGCACGGTGGCAAAGCTCAGGTCGTAGAGTGGTTGTCTCTTAACATGACAGCTGCTTGTTCGATCCTCGGTTAATGAATAGATATCTAAACATTTCTATGATGTGTCATCATTCTACATTTTCAGCATTTCAGCATTCATAAACCGTGTGTACTGACATTGCTTCATCAATTTTTTTGTTTTGTTTATTTTTTTGCTTTTAGGCAAAAATAACTAACTGTGTTTTTAGAATAGTAATTGTGAGACCTTATTCACAAAATAGGGGATGGACGAAAACAGCATGAGAAGGGTAAAGTGCTGAAAAGGTCAATATGCAATCAGGATGTGAGCTTGGCAGCAGCAGCAACAGCAGCAGCAGCACATCTCTGTGGTGGTGAGTGCTTGTCACAGAAGACGAACAGAGAGGCACACTGCACACACACACATATCCTTCCTGTACTCCATGCATACAGCTTGAATGCTAATGAAGCCTCTTCAACTCCCATTTGCACGGTGCTTCTAGTACTATCTACTCAACATTGCACATTTATGCACATTCATTCTGCACTTACTGCAGCACACCTATCACTCATGTCAATACCATATGAAGCACGCTAATTTACTATCAGGGCATTTCGGAGAGTACGGAGCAGTGGTATGCAAATGCATCATGTGAGCCTGTCAACACCTTTGAATTAAGTATGGGTCTTTCATTGCTGTCTCAAGAGACATACATGGAAAAAATGTGAGTGGATTGAGGTTAAATCCTGCTGTAGCCAGAGTTCTCTTGCATTCAGATATGTTACGGTGAATTTGCGAGTCAGGATTTTTGGACAAAAGACATCCATCCATCCATCCATCCTTTAGAGTTAATCGGTATTGGTATCGGCTGATCTCTCTCATGTATGATCGTGTCAGAATTGGCAGCATAAAACCCTGATTGGAGCATCGCTTTTTATAATGGACTGGATTTATAATGGGTGACAGTATTTTAATTAGCGAAAACCAGGTCGCTCTGCCGGGCAATGAGATACTCGATACTGGAAGTTTACTGAAAGATGCTTTATCATTTCAGTACATTTAAACTATACCTCCTCTGTATGCATACACAATTGTTATATTAAAAAATACCATCAATAACCAACAATGCAAATTCCAAAGGAATAATTTTCAAAAACAGCATGAAAATGATTCTTAAAACAGTACAGCTAAGATCAAATACTTCTTAAGTTTTGGAACGTAACCAATATATTCAGGAAAAATGTGCCCTCTAAAGTCCCCAAAGTGAATACCCATTATTCATTCACTCCACACTCACACAGTACTGGAGTCACAGCTGCCCTGACTAGACGAAACGTGGCTTCTATTTCACACCAACGCCCTCTTCCATTACCACCAAACATTCATACGCCTTCATACACTGTGGCGGCACTGAAGGTGCAAGGTGGATGAAGTGTCTTGCCCATGGAGGAAACAGGGTTTTACACCGCCAACCCTCCAGTTTCTGGACGACCTGCTCTACCTCTTGTTTAGCGCACTTTGAACATGAACAGGAGAAAAGAAAGCTCACCAGGAGGCAGTTCTGGGAAATGGAAGCGAGAAACATCAGCTTCATCATAAGAGCTACTACATATGATGTGCGCCCATCCCCCAAAAACCTTCACCAGTGGTATGGCGAGGACCCAACCTGCGCTCTCTGCCCAAATTCAGCGACTCTCAAACACATCTTGACCAGTTGTAGGACCAGCCTCACACAAGGCCGCTTCACCTGGAGGCACAATCAGAGTCTGGCATCAGCACTTGAGAGTAAGAGTCAACTCCTTGTCCTTGAGAGCTGCCAATTCCATCTCTGTTCCAACATTCATTCAAGAGGGACAGAAACAGACTAACCACCCAGCTAGCAGACCAGAAACTGGACAGCTAGCCATGTCCCGGGATTAGAAGATGCTAGTTGATATTGGCAAGCAATTAATCTTTACCCCAGAGACCCTCAGGCCAGACTTGGTGCTGTGGTCCACTTCACTAAAGGTGGTCTACATCACAGAGCTCACGGTCCCATGGGAGGATTCCCGAAGAGAACGAAAGAAACTGCGCTACACGGATCTGGCAGCAGATGCACAACAACGAGGATGGAAGGCCAAGGTCTATCCAGCTGAAGCAGGATGCAGAGGTTTTGTGGATTCCTCTAGCATCAGGCTTATGAAAGACCTTGGCAATCATGGACAGGCTCTGCGACAGACAATAAGATCGGTCTCTGAAGCGGCTGAAAGAAGCAGCCAGTGGCTATGGATCAAGCGCAAGGACACTTGCTGGGCTCAAAGCAGAGGGGGGCACACACCTGGGACGTCAGGTGTTACCGATGAGCTCTCTGGAGGTGTCATGGGCGTATCATTGAAACACCAATGAAGGAGGGTACCCACCTGACGACCCTAAAGAAGTTTTAAACCCACCTCCTTCCTTCCTGCCCCAAGGGTGGTGCATGGGGGGAAGGGCATGATTGGGCATGGGACACAGGCTCAGGCGTGATCACCCTGTAGTTGGCCGCCTTTGATGAGGGTGTCTAGTGTTGAAAGGCCGAAACACCCACTGATTTAAAGGTACACTACTGATGATGTGTCGCAAAATTTACATCCTTCCCGTGGCTGAGATAAAGTTCCCACACGACTCTCAACATCCACGCCTCATGTGATTATCATCTATTGGCACAAAGGACATTTTCCATCAAGCCCTGAGTATTTATGAACTGAATGCTTAGCAAGTTACATTGAAGAACATCACGTGTTTACACCAGTGTGATTCAACATGTCTAAAAAAAGAGCAGAACGTGGCAGAGTTTATTTAATCTTACACCTGTTCTCTTTGTCTCAGCAGTGACTGATAGAAGTCAACATGTGCAACATAAGTGTGGGGGAGTTCTGAGTTCTATCGTAATTTCCGGTGTATAAGCCGTTACGTCTTTTGCTTTGAACCCTGCGGCTTGTACAGTGATGAGGCTAATTTATGGCTAAAACATACATTTCCCATAATGCTTAGAGTGCAGCTTCAGGAAATAGTGACTTGGACGAGTCAAATGGAAGCTAATTTCATGTTTTGAAGTCTTATCCAGCAATCTCTGACACATCTTAAGTAAGTTTGATCAAGTGTAGAATTACTACAGCTTGACTTTGGACTACTCCGACTGCCAACCGTCCACTATCACCAACGGGTTTTGAAAGGCTGAACTGAATGAAGAGGATAACTCAAGCTAAAGGTCTAATTTGCGTTTGACAACGAAAGCGAGAGAGAGATGAAATGAGTGGTTTTCGCAGGAGGAGGAGTAGGACGGCGATTAATGACTTTTCTGGTAGGCTACTGTTTAACTAGCCATGTTACACGCACTGTATGGCACTGTTTGGAAAAAAACATGTGGTGGACACCTGCTGCCTATAGACAGGTGTGGCTTATATACTGTATGTACAAATTTTTTTTTCTCTTTAAATTTAGTGGAAGCGGCTTGCATAGCAGTACTCTCTATAGTCCGGAAATTATGGTAATTCTAATAACCACACCATCAGCATGGTATACTTTTGACTCATTATACTGTATTTAATGATAACATTTTCATTACCATCACCACCTGCTATGTTGATTGAAAAATCATATGGCTGTATTGCCTTGCTGGTCATTTTCTCACATTCTTCAACAACTATAACAACCCATAACTGACAGACCCTCGGGGTTTACATAATGATGGTCTACATATGGTAGCTACCTGGAGTCAAGTCACGTTGTCAAGAAGCACGATGGCGGCACCGAGCTGCTCGGCTAATGTCATGGCTCGTTAGCAGCCAGCGTTGCTATCATGCCACTAGTACATCATCAAAGCAAAAGGTGACTACTGGCGAATGTGGGTCACGCGGTCCACCGTGGCTCTGTGGTCTGTTGATGTTACAGGGAAATCCATGATGCGGTAATCAAGACCACCAAGAATTTTAAGACACAGCCCTTAATTGGTCAAAGGCAACAGTCGAGACATGAATTATTCTGAAAGCGACACATGTTAGATGCTTGCAGCACCATTTTGTTCCAGCCTGACTGCTCCAGCGCACACAGCAAAGTGAAACTGTTCTTCTCTTTTAGATTAGAAGACGTAGACCAACACCTGCAACTCTAGTGGCATCCAGTGATCAGTCATCGCCAGGTAAGGCCAATAAGGATAATTACGATATTATGACAGCAGCTGATTAAAACATGGTTTCTCAGGCATGCTAATGTGCCAAACCCCTTGTGTGGCGTCTACAGGGGCATTTTCGATATCATAAAGGGAACTATCCAGAACTTTGCACAATGGCAATGAAGGCGGTGTTACCATTCCTATTCAATTACGTACTTGTGTAAGACTGACCACGAACAAAACTAAACTCTGCGGGAAAACGGACGGTCAAAACAAGCTGCGCCTCTGACTACAACTGTGCCTTAAAGCAACTACTCGAAGGGGCCCAATCTTACATTTCCGACTTTCCAGACTTATGTATAGTGCCCTGGAACCTTGGTTAGCGTCATTAGAGTAATCCCTCGTTTATTGTGGTTAATTGGTTGCAGGCCATAAATAAGACTCATGCTTGTGTGTGTGCTGCTGTAAATGTGTTCCGGGGTAGACAGGAAGTGACGCCTGGGGTTCAGAGTTGAGGTTTAGTTTGGCTTGTGTTACGGCCGCGACAGTAGCCCGTGTTAAGGATTATTGTGCCCGTCGTGACATAATTTACAGCTGCAATAAAGCCTGTTGTTCCAGCGATCCATTCTGGTGCTTGTGTGTCTCACCGAACATTCCAGTAACATTACTGACACCTAGTGACCAGTGTAGAATACTATATATCATTGCAACGTCTTTGAATGCTTCTTCTGAATGCCTTATACTTTTATGCTCGAAAAGGCTTCATTTAGGCAGAAAAATACGCACATTTGCTTAAGTATGCATATTTTTGACTAATAATAGGATGCATTCAACCACAATACAGCGTGATTTATTCATTTATATATATATATTTTTTTAAAAACGTGATGTAGTGAAGCCGAGAAATTGGAAGTACAAAGAGGTGAGGAATTACTGTGATCTGTTCCAGAAGGTCAGATTCAGACTGAATACATTTCTCCCATAAGAAATAATGCAAATCCAATAAATCCATTCTGGACACCCAAAAATATACACAAATTATTAAAATTCTAATTATTAATAATTATTATATTAATAATTATAGATTTACAATTATAATTTTACGTGCAGAAAACAATTTCAAATGCATATGAATACAGATAAAAGATGAATGAAAGGGATAAATGAACATTTAAAGTCCCTTTTCCTTGATTGAAGACGATTGTTGGCAAAGGCTGTGACGACAAGCACCGAGGGAGGAGGACAAGAAAGAGCCACACGATGACACCTTCATTACTTTGCTATGAGTTATTTCTCGAATAAAATTCTCACCTTCTTTATCAAAATGCAACTCGTGGCAACTTTCTTTCGCTCCATTGTGTGTTATTTTGCAGCCATGATCAGTAAGAATGGTAGGGATTTGTGGTGAACCTGTGTTAGTTAGCAAAGAACTACAGAGCCAACTGCTATTGCCGTCATTGGCGTATCACAACACAATTTTATTGCGTTGTTGTTGTGAATATGTCACTTTATTGGCTTTGCTGTGAGTTAATGGCTGCATGTGTTTGAATCTGGTTCCCGAAACATGTTCTGGCGTATGTCACAGCCAAGATTGTCACGGTCAGGTGCAGTTCTGGATCCCAGATGCGGAGGCAGGAGGCAGGTGAGGTTTGTACACAATTTATTCAATCCAAAAACTAACCAAAAGCAATGGTGCCTAGATGGGTGCACCATGGAGCATACAAAATATCAAAAGGTACTGGCTGAAGGCGGGAGCTGCTGAACGGATATCCAAAACAAGGTCTAGTGGTTGCACCGCATGTGTAGCAAGGTGTCGAGAGGAATAATCCGTCAGTTTAAGTAGGAGCCGTGGGCACTCAACCTCAGGTGCGTTGAGTGGCTCCGCCTCCCGCCAGGAACATGGGATCTGGAACAAAAGGAGACAGGGGCACAAAGCAAGGGCACGTGGAATGTGACAAAGATGGAATTGGTTCATAAAACTCACTGGGGGCCTGCGGGGTGTCAAAATTTGATCAAAATCACCACTTAATTTCGCTCTCATTTCATAGTTATTTATTTATCGATGACAGCAACATGACAGAAATGTTTTAAGTGAGTACTTTCATTTTGTTATTGTTTTTTCTAACTTTTTTGGTGTCATTAGCACTTCTAAAATTTTGGACATGATGTGGAAGGTCCATATCATGAGGTTGGCATGCCTTAGTTATCCCTGGTCACATTTTTATGCCGTTTCTAAATGTTATGAATGACCCAGTTTAAGAGCTTTACAAGATTTCCACGAGATCTTGTGAATTTCTCATGTCACAACTTAAGGAAGTCCATGTTTGGCAACTTGCCGGGTGCCCACCATAACCTCTGCTTTTATCCAACGGTAACTGACAATAGTAGATATCAGGCCTGGAGCATGGTGGGCTTTTTCTTTATCACGATAAGAAAGTCAACCTGGGTTGCAGCATCACACCCCTGGTGGAAGACGTGCAGTAAATCATAACAGCACATTTTGCACAACATCACACACGCACACACTGCCGAAGATTTCAACAACTATTTTCTCTATTTCACATCCATCCATTTTTTTCCCCCCCCCGCTGCATCACAGCAACAAAACCATCCTGAGGCATCCTCTCCTGGGATTTCAGCGATCAAACACACCACAGCATTCCCCTGGAGAATTCTCTTGTTGTATGAGTCATCCGTGACCTGCTGATGCTGCTGTACAAGGTTGTGTGCGTGCAATACGGTCCCCCAACAGAATAAAGACCACCTGGGAGATTGAAGCGGAGGAGTTTTGTTTTTTTCTATAAAAATAGAAGGCAGGATCTCTTGTAGTGTGAGTGAATAAATATGGAGTTGAGGAGGCTTACGGTAAGGATGAAGCAGTCATTCAAAAACAAAAGAGGTGCGTTGTTTACAACAAGTGTCGTGTATTTGCAATTAAGTAGCTTGACATTTATACCAATAATCACCCAACACAAACCAACAGGAGGCCATCAAACCAAATGCCTGCCGCACTAATGGTGCAACCAAAAAGTCAATCACTTGTGGAACACACAGTGTGACTGTACCACATGGACTGTGGGGGTATGGAAATGAATGACACACTAATATACATGCAAAACAATACTATTTTACACTGATTTCTAATCCGCAAGGCATGCTGGGAAGCCCACGGGCACACCTCCCCAACAAGAAGCTACCCAACATGCCTTGTAGTTTATAAATAAGTACAAAATAGTATTGTTTTGCATGTATATTAGTGTGTAAGCGTTTATTTTGATAAAACATAGCCTGTGTGGTGCAGTTGCATTGTGTTGCACTGTTGTTAATTTTGGTTGTGAGTGAGGGGGGTGTTTAGTTTGATGGTGATGGTAATGGTTTAATTTTATCGTCCAGTTCACATCTATTGCAATAACTTTATTCACTTCCTGTATTCCGATGTAGTCTTTACCAGCTGATACATGGGAAAATGATACAATGGAAAATGATAAGTGTTGTAATATAATTGTTTTTCTTCAAACATGATAAATAATAATCACATAATTAGTATAATAGTAAATAATAATCAGTTTAAAGACATACTGTAACTAAACTTAACTGCAATAATACTGTAGGTGAGTACTGTCAATGATGTTGGACAACAAGTAACACATGTGGAGCACACAATGTAACTGCACCACTTGCACTTTGCATGTATCAAAATAAATGCCTATGCACTAGTAAACATGCAAAACAATACTATTTTGTACAAATGTATCATACGCAAGGTATGCTGGGTAACTTTCTGTTGGGGAATTGTGTATGTGGCCTTCCCAGCATGCCTTGTAGATTATAAATCAGTATTGTTTTGTATGTATCTATTTCTATATGCCAAAGTCCGCGTGGTACAGTTACCACATTTATCTATTGATGACACAGCATCAGGGAGTTCAGTATTTTGTCCAAGGAAACCTTGACGGAGGATCGAACCAGCAACCTTGAGGTTGGGAGACGACTGCTGTGCCACCCGAGCCAGGCCGCCCCCACGTGTGACTTACTTGTGTTATTTGTGGTTGCATCGTGAGTGAGGTAGGCATTTGTTGGTTTGTGATGTGTGAGTAATGGTGTAAATATCAAGCTGATTCGCCGAAAATAAAGAACACTTCCTCAAGTAAGTTGAGGTTTGCGTCTGACGACTTTCTGTGTAAGTCAAGGTTTATCAATGAAGGGTAAATGTGATGGATTCTCTAAAAATAAACGGCACAATTATGGAGATTATTAGCATGAAATGGCAAGTTTTGATCAAAATCTGCCAATTTATGGGATCACGAATATATTTGCATATATGCGTGAATCCACTGTAATCCCACTACATTCCTGTGAGAATGGCCCTTCTGAGGATGGCTTGATCTTGGTATAAGAAGAGGAGGAAGTCATGGGTATTCATCTGAAGAATATAAATGTGAAAAGACACATATTGAATATGAAAATCAGACAATTGTGTGACAGTATTATACAGTGTCCTTGGATTAGGCTATCACTGTGCGGCCTTCATTCAGCATTCCACTATAAGCGCCCCTGTGCCTTCAGGAGTTAATTAATGATACCACTACAAAGATGTTTTGCTCGGTGCCGGCCATGTTTTTCAAACAATTTTGCTCAAATTTTACGCACATGAGCTTGTCAGCCCCCTAATGCTGTGTACCTTTTTTTGGTGACTCGGCTAAACACCCTAAAGTTACAGTGGGTTGTTTTGCACAGCACATTGAGCTGTGTGAGAAATTTCAAGCCAGTCCGAATGATGGCGTTGACTAACAGCACCACCATGTGGCGTATATCTCAGAAAAATAATTGAAGTGCTGAAATAGAACAGGCCTCCATCACAAAGCAATATATTTTTTTTCCTCATAGAACATGTTATTGAAAGCGGTGCTAATGGAAATGTTTCAGACAGAAGACGTGAAACACAAAGTCGTCACAGGCTGGAACAGATGCATTGATCCTGACTCAGAGAGGCGTCACATAACACACAGACACACAAAGAGGGGATGTGGGGGGATGGAGGAGGAACTGATACCATGATGAGGGAGAGAGAGGAGCTCTGGTGTGACTCCTACATTATTATTATTTAATAGGCTTAACACCCAGAGCCCCCACGCCCCAGCACATCCCTACGCACACACACACACACGCAAAAACTACCCATCAGAGGCTGCAGATGTACAGACAAGTGACATTATACAAAAGGAGTGTGTCAAGAGGGCACGCCATGTTAGCTCCCATAAACAGGAAACTGAATTTAGACATGATGGTGGTGCACGCTTTGGTGCTGTTCGCTTTATGCTCACACTGGCGTTTTTGTCATGGGACCAAAGGCTACGCAGTAAAGAAAGTACAGTGGAACCTTGGTTAGCATCCGTTCTGCAAGGTCCGACTGAAGCCTACACATACACATACTAACTCAGTGGTCCACAACGTTTTTTGACCCACGGACCGGCTTGTGTTCCCACAACTCTCCCACGGACCGGGGAGCAGGGGGTGTTCGTACATTATAGCGATCTAATTTATCTTATTTATTAGATATTTTGTAAAACTAAGACATGAATAACATCAAATTAAAAGCACAAAATGAATGTCGACCCACCATCCACCAGTACAAGCCTGGAGTTTTTCCAGAGAGATTATTACATCGCAGTTTGACGTGTGTGGTAAAAGGCAGTGCGCTAGCATGAATTAACATAAGACAAATGTGCACATTAGCACTCAATAAGTCATCAAAACTTACCTTGATGAATTCCCACATAGTATCAGCATTTGACACCAAATATGAGGTGAAAGAAAAATGCTAAAAATACAGTCGTAGTCTATCTGTGCGGCATGAGAGAAAGTTAGCACACGCACAATGGACATGCGTCAAGTGAGACGGATGTAACTGAGAGAATCTGGCCACTTTTCAAAATAAAACATAAAAAAAAAAATAAATAATGGAAATAATTTTTCTTTCTGTGCAGCCTGGTACCAAATGGGATCACTGCTCTAACTGAATCAATTTTCTCGAAGGAAATTATGTAAATCCAATTAATCCCTTCCAGAAAACCACAACACACACAAAACACATTTTTTATAATAATAGTTTTACTATTATGGTTTTACATGCAGAAAACACTTGGAAATGCATATGAATTAGGGCTGTCAATTGATTAAAATATTTAATACTGAATCACAATTAATCGCAGATGGAAAGAGGATTTTATAATAATAAGTGTAACTTTGAAAGATCATTTAAAAGTTTTTAACACCTATCAACAGGAGGCTGGATAATATGTTTGCTTTATGCAAATGTTTGTTTATTAAACATTCTGTTTTTTAAAAAGCTCAACGTAAAATGGACCTCGATGTACAAAAACCAAACACAATGTACAACCAGTAGCCTGCCGGTAACTAGCAGCTTGTGACCCAAATTTTGGCTGGCAATTCAATGAAAAACATCAACCGAGAGACAGCTTGTATGCCAAGGTACCAATAAATAAATGGCAATAAAAAATACCTGCAGTAGTCCAGCAGTTTCCCCAGCCGACTCCAGCAAGTGGCATTTGAGACTCGACGTACTCTGGTGACAATTCAGCTCACAGTGACAGTAGACACAAACAACTTTGGTCTTGTCGAGACTTTAAAGCTAAGCTCACCCTTCTAAATACCCTTTTCTTTGTCAATTTCTGCCCGATATTGGTTCATGCTTGTGGCTCAACATCAAGTGCACCGCTGCTGCGTTTTCTCAAACTACGGTGTGGACCGAGGGTCAAACATGATGTGCGCTTGTTAATTGTGTGTCCAAAAAAATCGTGGCATTAGTGGGGATTTCTGTTAACTCGTTATCGTATATGTGAAAACGTGTTTGTCCCGTTTTTGATTTCTCATTTTTTTTCATTTGTGTCACACATTTTTGTTTCAGATCATCAAATAAATTTAAATACTAGTCAGTGACAACACAACTGAACGCAAAATGTAGTTTTTAAATAAAACTTTTGTATTATTAAGGGAGAAAAAAAATCAAAACTTACATGGCCCTGTGTGAAAAAGTGATCACCCCCTAAATCTGATAACTGGTTGAGCTACCCTTAGCGGCAACAACTCCAATAAAGAGTTTGCCATAACTAGTGACCAGTCCTGTGCCCCGCCTCTCGCCCAAAGTCAGCTGGGCTAGACTCCAGCATACTCCTGCAACCCTAATGAGGATAAGCGGCCTAGAAAATGAATGGATGGATGGGACATTGTGTTGTGATAACTATGGTTCTGTATAACACTTTGTGTTGTATACAAAATGTTTTTTGACTGTCAGTATGTGACACAGACAGCTGGAAAATGAAAGACCAGTTATCCGTGGAATGAAACCCCACAGTATTATTTCATAGATGGAATAGATGTGTTTACATTACCTAAACTGATTAGATGGCGAGTAAGAAGGCGAGTGGCTGCAAGCAATTCAGGTCTAACACACTTATAGGGTGATGCAACCAGATGCAAACGAGCACCGCCATGAACGCATGCAAAGAAAGTGACATATTAACAACAATAATAATGTTTAAGTCAGTGGTCCTCAACTCCCCTCAATGACAAGCGCCGAGCCAAATTATGGAAAACTCAAACTTTGGAACTGCTTGCACTGGTTGTGCGGCAGCCTAGGCACACACCTTGTGGCGGTGTAGCAAGAAAATAGCACAAACAAAAATGTGAGGTGCACTCACAGACATTGGGTCATTACATTATTATACTAAAGCCACATTAAAGTGCTCACCGAATATCTAAAAAAACCCAACAAAGCACATATGTGAAAACAGACTTGCAGACTTATTGGCCAAGGAATCATATTTTGGAGGAAGACAGCTGGTATCTCCGGAGCAACACATTCATAAGAGTTCTCCTCCGTCATGCTCCGCTTTGCCTATTTTTGTTCCTCCAATTTCAGTGGAGAAGCTCTCAAGCAACTTGTGCTGTAGCACCACTAGACTGCTAAGCAGGACATCCTCACAGCATAAAGAGGAGATACTAACTAGTCTATGTTCTCATCTGGCTTTGTGTCCTCCAGACTCAGTCAACTGGGAGTCTCCCGTCAGCTACAAAGGCTTTTCTTGGCTTTATATCCAATTCTGGGAGCGCAGATGGGCTCAGAGAGGCAGACGAAAGCAATTAGAATGGAAATCAATGTGGGAGCCATATTTAATGTTTCTTAGCCCAAATATTAACGAGCCTCTTCTCTTATTACTGCTACAGCTGATCCTTCTTCCTGCAGATGTCACAGGAGGGCACAGGGTGCTTTTTAGGATCGAATTTCCTACTATCCCAGGGTGCATGAATGCCTCATTTTTCTCAGCGCAATGACAGATGTTTACAGTTCATTTGATTTTATTTAATAGATTTCCAGGCAGTTCCTGCCTATACTTGAAATTCGTCATCGATATTCATGCATTATTTTAGTTTGACAAAGACGTGTAAAACTAATTCTAATAATATTAATAATAATTAAATATCTCCTTGCAGTGACATACTTTATTGATTACATTTTTTAATTGCGTTTCAGGCATTTTCTGCATATACTTCAATTTTGTCACTCATGTTCATACATTATTATTCATTGAAACATTAGTGTAACAAAAATGAGAAAATAGTTCGGAAAATAAAGAAAAAAAGTCAATATCTCGCTGCAATGACAGATCTTCACTATCAGACTATCAGAAAGAATAGTCATGACCCACATCAAAAAGAGCATCCCGGCCACTGTGGACCCTCCACAGTTTGCATACCGCCAGAACCGGTCGACGGATGATGCAGTCAACAGTGCCATCCACACAGGCCTTTCTCACCTACAGGACAGGACACATATGTCAGAATGCTATTTATAGACTACATCTCTGCATTTAATACAGTCTGCCCCCACAAACTCACAGATACGCTCCTCACACTTGGCCTGTCTCCCTCCCTCTGTAACTGGGTGTTTAACTTTCTAACAGGCAGGCCCCAGTCAGTCAGAGTCCACAATCGCACATCCAGCTCAAGAATTGTGAGCACTGGGACCCCACAGGGGTGTGTGCTGAGTCCGCTCCTCTACACGTTCTTCACCTACGATTGCGTGGCCTCCCAGAACAACACCAGCATCATTAAATTTGCGTTTTGAAATGTCATACAGAAAAGAGGTGGCGGACCTCATAGCTTGGTGTCATGATAACAATCTCCATCTCAATACAGAGAAGACCAAAGAGATGATCATTGACCCAAGAACAAGGGAAAAGGAGCCTCATAAACCTTGGCACACACATCAGCGAGGACCTCACCTGGTCTCACAACACCCAACAAATCATCAAGAAGTCCCCTGAGAAGACTGAGGAAATTTGGCATGTCCACCACAATCCTTAGTTGCTTCTACAGATGCACTATCGAAAGTGTTCTTACAGCCTCCATCACTGTTTGGTACGGTAACTGTACAACACGTGATAGGAAGGCACTCCAGCGGGTGATCAAGACCTCACAGAACATTGCAAAAGCTTATCTAAAATGTTGAATGGTTGAATTTTGAAATATAGAATGACTATAGGAATATTTTGCAAGTTGAGCTGAAGCTGTACTGAAATGCTGTCGAAATGAAATGGTGTTGAAATGTATGAATGTTCAAACGGAGCATGAATGTCTAAATTTGTTGAATGAAGGGAGAAATGAGTGGAAGTTTAGAAAGAATTGGAAAGCAAAAGAATGGTGGTAGAATGTAGAATGAATGTAAAAATTTGTAGTCTATGAGGAATTGTACTGAAATGTAAAATGAACAGAGGAAGAGTTTGAATGACTTAAATAATGTTAGCAATGCTAACATGCTAACATTAAAATGGTAACACCTACCATAACACTGCTAAGTGTCGATACATGTGTCTAACCATGAAAACAGCAAAAAATTTTAGGATGCTAACATGAGCATACTAACGATGCTAACATGCTAACATTAGCATGCTAACACCTAGTGTGATAGTCCTAAGTGTTTATATATGTGTCTAACCATAAAAATAGCGAAAAATACTAGTATGCTAACATTAGCATGCTAACAATGTAAACATGCTAATGTTAGCATGCTAACACCTACCATGATAGTGCTACATGTTTATATATGTGTCTGTATATGTGTCTACCTATGAAACTCTTTAGCCCTTTATGCCTTTCGTCCAAAGACATTTTGCCTTCCGGAAGAAAAAAATAAAATTTTTGTGCTGCGGCTGATAGCACGACTGTCCTGACTTTGCTGAATGAGTTGATGTTGGAATGAAATGAATCGGTTGAGAAATGTGGAAGTAGTAGCAGCTAACTAGTTTGGACAGAAAAGTTTAATTTGGGGGAAAATTTTGAATTTTCATTTAATAAAACGAGCGTATTTTAGGAAGAATGTCCTGAATTAGTTGATTGGCTTGATGTTGTAACGCTTTGAATGGGTTGAGAAATGTGGAAGTATTTAGGAGTCTTTAGATCAAAGGCATTTTGCGTTCCCGAGGAAAAATGTGGGAATATTAGTGAAAAGTATGAATTTTGAGAAAAATTTTGAATTTTTGTTCAGTATCGGTATTGAAAGCCTGAATGTCTTGAATGTGTTGAACAGTTTGATGTTGGAATGGCTTAATTGAGAAATTGAATCGGCCGTCCGTCCGGAAGAAGCCCATTGAAACAAAGCAGAATTAGGAAAAATTTTACATTTTGAAAAAATGTTGAATTTTTGGTACTGTGGCTCATAGCATGATTGTCCTGACTTTGTTGAATGGTTTGATGTTGGAATGAGGTGAATCGGATGAGAAATGTGGAAATAGTAGCATCTTCATTAAGGTAACTGGTGTTACGAAAAACAAGAATTTGACAAAATTGTAAACATTTTTTGATTAGGAAAATTTATGGAATTAATGTCCTCAACGCGTTGACAGTTTGATGTTGGAATAGCTTGAATCGGTTGAGAAATGTGGACCGTGAAGCTTTTCTTAGAAAAAGAAAAAAATTTGGGTTCCGGAAAATTGAAACATTTGGAAAAAGTGAACATTTTTTTGGAATATCTAAAATAGATCATTTTGAAGTGCTACGTTAGTGGGACGTTTTCATAATTGGAATGTTTTGAATTTCGTTGAAAAAGAAAAGAAAAGAACTGTGGATGTTTGAAAAATGGCCCATTCAATTTCAACGGGAACATTTTGTGGAAATTTTAGAATTTTGGGAAATGTGGAAATTTCAGAAACATGGAGAAAAGAGAACACGCGTTGCGTGAATAAGTGGAACATTTCTCTGTTGAAATATTTGGAATAAGTTGACAAATGTGGCCTGTGGGAGCGGCCGAAAAACGAGACGGAATAAAAAGACAAAGAAAGCGGTGCGGAATTGTATAAGTGTGATGTATCTGCACAAAAATTGTATTTTATTACATTTTTCATTGCAACAACAATAAAAAAAAAAACTAATGCATTGATTTGGTAGCTTGTAGAATTCAAAAAACAAACTTTCACACCATTTATTTTCCAGCATGTATTGTTTTCTTGGCTTAGTGGTCATTTCTTGGCAGCACAGCACATTAGTGTAACATGGACTGCTGCAATGAAGCCATTAAGATGAGCCTGATAAGAACCAGAGGCCTCCCTGAATACAAATCTTTACTTTGTGACTTGAAGGCGAGCTCCATTTACTTGCATTAATTTGTTACCATAATTAGTCTCTAATCCTCGCCAAAGTTAAAGTTAGCATGGATAGTAAATCCCTAAACCATAACGTAAGTGTCTTTGGAGGATATTTCAAGCACAGTCGCTGCTTAAAAAGAGTGATGAATTAAGAAGCACACATCTCAGCATGCCAGGCACATGCCTTTTAAGTTGGAATAATATATGCGCCCTGGTGCATGCTCTCTGTCGTGGTGCCCGGGGGATGTATAGGTTGCCGAGCAACGGCGTGGTGTCCTAGAAAAAGTTCCGTGTGCATGTGCGTTTAACTCGTATTGACCTGAGTTTACAGTTTCAGTGCGCACAAGTCAAGAGATATGTTGTTTTCTGTTTGTGCCTCCCTTCCCTGTGTTAGTCATGTGGACCAAATAGACTGCACATCATAAAGCTTGTCTTTGTCTCATGGTGGTCATATGATCCGACGTGCTGCTGACGTGCAACTTTACGCTACAATCAATGTTACATGCTTTAGGAGGCCTGTTATGCTTGTTATACACATGAAGGCGGTTGAAAGTTGTCCTTGTAAAAAAAAAGCTTGTATTTATTTAACAGTCATTGAGTCCAATAAAAATGTACTCTTTAAGTACATCAACCCAGTCCAATGAGATCCAAAAACTCAGCCTTTACGTAGATGATGGACACCATCAGAGAGGTATTCATTTAACATTATTTCACGGAAATTCTAAAATGAAAACATCTCACCGCCTACTCACAGTCGGTCAATTGTACCGCGCCTGGGTCTACATCTACAGTGGCCCACAGGCGCAAACATGCAGCAACATCCCAATGATCCAAAACCAAAAACACAGAAAATGCTTCAAAAAATGCAAAACCACCCGACTCGAGTGGTTTGCTCCATGTATGACAGGTGCCAGAGCTTGGTCTACATTGCCGGTAGTAAGTCGACTTGGTGGCTGTGGGATTGGGTCTCTTCTTTTGTGCAGATGATGTGGATGTGCTAGATCGGTTTGCAGCCACGTGTGAAGCAGCCGGAATGGGAATTAGCACCTCCAAGCCCGAGTCCATGGTTCTCGCCCGGAAAAGGGTAGAGTGCCATCTCCGGTTCGAGGATGAGATCCTGCCCCAAGTGGAGGAGTTTAAGTACCTTGGGGTCTTGTTCACGAGTGAGGGAAAGATGAATCGTGAGATCGACAGGTGGATTGGTGCATCTACAGTGATGCAGACTCTGCATTGGTCCATTGTGATGAAGAGGGAGCTGAGCCGAAAGGCCATACCCTTTAATTTACCAGTCGATCTACGTTCCTACACTCATGTGTGATCATGAGCTTTTGGTAGTAACTGAAAGGACAAGATCTCGGGTACAAGCGCCCGAAAAGGGTGGCTGGGCTCTGCCTTAGAGGTAAGATGAGAAGCACTGTCAATTGGGAGAAACTCAAAGTACAGCCACTAATCCTCTGCATTGAGAGAAGCCAGATGAGGTGGCTTAGGCATCTGGTCAGGATGCCTCCTGGACACCTACCTCCCTGGGGAGGTGTTCAGGGCATGTCCAACCGGTAGGAGGCCTTGGGGAAGACCTTGGAGAAAACGCCTCTGGTTTGGTGGCTGCAGGATTGGGTCTCTGCTTTTTGCAGATGCTGCTGGCTTCATCGGGCCGTGATCGGGCTGGATCAGTTCGCAGCAGAGTGTGAAGCAGCCAGGATTAGAATCAGAACCTCCAAGTTCTTGGTTCTCACCCATGAAAGGGTGGAGTGCTATTTAGACCGGGGATGTTCAAGTACCTTGGTGTCTTGTTCATGCGAGATCAACAGGCGACTTGGGGCAGCGTCTCTGGATCAAGATCTGGCTACACCAGAAATTCAAATCACTCATTAGCAAGAATAATAGGAAGGCCAGGCTGGACTTTGCCACAAGAGCAGAAATGAGATTAAACAAATTTATCAGTCCATAAAACTCTAGTCTCAACATTTTGGAGGCTCATCACTGTGGAGAAAAGCCAGAAAGAGGGCAACAGGTACAGGAGCCGGGTTGAGGGGTGAGCAGGTGAAGCTGGAGGTACAATCTGGCAACTGGGGATTTGCTGCTGCCGTGGTTAAGAGGATCAGGTAGGTAACTGATTGCAGATGTGCCCAGGAGTCTCCGCCTCCGCAGGACAGAGTGCACTGCAACCAGAAGGCAGACAGGCGGCAGGAGAGCGACAAACGCAGAATGTAACACACAGAAGTTAATTGATCGTGTTTCCCTTTCACAGAAATCGACGAAGACCGTCTGCCTAACCAGTTGTACAAGGTACGCTAATTCATTTAGTCCAATCCCTTACAGCATATATATCCTTCTGACATGCTGTCTTTTATGAACTTGTTTTTGTTGTGTCATGGTAGGCAGCTTTGTTGAACTCTCCTCGGCAGCGACGGAAAGGGCAAAAGGGAACGCCCACGATGAAAGGTTAGTGACGTCAGCATGACAAAAATGCTACATGACTAAAACGAAGGAATTGTGAATCAATATGAGTTGGTTTAGCCTTGACTGCTTTTTGAGATGTCGACGGTGGACGGTGATAATTAACAAAGAGTTATGGAAAAGGGACAGTGAAAGTCGAACCACACTTTAGAAAAAGAGGAAAGAAGAAGAGCAATGGGCCAAAGATAAAGGTATGCAGATATACAGTATGTCATCACCTTATGAAAACCATATTGCATAAATGTGAATGGACGTCCACTTGTATCGGGCATTTCTCCTTTAAAGTACTCAAAGCATTTTGACACTGTTACCACAATTACCCACTGATGACAGAGCATCAAGAGCAACTGTGGGTTCACGGTCTTTTGAGGATTGAACCAGCAACCTTCAGAGTGTGAGACGACCACTCGACCACCTTATCCATTTCTTGGCAGCCTATGTGATATAACCAGTGGCAGTTTCTGGCATGTACATTATGTGCGAGCGCACAGAAGGGGCGCCTTGCACCCCCGCCAAAAAAAACTTAACTGCATGGTGGCTCCGACACCCAAATAAAACAGAAAACCCAGAACGAAACGTTTTCTTTTCTTGTAGTTGAGATGATGTCATCATCAGTATTTGTCTATTTCCTTGATGTCTTTGACAACAAGGGCATCCTTTGGTCCTCCATGTGGCCTGAATTTTCTCCTGCTCCTTAAGTCACGTGCTTTCTCGGCCATGTCGGCATTGCGTTTTGTCAGATGCTTATTGATGTACACGTTTTTTCCCTTTTAGCTTGCTTCTCCGCCTCAGCAAAGTAATTTAGTTTTTTTGTTGGTGAACTTTATAATGGTGTTATTCCTGCCAGACACTGGCATGCATGCAGTTTAGAGGTCAAATTAGTGTCAAGTGTTAATCTGTCAAGGTTTTACTCCAGTGAAGCTTCACCCTGAGATTTCATCCAAAAGACAAATATCCCTAACTCTTTATGAGTAGTGTACTTAACGGTGTTGCATTGAAGTGCGCATGTTTACACTTACACAGCATGTCCAAAAAGGAGGTGGAAGAAGTGTCACGGGTGGCCAAAGCCAGAGTAGAATGCAGAGAGGAGACAGTCCGTGTACAAACATTTATTAACAAAAAGAGACTCTAGACAGAGGAAATACAAAAGTACAACAAAAACCACCTGGCCTAGCCATGAATCTCCTATAGAAATTAGCGAGTCCAAGGAACCTCTACAAGTGCTTTCTTGTTGTAGGAGAGGGCCACTCCACCACCGCCTGTATTTTGGCGGGATCGGCTCGAAGCTTAGCCCTCTCCACGATGTACCCCAGAAACGAGACGGATGGGGAATGAAATTCGCACTTCTCGGCTTTTACATAAAGGCAATTCTCAAGGAGCCACTGGAGGACATGTGTGATGTGTTGAACATGCTCCTGTAGAGAGTCAGAAAAAGTAGACAAAACAGAATTGTTTAAGCATGTCGCAAGGCACATTGTTTATGAGATTCTGAAAAACCGCCGGTGTGTTAGTGAGTCCAAAGGGCATGACTAAATACTCGTAGTGGCCGAGAGGAGTATTAATCGCGGTCTTCCACTCGTCTTCCTTCCAGATACGAACCAGGTGGTATGCGTTCCTGAGATCCAGTTGAGTAAAAACCTAGCTGAGTGTCATGAAGAGAAGGCAGGGTCCATAAGCGGCAGAGGGTAGCGGTTCTTAACCGGAATCTTGTTAAGCCCCTGATAGTCTATGCATGGGCGTAACGTCTTATCCTTCTTCTCCACAAAAAAAGAATCCGGCCCCCAATGGGGAGGATGATGGTTATATGAGACCTGCCACTAATGAGGTAGAGATGTATTCACCAAGTGCCTGCTGCTCCGGACCAGATATATTATATAGCCTAGTGCTAGGTAATGGTGCGTCCGGGAGCAGCTTGATGGCGCAGTCATACACCCTATGAGGGGGCAAGCTCTGAGCCTGATCCTTGCTAAAAACCTGCCCTAAATCATGGTATTCAGCCGGTCATGGTAGCCAGGCTCTCGGGTACCGCGGAGCGTAGGCAGTGAGCATGGCAGTAGCTACTCCACCCTATTATGCGCGTTCGCCCCCAATCCACAGACAGGTTATGACATTTAAGCCACGTCAGACCCAAAACCACTGGTGCCGCTTGAGAAGGAATAATATAAAATCTGATTGATTCGTGGTGGTTACCTGAGAGCCAGAGGAATAAGTATTCAGTCTGGGAGGAGTGCACAGCCAGGAGCTGGCCGTCCAGCGAGCGCACCTCGTTGGGGCTAGATAGCCTAATTTTGGTTAAACCGTGCTCCTCCAAAAAACTAAAATCTAAAAAACTGTCATCAGCCCCTGAATCAATAAGAGCAGAATGTGTACACTCCTTCTAGAATCCCTTGTTAAGGTCTCCATGATATCATCCTCAATAACCAGCGGTATCGGGATCGGTCATTGTCGTGGAATCGCTGATGCGGCGGTAGCTCCTTCCTTCTCGGCGTTTTCTCGGTCTCGTTTTCTCAGGCGATTATGCAGTTGGGTTGCCAGGTCAATCAACTCATCCAGGGTCCTGGTGTCATCCCTTACGGCTAGTTCGTCTTTTATGCGACCATGGAGTGCTTTCCGAAATATACCTCTCAGTGCCACCTCTTCGTAACCGCTCTCAGCCGCTAATACACAAAAGTCAATAGAAAAGACTGCCACCGAATGTCCAATCTGTCGAATATCGAGTAACCTGCTACCTGCCTCCCTGCCCCTAATAGGGTGATCAAAAACTTTTCTCATCTCAGACAAAAATAGTGAAAAGGAGGCACGCGTGGCGGGCTTGGCTTTACTCACTGCGATGGCTCACGCGGCCGCCTTCTCCGTAAGGAGGCTCATAACGAAAGCCACCCTGGCCTGATCTGAGGAATAAGTACTGGGATGTTGGTCAACAATAAGAGAGCATCGATGAATAAACTGCTCGCATGGCACAGACTCCCCAGAAAAACGTGGGGGATTGGGAATTCGGTTCACGGTGGAAGTCGCCTATGGACGGTGGCAGTTGAGGTGGACTTGTGGCTGCGAGGCTCGGTGAGGCGGTGCTTAACTGGAGCGTGTGCGAGTGTTCCAAGCGCTTGTCAATAGCACTCATGTTAGCAGAGAGGGCGGTAATGGCGTCCATGATCTCCCGTAGGGATTGCTCATGGCTGCCCACGAGTTGTCCCTGGCGGGACAGTGCTGAGCGAAAATGCTCCATCTCCGCGGGAACCATCGGGTGGCCAAGACCAGAGTACAGGATCCCAGAATACAGAGATTTTCATAGCATATTTAAACCCAAACAAATCAAATATGCTTGTTTTACCAAAACATTCACAAAATGCTGGTATCCACAACTCACATTTTATGTTTCAGAATACTTTTCTTTCTAGTGTTCTCACATTATTAACTGAAAACATGAATGAAAAGCAGGCCTGCGGGCGCCTCATGTGGTCGTGGGGGGCTACCTGGTGCCCGCGGGCACTGTGTTGGTGACTCTAGACAGAGTAAATACAAAACACAAAAGTACAAAAAAAAACACTGAGCCTAGGAACAAACTACAAAAACCAAGGGTGCTGCTCGACACAGAAATAGCAGAGAAAAACACAACGCACTGCAGGACTAAGCAGGCGGAAAAAAATAACCAAAAATAACAGCTAACACAGGGCTGGAAAAAACTAGACAATAAAATGAAAGGAGAAGCTGCTGAAAACCAAGCAGGCAAGCGAGTAGCTACCAGGATAGCAGGAGTAAGACATGAAGCAGGGAACAATCTGGCAATGAGCTAACACAAAGGCACAGCTAAAGTAGTCACATGTTAATTGGCGGCAGGTGTGACCAGGTGACTCCTCCCAGGGCATGATAGGTGTGCTGCAACACAGAGCAGACAGGAGGCAGCAGAGCAGCACCACAGAACATGACAAGAAGTTGGGTTTACTGTATGTCATCCTACTCCATTTCTCAGCAATTACTGATCAATTACTGCTCACTTCCTGTGTTGTAATATAAAGCTAAATAAGGCTTGTAGATTCAGTAATGAAATAATAAATGAGCACTGCGTCTTCCTACTTCTTTTCAGACTTGTGGAACTGTGCACGTGTAAAAATGTAACGTTCCGGAATATAACTTGTTAAGCATTTCTGAAACTAATAAAACCGTGAACAATAAATTAATAAATAAAGGAGTAAAAAAATGACAGAAGAAAAAGTAGGCGATAATCAGCCTGCTGTATTTAGTCTAATAAGACAGCCTCTGACTTCCCACTTGTCTAATCAGTGGTGGGGTTTAATAGTGTTGTGATCATTTATTTTAAGGCTTATAGTATTGTTTTGGAAAAGCTGGAAATCTCCTTTCCACCTCCAACTTTCTGTCTCTTCCTTCTCATTGGTGGCCTTCATTTCATCATTACTTTGTCCATGCCACGCACTCACCATGAAAACTGGATTTCGTGAAAACTGGACGTGTAGTTTATGCAAATCCTGTTAATTACACAACAAAATGAGCAACATCCTTAATAGAGTTATTGTATTGGATCTTGTTAGATTGTAGGTGTACCTATTGGGGATGTAATGGTACATGTCATCGTAATCTGATTTTTCGGTAAGGTACAGAGGCGTAACGAGTTCCCACACGGAACACATTGAGTGAGGGACTGTCTCGTGAAATAGTAACAAATACAGTGCAGCGGGAATCGTGACTAGCAATAGTGCTGAGGAGAAGCCCTCTTCCAGTGTTAAAGCCTCCTGTTTGAGAACACTTAGCCTTCCCGGAAAAAATACATAGTGGATAAGATGAAAGCAATGTGACGCCATTGTTCAGTAGAGATGAGGGACGGGCTTACGAGTCACAGCAGACAACTAAATGACCGGTGAATGAATTGTGAAATCTCCATGCTTGACGAAAAAACATTGTGAAACATCGGTGAAACATTAAGACTTAAATTTAAAAATTGTGGGCTTTTACATGTATGCTTTATATTTTACCTGTATGATCATCCATCCATCCATTTTCCACACTGCTTCTCCTCACTAGGGTCGCACAGGTATGCTGGAGCCTATCCCAGCTGACCTTGGGCGACAGGCGGGGTACACTGGACTGGTCGCCAGCCAATCGCAGGGCACATATAGACAACCATTCACACTCACATTCATACCTATGGACAATTTAGAGTCACCAATTAACCTAACATGCATGTTTTTGGAATGTGGGAGGAAACCGGAGTACCCGGAGAAAACCCACACACGGGGAGAACATGCAAACTCCACACAGAAAATGCCCAACGAAGATTCGAACTCAGGTCTTCCCGATCTCCAGACTGGGAGTGTGTGGCCAACATGCTAAACACTAGACCACCGTGCGGCCACTGTATGATCATGTACAGACTGGAGATGAAAATGTATGTTCATCTCATCTCTATGTTCTCCCCGTGTGTGCGTGGGTTTTCTCCGGGTACTCCGGTTTCCTCCCACATTCTAAAAACATGCATGTTAGGTTAATTGGTGACTCTAAATTGTCCATAGGTATGAATGTCAGTGTGAATGGTTGTTTGTCTATATGTGCCCTGTGATTGGCTGGCGACCAGTCCAGGGTGTACCCCGCCTCTCGCCTGAAGTCAGCTGGGATAGGCTCCAGCATACCCCTGCAACCCGAGTGAGGATAAGTGGCATAGAAGATGGATGGATTTTATAATGTAAGATTAATGTCTACATCAACAAAAGTAACTGCTGAATCGTATCAAATCGTATCGTTTGTACACTGTCTCGAATCGTATCAAATCGTTCTGTTTTCAAAATATAGCATTTTTCAATCGTATCTGAACCTGTGTATCTAGATGCGTATCGAATCATTTACCACAAAGACATTTGTACCCCTACTTATTATAGATGCACACTTCTGCGATTAGTTGTGATTAATTGTGCGTTAACTATGGACAAAGTGCGATTAATCACAACTGAAAATTTGTGTCGATTGACGGCGCAAATATATTATAGATACATATTCTACTCATTGGAGAATTACCTGATAACATTTTGCAATTTATGTTTTTATGTTTCATTTAAAAAGATCATTGTTTTGTATTTTGTCTCCTCACTGTACCCAAAATGAACCGAACCGTGACTATAGCATACGGTTACATCCGTAAGACGTATCGATTGACCCAAATATATAAAGACACTTATATTAAACAACCCCTCTTTTTCAAGACCAGTTTTGGAAAAAAAAGGAGATGAATAATTTTTTTCTTAAAATGACCATCAAGTGATCCTCTGTTGTCGACTTCCTTTAACCTCTTATGGTCTTGCTGTATATTCAGTCAATACAGTATGAATTAAACACTGTAGTTTCAATCCAAAATGTTTCCAAAATCTTTTTATATCCTACAAACAGAACAGAACATTCCTCCTCAGTAAACCTTTACCGTGTCAAATACTCTCTCACCGTGTTTTCCCTTTCAATCGATTTTCTTCTGTTTGCCTGCACGGTCCCAGAGCTGCAGTTCTTGGTAGAACACCACCTGTACAGGCAGCAGCACGGAGGAGGCGACGAGTGCTCCTCCGAGAGTTGTCTGTCGGACCGGCCCAGCCCCGACTCCATTCCTGTCGGGGAGGAGCTCCCGTGCGACGATGAGGCCACTGCCGAGGCCTTTGAGAAGCTGCGCTGCCAAATGGAAGGTACGTTTGGAGCTAGCCTGCTGATGGCAAAAAACTAATAGTTAAAAATGGGAAAAACCTCTGTTGCATGAAATAGAATGTAGAATCAGTCAATGATTGTAGGTTTTTAGAAATACAGGCTTAACATGCCAAGAAAAATACCCTTTTTCCCTGACATGGTACAATCCAGGTCCCGCCTCCTATAAAAGGACTTTGGTTTCATCCACTTTGTGTTGACTTACTGACTTTGTCATTGCATTTATTGAGTACTCAGACCCCTCTTTTCCAAAAAGCAACAAATCTAGCGACTTTTTCTCGTATTACTAAAGAGTTTTGGAGAAAGCGCATGTCATGGATTATGCTTCTGTATCGTCTCTACGCCCTGCCCTCTTTATAGCTCTTTGATAGGGTTGAGCGTGCGATGTGCCGTTTTCTGCTGAAACATGACGGGCGCTGTTTTCCGCAGTGAACTCAGTGAGCAACCACAACTTTTGACGACGGATTAGCTTGTTAGCGTTCTTCTTACCAAGTGAACAACGGCGGTTAACAAGAGACGGGGAGTGTTATTGCACCTGGAACTAATTGATGTGTTACAGCAGTCATTTTTAATGCAAGTGTTCATTCGAAATCGGAGGAGAAGGCATTTTCTAAGTCAAGCTGTATGCTTTCTGAATTAATGAGGCGGCGATGTTGATGTTCTCCTCTGATTTCAGATCAACATTTGCCATAAAAGTAACTGTTGTAATTATTATTACATTCAGCTCCACAACCTTCCCCTTCTCTCTTCAATTGCCGTTGTTCACTTATGACACAATCCAAGTTTATCAAACACATTTAAGTATATAATGTATATATATAGTATCTAATGACTTAAGATAAGAAAAGTGGCCCAAGCTAAACATGCCTGGGAACAAAAAACAGTTCAAAATAATCACTCTTGACTTTTGATTTGTGTACACATATCTCCTAGCATCTTTAGAGCCACGATGTCCTTGCTGTGCCACATACTGTAGTGTCAAACAGCAGACGAGAGAGCCCCATCTCAGGCCAAGTAATTCACTTTAATAGCAGGTCACTTGATGGTCATAGAGCCTGCACGCATAGCAGTAATTGCGCCCGCTGCATGCATCACAAGGGCTATTTCTCTGCAAGCTACGGCCAGCAGTACTGCAGTATCTCCACAATGCAGCCTCCCCCGGAAGGCTCAGCATGAGTAAAAAACATGGAACTGTAAATGTCAGGCGCCATTGATTGTATCCGCTAATGTGCATCTGATGAGCGCTGTTTCACCGCTCAATAGCTTCACTTGCATTATTTCGTCTTCTGCTCAGAGTTCTCAAGGGAGAGTCTGTCAGAGGCGTCCGGCAGCGGCGGATTAGAGCGCCCTCTTCCTAAGGAGGATGAAAAATGCTCTAGGGTTGCTCCATCAGATCCTTCAGTGCAGCTAAACAATGCACAAACAGGTAAATAAGAGGCCAGGATATTATCCCGGGGGGGCGCCACTATGCAAAGTGTATTTCAGGCAACTATTCTCCGAGCTTCCAAAAAACACCCCACAAATTAACATTGCGTGCGTGTGTGTGCTGTGTCTTAGACAACTGAATCGTAAGGGACGTTTAGCATGCAAAATTGTCAAAGTTAAGAAATTGGACCTTATTTACCTTGTTTTCTGAAACTGATCTAAAATGGATGCTGTGTGAAATTTGATCCACTGTATTAAATCCCACGTTAACCCAAATAAAGAACAACCCTGAATATAAGATGATGCCACTTCTTAATGCATGTTAAAAAATATATTTTTATGACAAAATCATGATTTAAAAAAAAAATAATGTTTTCAATATCAATTAGATCGAATTTCATTCATCATATTTTAAGAATAATATATTTTCCTCTATGTGCCCTGTGATTGGCTGGCGACCAGTCCAGGGTGTACCCTGCCTCTCGCCCAAAGTCAGCTGAGATAGACTCCACTATACCCCCGCGACCTAAATGAGGATTATGCAGCACAGAAAATGAATGAATGAATATTTTTTTTCCGCTGCTTGACATGTTGCTTGCCTCTGCTGCATTGAACACCATTATCTTCAAACTAGATGGAGCAAATTCAATATGAAATTGCGTGTGAATGCTGAAGAGCTGAACTGAAATGCTGGTGAAATGTATGAATGTTGAAATATGTTGAATCAGTGTAGAAATGTGTTGAAGGTCAAATGTAGAATGAATGCAGGAATGGTATGAATATTTAAAAATGGTGGAAGTAGCAAGAATTGTGGGAATTTTTGTACCAATAACAAGAAGCAAGTGTGCCTCTTTTTGAGAATATAAGAAGATAAATTACACAGTTACGTTTGTCGCACTTAAATGTTTCAGATCATCAAACAAATTGAAATATTGGTCAATGACAACACAACTGAACACAAAATGCAGTTTTAAAATAAAACTTTTATTATTAAGGGAGAAAAAAACCCTACATGGTCCTGCGTGAAAAAGTGATTGCCCCCTAAACCTATTAACTGGTTGGTCCACCCTTAGCAGCAACAACCGCAATCAAGCGTTTGCAATAACTTGCAATGAGTCTCTTACAGCGCTGTGGAGGAACTGTGGCCCACTCATCTTTGCAGAATTGTTGTAATTCAGCCACATTGGAGGGTTTTCCAGCATGAACCGCCTTTTTAAGGTCATACCACAGCATCTCAATAGGATTCAGGTCATGATTTTGACTAGGCCACTCCAAAGTCTTCATTTTGTTTTTCTTCAGCCATTCAGAGGTGGACTTGCTGGTGTGTTTGGATCATTGTCCTGCTGAAGAACCCAAGTTGGTTTCAGCTTGAAGTCACGAACAGATGGCAGCACATTCTCCTTCAGGGTTTTTTGGTACACAGCAGAATTCATGGTTCCATTTATCACAGCAGGTCTTCCAGGTCCTGAAGCAGCAAAACAGCCCCAGACCATCACACTACCACCACCATATTTTAACTCGTTGACTGCCAGCCATGTTTTTGGGCATTTTTGCTGAACTTTCAAGACCCACAGAATATTGAGTTTTAGGACTACATAAACATTGAAACTATCTAGAAGAAAATTTTGACTCTCTTCTTTCATCAGAAAAAAAAATTGTTTCTAGCCTTTTTGGTCTTTAGATATTGGTGGTACAACATAGGGTACTTTCAGCAAAAACACCTGATTTTGACCAAAAAACAGAGAAAACAAGATTTTTCTACTGACCGATCCAGACGCCAGCCTCTCATCAGAAGAATCAGGGTCTGGTTCTGAACTGCTTCCGGTGTCAGGCTCGGGTGTCGCGCCACATGGCTCAGCAACGCTAACCACTAGCTTGTTGCTTCGGCTGCCATTGTCAACTGCGTTTGTGTCTACGTCACCTACATCACCCATGTCACCTCTATCTTTCGTGATCGCATCACTACTAAAGGCAGATCCACCGCCAGACAAGCTCTGTGACAGTGTTAGCTGCCTGTATTTTTTTGTCTCCGCTTGATTTCTGCATGTGTTTCGCCATTTTCTTCTCTCACAACCCACAATCCGTCTTCTTCATAGACAATCTGTCGCTGCCGGTTGGAGGAAAAGAGAAATGTTGCCCCCTACTGGGACAGAAATGCATTGCCTACAAGTCAGAAAAGATACACGAGATGAATAAGACTTTGATCTGTAGCGCCCGCGCAAAAAAGCAAAAGACGTCAATACACGTCTTTGGCATTGAAAGAGTTAATATTGGTATGATGTTCTTTTTCTGAAATGTGGCAATACTTTTACGCCAGATGTAATGGGACACACACCTTCCAAAAAGTTCAACTTTTGTCTCGTCAGACCACAGGGTATTTTCCCAAAGGTCTTGGGGATCTTCAAGATGTTTTCTGGCAAAATTGAGACGAGCATAAATGTTCTTTTTGTTCAGTAGTGGTTTATCTCTTGGAGCTCTGCCATGCAGGCCGTTTTTGCACAGTGTCTTATGGTGGAGTCATGAACACTGACCTTAACTGAGGCAAGTGAGGTCTGCAGTTCTTTAGATGTTTTTGTGGGGTCTTTTGTGACCTCTTTGATGAGTCGTTGCTGAGTAATTTTGGTTGGCAGGCCACTCCTGGGAAGGTTCACAACTGTTCCATGTTTTCGATAATCTGTTGTTTTGGATAATCTCACTGTGGTGGTTTGGAATTTTTTTTCTCCTTTAATAATAAAAAGTTTAATTTAAAAACAGCATTTTGAGTGCAATTGTGTTGTCATTGAATAATATTGAATTTAGTTTAATGATTTGAAATATTTTAAGTGTGACAAACATACAAAAACATAAGAAATAAGAAAGTGGGCAAACACTTTTTCACACCACTGTATGTACGTAAATGGGGTGTTGTTGGTGTTTTTTGGAGTGTTTTTCAAAAGGCTTTATAGACTGAATAGGTGTTTCCCGTTACGTGCATTCTTAGCTGCATCTTTTTTTTTTAGCTGTTTTTATATCTTTAGAACGCACAGAAATGAGAAAGACATATGTGTTCATGTCTCACATAAGGATTGTGGATGATGGACAAAATTCCGAAAAAAGTGCAGTTTTCCTTTAAGGTAATGTAATCTGTGTCTCATCAGTGTAATATTACTGACACCTAGTGACCAGAACATTGCATATAACTTGTCTTTCAATATTTTTTTGACTAATAATAGCCCATAATCAACCACAAAACAGTGGTCATTTTTTTAATTAATAATTTTTTGAAAAAATGAGAGAGTGTGGGAGTGATGTGTAACTGTATTCGTCTTAATATGGCATTTATCTTTTTTATTTAATAGACAAACAAAGTAGTAACATGTATCGTCCCTGCATTTAGTTTTAATGTATGAGAAATGAAAGTCAAAGTCAAAATATGGCTGGTGGAGGTTTTTCCAATATCTATTTACTATCGGTAAAAATCAGAGCCAAGAAAGACCTCCATAAATAGTTGGACAACGTCAAAAGCAGCACCATGGCAACAACGCCAATGGAAAGTTCATTCAAATTCACTGTGGCGACACACACACTCTCTCTGTCTCTGTTCATGGTGTTAAACATGGGAATAACCACTCTGCTGTGCTTTGAACAACTTTTAAGATTTTGTTTTAATGCATTTTTAAAGTCCCAATAAATTGTTTCTCTTTTTGTCTTGACATGGCAGCAACAATGACTGTGAATTTGATCAATTGCATGCGGCACACATTGGCTAATTGTGCCTGGCAGTCCTGTTTTAATTAAAGGAGGGTGGTTTTGTGTATTTTGCAGACACAAAAGTGGCGACATGCACCGCCAGTCAGCCCGCCGACGAGAAGACAAAGAAACTCAGCCCGGAGACAGAAAAATGAATGCAAAGTTCATTTTTTGTGCATCACAATGCTGCTCCTTCTACTCAGCCAGCGCGACACAATGACAGAAGATTGTGTGTGCAGACTCACTTCTTAGCCACATCAGGACAGTCCTTAGAGCTTTAGTTACCAGCCACAAAACATTCATACCCCTTTTTTGTGCTTTTAAAACAATCACAATGGCATCATTGCTAAGTTTATTTTCTATTATCCTGAAAAGTCTTAAAACTGGTCGTGATGTGCAAGCAAGTCAACCAGGTAAAACTCCCTCAACCATATTTTACAACAATGTTAACATTGGTTTTATTTCATGCATTTAATGATATACTACAGTATACACGATCATCCCATGTGCCATGACGTCTGCAATTGTTCAACTGAAGCAATAACATTGTTTTTGTACGCCATACATTACCAAGAAGCTCTCATTTGAATCCCCGTCACGAGTAGCAATATTAGATGCGTTCACACTTGAGGTTTGGAAGTCTGGTCTGGACCAAACGTTAAAAAAGATAATTGGTGCACAGTTTGCAATGGGCAGCTTTTGTGACATACTACGTGACGTAACTTAAATACGGCTGGGTTGAATATGTAACTCATTCTAATATTTTGCAGTTTTCACCAGCTTAGATTTGACAAAAAGCTTCCTGAATATACTTCTCAAGAGCCCTGCTGCACCACGGATCACTTCAGGGTGCGGTCACACTTGTCATGTTTGGTTCGATTAAAAGAAACGCCGGTGCATTTGCTCTGCTCGTACGGCTCGTTTGGCCAACCCTGGTGTGCACCAAACTGGTGCGGTTCGGTTCACTTGAGCTCAAATGTGAAAGCTACGCAGACGAACGACATGGCCAAGTGTTACAATGACAGCAAAAATCGTACGAAAATGACAACTATGTAAGACAAAATGCTGTCTCGCTGCTTTGCTCTCTTCCTCTGTGTGTGACGACGGCGCTTTAAGTATATTTTAGAAGCTTTTTGTGAAATTTAAGATGGTAAATACAGCAGAATATTTAGTATGTCACGGAAGCAATCGAGTCTTGATGCGGATGTTTTTTACTGCGCAGCCCTTTGTTCCCGTGACAAAAATGACGAAAGCGTGAAGCACGAAAGTGCAGTGACGTCCATTCAGGGGAAGCATGTGAAACGGAGCCTCTGATTCATTTCCTGATCAAATACAGGGCAGAAACCTAAGATGAGGCTGCCACGAGCGTCTCTTCTCGGCTTAGTGCGCAAGCCCTGCCTGCCCTCTGAGTGCACTCAGTGAGTTGGATCATGGCGCCCGCCACCATGACTTTCTACAGCCTGTGTAATATCTTTAATATAAGTGCGACATCATTATTCTTGCTAATCGGACAATAAAATATATAGAAATATCAAATGATAGGCGCTTGAAGTAATCGCTTCATCATGAAGGGGTTAGGACGTGCGTGAGCTGGTAGGTGCTTATCACTGCCGTCCTTCCATAGAAAGGAAAAGCCAACATTTTTTTTGACAGCAGCAAGTCAAATGCAAGATATTTGTATGCTCTGCTGAACAAATGAATGAGTTTGACTCCCAAGATGGAGGATTATATTTACCCAAGCTCATCAGGAGGTGGTCAAACTTTTACAACAAAGTATCAGAGCTTTTCCTGGAGGGTGCATGTACGTCATACACAGATAATAAAGTAAGAAGACAAATGTTTCTCAGTTAATAAAAAAAAACATTAATAAATGTGACTTTTTTTTAACCAAAGTGATTTATTCTTTTCTGTTATTATCTTCTTCATGAGCAACCTGCATTAACATTGAAAAAATCCAAAGGAGTCAGTGCCTCACCAGCCACGAACCTCACTGCACATCACTGCTAAAGTGCACACCAAGTATTTTTTTTTTTAAATAGTTGGTTCCTGTATGAACCCATCTCTCAAGCAGTTTCTTTCAGCCTGTTTGAGGCACACCAGGGTTTGGATGATAGCATTCACACTTGACCAAATGATCCGTACTAGCAGAGAAATGGCAGCAGAGTTCCTTTTTAACCAAACATGACAAGTGTGAACGCAGCCTAGATTGTGTTAAACGTGCATATTCAACTCTCAAATATGAAATAATCATTGCCAATGATGGTAAAGACCTATGAGTTTCTTTAGAATGTGCAGAAGATGATACATTTACATCAATTCACTCATGTTTGCTTGGCATCATCAAGGTTGAGTGCTTTGTTAAAAAAATCTTCACAGGTCGTATAAAGAACACCTTCTTGCATGGTACTATTCCACATCTTTTTTTTTTTTTATAGCGCAGCTTTACTGTGCTTTGTTTTGAGGCACTAACACATTTTCAATACTAGAGATGTCAAGGCTCATGCGTTGGAAGTACAGTGGATCCCCGCACATTCGTCATTCGGCATTCACGGCCCCGCAAATGTATGAATTTTTCATTAAAATCATTTCATTAGGCCTTTTTTTCCACAGAAAACACATCTCTTTCACCCCGAGTCGGTCATCATTTATCAATGTGTGAGAAATGTACAGCATACATGTACCACTGTTTAAAAAAAAAAAACAGTTTTTTTTTATGCTTCACTGATTGTTTCTTCATCGAGTGTTGAAATTTTCGCACTTTGTTCGGCGGTCCTTGAACACACCATAGTTGTGTCCTATGACTGGCTACACAGTGAATCTGATTCTTTCTGTTGACTGCTCATCTTACATCCTATACATTTTATACTTTAAATGCATTTAATAAGTGTTGGGGAGGGGAGGGTTCTGGAGCAGTGTGGCAAAACTAGACTTTTTTTGGGGGCGTATCAATTTTCAGTTTTTTGCCATTTGTTGGTGGTCCCGGAAAGTAGCCCCCATTTGGTCTACTGTACTGTAATCACAACATTCTAAACTCTTTTAAGTGGCATTATTATGTCGATGATGTGACAATCCTTCCATAACTCCTTCACACTGTACATTCTACACGTTGATCAGCATCAGGAGTGAAATGTACTTCACAGATGCCAAAAAATGATCATTTATTCAACAAAAAAAACAAACCACATGAGACAATGATGCAGTGAAACAAACGTGGTGCATTTGCTGTGTTTTCTGCTTTGTAGTTTCTGTATTGTTTGTTCTGTTTGAAGTAATAATAATAACAGTTTTAACTCAATCCAGGGGATAGTAGTTCAAAGTTTACTTGAATTGATGAATCCAAAATGTGTTTCATACAATAAAATGTTTAAATTGGTCATTGGCTGTGTTGTTTTGTGTTTTACACCAGCAGTGACTTGGTTCACTGAAGGCGACTCCCCCTAAAAATAACTACTCCATATAAATGATTCAATCAGCTATGAGCCGGAAGCACGGAACACATTCATTTTTTATAAAAACGGGCGTTTATGTTTGGCAGCACTGCGGCAAGTCTGCAGGAAGTCTGTTATGCGAACACTTCCGGGTAACATTGAGGGCTTTTTCTTTCTGTTTTTGTTGCTTAAAATAAAAAAATATATACCGGTGTATATATAAATACTGTATACATAGGAAAATCAATTTCCAATTCAAAAGGCTTTTTCAGTTCTAAATGTTTTCATGCAGGGTTCCCCACTTGCTTCAACTTTTGCAGGTTACCAGGAATGTATTGACAAGGGTTTCCTGCTAATCTGTGTGGTTTCTGTTTTCTCTGCCCTTCCAAAGTTCCTGGAAATCTGAAAAGGCTTACCCCGCTTCTGGGTCGGGGGAACTTTTTTTTTATGTCAGTGGAAGTGCACCATCGTTTTTCAAAATCCTGGGTAAATGGAAAATGGTCCTTTTGTGTGCCTGCGATTATTGTCATTCATCCGGGTCGTTGTACTCTCCGGGTAGTGAATGGACAAGTGTGCTAGTCTTTTCATGGTCTTGTGCCAAAGTAGATCTCTGACATGTTAGAGCCATATGAATCAACTCCGGGCAGAATTCAGTGGTCATTGCTAGTCCTTTAAAGTCCTTTAAAGTCCATTGAATGGGAACACAAGAAGACCCACAGACTATGTTTCCTGCATTGTAACTTCTGGTAGACTGCTGACCTGCCTGAAAAAGGCACTCCTCATTCTGTAAATCCAAAGCCCCTCCCATTGGGCTTCAATATTTCTCTTAAGTCTAGGTCACAATGCGATTGCAACGCAACCCAATTTGTCCCTGCGTTATTTTTTTGTTCCTGGAGAACGTAGTTCCATCAGTGACCATTAGAGAGTAAGATCACCGCGCACCGAACGCACAGCCTGTAAGTCCAACGTGTGTACCACGCACAAAATCTGAGGCTGCTCGGACGTACTGCTGTCGCTTCAATCGTACAGCCAACGCACGTTAGTTGCAAGACCAGCGTCCTTCAAACTTGCAATAAAAGTATTGGCCTTGCGTTCCATGCGTGCTTCATATGAAGGTTGCAAGAAGTACGCGGTGAGCTCTACGTTGTGCGTACCAACGCCGTAAGATCCGTACCGGAAACATGATTAGTTCTGCTTATGAACAACAACTACATCACTACCTCCACTCACAATTGCCCGGAGTGATAGTTATTATTTTTTCTAATGTATGAACATAAATGGTCAATAACCATACTTATGGCTTATGGCTTATTGATTAATATATGTGTATTGATTAATATATGTAGATCGTCTTTACTCACCAACCGTGACTTGTGCCACAGGCGTATCCGTCATATCTGGTCAAGTAAATAACAATATGCATTGTAACAGGAATCAAATCAAAATATACATGTACACATATATTACAATAGAGACATAGTAAACAGAGGAAAAAACAAATATACATTGCTAAATACAAATACAGATGCAAAAAAAACATATAAAACAAGGTCGTAGGCACCAATGCAGCTTTATATATTTTTTTAATATTTTTTATTAGTTTTTGTGCAGTTGATGCACTCCCGCCATACGGGCAATGCACGACCGACTTGCTCAACATGCTCGAAGCGTGTAAGAAATATCTGAACGTGCGTTGGCTGCACTAATTACCTAATGTATGTGGGGTACATGTTTGCACAAGTCCACAAGTGCGACGTATAGAAAAAATTAAATTTAACCAAACCTGACACCAGCAAAACATACAAAAGACACACGTTGGTCGTTCGAACGACGCTCAAAGACATACAAAGCGTGTGAGTTTGTCTAACATAAGCACTGTAACATAAGCACTGGTAGACTTTCTTTGACATGACAAAGAACCTCTGCAGCCAGTTTACGGATTGAAAATCAGCACGTCGCATGCGCGCACTCCATGTGTTTCCCGCACATGGACTGGCCGTAGGAGCCCGTACGACCGGTTGTGACCGATGCTTTAATAATAATTCAACACATCAATATGTAATCTATCATATAAACAGACAGGTATAATTGTATCCACCACATCAATTTAAACCAAATCCAAACAAACCTTTTTGTGCGTTTGTTTCCTTACATCAGTCACATGACAACAAGCGTGCGAACAGGACGCATTTAACCAGCCGGTAAGTAATAGTCCTGTTGTTTCATGGGCAACACAGCAAGCAAGGTACGTTACATTGCATGCACGCGTATAGATGTGTGTGATTGCGTATGAATAAAGTGCTCCCAAGTGTGACTATTATAACAGCGTGAAAGAGGGGGAAAGGCGTTGATAGTGTCTCTAATGCAATTGAATGGGACAGCCCGACAGTCGGGTAAATGAGCGAGAGAGTGTGCGTCAAGTGTGGCTGTGAGCGTGTGTGCATATTTATGTACAGTGTATATGTGTGTATGTGTGTGACTGCACTGCCAGTACGGGCTGCTTTTTAGTTTTATGCTGTTCAAATCTGGAAGATGTGACACAGGCCTCAACTTTGACAATGTTCAATGTTCGCATATGACAAATCAAAGTCTTTCATCTGCACTCTTCACTTTTAATTCATTACTTTTATGTTTTATGGAATTTTTAATGGTCTTTCCCTTCTTTTGTGTACACTTTGAATTCCCTTGTGTATGAATTGTGCAAAAAAAGGACCGTTCAGGGGGTCTTTGAAGATGTTTCATCTCTCATCCGAGCAGGCTTCCTCAGTTCATGCTGAAGACTAGATAGAACAGCTCGGGTCCTATCTAATCTTGAGCTTTTTTTTTTTTGCTGAATGCTTTTTTCGAAATGATCAATGCTGAAGACTAACAGCACAGCTCTGGTCCCGTCTAATCTTGAGCATGAACGAATGAAGCCTACTCCAATAAGAGGCGAAACGTCTTCAAAAACAATCACTTTCTTAGAGGACGTGTCGCCTCTCATCCGAGCAGGCTTCATCAGCTAGCATGAACTGATGAAGCCTACTCAAATGCGAGGCGAAATGTCTTCGAAGACGACAAAGACAATTAGATACGACCACTAGAGCTATCTAGTGTTCAACATGAACTGACGAAGCCTGCTCGAATGAGTCTTCAAAGACAATCGATCTCTTGGAAGACGTTTCACCTCTCCTCCGACTGCTCAAGACTACATAGGACTAGCGCTGTTCTATCTAGTCTTGACAAGACTGGACTGTAGTCTAGTCTGGACTGTTCAGATTGTGTCAGATGATTTTTTTGCCTCTCATTCGAGCAGCCTTCATCAGTTCATGCTCACGACTAAACAGGACGGCATGAAGCATGCTCAAGACTAAATAGGACAGCTTTCGTCCTGTCTCTTCTAAGACAATCTGAACAGTCCTGTTGACATTGAGTAAACACCCTAAGAGGTCCTTTTGTAGTAAAGGATAAATGAGAGGAAGATTTCAAGGGAAAGTTGGGGCTCCAGGAAAGTTTTTTAATTAGTAATTTAGCTGGGAAAGCCCAGGTAAATAGAAGTTTGTGAAAATGTTCCTGCGGGACAACGGAGGCATATGTTTTGTGTTAAATGACAAAATAGACTTCTCACAAGAGTTTCTTTGGTAAATTAATTTAATAACACGGTCTAGTTTGCATAACATGGCCAGCATGTGCACATTGTAATTCATTTACCCTACTACACTAAAATGAGACATAAGGACATGAGGACAGTAAAACAGCAATGTGACTTTGTTACAAACAGTGACTCTTACGTGAAACGGATCCATCATTAAAAAAAAAAAAGAAAAGAAAAAGAAGTGCTCTCTACTGTTGTGTGTCTTTCCTCGCGTCCTGCTTAGATTTGTGCGGCGGCTCCTGTTGTACCTTTCTCTGCTCTTCTGTCACTTCAGAGAATCCTGCGGGATATCAAAAAAAAATGGAAAAGAATTTATTTTCACAGTTCATTCAATGGGTAATTAGACTTTTTGGGGGATGCCACCACAGGAGCATATATTTTGCCAAATACGGAAAGTGTGATGATAACCATTAGGCGTGTCACAAGATCTTGCGAGATTAAAACGTGACAATATTTCTCATTCAGAAAAAAAAAGTTTCTAATGGAAACTAGGCTTTGGACGCTCATACTCTAGGTTCTCTACTTACGAACATCGGATTTGCGAACATTCGGAGATACGAACGCAAGCTGACTGGTCTATATTTTCATGTATTTTGCCTTGTAGTAACTCCATATTTATACTGCTACATGCTTGACCAGTAGAGGGCACTGTGACACTGCTAATGGGACCAACAGGTAGAGGAAGACGAGAGAGAGAGAGGAAGGCTAAATTGTAGCTGTACGATACAACCCGGACAGAGCGTGTGATTAAAGTTTATGAAGAGTTAATAGGCCTGCTTAATTCTACACCACCCACAGAACACTACCTCTTTTAGAAGAGTCTAACGATGACGACGATTTGTCCTTTTTCAATATCTCCTCCTCCTCCTCCACCACCACCAACGTATGCTTGACCTCTCCTCTTCAAAGGTAAATAACATGTATCATTACGCATTATTATATCATTTTCATTATTGTTTTTTTCATTAATTATCCTTGTTTAATATGACTACATCCAAAACTCATATTAACATACATACATATAGTGTATATGTATACACATACATGTAGTACCTACTGTATATCATTGGTAATATTACCTTTTGTTCGATTTACGAACAAATCGACTTGCGAACGGTCGTCTGGAACGAATTGTGTTCGTAAGTTGGGAACCTAGTGTACATGATTTTATTAATCACACAACAAATAATAATGAACTCGATATGAGATGATATAAGATGAAAAAAATACAGTTGTTGCCCCAATTAATTTTTTTTATGAATAAGTGTTAATACGTAAAAGTTGCATAATGTTCAACGTTCCTAAATTAAAAGACACAGATAATAATCAGTGCTAACTTGCACATTTACACACTCAGTATGATTCTACCAGCGGTCCTCCCTCATTCTATTGGCGGTGACAGTGTTGCTTTTGGCAGTGATAATCTTTTTCAACTCCTCCTAATAATGACTTGCTCATCTTGTGTAAAATACACCGCCTGGGATCACTTCGTTTTTCCGCATAAGTAGACTAATATGACGTCAAACGCCCCCTTTGATGTGAACGCCCACTGAGCACAAAGCTGAGAACCAGACTTGACAAAGTAAGTTGATAACCACTGTCACAGTACCGTTTAGCTCTGTTTGGGGAACTTGGGTTTTGTTGAGCTGCATCTCGAGCACAAAGCCTACAAAAACAGCAGCAGGATAGCGTTCTCCGAAGCCCACAATGGAGCAATGTCCATAAAAACTCTGTTTTTAAGGACAGAAACGTCCGTATGAGCGTGGATGAGAGGCCAAAAATATGAGTTTTTAAAATATCCGTGTGGACAGGGCCCCAGTTGTTTTTATAAGGTGATGTTTACATTGTAAATTTTCAGTGGTACAGGAGTGATAGGAGTAGCAGAAACTGGCGCACAAGCCAAGAGCGCCCTCTTGCAGTTGTCAGTGTGAAACCCCGCCCCCCAAAAAAACACATCTAAGTTGCTCCAGAGTACAAGTTGCAGGACCTGCCAAACCATGAAAAAAGTGTGACTTTTGAAAAATATGGTATATATTTTGTTAAAAGAAAATAAGTCTTAATATGAGAACCTTTTTTTTTAAAATTAATACAAGAATAAATAAATACAATAAAGGTCAATTTTTCTCAATCAAAAAGTCATTAAAAAGAAAACTGGCTACACTACAAATATGTAGTGTTTTTTTGGGGGGGTTGGGGGATAGTATTAAGATAAAGTCTGTTTCTTAATCCTTCCATCCATTTTGTGGAGGAAAGTAATGACATGACAATAATATCCTTTTAAGGAGAAATAAAGATTTTTTTTTTTAAAGAGTTCAAAAAAAAAATAATTCCATAATAAGGTAAAAAAAAAAATTTAAGAAAGTCATAATGTCACGTTTAGGCACGGTCGTGACCCCAGGATGCAGAGACAGGAGCGTTGTGCTGGTAAAAAAGCTCTTTAATTGCTGCACAACCAGGTGCAAACACACAAAAACTAACAAAAAGCAATAGTGCAAAAAAGCACTGTGGGGAGGCAAAAACTACACAGAAGTAGTGAGAGGTAGTAGAAGTAGCGAAGCGGAATGCGAACCATCACAAGGGTCCAACAACCAAATGACAATGAACCAGCAAACAAAGACTACACACCAACTAACTAGAAGCCAACTAATTACAAATCAGGGCCAACTGTGAATGGCAGCTTTCTCAGAAAGAGGTAAAGATGACTGAAAACAGCACAAAACAGGAAAAAGCAAAATAAGAGTATAAAACATGAAATTAGGAGAACCAATACAAAAGAATTGAGAACAGTCATATATTTGTTACAAGAAATATATATTTATACTACATTATTATATATATCTACAGTATATTACAGGCGATATTTTAGATATTTTTTAAAAAGTAGTAATAATCTAGAATAGTTATATTTATGTTACACTAATAAAGTTTTTTGAGGACGAAAGCCATAAAATGAGAACAAAGTCATTTTGATGAACAAAAAGTCCTAATGGTGAGAATAACGTTATCTTAATTATTATTTTAATGTTACAAGAATAAACAACAACAGTAAACTGTGTTACAAGAATAAAGTCACATTTTTGGGAGAAATAAGTTTCAATATTAAAAGCAAAAAGTTTTAAAATTACAAGAATAACCTTTTTGCTGTTTTGGAAAATTGTTGCAAAAACAAGGACCAAGTAAACGTGTGTCATTTCTTCAGTGTTGCCTTCTTTTTACACTTGTTTGTCAGTTAAGAATGTTAAGATATTGTTCACCTTTCACCTACATACACCCAAATTCGTCTAAGACATTACTTTTATTAGACAGCGTCCCACGACTACTTACACTTCTTTGACAGTTGACAATATTAAAAGTACCTTAAAACATGAACTAAAAAGGGTTTTATGATGGAACAAATGAATTACCTTCACATTATTTGCGACGGGAACATTGGTGGTTACATTGTGTTTTTGTATTTTGCATTTACGTTTTTTGACAGCCTCCGTAAAGGCTTTGAGATTCGTCATAGAAATAAATAGTAAGATGGGACTGACCGTTAGATCCGCTGTCTTTCCATTTGAGCTTGTTGTCGTCGGTGTGTCGCGTCCACGTGGAACGGAAGCTGACCAGCTCGGCTGTGACGTGGGCCAAACTCCACTGCAGCCCCCTGGAGCTCTCCTTCCACAGATGACTATGGGCACACGTGGCAGAGAATCACCACGTTATTTCTGGATGTCGTAACCAGGCAACCAGCAGAGAAAGTCTTTTTCGTCAACTGCATACGACAATGTGTGACTTTACAAGACCGGCCTCTTCATTGTTTCAAAGAATAGAGATGAGTGGTTCAATATGACGCTGATGAGTTCTTGGAAGGTGGATGTTTTTAATCATCTGGATTCATGCTAATGTAGACAGTGTCCAGGCTTATAGGGACAATAACAATGCATTGTCTGAAAATACAATACCTCCAATTTATCATTGAATAACTTTCAAACCACAATCATCTACTGTATGACCTCACCTCAGCGAGCATTAAAGGTTGCTTTTTCTTTATGGTACAGTGGAACCTTGGTTAGCATCCGCCGTTGTTAGTGTGTTTTTTGGTTAACATCCAAAATGTATGCAAAAATTTAGCCTTGATTTGCGTTCGCCCGCCTGGTTAGCGTGCAATATGGCACATGTAACAAACTTTATTTGTGTTTGGTTTATTTACGCAGCTATCTTGGACCACGCGCCCAGACAAAATCTCACGATACTTATTTCACACTTTACTACGGCGGCCTGTAAGGCACATGTAAGGCATCCGGAATCAAGTGGCCAAACAACTGACCCTCGGCGTTCATTACTTCTGTCTGAGCATTTTTTCTTTGAGTGCGACACACTCTAAATAAGCTGCTAGGAAACCAAAGAAGGTTGCGAGTAACAACAACATTCCAAAGAGGGTGAAGAAAACTATTAAATTCAAGAAAGAACTCATCGCGCCGCACGGTGGCCGAGTGGTTAGCATGTTGGCCACACAGTCAGGAGATCGACAAGATCTGGTTCGAATCTCCATCGGGCATCTCCCACATTCTAAAAACATGCATGTTAGGTTAATTGTCAAGTCAAATCTATCTTGTCTATATGTACCTTGCAATTGGCTGGCGCCCGAAGTCAGCTGGGATAGGCTCCAGCATACCCGTGACCCTCGTGAGGATAAGCAGCATAGAAAATGGATGGATGGATGGAACTCATCGCAATGTTCGAAGATGGCGTCTGTGTTGCCGATGTCGCTAGGATTGTACTTTTCGGACATGCTGAATTGTGAATTGCTACTTGAATGTAACACATTCTAAAAATATTTAACAAGAAAGCTAAAACAACAACAGCAAAAATTGAGAAATCAGCAGTTATTTTACAAGAATAATGTCAAAATATTCAAAAGAGACAAAGTAATTTTCTGAGAATAATGTAATATTATGAGGTAAAATAATGTCTTTTTAGTAGCATAAAGTTAAATATTAAGGGAAAAAATACATATTTTGTAACTTCTAATGTTATTACAAACAAAACAAAAAAAGTTGTAATTTTTGGAAAACTCCGTTGAGGAAAAATGTATTATGTTACAAGAATAAAAAAAAAAAAAAAAAAAAACAACCGCAGAAATGGAAAAAAAGCAATAATGTTATGGTAATAAAGTCAAAGTCAAAATATTACGGGAATAAAGTCATAATAATATGACAAGAAAATTTACAAGACGAAAATCGAAATAGTTGGAAAATTAAAAAAAACAGGTGTAATTTACAAGAATACAGTCAAAATATTACTGTAAGAGAAAAATGTCGCAATTATACGAGAATAAAATTGTAATATTATGAGGAAAAATCATTTCAGTAGTCTTTTTAGTAACATAGAGTTTAAATATATATATAAAAAAAATTATGTGAACCGAAACAAAATAAAATTGTAGTTTTTGGGAAATTAAGTTTGGGGAAAAGCTATACTATGAGAATAAAGTCCAAATATTATGAAAAGAAAATTTAAAGAGCTTATTTACGAAGAAAGTCAAAATATTAAAAAAAAAAAAAAGCCCAGCATTAATAATAGGTTTTTTTCACCTACATCACGAACCTGAGATGCAGATGTAACATGCTAACTTCTTAGCATATTATAAAATTTCAAAGTGGCCCTTGCATCCTTTCATTTTTCAGTATGTGGCCCTCCATGGAAAAAGTTTAGGGGTGTAACGGTCCATCGATTTGTATCTCTTGACTGTGAGGCTGATATGCTCGTGCAGCTAGTTTAATTTCAGAAAAAATGTATAGTAATTTGGATTGTTTTGTTCAAAGTGTGACTGTTGCAGTTGTCTGCAACTTTCCTAAGGGCCCTGTCACACCTTGACGATTTAGCCAGCGCATCCCTGACGTGATCATTTTGATGGAATACGTTGAACTGCCGACGTTTTTTTTTCAATTACATAGCGTATTCATAACGAGTTTGACGTATACATGACGTATTAGTAACTTATATAGAACGTTTCTCTAACTTATAGACAACTTATATCAACGAATGCATAGCGTGTTGCCGGCGTTCACAACTTATGCCCAATGCCCAACGGCTGTCACACCTTGACAATTTAGCCAGCGTACGCCAACGATCGCATAACTTATTGCCCGCGGATGCGGGACTTATGAATCATACGTTGACATACGTCAAAAAGATTGGTTCATGCACCATATTTTTGGACGTACTACGACGTATGCCGGCGTGCTTCCACGTGCTGTTAACATATACAAAACTTACCCATAACTTATTCGACGTAGGCCAGCATATTGGCCAAATTTTTCATACGTTGGCGTACACTAGCTAAATCGTCAAGGTGTGACAGGGCCTTAAAAAGAAACTATATAAACTACTACAGTGCATCTGGAAAGTATTCACAGCACTATGATACACCCTGGCTGGGGGTAATGGTCTTGGGCCTAACAAAGAAGAGGTCCCAACTCCCTCAAGTCCCAAAAATGGCCATTCTTGGCCAACTCTTTGTTCTGTACATAGATTTACAGTATATAAAATAATAAAGAGAAAAGTATTGAGCAAAGGCTGTTAATATGCACATGGGATTTGTTGGGTTTTTATTTTTCAGTGAAATTTTTCAGTGAAAATGAAGAATACTTTCCGGATGCACTGTACATACTGTATTATTTCACAATTTTTATTTTTATTTGTTATTTGAGAACGGATAAATTATTTGAGAATGACCTCCTATTAGTCTGCATTTTTTGTGTGTGTGTGTGTGTGTATGTGTGTGTGTGTGTGTGTGTGTGTGTGTTCAACCTGTGTCTATTACAGGGGTCCAGTGGACCAGGGTTCTCCTCCACCAAAGGAACCACTATCTTCTCAGCCATGTCGGTAAGTAAGGAGAAGGTCGGGTATACGATGAAGTCTATGAAACCTGCAGGGAGGAAGCTTATCTTAATCTGCAAAAATGTGGTGAATAAAAAAATGTTGTACAACGTACCGATCTGAGATTCGGCCACCAGGGTGCTTTTTCGATCACACAGAGGAGAGAAGGGCAGGCCCAGTTCCGCCTCTCTATCACCCTCCCCGTAGGAGAAAGAAGAGATATCTTAAAAGCCATCCCACTCTAGAGACTTCAAAGAAATTACCTCGTAGGTAGACAAAAACACCTGCTAAAGTGCGTTTTTACTGGAACATAAATCACTTAAGAGGCTTTTTTTGTTGGTTTGCTGAAGACAAAAAGCTAGGCTTTTTTATTCTGGCCAAAGAACAACACAAGACCTCCTACTTACGCACTCACAGCCTCATAATGGAAAGTAAAATTAGCAGTTTCTTTAAAAGAATGTCATTTTAAGTGGAATTAATAATAATTATTAGATTAGTTACAATATTACTTGAAAGAAGTTGAAGTATTAAAAGAATAAAGTATCTTTTTAGAAAAATGTCGTTTTTTATTTCACGAAATAAAATATAATAAATAATGCAAATAAAAGTAATAATAATTAAAAAGACATTTTTTTAAGAAAATAAATGACAAATATTTAACAATAGCCATATTTTATGTTATCATTTTATATATTATATATTTTTTTCTTAAAAATATGTTTTTTTATTATAGAAAAGCCATATTTGAAAATGGTAATATTTAACATTTGTTACAATAGTCTTTATACTTTTTTTTTTCAAAAACACATATTAAAGGCTATTATATATTAAACATATTACAAGAAAATATTTTTAACAATAAAAAAGTGCTAATGTTCAAGAATAGCCATATTTTATATTTAAAAAAATGTTTTTTGAAGAAAGTCATGAAATTTGAATAAAGTCATTGTTTCGACAAAAAAAAGTCCTAAAATAATGACAGTGTTTTTTTGTATTTAAATATTACAAGAACAAATCAAACACTAATTTATTACACGCCGCACGATGGGCGAGTGATTTGCATGTTGGCCACGCAGTCTGAAGGTCAGGAAGATCTGGGTTTGAATCTCTGTGTGGAGTTTGCGTGTGTGGGTTTAGTCCGGCTTCCTCCCACATTCCCAAAACATGGATGTTAGGTTAAATAGCGACTCTAAATTGTCCATAGGTATGAATGTGAGTGTGAATGGTTGTTTGTCAGTCCATAATGTACCCCGCCTCTCGCCCAAAGTCAGTTGGGATAGGCTTCAGCATACCCAGGGATAGAAAATGGATGGATGGACTAATATTACATAAACAAGTCACATTTTTGGCATACTGAAATCGTAATATTAAAAAGAAAAAAACACTATGGCAATGAAGTATAAAAAAAAAAAGAATTAAGATAAATATATACTTTTTACATATAATTGTAATGTTACAGGAGTAAAGTGCCTTTTGTTATAATGCGTAATATGACCGTAACATGACAAGAATAATGTCCTTTTATGAGGAAAAGAACTAATAAGACAATAAAATAGTATTTTTGTTTTGAAAAAAGTCGTAATTACCAGAATCTTTTTCTTTTTGATGTACACACACGTATACAAGAACAAAGTCATATTATTTAAGGGGAAAAAAATAATATTAACAACAAATTTCACGAAAGAAGTCACAACCTCACAAGAATAAAGCTCTATTTTTTTCAACTCGTTAAGTGTTTCAACTTAATTTTCTATTAGAATAAAGAAATATATTGTTCAGTGAATAGTGTCAATCAAAAGTGAGCATTATTATCTTTGTAAAGGCTGAATGTTTGCTTTGTGCCATTGGATTGTGCAGGTGTACCTAATAAAGTGCTCTCACAGACCATCCCCATCAGTTTAATGTGGGATTTGATTGGTCTGCCACCCCTGTGACCTGTGCTCCGCCTCCTGCCCAATGACAACAGTAACTTGCTGTAGCTTCTCCCTTTCCTCCTCTACCCAGAGACCTTGCAGTGTAGATGATAGATGGAAGGTCAGACTTTGGAGCGTGTTTGATACTCTCTATCTGTCTGGACGGCTTCCCTTTTGATGGATGTGAGCCATTCGCAATGCTGCTACGAACCACTTGAAGCTTTTTGGCTCCTGGGTCCTACCTGTCTAAAAAACTCCTCCATCAGGGCTTTGGTCCATCGAGAGTGCAATATCCAGGGTTTAGATGGATGGCTGATGTCAGCTGTGTGAAGTAACAGAGATAGTGCCTTGGACTTCTCAATTCTGTTGGAATAAAAATAAGAGAAACATCTTATGTGGATGAAAGAGAGAAGTGGCAGCTTGAAGATGAATTACCGTTCCTGTTGTTGTAGGCAGGATTTCATTGCTTTGACTTGGAGGAGGTGAGAGGACATGTCTGTGGACAACACCATCTCGATGACGAGTGAGCGCAATTCCCTATACACAAACAAACACACACACACACACACACACACACTGATTACTTTATATAGTTACAAAATAGAGCAAAAAAAATGTATCTTTCCAAAGCTAATAATGCTGAGTTTTGATTGGCACTGTCAGAAAGGTATTCATTCAACAAAATGTTTTTTGTTGTGCTTGTTTTGTATTTTTGTATTGCAAATTTCGGCATTTGATTGCATTACAGAGCCTTTTAAATGTCAAATTCATGCAGCGTACTTTCATTTTTCAAGTTTCCTGATTTCTTATTTTTTTTGCATGTTTGTCACACTTAAATGTTTCAGATCGTCAAACTAATTAAAATGTTAGTCAATGACAACACAACTGAACACAAAATAGAGTTTTTAAATGAAACGTTTTATTATTAAGGAATTATTATTAATTCGTTATTTGTAATTATTATTAAGGAATTAAGATCTATCAGTCTGGAAAAGGTTGTAAAGCCATTTCTAAAGTTTCGGGACTCCAGCGAACCACAGTGAGAGCCATTATCCACAAATGGCAAAAACATTGTGGTGAACAGTGGTGAACCTTCCCAGGAGTGGCCGGCCAACCAATACAAGGCCACTCCAAAATGTTCAGTTAAACTGTACTAAAATGTGTGTCTTTTAAAATGTGACATCTTACATCCATTCCTCTCGAGTCAAATGGATGAAGATGTTCATTTGGTCATCCTGTAGGAGGCGGAATGCTGCGCTCAGGTGATGACTTTCCTGCACCGCCCTGTCATTGTAGATCAGCGCAAACTCCGACCTGACAGAGTGAAGAAGAAGATGAAAGGTACTTGGACAAGTTGACATCATCCACTTTGGCAGACTCTTTAAACTGGTGGAATATTTACCAGGAAATGTAGACAAATGAGGCATGATACCCAGAACAACTCAAGCTATAGCTACTGTATGTCCTTTGCACCATCAGCATATTTCCAACGTGTGTATTTATTTATTTTTTTTTACATTTTATGAGTCAAGACTTGGTCTCAACTCCTCAAAATCTTGATCTTACCTGTTCTCAACTCCTTCAGTCTTGATCTTTAAATTGGTCTCAACTCTCACAGTCTTGGTCCTGACCTGGTCTCAATGGCCCAAAGTCTTGACCTTAACTTGGTCTAAACTCAAAGTTGTGTCTTATAGGGTTGCGCCAGGTACTCGTTTTAAACGAGTATCCATTGCGGATAATGCATTTTTGCAGAGTACGAGCATGAAACGAGGACAGCTCGTCATTATTCGTACTCGTGCTGAAGGAAAATCCTCATTGGGTAACTACTTACTGTATGTATTCACTCTTCATGGTCTGATCACTTACACACATACAGTACACAGTACACAGTGCACATATAGCTGACTAATAAACAATAAATATAGCAACTTCTGATCAGTCCATGAGTTTTCAGACTTAAAATACAGATTTACAGATACGGATACAGATAATTTAGATGGGTGAACAGATACAGATACAGGTGTACTTGCTCATCCGTAGTGTCTTAGTTTGGTCACAACTTCACAGTCTAGATCTTAAATTGGTCTCTTCTCCTAAAATTCTTTGTCTAGACTTAACGTAAACTCCTTAAAGTCATGATCTTTAAATCGATCTCCAAGTTATTTATTTAAAAATAATAAATAAATAAATACAATTTAATTAAAATAAAAAATTTGTCGGTCTCAAATTTTCAAAGTCTTAATCTTTAAGTTGGTCTCAACTCCTCAAAGTATTGATCTTTAAATTGGTCCTAACTCCTCAAAGTGTTGGTGTAACTTGGTTTCAACCCCTCAAATTCTTAACTAAAATTAAAAGTCTTCATCTAAACGTTGTATCAACTCCTTCAAAGTCTTGGCCTCAGCGCCACAAATTCTTAGTCTAGACTTAATCTAAACTCCTTCAAGTGTCTTTAAATTGGTCCCAACTCCTCAAAATCTTGGTCTTAACTTGGTTTCAGCTTCTCCTTAACTCCTTAATTTGATCTACAGTCTTTGTCTTAACTTCATTTAAAGTCCTTCAAGGTCTTGGTGTTTACTTCGTCTTAATTCCTTCAAAGTCTTGATCTTAAATTAGTCTCAATTTCCCTGGTTCTGACTCTTTCAAAGTCTTGGTCCTAACTCCTAAGTCTTTGTCTTAACAACTAAATGTCTTGGTCTTTGCTTGAGGTCAACTTAAAGTAAAATCCGGTCAAGTTAGACAAACACAATGTTTTCATTTTGGACAGTGATCACTGTACTGTGTTCCAAAGTAAAGCACACAATGCTAATGTGAGCCAAGAGACTCCAACAGTGTGGAGGGATTAATGGCATCTAAAAACTACAGCTGCAGCACAAGAGGACCTATTTATGTACATAGAGGATGCAGCACAAATAGCTGCTTCATTGGCCAGAAAAAGCATCTTACTTTGTGTGGATGTGAAAGTTGTTTGTGGTTCCTGTGTGCTCGTAGTCGTGGATAGTTGCAGCAAAAAGTGCCGCCATGACCTCCAACTCTGTCAGCCAGTGCTTGGTAGACACAACAAACACAACACACATCAGTCTATGACTATTTTGTACCATTAACAATGAAATTGTCACGATTGGGTTTACTGTACCACGAGGCCAGAGCGCAGCAGTAGGCAGTGCAGCGTCTGGGTGACATCGGCGGCGTGTACATGGCTGTGGTACGGGTTGTTGTGTTTGCAGTATCCTCGCTCCACGGCCGACAGGAACAGTGTCAGACTAGAGATGGGGATCTATACCAAATCAATGAATCATGTCAGGCCTGTGAGGACGGGCAATGGTTGTAGTCAAATTAGGCCTCCTGAAGGGTGATGTCATGATTCAGAGCTATAGTAAGATGTGTCCATGTGTCCAATCCCATCGACACAAACAAGTCCACCGTGTCTTCATGGACTGAATTACTTTACTGTAAGAGAACTAATATTCTTGGTTGGCTTGGTCTCAACTCAAAAATTCTAAAATTGCTCTCGATTACTCCAAGTCCCAGTCTTAACTTGATCTCAACTGCTCACATATTGTACTTAACTTATCTTGACTTCTTTAAAGTCTTGGTCTAAACTCCTCAAAGTTGTTGTCTTGCTTTGGTCTATACTCCCGAAAGTCTCAGTCAAAACTGGATTTTGACTCTTTTAAAGTCTTGGTCTTGAATCTGACTAAACTCCTAAAAGGCTTGGTCTAAACTCCTCAAAGTCGTAAGTGTTAAGATGGACTAAATTTCTCAAAGTTTTGGTCTTAACTTGTTGCCTGCTTCTCAAAATATTGGTGTCGACTACTTCAAAGCTTTGGCCTTAACTTGGTATCATCTGCTCACAGTCTTCTTGGTGTCAACTGCTCACAGTCTTGATCTTAACCTGGTCTTCACTTCTCACAGTATTGGTCTTAACTTAGTCTCAACTCCTCAAAGTCTTAATCTTAGTCTAAAGCCTGTCAGAATTTTTTTTATCTTAAACTGACCTCAAGTCTGTGAAGTATTTGTCTTGACACCTTCAAAGTCTTGGTCTCGACTTCGTCTCCACTCCTCTAAATCTCAGTCTAAACTACGCTAGTTATTTGCTCCAACACTCAAAGTTTTAATCTTGACTTTGTCTAAATTCCTCAAAGTCTTGAACTTACTGTAAATAAAGGCATCATATCAAAATCTTGCTATCAACCTAGTCCTCTTAACTTAGTCTGGACTCCTTCAAATTCTAGTCTAAACACCTCGAATTCCAGACTCAAAGTTGTGGTCTTAATTTGGTCTCAGTTCCTCAAAGTCATTGTTTGAATTTGGTCTGGACTCTTTCAAATTCTTAGTTTGAACTTGCTCTCAATTTCTCAAATTCTTGACCCAAATCCTCTTGGCCTTGCCAAAGTTTCAAAGACGCTCAAAGGATTGCATGTAAAGGTGTCTTTATATATTACAGACCTTAAAGCGGCTGTTGAGCTCATATCTGGTAATGAGCTCGAAGAAGAGCGTCTGCAGGGCGTGATCGGAGCTGGCTGCGTTCAGGGCAAATACGTCAAAACTCCAGCGGTCAACGTCCTTTGGAGACGGAGAAGGAAAGATGACGTCATTATGGGCATTTGTTTCACAAACACACAGTGAGATTCATTGTTGGCTTACCCTCAGACAGTTTACGACGGCTGCAGGTTGGTCGGGCATGGCGGCCGTGTAGGCCCTCTTGAACATTCTGGATAATGTAATGCAGTGTTTCATGTTGGGTTCACCTACAGTTCGCATGCTGAGACTGTGCAGCGACCTCATCTCAGGAGGTGTTTATATAAATCCTCAAAGTCCCCGTACACATTGGGAAGGATGTTTTCATGAGAAAAGGGGGCCAATGTTTTACTGTCCATTGCTTGCTGCTGACTATGTCCTCTGCAATGATTGCGGTTGTGTGGATCACCTCATTGTGAAATGCTTCACATTTACAATCTTCATAGCATCGCTAACTACTGCTTAGTCTACTCTGTTTTACAACCATACACCGACAGAATGATAAGCCGGAATCAAACTAAATCATGACATGCTGAAGAAAGTCTGAGTCCAGAATTCAAAACAAAACAAAACAAATGGTGTCATACCTCTCCACAAATATCCCAGCCTGCACAGCATGCACGATGCTACGGAACTTGGGCTTCTCATCCGTACGGCGCCCAGGTCGTCTTGCTCTCTGAGTAAACGTCGACGCCAGCCAGTCGGTGACCTCTGCAGGCACACCATCCGACTGAAGCTGCTGGAGGTCGTCTTCAGACTCTAAGCACTGCCTAGCACACAGACACACACATACAAAAGAGTTTTACAGTAGAGGGGTTAACATCTTTTTACACTTTTGTGAATGAGATATGTAAAGGTGCCACTGCGACATGACATTTTATGATCAATAAAGTTAAGGGTGTTTGCTTTTAACATATTAATAGTACAGTGGTTAACTTCTTTTTACGTTTGTATGCCAAATGTTATTAATGAAATGAATAATCTTACATTAATATCAATACTGACATAAATAAATACAGTAATATATTATATCATTAATAATTGATTTTCTATACCACTTCTGCTCACTAGGGTCGTGGGGGTATGCTGGAGCCTATAATAATTATAATGTGAATAATAATAGTAATAATAGTAATAATAATGTCAATTTGAAGTTGATAAAAATAATGGGAATACTTACAATACATAATAGGATTTATTTAGGTAATAAAAATGATAAAATAAATTATAACATAATAATAATAATAATGTAAATATTAATGTTAATACAAATATGTATAATACTTATCATGTATACATATACTTGGCTACTATGTATACTTATAATATAAATAATATAATATAAATAGTATAAATATAAATCATATAAATAGTGTATATTGTAATGTGGGTTTATGAATGTAATACAATGTCAATAATGACGATCTTCCAATAATCCCAAAGTAAACATGAAAAGATTGACGTGTTGATCATTTTTGAAAGAAACAAAACAGTGTTACGTTATTGTACCTTGTTCCATCGAGATAAACAGCCTCCAGCAACGATGCTGTGACATCCAGATTCCTTTTGATCTCCTCAAAGTCAACATCTTTCTCCTCCAGCTGCTTCAAGATGCTCCTCAGCCTGAAAACCATTCAAAATCATTTCTTTGTGGTCAAACGCAAACATAATGCCTGTGCCCATCTAATGTAGCAAACTGAGATTATATACTGTATAATGAAGTTGTATTGGGTTTGATTTACCGTGGGTGTGTTGTTGACTTGTCTGTTTACACTGTAGTCACAGTGGCAGATATCCTAATCAGATCTGAATTGGGCCACATGGGAGCCAAAAATGTGTCATTGTGTCACTTAAACCTTGTAGTGTAAATCCGGCCTTAAAAGAAAACTGCCCTTTTTCATCCACAATCCTTATGTGAGACATGAACACATACGTCTTTCTCTTTTCTGTGTGCGCCATTTACATATAATGTGACATGCGCATAACTAAGCTACAGCAACATTGTTATTATTATAATTATTAACACTGTTACGCAAATCGAACTATGTTACTGGCGCATTGACACTCAGCCATAACACACCGGCAAGCTGCTAGCCTGCTAGCAACTAGCTTCACCACAGACTCAGCCGCAGCGCCTCAGACCACTACAAAAAAGGTAAGGCTACATATTTGAGCTAACACCACTGCTGCTGTGTTTTTATTTCTATGTTTGGAAAAGTTAACGCGAGGTGAAGGCGTTTGTTTCTATGTTGCTACGTAAAATCAATGCGCCGAGTACTTTGATGTTCCGGTAATGCTTAGAATGGCCAAAATACGGTAAAATACTGTAAGTGTTACATGTTATCATGAATGTACTACATGGTCGCAGCATGTATATAAAACCATAAAATGTTGTTGGAGGTTTTTGGATGTGTTTTAACAGCGTTCTTTGTAGGTGGCAAAGGTGTGTCTCATCATGTGCAGTACTGAGCTGTCTGTTTTTATCTGGTTTTATATCTTTAGAACACACAGAAAAGAGAAAGATATATGTTCCTGTCTCACACAAAAATGTTGTGGATGATGGGCAAAATTCCAACAAAAAGTGCAGTTTTCCTTTAAAGGCACCTAGCAAGGAAAATGGAATGTGCAAACTGAAATCACGTGTGATCAAATTGATTTTCAGGGCAAATGAGGTCCTTGCCAACTTTCATGTGGAAGACATTTTCATGCCAGTTCGTCCTAAAAAATGCCAGCGGCAAAAGGGCATCAGGGCTGCCAATCTTTCCATGAGAACACAACTTTTCATGGTTTGCCTCTTATGTAAGGAACGCTTAGTGTTTTAAAAGTCGGCCTCCTTCTCTTCTGATCTGAGAATGGATGTTGCTGCTCGGGCTGCCCAAATAAGGGCGTCATTAATCACCACTAATTGCAAGCACACACCACGCAGGGATCATTTATCTAATGGCTAAATCTCCAAAAAGCTTCAGCAGGTTGTTGGATTCTCCATGAGAAACCTCATCCTCTGTTTACACAAGTGGATTTATCCTCTCATTCCATTTGTAAAACAGTTGACTTGCCAGTGCGATACTGGTGTTGAAGCGTTGCCAGGCCGCGCCATGCCGGGGGGATGCGGTCCAGCGCTTACAGCTTTTTCTTTTAGCGTTTATCACTGCTGCCGCTGCCTTTTAGAAAGCTGTCAAGCCATAAAAATAGCAAGCATCTGAATGTCACCACTCACTTTGACTGTGCAGATAACTCTTCTTGTGGCGGCAGAAGAGACTTTTGACAGATCTTTTCCAGGAAATGACTCGTCAAGAGCACTTGTGGACTTTTGTTTATAGACGTCAATGACAAATCTCCCTTTTGGCCAAGACGCTGTAGTAAGTACACAGTGTAGTGTCGCTATGTTTTACTACATGCCTACTAGCCTGCAAAAGTCTTAGCGTGTGCACTATTTCCTCACTCTTTCAGTGTTTCTGCTGGTTTTAAGAAACATTAAAGAGGCCAGAAACTATATTTGGGAACGTAAAACATGATTTCTTTCAGTCAATCAGCGCTGATAATCATGAAAAACACAGAAATTGTATTGCAAAACTGAGAACATTGGGTAGTGTGAAAAAGTGTTTGCCCCCTTCCTGATTTTTTTTGCATGTTTGAAATGTTTCAGGTCATTATACAAATTTAAATATTAGTCAATGACAACACAACTGAACACAAAATGCTGTTTTTAAATGAAACTTTTTATTATTAAGGGAGAAAAAAAATCCAAACCTACATGGCCCTGTGTGAAAAAGTGATTGCCCCGTGAACTTAAAAAGTGGTTGGGCCACCCTTAGCAGCAACTACTGCAATCAAGTGTTTATGATAACTTGCAATGTGTCTCTTACAGCGCTGTGGAGGAATTTTGGCCCACTCTTCTTTGCAGAATTGTTGTAATTCAGCTAGGGTTTTCCAGCATGAGCCGCTTTTTTAACGTCATGCCACAGCATCTCAATAGGATTCAGGTCAGGACTTTGACTAGGCCACTCCAAAGTCTTCATTTTGTTTTTCTTCAGCCATTCAGAGGTGGACTTGCTGGTGTGTTTTGGATCATTGTCCTGCTGGAGAACCCAAGTTGGTTTCATCTTGAGGTCACAAACAGATGGCCGGACATTCTCCTTCAGGATTCTTTGGTAGACAGCAGAATTCATGGTTTCATTTATCACAGCAAGTCTTCCAGGTCCTGAAGCAGCAAAACATCCCCACACCATCACACTACCACCACCATATTTTACTGTTGGCATGATGTTCTTTTTCAGAAGTGCAGTGTTACTTTTATGTCAGATGTAATGGGACTCACACTTTCCAAGAAGTTAAACTTTTGTCTCGTGAAACCACAGAGTATTTTACCAAAGGCCTTGGGGATCATCAAGATGTTTTCTGGAAAAATTGAGACGAGCCTTAATGTTCTTTTTGCTTAGGAGTGGTTTTCATCTTGGAACACTGACCTTAACTTAGGCCAGTGAGGCGTGCAGTTCTTTGAAAGTTGTTGTGGGGTGTTTTGTGACCTCTTGGATGAGTCATCATTGCGCTCTTGGGGTAATTTTGGTTGGCTGGCCACTCCTGGGAAGGATCACCACTGTTCCATGTTTTGGCCATTTGTGGATAATGGCTCTCACTGTGGTTCGCTGGAGTCCCAATGCTTTAGAAATGTCTTTATAACCTTTTCCAGACTAATAGATCTCAATTCATCTCAGTGAAGTCATGTTTTAACATGGGGGCAATCATTTTATCACATAGGGCCATATAGGTTTGGATTTTTCCCCCCCTTAATAAAGGCCCTGTCACACCTTGACGATTTAGCCAGCTTACGCCAACGTATGAAAAATTTGGCCAATATGCTGGCGTACGTCGACTAAGTTATGGGTAAGTTTTGTATATGTTAACAGCACGCTGAAGCACGCCGGCATACGTCGTGGTACGTCCAAGTCGTCTAAAAATTTGGTGCATGAACCAAACTTTTTGACGTATGTCAACATATGATTCATACGTCCCGCATCCACGGGCAATAATTTATGCGATCGTTGACGCCCGTTCACACACGTTATTTGTAAGTTACGCAAGTCGTAGTACGTCAACATACCTTGAGACAAAACTGTGTCTTCTTGGCAAGCGTTGGCTGAGAGGAGATGGAGGCTGTCGTGTTTGCGTGTTCGCGTTGACATACGTCGAAAAGTTTTGTGCACGCACTAAATTTTTAGACGACTTGGACGTACTGTGACGTATGCCGGCGTGCTTCAGCGTGCTCTTAACATATACAAAACTTACCCATAACTTATTCGACGTACGCCAGCGTATTGGCCAAATTTTTCATACGTTGGCGTAAGCTGGCTAAATCGAGAAGGTGTGACAGGCGTTGGGCATTGGGCATAAGTTGTGAACGCTGGCAACACGCTACGCATTCGTTGATATAAGTTGTCTATAGGTTATAGAAACGTTCTATATGAGTTACTAATATGTCATGTATACGTTGAACTCGTTATGAATACGCTATGTATACGCCCAAAATTGCAAAAAAAACGTCGGCAGTTCAACGTATGCCATCAAAATGATCACGTCAGGCATGCGCTGGCTAAATCGTCCAGGTGTGACAGGGCCCTTAATAAAAAGTTTGATTTAAAAACTACATTTTGTGTTCAATTGTGTTGTCATTGACTAAGATTTTTAATTTGTTTGATGACCTGAAACATTAAGTGTGACAAACATGCAAAAAAATAAGAAATCAGGAATCACGCCACTATATATGGAAGAGTCTGATCATATACTTAAAATATTCAGTTTTGCAAGCATTAAAATTAGTGTTTGATACATTTTAACAAATGGGAACAATACAAAATTAAAGATCAAAAGAGGAGTAACAATTAAACTCACAGTGTTCATGACAAAGTCAAATTTGGAGTTATACCGCACAGTAATGCCTTTTTTACATGGTTAATTGGTTTGAGACCCGACCGTGATAAGTTAATTTCTGCAAAGGTATTTGTAAATGGAAAATGTAGTTAGAACATTGAAAACCTGTTTACGACCTTCTAAATACTGTTTTTAACATTATTAGAGCTACCTACCCTTGAAATAACACCCTTATAGTCACATTTACACTCATATTCCCCAATATAGTAGACATAATAAGAGAAATTAAGACATAATATAGGCTCACACGATAACATTGTGATAATTCCTTGTTCTTCCTTGTTTACTACCAGTTTCTGGACAGTATTTTTTGCGGCGGCTGTTGTCTCATCAATGTAACATTACTGACACCTAGTGACCAGCGTATACTACATATCATCACAACATCTTTAAAATGTGTCTTCTGAATGCCTTAAATAATGTATTTGTATTTTACTTCATTTAGCCATTTTTATGTTTGAAAATTTAGGCAAAGAGTACGTAAAATTTGCTTACATATGCATATTTTTAAAACTAATATTAGGCCATATTCAACCGCAAAACAGAGATGATTCATTATAAATATATTTCTGAAAAATCATGTTAGAATAAAGCCGCAAAATCCGAAGCTCTGTCAGTTCAGCTCATGAAAAATGGGAGCAAAGAAAAGTAAACAAATAAAAAGTAATTTCTTTATTTTGACATCAACTTCAGCGGAGGCCCAGGATCTTTAAAAAAAAAATAGATACAATATTTTAAAACTGATGAGCACACTTTGACTCAAATTAAGGCCAAATTTGGAGTTATAGTTATATATTTTGTGTTGAATGTATCTTTTATATGAAAATATTAAAAGATATTAACCCAAAGATATTAATCACCTATTTTAACACTTGCTAAATTATTTGAATGATTATTTTGTAATTTCTAGCTAATACTTGACACTCAGTCATCAAATAAAAATCAATTTTAACTCCAGATTTGGCCATTGTATTAATATTTTTTTTACTTAACTTCATCTGAAATTAACCTAGTAATTATTAGTAGTATTAGTATAGTATAGTATAGTATACTAGAGTACAGTATAGTATTAGTAAGTATTGATAACACATCTCAATACATCTCGATCTCAAAAATCAATCAGTAAAAAGCATTATGAGTAAAGCATAAAGACATAAATATGTAAAAATGGTGGTCTTTTTTAACACTGGTACATGTATGCTGTACATTTTAACTGTATTATCACGTATTTATAAATGATTACAGACCTACGGTGAATGCGATGTGTTTTCTACAGAAAAAACAGCCTATTTTCAGAGAAACAAAATACATTTTGACAAAATATTAACACCACTTATTACAGCTTTTTGTCACGTTTTTGCATGATTTCCAGCTAAAATGTACCTATTCAACAAATAAATATTCACTTTAACTCACAATGTGGACAGGTTTTAGCTTCTTTGTGCTTATTTGTTTAGGTCTGCCATACCAAAAGTAAGGCCACGTACACGACTATCAAATTTTGGACTTTGACCAGCAGACGCAAACACATCAAACCAAAACCAGACTGCATTTCCTTCCCACCAGAAGAAGCATGAGTAAGTAAGTCAAGTGTTCCTGTAACAACTTGGACTGGCAAGTGTTGCTGCTAAGTATAGGCAGAGTGGTCAACACATGACATGCATCAAATGCAGGTTTGCGCAAAGTGTGTTCAGTAGAATCCAAAACAAAACTGCTCCTAAAGCAGAAGAGTATTTCATTACAAAGTCCTGATGTGATGTCTGCATGCTGTTGTCCTCCAGAATCGCAGCAGCAAAGTTCTTACCTATTGATGGGCATCTGCAGACGTTTCTTACGGATTCGCACCAGTTCAGCCATCGCGCACTCAAACTGTGCCCTGATGGACCCCAGAGTTTCCCCAAAAAGGCAAAAACTATTAAAAAACAAGAAATATTCTAGAGCACAAAAAGCAACAAGGCAAACTTGTGGGTCCTGAGAGAGAACTTGTGTTTCTCCCTCCTCCCCACCCACTTCTGGGGGGACCTACTCTACTTCATTCTGATTGGCCCAGACTGTGTCACAGTGTGTGTGCGTGCGCGTGTGTGTAAATGTATGTGCTATGAGCATCTTTGTCAGTGTGTGTGTGTAGGTGTGTGTGCACAAGTGTGACTGAGTTGACCTCACTGATGAAGTGTTGACTGCGAGCCTTTCAAGCACTGTGTACTTAAATCCCAAACGAGAATTTTTCCAGCGCGGCCACAAATCAGGGCCACAGAGACAGCCTTTCACTGAAACCCACCGGAGTCACCCCTACTCGTAAACAAAGCCTGTCCTCCGACAGCACCCACAACAGCGCCACAGAGGCAGCATCTTAAGAGGGTGGGGGTGGGAGGTGTGTGCTTATGTAATCCTTTTTTAAGTTTAGCTGAAATTAGCTAAGTAGTTTTAAAAAATATGTTTTTCTTTATTTTTCTCAAGCTGCTGCACATTCCCTTAAGTCCTCAGCTCACACTTTAAACAAATGGCTGCCCTAGATTATTGTTATTATTATTAAAATGTAATATCTCTAAACATTTCCAGCTAGCTACCTATTCATCAAATAAATATCCCCTGTAGCTGAAATTAGCTAAAATATAATATATATATAAAAATATCTAAAACACAAAAGCATCTGAAATTATCATTATTCAACATTTGGAAAAAAATTGTCGCAAATTGCAAATTGTGGATTTTTGGTCAAAAAAATTACATGTTTATGTTTTTATGCTACACCGTTAATGTTCTTTCGTCAACCTTTGAGATTTCGCACTTTGTTCGGCGATCCTTGAATGCACCATAGCTGAAAAAGTGAAACTGACTGTGTTTTCCGGACTATAAGTTGCTCCGGAGTATCAGTCACATCCGTCAAAAAATGTGTCATGAAGAAGAGATATATAAAAACAAATAAGTCTAGGAGTGTCATGGCTCCTAACAACAAATTTCACAAGAGAAGAAGACAAAGCCAGAGGGATGGGGCAATGTTTACACAAACAATAAAACAAACTAAAGCTACAGAAGCTGAAATAAGTCACATTTTTAAAGTCTATGGATGCAATAAAAACATACCTGTTTAATAAATGTCAAAATGTTCTCAAAGAAGACACTTTTAATATGTGACTTGACATCCGGATGCATCCCGGTGTGTAGAAACGTATCAAACAGCCATATTTTAACACCAAAACTTAATTTTTTGTATTGAAAAATGAATGAAAATAGACTAGAAATCATACGTGTGTATTTAGTCAGTGGCTAATTAAATTAGTGCTAATTAAACAGCACTGCTGTCTAAAATATAATACAGTGTTTCCTCGTTTATCACGGGGGTTCCCAAAATAGCCCTCAATAAGTGAAATCCGTAAAGTAGCCAAATTTATTGTTTACAATCATTATACAGTATGTTTTAAGGCTGTAAAATCCCTCACCATACACTTTATACACTTTTCTCAGGCATTAATGTTTTCTCACATTTCTCTCTTGTTTAAACCCTCTCAAAGTTCAAATTTCGCTTGAATTTGAATGATCAACCTACAAGGTTGTACACAAGAAATTAGTGTAATTAATGAATAATCATTAAGTGGCTCGTGTGTATTTCACTCATCTGACCGTGCCTCTTCGCCCTGGCGCCGTTCGCCTGCAGCGTTTTTTTATCCTTGTTCCAACATATTGCTCCTGCTGTCATATTTTACTCCTCTTCCTCGTCCCCCATGAACCGATGATTCAATTACTGTATTCCGTAACGGCGCCCTACAGCTGTGTAACTTCTGCCTTCCTTCACCATGTCCAGAAGTCCCACCATTTTTGTGATGGTTGGCTTCCTCTGCCTTTTGGGTGCAAAACATTTTGTCGACATTGTGGGTTTTGTTGGGGAGAAACCTTGCAACCATACAGAGTTCAGAGTCACAGCTTAGTGACACAAACAGTTAGCTTCTTCTGTTTCTTCTATTGTTTACAGTATTGGCAAGCAGCTCACATGGTTGGCTAGTTTGCTAGCCATGACCACAAAAAGAGACGGCACAAAGGAGATTGATTGACAATGGTCTACAGCCAATCAGGAAGCAGAAGACAATGGGCGGTACAGGCAGAAGAGACAGAATAAAGACAGTGAGACACTGCCTCGTGGTAAAGCACTCAACTTCAGACAATGTAATTCTTCTTAAAGGGCCAGGCTTGGCCTGAAACAGAGTTCATATGCTGTAAAAAAAAAAAAAAAAAAAAAAAAAAAGAACTAAAATTGGACAAAAAAATCTCTGAAACAGCAAGTCTGCGAAATGTGAACCGCGATGGAGCAAAGGAACACTACAGTAATCCCTCGTTTATTGCGGCTAATTGGTTGGCCTAACCGTGATAAGTGAATTTCCGCAAGATAGGAATCCTTCTCTATAAATTTAATATTTTCATAGTTAGAGCATAAAAAACCTGTTTACAACTTTCTAAATACTGGTTTAAACATTACTAGAGCCATCAGGACATGAAATAAAACACCCACAAGTAGCCCGTGTGGCTAAAAAGACAAGCAATTACTTTACAGTAAGAAAGTGCAGGAAGGTGGAACTTAAAGAGAAACACAAGTTGTAGCAGAGCAGACAAATTCATGCCGCCTGAGGTCATGAAATCCTTGATCATTTATAAATCCAAAAATTGGATAAAGGTGCGACATTGCAAGATTACTGGCAGACATTCATTTCTAAGTGAGTAATTTAAGTTCCATCAATAGCAGACAGCCATGTTTAGACTATGAGGGAAAAAACGTGTTTCATTTCACCAAATCGATAAGATCAGCTAAGGTTATTAAAGTTCTCCCTTTTGCTCTCTCTTTTTTTTAACAGTTCTATGTTTTCTATCCATGTCTCATCTTTTTATGGAGTTAGCGGAGGGCTTGTAGAGCAATGTGACTGGGGAAAGCCCCCTTGGTCCAGTCCTTCACCTCCCCCTCTGTGTTAGTACCACTTTGGCTCTCTGGGTCAGTCTGACTCTCATGCTCCCATGCTCTTTGACATTGTACAACATATCGCTAAAATGAAGAGAAGTCACATCAAGGCCTCACTCGAGGCTGGTTTTGTTTTCTCAAAAAGCAACCTGTGATGTCCAAGAAGGGGGAGTAAAGACACTCAGAAGAATTCCAAGTCAGGTTTTAAGAGAGATGCCCTCTGCCAAGCTTTGCCAAAGTAAAGATGAAATTATAATGGAGTCATCTGAGAAGGTTCTTCTGCAGGCTGGACGCTTTTGATGTTCTACTTTGCATATTTCCTTCCTCGTTGATTTGTCATCTCACACCAGCTAATCCAGCAATTCAAACTAAGTGGCAAACCACAGGAAAGATGAGTCATAGAAGCAGGTTTATCAGAACTGTATCTTTTGCACCCTAACCCAAACCCCTAATTTCAAACTATAACCCCTAATCTTAATTCAGTAATCACAACCCTAACCTTAACTCTGTAACAACCCCAAACTGTTATTCTAACCCTTAACCTGAACCATACACTAAGTTTACCGTAACCCCGATCACCTAATCCACCTCATTTTAACCCTAACCCCCAAGTCCCAACCCTCTAACTTTAACCCCTCACCCAAACCAGACCATTACCTCACTTTACTGTAACCTTAACCACTTAATCCACCTAATTTAACACTAACACTAACCCTCTAACTCTAACCTGAACATTCTCCCAAACCAAACCATACCATACCCTAACCTTACCATAGTCCTATCCCTAAATCTATTCCGAATCTTGCCTCTAAGCCCAACCACTAACCTTAGCCATCTAATCTTAAACCCGTAACCCTTGAATCCAAATTTCCATAGCACTAGTAGAAACATCATCCTAACTTTACTGTAAACCTAAACTTTAACCCAAACCTTAACACCTAACCCCAATCCTCGAACCAAACTCTAACCCTACCATTTCCCGAACCACCTAACTCTAAATTTAACCCCCAATCCTAACCCTAGACCCTGACACTGACCAAACCTTCCTGTAATCTCTAACACTAACCATACCCTCACCCCAAACTGTAATCCTCATCCCTTAACCCAAAAACTGTACGCATAACTTTAATGCTCTAACGTTAACCCTACCCTAACCCTAACAACTGGTTCAGATTTTATTACCCTTCTCCCGACTGACTCCGACAAGAGACACTGGCTTCTTGTCAAATCATATTGGTCCCTCATGGATGTGACGCGTGTTTGTTCACCCCCTAAGTCCTTTCTGAAGACTACCTGCCCTTTTCCATACAGCTGCTGTAGGCTTTCTCCCTGATGGAGTCGTCAAACAAACTAGTGTTTGAAACAAGCCATCTGGCAATCAGGTTCTCCTCCTAATCCCGCTAAAAATGCTCTTATGTGACAGATCGTAAATAAATTTGCTCCAGACTTTATTGGTTTGCTATTTGGTCCAATGCTTCAACCCTTAGCCAAGTTCGATTCAAGAAGTCTCTGGTTTTTGTGTAGTCGTGTTTAAAGATGGCCATACAAACAAACCTCTTTCTGACGTTTTCTTACGTCGTAAACGTCTTAAAAAGCCACAGAATGCTGCTCCTTATTTAAGTTTAAGTTAAGTTTGTTTTATCTTTTAGTCCACTTGTCATACTACTTATCTTTTGGTCTCCCACGTGAGGATGATGAGTATGATGGAGGCTCACTCTCTAATCTCCGAGGGAGAAATTTGACTCTGCAGCGCCATAAATCACTTAGAAATGTTACAAGCCTCCACATGGGAACTGAACTTCCAAGAGGCCGAGGGTGCTGAGGGGGCATGAAAGGTGGTCTTTTTTGTTTTTACAATTCTACAATCCAAAATAGATTGCACCCAGTGGTTTTAGTGATGCTCAAAGTGTCCAGTTTGTGTACAAAAACTGTCAGTATCAATTGATAAAACCCCAAACCTATGGGGAGCTCCACATGAGAAGATTTAGCGGTACGTCGTATTCACACTTCAGTACATACCTCAGTTTTAAGGTCACGGTTTGGGTCATTTTCAGGACTGTATGGGAACAAAAGGCAAAACAATACAGTAATATTACAATATTTTCCTTTGTACAATTAAAATTTTATCTTAGTATAATGTGAGTTTAAACTGGTAAGACTATGACAGTTTTCTTGTAATATTACAACTTTATTGTCATAAAACTACAACAATTTTCTTCAATTCTTTGTTGTTGTAATGTTCCACCGACTTTTTCCAGTAATATTGCCACTTTTTTTCCTTGGACAATTACGACTTTATTGTTGGAAACGGTAACTTTTTTGGATAACATTCACTTTTTTTCTGCAATATTACCACTTTTTCACCCTTTATTTGACTGATTTGATCATACAATACGACCTTAATCTGGCAACAATACAACAGTTTTCTTGTAACATTACAACTTTATTGTCACAAGGCTACAACTTTGTCTTTAATTCTTGCAAAAAAATCAAATTGTATTTTTACCACTGTTTTGCCCTTTTATTCAAGCGTAATACAAGTTGACTTTAATCTGGTAAATATGCTATTACTTCATTGTTGAAAACTACTTTTTCTTTGATTCTTGAAAAAAATATACATTTTATTTTGGCGACATTGATTCCTTTTTTCAACGCACAATGACAACTTTAGCTGGTATAATGTGACTTTAATCCGGTAATATTATTACTAATTTCTTGCACTATTATGACTGTATTATTGAAAAGTTCAGCTTTCGCGGAGGATTTACTGGACTCGGCGGTCCGGTTGGGGACATTTGCCGCTTGCCGGGGAGATCGGACTTCGGCGTCTTGTGGACACAGAGCCTTGGGACTGTTCTCCCCGAATGTTACCAGCATGTAGGCTTTCCCACGAGGGCAAATAGCATCCTGTACCAAGTCTACAGCAACATGAAAGGTGCTTTGAAGGCTCTTCCAAGTCCCCATTTTGAAAAAGCTAATGTCTCTTCTGTTGTTGTTGCTTAATTTATTGTTATTAATGTTTCTTCTGTTCTTATTCATTTTCTTGTGTTTTTCTTTCTTTCTTTCTGCTGGGAGAATGAACAGAACAAGAATTTCATTGCACATCAGAACTACCTGTTCTACTGTGCATATGACAATGAAACTCTTGAATCTTGAATCTTTCAGTAACCAATTTATTGCAAACAAATATTAAAGTGAAATAGGCTGTTCATCAGCTGATCAAAAGTTTAAGACCACAGCTTAAAAAAAACTTGACTGAGGAGTGCATGAATAATGGGTTCACTTCACTGTGAAGCGCTATATAAAATCTAATGTTATTATTATCAGCATGTTTTTGTCTCACTCCATTTCTTCTTTTTGCATTTTGAAACTCTATTTAGAACCTTCTTAAGATCCAACAGTACAAAATGTAAATTTTTCAACTGGTCTTAAAATGTTTGAGGATTTTAGTGTAATTGGGTTAGTTAGCACTCTAGCATGATCCATATAGCCTCCAGCTGATATGACAAAGCTACTACCTTAGACTACCACAAGTGAACAATATGTTACTAGTATTATAGAAATAGAGTGGAAATACATCATTCATGGAATAAACACAAGTGAATGCTGCATCTTTGTAGCACTGCAGGAAGTAGCTCATGTTACTCAGAACTGACCAATTGGCTGCATTACAGAAATCATGTAGGTCATTTTATACGTTACCCGTGCAGTGTGCTCCTCCACGTCGCAACAATCAAGTGTCTATCCGGTGGTTCCCTGTAAATCTTGACAGCGTGTGTCATGACCTCTGTCTATCACTGCACGCCTGTGCGTTACTATAAATCCAGCATGTGTGTATACATTTACGTGCTTTATGTCAGCCTGTGCGGTTGCTTTGTGTTTACTCTCGCACATATTCTGTGCCTTTTCCTCTGTGTATGCATGCAGTGCGTGAGTGTGCGTGCGTGGGTGTGCTTGTGTGTGTGTTTGTGTGTGTGTGGACTCCTCAAAGGCTCACAACTAGTCAGCAGGAGAGGCTCTGCGTCACCAACACAATCAGCAGAGAGTCTTTATATCAGGACCAGAGTTTCCACCATTAAATGGGCGAAGTGTCTCGGGACAGGAACCACAATGGACCTGCAATAATAGTTCGCTTGCATGCAAGACGCAGTTATAACTCCCACCATGCTACTCCTCCAGTTCTACTGTAGGCATTAATAGCATTTTTATATGCTAGGTAAACATATTTGAAATAGGATGATAAACATTGTGAATAGACACAATGGTCATTAATATACAGAGTATACATATACACATTGATCGTATATTGTGTTTAAAATGTACTATATTTAACAAATAAAATAGAAAATGACACACTAAAAATAGCGTATTTTTTATTTTAGATTTTTTTTTTTTCAAAGCACTTCAGGTGAGGTTTTTAAAAAAAAAAAAATAAATTACCTGTTTAAAAAGTAAATACAGTAATTTTATTATGCCAAAAATGTTTTAGTTACCTACTAATTATTGTGTATTTTTTTTAAATAAATTGTTTTGTAAAATTGTGTTTTACTTGTGTAAAATCAATAAAAATAATAACATATTTGATTTAATTATCAAGATAAATAGAGCTTTATTTAATGTTTTTTTTTTTATTGCTTTGGACAAAATTTTACTGAATTACTGAATTCAATAATATTTTTGTGATACACTAAGTCCCCAACTTACAAACATCCGACGTGCGAACATTCGGAGATACGAACGCAAGCTGACTGGTCTATATTTTCATGTATTTTGCCTTGTAGTAACTCCATATTTATACTGCTACATGCTTGACCAGTAGAGGGCAGTGTGACACTGCTAATGGGACCAACAGGTAGAGGAAAAAGAGGAAGAGGAGAGAGGAAGGCTAAGTTGTAGTTGTAGGATGCAACCCGGACAGAGCGTGTGATTAAAGTTTATGAAGAGTTAATAGGCCTGTTTAATTCTACACCACCCACAGAACACTACCTCTTTTAGAAGAGTCTAACGATGATGACGATTTGTCCTTTTTTTCAATATCTCCTCCTCCACCACCGCAAAGACGTATGCTCGACCACTCCTCTTCAAAGGTAAATAACATTTATCATTACGTATTATTATATCATTTTTATTCTTGTTTTTTTCATTAATTATCCTTGTTTAATATTACTACTACATCCAAACTCATATTTACATACATACACATATACTGTATATGTATACACGTACATGTAGTACCTATATCATTGGTAATATAATTTTTTTTTTACTTAATAACAAATCGACTTGCGAACGGTCGCCTGGAACCAATTGTGTTCGTTGGTTGGGGACCTACTGTATTTACTGTAGGTATGAAAGACTGAGAAGTGAGGAGTGCTGCAACCTAAAACAATAAAACTGGCTATTTAGTTCACATAAAAATCCAAGTATTTTAATGACGTTCCTTTAACAAAATAAATACAAAATAAAGTAAGAGAAATAATGAAGTTCCTTTAATAAAGTACTTTTATTAAATTGTTTTAATCATGAAATCAATGCCTATTTAATGTCATACATTTTTTCTAAGTAGTCTAATAATGTTCCTTTAATACAATGATTCTCTACTGGTGGGTCACGACCCAAAAGTGGGTTGCGGGTCTTTGCCTGGGAAAAAAAAAAAAAAAAGTACAGTAATGACTCAATGTCTGCGAATGCACCACTCGTTCTTGTCTGGGCTGTTGGCTTGCTACACCGCTACGAGGTGAGTGCCATGTTTATAGGCGACTTTGTCCAACTTGAGTGGAAGGGGAATGACATGGAGCGGGGACTTAATGTGTTGTCATTCCGACACACAGCTGCAGATATCTGCTGGAGAAGAGATGAACCCCATAAAGAGAGAGACATCGACTCACCACTGCCAAGTTATTGCCCTCTAACACTCCCTGTGAATATAAGATATTTGAGAAGTTTGAGTTGAAAAATGTCCACAATTTGTTTTGCCGCTTGTCACTGAGGGGTGATGGTGGGTCCCGCAGCCAAACCAGGTGAGAACCACTGCTTTAACCCAAAGCAAAGACTCAGGAAAAAAGCAATTTAGCAACTTTTTAGCATAAGTGTGCACACGTGTGCAAAAACCCCTTCATAATACAGGTAACAGTGACGCGCAGTCAGCGGAGGCATGTGAGGCAGAGCCTCACCAGTCATGATGGAAAAAACAACTAATAATGATAACGTAAAGCAAATATTAATATTTGTCCGTTGAGCTGTATACTGAATGTATTTTCTGTACGAGTCCAGTTGTTTTTTAAAATGTTCTTAAGTAAGAATTCCTCAGTTTGCACATTTTTGGATCAAGTGAGGCTTCCGCGAGCGTGCCTGCCTACCGTCACACTGCACACTGAGTTGGATCATGGCGTCCGCCACTTTCTGTTTGTCAGCATGTCGTCAATAATATAATGTTGCAGAAACATTTACTATACACCATGACTTTCTACAGTATGTATAATTTATAATGTATATATTAAATATTCAAACTCACCATGAATTGCTCATACTTTTACAACAAAGCATCCCAACTTAGAGAAGGAAACACTGCATGTGACTTCATATACAGATAAAAGAACACAAATCTTTTCCAGGTAATAAAAAAAAAGCGAGATTGAGAAGTATTTGAAAACAATTTGAAGACATTTTAAACAAAAGTGAGTTTTTCTTGTTATCCTCTTAATTTAAATTTTTTTTTTTTTACTTTTTATAAACTCCTATGGAAATAATGTATGTTTTACATTGTTACTACTCCAGGTATGAAGAGTAAAGTGATGAGTTTTTGTTTATGATCAAATTAATTAATTTATCAAATTATTAAAACAAAAAAAATTAAATGAAATTCCTTTTAGTATTTTTTGTTTTTGTTTATAATAAAATGAATGCCTTCATTCATTCATTTTCTATGCTGCTTGTCGTCATTAGCATCGCAGGGGTAGGCTGGAGCTTATCCCAGATAACTTTTGTGCGAGAGGTGGAGTACACCCTGGACTGGTCGCCAGCCAATCGCAGGGCACATTTAGACAGACAAACAATTCACACTCACATTCATACTTATGGACAATTTAGAGCCTCCAATTAACCTAACAATTAACCAAATCAACCACAATGAATGAGTATTAAATAAAATGTATAAAAATGCATTTTTAAAATTATTTTCACGATTTTTACAAATTAATTTGATTATTTTTCTTACAAAATCCTTATAAGATAAAGATGAAGCCTCAAATGAAGCCAAGCCAAGAAATAATGATGAAATGGTTAACTGCTCAAGGAGGGAGGATAGATTTGGAGGGCAGAGAAAGGCGGAGGACGCCTGTAAGTAGATGAGGAACACATGTTGAATTGGGACCAAAAAGAAAACAAACTAAATATAATTATGATCTTTATTCATGGAAAAAATAATACACATCGGCATCAATGACTTTCCAGTCTGAAAATGCTTAGAAAACAAGCTGTTTTTTTTAATGGAGCATTATTGCAGAATCGACCTGACGCACGCAAGAATATGTCAAGATAATGAAAAACTCATGAGGGGTGATTTGAAACTAATCTGTTAAGATGGCAGAAAAGCACCACAACAACATGTTAAGAAGAGGGGTGTAGCGGTACATGGCTTCGTAATCTGATTTTTCCGTACGGCCTATTTGGTACCAAAGCATTTCCACAGTTTACACTTTAGGTGCAGGACAGGAAGTAGAACTGCCTTGTGATACAGTCACGCATCTACTCTGTAAACAAATACAGTGCAATATAGCCTTTGGCTAGTAGGAGTTGAGGTATGTACTGAACCGTGATTATGGCGTACCATTTACACCCCCTAGTAAAGCATATTTAATAAGGATAGTGATCATAAATAAGCCGGTAGAAACAGTCTTGGATATCATCAATGTAAACTTAATGCACATTTAAACAAGTATTATGGTAAATCAAGGTTACAGAAAACAAAGAATGTCTTCACCCAAGTGTGACGATGGTGGACTTGTACACTTCTCTGTAGGCGTTCCGGAGCAGGACGTATGGGAAGCAGCTCTCCAGCATGTCTTGGCTCAAGAACGGAGACTCCTCCACAATCTAAACAGATGACAAGTTATGTTGTTTTTAATTGGTGGATCCATCCATTGTTTTTCCTTTGTTTACTTTAATGTCCCATTTTTCTATGCCGCTTATCCTCATTAGGGTCGCTGGGGTACGCTGGAGCCAATCCCAGCTGCCTTCGGGCGGGGTACACCCTGGACTGGTCGCCAGCTAATCACAGGGCACATATAGACAAACAACCATTCACACTCACATTCATACCTATGGACAATTTTGAGTCTCCAATTAACCTAACATGCATGTTTTTGGAATGTGGGAAGAAACCGGAGTACCCGGAGAAAAACCACGCACGAACGGGGAGAACATGCAAACTCCACACAGAGATGCCCAACAGAGATTGGAACCTAGGTATTCCCGATCTCCTGACTGTGTGGCCAGCATGCTAACCACTCGGCCGCCGTGCCCCTCGTTTTTGATGTTTGTTGAATTTATCAGTGGAATGTGGGTTTAGTGCCACTATGTTACAAGGCAATTTCATGGTTGGCCTACCTTGTGTAGAAGCAGATAGATGGACTCTCTGTTTTTGCTCTCAGGTTTCTCCATGTTTTGTCCCATCTGAAGCAGACAGGAAGATGCCAACTGCGTGCGAGATAGACACGGGTCAATGAAACTGCTGGAAGAATTTTTTGAAAAGTGTATTATACTTAGATTCTGGTGCACAAATCGTTCATTTCAAAGAATCAATCATTTATTTTTCTTTGAAGTATTTTATTCAGCCATTTGTCTTTGCACACATGCATAGGTCTTGCCTTAGGTTCAAGTACTTCGGGGTCTTGTTCACGAGTGAGGGAAAGCTGAATGGTGAGATCTGCAGTAATGCGGTCGCTGTACCGGACCGTTGTGGTGAAGAGAGAGCTGAACTGAAGGCAAAGCTCTTTTACCGGTCAATCAATGTTCCCACCCTCACCTATGGTCATGATCTTTGGGGCGTATCTTGCGAAAGAGCAAGATCGTGCCTACAAACGGCTGAAATGAGCTTCCTCCGTAGGGTGAGGAGATAGGGTGAGGAGCTCTGTCATGCCTCCTGGACGCCTTCCTGGTGAGGTGTTCCTGGCATACCCTAGGGTAGACCTAGGGCACGCTGAAGTGATTACTGTACATCTCACAGCTGGCCTGGGAATGCCTCAGTGTCCCCCCCGGTGGTACTAGAGGTGGTAAGGAAGTCTGGACTTCCTTACTTAGACTCCTGCACCCGCGACTCAGACCCAATAATCAGAAGAAAATGGATGAATAGATGTATCTAACAGACCAGCTTCAGTAATTTTGTTGTCTTGACTACAATGACAAGAAAGCTTTGCTATATGCTCAAGTCTTTCAAATCTGAAAAAAAAAATTAATTGGTGCATCTTGTTGGTTGCTGTGGTAGAAATCAGGTTAATACTGCCATACTTTTATTTCGAAGCTTACTTTGCACTGAACAGGAAGTCACTGTGTGCATGCTGTGTAGCTAGACAGTAGTTACTGTATGTTGCTGTTGTTCCTTCATGATGCTCAGTGATAATATTATACTACACGCCACCCATTTTTAATAGAAATGGCCCATTTGGGTCTCACATTTTATGTCAACAAAAGCTGTCATCCATGTATGTCAAGACGTTATTATGCACTGACATCTGTGTCAACTATCCGGATGTGGCTTCAGTCGCCATTGTTCACTACTACTTCACACGAAGCTACTTTAGTTTTAGACTTGTAAGTCAAAAGCTCAGCCTTCAGCCTTAATTTTATTAAGTAACAACAGACTTTTATTGCAGGTTTGAATTATCTCACAACAGGCACAATAATCCCTAATATATATTCCCCAATATCCCCCGGGGAACACATTTATAGCAATCGCAAGTCCGAATTATTTCTTAAATGGCTTATTTACTCTTATTATGTCTACTGAATTGGTTAATACAAGTGTAAAGGTGACTATAGGGGTGCTATTTTATGTCTAGAGGGCTCTAGAAGTTTGTAAACAGGTTTCATATGCTTTAACTACAAAAATATTTCATTTATAAATAAGGCATCCTACATCGTGGAAATTCACTTATCGGTTTAGAACCAATTAACCGCAAGAAACGAGCGATTACTGTATTTGACTGTATTTTTAAAAAAAATTCAATAATAACCTTTCCTGGTAACTAATTAAATTTATTAATTAAATAATTACATTTATTTATTTTTAAGCCATTTGCCCAACATAGACGGTTGTCGATATAAGCAGGCACCACTGTACCAGGGGCTAAAATGTCAACGCTAGATTCTTAATGATTTTGAGTGATGAAGCCCAAGATGGCTGAGGTAGCTGAGGCTTAAGATCAAATGGAGGGATGCTCCTTATGACTTTAATCCCTGTCACAATTTGAAATCATCTTCAGAGTATCAGGGATTAGTGCTAATCTCATCAAAGTAAGAACCCCGTTGACTTTTTTTTTTTAATAATGCTGTCCACAGAATTCCAATGGAAGTTAAATTGGTACATCACCAGTTTAAAGTCACGGATTTCTAATCTCATCTAACCCATTTCTTTCTCCCCATTGGATGCCAGTTTCTTGGGAGTATGCCTGGGTCAAAGGTGGTATCAGTGCACCATTTGGGCAGTGTTTTATTTATTTCCACACTGCTAATTTGTGATCCATTCAAATATTTATCAGAGTCAATGTCGACGATGTACTCACCAGCAGAAACTCTTTCAGATGCTGCTGGATGTTCTTGTTCTGCACCGTGAACATAGCCGCAGCAAGTTGGTTGACGGCCAACGCTAAACAGTGGATGTTGTTGTTGTGGCCTGACAGAAAGAAACATACAACAAAACATGACAAACGTGAACAACAAAGTGCATGCTGTAACTTTAAGCACAGAGAGGATGTTTTTTTTTATTTAAATACTTTGTTAATGATCCGTAACGCATAAGAGGAAGCATGCTGGGCTGATTTCCTCGTTTAGAGCATGCCAATGGAAAATAGAGAGTAAATAACACTGTTTGCCGCTTTGATAAAACAATTTGCTGCTCTTAATGTTGCCGTCGAGACTTGGAGTCAAATAGCTGGGGCCAGCACATGCCAGCAGTTGCTGTGTTGATGTACGTCAGGCTATGTCGTCTGTAAACAAACGGCTCTCTGCACACAACGTGGTTCTCATTAGGCAACACGCTTCAGGCTGAAAAGTATCAAACGCACGGATGTTAAACCCACCCAGTTCTCAGGATGGGACAGCTTTTCGTACACTCACGGGACACACTATTAGGTACACCTGTGCAATCAAGCAGCTGTGAGACCACAGACCTGTATGAGGGGATATTAGGGCCACAATGAATGTGAAAAAATATACAAGAATTAAACTGTAATTTTGCAAGAAAAAAAGATAGAATGCTAAAAAAAAAAAACAAAGTCACAAAATGTGGGAAAGGGCATATTTTTACCAGAATAAATATTATGCGAATCATACTAAAATTATAAAGTTATAAAGCATATAGAAACATTTTTATTATTTATTTATTATTATGTATAAGAATATATATGAAATTATGCTATTCTGTGAATCATCACCTTATCGTGGTGGAGTGTTCCTCGGAGCTATGTTGTCCAGGGCTATAAGTCCCTGGTAGGATCTCCCAAGGAAAACGGACAAAGAGTGATTCAGAAGACCCTATGAATAAAACAAAAGGAAGGACCGCAACTCGCCCGGGCGTGAGACACCGGGGCCTCTGGAGGCAGGCCCGGGGGAGGGCCTCGCAAGATCTTCACTCGTGGCACCCGTTCAAGTCCAGCCCAAAGAAGCCACACGGGCGGCAAGCATAGAGGTTCGGTGTAATATGCTTTGGACGGCAGTTTAGGGTGAGCCTTGGCGTCCTGGTCTTAGGCTGTCAAATCTGGTTCTTGGGACATGGAAAGTCACTTCTCTGGTGGGAGCTCAAGAGGTTGATGTTGCAAGAGGTTGAACCAGTACGGTGTAATGTTATTGGACTTCTGTGCGAACCACAGTTTGTCAATAACAAACACCATGTTCAAACATAAGAATGTCCAGAAGTGTTCTTGGTGCCAGGACACCTAAGGCCGCAGGTCTATGACTGACTTTATAATGATATCATCAGACCTACGTCCGCATGTTTTGGACACGAGGGTGAAGAGAATGGTTGAGCTGTCAACTGATCACCTGGTGATGAGTTGGATTAGATGGCGGGGGAGAATGCTGGACAGACCTGGTAGACCAAAACGTGTTATGAGGGCGTGCTGGGAAAGTCTGGCAGAGTCTCCCATTCATCGAGTCTTCATTCAACTCTCACCTCCGGCAGAGCTTCGCCTGCATCTCGGGGAAGGATGAGCATGTTGAGTCAGAATGGGCCGTGTTTCATGCCTCCATTGGACGGCAGTTTAGGGTGAGCCTTGGCGTCCTGGTCGTAGGCGGTCAAATCTGGTTCTTGGGACATGGAAAGTCACTTCTCTGGTGGGAGCTCAAGAGGTTGATGTTGATGTTGCTAAGGCAGTTGATTGGGGCTGCGGCCGCAAGGTGGTCGGTGCTAGTCGTGACGGAAAGCCTTGAAGAGGTTCTGGCAAACCATCCGACACCTCAGAATGGGGAAGCAGTGCCACACCGTTTACAGTGGGGACAGAAGCCTGCTGACCTCAACTGAGGATATAGTCGGGTGGTGGAAGGAATACTTTAAGGCCCTTTTCAATCTCACTGACATACCTTCCATGGAGGAAGCAGAATCTGAGGACACGCACGCGGACGGCTCCATCACTGTGGCTGAGGTATCTGAGGTACACTCAGATACAGTCCAGTGGCAAAGCTCCAGGGGTGGACAAGTTCCTCAGGGTTCTGGATGTTGAGGGACTGGCTGACATGTCTCTTCAACATGGAATGGAAGTCTCTGGATTGGCCCCTTTTCAAGAAGAGTGACCAGAGGGTGTGTTCCACCAATAGGGGGATCACACTCCTCAGCCTCGCTGGGAAAATGTCTATTCCAGAGTGGTAGTGAGAAGGGTACGACCGTTAGTTGAACCTCGGCTGCAGGAGGTACAATGTGATTTTCATCCTGGTTGCAGAACACTGGACCAGCTCTACACCCGTGCAAGGGTACTGGAGGGCACATGGGAGTTTTCCCAACCGGTCTTCATGTGCTTTGTGGACTTGGAAAAGGCATTCGACCATGTCCTTTGTGCTGTCCAGTGGGGGGCGCTGCAGGAGTACGGGATTGCTGGTGCGCTACTACACACCATTCAGTCCTTGTTCAACAGGAACAGGAGCCTGGGTCGTATTGCCAGCAGTAAGTCAAGCCTGTTTGCGGTGAACGTTGGCCTCCACCAAGGCTGCCCTTTGTCACCGATTCTGTTCATAATTTTCATGGACAGAATTTCTAGGTGCAGCCAAGGCATCAAGGGAGTCCAGTTGGGGAGCCTTACGTTCTTGTCTTCACAGATGATGTGGTACTGATGGCCTCATCGGGCTGTCACCTTCAGCGTTTACTTGGGTGGTTTGTGAAGCTTCTGGGATGAGACTTGACAACTCCAAATCCAAGGCCCTTGTTCTCAGTCGGTTTGGATCAGCGCAGCATCTGCAGTAAATGCAGTCGCTGTACCGGACCGTCGTGGTGAAGAGAGAGCTGAGCCAGAAGGCAAAGCTCTCAATTTACCGGTCGATCTATGTTCCCGCCCTCACCTATGGTCATGAGCTTTGGGTTGTGACCGAAAGAATGAGATCGCGGATGCAAGCGGCTGAACTGAGTTTCCTTCGTAGGGTGGCTGGACTCACCCTAAGAGATAGGTTGAGGAGCTCGGTCATCCGGTTGTGTTTTTGCCCCCACGACCCGGACTTGGATAAGCAGAAGAAAATGGATGGATTTAAAATATTATTTAAATTTGTATTTTTAGGAGAATATAAAAATGTACAACAATACAAGTTGTAGTGACTTGAAATATCACTGCTGTGGGTTTACAAGAAAACGTGATAATGTTAGGAGAAAGAAAGTTGTGGTGTAATGAGATAAATGCTTTTATTAATAAGGAGCCTAGAATAAAAGTTTATTTTTATAAGAATTAAGTGCTAATGTGAGAGAAATGTAATGTTAGACAATTATTGTCGTTAATGAGAATGGGATTGTAATAGTACATAGAAATAGTCATAAGATTCAAGAGAGTTTTGTTGTCATATGCATTTGCATAATGTTACTACATTTTCTGGACAAGTCGTTGACATTTTGTAGAATCTGTTGGAAACTTGTCCTGTATTTTTTTCCAAGTGCTCTGATTTGTGGAGTTATATGCACAAATGCCGAAAATGGCCTTGTCTCTCAATGTTAAAGAATCCTTTAAAAAATTCCTGGATCCAGACGGTGATCCGGATCACTCCCAAAATGTAGGCAGTTCTTCCATATCCCATTTCCGACAAGTCCTGAAAATGTCATCCAAATTCATTCCGACCTTTTCAACTTATTTTGAACACAAACAAACAGTTAAAGGCTGGCAGAAACATAACCTCTGCGCTGTGCTTGCGCTTTGTGCTGCGCTTGGCGGAGGTGAAAAAGTTATAACGTTACCAAATGAAATTTTGAGTTAAAAAAAAATAGCGTTGTCATGTTACGATAAAGAAATCGCAATTATGACAAAATTATAAATTTGGTAAATAAAGAATGTAAAGTAGACATTTCTAAACTGTTTCATTGTTTATGAAAATTAGGCTCATGTGAGCCTCAGATATCCTCAGCTTAACGCACAGTGTTTCCCATACATTTATTTATTGGTGGCAGCCAACCACACAAACATATAGATAAAAATGAATTTATTCCACTTTATTGTTATAAAAATATGACCGTTACAAATTCTTCCTTTTGTGGCCACTGAAGATAGACAAAATAAATGATTACCTCCATGCTCGCGGCTGTAGGAAGAGTTAGGGTCCAGGGCCAAACTCGGCAGAGACACTGCGATGTAGACGAGGAGCAAACATGACAGCTTGTACTCCTCGTCTATGGACGTGTTATCTATAGATTTAAAGCATAGAAGCCAGTAGAGTACACAGTGCAGAGAAGCATGGCTACAAGTTTTTTTTCTGTCCACCTGTCTGCATGCTGCTGATGGCTGAGACCAGGGCCGGCTCAATCTCACAAGTCATACCTGCTGCAGAGGCGAGCTCGAAGACACTCAGAGTCACCTGGAAACACAAGAACCGCGTTCGTTCCGTTGAGCTGTGTTTAGCCCTGTTTGTGCTTTTATTTTGCCAATTGTTCAACTTCCTGTTTTTGTTCCCATTGCTGGGTTGCACGTGACATCACATCTGGTTGCTGTTGTCACAGGCTCAAGCAGATGGGAGGAAAAATAAGCGTATTCGTAGCTAGAATTCCCAACAACAAAAAGCTAACTCTTCATGTAAATAACTCCCCTATGATTCAACAAACCGCCAATATCACACCTGGTCTGTGAAAACAAACATTTTCATCTGCTACATTTATTGTGTCTGACGTGGAAGACAAGCTTTCACGACTGTTTGATCGCCTTGTTTTTAACCACAGTGGAACCTCGGTTAGCGTCCTCCTCGGATAGCATGTTTTTTGGTTAACGTAGAAAATTTATGCCACAATTATGCCACGGTTAGCTTAAAATATAGCACGCATCTTGTCATGTTATTAATACACTGTGTCTGTATGTCTGTATCTGTATTCTTAAAATCTTTTTTTTTCTTTCTGAAAACATACTTCCTTGTTAGCATCCTGTTAGCTAGCGAACAAAATGGCAACCGGAGGCAGAAGTTACATCATCCGGCTATGATGTCATCAGTAGTTAACACAAAACACATCTTTATCGTTTTACAATTATAGTTTTACATGCGTAAAACAAATCTAGATGCATATAAATGACGAAAGGGCTAAATGAACATCTGTGGTTACTTTTACCTTCATTTAAGACTACTCTTTCCAAAGACACCATGTGGTAGCGAGACACCACACGGACACCATTTTTCTGTTTTGTCATGAGTTCTTTCTTGAAATAGTGTTTCTCTCCTTCATTATCAAAATGCTAGCATTTTCTTTGGCTCCATTTTGGGTTACATTATTGAGGTGAGAAATGCGATTCAATTCAAGAAAACTCAAAACAGGAAGGTGGTGGCGGTTTATTCTTGTTGCCACATCGTGTCTTTGGGGACAGTCATATCAAGAATCGCATGTTTAAAGTAACTTTAAATGTTCATTTACCCCTTTCGGTCATCATTTATATGTATTTATGTGCATTTAAAAATGTTTTCTGCATGTTAAACTATAATTGTAAGACTATAAAAACGTGTTTTGAGTTAACATTTTTGGCTTTCTGGAACAAATTAATGGGCTACATGGTGGCCTTGTGGTTAGCATGTTGGCCACCCAGTCGGGAGATCTGGAAGATCTGGTTCGAATCTCCGCTGAGCATCTCTGTGTGGAGTTTGCATGTTCTCCCTGTGTGTGCGTGAGTTTTCTCCGACTACTCCGACTTCCTCTCACATTCCAAAAACATGCATGTTAGGTTAATTGGAAACTCCAAATTGTCCATAGGTATGAATGTGAGTGTGAATGGTTGCTTGTCTGTATGTGCCCTGCGATTGGCTGGTGACAAGTCCAGGGTGTACCGCACCTCTGGCCCGTAGTCAGCTGGGATAGGCTCCAGCATACCTCCGCGACCTTAGTGAGGACAAGAGGCATTGAAAATGGATGGATGGAACAAATTAATTGGATTTGCCGTATTTCTTAAGGGAAAATTTGATTTGGTGAGTGTCCCTTTCGGTTAGAGTCAGATCTTCTGCAACGATTTAATGACGCTAAGTAAGGTTTCACTGTATTCCATGTCTTTATACAACACATCGGATCGAATGCTGTCAATTTTTTTTGTCAGCTTGCTTTGACTGTCAGCCTGTAGCATCCTTTTGTGAACAAAGAACTTTGATTTGGATCTTCTGTGATTGGTTTTGCGCATTTGGGTTTTTTTCTGTTTCCACAATTTACATTACATTAGTGGTTCATTTGTTCAGTTAATGGGGGTTTTCTGACTGTTTGTTTTGACAAATGATTGCACATATAATATGATATTGTGGTTTGAGAGCTGTGTTGGACTTTGGAGGTATTGTAAATGTTGTGTTGTGTTGCTGATGTTGCCCTAGTTGTTTCCACTGATGTGGTCTCTCTCACGGAGGCAGGGGGTGGTGAGGGGGGGGGTTTGCTGACGTCTTTGGGGTTATCCTGGCTTGAGCTGTGGCACGGCTGTCATGCCTCACTCAGAAAGCAGACGTAAGCAAGCAAGCAAGTGAAGGAGGGGAGGGGATTCATGTGTCATGTTCACATAAGAGCGCTCCACAGGGAGATAAGGAATTTCATTTGGTTGGTAGTCGCGGGCACGCGTTTGTTGTTTCCTTCTACATTGTGCTGTTATTTAAACAAATGTTGTTCTTTTGCCTACTTTCTTAACCTTTCGCAGGCTGTACTCATTTCCTAGAGTAAATATACATTGGTAAAGCTGTTTCTCATGCATAAATAAACCACACAGTTCATTCAGAGTGATGGGTGTGCTTGTTGTTTCCATGAGGTAGCTACTGTTTTCTACCTTTATGTCTGTGTCAGGAGAGACGCAGTCCTTCAGGCATTCAATGGGACCCATCAGGTAAGGGCAATGCTTTTGCAGCACCTGTTGGACACATTTACACATCCAAAGTTAGCAAATGTGAGAGTAAATGGGGATTCATACAAAACAGGCGGTGTCTTTCACACATCTTTCTCTTTTCTGTGTGGTCTACAAATCAGTGGTGTGAAAAAGTGTTTGCCCCCTTCTTTTTTTTTTTGCATGTTTGTAACACTTTAATGTTTCAGATCATCAAACACATTTAAATATTAGTCAATGAGAACACAACAATTATTAAAGTAGAAAAAAAAATCCAAACCTACATGTTCCTGTGTGAAAAAGTGATTGTCCCCTAAACCTACTAACTGGTTGGGCCACTTTCAGCAGCAACAACTGCAATCAAGCGTTTGTGATAACTTGAAATGAGTCTCTTACAGCGCTGTGGAGGAATTTTGGCCCATTATTTTTTGCAGAATTGTTGTAATTCAGCCACATTGGAGGGTTTTCCAGCACGAAGCGCCTTTTTAAGGTCATACCACAGCATCTCAATAGGATTCAGGTCAGGACTTTGACTAGGCCACTCCAAAGTCTTCATTTTGTTTTTCTTCAGCCACTCAGAGGTGGACTGTCATGATCTGTGTTTGTTGCTGTGCTGCCGCCTGTCTGTTATGTGTTGCAGTACAGCACCTTGCCGGCTGGGGCGGAGCCAATCATACACACCTGCAAGCAGTCCTCATCCTTGAGTATTTTAGCCTGGTGGCTGGACTCATACGGTGCCAGACCGTCTTCCCATACACGCTCGTTTCATGTGCTGCTCTTATCTTGTAGCTTCTCTAGCGTTGTATACCTCCTGGTCATTACTATGTGTGCTGTGAGTATTCCTTCACTGCTTGGTGGTTCCACAGTGATTAGCGTTTGTCTCCAGCTACCAGTAAATTGTGCCTGGGCTTTTCCGGCAGGTTTTTCTGTTATATTTTAACGTTTTTTCCCTGCTTGGTTATTTTACCAGCAGAGTTTTTTCTTACCGTTTTTGTGGCTCGGCCGATGTTTTTGTTTGGACTGTTTTTGGATTTTTCCCCTTTTTGGTTATTGTGCTTCTACCAGTGTGGATACTTTTTAAGACTCATTCTTTTATTTTGTGTCATTCTCTTCTTTGGGATCCAGACCCAAAGAAGAGAATGACACAAAATAATAAGAAATAATTAATTGCGTAACCGCAATTAATTAGGCTATGATAGCAGTAAAAACAATGTAAATATACTTTTCTCATGTTCGAGGACACCCTGGGTAGCTATAAAGAGTGGATGGTTATACAGGACCTCTCTCAGGCAGTCCTGCGTCATAGATCTGAAGGACAAGATGACTCCAATGATGGTCATCCTCTTCAGCAGGTTCTCTCCTCCTAGAGGTGCACGTTGAACATGTTAGACCCAAAGTGAGTTCATGGTTAAACGCCTTGATTCTTCATTTTAGGAGAATGTTTTGGACATTTGAGCACTCCCAGAACAGTGTGAAGAGGGCGTACAGAAAATGCTCAGAATGAATGCAATGCAGTCCAGTGCAGTGATTTTGGTATTCTTACCACATCTTCTATAAGTCTTCCCAAAAATATAGCTGCAAAGAAGGTTAGCGACTCCATCTTTTCTCCCATTTTCACTTCCAGTAAGGTGTCATAGCGAGGTGTAACAAAGTGTTTGAATACAAACCTTCTCCATTTCACATTCGTTATCTTCCTCCCCTCACCTGTCAGTCTCCTCCTCAGATTGGCCATTTCCTCCACCTTATCATAGCTGCTTCTCATCTGCACCAGGACATCCATATTCTCCATGACCAGTTTCTGGCAGGAGGAGATGAAGTGATAGAAGCACCTTCAACACTATACGATGATGGACAGAGGTCATAGGTGTGACAGATGACTAACGGGTGATGTAGAACTCATTACTTACTTCACTTCTAGGTGTGTATTGTACCTTTATATAAGAGATACAGCAGGTTTACCTCATTTTAAATCACTCACTATGAAGTACACCTGCACAACAATTCTGTATTTTTAAAGACTACAGTGTTAATTTCCCGTTTTAATTGACACTGTCAAGCAATTCTTTTAACACTGTTGAAACAAAATGAAATAAAATGTAAGATATTTGTAAATTATTATTGTCATGGTACTTTGAAGTAAATTATCCTGAGATGTGTTTTTATGTTGTTGTTTTTTAAAATATCGTTTCATCCCAGTAACCACAATATTGGTACCGTTATAAAATTCTGCAAACTTCAGCCACAATAGTAATCAAAATGATCCTCTTTTAATCTATAGTGAATATTATTTTTATGTTTGTTATTGAGTAGACTTGTTCTTAACATTGGGGTTATATATCATTTTTTTCTACCTCAAATGTGCTGTACAAACTAATATTTTCTTTATTTTTGTAATGTTTTCATTATTGTCTATGTGTTTTCTCTACTTACAAATCTGTATGTCTAAACCTATAAATCCTTTTTATTTATTTATTTTGAATATTTTTTTGTACCTGGAAATAAAAACCTTTATATTTTTACATAGTACTATATATTTTGTAACTGAAATATTTTTTTTAAATATTTATTTATTTTATAAAAATACAATTTCTTTTTTATTTCTATTTTTAATTGTTTATTTATTATGACTGTATTCTTTGTACCTGAAGTGCCATATAAATATTTTATATTAACAGAAATTTGTATCTATTTTAGAAAATTACTATAGCAACATTTACTATTTTTACTTGTATTTTTTACTTTGAATGTATTTTTTGTACCTGAAATTGCTATATAGAGTCCGTATATTGACATATACAGTCATCCCTCACCACTTCATGGTTCGAGTTTTGCAGCTTCACTCCATCAAAAAATTCAATTTTTTCAAAAATATATTAATAAATCACGATTTTTTGCGGTTGAATATGGCTTATTACGAGTGAAAAAATATGCATACTGGAGCAAATGTTACATATTTTTTCCTAAATGAACCATTTTTAGGTTTAAAACTGGCTAGATGAGCTAAAATACAGATATAAGGCTTTCAAAAGACGTATTCAAAGGCGAATATACTGTATGTATATTCTACACTGGTCACTAGGTGTCCGTAATGTTGTGAGACACACAAGCACCAGATTTGATTACCGGAACAACAGGCTTTTATTCCAGCTTTGAATGATCTCACAACAGGCACAATAATCCCTAACACAGGTTACTGCTGTAGCCCACAGCAAGATGAAACTCAACTCCGAGCCCCGGCATCACTTTCTATCCGCCCACCATTAGGGTCCCTTAGGGAACACATTTATAGCAACACACATGAGCATGAGTCTTATTTATGTCTTAAATGGCTTATGTCTACTATATTGGTAATACGAGTATAAAAGTGACTATCTGAAATTATTTCATGTGTAGAGGGCTCTAATAATGTTAAACCTTATATTTAGAATGCCGTAAAAAAGGTTTTCGCTGCTCTAATTTAAAAAAGATTCCAAAAAATAAATAAATAAGGAATCCTACCTCGCAGAAATTCACTTATCACAGTCAGGTCTGGAACCAATTAACCGAGATAAATGAGGGGTTACTGTGTGTGTATATATACATTCCTGATCAAAATCTTAGGACCAGTTCAAAAATTGCTTGAATTTGCATTTTGCACATTTGGATCTTAATGAGGTTTTAAGTAGAGCCACAATATGCAAAAACAAGAAGGGGGAGTGACACAAAAAGCATTTTGAAAAAGTAATTTATTGAAAACAACAATTAAACTGAAATAGGCTGTTTATCAGCTGATCAAAAGTTTAAGACCACAGGCTATAAAAGCCTAAATCTGCTCATTCACACTGTCATGCTACTACTGATGGCTAACGCTAAGAAGCTTTCTGTTTTTGAACGTGGTCGGATTGTCGAGCTGCATAAGCAAGGCCTCTCACAGCGTGCCATTGCTGCTGAGGTTGGGCGCAGTAAATCAGTCATTCTACATTTTTTTGAAAGTTCCTGAGCATTATGGAACAAAAAAGTCAAGTGGTAGACCCAAAAAAACCACACCTGCGCTGAGCCGGAGGATCCCATTGGCTGACCATCAAGACACAGGGCGGTCTTCTACCCACATTAAGGCCCTTACTGGTGCCGACTGCAGCGCAATAACCATCAGACGGCATCTGCGGGAAAAAAAGGAATTCAAAGACCTCGTCTCCTTCAACGCCACAAAACTGCCCGTTTAGACTTTGCCAGGGAGCATCAAACATGGGACATTGAAAGGTGGAAAAAAGTTTTATTCTCTGATGAGAAAAAATGTAACCTTGACGGTCCAGATGGCTTCCAACGTTACTGGCATGACAAGGAGATCCCACCTGAGATGTTTTCTACCTGGCACAGTGGAGGGGGGTCCATCATGGTCTGGGGTGCTTTTTCATTCAGTGGAACACTGGAGCTTCAGGTGATGCGGGGTCGTCAAACGGCGGATGCTTACGTGCAGATGTTGCAGCGGGCATCCCTCATGACTGAGGGCCCTCGTCTGTGTGGTAACAGCTGGCTTTTTCAACAGGACAACGCTGCAGTTCACAATGCTCGCTTGACCAAGGACTTCTTCAGGGAGAATAACATCACTCTTTTGGACCATCCTGCATGTTCCCCTCATTTAAATCCCATAGAGAACATTTGGGGATGGATGGCAAGGGAAGTTTATAAAAATGGCCATCAGTTCCAGACAGTTGATGCCCTTCGTGAAGCCATCTTCACCACTTGGAGCAATGTTCCCACTAGCCTCCTGGAAACACTCACATCAAGCATGCCCAAACCAATTTTTGAAGTGATTAACAAGAACGATGGAGCTACTCATTACTGAGTCCTCCTGAGAACATTTTTTGTTCTGGTTAGGAGTTTTTTTTGTTATTTTTTGAGCGATGGTCTTAAACTTTTGATCAGCTGATAAACAGCCTATTTCAGTTTAATTGTTGTTTTCAATAAATTACTTTTTCAAAGTGCTTTTTTGTCTCACTCCCCCTTCTTGTTTTTGCATATTGTAGCTCTACTTAAAACCTCTTTAAGATCCAAATGTGAAAAATTCAAATTCTAGCAATTTTTCAACTGGTCTTAAGATTTTGATCAGGAGTGTATATGTTACATACTGTATATGATACATATATACTGTACATGTTACATATATGCATTGTATTTATTTATTGTAATACAGGTGTACGTACCTAATGTTGTCGCTGGTGTGTGTACAACCCAAAGGACCAAATAGTATGACGACTCTCAAGCACAGTACCATACCTTCAGCTCGCTGACTTGAGAGGTGACGTGCCACATCAGGTTCTCGCTCAGGAACTTGAGTCCGTAGGGACCGAGTAGCTCAGCCAGAGCTTGCAAGTCTGTCCAGAAGATGATATTATCTTTTATTATTAGTGGTAGATTCACATCACGACTGGGTGTGAGGAGCGAAGAAATGGATTTGTCAAAACACAGCAGTCAAAGGTATTTTTATCTATTGGAACATTGCGGACTTTGAATGATGGGTAAAATGGTGCAGCTCACCTCTATCAATATACACGTGTGTGTTTAATGGACTGGAGAATGAGTCACTGGAGGTAGGCACATACTGTACCTCTCCTGCACCTAAATTTACACAAGCACATAGCGAGGGAGGTCTCCAAGGTACTGTGAGTGTGTGTGTTATGAAAGCATCTTAGGGCAGTAGGTGTGGGGCAGTGTTGGCTTGGTGGTAGCAGTGAATTGTGGGCTAATAGGGAAGTGGAGAGATGTTGCACTATTTGAGTGGTGAGAGTTTGTGGGTCCATGAAGCTAAAAGAGTGTAAAATACATTCTGCGCATTTCTGTATGGATGTCGTGACAGATCAATGTTTGTTGTGGTTCTTACTGCGCTGCGTGCTCATTTTCACTTCCTGTCATTTTTGTAGCCATGACAACAAAGCCACACTGTGACGAAGTTTGGAAAGGCAATATACTTAATGTATAATGTACTCATATAAAGAGCTGTATTATAGATATTATTTACAGTCATAAACTGTTGCAATGTGGTTGTGCACCACTGCAATCTACAACCACAACGATATTAATGAAATCAATAAATGGGAAAAAAAAAAAAAAAAAAAAATTTAGAACAGGTGTTTTATGGGTGATTTTTTTGTTAATCTCTAAATGTCACAAAATGCTATATAAATCATATAATATTTATTTATTCCGAACACAATGGTAAAAAAATACTCCTGAGAAATAAAAGTATATTGCATTTGAAAGGGTGTACATGCATTTTATGCACTTAATTACACTTAATACACTTAATTTGATCTCGACAAACTTTTGACAATAATATAATTTATGTGTGATGACAAAGATTTCCCAGTATGATGAAGTTTGTATTAGAAGTTTCCTTTATGGACAAACCTCTTCCTGTTCATTACCTTAAATTTGCATATGATGTAAAGGCTCCAATTAAGGCTTTTAGTCAGTCAACTGCAGAGTCTCTTATAGTTGGGCTGCGTGGTCTACAAAAGCAAATAACACTGGGGCCTCTACTTAGCACCCGGGCAAATAACATTGCCATTAAAACTGTGGCAACCCACTGATGCCGTTTTTTTTAACTAACTTGACACAATGGCAGTAGCTGCATTTGAAGTATCATGTATCAAGTATCAAGTATCAAGTGGTCAGCGTCCTCTTATTTATGTACCTCTGCATGCGCTTTAAACATTTTGGTAGGTAGTTGTTGGTGTGAAACTCATGCGTGTTATACTTGTTGAAGTGTTGCTTACAAGATTTTTGTCTCAAACAAATGGGATTAAATTATTGAGAGAGACCATTAAATGTTTTGATGAAATTGTGGCGCTAACCTGATACATCTGAGAACTCCTCCGCTCTGAAAGTGGGTTCGTTGTCGAACGTTTGATTGACAAAGCACTGCATGGCGGGACAGTGGACAATCAGGGAGTTGCTGGCCAGACGTAAGAGACTCTCCAGATACCTGCGGTGCACAAAAACCCATAAGCAGGTGTGTCGGAATGGTACATGACAGCATTCATAATCACTGTGTGAAGCATTCACATTTGTGTCAGTCGGGGGTATGCTGGAACCTATCCCAGCTGACTTTGGGCGAGAGGCGGGGTGCACCCTGGACTGCTCACCAGCCAATCGCAATATTAAAAACATTTAATGTATAAAATGTATCGGTACACACCACAAATGAAAGATGATGCATGAACAGATGGAATCGGAAAAGTTACGTGTAAGCTTGACTTTTGAGTCTCACGGCAGCTATGGTGCGTTCAATGACTGCCAAGCAAAGTGTGAAATCTGAAGGCTTGAGGAAAAAAACATCAGTGAAGCATAGCAACATAAACATGTAATAATTGTGGGCTTGTATGCATGTATGCTATAAATGTTACCTGTATTATCACGTATTTATAAAGTATTACCGACTACGGGTGAATGAGATGTATTTTCTGAAAAAAAAAAAATAAATAAAAATAAATAAATAAAAAAAACAAGAAACATTTAAAAAATAAATAAACCATAATAACCATAAATAAACCATAATCAAATTATAAATTATAAACAGCCCCAACTCATTTTCATTTTTGGTCCAGACCAGAATACCGAATTACAAGTGTGAATGCAGCCTTAGGTTACGTGTGCCGATCCTCCCTGCAATCTTCCCTGTCAATGAAGCATAAAGCAGTCATACCAGCTTGTGTAAATGTTTGTGAGCGTCAGTGCCCCTCTGGAATCCAGCGGCTGTGTTTGCTGCATCAGGACGCTCCTCACCAGCCGGGCGACGTCCACGTTGATGTAGTTAGGCAGGCTGTGCAGGCTGGCGGTGTAAGACCTTATCCCTGCCAGGAGGTCTACGGGCCGAGCGATCTCCAGGGTGGCCTGGTTGTAATTGGCCATTCTCACGATGTTCCTGATGACACATGTTTCAACCAAAGTCGCTTAGCATTGAACAGATGGTACCAGAATATGCCTCAAATGAGCCACGGTGGCATTGCAACACTCTGACCTAGATTAAGGTGCAAATCACTACACAGTATTACCCAAGGTTGCTAATTTTAGGGTGACGGGGGGAGATAATCATCAGTTAAAAGGAGAGGAGATGAAGCAGAACGCATACACAGAAACATCAGGTTGCCCCGGTGCCAAACACTAATCTAAATAACAGTTGAAATGACGCAGAGCCAAAGGAGCGACATGAATGATCACCTCCCTGCTTTCTAAGTGGGTGCAGCTCAGCCTGACAGTGAAGGTACTTCAAGAGGATGGTAGTTCAAGAGGACAGTGATGGAGGTAGATGAAGAGGATGGTAGTTAAAGAGGACGGTGATGGAGGTAGATGAAGAGGATGGTAGTTGAAGAGGATGGCAGTTAAGGAGGCTGGTGAGGAAGGAGGCAGTTTATGAGAGACAATTGATACAAATGAGCTGCCAGTTGGTGTGCATGGATCATGCAGCTTTCGCTTTTACACTGTTTATCACATACTTTTGCCTCTTAAACTGATAAATTATACAACATAGCAGTCAACAAGTTTACAATAACTACTAAATGATATAAAGTGATACGTTATGAGACCATATGGTGCATTTACCGTATGGGCCAACAAATATGTATGTATGTCTCTTGTAACAAACGAGACATATGATTCCCGTCTTTGGGATCAATACAGCATGACATAAACAATACACGAGCTGACAAGATAATTACAACTAAGACAGTAAACATTAACATTTTAAATAGATTTTATTTATTTAAACATAGTATAAATATTTCTATTAATAGATTTTATATTGTATTATACAGTTATTTTTTAATTAATTGAAATTATTATTGTTAGCAATAGCAGCAATAGTAGTTGTAGTGATGTTATAAATTTAAATAATTACAATAACTGAAATAGTTTAATATTATTTATATTATATAATATATATATATATATATACATTTTTGAACTGGTAATGTTATTAGTAGTAGTACAAGTAGTAGCAGTAGCAGTTTTAATCATATATTTGTTTATTAAATGTAATTATAGTAATTTATATTTTATAGCATAAGATTATATGTTGTATTACATAGGTTTACAAATGTATATAAAAAATATTTTATTTAAAATTATTTTGAAGATCAGTAGTAGTTTATATAAGTATACTACTACTATATTAGTAGTTATATATTAAAATTAAAATAATGTTAATCATTTGTTGATTTTATATCATATATTTGTATTTTTTATGATATATTGCTATATACCACATGTGTCAAACTCGTGCCCTGGAGGGCCGAGACGCTGCAGGTTTTCTCTTCAACCAGTTTATTCAGCAGGTGATTTAATTGATGAGCTCCTTCCCTCAAACTGAAGGTGTTGATCATTAAAATCACCTGCTTTAGAGACTGGCTGGAAAGAAAACCTGCAGTGTCTCGGCCCTCCATGGCACGAGTTTGACACCCCTGCTATATACCATATATACTGTATTGTTATATACCATATATATATATATATATATATATATATATATAATACTTTTATGGGAACAAATAAATATTATTACTGTTAGGAGTTCTTTCATTCATTCATTTAATTATAGTCATTTATATGTCATATTATAAGATTATATGTCGTTAGATATACATAGATTTATATTACATTTTAATTTATAAAAAACATTATTAGTATATTTTATATATTTTCATCATTTCAATTGCATTTTATATTATATTTTTATCATCATTAAGTTATATATTGTGTTGTATCGATTTATTAAATATCCTGTAATTATTCGCATGACTAAAAAACAATAAAATACTACTGGTAGTAGTACTATACTACGTGTGGTTCACTTTCATGCAGCTGAGATGGGATCAGTTCTCAACAAACACACTGTTCACAACTGCACTGTGATAGGTTCCAGCCCCCCTTCCAACTCTGAAGCGGATAAGCGCCGTAAAAACTATTTACACAATTACGGTGTTTAACAATCAACGTCCACCCAGGGACTCTTCAAGTAAACCTTCAGGGCCTCATTGCAGCGACCGCATTCAATGGCCCCTTCCTTTTCCATGCACTCAACGTACTCAGAGAGACATATCTCCAGATGAGACAGCAGAAACTCTGTGGGAAGGACCACGTGGCTGTGCACCACGATGTCGCTGCACAGGCTGTAGGACGAGCACAACTCAGTCAGCATCAGATGCATCTTGTCCACACTGAAACCCAAAGGAAGACAGGATGTAAGAGTTTAGGACAAATACTGGGATGATTGGGTGTATGGATTTCTAAGATTTATATCAATACAATAGCACTATAGAGCTACAGTGTAAGTATTCATTATATAATCAACAATGCAATCGACTCAACTACTTTTTTAATGTAATATGGACGTAATCCAACCTTTCTATAGACTGTTTAAGAAAAAAGTTGTTTATTGACGACTGTAAGTAATAAACTAAACACCTTTCTAGACAGTGTTGAAAATGTAAAAACAATAACTACATAACAGCTAGGTAAGAAATGAAGCAGCTTTATCGAGAAGTTTAAAGATAACAATGATCAACTATGTAAAACCCATCCATCTATCCATCTTCTATGTCGCTTATCATCATTAGGGTCGAAGGGGTTTGCTGGAGTCTATCCCAGCTAACTTTGGACGAGAGGCAGGGTACCCCCTGGACTGGTTGCCAGCCAATCCCAGTATGTAAAACCTATGTAGCAAAATTAAGCAACTTTTTAGAGAGGTTTATGCAATTAACTGAATTAAATTCTAGAGAGGGTTCACAATGTAAAAACTGCTTGAGGATGATGAAAATATTTAACTACGCAATAAACTAAACGTCTTTCTAGAGTGGGTTAAACATACAAAAACGTGTTTATTAACGATGTAGTAAACATGACACTTTTCAGGAAATGTATAAACTATACACACTATGTATATGAACTACTGTATGTATATAAAGTATGTATATAAACTCTAACTAAAATGAAAATACTTGCTTATTGACTACATAATAAACTTAAAAACCTTTCTAGAGAAGCCTAAAGATTACACAAAAGCCACTTAATCAACAGAATGTTTTTTTACAGAAGATTAAACAGTAGTTTATTACTAATGTAAGTTGTGTAATAAATGAAACGCCAATCTACACAGACCTGAATTCTACAGTTAATTAGACCACCACATCCCCCCCCAACGTCCCAAAGTGGCCCGAAGTCCTACAGGGATTATATATGTCTCTAGAATTAACCAGACTTAATTAGAAGCGTCTACTTTACTGAGTGTATCACAAAAGTAATTAAAAATAAATCTGACTTGGTGGTGATGGTGCGGTCTTTCCTCAGGCTTTCAGCTCCTGGTTTTTCTTTATGGACCTCTCCTTTTTTTGGCACAGCTTTCTTCTGCTTCCTGTAGCGAGCTGCGCTGATGGTTTCAGAACAGTGTTTGGGCTGCAACTACAGAACATCATGTCCATCGTTTTAATAAGACAGTAGTATTTATTGTATGCAATGGGTTTATTGCTTTTTGTATTTTGCCCATACCTGCTCATTGAGGTTGCACTGTTCAGCACATATCTCCAACATAACAGCACTGGTCTGCTTGGCTATGTGCTCCAGGAAGGTCACACACAGGCGCAGGCTCCTCTTCTCTATCGCCTCCTCCTGGACACACAAACAAGTGCTGGATGTGTGTGTGAATAAATAAAGAATGACGCGAAGAAATGCACAGTTTACACAACTCTGTATTTGTGTATCGGCACCTTCAGAGAAACACCAAGAGTAGAAACGAATGTTCTGATAAATATCTTCTTGAATGTTGCGGAATTTACTGGCGGGAAGTTAGATTTTTACAAGCATTCTGTGGCGATCTGTGTTTTATATGTCTTTTTTTTGCGACAGCGCTAGCAAAAGTCAAATCACGTTTGTTTATATCACATCACGACATTTTACACGTGAACCATGCACCAAAGGGAAAAACAGCCAACAGACTCACAGTGTGGTCCAGATGATAGGTTTGTTGTCTGTTACGTTCAGCTGGGATCTGGTTTAACGCTACCTCAGGACGCAAGGACATGGCGGCAGGTTGGCTCAATCAAGTCTTTCATGAACAAATGGTAAGCTCACACGGAGAGGCATCACACACAAAAAGTCAAAGTACTGCAATCACCAAGGCGGTAGAACGTACAGCTTAGGCAACCATAAAACTCACCATGGGAGGTGGAAACAACGCGTGCAAAAATGAGAATAATACCAGAGGCCTGCAAAAATGGCTCAACATAGACAGTCTATGTGCTCATGATGCAGCTAAACAAAACATAAAGAGTTAAACGGCACTGCAACGGTGGTTATTAAGTTTGTCAAGTCATTTTCTTGGCTTTGTGCTCTGTGTGTGTTCACATAAAGGGGACGTTTGATGTCATATTATTCTACTTTTAAGCTGAAACTCTGGACATAACCTGGTCAGGACCAGGTAATAAGCTAAGCCTAAATTACCATGGTGATCTAGCCGCGTTAAAAGAGCGCCACATTTGCAGTACAGGCAAGGACAGCAAATGCAGCTGCATCAAAACACACAGGTAACCGTAATTCAAGCAAAACTAACAAACCTCCGACGAAACAGAACCCTAATTACAAATTATACACAGTTGCGCTCCTCAGCTCCCTCTAAACAGAGTAAAGGTAATGCATTCAGCCCAAACAGGAAACAAACGTAACAAAATAAAAGCACCAAACAGGAAATTATTGCAGAAAAAGAGACAACCCAACGAAAATTTCAAACTGTCATGCAGAACGCGGCAGTTGTCCTTTATTTACGATAACTGAGGAAATGTTGCAATACAAAGTTATTGTTTTGCTGTACGTAAGTCTAAGGTGGTGCGTCTCCATTTTTTTTGCGCTAAGTACCACCTCAAAAATAATTTGCTTTGCAAATACTACAGTTTTTGCTACCCCCGCTTATGATTTAACATGTGGCTTGAAGATAACTGGTGGTGTCTGGGGTGACTTTTCAAATTCATTTGAATAGGTCCAGATACAGAAAATCTTCTCAGGCTAAGGTCTGGTCCAGTCGCCCCCCTCCCCGAACCCCCAAGATGTCATGAGTTTAAAATTTAACCATAGATTAGCCTCACCACTGTATAAACGGCAGTTCACAAGTTTAAGAAAAAAGTAGCTGCTTATACATCAGTATTTTCGGCACTTCTGCGACTGTGAGTTGAGACTTGAGGGGGAATGTTTGGTCAAAAACTTTGTCTATTCTGTGCTGAAAGCTACTGTTTCACTGTCCACTTTCCTCTTCCTTTTCTGTTGTCTCCGGCTCACTTGTGTCGCTGTCCTCTCACACCTGCAACATCGCAAGGAATGACAGGAGTAGCTGGGAGACATATCATTCTAATTTTCACTCGACTCGCTGTCCTCTTTACCCGTATCTATCACTCGTTTCCACCTCCTCACCATGTATGTCTCACTTGTTCTTCCATGTCACCCTTGACCCTTCTCTCCTCTTTCATCCGTCTTGGTTGCATTGTTGAGCACCAGTGCACAGATTTAACTGTCTGAGTAGCTTCGCATGGGATGGCTTAACTCCCACGCAACTGGTCAGTGGATTTCCTAAGCTGATCAACCAGTACCGAAAAGCCTAAAAAAGATGTGGCATTCAAAATAAAAGATCCCCGTCTAAACTTATAATATTTAAATAATTTATTGACTGCAAGTCCGTATTGGACGGTGTCTGGGTCCGGACTTGGACTGCTGTCCACCAGTTAGTGATCCCCTGGTGTAAGTCATTCTATTGGTTGCACTTAAATCAAAAAGGTCAAAGTAGAAAGCCAAGCGGGACTCCTCGTGTTCTCATTTTGGGTGATGTTCTGATGTAAAACTACAGCAAGAGATCATGATGACTTAAAATATCTTGTTTTATTGCCAAAATAACAAACATTATATTATTTCTAGGACAATTGAAGCATCAATGGTCCAAAGAGGATGATATTTTACTGGTTGAGTGAACACTGACCTCTTCAGGGCAGAAAGGGTGTCCACACTGGTTGAAGTGGGAGCAAACAGAAGGGAAGGCCATCAGGTATCGCTTCATAGTCATTTCCTCACTGCTCTGGCAAAACATTCTCTCACATACTCGTGGGAAGAAACTAGTTAGACCAAATACAAACTGTCAGTATAAGGTACAAGAGCAAAGAGTGGATTAGTAAAGAGTGGACTTGCCAGAGAACAGACAAATCTGACGTTTCCTGCAGGAGTTCTTCAATGCTGTCCACCATCTTAGTGTGAAACTGGATGGTGTTCATGACTTTTGCTAAGTCTGGGTAGTCCTTTATAGACAAAGGGGCCTTGTTCACACTTGCGTAGGCCTAAGACGCAACATGAAGACACAATTAACAAGCTCACGCAGATTCATCACTGTGGCACTTGACGCATACCTGCAGCCTCAGCCAGTCCAATCTCACAGCCCTGAAATCAAACTCCTCTTTGTTCTCCACTGTAAATTCAATTGAAAACCATCATCAGCATTACGCATAAACTACACAACACTTTTGCAAGTCTTGGTTCCTAATGGAAGCGTCTGCTCTCCATGAACACAGATATTGACTAGCATTTTTGCGAAAGGTGTTAAAACCAGCATAGCGTTCCTGTTATGTAGAGGATCTTTAACAAGCGTCTTTTTTTTTGTTTGTGGTGCGTACTTAAAAACAGCAGGCTATCCATGCTGCTTGAGTTGTGGTTTAGGTTGACTTATGTTGAGTTTTAATAACAAGATTGAATGTTGCACTAGGTTTCGTTAACTGACTTTCATCACTATCTGCTGACCCTTTATTGTCATAGCACACACAGCCGATAGCAGAAACTGCTGCTCACTGCTGTTATGTTCCAAGACCACCCGTGAATGATGTAAATCTGTGAGGAGGGATGCAAGGATATTAAAATTTCATATCATGATTACTGTGATCAAAATGATCACGGTTATCATTATTATCACGGTATTGGTGGATGTGCTCAATATTTTTAAAAAGTACTGATACACTGAAGTCTAACAAAGTTTTAATGAAAAAAAACAAATAAACAAACACAATATACTTTCCCTGACCAAGCCCAACATTGAAAATTGCGCATGGGCGCCCTCTTCTGAATGCTTGCTGCTTGCAGGGCTTGAAAGAGCATGTGTCATCACAGAGCTAAGGAAATGAGGAATGTGAGTTTATCAAAGTGCGGTTGTCAATCAAGGGTTTATGATCATTTTAATTTGAAACGGTAATACTAACCGCCAGGAGTTGAACCGCAGTTAATCCCTAATACCGGTAATCGTTGCATCCCTATCTGCTAGTAGTTGATACGCCCATGAAAATGTCTAATTTTGACACACAGCAGTCTGTCGTTACCATTGAAGCAAAAAGATGTAGGCATTTAAAAATTGTGGGCTAAAAACAGTGGTATATGTATGCTGTACATTTTACTTATTTACGTATTAGCACATTTTTATTTTTTTAATACATTTTTACAGACTACATTTTTTAAATTGACATTTTTTTCACACAGAAAACACGTGTTTCGTGCGGAAAAAACAGCCTGTTTTTGGAGAAACAAAATGTTATTGTGAATTTGCATGGCCATGAATGCTGAATCCTCAATGGACGAGAATCCACTGTATTTTATTTGAGGTCATGCTTAAATCTTTTGCAGAAAAAATAAGGCCGATGTGTCTTCCCTTGAAAAACCTCAGAAAATTATATCCAGTGTGTAGAGATTTATAAACGCACACCAGAAGGTGGCGCCAAACAATTTCTTCCCAAGCAAGTCAGAGCCTTTCTTCCTGTCACTTATACACACACCAGATACCCACTGGGAAAAGTAAGTTAGCGTTGTGTGTACAGTGGATCCCCACACATTTGCGAGTCAGCATTCACGGCCCCCACAAAATCCCAAAATAGGCTGTTTTTTCAACAGAAAACACATCTCATTCCCCATAAATTGGTAACAATGTATAAATATGCGATGATACGCTCAAAATGCATAGCATACATGTACCACTGTAAGAAAGCCCACAATATTTACATGTTTATGTTTTTATGTAGGTGTGTCTCTTTTTCACTTCCGATACGATACCGATATTGCAGTCTTGAATATCAGCCAATATTGATATTTATCCGATATCGACACCAATCATACATAGTTTTACTATTTATTTTGTGAAATGTTGGTAAATCACCAATCATACATACTTTTCTTATGTAGTTTTTGGTGTGGAATGTTAGAAAAGGCTTGATCAAGTCATACAGTATTAATCAAACAGAGAAAAACAGTTCGCAACAGTAGGTATGGCAAAAACTCGCCCATTTACTTCATTATGCATGTGGGGTATAGTTTTATCCACAATGTCATGGCAGATAATTTAGCGAGTTTCCCGTTTGGTGCCGCTTCATATGCACGATGAGGTTGGTTGTATTAAACTTCCTCAGTTCTGTGCTATCACAGGAAACTTGTTCATGACACGTATTGCACCCAGCTGCAGTGTCTTTTTACTGCCACATGGCTGACATCACTCTTGCTACTTTGTTAGCACGCTAGCAAACACTGGTGTGGTCACATGAGCTCTATCAGTCGCTGCTGGATAGACGTGCTGGAATTGTCTGCTTGTATCGGAGTGCCAGTATGGGAAAATTGAGACGCAGGCTGATATAATCTGATATTGTTTTTTTTTTTGCTGGTATCAGCCCAAAATCTGACACCAATATTGGATTAGGACATTTGTATTTTATGCTTCATTAATAATGTTTTTTGGTTAAGCTTTGAAACTTTGCACTTTGTTCGGCTGTCCTTGAACGTACCATAGTAGGAAGCACTAGCTTTGACAGTCAATTCATTTTTTTTTATGCAATCTACCGGTTATTTCACTCATTCTGAAAACACGGTTTAAAAAAACCCCAAAACATTATGTCTTAAAAGAGGGGTCATCTTATATTTGGTACAATGCAGTCATTACCTTGTTTCACTGAGAGCACAGAAAGGGTTGAAACAAATGAACTCAGCAGAACTGATTCCTCCTCTGGACACACGTGCATGTTCTGTAGAGGAGAGAAGAAATGATTCCCTCTAAAGAGTAATCATGTTCTATGACACACAGTGATCCAACGTTTACCTGTATGGTGTCATTGAGAACCAGGGCATCAAACTGAGCCAGGTACTGGATGTGGTAACGCTGGACGACGTGGTAGTATTTTCTCATGAGTCCTCTCAGTCTCTCCATGTGGAAGAGCAACTCCGCCATCTGACTTGAAAATCAGCCAAATAGATTTTGTTTATTCACAGAGGTGTTACCGCTTGTTCCTTGTTTTGATGGTGCAGTATTATGTACTTGTCAACATAGTCCTCAGGTGTTTTTATTTTGGGCATGTTCTCAGAGTGTCGCACCAGCCACAGGACTTCGTCACGGGAGAACGTCAGGGCCATGAAGACAAAGAGAGCCTTAAACAGTGAAGGTGAGTAAAATGACGGATTATGATGGATGGATCTGGGACACAATTGACAAACTTATTGGGACCACGTATGTATGCTTAAGACATGTATGCGTGACATCCCAATACTTTTGTCCATGTATTGTAACTTGGACCCTCACCAAATACAAACTATATAAAGCCTACTACACAGTCTAAATCACTTTTTTATACACTGTACAGCAGGGGTCTCAAACTCACAGCCCGCGGGCCATTTGCGGCCCACTAAATCGTATCTTGCGCCCCGCAACTGGACATCAAAGAGTAGTCTAACTGCAGCCCACAACATCCGGGCAAGCTCAGTGTTACTTCCATACTTACAGGGCCAAGTAAACACCAACACTGAACTAACACTGGTGTTATCACATGGATGTATTGTGAATTGTATCGTATCGTGAGGTACCCTGAGATTCCCAGCCCTACTCCCAATACTTGATGCGACCCAGCCTCACCCAGACTCTACCTCCACCGGCCCCCAGTGAAATTGAGTTTGAGACCACTGCTGTACAGTATAATCAATATATTTTACCTTTGGTCCCAGCAGCCCTGGTTCATCTTCCAGGACCATCACTAATTCCTTCATGGCTCCTCTAAGGAAGTGTCTCCTCTCTCGGTGTAGTACCCCACTGTCAACATTATAGCGCTATGGTAAATCTATACTTTATATATTTTAATATGTGTGGCCCAAAGGTGTATTGCGCTACCTGTTAGCTATGACATGATCGCGGCACTCCTTGACGTCTGCAATACGCTTGCCGTATCTGAAAAAGATGTTGCATTGAAATTATGGGTAGCAAGTGAATGCTGTCAGCAAGACTCACCACATACAGTATTATGTCCAAAAGCGCTACATGAAGGCTGTGGTCCTTTATTGATTCAGCTCATTTGGACATAACTTATTTTATTTCATTTTATTTTATTAATTAATTCGATTTTTGTTATAAATAATACAAAACTTGTTTATTGAGAACCTGGATATATTTTTCTGTCTGTATGAACCACTTTATGAGTGTCAACACTGGCCGCTTGTCCTCCTCTGAACTACTTTGATATCCCCGAATTCCATCCACAGCTGACAGCCAATGTAAACTGTGGGAGATTCGTACAATTCGCTCTGGATGTGGCTGCTCGTCGCCTCCCATTACATTAGCTGCTGCTCGATCGACGATCACGTCGTGAGCCCCGATAACTCACCACACCCTGCCAAGAGCCCGTCCCTCCAAATGCTGCGCAACGCGCCACCTCAGCGAGACATTTTTCGTGTCATCACTCTCACAACGACAGGTAAGTTTCACACGGCAGCCATGCTTGTTTTGGCTTTGTGAAGGGAAATTGGAGGGGAAACGGTCACTATAGGCTGGATGCTGCAATGGGGGCGGAGCTGATCAGCGGATATGGTCGGCGTTATAAAGCAAGTATCGGCATATGCCGATACCGTGCTGATCGGGAGCCAACGGTCATTTTTATTGCAAATGTTGAGCCGAAATCGGAAGAGAAGGTGTTCACGTAGGTGGGCTACATGGCCTCTGCACACAAGAAATAATGTTGCACAAGCAGAGCAATCACAGCTTTTAATATCGCTTTGCAGGGAGGAGCTAGCCAGTGTAGTGCCAATCGACACAAGAGCATTATCCAGACGGAACTAAACTGAACTCAAAACTGAAATGAGAGAAATGCAACAAAATGCATCCCTCAAGAGCAGCAAAGCATATTCAAGGGTCAAAATGTGTGCCGAGTTCGAAAAAACGCATGCACGTTGTCTGCACTAAGGCCATGTACGCAGGAATACAGATTTATATACTTTTTTAAAGCATATTTTTCTATGCCTTTTGGCTGCTCGTCCACACGCAAACATAGGTTTTTGTCCTTAAAAACTGAGCTTTTGGAAATCTCTAGCCAGAGTGGGGATTTTTAGAAACTCCAGCTTCAGCACGTGTATGTACTGTATGACAGGTAAAACTGAGCTTTTTAGTTTGTTTCACATGCGTACTGACTTATGGGTGTTGGTTTCATTTTGTGCAGCGGTTGACTTGTGTGCTTGCAATTAAAAAACAAACATTCATAACGTTTCCTGGACTCTGTGGAAGCAAGCGCTGATCTTGAAGATAATTTACACATCATTGTACATCTAATATCACACTTTATTGATGAGCACAGACGTTAAGTCAGCTGTAGCTGCGTTTTCAGGCTTCTGGTTGGCTCATGACAGGCGGTGTGGATGGACATTTTTTTTCACCCCGGGGTGGATGTTTTTGAAAATATCCGTGTTAGTGTGGACATAGCCGAGTACTGACACCACCCCTGTTCCCCACGGACCCCCTAACACCTCACCATGCCTCCTAAGAAAGGTGCTTCTCACTATTTGAGAAGCACTGCTTTATTCTGAATTTGGTCGTTGGCTTTACAATTGAAAATACAAAAAGGATGCAATACACATTTAAATGTGAGTATGTAAAAATATGTTTTATATGGAGAGTATAAAGGGAGAGCATAGCAGTACAGTGTATTACCGTAGGGGAGCTTCCATACCCTTTGATGTTGTCAAAGAGGTCTTCAGAGACTTTGTGTATGCTGAGCAGCTCGTCTCTGGTGAGGGTGATGTACAAGCCGCTCCGCAGAGCCATTTTCCACAGCTCCTGGGAAGCTTGGTTGCTATTCAGGCTGCTGTGGCACAGGAGGAAGCCGACTGCAGGGACAAGAGATGCTCTTGATTCAGCACTGGATGATATTTAGACAAATGACAGCAAACCGCCACACCTCCAAAGAATGACACTAATGGAATTTGTTACTTACTGATGATCCAGCGCTCCATTACCTCCAAAGGCAGATATTCACAAGCCATCTGTGGGGAGGAACATCATCAGGCTTATTAACTGTCAACCATGATGGATTATGACAGCCTTCCATGCATACAAAACAAAGAGACTTATGAACAATTGTATTGTGTTGTGTTCTGCTTGCTCCCACCCTCACATTCAAATCATTAGGTTTCAAGGAGTCTTTTACACACACACACACACACACTTTTGCCATGTCTTGGGGTCTTTTTTCTTCCAATGGATTGTATTTGATAGCAAATATAAACAGTGTGCCTGGAGGTCCGTATTGACGAACAAACAGTGCTTCTTATGTGAGAAAGTCCCCCTGCTGCAGGGAAGCAAAACATCACATCACATAAAATAGCAGTAGAAATAAAAATAGCGGTAATGGAAAGCAATATTTGAAGAGGCGCAAAAAGTTCGACAGATGCCCTCAGTCATGGATGGAAGAAGGTGGCAGTGATAGGAACACAAATGTGGTGTGCTGTGTACTGCGATACTGCCCTCTCCTGTGCTCTTTTTGCAGTACACCCTGCACACCAACATGAGGAGCTGATTGGCAACACCTGGGGCTGATTACCTGTGCTGCCTTTAAGATGCAAGCTCCCCAGCCAATGTTGCCAGATCGTTGACTCCTACTCCTCGACCCAGGCTCCTCTGCTACCATTTCATGTTACTTGCTACTTGTAACACTTGCCTAGCCTTTTGCTACTTTTCCCCTGCCTGGACACTCCAGCAGCGTAAGCATCCTGCTAGCCTTTTCCTGCCTGATTACTCGGCAGCGCTTTCTGTTACTAGATCTACTCTTTTGGTAGCACCTTTTGTTATATTGCCTTTTCCCGTCTGCCATACGGGTCCCCCTTAGTTATTAGATCCTTGTTTGTACTTTTGCCTGTGTTGTACATTTTTCTCCTTTTGAGTTTTGGAATAAACACTTCTTCCAAGCTCACGTCGTCTCGCGCATCTTGGGTTCCAACCTGCGGCTCACTCCGTTCCTGACAACAACTAGAGAAGGCGGAGGTGGATTATGGTGGAGATGGATAATTCATGACACATGCCAAACATCCATGATCAAGATTATTTACTGTTAACTTTACCAATCCATCCATCCACCTTACTACCTGCCTATCGACCCATCCATACATACATCCATCCATCCATCATCCACCTACCTACTGTACCTATCAGCCTTCCTACCAAACCTTCCAGCCATCAAGTCAATCAATCAATCAATCAATCAGTCAATCAATCAATCCATCCAGCCATCATTCACGTAACAAACTACCTACCTACCTACCAACTCCATCTGCCTCTCTACCATCCCTTTATCCATCCACCCATCCATCCATGGACTGGTCGACCTAACTACTATACCTATCTGCCTTCTTGGTAATCCCTCTATCCATCAATCAATCTACCATCAATCCACCGACCTAACTACCAGCCAACCTATGTGGCTTGCTGCTTATCCATCCATCCATGCCTCCACCTAACTACCAACCTACCTGCCTACCCTACCCAAGTAACCATTTGGGCGCATAACAACAGGTTTTTCTAGAGTTTAATCTATACAGTAGGTACCAGACTCACAGTGTCACAGCAGGCCGGATCCAACATAGTAGCCGGAGCACTGAGCAGACTGAGGAGCTGGGCATTCCGCCACTGTTCGGCCGGTAGGTTCCTCCTTGGGTAGATCATTCTCAGAGACAGCAGTGCTGCGGTCACTGACTAGAGGGGCACACAACCATGGAGGGTAACATTCATCATGCAAGACCATGAAAGTCTCTTCCAAACGGTCCTCACCCTGGTGTGAGGTCCAAACTCCTCAGTGAGCTTTTTCCAGGGATGCTCGTATTCCACAAACATCTGGCTGAGGCGTGGGTAGGAGGGGTCACTGCAGGACGCAATAAAACATGCAAATCGTTAGGCACAAAAAGAAGAAGCAAGTCTGTAAATCAGTCACACCTGTTGCCCTTCATCATCTCATGAGCACAGTTGAACATGCCCACCAGAGCCTTTTTCTCATCGATGCGAGCGAGGGTGATGATAACTGAGGCATAAGTGATGATCAGGTCCAAGTAGCTCTTGGTGAAGTCAAAGTTTACAGCCTAAAATTCACAATTCAACCCTCAGTCATTCTTAAAAAAAAAGGTGCATTTGTTTTGCAGTGCAATAACAAGAACTTACAATATCAAAGAAGCACTGGCAGGCATCTATGGTGTTCAGCAACTCATAGACGTGGTCCTGAAGGAGATTGGAATTTAATTAAAAAAACACCATGTTAACATGCACATCAGTTGTCAGTGACTGTACTATGCGCAACAGCGGCTTATTATTTCATCCCAAAAAGAAGATTGCTTAAATTCATCATCATGATTGAGTTATCGACACCATCTCATAAATACAGATGATGCCTCCACCTGGACGCAACCTCCATCATACAAATGCTAGTGGAAGTGTAACAAAGTGCACCAAACCCCGGCAAGCATACTGGAGGAAAATCAACTATTTTCTATGTCAGAATAATAATCCACTCTATATGCAAATGTGATACTGGATAATGATTAGATGGTAGGCAGGAGAGAGAAGGTGACAATCATTCAATTTTTGTTTTCATTTTTAAGAAGAAGACTTTACACCGTTTCATCAAAATTGTTTTCATTATAAAGTATATAATTTGGTGGATATAAAACAGAAAAGTAGCATAATATAAGCAGAAGTAGCAGAGGAAAAGGAGGAGTACATTTAAAACACCTGCATGCCTGCACAACACTTAAAAATGATATCGTTTTTTTGGAGTTAAATTGTGGAATAGGTTGAGCAAGCAGTGAGCCAACTGAAAAAAAAAAGTACAAGCATATGGCGTTCACAAGGTGTATGGCGAAAGACAAATGCTGTTAACCGTAATGTCTGATATAATTTATCCTGATTTGATTTGTTTATCATGATTTAATAACTTATTATTACTATACCCTGTATTCATGTATACACCATACAGAGGGGTTCTCAAATGGTCTCAACCTGGGACCCATGTTTCCCAAAGGTCATTAAGTCGCGATCCACTTTTTCTTCATAGTCTTTGCCTATGTCCATCTTTTAAACACTAACACACAATGAATTTTACAGGAATGTATGAAGGCATTTTGTTAAGGAAATGAGTTGAACATAAAAAAAATTCAAATTAAATATGAAAAATGCACTAAATAAGTCTACAAAATCGGATATTCACTTATAATTGTGCAACGACTATATACCAAGGAGGAAGAAAAAAAATCTAACATCGCTTGTATTTAATGTATTTATCATTTGGTATTTATTTTATTTTTATTTATTTTTATTTATTTATATTTTCATTATTATTGTATCTGTAATACTTTAATTTTTGAATACCTCTCTGCGAGCCTCCCTAAAATGGATCCGCTACCCACTGAATAAGATATCTAGAAAATGTAAACATGCGAACAAACTACAGTATCAGTAATTGCTCGGGCACGGAGAAGGAGGAGGATTAATTAAGCGCTGCATTTTCCTGCTCCTTTTCGGACATGTTGACTTACACAAGTGTAAATATGTGATGTTCCTTGATGTAACTTGATTTATGCGGGTTCCATACCATAAAGAAAACCAACAATTACCCTGAACTCTATGACGTCTAGAAAAGAGTCGTAGTAGCTTGTTGTGGCCTCCATCACATCAGACTTTTGCCGCTGGATGCTGGTTAGGTTTTGCTACAATGAGGAACAGCAATTTTTTTAAAATGTGTTCTTTGTAATGTTGCTGTTGTTAGATATTTGAACCAGCTTCCCAAATAACATCCCATCAAAGCAACAGTGGAATACTTACTATGTTTCCTCGGAAATCAATGTTTGGGAACTTTTTGTTGATATATTTGATGGCAGCTTCCATTGACTTATCTGTAAGGATGGCTGGCCGCAGCTTGACATCTGCACACAACTGCAAAACAGAATTTGCAATTCTCAAGATGACAAGTGACAATATGAGCTATGCATCCACAAACATCCATCCATTTTCTATGCTGCTTGTCCTCATTAGGGTTGTGGGTGAGCTGGAGACTATCCCGGCTGACTTCGGGTGAGAGGCAGGGTACATCCTGGATGGGTTGCCAGCAAATACACACAACCATTCACACTCACACCTACGGACAATTTAGAGTCTCCAGTTATCCTAACATGCATTTTTTTTAAATGTGAGAGGAAGCCAGAATATCTGGACAAAACATGCTAACAGACATGCCCAAATGAAGATTCAAGCTCTCGATCAGGCCACCGTGCTAACTAACCACGAGGCCAACATGCAATACAATTAATTAGTTCCATACAGGACACAAATGTATTTTACTAGTGGGCTTAGGTCTTCTCTGCTGGCCTAAAAACTATTAGAAACACTGATCTACATTTACAACTTAAATTCTAGTATTTGTTCTATGAAATTGTATGAATTTATTCCGAACAGTCAATTATCTTCATTTTGTAGGTGTCCCTCTTGGCTGCACCGCTTCCGGAAGGTGTACGTGTATGCTAGATTTTCTTGTCCTATCAGATTTTAGATTCTGTGTGTTGCTATGTCAGTGTAATCTGCCCAGGGCCTTCAGAGTCAGGAGTACTGGCACACATCACTTAAAGTATTAGCAATGGGGCTGTTTCTGTGACCAATCAGATTTCAAATTTGCCTCACAGAGCTCACTAACAGGCATACAGTAACATCAGCCTTTTTCCATCTAACACTCAGGGTTACGCAGCGCGCTTGAACGCTTCATCACATGAGCAACGCCATGCTTCATTGATCCTGTTTTGACATGAAGAGACAGAGACTGAGTCGTTCAACATTCTGTGTACGTTATTTGAGCAAATATGAGCAGATACAGAGGTCCTGGAGCAAGCCAACACATCAAGGGTGTTTGCAATGCTGAGACAATGAGGGCTGCGTCAGCTTGGTCATGTTCACAGGATGACACCATCCCGGCTCCCACACGAGCTAAAGACAGGATCAAGACCACCAGGCCGACCACAGATGCGCTACAAAGACCTTTGTAAACAAGATCTGCAGGAGGCGGGTCTTCACATAAAGAAATGCCTAACGAATGGGAAGAGTGGCGCCATCTAGTGTCCTGTGGTATTAAGGACGCTGAAGAAAGGCGCCTTGAATTCCAGAAAGAGAAGAGACAGAAGAGAAAAGAGAAAAGTTGAGGCAAGTTACAGCCTCAGCTTTCATTTGCATTAATTGCTCCAAGGACTGTCACTATCGGATTGGACTTTTCAGCCATAATAGGAAATGCCGTGTTACGCATAACAACAACTGAGCAGACCACCGTCATCTCTGACGGAAGGATGCCAAATAAGCAAGTTTATATATATATATATTTTATATACAAGTCGGTCTTGGAATGAATTTGTTCCCCACTTCGACTGAAAGTTTTCCAGACCAGTGCTTACGAGTGAGTGGTGAGTGTCATGTTATTTAATTGTTTAATTTTTGTCATGTTGTTAAGATAAATATTGATTCTGAACTGCTTCAGATGATGTAGTGTAGAGGTCTCGATTTTGGGGTTGGGTATTGTTGGTGATGAGTTGGGTATGAGACGATGTATTTGAAGATAAAGGGTCAGCTGGGTTTGTTGCTGTAGTAATAATGTGTTCTGTAATGCCACACATTGTTATGTTGCCTTTTTGTATGTTATTGATGGTTTACATAATTGTGAAGCGGCAGTGGTGGTATTAAGAGGTGGATTGGGTCGCGGGGGTAACTTTCCACCAGGGAATGGCGGAAGTCTGTGAGTAATAGCCCATAAAAATGTCTTTTTTTTTGACACACTGCTCGATCGCACCGGCACAATTAGCAATGCGTTAAAACATAAACAAGTCAAAATTGCGGGCTGTTTTAAACAGTTGTGCATGAATGATGTACATTTTGCCTGTATTATCACATATTTATAAATTATTGCTGACTTAAGGTGAATGAGATGTGTTTTCTAAGAAAAAAAAAAATAAAATTAATATTAAAAAAAACAAATTGACCAAAAATTTTCGGGGATCCACTGTACTTGGAGCAAAAAGTTTGCTCTAGCATATCGAACATAACAATTTAGTCCGACACCCAGTCAAATTGTCACACTGTGTTGACAAAAAATAGTATTGGAGTGAATAATAGCCTTTTCTTTTTAGCAAACAACCATGAAGGGGACCTTGAGCTGGATAGCGAGCGCCCTTCTGCATGGTTCCACAGTCACTGTGTGAAATGATTGGCTCCCAAATGAAGTGAAGTCAGGCTGAAAATAAAGTTTGCACACTCCCTGGCGAAGGTTAATTATGTCTAAAAATAGGAAAATTCTCCAACATAATTTGCACTTTGTGTCACTTCCTGACAGTCTCACCCAGAAATGCATAATGTGGCATGTCAGGGCCCAAGAGTGCGGTGCTGCTCACACAAAAAAGTTGGACTTTTTTATTGTTTTATTATCATGTTTGACTGTTTGAGGCTACTGAAACTTGGGTTGACTGACAGCAGAGACCGACTTCCTGGTTGCACTTCCTCTTTGTTTGAGTACAACTGGAAGACAGGAAGTGCAATACACAACAAGCTTGGCCGCTCAGAATATTTGTATTTGTGTTCAGTTGAAATGATTCCCAAAACATTGTGGTTTGGTTTTATGAGGTGAATCTCTAACTAATTACAGCCAATAAATGATACATATTTTAGGTGCGCAACTGAAGTTATTTATTGTGTATATGTATGCCTGAGATGATCGCCACTGAATAGCATGTGACATACAGTAAGTCATAGCTAACTTCCTTATTTCTTACCCCTCACCTTCTTGATGTAGTTCATGCGTATCAGCACCCCGTTCCCTCTCTCATTTAGGATGGTGAGTTTTTCCGCCAGTTTTTGATGGTAGTCCATGGTCTCAACCCCACGCGTCACCTGTCCCTCCGCACAAGCCTTGTCCTCCTGGTACTGAGGAAGCTGGACCCTTGAAAACAAGTGCACCCGAGGCCTCACCCCTGCCGCTGATGGGTCACATGGGGCTCGTGGTTGTGGGAGGCGGAGTTTGGAGTTACTGTCGGGTGGTTTTGCTGTAATAACCCACATGTCAACAAGAAGATGTGAATAGAAGAACTGATATATAAGATAGTTACATTGCATTGTTTCTTACAGAAACTACCAGATTTACTGGTATTGTACATAACTTAATGATTCCTTTGTCTATAGGTCTTTTTAATGATGATTTTTGTAAAATTATGTAATTTTACATTTCGTTTCCTTTAATGTATGACCAGGAAAGATCACGAATTAGGGGTGTCATACTTTGCCTAATTTTATTTGAAACCACAGGACATAAATAAGACATATTTAGTTTGAATGAAATTATTTGTAAATATTTTTCAAATGTAACATTTTCATCAAATGGCATATTATCCCTGAAGTATCATTTGTTTTATATTATATATACTGTATGTATATATATATATATATATATACATATGAAATAATGTGTGAAATACTAAATTAGATGTTCTTTTTTTACTTTATGAATACTAAACGTACTTTATTTTTTTACCACAAGATGGCAAAATTTACCAACTTAAGTTGTGCTGTCGCGCTGACGTTTGAGGGTTCAATTATGGTTATGGTTATGGTTTAATTTATTTTGAACATGGAGACAGTTACACTGGAGTACATCACATAGTACGATTCACAGTTCCACATGTCCAAAAATGAGTAGGAAGAAACAAAGCATATTTATCCGTTTCACATCAATTGCAATTCATTTGTTCACCTTCTGTATTCTAATGTAGTCTTTGCCAGTTGTAAATGCACAGGAAAATGGTAAAGCAATATCACCGTGTTGTGCAATGATAGTCAAGGTTAATAATTACTTTAAGGAAATTATAAAACAGTCTGAATGAAAATTAATGGATAATTAGTTAGTTGTTGACACAAATATAGTTGCATAATGGCTGGTTCTGTCCAGGCTTTCAGCTTAAAATCAGCTATGAAAGCGCCACTGTTTCACTGTTTACCTGATTTGGAGATGGCGTCACCATTTATTGAGAACCTACTCAGCTCCCGAGGTGACGTGGCTCAGGTGGAAGGGTGGTTGTCTCCCAACCTGACGGTTGTGGGATCGTTCCTCCACTGATCATGTCGAAGTGTCCTTCGGCAAGAGCGATTGCTCCTGATGTGCGGGTAGGAAAATGTGTTAACAGTGTCATGCTGAGAGTTCCTTGATATACTTCAAAGATTTAAATAAGTTATTATAAACAGTATTTTTAGAATAAATTATAGTTCGTATAATAAATCAGTGCTAACTTGCCCATTACATCACTCAGCATTGTCCTGTCAGCGGTCCTTCCTCGCTCTTTTGGCGGCAACATTGTTGCTTTTAGCAGTCAGAATCTTTTGGGAACTTCTCATAACGCTTCATAATAATTATGTAGTCATTTTTTTTCAAAATACACTTTTCAAACGCCCCTTTCACGTGAACGCGCACTTAGCACAAAGCTAAAAACAAAGTAAGTTGACAAAGTAAGTTGATAACCACTGTAGCAGGACCAGTTAAGGCTGATGTTGAGCCACTTTTGCCGTACAACCCCTTTGTAAACATCAGCTGCTTGTACTGTTTCTTGAAACTATGATGTACCAAAAGTGACACAACTATATGTACAAAGACAACGACAATTATTTGGAACAAACAAATCTGTAGTTCATCATTTAAAATGTTGTCACTTTTATCTTTTTTTCTGTCTATTGTTCTTTCTGAAACAAACTAACAAACTAGTCAACAGTATGTGATTGTTAGTTTTAAATTAAGCAATACAAAATGTATTTAATGCGCAGGCTCTGGCATTCCCACGACCCTAGTGAGAGCAAGCACTACAGAGGATGGATGGATGGATGGATGGATGGATGGACAGATGGATGGATGGAAGGATGGAAGGATGGATATTCAATATGCAATGACTGTTTTTTTTTTTTTTTCGAACAAACTTGCCCTTATCTCACCCAGCCTGAAATACCACTTCCAACCTGTGTCAGTGAGTCACTGTCTATGGAGGTAATGAAAAAGACCAAGAAGAAGAAGCAGCGCTGCCAACAGGTATAGGTACAAACAAATGTGACTAGTACCTTTCAAAATATTTCCATAATAAAGCAAATCATTGACAATAAAAGCAGCATTGGAAGGCATAATTAAACGGCCTAGCAAGTGCGATAAATGAATTTCCACAATATATGATTCAGTGTTAATAAATGGAATATTTCCGTAGTTACAGCATAGGAAGCCTGTTTATGACTTTGTAAATACAGTTTTTAACATTATTAGAGCCCTGTAGACATGAAATAACACGCCTGCTGATTATTCATTGTTTGCATCGCATTGCACAACTCTTATGCTGCAGGGACTCGAGACCGCCGCAAGCCAGCGAGCTAACCAGTTATCCTTAAAAGTACTACTGCTGTTGCTACTGCATACATGTACCACACAGTTTTTATGCTTCACTCATGATTTTTCACCATGCAGTGAGATTTTGGACTTTCTCTGTCCGTCCTTCAACGCACCATAGTTGCTGTAAGATTCAAAGTCCAAACTTCTACACTAGGGATGTAACGATTAACGTATTAATGATGAACCGTGTTAAAGCTCTTGATGGTTGGCATTAGCATTTCAAATTAAAATGATCTTAAAACTGTGATTGGTAACCGCACTTGGACAAATCCACTTCCTAGAGCAGCAGCAGCAGAAGAAGAGGACAATATGTCTAATTGTTTCTGTGAGCTTTCTGCTGTGTACAACCGCTGCTACTTCATGATTGCCTACACTGCAGTTGCATCGAGTGAGACAGAAAGGCTGACAGATCCGGTTAATTTTGAGAATAAAATCATTCCGTGTTTAAAACAAATCCTAGTGTTTTGTTTTTGCAGGAGTAACGTTAGTGTGTGTGTGTGTGTGTCTGTGTGTCTGGCAGATGATAATAATAGCAATAATAGATTTGCTTTTCCCTTATTTACAGAGTGGGCATGCAGCAGGCAACTCCAACTCTACCGCTACCACACATCATCATCTGCCAAGGAAAGTATATTGTGTGTGATAATTAGGGATGTCCCGATCCGATCTTCCGGATTGGGATCATCTGCCGATCCGCTGTATGTTGAAGATCGGATAATATCGGATTCTGCCACGAGACTGGGCCGATCCGGTTTCCGTATAACATTCGTAACTCTCTGCCACACTTCAACATGGTAGGCGGGGTAATGTGCCTCAAAGATGGTTGCCACCCGATTTCCGCCACCCGCAAGAAGAAGAAAACGTAGCACCACCATGCAGGCATGTCTGTGGTGCACCGTGGTGAAGTTAGTTTCACATTGGACGTTGGATATTCGACTCTGTAGCTACAGCGGTAGTTCCCCCTCACTGTGCCCAGACTGCTGTGTCATTGTGCGGAGAGCTCGCACAGGAAGTGCCGCTGTAAGCTGGTTGTTTATACTAGTGGCCGTCAATAAATTACTATTGTGTTGATGAGAGTTTGTTTAAAAAAAATGTAATTTACAGTGTTCCCTCGCTCCTTCGCGGTTCACCTTTTGCGGACCCACTGTTTTGCAGACTTTTTTGGTGCAACTTTAGAATTTTTATGTTTTTTGTTTTTGTTTTTTGTTTTTCCAGCATATGAACACTGTTACAGGCCAAACCTGGCCCTTTAAGAAAAATTGCATTGTAGGAAGTTGAGTTTTGTGTAGTTCTGTGCTTTAAGCACGAGGCGGTGGTGTCGCTCTCTATTCTCTCTCTTGTGTCTGCACCATCTATTGTCTGCATCCTGATTGGCTGTAGACCATTGTCAGTCAATCTCCTTCATGCCATCTGTTGTTGTGGTCATGGCTAACAAACTAGCGAACCGTGTGAGCTGCTTGCTAACCATTAATACTGTAAACAGTAGAATAAACAGAAAAAGCTAACCGTGAGTGACTCTGAACACTGTATGGTTGCAAGTTTTATCCCCAACCAAACCCACTATGTCGATGAAACGTTCTGCACCCAAAAGGCAGAGGAAGCCAGCCGTCACACAAAAAGTTGGACTTCTGGACATGCAGGACGAAGGCAAAAGTTACGCGGCTGTCGGCCGCCAATACAGAATACTGTAAATAAATCTTCAGTTCATGGCAGATGAGGAGGAGGAGTAAAATACCACGACAGCAGCAATATGTTACAACAAGGCTACAAAAACACTACAGCCGAACGACGCCAGGACGAATAGGCATGGTCTCAGGAGTGAAATTCGCGTGAGTCACTTAAAAATTTATTGTGTCCAACCTAATAGGTTGATCATTAAAGTTCTATTTGAACTTTGAGAGTGTTTAAACAAGAGAAAAATGTGAGAAAATATTAATGCCTGTCTGAGAAAAGTGAATAAAGTGTATGGTGAGGAGTTTTAAATAAGGAGTTTTATATAATTATTGTAAAAAAATATATATATATTTCTTGGCTACTTTGCAGATTTCACTTGTTGCGGGCTATTTTGGGAACATATTCCCTACGATAAATCAGGGAACACTTTATTGTAAATCACAGCTCAAATTGATCTATAACCATGTCAAATGTAGAGGAGGAGGACTGAGCCATTTGTCAAAAATAGCCATTTTTATGGCCATATCCATTTCTTTTTTTGCCAATAAATTTTTGCCATTCGCTGGTAGGCTAGGAGCAGAACGTCTGCAAAAAGCAGGGAGTCCTGTACCTTGATTTTGTTATTTTATTTTATGTATTTTTCATGCATTATTTGATGTTTTATATTTATTATACATATATACAGTGTATATACAGTGAATATTTAATAACATTTCATAACATTTTCATTTATTAATATTCTTCTACTGTATATATTATTTTTACATTTTAGTGAATGTGTTTTTTTTTTATTATTATGAATTAGAACTGTGTGTCATTACAACAGGCTATCGATGAAGGAACTGAAAGTAATCTAGAGAAACCTCTAGTTTCTGGTCTATATTTACCACATTGACTTAGTTATTGCGAGTTCTGCCTTTGTCACATCAACAAGAAAAGTCCAAAGCTAATTCGACAGCCAAGTGTCACTTTCCGTTTTTTCCCCAAACTCCTCTTCTCAGCTTTTCGTAGCAAGTTGAGTGCGGAAATGTGCTATAAAGTGTTGCATATGAATGTGATTAGTTCAACCACTGTTATGAAGCCCGGTGTCACTAATTTCACTATATTCTAGTATAAAGTAGTCAAGGTTTTCCTGACAATGCAGCCAAATGCTAATGACAGAGGAAGGCTTTGGGAAATGCTTGCAGCCTCAGCTGGAGTGCAGATGTCAGAAGAGTTCTGGCAAAAAAGCTCATGGGCAAGTTGAAATAATGCAACATAACCAAACCTGTTTTACATATTAGATATTTTCTTTTGTAAAATCATTAGGTTTGTTACTCTTTTTATGACTTCATGAAGTTATTATTTGTCATGTATACTCTACTTACTCGGTATGTATTCTATACAATTAGGTGTAGTGATACCCGTATTCAAATTTTTCAGTACGGAGCATTCAATTCAGTACAGCTGCATACCGATTTCACACATGGTACACACTTCAAGTGACGGACAGGAAGAGTGTGTACAGAGTGTGAAGTGTACATAATAAGTTAAACTGACATAAACATTGTATGATAATGAGGATCATGAATAGTGCTGTCAAAGTTATCATGATAATCACAAACGGAAATGAGCTTTAATACCATTATTTCTTTTGACACCCGATTAACATGTGCATGTCCTGTTTGACCCTCAGCCGACGCCGTAGTTTTACAAAATGCAGCGGCTTTGCACATGATGTTCAGCCAATAAATAAAACTTGCATGTTGCAAGACGTGCAGTGTCATACTTCCATGCTGTGGAAGTCGCCAGACCAAGTAAAGTGTGATAAAGTGTGTGTAAAACAGTTTTTTTGTGTATATCTCTGTAAAAGAGTGGAAGTGAAGTATACTGTATTTTACAACGGCTGGCACATCTGCCGAGTGTTGTGGACCCAGACCAGAGACGAAGGCAAAAGGTGGTCAATAGGTGTTTATGATAACAAAAAGCACTCACAGAGGAGGAAAGAACAACAAAAAGCGCTAACGATGAGGGTCACCAAGAAGCAGAAAGTACAAACAGCAAATAAGCAAATAGCAAATAAGGAAATACTAGATGGCTCAGCTACTTACAGGGAAGAGTAGACAGCAAGCAATACAAATACAGAAGGTATATAAGCAAAAGGAGGAAACTATGCAGGCAAGACAAGACAACAATCTGTCAGGGAACAATCAATGTGGCATGGCTTAAGAAGGTCTAATGGCTAATTAGTTGAAGGTGTGCAATCTAGGCGAGACCTCTGCAGGACTGCGAAGACACAGCAGAGGGCAGCAGACCAAATCAGAGTTCAGATCATGACAGTATCCCCCCCTTTTATATGACGCCTCCAGGCAGCTCACCTGGTTTACCTGGATGATGTGCGTGAAACTCAGTGATGAGAGAGAGGTCGCAGATCCAGGAGCGGCAGACCCAGGAGCATTCCTCTGGTCCATATCCCTTCCAGTCGACCAGGTATTGTACACCCCTACCCCTTCTTCTGGAGTCTAACAGTGCCTTCACCGTAAATACCTCTCGGCCATCGATCACCCATGGAGGAGGAGGAAGCTCGACCGGAGGGCTGAGCTGGCAGGTAGCGACTAGCTAGAGGCTGGAGACGTGGAAGACTGGGTTGACCTTGAGACTGGGAGGCAGTTTGAGCCTTACTGCTGCCGGGTTGCTGACGGCCTCTATCATGTAGGGACCCTTGAACCTTGGTGCCAGCTTCCTGGAGACACCAGCAAGTTTCAGATCACATGCCGAAAGCCACACCTCGTGACCCGGGCGGTAATCCGGTGAGGGGATCCTGTGCCAATCCGCCAGATGTGTGTTTCCGTCGCCATTCGTCCCAGGGCAGCACGGGTGTCCCGCCACACTCGGTGAGCCCGTCGCAGGTGGTGATGGATGGATGGCACAGAGATATCGGACTCTTGGGAAGGGAACCAGGAGGTTGAACCATCCGCAGTTTTGAAGGGTGACATACATGAGGCCGAGCAGGCAAGGGTGTTGTGGCCGTACTCGATCCAGGGGAGATAGATGAAGGATGGCGGTGACACATGCAGCGCAGCATGGCCTCCAAGCCCTGGTTGGCTCGCTCCGTTTGTCCATTGGACTGAGGGTGATGACCAGAAGACAGGCTCGCTGATGCTCCCAGCGCCTTGCAGAAAGCCTTCCAGAGCAGGGATATGAACTGTGGTCCTCTGTCAGTAAACAAGTCGGTGGGTATGCCATGAAAGATGTGCTTGATGAGTAGCTGAGCTGTTTCCACACTGAGATGAGGGAAGCTTGGCCAGGACAATTAAATAAGTAATTTGGGAAAGTCGGTCCACCACCGTCAGTACCACCGTGTTTCTTCTTGAACGGGGGATGGGTAGAGGTAGCAAAAGTCCTGACGGAGGGCGATGAGGGCCTTGCACAGATGGAGAAAGCAGCAATGAACTCCGTGTTCAAAGATGGCCACCAGAATCTTTGGGCAATGATAAAGTGTGTCTGCTTTACGCTCGGATGACACACAATTTCGACTCGTGCCCCCAATGCAGCACCTCGGACCTGAGTTCGGCCGAAACGAACAGCCTCCCGGGGAACATCCCTCGAGTATGGTGGTGCGTCCAGCTGCATCCGGCACCCTTCACTCCACCTCCCACTTGACAGCTTAGACTACACGGCCCACAGGTATGACAGGTCAGGGGCTGGACTTATCTATGGCAGGACTGTAGATTCTGCAGAGGGCATCCGGCTTGATGCTGCGAGAACCGAATCTGTAAGTAATGGAGAAGTTAAAACGAGTCAGGAACAGGTCCCAACGTGCATAGCGGGAATTAAGTCTGTGCAGCACGGATGTAGGCGAGGTTCTTATGTTCGGTGAGAACTAGGAACGGCTGCACTCTCCAGCCAATGTCTCCACTCCTGCAATGTGAGAACAATGGCCAACAGCTCCCTATTATCCGCATCGTATTTCCCCTCTGCAGGTATGAGGCGACGCGAGAAGAATGCACATGTGTGTAGCTTCTGGTCGACTGGGGACCACTGGGACAGGATGGCTCCCACTCCTGAATCGGACCCGTCCATCTCTACAAACAATTGAAGAGAGAGGTCAGGATGTGTGAGCACCAGAGCACTGGTAAATAACCTTTTGAGTAATACAAACACGCTTTCTGCCTCAGTGGTCCATTCAAATGGAACCTTAACCGATGTAAGCCTTGTGTGAGGTTCAGCCTTGGTACTGTTTTCACAAATTAATCGTCTGTAAGTTGGCAAAGCCCAAGAACCTCTGCAAGGGATCTTGGCGGGATCGGCACGCATTTGACCCTTCTCCACTATGAACCCCAGGAACGAGACGGAAGAGTTGTGGAATTCACACTTCTCGGCTTTAACAAAGAGGTGGTTCTCCAGTAACCTCTGCAGGATCAAGCGGACGTGTTGGATGTGTTCTTGCAAATTTCTGGAAAAAATTAAGATGTAGATGAAGTAAACAAAACAGAAACAGTTGATTATGTCATGTAACACATCTTTAACGAGGCTTTGAAACACGGCAGGGGCATTGGTGAGACCAAAAGGCATTGGGGGTAATGAAAATTGTCTTGCATTCGTCTCCCTCCTTGATCCTTGGAAAAGACGGAGAGCGGAGAGGCATTGGCCGAATTCATAAGGGGAAGTGGATACTTATTTTTAATGGTTATATCAATAAGGCCGCGGTCGTCGATGCAAGGACGCAATGCCTTTTCTTTTTTTTCGACAAAAAAGAAGCTGGCCGCTACTGGTGAGGAAGAGGGAGGAATGAGACCTGCCGTGAGAGGAGATGAGATGTAGCCATTGAGTGCCCGATCCTGCACACCTCACCTGTGTATGTGATGGTATGTATGTGGCAGGAATTGTATTTGAGTGACATCTAATAAGATAATTAAAACTGGGGACAGCTGAGATATGGTGGGCCCCTCGGTGGGGAAGGGTGCCAGGGGCAGAGGAGCCACCGTGAACCACCATGCAAGGCCTATATGTATGTGTGTTATTGCAGCGAGGCAGGAGTGCCAGTCTGCCCCCCAGCCCTACTCGGACCGAGCAGGAAGGGACCAAGGCCGCATGACAGACAGGCCGCCCACCACAACCCAAACCACGGGCCGCAAGTAACCCCTCAGGTTGCACTCGGCCCACGAGGACACCCAGCCCAACCCCCCAGAAACGACACCCCCGGTACCCCGCAGTGCCCACAGCGCTACCCCTAGACCACCATATGCCACAGAAAAAAAGATAAGAAAACATATTATATAACCAGCTATTATTCAGAATTTTTGAAGGATCCAGTATTTGTGTGTGTGTTTTTTTTTGTTTTGTTTTTATTTTTCAAAAGTATGAGAATATGTGTCCCTCGGCAATGACATTCTGCACTTACAAGCCTATGTAATTATGCATTGAAATGGTTAAATAATAGAGGCGGTTGAAAGAGATGGCATTCTTCCATGACAAGTCAAGACATGGTCAAGAGAAAGAAGACAGACAAAGACAAAAAATTCACAAACATGAAGAAGAGTCATTTGACAGGCAGCAGAAACATAGACATTAAATGTGAACACTTTTACTACTTAGTGGAATGTATTTGATGTATGAGGAAACATACTCGATCACATATTTACATGACAGATGCTTATCATAGCACAAGAACACACACTTTATATGCCAAGTACATAAATTATCCGCTCATCTTTTTACTTAGGAAGCACTTACTGTACTTTTTTCAAGCCTGAGTTTCACTTTCAGTGTTTCACGTACATTTCGGGCGCATAAATTTAGACTGCCACAAATAAATTTGGTGCTACATTTTAGTTCTTGCTCATAACAACATTACAATGGTACTGTCTGTGCAACTCCGCACCTGGTCTACCAGAGAATAAGAAGATGTAGCAGGAGGGTTCAGAGATGCCAATTTTGCAACGTTATCACTGTATTTAGCGAGTAATCAGACACCTCGAGATACTAGCGACAAATCTAGTGAAGTGACTTTTGGAGACTAAAAAGGAGAGTCTCTCCAAAGTGAGAAATGTCCCCTGTGATTTAACTGGTTGCAAAAGTATACAGTCGATGTGAGTGTTCAAGTTAAAGAACGTGGCGGTTTGTCTTCTAGTTGGTGGATTTATTAAGCTGTGGCAGTGTCGGAGAACTTTATGTATAGTAGGGGTGTAACGATTTGTTTTAATAACGATTCAATTCGTATCACGATTCGTGGTTGCCGATACGATTCAAGGACAATATTGGTTCATTTAGACCGATACGATCCAAAACGATTCAGTAATTTTAAATCGATTCAGTAACTTCAATCCAATGCTTAATAACTTGAGAACCCAGATCGATGTAGTTGAATCGTTGGAATATAAATCGATGCACCGATGTAGTGAATGAATCGTTACTCCCCTCATGTGTAGGTTTCACTTTTGCCTCTCATAGGACATGACTGTGGTGGGTCAAGGACCACCGAAAAAAGTTTGAAATCTTAATGCTTGAGGAAAACATCATCAATGAATCAAATACATAAACATGGAAACATTGTGGGCTCTCTAACAGCAACTCTGACATGAAAGGAGTATCCCTCTTCTCAACAGGAGTATTCCTCTTCTCAACAAGCAGCGGGTGCTGCTGTGGGCCCCTCCTCCATTTAAAAGCGCAGGCAGCTCTGTCTTGTTTGTGACTTTTAACAAAAACGAGAGAAGAAATTTCATTTGTAGTTCTAAACAGATTTGTTGTGCTTTTCATGTTTTTACTCACTTTTTATTCCTCTCACAATGTTATTCCTCTCTCCTACAGCGTCCACTTTTTACATGAAAATGCGGCACGGCCAATTATGCAAATTAGAAGATGGTGTCATTACTTCACAAACAACCCACCCCTGTACAGCCACATATACATCGCAGTCCTGTGGGAAATGACTTTAGCTATTAATTTTCAATAAAAGCGTCTCATTTGACTGTACTCAGAAATAATCGCACACTTAAGTCATTCATCCTGGTGCATTTCACTGTTGTTCTCCTCTAGTTGTTCCATAGACTGTCAGAAAGTAGTCCTCAAGTGGATGTTGTAATTTGTTTATGGTAATTACCATCATTTCACTGTTAGCGCGGTTTCATGACGCTAATCCAAAGAGGTAAATATGTTCAAATTAAAAGTGACAACGTGAATGTTGTAGCAAGCTAAGGTTAACACTTTCTATATCACTTAATTCAATCATTTTATTATTTGTTACATCATCTACAGCTCCACTTGTCTAGCTTAAAATATCAAATACCCCTGTTGAGTGATAATTTTAATGTACTAATAACACAACACACAGTCGTTCATTGTCCATCACAGGAAGACCGCGATAAGTGACTTTCCACAAAGTGGGATTCAATATGAATAAACTGAATATGTTCGCAGTTCAGCACAGAACCCTGTTTATGACTTTCTAAATACGATTTTTACCATTATTGGAGCCATGTAGACATGAAATAACACCCTTATAATCCCCTTTACACTCCTATTATTATATATACAACACACTGCTCACCTTTAATGCACAGGCTACGGGATCACTGCAGGGACATGGCTGCCGCTTTAAAATAGCATGCTACCAAGCTAACTAGTTAGCCTCCAATTTATTTATTTTAAACTTAAGAAAGGGTTTCAAAAGAAGTGGCGAAGAAAGACAAAGTAAGAAGCCAAAAACATACCACTTTTTTTGCCACTATGTCATGTTGGACATGCCATGGCTGACTCCATGCAGTGTGAAGGTAATGTAATGTAATGTCATTTAATGTCATGTCTCATCAATGAAACATTACTGATGCCTAGAGACCAGAATATGACACATAACTTGTCTTTCAATATTTATTTGACTAATAACAGCCCATAGTCAACCACAAAACAACGGCCATTTATTTAGTAAGGTGGCGATGTTCCAACTGTGATGTTGTGAGGGACGTTCTGTTGTTCTAGAACCTGATTGACTTTCAGTTTGTTGTAAATCCCAAACTATTTTCCCCATAGACATAATTTATGATTAAAATAAAAAGTGTGACCATCATAAGGCCTTTATTACCCCACAGTAAAGTAATATACAAATATTTTTGTTATATTATTCCGCCTACAGTGACTATTTGACTGGGGAAAAAATAAATGAAAAGTCAATGATCCAAATATGACATCTTTTGAAGAGCTGTCCTTTCTAAGCAAAACTACAGTCTTATATTCGTTAATATGGTAGTAATGATTATGAATGTGACTCAAGAATCTGAATGTTCTGAACTCCACTTTCCATGCTAGCGTTGTAATGCTGCTCATAACTTACCATAGCTGATGTTATATTGTCTCTTCTTTTGACAACAAACCAGACGAGAATGAATCAACAGTACCTTGGCTGGCTGCAGCCAAGGAGCGCACTCCATTTTGCCTCAGTTGCTTCATGGCACTATTGATCAACCATTAATCATCAATTGATTCATGGACTTTTATGTTTTCCTAGTTCATGTAGCAGTAGAGATCACACCCATGTGACATTCACAGTCTTGTAAATCCCATTACTTGGCAAGGCAGCACATTAAAAAGATCTCCAAAGGTGAAAATGGAGGTCATGGACAAGGGGCGAGAAGCTTGTGTTTGCTTTTTTGACTCAGTCAAGACAGTAATCCTCGAACCTGGCGGCGACTTCAGCCTACCGACTGCGTGTTACACAGTCTGTCTGGGGGAAAGTGACCTGTAAAGTCTGGTCAACAGAGGAGGTTCAGGCAGCAAAAATAACGCGGGATGTCAAATGAAACTGATGGCTGGAACATATTGACGAAATAAGCTGTGAAATGTGCAGGTTTGCTGCCTCGCAGATGGCCGGGTCATTAACTCGCTAAGGTTTTCCAAAATACAAAACCCGTCATCTGATACTACTTTTGACGATCACGTGGACATTCAGTATGAAAGGGAGGAGGATCAAGAAAAGCTGCTTCTGTCTTATCTCCAGGAAATCAACAGGAAAAGTCTACTCTAAGGAAAATACAGTACCTCACAAAACTCTGTATGCTTCTCACATTTCAGAACCACTTTTAGCATATCTTCCTGAGGGACTATACTGTACTATAGAAATGACCTTAATATACTTTAGAGTAGCCAGTGTCCAGACAGAATGGTTTTTGCTCTTGTATGTCCTGAAAATGAGTCAATGCCCATTTTTAGACAACACCACTGGTGGATGTTCTACACCCTGTGTGTTTCTTCACCTTCCTCTCTTCCACTTGAGGATGCCCCGCAGGTGCTAGATTGGGTTCATGTGTGGAGTAAAAATACTTGGCCACTCCATCACCTTCAGCTTTCTTAGCAAGACACGTGTCATCTTGGAGGTGTGTTTGTAGTCCTTATCATGTTGGAAAACTGCTATATGGACCAGGTTCCCAAGGGAGAGGATCGCACTCTGATTCACAATGTCACAGTTCATGTTGGAATTCATGTTTCCCCATAATGAACCACATTATGAACACTTGTGCACCCCAAGATCATGGCGCCATGCTGGACTGTAGGCAAGACACAAGTGTCTTGCTGCTTGCTCACTTGTGTTGCCAGCTATGTACTGTAGACATTAATGACTGCGTGTTGACTCATTTTCATTTCCATCTTCTATGTCGCTTATCCTCACTAGGGTCGCAGGGGTACGCTGGAGTGACTTCGGCGAGAGGCGGGGTACACCCTGGACTGGTCGCCAGTCAATCGCAGACAAACCTTCATACCAACATTCACATTCATACCTATGGACCAATTAATCTGTATGTTTTTGGAATGTGGGAGGAAACCGGACTACCTGGAGAAAACCCACGCACGCACGGGGATAACATGCAAACCACGCAGTTTTTCGCGGGGGATAGGTTCTCGAAATAGTTCCGCGAAGTAGCCAACTTCATTTTTTTACAATTATTATATATCTTTTACAAGCTAGCAAGCTAGCGATGACACAGGAGACATGGCAGGACGGCACAAAGGAGATTGATTGACAATGGTCTACAGCCAATCAGGATGCAGAAAAAAATGGGCGGTGCAGACAGATGAGAGAGGGAAGAGATAGACACTCAACTTCCCACAACGCAATTCTTCTAAAATGGCCGGCCTCAGCCTGTAACAGCGTTCATACGCTGCAACAAAAAAAAAAAAGCACTAAAAAAACCTGCGAAACAGCGAATCCGCAAAAGGTGAACCGCGGTGGAATGAGGGAACACTGTACACCCTAAACTAAAAAGTAGCCGGCTGTTTAAAAGCCTTTGGTCCCTTTTTTATTACATAATAACCGTCACAGTTGGACTTTAAAAGAATGCAAATTACTCACAGACGCTGCAGCCCAGAATAATAAACAGGTCAGCAGTGCAGCTCAGCTGGTACCGCAAACTTCATATCCGATTTCACTTTGTACTGGAGCAGAACGCATCAAGACACTGATGTAGATCACAGTCTTGCCACAGCACTCATCATACGCCCTTCATTTACTCCAAACAGCAATCCACTGTTGCACAATGCTGTCTGTTCTACAAGAAAGTGTATTTTGACTCAATCAAAGACAGAATCAGCTGACATCTGGCGGAGATAGAAGTGGGAGGAGAGGGCAGGAAAGAAGGCTTAGGAGGACGGTGGGAAAAGGAAACTAGGTGAGGGGAGTGGGAAAGGCATTCTTTCACTGACGTGAGGTTTCTGTCTCGGCTTTGGAATGTAGCAAGTGACTCACACAACACTTTGCCTACAATGCATTGGCAATATACACTATGTTTACATCACATTCAGGGAAGAAAGGAGAAAAAAATAGCAAAACCTTCCATGGAGTCCTGTCTGTAGTCTTGCCTTCCGCCTGCCAGAGCGTTTCGTCACAAGAGGAGAATTATGGGATGCCAAAGGGTAAAAGCACGACTGGCAGGCGAGCGTCCAGGAACTGCTACAGCGAGGCTTCCTTCAGTTTTATTCTACACAAAATGTCACTTTTATTATTATTTAGAGATTACATACTTTCATTATTTACGATATATATATATATTACACTGTATATTTACATATACATATACGATTATTATTTACATATTCATATCTTATATCTTATTGTCTGCTCCTTTTATTTAAAGTCCAACCAGTCTGTTTTGGTCATTCTTTTTTTTGTTTGTTTTACAGCACAAACACAAATTTGTACCACAATCTGGTCCAGGATAACCTTAATAATAAGTTCCAGTTTCAAACGGTGACTATCATAAAACTTTTATTAGTTAACTGTACAGGAATGTTTAGGCCAGGGGTCGGCAACGCGCGGCTCTGGAGCCGCATTGGCTCTTCAGCCTCCTTGATGTTGCTCCCTTCGCAATGCTGGAATATTTTTTTTTTTTACAGAAAATTGAGTTTTTAATTCTCCATGGACAGATCCCTTTGTCTTCTCTACCAACGATGCTGGCTTATCTACCGTATATGCTTGCTATTTGGCAAGACACATCAAAAAACGTCAAAAGACATTTTCAAAACAAGCACCTATCTTCTGAAACGCAGCAATTTATGTCAAAGTAGATCTACACGTCTAACAGTGGTCATCCTTGCAGTCCAGCCATGCACACGCTAGGCTTGAACCGGCGTCAAGTCACTGATTGATAATTATGTCGAGCAGCGTTGGCCAGCGAGCAAGAAGTAAGAGGCTGTCAATCATTGTGCTGCACATTTTTTGAGGCGTCAGGTAGAGAACTTTAACCAAAGTACGGTCCCAATCCCATTAGTTGGCATCCGTTACACATGTACGCTGTACTTAAGTTTGTTGTATTCTGTTCTGACAGGTAAAATTAAGAAAGATTAAACCTGTTAAAAGTTTATAAACTGTTATGTGTTGCGGCTCCAGACAATTTTTCCTGCAAAATGAGATTAGATTAGATTAGATTATATTCTGCTTCAGAACCCTCCCCTTCTCTCTTCAGTATACCTCACACTTTTATTCAATGCATTTAAAGTATAAATTGTTTAGCTACTCACCACTGATGAATGATCATAAGATGGCCTATGAACAGATATAATCGGAGTTAGGGTGTAGAAGTTCTACAGTATTCCCTCTGCACTTCGCACTTTGAATTTCACTCTATCACGGTTTTTCACAAATATATTAATTCATAAATCATGCTGTTTTGGGGTTGAATATGGCCTATTATTACTTTTAAAAATGCATATTTGCGCAAATTTTAAATATTTCTGCCTAAATTAAACATTTTCAAGTATATAAATGGCTAAATGAACTAAAATACAAATATAAGGCATTCAGAAGACACATTCAAATACGTAATGATGTTTAGTGTTCTACACTGGTCAATAGGTGTCAGTAATGTTACTGGAATGTTCGGCGAGAGGCACAATCACCAGACTTGATCGCTGGAACAACACGCTTTTATTGCAGGTTTTAATGATCGCACATTAGGCACAATAATCCAATAGAGCCATGTTTTATAATAATAATAATAATAATAATAAAACACAGGCTACTATTGCAGCTGGAACCCATGCCAAGCTAAACATCAACTCTGAGCCCTCGACATCACTTCCTGTCCACCCGGCACTTCACTCCCCATTTACGCATTAACAGCAACACACATGAGCATGATTATTTATATCTTAAATGGCTTATTTTCTCTTAGTATGTCTATTGTAATATGAGTTTAAAGGTTACTTTAGAAGTGTTATTTCTAGAGGGCTCTAATAATGTTAACAACTGCATAGAGAAGGTCATAAACAGGTTTTCTATGCGCTAACTACAAAATATTTGAATAAATAAGAAATAAATAAGGAATCAGTCTAGTCTGGAAAGAAATTAACCGTGATAAACGAGGGATTACTGTATCACTTTTGTGTCGCACAGCAACCATGATGTGCTCAAAGACCGCCAAACAAAGTGCGGAAAAACATTATCAGTGAAGCATAAAGACATCAACATAAAAATGGTGAGGTTTCTTAACAGTGGTACACATATGCTGTACGTACATTACATACAGACATGTAATAATTGAGATGTGTTTTCTGTTGATAAACAATAACAACTAATTTTGTAGACAAAAATACTTATGAAGGTGATGAGGGCATGTAAGAAGTGTTTGAAAAGTCTAAGTCTAATAGTCGAATTGAGTTATTTACTCATGTACTATATAATATATACAATATACATGTACTAGTGTGGCTCACTCTATGGGTATTGATAACACACCTGAAGAAACACACCTTTTCTTTCCACTTTAAATTATAACAAGTACAACAATTGTCTACATCCTGCCATCAGTTCCAAGCAGCAGCAGCATCGACCAGACACTGTTTACGGCATTCATCTTCCCGAGGCTCCCTGTCATGCCTGCCTGTGGGTGGCGCACTCTTCCTGGAATTAGCCCCAGCTGGGGCTCACATGGCCCAATGTCAGTTGTCTATGAGACCATTGTATCAGTAAAGAGGTAAAGATAGCATCACCTCAGCAGCCACAGAGCACCCAGTGTTACAGCTGCTCCACTCCCTCCCGCCCTAACAAGACCCTCTCTTCTAAGTCTACCTTTCACTGCATTACCCCTTGCGTGCACCGGTTCTGACCTCATTATACTAAACTACTCACAAAAAGGCCTCCTGTACTGTAAACTGACGCCAAACGTACAGTCGATTGCAGTCGAAACTGAAGCGAATCTGTGTGTCTCCATGGCAACTCACCCACAGCTGACACGCCAGCGAACAAGTGGAAGGTCAGGTACAGGTGTGTATTAGGCTGTCATCGCCCAAGGTGAGCGTCAGATGAGGCCGCCCGGGAAGGAAGGTGACGACCGACGAGATAATCGTGTCTGTCAAACCGACAGATCCTCTCATCGTTCTTTGACGGCCTCTGTGCTAAATGAAGCATATTAGACAGGCATCGGTGTCTATCATGTCTGTTTGGTACAAAAAGTATTTCGTCCCTGTAAAACTCAGGTTTCAGTCCGACTCGCCGTACAAAAAACATGATGGATTGCACTGCATCAAGCCTTCATTACTTTATTGTGACATTATCAATCTCTGTATGTTGTACTGTATCATTAATTTAAGAGATCACATAAAATACAAGGAAAAAAGAATAATTTCAGAGTTGCAAAGAGCCCCTTGATGGTGTCTGCCATTTTACTGTGTGCGATCTTGCTATCCCCCTCCAAAATATGCTGTTTAAAATTTTTCTCAAGCTGCTGCGCATCCCCTGAAGGCTCATAAGAGCCGATACAATACCGTACATTATCGCCAGCAAGAGAAACCACTTGTGTCACTTGTGATTTAAACTCTGGCTTCACCTTGGAACGAGTGATAGCCAAAGGCTGGGCTGCAAAGTAATTGTTTACGGAATAGATGAGTGACAATATCGCAAGGCTGTCACACTTCCTGTCCCTCACTTGCTGTGTTCCGTCTTTACCATACTGAAAAAATGTACCGTCACACAAGTAATCTTTATTGGGACCTCATTAAAAGGTGACTTAATTTGCCTGATGTTGCGGCCAGTGTGTTTATATATGGACATAATTACTTCCTCCTTTCACTTTAATCTCATGTCCAATCACAACTTTGCGATAAAAATATCAACACTAAAGGCCTTTAAGTTCCTCCAGCACTGTCGGTAGCAGTCCAGACCAGACAGAGAACAGAATATCCTCCCCTTCGCCAGAACAGGATATCCTGACTATGACTGGTCCCCCTCAAATGACTCGGGCCCTCAAACAAAATAAAGCCTTTTGAAAACACAGTGTGAGGCAATCAGAAGCTCAGCGGCCACCCAAAATAGTTTACCCATTTTAATCCCCGCGACATCCTGATATCATTTTGGAGGCAGAGTTGATTCCAAGATAAACACAATTTGTCCGAACACATAAAGATGATTTGTTTGTTGAAAAGCATGCAGACGCTAAACAAAACAGCAACCAGAGTGCTGATTGGACTTCATTATTAGCCTGATTGTCGCACTTCTATCATGATGATGGAGAAAAACACATGAATGTACCTAAAGTTTCAGTTTAAACAGAAAATGAGCCGCCCATGTAGCATCATAAAAGGGAGTCTGGGCACGCACAGGATCCAAAACTGGTCCCTAAGGCCTCCAAGGCCATACGATCCCACCCTCCCATGCAGGAACCTTCTCTGCAGTCCACGGTGCAGATGTTTGGTTCCTTTCACGTCTGCAGATCTAAATGTGGCTCACAGCAAGCAGATCCTAATCCACAGGCAAGGAAACCTCTCCCTGTGTGTTGTCTTTGCACATTTGCCCCTCGCTCTGTTTTCAATACCGGGGGGAAACGTTTTCCATTACCGGGCAAAGGAATATGAATGGTAGCTTTGTTGATGAGCCTCCATGTTAGTTTTTGCCAGGACCCCCAGGACCACGACCACGCTATACCCCCAATCCCTTTACTTGGGACTGTCGGAAGCAGCCCAGCTTTGATCCAAATGGAACCACCTAGAACAAAAATAGAACCCAAGGGACCGTCTCAACAAAGGTTCCTCAGTCCTCCAAAGCTTATTTGATGAGGGGAAAGAAAGTGTTATCATTTGCTAAATGTCAACTTCAGCACATTCTTGACTCACTCTGAAGGCTTTTACACAATTGATGCTGAGGATAAACACAATTCAGTTGCATATATTTGTACTACAATTCACTCTGGACTCTTTATTTTTCACGGGTGTTACCATATTTGAATAATTGTGTGGAGAAATAATGGTCAAAGCACTGTGCATTCACTAAACAGACGCAAAAAAGGGCACACAAACCCAATATTTAAATTCACAAATCCAGCACATCTTCAAACAGCTGAAATTAAGCAAACAATAGCCTGATCCACAATAATATACAGCACAGCATTTTTTATTCCACAAGAGGTGACAAATAGGATAACACTTAAAAACTTTTAGATTATGAAGATATGGAGTAAAATTATAGGATGGGCTGAGCAAAGAACTAAATGTACTAATATGAGCCAGTTTAAGAAAGAGTACAAGTATGTTTTAAGGGTGTCAAAACGTGACAAGATTTCTCGTTGGGGAAAAAAAAACTGTGATAACAATTTAAGTAATTCATCACAAATGAAAATGAACTGAATCATTTTTTTGGCGTCCATATATTGCCATGTGCATGTGTGGGAGGTTGGAAATGCTACATGCAGAATTTTAAAGATAGACACCCCCGACAATTTTTGTTAATAACTGAAGGTTACTAACTACTATTTCAGTATTTCACTTTGACAGTGCAGTAACATGTTTACGCCAGCAGTGGGTGCGTCATGGTGCTGAGTGATGCACATAGCCATGCACCGCTGATTAATAAACGAGCTCAATCATGACAAGATGCTAACTTCTGTAGTTTTTATTGACTACACAGCGCTCCCTAGCTCATGTAACCTCTACTTCTGGTACATATTCCCCTAGGTTAGATTGCCGCAGGAGGCCGCAGGTTGGCCACACAGTCAGGAGATCGGGAAGACCTGAGTTTGAATCTCCGTTTGGGCATCTCTGTGTGGAGTTTGCATGTTCTCGCTGTGTGTGGGTTTTCTCCGGGTACTCCGGTTTCCTCCCACATTCCAAAAACATGCATGTTAAGTTAATTGGCAACTCTAAATCGTCCATAGGTGTGAATGTGAGTGTGAATGGTTGTTTTTCTATATGTGCCCTGCCATTGGCTGGCAACCAGTCCTGGGTGTACCCCACGTCACGCCCGAAGTCAGCTGGGATAGGCTCCAGTATACCCCCGCGACCCTAATTGGGATAAGCAGCATAGAAAATGAATGGATGGATGAATGGATGACTACATTAGCGCCAAACACTGTGATTTGCATAATGTGATCAAACACCTCAATCATGTGAACAGCCACAGTGCAGGTAGTAACTCAGTACAGTGCAGAAGAATGTTGAAGTTGTTCATTGTTGTGTGTGAACAAATAAGTAAGTTTGATGATGAAGTTGTGCATTAAAAGTATGCAATAAAAGTGTTTAATCTTTAAGATTTGCTAACTGAGAGCTGGCCTTCTTACGTGGTGCTGTGACTAATTAGTGTGTTTTCTGAGCTGTATGAGCCTGTCGTTTTATTTGTTGACTGGATGCACTGACTATGTTAGAAAGCACGTAAGTTTAGGCTTTCACGAATAATGTGTCTTCTTCGGGTGTTGCGGTCGTTTTGTTCAGCGGTCCTTGAACACACCATGTGTGACACAGATTGAGACTTTATGTGGATGACTTTCTATTTTCGATTCTTTCTTTCACCTCACGAATGTTAATGCTGTGCATAAATGCACAGAGGTGAACTTTAATAATGTTAGATTTGTGCTGCTGTGCATTTTTGCTTGGTGCATAATCTCATGTCCATTTGGCTCAGTAATAAGCCTTGTATTGAATTCATTTCCTTATTGATTTCTGTACGTTCTGTGCCTTTGTTTTCATAATAATAATTATTACCTCACATGTTGTGTGCACACAAGGCACAGCAAAAGAGCATAAACATCACAGTTCACCACATCTTACCACAGCTTGTCACCATTTAAAATAATGTAATATATAATTAATAATAATCGTCATTCATAAAATAAATCAATTCACCAAAGACAACAAGACAACTCTAAAAGCCTCTGTTTTAAATTAGTAGCGTATGTGTGCAGTTGAAAAACAAGACACATGATTTTTTTTATATAATGTCATAAGATGTTGAATAATATATCAAAGGTGTTTCATTGTGTGGTTTATGTTTTTCAGGTGTGCAGGGGTAGGAGGTACGTGACTTCCAGTCAGATGTCTGAAGGGGTACGCGACTGTGAAACGTTTGGGAACCACTGCCTGTGAGGTCCTTCCAACATTTTAAACTTAATGTAAAGAAATGGTGAAAGGATCATCAGGTGTGTAGTCATTAGTCCTGTCTGTCCTGTGTAAATACAGGGTGTCCCAAAAAAATTGACATCATATTGCAGGCCAATAGTTTCAGAAATTCTTGTTGAAATAACCTCAAATTTTCACAGAATGTATAGAAATAGATCAAGATTTAGTGTTTTATTTTTGCTTTGTTTTCAGGTTGAGCCATGCCGTTCACTCCCAAGCAAAAGTCATTTTGCGTCTTGGCACATGCTCCCACACAGTCACCCAAGACGGTGCCAAAGGCGGTGACACAGGCGGTGCACATATTGAACACTGAAACAAACTTATGATGTTCAACAACTAAACTGTTTAATTTCTTTGACTTTGTAGTTTCCAAGGGAATTTTGCTTTTAAAATGATGTCAAATTTTTTGGGACACCCTGTATATTGGACTGTTGTTGACCTGATCTTCCTACCGGCACTCTGTTACTATGTGGTGTTTTGTTCATCTGTGTTTTAGATTTTCTACATGGCTCATTTTAATTCAGATTAAAATTTTTACTTTATTTTATAGAACTGCTGAATGTATTTTTAACCTGCTGTCATTTTGCCTCTGCACAAGGACAACAGAAAATTAGCTTGGAGTGACCAGGGGTGGGCAAACTTTTTGACTCGCGGGCCGCATTGAGTTAACGAAATTGGCCGGGGGGGGCCAGACTGTATATTTGATAGTTGAAGCTTATAAGTCCACCTGGAATTATTTGTCTTATTTTATCTGTATATACATTTTATCTGTATGTGTGCTCGCGCCCCTTTTTTCATCCATCCATCCATTTTCTATACCGCTTCTCCTCATTAGGCTCGCGGGGTTATGCTGGAGCCTATCCCAGCTGACTTCGGGCGAGAGGCGGGGTACAACCTGGACTGGTCGCCAGCCAATCACAGGGCACATATAGACAAACAACCATTCACACTCACATTCATACCTATGGACAATTTAGAGTCCCCAATTAACCTAACATGCATGTTTTTGGAATGTGGGAGGAAACCGGAGTACCCGGAGAAAACCCACACACGCACGGGGAGAACATGCAAACTCCACACAGAAATGCCCAGGGGAGAATGGAACCCAGGTCTTCCCGATCTCCAGACTGTGACTGTGTGGCCAACGTGCTAACCACTAGACCACCGTGCGGCCCGTCCCTTTTTTTCAGGTGCACTTTAAACATCAGACCACACCAAATAACAAAATTGAATTTCTTTTTCTTTTTTTTACTGAATAAAACACCCGGAAGGTACATGAATAAAGGATGTCTGATATACAATATGAACTATGAACGATAAATGGATGTTGAGACCACTACACTGCTTAGTTATCACCGTCCATTTCATAGGAGCAGATCTTTTCAAATGTTCAAAGATGCCATCTTAATTGTTGATGATGGTTGCAGTGTTTGAACGTCTTGGATCTTGTGGATTCCAAAAGAGGGCATGTCTTGCGGTGTTGGATGCAGGCTTGCGAAGGGTACGGCCAAACCATCTACACCATCTTCGGAGGATGCCTTCCTCAGCAGTCTGCTATCCTGTTCACTGCAACAGCGCCAGGTTAGTGATGGTGTTCGACCAGCGTACTCTTACGATTCGTCTGAGACAGATGTTGACAAAAGATTGGATTTTCTTCATGCTGATCTCCATGTCCCTTCACCGTAGAGAAGAACAGGCTTTACCATGGAGATAAAGATCCTGATCTTAGTGTTCCTTGGCAACTCAGAGGATGCCCGGTCTGATTAATGTTTGGGAGATACAGGGAAGGGAAAAAAGGGAAAAACTAAAAAGAACTTGCTTCCAAATGTGCGACTATGTATTATTCTGCCTACGCATTTTTCCGCCACACGCAGGTAATTCTTTTTCTTTTTGAGACGCACCTGAATACCATTACCAAATACACATGACAGCAGGTTTCATCAGTACCAAGTAACCATTTCTTAAAATCAGTGTTCCCCAACCTTCACTGAGCCAAGGCACATGTTTTACATTTGAAAAAAATCCCCAACCATAAATGTTGTAGGAATGGCACCAGGTGGATACTAATGGAAGAGCATTTACTTGTTCTGCCTGTCAACAAAGATACATTATTTGTAGTAAATAAAAAAATCATATTAGGGCCAATCCACTAAAATTGGATGCCTGCTGGAATCACTGCTCAAAACAATTAGTAACATGGCCGATTGGATAGCCAGTCTAAGAACATCCAAGCAATGTCAAACAAATCATTCAATCAACATCAATGCTTGGAAAGGTCACTGTGACCGCCCCCGGGTTTGTGAGAAGGCCGTCGTATCCAGGGGTATTTCATAGAACAGCACGACCGATTCGGTGAGAGGTTAGAAGCAGACAAACAGATCCCAGGGTCAGTTTGTTTGGTATTCTTGAGAGGCGATAGCGATTCACAAAGCTGTTCTAATGGGAACCAGCTGACCGCTAATAAAGCTACAGGCAGGCTGGGGCTATTTGCTTTTGTTGTGGACGTTTAGAGGTAGGGGGGTGCCTTCTGTTTATTGTGCTTTATTCTCCTCCTCAAAAGGAAGCAAGAGAAATGTATACTGGCTTGAGTTTTCTCAAGAGTGTGATATTTGCTGATAGGCGGCAAAGGGAAAGCCTCATGATCAGTCAGTCTTCTACTCAACTTTGGACTGATAGTTTAAATGTAACGTTTGTAACCATAAGTACAGGATAAAAATACAAACAGAGATTTCGTGTACTGACCTATATTCTGATACTGGTTACTTATGCAAGAAATGTGACATAATATAATGTAATAATAATAATACACAATGGTACAAATGCAAAAAACCCATTTTTCTGAATTATAGGATATGTCTGGTGTCCAGCGACTCTTCTGCTGCTCGTCCAAAGTCAACACTCAGCTGAATTTCTAGTGAGACTTGGCAGATCCAGGGGAATTTGTTTCCTCTTTCAAGCTAAGAGTTTTTTGTTTTGTCTGAGCTTCTGATGCTTTGGTAGAGAATGCCGACATTCCTCTCAGAAGACGCTTGATTAGCAGTTGGGAATGGTCCAGTAGGCTAAACGTTTGGTCTGACGCATGCTGGAAGTGTCTTCAGAGGAATCTGTGCGTTCGGGAAATATAGCCTCAAACATTTTACTATAAAATTTGTGACTACCTGATTTTAGCAGTCTTAAGCTTTTTTTTCCAAGTACATACTATGTACTAGTATTTGTTTGTGAAGCTAATGTTTCTATTCCTGAAACGCTGCACACAAAAGGAAGAAAATTTGTCTTTGACTTGCATAACTCAATGCGTTCTACAAAACACCCACTGTAACTGTAAAGTGTTCAGCCAAATCATTATGAATCACCATGAATGATGATGCAACTTTTATGAAAAGGATATCTGTATTATGTGTATGCTAGCATGCCTTCCAAAGCATTTCAACAGCACATAGGGGGGCATCACAAATGCAATGTATACTGTAACTAGGGTAGGCTCCAGCCACTACCATAACCTTACAGCAACAAGCTACTACTAAAATCCAAAAACATAGCTCGGGGTTAAACCAGCTAACTGCTTTCATCCAGTTTTCATTTTCAACTTTTTGTGGATGCAGCAAAACATGAGCTCTACTACCTAGGTTCCCAAAGTGGGGTAGGCGTACATAAATTGTCATGGGGGTATGTGAATAAAAATGAAAAACAATTAGCACCTAACACTCACAATTACAAGTGCTTCTGAATGCCTCACAGCACAGAGCGCACATTCAGAGCAGAAAGACAAGCAGTCAGAGCATGAAGTTCTCCATTGCTCTGTGTGAGTTTTATAGTAAGTTTGATGAGTATGTTGTGCATTAAGAGTGTTTAATCTTGAAGATTTCATTTATATTGGTATTCTAATCCCCGCACTGTGAAAACCTGTCAATGTATGTGCGTGTCAGGATGAGGATGAGAGAGTGGGGATTCCCCCGAAAATGAGGCTTTATTGCTGGTTTTATGTATTTTTGTGCTTCGGATACTGCTTTATCATGTTTGTTCATTTGGCATCAAATTAATATGCAGACTTAAATCATACTACTATTATGTGTGACTGTTTCAATGCTGCATTGTCATTGTGGTTGTTGATATTATTTTGTCCTTTCCGTCAGGGTCTTTATAGTCGTCACAGACATTTATTTGCTGATGTAGTCCTGTATGTTTCTGTTGTTCTGTTCTTGTTGTCACAATTGTTGTTGCTGCTGTTGTCCTTGTCTCTATCTTTTTTTTTTTTGTCCCCTTACCATCCCCGGATAATTATCTATTTGTCAGTGCTTGTATCAAAATTTGACTGTACAAATTTTTGAACCAGAATTACTTACTATCAAATTAATTAACCAATTAATTATGTTCAATATATAAAGTTAATGAAGATTAAAAAAGGTTTATGTTTTTTTTAAATGTGCAGTGTGCATGGCTTCAAGTCAAATGTCTGAATGGGTAAGCGACTGTGAAAGGTTTGGGAGCCACTGCTCTACTATATAGATTACCGAGGGAAACTTTAACGCAGCACCTGGTTTCACTGCACTGTAATTCATTGGAGGAAAAGTAGGTATTTCATCCAGTCTTGAAGACTGGTAATACAGCTAATTCTGGTCAACGAATAAATCAGGGCCTTGTCCTAGCCAGCTAGCCACAGTATTGACACAGGCCTGTTCTCTGCTGCTTTAAAAAGCTCTCCCTGTTTGTAGTCACAATCCACACCTTTAGCTACCTGGGCACACAGCGTCATTCCGCCAAGACGAGCAAGGATTCCTCAAGTCGGGCACAGAGGGCTCTCTGTGGAAATTTAGCCGCAGGAAATGCACATAAAGTCTTTTTCATAGAGCAATGTACACCTTTTCATTTGAAGTTGTCTTCAACATAAATGGGGGCAAATGCTTGTCTGATGTTGCAATGGTTAGGACTTTTAGACAGTGGATTCATGCTGACTGGCAGTGCCATTATGAAGGTGAATGACACCTTAAAGGTCCTTTTCAATTGGCTCACTCATGAAAGCAGGATGCCAGTTGAAAATATACAGTAGAGCCCACTTTTTGTGGAAGTTCTGTTCTTAGTCTGCCATCGAGGGGCAACAGTCCACGAGTAATTGACATTGACGTTCGCTTTCAATTTTGGATCAACCTTTACAATTAAAGTCCATCCATCCATCTTCTAAATCGCTTATCCTTACTAGGGTCGCGGGTATGCTGGAGCCTATCCCAGCTGACTTCGATCGAGAGGCGGGGTACACCCTGGACTGGTCGCCAACTAATCGCAGGGCACATATAGACAAACAACCATTCACACTCACATTCATACGTCACAAAACAATGCAGATGCATTTTAAAATGTTTATTGTCCCACAAATTGGCGCTAAACAACGTTATTGTCAGAATTTGCGACCAAATTAACCACTAATGTTATGTTGATGTATAATACCAGTTGCATATACTGCATAATAATGCATAATAATTATTTTCTTTAATATGTCATCTTTCCCTCTATAAAGATGTGGAATTAGCGTTGTACTGTCAAACGTTTGCAACGTTTCTAGAAATGCTGGCTTGTATTAAAGAGCAGCATTTCTTTTGCGCAATCAAAACTTTTGTAGTAAACACTGTGAACACACACCATTTTGCCCTGTTCCGTTTGTATTTACTTTGCCGACCAAACGTTTCAGTGAGTGTTGACTTTCGGAACGAAGGCTCTGTATCTCAATGTGCACTTTTTTCCAGATGGGAAAACTGAGTTGTTTGAGGTGCGCAAGTTCTTTTTGTTGCTTTATTGTTGCCACCGGTATACTGGCTTGTCCATGTTGTTGAGCTCACCTTACTCATTTGGTTTGAAGCCGGAATATTCCCACAACGGGGCTGTGAGATTTGGCTACGTTACCTTGCATTGCTCCTCACAAGGCTTCACTCTTCTGCTGTGTGTATGCTAGCGGCCCCGCCTTCCCCCACAGAGACAAACCAACTGGCTCACTCCGTTTATGCCCTTGTATATGGAATGCCGATGTTCTATGAGACGTCTCGGTGCTGAACCAAAGCATAGAGTGAAACCTCTTCCTGCCTGTGAGAGAGATGAGGAAAACTGACATGCATGCACATGGCAATATATGGAAGCCGACAAAATGATCAAGTTCATTTTCATTTATTGTGCGATTAATGAATTATTATCACAATTCATTTGTTATTTCTAAATGAAAAATCTTGTCACATTTTAATCTCATGACACCCCTATTCATGAATGATAATGTAAGATGATCCATGAACAGATGGAATGGGAGTCACGGTGTAGCTTTTAGCCCGGTCGTCGAGGATGGCAGGCTAGAGAAGACGTTTCTGAGAAACATCCAGAGTGCTTGCCTGTTGTCATTCCAGTAACGACTTACCATCATATATTAGCTTGCGTTCATCTCACTGCAAATTTTGAGACTGGATTGACTGTCAAAGCCAGTGCTTCCTTAGTGAAAACAAACATTTTCATCTCACAGTACAGAACTATGGTGCATTCAAGGACTGCTGAGCAAAGTGCAAAATCTCAACGTTTGATGAAGAAACACTATAAGTGAAACATGAAGACATAAACATGTAACAGTTGACGACTTTCTGAAGTGGTACATTTTCACATATTTATGAATTATTACTGGCTCATGGTGACTGAGATGTTTTCTACGTAAAAAAAACCTGCCTATTTTCAGAGGGGAAAAAAATGATGACTAAAAATCCACTAATTTGCAGGGCTGTGAATGCTGAATTGCGAATGGGCGAAGATCCACTCTATCAATGCCATCCACAACTTCATGCTGGAGGTAGGAAACCCTGACCACTCAACAAGTTGGCATCTCAATAGTTAAGGCTGGCGAAAGACAACAGTCTAAAAAGGAACATTTTCCTAATTATAAGGCAAATGTGCTGCCGGGTTAAGAATGACATTTCCTGCTGTGCTCAAATTAGTATTCGCTAATCACCCTGCTGCTTTGCCTTCTAGGACACTTGGAAAAGGCTTTTGTTTGAGTTCATTATTCTACAATAAGCCCATTATAAGGAGAAGATAATGCCAGCGCCGCTGTTCTACACACTCTCTGAGTTGGTTGGCAAGATTGTTTCATTCCTGATTCATTTTGTTTAATGGTGCACCATAATCAGCTTAGAGAGGATTGTTGCTCTTTTGCTGACCAAGCTGGTTTGCATTTCTACCACAAGGGGGCTTTTTGCTGTACTGTAAGTGAATAGCTGCTCTGTTGACACATGCACCTTCCACAGCATCATTCACTGCCACCACCACGCACATAGTCTCTCTTGAAGTATGAATTGAGTTCTCACACAGGGAAGCCATTCCCGACAGTGCATACCAAAATATCATTTCCACTATTTCCAGCTCTCACATACACAAAACTCTATGTCAAAGATTCATATTCATGGACACATATGAATAACTCCCACCGCTAGATAAATTTGCCAAGAATTTAAGCGCTATATGTGCAGTGTATTAACTCAACCTGTACACTGCTCTTTTGTCCCAGTCAACTTTGTCAGTTGGCCCGGTGACCCGCTGTCTGCCATTGCAAAACCCCCTAATTGTCTTCACGACTGGTTCTCTCCACAGCTGGACTGGATTACTGATCTGCCTTGTAGGTGACTATTGATGTTTTCTGGTGGCACGTGGATGAAATATACAATATACACTCCAGATCAAAATTTCAAGACCAGTTGAGAAATTGCAAGAATTTACATTTCCTACTGTTGGTTCTTAATGAGGTTCTAAGTAGATCTTCAAAATGCAAAAACATTGAAATAGGCTGTTCATCAGATCATCAAAAGTTTAAGACCACAGCTAAAAAAAAAAAGGAAATAGAAAATAATTCAGTAATGAGTAGCTACATTGTTCTTGTTAATCACCTCAAGAATTGGTTTGGGCATGCTTGATGGTAGTGTTCGCAGCTTGCGGGAATATTGGGGCGAGCATGCAGGATGGTCCAAAAGACTGAGGTTATTGGAAGAACTGGAAGAAGTCTTTTGTCAGGCAGGCATTGTGTTGTCCTGTTGAAAAACCCAGTCACTACACCACAGACGAAGGCCTTGAGTCATGAGAGATGCCCCCTGCAACATCTCCACAGAGCCAGCTGTTGTTTGACGCCCCTGCACAACCTGAAGCTCCATTGTTCCCACTGAAGGGAAAAGCACCCCAGATCATCCATCCAGTGCCCTCAGTGCAGTGCATTCAGGCGGCGGCGCACTTAAGAGGAGAGGAGAGATTTGCTGAAGCCTCATGTCAGCATTGTGCCCTTATTTGATCAGGAAATGTGCAAATTCAACAATTTTTACTGAAGAAAATGTTAAAAGTTTTTAAAAGCGGCTTAAGTTTGGTGGTCAGACTCTCGGGACACAGAATGAAGAAGTTAATGTAATCGGGTAACAAGGCTAACCCTTGCATAGCAATAAAGTTCCATATTTCATATATGAAATTAAGATAGAAATGTAACATGCCAACATAGACTATATAATGAGAAAAGTGAAATATGGTGGTTGCTATCTCCTCTAAAAAGTCACCATTTAATTTGCTTTTCCCTTGTATTCATAAAACCACAGGAAACCGCTTCTTTTGGGATTTAACAGCAATGTTTTGTATGACCCAGATGATATTAAAAACCAAATATACTACATTCACTTAAGTTGTGTTTCCAAGACATCCACAGACACCTTGAAAGCCCCCTACCCAGGTCAGTCCCACTCTCCTTTAAGGCCCCTGGAGCCTGCTCAGTGTGGGGCAGTCGGTAAACAAATCTGTCATCACCTCGCCCTCCTCCTCCCCGCCTTTACAATCAGTGACTTTACCGTCCTTTTTCTCCCTCGTCCACCTTTGCTTGTCCACTGCGATTCTTTATCCCATTCCTTGATTTTGCGATGTATTGCCATTTGTTATTCCACAAAATCAGGAAATAAATATCGAAAAAGGGGAAATTACCATCATGCGTGGCATTAAGAAAATGAAAACATGTCATGCAATACGTCGGGTCAGTGAGCATCTATATGGTTACCATCACAATCTTGGTTTTCTTTTTATTTGAATTTGTTGTATTGCCACTACAGAAGAGTACCAATGATGACATAAGAAAAGTGTGATTATAACCATAGAATAGGAAATGAAGTGCCCCAAGTGTTTCGGTGCTAGCAAAGTGGGGGACAGATAGTAATATAATAGTTTTAGCTTGGCGTGGGTTACGGCTGCAACAGCAGTCCATGTTAGGGATGATCGTGTCTGTGGTGAGATCATTTCAACCTGCAATAAAAGACTGGTGTCCTGGCGATCAAATCTGGTGCTTGTGTGTCTCACCGAACATTACAGCAATATTACTGACACCTAGTGAGCTGTGTAGAAAATCTTTCAATGCGTTGTCTGAATGCCTCAAACACTGGTGCTTTGGTTAACGTCATTCCAGAAGGTCAAACTCAAACCAAAACAGACTTTAACCAAAGCAAATTTTCTCACTGAAAATAATGTAAATCCAATTAATCCGTTCCAGACACCAAAAAATGTTAACACAAAAGACCTTTTATAGAAAATAATTACAGTTATACATGCAGAAAATGATGCAAAAGTAATTACAAATGACAAATGCATGGACAGGTGAACATTTAACACCAATTTTACCTTTTTTTTTTGAGGAAAAAAACAACGTAAACAAACCAGACACTGTTTTGGATGCTAAACAAGCGGGCAAACCCAAGCCAAGGCAAAATTTTAGCAAAAATTTGGGATGTTAACCCAAAAACACGCTAACCAGACAGACGTTAACCGAGGTACAACTTTTGCTTCATTTAGCCATTTTATGCTTGAAAATGCTTAATTTAGGCAAAAATACATAAAATATAATTAAATGTGCATATTTTTGTATTAATAATTGGACGTATTCAACCATGATTTATTAATTAATATATTTTTGAAAACCTGTGATAGAGTAAAGCCGCAAAATTCAAAGTGCCAATAGGGTTGGGATTACTATATTTGTATTTGCATTATTTTTAACAAATAACACATGGAACACACAATGTAACTGCACCACACAGACTATGCAGGTATCACAACACTAACACTTACACACTAATATACTGTACATGCAAAACAATTCTATTTTATACTCATTTGTAACCCACAAGGCATGCAGGGTAACTTCCTGTTGCCAATAAACTGCCTAATTATGGAGATTATAAGCACAAAATGGCAGGTTTTCAACAAAAAAAACCTGTTTTGATCAAAAATCTGTGAACGCTCGCTAACGCTGACTTGTGAATATGCGGGAATCCAATGTACTCTTTTACTGAATCTAGTGTTTTTTTGTGGGGGGACTTGGAAGTATTAAAGAACGTATGCTCCTCACGCTACCGCTAACATAATCTCATCACATCATCTTCTTAATTGTACCCCCTCCTCCATCCCAATTGCCGTCTCCTCCTGCCTTGCCATCGCTCAGCATTCCTCAGGTTCACCACACAGAGCTTCATTGTGTCGCCTTGTTAGGGAGGGAGCCCACTGTCCCACCTTAGGACACCACACACACACACACACATTCATACACACACGCTAGATCAACTTACGCCTATTTGCTGGGAAACCAGCTTGAACCAAACCTCACCATGCACTTACCTCACTGCTTGGAACACAATGTCTGAGTGTCTTCAAATATTAAGCAGTTTACACCTTTCCGCCGCTCCATCAAGCCCTGTCTCCCTTCTTTCCGTTTTTTCTTCCGCTCTCACTTCCACTGCTTTTGGAAGCCAGCCACCATCAACAATCCCCATCACCCTTTCCTCCATTTTTTTCTCTCTTATTAAACATCGTGTTTATAACCAAACATTGCTGCTCAAAAAGGCCATTGATAAGACTTGCAAAGAGGAGTTGGGAGGGTGGATGGATGAAAGGAAGGAAGGACGAAGTATGGAGGATAATTTGAGGGGCCACCTTCTCCTCTATAAAATACCTGAGATGCCAGAGTGAGCAGCTCCACCCTGCTGCAACCGCTCTTGTGGTTCATCAAGCAGCATGGGGAGTTGTCATGACCAAGAACGCCAAATGAATAGGCCTGTGAACTCCCCCGCAAATTAATGGAACAGAGCGTAGCACAGTGTTACACTTAACAATCAACATAGGAAATAATAATATTTAGAGTATATTATATGGATAATGAACTGGAAGTATTTGCACAATGCAACATTTGTCAAGACGCTTGTTAACATTTTTTATGGGCGTATCGCATTACTTTTCGCCATTTTCCGGTAACCTTGGAACGTAACACCTGTGAAAAGCAGTGTCTACTGTATTTGATTTATGTCTTACATGGCGTCAAACTTCTCTCTGTGACGTAGTGTTAGACCAGGGGTCACCAACGTGGTGCCCACGGGCACCAGGTTGCCCCCCACGACCACATGAGGCGCCCGCAGGCCTGCTTTTCATTCAGGTTTTCAGTTAATAATGTGAGAACACTAGAAAGAAAAGTATTCTGAAACATAAAATGTGAGTTGTGGATACCAGCATTTTGTGAATGTTTTGGTAAAACAAGCATATTTGCTTTGTTTGGGTTGAAATAAGGTATGAAAGTCATTTCTACGAAAAGCACAGTGGAGGGGGGTGCCATCAAAAGGTCTGATCTGAGGTGCGTTTTCCTACAATGGGACAATGGAGCTTCAGGTTGTGCAGGGGCGTCAAACGGTGGATATGTGGAGATGTTGCAGGGGTCATCCCTCATGACTGAAGGCCCTCATCTCCGGCTTCACACTTGGTATTCGTGTATCTATGAAACCCGGTCATGCAAAGAACATTTTATAGAATTTCATACGAATATACTTGAAAATGCTTACTTTTTTTTATACAAGCCTAAATATAACCCCTTAAAATGAAGGCAAAATATGGTGTTTTCAAACCAAAATAGCATTCTATTAACCATGTAAGCCATTTTGTGAGTGTGTTATGGCAGCACTTGCCTTTTTTAAATTGCGTTATTGTGCAATGATGCTCTAGTCACAGGAAAACACTCTTGTTCAAACATATTATGATACTTAGGATTTAAAAATACATTTCCATGCAAATTCGCCGAGGATCACATTGTTTTACAAGGGGAAGTGTGCATGAAGTTCAGCGCCGCTGACCCATTTCATCAAGCTGCAGGTTAATGAGTTCAATTGGAACCGTTTGAGAGATTACCACTTGTGACTCAGAAACATAAGTCTCCGAGATTCCACAATGTTGTTTTCCAGCTGAGAGCAGGCTCGATACCACTTGTTCCTGTGTTCAGCGTTGACTGCAGAGAGCCTATTCAACGAGATTGTATTTCTATGTAATAACTGAAAAGGACACCACAGTAAAAAATGACACACATACATGCATGCATTTTCACCTACAAGCTGAAATGCAACGCCTGACTTTGCACGGTCATAGTCTACGAGTCCAGCATTCCTGAGAGGCTTAGATTGCGGCCTGAAAAGAATGAACAGCAGCACAGAGGGATCTCCTCGCCAGATAAAGGGCCATGCGGACAGCTTTGAGCCCCATTATGGTGACAAGGCCATTCACTGTAACCTCTGCCATTGGAGGGTGATGACCAGTGTAGGGCAAATTAATTTAAAGACGTAGTTATAGTTACTTTCATAAAAAGGTTATTGAATTAGCAGGGGAATTACTCTTTCATAAATGTAATTTGAAATGAATTATTGTGCTACCTTTTTGAAAAACCTCCAAATATGTCAAAGAATTGGGATTTAGTTTTGTACTGGCATTGAGAGATGTTGTATCAAGTTGTCTTGTCTGGCTTAGAGTCGAGTCTTTTCAATGGCTCTTTGAAGTGAATGATGAGAACCGATTCCCAGTTGCAGATAAGAAAGACTCCTTCTTATATCTGTAAGTAATTCATTAGACTTCACAATTTGGGCTCCGGACAGGACATTGGCCTCTAACTGAAAATCTTAGGAGCGCAAACAGAAAATGTAATGGCGCACAACGAAATCCACTAGCAAAGTAAATATTCATACTTCCTCTCATTTTCACTGTATTACTACTTGAATAGTAAGTGGCAACTGTCTTCTCTATCCACCATGTTTCTGTCCGTAGCTTCTAGAAGGCCTCTTTGGTGGGATAATATACAGCTTAAAATGTGGTTTAAAAAGCAACATTTGGGAAAATGTTAGAAATGTTTGACAGACAGTAGGAATTGCCTGGGAGAACGTACATGTACATGTCACAAGCAGCAGTTTATGAACTGTGTGACCAAGTGAAAGAAGACGTGTTGAAGGACATGAGAAACATTGCATTTTACTCTGCCAACTCAAACATAACCCCCTACATTAGTTTAACAATACACTACAAAACATTGTGCGTGTGTGTGTGTGTGTGCGTGTGTGTGTGTGTGTGTGTTTTATTGGAGTGTTTGAGACAGAGACAGGGTCTATTTTTTATAGTTTTTGAATTTTGAAGTGCAAGAGTCCATTTTATTATTATTTTTTTGTTAGTTTAATTTATTATGTTTGTTTAATTTATTTAAAAGCTCTTCACATTCCAATTGCAATGTTAAATACTCTTCATAAATGAAAGTTTATTGCTTTTGATACGATGTACCCTCATTGTTATGCCATATAATTAATGAAAAAATGGTCTCAAAATGTCAATAATATTGACTATCGTCAATAATTTGCAGGACAATTATCGTCCAGTATTATCGTGACAGGCCTAGTGTCAACTTAGTTCATTCATGCTAGCACACTGCTTGTCACCCTCATCAAACAACAATGTGATAATCTTCTCCCTGGAAAACAAACTCCAGGATCATCCCAATGGTGAGTCTGTATTGACTTTTGCTTTTATGTTGTTGGAAGCTATATTTCTGAGGCTTTTGTTCGGTGCGGACAGACAGAATACGTGCAGCGCTTATATTGTGAAGGCCAGAAGTGTGATGTCGGTAGTTATCTTTCCTTCACGTTAACCTTTCACAACTTCAGTGGTCAAAGACCCTCTGTTACATTGTGCTCGTGTTTTTTTATACACAACACATAATGAAAAAATAGCATTACTTTACATACATTATAACTGCACTACCGTCCTGCTGTGGCCATTCGCCCCCGCTCTCACACAAGTCGGCCCGTCCTGTACTTCTTTGGTTTTTGTCTCCTTTTGTCTTCATTTATGCCGCTTGTCCTCACTAGGGTCGTCGGGGTTTTCTGGAGCCTATCCCAGCTGACTTCGGGCAAGAGGCGGGGTACACCCTGGACTGGTCGCCAGCCAATCGCAAGGCTGATATTGACAACCAACCATTACAAAAAATATTCAATAATGATAAAATAAATGTAATATTAATAATAAATTAACTAGTCGCACATGAGTAGACAAAAAATGTACTCGCAATTTCTCAAATTTTTGTCACAACAAGCGCCCTGACAATGAATGTCACAGTACATGTTGGAATTTGTCTTTCTCTTAATTAACCACAACTTCCCCCAGTGTCAGCAGCACTCATGCAGCCCAGACATGATATTACTCTGTAGGCAAGACTCAATTATCTTCTACTCACTTGTGTTAACAGCTATTAAAACAATGTCGTCAGTGGACAGTAAATCTATACGGCTATACCAGCTGTACATACAATAGTGTGCACACAAGAGATCTAAGTTTACTTTCTATAGAGTTGTCCCTTGAGAAGATGTAACAAAAACACATTTCAAATGAGGTTTTTCGCTTTCTAGGACCGAACATCCATCCAGCGAGGTTGACACGGTGATGTCATCACTCCTGTGTCGACACAGATCATTTGCGCGTCCAAAAAGGGCACGGAGCCGAGGAAGAAGCCAGGAATCTCATTTGGGTGTGAGGAATGCTCTATTTGGGGAAAGTCTGGTGTCTTGTAAGTGTGAGTGAGTGAGTGTGTGCATGACTCAGCACATGTTGGCCTATGTGTTTGCGTCTGTGGTGCGTGTTTGTGTGCGTGTGTGTGAGAGAGAAAGAGCAGTGGACAATGGTGGTGACAGTGCAGGATTGTGTTGATTCAGCTGAGGCAGGAGCTTTCATGCTTCTCAGGGCACCAGAAGGTTTAGGGGCACAAATAATAATCCCTGATGGCAAGTTCTCCTGAATATTAACAGGGGTTTACTGTTCATATTACAATTTCAAAATAAAGCAAACATATTCTTCAATGTTACACAAGTGTAAAAAGAAGTAAACCACTATTAAATGGAAAAGAGAGACTAGAGTTTTGCAAGGGATGCGTACCAAACCCAGGTATTGAATTGGCGACAGTGCCAACGCAATAGCAAAAAACTAAGAACCGTATTTTCCGGACTATGGGTCGCTCTGGAGTATAAGTCTGTCATCAGTCAGAAAACACGTCAATAATTGCACTGGACTACAAGTGGCATATCCCAGTATTTATGATGAAGCTATCATCAGAGCAAGCTTTTTTTTAAGGAATGTCATGGCCTCGCTCCTAACAACATTGAATTCACAAGAGAAGAAGACAAAGCAAGAGGGAGGGCTCCGTGTTTACACCAACAACACTGCTGTCTAAAAGATCACATTTCTCAATCCACACAGGTATCATGTCATTATAGTTGCACATTACTTACAGACACACAGTCTCCATAGCATAACAGAATCTTTTTAAAAAGTATTCCGCGACCCTAATGAGGAGACAAGGCATAGAAAATGGATGGATGGATTCCACAAGAAAAAGTGTCCAGTATGTTCTGTATTGTTCGATTTGTGTGCTTAACTGCATCATTGGCTCAATGCAGTGAATTATTGCCACTAGGTGTCGCCAATAAACCAACCACCGTCCCAGTTTTAACTTAACCCTTTAAGTGCAACAGTCGCAAAATTGCGACAAGCAACATTGCTGAATTTGACAATCCATTTCTGCAAACATGTTGCCTCGTGTAGTTAACACTTTACACCAGGAGATGGCCGACATCTGCAACTTCAGTCTGAGCAACATTTGTGGGCGTGTTTCTATGCAAAGTTTAGAAATGTATAGACTTTGAATGCTAGTGTGCAGCGAGTCCGCTCGCCATGACAGTCCACACGCAGCACACTTGAGCCGATGCTTTGCGTCACCGTGTTCGGGGTGGCGGGAGGGGACGTGGTGGGTTGTCAAAAGATCGATAATGGTGAGGGGGGTAGCGGGAATACCAAAAAAAACACGAAAATAGCGACAGACGCGGAAGTATCCGCGGGAGACTCCTCAGCAGAAAATCCACTGCTAATAGATAGATATGACCTGAGAATGCAATGTCCTGGATGAATAAGAATATTCACAGGAATAATAGATAGATAGATACTTTATATCTAAAGTATCTATGTAATAATATCAGTAATAATAGCAGTGGAGGCAGCAATGGTGTTCAAAATCCCGCTGTAAGTTCCGATAATGATGGCTGGGTTGCCTGAGAGATGAGGAAGAGTATCACAAGTGGATCAGACATTTTGATGAGCCTGTTGATGAGCCGGTTTTCCATGATTTTTTGATAATAACCAAAATCACTTAAATTCTTACATGAGTAGCTATAACATTGTAGTGCCAAAAAATGTAACTCTTATGAGTTGTCGTTGTTATATTTGGCCAAACAAACCTTTAGTTGTATTAAGCATTCAAATGAGCAAGAAACTGAAGAGAGAGAGATATATGTATGTCACACCTGACTATAAGTCGCATGGCTAAAAAAACTATGACAAAAAAGTGACACGTATGTTCCATATGCAGTATATTCTATACACTAATGGTGCATCATTTCAGTGTTAGTTACTAATAGTTACTATTAATTCATTTAGTTTAGTTAAATCAATAGTTGCTATAAATTTAGTGGCACTGAAATGAGGCAAAAATGAGGTGTAGTAACTCGCACACACATTTTTCCGGCGCTGTCCACACCAGCAAAACATCACAACCACTAATGGCGAGATGCATTCACAAACATCGGAATTCTGACCATGCACATACAACACAAGCAGGTTGCTTCGCTATTTATGTTCCGCTCCAATTGTGCGGCATGTGTGTATGTAAACAGGAGAGTGTATACACTTCAAGTACAGTAATCCCTTGTTTATCACGGTTAATTGGTTCAAGACCCAACCTAAGTTTTACTGCTTTAAATTTGAGTCTGCTTACTTTACATTACATCCAATAAGCCAGTACAGTCGGCCCTCGTTCGAACATCACGCCCTCACTCTATTGCGGTTTTACAAAAATGTATTAATAAATTATCACTGTTTCGTGGTTCAATATCGTCTATTATTAGTAAAAAATATGCGTATTTAAGCAAATTGTACTTATTAATGGCCTAATTTAAGCATTTTCAAGCATAAAAATGACTAACAAAACACAAATATAAAGCATTCAAAGGACGTGATATGAAGTGTAATACAGTGCCTGTGACTTGTTATATAACAAGCAGGGGCTGGGAAGTGACTAGAGTTGACTGCTAGCTGAGCGCTAGTAGCAGGTTAGCAGTGTACAGTGGCTTTGTGAATGTTTACTGCGTGTCTTCTCTGCTTCTTAATAAAGCGACTGAAGTGCAACGTGTGTCTTTCCTTGACCATGAACAGTAGAGTAGCATTCTACACAGGTCTCCAGGTGTCAGTAATGTTACACTGACGCTCTCAATGCTAACGTGTCAGCCTATATTATCTTATTTATGTCTAAGGTGGCTTACTTTCTATTATCATGTCTACTATATTGGCCAATATGAGTGTAAAGGTGATCATAGGGGAGCTATTTCATGTCTAATAATGGTAAAAATGTATTTAGAAGGTCTTAAAATGGTTTTATATACCCTAACTACAAAAATATTCCATTTATTGATATTGAATCCTACTTTGCGGAAATTTGATTATTGCGGTCAGGTGTGGAACCAATTAACCATTATAAACGAAGGAGCACTGTAAAAGAAAGCCAAAGAAAAAGCACAACACATGCAGACTTAAACCTTTAAAGCTCGCCAAACTGTGGTGTTTCAAACTGTAGCGTCATGCATCAGTGACTTTGAACCATCTATAAAGCAGAATGTTACATATTAGATGTGTCCCGATTCCAATCCCGGATCAATTTTTGCAGATGTTCGATGTTCTGCTATCCCCACACTCTATTGCCGATACTGCCTTACCACTGTTGTACAAAAAAGTGCAGGAAAACACACAGCGTGAATTAAAACAAAGCTTCATAGCTGTAAGTTTCACCACGGATATATGGCGCTCTGACGTTTGCCCTATGTCATTATGGTCATTAGTCCTTGTTTGATTTGACTATTTTTCTAAAATATTAAAGTGAAGCTGACCTTTAAGTCTCTATAAGAGTTTTATTTCATGGGATTATACTAGCAAATTCTAATTGGCAAATTCCCAAAACTGGCATCGGGATCCAAAAATGCTGATTGGGACATCCATATTGTTGCTTTAAGTTGACGCATGATTTTTTTTCTTCCCTTTGTTTTCTTGAGCTGCCGTGTGCTTGAAGAGAGTGGTTCCAGATGGAAGTTGAGGACAGCTGAGGTGAGGAAATCTTTCACAGCCGACGACCATGAAAGCTCACACTTGGAGCGCAGTGACGCTATTTTGGCTCAGTGTAACAAGTGTGGAAGTCAAGAGCAGAGGCGACTGCAGCGACACTCTCAAAGTTGCAGAAAAAGGTTTTCCAACACTCAAGGAACCTCATATCCGATTGAAAGCTGTAATAGATGTCTATTTTCCACAAAAGCCTAAAAAGAAGACACATTTCTCCACTCCTTTCATCCTGGATGTATGGCAGATCCAATGGCAATGGAGTTCTGTGTGGAACATTCCATAGACAGTCATATCAGATTATCAGAACTGTATAGGTGTTTCATATTCGTACATTTTTTTCTTTCATTTTTATTTAATTCAGTAACGAACTGTGAAGCGTTCCATTAAACATATAGCTAATAGCAGCTTCATTTCCCATGGGGTGTCCATATTGTTTTACATGGCTAACAGACTGAATGTGTGGCACCCCCTAAGGGTTGTGCTCCAAGTACTTTGTTGACATGCTAGCATACATGTAATACAGACATGTAATACCCTCAAAGTTTTTTAATCATGAGACAAACTCTTCATGACTTATGGAGCATTAGTTGCCTGATGGCGGCCATTTTTTTCAACCAATCTTGCTCAAATTTTATACACATAAGTTGGTCAGGCCCCAAAAGGTTGCTATCAAATTTCACAGTGATTTTGCTAAACACCCTAAAGTTACAGTAGGGGTTTTGCATTTTGTGAGTGCATTGAGCTCTGAGAAATTTCAAGTCAAACTTTGGGGTTTAATAACAGCGCCACCATGTGGTGTATCTTTCAGAAAAATAATAGCACAGGCAACACAGTAGGAGTGTATGTTCTGACAAAATGTCATCCTTTTATGTCTAAAGTGTCTCAAGTAAGACTTCTATGAATGTTTTTGCAACATAAAATGAGAATTTCCTTAAAATCTTTATCATAAAATTTACTCATTATTTTGTCCTCTTGTAGATGTACAAATGGACTACCCTGTTTCAAACCGGTTTGTGAACACATTTTTAATGATGTTCCTCCTTATTTATTTGTTATAAACCACAACTTTACCTATTCATTGAACATAGCGTGGCGCGAAAAAGTGTTTGCCTCCTTCCTGATTTCCTATTTTTTTGCATTTTTGTACAGTACAGGCCAAAAGTTTGGATACACACAACACAACTGATGGTTCCAACCCCATTAATAGGGCAAGAAATTCCACTGAGTAACCCTGACAAGGCACACCTGTGAAGTGAAAAACATTTTAGGTGACTACCTCATGAAGCTCATTGAGAGAACACCAAGGGTTTGCGTGATCAAAAAAGCAAAGGGTGGCTACTTTGAGGAATCTAAATTAAATATTTTGAGTTATTTCACACTTTTTTGTTAAGTACATAATTCCACATGTGTTCATTTATCCAAACCTACATGGCCCTGTGTGGAAAAGTGATTACCCCCTAAACCTAATAACTGGTTGGGCCTCCCTCAGCGCAACAACTGCAATCAAGTGTTCTCCTTCAGGATTCTTTGGTAGACAGCAGCATTCGTGGTTCCATTTATCACAGCAAGTCTTCCAGGTCCTGAAGCAGCAAAGCAGCCCCAGACCATCACACTACCACCACCATATTTTACTGTTGGTATGATGTACTTTTTCTGAAATGCAGCGTTACTATTATGCCAGATGAAATGGGACACAAGGTCTTGGGGATCATCAAGATTCTGGCAAAATTGAGACGAGCCTTAACGTTCTTTTTGTTCAGCAGTGGTTTTGGTCTTGGAACTCTGCCATGCAGGCCGTTTTTGCCGAGTTTCTTTCTTATGGTGGAGTCATGAACACTGACCTTAACTGAGGCAGGTGAGGCCTGTAGTTCTTTGGATGTTGTTGTGGGGTCTTTTGTGACCTCTTGGATGAATCGTCGCTGCACTCTTAGGGTAATTTTGGTTGGCCGGCCACTCCTGGGAAGGTTCACTACTGTTCCATGTTTTCGCCATTTGTGGATAATGACTCTCGTTGTAGTTTGCTGGAGTCCCAAAGCATTAGAAATGGCTTTATAACCTTTTCCAGACTGATAAATCGTTATATAAGATAATAAAACATTTTATTTTAAAACTGCATTTTGTGTTTGGTCGTGTTGTGATTGACAAAAATTGCAATTTATTTCATAATCTGTAACATTTCAGTGTGCCAAAAAAATAAAAAAAAATTAGAAAAGTGGCAAACACTTTTTCACACAACGGTACATTGAGATTTTCCTTACAATCTTAGAAATTATTTAGCTTTTTTGCCTGCTTGAAGTTGTAGAATTGTGTGGACATTGACTTGCAATGCGAGCTTGCCAAAAACTGTTGCAGCAGTGCCTTCATAAATAAACATTATGCTATACAGTAATACCTCGCCTCACGTTTTGAAATTTGTGGCTTCACTTTATCACAGTTTTTCAAAAATCTACTCATTAATAAATCATGCTTTTTCTGTGGTTGAATACACCTTATTAGTAGTAAAAGAAAAAAGCATATTTAAGCAAATTTTACACATTTTTTGCTTAAATTAAGCATTTTCAAGCATAAACACGACTAAATGAACAAAAATACCAATTGAAGGTATTCAGGAGATGCATTCAAAGACGTGATGATATGTAGTAATCCACACTGGTCACTAGGTGTCAGTAATGTTACTGTAATGTAACACGTTTACAGCAACACACACGACCATGAGTCTTATTTTCTCTCTCTTATAATGTCTACTATATTAGGTAACAGGAGCGTAAAAGTGACTATAGGGGTGTTATTTCATATCTAGAGGGCTCTAATAATGCTAAAAACCATATTTACAAGGTTGTAAACTGGTTTTCAATGTTCTAACTACAAAAATCGTACATTTATAAATTGGCGGTTATCACAACCTGGTCTGGAACCAATTAACTGCGCTAAATGAGTGATTACTGTATTTACCAGTTATACACCACAACTTTTTCTGTTTGTTGATATTTTTTGCTACTTTTTGTTGCTCTCCAGGAACATGACACCAAAGCCATTTTTTTTAAAAGAAGAAAGATGGCATTTGATTGGGACCGCAGACAGGAAGGTTAAAGACAACACACACTTTCACTGTGTTATTAAGGGCAATGACAATGCACACTTGTACAATACTTGTGGTATGATTATTATTTTGAATCATCATTATTCGCATATAAGACAGGGGCAGCAAACATAGTGGTGGAGCGGTGATGAAAAGTATTGAAAACAGGAAACCAGGCAGCCTTACTGAAAGTCAAATACCTTTGCAAGTCCAAAAGCTGGACCTGCTTGGAGAGGTGGGACGGCCCATCACGCTGATAGACAAAGCAGACGCATTCACAGCAGCTGAACCAAGGAGAAATGAAAACTGCCTCTGCCAGAAATACACTATGAAAACTTCAGACGTCTTTCTAGTTGTGCTGTTATTAAACCCTGATTGAATTCTGCATGGAATCATTCACCCATTCACACCCATCATGATATCATTAATCAACAGTACAAAGACAATATCTGAGCATGACAACTATGTGAAGTAATTGAGTTATGCGTCAGCATTCGTGGGCGCTCGTGATATTTCCACCACCTCATCGTCGTCACGCTTCTCCTCCCCTCTGTCACTCTCTCAAAGTGGAGTGTCCCACACGTACAAGTGGACAGGTCAGTGGGACGCAGAGATGCAACAAAGACTCGAGTCTCAATGTCTCTCGCGTCGTCGCCGAAAAGTCAAGTTTAACTGACTCACAGGAACTCGACAAAGACTTGCATTTCACTCACTCACGGGAACTCAACGAAGTCTCGGGTTTGACTGACTCACAGGTACTTGAAAAAGACTCGAGTTTCACTCACCAACAGGTCAGTTCAGCTCAGCTGCTGAACTCACATGTGCGAGTTTTTGCACATGCGCTCTGTGACGAGTGACTCGAGTGAATTGAGGACCCGATTCACTTCGGTGAGTGCCTCATAAGAACTCCAGTCAGGAAAAGGAATCGAGTTTCCCATCACTGATGAGGGGCGGGGCTACAAGTTGCAACTACTAATACTGCACTTCAGCCGATAAGGAACTGGACTAATCATTCACAACATTCAAGCTGTTACTGTTGCACTTTTCTGCATCGTTGTTCTTTCCTAAAAAGAAACCTTGTCAGATATTATTTGTTATTTCATATTTATATGTTTTATATTTATATATTTTTGTATTTGTGTTTATTGAACAATGACCTGCTTGCAGTTTGTTATGTTTCATTTTAAAAAATCATTTAAGCTGTTAACACAAAAGCTCAGCAGTTGTATGTTTTCTTCCCTTACTGTACCCAAAATGAACCAAACCGTGACCTTAAAACCGAGGTACGCGCTGATTGTGGAGTACCGTTACGCCCCGAATAGTAACCCACAAAAATAGATCAGTTTAATTTCAGTGCATATACAAAATGCCACTAAATGACCATTCATCAAATGTTCTCTTTGAAAGATGATTTTCTTGACGTGGGACTGACAGTGTGGCGTCAGCTGCTGCTCATTCGCATAGTGAGAGCTTTGTGCGAGACGGCCGCTGACTTACGCAAACATGATGCAGGCTGTCCTGTTGACTCGATGTGCTGCGAGCCAGACAGAGGCGTGTGTCTTCAGTCTCGAGCAGGTACACAAAGATAGCCTCTCCCTTACACACACACACACACACACACACACACGTGTCTACACTCGGGGTAAAATACACATGCATAACTAGGACTAGGATGAAAAGGATGACAGTAACAAGGCTAAGCATTTCCATCTGCGCAACGCATCATACTGCACTCAGACAGTACTGCATGCTATTCATATCAAAGCATGGGCTGGATCTTCATATCCTGTGTAAAAATGGGAATAGCACATGCAGCAGCAGCAAGCAACAAGATGACCACTGCATACAAATACAATTAACCTATGAATACTCCCATGGAAGTCTCTGACATCAATGAACTCTCATTTGTTTGGGCGATTTTTGGGTCGTTTATTTAGTCAGGCTGGAAACACTTCAGACTGTGAGTTCCCAGCCCTTTTTCTTCCTGCTCCATCAACAAACCTTTCTGTTCGTAAGACAAATGCAGTTTTGTTGTTGGTGCACATTGTAGGGATACTTGTGGTCTAAAAATGTCCTAGATTCCACACGGATGGAATCAAAGTCATTTTTATTAGGTACACCTGTCAATTGTAATTCTCTATTCAAAACTCCACGTGCAGATATCACGGGTCCTATCATTGACGTATGACTTTAACTGATGTCAGCTAACTTCAACCTCAAAATGGATCTTTTTTTTAACGTGAAGGCTCTAATTACAGCCGGGGATGCTTATTTACCTAAAGGGGGTTTTAAATTGGAAGCAGGCGCTAATTGGAGAGAGGCTGTTATTAAATTTGAAAACACATTATATAGAAAACTTCATTTTCTAGCTTTAGTAATGATTTGAGCCAACATTAACACCACTGATGAGTTTTGTTGTGAACGACAGTACGGGAGGTCTAACACACACCAGTGGCGCCAACCGGCATTTTAAAGCGCATGAAGAGGTAGATAAAGCTGCTGGATGTTGACCACTCATGGTACTTCGAATGCAGCTACAGTACATCACTTCTTTTGGTTTGTTTTTTTCATTTATACATTATACATTGCATTATACATTGGTACCGATTGATTAATATTAATTAATTAATTAAGGTGAGAAGTGTTGTCTGCGAAAAAAAAGACTATTTTCACACAAATACAGTAAATAAATAATGTATAAATCCATTATGAATGCTGAATCATGTATGCGCGGGGATCCACGGTAATGCCATCTTGTGGAGTAAATCAAACGCTACAAAAGTCACAGCCACATTCACAGCTGCTAATGTCCATTTTTTTGGAGACTGCACTAATTACAGACCCTGGCGTTTATAGGAGACTCAAATAGTGGCGTTCATTGGAGCATTTGCTGTATTTCTGATTGAAATACAAATACAGTAGGTCCCAGCCTTTTTGCCGGAGTTACGGCCCAAGGCTATCAGCAAATGGCAAAAATCCGCAAGCAATGGATGCACCTGTCTATTTTTGACGCACAGCCCGCTCGTCCCCCCCCAAACTCACCTGCTAGCTTGCCGTTGAGACTATGCTCTGATTTTCGAATCGACATTTGCAGTAAAGGTGAATCTGAGTCATGGTGCAGCCAGGTACAGCACACAACTGTGGTGTGTTCATAACTAAGTGCGAAATCTCAACACTTGACATTATCAGTGAAGCATCAAGACATAAACGTAAAAATTGTGGGCTTTTTTTAACATGTTCAGTAACAGTAACAGAATCCATTTTTCCCATAAGAAATAATGTAAATCCAATTAATTTCTTCCATAAAGCCAAAAATGTAAACACAATTATTGTTTTACATAATGAAAAAAAAAAAGCAAATGCATATAAATACATATAAATGATGAATGAACGGGATAAATGAACGTTTAAGGTTACTTTTACCTTCAATGAAGACGTGAGTCTTGATGTAACTCTTCCCAAAGACAGGATGTGGCAGCGAGACAGCACATAGACACCATCTCTCTGTTTTGCCATGAGTTGAAGCCACAGAATGAAGCCACAGAAACTTTCAAGTGCCAGCATTTTGATAAAGAAGTGTGAAAAACACACTCATGACAAAACAGGAAAATGGTGTCTGTGTTGTGTCTCACTGCCACATTGTGTCTTTGGGAAAACGCACATCAAGAATCTCATCTTCACTGAAGGTAAAAGTAATTCATTCAGCCCTTTCATTAGTCATTTATATGCATTTACAATTGTTTTATGCGCGCAAAGCTATAAAAAGTTGTTCTGTGTTAACACTTTTCAGAGTAAAACGCTGATTTCATCGTCAATGGGCTACCTAGCTGACTTCCGGTTCCGGCTGCCATTTTGTAGTTTCACAAGCTAGCTTCTTTGTTAAAAGCTGAGGACGTTTTGTGATCAAAAATATGCAGTTGGACTCACCCAGTGTATTAATAACACGACAAGATGCACACTGTATTGTACTCTAACCGGAAAATGTACGTAAATCGAGGCAAAATTTTGGCATACATTTTTGACATTAACCCAAGTCCCACTGTACATATAAATGATTACCAATTTATGGTGAATGAGATGTGTTTTCGGATTAAAAATAATTTCTTTTGACCAAAAATCAATGAATCGTGCCGTCTTCACATCAGGAAGTTACCTTCAGCCATTGGTTTTGTAGACGACGCACCCGGCGCCTTTAGGAGTCTCAAATAGAGGTGCTAACTGGAGCCTTTACTTTATTTTTCCAGAAGATTTTTGGTTAGTGCTGCTGTGACACACTTATGTCCCTCCGACAGAGCCTTGGGGGTCAAAGGTGACACAGTCTCCAATGAGAAAATAAACACTGGCACTCTGGATATGAAATGTGTGTCATAGCAACACCGTAGCTGAAAAGTCTAAAGGCTCTCCGCAGTTCATTGTTTTTGTCAAGCCTCCCAAGCAATTTACGACGCAGTAACATTGTCACAGCAACTTCTTGTCGTTTGCGTGGAGGACCTAAGGAAGCTGAAATGATGTCTGAAGCTGTTTAGGAATGAAGTCTGGAAAGAAAATCAAGGGAGTAAAAGGGGGTGACGATGAGAGAAAGGATAGGAGGAGGCAGACGGAGGGGAAAAAAAGAGAGGTACGGTGGGTGGGAAGGATGGAATGCAAGAGAGGGAAGAAGGGGAGCTGAAAGTGAGGAGATGGGTGGCTAACGTGAACTGAGGCCTTGTGACACATTCAGTGGAATAACACAAGCTATGACATCACCGTTAGGTAACAGATGCGTGCTATGATGTGATCCAATAGGCTGCTTACTCACATTTAGCAAATACTGCAAAATGTACAAATACTTCCTTTAAAGAGAACTTTTCTGGATTTGTTAAGTTTATCACCTACCGCCAATGAAACGCAACCCAGACTAGATTATATGTTTTTTCTATTTATTGTGATTTTATTGTTCATATTGGACGTACAGAGCACTCACGCTGTAAATTACAGCAGAGAGACACTTTTGAACATCGCCAGAGTCCACCATGAATTTTCATTCAGCCTCTCAGACTTTGGCTTTCTTCTACGTCAGGAGGACGACACACACATTTATAACACTGAACATATTATTGTTGCTTTTAATTTATTGGTATTAATGTCTCTCTCTGTTCTTGTTGCTTTTAACTTATTGCTATTGATGTCTCTTCTGTTCTTATTCATTTTCTTGTGTTTTCTTTCTTTTTTTTTAGGGAGAATGAACAGAATAAGAATTTCATTGCGTAGTATAACTCCCTGTTTCACTGTGCATAGGACAATAAAACTCTGGAATCTTGAATCTCGACTAGTGCACGTACGGGCTCAGACTAAAGGCCCGGTCACACCTTGACGATTGAGCCAGCGCATGCCCGACGTGTTCATTTTGATGGCATACGTTGAACTGTGGACGTTTTTTTTCAATTTTGGGTGTATACATAGCGTATTCATAACGAGTTTGACGTATACATGACGTATTAGTAACTTACTGTACATAGAATGTTTCTATAACTTATAGACAACTTATACCAACGAATGCATAGCGTGTTGCAGGCGTTCACAACTTATGCCCAACGCCAGTCTAACTTATGCAAACCAATACGTGGCAGCGTACGGCCGACGATCACGTGCCGTAGCCTATAAAAAGCACATGTACAGTTCCACTCTCTCAACGACTTGCCCTGCATTTAATCACGCCCTGACATGATACCGGTTTAATTACGTTAAAAAACATGCACATCTCTAATTCTCAGCTGGTGGGTCAGGACCCAAAAGTGTGTAATGGTGTCATGGAGCCATTGTGGATGGGCACCTTGTCAACAATTACATTAAATATTTACTCCACACATGAAAGTGGTACTCTGCTCTGGCTTTATTTGTTTAACTTATTTTTACTCTTGTGTGACACATACTTAAAGGAGAACTGCCCTTTTTTTTTAAATTTTGCCCATCAACTAAAATCCTTATGTGAGACATGAGCAGACGTCTTTCTCTTTTCTGTGCGTTCTAAATACTTAAAGATCTTTGACCTCAACGGGACAAAACCTATAAAGAATAGATAAAAAACATATATATGAGTATGCCTGGTGTATGATGATTGTGCTTTTAAATTGTACCCAGTGAATTGTTCCTAGCAACAGACGTGACATAACCAGGAAAAACGGTGTGAGGATCTAAAGTGCTGTTTGTGAAGTTTTAGAATGAGTTTTTGTTGTTTTTGAGGGAAGAGAGGGATGGTATGTAGTCCAACCTGGATGTATTCATATAAAAAAAAACTAGCATGCTTGTAGAAGCACACACATAACCTCCATAGCAGATTGAAGAGCAGACTGCCTCCAGACACTAAAAGCTGATATTAGGTATCCAGTCTATGGATGCATAATTGCTAGTCAGCCATCCTGACACTTTGATCCTAAAGCTGCAAGGAAATGCAAATAGGAAACCATTATAATTTGCAATGACACACAGTCAGACACTCCAAAAATGTCCATGTTGGCATGTAAATAGGAAATCAAGTGTAAACGGTCAACTGCTAATGAAGGATTAAGTACTTCAATTGTTTTTGCATTGAGAAGTCTCCTAGTGCGCTTCTGTCCAAGAAGTCTGGAGACTGTGGGACTTGCAGGTGTTTACGGCAGGATATTGCCATAATTGTTTATGTGCCACACTCAAGTATGAACTCCATTAATGACCCTCACAAACAAACAAACATGCTGTGTAATTCTTAGACAAGCACACCTCTCCGGCAGGGAATAGAATCAGCGCTGCACCAGCTGCTCCTGTGTCCAATAAAGCGGTCCAGGGGGATCAAAGTTCAAAGCCCACAGGTCAGAACCTGCCGAGGGGTGAGGAGACCTTGCAGAAATGATGCAGCCAAAACTATCCCCCCTCCAAGCCCTCTTGTTTAAATTTAGCCTTTAACTTTTTGGTCCTGTACTCTAAAAGTGTACATACAGTACATTTGTTGACTGTAATTTAGGTATCAGGTTCGCATTTAATTCATATTTTGGCAGCATAATTCAAATGAAAGAGCTACAGTACTTTCTGATTGGTCCAGCCCATGTGTGTTGTTATGCTTCACCTTATTTAGCTGCACAAGCGAAGCAAAATAATAGAAACACTGCCGGTGCAATGTTGTGGTCTCGCTCAGCCACCCAAAATATTTGTGCTTTTGAACCAACCTGTCGGGGCAAACACCATCAGTTTTACTGGTCCTGACTTTTCTGCACCACTTCTTCTTGTCAGACCCCGATGAATAGAGCACCTGTATATAATAGACGCTTATTTAGTTCACGTTTGCATAGTGGTTATTGAAAGATGTCTAAAATACTCTATGCATATTTGTGGCGTTATGATCAAAAATGATATATAGGTTGTGGGAAAACCCACCATTTTGTGTTTATATTCCCCACAATGAACACCATTACTCACACATCACACTAGAGATGGTTGAGTATTGACGGAGTCGTTAAAACTCGCACGCTTTTTGCTGAAACTCATGGGTATTCATCCCTGTTAGGCACAGCCGGGTGCCTACAGCTTGGCTGGCTGGAAGAGGCTTCATTTGGAAGTACAGTAAAGAAGTTCATTATGCTAAACATTTCGTACATAGTTACTTTACAGTATATCATTCAAATTTAGCAGTTTAACCTTTAGAGAAATAAATCAATTTCCACCGATATATTGGATGTGGCAAGAGAGAACGGGGAAGATGCCTAATTCATGTTCTGCATGGAATTGTACCAACCGGGTTGAAGTCCAAACAGCATCTCACGGGATTGCCTTTCACAAGTAAGGCTGACCAAACACTTTTGATTGTATTTGTCCGTTATAATATTATGCTGTAGGATAATATTATGGATTACTACGGTAAAGCCAGCCTCCAAAAACTTTGTAGAAAGGTGCTTTATTACGTTTGGTTTCATTTCCTTGCATTTGTTTAAGGGGCAATGCGGTGTTTACATCTATGGGAGTTTACGTGCGAGATTTGCTTTTGTTGCGTTTTCTTGTTAATGCGCAACAGTGACACCCGACTCAAGTGAATCAAGTACTCGATTCATTAGCGAGTGACTCAACAATGAGCTTGCTGGAGTAGGTTTTTCCAGACTTGCTGACAAGAGATGCTGTGATGGGATGTGGAACCGATGTGAGTGAGTGACTCATAAAAACTCAAGTCAGCATAAGGACTCAAGTTTACCATCACTACATCACACACCAACAGGAAGTCATCCACCCAAATGCCTCACTTGCTCACAGTGCAAACCAAAAATAACACGTGGGGGCCGCACAATGTAACTGTACCACACGGACGATGCGAGTATCAAAATAGACGCTTCCACACTAATGTACATACAAAACAATAATACTTTATACTAATTTATAACCCGTAGGGCATGCTGGAAAGCCCATGTGCACACGTTCCCAGCATGCCATTTGTGAGTGGTCTTGGTGAAAAACCCGCTCAAAAGCAGAGATCTACTGTTTGCATGATATAATTCTTTTCAAGGGACAATAAACTAGAAATGGATAGATGGTAGAGTGGTGAGTGTACAGCTTTTATAACAGTATAGTTTTCCTGCCATGATTGTCTAAATAGCTGGCAACACAAGTGAGTATACCTCGTGTCCGAATTGCGTCCTTGGTGTGAATATTTAGTGTGAGCATTAATGCAATCTAGCGATGCCTTAATCCTCTTGGACATTGACCAGAGTTGTGCAGGTTGTTACTGGACTCCTTTTACACTCCACCATAATGACATCACTGGTGGAGCTGGTGGATGTTCGACACCTTTCCCTCGTCCACCTTTTCCTTCGTCTTCCACAGGAAGACACTTGTCATATTGGAGGTGTGTTTGGGCTCCGTATCATGTGTGAAAACTGCCATGTGGTCCAGTTTCTGCTTCGCAATGTCACATACTGTACATTCATGTACCCCACTGCCTGCCGGCAGCACTCATGGCACCCCAGACCATGACCTTTACCACCACCATGATTGACTGTAGGCAAGACACAGTTATCTTCCAGCTACTTAAACAATAATAGCTGTGTGTAGACTTATTTTATTCATCTATACTACCATACAAGCTGGCTACACTAAAAAGTATGTCCAAATTCAGCATTGTCCCTTGAGAAGATATATACAGTAACAAAAACAGCTGCTCAGATACTGTATCTTCTTATTGATGCATGCATTTGCATTCATGTGATAATATGCAAAAACAATTTACACAAAACAGGAAAACTGTTTTGTTTACAGCAGGGGTGTCCAAAATTTTCCCAGCTACAGCCACATATGGTAAAGTCAAAATACTCTATATAATATATTTTATGTATTATTAGGTTGTTTGTCTATATGTGCCCTGCGATGGGCTGGCAACCAGTCCAGGGCGTACCCCGCCTGTCGCCCGAAGTCAGCTGGGATAGGCTCCAGCATACCCCCGCGACCCTAATGACGAGAAGCGTTATAGAAAATGGATGGATGGATGTATTATTATTTTTTCTCCACTACTCATGTTTCCAGTTTTGCTGTTGTTTTTGTCATATTATATTTCAACTGTCCTCTTGTCATTTTTTTAATAACACTCTGACTTCATGCCCGTAATATTTTGACTTTATTAACATCCTAATTTTCCAAAAAATTGCACCTTTTATTCTTTTTTTTGTTACTAATATTGCAAAAATTTGTGTGAAAATTACATCTCATGGTATTATGACATTATGCTCTCTCAAAATGTTGTAATGTTAACATTTTTTTAATATATATATTAGTAGTATGACTTTGTTCTAGGTCGCACGGTGGCCTAGTGGTTAGCATGTTGGCCACACAGTCAGGAGATCAGGAAATCTGTGTGGAGTGTTCTCCCCATGCATGTGTGGGTTTTCTCCGGGTACTCCGATTTCCTCCCACGTACCAAAAACATGCATGGCGACCAGTCCAGGGTGTACCGGGCCTCTCCCCGGAATCAGCTGGGATAGGCTCCATCATACCCGCAACAGCAGTGAGGATAAGCGGCATAGAAGATAGATGGATAAAATTTATTCAAATATTTCTACATTATTCTCGTAAAAGCACTGCTCTTTTTTCATTTTTCTGACTGTTTTTGTTAGTTTTCTTGCTGAGGGCCGAAAAAAATATATATCTTTCACGGGCTACAAATGGCCCCCGAGCCATACTTTGGACACCCTTGGTTCACAGTATTTAGAGAGATGCTAAAGAAATGCTAAAGAAAAGAAGAAGCTAAAAGTTGTCAAAGCGTGAAGCAAAAAAAGTATTAAAATCCATAGAAAAACATGATATACAGTAGATACATGTATTGGATAGTCCGTAGTAAGACTAAAGTGTGATAAACAAAATATTGATATCAGTCAAAAGTTTGGAGACACTTTATGATTAACCATATTGAATGAGAAGGTGTTCCCAAGCATGTGACACCTGATGGGGCTCATTGAGGTAGCACAGTTCAACAACAAAGCCTCAGAGTGAGCCCAATGAAAAGCTATCTACGCTCCCTGCAGGAAAGAACGGGGGAGGAGGGAAGTAACGTGGGGGGGAAAGTTTTTTGTGGGGGTAATCAGTGGCAGCACGTGGGGAAAGGAGTGGTCTAGGACTAAAGAGGGGGGACCTGGCAGACATATGGGAGGGAAAATGGGCTCAGATTTCAGCCTCACTGGGGGTAAAGGGCCGGCCCAATATTTGGAGAATATACGAAGAATCATTGAAGGCAACATAAAACTACCGCTTCTGGCCTCAAAGCGGCCGGTGCTGAGGTCTGTGTTGCAGGTCCGAGTCCTGCCGCCTGCCGGATTTCCCCTCCTCGTCGGTGTTTGGGAAAGGGTTCGAACTGTCGAATGGTCCGGCTTTGAAATTACTGGGGGACACACACAGGGACACACACTAAACACTGAGCTGAGCTCCCTGCGCAGCCCTTCTTTCTTCCCTCCAGGGCCACTGCATGTCTAATATTTAGACATGTTCAGCTACCTGGATTCAAGGACTGTACTGCTACTTGCAGCCACCCAAGTGTGCCTATTAGCCGTTGTCAGATGCCAGGAGGACGACAACCGTGAGTACTTCACTTCTTATATAGCCAAATGCTATGCTTTTGCGCAAGGAGCTGCGCTTTTACGCACTGATTGACAACAGTTTGGGGACTAAAACACAGGTGGTTGTGTGACTAATAGTTATTTGGAAGCTACCACAAATAAATGTTGATGTTACTGATTTAACCGCAATTTATTTTGTGGTATAAACTCCATGGATGCGTCTGTGGGTGTGCGTAAAAGTGATGGTGCGTTCAGGTAACCTCACAAAGATGGAGCCAGTTCACCTTGAAGTTTGTCTAAGTTGGACTTGAACTCCCCCTGGGTGCTTTCCCCTCCCTCCTGTCAGAAGATGAACACCTGTGGGTGCTTTATGAGCACTGACAGGAACTCCTTTTAACTGCAGATTCACTTCATATAGACTGAAGCTGGAGGGGGGAGGGGTGGGCAAAAAAAAAAAACAGTGAAGGTGGTCAGGCTCAAGGGGCTTTTGGTGAAAAGTGTTCACATTCCTTTGCTGTCAGAGGGCATCCAGGCGAATCCTAGCTTGTCTCCGTTGGGGGAAAGTGCATGAATATGCAATATTTGCATGGAAAATGTGAATATTTTGCAAATAAATTGGTTATTATATCTGATTTTATAGTGCGAAACAAAAAAAAACAGATAGCTTCTTTAGATTTAGCATCCAGTGGAAACTTGAGACCCAGGAGTTACCTTCCATAAGTTTTCCATCTGCATAAATGATTAGATATCAACTGTGACAGTCAGCCTGTATGCAGCAGTGCTTCGTGTTATAATACTACATGCATATATAAGATTAGACAAATTAAAGGTGCATTTAGGGAGGATAGTCTCACCACAATAAATGCCACAAAGGCCTTTGCGGGTCTCAGGTTACCCTCTCCAAAAAGAGTATAATGCACCCCCTTCTTTCCTCGGTGCTAACTAGGGCCAGACAGACTGGTATAAAAGTTGTCTGCTGCTCACTTAAGACCATTTGAGACCCTTCACAAAAGGCCCAGAATGCTGAAATCTAAGCCGGCAGATGGAAAACAGAGTCCTGTCCTCAAGATGCACCTGGGAACACTTTATGGCTTTCATTTTTTTTATACTCGTCTGCTGAGCAAAGCTGCCAACATGTGAGCGACGAGTCTTATTAGTACAGTCAGATTTCATGGTCAGGTGACCACTTTTCCACCTCTGGCAGCACCCAGGTGGGCTCCCAAAATGCACCCTGTGTTTGGACAGAAGTTAGTGAATTGGCTGCTCTGTGCGCCTCCAGAAAGGCCCTCATTCATGGCTCCCAGGGGGCCTTCAGGTCACCTTCACCTGAGCGGCGTTCCAAAAGATAAACATGGATACTGTACCTGAAAAGTACGCCACCCCTTCCCTCTCTCTCTCTCTCTCCCTGCCATCAGTTCCACATCCCATCACAGCATCTCTTGTCAGCATGTCTGGAAAAATCAACTCCAGCAAGCTCATTGTTGAATGTACAGTAGCTGCATTGAATGAAGCCACACCCCCAAAGTGGTGCTCTGAATGCCAAGGCTGTCTCTTCAATGAATGTAAACCAGCCCTATATTTGGGTCTGCAGCGCCTGTGCAGTTGTTTCCTGCAAGGTTTAATCGTGTAATGTTACACTGCCACCCTGTGGTCACTGTAGAAGTTGCATGCTGCGGTTTGTGGAAAAATGTGTGATGGCTTCGGAGCATCCCGCTTGGTGTAGCACAAAATTTGTCATATTCTGGGCAAGTTCTGATATTTTTGTGTGTTGAATGTGTATTTTTAAGTGGTGAAAAACTCTAAGAAGATGTGTTACGGCATATGACAGAAAATATTCAGTATGATTATTATTATTATTTATTACTTCAAATTTATAGTAGATTACAATGCTCTGGATTATGCTAGGACCTTCCAGGATCATGTAGAATGGTTCAAAATACAATATGAGTAACTGTCACGAAATAAAAAATACTACATTTATGTAAAAATATGATTCTCTGTTATATTATATTAATTATATACATGTTATAATAGATGAGAATGCTGTGGAATATGTTTAGAATCTTCCAGAATCCTGCAGAATGGTTCAAAACACCATATGAGTAACTGCCGTAATGTAAAAACCATGAAAAGACAAATGAATGTAAAGGTATTAGGTGTTTTCATTCATTTTTTTAATATCAAATTAATTGTAGATTAGAATGCTCCGGATTAAGCTAGAACATTCTAGGATGCTGTAGAATGGTTCTAAACATAATTTGAATAACTGCCATAATGTAAAAAACAATGTTCACATTATATTTCTTATATAAAATGTGTAGGTATTTTCATGAATCGTTTTTTTGGCATATTTTTAATACTCTGAATTTTACTAGAACAGGACTGTCCAAACTTTTTCCGCTGAGGGCCATGTACTGAAAAATGAAAGGACGCAAGTGCCACTTTGATATATTTGATATATATATATATATATAAGTTATATACTGTATGTTTCAAGAAAAAAGTGCATCTCAGGTTTGTGATATAGGTGAAAAAGCGTATTATTAATATGAACTTCGGTCTTTGCTCTTTTTTTCCCATTTTTGCTGTTGTATTTTTGTTTTAATTTTCCAAATATTTCAACTTTCTTCATAAATAATCTTGGTACATTTTCTTTTTGTAATATTATGACTTTATTCCCATAATATTATAATTTTTCCCCAGCTTATACTCCAAAAATTACGTTATTTTGTTGTGTTTGTTTCATGACATTATTTTTCTTCATAATATGACGCGTTTATTCTCGTCACATCTCGTGCTACTTTTTTTCTCGTCAGGATATGAGTTTTCTCTTTATATTTTGACTTTATTCTCTTAACTCATTCAATAATGTATTTATATGTATGTTACGCTGTTTTTGCGCAAGAGGCTAAAGGAGGTGGTGATGCAACTCCTCACCAATGGATTAGGCTTGAGCGCAATTGTAATGCCATAAAAACGGCGACTAAGTGGCAGAAATGCATCATGAGAGAAAGGAGAATCACACCTGACAGGAAGAGGAAGCCCTTGCATACGTAAAGGCAGCTATTGCATTGTGTACCGCACAAAAGAAATGATGCATTGTAGGGAAATTTGAACGCATGCACACGCACGCACGTGCACACACATAGTTCAGTTCCAACTTACATAGTTCAGTTCCAAATGTGAAAATTGTAACTAGTTCATGGTGTTATATTTGTAAATAAATTGTTATTTTGATGTAGAAAATAATAATAATAATAATAACTTTTTTGTGTTGTTTATGTTGTGGTATAGTTGTTTACATATTTGAGCTGTCACAAAAGCAAAAAATATTGTGAAAGTGAAAGTTATGCTTCTTTCTGTTCACAAAAAAACTTGTTTTCTCCCTTTTCTAGTCAGGAACTGATATTTTCCTGAAACTTACCAATGTTCTACTGCTGATTACTATAGAGCGGAAAAAGGTAGAAAATTTTTTTTTTTCTGATGAAAGACAGGAGTCTAATCTTTCTTTTGGTAGGTTCCACAATTATATAGCCATAGAACACCTTGCGTGCCTTGAAAAATCAGTTAAAATCGTCTAAAATGGACGGTACTGAAGGGGTTGTCTTTTGAAAAATGTCTGGGATTGAATGAGTTAAAAATAAAATTAATAAATTAATTAATAAAATAAAAAAAAAATTCCATTTCTGTTTTTTTTTCTATTTTCCAATTATTTCAACTTTTTTTTGGAAATTTTCCTCTCGTAATTATGACTTTATTCTCATAATATTTTGACTTTATTCTTGTAATATGTTTTTTTTGTCTTATTGTTAAATTATATTTTTATGATTTTATTCCCATAATAATTTGACATTATTCTCGTTACATGTAATTTTTTATTTATTTTTTACTTGTTAAATTATATTTTCAGACTGTGCTGCGTCAGCCCCTTATGCCCTTGATCAGCTGCTGTACTGTAAGTCAGGGGTGTCCGAAGTGCGTCCCACAGCCATTTGCCATTTGTCTGTTTTTTATTGGCCCGCAGCACATTCTTAAAATACAATTAAACAAGAAAACAAAACCAAAAACGAATTAATACTAATAACAAATAATAATATGCTTTTTCAACCATGTTTTTCTTTAAATATACAGTAGATCTTCGCTATTCGTAGGTCATTCGTTTGAAGGCCACCCCGAATGGCGAAAATCCTAATAGATACATTCAAACAACATGTCTTTTTTTGACACACTACTTGCTCCTCCCCCTCCAAACCCACCACGTAGCTAGATGTTGACGTTCTGCTCCAATTTTGGATCAACATTTGTGGCTTTTGTAATTATTAGATTAAATTAGCTCCAGAACCCTCCCCTTCTCTCTTAAAGTGCCACTGTCCATGTGACAAAATCCAGGTTTAAGTTGTAAATATGCCTCACGCACTTATTAAAACACATTTAAAGTATTAAATGTATAGCTACTCACCACTAATGAATGATAATGTAAGATGATCCATGAACACATAGAATCTGAGTCATGGTGTAGAAGTTGTATGTGGAAGTTATATCCCTCGTTTATGGCAGGTTCAAGACCCTACAGTGATAAGTCGGATTCCATATTTATAAAGAGAATGCTTCCCGTAGTGAGAGCATAGAAAACCTGTTTACGACCTTCTAAATATGTTTTTTTAATGCTATTAGAGCCCTCTTGACATAAAATAACACCCGTACAGTCACCTTTACACTCCTATTACCCAACATAGTGGACATAATCAGAGAAAATAAGCCATTTAAGACATAAATAAGCTTGTGTATGTTATTGTACATGCATTCCCAAGGGGAGCTGAGTGAGGGGCGGACAGGATGTGACATTAGGGGTTCAGAATTGAGTTTCAACTTTGCATGTGTAACGGCCGCAACATTATCTTGTTTTTTTATTAGGGATTATTGTGCCTGTTTTGAGATCATTCAAACTTGCAATAAAAGCATTTTGTTCCGGCGATCAAGTCTGGTGCTTGTGTGTGTCACCAAATACTACAGTAACATTACTGACACCTAGTGGCCTCTGTAGAATAGTACGTCATCGCTACGTCTTTGAATGTGAATGAATGCCTCCTATTTGCATTTTAGTTCACTTAGACATTTTTATGTTATGTTATGATTCTTATGGTTTCATTTATTTGGAACGTGCATACAGTTTACATTTAATGCTTCATGTTGCAGTTCTCAATTGCACACGTCCGAAAAGGAGTAGGAAGAAGCAGCGCTTATGTAATCCTACCCCCTCTCCGTTTCACATTAATTGCTAATACATTTGTTCACTTCCTGTATTCAACATGCACTAGTTGACTATTTACATTATTCTTTATACAATTAAAGCAGTGATTTTGTAAACAAAAAACCAAAACAAACAAAAATGCTTCATCTAGGCAAAAAAATACCTAACATTTACTTTAGCATATTTAATTCAATCAGGAAACTGATTTATTAATGAATGTATTACTGAAAAACCGTGATAGAGTGAAGACGCAAGAAGCACAAAGTGGCAAAGGACAACAGTATAAGTCTCTCGTTTGCAACTCAACTCAAACTCAAGCATGGTGCGTTCAAGGACCACAGAATATGGTAAAGTGCGAAACCTCAACGCTTGGCGAAAAAAAATTAGCAGAGAAGCATAAAGACATAAAGATGTAAAAAATGGTGGTACATGTATGTTGATTTGACCTGTGTTATTTAAAAATGATTACTGACTTAGGGTGAATGAGATGATTTTTCTGCAGATAAAAACCACAATTTTCACAGAGGGTTAGTTTGAGCGACTGCATCCTTTCATTTTTCAGTATATATTCAGTGGGAAAAGGTTTGGACACCCTTCAGCTACGTCAGGATAAGCGAAGGTAGCAAAATCTTTAACTTTATTTCTGTGTTGGTACCCGGTGTACAAGGTTTAAGAACTATGTTTTCATTCCCACTTTCTCATGCACTCCAAATTATTAGATAGGCCTAATGAGTTTTGTCATTTCTGTGAAATTTATCATTTTTTTTGAGCATGGTTTTTGGTTACTTTTCCAATATTTATTGTTATTTGTAAAATAGCCACATGAAATGAAATAGCTGGTGTTTGATATTAGACAGCATGTAACACTTCTCATCCTATTCTCATTTCCCTTCCACGCTGTGTACTCCATCCCCTCTGCGTGGCACAGAGGAGGATGCATTTAGCTGTACACAAGACGGCGAGCGCTATAGCGACAAGGACGTGTGGAAGCCCGAGCCGTGTCGCATCTGCGTGTGCGACACCGGGACCGTCCTGTGTGACGACATTGTCTGCGAGGAGCTCAGAGACTGCCCCAAACCTGAAATCCCATTCGGAGAGTGTTGCCCCATCTGCGCCGCTGACCCAGCTCCACCCATTGGTTGTAATTTATTTATCTCACGCTTCATCATAAATAAATTACCCTGCATGTTGTTTGTTTTGGTGGTAGGAAACGACAATACAGGAGGTCCTCTGTCTACGTACGAATTCCATTGCTGCAACGGATTTGTAAGTCGAGTTTTAGTGGAAGTCGGAACTAAATGATAGCTCGATAGAACGATAGAACTCCTAAGTCACTCATACTGTACACAGAACACATGAAGGATGTATAAAATACAGTAATAAATACATAAAATAACATAAAAGAGACAACATCTCCTTACTTTTATCCCTAAGGTCATCTTGCACACTGGAAGGGGCGTTGCAAGAGAGGGAGAGACAGCATTAGTTATCACTGTCCATTTTATAGGAGAAGATCTTTCCAAAAGTTGAAGAACACCATCTCTATCTGCGTTTCTCCACTTTCTGGACATTTAACGATGCCTAATTTCACTTCACTTTTCACTTTTACTTTCCTTTCATGCACAGCCATCAAAAGGGGAAAAAGGGAAGGGAAAAAATTAACTAAAAAGAGCAAAAGTGACGTTGTCCTTCCTCAGTGTAGCAAAATGCACCTACGTATTCTTTTGCTTTCTTTGGGAGTGCGTCAGAACCACGGAAGGTCGTAACACGAGGACCACCTGTATCGTTCTTTGTTTCTGCCCTAAAACAAACACATGATCCAATCAAGCAAGAGTGACACAGTTCAGCAGATTCCACTGCAATGCTTCCCTACATTTTTTTTTTTTTTAGTTTTTCCACAGCAGCAGGCTCACCTTGGCCCCACCTTGCTCGGAATAGTCTTTCCTGTAGCCTGAGCACGGTGAAAGCATGTGGGAGTCATTAAGGAAATACTTCAAGTCAAGGAGAGAGGGCTTCACATTTCTCCTCCATAATCGCTCTTGTGCATTTGTGCTTGCGATGTGGTGGCCAAAACTGTGATAGACTCCATCAATGACCTTTTATACGGCATATACTGTAGATATATACTTTTTTCAAAAGCTGCTGTTGGAAGAAAAAAAATCACTGGGGTAGCATGAGTGAAATCTAGAGCGTCGCTCTCTGCAGTGCATGCCTGTTTAAATGACAAAGTTGCTTTTATATTTTTAATGAATGTGGCAATTGACGCTTTGTTATGGATTGTGTTTAGAAAGCAGGCTCTCAAAGCAGCCATGGATACCTGCGGTGTTAAAGACTGTTGTTAACTGATGAGAAGTCGTTTGACTTTATTTTTCCGTGTTATCCGACTTCTTCTGTGCAGCAGTTTGCCTTTTTTATCGACTAAAATCGGAAATTTCAAATTGAACACACTGCAATATCTTTATGATGTTGTCTCCGTCCAATGAAAAGCATGTTATTCTTTTTAAAAAATGTATCCACAGAGGATCAATAAACTGTACAGTACAAGTCAAAAGGTTAGAGACAGCTTCTTCTTTCATAACGTTTGACCCTTTACTGTACTGTATCTGGATTTAGGATTTAAGATTTTGATTTATAAAAACATATTTTTTAATAAGAAAAAGTAATAACAAAAAGACAAAAAAAAAACACCGTCTCATTCAATCGCATGGGGAAGTGTGTCTAAACTTATGACTGGCACTGTCTGCCTCTCTATTGCACTGTCTCTGCAATCTTTGTGATTTTCAGATGAAATATAAAATAAAAACATCTGATTCAGTGCACATCTCCAAAAATATGTTATTTGCCTAACTTTATTAAATAATATGCATCAGTGGTGCAAACGTTTAGTCACCTTGTCACTCATAAGCATGGGGGAAGTGTGTCTAAACATTTCATTGGTGCTGTAGATATTTATTTTTGTACGGTAACTGTCATTTTTGTGAGTTTTTCTCGTTGAGATTTTGACAAAAATATATTTTTACATAACAAAATTAGGAGATTCGGTGCACGAACCCAATATGTTTTAACTTTGTTAAAACTACCATTAGTAGGGGTGTCACGAGACACACAAGATTGGGTCTATGAGGATGACACAAGATTTTGTAAGAAAAGTACACTGAAAAAAATGTACAAAAAACATATGACAATATATTGCAATCTACTCATTTAATTTCTACGACGTTACACTCTTCTGCACTCTGTGGGGCAGTTGGGGCCCTGCCTCCACCCACAAAGATAAAGTTGTATGGTTGACAAAAGGGCTCACTTTGTTCATGCTGTTGTTCTATGGAACAAACGCAGCAAGGTGCTGAAAGTAATGCACTGAGTGAACTTTACACCATTTGGAGGCGAGAGACGAGGAAAACGGACACGCATGGACATGGCAATATATTGAGGCCGGCAAAATGATCGACTTCATTTTCATTTCTTGCACGTAGGGGTGCAGCAATAGACAAAATTCACGATTCGGTTCGGTTTGATACGTTTGTGTTACGGTTCGATGCTTTTTCGATAGAAAAAATAAATTACCTTGCCTTTTTTAATTAGAACGTTATTGAAATTGCCAACGTTTTTCAAATTTTTCTCATTGGTCAACATTTTCAGCATGGTATGAAGGTGGAAGGCCGAGCTCAGTGGCTCTGTGCTTGACAATGCAACATCAACCAGAGTAGTCGATTGCAGCAGATACACTGAGCTTTCAGCACAGAGTGCCGTCAGAAGTTGATCAAATAAATCTAAAACTGCATACACGGTTCGGTACGCATGTGTATTGAGCGGTTCGATACAGATACACATATTGTTGCACCCCAAATTGTATGATTATTACTTATTTATTTATACGGTAATCGGCCCAGGCCTAGTGGCCTATCGAAATCTTGTCACATTGTAATTTCTCGAGGTCTTGTGACACGCCATGCATTGTTAGTGTTGCAAAAGTTTGGAGACATCTTTGCACTCAAAAGCATAGGGAAGTGTGTCTGTGTAGGCTCTCAGTCGTACAGGAGTTGTCCATCGAGGGAAAGGCTTCTTGAGACATCATCTGTACTTCTGTGAAGAAAGTGTCGGATGTTTCGCTCCTCATCCGAAGAGCTTCGTCAGCGAACTAATAAGTGCTGGTAGCCTAGGCCTTAAATACAGTAAGAGTGGGCGGAATTGGTGTGCCAACCCCTCCTTCTATTGGTTTAATTTGGACCCTGTGTTCAGCAGGTTACTGAGACCAAAACCCACAGCTCTTAGTCTTGCAAATGAGGTGAAGGCAGGGCCGAGCCAGAACAATAGATGCTAACGAGCCAGTATCAGAGTCGTTCATACCCAACTCAGGGAGCGACACTTCCCTTTTATCAGAGGTGTTAATAGCCGGAGAGCATTATACCACTACTCCGCCCAGGCTTAGTGTAAGGAACCAATAGAAGGAGGGTGTTGGCACACCAATTCCGCCCACTCTTACTGTATTTAAGGCCTAGGCTACCAGCACTTATTAGTTCGCTGACGAAGCTCTTCGGATGAGGAGCGAAACGACACTTTCTTCACAGACGTACAGATGACGTCTCAAGAAGCCTTTCCCTCCATAGGGAAGTGTGTCTAAACTTGGACTGTATCTGCAATATTTGTACATTTTTTTACGTGGGATGTTTTTTGAATTGCAAAATGTGCAGATACTTGTACAGTACATGCTTTTCATTGGACCGTGCCAATATGTCTAGGAGGTATTAGATAGCATGTATCAGCTATAGAGAGGCATACTGTAGAAGTAACATTAAGCAGCATTAAGTTACTCATATGTGCATTTAGCTTGTAAAATGTAGTTTTGCTATGACGCTTTCTACCATCACCTGCTGCTTGGAGGATGGTAATAAGCAGCTGCTTTGCTTGTGCTTTAAAGCCCTTACAATAAAGATGGAGAGTCAGCAACATCCTAATGGGCCATTGGGGGAGCAAAAAAGTCAGTTTTTCTTGAGAGTAGCGTGAATTTAGATGCAAGTTTCCAGCGTGTTTTTTTAATATTAGAATGTCTTGTGTTGTTTTTGTTATCTTGTTTTGCTAACACTGTCTCTTGTCTCTACTGCTGGGCCACGTCACAGGAACACCTGGCGCTAAGGTGAGCTATGTGTGCTTAATGAAGGACCTTTAACACCTGCGACTCAAGCTGTGTCATTGCCAAACTCATATCTCACAGTTTATGGGTTTAGACTTTCAGTTGTCACTTGTTATTTTCCACATGACGTCTTTATGTATCTCAAGATACTGGAGGACATACTGTATGCACGACGAATGGCCTCACTACAAGGCAATACTAGGACCATTCCACTGAAGCGGTGCCATTTGCTTGTCGTAACTCTCAAAATAAACTTAAATTTCTCTAAATCTGACAATACACATATGTAATACTTAATATGTACAGTATATTGGCCTCTATAGAATTAGCAAATACATGAAATAAAGCCACGTGGCATTTATGCTAATAGCATGTTGACACTAAGCACATTACTGTAACTTAGTGGGGACCATGTAACACTTCAGAGAATGTAATATGCTAGGGTAACAGGACTGAACGAAAACCTGGGGACAAGACTTAAATGTGAATTTTAACTAACTTGTTTTGTTCTTTTTAAGAAAATAAACTTAACAGGTGGGCCGCACGGTGGCCTAGTGGTTAGCATGTTGGCCACACAGTCAGGAGATTGAGAAGATCCGGGAATCAAATTTCCTTTGGAGTTTGCATGTTCTCCTCGTGCGTGTGTGGGTTTTCTCCGGGTACTCCGGTTTCCTCCCACATTCCAAAAACATGCATGTTAGGTTAATTGGAGACTCTAAATTGTCCATAGGTATGAATGTGAGTGTGAATGGTTGTTTATCTATATGTGCCTTGTGATTGGCTGGCAACCAGTCCAGGGTGTACCCCGCCTCCGCCCAAAGTCAGCTGGGATAGGCTCCAGCATACACGCGACCCTAGTAAGGATAAGCGCATAGAAAATGGATGGATGGAAACTTAACAGGTAGTTTGGATAAGGAGTAACACAAATATATAAAAAGAAATCTGAAAAAATATAATTATTATATTTCAAAAGTCGCTGCACGGTGGCCTTCTGGTTAGCATGTTGGCCACACAGTCAGGAGATCTGGGTTCGATTCTCCCTTGGGCATCTCTATGTGGAGTTTGCATGTTCTCCCCGTGTGTGTGTGGCGTTTCTCCGGGTACTCCGGTTTCCTCCCACATTCCAAAAACATGCATGTTAGGTTAATTGGTGACTCTAAATTGTCCATAGGTATGAATGTGAGTGTGAATGGTTGTTTGTCTATATGTGCCCTGCGATTGGCTGGTGACCAGTCCAGGGTGTACCCCGCCTCTCGCCCGAAGTTAGCTGGGATAGGCTCCAGCATACCCCCGTGACCCTAATGAAGACAAACGGCCAAAAAAATGAATGAATTCATATTTCAAAAGTCACATTTTAGGAAGCAGGGACAGGCAACAAATGCTATATTTGCAGTCTTCAAGGTATTAACTTAAGGTGGTAAGGTAGTAAACTTTTCAATTGTATTTATTAAATATGCAGTCAGATCAATGTGCAGGACACAATGCTTGATAAAATATGTATTTTACAGTAAATTTTATTGTGCTTTTATTTATTTTTCCCTAGGGATGCAAATGGTGTAAGGGGCCATTAGTAGCAAAATACTGAAAAATAACTAAATATAATGTTATCATCAAATACAAGAACTGAATGTAAGCTTTTTTTTAATTAATGTCATGTGAAAACTTCACTTTACGTGCTAATTGTATTGACATGTTGAAAAGTAGTATTACATTATTATCATATACATTGACAACATCCAGCAATCTATCAGGGAGTCACTGTGCCTCAGAATGCACCAAACAAGCTAAAACACATCAAACCTCTGAGGTATTTGTTTACTCAACTGCAGAGAGTGCAAAATAATGCTAATCAAATATATGTATTTTATTTATTTTTTATTTATATATATATATATATATTTCTACATATATATTGCAACATAATATGTATTATTACAAATATTTTTATATGATTGTATATTTTTTTACAGGCTTCTTCAGTCACTTAAGGGTCGGGCTACGTCTCTTTTTTTTTTTCATAATTTTTCTTGGACACTACTTTTTGCCCCACATGGAATCTTTTTGTGTCAATGTTGAAATGTTAAGAACTTTCTGCTCCACGCTACATACAGCACAGCAGTACTTTCTCTTTAAACTCCCACTGACATCTGTAAAGCTGTAAAAGGTAATCACAGCCTCCCAGTCTAACTGAGGTGCTGCATGTTTTTATTGAAAGGGACGATGCGCCGGCCATTAATGGAGGCATGGCATTTATTAGAGCAGAGGCCTCTTTTTCAAGGGAAATACACAAAAAAAACTGCTAATGTATGTGCAGGAATTACATGGATAATCATTTTATTGATGTTTTTTGCTTTGCTTTCGCTCACAGGGCCAAAAAGGCGAACCCGGAGATATCACTGATGTAAGTTAACGTTCTTTCTTTACGCATACAAGAATCACCTCGAGTATTAGATAAAATTGGATATGTGTACTCCTCACACAATATGAAATATAATAACCTGTGTCGGCCTCCATAGGCTGCTGCTTACGAATCCACAGAGGCCACCTGGAAATGCTTTGCCCCTCTGAGCGCTTGCTCGTCTGTGGCAGCAAATAAAACAGGAATTGTTTACGCTATCTTTCTTTAAATGCTTTCCCTTTAGAGGTTAGCAATTAACGCTCTGATGAGTGGGGGCGTGTGGAAAGACATCTAAAAGAGTCCTGCGCAAATGCATCTGGAAAGCTTTTGCAAAAAGGGACCAGAATGATGTGATTATATAGTATAGAGTTGTGCTCTTTATGCCGAACATCATATTAAAGCTAACTGAAGTTTTCTTCACGCAGGTTGTAGGACCAAGAGGACCATCTGGCCCAATGGTACGTTCATTTATACTTTTCCATTCAGCCAAAGATGTGGGAGTATGTTTCTTCATCTAACTAACTCTTCTTTGGCTTGCTCACCCAGGGCCCACCAGGAGAGCAGGGACCCCGAGGACCAAGAGGAGAAAAAGGAGAGAGGGTCAGTTTGCTCCACTCTTGACTTTGAAATATTGGAAAATAAATGTGTCGCATTGATTGGTGTTAAAGTGGTACGGGTGAGGGTGCAGAATGGTAGCTTTTCTTCTGAGCAGCCCCCTCCAAGCTGTCATGTGCCGTTTGCATTAAGGCCGTGTGGTCTGCCAGGCTTGGTTAACAGATGTGGTCCAGTAACGTAAACGTCTGAGGCCTCTCAGTGTGGGAACTTTGTTCAGAGCATCAATGCCGCATGTCTGTGTCAATGTGGACAAAACACAATGGCTTTGATGGAAAGTTGAAGGAGCCCCTCAGCACATTCTTGCGATATGTCACCACATGCATTAGACTGGTCTGACCTCGTGAATCATCATCATCTGACACCTTGAATTATCCACCTTAAGTACAATATTTAAACATTTCCTGTCACTCATGAGGAGTTAGACATGAGGACACCAGAAGGTCCACTCCATTCCACACCTTTACAGTATTCAGTAGACCCCCGCTTTTTGCTTGGATTACATTCCGGGACCGCCCGTGAATGGTGAAAAGCGGCGAGGAATTGCGTCGCTCGTAAAAAAAAATGTTGCCACTCTAATCAAACCTGGGCTATGCGGCACTACTGTATGGAAGCTCTACATTTACACACAACACAAACCAACAGGAGGTCATCAACTTAAACACCTTCCTCACTTACAGTGAAAACCAAAAGTAGCACATGTGGAACACACAATGTAACGGCACCACACTGAGCGGCATCAAAATATACACACACCAACACACATGCAAAACAATCCTATAACCCACAAAGCATGCTGGGTAAATCTGACGGGTTTTCTACCATAAAACACCCTAATTAAGGAGATTAAAAGCACATAAGGGCAGGATTTCTCACAAATAAAGAAATGTTTCGATCAAAAATCTGCAAATTTGCAGGGTCGCAAATGCTAAATTGCCAATATGCCGAGATCCACTGTATTTCAGCAAGTGGAACGTTCAACATTTCCACTTTACAACTTTTAAATACAGTGGCCACAGATTGTCTATGAAGAAGACAGATTGTGGGTTGAGAGAGGAAAATGGCGAAACACATGCAGAAATCGAGCGGAGACAAAAAAATACAGGCAGCTAACACTGTCACAGAGCTTGTCTGGCGGTGGATCTGCCTTTAGTAGTGACGCGATCACGAAAGATAGAAGTGACACGGGTGATGTAGGTGACGTAGACACAAATGCATGGACAATGGCAGCCGAAGCAACAAGCTAGTAGTTAGCGTTGCTGAGCCATGTGGCGCGCCACCCGAGCCTGACACTGGAAGCAGTTCAGAGTCAGGTGACTCAGAACCCGACCATGATTCTTCTGACGAGTGGCTGGCGTCTGGATCGGTCAGCAGCAGGGATTCATCCCCACATCCAGCAGACCCCACCGTCACTCCGCTTCATTTTGCTTCTCTGCAGAAAAAGCTTGTTTTCTCTGTTTTTTGGTCAAAATCAGGTGTTTTTGCTGAAGGTACCCTATGTTCTACCACCAATATCTAAAGACCCAAAAAGGCTAGAAACAAACTTTTTTTTCTGATGAAAGAAGAGAGTCTAAAGTTTCTTTAGATAGTTTCAATGTTTATGTAGTCCTAAAAGTCAATATTCTGTGGGTCTTGAAAGTTCAGCAGAAATGCCCAAAAACTCTGGCAGTACGGAGCTTTCTGCTCTGAACATGGCTGAGTTAATACACTGCATGAGTCCAACTGTGTTCTTCATGTTTTTTTACTCACAAAACCTCCTTGTGAGCAGCCTGTTAAGTTGCTAATACATGGAAACGGGAAGTGGAAGTCAGCTCCATTGTCCGTCTATGATGTCATCAGTGGTTGAGTCTGTAGTTCTTTGCTAACACAGTTGAGTCTCAAAAATGTTAACCTAAAACACATTTTAATAGCTGTACATGTATAAAACTATTCTAAATGCATATAAGTGATGAATGAAAGGGATAAATGAACATTTCCGGTTACTTTTACCTCCATTGAAGACATGATTGTTCACAAAGACACCAATCTCTTTAATAGTAGCAGAACATTTGCATTATTATGACACCACCGAACTTAAGTTGAGTGTTTTGAGTGTAGATGTATTTTCTGGGCTTTCCGAGCATACTTAAATGCAGCAAATTGTACTTCCGCAGTAAGAGTTACGTTAGTGAGAGATAAGACTATCCACTTACTGTTTTTATTTGTCTTTCTGTTTATTTAGAACACATACATGCACAATACAGAGGTTGTTGTGATTTTCGGCGTGTCAGTGAATACACCTCGCTGTCATCTAGTGACAATGAGAAACTGTCGTGTCCAAGGACAAACTGACTAGAGATGTGTTTGTGAGTTGGAGATACAGTTTATAAAGTATATACAGTATATACAGTACAGTATATACAGTACAGTATATACAGTATATACAGTACAGTATACGTTGTTGGAATTGCATTGCTGTTGATGTGTTGAGGTCAGAATTAAGTTATTAAAGAGTGGCAGACTCCGTGTGACTCTGTGGGGACGCTATTGTGGCTCCCTCTGCCGTCATAACAGCGAGCTGTGGGTTGACATGATGCGTATGTGTTAATGACGCAAAAAATGTTAACGTATTTAACTAAATAAATTAGTTACCGCTATTTCTGACAATACTTTGTAGTCCAGTTGCTGTTAAAAGTCCAATTTTCAGGGTCTACTTTTCCTCTTTGTAGAGTTGATAGCGCCGTAGTTGTACTTCTTCTGCTGCTGCTTTATTGTGACCCCCCCTTGCACCTCGCTGTTGCCTCCTGCAGAGCGGAAGGAGTACTACATTAACGACCGCTTTTCTAGCAAGACTGAACGCTTTAGATCAGCGGTGCTCACACTTTCTCAGCATGCGCGCCACTTCTAAAATACCTAAAAGCCCCAAAGAGCTACCTGCTACTATAAACATCAAACATATATTTCTAAATATATAAATGTGTACTATATTTATAAATATGAGTACATCGTACATGTATATCAGGGATGCACACACTTTTTCAGCATGCAAGTTAACGTCCACATGATGTAACTATTACTATAAAACATATAAACTTTAAAACTACTATACCAAATACTAATGATTAGTATTTCACATTCACAGTTTCAGAGTTTACAGATAATCAATGTAGTTGTTATCATCTAATAATTCACATTTCAATTCAGTATGGCAATAAAGATAATTACACATCATTCCTCATTAGTTGTGTACATAACCTGAGTACCGGTCAGTCAAAATAGCCACATAGCATTCATTCGACACACAATCCATGTATTACGTCCAGTTAGAATTTGCTATCAAACATTACATGTATACGAGAAAACGAAAATGATGACGCAAAAGACGTCAAGGCAACATATTAAAAAGGTTTCAGCCGTGGGCGCATTTTTCAATGAGTCATGAAATAATACTTTCACTGTCAGAGTGTAGAAAACACACATTTCTAGAGTGGAATAAAGCAAAGCCATCAAACAATGACTTTTTTTCTACATAACTAGCAACAGATAACAACAAATGTTGTTATACATACAGTAGAGACATCTTACTGCTCAGTTAGCTTATTCATAGTCAGAATAATAAAGATGAAAGTTGCAACTCTGGGTGTTGTTTGGCGGGCCACATGAAAAGCTTTGGCGTGCCAGATTAAGAAGATATACCGTAGGAAAATGAAGGTGACACGTGAGCAGTGTACTCACTCTTGTGGGATACTTTATACTATATACCAGCTTTATATGATATTATTCAACTGAAAAGAATGACAGTATAAATCTTAAATTAGCAGCATATATTACTTTAAACAACCCCATTCAGTAATTTAGTGATACTTGCAAGGTTTTGTTTATTACACTGTCTAAACCCACTACAGCATGTAGCAAATATATGTCACTTTTGTGCATCAAGTTGTCAAAAACATGAATTTACAAAAGTGTAAAGTGCAAAGTATGAAAACAGAGCAAAAAAAAAAAGTGGATATTATATAAAGCGTAAGCGCAGCACGGAGGTTATCTTTTTGCCGGCGTTTATCTGTTTGTCTGTTTGTTTGTTTGTGTTCAAAATAACTTGAAAAGTTCAGAATGGATTTCGATGAAATTTTCAGGAATTGTCGGAAATGGGACATGGAAGAACTGATTAAATTTTGCAGGTGATCCGGATCACCATCTAGATCCAGGAATTTGTGAAAGGATTCTTTAACATTGTAAAATAGGACCATTTTCGGCATTTGTGCACATAACGTCACAAAAAAATACTAAATATTAAAGACTGATCCAAAAACTGTAGGATTATTATTTTGGTGTGAATCACAATATGGGGGGGAACTATGGCGCTTGGCGGAGATCTCCAAGTGCTTCTCTAGTTTGTTTGTTTGTTTGTTTGTGTTAACTTGAAAAATTCTGAATGGATTTGGATGAAATTTTCAGGAATTGGCGGAAATGGGATGTGGAAGAACAGTTTAAATTTTGGGGGTGATCCGGATCACCATCTGGATCCATGGAACATGGAACTATGCCGCTTGGCGGAGGTCTGCGCTCTCCAAGTGCTTCCCTAGTTAGTTTATTGAAATCCAAAAAGTACAATAATTGGTATTTCTGAGGGGGAAAAATCCCATTAAAACATGAACAGAATGATATATTTATTAGTGTGGTTGTAGTTTGCAGTGTTGTCTAACTGCACTGCATCATACTGAGAGGTGTGCCTAATATGTTGACTGTCTTGAAGTAAGGCAACCAAAATATGAACTTTTTTTACTTTTTTATGAATCAAACTACCAATAAAGGAAAATAATCCCCTTATGTCTAAATGTACTGTAATCAAGTGTTAATCATGAACTTGTTACGTTTTACTAGTGTTTGTTTGTAGCGTCACCTCAGGGTGTGGCCACATGGTCGTGGGGGCAGTCTGCTCAAAGTGCTCTCAGTGAAAGTGAAGGTACAGACTACAGGAAACAGGAAACAGAAATACAATATAAGAGTATCAAACCGGAAATGTAGGTGGAAATATGCGAAAACCAGGCCTGAAGTCCAACCAGGTCTACTTTGTCATTATTTTTAGGGAACCTCCGGCCCCCGTGGCAGAGATGGCGAGCCTGGCACCCCTGGAAACCCCGGCCCCCCTGGACCTCCAGGACCTAACGGACCTCCTGGCCTTGGCGGAGTAAGTGTCCTTTCCCATGATGAGTAGTGGGGGTGGAGTAAGAAGAAGCAGAGGATGCTAAATGGCATAAAAGATGTTGGATAGAAAATGCCTCTCATTCTTTGGAGGAGGAAAATGGACAGTGGAGGGCAGGTAAAGAGACTTGCAGAGGGGTAGGAAAAGAGCTTTTTTTGGAGGGGGGGCATGCATAAACAAGGAGACTCTTTGTGAAGGAGAGGCAGATGCAAACTGTTGGCATGCCCTCTGCTCGCCCTCTGTTGGTGCCCAACAAGCTTTCAAATTTACTTAATCAAGGCATAATTTCTTCCCTGTAGTCCAAATGTTCGTGTACATTATTTATTGCTCAAGAAACCTTAAATGGAGCCGATACGTTATTGAGACAGAGCAGCCTCATCAACATAACCTAAGTACAAAGTTATGATAATAATGAAAAATTTAACAGGAAATGAAAAGCAAAAACGATTAAATAATATATTTTTTGTCATAAAAGTAATGTAGTGTACACCATTTATAAATTACATATTTCCAATATGAGGAGAAAAGAAACAAACCAAACAAAATTGTTTTTGACCTCTGATATTGATATATTTTTTAAACCATTTTTCCATCCATCCATCCATCCATTTCGCTCCGCCTAAACCATTTTTACTGCAGGAAATTAGGGACTATATGGAATAATTCATAGATTCATGATCTGCTCCACAGGCAAACTGTCACCTTCAGGAAATCACAATAGCTTTACCAACTGTTAGGGGTGTCACAAGATCTCGCGAGATTAAAACATGACAAGATTTCTTGTTTAGAAAAAAATTTGTCTTGTGGTCACTAGGCTTGAAACGATAATAAACAAATTAAGCACACAATAAATGAAAATGAACGTGATCATTTTGCCGGCCTCGATATATTGCCATGTGCATGCGTTTCTGTTTTCCTCGTCTCTCGCCTTCAAACAGGCACGAAGAGAGTTCACTCTGTGCATTGGTTTCAGCACCTTGGCCTGTTTGTTCCATAGAACAACAGCGTGAACGGGGTCATACAGTCTCTTCGTCTTGGTGGGTGGAGGCGGGGTGCGTACACACAGAGTGCGGAAGAGTATAACATAGCAGAACGTATATTAGTAGATTGCAATATATTGTCATGTATTTTTTAATACCTTTTCATTGTATTTTTCTTAAAAGAAATGTTAAAATCTTGTCTCGTCTCGCTCTTGTAGACCCAAACTCGTGTATCGTCTCATCTTGTGGGTCTCGTGACACCCCCTTTAACTGCAGCAATTCAAACTTTCTTAATGCTCATAAAAGTGTAAAAGTAAGTCAACCACTGTTAAAATTACAGAAGAACACTCTCTCTTAATGATAATTAACATGAAAATGATGTCATGGGTTGGGACTGCAACACTTACAAACTAAAGCATTTCGACAAACAAGCAAAAATGCTCGATAAGTGTACCACAATGAAATGCAGTATATAAAATTGAAACCAGGGCAAATGCAAGATTTGAATAAACTACTGTATGTATATACAGTAGATCCCCACTTTTCATGGGGGTTCCGTTCTGGACCCACCTGCGAATGGCGAAACTCTGCGGCTAATTAAACCGCCCATGTATGGCAAAGTTTCTCAGTCTGCTAGCATCAAGTCAATTTTTATGTATGTCGTGCCATTTAACAGCAGTTCTTTTCCTCATGCAGTCAAGAAAACAAAACAAAAGCGAGAAAAATCCCCTAATAGCACCTAACGATGACTCTAATTCCTTCTTCTTTCGTTTTTTTAGAACTTTGCTGCTCAGATGGCGGGCGGTTTTGACGAGAAGGCCGGCGGCGCTCAGATGGGTGTGATGCAAGGACCTATGGTGAGCGAGAAACATCATTTATCCTCTTTCCTTGTTTCTCATTGGCCTGCTGGTAAATGTCGTACAAAAAGGTGTCAAAACAAACTTAGCTTTTATTCTACAAGAGGACTTTTCTGGATGCTGTATTTTCTTATACCGGGACCAGGGATGCTGTTCATGGTCGTTCCAAGATGGATACATCATCTTTTTCCATTTTTTAATCAAGAGAGAAGGATTTAAATCGTAACTTCATTCCGCACTGTGAAGTCTTGGAGAGCCCAATATGGAATAAGGAATTCTCATCTTGCTGCTTGAGGAGTCCAAGAGGATGTTTAATCCAGTCTTCTTGTTTGAACGTTAACTCCTCATGGACCCAGGATGGGACCAGCAGGTTTACCTTGGCCATCAAGACCCCAAATCATAGCAGACTGTGGAACAAGATTTCTACTGAGACCCTCTCAAAGACACACATACAGTACATGCAGAAGACGTGAAGATACAGTGCCCCATTGATACTGTAGGTCTACAGCCACCGTGGCGAAGGCTTCCCCACTCCCACTCAAAGGTGACTTTCATTCCATGTGAGGAAGCACTGTGGTGCATTTTATTTGGCTGCAGTTTGTATTTTTTATTTGTATTTTTCAAATGCAGCGTCCAAAGAGGCTGAAAGGAACGTTTATATCCGGACTGAAAGGGAATAGCTGTCACTCGTCAGTGAAAACATTTGAGGAACTTGTTAACGCTTCCACAGTGGTGTGTGCTTGGATCATCAGCTTGACAGAGTGTGATTCTTGAGGCGGGGGGGGGCTGAGGTTAGGACTTGTGGCGTGTGATTCCAGCCAGAAAGCTCACTGAAGCTGAGTGGAGGAGAAATGAGTCGCAGGAATCTCACCTGCTGCTGCAGAGTTGCCCTGTTTTGATTTTTTTTTTTTTCATTCCCCCCAAAAAGGAGTCACGCGGAGTTCACCTAACCCTACACATGCCGGTGACCTTTGAACTATGGGGCAAGAGCAGAAGCATGGATGCCACTTTGGAATTTCAGACGACTTAATTTTCACAGTGGAGGTGATGAAGTTTGGGAGCTTCATGCCTGCGGGTTTTCTTAAAACAACCAAAGCTGATCTTTCCATATGCTCACTGGCCTTAACACTTGGTACACATGCACAATCCAAAACAAAAGGAAGGCAACAGTGCTTATCTGAACAATAAGTATGTCACCGTGGTGATGCGGATTGTGTAGATTCAGGGCGTGTGTGTTTCCTAGCTTCTGACACAACTTAAATCAACCAAAACATCCTTACGTTCACGTGCCGGCTTTAAGGATGTACGCATGCACAATTGATAACAACTGGAAGACAACAGTGCTCAATTGAACAATGTTTATTATTAAGGCGATACGGATTGTGTAGCATCAGGTCATGTGTGTTTTATAGCTCCTGACAGATTTCACATGCGCCCACTGGCCTTAGCATGTGGCGCACCTGCTCAATCGAAAACCAAAGCAAGACAACAGTGTTTGTCATTAAGGTGATGTGGATTGTGTAGCTTCACGTCATTTGGCTTTGTAGCTCTGACAGAGCTTAAACAGACCAAAACATCCTTACATACGCTCACTGGTCTTAACATTAGGCGCACCTGCACAGTGGAAAACACAAGGCAAAGGCAACAGTGCCCAATTTAGCGAAAAGTTTATTGTGGTTGGACTCTGCGGTGTTGTGAAGTGCATTGCTTCACACTGAGAGGTGTTTCTGATATTTACCTTCAAACGAAATGTTGTGATGCGTTTATCAAGGATTCTCAAACTGTGGTTCAAGTAGTACGAGTGGTACGCAGGCTCCATCTAGTGGTACTCAGGAACACCAAAGCTTTTCTTTTCCTAAAAATCCAATCATATTAGAGTCACGTACAAATACAAATGTATGAAGCTAAGTCAGTTACGTAAATAGCCATCTAAACTCACCTCTTACGCCACAAGCCAATTACCTGTGAGCCACATATTCAAATGTAGCTGTATAACATGATATTAAATGAAGAAATGAGTATTATTCGCTTCATAAAGGCAAATGCAGGTCCATAAATTGGATGTGCGGTGTACCTTATGTCATGGCCAACTGTGTGCTTCAGCAATACTGAAGGTTTTTTGGTGACTATTCCATGTCAAGTTTCCTGATTGTCTCTCTTCCCCACCTCACACTCAGGGCCCGATGGGTCCCAGAGGACCACCTGGCCCCACTGGATCTCCTGTAAGTACTAACTTTACACCACACAAGCTGTAAGTCACCACTCTCTGCTTTTCCAACTCTGCTAAAGTCCATGAATGCAACACTGCATGTTTCAGATGGTACCAACTAGATGTTTACATGTTTGATAGCGCTGGCTGTGGAATACTTTTCCATCTGAAGGCTCCAGGGTGTTTTTCCCCCCCACGGAACACCTGACAATTCGTGTCTTATTTATATGTTAACATGCCCCGCCCTCATCTTAACCTCTTGCCTGCTCTACCTGTAGGCCTCCTGGGAGCTTCTCTCCAGCCTCCAGAGGAAAGTTATTAGGCAGGCCGTGCCCGCGCTGACGGGTCTCAACTTGACGTAGTCGCCGTGTGCTAGCTTTGATAAGGCTGTGTTGGATGTTTGGAAGCCTCCTGTGTTTCCAGGAGGAGACAAAGCTCTATCGTTCGTACATTTCAATGAGTCCGTAGCAAGTCAGTAGCGCACAGACCTCCATCAAGGCTATCTCACGCATTTTCGGAAATATTGTTGTTAGGATGAAGGCATGAGTCACTCAACAACAAAAGAAAGTGTTATCCAAATATTCTATATTACCAATATTCCAGGTGTGCATCCGATTAAAGTGTATTTTCCTTCTTTGGCTCATGTGCCACCCTTCAGCAAAGTATTATGAAGCTAAAGGAGCAAGGTAGTGTTTGCATAATTCTATTTCAAATGTTAAATTAAGAATAGAAATGAAACATTTTATTAGATTGTTCTACTATTTATTGTTTTTATTATATATTATAAATATTTTATATTTCATTTTTAGCTTCTTACTTCAGCCTTTTATTTTATTACACGATAGGATTCAGCATACTACTATTCGATTTGAATTAATTTTATTTCATACAGCAGAAAAAAGACATGACATGAAAAAAGATATGTATGTGTTATTTTTGTTTTATTTTAGTCAACTCAAAAAAAGCTGTCAGTTTTAGCTTTTTAATTGGAGCTTTTTATTTGATTTTATGGAACACAAAAGTATTTTTATTTTTTCGTTTCGTTTTTAGCGTCTTGTTTCAGCCTTTTATATTATTTCTTTTTACAGCGTAAAACAATTTCTTCATATTTCAGCCTTTTATTGCATTTTTTTTTTCAGAACACAATATTAGTTCTTCATATTTTAGCTTTTTATTTTTATTTTTTTTTTTTAATTAAAGACCACAATAGATAATGTCATTTTTAGCTGGTTGTTTATGCACTTCTGTTTTCTCCTCCAGGGCCCTCAAGGTTTCCAAGGCAACCCAGGAGAGGCTGGAGAGCCTGGACAATCTGTAAGTTTCACACATCACCGGTATCCAGAATAACAACCAACTCCCCCTCTATCTACAGTATATACTGTGTGTATATATATTTATACTGTATATACTGTATATGTATGTTTTCTGTCAGGACTTAAAAGTCTTGCAGGAGTCTATCATCTTGACCAACCTTTTTCCTGAGCCTTTATGTTTGCACTTAAAAGAGGTTCCATGCAGTGCCATCCTATTCATTTTCAGCTCTTTCATGTGGAATCTCGCTATGGCTACAGTATATGCTACCCATCTATTATTTATATGTGAACTGTGATGGTGCAAAGCAGAGTGCAGAACTGCAGATTTATTTCAGATATTTTATTTAACAAGAGGATCCATGTTGCGTTGCGGCGTATTACCCCTCGTCCTTTTTATTTCCCGCTTATGAAGCTTCGAGAAATCACACGACCCTCTCTGGTCTTTCACAATCCCTCGGCATGTGGACGGAGCTGGAGGGCTTCCTTCCACGCCGCTGTGCTAAGCTGCCCCTGTGGCGTTTCCCCCATAAAAGGCCGCATCATTAAGTGCGATTAAAATCACCGCTTCCCAACCAGGAAACAACTTGACAGGTGTGCCGGCAGTCTCGTGTGAACCACGTGGCCTTGTGAAGTCAAGGGAAAATTTGACCCGTTCACAGAGTCTTCTATAGTGATGACTTTTAATGTGTACACTGTGCAGTCAGAAGACACTGCTTACAAATGGTCACTTACGGTATGTCCACATGTCTTACTTGGGCTTGCTTTTTCGCCGCTTATAGGGCCCCATGGGACCCCGTGGACCGCCAGGACCTTCCGGAAAACCTGGAGATGATGTGAGTGTGTTCTGTGAAACTTTAAAGGAGGAAATAGTGGTGATCTCATTGTGAATGGAAAAAAAAAAACGAAAGTGCATCTAAGAATGGCTAGAAAACGTAATGGGAAATAACTGAAAAATTGGGTTTATTTTTGTAATTATATTGTTTTATTTTGCATTTGAGATGTATTGATTAGAATGATTAACATACTATTCTAATCTTTAATACTTTCAATATAATTTAATGTATTCATTTGTGCTTCCATTTATTGTTATCTTATTTTTTTTCTAAACTATCTGTAAAGTTGACTTTATTTAGTCTAATTCTGATATTCCAGTATCATCAAATTAAACCCCCTTTTTTCTGAATAAATAATCTGAATTTGAAGTCAAATGTAATTTCTGCCTTTGGCCACTGGATGGCAGCAGACAATGTCAGTGTGCCTCCACTAGGGGCACTATTATATATTGTTATATGTTAAGGTCAGTATAATCTTAAATATGGTCAAATATATATTATTAAAGATACAAATATATCATAAATAATGTTAAATATTAGATCATTTTCATATTTATAAAATAATATTAATTTTACGTGAAGTAATATAAAATATATAACATGGATGATAAATCGTATTCAATATTAAAATAAAAATAAAATGTAATATATAAGATGGATGATGCATCGTATTCAATATTAAAAGACTGAAAAACAAAATAATCATAAAAATAATAAATAATAAAATTTCCTAGTATTTATCACATTGTGTCTGATTTAGGGTGAGGCTGGCAAATCTGGAAAATCTGGTGAACGTGGAGCTCCTGGACCTCAGGTAAGTGCTGATTCCACAAGTCCCCCTTATTGTATATGGCAATTTAAAAAAAATCACTTAGGTGACCCTGACCACCTTGATGTGGTTCCATTATGTCTTCTTGCCATTTAGGGAGCCCGTGGATTCCCAGGAACCCCTGGCCTGCCTGGCATCAAGGGACACCGAGTAAGTCTTCTTGTTGGTTCACAACAATTAGCATGATTTGTTATTGTTTATTAATTGTGTGCATGGAATCTTCTCTTTTGCAGGGTTACCCAGGTCTTGATGGCACGAAGGGAGAGACTGGAGCTCTTGGATCTAAGGTACCAGCTATATTTATGGATGATGCAGATGCTATGATGCTAACATCCTTCCTGTGTGTAGGGAGAAGCTGGTGCTCCAGGAGAGAATGGAGCTCCTGGACCAATGGTACGTATGTGTGTGGATGTCACAACCAGCCAGCATCATACAGTCATGGAAAATACTATTAGACCACCCTTGTTTCTTCAGTTTATTGATCCATTTTAATGCCTGGTACAACTAAAGGTACATTTGTTTGGACAAATATAATGATGATAACAAATATAGCTCATAAGAGTTTCATTTAAGAGCTGATATTTAGCAACTTAAAAGGGTTTTCTAGATAATAACGAAAATCACTTAAGTTCTTACATGAATAGCTATAGCATTTTACTGCCAAAAAATGTACAGGTAACTCAAATGAGCTATTTTTGTTGTCATTATTATATTTGTCTAAGCAAATATACCTTTAGTTATATCAGGTATTAAAATGAACAAGAAAAAAAAGAAACAAGGGTGGTCTAATCATTTTTTCGAGTACGGTCTTAAAGTTACATCTTCCTTGTGCCCATGCAGGGACCTCGTGGTTTGCCCGGTGAGAGAGGTCGTCCCGGACCAAGCGGAGTTGCTGTGAGCGTCCCCGTGTCTTAACACTCAGCCTTTGCTTTACTTTTCACATGCACTAACTTTGCATGACTGTATTGTAGGGTGCCCGTGGTAATGATGGTTTGCCCGGCCCTGCTGGTCCTCCGGTAGGTATCTTATTTTAAAGAAGTCCTTTCATTTTTTTGTCTAGTCACAGAAATATTAGAACACCACAGGGGAATTCACATAAATATTGAATACTGTTGATGTACAGTGGAAAAAAACATGTATCTCCAAAAAACCCAGGGAAAAAATCATTTTTAATGTTGAAATAAAGCACAAAAAAAACACACACAATTTAGTAATACCGCACGTATTTTTTACTGAATGACGACGGTATGGGAAGTATCGTAAATATATGGACATTTGCAGGAACTAATGAGGAAAAACAGGAAATGTGCAAAATTGCAGGTTTATTCCCCAACCAATTTAAATGAAGTTGGGGAAAAAAAAAGCCTTTTTTTGCAAATTTTGTTGACTTCATCATGCACGTTGCATCCCATAAAGTTAATAAGCTTTTTTGATGTTTTTTTTCCTTTAATTACAATTGTCTTCATTAATAATAATTGAAAAAGTATACTCTATTTTAAATAGTATTAAATTATATTCTTATTGTTTGAACTTTTATTAGCTTACTTTCCATGCATGTCTGCTAATAAGAAATAAAATGTGTTTTGTTTTTTTTAGAACTGTAAATTTCCATCCATTTTTATTTAATTCCTATGTATTTCCACGGAAGTATCCAATTTTCTCCAAACTTCCCATAGAAAGTGTCTATTGTTAGACTCAACAATGTTTCCCATAGGAAATAATGTGAAGTCCATTCATTTGTTCAACTTTTATTACCGTTTTAACATCCTTAACTGTTATACAAGTGTAAAAATAAGTTAACCATATCCACATAACGCAACAAAAATAAGTCAAACTGCTCCTCCTTTGATAGGCTGGAGAGAGAACAGGAGAAATACTGTCAACTCGTGGCATCTCTAAAGCTAGAGCCTTGTCATATTAATTTATTGTAGAATTAATCATAAATATAAAAAATATTTGTCAAAACGTACATTGTAAAATAAAAATATCTAAAAATGAATGCATCTTTTTAGTTCTAAATTACCCTATGTGTTCTATAACCACCATATGAGGGTCTCTAAGGTTGTTGACTTTTTTCCTCTATAGGGTCCCCTCGGTCCTTCTGGCGCTCCAGGCTTCCCTGGTTCTCCTGGTGCAAAGGTGAGTCACTGTAGTTAACTACCCTGCTTGCTGTTTATTGCCACTTTGAGGCCTGTGCAGACGGGAACGCCTATCTCTATCTACAATGAGCGTGCTGACATTGGCGTTAAAGACAGTGATGACGTTTCCGTTGCATTCCAGGTTCAAGTGAGGCTTTTAACCAAGTATGTAGCCACTTTAGCCTTTATAAACTGTTTTCTGCTTTTCTGTAAGGCTTTCCCTGAGTCGAGCGGAGGAGTATTTTTGGGCCAAAGCAGCCAAGCTTTGGTGAAATGAGAGAAAGCTGCACTGGACTGAAAAGCACTTTAAAACGTCCATCAGTGTGGAAACTTGGACACGGGGTCTTAGTCGAACCTGTCTCGCTTTGATTTATTCATGTGCAAACGGTCTCAGCGTTGATGCTTTGCTGTCTACTCCTTTTACTCTTTGGGGATTTACGAATGGAAACTGGACTCCAGATGCAGTTTTATATTTGTGCTGTGTGCTTCTGTGGAGGATTAGCTGATTAAACCAAGGCTAGACTAGAAATGTGCAACTCAAAAAGAACATTTAAATGCTAAGGATTTCTTTTTGAACTTCCATTCTTGCCAAATATTCTTCCTTGACTGAGAGCCATGAAGAATAAAAGCGTCAGTACTGTGTGGGCTCCTATATCCTATAATGCTGCCGCAGTAGCAGAGGAATTCCATTCACCGCCATGCTATAATAACAGGAAGTGTGGGAAAATATCTGGCAAGTGTCCAATTAGGAAGGGGGCAAGGAGGACGGGGCTCAAAGTATTGCGCCTTCTTCCAGTAGAAATGTTATTTTTGTTCCTAACTCCTCTGGAAAGCGTCACGTATTTGGCTTTGAGTAGCATGCTGAAGTGGAAATATGATATTATGTTCATATTTCAGTGGGATGGGCATTCTGTCCCCATCTGATGGTCATGGGCCATTTGTGGATCCATGTTATAGTCAACTTAGGCCACGGGTGTGCAACGTTGTGGCCCGGGGACCATTTCTGGCTCATAGTTCATTTTTTCTTGACCCTTCTCGTATTGTAAAAATAAAGTCATATAATTATTAATTAAATATATGATTAGATAATACACTAATTTTGCTTTGTCACCAATTTATAAATTAGTACTGACTTATGGTGAAATGAGATGTGTTTTCTGCGGAAAAAACAACCCATTTTTGCAGAATATAAATTAAAAAATGGTTGTTTTTTTTTTAATTGGAGACTCTAAATTGTCCATAGGTATGAATGTGAGTGTGAATGATTGTTTGTCTATATGTGCCCTGCGATTGGCTGGCGACCAGTCCAGGGTGTAGCCCGCCTCTCGCCCAAAGTCAGCTGGGATAGGCTCCAGCATAGGCTCCAGCTTCCTTGTGAGGATAAGCGGCAGAGAAAACGGACGGATGGATGGATGTATAATTCTTTTTTTTACTAAATCCCCTCAAATTTGATGGGGCTGTGATTGCTGAACCGCGAATGTGCAGGGATCCACTGTATTGACCTACCTTTTTTTATCATCTTTAATGTACATCCCCCGCATCCTTTCATTTTTCTGAATGCGGCCCTCAGTGGAAAAAGTTCCGACACCGCTGGTTTAGGTGATCCTTCTCCTTTCATTCAAGCCAGGATAATAAATAATAACAATAATAAATATTTACACCCCAAAATAACAAAAAAATCTATTATTTCTTCGAGTTTATAAGCACAAATATCACAAAAGAAAGTAGTACAGCGGTGCACAATAAGTGTCATTTTCCTGGTCGGCCACTTGGTGTGCTATTGCTTAGCTGTCAATTCAAAACAACCCTGTGAAACATCAGCAAAGATTGACTCCCAAGTTGACTCCCAAGTTATTCATAGCCAGTTTTCCCCATAGGAAGTAAGGCAAATTCAATTTGTACATCCAGGACCAAACTGTGGCCATCACGTAACCTTTATTAACTGGAGAGTCAATGTTTTAAGTGGCATTGAAACACTCTTTAACTGTCAGACGTGTATGAAAGGAAGTTAACTTACTGTAAAGCAGCCCGTTGCTTTTGTGTATTCCAGTCATGGTTCTATGGTTATCGTCACACTTTTCCTCTTTGACATCGCGGCTGCCCTTCTGAGGTGGCGTCACAAAAAAAAACAAAGAAAAAGCATAGCCCACTTGTGGAGTTAATGGTCAAACTACATTGGTCAAACGCCAAATCGGGGCTTTTATACCTACTGGAATCAGCACAGGATGTCCTTATATGGTCACGGAGAATTAAGACTATATGCTCATTTATTTTTAGCCCAGTGACTGTTTGTATGAGAAAAAAATCTTAAAACAGAACTTTGCATGCTTTCTGACAGGGAGAAGCTGGTCCTACTGGTGCTCGTGGACCAGAGGGTGCTCAGGGACCCCGTGGAGAGTCTGGCACTCCTGGCTCATCTGGACCTTCTGGTGCTTCTGTAAGTGATGAGTATTAATATGACATAGTGGTTATAAGCAAGGCACTATGATGACCGAGTTCTATGTTGTTCTTAAAAGGGAAACCCGGGTACTGATGGCATCCCTGGGGCGAAAGGATCCGCTGTGAGTATTCCTCAGTATTTTGAACTCCATTACCATTCAGTGGAAAGTACTGAGTCTGAGTGTCTTGCTTTTGTAGGGCGCTCCCGGTATTGCCGGTGCTCCCGGTTTTCCCGGACCTCGTGGGCCTCCCGGTCCTCAGGGAGCGACGGGACCTCTCGGGCCAAAAGGAACATCTGTACGTGATCACAGAGTTGATTCATGCAGCAGTGATAAAGAGCTGCTTGGGAAACAAATAGTTTCCACTTTAGTACTTGAAGATGACATGATGATGATGTCTGGTTTTTGTGTTTACTCCTTCAGGGAGACCCGGGTATCGCAGGATTTAAGGGAGAGGCCGGCCCTAAAGGAGAGTTTGTAAGTGTGCTTTCATTCTTTTGGAATACAGTGTAAAAGAAAACTAAACTTGGGCCTGAATCCTGAAGTCTTGACCTGACTCTGGGCACGTTCAGGAGAGCTCTAACATGTCAGAGATGAAAAGACTTGTACACAAGCAAGGATGTTGTAAAGTCTATTCCAGTGTGAAAAAGTGATTGTCCTCTCCAAAAAGACATAACTTAATTGAGATTAATTGAGATCTATCGGTCTGGAAAAGGTTATAAAGCCATTTCTAAAGCTTTGGGACTCCAGCGGACCACAGTGAGAGCCATTATCCACAAATGCCGAAAACATGGAATGATGATGAACCTTCCCAGGAGTGGGTGGCCAACCAAAATTACCCCAAGAGCGCAGTGACGATTCATCCAAGAGGTCACAAAAGACCCCACAACAACATCCAAAGAACTGTAGGTCTCACTTGCCTCAGTTAAGGTCAGTGTTCATGACTTCACCATAAGAAAGACACTGGGCAAAAACGGCCTGCATGGCAGAGTTCCAAGACGAAAACCACTGCTGAACAAAAAGAACATTAAGGCTCATCTCAATTTTGGCAGAAAACATCTTGATGATCCCCAAGACCTTTGGGAAAATACTCTGCGGTCTGACAAGACAAAAGTTGAACTTTCTGGAAGGTGTGTGTCCCATTACATGTGGTGTAAAAGTAACGGCACATTTCAGAAAAAGAACATCATACCAACAGTAAAATATGGTGGTAGTGTGATGGTCTGGGGCTCTTTTGCTGCTTCAGGACCTGGAAGACTTGCTGTGATAAATGGAACCATGAATTCTGCTGTCTATCAAAAAATCCTGAAGGAGAATGTCTGTCCATCTGTTCGTGACCTCAAGATAAAACCAACCTGGGTTCTGCAGCAGGACAATGATCCAAAACACACCAGCAAGTCCACCTCTGAATGGCTGAAGAAAATCAAAATGAAGACTTTGGAGTGGCCTAGTCAAAGTCCTGAATCCTATTGAGATGCTGGGGTATGACCTTAAAAAGGCGGTTCATGCTGGAAAACCCTCCAATGTGGCTGAATTACAACAATTCAGCAAAGACGAGTGGGCCAAAATTCCTCCACAGCGCTGTAAGAGACTCATTGCAAGTTATCACAAACGCTTGATTGCAGTTGTTATCAGAATTAGGGGGCAATCACTTTTTCACACTTTTTCACACATTTTGTGTCCAGTTGTGTTGCCATTGACTAATATTTCAATTTGTTTGATGATCTGAAACATTTAAGTGTGACAAACATGCAAAAAAAATACAATGGAAGGGAAGGGGGCAAAAACTTTTTCACACCACCGTATATAAATAGAAATAGAAATCTATCCTGCTTTACTTAAAACAGAATAAGTTCAGTGTCCAGGTTGCAGGGGTGTCCAACTTTCAACTCTATTTGTGTTTTATTTATGACTGGCCACATTTAAATTGTACACTGCTTTATTTACCAAGCAGATCTCCAATCAAACAGTGTAGCCATCATCTTCATGCTATTTTGTGGTGATTTGTCATTATATAAAGGCATAAAGTTTGAATTCAACAGTTAAAATAAAAGGCTACTAAAGCGACTGAAGCAAATATTTTTTGACCTTTTGGTCAAATAAAATCAGCTGGCGAGATAAAAGACCCGTGTGATCGTATCACCATCATAACGCTGGACACACTATGTGTTTATGTTCATTAAACAACCACACACAAATATTGTTTTGAGGACAATACATAATTAGTATTAATGACAACAAGAGAGGAAAATTGTTCAGTGACAGTTGAAAAAGTTAGTACGTACCTCATGAACGTGATATCCACTTCCCCGTGGGAGAAAAACGAGCTCCAAAATAAACGCATCGCTTGTTTGTTTTAAAAACAGATTGTCACTGTGCTAAAAAGACACATTTGGAGTCCGAAGACGAGAAGCTAGGCAGATAACTCTAACTAGCGAGCTAGCTAGCTGTTGCCAGTGACAGCTTGGTAAAGCGTGTAAACAAAGATGCAGAGAAGTCGAACAGCAATAGGTTTGATAAGGGAGTGATCAAACCCGCTGGCATCGATTGGCGTAGCCTGTCTCGAGCTGTCAAACGGAAAGCATTGAATGGTTTCCATTTTGAATAATTGTGCCAGTAAATTACAGTATTGAAGTTAGCTGTGAAGAAATCATTCAATATAAACATGTATTATTAACTAGAAAACAGAAATATTTTAGAAATCTTGTTTTAAAAGTTATTTTTGTCTGGCAAATGACAAACTGATACAAATAAATACTAACACATAATAAAGAATTACCCTATTTATTATTTCAATATTGCAATAAGTATTATTTTATTATTTAATATGTTGATTATTATTATTTTATTGTTTATAGTTTATGGGTTGGATTTTTATGACCTCCTTGGGCAACTATTTTTTCTGTTTAAGGATGTACATTTAAAAAGTAAAATAATTTGCTATTTATGATGTTTTTTTCTGTTCTTTAGTATAATTTAAGGGTGACAATAATAATTAAATGTATCCAAAAAAAATGTAATTACAGTGTCAGAGCTTCTAGATCAAATAGCCCTTACATAAACATTTGTTAAGCACTGTATATCCTTCTTTTTTATTGTAATGTTCTAAATCCTTGTATTAGAAGAAAGAAGTAAAAGAAATAAATAAGTAAATAAATAAATAAATAAATAAATAAATACCATGCAATCCAAAGAATGCACATTTTTTAGCATATGCAACATATTTGAACATATACTTCTTCCTGTTCTGACACAATCTCTTATGGATGTTTTGTGCAGGGGCCAGCAGGTCTTCAGGGCGCCCCTGGCCCACAGGGAGAAGAGGGTAAGAGGGGACCCAGAGGTGAGCCTGGTGCTGCTGGACCACTTGGACCTCCCGGAGAGAGGGTGAGCCCTTTCAGATTTCATTCCATTGTGTTATACTTAATGCTATACACACATAATATTATCTGCTACGATAGTCATGAAATCTTGACCCGACCACTGTGAATTTGAGTAGAATTCTTTATGTATAAATGGAATTTTTTAGTCTTTGACTGGCTGGTGACCAGTCCAGGGTGTACTCCACCTCTCACCTAAAGTCCACTGGGATAGGCTCCAGCATACTCCTGTGACCCTTGTGAGGATAACCGGCCTAGATGAATGAATGAATATTTTGTAGTTACAGCATAGAAAACTTGTTTACGACCTTCTTTTTTTATTTTATGTATTATTATTTAAAAAAAATTGTTATTTATGACTTTCTAAATAAATTTTAAACATTATTAGAGCCCTCTCGAAATTAAATAACACCCCTATAGTCATCTTTACCCTCGTATTACCCAATATATTAGAAATAATAACAGAAAATAAGACATAACTATGACTCATCTCGTGTGTGTTACCGTAAATGTGTTCCAGTGCTAGGGGAACCGAGTGGAGGTGACGGACAGGAAGTGACAGCCGGGGTTCAGAGTTGAGTTTTAGCTTGGTAGGGGTTACGGCCGCAACAGTAGCACATGCCTGTTGTGAGATCATTCAAACCACAAGCGTTATAGAAAATGAATGAAATACTGAATGATGAATATTGCTGTCATAATGGTGACTGTGGCTTGGTACTTTCTCTCCAGGGAGCTCCCGGTAACCGTGGTTTCCCAGGTCAAGATGGTCTGGCTGGTCCCAAGGTGAGTCTGCAGAAAAATGATGAGAATATGCCCTCGAGAAAAGCAGGAAGCGAGCGATAAGGACACGCCGCCGCCCCAACAGTGACGCATATAAACCTGACAAATGATGTTTGTGTCTGCAATGTGAGAGTCCAACTGATACAAATTGCACCTTATACAAATATACTCACCAAAATTACATTTATGAGCCGGTCTTACCACTTCTGGCCTCAAGTCGAAGCCATAGTGGTGTGATTCTATGCCTATTCTTCCAAAACACTTTATAATTTGGCTTTAAAAAGCCTTGTGTCTCTAATAATAGTGCATGGTATTGCTTCTGTGACTTCACACAGAGCACACGGGGAGAATATTTTGCACCTCATTAACTCCTAATAACATTTTTGTCAAATTGCACAATCGGGTTCAGTGGTGCATGGAAAAATGTGTTCACATCCTTACTAAGGTTGCATTCACACTTGTCATGTTTGGTTGGGTTAAAACAGTGGTTCTCAGTTATTTTCTGTCATGCCCCCACAGGGGACAGAAATGTTTTCACACCCCCTCGATTTGAAATACTATTGAGAAACTGATAATAAACTGAAACCAGGAAAATTCAACAATATTGAGAGCTGTTCAAGACTCAAATTGTAAGTTGAGTACAATGAATTTGTACATGTTGGCAGGTCTGCACTAACATTGAAAGTGCTCCCTGCCTCTCACGTCCCAAGGGGGGCTATTTCAGAAGCACTGGGTTGAAAGGAGCTCTGGTACGTTCCTTCTGCTATTATGGTTCCTTTGGCCGAGTGCAAAGGGGATCATGCGAAACAAGTATACAACCAAGTGAACTCTGATGCGGTTAGGTTCACTTGAGCTCAAATGTGACACGGACACAGACCAGGGACACGGACCGGTGTTAAAATGACAGCAAAAAGCATCCGTACTCTTTGTGCATGACAACGGCCTCTTTAAAAGTATATTTTACAAGCTTTCCATTAAATCTAATAGGGTAAATATAGCAGAATAATAACTTGTAATAACAGCATTTTGTTATTTGAAAATTGGAGTTATGTTACGTAATACAGTACATTAAAAAAGCTGTGCAATCAAGACTTTACTTTACTTTACTGTAACATGAACACTTAAGGAACCACACCAAGATACGCACCAAGTTTATTTGTTTTGTGAATGCAGCCTTACAGTGTCGGGTACATACTGTCGTGTTTTCACGTCAAAGCAACAGCCAATAATTCATGTAATTCCCAGTCTGGCCACCAGATGGCAGCATAGCCCTGACATCATTGCCACACAAATGACCGCTTCATATGTCAGTGCCAGAATCCCATTTAACGTTATCTTCCCGCACACAATCCCATTTATCCCAAAATGAAGCTGCCAGAATTTAATCAGCTCATCTCACAGCGGGTCAATGAAACTGCTTCACACCATCAAAAGGAGAGGCCGTTTTGGGGGATGGTGGTGAGTGTTAAGAAAGGTGTCTTCTTCCCAGATCCTTTTTGATTATGCTCTCTCCTAATGCAGGGTGCCCCCGGTGAGCGTGGACCGGCTGGCGCCAGTGGACCCAAGGGTGCTAATGGCGACCCAGGCCGTCCTGGAGAATCTGGTCTGCCAGGTGCTCGAGTAAGTTGCAGGGACAGATCAGATCGTGCCTGTCCAAGATGATTAGCTCAGGGTTTAGCCAACAACGAGCTTGTCAACACAGTGCAAACAGACCGATTGTCATCAAGCAGAACGGCGTCTTACTTATGGTACAAAGCAAAAAATAAACAGTACAACTCATAACAGATAAGTTAAAACACAACAACAATGAGCTACCATTCTATGTGGGTAACAACGACTAAACTCTAACAACAAACACGTAACTTTAACCGTTAACTGCACCTGCAAGGCATGCTGGGTACTCCAGGGCCAACCCCCCTCAACACTGCAATATAGGGAGATATGAGATGTACAATGACATTATATTTCAAATTCCCACACACTTAAACAGAGCCAAGGAAACGTCATGTATGCTTTTTTAACCCTTAAAACGGCCTTTAAAAAAAACTCACATAATTGACTCTAGTGACCAGAGCATATCAGTTTCCCATAAACTGCTATAAAAATGTTATAGTAATGGTTTAATTTTATTTTGAACATGCGTACAGGTTACATTGGAGTACATCACATGCTACAATTCACAGTTCCACATGTCCAAAAAAGAAGTAGGAAGAAGCAAAGCTCATTTAATCGTACCCACTTTCCGTTTCACATCAATCGCTAACACATTTGTTTGTGCACTTCCTGTGTTCAACATGTACCATTTACCAATTTTGAAATACCTGTAGAAACCAAATGGAAATATCACAAGAAAATGATAAGGCAGTATCGCAATGTGGTACAATAGGAGTTAAGGGTTGGCATATATTGATAACTTATGTAACATTGATAATAAATCATGATAAATATAGAATAATTATGCCCTGCGATTGGCTGGCGACCAGTCCATGGTGTATAAAGTCAGCTGAGATAGACTCCAGCATACCTCCGCGACCCTAGCAAGGATAAGTGGCATAGTAAATACTGTAGATGGATGGATATAGCAATTAATGATGAAAAGTTAATCATTGACAGGAACGTAGTTTGTTGTTGAGCGAGTACAGACATGAAGACAAGAAATGAGAAATAAGTAGTAAGTGTAGTAGAGATTAGATTTGGGCAGCAGGTTCCTGTTTGTTTTATGCATAATTTTAGCTGTTTGAGTGCTTACCAAATCAGCTAATTTTAATCACTGTGACTTTCACAATAAAGGGTTTGTATGTTTTCTATAAGTGGCATTATGGATTATCCTAACTGACCTTTTTTGTAGCACAATTAGTGAGTGAAGTGTACTTTTATAGTTATTACCCCCTACAGTATCTCCACACAATAAGTTAGATATGGTAAAACCAGAGAACAATACAGAGTATGGAGTGATTTTTGGTCCAGGACAGATTTTGCTTTATCAGTATTGAAGTATTTCTTGCCACTCTATGTTGTATATTCTTAATGTGGGATTTCCAACTCATTTTGTCATCTACTATAATGCCGAGAAATGTATTTTCGCTCACCCTGTCAATGTCCATGCCGTGTATTTGTACAAAAATGTCCTTTTTGCTATTAGTAAATAGCATTATTTTAGTTTTACTTAGGTTCGGGGATAATCTGTTTTTATCAAACCATCTTTTTAGTATAGTCAATTCATCTGTGACTGTTTTTTATTAACTCTTGCGTACTTTCTCCAGAACAAAATGCAGTAGTAATACTAGCTTTAGGTGTTTTGTGACTTTACAGATGTCACATATATAGAGTGAACACTTTTGGTCCCAGTATTGACCCCTGGGGTACGCCGCATGATATATTTTATAAAATATATAAAGTTATATTGAAGTACAGCATATGTTTACAGTTACACTATTCAGCATCTCCAAAATGGAGTAGAAAGAAGCGACCCCTTCCCCAACCACCGCCCCTGCCAGAGATACTTTACAGTGTTGTGGGGAACACTGTAGTTAAAGATGGAACATGCTTGAAAATAATCCACCGTGGAGAAAGCGGATGGTGGCACATTTCTTGCTCAAGTAGAAACTCCTTCCTTAAGAGTCCATTCCCACAATGCCTTGCACCTTTGTTTATCTCATCTGTATGCAAATGAGCTGTTTTGTTGATGGTGTGCTTCTGTGCTCTGACAGGGCCTTACAGGACGTCCTGGTGATGCTGGTCCCCAAGGCAAAGTGGGACCTTCTGTGAGTGCATTAAATCCAATTCTGGCGCTCTAATGTGGCCGCTGTCAATCAACAGACGACAGTGCACCTTTGGGGCATTTATTTCACTTCATCCCTGCCACTGAGAGGCTTTTAGTAATTGTGCTAGCGACGCTTAATGACTTATAAGAGCTTCATCAAATTGAATGAATCCAGTCATTACCTGTAATCAGCTTCATTCCCAGTGTGTCACCTCAACGCACACCTCAGTTCATAGCACGCACATTTTGTATTAGCCTCTCTTCATTCACCTCTTCACTTGCTGGATTAGCCCACTTAGCTTCACAGCTAACATTGTTCTTACCGTGTAGGGAGCGCCTGGTGAGGACGGCCGCCCAGGACCCCCCGGCCCTCAGGGCGCCCGCGGACAGCCTGGCGTTATGGGATTCCCCGGACCCAAGGGAGCGACAGTAAGCTAAGCTAAATATGGATACAGTTTCTGCACCACTACCAGTTCCATTTAGATGCTAGGCACTTGTTGCTAGGCGGAATTTATGGGGCACCATCACTTGTGTAATGCACGTTGCTGAGCTAAGCTAAAGCTATCACCATTTACATTTCTGACGGGGCACTACCCAATCAGTTAGGCTGCATACCAGGAAACATACCAGGATGCACTATATTTTCTTTTTTTAAAAACATTTTTGACAAGTTTTTTGCATTTTTTCAGCAAAATGTCAATCTGCCGCTGCCCGTCAACTGACTGCTGCACTTTATTGTGTTTTAGGGTGAGCCTGGCAAGTCTGGGGAGAAGGGATTGGCTGGAGCTCCTGGTCTGAGAGTATGTACAAACCACCGCTGATTCCTTGTCAATAGCTTAGATGGAATTTGAAGCTACCAGGTAAGCTGACGTCACTTTTGGCCTCCTTTCCTCAGGGTCTGCCTGGCAAAGATGGAGAAACTGGTGCTGCTGGACCCCCCGGACCTGCTGTATGTATCATTAACACACATCACACAAACAGGGCTCATCCCGTTAAAAATTAAATTATAGCATATGTCTAAAAGTCATAAGTAAAGTGCCTTTGTTTATTATGTATTAATTTATTCATTATATGGAGGACTTTTGTCTTTAGGGTCCTGCTGGCGAGAGAGGAGAGCAAGGTCAGCCTGGTCCTTCTGGATTTCAGGTAAGTGTCACATCTGTGTTGGCATTTCCAAAAATAAACTTGAATACTGCTGGAAATTTTAAAAAGGAAAGAAAATACCAAAAAAACACCAAAAAAATTATTGTGTTTTTTAATGAATATATACAATAATAATACACGTTTAAAAAATATTATGATTGAATTTAATTGAAATATATCAGCTGTGTAGAACAGGTAACTAAATGAGTAAGTGACACGTATTTACATTTATAATAATAAAAGCTGAAGACTGGTGCAAAAAAATGTCAATTGAAAATTATAGTAAAGAGAAACATACACATTTTTATTGCAATTTTTCGACATGAATCATCTTTTTTTATTTTTCTATTATTGAATTATAATTAGAATTTTAATTGCTTGGTTATTTTAACCAAGAATAGTTGAGATAAATGAACAATTGAACAAAATACTAATGTGAGGCCAATAATACAGATTTTTACTGTGGTTTATTTTCATGAGTAGTCAGCCTTTTTATTTTTTAATTATTGAATTTAATTATTTTAATATCAGACTTGAATGACATATAACTGCAGCAGGAAGTGATGCTTATTTACATTTCCAAAAATAAAAGTTAAAGACTAATTGAACAAAAAATGTAAATTAAAAGTAATAAGAAAAAGAAAAACATTGGTTTTGTATGATTTTTACATGATTAATTGGCTGTTTTATTTTTTTTATTATTGAGATTAATTGATTCAATATCAGATTTGTATGACAGATAACTGCAGCAAGAAGCAAAGCTTATTTACATTTCTAAAAACAAAAGTTGAAGAGTGGCGAAAATAAGAAAAATAATCATTATAAAAGAAGAGCCCTGCGATTGGCTGGCGACCAGTCCAGGGTGTACCCTGCCTCTCGCCCCCAGTCAGCTGGGATAGACTCCAGCATACCCCTGTGACCCGAATGAGGATAAGAGGCATAGAAAAAGGATGGATGGATGGATGAATACAATTGATTTAATATCAGACTTGTAGATAAAATAACAGATAACAGCAGGTAGCAGGAAGTGATAACAGTAAACAATGAATAATCAAAAGTGACATGAAAAGCAGGTTTTCTTGACGTCAAATTCTATTTACCAGCTATGGTAAAAATAAAATAAAAATAAATAAAGTAAACAACATACATTGTCAGACGTATTGAAGTTGAAGAAAATGTTTTTTTTTTTTATTAATTCCACTTTTTTCCATGACTCAAATGTTGTATCTTCTATTTAATGATAATGATAATAATTAGGGGTGTCACAAGCTCTAGCGGGATGAAAATATGATATTGAAAAATACATAATGATATTGAAAATAAAAATGTCTCGTGGGTGCTAGGCCTGGGACAATAACAAATTAATTCATCACACAATAAGTGAAAATTAACTTGATAATTTTGCCGGCCTCAATATATTGTCATGTACATGCGTGTCTGTTTTCCTCGTCTCTCGCCTCCAAACAGGCAGGAGGAGGATTCACTGTGTGCATTGGTTTCAGCACCTTTGCACGTTTGTTCCATAGAACAACGGCTCGTGACACCCGTGATAATAATGTAGTATTAGTAGTAGTAATAGGAATACTAATGCAGTATTAAGACAGAAATGTTTACACAAACCTGTGATCATTTTGTCATGTCTTTGTACAGGGTCTGCCCGGCCCCCCTGGTCCCCCAGGTGAGGGAGGCAAGCCTGGAGATCAGGTACGTGCTCTTACAGCAGTAAATCAGGTCAAGCAGGAGGCTCTTGTAGGCTTGAGGACAATATATTTAGACCACAATGGTTTAGGAGAACACAATGTGATGAGTTTGCCGCTCGTGACCTTCCAGCTCGCTCTCTATACCAACCGAGCCTCACCGTGTGACTCTTACATCACATTTTTACTTCTTTTTAGTCATATTCCTTAGCATAGTGCATATGACTGTAATGTAATACTTCCTGTTGTTCCTCCTCAGGGTGTTCCTGGAGAGGGTGGAGCTGCCGGTGCCACTGGACCCAGGGTATGCTAATGGAACGAACCCATGCTGCCTGTCCAATGTTTAATGATGTCTCAAGTTATTGATGATGTGTTGACTGACTGTTGACATGCAGGGGGAGCGAGGTTTCCCCGGAGAGAGAGGAGCTGCCGGCCCTCAGGGTCTGCAGGGACCCAGAGGTTTGCCCGGAACTCCTGGAACTGATGGACCCAAGGTGAGTAGCGTATCTGCTCTGAGAGGCACATAAGTACATCTTGTCTCTTGACTTATTAGACTCCAAATCAATAGCTGTCTGGTGTTTTGCTGCATGAGATGATTATGCTTTTAGGGTCCCCTTTTCTATTAGGCTCACAGTCAGAAGCAATAAGGATTCACAACATTTGCCCACCACCAAGCCCATTAAATGTGATTATTTCATTACACATGTACTTGGCACAGCTGCAATCCAAAGCGTGTTTTCACTCCGCCACCAGAGAGAGCTTATTTTTCTTATCATCGTATGATGTCAGACAGCAGCAAGTAAACAAATGACGACAACCAAACTTTCTTTTGTTGTGAGGCATATTTTATACACTTACTGGACACAGTATTAGGTACACTTGCCTTTACACTTCTACCATACCTGCGGTGTTTGACCTATAATATAGAAATGTAATCATTTTAATACAATAAATCATACAAGATGAAAATAAACAAGAAACACGTCATTAATGTGTACATTTTATTATGACATTGATATGTACAGTATATATATTGTAGGTGTACATATGCTGTATATACATATATGTATATTAACAATCACACTATTACAAGTTATTGTAGTATTATTCTTATTATTATCACCATAATTTTTTTCTTTTGAATGATATGAATAATAGTGTAATATTAATACAATTACAGTATATAGGCAGGCATTTAATAATAATAACAAATGAGTGTCTTACGCCAGTGATATTAGAATATCAATAATGAAAAATGTTAACATATTTACTATAATATTTGATTTAATTGAATTTATTTGAACATTTTAACATTTCATTTCACTTCAGTATGCATCACATATCACAATTCACAATTCCTCATGTTGAAAAGCAGTAGGAAGAAGAAGAGCTTTTTCAATCCTACCTGCTCTTTGTAATATTATATCAACATATTATCATTGTTATTATAACATATTTAAATTAAATGCATCAGTAGTTTAATACAATTAAAACAATGGAGATTAAATAATAAATACATAATACCTAAATACAAATACAGAAAATGTAGCATATGAATTCAGTTGTATGAAATAGTAATATTTCCTATTACTTTACATTATATATATACATATACACAAACACACACGCACACACACACACATTTCCCCCCTCTATAGAGTGATCATTTTCATTTCTATCAATCATTTTGTTACTAATACATCACCCACTTATTATCAGGAAAGATATTCAAGATCATTTTTCCCCCAGTTTAGATCTGATGTGTTTTCAAAGTCTTCCTTTAATTTTTTTGAGCAGTGTATATAGTAGTATATAGAAGAGATAAAAGGTGAGGGAGTTTGGAGTCAGTGTTGCCAACTTGGTGACTTTGTCGCTAAATCTAGCAACATTCCAAACTCTCTTGGTGGGTTTTGGAAAAGCGACTAGTGACAAATCTAGAAACTTTTTCTGCCGTTCTGGTATTCTGGTATTTGGGGACTTAAAGTGAAAGCACGTATTGTTCTAAAGTTTCTGATGTCAATGAGCAGCAGCGGGTGCTGCTGACAGGTCCGCCCCGCCTCGAAGCAGTCAGCTCCGCATTGTCAGCTCCCGCGGCACACTGAGAGCATACAGTAGTGGAGCTCTGCGCACCCATGAATCACGCATGCGCGAGGTGGATCTCGCCCTGATTTACAGAGCGGGATCTAAAACTTAAGTGTTTCTTAATTTTCATTAAATTAATACTCATTACACTCAAGCCTCATTCGGACTTGGTCACTTACCTGTCAGTGTGTCAGAACGTGTGATGGAAGAAAGTTGTGTGATAATTGAAACAAGTAGTCCTAACTGCAAGATAACAAGTGAAGGCTGGAGGCGAGTCCGGATGTAATTATTTTCTTACTGAGGAGTTGACAACAGTGTTTGGAGTTGAGTCTGAAGCAAGTTACTGCACAGTAAAATTAAACTATATACGGTAATTAACAAGAGCACAGCAATATGTTTAATAATGAGAAGCGTGCTGTAGCTATGTGTTCAAAGCCCATGACACGCTAATTGCCGCGATAGTGACTCTGGGAGAGGCAGATAGTGTGCCACGCGACACTGACACTGCTTGTGACCGCTGTGAGGTGGCCATGAGTCGCTTTTGGGAAAGTAAGTCACCAAGAGGGTTTGGAAAGTCGCCAGATTTAGCAAGAAAATGGCCAAGTTGGCAACACTTGGCTGCACATGAGATGAGAAGAAGGGGAAATCCGTTCACAGATGGAGAAAACATGAAAGAACCATTTCTATAAATATCACAGCATCCATTTTCCAAATAAAAAAATAAACAAGAAATGAGAAAATGAAAGAATGAAAGAACGCCTCTCTCTCCAAAGACACTCAAGGACAGGACAAGTGGTTATTGATGACAATTCAGCGCAGGCGTAAACCTTATTGAGTAAACAACACTCATGCAGAAATGTGAAATCTGATGAGCTTTTTTATGTTAAAGTTGGCTACATTTTGTTTGTATTTTAACAAAGATGGGACCCATTGAAAGAGGCTTATGGAGTTCAGTGTTAAATGATTTCAGAGGAGGCCCAAACGTGCTCGCTGCGCTTTCATTTGTTGAATTTTGTTGTTGTAACAGGTAACATTTCAAAAAGATACAACTTTGACAAGTTTATAAGATGTGTAATGTTTTGCGGCTCCAGAGTATTTTTTTTTTTTTTTTTTACTGGAAGCAGAAGCAAAATGGCTTGGGTTGCCGACCCCTGATCCATATTATACTTATATATAATATATATTAAGTATTAAAATTTTGATTGTTTATATTGCCATTATAACATTGATTTATAATAGTAAATAAAAAATAAAAATACAATAAATTAATACATAACAAGTAATATAAATAAATTGTATAGCCTAAATCACCATGTATCACCATGTACTGTAGGGAGCCATTGGACCGGCTGGTGGTGCTGGAGCTCAGGGACCCCCTGGCCTACAGGGTATGCCTGGAGAGAGAGGAGCCTCTGGTATTCCTGGACCTAAAGGAGACAGAGTAAGTAAATCATAGATAAACCTTGTATATTACCGGGATTTCCCCGATCTTTAATACATCTGTACACAAATGATTGATGACATTACTTGTAAAATTTTCTTTTTTTTTACTAGGGTGATCTTGGAGAGAAAGGACCTGAAGGTGCTCCTGGAAAAGATGGTGGCAGGGTGAGTTTAACATCCATGATGGTCTTCATACAAGCACCACTGACATTATAGATTTTACTCCATTATTTTTGTCCACGAACCTGAACACAACTGTTGTGCTATTCCAGGGTCTTACTGGTCCCATTGGTCCTCCTGGTCCTGGTGGTCCCAATGGTGAGAAGGTAAGGTGGATTTATCAGTTTGCTTTGTTGACAACTAAAACTTTATGCATGTTGCTGATGCAGCCATTGTGTTTTGTTTCAAGGGTGAATCCGGTCCTGCTGGTCCTTCTGGAGCTCCTGGTACCCGTGGTGCTCCTGTAAGTGTCACCATGATAGCAGACAAATAGAATGATGTAAATGCACCATCGATTTACCGTCGTGTCCTCTTTTACAGGGTGACCGAGGTGAGACCGGACCTCCCGGGCCTGCTGGCTTTGCTGGACCCCCTGTGAGTAACACAAGCATCATTAAAACCATGCCTAGACGACACTAAATCAACATGAATTACATTTTCCTATAATACAAGGCTTCACTGAGATAGGCAGAGGGACAAATTACCTCCAACACTCTTATTTGTCTTCCTTGCGCAATGTTTTATGTTGACATTTTAATGTGATTATCCCGAGAAGACAAGGAAGTCGTTACTCTGCCAGCCCAACATCACATAAATGTTTTTAATAAACACTTTTTCCCCTCATGTATGACGTTCACGTTATTGAATATGTGTCAGGGTGATAAACGCTGCACTGTGTTGCCATGAGTTCCCTTCTCAATTACCACCACCCACACTCAAAATAGATAGCGATGCTAGAAAAACAGCTCTCTGACCCTCTTACTTGGACACTTCACTTTTGTGTATGTTTAATTGTATAAGGGGAAGTAAAGTGAACTAAAACAATGCTGTTTACTCCTTTAAAACTGGACTATTTGGGTTGTCTTAGAAGTTGTTTTCTATCTCATCCATGCAGGCTTTGTCAGTCCATGTTCAAGAACTAGATAGGACAGCTCTAGTCTATGGGCAGCTGTCCTATCTAGTCTTTGAACAAAACTAACGAATCTTGCTCGAGTGAGAGGCGAAATGTCTTCTAAGACAACCTAAAAAGTTTATGCTCAAAGACTAGATAGGACAGCTCTAGCCTATGGGTAGCTGTCCTATCTAGTCTTTATCCAGTTCATTTATTTGTGGTGGCCCGCCATGAATACATTTGGACTGCAACAGATCAATTAGATAGGACAACTCTAGTCCATGGGCAGCTGTCCTGTCTAGTCTATAAGCATGACCTGATCAAGCCTGCTTGGGTGAGAGGCGAAAGGTCTGAGACAACCTGAACAGTTCATGCTCAAACACACTAAATAGGACAGGTCTAGTCTATTGGCAGCTGTCCTATCTAGTCCTATCTAGTCCTTAGACCGTCATGAGTTTTACCTTACTGATGATGTGTTGTTGCAATAGTAATCTCTAGACAGGACAGCTCTAGGTTATGGGCAGTTGTCCTATCTAGTCTTAGAGAATTAACTTCTTTTAAACCCTTAAAAAGCTATTTAAAGTCCCTCAGTCATTTGCTCCTAAGGACAAGAAATGTCAGCTTCCCTAAATCTACTGTAAAAATATTACATATTACTATTTTTTTATATTTTAAAGGAGCTATATTATATTTATATTAATTATATTGTCTTATTGAAAATAACAAATAACACACACTTTACATACACATCATCGTCCAAAATCAATTGCAACACACTTATCATTTCAGAGCAAGGCACCCTTGTAGTGAAACTTCGCTGCTTGCTTTGAATGGGAAAAAGTACTGCCATCTATTGGGCAAATCTAAAAACTACAAATTAAAAGCCAGGAATCCAAATTAAATAAAATGTCAACATATAGCAGTACAGGTATTTCCCATACATTCATTTGTGGCGGTCCACCACAAATACAGCCAAAATGGATTGAAAAAAATAATAATAAAAATAAAGGTATGAATTTGGGTTAATGTTTGTGCTAAATACTAACACATAGCATAGTGTCCAGGCTAACATTAGCTACCACAAGCTAATGCTGTGTCTCTCCACCAGGGTGCTGATGGCCAACCTGGACTCAAGGGAGACCAAGGAGAATCTGGGCAGAAGGGTGACGCCGGCGCCCCTGGACCACAAGGACCTTCTGGTGCCCCTGGACCTGCTGTGAGTGTTTTGAAATATTGAGGGATAGATGTCATTATTACCAGTTACCACATTTTAAAGCAGTAATTTTACTTGTCATACTTTACATTATAATCATTATTTTTTTGTTTTACCATACGATACAATATAAACAAGTATGCCACAGAACCCTGACTTTATAATTCTCTGTCAGGGTCCCACTGGTGTTTCTGGACCTAAAGGTGCACGTGGTGCTCAAGGACCTCCTGTAAGTGACATCATGAAGATCACCTACAGCCAATGACATCACTTGTATTGATTTTATCTTGAGATAGATTTTTTCCATCCTGTCGGACTGACTTCATCATATCATTCTCTTTCAGGGCGCCACTGGATTCCCTGGAGCTGCTGGCCGTGTCGGACCCCCTGGGCCCAATGTAAGTTCAAACAATCCTAATTTGGATCAGCACTGACTTGCATACGTAACCACTGCTAAATGCATTAATGATTCATTGAGAAATGAAGGAAAATGGAAAAATATTGCCCTATATCGCAGCGATAACAGCATGAAAGTAAAAATGAAACAAGTTCAACAAGTGGTTGCGAACCGAGCCGCCCTTTCCCGTGTACTCCAGACTGGGAGGCGATGCATAGGACAGCTCTAGTTTGAGGGGCTGTCATGCTCAACGACTAGATAGGACAGCCCTAGTCTTTGAACATGAACTGATTGGACAGCCCCCTCAGACTAGAGCTCTCCTATCTAATTTTTGAGCATGAACTGATAGGACAGCCCTACAGACTAGAGCTGTCCTATCTAGTCTTCAAGCATGACAGCCCCTCAGACGAGAGCTGTCCTATCTACAGGTAGTCTTTGAGCATAAACTGAAGAAGTCTGCTCAGATGAGAGTGAAAACGTCTTCTCAGACGACCTGAACAGTCCCTACAGTACATTGAACTGGATGAATGAGTCACAGGCATATTACAACATTGGTTGTGTTGCTGCTGTGTTGTGCAATATTTCCTTTTTCACTTTCTCATGCACTCCAAATCATAATTCAAGGTAAAAAAGTTTGTGGTTTAGGTAAATACATCCAATTGGAGCTTTTACATTACCAGAGCATTTGTTTTGACTGTTCTTGCTGCTTGCACTGTAATTGAATTTGATGTTTCCTAGGGTAACCCTGGACCCGCTGGTCCTGCCGGGCCCCCTGGTAAAGACGGCCCCAAAGGCGTGAGGGGAGACGGCGGCCCCCCTGGCAGACAGGGTGACGCTGGGCTTCGTGGTCCTGCCGGAGCACCCGGAGAGAAGGGAGATGCTGGAGAGGACGGTCCACCTGTGAGTGTGTCATCATTATGATTATTGTCATCATCGTCCCAAACCTGGTGGTGATTGAAACAGTGCTCTTTAGGGCGTGGGCGACTATTTGTTTAACATTTTTGTTTGGGACATTTCTGTTCAAGAGCGCAAATCCATCAGGAATAGACCCTTTCTCTTTCGCCAGCTGTCATTGAGTGTAATAACAGAGGAGGCTAACACACTGACACACACACACACACACACAGCGATCGCCAACAGTTGACAAGTTCTGTCAAGATAATGACAGCTCACAAATGATTGAAAACATCTATTACATACCTGTAATCTTCATCATCACATCCACGTCTTTGTCAGCTCTGTGGGTGTGCATGTGTGTGTGTGTGTGTGTGTGTGTGTGTGTCTCATGGGAGGACTCACTCTGGCTTCATAAAGTGGACCGAGGCACTGTGTAGAAAGTAGAGCAAATATGATGGACAAATCCATTTTGATGGATGACGCTGTAGTTGTAAGCTAGCAGGTGGAACAAATGACAGCAGATGATGAAGTCAACAGATAGGTACATCATGGTAGGTAAAAAAAAAAAAAAGAAAAAAAAAGAAAAGTTGACTTAATTAATAAAATAAAATACAAAAATGCAAATAATAATAAAAAAGTAAAGTAAAGTAAACTAAAGTAAAAATAAAATAAAAAGGTAAAAAATTAAACATTTAAAAGGATGACTTAATTAATCAATTAAAATACAAATAATAAAAAATAAAACCATATCCAGTAAAAAAAAATAAAATAAAATAAAAGGGGAAAATCATATCATATCATATCATATCATATCATATCATATCATATCATATCACTACACTACTCACTACATTACACTGATTTCACGTACATTGGCAATGCAGCGGAACCTCCAAATGATAATACAGTGTTTCCTCGCTCTATCATGGTTCATCTTTCGCGGATTTGCTGTTTTGCTGATTTTTAAAAAATTTTTTATTACAGTGTATGAACACTCTTCCAGGCCTAACCTGGACCTTTACGAAGAATTGCATTATGGGAAGATGAGGGTCTCTTTTTCCTCTCTCGTCTGTCTGCAGCACCCATTGTTTTCTGCGTCCTGATTGGCTGTAGGCCATTGTCAGTCAATCTCCTTTGTGCCGCCCTTCCGTGTTTCCTGTGTTATTGCTAGCATGCCTGCTTGGTAGCTTGTAAATGAATCTTTGACTCGAAGGAAGAGCAACAGGAGTGGAGTACGCATGAGTGACTTAATAATTTCTTGTGTCCAACCTGTAGGTTGGTCATTAAAACTCAAACGAAGGTTTGAACTTTTTTGAGATTGCTTAAACGAGAGAGAAATGTGAGAAAATGTTAGTTCCTATTTGAGAAAAGTGTATGAAGTGTACAGTGAGAGGTTTTACAGCCTTAAAACATATATAATAATTGTGAACAAAATTAAGTTGGCTACCTTGCAGATTTCACTTATTGCAGGCTATTTTGGGAACCTATCCCCCTGCGATAAACAAGGGAACACTGTAAAGTGAATTCATCTGTTTCAGTGTCAAACTTTCGTACAAGGCCCTTGTAAACTAAAAAGGCAATGTTGCATTATAAAAAATTTTATCTTGTTCTATGGTTATCATCACACTATTCCTCTCTGCCAACACTGGTACCCTGTTAGTCCACCCTGTGGTGGCATCACAAACAAAAAAGCCAAAGAAAAAGCAAAACACGGAGTCACTCATTTGGATGCTGAAGTCTTGCCAGATTTGCTGATGCCACACGTGACGATGGTTTGAATTCTAAGTTTTGTTTGTCTTGTGCACTAACTAACTCAAAACTGCACCACTTGTGGGATTCCGATGTACACTACTATAAAACAACGTACATTAACAATTAATTACAAAAACGCATGTTTTTGCTCACTTGTTGCTAGGCAGGATTCGTTGAGCACAGTCGAAGCTGCCTTATAGACCAATAAAACCCAATAGTATACACAAGCCACACCTACCAGGCTGTCTGCTCTGTATGAAATACAAAAGAGATATTGGTTAGAAATTAAAATAGAAAATTGCCATCTGTTGGATGTGGTGGGTGACACCAGTAAGACTGGATAGTAGTATGTGCAAATACTACTAAATGTCAATTTCTTACTCTTCAATGGCTTCTGTGTCTCTTCCCAGGGTGCGCTAGGTCCTTCTGGTCCTCAGGGTTTGGCCGGCCAGCGTGGTATTGTGGGTCTTCCCGGACAGCGTGGTGAAAGAGGCTTCCCCGGCCTGCCCGGACCCTCTGTGAGTGCCTAAAAATACACTTCCTTTAACGTACTATTGTATAATCATTGATCTTATCAAGCCACCACTAATCCTTCTGATTGTCAGTGTTACGTAACTGCAAAAAGCTATTGAGTCATATTTACAAATCTGTCGTAAGCCCATAATGACATCTACTGACTACATGTGGTGGTTGTGACGTCTTGGGGCATGTTCATGCACCTCATATGTAGGATTTTTTCCAATATTTTGGATGAAAGCTTCTTGTGTCTATGTGCAGGTATGTCTATTTATATATTTCCAGAACATATGTTAATATTTCTCAATATCAGATGTCTATCTGCATCCGTCAGTCCCCTGGTTGCATATTATTAGGTTGTCATGGTGATCAGCAGGCAGCCGTGTCGTACGTGACCACAGGAAGGCATCGTCATTCACTGGGCATTGGGACTGGTCTTCCCCTGTCATTTTACATCTGATAATTATTGCAAAACATATATGAATTATTATTTTTATTATGATTATTATTATTTTATTATTCATAAATAATTTTCATGTATTTCAAGTATTTCTATTGGAAAATGTACTTTATTTTTGCATGTGAACATTTACATAACAGCAGTTATCATTCTAAATTTAAAAAATAAATAATTATAATGATTATCAGTATTATAATTATTAATATAGTGATAATTATTTGTATTTCTAAAGTATTAAGTATAATTATTGTCATTATTATTGTTATTACTGTATATGATATGACTGCTTGTGGGCCCATAATTTAACAACAGTGTGTATTTATTTTTTTTAAATATAAATATAATAATATAAATTCATATTATTATTCGTATTATTATTATTATTATTATTATTATTATTATTATTATTATAGCCTCTAAACTATACTTATTTTTACAACAATTTACGTTTTAATTCAAATAAAATTTAAAGAAAAATAACTTATTATTCCCAGAATTATTCCTCCTTATTCATTTATTATTATAAATATTATTATTATTGTCTCTAAAATATGCTTGTGCACTCAATTTCCATCAGTTATCATTCTAGAAAAACTGTATCATGCCTGAACTTTTAATACAGTATATACAGTTGTGTAATATGAAATGTCTTCAAAGAAAAACCCTCTATATTTAAACCATTTTTAATTAATTCAAAAATTTTTTTTACTTTGAGCCGTATTAAAATAGCATCAGCTCATTTGCTTCTACAGGCCATGATGCTATTTATATTCATCATGGCTGATGGAGCGTCACGTGTGTCTACAATCAGTCACGACTACAAATGTTAACTGTAACTGGAGAGGACTCCAAAAGTCATCTTAGCAGAAGAGTTACGAGAGATGAGTCACCTCCTCCTCCTGCTCCTCCTCCTTCTCACAGGGTGAGCCTGGAAAGCAAGGTGCCCCTGGTGGGGGCGGAGACCGCGGACCCCCTGGACCTGTCGGACCACCTGGACTCACCGGACCTGCGGGAGAGCCGGGCAGAGAGGTCAGTGAAAGGGCAGCACACAGCAGGCACCGGCCATTAAAATGCTTGGCTTTATTTTTATCACATGTACTGTACACCATGTCATGGTGTTTATTCACTGTTTGTTGTGTCATGTGACAGGGCAACCCTGGATCTGATGGACCACCTGGTAGAGATGGTTCTCCTGGAATCAAGGTGAGGCTTTTCATGAAAGGTCCCACACTGTGTTTTAATATTTTTCCCCTCCGGCTACAACTTCAAAAGCGTCCATTCTCTCAAAAGTGGAGTAAACAAATGAGGGAGATGATTGATTTTTCTCACATTCGGTGATCGTAAAGAGGCTGTAGGGACACCTAACATCATTAAAATGCTACTTTTTCCATCACATGGGACCTTTTGTGGTTTATTAGCGACCTTGTTATACCTTTTGTGTACTCTCTGTGTATTCTTAGGGTGACCGTGGTAACACCGGTCCTGCTGGTGCTCCTGGTGCGCCCGGTGCTCCCGGCGCCGCCGGCCCAGTTGGGCCTACTGGCAAACAAGGAGACAGAGGAGAGGCTGTAAGTCCAACACGTGAGAAAGAATGTTAATGCTACACTAACAATCAACTCACCACATTTTGTTTTTCCTCCTCAGGGTGCACAAGGACCCGCTGGACCTCCTGGACCTGCTGGAGCCAGAGGAATGCCCGTACGTATTTGTTTGACTATTTTTCATGATGTTGCGCTCAATATTATTTTTACCACTGATAACCTGATACGCAAACAAAAATGACAAAGAAAATACAACAAAAGTGAAACTGATAGATTTGGAAGCAAGGGCAGCGCTTGATGCCAAACATCCGAATTGACTGGCTAGTTGAAAATATAACACAAAAACAGCTATTAGTGAACAATATTCAATTTATACCTACTATTATTTTATTTTCATTATTTGTATTTAATTTTATTAATGACTATATATGTAAGTATGATTACGTTTGTTATTTTTATATTATTTTATTTTTCATTATTCATATTTTATTGACTATATCAGTATGTTTCTATTTACCTTTTTATTTTATTTTCTACTTTATAGCATTTAATTTTTTTGGGGCAGTTATTGTATTTTATTTTATTAATGACTACATCAATATGTTTATTTTTAGCTTTTCATTTTATTTCATTTTTACTTCAAATAATTTTATTTTTACTTTAAAGCAACTATTTTTTTTGGTATTTGTATTTAGTTTTACCTGCATTTATTTTTTACCTTTTTATTTTATTTCATCTTTACTTTATATTATTTTGTTTTTACTTGATAGTATAATTTTGTTTTACTATTTGTGTTTTATTTTATTAATGACTATAGCTGTATGTTTATGTTAACATTTTCATTTTATTTTATTTTTGCTTGATATTTTATTTATTTATTTTATTTTATGAACGACAATGTTAGTATGTTTATGTTGACATTTAAATTTTATTTTATTTTGCTTAATATTATTTTATTATTTATTTATTTTAATTTATTAATGACTGCATCAGTATTTTTATTTATACCTTTTTTATTTTATTTTTACTTCATATTATTTTAAAAATAACTATATCAGTATGTTTATTTGTACTCTTTTTTTTAATTTTAGTATTTATTTATGATTTCTTTATGTTCCCAGGGACCCCAAGGACCCCGTGGTGATAAGGGTGAGGGTGGAGAGTCTGGTGAGAGAGGACAGAAGGGACACAGGGGCTTCACTGGTCTACAGGGTCTGCCTGGACCTCCAGTAAGGACCCATTGTCTATCTAGATAGTCATCTCCTGCAAATTGGAATAGTGTGTAAAAAGGTACTTTGCTGTGTCCTAGGGTCAATCTGGAGACCAGGGTGCGACTGGACCTGCTGGACCTTCTGGACAAAGAGTGAGGACACACTCTGACAGGACTTGCAATTATATTAAAACATTGTAGTTAAAACCAGTCTCCATTTTTGATCACAGGGACCACCTGGACCTATCGGACCTGCTGGAAAGGACGGTTCGAATGGTCTTCCCGGACCCATTGGACCCCCCGGACCACGTGGTCGCAGTGGAGAGACTGGTCCCTCTGTGAGTAGGATGACAAAGAACCTGAAAGATAGTAAGATAGAACATGGGTGACAAGATGAATACCCTTTTTCGACCATCAGGGTCCTCCTGGAAACCCCGGACCCCCAGGTCCTCCTGGCCCCCCTGGCCCTGGCATCGACATGTCTGCCTTCGCCGGCTTGGGTCAGACAGAGAAGTCCCCCGATCCTCTCAGGTACATGAGAGCTGACCAGGCGTCTGGAAACCTGCGGCAGCACGACGCCGAGGTGGATGCCACGCTCAAGTCCCTCAACAACCAGATCGAGAACATCCGCAGCCCCGAGGGATCCAAGAAGAACCCCGCTCGCACCTGCAGGGACCTCAAGCTCTGCCATCCCGACTGGAAGAGCGGTGAGTGGCGGCCACTGACATGCAGCAGCCAGCTGTTCCACTTTGCTAAACCATGTCCCCCTTTAGGAGAGTACTGGATCGACCCCAACCAGGGCTGCACCGTGGACGCCATCAAGGTCTTCTGCAACATGGAGACCGGCGAGTCCTGTGTCCATCCCAAACCTGCCAGCGTCCCTCGCAAGAACTGGTGGTCCAGCAAGAGCAAGGACCGCAAACACGTTTGGTTCGGAGAGACCATGAACGGAGGATTCCACGTACGTAATTCCACGTAAAAACAGCGAGTGGTGTTGTCATACATATACACTTGGCAGTAGATTCCTAAATACAGCAACACACTTCTGTTGTATAGACAAGAGGATCTTTGACGATCATATTTGTTTTTTTACAGTTTGTTCTTAAAAATAGCACAGCGTTCCTGTTATATACAGGATCTTTGACTAGTGTTTTTGCAGCAGGTCCTTGAAAACAATAGAGCAGTCATGTAGAGGATTTTTGAATAGTGTTTTTGCAGTAAGTACTTAAATTAAGTACTTGTTCCCGTTTAACAGAGGGCCTCTGACTACTTTTTTTTTTTTTTTTACAGTAGGCCTTTAAATGTTCAGGTTTATACTTAACAGTCTCCAGTCTCCTCTTGGATAACAATGTTTCCTTGCACACATAACTCAAGCTTACGTACTCCTTTTTACAGTTCAATTACGGCGACGACAACCTGGCGCCCAACACGGCCGCCATTCAGATGACCTTCCTGAGGCTGCTGTCCACCGAGGCCTCCCAGAACCTGACCTACCACTGTAAGAACAGCGTGGCCTACATGGACGCCGCCGCGGGCAACCTGAAGAAGGCCGTTCTGCTGCAGGGCTCCAACGACGTGGAGATCCGGGCCGAGGGCAACAGCCGCTTCACGTACAGCGTGATGGAGGACGGCTGCACAGTAAGACAATTGCGTCCGATGCTAAAACACAAATGCCCGAGGATCCACTGTATTGAATTTGCGTTGTCTGCCTACACAGAAACACACGGGCAAGTGGGGCAAGACTGTGTTTGAGTACCGATCGCAGAAGACCTCCCGTCTACCCATCGTGGACATCGCTCCCATGGACATCGGAGGAGCCGACCAGGAGTTCGGAGTGGAAGTGGGCGCCGTCTGCTTCTTGTAGAAGACGACAGAGAACGAGGAGCAAATCAAATTAAAAGAAGCTTCAGATGAAAGAGGAGAGAAATCAAGACACTTTTTAAAATAATTGTTATTATTAAAACAGGACTTATTTTCTCAATAAAGAGTGCTTTCTTCCCCCCCTGCCCACTCCCAAGTGAACTCAGTAGGATATCTGCACTGAACGGCACCGGCATCCCACCTTTCAGGCCCCACATGAAGTACAAAGCAGGCAAGACGAGCGAGAGCAAGCTTCATGCGTGTTATTTATTTATTGTTTAGGTTGGGCTGTCAATAAAAAGCCAACTTACACATGTTGGAAACAAAAATCACCTCGTCTTCCTCCTCTTATGCCTGCTTCACTGCTCTGTGCAACCCACAAGCTTGATGTTCCTGCATTACTTCTAACAATGGTGCTAAATATATAGCAAGGTTTTGTTTTTTGATGACCAGGTGCTAACCTTCTGTGTCTTAGCCACGCCGCCTGTACGTCAACAAAGAAATGTCCCAATCCAGAAGGTTATTTTCCTTTTTTTTTTTGTTAAAGCTACCTCACAGCGCACACTAAAATAAGACCAATCAATATTTGTTTACAGCCCCCCCCTCGTCTTTTTAGACTAAAACAATACGATGAGAAGCATCCCTCTGCCTCGCCCCCCCCCCCGCCCCCCGCCAGAGGGCTCACGTGCGTGCGTGAGGTTGTGTATATTTTTATGATGATGAATAATAGTGTTATTATTGATAATAGCGTTATTATATGAATATTATGATCATGACTTGTTCTTTTGTTACGTTTTAATTAAGTGTAAATTGGAAAATAAAAGACAAAACCAAGCGAACAGGCTGACGTTGTATTTTGTATGTATGTGAAGTAGTACATGTTCCTGTACAGTAGAAGTACACGTAATAAATGTCAGAAGCATTTCTATGTTTCTCTTTTCTTCCGCTTTGAAATCCATGATAGTGTCTTAAATGTTCAAGATTCTTGTCTTCTTTTATAGTAGCAGAACATTGAATCACACTTTATTTAAACTGCGTTATTATGCGCAATGACGGTTTGCGTTCAAAGACATCATGTAATTTAAGATAAATGTACTTTCAGTGTATTTTCCAGCATATTAAAATGTACCAAATTGTACATCCAAATTAAGAGTTACGAAGTGAGTGATAAGAATATAACCTGTTATTGTGAGCAATGAGGGGTTGCGTTCAAACACACCACGTCGTTTAAGCTGAATTCACATTTTGAGTGTATTTTGTAGGATTTCCGAGCATACTTAAATGCAGAAAATTGTACTTCCACATTTACATTTACAAAGTGAGTGACAAGAATATCCACTTATTGTTTTTCTTTGTCTTTCTGTTTATTTAGACGCAAAACAAAGACGTGATTCAGTGTCCCTGAATCCATCTCGCGGTCGTGTAGTGACAATGAGGAAGTGTTGTTCCGACGACGAAGGGACAAGAGGCGTTTGTGAGTTGGAAATACGTATACATGTACATGTACATGTACGTGTATATACATATATTTGTTGTTGGAATGTTATTCAGGTTAGATTAAAGATATAAAAGAGCGTCAGACACTCTGTGGGGAACTACACTGTGCTGCCGTCTGTCGTCATAACAGTGAGATGTGGCTTGCCATAAGGCGTATGCCTTAATTGCGCTAAAAAATGTAGGTAATTAATGAAATAAATTAGTTCCCGCCGTTAACGCTATTTTTGACAGCCCTAATTCATATACATTTGGAATTGTTTACTGCATGTAAAACTATAAAAAGGTGTTTTGTGTTAACATTTTTGGTTGCCTGGAACGGATTAATTGAATTTACATTATTTCTTATGACAAAAATTTATTCACTTAACGTCCATTTCAATTAGGCTGGAACCAATTAATGACGCTAACCAAGGTTCCACTGCATTTGAGAAGTTTGAGTTGAAAAATATCAACAACTTGGGTCGCCGCTTGTCATGGAGGGGTGATGATGGGTCCCGCAGCCAAACCGGTTAAGAACCACTGCAGAAGAACTGTTTGCCATCACTCATAAACACATTATAATGAGTCTGTGAATGTAGCTTGTCGGTACAACCCTGTACAGTAGGTGGCGGTATGCTTCGTAACACATATTATACGGACCAGGTCTGCCAGAGATTAAGAAGATGTAGCAAGAGGCATCCATGTTGCCAACTTAACTTTGACGCTATTTTTTTGGAGACCCTGACCCTGTTTGTGACATTAAAAACACAACAAAAATAAGTTCATTCGTATTTGTATTATAACCTATTTTGACTTTTTTAGGGTCGGGGGGTTGAAGTTGACACCAAACACAGGCTTGCCCACACTCAGGTTTATTGTGAAGGTCATGTGATAATAAGTTCCAGCTTTGACTTCATACTGTAAACCAGCTGTAAAAAACAAGAACATTAAAACCCACACAAAGACCAAAACGTGTGTCATAGTAGTCTAACTATCACAGCATGTCTTCTTCCCCGGTGGAGGGCATGGCAGGACAGCACAGAAGACACATTACACGACACGGACATCTGATTACTGGAAAAAAAAAAAAAACAGTTCAACTACACTTTTGTCAGACATAAAAAACACCCCACAGTTGAAGTTGACACAGAAAAGACGCATGAGAACATGAAGAAATGTTTTTGGGAGATTCAAATGTGAAACATCACATTGAAGCCTGAGAATGACCGCTACAATAACATGATGATGCGAAAACCATTTCATCTGTTGTAGTTTGATGCTTTTCTTACGTCACATACTTTATATTTGAAAATGTATCTTTTTTCATCATAACTGCTTGTTCTTTTCACATCGGCGTGAAAATCCATTAAAAAATAAAATATGAGAAAGCCTGATTGTTTTACAGAACCATCTTGAAGACCGTCGATACTGGAAAACTGGAAAAAAGACAGGCACTTAAGAAAAATGTAGAAGGTGATTGGCTGAATGTCATGTGTGCGTCCGCCCACCAAGAAACGCTTTCTCGTTCTGATAAAACTGTTGAACTGCTACATTGCAAATTGGTGTAACTTAATAAATACAAAAATAAACATAAATTAAATATAATAATAATCAGTAACAGCAATAATAAAATGAACATTAAAAATAATAAAAAAGAGAAATAAAAAATTGAGTAAAACTCATATAAATTGCATTCAATCAACTAAAATATAAAGAAATAATATGACTAAAATGAAAATATCCAAACAAATAAATAGAAAAGCAAAATGATTATTAAAATGCTAACCATTAAAATACAATATTAAATTAAAAGAAATAATCTGTTTAATCAATAAACATACAAAAAATTAATTAAAATAATAAAAAAACAAAACAATAAATTACTTGTTCAATCAATAAAAATACTAATATTAAAATAGAAATAATAAAAAATAATCATCTAAGAAAAAATCATTCAAATGCAAATAAAACAGGTAAAAAATTGAGATTAAATTCAGTCAATTAAAACAAATATAAATAAAATATAAATAAAATGAAAACATACTAATAATAAAAATCTAAAAGCAAAAATAACTGAATCAGTAAATAAAATAATGAATAAAAAAATCCCCTGTTCGACCAATAAAAATACAAATACATAAAATTTTGAATTCAAATCTTGCTCAATCATATATAAAACATGAAAACACTGTTTTAAACACATATACTCAATCGTAAAATAAACATTTAAATCAAATAATAAATCACACGCTCAGCGAATAAATATAAAAATGTTATTTGGGTACAAATGTCCTTGACTTGACCACTTACCTAGTGAACCTCTGTCCTCTAATTGAAAGAAAACAATTGTGTGTCCTGTCCTTTTGGACCTGATAAATACCCTCCAGCTGTGTAGCTCCTTTCTCAAGGGTCACGTGGTCAAAGAGTCCTGTAAGGAGAGCTTCATGAGGGTCTGCAAAGGGTGTGAAAAGAGTGATAAAGTTCCTATTTGGTTGTCTTCTGCTTTTGCTTTCCAGTGGAGGAGCACCAGGGGGTAAACTAGTTGTCTTTCATGAGACAGATGAACAATAACTCTGAAGGAAAATTGGACATGAGGAGTTCAGAAGCCAGTGCTGAGGGTGTCTGTCTCCGTGGGGGTCTTGCGTGGGCTAGGTAAGCTCTTCAGATACTCCAAATGCCTGCGGGCCTCGGCTTGGTTCTGCCTGACATAGTAGACCACATAGACAATCACCATGAAGAACCACACAAACATGGTGACCAGCATGGCCACGTCTGTGGTTTTCCTGTGCAGGCTGCAGAAATTCACCCCGGAGTCCAACAGTCTGACCAGAGGCTGTCCGGCGTGCTCTCCAAGCCCCCCGGGCTCCTCCCACCTACTGGACTCGCCGAGCCCCCGTACGGAACTCTCGCAAACGATGCCGTTCACCGTCTCTGGCTCCAGGTTGAGAGTCTCCATCAGCTCCTGCAGGGTGCAGTCGCAGTGCCACGGGTTGTGATAGAGGCGGGTCTTTGCTTGCGTTGACCCGAACTCGTCCCTGCTGGCTTGTCTCAGCTGGTTGTGCGACAGGTCCAGGAGGCGGAGCTCCGGCCCCAGATGCCGCAGGGCGCCCGAGGACAGCGTGTCAATGTGATTGTGGGACAAGTAGAGGTCCCGCAGGTGGACCAGCTCGCTGAAGGCACTCTCGGGAATGCTGCGGATGTTGTTGCGCTCCAGGTGGAGAGAGACGGTATCTGGCGGGATCCCCTGCGGGATCTCCTGCAGGCCGGCGTCCGAGCAGAGCACGGTAGACGTGTCCCAGGCACAGTGGCAGCTGGCTGGACACTGCGGGGAGGCTTGGCCCCACAGAGAGGTGGAAAACAGCAGGATGCACAGCCATGGCAGAAGGGCGCCGCCTTTAGCTCGTCGTCTCGTGGTGATGCTGGTCCATCTGTCCTCACACGGGCCCGGGCACATGGCCTCACCATAGCCCCCCGACGCACACCACGATGATGTCACCAGCAGTCTGATAGCGACAGGAAAACTGGTCAGTTTGTCACACGTGATTCAACAAGGAACTTTCACTCACCAAAGGTGTTACTCATCAAGGTTGAAGTATACCAACAAAATATATTTTAAACTACAGTGATCCCTCATTTATAACGCTTAATTGGTGAATTAATTGCTGAATTTCCGCAAAGTAGAATTTCTTATTTATAAATTGAATATTTTTGTAGTTAGAGCACAGAAAACCTCTTTAAGACCTTCTAAAAACGTCTTTTAACATTATTAGAGTCCTCTAGACATGAAAGAACGCCCCTATAGTCACCTTTACATTCTTATTACCAATATAGTAGATGTAATAACAGAAAATATAAGACATGCATAAGACATAACATAGACTCACAAGTTAGCAGTAGGAAAGTCCCTTGGTTTATTTTTTTCGGGAGAATGTACTTCCTGCAGACGACTATACATAAAAAAATACAAATAATAACAAAAATTGAAGTGGTATATAAATACAAATGATACTAGGGATGTCCGATATTGGCTTTTTTGCCGATAACCGATATGCCTATATTGTCCAACTCTCTTAATCAACATGAACAAATAAAATCAAAATAATAATAATAAATAAATAAATAATTTTAAAATCCCTTGCTCAAAACAAAAAATGCAAATAAACAAGACTAACATATATTTAGAAATGTGTATTTTAAAAAAATTACAAATTATAAAAATAAAAGTGAATATTTTGGGTTTTTTTACATTTTATCAATAATAAAATATAAAAAATATATAAAAATAACTTAAGATACTTAAATATAAAAAAAACCTGTTTAATCAATACACATATACAATACAATACAAACAATAATGAAGACATAAAAATGCTAAAAATCAGAAAAATAAAAAATTAAATATTCAAATAAAAAAATAACATTCAATTCAAACAATAAAAACTTTAAAACACATCTACAGTATTTGAGTTTAATGATGGCAAAAAAGTAGTAGTAACACTGGCATACGAAATAAAATAACCTCTTCAATTTATAACAATACAAATCTGAATAATAACAATATAAATAAATGAAATATGAATAATCACACTCATTACTTTTAGTATGTTAAAAAATGTTATGTAAAAAAAAAAAAAACGGCGTATAAACAATATAAAAACAGGGGTGTCACAAGACCTCCCCTCATCTCACAAGATCTCAGACGATTAAAATGTGAACATGTGAAGATTTTTCGTTCAGAAAAAAAATGTCTCATGGCCAATAGGCTTGAGGTGATAATAAATTAATTAATTAACCACAAAATAAATGAAATGAACGCAATCATTTTGCCGGCCTCAATATGTTGCCATGTGGAAGAGGGTTCACCCTGTGCATTGGTTTCAGCACCTTGGTACGTTTGTTCCATAGAACAACGGCATGAAGAGAGTGAGCCCTTTTGTCAGTCATACAGTCTCTTTGTCTCTGTGGGTGGAGGCGGGGCCAGTAGCATACACACAGAGTGCAGAAGAGTGTAACATAGTAGAAATTAAATTAGTAGATCGCAATATAGTGTCATATGTTTTTTTATATTTTGTCATTGTACTTTTCTTAAAAGCAATGCTAAAATCTCGTCGTGTTTTCGTAGGCCCAATCTCATGTATCGTCTCGAGTGTCTTATAACACCTCTAAAAAATATGGAAAAATATGGAAAAATATTACCCCATAAATTAAAATACAATAAAAAATAACAATTAATCAATAAAATAAAAGTGAAAACAGATCATCTGTTCAATCCAAAAACATCTAAATAAATAATGAAAAAAAAGAAAAAGAAAAAACACTTGTTTCATCAATAAAATACAATTCCTACATAAAACAAACAAGAGAATCTTTGTGGTCTACAGTTGTAACCTTGCCTTAATTTTGTCTTTTGTCTCACAGAATGACGTGTCTGAGTATGCTGAATGGACAAACAGTAGCTGTTGTGAAGGGAAGCTTCATGATATTAGCATTTATTTGAATAGGGAGACTCCCTGATGTGTAAACAGCAGATTTCGGCATTGAAACGATGAGACCTGACCATCCAAGCTGTGTGAGTACAGTAGCGCCTGCAGTTCTTTCTCCACAAGAGCGTCTTGAAAAGAATCATGACCCTCATCAATATGTCTCAGTTATCCCTCTATTTATCTTGCCATGATGTCATATAAGCTACTGACTCCATCATATTTCATGGCTGTGTGTGTGTGTTATGCATGCATTGCAAGGATTGAGGTGACAAAAAGGGGGTGGGATCGATGTGTAAGTAGGGCCCACCACACGCTATTAAAGCTGAGAACATCAATCCAGCTCGCGTCTCGTACCGTCAATAAGAGACATAGCAGGGATAAATAGGCCAGCAGTGGGCGGCTCTGAGCCTCCTCCCTTTTGCACTTAGGCAAAAGTTCAAAATGAGACTGCACATCATAATAAGATATAATGCCATAGCTCTAGCTAACATTGTGTGTAAAAATAAAGACCTCTGCCAAGGCTTGAGCGAGAAGAAAAACATAGCAGTTATTATTAGACCACCCTTTTCTCTTCAGTTTATTGATCCATTGTAATGCCTGGTACAACTAAAGGTACATTTGTTTGGACAAATATAATGATGATAACAAATATAGCTCATAAGAGTTGAATTTAAGAGCTGATATCTAGCAACTCCCATGGTTTTCTTGACGATAACCAAAATTGCTTATGCTTTTTTGCTGTCATTGTTATATTTGTCCAAACAAATGTACCTTTAGTTGTATCAGGCATTAAAATGAACAAGAAACTGAAGAAACAAGGGTGCTCTTAAGCATTTTTTCCATGACTGCATACGGAATGCTGTATTTATGCTTGTTTGTTGGTCCAGGTTATTTCCTGGTTAATGTGGAATGACGTCAGAGGATAACACTGTACCATTTTCGATTTTGGGGCAAGGTTGAATAAAAGTGAAATAGAAGAATTCTAAATTAAGAACAAAAATAATATATGCACTTTCAATAAATTGCATTTTTTTATTTCAGAGCTAGAGAGAATTTAAAAAACAAAAAACAGGAATTACTAATCAAATGTTCTGTTTCAGGGTGATGAGAAATACAAATAAAAATAATACATTTCGAAAATTCAATATAAATTGTGAAACAATTAAATATAAACTATGAAAAAATGGAATATAAAATATGGGAAAAATCATTTCTAAAATGGGGAAATAAGAAAAAAAGTAATGTAAATTATGAAAAAAATGAATGAATCAAAAATGTAAAAATAAAATGTCACCGCAAGAGGAAATAAAAATAAAAATAATTAATAAGGATACAGGTGAGTAAAATAAAAAAAAATACTACAACATTAAAAAACTACAGAACATTTCATTGAATATGTTCTATTTCCTGGAAAAGGGGGACTCAAAATAATAACAATATGAAAAAAAAATCTAAGGCAAAGTATGAAAAAGTGAGGAGAAATACTAATAAAAATAATACAAATAAAATATTACTAATAAAGTACTGCTAAAATCACAAATATACTGTGAAAACATCTAAACTAAAGTATGGAGCAGTCTAATAAAAACTGAAAAACAAAATGTTCAATTTCACGTCAGGGGGAAATAGAATAGGATGAATACAAAAAAATACTACAGTATAACATAATAATAAAATATCTAAAAAATTATATATACAATTTTCAATAAATACATAAAACAGTACTTTCTTTTTTCAATGGGGGTCTTAAAAACGTTTTTTTAAGAAAATTAATTGAAATAAAATTAATTAATTATATTGGAGCAAAAGAGGTAAAAAATAATAATAATAATAATAATAATAATAATAATAATAATAAAATAAATTATAACTCGAAATGTAAAAAAAAGAAAAGAAAATTTGCTCGTTTTTTGGCCCAATGGTTTTCTGTGACATCAACTTTGCTACTTAGAACCTCTAGGTGGCATATTTGGATGATATCGGTGGTGCGTGCTGTGATATGTTATGCATTTTATCATTCAAACAGACAAAAGAGACACTGGAAGCTGTGCCTTTGCTACTTGGATCTCATTAAAATGTGCGGGCTGTGGCCAGACAGCCTCTATTATACGTGTGTGAATCTATTTTAAAGCCCCATTACTTCACCTGTCTGACTGCAAGACTTTTGATCTGCACTGTGTGGGGCCAAAAATGGTGTCTGCTCGATATTTATTACATCAGACGCTGCTCTAGTGACTGTTGGCTGTGTGTGTGTTTCCACAGCTGGTGATGATTTTATTAATGAGGTGTTTTTTGTTTTTACGTAAACTCCGCTACAACAGCAGCACAGATAGTCATTACCTGCTGCATGCATGATCATGCAAATGCAGCAAGACAAAAATTGGAGACCTATTATTTCCATTTACACTTGGCATGCTTCCTTCTGGTAATATAGGCATGGGTTTATGTGTTTCGGACATGATTAACAAGGTTACGTCACATGTTTCCACTTGCACAATTCAACGTGCCCAAAAAAAAAGAGTCGGAAGATGTAGAGCTAGCCCTGCCCTTTCTCCGTGTCTCAGCAATTACTTCCTTTCTTTATCTCATTCAATAACAACCATTTTTCAAAAGACAAACCTGTTAGTACTGGCCATTTTAGATGATTTTGATTGATTTTCAAAGCACAGAGAATATTGTGTTCTATGGCTATATAAACATGGAAACGACCAAAAAAAAAAGATTAAACTCCCGTCTTTCATCAGAAAAAAAAAAGTTTGTTTCTACCTTTTTTGATTATTTAGTAATCAGCAGTAGAACATAGGTAAGTTTCAGGAAAATATCAGTTCCCGACTAAAAAAGGGCGAAAACCAGCTACATTTCAAATATAACACCATGAACTATTTACAATTTTCACATTTGGAACTGAACTGTGTGTGCATGTGCATGTCTTAAAATTTCCCTTCAATGCATAACCTTCTGCACGCTACACTCCTCCACGTTCTTCCACTTCCTCCTTGCTGTCATGTATGTTTTTCCATTCAAATTCACAATTCAAACTCTTACCAAATGCACTTCTGCCACCTTGTGGCTGTTTTTATGGCTTAGAACGGCTCTAAAAGTGACATCCATTAGTGTGCAGTTGCCTCATCACCTCTTTTTGCCTCTCACACAAAAAAAACTCAAAGACGTATAAATTCGTCTTTGGGATCGGGCGTTCGGGTTATAAATACGTCATTGGTATTCCATCCATCTCTTTTCTGTGCCGCTTATCCACACTAGGGTCGCGGATAAGCTGGAGCCTATCCCAGATGACTTTGGGGCGAGAGGCGGGGTACACCCCGGGCTGGTATTGAATGAGTTCAATGTTACCATGCATGCATCATAATCCCCATGAACTCAATACATGAACTCGAGTCAAGTCACTCGAGTCACTTTATAGTCTTGTCATATCAGGATAAATCATGACACAGGGATAAAAACAAACATTTTCCTTTGTTTTGGTGGTTTTATAGACCCCTAACAGGGCAGAATCTTTCGGTGAACTCCAACTGCACTGTACTGTATAAGAGGTCAACTTGGCATGAGGTTGTCTAACGGTTTTTCTTTCGTAAAATGTTTTGCTAAATTCCTTAAGTGTGAGGTGCAGCCCTTTAAGCTCAAGGTTTGCCAAGAGCTCCGCTCCTTTCGATGGAAGGATGTCCAGGTAAGGAGTAACTTCTGGCAGTGCCACGGCATTTCTTATCGTTTAGAAACGGTTGCTGAATAAACGAGTGGAGCCTTTTCTCCCTTAAACTGCAGGTGTGTCTTTGAGCGGTTTCTCAGTGATCCACAATATTTTCTGGTAGACAAATCGCCTTTTTGAGGGCTTTTAACATACTCAAAAAAGTACCCAATCATACAAGCACAAATTTACATATTTTAGGAGTCCCGGACGTAACACCCAAAACCTGCTCAGTAGCACCCCCGCAGGAGAGTGACAAATGGCTGCCGGCAGTGTCTGATTGACAGGAAATTGGGCATACATCATCATGAAAATATGCACGAAAACCCGCCAAAGGCGGTCTCAAAGATGGTCTCCCATTTTGGTTTGCAGGTGGCATTTTAGGGGTATTTAGGCCATTTCTATTTTTTTCTTTGTTTTCTGTGCAATTTTTCCAATTCGGGCTGTGTTGAATTTTATCTGTAATTTACGCCGCGGCCTGGGCCACATTTTGTACACCCCAGCAATGAAAGAAAGGGGGCCTGGGGGGCGGGAGAGAAATGTCGACTAAATAAATATATAAATAAGTTACAAATAAGTAAATAAGTAACAGATACATAAAAAATAATGAAAAAAATAAGTACATAAATAAAAAAAATCTAAAATAATAGTACATAAAGAATAAGTACATATATTAAAATAATAAAACATAATCCATTAATAGATAAATAAAAATAATACAGAAATAACTACATACATTACAATAATAAAAACCAATCCATTAATAATAGATACATTACAAACAATTACTTAATAAGAAATTTTATTTTGAAAATGTCTCATATAAAACGATGAAGAAAGTAACTGCATGAATTACTGGAACATAGTCATTTCCTGCGAAGGATCAAATCTACACGACACACGTGAAGGTACAAGTGACAAGAACATCTTTTAAATCAAAGTGTTTCGGGGTTTAAAAAGGGAGGAATCCACTTTTCAACAGAAAGGGAAAAAAAGGAAGTGAAACTACTTACCCGTGAATGGTTCCTCTCAAGTAAAAGGCTTTCAAATCCCTTCGCGGCTTTTCAGCATCTTCTTCCCAAAGGCGGATTATCTGTCATCTTTCTGTCGCGTACATGAGAACATTTTATGAGTGTTTTCTTCTTCTGCTCTGCCGCGCGTCAGCCGGACTCTTCATCAATGACTGGAGGGGAGAGAAACGCGCGCTTAAAATAAAGAGGAGTGGGCGTGGCTTTCTCTCTCACATACACACACTCTCTCACACACTCCCTCGCCACCAAGGTGCATTTTACTTGTCCTCATCCGTGTTTACCTACACGTGACCTCCTAGTTCTACTCTTTTCCTATTTCTCACTCGCGTCGTCCAACAAGATCTCTCTTTAAGAGGATGTGAAGAGGCGGTGGCATGAATATTTAAAGACGACAGGAAGTTGGTGGGGGGGTTAGGGGGTGGGGTGGGGGTGGGGGGTGTAATATGAAATGGCACGGGTGCAAAAAAAAAAAAAAAGCGTCAAGAATGGTGAAAAATAGATTGGGAGATGAGTTTACATGATAGGGATTTACTGGTCACAATATTAGGTGCAACACATCCTATAGTAAAATACAAAAATACGAAATAAAATATTAAATACAAATAATAATACGTCACTAGCAGTAACCTTTTAAATGCTAATACATTATAATAAGATCCAAAGCAAGAGCTGTATCATTCAACAAGAGAGAAGGAGACCCCCAACAACACTGAAAAGATTTTAAAGAGTTTCCTAGCTAATGGAGAATAATAATATCAGCACACAGGACCCTAATACTGTATTGTACTGTTTTGGAGCAGGAGTGTACATACATGTAAATTAAAATACTTAATAATTATAAATACATCATATATTTGTATATAATATTTAGTGCATAATTTGTATATATTAAATATTTCAGAGAATATTTCAAGAAAATGTTAAATAAAATCTGAAACAAAATAGAAACGTCAAAACATACTCTCCTGATCAAAATCTTAAGACCAGTTGAAAAATTGCTAGAATTAGCATTTTTCACATTTGGATCTTAATGAAGTTTTAAGTAGAGCTACAATATGCAAAAACAAGAAGGGGGAGTGAGACAAAAAGCATTTTGAAAAAGTAATTTATTGAAAACAACAATTAAACTGAAATAGGCTGTTTATCAGCTGATCAAAAGTTTAAGACCACAGGCTATAAAAGCCCAAATCTGCTCAAAATGTTCATTTTCTGTCAGGCATTCACACTGTCATGCCCTCCTGATGGCTAACGCTAAGAAGCTTTCTCTTTTTGAACGTGGTCGGATTGTCGAGCTGCATAAGCAAGGCCTCTCACAGCGTGCCATTGCTGCTGAGGTTGGGCGCAGTAAATCAGTCATTCTACATTTTTTGAAAGATCCTGAGCATTATGGAACAAACAAGTCAAGTGGTAGACTCAAAAAAATCACACCTGCGCTGAGCCGGAGGATCCGATTGGCTGTTCATCGAGACACAGGGTGGTATATATAATATCCATCCACCCATCCATTGTCCATGCCGCTTATTCTCACTAGGGTCGCGGGGGTACGCTAGGTATCTAGAGAGAGGCGGGATACACCCTGGACTGGTAGTATAGGCATGGGTTTGTTTGTTTTGGGCATGCTTAACAAGGTTCCATCACATGCTGCCATTTGCACAATTCAACGTGTCTGAAAAGAAGTAGGAAGATGCAGAGGTTATACAGTCCTACCCTTTCTCCACGTTTCAGCAATTACTGGTAGCTTGTTCACTTCCTGTCTTTAAATGTTACCATGCATGCATCGTGTTCCCCATGAACTCAATTCATGAAGTCAATTCAGGAAATGACCAAGTGGAACTGTACCGATGTCATCGATCGTGTGCACTTTATAGTCTTGTCAAAATCGGGACACGGGGATAAAAGACAAAGGAAATTTTTATTCATTTTGGGGGTTTAGGGACACACAAAAGGGGGGAAGTCTTTCGGTGAACTCCAACTACTCTGACTTAAAGGTCCACTTAACCTGAGCTTGTTTAAAAGTTGTTGTTTCATAAAATGAAATAAAATAGACAGGGAGAAATTAAAATAATGATAAAATAATAAAATATAAGTAAAGGAAGGAAGGTGGATGAGTGTGTAACATCCACCAGCAACGTCGGTGATGTCATCATGGAGGAGTGGAACCTATGCAGCTCTGGTCAATTCCATGATCAAGAGGATTAAGACAGTGGTTGATAAAAATGCTGTTCCCACTAAATATTGACACCAAGGACACAATTTGGACATGTTCACTCACTTGTGTTTCCAACTATTTAGACAATAATGGCTGCGTGTTGACTCATTTGCAGTGGATAGTACATCTTGCCCAGGGGTGTCCAAATGTTTTCCACCGAGGGCCAAAAGATTTACATTTTTGAACCCAACCCATGCATATGTGCAAAGACATTTTTTATATTTAAAGAAAAAAAAACATGCATTTTGGCTTTGTGTTATCGGTGACAAAGCGTATTCATAGTATGAACTTTTTCTATTTACATTTTTTTCTTTGTTTTTCCTTTTTTAAAATTTTTTTTTACAAATATTTGAACTTTCTTCTTGTACGTTTTTTTAGGCTTAAGTCTCATAATATTTTGACTTAATTATGGTAATATTATAACTTTTACCCAACTTAATATTGCAACTTCTTTGTCATATTGGGACTTTTTTTCCCTTCAATTTTTCAACTTCATTTTTTCTTTTGATATTATTACATTTTTCTCCTAATATTTTGTCCTTACTCTCGTAAAATCACAGGTCTTTTTTGTCCCTTTTTTTGCTGTTGTATTTTTAGAATGAATTTTAGAACAACAACAAAACAGCCGCAGGCCGCTTATGGCCCACGGGCCACAGTTTGGACACCCCTAATCTACACTACGCTGTACACAGACTTCTCTGAAGTATATCAGTTTCTATGGTATTGCTCCTTGAGAAGCGATAATAAAATGTTTGCTCAAATGTGTACATGTCTAAACCAAACTCTTAAATGTCTACTTCATGTGTCCATGAAATGAAAAAATTAATATTCCTGTGGCGAGTGTCCTCTTCTCTTTTTGCAAGTAAGTAAGCACAAAAAAAAAGTGTCAATCTGCCAAAAGGCCCTCAGGGTCTTCATGGCTTCCTCCTCTGCCTCCCCATGCAGCATGCATGCCCTTCACCCATCAACTTAGTCAAAACTGACATTTCTAGGCCTGACAAGTGTGATCTAAAATGCTGCAAGTGAAATGTTTCTCATTTATTTTTTGGAGACTTTTTAAACATTTTTTTTTTTTTACACTTCCAGACAGTCTCCTTGTCTGACAGAGGACACACGCAGCTGCAAGGGGAAAAGCTGTACTTTTTTCCAAGAGCAAAGAGAAGCCAAAGAAGCACATATGATATGCAGCAATGACAAGAGTTGAGCATCTGTTTGGGGATGGCCTTGACAATGTGGACTCGGCCAAGTGAGGGCATTATCTGTTTCAGCAAAACACAAAGCGGAATGAAACTAAACTGCAAACACAGGCTGACAGCAGGAGAAAAAAAAAAAAGATCCATCAGCAACAAGCAAGGTTGTGATTGTGTGGACCGAAGAGGAAGGAGGACATTTAAAAAAGAGCACACCCGCCCTGCTGTGTGGATGTGAGTGAGCCTGATAGAGTGGTGAGGAGTCATAAAGGAAAAGCAGCGGAGCGTTCCTTGTCAGCCGCCTGCCGTTCTCACAGGATTCAGTCCACTAAAAACAGGTCAGGATGGGGTCAGGTGTTCCGCTCAGCCTCTCCGTAGCACAGTGGAACCGCTTTGGAGCTGGGTACAAATGCACACGACAAAAACATCTGCAATCTGCAGCGCACGGTCGAACCAGAGCGAGGCAGTAGATGAAATAGAAACAACCTGTGCAACAGAAAATAATATCAACGTACAGGAAATGCTCTAACGCCTTTATTCTATTAACTACAGGATCCACTATAGTGGCCATCGTCCAAAAAAACAAATAACCGGGTGCCGGGTCAAACCATTTGATACCCTTTTTGGCTACGTAAGTGGTCAAATATATTACAAAGTACCGTAGATGCGATCCAGTTAACACCTCCATTTAATGAACCAACACGTCTCCTATATTCGGCGGGTGCGTCGGCTACAGAGGCAAATAACTGCTGAGGTCTCCAGTTAGTGCGGGGTCAAAAAACATCAGCGTTGATGATGTTTTTAGTCAACTCCACAAGATAGCAGTAGCTGCATTTCAAGAATCCTGAGTGGTCGGCTTTATCTACCTCTTCATGCGCTGTAAAATGTTGGTCAGCGCTACTCCACTGTTGGTGTGAACCTTCTGCATGTTAAATTTGCCGTACTGTTGTTTATCGGGGTGTCACGAGACGTCCAACTCACGAGATGAGACTATAAACGATATTGGGTTCACAAGAACGAGGCGAGGTGAGATTTCAACAGGAGTTTTAAGCACAATTTAAAAAATGACTGGACAAACAAACCTTTTTATTTCGTCACAAAGCCATGCAGGAGAGTTTTGAAATGCTCATTGTCCCACAAATTGACGCAAAACGATATTATTCTCAACAATTTTTGATACCAAATACACCACTGTTGATATAATATATAACAATAATAATAATAATAAATTATAATATAGCATAATGCTATCTTATTGTCGTCTGTCACTCTCTAAAATGGCAGAATTGGCGTTTGTGACGTGTATTTTCTCAAAGGCAATTCGTACTGTCTGTTATCTTATTTACTTTTCTGTATTGATCCACGTTCCACAGACGGGCCACACTTTGGACGCCCAGGCGTGTTTCACCAGGAGGCCAGGTGCTGCTAGGCGGAGGTGGAGCGTGCCTGCTTCACAATCAGAGGTGGAGATCCTGTGCGGCGGATACTTCATCTTTGTGGACCGCTTGTATTGAATTACCGAATAAATGCATGATGCAAGAAACACTTCCTGCCGTTCACTTTTAATGCTCAATATAGCAACCGTGCCGCTAAATTGTATTACGTTACGCCTTCATGCCGGACATACACGCTCCGGGCAGCCCTGGTGCCGCTCCAGAGGTCAGGAGAACCAGACTATAGAGCGGAGGGAGCCACCTGCTGTGGCCACCGTGGTGCACTGTGATCGGACACCTGCTCTGAGCGGACCTGATAGCAGACCTGATTATTAATGTAGATGGTGATTCATGGTACTGGTGCAGACAAATCCGAACATCTACGTGTTTTGATCTGATGAATCTAGCAACTTGGATCAAATGTAGAATTACTCCAGCTTCTGCTTGGATATTAACACGCACGGCAGCTGTTTAACTCCGATGGATAAACATCCACACATCGCTCCCTGGCGCTGTGAACACCAAGATAGGTTGGATTGCAGGGTAAAGCCCACCACACTGCTACTTCCATATTACGTTCATAGTAGCGATGCCATAGTTCACAGTTTGCTCCTTTCCGCTATTGCAACATTGGCTCTGTTGCTGCTGTGTTGTGGCAATGCTTTATACTTTCTCATGCACTCCATTATTAATGATGAAAAATGAACTTGTTATATAGAATGAGTTTTCACATTTCCGATATAACGATAAATGAACTATCTGTAATTATCGCCTCCATCCAATTAAAAGCCGAGGTCACAACTAGATGTATGAATTTTTGGCCGTTCCCCAAATTGCTGGGGTTTTTTTGTTCGTGGAGAACATATTTGTGGTGACCATGAGGGATACACGCATGGAGGGCGTACGAAGTATCTGAACGTGGTGTATGTTGGCCACATTGATTACGTATGTGGGGTGCACTTGTAGGACTCCGACGTACAAACAAATTGACATTTTGCCCAAAACCGGACATAAGAAAGACACACGTTGGCCACGTGGATGATGCATTAAGACATACGAAGTGCATAAGTTTGTCTTGCAACCTGAAAAAAAACCAAAACCTCAGCGCCCGTAGAGTTTGACATGACAAAGAACCTCTGCGGCTGGTCTGCAGTCAGTCTACAGCTGGGAAATCAGCATGTCACACACGCACCCTCCGTGCATTTCTTGCGTTTTTTTGCACGTAGACGGGCCATAGGAGTCTGCATGAGCGGTTGTGACCAAGGCTTAACATCAGGTGGTCTTTGTGGTTTAGGTCAGGGTTTCTCAACTGGTGGGTCGGGAAACCAAAAGTGAGTGGCGGACAATAAGGCAAAAATTAAAATATTTAATGTCATTAATGGTCTGAAGTCTATTATGTTTATTTTATACAAACATTTTGAAAATATGTTTTATTTTATTCGTTGATACTGTATATACAAATATCAATTTACTATTATAGTACAGATTTTTTTTTGTAGTTTGCATTCCTCCGAAATACATTTTGCTCATGTGATTGAGTGGATTTTTGTAAAAAAAAAAGATGGCAGGCGTGTGTTTTGAGGGTTATTTTTAAATTTAAAAAAAAAGGTATGCTTCTACCAAGTGGGTCACCACTTAATGAGAACCCCTGGAACACCTCGATTAGGTAAATAAGTGTAGCGGCTAAAATTACAGCATTTGTGGTAAGTCAACATGGTATCACATTTGAATCGTAACACACAGACATAATACCATTTTTTATCCTGGGGGCAGAATATTCCATTATTGTATTCCATGACAATATTCCATTGTCAGTCAAACAGCAAAAACAGACTCTTTCTCTGGCAAACGTGGAAAAAAACGTGACATCTATTATATATGTATGTATATATATATATATATACAGTATATATATATAATGTGTATATATACACACACACACACACACACACACACACACATACATACATATATTGCAATTTTGTTTGTTTGTATGTTGGCAGGCTATTTCCTAGTTCAGGGCTCTCCAACCTTTTTTCCTCTGAAAGCTACTTTTCCAAAATGAAAATGGCCGAGAGCTACTCATTTATTTTCATCGCGTATTTCAACCCAAACATAATAAACTTGTTTGCCAGAACATTATCAAAATGTTGATATCCGCAACTCACATTTTGTAATAAAACAAGCATTCCTTTCGAGTGCAGGGTTCTTACGACTTTTAGAGTATGAGAGGTACTTTGACAAAAAGAACGGTGAGGTGAGCTGTTTGTGTTTTATTTATGTGACTGGCAACATAAATTGTACTTTATTAACGAAATCGCCGAACTGGCCAATAAAAACTAAATCTGTTGTTAAATGTGGAATCTCTGGGAATTGACATGATGTGATCGAAATACTGTCATCATGAGGAGAAGGAATATTTGTGTGGGGAAGCATTTCCCCGGCACACCGCTCAATCGTGGCGGAATCTCATCACAATCAGTAGTCGCCCCCCCTCCCGAACTAAACATGTCAAACCGGCGACCTGAAAAGCTTTGAAACTCGTCTCGTACGGGGCGTGAAAGGAAGCTAGCTCGGTTAGCTTATGGTTTAGCGGAGCATGCTAGTGCGGTTAATGCAAACGAGTGTTTTACCATGCCCTCTGACGTCCTGCAAGTTCTTAAAAAAGAAAAAGACGAGAGGAACGTTTATTCTTGCTCCCAGCTCACCTTAACTGTCAACGGACATTCTCAACACACATACCACACACTTCCGGCCTTCAAAATAAGCGCGCTCTTCGCCACATACTGTCTAACTGTGTCAACAAAATAAGGGTGTCATAAAAAATATCGTGTATATATAATATATATACACGATATAATATATATATATATATATATATATATATATATCGCATTTAATTAGCATACATTTTATTTGCTATCGCAAAAGTACACATTCTATGCTGGTAAAATAGGTGTAAAAAAAAACAGAATTTAAAAAATGTATACAGAAAAAAATGGAATTTGAAAAAAAATCAAATGTAATCTGGCAAAAAAAAAAAAAAAAGAAAAGAAATTTCGTAGGGCCCTACTCAAACAGTGTGCTCATTGTCTTTGTGCTATTTTGTGGTCACTGGTCCTTAAATACAGTCATGTCTGAACTGAATAGTTCTAAAAATACAAAAAGTTTAAGCAAATATTCCTTGACCCTTTGTTGAGCTACCTGTTGGAAACCCCGTTCTAGTTCATAATATACTTGACGTTACGACTGGACTACACAACCTGTGTTTGTGCAAAGGGAATGGCTCCAGATTTGCTGCAGGATTTAAAGGGTTTTTGCTCGGCACCTGTGCCACTCCTCCATAAAGTTCTGCCAAAATCGGTTGTGTAGCTCTTGTGCACTCCTGCAAACAAACTACGATCAAAACTGCGCTTTCTTATCCTATCGAAAGGCATCTTAATGTATTAAGATTGATTAGGGCACAATAATTCCAAGTTTCAAAAATAATTGAGTGCCTCACCAGCCATGCACCTCACTGACACACACACTAATAACTTCTCATTGAGGCCTTCAGGTAACACACATACACTCAAAGAGCTCAATCAGAGCGGCACAACATTTACTGAAGATAGGACTCATGGAAAAACACTGGGACAAGAGGGAGACACACAATAGATGCACTGCTTTCACTGACACAAGCTTAACTTTCACTTTCTACAGGGGCACGGCAACTGCGCCATAGACTGTGTACTTTCGTTCTGGGTTCTTCCTCGATGTTCCTCATTGATGATAGTGTCCAGCACTGCAACCAAATATATTGGTCTTTTTTTTTTTAATACAATTTGAAAACTTTTTTAAATTGTGTTATCATTGACTACTTCTCCAACAGCAACACGGTCCAAAGAACCAGGAAAAACTATGAGACATACCAACTTTTTTTATTTTACTGAGTCACAAAACAATGCAGCTGTGTTTTTAAATATTGCCCTAGAAATTGACACTCAACAATACTCTATTTTTAGCTACATTTTTTTTAGATCAAATAAACCACTGTTTTGATATATAATATTAATAATAAAATACACCATAATAATGCAATATCTCCTTTAATATGTCATCTTCACTCTGTAAAGTTGTGGAATTGGCGTTTGTGGCATGGATTTTCTCACAGGAAATTCGTACTGTCAAACGTTTGCAGCATTTCTTTGTGGCTTTCTGTGAACGCACACCGTTTTGCACTGTTCCAGTTGTATTTACTTTGCCAATCAAACGTTTCAGTGAGTGTTGACGGTCGGTGTGTACTTTTTCTTCCCCCAGGTGGGAAAACCGGGTCGGGTGGATATGTTTAGGTGGGCAATTTCATTTCGTTTCTGTTGCTGCCACTTTTGAACAAATTCAGCATACCGGCTCGTTCATGTTGATGGGCTCTCCTTGCTTATTACTAACATTCCCACATGGGGGCTGTGGCATTTGGCTTTGCAATAATCTTTTTTCCCTCCTCATTTCTGGGTTCTACGCATGTGCAGAACGCGTCTACATCCTGTCGGCCTATTTTTCGGCAGTCACCTGTTAGGCATGCGTAATCTACGCCATTCGTCAATCTATTTTACGGCAGCAAGCAATATACGTCCCCCCTCCACTCCCAAAAACGTGAGAAATAACAACATAATCAACCTTCTTTTTTTATATCATATCCATGGTGTAAGTGGACAATTTACAATCCCTCTTTTCTTTGTTCCATAAATTATTTTACGTTTTTTTCCGCCACTGAAAAAAAATTCTAGCCGAATCCTCTAGATTCATCCATCATTGCACTGTAATTATGCTTGTTTACATTGAAATGTAACTGCATTTTATGTGCTTTATTCTATTTATTTATGTATGTTACACGTAAGCGGATATGACGTTTAAGTCTGCGCTACGCGTAAGTTTTATGTAGCTCAGTGTTGGCGTGTCGTAAGACGATAGAAACATCCCCATGCTAACGAAGCATTTTAACAAGAGTCACTTGTAAAATAACCTCCCAACATATTACATACAGTATATGAAGTATGGTCATTGACCATTTATGTTCATACATTTAAAAAAATAACTACCACAGCATGTGACGTCGCAAAAGCGCTGTCTGTAAAAATGAACTAAAGGAGGAAGTGACGTAGTCCTTGCGCATGCGCCGGACCGATTGCGTTCCGGGTACGTACTGGACAATGACAACGGCAACCAGAACCTGAAGTTACGTCGCGGGACTATGATGACATCAGCGGTTGACTCAAAAATATAAACACAAAGCACCTTTTTATAGTTTTACATGCATAAAACAATTCCAAATGCATAGACTTTACAGTAAAAAAAAAAAAAAAAAGAATGAAAGGGCTAAATGAACATTTAAGGTTCCTTCACTGAAGACTACTGTTCCCAAAGACACGATGTGGCAGCGAGACACCCCACGGACACCATCTTCCTGTTTTGTCAAGAGTTATTTATTGAATTCAGTGGTGTTTTTATATATTATCTGGTACTTGCAACTTTCTTTGGTTCCATTTTGGGTTACAATATTGAGTCGAGAAACACTATCGAATTCAAGAAACTCATGTCAAAACAAGAAGGTGGTAGTGGTCGATCTTGCTGCCACATGGTCTTTGGGGACAGCGCGTCTGTGTTCATTTATCCCTTTTGTCCATCATTTACATGTATTTATATGCATTTCAAATTGTTTTCTGCATGTAAAACTATAATTGTAGAACTATAAAAGCTTCTTATGGGAAAAATTGACCGTCTGGAACAAATTGACGCTAACCAAGGTTCCACTGTATATGGAGGCCGGCCAAATGAAGTTCATTTATTATGATTTTTTTTAATGAATGAGAAATCTTGTCAAAATCTTGCACAAATTTTGTGCTCTCACTGAACGATAGTATAAAAATAGAACAGATGCGAGAATGGAGACATCGGCAAGCTTATTTCTACATATCAGCCCTTTCTATGTATTAAAATCCTTTTATTAGAAGCTGGGAGGAAGAGAGTGTGACCATCTTTGCTCTGCAGAGACGTCAATTACTACGCAGCCATTCAATCATTTACTCAAATACAATAATAATTACAACACGCACCACTGAACGCAACATGGTGTGTAGATCTTATCACTTCAGACCTTGGCTCAGGTCCAGCACAATCCAGCACAAACGTGTGAGTCATTCATTGCTAGTGCGAGCACAAAAGTGACAAGATCAAGAATTCAAAAATGCTGAACAAAATCAGCAGTCTGCACCAGTGAACACAATGAAAGTAATGCTAAATGCATGACTTTCCATGGGAGCAAATGCAATAAGATGGGAGGACCAGGTAGGGTTATGAGGGAAGAAAAGCTTAACAGTAGGGGGAAAAAAATCCTTCCCCTTATCCAATTTTACCAAAAGGAAATTGACAGTCCAGCTCACTGCACTGCTCATCACCAGAACATGGACCACCATAAGGAGGCACCTCTTTGTGGGCTTTGTAAATGTAATTTCTCTGAATTAATCAGGGCCGAGTTAGGCGCTTTGATGGCCGCCTGGCAGAAAATAGCTTGCGCCTCTTTGTAGTGTGCTGCTTAATGCAAGCGTGCCAGAAATGAAAGGAGCCATCCCCTCTGTGCTGGTTTATTCTCAGGCTTTGAGGGAGCACCTTGGCTGACGGCTAAAAGCCAATGAAATGGGCGGGGGGTGTTTTTGGGGTGGGGGCTGGCTTTGCTGCCAGACCTCAGCTCGTACTGTAAAAAAGCACAGACAAACATATAATGAGAAGTGTGTTTTATTGCAAATAAACGTCAAAAGACTGACCACACACCTGCAAAATGGATGGGATGCAAATACAAAGTCTGCCTTTACAAAGATAATATCCTTTTACCTTTCATTGCTGTTTTTGTGGTTAACTCACTGACATGTATCAAGATATTTCTTTTATTTGCATATTGAAAAGAAAAAAATCATCTGAAAAAAAGAGAAAAGATACAAATGGGAATCCAAGATTTTTTTTCCACAAATGATTTTTTCCCCGCAAATGATTAAAAAAAAAAAATAATAAAGCCTTAGTGTTGGGAGAATTAAAGTCATATTGCCTGAAAAAAAAAAAGTCAACTGATGCTAAGACAAAAGATAAAGACGGGATCCAAGATTTTGTGTTTTCGTTTGTGTGTGTGTGTGTGTGTGTGTGTGTGTGTGTTTGTGTATGTGTATGGATGGATGTTTTTTGTAGTAATATGTGGGAAAGTGAGCATTTGTTAAGGTGTACGATTGTGTTGATCCAAATTATGACACTTTGCCCTCGGTGGAGGTCTACATTTTAGTAGTTTTCTGGCTTTATTAACATGGTTGCCATTTTAAACTTTACTTTATCGCAGATTGAAACTAATCTATTCGAATTATTATCTTTTAATATTTGTTTTATATTATCTTTGCAAAGGCTGAACTTTAATACAACTCTTGTTTTGGAGTATGCTGGTGTACCTAATTTACACACTACAAGATGTGGAAACCTAAACTAGATTAAGTTACTTTAAGTAATACTTAAAGTAAACTCAGTGTGCTTAATAAGAAAAATGATCTTTTGAAGAAAAAAATAAGCACTTTTGACTGTATACGATATTTACTCTTGCTTGGGTTTCCACTTTTTGTAGTCCAGCACAGAAGGCTTTTCCACACGCTAACAAATCCACATCCTCTTCAGGACTGAACAAAAGGACCTTCCCGATTAGTCAACAGTCGCCGTTGGCAGGTGACTGTGCGGCAGCCTGCAGGGTCCTCCGGGCCATCTCCAAGGCTCCTTCCTGTGTTGTGTTCCCGCCAATGAAGCCTGCAGCGTGGACGAAGACGCAGCCCTCGATGCCGCTGAGCGTTGACAGGTCCTGGTCGCGGATGCCGCGCCACTCCTCCAGCAGGGACAGCCTGGCATGGGAAGACAAGGCAGGTGAGTTTGCATACAGATGAACACCGCATGAGGTTAGCTATTCACCTCCTGTTGACACACGCCGTCATGTGCAAAAACTGTTGCGTCTGCATGTCTTCATGTCCTCCTGATCTGCAGGTGAACGGCCCGAAACATCACATGGTCTCAATCAGCTGCCACAAATAGGCCAACAGAAGCAATCAGCTTTATTCTTCTCCTCCAGTAATGTGGAAAGTCACAGACTGGTGCAGTCGTACGAGGCCACCTGAGTCTGCCGTCAATCAGGGGAAAGATTTTGTTCGGGGAGGGTTGACCTTACCGACACGGTGCGTCTCTGAAGGGAGCGCACGCAGGAGGAAAAATTCATAAAAATGCAGAGTGGCTCGTTTGCCACCCGCCATATGTAGACTACACCCCTGAATGCCTCGCAGAGCGTTTCTCCTTCTCATTGTGAAGGGCCATTTATCTAAATTGCCTGCGAACGCTGCTTTCTATGTGCCTTCTTTACCGCCATTTTTTATTCTGATATAGCTCTCTGCTTAAAACGACTTCAAACTGTTAAATATGTCAAGCCAACCTCATGCTCTGCTTCTTCTTGGAAGAAATCGCAGATGCTTGATGAAAAGTAGGAATACAGGCGAGTCCTTGGGTTACCAGTTCTGTTCCCAGAACTTAAACCTAAATAATCACCGGTCACTCACACTGTACACAGAGCACATGAAGGACATAAATTACAGTAACAAAATACTGAAATACACAAATAAAATGAAACAGCAATAAACCAAAAACAACTCCTTACTTGTGTATCTCTTTGGTTGTCTTGCAGGCCTTTCTACCTTCTTAAAATATTGTCCCAGGCTAGTCTGGAAGGACAACGTCCTCTTCTCCTCCCAGATCTCCTTGTAACAGCGCACAGAAGGCATGACCTCTCTAGAATTAAATCATCTTTAGCCGTAATCATCAAAAATATTTTTATTATGTTCATTTTCACTTCCATGGTGATGGATTTCCTTTTCTTTGGCGCACCACCGCTTCGGAGACAATGAAGGGCAAAAAGTTAATAAGCAATGTCATTCATCGTCTGTGTGGCTCTGCAAACAATATTCATCCGCCGCAAGCTTGCTTTTGGCTTGTTGCTGGCAAATAATGAAACAATTATGTGCCATTATTTCCACATTAGATAAGTATAATTTAATGTGCGCAGTGGAAAACATACAGTAACTTTGATGCTTTCAAGCACGCTGAAATGACTTTTTGTGTGTATAAGAGTAAACATACACCTACTTTCGCTTTACGTTGAAAAACAAAGGCGCCATTGTGGGCTTCGAAGGACGGTATACTGCTGCCGCTTGCTCGCTAAACGGCTACGACACTCCCGCCAACGATGGCAATTTGGGACAAGACCCGATCGGACTTCTAGCTGGTGGGACAACTTTCACAAGCATGTCGTTATTTTGGAAGAATGGCGTGGTAACGTTAGCATGGCAAGAAGCTTGTGACTGCGATTGACTGAGCTGCTTCGCCTGCACATTGAAAGCGTCCCTGTTATACAGTACATGCCTGCCTTGTTCTGCATATGCAACGATAGCATCACAGCCAGTCATCCGATGGAGTTCTTTTTTGATCAATAAAATGAACTACACTTGTCAGCATTGTAGTGATGATCAACATCTGCTACATTTTAATAAAGAACATGTTTCATCCATTTTCAGTTTTACATTCAATACATTTTGCTAACAAATGTGAAATAACGTACTGAAAAGTAACGCTACTTCACTACTAGTCCACATGTAGCTTCTACTGTACATCGCTATATTTGTTATGATACGTCATCGTCATCGAAATGATGTCATCGGAGCCTCTGATTGGTTAAAACTGCCTAAACAGCCCATAGCTGCAGCGCCCCCTTACTTTGGCATGTGCATGACAGCCTGTGTATGCGTATTCGTGTGGACAGGAATAGCTTTAAAATGTCACCGTGTGGATAGAGATTTTTTTTTTACACCGGAGAGGGGCAGATGTGCGTTTTTGAAAATATCCTTATTTGTGTGGACAGGGCCTTACATACAGAGTTTTTTTTTTATGAGTTTTGTTTAGACAAAATGTTTAAAATAAACATGGCAATTTTTCTATGAGTTACATTGCATATTGCAGTATTTGTTTTGTTATTTTGCACAAACTGTGTTTATTTGTGCAATGCATGCAGTGGCATCACAGCGAAAGAAGCATAATGTGTTCATTCATTACACGAGATGTGACTTGACAGTTTGAGCGAAGAGCTGCTGCTTACATCGGTATCGGAAATGAAGTGCTGGACAATCTCAGTATATCGGTAAAAAAGCCAATAGCGAGCATCTCTAATAAAACCCCTCAGGGTCAAGTCCAGTTCAGAAGTTATCTTAAGTAAAGACATTTTTTGCTCACCTTGTCTTGATCAGTGCAGTTGCACCTAATGTTGCGGCCAGTTCCAAAACATTATTAAAGTGTATGACAAAATAAGCAGTAGAACAGACAGTAGTTCCCCCGCCTTACGTTGCAGCCCCTGTGCTATGGTTTCATGTCAATACAAGCTCATCCCCATAAAAGCAGCCTGGGGAGGACGGCAAAGCACAGCCCTAATCCCTGTTAAATGAATCAAGTGGTCGATGGCTCCATTGTATGGCTGTAAGTCAGGCTGCGTGGAAAAGGTCAACGGGGTTGGTAATGAGGGAAGGAGTGGGAGGGTATGTTATGACAGGTCAGGAAGCTCTGATTCTCCTGATGACCGCTCTAAATATACGTCCACAATTAGCAAAGTAGCTGTGCTGCACAGAGACCTCCACTCTATCGCGCAAGTCAAAGATGTAGGCCGGGTTCCTGTGGCAGTCTTTCTGAGAAGAGAGGTCTATTTTTTCCTTCTTCAGCTCATATATCTGCCAAGCTGCACACCTATTCCATGTAATACATCACCAAGAAGGTGGGACCGATTCTCTCTTCCTCACTCACAGTCTTACTAGCAATCTGATGCTGATAAAAATAGACCTCCCTTCCTCCCAGGTGCAGCGACAGGGACACAGGTGATAATAACGCCCCTTTTGCAGAGTCGGCAACTGCCTACTGGGACACTCAGAGACACAGCCATCTGGAGCAATGGTTTATATATACACAGTATATAAATAAATATATATATCCAAGCCATTGTTCTTTTGTTCTGTTCTCACAGGAGCGCCACACCAACCGTCCCGTGTTTGCATTCAATTAAAGCTTTTGAACAGCTTTACCGCCTTAATCAGCCGCCTGTCTTTGGAGTTGAATAGGCGCCGCCACCTGATGAGATTCTGCGGTGGAGTGGAAAAAAGTGTGAGGAAAGAGATGAGGTTACGTGCGAAAGGTGGGGCGGCCAGATAGGGAGACGGGTGCTGGGGGGGTGGGGAGGATTCATGGCAAACAGGCAAGCTTGGCCATGAAAAAGGTGACAGGAAGAGGCTGTTTGTAGGGCAACGACAGAAATATTGCACATGGACTGAGACGGCGAGGCAGGAGGGGAATGATGGGGGATAATGTTTAGTGGGAGGACGAATGGAGGTGAAAAAAGAACTGCCATGTAACCCATGGTCAGATCATCCACCCTTCCCCCCCATTTCTGCCGTTGTATTAGTAACGAGGAGGAAGATGACGGCAGACGTTTGGCTGTATTTACAATTTTATCTCTTATGCGTGCTTTCTAGGAGTGCAAGCATACATGCCAAGCAGAAGTCAGAGCTCAAAAATCATGTTTTGTCCTTTCTGTTTGGGAACACTTGGCCTTCCCGGTGAAATACATAAAACAGACAAGTGACACGCTGCACTTCAGGCAATTAGGAACTTCAATTTATTAAAATACAAAATAGGAATTATGATTTTACAACCTTACTGTACCCAAAGTGAACCTCATGGTGACCCTAAAACCAAGGTACCGTATTTACTGAACCATGATTATGGCCTCGAAAATACTAGAATTTGCCATCCAAGAGGACAGTCTTGCTAAGGAAATGGCTCCAAGTGTGCCTGACTGACAAAAGTACTTTCCATGGCAAATGAATCATCAGTGATGATGTTAAGGGCTAACAGGAAGAGGAGCTGCAGGAAATGCAATATGCAAGAGGGAGAATGACAGTATGTCACCAGCTACACTACCAATGTGTGTAGCACTTGGAGAAAGTACATACTCACTGGACACATTACGGCTCAGAAATTTAATTCTGCAATACACACATTTACACTTATCCATCAAAAGATAATGGGTTCTTTCTTTGGCCCGTGCGCCACCAATAATTAACTAGTGCTGCTTTTTGACTGCCCAATACCTTCAGGTCTACCCGCTTTGTTTTGGGACAGCTGATTCTATGAGAACCAGACACGCTAACACGTAACAGCAACGGATGAGAATGAGGGTCTCCTGTCTATGGTAAGGAGAAATTTTATCCAAGGGGTCACTGGCTGTGCATCCTTAAATGTTATAATGGTTAATCAGCTCGACCATAAGCGACCAGCCGTGTTTTTTTTTCAACCAATGGAAAAGCATCAAGATTAATATAGCAAGTAGAGCCATGTCAAACTTTGTACATACTGTGCAGCGCAAAAGGAGGATAATAAACTAACTAAGAAGGTGCTAAACAACGGAAGAGAATGAGCATCGGCTCTTTACTTCTCCAAAGCACAGAGAAATTTTATCCAAGAGGAGACTGAGGGCAGCCAGAAAAGGGGCCTCTGCAGCAAAGCAGAGACTGTGGAGTCTAACAGTGCAATATCCGGAGCTCCGGCGCAGCAGCAAGTAAGCTTCCGAGTAAAGATTGACCGGTATGTTTTTTTCAGGGCCGGTACCAATTTTTAGTCAAGGATGCCGATATATTTGGAGCAGATATTCATTTGCAGCAAAAGTAAAAATATTTACAACACTTTGAATAATACACTCTGAACTTTAACTCAAATTATTTCGCTTATTCTATGCAGTACAATTCATCCGAGTACTATGTATAGCAGCGCATGTATAGCAGTATGACCAGACATTTACCCGGTTGTCATGTGCTATGGGGTTCATGCAGTTATGCAATGTGTACAAATATACAGTATGTGTGAAATATACTCAGTAAAAGTATAAATTAAAACCTATAACTATATTATATTAAAATATGTTTGCCATCAGGTACAGAAGTAGGACGTTATTGATGTCCTAAAGGGACGATGTAATGAGATCATGTTTAATTGAATTACCTTTGAATTAAAAGAAACAAAAAACTTGACAAATGGCATCCTGTTTTTGTGGGGGTTTTTTGTGATCAAGCGTAGAATTACTGCACTGGCGTACATGCTGGGAGCTTGTTAGCTTCAACGCAACGTACTAGCACAACTGGTTCCAAAGTGGCAAGTCTTCACTCTTCGCAGTACATATGAGTTTATTTCCCAGTTGTTGTTAATGAGTTAGATCGATGTTTTGTCATACTACTTGTTTGCATCACTGGGGCCAAAAAGGACGCTATTCCACTCTTGTTCTTTCCATGACGTATCTACATACGAACAGGGTCGCATTTGAAAAAGTCGGAATTGTACTGTTCACACTGACATGAAAAAAAGATACAGGTCACATTTGAGCAAAAAAAAATTTGACTTGACCTGCAGTGTGAATGTAGCCTATGTTGCAAAGCATTAGCTCGGCTAATTAGCACCAAGCCAAGCCTCTTTGTTCAGGCTAATGATGCGGCGGGTACCTACCAGCCTGCATCCGTACTCGGCACACCTTCCCCCGGCTTGAGCCATTGCCCGAAGGGGAGCCTTGTTCAAGACAGTAGCTCCACCTAGTGTTTAAACTCAGAAGTATAAAACAGTTAAGTACATGTGCGCTGGCCAAAGTCAATTATATTTTTAGACTTTGATACGGGTCAGTGGTTAGCATGTTGGCCAACACAGGAACAGTCTGGAGATCGGGAAGACCTAGGTTCGATTCTCCCCTGGGCATTTCTGTGTGGAGTTTGCATGTTCTCCCCGTGTGCGCGTGGGTTTTCTCCGGGTACTCCGGCTTCCTCCCACATTCCCAAAAACATGCAGGTGAGGTTAATTGGCGACTCTAAATTGTCCATAGGTATGAATGTGAGTGTGAATGGTTGTTTGTCTATATGTGCCCTGTGATTGGCTGGCGACCAGTCCAGGGTGTACGCCACCTGTCGCCCCAAGTCAGTTGGGATAGGCTCCAGCATGCCCCCGCGACCCTAATGAGGATTAAGCGGTATAGAAAATGGATGGATGGATACGGGTCAGTTGGCCCGCAGGCTGTAAATTCAACACCCCTGTTTTAGAGGAAGATATTTTACCAAATGCTCTGCAAGCATTCCGCGATGAGGGGAAAAAAAAAACCCATTGCGCTTCAACACATGAAACCTTATCGGCCACCTGAAACGGCAGCATCACTACGACGCCCGGGGCTTGTTCGTATCGCCGCAGAGGTTCAAAAGTGCAAATAAGTTTGCCAGAAACGTAAGGGCTAGAGCAATCTGCGATTTCCTCATGGAAATGATGCCGCTGGACGGCCAGCCCTTTACCATTGTTGAAGATACCAGCTTTTGTCAGTAAACTCTTTGGAGCCACGGTTTGTACTTCTGCGCTGCCGCTATTTATGTTTTGTAAATAGTAGAGTGTCTGACAAAAGTCTTGTCGCTTATCCAAGTTGTAGGAACAATAAACAAGAACTTCACTTTTAGGTGCTCATTTGGAATCTGAAATAGCTTATATCAAAGACAAAAGCCTCTAGATTATGCTTATTATAGCAAAATAAAGTCTTGTATTATTCATGGAGTTTTATCATTTAATTGGGACAAAAAGGTCAGATTGTGCTTGGACAAAAGTCTTGTCACATAGCAAAATAATGTATGGTAGAAATGGTATTTTCCTTTGAACACACAAACCTGCTATAAAACATTAGAACATAAAGTCAGGGTACCTGCCTGCTTATTTTGGTATGTGAAAAGGCTTTTGTCCAAGCACAGTCTGACCTTTCTACTGTAATTAAATGATAAAACTCAATGAACGATACAAGGCTTTATTTTGCTGTAATAAACATAATCTAGGAGCTTTTGCCTTTCATACAAGCAATTTCTGAATCCAAATGAGAAACTAAAAGTGTATTTACTGTTCCTCCAGCTTGGATAAGAGACAAGACTTTTGTCAGGCACTGTAGTGATGTCATGATATTTTGGAAGGACAAATCTGCAGGTACAGTTTGTCAAATCCAACTTTGTTGGAATCCTTACCTCCAGGTGTGCACAAACTACAGTTAAAAAAAAGTTGAAAACAATAGCTACAAAAAGTTATTGGTATCAGCTTGAAAATAAAAATGCAAAATGCAAAAATGTAATCATGCATCCCTAGTACAGTCAAACCTGTCGTAGCGGCCACCTGTATATAACGGCGACCTGCCTATAGCGGCCACTTTTGCCGTTTCCCTTTAGTGGCCGCTATAGACAGGTTTGACTGTATTTACTTTTGAAGGTTCTAGGTTCTCCAATGACACAATGACGGTCAGCAGTTGTTTACGTCAACCGAAGGAAAAGCATCAACTACAAGTAAGTTGTCTCAACTAGAGCTGCAACGATTAATTGATGAATCGATGATAATCAACACCTATTTTGGTAATCGATTAATCGTTTCATTTAAAAATGTACTGTAAATATCCTGATTTCAGCCTCTCAAATGTGCCTATTTTTTTTTATTTCCTTTCATCATCCATGAAAGCAGACGTATTATCTTTGTGTTTCAGGCAAAACAAGATACTCACACACGTCACCTTTTGACTGTTTCTGATATCTTGCGAAGCAAACCACTGCAGAGATGTGTGCATAGTGCGTGCGTAAGAACATTCCCAAAGTATGGGATTTATCCACTTGTACTTGTGCATAGGATAATGCATACATTTATACACAACTCTTACCATGCGTACACACAAAACCTAGTGGTAGAACAGTGAAACTACAAATAGCTATGGCTGTGCCTGTCCAGCGCAGGCCGTATCATCTTGCTACGTGCTTCACAACTTGACCATCAAACAAGGCGCTGCCCCTCCCCCCCACGGTAGACGAGCCGATGCCAAACACAAAGCCTGCTCCTAAGGTTTATTTATTTGTTATTTCTTATTTATTTATTGTTGATGCACGTGTAGCAGTCTGTGCCAGTGACTTGTTGATTTGCAGCAGAGTGTTTGTGATGTTTGTCAGTTGATTGTTTATACTTCTCTACTTCAATTTCGGTGTCGGAGAAATTCCTCTTCCTCGTCGCTATGATTTTGGGGAGAGAAAAAGTCCATTCATGCATTCTTAAGGGAATTGCTGCAAAGAGGCGGAATTTAAAATGTTTTTTTTTTTAAATCAGATTAATAAAAAAAAAAAATCAACAGATTAATTGGTTATTAAAATAATCGCTAGTTGCAGCCCTAGTCTCAACCCAAGCAGGTACCGTGCAGTGGAAAAGAGGCATAAGTAACCATCTAAAAACCAACTCGTCTGTCTCTGTGTTTTAACATTAGGTGAGCACACTTTCAAAAAGGACTGGAGGGGGAAAAAAATCAATACAATTAACATTTTATAATAGAATTCAAATGTGTTTGTTCATGGGACAACACAAATACTGCAAATTCTTTATAGCATGTGACAGATTTTAATGAAATTATCCACTGCTACACAGAAATGGGCGGGTGTGTATTGGGAGGTGCGGCGTATGTAGAAAATAGAGGTCACAGCCACAATAACAAAACAAGTCAAAGCATGCTGCATGACTTGAGCTTGGGGCGAGGAGAGGGGGAGATAAGATTGAGCACGTCTGGCAGTAAGCTGGAATTTAATTGAATAAACACTTGTAACTGCTGAACATGTCGTATGTATATGAGAGAGATGTTTTATTGTTGTGAGGAATGAATAAGTGTTGTGACAAGGCAGTGGGATGAATGAGCACAGAGATGCGTCAGACTTATGTGCATGTCACTTTTCTTTTCAATGGCACACTGCTGAGATACATGCATGCAATAACTTACACAGGCACATGCATGCCTAAATCCATGCATTAGCACATATGAAATAGTTTGTGTCTATAATGTGGAATTTGATTGATCTAAAGCTAATATTAACAGTATATTAAGTAGTTGTCATGGCAATGGAGCAATGGATTTCACTACTTGATACCAACTAGTAGGGATGAGCGAGTACACCACTATCTGTATCTGTTCACACATTTACATGATCTGTATCGTATACAACGAGTATCCGATTCATCCCTACCAACGAGCAAATATTGCTACGAGACCTTGCAGTAAATATAGAAATATGGCACATCACAGAATGGTGGAATGTGAATGGGGTGAGTATAAAATACTGACATTTTTTTGTTAACATAGTGGAACCTTGGTTAGCGTCATTAATCCTTTCCAGAAGGTCCGACTCTAACCGAATACATTTTTCCCAGAAGAAATTATCCATCCATCCATCCATCCATCCATCCATTTTCTATCCCGCTGATTCCTAAGAAATGATCCAATCCAATCTAATTAATCCATTCCAGAAAACATTTTTAGAGTTGTACAATTACGTTTTACATGCAGAAAACAGTTCAAAAAACATATAAATGATGAATTAAAGGGATAAGTCAACATTTAACATCACTTTTACCTTGATTGAAGATGTGATTGTTGACAAAGACGGCAATGTGGCTGGGACACCACCGTCCTGTTTGCTAACAGTTATTTCTTGAATTCAATAGTATTGCTCACCTTCTTTATGAGGGCACTTGCAACTTTTCTTTGGCTACGTTTTGGCTTATTTTGCAGCCGTGATCAAAAGAAAACGAGAGACTTGTGGCGTAACTGTGTTAGTTGGCCAAAGAGCTACAGAGTCAACCGCTGATGACATCAAAGATGGTGATGGAGCAGACTTCCAGTTCCTGTTTCCATGTAGTAGCAAGCTAATAGGCTGCTAACAAGGACGTTTTATGGTTCGAATACATTAAGAGCACAGTTAAGAACACGAAAAGATGCAGGCCATATTGTACGCTAACCAGAAAATGTACGCAACCAGAGGCAAAATTTTGCCATGAATTTTTGTTAACCAAAAAATATGCTAACTGGGGCGTACACTAACAGAGGTTCCACTGTATATTTTTTTAATTTGTAAAGAGGCTACAAACTGTTACATTTTTACCATGAAAAATTATTCACTGTAAACATCAACTCGTGTTTAAATTTAAGTGACTAGCAACGACCTGCCAACATGTACACATTTTTTGTACCTTTGTACATCTTCTTTCCAGGTATGCATTTTGTTTCACTCAGTTTATGTCTGAAGGTCTATATTCGCCTAACGCTCCGTGTTAAGCCTGAATTACAAAGCACCCTTGAACGCATCATCACCGGACATAAGGAGCATGGGCAGCACGGGGACCACCGTATTATTTTTCTCAAAGTGAGGGTCGAACTGTAACCAACAGGATATCATCTAGGTCTGAAAGTATTCCAGAGACGCGACAGTGTAAAAATGACGTTACTGATTGTTTTTCTTGTCAGTGGTTGCTCTTTGAGACCGTCATTGCGCACTCATCTCAGCAGTCGAAAAAGCACAATGTTCTATTTCCTGCTCAGAGCACAAAGGTTGCTGAAAATCAGCGTGTAGCTCATTGTCTACCTTTCAGTGGTTAGAAACAGGCATCGTTTGTGTCTTCATGACGTTTTGTTCTTTGAGTTATTGATGTGATAACTTAATGTGCCAATCTCTTTGTTGAGTTGTTTATTGTTGCTTGGCTGGTCTTAAGTGGCACTGCTTGTGACTAATTAGTGCTATCTCAGCTGTAATTTGTTTCCTAACCGGATGCAATGACTATTATATATGCACTTACATACTGTATGTTTTATTATTTAGAAACATTGTGTACGGGAACCGTAAAGGCTGTGATTGGCCGGCTTGTAGAGCATTATTCCTTGTATCTTATACTTCTCCTCCCATTTGTTCAATAAAAATGAGTGTTGTAAGGCATTAGTTCCAGCTGCAGTAACACTCCCCTTCTCTCTTAAATGATTACCAATAAATGGTGACGATGGAACAAAAGTTAACAAGCTAAATAGTTAACAAGAGTTGTGGTTCCTCACAGAGTTAAGCTCAGACATCGTCTGCGCATACATGCCACTTCCGACCAGATCCTGTTTTTCTCCAGTAAGCAAGGAAAGAACGCAAAAATGCCACAAAAGAAAAAGATCAAACTTACCGCGAGTCAACAGACTATTTATTGCATCTGTATTTTCTGCTTCCAGTACTATAGATCAGCCTAGGGACAGTACCTCAACATTGCCTGTACGTACTTCTGTCCTCCTGTACTGAGCCTGATGAGCCCACTGCAAAAGAAGTACCTCTACCTTCTGCAGCCACCTCCCCAAAAAAGCCAACTTTTCTCACCACATACTGTACAACTGGCTGCGCATTTTAGATGACAATTTCATGTACCGCAACATTTTCACTACAAAAGAAGCACATCTATCCACAAATCAAACAAATGCACCAGCTATGCTACAAAAATGCTATTTTATTTGAATGTTGTAAGTCATTCCACTGTGACAGTGGTTTTGCAATAAACTTCATATTTGGAAATGTATTTGTTTTATACATTTTGAACATAAATTAACAAATACATTAACTACAACCATGTCATACCATACCACCATCAAAGGAGTTTAACACTACAATTTAAGAAAAAAACAACAAGGACCCATTGAATTTCCCAGGGACTCAATCAAATCACCACTTGTGGGTCCTGAGGACTCACTACATTGAAAACCTACAGTCATGGAAAAAATGATTAGACCACCCTTGTTTCTTCAGTTTATTGATTCATTTTCATTCCTGGTACAACTAAAGATAAATTATGATAACAAATATAGCTCATAGCAGTTTAATTTAAGAGCTGATATCTAGCAGCTTCCATGGTTTTCTTGATAATAACAAAAAAATCACTTCTTTTTCTTACATGAAAAGCTATAGCATTGTACTGCCAACAAATGTAACTCTTATGACCTATTTTTGTTGTCATTGTTATATTTGTCCAAACAAAGGTACCTTTAGTTGTATCAGGCATTAACATGAATAAGAAACTGAAGAAACAAGGGTGGTCTAATAACATCACTGATATTCAAAGACACAGCTTTGTGGCATTATTAATCTCTTGACATTTATTATTAGTAATTTTTTCTTTTTTTTGAGAATTGTATTTACTGGAGAATTATATAGCGGTTTGCCGAATTTCCTTAAAAAAATAAATAAATAAATAAAATAAAGCTGTTCAATGCTAAAGTTTTGTTTTTTGTTCCATTATTGTACCAGTAAACTGAACAGACCCATCATCTTAAAACATTACACCCCTATAATGAACTGTTCCTGTATACTGTAGCTTGTTCTCTAAGGACCCATTGGCATTTGTTTGAACTGCTGATCCTTACAATACCATTCATTCATTCATTCAATCGTTGCCTCACCTTTAGAAAACACAAATCAACCCTGTCACCTGCTTTCAGGTTGTCTCTAGAGCACAGTTGAAGACAAAGGCTTCTTGCAGCCATTTTTAAAAAGACACATTGAGGCCAGCGAGAAAAAAAGCAAGGAAGACAGCCCGCTTTCAGGCTGCTCCACTGTGTGCGCCCATCTGACAAGCACTTATGTTAAAGTAAACGTGTGTCAACGCGTGTCCATTCAGTGGTACAGTGTCATTTGTTAAAGCTGGGATCAATATCCAATAGCAGAATGGTTTGCAAATGACAGCACAGTAACCACAGTTCGGTGAGAAAAAGACAAGCAGTTGGTTGAATATGAAAACAATATATATCTCACACAGAAAATACAAGCTTTTACAAAGTGTGTAGCATGCTGGGATTCGGGGCGGCGAGTCAACAACTCCAGAGCCCCAGTGGGGCCACCGATGACGTTAATAGAGCAGCTTTGTGGACGGGCTCGCCGGGTAAACATTTCCCCTCCAGAGCTGACAGGAGCCAGACATGATAGGTGTTAATCACCTGAGACAGTCACACCATAGCCCTTGCTCCCTGCATCGTCGCCATTAAGCAGCAAGATTAGAGGATGAGGAGCATCATTCATTTAAATGTGCAGGTTTTTGGAGAAATTAATTTGCAAAAGGTATTTTATTTCCAACATTATAACTCATTAAACACAGTAATCCAATCAATCCAATGTGGGTGAAGCTATGCTAAGCAATCAAATCACATTTCAAAGAGGCTACATCTCAGCTTTGTGGTGTTGGTGACAAAGGGACCTTGAATCTTGAAATTCTTACTATTATTCTTTACTATTATTATTACTACTATACTGGACAAAATTTACACAACCACGAAACCACGAAAAACACTTAAGAGAATTCCTGCGACACCAGTGTTTCCCATACATTCATTTCATGTGGCAGCCTGCTCGCTACTGGTTAGGTGGCGGTATGCATTGTAACTCCGCTCTGAATTCCCACACAATACGCATTTACCTTTCTTACATCATGCATTTACTCTAATCAAAATACAGGCGGTCACGAAAGGCAAAATATTCACCGTGGGAGCAGAGGTCCAAACATGCAAGGCACCTCCACAAGCCTGACTAGTGTGAATTACCACTGCTGTGAAAGGCAAGGTGTGAAACATGCAGAACAACCCCACAAGCGTGCAGCCAAGCCTTTGACTGGCCAGAGCCATGACTAGCAATAGCGCTATCAAGACTGTAAACACTCTTCCATCGTTTGATATGTAAACCAGGGGTGTCCAAAGAGCTGCCTGGGGGCCATTTGCGGGCAGCGGCTTGTTTTTTTATGAGCCCGTGGCTCATTGTAGTAGTAAAATAAACATTAAAAACCAGCAAAAATTTGAAAAACAGAGCAAAAAGGGATAACCTAAAAAAAAAAAAAATTATTTAAATATATACTGGTTAAATATATATACACTGAAAGCATCTTTTGCCTTTGCCATCAAGAGATCATGACATTATGAATACCTGACAGAAAATGACACTGAATCAACATTTTTGCCAAGATTTTGGCTTTTAAAGGCTGTGGTCTTGAACTTGTGATCAGCTGATGAACAGCCTATTTCACTTTCATGCTGGTTTGCAATAAATTGCTTGCTCAAAATGTGTTTTGTCTCACGCCCATTTCTTCTTTTGAAGCTCTACATAGAAACTCCTTAAGATCCAACAGTGCCAAATGTAAATTGTTGCAATTTTTCATCTGGTCTTAACATTTAACTTAATATTCAGGAGTGTATCTTGTTTTTTTTTAGCCTTTTTTTCCCCAATACATGCACATGCAAATTAGACATCACCACCATTTTGGGGGGATTTGGACCATTTTACAGTTTTCCTTTTTCTATATAATGTGTTTAATTTTATCTGTAGGCCAATAAAAAAAAGCTGTGGCCCACGGGCCGCACTGTGGACACGCCTGATCTAGGAGATTGCCCTACTATCCTGTTTTGAAGCCATAAATGTTTTGTTTGTTGTTGTTGTTGTTTTAACTTTACCAACTTTCAAGTTTAGGAGAACATGAAGAACAATCACATTTATTTTAAATGCCCTAATTTTAAAACTGAATATAGTGGCCTGTTGCAGATAGTTATGTAAATTTGGTCTGACCTTGTTCCAATGCATAGCATTCCCCTGGGTTGATGTGGGTCGCCTGTGGTGACGTTCTAATTAAAGAGACTTGTTCAATAGAGGGCGGTGCTGCCGAGATTACACCTCTGGAACTCGCATTCATTAAAATCCACCTTCACAAAAGGAGTTGAATTCCTGCTAATAATTGGCTGTAAATGAAAACATTCGTCCAGTAGGCAAGTGGACATGTGGTGTTTTCCAGAAATAAAAAGGGAAGTACGCAGGATGGCAGGGCTGCTTCTGTTGAGATGTGTTTACATCCTTTCGTTTCTCTACAGAGCAATGATCTCTGTTTCCGCTAAAGGATTCTGCTCATTCTACAAGCGAGGATTTCTGTACTTCCATGAGTTGTTGTCAAACGCTCCAGCAAGCAGTGAGTCAACTTAACACATGTGGGAGACTGTGCAGCCTGTCACTATGTATTCAATTGGGTCCCGCATGCATAATTTGTGTTGTGCAAGGAGCTCTAGTATAGCTAGAACCTTGTCAAGCAGACGTTGTTAACAAATCCACTCGCTGCTGTTGCCTGTTATTACCTGTTTTGGAAGGTGTTGAGGCCCGCCGGGACACACTGGACCCTCCAATGTCCGTTCTGGTCGGGGTAAAGCACAAACTTGATTGGTGTCTCTACTTGGAGCTCCTTTTCCAGGGCAAACAGATGCTCCTTCCAAGGACACCCGCCCTGGCAGAACAGCAGCACCTGCCCACTGGGATCTACCTGGACACATGACAGGAGGGGGAAATTCTGTCATGTACTGTAGTGTCCAAACAAGTTTCTGAACATCAATATGCACTCATGGTAGACTTTCAGAGGTGATACAAGAGATTCAATTACAAAAAAACAAACAAAAGATGTTACTCAAGTGTTTGGTAATGGGGGCATTTTAATCTACACATAATGACAATGTGCATACTTAATTTTAATATGTTTGAATGGTCACATTTGCTTCTAAACATGGCTGACAGAACAATAAACATCTAAGATGTAAGCCAACCATTTGCTGTAAGAGGAAACAAATGATTTGACCATATATATATATATATATATATATATATATAGGGGTGACAGGGAAGTCCACAGGTTAGCTAAAGAGGACAATAATGTTATTTCGCACAAGAGTGCAGAGGCTATGATGTTGTATGCATAATTGGAACAAATTAAAAACGCTGAATTACAATTCTGGGAAGACAAATACTGTATGACGACTGTTTATTGATGTTTTGCAAGAAAGCTGGCACTAACAGTTTCTAATACCCTCGTCACACTAGAGGTGGAATGAGCCAGAATGCCACTGAATGAAAATTCCTGGTTTATTCCTAGATATTTGAAGTGCATTCAAAACATTCTGACTGCATTCTGAGCGCATTCCAAATATTAAGGCCCATTCTTTTGGCAGGCCAGAATGTTTTGAGCATGCTAAAAACTTTAAAGGTGGATTCGAAGTGGAAAAATATCCAACGGTATTTGAAAGGTATTTTAACTGCACTCTGATTACATTGTAAATATTGTTATGGTATTCTAACAGCATTCCAAATATTCTAATCACATTGGGAAAAAAAACGCAGCCAGGTGGCGCTGAAACATCACTATAAAGTGTCGCCTTTTTCACATCAATTCATACGCTAAGGCCGCTTAAACATCTTTGATGCGTTGCCAATTCACATGACATCATGTCGCCGAGGAAAAAAGGAACCAAGCTCCACCACCGGCTGCCGGCACATCGTGTCATGCCGCCAACTCCACCACCGGCTGCCACCGTGGACAGCACAGAGGTGCTGCAACCCAAGAAGCCCCTGAAGAGCCAGCTCCTATTTCTGATGATGCAACAGCTTGCAGCCAGACTTCGGGCAGCAATTGAATGCATTCGTACGCCGTTCGAAGTGCTGTCTAAATATTCTGACTGCATTCTAACAGTATTCTTAATATTCCCACTGTGTTCCAACTGCATTCAAGTCCAACGAGCAAGAATAATGCAAGACGGGTTCGAAACGTAAACTAAGTACTCAAACGGCATTCTTAGGAATTTCAAATCCTCTCCCAAATGTGGCGCAAGTTTTGAAACTTTTTCAATCCAGCTGGTTCTGCTTGATTCGTGCTTAGTGTGACGGGGGCTTACTATTTTGCTCCTGTGACATAACTAAATATGGCAGAATTTTGATGCAAAAGTTGAATTTGATGTAATTATATTTGTCCAAACGAATGTACCTTAAACTGAAGAAACAAGGAAGGTCTAATAATTTTTTCATTCACTGTATGTGTTGCCAAATCAATGTAATGTTCAAGAAGATAAGTTACACCCACAATGGCTGACTGAGGAGAAATTGACATCTCTGGTGAGTAGATATATTTCACTTTTATGCATTTTAATTTTGCCCATCATCCACAATCCTTATGTGAGACAAGAACACACGTCTCTCTCTTCTGTGCCTTCTAGAGATATAAAAGCAGCGTAAAAGATGCAGCTAATTAATGCACGTAATGGGACACACCCATTCTGCCTACAAAGCACACCTCCAAAAACACCTCCAAAAACCTCCATCACGTTTTATATACTTCACATTTCGCAGGCTATGTGATCACTGCAGGGACGGCCGCCGCTAGCATATAGCAAGCAAACTAGCCAGTGTGTGCAGTGTGAAGGGTAATGTAATCTAACATCATGTCTCATTGTTACTGATGCCTAGTGACCACAATACTACAAATTAACTTGTTTTGACTAATAATAGGCCATAGTCAACCACGAAACAGCCATCATCTGTTAATTCATTATTGTTTGAAAAACCGTGATATAGTGAAGGAGAGATATTCAAACAGCAAATAACGAGGGATGACTGTAACAATGTCGCTGTAGCTTCGCGAATATGCGGGTCACATTATGCAAATGTGGCGATACTGAAGGTTTTTTTCAGAGGGCTTTGTAAGCGGGAAAACTAGTGTCTCATTAGACGCATTCTTAGCTGCCTCTTTTTAAGCAGTTTTTATATCTTTAGAACACAGAAAAGATAAATATGCGTGTTCATGTCTCACATAAGGATTGTGGATGATGGGCAAAATAAAAAAAAAGTGCTGTTTTCCTTTAAAAGGTTTTATATTTTTTGTCATGTTATGAGATAAATTGATTTTGTACCTTGTGTCGCTGGTTGACGGCGTCTTCCACAATCTGGCGTGCTGGCAACCATGAGGACTTGTAGAAATCCAAACAGTCCAGAAACTCTTGCCCAACCATTGCCAGAGCCTTTTTGAAACCCTCCTGGTGACATGTAGAATTAACACATACAGTTAAGGCAATGAAAAAAGCTTGGTCCATCTTCTGTTTGATTGCAAAGTGTGACCAGTTTCTCTTGTAAACACAGAAAAAGAACAACTAGCTTAGTAACTAGTCCAGCATTAGGATTTCGATGAAATAAAATCAGCTTCTTCCTAGTCCTTTTCAGACATGGTGAATGTGCAAGTGTATGTTAAGCATGTTCACTATAAACTAACCCATTAACAAGTCTTTACCCTTTTTATTTATATTGAAAACAAGTCTGGCACCAATGCCATTCGTTGCTGAGAAACAAAGAAAAATGAAGGCATATAATACACTTGAACGTGTGCAATTCCCGCAACAGGCTTGCACTGCAGGGAACTGTGATGATCCCGAGCTTTAAAAAAGAATGAATGGAGGAAATGAGAATCCATTATTGTTTGTTGAGGATTTTTGCCAGGCAAATTTTTCAATGAAGTCCTGTATGATCTCGACATCGCTGCATGAGTTGCAGGTTATTGACGGAAACTGCCATAGCTACAATTAGAAATGTGTGAAATGAAATGGCACAAATGAAGTAGGCCACAATGGTCCACTGAGAGCGGGGCCAAAGAATGGAAAAATATCAGCTGACATAGTCCACATACACGCACAGGTAGAGTTGTGGCTATCTTGTGAGAGTCCGCGCAATAACACGTGCCGTTTCCCTGCTGGCATTCCCTGACTACGCTAATGAGGAAGCGGAAAGTCAAACTCTCTGGGTTATCTGAGTCCCAGTGGTTTAAAAAAAATAAATCCTGTGCGAGTGCACTACACAAACATTGATGATTGCAAGGGGTTTGTTCAACCAGGGTTGCTACAGATTTGACATTTCAAATTTCCACACTTTTTCCAGACTCACTAAATAGATGTGCAGAGCAACAATTTATCAATGAGTCAGTGATTAATCAATTATCCAATTAATCAACAACTTTGATTTTCAATTAATCGTTTTTTTATCCTCAGTTAAGCCTCTCAAATGTAAATTTTTTTTATTTTCTTAGTCATCCATGAAATCAGACCTTTTATCTTTGTGTTTTAGGCTAAACAAGATATTCATACACATCAGCTTTGACTTTGGACAACAGTGATTGACACTTCTGCCTCTTTTCTGATATGTTGTGGACCTAACCACTAAGTGTTTGTATTTGGTTTATGTTGATTTGGCCTGTCCAGGACCTAACCAATACCTTTATAGTTGCAGCACTAGTACCATGTAAATTAATTGTGGAATTAATTGTGTGTTTTCATTATTCTGAATATATATGACATTATGTCACCATATAATTTCCAGGAGATTAGGTAATGTAGCTCATACAAAGGGTTGGAGGAGGATAGGAGCAGAGGGCTGGTCATTCAATTTGTCAATCGTCCCAAATGTTTTCCAGGATGCATCGCACACTGTGTGCTCTCACACAAACATCTTAGCTGCCTTAGCAAACGCCCGACTTTATTTTTATTTTTTTTACTTCGTCCATCGACATATTGTGATTCGATTGCTGCCTCACGCTCATGTTTTTTCAAAACTAATTAATAAATGATAACTGTTTCATGGTTGGCTATGTCCAAAAAATGCATATTTAAGCAAATGTTACATATTCTTCGCCTAAAGCATAAAAATGTTCTAAATGACCTGTAGTCTACACTGCACACTCGGTGTCACTAGTAACGTGCACCAGACTTGATCGCCAAAAACAGGCTTTTATTATTTTATAATTATTTGTCTCACAACAGGAACAATAAAAACATAATAGTCATCATTATCATCATAACATGGGCTACTGTTGCAGCCGTACTCCATCTGAAACACAACTCTGCATCCCCTACATCACCTCCTGCCCACACACAAGCAATTCTTAAGTCTTATTTTCTCTGATTATAACTAATATCTTGGGTAATATGAGTGTGATGGTGACTATAAAAGGTGGTATTTCATGTTTGGAGGGCTCTAATAATGGTAAAAACCGTACAGTCACTCGCTTATCGTGGTTAATTGGTTCCAGACCCGACTGCAATAAGTACATTTCCGAAGTAGGATTCAATATTAATAAAGTGAATATTTTTTTAGTTAGAGCATAGAAAACCTGCTTATGACCTTTTAAAAATGTTTTTTTTAACATTGTCAGAGCCCTGTAAACATGAAATGACACCGCTATAGTCACCTTTATACTTGTATTACCCATTATAGTATATATGACAGACAATACTGTAATATGACATAAGTCACTGTTAACATTGGGAAAGTTCCAATGTATTTATCCTAAACGTAAGAATGTATTTGAAACTAAGTGCAAAATAAGCATGCAAAAACGTACCACTCCAACACAGAGTAATAGGCCATAGTCAACAAAGAAACAGTGATCAGAAATCTGCGATAGAGGGAGGGAGTGATATTCAAAGCGCGATGTAGCGAGGGACGGCTGACAGAGCTTTTTGGTGAATTGTTTAAAAAAACAATTTTACCTTCAAAGTTAGCTTAGCAGGTTGGAAAAAGATGCTTTTCTTTATTTTTCTAAAGTTGCTATGCCTCACACTTTGAAAACCATTGCTTTAGATCAGGGGTCGGGAACCTTTTTGGCTAAGAGAGCCATAAAAGCCACATATTTTAAAATGGATTTCCTTGAGAGCCATATAATATTTTTTAACATTGAGTACAAGTAAATGTGGGCATTTTTAAGGAGGACCTCTAAAGTTATTCTTTTTATTAACATTGTTACACTGAAGTAATCCAATAATAAATTACTTCTTACCATTAATGCGACTTCTGGTGCTATGTGCTTTTGCACCGTACTCCGTACTCCGTATCTTTTTCTTTTTCTTTTTCCAGAATTAGCGATCTGACTATTTGATTTAAGGAAGGGAAGTTCATGCGAATAGGCTACCGCGAATAGGCTACCGCATTATCCAGTGATAATCGAATTTTGGTGTTTGACCCGGAAAATATTGGAGACAGCTGGCACTGGCTCTGGCCACCCGCATTGTGGTAGAAAATGGATGGATGGACTAAAATGCATAACAAAGTTTTATATGTTGAGTGTTATTTTTAACACTGTGATTTCTGTAATGTACATTAAAAGGTCAGCGAACAAAAAAACAAAAATACATTTTTATCGTTTTAAGACGTTTGAGAGCCAGATGCAGGCATCAAAAGAGCCACATCTGGCTCCCGAGCCATAGGTTCCCTACCCCTGCTTTAGATGCTCACTGAGCTGAAGACTGAGTTTTGCTGACATCATGCATGATAATGGTTAGAATTCAAAATGTAGTTAGATTTTTCAGGAATATTTATCCTGAAAATTAGGGCAGAAATCGAATTATAAGACTTTTGGGGCTTTTGACATCCTCTGTAGTTGGAATATTGACACAGAATGGGATGACTGAGTTTTTGCTGAGCTTGAGTTTCTGACTGCCTATTTGTTATGCTGAGCTTATATGGCTTTTCTGTCACAAGATGGAATGATTTACACTACAAAGCACGTACACACCTCAGTGTCCTGACTCTTGCTGTTCCAGCGTGGATTCAGGTGGCTGACACGTGCGCTCAGCGTGGTGGTGATGGTGTATCGTGCCTCGCCGTCACACTGTGAAATGCCGTTGTCAATGGCATCCACCTCCTCCACAAATTTCTCGTAGAGCTTTGAGAAAAAAAAATGACAGAGGAGTGCTTACTTAATGAATCTGTAATGACACGGAAAATCTGCAGTTTTATGTTAATGCACGTTGTCTCCCTTTTCAACCCGGGTAAGCAGGAAGGGACGTTGGAATTAAGATTGTGCTTGAAAGCCATTAGGTCCAAATGCACTGGTAGTTACCGAGGGCTTAAGTGCAAGGCAAGCTCGTTAAACCAGAGAGGACTGCTGCTATTTCACAGTTAACTGCAAAAGGTTAGACTGGAAGCAATAGGAGAGCAGTGCAGAAATGGATGTATGAAGTAATAAAAGACTCTTCTCTGTGCATTCAAGGTCAGTCACCAAGCATTTGACATTTTACAATGAGGTAAAAGTCAAAGTGTGAAAAGAAGATGTTATTCCAGACAAGCATGGGAAGAACACATGAAACGTCAACAAATAATTGAGGTGTTTTTGAGGCGTTAAACAGACTGAAGATGATGTAAGTTAACAGTGAATATTTTTAGGGCGACAATAAGATTTGGCAAAGTGTACGCTGGGGCCTCATGCTGGCGGACCCCCGGTGTCCAAAATACACTGACTAGAACTGTGGTGCCCTCAGTTGGAAGCTGGCGCAGTGGAATTGTCACATTACCGATTAGATGCTCCTATTTCTGTTCGTTCTGCGCTGCCAACTGTCTGATGAAGGCAGAAAGAACATTTAGAAACGGTTTCCTTTTTCTGCATGCTGTGAGCATGTGTCTTTTGTTTTAAACATGTTTTTATTATTGTGGTTGTACTGCATCATAAAAAATGTGTTTCTAACATTTTGGTGACCTATTTATCTGCAGACAGGAAACCTACATTTTTAAGTGTTAAGATGGTCTGTCTTTCTTCCATTGTTAATTCCTTTTTTCTTGCCATTTTTGGAGCAACAACTTACTTTCTCCGGTACAATGCTGTTCAACTCATGTTCACTAGGGTATAGTACCACAGTGTGTTCCGAACACTGTTTTTATGCAGACAGAGGAGGTACTAAGTACTCCAGAACTTGGAAAACGTGTAGGAATTAGTTGCACCAACTTCCAAGGTTTGATCAATCCATTTCTGCAGAACAGCTTTAAATTGTTGACCCAATTTGCGGTCCGTGAAACAGGCCTTTTTGTATAATTCTGAAATACGGTACACATTATTTTTCAGTTTAGCACTTTTCTTTGCACCATTCCAAGCTATTCATTGGGCTTCAATGCCTTGAATTTCAGTAAATAACTGGAAAAATTGTGGTGTTCTAAAACTTGTATCACCATACCATAAGTGTATCTACTTATGGTCACCAGGTGTGTGGTCTGACAAACCAACGAAGTAGTTAACCTCCTGAAGTTTTTTTTTCCAATAATTAACCCCACAAGACGGCAGTTTCTGCATTTGAAGTATCGTGAGTAGTTTGCACTACTCAACTGTAGATGTGAAACTCATGCGTGTTATACTTGCCGTAGTGTTGTTTACAATTAACTCATCACCGGTATTCATGCTCACTGAGCAGTTTTCTCCTTACCACGACTACAACATTGGTTCTGTTGCTGCTGTGTTGTAGCAATATGCTTGTTAATAAAGGACCATGTGGCCAAAGAGGGCTACAAAGTTTTTCTTCCACTTTCTCAAATCCAAATCATTATTTAAGTTTCAAAATGATGCTGTTGATGTACTCTTAGCGGTTTAAGTAAATAAACAGCTTAGCTATAATTAGAGCACTACAACACTATTTAAACACATATTGGTACATCCATTTTTATTTATACAGACACAGCAGACACGTGTTATGTTGGACTCCATGTGGAATGGAAAATAAGATTGTTGAGTTGTTTTAGTGCGCAGCGCAAGCGAATCCGCAGCTATAGTGCCAAATGCGGTCATCTGGATCTCACTTTGTCATAGAGGACCTCCAGCTGCTTATCGTCGTCCTTCAGCTGCGTCAGCTGGGCCAGCAGCTGACGGCCAAAGTGGAGATAAACCAGGCCGGCTGAGCTGAGCTTGGTGACCCACGGCTTGTCTGGACACAGGCTGTGGAAGGTCTCTGCAAAAGTCCTGAAGTTTAAGAGGGAAGACAAGACAGATAACAAATGTACAATAAGTTGTGGACTTTAAAAGGCACTATTGTTTTATATAAAAAGGTCACAATGCAGCTTATCTGCGATGCACCAGTGCCATGTTTCCTGTCACATTACCTGACAGGAGCTTTTGTTAATTTAGGAGTTTTGTGACCAATTACATGTCCAGACTAACACGGACACTTTTACTGTTCATTAGAGTTGATATAGTAACCCTGCGTAGTGCAGGGCAGGACTTCCCGCTAGTATGTTTATGTTTACCCTTATAGCTCACCTTAAAGACTGTTTATCTTGCTTTAGTTGGCTTCCTTTCAGTATGCAATATATTAACACATTGGGCCTAAAATCACCCTAAAACCTGAAATCTGCCAAGGGTAACATTAGATTTTTTTTTACAGTAAAAATCTCTGTGTATTGAATCCTGCAGCTTACAATGCAAATAATAAAACGCACAATTCAAAAACGTACATAAAAATTTAACAAACAACAAAGTAAAATGTACTACATACTGTGTCTCATCCCAAGCTGAATAACATCATGGTATATCCAGAGGAACAACCCAGGCTGATGTAGGCCTTTCTAAATGGCCTCTAATGCTGTGACTGACTGATGCTTTTTGCTTTTTTCCACAAATAGGAAAGTGGTGTCATGATTTATTTACTTTCACTTTGAAAGTGGGTGCTTTTCCTTTTGTCCTGCCCTGAAAGTGAATAAATATGAGCAACAAACATGACGACACAATGCAAAATCATGGCGGATATTATTGATCTTTTTTTTTTTTTTTTTTTTACTTGACCCATTTAAACCATTCAAAGACTTGTATGCAGTTTGAAGTCTGCAGTTTCAACACGGGTTCAAACAAACTGTCTTGTGTGGCTGCCTCGTCATGAATTAATGATTACGGTAACATTCTCAACTATTAAAAAACCACTCTACCTCAACATACCACGCGTAATGTGTGTCTCAATGCTGGATTCTTACTGCTTTGAAAGTGAAATTCCATCACATAATTTCCAAAGTACAGCGGTACCTCAGTTAGCGTACAGTTTTCTTCGGTTTACATTAAAAATGTACGTAAAAATTGTGCCTCGGTTCGCATTCATTTCCCTGTTAGCATACAGTAAGGCACATGTCTTGTCCTGTTATTAATACGTGTGAGTCCAACGGTGTTTGTAACATATCATTATTACAAAAAAAGCCTGTTAGGATGCTCTGAACTGGAAAAACCATAACCCGAAGTCACTGTCTCCCAGCTCCATCGCCCGTCTATAACATCAGCATAACACAGTTACGCCACAACTCTCTGCTTTTCTTATCGATCACGTCTGCAAAATGGGAATGTTAATGGTTTAATTCATCTTGAACATGCACACAAATTACAGTGGAGCTCATCACATAACACAATTCTGCATGTCCAAGAAGGAGTAGGAAGAGGCAAACCAATCATCAGTTTCACATTAGTTGTAATACATTTGTTCAATGTACAACCAACTTTATCATGGTAAGAAATTGATCATAGCTGATGAAATACAGCTAAATGACAGAGACTCAGTTTGATGGTGAGTACGGACAAAGTACCCACTGAAAATGAAGAGTTTGGAGTCAAGACTGGTTACACATAGCATTGTACGTGCACAGTGGCTCAGGTGTCTTCTTCCTTGTACTTTATAAACATCAACTGCTTGTAACGTTTCTTGAAATCACTCATTTTAGTGCATTGTTTGAGTTCCTTACTTAATCCGTTCCACAACTTGATTTCACACACAGAAATGCTGAAGGTTTTTAGTGTTGTCCGTGCATATAAGTGTTTTAGGTTTAATTTGTCCCTAAGACCATATTTCTTCTCTTTTGTTGAGAAGAATTTTTTTTACATTTTGGGGTAAAATGTTATAGTTTGCTTTATGTATAATTTTATCTGTTTGATAGTTTACCAGATCTGCAAATTTTAATAATTGTGATTTTAGGAATGAAGGGTTTGTATGTTCCCTGTATGTTCCCTGCGGCATTATGGATCATCCTAACTGACCTTTTCTGTAGCATAGTTAATAAGTGTAGTGTACTTTTATAGTTGTTTACCCATATCTCCACACAACAAGTTAGATATGGTAATATCAAAGAGCAGTTGAGAGTATGGAGTGATTTTTGGTCTAGAACAAATTTAGCTTTATTCAGTATTGAGGTATTTCTAGCCACTTTATGTTGTATATTTTCAATGTAAGATATCTCCACAGCAGAATGCGGTTGTATCGTCTGCAAATAATACCAGTTTCAAGCCCGTTACAACTTTTCAAATGTTTATATATAGGGGAAACAGTTTTGGTCCCAGTATTGACCCTTGGGTACGCAGCACGATACCTTCAAACTCGCAGATGTGTATTCTCCTAGCTTCACATATTGCCCCCTGTCTGCTACGTAGCTTTTAACCCATTTCAAAGCTAATCCTCTGATTTCATATCTTCCTAGTTTTGTAATTGGGATGTTGTGATTCATTGTATCGAAGGCTTTAAATACTGCAGCTGCACACTGTGGTCTACAGCACTGCATAGCATAATTTCCTCAGTGATTTCGATTTGTGCCATGGAAGTTGAAATGTTAGTTCTGTATCCGCATTGGCTGTCCGCTAGTAATGAATTCTTACTAATAAATGTGTCCAGCCTATTGTTGAATAGCTTTTAAATGATTTTTTAAAAATTGGGGTAATAAGGAGACTGGTCGGTAGTTTGTAAATTGATATTTGTCTCCATTTTTGAAACCATTGTTAAACTACTTTAGCCGTTTTCATTTTGTTAGGAAATTTACCAGTCTGGAGTGATAAATTACCTATGTCAGCGGTTCTGCGATCTTTGGTATCTGGAATGTGGTATCTTTTACGGTATTGAGGTGTTGAGCCTTTCGGCTGCCATGTTCATATTATCATATCTAATATTTCCCTCTGTATAGTGAGGGTAATCAGCTTTCTTAGCACCATTCCTGATAATACTGTTTAGAATGCCCCATGTTGCACTGATATTGTTTTTATTCTTGTCTAATAACTGACTGTAATATTCTTTCTTACACACTCTCAAAATGTTTAACTTATTTTTATATATCTTATATGTTTTTCTGCTTCTTTAGTTTTTTGAATGTTAAATCTTCTATCTAATGTGTTTTTCTTCTTACGAGCATTTTGCAATCCTTTTGTCAACCACAGCTGATTCCTCTTTTTTTGCTTATTAGATACTACTCTCAGTCGGCAGTGTTTATCGTAGTACTTCATATAAATGTTAAGAAAGATTTTATATGCCTCACTTATATCATTCTCACTATAAACGCACTCCCATCTTTGTTTATCTAGATCTTTCTTAAAGGCGCTAATACGTTCCTCTGTATTTGATCTTTTGAAGGTCCTGATATCTTCCATCTTTCCCTTTTAATAGTTTTCATTATAGATTATGAACACTGGAAGATGATCACTTAATTAGCAGCCCACTAGTTGCATTGTTATTAAAAAAGAATATATTATCAATTAATGCTGCGCAATGATCTGTAATCCTACTTGGCCTGGTGATTTTAGGATATAGACTGAAACTGTGCATTGTATTTATAAAGTCGTCTATTGAAATCTCCACATACAAAAATTGTTTTTTGACTGATATCTGTAAATGTTTCTTTGATCCAGTCATCGAATGTTTCAATACTTCATTTAGATGTCTTATATATACACACACAACTTATTAATACATGTTTGCTTTTTTCTTTACTAATTTCAATGGTTAAGCATTCTAAAATGTTATCAATAGCCAATGACATGTTCTTTAGTTCAGATGTTTATCTACATACACGGCCACTCCTCCTCCACTTTTGTTGTTCCTATTGACGTGGTTCATGTCATAACCTTCTAGCTCAAAGTCCATGCCCTTGTCAGCGTCGATTAAAGTTTCTGAGATTGCTATTATTTTGAAGGGTTCCTTAAATTCACTCAAGTATTGTCTGATGTTGTTATAATTTGCATAAATACTTCTGCTATTGATGTGAATGATGGACAACTTGTTGTCTATATGAAGGTTATTATTGAATTGTTCCTCTGTGTAGTAACTGCAGTCATTTCTGATATGTGAAAAGAAGTTTATATGCGGATCAATATCGTTCTCCAGTTTCAGTTGTTTATAGTATGAATTTGGCAGTTCTTCTCCACGTATATTGACCAGCAACCATTATCATGGGGTCTCTTTACGTAGATGTCTAGCTCTTGTTGCTATGTCCGCATTGTTTTTGGTCAGGTGTTGATTAAGGTACCTGTTTGTTCCCTATAGCATCTTACCTTGTCTCAATAGTTTGTGTTTAAATTTTTTGTTGTTGAACCTCATGATAATGGCTGCTGGTTTGCTTTTGTCTTTCTGAGGGAGAGTGTGACAGGCTTCTATATTATCCTTTTGTATGTTAATGCCCTTGTCCTGCAGAAAGTCTACTATTTGCTGTTCAATTGAATTCAAATCCTGATTTCCATAAAATGATCCTTCCCCCCTAGGTATTACTGCAGCAGCAAAAGACCGGGGTCGTGTTGGCAATCCAGTAACAATCACATTGTTCATGCGGGTATATTGTTCGAGGTCAGACAGACAATCTACTTTCTAGTTTTGCAATAATTATATATTTCGCTTCATTTTGTCTTTTTAATTTCTTGATCTCCTTAATCATGTCGATTAGTTTGTCTTGTTTACTTGTCATGTCTTCCATTCGATGGCTCATCAACTCCACTGACTTTCTTAGCTCTTCATTTGACCTTTTTAATTCTTCCATGTCAAAATAACCCACAATGGAGCCAAAAAAAAAGTTGCAAGTGGCAGCATTTTGACACAGGTGAGCAACGCTATTGAACTCCAAAATTAACTCCTAGCAAAACACGGAGGTGGTGTCCGTGTGGATCTCTGCTCGACAGTCGTCGCTGCCTCATTGCTGTCTTTGTCAACAACCAAGTCTTCAATCAAGGTAAAAGTGATGTTATAAGCTCAATTATCCATTTCATTCGTCATTTATATGCATTTGTAATTGTTTTCTGCGTGTAAAAAAGTGTTTTGTGTGAACATTTTTGGGTGCCCGGAACGGCGTAGGTAATTGGATTTGCATTATTTCTTATATTCTTATTCTTCTTTTTCCTCACATCTCTTTACACTTTACACCACTTCTTGGGGTTAGTCTTTTTTTTGTTGTTTTTTTTACGTCAGGCTATGTCCACAACAACATGGGTTTTTCAAAATGCATATATTTCTCTATTGCTTTTGGAAATCTCCAGCCTGGGTGAAGAGTTTGTTTTGTTTTTGTTTTTTTAAACACAGGCTTCGGTGTTTGTGTACAGATGGGTAACATTGAGCTTTTTTGGCTAGTGTCATAAGAAATACATTATGTCATGTGTTCAAACCTTATTTAACAAAATACATTTCAAAATTACAGTATAAAACAAAAGTAGCCTGTATTTTTATTTTTATTTTTTTTTTTTTTATTAGGCATTATTGTGAATATTTTGAGATCATTCAAACCTGAAATAAAAGCTTTTTGTTCCGGTGATCAAGTCTGTGTGTCTCACCGAACATTACAGTAACATCACTGACACATAGTGACCAGTGTAGAATACTACATTTCAACAACATCATTGAATGTGTCTTTTATATACAGTACCTTATATTTGTATTTGTTTAGTGCTTTTGGTCATTTATATGGCTGAAAATGCTTAATTTAGGCAAAAAATATGTAACATTTGCCTAAATATATTAAATATACATGTTTTGACTAGGGCTGTCAATCAATTAAAATATTTAATTGCGATTAATCCCATTTTGTCCACAGTTAACACATAATTAATCACATTCAATCGCAGATGAAAAAAGTTTTTATAATAAGTAGGGATGTAAATCTCTTTGCGGTAAACAATTCGATATGCAACTACAACGATAACTATCAAATTGTTTTATTTTATTCAAAAAAATCATATACAGTTAGATTTGATGACCTTATTGAGTGCTAATGTGCATATTTGTGGTATATAAACTCTTTGGAAAAAAAGTCCAGGCTGTACCTGTCTTTTTTTTGTTATTTTAATTTTATGTCAATAAAAAATAAATAAATAAATAACGGCAGTGCTTCAGTACCGTCCCGCTTCTCTCTGGCAAGTCGACGACGACGTATCCATCCATCCATCTTCTATGCCGGTTCTCCTCATTAGGGACGTAGTCCGTGACAATTACAATCACAGCAACAGTAGATACAAATAACTTTGGCTTGTTGTGAGAGCCATCTGCCAGGACTTTGAAGCAAAATTTACCAATCAAAATACCCCTTTTCTTCCTCCATTTCTGCTCAATATTTGCTGCAGCTTGTAGCTACACATGAAAACTACGGCGTCGTGGACTCACTTTGGCTTTTATGGCTTTTACTGGTCACGGACTTATATAAGAAGTGTCTCACAAAAAAGGGCACAAGGGCAGCACAGCAATACATGCAAAGCCACACTATGTTCGTCATCATGCTCAATGAGAAAACTGTGCCTAGTAAGAGAAATGTTGATTTTTCTATTCAAATGCTAAATGTTGTGTGATTCAATCAGGAGATGTGTGTTTAGTTTACTTCTTTATTGTCAACATTGTCCTCAACCTCGTCCGCATCATTGTCTCTCTCTTTCCGCTGATTACGTCACTACTACTATCCATCCATCCATCTTCTATACCGCTTCTCCTCTTTAGGGTCGCGGGGGTATGCTGGAGCTTATCCCAGCTGACTTCGGACGACAGGCAGGGTACACCCTGGACTGGTCGCCAGCCAATCGCAGGGCACATATAGACAAACCATCATTCACACTCACATTCATACCTATGGACAATTTAGAGTCGCCAATTAACCTAACATGCATGTTTTTGGAATGTGGGAGGAAACCGGAGTACCCGGAGAAAACCCACGAACACACGGGGAGAACATGCGAACAGAAATGCCCAGGGGAGAATGGAACCCAGGTCTTCCCGATCTCCAGACTGTTACTGTGTTGGCCAACATGCTAACCACTAGACCACCGTGTGGCCCAGTACTACTATATTACACTAAATATTTACTTTTTATTATTTTTCTGAAAAGATTTGATCTAACTTGGGAGACATGAGATGTGTTTTTTGAATGAGTTTAAATAGTGTCCCTGTTTGTCAGACAACTAAAATAAAATCTTGTTTACTAAAATAAAATCCTGTTTATAATTACAGTATGTCGCGCAGTTGTACTACTTCTACAGCGATATGCTGCAAAATATAACATTTTTAGTTTTTGGTTCACCCTATTGCTGTATATGATTGGTATTGTGAGCATGTATCGTGAATCGTATCGTAAGGTATCCTGAGATTCCCAGCCCTAATTATGTTTATGAAATCATTAAAGCTGTTATTTAATCAATTTTACTTTTATTCTGCCTATTTTGTTTTAAAGTTACTCTTTTTTGTGTGTTTTTTTTATTTATTATACACATAGACATACACACAGACACACACACACTCCTATCTTTCTCTCTCCAATACAGCACAATTACTATTATTTATCACTATTGTGAATTTCTTTCCTTTCATATTTGATAAAAAGTCTTTGCCAGTATACAGCCCCCTTCTCATTTAGTGACCAATCTACCGACATCGCACAACTCTCCCTTCCTCTTGTACAACATTGTTACTTGTCCTATGTTTTCACCCATTCACCCATTCACCCATGATCCAACTATGTTCTGTTCTATCTTTATTATTATTATTACTAACTCTTCATTCCTGCGAGTTCATTGTCATTATGTTCTGTTATGTCTATTTGACAATTATATTACCATATTGTTACATCATTTATAATTTTCCTATGTAATAACTGGTAAAATGAAATGAAATACAGTAAGTGAATAAATGTATTGCAATTGATGCGAAACGGACGAGGGGTAGAAATAAATAAGCTTTGCTTTTTCCTACTCCTTTTGGACATGTGAAAATGCCAATTGTACTATGTGATGTATTTCACTGTAACTTGTATGCATGCTCAAATTAAACCATTACCATAATTATTGTGTTCTATAACCCCCTCACATATGTAAATATGCACTTTAAGTGTCCATCGGTGCTGTAAATACACACTCCCATTTTTGCAAATAAAAAAAAAAAGCTGTGTATTCAAAAGCTAAACAGTTTTATGTTTAGCATTTTGTTCCCTTACTGTACTGAAAATGAACTGAACCGTGACCTTAAAACCAAAGTATACCGAACCGTGATTGTACCGTACCTTTACACCCTTACAGTGATTACACTCTTCCTCGCCAGAACGGTTATTCGTCTGGGGAGGACGATCAATAGAAAACTTACAATCCTACCTGTTTGTGTTTTTTTTAAATAGCATTGATGTGAAGAGTTTTTAGGGCCAGAGACATAACCTAATATGTAATGTCAAATAGCTTAAGGCATAATAAATACCTGTAAAAATACCTAATAATACATCTTCAAGTGTTTGCATAATGTACATAAAATTGACCCAACGTCAAATCAATGACATCAATATTTACCATTGCTCGCTTAATATCAAATCCAATTCAAATGTCCAACCCTGGTTCTAAATCCTGATATCTGATGTGCATTACTGGATGCGTATCAGTTGTCAATAGCAATAACTGGAGGTGCCCATAAATAGTCCATTAAGCTCCCCTGCCTTCGCATCGAGTAGCAGTGGAGAGATAGCAGGTTGCAGCGTGTTTGCGAGCATGCATGCACAAATAAAACGCCATTCTCAGGGCCACGTGCACAGATGGGGGGTGGGCTATGGTGGCACCGAGCCACTGCTGGTCATTTAATTGAGGCTTAATTGGAAGGCGTGCGCTGCGGCACAGCAGATAAGAAGAGGCTGGCGAATGAATGAGTGACATGTGAGGGAGGCGGGGGGTAATCAGGGCCATTAAGAGGGGCCTAATTGGCCAAGCTGGGCATCTCTGTGCTCATTAACAAGTGAGAGGAAAATTGAACTGAAAAGTGAAGAATAAAAAAAGATGCTAACAGAAAAAGAGGCCAGTGAAGACTGTAAGGATCTGGAGTGTCATATCCTCTTTCATTCAGAAAATGAATGGATGGAAATGGTGGTGAATTTGGACTTTATTGTGGTTAGGAGACAATGTCCATCTTTGGAACCCACAAAGTGGTACAATCCACAGTTTAACCAAATATTACAGAAGAATGCGTTGCAAAAGTCAAACAAAACGCCGTCGTTCAGACCAAAAGTCAGGAGACTTCAGCTCAGTGCGCATCTAAACTTTTACACGTGCACGGCTCAGATCAAGGGTACCCTTTGCTGTCTTCAACTTCACTTGAGTAGTATTTGAAATTGTCCCTATCACTCTGAGGTTTATAGAGTGAGGAAGCTTACCAAACCATAAATTAAGCCTGTTCATGTTTTTATTTTGCGCTAGCACGGCTACGTTGTAAAAAAGTGTCTATATTTGGACATTGAAGTGTTACATGTAAAGCATGTTACTTTTGTTGTGAAATTAACAATATTTTCTCTGATAATTTTGTCATGATTTCTACTTAGAATTAAAGAATGATGTCTGAAATTCGTTTCTAATGTGTTTTATTCAAATATTCTCAGTGTAAAAAAAAAAAATAACCGTTGTGTAATCATTAGTGACACGTACATAACCTTCGTGTCCGGCTGCCGATGAAATTTTGAAGAACATAATTCCATGGAAAAACAAACCCCATGATGATTAAAATGGTATATATTCATGGAATCATTACTCAACTCTGCAACTAAAATGATTTTTTGTGTATAAAAAAGAGTAAAACAAGACTTTTTTGAACAAAAGTCTAACACACCCAAATTTCGTGTCCGGCCCGGTATGTACGTGCACTTGGAGCTCACAGCGTAAATTGCGTATTGCTAGTAAATATTGAATTAGAAAATAAAAAGTGCCCTCTTGGGCCAAACAAAACTTGTATCCTTCCGCCGGTTATTTGCCAAATACGCGTTCAGCAGGGCAATTTGTCGTCGTGTCCGCCATTTTGTGTCAGCGTTATGTACGTTCAGTCACGATTTCGGAGAAGCAGTATCATTGAATTCGAAGAGCAATCGGCAGTTTAACAACCATTGTCAAGTCTAAGGTAAGAATTTTTCATTTTTATATATATTGGGGAAGATCTTTATGCACTTTGAAATGATTTTTTTCGTCGGGTGAGTTACAAATTTTGTGTTTATCAAGCAGTGTAACTCGTTTTGACAGCCGTTGTTTTGACCTCTCGTAGGTAGCCGTAAACACAAATTACTAATTACCATAACAGCAGTGTTAAATGTGGATATACAGGTTTAAGTTTATTTTCTTCGCTTTATATTTTTTCAAACCTGTAGAAATATGCATGAAAATTTTAAGTGTTATCTGTTCAAAGTTACCAGAGTCCCAGAGAAAAGATGTGCGGAGAAAGTATGGTGGTTGAGAATGGTAAATCTTTCCATGTAATGTAAATAATCCGGTGTCTGCATTTGTTTTTTCGCAATATGTTTACAGTATTTGCACTATATGTAAGTTTGTGGTTGCATATTTGTTACATTTACTTAAATTTTGCTATACAGTTCTATTTACCTACAAAAGATTAATTTCTAGAGAGATGTAAGGCATAGTGGACACCGAGTTATGTACATTACAGTTTGTGATGAGTGGCATTTCATGCAAATATATAGAAGTTGGGTTGTTTAAGTTGAAAAAACTACATTCTGCATGTGTGTTGTATTGTTCTATGTAACATAAAACAGTAGTGGGGTAATGTGTTCACAGATTACAGAATGGCAAGGAAGTTTGCATGCCACTATGGAAGATGTAATGTCCATAACTCGGTGTCCGCATTTGATTTTTGCCATATTTTCAGAGCTTTAACTCAAGATCTAGATTTGTCACTTGTTTTTATTTACTTTATGATACTCTCTCAAATATAAGTTACTTTTCTGACAAAAGTCAAATCTATGCAGAGATAACAGCATAAAGTGGACACAGAGTGATATACTTTACATTTAAGAAACAGTGAAGTACGGAGGGTTGCTATGGGAAATGGAAGATGTCTTGAGCTCTGGTATGTTGGGTGTGTGTTTTACAATGTTTGAAGTTTGTGTTGATAACATTACCAAGGTCTATCCACAAGTTTGAAATGTTACCCAAAATGTAACACTTGTATTGTACTTTATTAATCCCACAGCAGGGAAATTGGGTACCCTTGATCTGAGCCATGCACATATTCTTTACCTTTTGTTTATTAAAAACATGAAAACCAACACAATGCAGGTCAGGATTCATCTTGCAACATTTATTTATTCCTTTTAATCAGGGGTGCACGATAATTATTGTACCGATATTAGGAATTATGACATCATACTGTTATATCGATAAATCTGAAAACATAGCTACAATAACCAATAAAAAAAGATATATGAGATTACCCATACGGTCTTTTAGGTGTGTTAGGCTCAGCCAGTTAAGCGCTCCTTTTCTGTGACGTGCTCCAAACGGCCTGTCGTACCCTGAGCTCACAGAGTAAACAAACATGGCACCGATCATGTGGGACTTGTCACTTTTTCAGAGGAAGACATCTAGCCAAATGTTCTGTAAACATTCCACGATGAGGGGAAAAAAAAAAAAAAAAACAAAACATCGAGCTTCAACACATCAAACCTTATCAGCCACATGAAACGCCAGCATGCTATAATGCCCAACGTTTGAAAAGTGCAAACAGAGACGCCCCGAGGGCTAAAGCGATCTGTGCGTTTATTATGGAAAGGTTGGTGCTGGATGACCAGCCCTTTCCCATCATTGAAGATACTGGTCACCACATTCATTTTATGACACGTCTTTAACTGAGCGAGCGAACTGTGGGTTTTGATTTTGTGGATTCTTTTGGAATCTTTCTACCAATTGCTTTTAGAAAATGTGATGTTTATCATATGTAACTGGTGGGGAGCAATCGCATTAACTATATGACATGTCTTTATTTGAGGAAGCGAGCTGTAGGTTTTGATTTTCTGCATTATTTTGGAGTCTTGCCACCAACTGCTTTTAGAAAATGTGATGTTTATCATATGTAACTGGTGAGGAACAATTGCATTAATTATATGACACATCTTTGAGCGAGCGAGCTGTAGGCTTTGATTTTGTGGACTATTATGGCATCTTTTTACAAACTGCTTTTAGAAAATGTGACATTTATCATATGTAACTGGTGAGGAGCAATCACATTAATTATTGTATTGTATTGTATTGTATGTACTTTATTTATCCCACAGCGGGGAAATTTACTTGTTACAGCAGCAAGACAAGTAAAGAGAACAGTGTAAAGAAAGCATAGTGTCTACAACATGGTTCAGGTGGTGCAGGTGTTGTAGAGCCTGACAGCGGTCGGTATGAAGGACCTGCGGAACCTCTCCTTCTTACACCGTGGGTGTAACAGTCTGGTGCTGAAGGAGCTGCTCAGGGAAACAACAGTGTCATGTAGCGGGTGAGAGGTGTTGTTCATGATGGATGTCAGCTTAGCCAACATCCTTCTCTCCCCCACTTCCTCCACGGAGTCCAGAGGACCGTCCAGGACAGAGCTAGCTCGCCTGATCAGTCTATTTATCCTGCTCCTGTCCCTGTCCGTGCTGCCCCCTCTCCAGCAGCCCACAGCATAGAAGATGGCTGAGGCCACCACAGAGTCATAAAAGGTCCGTAAAAGAGTCCTGCACACACCAAAGGACCTCAGTCTCCTCAGCAGGTGAAGGCGACTCTGGCCCTTCTTGTAGAGGGCGTGGGTGTTGACGGACCAGTCCAGCTTGTTGTTAAGGTGAACACCCAGGAATTTGTAGCTGTCTACCAACTCTATGTCCGCTCCCTGGATGTTCACCGGTGTAAAGTGAGATGTTTTCCTCTGGAAGTTAATGATCATCTCCTTTGTCTTGCTGGTGTTGAGCTGCAGCTGGTTAAGCTCACTCCAGCTGACAAAGTCCCTGATGACCGTCCTGTTTATTATTATTATTTATTATATGACACATCCTTATTTGAGGGAGTGTGCTGTAGGTTTTGATTTTGGGGATGATTTTCCTTCACACTGCGCAGGTGTGCCAAACCCAAAACAATAATAAATAATCATGTTGGGCGCCCCGCCTTTTTATTTTTTAAGAATTACCTATTTTTTGGGCCCCCTGGAAGTCAGGGGACCTTGGAATTGTCCTAACTTCTCCCCTTTATACGGCACCGGTGGTCGATTATCGGTATCGGAATTGGCAGCATAAAATGCTGATCGGAGCATCCCTAGCAACAGGTGATTACAGTATATGACAATTACAATTATATGACACGTCCTGAGGGAGCATGCCGTAGGTTTTCATTTTGTGGATTATTTTGGAATCTTTCTACCAATTTAATTTTACAAAATGTGACATTTAGCATTTGTAAATGGCGAGAACTTAGCGCATAAATTGTATAAAACATCTTTACTCAAATGAGCTTGCCACACGTTTTGACTGTGGATTATTTTGGAGAATTGGTATTGCTTTTAGAAATGCTTTAGAAAATGTGCCATTAACATATGTAACTGGCGAGAAGCATTCACACAAGGGTAGGATTAAATAAGCTTTGCTTCTTGAATTGTGAATTGTGTTATGTGATGAGCTCCACTGTAATTGTGTGCATGTTCAAGATAAATTAAACCATTACCACATGTTCATCTAAGCGAACATGCTGCGGGTTTGACTTTGTGGATTACTTTGGAGTTTTTCAACTAATATATTTAAGAAAATGTGACAGCTTTTATCTGTACTGTACTAACTGATGAGAAGTCATCACATTAATTATATGGCGCGTCTTTATTTCAGCAAATGTGCTGTCGGGTTTGATTTTGTGGATTAGGGGACACACATTGCAGGGTCACAGAATGGATTGTGCTTGAGTGTATTTACATTTCTATGAGTTATTAGCTTAACTGTCATCTCCATCTGTTTGACTGTAACTGAATTTCTCCGATAAAAACTTCACAAACACCGCAGCCTACTTAGACCCTTCACAACCATCTTGCTCCTCCATCGGCGCAAACGTGAGCGACACACATTCCCCTGTGGCCCCTGGCGGTGTCGTGGCAGCCTGTGTGCCTCGTGAACACACAGCGGGGCAGACAATCAATAGAAGAGCACTAATTATCACCAGCCACCTGCCAGGAAAAGGGACCCAGTATGTCTTTATCATATGCTTGGTGAGAGTGGAAGAAAAGAAAATCGATGGCTAATTATTATCAGTGTGCCAAGCTGACCGCTCACCTGTGACAGGCTGATGACTATGCGAGTGAATGCTATCATTCTGTTGGGAAAATTATAGCAAAAATACAGCCGCCGTTTCAGGCTACCTGCAATTAGGGAACTGTGGGAGCCATGGAAAAGCGTTTAACATTAATAGCACAGCACTGAGGGAAATATTTTGAAAAAGAGCATATTCAATAGATTGAAGTCTAACCGGGTTCATGCATCTAAAAAACTGAAAATCGGTGTTATGTATGGGTGTAACAGCACCATAATGACGGCTCAGTGCATACCTCGGTTTCAAGGTGACGGCTCAGTTCGTTTTTGATACAGTAAGGGAACAAATTGCAAACAAAAACTGCCTAGCTTTTGTGTGAAGAGCTTAATTGATTTTTAAAATGACGCATACAGTAGAAAGCATGTATAATAATACCTCATTTATCGTGGTTAATTGGTTCCAACCAGACTGCGATAAGTGACTTTCCGAGAAGCAGGATTCCCTTTTTTAATAAATGGAATATTTTCGTATTTACGTTAAAGAATAGAAAAAACCCGTTTACAACCTTCTTAATACGGTTTCATTATTTGAGCACTCTTTGAGCACACTTGACATGAAATAACACCCTTATCGCCTCCGTAACACTCATATTACCCAATATAGTGGACATAATAGAAAATAAGACATAATATAGATTCACAGTTTAAAATTGGGAGAGTTCCTTCTTCTTGTTCATTTTTTACTACTGGTTTAATACTTCCTGTGGTGGCTATTGTCTCATCAATGTAACATAATGTAACATTATTGACACCTAGTGACCAATCAAAAATTTTGAAAAAGTAATTTATTGAAAACAACAATTAAATAGGCTGTTTATCAGCTGATCAAAAGTTTAAGACCACAGGCTAAAAATTGCTGCTCAAAATTGTCATTTTCTGTCAGGCATTCACACTGTCATGCCCTCCTGATGGCTAAAGCTAAGAAGCTTTCTCTTTTTGAACGTGGTCGGATTGTCGAGCTGAATAAGCAAGGTCTCTCACAGTCATTCTACATTTTTTGAAAGATCCTGAGCATTATGGAACAAAAAAGTCAAGTGGTAGACCCAAAAAAAAAAAAATCACACATGCGCTGAGCCAGAGGATCCAATTGGCTGTCCATCAAGACACAGGGCGGTCTTCTACCCACATTAAGGCCCTTACTGGTGCCGACTGCAGCGCAATAACCATCAGACGGCATCTGCGGGAAAAGGCTTTAAAAATTCAAATTCGAATTCAAAGACCTTGAATCCTTCAACGCCACAAAACTGCCCGTTTAGACTTTGCCATGGAGCATCAAACATGGGACATTGAAAGGTGGAAAAAAGTTTTATTCTCTGATGAGAAAAAATGTAACCTTGACGGTCCAGATGGCTTCCAACGTTACTGGCATGACAAGGAGATCCCACCTGAGATGTTTTCTACCCGGCACAGTGGAGGGGGGTCCATCATGGTCTGGGGTGCTTTTTCCATTCAGTGGAACACTGGAGCTTCAGGTGGTGCGGGGTCGTCAAACGGCGGATGCTTACGTGCAGATGTTGCAGCGGGCATCCCTCATGACTGAGGGCCCTCGTCTGTGTGGTAACAGCTGGGTTTTTCAACAGGACAACGCTGCAGTTCACAATGCTCGCTTGACCAAGGACTTCTTCAGGGAGAATAACATCACTCTTTTGGACCATCCTGCATGTTCCCCTCATTTAAATCCCATAGAGAACATTTGGGGATGGATGGCAAGGGAAGTTTATAAAAATGGCCATCAGTTCCAGACAGTTGATGCCCTTCGTGAAGCCATCTTCACCACTTGGAGCAATGTTCCCACTAGCCTCCTGGAAACACTCACATCAAGCATGCCCAAAACAATTTTGGAAGTGATTAACAAGAACGGTGGAGCTACTCATTACTGAGTCCTACTGAGAACATTTTTTGTTCTGGTTTGGAGAGTTTTCTGTTATTTTTTTGAGCGATGGTCTTAAACTTTTTATCAGCTGATAAACAGCCAATTTCAGTTTAATTGTTGTTTTCAATAAATTACTTTTTCAAAATGCTTTTTGTCTCACTCCCCCTTCTTGTTTTTGCATATTGTAGCTCTACTTAAAACCTCATTAAGTTCCAAATGTGCAAAATGCAAATTCTAGCAATTTTTCAACTGGTCTTAAGATTTTGATCAGGAGAGTGTGTGTGTGTGTGTGTGTGTATGTGTGTGTATATATATATATATATATATATATATATATATATATATATATATATATATATATATATATATATATTGCTAAACAAAATAAACGGAACACTAAAATAACACATCATAGATGTGAATTAATGAAATATTCTTATTAAATACTTTTGTCTTTACATAGTTGAATGTGCTGGCAACAAAATCACACAAAAATTATCAAAGGAAATCAAATTTATTAACCCATGGAGGTCTGGGTTTGGAGTAATGCTCAAAATTGAAGTGGAAAAACACACCACCTGTTGTCTACTCCATTTGCTCAACAGATTGTGAAAATTATTGTCAATCTGTGTTGCTTTCTAAGTGGACAGTTTGAATAATGGCGCAGCACTTTTGACTGAGTGTGAATTGAGTGTTGAGTGTCCCCCTTTTTTTTAGCAGTATATATATACACATTATGCATGTATGTATGTATCTATACACACACACACACACACACACACACACACACACACAAATACAGTATATACATTGTGTTATTGGTTGAAGTGTAACATTAATATAGTTGGAGGTTGTAGCCCTGTTCCCCAGCTCTACTGAACAATGGCGACACACTGCTTTCGTCTTTTCCACTTTTATTTCACCGGAAAGGCCAAGTGTTCCAAAACAGGAGACTTAAACGACAGAAGAGGGTTTTCAAGCTCTGGCTTCTCTTTGGCACTATCGCCAGCCAAAGCTATACAGCCTGGACCGACAGGCTTCATTTGAACACCATCTTCTACTTTGACAGCTCAACATCTATTCCCAAAATTTGGAATCAATTTGGAAATTGTACATCAAGTTTTCTGACATGGCTTCTCCCACCGGGCGAATAACCTGGAACCACAGCTTGCTGTCCCTCTCCAGCTACTCTTACATCACTGCATCGTACCTCTGATGATGATCGTAGCGATGCCTCTTCGGGTCAAACTCTCCTCCCACATCTACAACAATATCACAGTCTGCCAGCAGTGCGGGGTCCCTGGTCCGTACAATCTCTGCATCCTGTCCAAGGAATGAAAGGGAAAGTGTAATTATCAAGCAAAGGGTGGTCAAGAGGGACACGATGACATCTAATTCATTCAAATGTTGTTTTTTGGGTTCCGTAAACCATCTCAGTCTAAGAGGTATCTCATAAAATGAAATCCCTTCACTGTTGAATGTGGAGGCCTACTTGGCCTAATTGGACCCAAAGGAGGCAGAGTTTGACCTTTAACAAGCCAAATCAATCATTCGGTAACCTTGTATGTTCACTGAACACTTCTTAGGGCACGCTTGCAGAAGCTAATGAACAAACTATCAAAAATTGAGCCTTTACAAACTGTGAAAGAGATATTCATTTAACAATACAGAACAAGTATAATAGCCATATTGTTCTCTCTCTGTGTCAATCAAAACCAAGCTTTATTAACAATATATAGGGTGCATTTGTGATATAGCAATGGTACTAGATCTAATTCCCAAGCAGGGGTAACATTTAATGTGCTGCAAATGTCCTTATGCAATATGCAACCACAAATGTGGAATAGACTGTCCCAGGGAGGCTTGAATCATCATTATGAGGTTAATTATGACACCATAGTAAAACAAGATGTGTTTGTCATGCAGCATCTTAAACACAGGTCGTAATATTAGTAATTTATGGGAGCTTTGTGGGAGCATTGCTTTTCATTTTGGAGTCTTTAACAAATAGGCAGCCATTGTTTAGCAATGTCTTTATAAGAGCGCCCCCCAGTGGCTTACTGTATAATAAGACACGTTAAGACCATGGAGTGAAAGGTATAATCTTAACTCATCCATGATAATCACCTACATACTCAATGTATATCAACGCCTTAAATCATCCATGATAATAAACTCACTTGAGCATATATTATAATGACTAATTAGTACAACGGCGACATTAAGTTCTACCCACCTTATATTCAGGTAACTGACGGAGGAAGAAGCAGGCCAGAACCTCGTCGCAGTGAAAGGTTCCATTGTGGGTTCCTATCTTCTTGTTGGCCATTCTCTCTTCGGTACACAGCCTCTTGGCTTCACTTGACATGTGTCGTTGCCTCCCTGTGACGTGCAGGTGAAATGTTACACGCTGACAACTGTAGCCGGACTGCGACTTACGCAGTGTAGCCACACAAGTGTGGTTGTGCTTTGGGTTGACAAAATATTTTGTTCGGGCTAAAGTCGCTGCGAACATGCACAGATGCCTCATTCAAGCGGGAAATGAATAATGCAGCAGCAAGCGGGCGAGGACGCACTTAACTGTAGGACCGGATGTGGTGCGTCTCTATTGCCGGTCCGCGGAAACAGATAGCTGTTTTGAATCCGGTTCGTAGCAGGGACATTACGTTACTGTACACATTATTTTTTTATACGGAATAATGCGACACGTGAAGCTCAAAGACTGACGACATATTATTTTAGATTATTATAGAGTTTTTAACAAAGACATAAAGAAAAATGCACCTTTGAAATCTCGCAAAATCATTAAATGATCTTCAAAAATGTCCAAGTAAAAAGTATTGCTATCAGTATGAGTAATACTGGCCCTGTATCTGTAATTACAAACATGCAGTATCGCCAACCCTTCGCATTGGACCAATGCAGTAAAAGTACCACCTCCAACCGGCAGATGGTGGCAGAAGGTCGATTGGGCTCCTGTTATGTACTGTAGCGTCTTGCTTTTATAGTCCTACTATACAATACAGTACTACGGCATTGAGTTTGACCTAATAAATAATGTAATATACCGAATCGTGATGTAAAGGAGATTTTATGATTTAATTAATCATTTTAACAAACTTATTATGTATTATTATTATTGTTGTTGTTGTTGTTGTTATTATTAACTATATACTGTATTATACAAATCAGCAAATCAGTAAATCGTCTGTATGCTGTGTATGTATGCAATGAGTTAAACATCAATATTTCAGAAAAGGACAATTTTATTTGAATTCAATTTCAGTGAATCTAAATTTGCATTTTTTATGCTGCTTATCCTAATCAGGGCCGTGGGGGTATGCAGGAGCCTATCCCATCTTACTTTGGGCAAGAGGCGGGGTACATCCTGGACTGGATGCCAGCCAATCGCAGGGCACATATAGACAAACAACCATTCACACTCACAATCATAGCTATGGAAAATTTAGAGTTGCCAATTAACCTAACACGCATGTTTTTGGAATGTGGGAGGGAACCGGAGTACCCGGAGAAAACCCACGCACGGGGAGGACATGAAAACTCCACACAGAGATGCCCAAGCAGAGATTCAGACCAAGGCCTTCCCAATCTCCTGACTGTGTGGCCAACATGCTACCAACTCTTCCATCGTGCGGCCCGCATTTGTAGAATTATTGAAGAAAAATGAAGAAAAATACATTAAACTGGTATATTTATGTGTACAGTATATAAAAATATTTATCATGATAAAACTTAAATGTTAATCAAATGAAAGACAGTGTCATACTGGTATATAATATGTATTGAAGTTAATGAACCAGAAACGTTTTGCAATGAAAATATTTATAGTGATTAAATAAAATGATAAAATACATTGCACTGTAAGGTCACACGGTGGCTGAGTGGTTACCATGTTGGCCACACACAGGAGATAGGGAAGACCTGGGTGCGAATCTCTGCTTTGACATGCTCTGCTTGCATGTTCTCCCTGTTTGTGGGTTTTATCCAAAATAATAAAATAAAAATATGTATATAAAAATATATATGAGATATCCATCCATCCATCTTCTATGCCGCTTATCCTCACTAGGGTTGCGGGTTATATGAGATATATAATGGTAAATTTTAAATATATGTATATGTGTGTGTGCATAATCAGATTGATTTATTAAAACTTACATGGTAATGAAATGAAGAAAGTGTTACACTGGTATCATTATTAAAGCTACTTCAGCTAATTTTCTTCTATTAACCTTTTAAATATTCCATTTTTTTCAAGTATTTCGGTGCACTAAAAAGTGTTCAGCACCGCTTGCCAACAGCGTCTCCTAGTATTGAATCAGAACCATGGACAGCACCCTGTATGCATACATCATACTCTCCTTATGAACATCCATCCCTCCTCTTTATGGGATTATGTTGGCTAATCGCTTTTTGCTGCAACAAAACAAAACGTCTGCCACGCTGCTGTTTTACCCTCATATTGTAAATGCGCTTGTCACAAATGACAGCTTGTCTTTTATCCTCAATAGCTGAATGAATGACCCTTCATGTAGCTAATGCAGTCAAGTGGCCCATTAACATAACTTTGTATGATTAGCCACTCAGAATACCAATTTTGGGGGGGAACAATGCTGCTGCTTGAAAGGATAATCATATCTTTACTTTGCCTGACTGTTTATTAAGGGCATAACTGGGTTGATGGCTCAATAGGAGGCTTGACATTTACAGAAATAATCGAAACAGACAAAAAACAGTTTCACTTTAGGGGACTCACTACTGTTTCTGTTACCAAAAATCAGATGAGTCACCGTCAAAGACAAACCCAAATAAACTAAATGATGGTCATCAGACCGCCTCATGCTATTTTCTTCAGTCAGTAAGGCTGCAAGCTCCCTATTGGTCCGCTTTGCTCCCTCCCTCCTCAACCCCAAACCTTGAGATGCAGTTGTGGGTGGTGACCGAGAAAACGTCACACACAGATTTTTTTTTCTCCCCACTTCCAGTTTTACACGCAGCGATGACAGGAAATGAGCCCGTCTCTGCTTGCCTTAAAAGGAAGAGCGGAGTGCATGGGCCCGCTCAATCACAACGACAAATATATATTAATTCGAGTCTGTCTGTCTAGCCATCCATCGACCTTTTAGCCACCTTCGAAAGGCGAAATAATTGACACTCCCATAAAAATGTCTATTTTTGACACAAAGCTCGCCAATCCCCCTGCAAACCCTCCTGCTAGCTTGATTTTGATATTCTAAAAGTGATCAATTTTAGACTAGATTCAGTACCAGAACCCTCGCCCTCTCTCTTCAGTATACCTCACGCACGTATTATACATTAAAGTAGCCTATAGAATGTATACAGTAGGTACTCGCCACTAGTGGACGATAATGAAAGATGATCCGTGAACAGATGGAATCGGCAAAGACGGTATCGTAGTTAGTTTCACTGTTGCATTTTGTTGACAATCTAAAACCTGCTAACATTAACGAGTCACATGACACCGGGGAGGTTAAGTGACTAATTGGGCCCAATTAGAATGTTTTCACTTAAGGATGTACAGTAATTCCACGTTTATCGCGGTTAATTGGTTCCAGACTCGACCCGGGTAAATTCCCACAAAGTATAGGATTATTTATTTATAAATGGAATACTTTGGTAGTTAGAGCATAGAAAACCTCTTTACAACCTTCTAAATAGGGTTTTAAACATTATTAGAGCCCTCTAAAAATGAAATAACACCCCTATAGTCACCATTACACTTGTATTACCCAATCTAGTCTAGGCATAATAAAAGAAAATAAGCCATTTAAGACATAAATAAGACTGGTGCTCAAGTGTGTTGCTGTAAATGTGTTCCAACTAGGGGAGGTGAGTGAGGGGCAGACAGGGAGTGACGACATGGGTTCAGAGTTGAGTTTTTGCTTGGCATGGGTTAAGGCCACAATAATAGCCCGTGTTAGGGATTATTGTGCCTGTTGTGAGAACATTCAAACCTGCAATAAAAGTCTGTTGTTCCAGCAATCAAGTCTGGTGCTTGTGCATCTCACCCAACAGTAACATTATATAACATATAGAGTAACATTTTTTAACTAATGATGGGACATTTTCAACCATGAAACAGCATGATTCACTCATTAATACATTTCAAAGCGTGGAGTGCTGAGGGATTACTGTACTCACTCTTGTTGCCAGCCATTAATGGTTGTGTGTTGAGTTATTCTGAGGGGGCAGTAAATTCACACTTACACCACTACTTAACAGTGTGTTAAAGTTCCATTTTTTTCAGTGTTGTCTCATGAACAGATATAATAAATATTTGCAGCAATGTGAGGGGTGTACTCACTTTAGCGAGGTAACCTATTGTTTTAATTATTGTTGCTTGTGAAGTGAAATATGTAGTTATGGTTTGCATGGTAAGAAGTACATATACATGAGAAAAAGACACAGAGTGATGCAGTAACTCAAGTTTCGAGGACACACACTAGATGCCAGATGAAATTATAATATACAGTATGAATAATTCATGGTCATAAGATTGAAAACTGGCAGAAATAATAATAATTTAATGTTAGGTTGTGGAAGACAAGCAAAATGAGAAAACATGTGGTTGGTATTGCACAGTTTTTTTTTTTCTTACATCCTTATGTTTACTACTTTGAGCTCTGTGTGCAACCACAACATGTCTCTTTTAGCTAAAATCAAAGACCCTCTATAATAACAGCAGTGGTCCGCATAATTAGGAGAACTTCCCCCGTCACAGCTGGTGAGCCGCCCCACTCGAGGCTATTTGGGGAAAGTGTAGTTAATCAAATTCTAACCTTGCTTTACACATATTATTGCTTTAATTGCAATAGGCGGGCTGTGCAATTACACTCTTACCAATTACAAGTGCCTGTGTAAGCATTTTCAACGCATCACCACAATGTCCACTAATGGCATCGATATGATGTATTTAAGATATGCAAGGTTTTGCTGAGCCATCGTGGAATGGGAAGAAGCTGTGTTTTCAAGGATGTGTGTCCATTAGAATTCAGAGTGTGTCCTCCGCTGTGTGAGTCACAACCCCGCCCTGCCTTACCCCGCCACCATCCACCCACCTCCCAGCACCGGCAGCATCTCAAGTGCAGTCGCCACCTCATATTGCGCCGCTGACTTCACACCGGCCGACTGAGGATTCTGTTTCTACGGCAACATGCTCCCAAACCCCGCCCCCCGCTACGTCCCTCTCCCCTCTCTCTTCTACGCTGGTTCCCGGCACAGACCATGTGACTTTCAGGAAAGCTTCTCCACACCCCCACCCCCTGCGCGGTGATTAACCCTCTCCACGCTGTTGGCTTCATTCTCGCCTCTCAGAGGTTTCAAAGGGAAACCGGGCGCATCTCTAATCTCCCCCGACAGATCAAAGCTGCATTTGATCTAAATGTTGCATTAGCATATTTTGCAACGCGCCGGAATGACTCATTGCACTTGAGATTGCATTGTGTGGGCGGTGTGAGGAATGTGGAGATATGGAAGATGCTGTGGAACCTCCAAAAGTGCTACAATCTGGAACATTTAAAGAAAATGTGTTTCACTTTTTTGTGGTATGATGCCTAAAAGGTAAAAATGTAATGACAACCATGGAACATGAAACAAGTGACAGTAGAATCACTCTGCAAACACCTTCCGGTTCACTCTTCATTATGAGTCTTCGATGAGTAATTTTACTGCATTTTACCTTTATTCTGTTTTACTGAATGACTTTAATGTACACTTTTATGATGATACTTTTTATTAATCTCAGGCGTCTTCAAAGTGTAGAACAATTTTATTTTGATTTTGCGGAATGACACAGTACAGGCAGGGGCGTATTTCGTCATTTGGGGGCCCTCCACATCCTTGTACTGCACTGACAAAGTTTTTGTATTTTATTCAATTTAAATGTTTACAAAAGGTGCATATGTAATTTAGGCCGCCTTTTTCCTGCTTTTTAAATCTGTTAGTTATCTGTGATCTTAAGTTGCTAGTTACATAGCCATGTTTATATATCCCCCTCCCCCGAAAAAAAATAACATTTTAAATATTGTTTATCATTTACTAACACATATTTCCTGAGCTAGTTAAAGTCCTTAAAAGTCCTTCAAATTCTCCTGGGGGATAATTTACCTAACAAGTGAATCATCTCAATGTGTTTACTGTAATTGATAAGAACATTAACCAACATTTAATATAGTTTGCCGCTTTAATACTCACATCTTTGTGATGAAAAGCATCACTCAGATGTTTGGAGGCCCCTGGAAATCTCAGGGCCGTGGGCAATTGCCTGTGTTTAGCTCATGGTAAGTCCGCTCCTGAGAACAGGGCAAACTGCCTAGTTTGTTATGTGCAATATTGCACGAAAACTGAGACAGTGTATGAAAACGGAGGCAACATTTTTGACGAAAACCGAATCCTACAAAAATTGGGGTGTACAAAAGTCGGGGTTTAACTGTACAGTGATTAACTATTTCTACTTCGACGATCGTTAACAATGTGGCTTAACAATAATTAAATACACTAATTAAACTTATAAAATATTTTTAATTAATTTCAGGTGTCTTCAAAGTACCCAATAGTTTTACTATATGGTAGTTTTATTTTACTGTGGTTAACCACTCATTCTACTTATTTGACTGTTAAGAATGTTACTGGTACTTAGCATACATTAAATACACATATTAATATGTAATAGAATTTTCATTGTTAAAAATTAATTTCAGGAGCATTCAAAGTGCAGTGGTTTTTACCTTATGGTTTACTTTACTAGATGTTACTTTATGGTAGTTTTATTATACAGTACAGTGGCTAACTACTCAATCCATGTATATGACAGTTAGAAATGTTACATAACATTGATTAAATACACTAATTTAACTTCTTAAACTATTAATTTCAAGCCTCTTCAAAGTGCAGAGTAATTTTACTTTATCTTAGTTTTATTATATAGCGGTTAACTTCTCTTTGTAGTTATATGACAGTTAGAATGTTACTTAACATCTATCACATACACAAGTTGATGTAACTTTTTTTTTTATTTATTTCAGCCGTCTTCAAAGTGCAGAGTAGTTTTACTTTAAGTTTGATTATACAGTGGCAGGCAAGTTTTACTGTGTTTTGGTTTATTACAGTGTTTAACATTTTCTTATAGTAAAATGAAATACAGTACACTAAGTCCCCAACTAACAAACACAATTGGTTTCAGACGACCGTTCTTATGTTGAATCGTTCTTAAGTAGGGGCAAAGGTAATATTACCAATGATATAGGTAGTACATGTACGTGTATACATATACAGTATATGCGTATGTATGTAAATATGAGTTTGGATGCAGTAGTAATATTAAACCAGGATAATTAATGAAAAAAACAATAATAAAAATGATATAATAATACGTAATGATAAATGTTATTTACCTTTGAAGAGGAGTCGCCGAGCATACGTCGTTGTGGAGGAGTTGGAGGAGGAGATATTGAAAAAAAGGACACATTGTCGTCGTCGTTAGACTCTTCTAAAAGAGGTACTGTTCTGTGGGTGGTGTAGAATTAAGCAGGCCTATTAACTCTTCATAAACTTTAATCACACGCTCTGTCCGGGTTGTACATTTCAGCTTTCCATTTAGCTTTACACTGTATCTCCCCAGCGTTTAACTCTTCCTCTGTTGGTCTCATTAGGTCTAAGGCTGCATCAGCAGTGTCACAGTGCCCTCTACTGGTCAAGCATGTACAGTAGCAGTATAAATACTGATTGAGCGACTGACTACAAGGCAAAATAAAATAAAATATAGACCAGTCGGCTTGTGTTCGTATCCACGAGTGTTCGCTAGTCGGATGTTCGTAAGTTGGGGACCTAGTGTACTTAAACCATCAACCACGGGTGCAAATGAATTTACCTGTAAGACACAGACAGGTCAGACAGGTCAGACAGTTACACTTGACAAACACCATCCTGTGCCTTCTCCATTATGTGTCCGTCAAAAGGTGAGTAGTTTTACTTTATTTTAGTTTTATTATGCAGTCATTAGTTGCCATACAAGTTAAGAATCTTACTTAACACATGATTCATTTTATATTATTTAGTGTGTATTGCAGAGCACTGTGGGCCAAGGCGGCATATGATGAAAGCATCGCACTCATTGAAGGGAACCTTAGAGTCCGGCAGTGATCTCACTTGCTTTATTGGCTCTGCTGTATCCTTGACTTCCTGTTGGGAGGCATCTTGCTTGTACCCGTGTGCCCAATGTCAGCGCATCAAATTCATGAATGAAAACTCTTCCTGTATTTCAAACAGGAGGTGAGATCATCTTGTTTATATGGAGAACCACACCCCCTTCCATCAACCCTTTATCCGCTTCACACCAAACCATACAGGAAACAGGATGGCGCCATTGGTAATGAATCTGGCAGTAGACAGTAGGGATGAAACCTTTGATTTACTGATTGATGACAATGCTGGCCTGTGCCCTGCTTCCTCTGACATCAATACCAGCACTTACAATAGTTCACAAACTACTTCATGTTTCTCCTCATTGGACCACAGCTCCTCGGTGCTGGCAGCACTCATGCTGCTGTAGGCATCTTGCCACTCACTTGTGTTGCCAGTTATTTCGACAATGTTGACTCATGTTCAGTGGATAGTCGGTGTGTCGCGAGATTAAAACGTGACAATATTCCTCGTTTAGAGAAAATTTATCTCGTGGGACGATGGCAGCCAAAAGTCTATCAGACTGTGAGCTATGGCATTGCTATTGTGAAAAAACATTTTAAAATGTACCTGTGTCATGACACTGTTATCTATCCATCCATCCATCTTCTATGCCGCTTATCCTCACTACGGTCGCGGGTATGCTAGACCCTATCCCAGCTGACTTCGGGTGAGAGGCGGGGTGCACCCTGGACTGGTCGCCAGCCAATCGCAGGGCACATATAGACAAACAACCATTCACACGCACAACTGTGGGCAATTTAGAGTTGTCAATTAACCTAACATGCATGTTTTTGGAATGTGGGAGAAAACTGGACCCTAAACCCACGCATGCACGGGGAGAACATGCAAACTCCACACAGAGATGGAGATTCGAACCCAGATCTTTCAGATCTACTGACTGTGTGGCCAACATGCTAACCACTCAGCCACCGTGTGGCCTTACAGTGCAATGTATTTGATCATTTTATTTAATCACTATAAATAATGTTTTTCATTGCAAAACGTTTGTGGTTCATTAACTTCAATACATATTTTTGTTATAATACCAGTATGACCCTGTCTTTCATTTGATTAACATTTGAGTTAAACATAAAAATACCAGTTCAATGTATTTTTCTTCATAATGTTTTCCAGCCCTTTTACTTTTCTTAAAAATAATGTTAAAATCTCGTCTTGTCTCGTTCTCGTAGACCCAATCGTGTTTCGTCTCGTCTCGTAAAGTGAGTGTCTTGTGACACCCCAGTGGATAGTAAATTTTTGTTGCTATACAAGCAGTACACAGACTACTCTGTGTAAGTATATCCAAGTTTACGTTCTACAGTACTGCCGCTTGAGAAGTTCTGCTGTCATAAAAATCAGAGGCATGTACTCACCTAAACTTCATTAGGTACTGATCTACTACCGGTACATCTGGAAGGATGTCCCTGAACACAACACAACATCCCCCTGTGTAGGTTTCCAGTCAATATGACAATGAAGGAGAGTGCTTACTGGTTTTTGCTGGCGTTCCTATAGGAACAGCACTGAGTGAGATTTGATGATTGCTCATCTATTGAGCAGCGAGTGACAATCACTAACACACAAGGGCCCTCGGTGAGGATCTATAAATAGCCTCCACAATGAGCCCTCCTCCCCCTACTCTACTCAACACCCTGGACCTCTAACCCTTCATGCCGATTGGGGGAAATATGCGTCTGTTTGGCACCCGGCCTCCAAGAAGCAACTGTATTCATCGGCATGTACAGTACGCAGTCATGCATATAGACGTTTACACACGCTCACTGCAGGCTTATGTTAATTCCCTCCTACAGAATGTGAGGCACGCTGCCAAACAACGCAGTATGCGACTTTGGGGGTTGCAGCAGACTTGCTTGTAGTGTCATGATGCCTCCTTTATGGCTCTGCTGATGTACACCCACGCAGACTGTAACCACAATAATGAGCATATTGTTAAATTTAATACATCTTTAACAGTGTCAGAACTGAGCATTATTATCTGTCAAGGCAGATTTGTGCAGGTGTAGCTAATCTTATGTCTTTTACTAAATGAATGAATGAAAAACCTGTTGTAATGTAGGGCAGACTTTTATGTGATGAGCAACGTTCCTTGTGGAGTCTCTACAAAGGCAGCAGTAACAATGTCACTAATCCAGTGAGGCCCTGCCTGATGAGGAACCATCCTGCAACTCCAAGCAACAATAAATAAATCATGAGGAAAGTTTGGAAAAATAACACAAAAAGAGTGTGCAGCGCCATTTGGATTGCCTTAGGGTACAACACTGAAGAGATAGTGATGCCATGAAAGCACAAGAATAATTACACTCAAAAATGTTCCTCTTTGCTACTACTTCTGTTTTATGTGGTATTAAAACAAACTAGAGTTTAAACTGTGTTTTTTGCTGAGGAATGTTAAAATATTCATTGGATCTGAGACATAAGATCATTCAAATGTATGCAAAATGTAGTTAATCTTGGTTGCGAATGTGTGCGGTACACCGTAGTTTTAGTGTTGCTCACTTCATTGAATACTTTTGAATGAAGTGAACCTGTGAGTCAGTGAAACTTGCGTCTTTGTCGAGCACCTGCGAGTCAGTGCAACTCAAGTTTTCGTCAAGCACCCGTGAGTGCGTGAAACTCGAGTCTTTGTCGAGCACCTGTGAGACAGTGAAACTTGTGTCTTTGTCAAGCAACCATGAGTCAGTGAGCCTTGAGTCTTTGCCGAGCACCCGTGAGTCTGTGAAACTTCAGTCTTCATCAAGCCGCCATGAGTCAGTGAAATTTGAGTCTTTGTCAAGCACTCGTGACACTGTGAAACTAGAGTGTTTGCTGAGCACCCGTGAGTCCGTGAAACTTGAGTCTTCATCGAACAACCGTGAGTCTGCAAAACGTGAGTCTTTGTCAAGCACCCGTGAGTCAGTGAAATTTGAGTCTTCATCAAGGATCCATGAGCCTGTGAAACTCGAGTCTTTGTCAAGCAACCGTGAATCAGCGAAACGTAAGTCTTTTTCGAGCACCCTTGAGTCAATGAAAGTTAAGTCTTTGCCGGGAACCCGTGAGTCAGTGACACTCGAGTCTACGTCGAGAACTTGTGAGTCAGGGAAACTCGAGTCTTCACCCACGGCCACATGAGGTGCCCGCAAGCCTGCTTTTCATTCAGGTTTTCAGTTAATAATGAAAGAACACTCAAAAGAAATGCATTCTGAAATACAAAATGTGAGTTGTGGACACCAGCATTTTGTTAAAGTTCTGGTAAAACAAGCATATTCGGTTTGTTGGGGTTGAAATAAGCTATGAAAATAAATGTTACAAAAATGAGTAGCTCTTGGCCATTTTCATTTAGTAAAAGTAGCTCATACAAGAAAAAACATTGGAGACCACTGATTGAGTACTTTATCATACTACACTAGCCTATAGTTTAACACAGCACAGTAGAGCTTAGTATTGTATCACATGAAATACAGTATAAAGTACAGAAAGTAGAATAGCAATGTACAGGGTCAGGCAAAATGATCTGACACATTTGTAGGTTAAATAAAAGGCAAATAAAGTAAAGAAACAAAAAAGTGTTTTTATTTTCGAAAAGTACATATAATGCCATTCTGTTTCATTATGTTTTAAAATTTAAATCAGTCAAATGTGATCCATTATTGTCCACACACTCAATGTAGATCCAGTAGCTCTGAAGTTGGTAACCCATAACAAGATCGTGTTTTGAGCTGGTACGGGATCATGTTTACGAAGATTGAAGTGCAAACGGAACGCTTGTTGTGTTGCAGTTACAGATTCGTTTGTTTTGATAAACGTTTCCACAATGAAAGCGCGATGCTCACCAGTCCAATTCATGGCAGCAACTGAAAAAGAAAACAATGGCATTATAAAGAAACAAAGCAAAATGGCATTATATGAAAAAAATGGCATTATATGTACTTTTCGAAAATGAAAACACTTTTTTGTTTCTTTACTTTATTTGCCTTTTATTTAACCTACAAATGTGTCAGATCATTTTGCCTGACCCTGTATATACAGTAGTATGTCAGTGTAGTATAGTACAGTACTTAGCTTTGCAGCTTTGATCGTATCATAACATATATTATTGCACAGTATAATATAACACATACTGTATAGTACTGTGAATATATCATAGTGTCGCACAAATTAGTATAGTACAGTATATAATAGCTTGGCATTTGGTATAGTATGATTACTATGATACAGTATAGCAGAGTACAGAATAGCATGGCATAGCAAAGCAAAGCATAATAGTACTGTCAACTACATTGTATATGGTGTAGTACAACACGCACGGCATAGCGTAACACATTACTGCATATTTTATTGCTTGTATGGTTGATGACACTGATTTATACTCCTAATAGAGAAACAATATAGAGTACTATATAGAAAGTTGGCATTATTATAGTATTCAGTATAACAATTTATTACCTGGCATTTAAACTCCAAAGCAATCCACACAATGATGTTTTATTGTTAAAATTAATTTGCTAAGCAAAAATTAAAGAGGATTACGACATTCAGTTACTGTGTTTTCTCATGCGGTGTGTGTGTGTGGGTGTGTGAATGTGTGCCTGCGCTAGTTAGGGTCCCCCCCCCCCACCGCCTCCAAGCAGCACGATGAGGTCATCGTTGGGGTTTAAACCCTGCATAATCTGGGAGATCAGGGGTTGGATTTGGATTTAGCACCGAAAAAAGGGTCATGTCACTAACAAGCAACCTCCCAGTAAAAGCACGGCCCAGACGCACAAATACACAGCGCATGATCCCAGCTGCTACACAAACATCACCCTTCTCCGTGTCGGCCAAGATGACATGATTCTTGGAAAAGTCTTCGTTGTTTACAGTGATTCTGTGATCTCTTTAAACTGGCATCCATTCACTTGGCGGGATTCCCTGACACTAATGTGGGAGCTTTCTGTTTTGGAAGTTGACCTTCTTGGTCTTGAACTACACAAACTGTGATGATCGCTCATCTGGTTTTAATAGAAGCAGAAATATCTACCAAATCTCTGACTTTTTTACTTTATTATATATTACATATGTATTTGAAAAATGGAACTTTATTGTGCTGTTTGTGCAGACACTGATTGAAATTAATGTGATATTTGCTTTCAGATACATTAAATGTATAGTCCTTTGCACAAAACAGGTAACAATTTAATTTAGCTTGCTTTGTTAGATTCATGGCACAGAAAAAAAATTGTGTTCATCTACCGCCATGCATTTCTAGTTACCCTTGCATTGGCAAGGCATAATATTTGATACTGCTCCTTTATTGGCTACCATCTACAAATTAACATTATGACCACATAGAAATGAAACAATAGTAGAGTCACAAGATAAACTGACATTCAGGTTCATCATGATGGGACGCTACAAGAATTCTAAAGAACCTATGGTGTAAAATTCACAGGTAGTCGGTCATTTTAGTTTGCAGATGCCATTTTTGTCTTTTTTAGGAGTTGTACTTGAACGGACTCTTTGTCAGGAATTAGCCAATCGCCACCAAAATTGACACCTGTATTCGAGATGGCTGAAATGGCTGACAATAAATTGTAGTTGTAAGGTACGGATTAAGCTTGACGGTGAAATAAGATAAAATTAAAAAAACAACAACAAAAAAAAAGAAATCCCCTGGGAGGTCCAGAACCCTACTCTTCTCTCTTCAATTACCACTGTTCACTTGTGACACAATCCGGTTTAAGCCCTAAATAAGCCGCATACATTTATTAAACACATTTAAAGTATAAAATATATGGGTACTCACCACTAATTAATGATAATGTAAGATGATCCATGACCAGATGGAATCAGAATCACAGTGTAGCCTTTAGCCTGGTCGTCAGGCTAGCACTAGAGGCTAGCAGGCTAGAGAAGGTCGCGTGTAAATAATCCCCACAGTTTGCATGTTGTAATTCCAGTTACGATTTACCGTCATACAGTATATTAACTTCTGTTGACCTCACTGCAGGTTTTGAGGCCGGATTGACTGTTGAAGATAATGCTTTCATAGCCAAACAAATGTTTGCGTGTCACAGCACAAAATTACACTCGTTATATTTGGCTGAGCACACTTTACAAGCACCAGCATTCAGTGCTTCATAACACATCTCATACCTCATCGTAGAAGAGATCCATGTTGACAATTTAACGTTACGGTCGCTATATTTAGCGAGTAGGGGTGCGCATTAAAAGTCAAAGTCAGGAAATGTTTCTGGCTTGAAGTAACCGGCGCACGCACCTCCGATTGTACATAAGTATCGCAATGCCGGTCTGAAAGCTGCATAAACCACTCCACAATGCAGCTGGACAGACCCAAGAAGGCAGAGCTTGGACGCATTCCTCCGTCGCCTGACAACACCTCGCCTTAGTGGCAAAACCAAGACAGTCTGGTCCAAAGTGTGGCACATGGGCCATCTGTGGAACGTGGCTCATTGCAGAAGTAAAATAAACAAAACCCCAGAGAAAGTGGGAAAATAGAGCAAAAAGGCATAATGTAACTCTAAAAAGCTAAATCGCTGATACGAATAACTAATATGACACACAGTACAAATTGCCTGTGAGAAAATACATATAACAAACGCCAATTCTGCAACTTTACAGAGCAAAAGATGACATATTAAAGAAAAAATTGCATAATGATGATAGATTATTTATATTCATTATTATTATTATTATTACATATTATAATAACTGATTTATTTGCTTTAAAAAATATTGTTTAGTGTCACTTATAAACATTAATAAACACAATAAACATTTCAAAACACACTTGTATTGTTTTGTGAAAAAAGTTTGTTTGTCCAGTCATATTTTTTTATTGTACTTTTCTTCAAATGATTTAATGTCTCGTTCCTGTGGACCCAATCTTGCGTATCGGCTTGTCTTGTGAGTTGGGTGTCTCGTGACACCCCTATTAATAATGAATTATGAATTTTATTTCTAGAATATGCAAAAGGACAGTAAAAATTAGCTGCGGGCCAACACCCCTGGCTTAAATGTATACAGTATCTGCAGTGGCGTGCAGTCAGCAAGGCCTTCTCTGCTGGCCTAAACACTATCAAAAGTACTGCTATGGTAAATTACATTCATTTAGTACTGTGTTTATTGGCTGCACTGCTTCCACTAGTGTATTTGTATGTTTCTTTGTCCAATCAGATTTCAGCTTCTATATGTAGCCATATCTATGTAATCTGACCAGGGCCTGCAGAATCAGGAGTGCTGGCCCAAGTCACCTAGACACTATTAGCTGAAGTGGTGTGAAAAAGTGTTTGCCCTCTTCTGATTTCTTATTTTTTTTGCATGTTTGTCATACTTAAATGTGTCAGATCATCAAACAAATGTAAGTATTAGTCAATGACAACACAACTGAATACAAAATGCAGTTTCTAAATGAAACCTTTTATTATTAAGGGAGAAAAAAAATTCAAACCTACAAGGCCCTGTGTGAAAACGGAGATCTAGTCTGGAAAAGGTTATAAATACATTTCTCAAGCTTTGGGACTCCAGTGAACCACAGTTAGAGCCATTATCCACAAATGTATAAAACATGGAACAGTGATGATCCGTCCCAGGCGTGGCTGGCCAACCAAAATGACCCCAAGAGCGCAGTGACGACTCATATCCAAGAGGTCACAAAAGACCCCAGGACAACATCTAAAGAACTGCAGACCTCACTTGCCTCAGTTAAGGTTAGTGTTCATGACTCCACCATAAGAAAGACACTGGGCAAAAATGGCCTGCATGGCAGAGTTCCAAGACGAAAACCACTGCTGAACAAAAAAAACATTAAGGCTCGTCTCAATTTTGCCAGAAAACATCATGATGATCCCCAAGACTTTTGGGAAAATACCTTGTGGTCTGATGACACAAAAGTTGAACTATTTGGAAGGTGTGTGTCCCATTACATCTGGCATAAAAGTAATGCCATATTTCAGAAAAAGATCATACTAACAGTGAAATATGGTAGTTGTAGTGTGATAGTGTGGGGTTGTTTTGCTGCTTCAGAACTTGGAAGATTTGCTGTGATAAATGGAACCATGAATTCTGCCGCCTACCAAAAAAAAACTGAAGGAGAATGTCTGGCCATCTGTTCGTGACCTCAAGATGAAACCAACTTGGGTTCTCCAGCAGGACAATGATCCAAAACACACCAGCAAGTCCACCTCTGAATGGCTGAAGAAAAACAAAATGAAGACTTTGGAGTGGGCTAGCCAAAGTCCTGACCTGAATCCTATTGAGATGCTGTGGTATGACCTTAAAAAGGAGGTTCATGCTGGAAAACCCTCCAATGTGGCTGACAACAATTCTGCACAAAATTCCTCCACAGTGCTGTAAGAGACTCATTGCAAGTTATCAAACACTTAATTGCAGTTGTTGCTGCTAAGGGTAGCTCAGCCAGTTATTAAGTTTGGGGGCCATGTAGGTTTGGATTTTTTTCTCCCTTAATAATAAAAAGTTCAATTTAAAAAATGCATTTTGTGTTCAGTTGTGTTGTCACTGACTAATATTTAGATTTGTTTGATGATCTGAAACATTTAACCCTGACAAACATGCAAAAGAAATCAGGAAGGGGGCAAACACTTTTTCATACGACTATACACTAAGTCCCCAACTAACAAACACAATTGGTTCCAGACGACTGTTCGCTAGTCGAATTGTTCTTAAGTTGGGGAAAAGGTAATATTACCAATTATATAGGTACTACATGTACGTGTATACATTTAACGTACATGCGTATGTATGTAAATATGAGCTTAGATGCAGTAGTAATGTTAAACGAGGATAATTAATGAAAAAAACAATAATGAAAATGATATAATAATACGTAATGATAAGCGTTATTTACCTTTGAAGAGGAGTGGTCGAGCGTACGTTGTTGGTAGTGGTGGTGGAGGAGGAGATATTGAAAAAAAGGACAAATCGTCATCGTCGTTAGACTCTTCTAAAAGAGGTAGTGTTCTGTTGGTGGTGTAGAATTAAGCAGGCTTATTAACTCTTCATAAACTTTAATCACAAGCTGTGCCGGGTTGCATGTACAGCTACAACTTAGGTTTTCCTCACGTCTCCTCCCCCCCCCCCCCCCCACTTCATCGCCTGTTGGTCCCATTAGCAGTGTCACAGTGCCCTCTACTGGTCAAGCATGTGAAATATGGACTTAAATATAAATAAATATGGACTTATAAGGCAAAATACATGAAAATATAGACCAGTCGGCTTGTGTTTGTATTTCTGAATGTTCGCTAGTCGGATGTTCGTAAGTTGGGGACTTAGTGTATTGGTGTTTTTTAGCCAATCAGACTTCAGATTTGCCTCTAAGGGTCAGCTAACCAGCCCACAGTGACATCAGCACTTTTCTGTCCTCTGATTGGTTGATCAGAGCAAAACAGTTTAACAAGCTCAGTTACGCCCACAAAGGCTGACTGAGGAGGAGGAATTGACATCTCTTTGATAAATATTGATTGTGAACTGCTCTAAATTATGTTGTAGTGTTGATCTTTGGCGTTGTCTGCATCCCTAATCACTGGGCCTTTTTCTATTTACGCTTGTTACATTGGGCCAACTTTCAAGCACTGGTGTACCTCTGATCACTGGTAGGAATTAGTCATTAACTCGAAGTTACAAGCAGTAATGTACGTCAGGCATATAGCTGACGATATTTTCGAGGATAAGGGGACTTATTTTATTATATACAGTATTGGTATTGCAGCGATCTTGTCATGGTTCACTTCCTGCCCTTGCCCTTTGTACTTCCCTGCCTTCTCCTGGGCGTGTCCTCTCATTTGCAGGAGCCCTTTTTCTGGCTGGAGGCGGGACTACTGGGCGCACCTGCCCCTGATGAGCACCAATTCCTCTTAAACTGGTAGACTGCACCTGGGAGACGCTGAATTATTCCTCTGGGTTTGTGTCACATGTATGGACAGCTCTATTCAGGCTCTTTGGACTTGAACTACCTCTGTTGCTTTACACATGCTTAACTTATTTTCTCCTCCTGAGGATTTAGCATCTCCCAGAGTATGTGCCCAGTGCTCCCGTCTCTCCAGTTTGTTACCTCCTCAGCATTTATTTAGCCTTGTTGTCCATGGTGCTTTTTCAGTTGCCTTATCCACGCACCATTGCCTTTTGTTGTTCACTTAAGACTATATGAAAGGACTCACTTACCTGCTCACCTGCCTCTGCATTTGGGGTCCAGCTCCAATCCTCACGTAACAGATCTGGCTGATACATGTTGTGTTGGAGTTCCCCCACAATGTATCTGCCAGCATGACACAATGGTAATATCTAATATATAGAATAATATAATATGGTAATATTTTTAAATCGGCATCTGCCAAAATAAATTCTGGCTGTGCCCACTGAAGGCCCAGGTACCAAATGCACCGCCTGCCACTAGTACTTGCATTCAGGCCTCACTACAGCAGACCTCATTGATCATGGCCCCTGATTTGCGTGCTGGTGGTGAGGGCCTGTTCAGCGCCTCTTGCCGCTTTACTTCTGCTGTAGAACAACTACAACTTTATTGTTTTTTTGTTTTTTTTTTTACAAAGTTGTTTTCAGTATTCAGTGTTTCCTTAAAACTGCTTGGCTCTCATTAGGTTGTACCTAACATTGTGCTGTCCTGCTTCTCTTGTCTGAATAAAATGGGTCAGACGGGATTGGTAATGATATAAAACATCCTTCCTTCATGTGGCAGAAAGGGAGGGATTATGCAGCAATTAAAGTCCATCCAGTGGGCGTTAATAAGGCTTGAAACGGATTTAACGGCCCTGTCCAGTCAAATGCTGCATGCTTTGTGGATGACATCATTTTGATCACCTCACATACCAGCTGACCCCCTCCTTGCCTAAGAGTAGCCTCACGCGCGCATCAAGCTCTACCTGCTCTCTGTGCACACGTCACTAGCCAGCTCATCTGATTGGACGTAAGCATCCACGGGCTCCGCCCCCTTCTCCTCCTGCACTCTGCTCGGTGCTGTTTACTTACTATCTGTGTGGCCGTATATAATCCCGAGTGTGTGCGCGAGCCTCCTCAGAGGATGGAGAATGGAAAAGGAGACGTAGGAAGCGAGCATTTTTCAAGAACCTAGTTTTAACCGGAATAAAACTGAGGAGTTTTTGGGAGCGACGTCACGGTGGCTGGTCGAATGCTGGGGAGGATGATGGCACTAGCATGATTTTGACAACCACGATATAAGCACTATTTTTCAACACTATTACTACTATTATCTGGCAACTAAAAGACCACTTGGCTCTCCAGTGATGGACTCTCAACAGTGAGGTAGGAGACATTTTTGTTTTCTTGTGAAGAGGAAAGCGGCGATATAGTGGTAGCTTATACAATAACAGCACTATTAGACTATTAGACGCAGCAATGGTGTGTTTGGGTGTAGCTACAGCTGTCAGTGATGCTCTCGCTCTCTCTCGCTCTCCCTCTCTCACACACACACACACACACACACATACACGTATATATATATGGAGGACCCCCTGCAGCAATAAAACTGCAAGAGCCATTAAGCAAGCACTGTGAAGTATGTGTAGCGCCAGATGTGTCTCACCTATATGCTGGCTTGAAAGAAAATGGTGGATCATTTATTATGATTTATGTGTGTGTGTGTGTGTGTGTGCCAGTACGTGCACAAGATTGATGTATAGACATAGACACTTGGATGCCATGGCAACAGCATCAGACGTGAGATGCACATGCATATATGACCAACATTCCTCCTTAAATTGGTTAACTGGATATCTTCTGTTAGACTTACATGCCAATCACTACTACTCTGTACCTACAGTATGAGTCATATGTCTGGTTATACATGCTGTACTTGTATAGCGTATACTAATACACAACAACAGCATATATTAATGAGATCTGTCAATAATTCTACCTTTACAATGAGTTATTGGATGTTAATATGTCACATATTGAGTGGGCACTGCAGTTGTATGCTTTCTGTAGTACAGATTGTTTTGACTTGATAAAAATGTGACATTAGTGTGCATTTTAGTCATATTGTACATTGGCTCTTTTGGAAATAATGCCATTGTTTATGATATACAAGCAGGGGAGCCAAAGGTGATACGATTTTAACAGCAAACTTACTTCAAAATCAAAAGCCAAGGTTCCAAGCAGAAATTCAAAAACAGTAGATCCTCGCTTTTCATGGGCGTTAAGTCCGGGACCACACGTGAATGGCAAAAAATCGGGAGTAATTAATATAGACATAAAAATGTCTGCTTTTGGCACACGGCTCGCTCCCGCTCCACCAAAGCCTCCTGCTAGCAAAGTTGACATTCCCCTCCGATTTCGGATTAACATTTGCAACGCAAGTAACTGAATTATTCAATTAGATTCAGCTCCGTAAACTTCCCCTGCCTATTCAAATATGCCTAACACATTTAATAGTATGAAGTATAAAATGTACACTAAAGAATGATTATAGAAGATGATGAACAGATGGGATCAGAGTCACAGTGTATGCTGCATTCAAGGACCGCCAAACAAAGTGCAAAATCTCAACGCTTGATGGAAAAACATTGTCAGTGAAGAAAAAAGACAGTAACGTTTAAAAATTGTGGGGTTGTTTTTAACAGCGGTACATGTATGCTGTACATTGTACCTGTATTATCACGTATTTATAAATTATTACCAACTTGTGGTGAATGAGATGCGTTTTTTGCAGACAGAAAGGGCCTATTTTAGAAGAAAAAAAGAAAAAGAACGTTATAAAGGGGCGTTAACAGCACAAAAAAAGTGTCAGAACATAGTGAGTTCACAAGAATCCCAACTGCATGCAGTGCAAATTTCCTGGCAACATTGACAAGATTGTTGCTCAAGAAAGTGTCTTTTTGATTTTCAGGCTTTTGCAGGTCACATAAAACCATGTAGCGGGCCAGGCCAGGCTCCTAGGCCTTGAGTTTGACACCAGTGATATACAGTAATGTTGAGTTGACACTCAACATTACTGACACTTCTAAGAAGATGGTTGGTACAAATAAATATAAGTAATATACATAAATAAATACATAAGACAAATAAATAGAGAAATGCTATATCAAGATAAAATATTATATATAAATATAATATCAAAAAGATACATGTCTACAAATGTGACTTATAATGGAACTACAGCCATTAGTGTCAAGAGCTGTACGGCAACTATATGACCTTGAATGTATTTCTAACACATCCCCCCTCATCTGTCTCTTTCGTCAAGGCTGCCTCTTCTCCAAAGTCCCTCATGGCCCTCGTTCACGAACCTCGCGCCCCTTCCCCATCTCTCTCTGGCTTCAACACCCCTCTCTCCGACCCCCCGTCATTCCGCCGGCTCGATGCCGAAACACCTTGCACACCTGAAATGGACCTGACGCCGACCCAGTGTGTTCTTCGGAACGTCCTCTCCATAGACACGGGGGGCACAGTGGAACCTGGTGGTGGCGGTGACGGAGGAGGAGGAAGGGACGGACAGACGCCGGGGCATAACCAGACGCCAGGCGAAGAACAACAGGAGCACTTTGCCAACAGTGTCCTCAAGCTGCACGACCATGACGGCAGTCCCACGAGGACAGAGGGAGAGGGGACGGGGACGGACGCCGGCAGTGCTGTCCGGAGCGATGCGGACAACGCCAGACTGCAGTGCCAGTCTACTGGAGGGGGAGGAGGCTTTCTGGAAGGCTTGTTTGGCTGTCTGCGACCTGTCTGGACTATGATCGGGAAAGCATACTCCACGGAGCACAAGCATGACTTGGACGGTACGTCTACTATGGTGTCTTTCTTCCCATCCGGCATATCATGAATTACTCTCAATTAAAGCCACATTTTAACCCTTAAAGGTCCTGAAAATTCACTCACACATTTGAGCCTCAGGACAAAAAATGCCAGCTTCCCAAAAACAGGTGTAAAAACTACTCTACCACTTTAAAATACTTTAAAAAGGAATACACATATCAGTTATTATCTCTAGTTTTTGTATTTTTAGCATGACTTTAAATGCCAGTACGTGTACATAACTGTACCTCCAGTATTTGCAGTATTTGCTTATTATTACTATTATGATTACCGTTATGATTATTAGGCCTTGAGATGGGTCAATGATTGGCAGCAATAATGATTTTTTGACGGTGTAAGATTTTAAACAATACCTTCACACTCAGGATCCTTCCCAAAAACTGTTCCACTTTCGGCTTTTCCCTGTCACATGAAAGATTTTGGCTTAGTTTTTACACCGTGATGCAACCATAGAGCCCTCTGCCATGGAAGTTAGAATATGTACCATTACACCACCAGGGATCTATAAAAAACAAAATATAAATTAAAAATTATAATAATTCTTTTCTACGTTTAAAACTACTTGTGCCTGCAAAATACATATAAAAAAATAATTCAATTTTTTTTTTTAACCCTGAAGGCTTGTATGTTTACATAAAGTTTTTCCATGTACACCATTCCAAACATCAATAGCGACACACACCTGTCATTTCAGTAGCAAGGCACCTTTGCAGAAGGTTGTGAAATTTTGCTGCATGCTTTGAATAGGAAAAAGTAGTAGTAAATATAAAAATAATTTGAAATCCATTAGTCCATCCATGCATCCATTGATTTTCTATGCCGCTTATCCTCATGAGGGTCGCGGGTGTATGCTGGAGCCTATCCCAGCTGACTTTGGGCGATTGAATGGTCGCCACTCAATCACAGGGCGCCAGTATACCAAATTGAAGTTTAAATATAGAAGATTGCCTTTTAAGATTGTGCAGCATTGCCATTTTGGGCAAATTTATGGAACAAATGTTCTAAAAAGAAATATTCTATTGTAAAATTCACCTCTACTCTTCAATACAGCCAAAACAGCAATAAATAACAATAAATAACTGAATGGCACAAATTGTTCCCAGGATGTCTTAAGCGTTAATTCAGCTAATGAAATGATAATACCCCCAGTCGAATTTCATTAAACAGTAGGTAGTCGAGTGACTTCTAAAAAGGCCATGCTGTAAACAAACACTTTTCCTTGAGGTGAATTAGACCCGGTCAGACAAGGGAGAGCTCTATCAAAGCTGCAAAGGGCTTATTTTCCCCCTGATAGTTACCACCCCCCAGCCCATGTGTCCGCCTGCTTGCCACCCGCCCCACCTCCCTCCATCCCACTGCAACCCTCTAATGAAGCCGGCCCCCCTCTGACGCTGTGTTGTTTATGTCTGCAGCCACTACAATAGCGCAGAGCTCCCGCGGGACTCCTCCTGCCAAAGCTGCCTCATGCATAATGCATGGCCACGCTCTGACCCTCTCTGCCTCTCATCTCTATTAACCTGACACACGTGCACGCATGCGCTCGCACGCACACGCCACAAATAGAAACGTTTAATAACCAAGCCAATAAAGTGGCAGAGGACGGCAAACTGGAAGAGGAATAAACACAACGTGACAACATCACTCACTCATGCGGGTGGCAGATTTATATCTGCCCTTGTCTTTATGGTGGCCTGATATTTTACGACTCCTTTTATATTTGATTTTCACCACCATCACCCCCTCCTATTCCTCCTTCATTGTCTCCTTTCCTCTCCTTGTTATACGGAGCTGTTATCACGGCTGATCCATCTGCACCCTATGGCCTCACAAAAAATATGACAATCTGACAAGGTCAAACTATCCTCATTTGGATCAGCACTATAGGGATGGCCATTTGGCATTAATTTCTTGATTTCCTATGAGATATTGTTTTTGAAAATATTTTTCATGAGATGGAAGAATCTTTTGGTCAGTTTTTGCAGTCAGTTCATGTCATTTCCCATATTGCCGTAGTCCCCATAAATCTCTTGAATAATTATATATTGGATCCCAGCACATTTGCAACTCAGCATTCGTGACCCCACAAATTTCCCTACTTTTTGGTAAAAAAACCCATTTTGGTTTGTTTTTCTACAAGAATAGGTCTTTTTTCTTTTTTGTGTGTGCAGAAAACACGTCTCTTTCATCCTAAATTGGTAATAATTTATAAATACATTGGTGCCTTGGTTAACGTTGTTAATCTGTTCCAGAAGGTCCGACTCAAACCGACTCAAACAGACTCTAACCAAAGCAAATTTTCCAATTGAAAATAATGTAAATCCAATTAATCCTTTACAGACACCCCAAAACCCTAACATGAAACACTTTTATGGACAATAATTATAGTTTAACATGCAGAAAATGATGCAAAAAATGCAAAATTACATTACATTACAATTACAAATGACAAATGAATGGACAACAGAATATTTAACATCACTTTTACTTAGTTTTGTAAAGAGGGAGTGAGAGGAGGGAGATTATGCTTGAAGGACAAAAAATCTATGCAGAGAGGTCTGTTAATAACTAAGAATGAACTTTTGTTGGAAAAAAACCCCCATAAAACCATCAATTAACAGAATAACACAACATAAACACATTATTTTGCTGCAACCACAATTTGCAAAAATGTGAAAACTATATCAAACTAAATATCAACATTCTAGAACTAATAAAACATTTAACTTGCCGTTTAATATAGAAAATGTAAAAATAAACAGCATATGTGATTTGTAGTGTTTTCCCTGGATTTACAGTTTTGGGGTGATGGATGGGGTATTCTACACACACATGCATGCAAGTGCACAGGCTCACTGTAGCCAACAGTGCAATTGCTCCTCTACATTTACATTTGCCATGCATAGTGTGTGTGTGTGTGTGTGTGTGTGTGTGTGTGTGCGTGTGTGTGCATGTGCGCGTGGGACTAGGCTGACAAAACACAAACATGCATACATATAGCGTCGCCAACTGTATTGCAATCGCTCAAAAATCTATTGTATAATTTATTGCATTCTATTGATTGAGTAAATATTCCCTTTATTTAATTGGAAAGTTTCAAACCAACAGTTTCCAATTTTCAATGAACACTATCAATATTTACATTTATCCATCCATCCATTTTCTATACCGCTTCATCCTCATTAGGGTCGCGGGGGTATGCTGGAGCCTATCCCAGCTGACTTCGGGCGACAGGCGGAGTACACCCTGGACTGGTCGCCAGCCAATCGCAGTATTTACATTTATTATTATTATTATTATTATTATTATTATTATTTAAAGACAATTTTTAATAGTAATGGCTTAGTTTATTTTGCACATGGTTAAAAAAGTTACACTACATTGAAGTACTTCACATGTTTACACATGTTTACACATGCAGTTCAATGTGTGGGGAAACCCCTTAATGGGATGAGAGAATCACTCTCGGTGCTGGACTCCTGTTTCCATGACAGTGTTGTATTGTATTAGGATGTAGTTCAACTTCCCGCAGCTGACATCATGGAATTTTTCCCGAGAATGAATCAACAGTGCCTCTGCTGGTCGTCTCAATTACTTCCAGACACGATTAATCAACAATCAATTCCACACAATCAACCAAATTCTTAAGCATCAATTCACTGATGAATCAAGTAACCCTCTTCCATTTAAATGAGAAATTAAGAAAAATGTAGTGGGGGTAGGGAATATGATTGCTGGAACTGCGTCTCAAACAGCCTTGGCAGAGGTATTAGCAGTAAATGGGAGGGAGGCAGAGTGGCCACAGTGCGACAAAGACCAGTTCTTGAGCGAATGGAAGGTCTTTTATTGATTCTAAAAGACCACTGGTGCGGCTTCCATTTTTTTCATTTACCAAACAAAGCAGACCAGTGGAGATCTATCACAAAAACTGTGAAGGGCTCATTAGCCATGGAAAGCATTAATCATTCATACCATCCCTATTAATATGACAAATGCGTCTGAATCTTGCTGGCCTGCTATACTTTATATTTTCCTCCACATTAACAGCCTGTCTTTTGCCAACCCCTTAAGGGAATCCCCTCGCTGCCCCTTTATAGATCCACATTAGCCTCTCAAATCCTATCGTCCACTCCCCCACCTCCCTGTGCTGCACCCTAGTTTCACGTCAGCCCCACAAAGGTACTAAGCAGGATTTGGGAGGCTGATGGAGAATTACACACAGGAGATTAAGAGCTCCAGCACTCACTGGGAACATGAGTTTAGTTTGAGTTAGGAGGGTACAAGATAGCGCCTTCAATTCTGTGCTTGCTTACTGTAATTTAGTGACGTGTTACAAAAGGTTTGTTTATTGCTGTTTTGAATATTTTTTCATGTGTATTTACGATACACAAATCAAAACGTGACATGTGACTGGAAACAGAAACACATTCCCTTATTTGTTTAGTACAGTTAAAGCAACAGTATGTAATATCGTGTCATATTATTTCTAGTTTTGGGCAAGTTACTTTAAAAGTACTACTTTCTAGTTACTTCTAGTTACTTTCTTCATAAATGTAATTACCTTAGTTACCAGGGAAAGTAATTATTGTGTTACTTTTTTGTAGAGCTGCGGTTAGAGCTACAGTTAATGAATCAACGATTAATCACTTATCCAATTAATTGTCAACTAGTTTGGTATTTGAGTCATTGTTTTTCGATTTAAAAATGCAAATAACCTTTGATTTCAGCCTCTCAAATGTGAACATTTTTAAAATTTCCTTTGTCATCCATGAAAGCAGACCTATTATCTTTGTGTTTTAGGCAAAACAAGATATTCACACACATCAGCTTTGACTTGGGAAAACTGTGATCAACATTTTTGCTTCTTTTCTGATATGTTGCAGACCAAACCACTAACTGGTGTTTGATTTGTATTGATTTTTGTCCAAACTTTTTTCACCGAGGGCTGCATACTGAAAAATCAAAGAATGTGGAGGCCATTTTTTACATTTTTTAAATTAACCCTTGCCAATATGCAGAGATGTTTTTTCTATTTAAAGAAAAAAAACAGCCTGCATCTCAACTTCGTGTTATTGGTGACAAAGCGTATTATTAGTATGAACTTTTTCTTCTTACAGTACACTTTTTTGCGGTTTGTTTTTATTTTTACAAATATTTCAATTGCCTTCTTGTACATTTTTTCTCATATTTCTGACTATATTCTCATAATATTTCAACTTTATTGTTATAATATTATAACTTTTACCCAATCTAATTTCCTAAAATTGCAACTATACTCTTTGTTTAGTTTGTTTCCTTTTAATTGTTCAACTTTATGCTATGTTATGTATGATTGGTATGACTTCACCGTCTTTATATTGCTTTTTGCTCTTTATTCCTGTATTCCTGTTAGTTTTCTTGTTTAATTTGTATTTTTTCATGCCAAGGTTCAATGAAAAAACAGCCGCGGGCCGTAAAATGGCACCTGGGCCGCCCTTTAGAAACCTCTGTTCAAGGGCCGAACCGATAACTCGGTTAATCGAAACAACAACCTTCAGATTAATCGACTAATCGATTAATCAAAATCATCGTTAGTTCCTGCCATACCTTTTTGAAAAAACGTCAAATTTGTCAAAGAATTGGAATTTAGCTTTGTAGTGGCGTGTGTCGTTGAGAGATGTTTAATGAGATTAACGCAGAGAGCTGAGCTTGTGAAATTGAATTCTCTACCAAAACACTAGGGCTAGTGAGAGTAGCACAGAGTGTTAGCAATCACAATTTTTGTTGACAAGCTATTTAGCTTCCTTTGTCGTAGTGGTGAGCAGTGGCGACTGAAGCAACATCCACATTGTTGCTATATAGATATCAGTGCATTAAATAACACGCCACATTTCCCAATGTGTAAAATAGTAATTTATTATATCACCCATTACTGGAAAACAATAGCAGTGTTCGTAAGCGCAGTCCTTTTCTTATAATAACAGCTTCCCTCAATTATGGTGTACTCATTGATAGTCCACTTGATTGTTAGAATTGCCACAGAACCCCCCCAAGATCACCTACTTTAGCAGTCTATAATATCAATGGATAGGCCAGGACACCTCTCCATGTAGTGTTAGCACTAGCATGCTAATGTTACCGATCGGAGCTGTGTGCATTGCTGATACTTATTTATCAGACAATGTATTTTAAGACTTGAAGTGACAATGAATTTGATTCTTCCTATTTTCAGAAGCATGGGAAGTCCCCTTTGAGGAGATATCGGACCTGCAGTGGGTCGGCAGCGGGGCTCAGGGCGCCGTCTTTCTGGGCAAATTGCACGGACAGGAAGTGGCCGTGAAGAAAGTGCGAAACATAAAAGAGACAGACATCAAGCACCTCCGCAAGCTCAAACACCCCAACATCATCACGTTCAAGTAAGTGCAAAAGTCAGCCACTTGCACTTCAATATGTTCTCTGCTTGACACTTGCAATGGGGATTCATGAAAATAATAACATGCTATACAAACATATATATTAATATAATATGAATGTTTTTCTATGCTCTATGTTTAGTCATATTCAATTTATGTTCATTTACTGTACATTTGGCTTCATACATTTATTTTATTATGAGCTACCCTGCAGTTTTACAAATTTGTAGGTTTCCGTGTTCAGTTTTGTAAATTTCTACATTTGCAATTTTCAGTGAAAAATGTATCTCCAAAATGGGTTTGGATTTTTTTTATTGGAACAAAAATACATTTTCTTCACGTTTCATACTAAAAGAAAAAACATACAGGCGATTTGGACATACATGACAACTGGACATAGACAATATACAAGTACAATGGATTGCCATTGCCATTTTTATCAAAACAGAAATTTTTTTTTTATTTGTGGAAATAAACTGCCATTTTGTGCTTATAATCTGCATAATTACACCGCTTATTGGTAGAAAACCCATCTCATTTAATAAAGGTGGAGTTGCACAGGAAGTTGTCAGAGGCAAACTGAACTTGCTTGAGGAGGTGTTCTTTATATGCAACAGGAGCTTATCCACTCAAATGCCTCACTCACTCACGGTGTAACCAAAAATAACACACCAAGTAAGACATGTGGAGCACACAGTGTAACTGTACCACATGGACTATGCAGGTGTCAAAATAGATGATTGCACACCAATATGCATGCAAAACAAATACCATTTTATACTAATGTATAACCCACAAGGCATGCTGGGAAACCCACACACTTGCCTAGCAAATTAGTGTAAAACAGTTTTGTTTTGCATGTATATTAGTGAGTAAGTGTTTATATCAATACCCTCATAGTCTGTGTGGTGTAGTTACATTTTGTGTCCCATGTGTGTTACTTGTGTTATTTTTGGTTGCACCATGAGTGAGTAAGTGAGGAGTTTGGTTTGATTACATCCTGTTGGTTTGTGTTAGTGTCAAAATAGACATTTTTATGGGCCTCTCAATTACTTGCGGTCTTCTGCCATTTGCGGGTGGTCCCGGAACAAAAAGCTGGGATCTATTCTATTATTTTATTACCTTTTTTTCTTATTGGGTTTTATGTTCTATTTTATATCATTATAATAAATATAAAGCATTATAATTATTATGTTCAAGAAAGTTAGAAGTTGCATCACAAGAAACAACAAACATGGTCTATAAAGTTGGATTGAATCAGAACATTTTTGGAATAATCCACCCGAATCCTCTTTGAAAGCATCCATCTCTGTCTGCTATCAATATTATGCACATTCTGCTGATGCTCCAGTTTAAAAGAATTCAGATAGCCCACATCTTTGAATAATAAAATAATAAAAAAGTGTGCGTTAACTGTCGAACCTAACTTTCCACAGAGGTATCTGCACCCAGGCGCCATGCTACTGCATCATCATGGAGTACTGTGCCCAGGGCCAGCTCTACGAGGTGCTGAGAGCAGGCAGGAAAATCACCCCCTCGCTCCTTATGGACTGGGCCATGGGCGTCGCTGGCGGGATGAATTACCTTCACCTCCACAAGATCATCCACAGAGACCTTAAATCACCAAAGTGAGCGACTGGCATGTGATGTCACCGCGCCAACGTTAGACTGTCCTATAAAACATGCCGCTGCTTTCTTTCAGTATTCTTATCACCTACGATGATGCGGTGAAGATCTCAGATTTTGGCACGTCCAAGGAACTGAGCGACAAGAGCACCAAGATGTCCTTTGCCGGTACGGTGGCCTGGATGGCCCCTGAGGTGATACGGAATGAGCCGGTCTCAGAGAAGGTGGACATTTGGTAGGTAACCTTTTGCATTTTACGTATGTGATTTATCTCGCGTGTCAGTGAATCAACATACAATCGTATTGGTTGGAGCCTACTACAGTACAGAGTGCAGGGATCTTATTTCAAGAAAATCTATGACAAGATCTCATTACAAGAAATTCTATAGGCTCCCTGCCTCATATGATGGGGTGCCCTGTGTGTTAAACTCTCTTGCCCTCCCCTCTTCACATCCCCGCATCTCTCCATCACTCTTACTCGCGTCGTAAAAAGGAACGCTGGCTAATTTAATAATTGATTTGCCAGATGCTGCAGTGCTCAGGAGAGGCTGGAATAACCTTCCAATCCTGCGGCTGCTTTGGCCCCCGGCCAGCAGTGCATTAGCAGAGAGATGAAAATAGGATTAAAAAAGCTTCTTCCATGCAGAAGGAGAGCACATCACCTTTGCATACCATGTACTTGGACCTTAATGGATGTAAATCACTTGATATGCATTGTAATTGCCTGTTTCATTCACATGACATTTGTGGTGCCCCCAGTGGGTTGTGGTAAAAATGTTTGGAAGACGTGCTAGTGTGCATGTAATCCAGATATGCTCAAAGTTTGATAATAATTAGACAAATTGTCACAATTAGTTGCTAAGTCCAACCAGCGTGTCTCTGCAAAGATGTTTTGCTTGATGGCGGCCATGTTTTTCAAACAATGTTGCTAGAATTTTACACACGTCCTTGCCAGTCTCCTAAAGGTGTATACATTTTTGGGGGGGCTAAATACTTTAAAGCACATGTGTCAAACTCGTGCCCTGGAGGGCCGAGACGCTGCAGGTTTTCTCTCCAACCAGTTTCTTCAGCAGGTGATTTAATTGATGAGCGCCTTCCCTCAAACTGAAGGTGTTGATCATTAAAATCACCTGCTTTAGTGACTGGCTGGAAAGAAAACCTGCAGTGTCTCGGCCCTCCATGGCACGAGTTTGACACCCCTGCTTTAAAGTTACAGTAGCTTTTTTGTAGAGCGCACTGAGCTGTGTGAGAAACTTCAAGTCCATCCGATTCAAACTCAATCCAGGTCAAACGTTGGGGTTTAATAACAGTGCCACCGTGTGGTGTATTTGTCGGAAAAATAATAGCACAGGCAACACAGTAGGGGTGCATACTTTGACAAATTTTTACCCTTTTCTGTGAAAAAGTGGAAGAATTTGCTTACACCAGTGGGTCTCAATTGTATTGTGTCATGCCCCCCCCAGGGGACAGAATCTACCCCCCAATATATATATATCCATCTATCCATTTTCTATGCCGCTTATCCTCACTAGGGTCGCAGGGGTATGCTGGGGCCTATCCCGGCTGACTTCGGGTACACCCTGGACTGGTCGGCAGCCAATCGCAGGGCACATATTTAGAGTCGCCAATTAACCTAACATGCGTGTTTTTTGGAATGTGGGAGGAAACCAGAGTACCCGGAGAAAACCCATCCTGGAATGCATCCCGGCCATACGATTTTCATTTTAAAATAAACGGAAATTTTCCTGAAAATTACGGAAATTTCAGTCTTTCCAACAGACGCCAGGAAAGAAGGACAAACTGTGGAGAGCTGTCAGGTATGGGCCTGGCTGGTCCACTCAAGAAGATGATCCCAGGGGTCACCATGGCAATGATACTTATATGATCCACCATATTGTCAACAAACCCTGTATGATGTATGAGGGTGAAGTTATTTTATGGACATTATTTACATATTTCTACTTTAATTTTAATACCCAACCATGCTAATAAGACAAGGTGTTTAGTATTCAAAGAGAGAGATAAAGGCTTCTTAGGAATGGAATATTTCCACTCTGTTCTGGATGGGTACTGCAACATGTACCTATGTGTGTATCTACAATAGAGAGATAACACATTCACAAGACCTTTCACTTGGAACACAGACACTCTTAATTAATCTCTCACACACACATAGTTTCATGATGACTCACACTTCTATCTCCTGCCCTCCCTGCCATGATTGGTTGAAAGCAGATCAGACCAATACACCAAACTGATCATTGGGACTGCCTCCACAGCAGGCATATGTGGAAGAGGAACTCAGTTTCACTTTAGAGACCACTTGGACCTCACTAGACCTTGGCTGGGGGGGGGCTGACTGTTCTCTCCAACGCTGGCATTGCAATTGTTTGTATCTACTTCTTTTAATATTAAATTGTAAACCTTACTTGAGAGTCATTTCACAGCTGGTAGAACAAAAGATTCGGGTGGACATGGCCCTGCTAATAGGGCAGGCTCTAACAGGCTACAAATGCAAACGCACCACCTGGATGCTGCAACTGAGTGAGTGATGCTCTTGGAACCTTGGTTGCATTGTTGCCATGGCAACCCCAGGAGGCGCCAACAACATGTTCTCCTAAGATTCCTAACCTTCCCTGGGGCTCATCAGTGACTTGTTGGCATTTCATACTTCCTCATTTGTTACACGAACAGAAGAAAGTAGGCTTTAAAGTGTCCATTATAGATAACAGAGGCAGAAAGGCAGTAGGCATTTCCATGAAGTTTAAAGTGTGACATTTAGGTAATGCGCCTTTCATGTGGTTTCTGCACAGCTTTTTGTGGAAATAAATACCATTGTATGTCTGTGTGTGTGTGTGTGTGTGTGTGTGTGCAGGTCTTTTGGTGTTGTGCTGTGGGAGATGCTGACAGGAGAGGTGCCCTACAAAGACGTGGACTCCTCGGCTATTATCTGGGGAGTGGGCAACAACAGCCTGCAGCTGCCCGTGCCTGACAGCTGTCCTGATAGCTTCAAACTGCTCTTGAGGCAATCCTGGTGAGCAGGCGCCCAAATAATACATGCTTTTTTAGATCATGTAAAAGAAGAGAGGGAAGAAGAAGGAAAGAAAGTGAGAGAAATGCCATGTTCTATTCCAAAACAGGAATTGCAAACCAAGAAACAGACCTTCCTTCAGACAGATTCTCCTGCATCTGGACATCGCTTCAGCAGACATCTTGTCCACCCCACAAGAAACGTACTTCCAGTCCCAGGTATACAATTCTTACAAGAAGTAGCCCTAATTGAGGCCTTTGTAGGGCAAGCAATTGTATTTGTTAACTTTAACTATGGATACCGCACACCTTACCATAAAAAGCAATTGTGACAATGATAATAAGTTACATACAAGTAACAAGTTATTATAATTACATACAATGAAATGTTATTTTCTTATAATAAGTATATATTACAAAAATGTAAAATGCAATCACTACTACTAGTTTTTTCTGTGCTTTTAAATGTTTGTCTATCTATTTTGATGCTCAAACACAAACCAACAGAAGGTCATCTAACAAAGCGCCTCCTTCACTTATAGTGGAACCATAAGTAAGACAAGTAACACATGTGGAATGCACAATGTAACTGGACCACACGGACTATGCGGTTATTGAACTAAACATATACATGCAAAACAATACTATTTTATACTAATTTATAACCCGCAAGGCATGCTGGGTTCCTGTTGGGCAAGCGTGCGTGTGGGCATCCCGGGCCGGCCTTTCGGGTTATAAATTATGGTCGTCCCTCACTCTAAAATTTATTAATTAATAAATGATCACTGTTTTGTGGTTGAATACGGCATATTATTAGTCAAAACATATGCATATATGAGCAAATTGTATGTATTCTTGGCCCAAGTTAAGCATTTTCATATGTACTGTGGTGTAATATCTGTGATGTTATTTGCTCCTTTAAGAGGCTGGGCTTAGGAAGTGACGTGTGTGGCATCAGCTAGCTACTGTAGAGTTGCTGAGTGTTGGCATGGTTAGCAGTGAGGAGAGTTCCAGCGACTGGCGGGAGTTGTGGCTGACAGCAGCTCCTGTGTGAATGTTCACTTTGCCATTGCAGTAGTATTCTACTACACTGGCCACTAGGTGTCAGGAACATTACATTGTTGAGAGAATAGCCACCAATGCTATCGTGTGAGTCTTTGTAATCTCTTATTAATGTCTAAGACGTCTTATTTTCTGTTATTATGTCAACTGTATTGGGTAATACAAGTGTAAAAGTGACTATAGGTGTGATATTTCATGTCTAGAGGGCTCGAATAATGCTAAAAAAGGTATTTAGAAGGTCTTTAACAGGTTTTCTATATGCTCTAACTCCGAAAATATTCCATTAATAAATAAGAATCCTACTTCATGGAAATTCACTTATAATGGTTGGGTCTGGAACCAATTAACCGCAATAAACAAGGGACGACTGGAGTATGGAATATTATTGTGCATGTGTGTAAGCATCTGTTAGGGGTTGGCGTTATTACAGTATTTCACTAAGTCTCTGCTAAACTACTGCTGGTTGCTGATTGGTCGAGCAGATTTGTTGACACATTGTAACGCTTGAAGATACACGGCTAGAAAATACACACATGCTAACATTAGCTTACCATGCTGCTGCAATATTGTACTCCACAGTGTCCACTTTGCTGCAGATGACTCTTCTTCTCCTCCATTGTTTTTGGTTGTTTAGAGTGATGTGTTCAATTCAGTGTGGTTTTGCATCAAGTGCTGTTTTGAAGTGTAAAAGCGACGGCCCGTGCACATGTAACCACAAAAATATGTCTTATGCTAATTACTGTGCATCCCTTTTTACACCAAACCGCAATAATGAGAAGAGTCTCAATTAAAAATGACTTTATTTGGGTTCACAAATGTTCATCCACCAGAAGCATTCATCATTTTCCATCAAAGGCGTGACATTTGTTTCCAGTCTGCTGCAGCTACACTGGGGCCCCCCCTGGCCTCCTGGGAGCCTGCTAATGATGAGCTTCCTTTTCAGCCATAACACACTGCTGCTGTTGTTGTTCATGTTGTTTCTTTGTGTTTGCCACGTTGAAAATTGCTGATTCCCGGCCAACCTCTTGTCATTTCAAGTGTGGCGGGAGGCAGGAGACGGAGGGTGTGTGTCAGGGGATGGAGTCCACGGGAAAACAATTTCAAATAAGCATGCAATACTTCTTCTTTCCTTTTAAAGGTCACGTTGCTAAACCTCCACAGCTCTCTTTCCATTATCCTTTATTTCTCCCTGTACCCCCCACCCACCTCTCAGTCCTCCCCAGTTTCTCTCCTCTCTTTGCCCCATAATGGATTTTTGTCGTGACGCAGGGAAGAAGTATTTGCTGCTGCTGGAGTGTATTGATTTCTTTAATGGTGTGGAGCAGAGAGCGCACAAGAAGGGGCCTGGCCATATTGAAGAGTGCACATAGAGTCCATTAGCTTAATAAGAAGAGCATCACTCATGCACAGAAAGAAACACGCACACATCTATGTGACCGCCTTGCTTTGACAGGTATCAGATGCAACACTTTCTGCACAAATGCATCTGTATTTATGCATGTTCATGGCGTGTCAGCTCCTGTTCACCTCTGCTGCCTGAGTATTGATCAGCATTAATCGGCTAAAAGGCTTTTGTCTCCATGATGCAGAGGATTCCTAATCTTTCTGGAAACCCCAGCTGATTTCAGTGTTATTACAACGCATTTGTATTAACAGTTCATTGTCCTTTGTGGTACATTACAAGAATGGCCTTTGTGACCTGAGTCCTTTAGAGCCGGTCTGATTGCGATTGTTTTTATGTTTGCTTTTAGGCGGAGTGGAGGGACGAGGTCAGGCACCACTTTGAGAAGATCAAGTCCGAGGGCACGTGTCTTCACAGGCTGGATGAGGAGCTCATCAAACGACGCAGGGAGGAACTGAGGTTAGGGCCCCGCACCACTACATCGAGACAACCGCAAGACGTCATAAATAGTCTCTGCATTTGCTAAAGTTTTAATGCTCATTTTTGATTAGGGTTGGAAAGCTTTCCATAAGAATAAATGGGAATTGGAATTAATCAGAGACTTATTGAAATGTGCAGTACATCGCTGATTTTTGTGGGGGTTACCAACTGGGACCACCAGCAAATAGCGAAAAACCGTGTGTAATTGCTATGGCCATAAAGGTTTTTTGCCCCACAGCTTGACCCACCACCTACTCACCCTCCCACCCAAACCCTCCTGCTATCTTAATGTTGATATTCTCCTCCGATTTTGGCTCAACATTTATAATCAAGTGACTGTTGTAATAATTCAATTCAGCTCCCTTCTCTCTTCAACTGCCATTGTTCACCCACGACACAATCCAGGTTTAAGCCCTAAATATGCCTCACGCACTTATTAAACGCATATGAAGTATAAGATGGATAGGTACTCACGATGAATGATTGATAATGTAAGATGATGAACAGATGGAATCATGTAGCCGGGACAGCCAGACAGCACCGCCGAACAAAGTGCCAAATCTCAGCGCTTGACGAAGAAACATTATAAGTGAAGCCATAAACGTGCGGGGACCCACTGTAATTAAAAACTGTATTTTCTAAGCGATAGTTCAGATTTTTTGACACGAAGTTGTATAACATCCCCATCAGCATTGTAGTCCAATAACAGCGATTTACCCCCCACTTGGTCTCCTAAGTCCAGTTCTGGTCAGATTTCTGTGATGAAGAACTTAGTTGCTGGGGACAATTAAGTAAAGACTTTAGTTCTCAAAACAATATGCATTCAAAAGATTCATACATTTGCATCACAAAAATGCCTTCTCAAAAAATCAGACCCCACAAAACGCTTGGCGTTAATATCTGTCTCCCGCCGTATTCCTGCGCACTGTCGCCTGTGCGTTCATGTGTATGTGACGAAGACGCTCACATCTATTTCCGCGATGGAGCACCGCGGCCATCATCTTTATTAACTGATACAGCTTTATAATAGTACAGCAAAAATGACAATTAATGAGGTCTGAAAAAAAATCGACACGCATGTCTTGTTATGACAGAAATGTTGGATAATATGTTAGTTATGTAAAATAAATTCCTAAACACAATAACTGCCATAAAATGTGTCGTACATTTCAAAAATGTTTCATTTTTTTGCTAAATGTCCAATGGACATTTTCCAGAAGGTACTAGAAATTTATTGGAACGTTTTCCCCCTTTGTAACCTCTGACACTATCACACGCAGGCATTATTTGAACAATATGTTTGTCATTGTGATGTGCTTTACTTATTTATGAGGGACACAATTTTAGAAACCCTCTCCTGTCTGCATCTACACCAATGCAAACTGCAACCCCAATAATAAACATATTGAAAGTGTAAAGGTAGAATTGTTGGTGCTGTTTATTCTTACATAGTTTAGTAATCCCAGCAAAGGTGTGTACGTACAGTATACGGTGTATGGTCTAGTATCAGGTCAATATGATTGTGTTTTCTCTGCACCCAGACATGCTCTGGACATCCGGGAGCACTACGAGAGGAAGCTGGAGAGAGCTAACAATCTCTACATGGAGCTCAACGCTATCATGCTGCAACTGGAGATCAAGGAGAAGGAGCTGCTCAAGTAGGAAACCTTTTGTTACGTAACGATATCAACTAAAGAACACTTTGCGTGGAACAACATTTAGTCTACATCGCATCAAGTGAGTGTGTTTAACATCAGGAGAGAGCAGTCGCTGGACAAGAAGTACCCAGGCTGCTTCAAGCACCACAGCTCCAGACAATCAGCCTCCTCCAACTCCATGGAGAAACTCATGAAGAAACGCAACGTGCCTCAGAAGCTGCCCTCACACAGCAAGAGGTGAGTCGACAACGTCATGTAAGTCGGGTTTTGCTGTAAGTGGACACTTGTACCTAAATGAACTCCTAAGTCACTCACACTGTACACAACAGGACATATACAATACAGTCATAAAAAGATGGAACACAAGAACGAAATGAAAGCGTAATGAAAAGAGGAGAACAACTCCTTACTTTTATCTCTGTGGATCTCCTTGTAACAGCACACAGAATCCATGACCCCTCCAGGATTCATTAGCACTCGGTAATCTTAATCCTTAATGATGCAGTTGGGATCAAAAGAGCGGAAAAAGGCAAGACTCCTCTCTTGGAGTTTTTTATGACGTTCATTTTCTCTTCCATGGTGATGGCTTTCCTTTTGTTTGCCGCACTGCCACTTGGGAGACATAATGAAGTGCAAGAAGTTAACTAATAAGTGATGTTATTCTTCCACAGTGTGTCTGTGCAGGCACACACAATATCCTTCCACATCCTTTGAACATGTCTTGTGTTTACAGACCAAAATTACGTTTTCAAATCACTTATGAGAACCACGAAATGTTGGAACACCGAACGTCGTTAACCGAAGACCACCCGTATTCACGTTTGGGTCCAGTTTAAACACAAGACAGAGCAGCAGTAAAGGAAAAAAAAGAGTGAGACTGTTGAGTGAAGTGAGTCCCTTGTCTTCTCCAGGCCAGACTTGCTGAAGTCAGAGGTCATTCTTCCCAAACTGGACTCCTCCATGACCCAGGTCACAATCCCCACTAAGGGCTCCACATCCCCCGGCCGCTCCCGCCGAGGGAAACCTCGCTACAGGAAAGCGGTCAAAGGCAGCAGCGGCGACCTGGCTCAGCTGAAAGCCACTCTCTCTTCTTCATTGGCCATGATCAGTGCCACCTCGTCTGTCCCCAGCAGCAAGCAGCGCCTTGACCCCAGCGCCGCCCTCAGGGGACTGCAGCACGACCTGCTGCTCAAGAAGATGTCCTCCTCCAGCCCTGACCTCATTACCACCACACTGGAGGCTGAGGGCAGGAGGAAGGGGCAGACAAGGCCCGGCTTGGACCGAGCGGGCAGTCAGAGCGCCTCGGCCGGCCTGGAAGAGGGCACGAGGACCACCGGGCCAGAGGCGGGCCCGGATGTGAGCGCGGGGACGGACGAACTGGCGGGAACTCCTCCGCGCAGTGACACGCCCAGCGAAGATGCCGCCTCTATCCCGTTCTCCAGCAGCCCCGACTCTCCGTGTGGCAGGGGGGCGGCTGCAGGGAGGGCCTCGGTGACGACGGGAAGCCCTCGCGTTCCTCAGGATGGCGAGGAGAAGGAGGAGGGGATGGTGATTACACGTTCGCCTAGGAGTCAGCGCCTCACGCCTTCGGCGCTGTTGTACAGGGCGGCGGTCACTCGTAGCCAGGTAAGACCGACCCTGGAGATATTCCCAGTAAGTTCTTCAATTGGCTGTTTCTATACTGATGTCGCTCCCCCTCAGAGACGTGGAGTGTCGTCAGAGGAAGAGGAGGGAGAGGTGGACAGTGAGGTGGAGCTGCCCAGAAGATGGTGAGTGTTCAAGGTGTCATAAATGGTTCACACAACAGGAAGCCATGCCATCGTAGGAAGACATTTTAAAGTAAAACATCACAGTATTAAAATTAACATTATAAAACTAAAATTTTCTTATGCATTTTAATCCATCGATCCATTTTCTACAACACTGCGGGTGGCCAGTGCCAGCTGTCCTTACGATATTTTCCGGGTCAGACACCAAAAGTGAATTATTACTGGATAACGCGGTCATTGAGATGTCTGGAAGTAAACTTCCCTCCTTTAATCAAATAGTCAGCTAGCCAATTCTGCAGAGCAAACCCTTTTGACAAAAGAGATGGTGAAAATACATAGATAGATACAGAGTATGGTGCAAAACCATGCAGCACCAGAAGTCGCATTCACGATAACAAGTATTTTATTTATTAATGGATAGCTTCAGTATACCAATGTTAATAAAAAATAATACATTCAGAGACTTACTATATCATGAACTTGTTGGTCTTGCTTAAAAATTCATGCTTTTAGTTGGATTCAATGTTAAAAAAATATGATATGGCTCTCACGGAAATACACTTTAAAATATGTGGCTTTCATGGCTCGCTTGGCCAAAAAGGTTCTCGACTCCTGCCTCAGTCAAACATTATTTATATGACAGGAGCTCTCTGCTCTTAAGGGCCTACTGCAAAAACATGAGTCATAGATCATTTATATGACAAGAGCATACTGTGGTTTTTAAGGGCCTACTGCAAAAATATTTGTCAAAGATCCTCTAAATGTGGCAGGAGCCTTCTGCTGTTTTTAAGGACCTATTGCAAGAAAGATCAGTCAAATAGACAACCAAATTATCGGTAAAGTATTAGCCCACCTTCCATATACACGGCTAGATGGACTGAGTTGTGATATCATGTGCTATGTGCTCCACAATCAATATCGTGGTGACTTACTGGATGGACAGTTATCCGTCTGATCCAGCTGGTCTGGGGCGTCTTTTCCACTTTATTTTGGGTAGGCTGAAAAAAGTTTCGATCACTGCAGGGTTTGTGAGCACTAACAATTCTTCGTTCGTTGTGATGCAATCTCTTGGAACAATGTCCTTCTCGCCATACACATGAGGCCTTTCCATCGGTGGTAACACTGTATGCCACTCAGTGCACTCAGAAACACTCACATTTCTTTGGGCATGGCTTGGGAAGCTCCACATTTACACACCAAGTCATGCCGGTGTAATGACTTGCCCCCCGATCACTCTCTTCTTCTTGGGTTTTAGCTCATTCTTTGTATATTGAGGCTAAAAAAAGATAAGGTCCTGCATTCTCATTTGTCTATAAATAGCTGCCGGCAGAAACTGTCACAAAGTCTGCCATGATTAGTAGTAGCAAACAACTTGACACGCTGCTGTTGTTGACGGAAGTAGCGCTCGATGCGAAATCATTGCACCCAGGAAAGAAGTTCCGGTAACTTTAAAAATTTGCAAAATACTGTAAGTATTGCATGTTATCATGAATGTACCTGTTAGTGAATGGTCACAACATGTAAAAATAAAACCATAAAACATTGCTGGAGGTTTTTTAGAGGGCTTGAGAGTCAAAATAGGCGTGTCCAATAACGTGCATGGTTCGCGCCCTCATGCTAACTGTTTTTCTCTCTCTTTAGAACACACAGAAAACGGAAAGCCGTGTGCTCGTGTTTCACATATGGGCTGTAGATGATCGGCAAAATTCTAAAAAAAAAAAAAAGTGCATTTTTCCTAGACCTAGTGCAGAAATGCTCTCATCTCTATGACAGGAGCACTTTTAAGTACCTAAAACAGAAAAAATGCTAGTGACATAGTTTCTACAGTATATGACAGGAGTGCTGTGTTGTTTTAAAGGAGGCCTGTGAGCATGAGCAAATGCCAGTCGCTGTCCACGTTCAGCTCGGAGAACCTGTCCGTGTCGGACGGCGAGGAGGGAAACACCACAGACCACTCGCACAGTGGCACGCCTGACGTGGTGAGCACCAACACCGATGAGCGCCTGGACGACAAGAGTGACGACCTGCTCTCCCAGGGCTCTGAGATTCCCGCCGACCCGTCCGACCCAACCCACATGGGCTCGGACGGTTTGTCCGAGAAGGAAGCTGCCATTCGGCAAGTCAAGACCCAACTGGCCGGGCACGAGCTCAATTATGAGGTAGGCTCATTTTACTATTACCACAGCAGGAATACTACTACTCATTATACCCTCCTAAATGCTGGAAAGACGGACAAATAAAAAGACAAAAACTTACCACTTCCACACGGAATGGGAGGACAACTTTTTTTCACTGGATCATGTCGGACATGCCATGGCTGACGACATGCAGTGTGAGAGTAATGTAAGGTCATGTCTCATCAATGTAACATTACTGATGCCTGACCAGAATACTACATATAACTTGTCCGTCCATAGTCAACCACGAAATAACAATCATTCATTCATTCATCCATTTTCAAACAACCGCGATAGAGCGAGGGAGCGATCTTCAAGCCGCGATGTAGCGTGGGGAGACGGTTCTGTAGGCAAAAAGGTCAGCTGTACTTGCGTGTGGCCTACTCGTCACGTTTGGAACACTATTGATTGATTTGATATCTGAGAGAAGTTCTTTGTGGGAGGTCAAAGGTCGGACGGGTGGGTTCATGTTCCTTGTCGCCATTCGTTTCTTAGCAAGCGCCTTCACACTTCGCACAATTGATTTTACAACTACTGAGCAACACAAGACTAGCTGAGGTCAAAGGTCAGTGTTGCCCAACACTTTCCTGAATTCTCTGTTTTAATAAATAACTGCAATATCAAATAAACACAAAAACACCTGGATTCACTGTGCCTTTAAATGAAGGAATGATCATAAATGATAGTAGTGCAGTGGTCTGATGGTAATACCAGTAGGCATTAGAATACATGAATAACATATGTAACACATGACTTCAATAGCAGATAGCATGTTGTGTACACATATGTACATAAACTGTGCACAGTGTTTGTAATGTATGGCAATAGGCCAACACTGAGTGAAACACTGATGTTGGTTGTTCAAGTGTTGTACAGGTACATGGTATAAACACAGATACAGTGTTCCCTCGTTTATCGCAGGGGATAGGTTCCCAAAGTGGCCCGCAATAAGTGAACTTTATTTGTTTACAATTATCATATCTGTTTTAAGGCTGTAAAACTCCTGACCATAAAGTTTATACACTTGTCTCAGACAGGCATTAACGTTTTCTCACATTTCTCTCTTGTTTAAACACTCTCAAAGTTCACATTTCGTTTGAATTTTAATGATCAACCTACTAAGTTGGACACAAGAAATTATGAAGTGGCTCTCGTGTATTTCATTCCTCTGGCTGTGCCTCTTCGTCCTGGCGCCACTTCCTGCCGCCGTGTTTTTGTATTCTTGTTCAAACATGTTGCTCGTGTTGTCGTATTTTCCTCCTCCTCCTCGTCCTCCACGAACCGAAGATTCATTTCAGGTATTCCGTAATGGCGCCCTGCACCGCAGCTTCTACCTTCCTTCAGCATGTCAAGAAGTCTTAACTTTTTGAGCGATGGTTGGATTCCTCTACCTTTCATTTTGTTTTGTCGGGGAGAAAACGTGCAAACATAAAGAGTTTAGTGTCACTGCAAGCTGTTTGCTAGCGGTCGTGCAACAGGAAACACGGCAGTGCAGCACAAAGTAGATTGAGTGACAATGGTCTACAGCCAATCAGAACACAGAACACAATGGCCGTGTTCCCCCTTAGCCAACAAGGACGCAGATCACAATGTGCGGATTCTTCCTTAGCCAATCAGCACTGTTGTGGCTCTATATTTAGCCGGCCATTGTAGCTGTACTGTGGGTTCCTAATATGCTCATACAGGCACATAAACACATACTGAGACGAGGTGGAGGGATGACATGTTTACTCCAGCTGCACACGTCTTCAACATGAGTATACCACACTCTCTACTGCTAGCAGTAGTAAATACAATAACGAGCACGTACAACAGAGCACAGATACTGTAGATCGCTCTAATACACCTCAAGGATGCAAAATATAATGCGCGTTAAAAAAATTCATTAAAATGTTTGTATCCTTGTTAAAGCATATTCCTCCTCGTCATCCTCCATGAACCGAAGATTCATTTACAGTATTCCAGGCGCCCTACAGCCGCGTAACGTCTGCCTCCATTCAGCATGTATGATCGCTACCAACAGGAAACAGGCAGTCCTGCACAAAGGAAGTTGAGTGACAGTGGTCTACAGCCAATCAGAACACAAGGCGCCCCAAGATGGCCGGCGTAGCAGGGGTCAAATGTCATATTTATATGTTTCATTTCTTTAAACTTCCAGAGAATATTGATCCCAGTTATCCCGCTATCATTGATTGTATCTGCTTGCTATTTGCCCAAAATGATTTTTGTGGGAAAAAATGACTTTACAGTGCGTTTTCTAAATCAGATTTTGGTATTTTTTAAGGCTTTATACGACGACTCGGACTGCGACAGCGCCGAGTTGGACCACTCGGGTATCGCGGAGCCCAGCCAGCCTGCAACTAACTGGTGAAGGAAAAAAAACATGCACTGAAATGTGGACGAGGTCAGTGGATGCCTTGTCAACTACACAAGACGTGAACAATCTTTGTGACCGGACAGAACAACTCATCAGGTTTCCTTCCTCTGTGTGTGTGTGTGTGTGTGTGTGTCATTTTGTGACTGTGTCATGAGATCATTCTGAGATCCGATCAGGGCTTCTTTTTTTTTTTTTTTTTACTTATTATTGATGATTGATTTTAGTGTCATAGCCTCTGAAGAAATGATGCACTTATTATTTATTGTGTTGCAGCAAAGAATGTTTACATTGTTAATGTTTTGCGTGGAAACGCGCGAGATTGTATCATTTCAAGGTGCTGACGTTTCTACATTAAGCTTTTTTTGTTTTTCTTTTTTATTGCGAGTTGAATGTATTGGTGCGGCGGCAGGGAGGGAGCCATGTGAAACAAACAAGAAGCAATATGTCCATTCATGTCCTGTCACTGTTTGCAGCGTCGCGGTGGAAATGTTTTTCATAAGCAACCGGGTGTATATACGTGTTTTTTTTTAATTTATTAAAAAGCATGCTTGTGGAAATACTGTATATGCTATTGGATACTTTATGGTTGAGTTGCAACCCACTGAGGGACAGTTAACACAACCATGATGGCAGATTTGAGCTCGTTGGCATCAGGGCTCGCTCGACGTTCAAGGGAAAAAAAAAACATATATCTCTGTAAGAAAAGCACAATTTTATTCAGTTTATTCAGACACTAAATTGCTCATAAAATGACAAATTTGTATTTTTGTTTATTGCATTATTTTATATATACTACTATTTATTTTGCATTTTATTCCATTAAAATTTAATTGATAGGAAAAATTATACATTATTTTTTATTAGAGCTGTTAATTGATTAAAATATTTAATCGTGATTAATTTTGTCCACAGTTAACTCAATATAACTACAATTAGTCACGGATAGAAAAACGTTTTTTATTTGATGCAAATCTTTGTGGTAAACACGAGCTAAGATATGATTCAAAAACGATATATTTTAAAAACAGAACAATTTGATACAGTGTACAAACGATACCATTCAATTTGATATGATTCAACAATTCCGTTTGTCGATGTAGACGTTACTCTTACAGTATAAGATAAAGAAGCCAGTTGCATAAAAGTGGCATTCCTACAGTATTTTCAAATGTGTGAAAGAGCACCTCATGTAAGGCAGGGGTCCCCAACCACGGGGCTGCGGCAAACTTTAGGTGCAATGATTTAAAAAAAACTCAAAAATGAACAATGAAATCATTTGTAAATAATTACTTTTTTTGTAAAAGGATACAAATTTTGGAAATATGGGCCATTGTTTTATTTTTAAAAAAATAATATATAGTTAGCAATTCCACAATTTGTTCATATTTAATGCTTGTTCCACAGTCCTTGAACGCATCATTTAACTTTGCAACGCATCTTCTCCCACGGTGCACAGATAAGACTACTGTATTGTATTTTTCTGGTTTATCTTCCACCTCATATTTGGTCCGAAATGCTGATGCTCTGTAGGAATGCATAAAGGTAAGATTTGATGACCTTATTGAGTGCTAATGTGCATATTTTTTGGTGCACCTCTCAAAAACAAGTACTGTAGGCTTGTACTGGCGGATGGTGGCTGTCTTCATTTAAAGTGCTTTTAATTTGATGTTTCTCCTGTCATAGTTTTGCACAATACATAATAAATAAGATAAATCAGATTGCTATCGTGTACGTATGTTACGTGTGTGTTGAAAATCTTTCCCGGTCACCAGCTAGCGCGATGCTAACGCTAGCGAGAGCTAATGCTATTTAGATACATTGTCATCTGTACAAGCCCCCAAATAGCTGTCCTCGGCTATGCCTGCCCATAACTAGTAGCTCCTGGACGAAATTTTAGCGGCTCGCATCTAAAAAAAAATCCCACTCGTTCGTTAGGACACTCGTATGCCACGGTACCACTGTATTAATGACAATTTAAAAAAATGCCTGCGTTGCACTAGTAACTTCTCTCTTCTTCCCGGCAACGTACTTCGTGATAATTGGACTCACAGCGACACAAATAACTTTGTCCTTGTTGCGAGGAGCATCTGCCAGGGCTTCTTTCTGCTCAATATTTGTTCCCGCTTCTGGCTTCACATCAGCTGCCACGCCGCTGCGGTTCCTTAAACTACGGTGCGGGCCGAGGGTCAGTCAAGACGTGCGCACGTTAATCGCGCGTCAAATAATGAGTGCCGTTTTAGGAAACTTCCGTTGTTTATTAACGGTATGCTGATCAAAATTGTGCTTTTAAAAATATATATAAATAATGCCCATTTTCTGCATTTGGCCAAATAAGATTGAATTATCACAGGAGATGAAGCTTTATTTATATTATCATTTTACAAGCATATTGCTAGAAGGTGCTGTGGAGGACATCCGTATTCACTTATTTGGTCCTTTCCAGACAATAAGGTGAAAAAGGTGTGATTTTTATGGATGACATTGTCCCTAACTGGAAAAGCATCCACTTGAGGGTTTGGGTCCTATGGACTAAGCTAGAAATGACACCTTGCACTCTCTATGTAATGTTTTATTTCAATGTTTGCAATGAAGAAATGCTTTTCAATTCACTTGAACCACGTTTGACAGCTCCAAGGAGGAAAATGTTGCCAAACAACAAAGCTACTGCCCCCTGGTGACGTAACTGTTCAACTGAAGGCTTTTTTACTGTCTAACTGTACAATAAATATATTTAATAACCACCTAAGTAGATGCTGTTTATTACAGATATCACAAGCTGGAGCAGTGTGTGTGTGTAGACCATTTTTTAAACAACGTTGTGCTACCAATAGCCTAAAGTCTCTAAAAGAGGTTTTCGTTTGCAAATAATTGTGTGGTTACGCCACCTAGCGGGGGACGTGTCCAGTTACAGTTGAATCAAAAAAGAAAACAAGAGTCATAATGTAATTTTTGTATGGAAAAAACGTATATGTTAAATACAGTATAATTTTTTAGATTTTTTTTAGGAAATAAAATTAGTTAAAATATTTTAACGAACGTCGTATTTTTGAGCAATTTATATTTGTCAGAAAAAGCTAATTTGTAATTTGCGATTAGCCGGCCACCAGTGTTGCGGGTGTAGCCCGCCTCTCGCCCAGATTCAGCTGGGATAGACTCCAGCATACCCCCGCGACCCTGGTGGGGATAAACTGCATTAAAAATAATGGATGAAAAGCTAATTGGAGGGAAAACCCATATTTGAGAAAAATCTTGAGGAAAAAATGTCACATTTTGACAAAAAGTATTCTTGCGAAATTCTTATTTGAAATTATACATATTAATATATACAGTGGTGTGATGTTTGTCCCCTTCTTGATTTATTTTTTTTTTGCATGTTTGTCACATTTAAATGCTTCAGATCATTAAACAAATTTAAATATTAATCAATGACAACACAACACATAATGCAGTTTTTAAATGAAACTTTTTATTAGGGAAGAAAAAAAAATCGAACCTACAAGGTCCTGTGTGGAAAAGTGATTTGATATATATATTTTTTTTTTTTTACAAAGTTATATTTTTGAAGAACAAAAATGCATTTTTATTTAGTTTTATATTATATTATGAAAAATATATTAAATTATATTGCGTCTGTGTAGGCTCTCAGTCGTACAGGAGTTGTCCAATGAGGGAAAGGCTTCTTGAGACGTCATCTTCACAGAAGTACAGATGACGTCTCAAGAAGCCTTTCCCTCATTAAATTATATATATAAAAAAATAATGTATTAATTTAATTTGAAAAATAATGTGATAAACACCTGCAAGAGCAAAAAAAAAAAAAAAAATCTACTCGAAGAAAGTGTTAATTTAAAAGAACAAAAAGTGTCCTCATTGACCAATGCCATTTATTGCTGATTTTGAATTTATTTTATATAACTAGCCACATAACAAATGTGTTGATAATTATTTGAGAAAAATATCTTGTTGGAAAAAAAATGTCAATTCATTTGAGAAAGTCGATTTAAAAAAAAAACAACCAAAAAGCCAATATTTTCGAGAAAAAGTATATTTTCAAGGAAAGTCAAAACTACCGTTGTTTTTGTTTTTTTTTAAATTAGAGAAGTTTTTTTTGGAGAAAACACATTTTTCTACAGTTCAAAATCTTTAAATATATATGACAAATACATTTTTTTTTATTCTATTTAGATTTTAAAAATTCAAGAAATAAATCATTTGTTAGTAATTTTTTCAGAGAAAAAAGTTAAATGATTGAAATGAAAATGATTTGACAATTTGAGGAAAAAAATATCTTATTGGAGAAAAATGCCATATTTTGAAGAAAATAATTTAAAATATAATGAAAATATAATTTAAGGGGAAAAAGTATTGGAAAAGTTTTTTTTTTTTTTTAAGTTTTTAAATCATTTTTATTTAGAAACAAATTCATATTTTCATTTCATATTCAAACAGTTTTGTATGTTAAGTCATTTAAATGATTTTATTCCATGAAATTGCTTATTTGCGTAATATTCAGAGGAAAAAGGGACAGGCGGAGACAATATGCGTGTGTTTAGAGCATTTCACATCTTTATTTCATTTTTTAACAATTTTGTGGCACCCAGATCTACAGTCTGAAAAGAAAAGAACGTGCACAAATGTTTTCTTTCCTGCAAATAATAATAATAAAAAAATCATCATCAGACTTGAGCAAATCAAAGAGCAGGAAACAAGCTGACAACCTGTTCTTTGTCGTCTCAATTACATTTTTTTTTTTTAAGCCTTACAACATTTTATTGTCTGCTATCACTCACTCTCCCTCCCTCCCTCCCCCCCTCCTCCGTCCTCCTTTGGTAGTTAAAAAAAATACTTCTTCCATTTAAAACAAATTTTTTTTTAAGTATATATCAGTTTTTACAAAAAAGCGAGGAGAACCCTCTGCTTCCCCCTCAAAAAACCTCCCATCCCGCAGAGCAAGAATATCAACATATGATCCCAAACAAAGAGGAGAGAGGACGACAGGAATGAATGACAAAAAACACCACCACATGCCTTCTTCAGTGAGTGCGAGTGTGTGTGTGTGTGTGTGTGTGTGTGTGTGTGTGTGTGTGTGACGTGGAAGAAAAGTGGACAAAATAAAATGATAGATGTGTTTTGTTTTTTTAGAAGGGGGAGGGGGGGGGTGATATAAACACGGAATAAAAGAGTGACTATTATTGTTAAGGTTACTTTATTTGTGTGGGGAAAAGACAAACTAAATCTATTGGACACCTAAACTCTTCTCCCTCCCATGCTGTGACACCAACATGGAAGCCAGAAAAAAAAAAAAAAAAAACTCATTAAAACCCCCCCATGTAGGGTGAAAACAGGAAGGAAGGAGGGAGAGGGAATTAAAATCCTACTTTTAGGGGTTTGCTGCTTGTCACTAAAAGAAAATAAATAACAAAGGGGTCGAATGTGTCATGATTTGTAATCATGGTGATGATGGGTGTGTGGTGTGATCGTATACGTTTGTGGGCGTTTTTATTTTTCAGTGTTGAATGGCTGCATTGTGGTTTGGCTTAGTGACACCAAAGTGAGCTTTAGTGCAGACGCTGTGTCTCATCAGTTGCTTGCCAGTCCAGTGGCCTCCGAGGAAAGCCTGGAGCAAAAAAAAAAAAAAAAAAAAGGTCCAAAAGTGGGAGAACACACGCGCACGCACACAAAAAGGTGGGAAAGAGTATGAGCCATGCAAGCAACATCAGTACACGACACTGTTCATCACATCTTTCCACTTGAACCTCTTCCAAAATACTATTTAGCTCATTTGTGCATTTTTCTAAGTTAAAATGGCTGCTTTTGTTGTTTGAAATTGCAACTACGACGTATGCACAGTAGCTGCTCGTGTATTCCAACAGCGAACATCAACTGGGTGAGTGCGAGACTGTGCCATCTAGTGGCCAAGTTGACTAATTACAGTGCAAAGTTTGACGTTCATCTCAAGGCCAAGTCCACATGTACACACTTCATTGTTTACTTTCATCTATTTGGGCTCAGAAAGGGGCTATGAGGACCACACTGAAAACAATATTTAAGAGAATAGCGTTTTGGGGGTTTAAGGAAAAAGTTGTACACGTCCAAAAAAATAAAATGAAAATACATCATTTCAGCAAAACCAAGCTCGTCTAACAAAACAAAACAAACAAAAAAGTCACCATTTTATGATAAAAGGAATAAAGTTCTTACATTTCTAAGACAAAAGTCGCAATTTTACGAGCATAAATACAAAAAAAAAAGATGTAGAATTTGAGGGAAAAGGAATCGATTTTGAGAGGAGAATAAAGAAATTGAGGTGAAAAGGGAGAACTTTTTTTACCAAATAAAATTTGGGGTGGGAGGGTGGTGGTGGAGTTAATGGGGGAACTCTTATGTGAATAAATAAAGAAAAAAGGTGTATGTTTTTTTTTTTTTAAGATTTCAAAGAAAAAGTTGCAATATAAAAGACTTAAAGACAAAATTTTGGGGAAAAAATATATTTGAGAATACATAAGGAATACATAACGGAAAAAAAGACGCAATTTAACAAAAATAAATGTGTTAGAGAAAAAATGTCTACAATTACATTTTGGGGAAAAAAGCAGTATATTTTAGGAGAAAACAAAGTCAATCTTAGAAAAAGTATTTTAAATGAAACCGCTTCAGATGTCCTCCAGTATGTCCGCACACAAAGCGAGGTTAAAAAAAAAATCAGTCAGAAGCCTGAAACCACCACGACTGACTTGGCTGCACATTGTAATGCCTCCATATTACATGAACTAGTCTACAATCAGCACATGAAAGAGATAACGTCATTAGACATGTTCTGTTCAACTTTAAATAGATGCAATAACAGCCAAAAAGTTCTTTACACAAACGCTGAAGACAGGAGTTTTGGAAAGACGTTTGCATGTGGACAAAAGGCCAAAAAACATGAAATAATGTTTGTAAAAACTGTGTATGTGTGGACATGGCCCTAAGTGGTGGACAGAGGAACCAACTATGACGACTACGTAACAGTACTAGCCTGCTTTGAAGTGATCAAATAAACATAGCACTTTTACATTCCCTGCAAAGCATGTCCACCATGTTGGTTGGGATGTGTTGCTAGGTGGTGGTCCACTTGTCAATGCAATAGTGCGTGACTCCACCAATTACACACTACTGCTCGAAAAATTACGGTTGAACGATAAAACCAGGTTTTTCTCTCCTCCGAGTGGCCCAATTCAGATTTGTGGGGCTAAAAAAAGATGTTTATGGCTAACAGTAACAGCTTTACCTCGGAAACATTTGCAGAGAAACTCAGTAGAAAGAACTGGTTCCGGCGAGGAAGCAAATGATACCTATAGGGTGGCTATAAGTCGATGCTATGCTGCCGGGGATACCTGAGCACACGTCACTCGCATTGTGCACAAGAAGAAAAGCACGGTTGCCATGGTGACAGCTAAACGTAATAAGAACCAGCATGACATCTGAGAGATGTGCTACCTGAGCAGGGCTTTTGCACAAAGAGGATAAAGACTGGAGAACATGCAAAGTCATTCAAAATATTGATAGAATTATAATAATAATAATCATACATGACACTTGACAGGCAATAGCGGAGTAAACATGGCCGCTTGTGTGTGTGTGTGTGTGTGTGTGTGTGTGTGTGTGTTTAAGTACGCGTGGCAAAGCAGGTGCAGACAACAAGTCAGTGCGGACACATTAGTAAGGGGACAGCCTTCGCCGTTTGGACTTGGAGCTCAGCTCGGGGGCGATTTTGGGCTCGGGGGCGGCGGGGTTGGCGGCCCCGCTGACAACATGGAGGGCCAGAAGTGGGATGGGCTTGAGACTGAGAAGACTGGACACACAGGCAGGAGAGCTGGGGGGCATGGGGTCGGTGGAGGAAGAGGAAGAAGAGGAGGAGGAGGAAGGAGGAGGCGGACCAGGAGCCAACAAGGACAGAGGGATGGAGGCTGAGGGGGGCACCACACAGGAGGAGGAGGAGGAAGCAGAGGTGGTAGTAGTAGTAGTAGTGGTAGTAGCAGTAGTAGTAGTAGCAGCAGTAGAGGTGGAGGAAGGGCACGGGCTGCTCTGTTCAGGGTTCAAGGAGGAGGAGGAGGAGGAGGGAGGAGGTTTAGAGGACTCTACACTGTAGAAAGAGACAAGGAGAGAGGGACAACACAGTCGGGGTGGGTCACAGGGCAGCAATGAGGGGGTGGGGGGTTGGGGCAGGTGGGGCTGAGAGTGTTATTTCAGGGACGACGAAAAGCAAAAAAAACATGGCAAAGGGCCAATAATGAGCTGAGCAGGCAGCTAGCTAACAGCTAAGTAGCAGTAGATAAACCAGAAAGGACTCCATTATACCAATGAAAAATCATGTTTCCACCAAGTGGTACGGTTCAGTTCTCCATGGCACGGATGACCACAGCTGCACCCGCTACGCACACGGCCTAACATTCTGTATAAGCGCCATCTATTCAAAAGGTATTATGCAAAACGGACTTTTTAATGATGTTATGTATCCCTAGAGCCTGTTCATGAGCACCAAACATGAGAGAAATCTATCACCCCCTTATTTGTTTACTCCACTTTTGAGAGAAGAGACGCTCAAGCGGTTGCTAAGTAGATGAGCGCAGGTCTAACACCCACCACTTCATGGAGGACAGCTTTGCAAAAATAAATACATAAAAGCAGGCTTTGCTGCACATCTTAAAATGACACCTAGAGCTCTGCCCACTATACATCTGTCAGCTGCAGACATGGGAGCTGTATGTTTCATCATTTTGTTTTTCTTCAGCAAATAGGCTAACCTTGCTTGATGTGTAATGATAGCACTGGAGCTCACATAAACATGCTACTGTTCCTGTCCTGCTCCTTAATGTTACGTTGTTGCATGTGATATATGGCATCTATTACACTGGACAAGTGCAGAGTTAACATTGTGTATGTCAAAAGTGGATAAAGTGCACAATAGCACTACTTGGAGACACACTCTGTTGGAGACAGGCGTGGACCAACTATAACTAACACAGCTCATTATTATTCCAACATGCACACAGTAGATCCCCACACATTCACAATTCAGCGTTCACGGCCTCCCAATGTCTTTAACTTTAATTAATTAATTTATCTATCTCCGAAAAAAGTTGTTTTTCCAATGTGTCGGTAATAATTTATAAATACGTGATAATACATGTAAAATGTCAGCATACATGTACCACTTTTTCTTTCTTCTTTCTATGTTTATGTGGGTGTCTCAATTACTTGCGGTTTTGTGGCATTCGCTTTTGGTCCTGGAAAGTTATCGCTGCAAAAAGCAGGGATCTACTGTATTGTGGGAAGTTTAACACTTACTATTTAACTGCATGTATGTCATCATTTCATAACAAAACACTGAATGATTCCAACCTCTGCAATGTCGCTTCCCATCCCTAATGGTAAATGTAACCATACTTGGTGGAAACAGGGCTACGTCACTAAAAGAGACCAAATGTCAACAAAAGGAAGGCTTGTGTACTAACCTGGCATTGATGAGGTACTCAGCCAAACTGATGCTGGCAGGCGAGCCTGTGATGGTCACCTGCCGGTCAGTTGACCCGTCCACCGGATTCGCAATCTTGATCTGGGCACCCGACATTTGTCTGATCTCGTTGATCTTGGCCCCCTGGCGGCCAATGATGCAGCCGATGAGCTACAGAGAGAAGAGGTGGGGTTGAAAAGACAAATCCTGAATGCACGCTTTAAAAAAAAAACAAAAACAAATGTTAAGTCACAAAAGCTTACATCATTTGGAATGGTCATCTCATGAGAACCGGTTTGAGCAGAAGCGTCAATCCCTAAGAGAGCGAGAAAACAGCACATGAACCACCGTTGCACCACGCAAGATAAACGCAGTTGCGTCTTGTGGCGCATACCGGTGAATCCCTGGTTGCCGTGTGCAATGGGGAAGGGGCTCTGCTGCATAGCCAGCTGGTGAAGCTTTGTGAGCTGTGGAGAGATAGCAGCAGAGGAAGACTGTGAGAGTGAGAGAGGAGGCAGGGAGAGAATTTGGAGGAAATGGGAAAACAAGGAGAGTGAAGGGGGGGAGAAAACACAAAATCAAGTCAGTTCAAAACACAACACAACACAAAGTGCAGGCAAAAACACAACATAGAAGACCATGTTATTAGTTGTAGTTTACAGTGGATTCTAGCTGCACTGCATCATACACATGGAACTGAATAAGGGAACCAATGCAAAATACAACCACAATAATAAACCACTAAATTAATACTTCTCATTTTTGTAAAGGCTGAATTTTGATTTTGCTCTTAAGAGGTAGCTGTTCGAGTGCCGTCAAACCTTGGTTTTCCAACACCTTACTTTTCGCTTGATTAGGGTGGAGATGAAAAATGTTTGGCCCGGTTCACGTACACTGTCTCGGTTATTACAATATTGCACCTAACAAACTAGTCCGTTTGCCCTGTACTGCATCATTACACGAAATAAGAGAGCTCAAGCAAAACATTCTACGCATTGCTGACTCACTGCCCTCCATTGGACCAAAGAAAGTTGCGATTACCATCAATTCAATAAAGGTGAGAAGCACTATTGAATTCAGAAAGAACTTCGCAAACTACAAAGATTGTGTCCCGTTTCCTCCATCTACGCTCCTCGCCGTCTTCTTCAACAAGACTCTTCAATAAAAGTAAAGGTTATGTTAAATGCTCATTAATCCATTTAATTCCATTCATCTTCTATGTCCCTTGTCCTCACCAGGGATGCGGGAGTATCCTGGAGCCTATCCAGCTGACTTTGGCCAAGAGGCGGAGTACACCCTGGACTGGTCCACTTGAACTCGTCATGTATAGTTCATTGCATTGTTTCCTGCATGTAAAACTTTGTTCGCTATAAAATGTATTTTGGTTCATATTTTGGGGTGGCTGTATCTCTTTGTATATCAGTTCCTGTGGGGAAAATTTGTATGTTTCGGTTTTCGTCTGACCTTTTGGAATTAATAACGAAAACCGAGGTACCACTGTATAAAGAAAACTAGGATAAATCTAGGCCTGTCACAATAACAAATTTTGCTGGACAATAATTGTCCTAGAAATCATTTTCGATAATGGAGCTTACTGACATTTTTTGAGACAATTTTTTTCATTAGGGCATAACAATGACTACATTGTATCAGAAGCAATAAACTGTAATTTCTCAAGAGTATTTAACATTGTAATTGGAATGTCATGAGCTTTTAAATAAATTAAACAACATAAAAAAACAATAACAAACTCAATGAAAATAAAATGGACTGTCTCTTTTAGCAAAAATTACACAAAAATAAAAAATCATCACAATAACCAAAAACAAACAAAAAATAGACCGTGTCTGTTAAGAAAAAAAACACTGCAATAAAAACCACACAGACACACACGCAGTTATGTAGTGTATTGTTCAACTAATGTGGAGGGTCATCTTTGAGCTGGACCACATACCTGTGGTGGAGGAGTAAAATGCAATGTTTCTGATGTCCTTCAACACGTCTTCTTTTACTCGGTTATACAGTTCAGAACAGTTTGTGACATGTACATGTATGTTCTCCCAGGCAATCCATACTGTCTGCCAAACATTTCCTGTCATGTTGGCTTTTCAACCGTATTGAAAGGGTTGCATTTCTTTTGCAATGTAGCGAGTGACACTGTTTTGTTTATAATTACTTTACTGACCAAACGCCTCAGTAAGCGTTGACTGTCAGGACGAAGGCTCCTTTCCACCTCCATCGGTAGTTTTTTTTCCCCCCAGTTGGGAAAACTGGACAGGAAGTAGTGTTTGAGGTGCGCATCCAAGTTGGTTGTATTCTCCTTCTTCTTGTCACTACTTTAGTACAAGTGGGACATATCCGTTTGTTGGTGTTCATGCGCTCATCTTGTTCATTCTGTTTAAAAGCAAAGTATTTCCAGACTGGGGCTGTGGCATTCGCCGTAGAAACCATCGCTTTTGTGCCTTCATTCATATTAGTGTTAGCTTGCTCACAAGGCTAACTTGCTGCTAGCACTCTGCGTATCCCATCACTAGTAGCCCAACCTCCATGTACTGGGACAAAGAGGCTACATGGCTGACAGGACACTGACACTCTCTGTTCATTCCACTATAGAACCAATGCACAGTGAACCCTCTTGCTCATCCAGCTTGTGTGGTAAAGAGAGACGAAGAAAAGAAACACGGATGCACATGTCAATTTATCGAGGCCGGCAGAGTTATCGACTTCATTTTTATTTTTCGTGCGATTAATCGATTTGATTATTGTGACAGGCCTAGATAACTCACACCCAGTGTTCCTGAAGGAGCTTCCAGAGGTTGTTAAAGGGAAAGGTTAATTGAGCCAAGTGGGCAAAGAAAATCAAGTAAAAAGGTGACACAGACAGAGCAGAGCAGCAGCTTTAGCAGCACCAGAGAGTTATTGGTGGACCGGTGGAGAGTCTGGACAAATTCTAACAGCATTTTATAACGCTAGCCATACACTCTTACAACTACTGTTTATAACTCCCTGCACGGTTAATTGAAGTGCTCACACTGCATGACTCAAGTGTCAGCCAACAAACGGGTTGAATCGGCACTAGTTTGAGTAAAAGACGGGCAGCCAGTAGACCAACTAACTGAATAAGAACAACGCTCACATCTAAATGGTTTGGGGTTCACTAGAAATGTCCAACTTTTGTCTAAGACTGCAAAATAAGTTGATTTGGGAGAGTCAACATTAGAATTATTGGGGTGGTATCAGCGGGGGGAAGGGAGGGTCCCGTAGAGGCGGAAACGTCACTTACATCTGGCTGTGGAATGGCGTGCTGTCCTTGTACGGTGTACGCCTGAAACAAATGAGAACACAAAACTTTCACAGGCCTTGCATCGGGCGATATAACGACTCGAGGACAAAAGCTAATTTTAAGATAAACAAAAATGTGCGTCTTGTCCAAAGTCTCCACATTTTTTGGCAGTGAAGCATTTTTTTAAAGAGGATGTTAGAAGTGAAATGAAGCAAAGCCAGAGGACAGCAGCCGTTTCAAAGAATAAAACACCGCTGAGGAAATTAGACATTGTAAAAGCTGAAGGGGAAATGTTTGCTTGAAGGGGGGGAAAAAAAGGCTCAAACTCCTCAGAAACTTTTATCCTAATTATTGAAAACAGTAAAAAGAAGGTCTGGGATTTTGCATGGGGATATCAGTCTTAAAAGTAGATTTTACTGTTGCCAAGTGTCTTACAAAGCAGTATTTCAAAAGGAATATATACTGTGTGTCACTGGAGAAACAATAATAGAGCATCTTGTGTACCTGTCCGCCTGCAAAGATGACAGGAGATCCTGAAGGTTTGGGTCGGTAGGGAATCGTGACACCTTTTGGGGGAGACTGCGCAGGACAGAGAAGGATGCATTGTTACAACACAAGCTACCAGGTAACTTCTGCAAAAATATCACATACAGCTATTACAGTATTTCCTCAAATAGTGGACGCCAATACACACACACACACACACACACACACACACACTCACTAAATTTAGTACACCATCCACATTTCAGCAATTTATATCATCTACATTTCAGAAAACATTTTATTACACATTCTCAAGGGACATTACAAGTGATGGTAGGTCACTTCTAAAGCATTGTCTTATAAGAAAATATAGTAAAATGGTTGCTGAAATGTGAGCGGTGTACTCACTTTAGTAAGACAGTGCAATATGGGTTAATACAACCAGAGACTTGTTCCTTTCTGCAGTTGAGTAAATAAACGCCCGTAGCCACTCAATAGTAAATACTGGAAGTTTTTAAAGTGAATAAGCTACTGTGCGTACTCAAAGAGATTGTTAGACTTACCTCAAGCATGACCACACAGATCTGCTTCACGCACTCGATTATAGACTGGGGTGTGCCAGCTATAGTGATGGCGCGCTCCGTGGAGTTTGGGAGCATGTCTCCTGCCACTTGAACCTGAGCACCGGTTGACTGCGACATAAGAACCAAAAGGATGTGAGTCGAGAGACTGCCGTGTACTCTCCATGGGCTTCAGTCTTCTCGTGATGCGTACCTCTCGGATTTCCTTGATCTTGCAGCCACCTTTGCCAATGAGGGAGCCACACTGGCTGGCGGGCACCACAATGCGCAGGGTCACCGGGGGCTTGCCAGCGGCAGTGCTGTTCGTCATCGAGCTGCTGATGTCCTGGAAAGATGCAAGGATGCCGTTTACAGCAGTATTCCTTCAAATTCAAGCTATATTCTTCCACCTGGGACCTACTTCTTCCAGTTTATCGATGATCATGGAGAATGCTCTAAAGATGGCCGTGGTTGGTCCAGCCAAAGTGATAATCCTCTCAGGACAGTTGCCCTCAGAGATGTTGATGCGCGCGCCACTCTAAAATTGGGAAAAACACAATAAAGGAAATCAAACGTGTTCATACCTAGCAAATAAAGTACAGTAAGCAAAGGCAGTCACCTCTTCTCTCATCTTCTTTACAGATTCACCTTTCTACAAGCATATAAAAGACAAACATTTAGTCCCAGGAAAAACACATTTCAAACGTCCTATAGTCTTCTCTAATACCTTACCTTTCCAATGATGCTGCCTACTTCCTGAAATTATAAAAGATAATAAACAACCCATTAGGTTTCATCATATAAGCCAAAATGCACTTATCTTTACACTTGTATGACAGTTAAGAATAGGGTAGAGCATAGTTTGAATTTGAACAATTCTGTTTCTGATCCTCAATCCTCGTTTCAATTCCGGTTACAGCTCCGGTTCTTTATTCCGATGCTTATAAAAGAGGCAGTGCCAAAAATGTTTGCATGGTTTAAATGGGGGCGCTTACCAGAGCTCTTTTTCAATAAAATGTCTGAAGTTCTCCTTGAATTTTTTTTAATATGAACTTTTTGTCAACATGACAATACATTTCTCACAGAGCTATTTTCAACCAGCATATAAATATCAAACCATTCACCTTGAATATAAATACACAGGAGTACCCTTTCACAAAAGATGTTTACTTTTGAAAAGCTCATGAAAAAACATTTCCACATATATGCTGTTTATGTGTTAGTGTGTGTGTGATGCTGCAGACACTTACATGTGCACTTATCTGGGTGCAGAATATCAAACAACTTGTAAAAGATTTGTCTATGACAAGTACACGGGCTAACGTTAGCTGGATATTTTGAGTTGAGCTACCGTATTAGCACTAGCATACTTTGTTTGCTGCCTAGATGTTGGTGTAAGCCATTTTCTTAATGGCACCCTTATTTTGTTACAAGTAAACAGGATGTGGTGCACAGGGCTCTTATTTTGAAGGCCAGAAGTGTGTTGTGCAAGTTGAGGTCCTTTGATTGTTGCTAAAAGAGATGAGCTGTGCACATGAAAAAACATGCCTCCTGCAGCCATTGCTCCCATTCTTTATTTACACTGAACAACATCAGTGGGCATCCTGAAACTTACAAGTTTAGATAAAGTCTGACTAAGCGTATCAACGACAGGGCACTCTTATTTCTACACAATGAAGCTGGAGGTGTTTAATCATGTTGGTGATGCACCCTTCCTTTGCATGACATCACTGTGTTGCAAATGTTGCACTGACCCGGCTGCTTTAAAAAAATTCTTTTTAATAAAGTTAAACTGAACCTTTTAGCTGCTGCTTCTTCATTGGTGTTCTCACCTAATTCTTCCAGTTGGCGAATTGGGCATCGAAACTAGGAATCAAAATTTTAAAAACTGTTGTGGTTCCCATCGATACTCTAGACTCTATGCCCAATGCCAGATTAAGAAGGTTACAGTGATTGTGACAGTCTGGCCATGAACGGATCCATTATATTTCCAATATTTCAAATGGAAAGAATTGTCCTCATGCTCACTGCAGTGTTTCCCATACATTAATTATTTGTTAATACATTTGGACACCCACAAATGGTTTTGCCGCGACCAAAGACAAGAGACAGGAAGTGCTTACATCATGCATTTACTCTGGAATCAAATACAAGTGGTTACAAAAGGCAAAGTATTCGCCACGGGAGCAGAGATCCAGTCATGCACGGTAACCGCCACAAACGCGGGGCGTGAGCATTACCACCGCCGTGTAAGGAGAAGTGTGGAAGAATGCAGAACACCTCCACAAGTGTGCAGAAGACATGGAAACACTCTTCTGTCATTTGGTAACACTTCAACTTTCATCAATACATAAACTAGGGGTGTCCACAGTGTGGCCCGGGGGCAATTTGCGAACCACGGTTCATTCTTTTTTAATGAGCCTGTGGCGCATTGTAGAAATAAAATTAACAAAAAACTAAAATTTAAAAATAGCAAACAGGCTAAGGAGAAAAGGCTGAAATGTCGACACTAATAACACAAAAATGCGTCTGTAAATATATGGATAATATTTATTTTTTAGCCTCTTTAGAAATTCACATGCACATTGTTACATGCCAATTATGCAAATAAGGTGATGACCCACAACCGTAGACCACCACTACAAATAAATTGCAGTTCAGTGGGAAAAGTATGTACAATAGTTCGAAAAATCTATATTTTTTTTAATATACAATCAATTTTACTCTGATGTCACCTACGGGTCAAAGTTGGACACGCACGCAAACACTACTGGCCAGTGTCTGGAGAGGAAAACTATCGTTAACAAGCTTACTAATTGGGACTACTAAAAAAAAAAAAAAAAGGGATAATGGGCAGACAAGCAAGGAAAATTCCATCAAAATTATGACAGCAGCTACCGGTACTTTAAATATGGTTTGCTGCTTCCAGGTATGCGAATGCGCCAAATCCCTTGTGTGTTGTGTGCGGGGAGAAGCTTGTTGTTCCGTCATTTTAGATTTGAGTTAAAAGGAACTAAACCAGAACTTTCCATGATGGCATTGAAGGCATTGTCGCCATTGCCATCCAAGCACTTATGTAAGATTTTCAGTGCTGAGGGTGGAAAAGCCTTTACTGCAAAACTCAGTCAAGAATAAAGGAAGAGACATAAGGTAAGAATGGCCCTCAGCACGGAGCACTGGCAGCGCCACTTTGTGTTGCAGGATGTCATCACCACATCAATACCATTACTCATCATATCATATCACATCATGTCAGTTGCCTCGGCCCCCGTGTGTCCTTCAGGAGGGGAGTCCATCAACACGAACAATGGCATACTGTGCTGACACGTGACCTCACCTTGCCATGCATGAGCAGTCTAATGGTAAGGGTGACATTGAGCCCTCCTTCAATCACACCGGAGTCCATAGTGATACTGGCGGCTGTAGAGGTTTTGTGAAGAACTTCTAGTATTCGGTCACAGAGATGATCTGGAGGATAAAGGGTGCAAAATATTAGAAGAGGATGCGATACACAAATACAAATATCACTTTCACCACATGGCGCGTTTGGTTTTGATAATACATTGGCAAGAAAAGCATTAGTTGTAGGTTTAAACATAAAGTTATCCATTACCCCAAGGTTAGGGCATAGGACAACGTGATAACCAATCACTGTAAATGCATCACAACGACTCACACGCTTCCAAATTTACATTACAGTGATTTAAGGATGTGTATGCATTTAATTTGGCATTCACAACAGTTTCCTGAGGGGGAAAAAATCGAACATATGGCCACACTGCTTGCCGGCTAAGCGTTTCGTCATCATTAGCAACGTGCCAACTTTAGCCTCACGTAGCCGTTAAACCTTTAATAGCGCGGTTACAGTCATTCAGTTAACCAAGTCCTCAGTCGTGATCCACCATATACGCTAAACTTGGCTTAGTTCGGTTTTCGGGGTTTATTTAGAAGAAAGTACAACTAGTTAGCATTATGGGAGCTAGTGAGGAAATGAATGGAGCATGCGCGCGCTGGTTAGCAATGCTAACTCCTAGCTTGAGCTGCCTACGTAGTGAAATGTTGATTGTTAGTCAAAAGCCTACATTTCATGCTATAGCCCATTATTAAGTGCACGAGGCAAATAAATGTGCGTTTAAGACGCGCTAACACGGAAGTTTCCGGTGGTTGGCTAAGCTAACAAAGCTAATTTTAGACGGCGCACTTACTACTTTGGCGAGGCCTGCTAGCGCACCATTAGCCATTAGCTACAAAGCGCGATTTCTTTCCTCTACTTCTGAGCACAACAACACACACACACCAAAAACACCGACCTTGCCCATCAAACTTACCCGGTTCGTCCGCTGGAGGGTGACCGGGGGAAGGGTTGGGGTTGTGAGGGTAGAAGGGGAGAGGTTCGGGAGGGTAGAAACCCGGGGGAAGAGTTTAGAAAGGACTCGGGGAAGAGGGAAGAGTGATGCGAGATCGAGCTCCACTCCTTTACACAAAGACAACAACATTGTGACCTCTGAACTTTCCCCTTTCACCCAAGCCGAGCCCACTTCCGGAGTTCGACCCGCCGGACTTAAAAAATAAATAAAACATCAGAAGCCCGTTTGAGAGACTTGATGTAAAGCAACTACATTTATAAATACAATTATGACGAAATTGATTTATAGTTGCGATAGCTTCGTTGTACATTGGTAAACTAGGTGAAATATCCGCTTCAATCAGGCACTTATCGGCAAATTTGTGTTCTTTGTATACAGTAAGGTGTTGATTGTTGCACTTTTATGTTGATTGACTCACACACAATATCCCAATGACCAACAAGTGGACGGACAATGCATTGCAATTCAGGTTGTATTTTTAATGAACACATTACAGCACTACAGTTTTGACTTTTCCTAGTGTCATATGGAGTATTGAACGCAACACATACAGTAGAATACAAGACCTAAAAACAGTACGAACATGAAAACATATATATTTTAGACATATTTTATACCAAATCACCATATTATAAAATAAAAAAAAATAATCACACATTTGAGAAATATTCTTAAGCACAATGCACGCTAAGTCAAAATAAATGATAATACAACTCAATGGTTGTTAGCATGTTTGTGGTCATAAGGCAATATTGAGATTTCTATAATTAACCCAAGTAATATAATAATAATAAACTGTGTCATTCTATAAATCTTGTCAAAGTAGTTATTGACAAGGTGGTTTAACAGACAGCCCCTTTATGTAAATGTTGGTGTTGCAGTATAAGCACTGGATTATGGCCTCAGTCAGAGTCGCTGCTGCTACTGCTGCTGCTGCTGCTACTGGAGGAGGACTATGGGGACAGATAAATAAGTATATTAATACATTGTTCATATAAAAAAATCTGATATTTTTCTTAATTTCCATATCGCTAAACACAAAATATTGTATTATACTGTAGCTACTATTGTTGTTTTGTCCACTAAGATATAACAAGTTTTTTTTAGGATTCAATGTCAAAAATCACTTTATTTTTAAAAAATACTATAATACATTGAAACGGATATTCTCCCACATACATTGTGGGCCATTTATAACCATATTCAACATGAAAAAGGCAAATTAAAACATAGTCGTAATATTAAACAAAGTACAACGAACATAGTCGTAGTAAAAAATAAAGTTTAAGTCACAATTTCAAATGACTCAGGCTTTGAAATTTCAAGTCAGATAAAAAAAAACCCCATCAAAATAATGTCAAATAAGCCCTACTATTAATGTTAATAAAATAATATATTTTTTATATCTGCTCTGCTGTTAGCTGATTTTGTATTTTTTTTTTATATTTTTTTCAGCAGTACAGTCATCCCTCATTTATTGATCAATTAGTTCCAGACCCGATCACAATAAGTGAATTTCCGCAAAATCTGATTCAATATTAATTTAACATTTTCGTTGTTGGATCATAGAAAACCTGTTTATGACTTGCTAAATATGATTTTTATCATTATTAGAGCCCTGTAGACATGAAATATCACCCCATCGTCACCTTTACACTCCTATTATTCTTTGTTTACACCACATTCCTCAACTGTAATGCGCAGGATACGGGATCACTGCAGGGACGAGAGACAGCTATGGCTTTAAAAATTAGCACGCTAGCAAGCTAACTAGTTATCCTCCAATTTATTTAGTGTATTTTAAATTTAAGAAAGAGTTTAAAATGGAGTGGGGAGGAAGGATAAACAAGCCAAAAACCTACCACTTCCAAAAGGAATGGCAGAACTTCTTTTCATTCTATCATGTCGGACATGCCATGGATGATTCCATGTTGTGTGGCCTTAAGCTAACGTCATGTCTCAATCATGGAACATCACTGACGCCTAGTGGCCAGAATACTACATACCTAACTTTGTCTTTCAATATTTCTTGACTACGAAGAATGCCATAGTCAACCACCAAACAGCAATCATTTTGTAATTTTTTAAAAACTGCAAGAGCAAGGGAGCAATAATCCAACTGTGATATTGCGGGGGACGACTGTACAGTATCGTAAATTTTAGCTCACAAAACAACTGTAATCTTAATATTCATAAAGTAATAATACAAATAAATAATTAATGTAATCTTATGTTAGGTTATAGTTAAACCCACTCTAACATGCCTAGTTTAGTCATTTGAGACGTGACGCTTGCATGTAGAGCTGTGCCAGTCTCACCTTGCCACCATGTTTGTGGTGCCCGTGTTTGTACATCTTATGCGCCTTCTTCAGCTTCTTCCCCTTCTTCAACTTCTTGTGGGCTTTATGTCCCACCAACCCCATGGCCATTCCAGCCAAGCCTCCTCCGATGGCTCCACCCATGGGATGGATGCCACCGGAAGGGTAAAGGCCTTTGTGGTGATGATGCCCTTTGTTTTCTTTGTGGTGGAGCCCTTTCGGAGAGCGTGGGTAAGCGCCGGGGTAAACGCCTGCACCTGGGGCAACTGGATATCCCCCAGCGGTCATGGGGTAAGACTGGGGTCTTGGAGCTCCATAGGGCATCACGCCAGGAGGTGCGTTTGGCACCATGGCCGGGTTGAGGCCAGCTGGATACTGGACAGGTGTGTACTGTGTACGTGGGGGCTGAGGGAAGGCGCCTGCAGGTGGCACAGGAGGATATGCAGGGTTGTAGCCAGGAGGGAAGGCTGGATTGGGTGGACCTAGTGAACACACACACACACACAAACAAAACATGCACATTTAGCCACTACAACGACCCACACTGCAAAAAAAAATTATACAACAAAATATGCATGCATACCTTGATTTGGCCACATGTTTACACTTCAGGCGTTATATAAAGTCCTGGACAGACAGAAAAAAAAACACTTAATTAAATGCAAAAATAATTTTAAAATAACAAAATAAAAATGTAATGTAAAATGTAATAAAATTGTGTACTAATTTACAAAGGCCAATCAGGCCTTGGAGTTCATTAAAATACATTCTTATTATTTGGTAATAGTGATAATCTATTAGAAAAAGACAGGGTGTGTGAATGCTTAAGAGATGAAGAGAAAAAGTGAACACAGCAGTAACCTTGCATTCACACAGAAAATAAGAAATTTGCATAAAATGAAACATTTTATCACACAAAAGAGGTAGCCTGAATGCCCTGGACAGCAACAGCTTGATGTTGGAATGGCTTGAATGAACTGAGAAATCCGGACATTTAAATAAATGTTAGAAGATTGTTACAAAAAAGTGTGAATTTTGCAAAAAATACTAATTTTTTGAATGTGAAAGTCCTGAATGAGTGGAATGGTTTCATGGTGGAATGGTTGGAATCGCTTGAGAAATGTGTGAATGGTGGTCCAAAATAAGATGAGCATTTATTCTTTATTTACTGTACGTATTGATGTACTCCATATGGACTAAACACTTGATTCTCTTTTTCTTCAAAGCCTTCTTCACTCAGACTGGGTCCATAACCAAGCTTGTAACCATTACTGCCTCTGCAACATACATCCTGAATTACAGCTCAGGAGTCTCACCTGTCTAAGGAAACTCCCACCCTGTACGAGACTAAAATTATTTCGAAAAAACGAACAGTTCCAAATGATTTGAGCATTTTGTCTATGACACGATTCAAATCGGTTGAGAAATGTGAGAAATGCAGAACTTTGAAAATTGGAACATTCATTTTCAATGGAACCGTGTTTTGGTAATTTTGAAAAATCTGGGAATGTTTTGAAATTTCTGAATAGGTAGCAAACTATTCCCGAATGAGCTGAACGATTTGATGTTTGAATTGAATTTGAAAATGAAGGAGTTAGGTGACAAAAAAACGGCGGAATAAGAATACTAAAAAAACTCAATACTGTAGATGAAAGAACATGTTGGGGAAGTTTATAAGATCACTTTTAGGCCTGGAGGTGCATTAAAGACAATAAAACATTTAATAGTAATGAAAATAACCACACAGAAAAAAATGCTATACTTGATAATAAAGTTTAATAAAAAGAACTCTTTAGATTAAAAAAAAAGAAGAAAAGTATGCATTCTTCTACTAATGGCTAAAATATACAGTGGTGTGAAAAAGTGTTTGCCCCCTTCTTGATTTCTTATTTTTTTGCATGTTTGTCACACTTAAATGTTTCAGATCATCAAATTTAAATATTAGTCAATGACAACACAACTGAACACAAAATGCAGTTTTTCAATGAAACTTTTTTATTATTAAAGGGATAAGACAATCCAAGCCTACATGGCCCTGTGTGAAAACAAACACAACTGAGATTGAGATCTATCGGCCTGAAAAAGGTTATAAAGCCATTACTAAAGCTTTGGGACTCCAGCTAACCACAGCAAGAGCCATTATCCACGAATGGTGAAAATATGGACCAGTGGTGAACCTTCCCAGGAGTGGCCGGTCAACCAAAATTACCCCTAGAGCGCAGCGATGACTCATCCGAGAGGTCACAAAAGACCCCACAACAACATCCAAAGAACTGCAGGCCTCACTTGCCTCAGATAAGGTCAGTGTTCATGACACCACCGTAAGAAAGGCACTGGGCAAAAATGGTCTGCGTGCCAGAAAGCATGTTGATGATCTCCAAGACCTTTGGGAAAATACTCTGTGGTCTGACGAGACAAAAGTTGAACTTTTTGGAAGATGTGTGTCACAATACATCTGCCATAAAAGTAACGCCACTTTTCAGAAAAAGAACATAACATCAACAGTAAAATATGGCTGTGGTAGTGTGATGGTCTGGGGCTGTTTTTTCTGCTTCAGGACCTGTAAGACTTGCTGTGATAAATGGAATCAAATTCTGCTGTCAGGATATGCGGAATAGAAAAAGAATGGATGGATGGAATTCTGCTGTCTTCCAAAAAATCCTGAAGGAGAATGTCCGGCCATCTCTTTGTGACCTCAAGCTGAAACCAATTTGGGTTCTGCAGCAGGACAATGATCCAAAACACACCAGCAAGTCCACCTCTGAATGGCTCAAGAAAAACAAAGTGATGACTTTGGAGTGGCCTAGTCAAAGTCTGCTGTGGCATGACCTTAAAAAGGCGGTTCATGCTGGAAAAACCTCCAATGTGGCTGAATTACAACAATTCTGCAAAGACGAGTGCGCCAAAATTCCTCCACAGCGCTGTAAGAAACTCATTGCAAGTTATCACAAACGCTTCATTGCTTTTGTTGCTGCTAAGGGCGGCCCAACTAGTTGTTAGGTTTAGGGGACAATCACTTTTTCACACAGGGCCATTTAGGTTTGGCTTATTGTCCTCCCTTAATAATAAAAAGTTTCATTTAAAAACTGCATTTTGTGTTCAGTTGTGTTGTCATTGACTAATACTTAAATTTGTTTGATGAAGTGTGATAAACAAGCAAAAAATAAGAATCAGGAAGGAGAAAAACAAATTTTCACACCGCTGTATTTTGTAAAGTACATTTTTCAACAGTATCAAGTTGTGTAATTATTGAGTTATTACAACACACCTGTGGCTGCTTAACACACTCAAAACAGACGGTTGCAATGTCTGAGATTGATTAGCAGAGCTAAACTACAACATACATTTGTATTTTAGCTTAAACGAATCAAGATTAGAAATCTAAATCCACAATGAACATTAAGTTTATTTTAGAATGACGTGCCGTTTTAAAAACAGACTCGATAATACGTCAGGCGTGAACAACCAGGTTGTAACTCCACCAGCTGTATGGCTGAACGCGGATAATGATGAAAAACAAACATTTCATAGTATTTTACAATTGCATTCCACGATTTTTTTCCCAGGCTCACCTTTTGGAAGCTTTTTAGTTGGTAAATTGGTCAGGAAGTGCCAGCTGAGCTCCAATGTTTGTCTTCCGCATTCAGCAGGGAGAGAACATGCGCAGGAAGCCGCGCCCTCCTTTTATCCTCCACGCACTTGACTTAACTTCTACGTAAGGGAACAACATAAATTGTTTCTTTTCTTTTTTTAACAACACGAATTATTGCGCAACCACAGCTATTGTTTGTGACGCTTTCAACACGGAGTCACTCACTGAACACTTCATTACGTACGTCTAATGGGATCCAATACAAAAAAAGGTAGAAAATAAACATAATGTAATAATGTCTAGTTTTGATAGGTGTCAATGTTTATTTTTGTAGTTGTACTTTTGTTCAGTCTCTATGGAAAATGTGCCTCATGTCATGGAAAAGGCATGGACGTGACAACTTTCAAATGATTGGCCTCTTAGTCATCTGAGAATGTGGACTACACCTGTATGAAAAGTTGTGTGCATGCACGTGTGTACTGTATCTGTTATCTAAGCTCACAATGAACATTTTATTTTCCCACTTTCAGCCTGTCAGGAGTCCAATGGCGCCTCTCTTGGTCACTCTCCGGCCACCCCAACGGGCATCTAGACAATTCAGGTATCAACTTATTGCCACCCCTATGTGAGTAATGGTCTCACCTTGGCCACCCCAATGAAAAATTTCTGGCTCAGCAACTGCAGGGGTGACCACAGTGAGTTAATAGTTTTTACGCCGGATACTCTTCCTGATGCAGTACATGGCTGGGAATCAAATCCATGTCCTCCACCACAAAGTGTAGAAGTGTAGAAGTGTGTATATTATACCACCAGTGATTATGACCATCATAATAATGCAATACGCACGATTGAATGCCCTGAGAATACAATGGACCTGGATGAATGACAATATTCACAAGAATACAATACACACAGTTTTGAAAATATATCAAGTTTGATCCTACAGCAAAGTACAGTGGTTCTCAAATGGGTGTACTTGTGATTTATAAAAAAATATACATGATACACAAAAAGAAAATTTGAATCTCTAAACTTTTGAATGCACATCTCCTCGCACCTCAAGTGTGAGTTATTTTTGTTTGTTTTTTATCTGACACAATGCTGCTGCCAATCATTTACCCATTTCAGGGCCTAACAATAATAAAATAAAGCAAATACTCCTTGAAATGTATTTTAGAGAAATTCATTATTTTTTTTTAGTTTTGCTTTCTTTTCAATAAAAAAAAATGTTAAACAATATTTCAGGCTGAAGTGGTCTTAAAAGACAAGAGGAAAAAATGAATATATAATATTTTGGGGGAGATTTGGGGGACTTTTTGTCATTAGGGACAAATGACTGACAATATTTAGAACCTTTTAAGGGTTAAAAGCACTTAAAAGATTCAAAAACAAGACCTAAAAACATAAAAACACAAAAAAGATGTACAGGTATAGTGCCTTTACATAAATTGTAACACTGAATAAAGCATTGTGAATTGCCTTGCTGTTAAAGTGTGTGACAGAAATCAACGTGTCTTGTCTTGTCATACAGCCTGCAGCTTCTTTTCTGATTCCTGCATGTCTAAAGTGACAGCAACAGTGTCTAATTTCATCTCATGATTGGCATTGATCTTAAAAATGATTCAATGCAGTAACAAAGGAGCTTCACTGAGGGATCCTCAAGACTTACTATCGATATGTAAACAATAAGAAGACAAGGTGAAGATAATTGTTATACAAAATAATGAGAGTGAAGAGATACTAATCTGTCTACAACACACTGAGCAGTCAGCCGAGCATCTGGGTCACAGTCCCAGCATTCCCTCAGTAGACCTTGCAGCGCAGACCCCTGGGATGGTCACAATTAGCACAGTTATCACTTTATTTCCTGCACTCAATCAGCATTGTTTACATGCAGCCTTCTACCACAGTACCTGTCTCAGCAGCCGCCAATGCTCTGGTATGGATGGTCTTCTTTCCATGTGAGACACGTGAATGGTGAGGCTCTCCCAAGTCAACCTGGCTCCCAGCTCTTGTTGGTAAGGTAGCAGGTGTTGTGGAGGGGCGTCATCTGCAGAGGGAGACATTTAGCACAACATCAGTACAGTACTTCCATACTTTAATAGGTACACTTACACAACTGCACACCTTGCATGAGGGACAGGTGGCCAGCGCTCCACTAGATGGTGCTGTTTGTTTTTTTCCCCAAACAAGTATTTTATACTTCATACAGAATGACAGTGATTCAATTATGTACAGTAGATCTCCAATTTTGAATCGACATTTGCAATAAAAGTGACTTAGTAATTATTAGATTATATTCAGCTCATTAGGCCCCCCTTCGCTCTTCAATTGCATACAATCCAGGTTTAAGACTTAAATATGCCTCACATTTATTAAATGCATTAAAGGTATAAAATGTATAGCTACTCACCAGAAATGAATGACAATGACAATGTCAGATGATCCATAAACAGATGGAATCAGTCACGATGTAGCCTTAGCCTGGCTAGAGGCTAAATAGAGAAGGCATTTCTCCAAGCTGCGTCTACTGTACATAATCCACACTGCTTGCCTGTTGTAATTCTAGTAATGATTTACATCATATATTAACTTGTGTTCATCTCGCAGGTTTTGCGGCTGGATTGAAACTCATAACTAGTGCTTCCGTAGTGATACCATGGTGCTTGCGAATCAAGCACCGCCAAACAAAGTGCGAAATCTCAATGCTTGACCAAAAAACATCATCAGTGAAGCATAAAGACAAAACATGCAAAAACTGTGAGCTTTCTAACAGTGGTATATGTATGATGTACATTTTAGCCTGCATTATCACAAGCAGTTTCCATTTATTTTACTCTGTCAAGCGTCTGTGAACATTCTTAATCATACAGGTCACTGTACTCTGGACTGCTCAGGTTGTCTTACAACATTTATTCTATTTTCTTTTACTATTAAATAGCACTGATACTATTGGTAAACTGGCACATGTTAAAGATAGGAAGTGAAGAAATGATCAGTAATGGCTAAGACATAGAGCAGGATGATATAAGCTCTACTTGTTTTACTTTTTACAATGTACTTCAATGTAACTTTTTTAAGCTTGTTCAAAAAAGCCATTACAATAACCATTATTTATTAACTTCCTTCCCCCTCATACAAAGTGTTTTTATTTTATATAATTTTATTATATAAAAGTGCACTATATCCTACTGACAGATATACAGTAACTAGCCTTTTTAAAGTACAGAATGTTCATTTTGTGTGCACAACATAAATATTTGTTCATATTTTGAGTGACTAATATTACAATTAAAAGTATTAGTGTGTTTTAACAAATTAGACATCTAGTTGGGTGAATTTTATTGATGTTAGGGCTTTTGTTTTGGTACATCTTATTAGCTACAAATGGCAACTTCCTGTAGGGCATGTTGGTGCATGCTGGTGCAATTGCAGTATATTTCTTGTCTGTCAAATTTACAAAATTTTCATAGTGATGGAGAGACTGTACACTATGTCCACAATTATTGTGCAATTTGCATTATTGATTATTAGTTTTATGCTTTAACAATAACAGTGCTCTTGGTCAATCCAAAAATGTTAATAAACCTCAAACATGAATATTTGTGAATATTTAAGGAAATGAAAGTGAGGTTTTGGCTTTTATTGAGAATATCTGTGTGTGCACAATATATTATTATATATATTATATATATCAGATATTTCTTGGCCAAGACATAGCCTTTCAACTTGTGTGTCTTGTTCAGTTGTGGTCAGGTTTCAGCCTTTCTTACTGAGTAAGAACACCGTGTACCGTACTTCTGGACACTCCAGGTAGATTACAGTTCTGGAATATGACAGCACTTGAGGATAATAGGTTCCTGGGAGCTTCACGTTTGATTTTCCTCAAATATTTGGCAGTTAATTACCATGTTTTTCTTTTGACACGTTTTGTGCGCTTGCAACAAAACATTTAATGATTCTGTGGTCACATCCTAATATCTTTTCGGCAATTTCAAGAGCGTTGCATCCCTATGAAAGATGTTTTACAGTTCTTGACTTTTCAGAGTCTGTTAAATCTCTCCCATTTTGCCAGAGAAAAAGAAGCTGCCTAATAATTGTGCACACCGAATAAAGGGTGTTGATCTCCCAAGGCCACACCCTCCCTCAGTACACACATGCACATCACCTGGTATGCTTAAACCCAATAGGCATTCAAGTTTATTCAGCTTGGGGTTGGAAAATATACATAAAAATGAAAATATTGCCAAAATACTGACTTGCCTAATACTTGTGCACAGTGTATTTTACCAGCTTTCGACACCTTAGAATACATTGTGGTGCTCTGCAAGCATGGATTTCTAATTATCTATGACACAGCTCTTGCTCTGGATGATTAGCTGTGTGTTGTGTAGTTGTTATGGAATGGATTTCACCTTGAAATAAAGCCGAGCAGCGCATCCAGATCTCCCACAGCAGCAAACCAAGAGCATAGACATCAGCGTGCAGGCACCAGTTGCTGAGGAGATTAACGGAACCTTCCAGGATCTCGGGGGACATGTAGCACAGGGTGCCGGCCTGAGCATGACTCTGAAGATGGACAGTCATCTAGCACTTGACATCATTTTAAACAGGCCTTCCCTGCATAGTGAATGAACTGTGCACGTGTCTCACCTTTGTGGTTCTTGTTTGGCAGTGTCCCAAACATGAGCGCAGGATGGTGGAGCAACCAAAATCAGAAAGGGCACAAGTACCATCTGCTCGTACAAGCACATTGAAGCTGCTCAGGTCTCTGTGGGCCACAGGCGGCTTGTGCCCTTCTGAAAGTAGAAATTTACCAACATAAAGCGAATACAATTGGAAACAAAAGTCAACCCATTTGAAGTATTTGTATGTGTGTGCATGACGCCTGGCAGGTAGACTCATATACATGTGCGGTAGATCCCCGCTTTTCACTGGGTTTACTTTCCAAGACCCCCATGAATAGAAAAACAAACACAAATAATGGACATACCCGTGATAAGCCCTGTCATGTTCTGTTGCTAAATAAAGTTTCAAAACATGAGGCAATATCTCAGTTTCTTATGGCCCACACCAAAAAGCTCTGTGTCCACACACAAACACTTTTGTTTTTGAAAATCTCCAGATGAGTTTTTCAAAATCTCAGTTTTTAAGACCAAAAACCTACACATGCATACAGCATGGAAAAGCATGTATTTAGAAAATGTCCGTATTTGACCCGACATGGGCTCAAAGCACTCAAGCAACATGCATCTTGGCCAATTATGCAAATTAGCCAATGGTGTCAACACAACTTCCTTATCAAAGCACCTTCCTGCTGGAAAATGTTGAGTGAATTGACTCGTGAGGCAGTGCCCTCTGCTGGATTCATAGCTGCAGCACTCTTTCACCCCTGCAGAGGCCACCATCCTACCACGTTCTATTTAAGTTACTATAAAACACATGAATTACTTACACTGTAAAGCTGAGGATCTACTTTAATCGATTTTGTACATTTACGATTCTGGCATTTACCTTGTGTATGAAGGTCCGTGTGGAGATAGCAGAGTCCCTGTGATAAAGAGTGGCACATCTTGAGCGACAACAGCCAGCTGGTGGTGTTCTTGCACAGAAAGGAGTGCAGAGAGCCCTGAAATGAAAGTTATGCCAAAGAAAGTGAACACTGAAAAATGAATATAGCGTATAAACAGAAAAATGACATTTTCACTTCATAACATATTAAAGAAATATTCCCTTGACACTTCAGCAAGCATATTTATTACAATATATCTTCTCAAGGAACAATATTACAGAAATTAAACTTGGATATACTTTAGAGTAGTCGGTGTACAGCTTGTATGGTAGCAGTATAAACTTATTATCCACTGAAAATGAGTCACCACGCAGGCTACTGTCAAGATAGCTGGCAACACAAGTGAGTAACAAGATAATTTTGTCTTAATTGTGTCCTTGCATGGTGTCAAGCATGGTGGTAGTGTCATGGTCTATGGCTGCATGAGTGCTGCTGGCACTGGGGAACCACGGTTCATTAAGGGAAACATGAGTTATTTGGTGTGGATAGTAAATCTAGAATACACAGACAACTGGTAATTATATCAAAGCTTCATTTCTATGGTACTGTAACACAACACCATCCATCCATCCATCCATTTTCTATACCGCTTCATCTTCATTAGGGTCGCGGGGGCATGCTGGAGCCTATCCCAGCTGACTTCGGGTGGCAGGCGGGGTACACCCTGGACTGGTCGCCAGCCAATCGCAGGGCACATATAGACAAACAACCATTCACACTCACAGTCATACCTATGGACAATTTAGAGTCGCCAATTAACCTCACCTGCATGTTTTAGGGAATGTGGGAGGAAGCCTGTGTGCCACGCACGCGCACACGGGGAGAACATGCAAACTCCACACAGAAATGCCCAGGTCTTCCCGATCTCCAGGCTGTTCCTGTATTGGCCAACGTGCTAACCACTAGACCACCTATGACTCTCTTAAGGTAAGGTAACACAACACAATAGTTTTAAAAATAATATATTTTAATGTATTGGGTCTCAGACTGTGCATGTGTACCTAATAGAGCTATCAAAAATAGCATGTCAACGGCGGTAACTAATTTATTTCATTAATGACATAAGCATTTTTAGCGTAATTTGCGCATACGCATCACATTGCAAGCCACGGTTCTCTGTTATGATGACAGACGGCGGCACAGTGTAGCTTCCCACAGTCACACAGAGTCTGACACTCTTTTATAACGTTATTCTTACCTGAACACATCAACAGCAGTGCAATCCCAACACCATATATGTATGGTGCTAAACAAACACGTCTCTAGTCCATTCGTCATTGCAACGACACTTTCTCATTGTCACTTGACGAAACCACGAGATGCATTCACAGACACTCCGAACATCACATCAACGTCTTCATTATGCTCGTATGTGACGTCTAAATCAGGTGTCACCAACACGGTGCCCGCGGGCACCAAGTCGACCCTAAGGACCACATGAGTCGCTCACCAGCCTGTTTTTCAAATAGCTCAAATAGCGCCACTTACCTGCGAGCTACATCAAATTTGTTTAAATCACACTTACATGTAAACTGGAAAAGACAATATACAGGGTGTCCCAAAAAATGTTATACACCTGCTACAACAGTCTGTCATGCCCAGTATTAGAGAAGACTTTGAAGATGAGGACTTTTATTTTCAGCAAGATGGGGCACGCCCACACTACCATCGCAATGTTACATCCTTCCTTGATGAGATCTTCCCAAACAGGTGGATTGGAAGGAGGGGTTTCGATGAATACTCTCCACGTTCACCAGATCTCACACCACTAGACTTTTTATGGGGATACCTAAAAGACAAAGTCTACGCCAGGGGTCACCAACGTGGTGCCCGCGGGCACCAGGTAGCCCCCCACGACCACATGAGGTGCCCGCAAGCCTGCTTTTCATTCAGGTTTTCAGTTAATGTGAGAACACTAGAAAGAAAAGTATTCTGAAACATAAAATGTGAGTTGTGGATACCAGCATTTTGTGAATGTTTTGGTAAAACAAGCATATTTGATCTGTTTGGGTTGAAATAAGGTATGAAAATCATTTCTACAAAAATGAGTAGCTCGTGGCCATTTTCATTTTCTAAAAGTAGCTCTCGCAAGAAAAAACGTTGGTGACCCCTGGTCTACGCTATGAGAGCTGCAACAGTCATTGAACTGAGAGCAGCCACTGAATGTGAATGCACGCAAATACCAAGGAAATTGTTTAGTGATGTGTGCAATTCCATTGCTTTGCGTTGCCAGTAGTGTCTGGACCAATAGTTTGAGAATAGGCAGTGACAAAACAATAAAACTATGTTTGTAAATTCTATTCGACTTGAAATTTAACAAATTATAATAAAGACCTAGTTTACAATTATTTAAAGTGTTTATGTTGCTAACTGGTTGCTTTATAAACATTGCAGTAGGGTAGATGAATGTCAATAATTATTAATAATAACATATAGTTAAAGGTAAATTGAGCAAATTGGCTATTTCAAAAGTGTGTATCAAACTGGTAGCCCTTCGCATTAATCAGTACCCAAGAAGTAGCTCTCGGTTTTAGAAAGGTTGTTGACCGATGGTCAAAATAACCAGAAATGCAAATAAAAACAATAAGTAGATATTCTTATCAGTCACTTTGTAACTCTTAATGCGGAAGTACAATTTGCTAAATCTAAGTGTGCCCAGAAATCCCAGAAAATGGACTCAAAACATATGAATTCAACTTAAATGACGTGGTGTTTTTGAACGCAACTCCTCATTGCTTATAATAACACAATTAAAGTCTGATTCAAATATTCTGCTATTAAAGAAACCATCCATCCATCCATCCATTTTCTGTGCCGCTTATCCTAATTAGGGTCGCGGGGGTATGCTGGAGCATATCTCAGAGGGGGGGTACACCCTGGGCTGGTCACCAGCCAATCGCAGGGCACATATAGACAAACAACCATTCACACTCACATTCATACCTATGGACAATTTAGAGTCTCCAATTAACCTAACATGCATGGTTTTGGAATGTGGGAGGAAACCGGAGTACCCGGAGAAAACCCACATACACACGGGGAGAACATGCAAACTCCACACAGAGATGCCCAATGGAGATTCGAAACCTACGGTAGGTCTTCCCGGTCTCCTGACTAACCACTCAGTCACCGTGCGGCCCTTGAAGAAACCAGTGTTCTGTAAATAGACTTTCAGACATGTGTGCAATTTCATAATGTGATTTACATTTTCAGTTAAGCTTAATGCTGTTAAATATACAAATATATACAGTATAATCCTGCCCTGTCATTTATCTTCCTTTCAATAAAATACAGTAAAAATTGGCATATTTCAGACATGTGTGACATGGTGATTAACTATGACTCATTAATTTGAAAACCGCGATTAATCTGATAAAAAATGTTAATCATCTGACAGCCCTAGTACTAACGTTATGTCTAAAGTGTGCATGTCAAAGGATGACCAACGTTAAGCACTCACATATTCTGCATACTGCAGGACAATGAGCCAGCTGCCGTCATGTGACCTTCTCCCAGAGCCCAGGAAGCAGATGATGCTGGCATGCTTCATCAGTGGAAGCCCGTAGACCTCTTCCTCAGAGGTGAACGCGTGCTTCATGGCGGCGGGGATAACTTTCACAGCCACCACAGAACCTCCATGTGTTCCCCTCCACACCGTGGCAAAATGCCCACGGGCCACCATCTGAAAGAGATACAGTACGTGTGCAAAGTGCTGCTTTGTGAGATTTAAGTTTTAAATATACACGTTAGGTTTACCTGATGTAGTTGTATATGAGTGACATCCATCTGCGAGGTGTGTGTTGTTTGGCAGGAACACACTGGTGAGCTATGAAGGGAAGCCTGGGGCGTCTCCCCTAAAATAAGTCAACATTTAGATCACACATTTCATGAATTTAATCATACTCTCACATACGTTTACCAAGTTTTCTCTAACAGTGGTCATGGGTGTTTATTTACTCAACTGTAGAGAGTACCAGGCATCTAGTAGTGAGCATGGCCTTTTTTAATTACTGATTGATCGTTGATTGTCTCGAATTGTCTTCAACTGAGTAAAAATGGAGTGCAATACTTGGCTGCAACCAACAGAGGCGCTGTTGAGTCAGTCTTGAAAACCTGACTTGTTGACTAAAGCAGTACACATGACATCAGCTATGGCAAGTTGCACTACATCAATGCAATGGCACAACTCTTTACTCTGCTCAATATGAGAGTGGCATGAAAACAGAAGTTCAAAAAATTCCAAGAAAAATACTGTATTGACCGAAATATAAGAAAAAAGTCTAAAAAAGAAAAAAATCCTATCTTTGTGTTCTTGAGATTTACAGATACAAAACAACAGGTGGTGCCACCGACTTCTTCTCCTCAAGCGAGACAGAGCTTCTCTTACTGTCACTCACACACCTTAAAGCTTTGTCTCAAAAGATTGTTAGCAAGTTGGCAGACAACAGGGAGTTATGATTCCAGTTTTAAGGTAATGGTGATCATCACAACAACTGTCCAGCAGCTAAGAAATATTCTTAAAAACATATAGTACAAAATTACTATAATAACAACAAATAAAATATATAAATAAAATAAATACAAATACTAAAAAATAATATATTAAAAAACATTTTTTATTGCAATCTACCAGTGATATTGAAAGCACGATTTCAAAACCATATTAAAAATTATTATTATTATTTTTAAAAGAGGGATTATATTGAGTATTGTCTTATATCCGGGTCAATACAACAATTCTATATTGTTTTATATGATCAATTGGGCGACACACACAGCAATTAATCGGGGCAGAAGAGGCCACTGTTTTAAGGAAGTACATCAATCCGTCATTTATCGCGGTTAATTGGTTCCAGACCCAACCGTGATAAGTGAAGTAGGATTCCTTATTTATAAATAGAATATTTTCATAGTTACAGCATAAAAACCCTGTTTACGACCTTCTAAATGTGTTTTTTAACATTATTAAAGCCCTCTAGATATGAAATGACACCCCTATAGTCACCTTTACACTCCTATTAACCAATACAGTAGACATACAGTAAGAGTAACAAAGCTATTTAAGACTTGTGCTTGTGTGTTTCTATAAATGTGTTCTGTAGGGGAGCTGAGTGGTGGGCGGACAGGAAGTGACATCAGGGGTTGGGAGTTGAGTTTTAGCTTGCGGTGGGTTACAACTGCAACAGCAGCCTGTGTTTTTATTAGAGATTATTGTGCCTGTGTGAGATCATTCAAACTTGCAATAAAAGCCTGTTGTTATGGCGATCAAGTCTCTTGCTTTTGTGTCTCATTGGACATTACAGTAACATTACTGACAACTTGTGACCAGTGTAGAATACTACATATCATTCACAGTGCCTTGAATGCGTCTTCTCAATGCTTAATATTTGTTTTTTACTTAATTCAGCCATTTTTATGCTTGAAAATGCTCAATTTAGGTCAGAAATATGTAAAATGTGCTTGGACTAATAATAGGCCATATTCAACCACAAAACAGCATGATTGATTAATTCACATATACAGTATATTTTGAAACCACAGGGCTTGTTGGTCTAGGCGTATGATGCTCGCTTTGGGTGCGAAAGGTCTGGGGTTCAAATCCCTTGAGTCGAAACTCGGGGCCGCACAGTGGTCTAATGGTTAGCATGTTGGCCACACAGTCACAGTCTGGAGATCGATTCTCCCTTAGGCATTTTCTGTGTGGAGTTTGCATGTTCTCCCCGTGTGCGTGGCTTTTCTCCGGGTACTCCGATTTCCTCCCACATTCCAAAAACATGCATGTTAGGTTAATTGGCGACTGTAAAAAATTGTCCGTAGGTATGAATGTAAGTGTGAATGGTTGTTTGTCTATATGTGCCCTGCGATTGTTGGCGACCAGTCCAGGGTGTGCCCCGCTTGTCGCCCGAAGTCAGCTGAGATAGGCTCCAGCATACCCCCGCAACCCTAATGAGGAGAAGCGGCATAGAAAGTGGATGGATGGATAGATATTTTGAAACCTGTGAAGCCATGAAGCTGTAACCGCAAAGTGGCAAGGGACGACTGTACAGTATTCTCACACTTGTTCAACCAAGAGAAAGCCTTTGTAGCTTTACATGTTAAAGTTAAAAGTTACGATTCATAGCCAACCATAAATAAGTGCAGAAAGGACACGGCAATGTTCATGAAAGAGGCGTACAGATGTAGGAGAGGAGTCTTACAGCAGAGATAAGAACCAAGGTCAATGCAGCAGAAAGAATGAAACAGTTGCAAGGCCAAACAAAATCATTATGTGAAGGAAATACTGTATGACTGCAAACACTGCATGGTTTGATAGCAGATTCTGAAGGAAATTATATTTGTGCTAAATCAAGGAAAGATTAATAGCAAGAGTCAGCGTTGATCTAGATAGGGGACACAAATACCTACTTGAAGAAATGTTACTCTTCCTCTGTGAGAGATGCAGCCACTGAAGAGCAACAATTACAAAGCAGAGGAGCGCCACACTCAGGACAACAATGATTATCCACGTTTCATCTACAAAGAAAAAAAAAGTTATGTTCTCATAGAATGTTATTATGCAGTGCAGTGGTGTCCAAAGTGCGGCCAGGGGCCATTTGTTGCTCTCAGCTCGTCTTTTTAACTGGCCTGGGGTACATTCTAAAAACACTAACACAAAAATGACAAAAATCAACATCAGAAATAGAAAAAAAGAGCAAAAAGGCATGCTGTAACGACAAAAACCTTAAATGTTTTTATGAATACAGCACATTCCCGCTATTGGTGGGGGTTACTTTCCAAGACCACTTGCGAAAAGTGAAAAACCACGAGTAAATTGAGATGCCCATTAAAAAGTTTTTTGACAGACGGCTTGCTCCCCCACTACTTGGCTTTGACGCTCTCCTCCGATTTTGGATCAACATTTGCAACAAGTGACTGTTGTAATTATTAGATGAAATTCAGATCTACGTCTACGTTTCTACATCACCACTTTGAAAATGAAATGACAAGAAAGCCAATCCAGTACAATCACATCTTCACTGAAGGTCAAATTAACCTTAAATGTTTATTTATTCCTTTCATGCATCATTTATATGCATTTTGAATTGTGTTCTGCATGTAAAACTGTAATTGTAAAACTATAAAAACTTGTTTTGTGTTAACATTTTTGGCTTTGTGGTACAGACTGGATTTATATATATTTTTTATGGGGAAAATCGGCCTTTGTAATGACGCTAACCAAGGTTCCACTGTATAAGTTTCACTTTTGCATCTCCGCACATACAGTAACTATGGTGTGTTCACGGTGGTACATGTAGGCTGTATATTTTACCTGTATTATCATGTATTTATAGATTATTACCAACCTATGGTGAATGAGATGTGTTTTCTGCAGACACTGCCTATTTATCGAAAACAAAAATGATCAAAACGGCCGCGGCATCCTTTGATTTTTCATGTACTGCATGTTTTAAAGTCAATAAATAATAAGTGCTACAGAAGAGGTACAACAGTCATACCCACAGAGCCAGTGGGCCCGGGCTCTTGTGACAGCCCAGTCCAATTGATATTGCTGTTGCACAGGTCTGCGTTGCATACACATTTAACCAGATTCTTTTGACGAGCTTGCGGCTTGCAGGTTGCATGCGGGCAAGACTTTTCAACCTTATTGCAAGCTGTAACAGAAGATTGGGAAGTGAGTTGAGTTTTGATTGATGTGCAAGAGGCATATTCATCACTGATGGTATCACATCTTACCCAGAACGTCAACCTCTGGCTGGCCACGGACGATGAGGAAATAGCCCACGCAGCAGTGCGTACGCTCGCAAATCTGCACCGAGCCGCTGACATTTCCCTCCTGGAGATATTTGTTGTTGTTGGGCTTGATCTGAAAGGCACACTGCCGCTTCTGACTGGGAGACTGGCTGGAGACGCATAGAAACATGCATTCTGGGAAGAGACATCAATGATAATCGTTTATCGCGGTTAATTGGTTCCAGACCCAACCGTGGTAAGTGAATTTTCACCAAGTAGGATTTCTTATTTATAAACTGAATACTTGCATAGTTAGAGCATAGAAAACCTGTTTATGACCTTCTACATATATTTTTCAAACATTTTTATATCCCTCTATATAGCCCTATAGTTTTAGTCACCTTTACACTCGTATTACCCAATATAGTACCACAAATCAACCACAAAACACGAAACTGCTATCATTTATTACTTTATTTTGAAAAAAACCTGATAGAGTGAAGCCACGGAATTCTAGCCGTTAAGTGGCAAGGGACAAACTATGACTTAGAGGAGCAATACCACTGGCGACTTACACAAAGATGAACTCATGATGACAACACAGATATAATGTGGGGTTGTGCCTTTTTCCACAGTCAAATGACTTCATCTTTATGGTTTTCATGTGGGACTGGGATTGGCATTATTACGGATTAGGAAATGTTGGTAACCAATTAGTGGCCAAGGGTATTTCTTTACACAACCGCAGAGAGTTCTAGTCGGTCTTTATTACTAATGTGTGGAATTGATTGTCAATTAATCACATCTTGAAGCAATTGAGGCAAAAATGTAGTGCACAAAGCAAAACAATAAAAAATTGCAAACAAAAAACAACAAATAAATAAAAAAAGGGGTGGTATCTAAATTTGTTTATTTATTTTTATGCGGAAAAACACACTTTCCATAGTATCCATACCTGTCAACATTTGCCTGTGAAAATAGGGGAACTGTTTCACAAAATAAAGGGAAAATAAGGGCAATTGTGATCTTTCCACCAAACATTTGGATTTTTGACACACAAAAAATGGCCAGGTGGGTGGGTTCAGGTTTAAAGACCCAACTCCCTACTGTGGTGTATACAAGCCATCAGCTAAATGGTTTTGATTTAGTTTTTATGCCGGATGCCCTTGCACCAGTATTATTTTACTGGCATGTTTGTCTTTTGAAGGCCAAACTTTACCAGCTATAGGTTGCGCACCCTTAGCTGTGCTGCTGCGGCAATATATAATATAAAAAAAAAAATTTCATGAAAGTTAAAATATGGGAAAGAAAAGAGTTTCCCGGGAAAACAGGAGGTTTGACTGGTATGGTATTATCTGCCATCTAAAATGTGAAAAATGTGTTAAACTAGGAAATGAAATGTTAAAATCAATTCAGTTACTACTACAATTGCTACATCCACACCATGGCACCTCACTGGGTTGATTACACTTCTCAAGACAGTAGTGGCATATAAACAGGAGTTCAAAACATTCAGAGAGAGAGAGAGAGAGAGATTCTTCCAGTTCCCAGTAAAATAATATTTTGTGCAGTGGCTAAGGAAGTAGAGCAGGCTGTCCAGAAATGGGAGGGTTTGGCGGTTGGAACCCAGCTTCCTCAGTCCCAGTCAGTCACCCACCTTGCCTCCAGTGCAGCTCACGCTGCAGTATAAATGTCAGTGAATGTTGGTGATGGTTGGAGAGGCCAAAATGGCAGCCACATTTCCATCAGTCTAACCCAGGGCAGCCGCACGGTGGCCGAGCTGTTAGCTTGTTGGCCACACAGTCAGGAGATCGGGAAGACCTGAGTGTGAATCTCCGCTTGGGTATCTCTGTGTGGAGTTTGCATGTTCTCCCCGTGTGTGCGTGGGTTTTCTCTGGGTAGTCTGGTTTCTTCCCACATTCCAAAAACATGCATGTTAGGTTAACTGGCGACTCAAAATTGTCCATAGGTAGGAATGTGAGAATGAATGGTTGTTTGTCTATATGTGCCCTGCGACTGACTGGTGACCAGTCCAGGGTGTACCCCGCCTCTCACCCATAAGTCTGCTGTGATAGGCTCCAGCATACCCCTGTGACCCTAATGAGGATAAGCGGCATAGAAAATTAATGGATGGATGGATGGCTACCCCAGGGTGGCTGTGGCTACAAATTACCACTACCAGTGTGTGACTGCAGAGCGAATTAATAATGGGTTCTCAGTGTATAGCACTTTGGATGTCTAGAAAGGTGCTATATAAATCCAATCTATTGTTATTATTATTGTTGGAAAATAATAATAATCTTTATATTTTTGGATTTAACCACATCACACTGGTCAACATGCATAGGAATGGGACAGGAATTGTTGGGGGGGAAAAAGAGCGTTTTGATCAATGTAAACATACGTCCTAAATACAAACAGCATATATAATGTGTACTGTATAAAGCATAAAGTATAAGGAAAACCAAGGTGCTTTAATAGAAATGTTTACTCACCCAGTGTTAGCAATAGGCCCCACCGTCGCAAGATCATGGTTGGTCACTGATCTCAGCCTGGCCTAGCGGGGTTGTGGGGTTTTTTTTTGTTGTTTTTTTTGTCATTCCCAGTCATGGGAATGTAGAGGGAGTTTCCCACCAGCATCACTCCCACAAGCACACACCTGCAGAAACCACACACACACCAAATAACGGAGTGTGGGAATACATAAAATCGAAACTAAACCTTCATTGACTAGAAATCCTCCTAATTCAAAAGTGTGTGTGTGGGGGGGGGGCATTTCAAAGATAATGGAGATCGGTTTTAACATTTCCACAGTCAGTAGTTGTGCTTACATTGGCGTCGTACGAGTCATACATTTAAATAAAACCACATTACCTGCTGTGGTAGTTGAACGTTTCAACATATTAAATGTTAGGAGTTTAAGGACATATATCAACATTAGCAAACAACGGCTATTTTGGACCACCTCAAATCTCAAGGATGCGTGTTTTGTACTTCACGTCGCTCCACGCGGGTGGTGATTATTGTCGTGGTGCTATGTTGTACTCGCGCTGTCCCGCGCTAACAAACAAGCACTTTCTTTTTCAATTATCTTAATTGGCGGACTCTTTCGACTTTCTGCCTTTGTTGTCTGTTCAAGTAGAAATAGTAACAATACTACGTGTTTGAATGTTTTGGTTCCCTTTTATAATCGGCAGGGAGAAACTTTTAAGATGTATCCACTCACGAAGGAGCTGGCTGAAGTTTTTGCGGAGGACTCTGAGAACGATGAAACGTTTTATGGTTTTGGTGAGGAAGAACTGAGCGACCAAAGCCATCAGGTCACCTTAGGGATTAATTTATTTGTGTTATGTCTTGTTTTTAATATAAAGAACACATTGCATTCGTAATTTGAAAGTGTGGGTTTGCTATTACTTGTATATGCAATTAAATCTTTGATGTTTTAAGACTTGAAACACCGCCTAATCAGACATAATTAAACTGACTGGCACTTTTTCCATTACTTAAGAAGTAGAAGCATCAGAACTGTAAATATAATCATCAACCATCTTGATTTATGGCACTTTAATGGAAATGTCTTTTTTTTCCTCCATTAGAATACTGACATGCAAGGTGAAGATCAAGACAATGCCTCCACGCAGCAGAAATCCACGTCCAAAGCCTTCAGGCTGAGGGTGGCGTTCCGCTCGGTTCCGTTAGTCCCAAAAGCCACTGATGATGATGATGATGATGATGAAGAGGATGAGACGAGAGGGTCCGATGAGGCTGAGGATGTGTCTGACTCTTTTATGGCCAAGAGAGAACAAAACATCAGAGCCAACAAGGCAATGGTAAGATGGAGGAATGGTTCAACATAATGCTTGTCCATGTTTGACCTCTTCCTCCCCCGACGTCAGCTGGCCCAGCTAATGGCGGACCTGCAGAAGATGCCTGGAGGTGTTGGTTTCCTGAAAAAACAAGAAGGAAAGCAGCCCAAGGAGAGAAACTCTGTGAGTAGATGATGGAAAGTGTCATTGATCAAGAGGAGACTCAAAAGTCTTGACAAAGATGATAATGCTAGTACAGTAACTTCTGAAGGGTCCAGTGAGTCCAAATTGGGTGAGGGGTCACTTCAGTTTTCAGTGTTACTTAGTATGGAACAGCATCGCATCAATTTGAGAAGTGTTGCTAACATTTTCATTTTGACCTTCTCATCTAGCAACTATTACGATTACCGTATTTACCCAATTACAGTAATCCCTCGTTTATCGTGGTTAATTGCTTCCAGGCCCGACAGTGCTAAGTTAATTTTTGTGAAGTAGGGTTTCTGAATTATAAATAGAATATTTTTGTAGTTGGAGCATAGAAAACTGACCTTCTAAATACAGTTTTAAACATTATTAGAGCCTGACCCAGCCCGACACATGACCCAGAAACGGATGTTTGTGGAAAACATTGAGTTAAAAAAATAAAAATATATATACTGTATGTATATGTTGTCACATTCTTGAGCCACTTGGAGGGGTATTCTGCAAAAGTGGCTCAACCAACCCATGCTTTGTGCTGAAGATGCAGCTCAACAAAACCTAAACTCTAAACAGACTTAAACGGTACTTCAACAGTGATTATCAACTTACTTTGTCAAGTCCAGGTCTCGGCTTTGTGCTCAGTACGCGTTCATTTAAAAGGGGGCATTGACGTCATATTATTCTACTTTTCCAGCCAGTGCATTTGAGCCAGTGCAAGATGAGCAAGTAATTATTATGGAGCGTTATGAGGCGTTGCTAAAAGCAACACTGTTGCCACCAATAGAGCGATGGAGGATCGCTGACATAACTATGCTGTGTGTGTAAATTGGCAAGTTAACACTGATTATGACACTAACTATACCCTACTAGTCTTTTCATTTATCAATGCTCAACATTGCACAACTTTTACGTATTAATTCCTTATACATTAAAAAAATTGGAGCAACAACTTTCTTTTTCTTTCATCTTTGAAATACTGTATGTCTATTATGGCAATAGAATGCTGTACCTCGTGGTGACCACTGGGTGGCACAGTTGACATGTTTTGTGGGAAGCTTTTTCCTGTATTGTTAGAATACATGTTTTGTTGCAGTTGATGCCTCAGAGTGCTTATTCCTCCAGCAGATATTACTCACACAAGGACTGCTGTGACATATATACGTCTGCTCACATTGGCCTAATTATTTCATCTTGCATTTTGTTCCTGGTGCTTGGCTCAAAAAGTGAGCAAATTGAGCGTTTTCTCTCTGCTGAAAATCTATATCTCTTACAGAGAATTTATGCTATTCCCTGGCTATAGCCACTCCCGTTGTAGTGCTGCCTGAATTATTCTTGTTCCCACGTCCACCGGGTTCTCAATAAATGGTGACGCCATTTCCGAATGAGTTACTCAGTGAAACAGCGGCGCTTTCATAGCCGATTTGAAGTTTTGACATAACCTGGTCGGATGTCTAGCTTACCGCGAGGGTAGCACACTCATCTTTTTTTTTTTGTGTGTGTGTGTGTGTGTCTCACTGCACACACTGGCCCCTCTCCCACTTCCCTTTCTCATCAATCAGCAGTCAAACGTGGTGTAGATGTACAGTATTCACAGACTTGCGTTGAGTCAGATATTTCAAAACACACATTTCCTCCACTTCGGTGTTTTAAAAAAATCTGAGTTTGGTGTGGGAGCCGCAACAAGGACGCTGCAGCTCCGAAGTCTCCGGTTGGCAGGTCTGCACATTATTAGCCCTGTGGCATATTAAAATACAATTATATGAATTGCAGCAGCGCACACCCCGGTCGGGAAAGGAGCCCAGGAAGAACCCAGAGAGGGCGGCCCGCAGACAGACCCGCTCCATGGGAAGATGCGAGGAACTCCCTGGCCCCCAGGAGGCGGATATGGAGCTCAGCTTGGAGGAGGAGCTTCTGGAGGTATGTTCTGATGGACACCTGTACCTGTTTCTATTTAAGTTTGGTGCCTGAAGGCATGAGAAGAGTTATTGTTATAGCTCATTTTACTTTATTCATCACTGACAGAGTGTGTGATGCAGGTCCGTCGAGCCCCACAGAGACGTGGCACCCCGCGACCCAGTCAGAGCAAGCCTCACATCATCAGGCCTGTGGAGGAAATCACAGACGACGAGCTTCAGCTGGTGGCTGATAACATGACGGAGAAGGTCTACAACAGAGTGACTGTGGGTTCTGGTACTACATGTCTCACTCAGTAACATGTGGAAACCAGGCAATCACCTCACCACCAGATGGCAGTCTCACTGTAGTACTGTAGTAAAACCTCAACCTCAGAGGAACCAGTTAAGGTTAAGCATACTTATATTTAGGGCCCAAGCACCGAGCATTGGAACTTCTGATGATGATTATTATTATTATTATTATTATTATTCCATGCATTTTTTAGGGCCTCAACAGTGTTTGCAAGCGCATCAGACCTGTTGAAAAATGTTTTAGGCGTCCCCAAAAAAAAAGAAAATTACAAAAAAGAAAAAAAGCCAAAAATCATTTTGTTTCTGTGTGTGATGTGAGACTGTGTAATTTGGTTTACAGGGCTCCACATGTCACCAGTGTCGACAGAAAACGGTTGACACAAAGACCTGCTGCCGAAACGAGGAGTGCCGGGGCATCCAGGGTCAGTTCTGCGGGCCTTGCCTGAGGAACCGATACGGGGAGGACGTCAGGAAGGCCCTGCTTGAGCCGGTTTGACCTCTACCACAGCAACACATGCTCTCGTGCACTTACACATTACAAGATAAACTAAGTGCTGATTAAATTGCATCTTTTGCAGTTTATTTGGCACTTGTTAACTAAACAGTTGTCATCGCTACATACAGGAATGCAAAATGCTCTATTGAACACTCACTTGTCTAATCACTTTGTGGCCTTCATCAGGTTCAACATATTTCTGTTTTGAGCTCTCTTCCATCTCCACAGGAGTGGCATTGCCCTCCCTGCCGAGGCATTTGCAACTGCAGCTTCTGCCGCCAGCGAGAAGGCCGCTGCCCCACTGGGATTCTGTTCCCTCTGGCACAGTACCATGGCTTCTTAGACGTCCACTCATACCTCAGCAGGTAAAGATATACAATATTTTCTCTCTTCAGTGCTGAAATGTACAAAAACACTTTTTTTTATATCTTTTTTCAGCCTCCGCAACAAGCTGAAGAGTGACGGCGTTGATGTAGAGATGTGAGGCTGAGATGAGTTACTGTGTGATTTTTAACAAATAAAGATATTTTTGGACAATTTCCATGGGACGCTTTTTCAGAATGCTAAAGACCGGACTTATCTTTGTATACAAGTATAATGTCCACACAAGGCTACGACTTCATGTCAGTCATGAAGAAAACATTAGTTATAAATTAAAACAGCACTATGTTATCACCAGTAGTTGCTTCTGTAGAAAGTCAAAGATCCTGGATATGACAAGAGCACTCCTGCTGTTTTAAAGTATCTGCCTTAAAACACTTGTCAAAGATCCTCCATATGACAGGAGTGCTTTGCTGTTTTTGAGGATCTAGTACAAAAATGCAAGTAAATCATCCTCCATTTGACCGGAGCACTCTATTAAAGTACAGTATACTGCAAAAACGCTGTTCAAATACTGTCAATGACAGGAACACTGTGCTGATTAAAGCACTGTATACTGCAAGAATGCTTGTTTAAAGATACACAATTTCATAGGAGTAATCTGCTGCTTTAAAGTGTCTACCGCAAAAACACTCAAAGTTCCTGTATGATAGCAGCACTCTACTGTTTTATGTATTTACCGCAGGAATGCAAAGATCCTCTATTTGTGCTGTTCTAAGTAGCTACCACAAAAACTCATGTCGAAGATCCTGGATATGACAGGAGGACTCTGGTGTTCTTATAGTAGGTACAAGGGGTGTCAGCGAGAAATCTTGTCACGTTTTAATGTGACGTTTAATTTAATGATGTGACACCCCTAGTATCGATTGCAAATAGGCATGTTAAAGATCTTGGATATGACAGGACTGCACTGCTGTTTTAAAGTACAGTATACCTCAAAAATGCTAATCAGAGATCCTTGATATGACAAAAACAGTTTTTTTATATCTACCGTTAAACACTCATCAGAGATCCTTCATGGACAGGAGTGCGCTGTTTTTGAGGATTTACTGCAAAAATGCTAGTCTTAAGGTCTTCTATGTGACAGCTGTTTTGAAAAACTTGCATGTGGGCCAGGTTTGGAAGCTAGTTCAAAAAGAAAAGCAAGCAAAATTATAGAATATTTCAGGTTTTAATCCAGCTGTTTGCATTTGCGGTAGTATACAATATAAAATCCCTTATTTAAACGGGTGAAAAAGAAAAAAAAAAGAGCACTTGTAAAATGACAAGAGTCTGTATCGAAGTTTCAAAGATAGAAATTGTGACGTAAAGGAAGACATTCCCACAGTGGTGACCAATATCCTCCCAAAATTGACCTTTTTTTTTTTTTTTTAAACGCATCCAAGGTCTGCCTCATGCTGGATACTTTCCAGTTACAAGTCAACAAAAGAGTTTTGCTTATGAACCTTTGGTATGAGCATACACATTTGTGCCATACAGAAACAAAAATATTTTCACTGAACAGACAAAAAAAAAAAAAAGCTGACGTCAAGGCAAAGTATCAGCTTGTACCACAGAGAGCGTGATAGGGGAAAAAAAAAACACATCCTAGGAACAAAATGAATGACTGGATACTGACTCATTCAATGACTGAAAGGCTTTTACATATGATCTACACACATGAACAAAAGTAATAACATAAGATTAAGATTGTGCGTGAGAAGTGAAAGGCAAAACCTCTCACAATTCACAAGGATGATCCTGGCCTAGGCTAAGATTGCCGACATTGTTTTTTTTTTATTTTAGCAAATATATATTTATATATACACACAGACAAAAATCTTGTGGCTGCTTTTTTTTTTTTTTTTTTTGCAAATAGCTTGGCTGTGTACCATAATATGTTAAATAGTTATTCTCAGGATAGCACACCGCATCCTAGCTTCTTCAGCTCTTTTAATGTTACAATTGTTGGATTGTTTGCTCCCAAACAAATATGCTTCATTTCAGTTTTAATGGTCTAAATTTGGCATTTAAAATGAGATGATATACGATGATACGATATTGGATTAAGTGTGCGGTGAATCCATGGCTGAATGCATTGTGACCTCAGTGGGTATGAAACTTACCTCATTTTGATAGTTCATCAGCTACACTGCCTTTTTCTGAGCTGTAGGATGTATAAAAAGGCTATAAAATCATCTCTAACCATGTTATCTTCCGTCGATGACATAGTTGAGTTAGTGCAGGCGCAACAGTACAGGTGGTCCTCGATTTATGCCATTCCGTGTTAGGACATTTTGCGGCTACGACCACACGCCCGTAGAATAAAAAAAATCTATTTTGGTCTATAAACACAAGACTCGCAAATAGTGTGTACCTGCTCAGCCACACTAGAAAAGAATAACATTGCTTATTAGTTAACTTTTTACACTTCATTATGTCTTCATTATGTCTCCTAAGTGGCAGTGCGCCAAAAAAAAAAAAAAAAAGGAAAGCCATCAGCATGGAAGTGAAAATAAACATCATAAAAAGCTCAGAGAGAGGAGACAAGCCCACCGATTTGGTCGCTATTTTGGTCCCAACTGCTCGACTGTCGTGACCATCATTTAGGATAAAGATGATTGAATGCTAATGAATGCAGGGGGTCATGGATTCTGTGCACTGTTACAATGAGAATATTTCATCTGTTATCTTCTATTACTGTATGTACATGTGTTCTGTGTGCAGCGTGTGTGATTTAGGAGTTAATTTAGGTAGAATTTCTGACTTAAACAAAATTTTGCCATGACCATTTAAGAACAGAACTCGGTAACTCGAGGACCACCTGTAATAAGTTTGTAGATGACGATGTTGAGCGTGTAGTGGAGAGAACGGCTAACAATTCAGTATCGTGATTTCATTGCAGCACCATTATGGAAAGTGATTGGTTCCCGTGGGGGAGGCAGGAGAGGGAACGTTAATATAAAATAATATTTTGGGATGATTTCTGTAAACAAATAGATGATCCGACTTTAAATGCCACAGGTATTTATACGCAAATCAATATTCCTGTCTCGCTACTCAAATGTAATAGTGTCTCTTGTGTTGAACCTGAAGCGCTCATTCGGTGTCTGCTGTCAGACGAGCCCTTTTGAACGCAATCTCCTCCTAGTAGCTGCCCCCGTTGATGTGATTCAGGTCCACCTGCACCATGTTGATACCGCTGCTGGCTAGCCGGGCTATGCTCTCTGCCGACAAGGTTTCCATGGCAACGATGGTGTGTTGGTCGCCAGCCGACAGGCCCTCTGAGCCGCCTTCAGTCGCCGGCGAGGCGGGGTCAGTGGAAATGGCGGCGCTGTTGGCGGCGAGCGCTCCTTTCTTGTTGAAGTGGGTCTTGATGTGCTTGGAGAGGTGGTCGCTACGCATGAAGCGCTTGGGACATTCGGTGCAGGCAAACCTTTTCTCGCCTTAACAGGAGAAAAACATGATGAGCATCAGTATCAGAATCGCAAATGTGTGAGGATCCGCTGTATATAGTACTGTATACATTCCTCGCGCCATCGCATTTTTTAAAAAAAAATTCATTATTTAATACATGATCACTGTTTTGTGGTTGACTACAGCCTATTAAAATAATAATCATTTAAGCAAATTCTTAAGCATTTTCAAGCATAAAAATGTTCTAAATCAGGGGTCACCAACGTGGTGCCTGTGGGCACCAGGTAGCCCCCCACGACCACATGAGGTGCCCGCAAGCCTGCTTTTCATTCAGGTTTTCAGTTAATAATGAAAAAACAGTAGAAAGAAATGCATTCTGAAATACATTCTGAATACAGTTCTGAAATGTGAGTTGTGGACACCAGCATTTTATTAATGTTCTGGTAAAACAAGCATATTCGCTTTGTTTGGGTTTAAAATAAGCTAGAAAATAAATGTTACAAAAATGAGTAGCTCTTGGCCATTTTCATTTTGTAAAAGTAGCTCTCACAAGGAAAAACGTTGGTGACCCCTGCTCTAAATGAACTAAAATACATATACAGTTTAAGGCAATACAAGACGTTAATGTCACTAGGTGTCACTAGTAACAGGCACCAGACTTGATCGCAAACGACAGGCTTTTATTTTATAATTATTTATCTCACAACAGGCACAATAATAACATAATAATAGTCATCATCATAATAATAACGTGGGTTACTGTTGTGGTCGTACTCCAGCTAAATCTCAACTCTGACCCCCCGGCATCATTTCCTGTCCACACGTCCGGAAGACATTTATTGAAACACACACAAGTACGAGTCTTATTTACTGTATGTCTTAAATGGCTTATTTTCTCTAATTAGATCTACTATATTGGGTAATATGAGTGTAAAGCTGACTACAGGCGTGTTATTTCATGTCTAGAGGGGTCTAATAACAAAAAAAATATCTATACAAATCGGATTTAGAAACTCATAAACAGGCTTTCTATTCTGTATGAAAATATTCAATTTATTAAAAGGGAGAATTCGGATTTATTGACATGTTATGACTGCACCATCGCGCCGCAGCGGTGCAGTCATAACGTCGTCACATATCACACAGTGATACAACGGGAGAGAAAGTAACACAGAGCGATTGTGAGGTCTGATTTATTTTGAGGAGAAATGTTTCTGCAAATATATTACTCTTTTGAGCGCATATTGTTTTGAGAAGCCAAACTCTTTACTCAAGTGGCCACACCAACTAACCAGAGCTATGTTCCTCATCACCAAAATCAAACCAGAACTAGGCTCACGGGACAAAGTGTAGGTCGTAAGTGTAAGTCACTGTTGATGGACTACACTACTGATGGGGATGTCATACAAATCCATGTCAAACAATCTGAACTATCCCTTTGATAGTGAATCCTACTTCGCGGAAATTGAGTTATCGCGGTCGGGTCTGGAACCAATTAATGGCGATAAACAACAGATTACTGTATGTGCAAAGTGGATAAAGTCCACAATAGCATTGACAGAGCTACACACTGACAGGTGTGGCTCATTAGCATTAAAGCTACAGACACATAAAACAGTATGTTCTCATGTTACTAAAAGCAACGGTCTAATTTCCAGCATCAAGACTAACACACTTCCAATACACTAAAGTGGAGAATGAGTTTAAGAGTGTAAAAATAGTAGACGATGGGAACTTTCCAAATAGAGTGTTGTGTACAGCGTAGCTAAAGTGATCACATAAGAGTTGACTGAGCCTCGTCACCTGTGTGCGTCCTCTTGTGGCGCTGAAGCTCGTCGGAGCGTGTGAAGCGTTTGCCGCAGAAGGACCAGCCGCAGACGAAGGGCCTCTCTCCCGTGTGCCAGCGGAGGTGTGCTCTCAAGTGTGACGTCTTGCCGTAGATCTTGCCGCATCCGGAGATGTGACAGATGTGCTGCTTCTTTTTGGTGGGGTCGCTCCTACTGGGGCACGGAGTAAAGAGCAATGTTGCAACCAGCACAGCTCATGGCAATCTAGCTTTGTCCTACACAGTCGTCCCTCGCTACATTGCGGTTCAAACATCGCTCTTGTTTTTTTACATAATTAATTAATAAATGATCGCTGTTTCGTGATTGACTATGGCCTATTATTAGTCAAAGTATATTGAAAGACCAGTCATACAGTATGTAGTATTCTAGTCACTAGGCCTCACCAATGTTCCACTGATGAGACGTTAGATAAACTTAACAGTGCATAGAGTCAGCCATGGCTTGTCAGACATGACAGTGGAAGAAAAAGTTCTCCTCCCACTCGGTGTGGAAGTGGTACATTTTTGGCTTCTTTCTTTGAACTTCTTCCCCACTCCGTTTGGAACCATTTCTTAAGTTTAGAATAGATAAAATAGAGGATAAATATTAGCTCGGTAGCATGCTATGCTTAAAGCAACTGCCATCTTGTGTCCCTGCAGTGATCCCATAGCCTGTGCATTACAGTTGAGCAATGTGTTGTAGAAAAAGGAGTGTAAAAGTAACTATGGGGTGTTATTTTATGTCTACGTGGCTTTAATAATGATTTTTAAAAAGTCATAAACAGGTTTTCTATGCTCTAACTACAAAATTATTCAATTTATTAAAATTGACTAGTACTTCGCAAAAATTCACTTATTGCGGTCGGGGCATGAAACCAATTAACCACGATAAACGAGGGACGGCTGTAATCCTGATCGACACAGACATACCGTCCTTCTCCATCCTTGCAGAAAGGACAAGTGCAGGCTTCTCTGCGATTACGTCGTCCCTGCGGCGGCGGGCTGATGTCCTCGTCGTCGAGGGCTGTGTTGTCTTCCAAACTCTCGGCGCCTGTCTGCAACGTTGGGTCTGCTTGATTGAAAATATGGAGCAGTCAGACAGCATGCGTGTGATAATTACAAAACCATTCAATGTCAAACAAACTCGAGTTAAGTTTTAAAATAATACGGACAGTCAAAGTCTGCCAAGAACGCTTGCAGACATTTGTTGAGGCATTGAATTTTAAGTCATGTAACTGTCCTCTAAATTGCCTAAAAGGGAAGCAAAAGGAGGGAGTTCCCATGCAAAAGGGAGGGAGTTATTGCATAAATGTGATTGATCACTCTTGCAAAACTGACCTCAAAGATGTCAGTCATAAATCATCTTTTCTGAGGAGACACGGAGTACAGTCGGTCCTTGTCCGTATATGGCAATGTAAAGCGGGCCTTACATCCTGAAGTACACTTGATACGTTCCAAGACCAATTGGCCAACCAAAAAAAACCCTAAACCCTATGATATACCTCTCAATTATTAAACCTTTTTGAATTAAGTTGTACACATTAAGAAGCAATTCCAGGCATACAGTATTGTACAGTACTAACCAAGAGGTGCAGACAAACAATAACCCGTGTTGTCAAACATCTACCGTAATTTCCAGTCTATAAGCCACTACTTTTCTTCCCTCGTGCTTTGCACCCTACACAGTGATGCAGCTCATTTGTGGTCGCGTTCTGGTCTCGCAGCATCTCACGCATCATTTTGGGCTTTTTGCGCGCGCCCTCATCATTAGTGATGTGAGATACCACTGACTTCTTTTCCGATTCGTGACAGAGTAAAATTCGGGCTGGTATTGGCAATACCAGTCCAGGGTTTCTGGTACATGTAATTGATTGTGGTGGTGCGCCACTACAAAATAAAAGCCGCCAAAATTAGGGTTTAAAAAAAACAAAACAATTTGAATTAATATATTGTATGAATGTACTGTGTATATATGCTATGTAGATACAGTACATATATTGTTATCATATATGTTATCATTATAATACTTATGGCTTGTCTTCAAAACGCTAGTTGTGTGTCGAAGTTGTGCAACAGAACGTAGTGTGTACAGCTTTAGACAGTGACGCCATCAAAAGGGCCATGCCATGCAACCCACCACCACAGCTTCAAAAAAATCCTAGGGGAAACCCTGCGATCACATATCAAATACAATTACGTATCAGGTAAATAAAAAAAAAGTAGTGTATTTCAAATAATAGCATAGCTCATAAAATCAAGAATATAAGACTTAAGTGTAATTTCTTCATTTATTTTAAACAACTGCATGTAATTTAGACACGGTCTCAATAATTTCCACTGTGTTCCTGTTAATGATATACATTCCTCAAATGCCTGACGTATCAAAGTACTGATATTTTTTATTTGTGAATCAATTTTATAGTCTAAAGATCTGGTATCGGTGGTATTGATATTTCAGCATCAATCTGCACATCACTACTCACCATGGAGAACACACGGAGGTGCATGTGATGCGATCGATCTAGCGCAGGGGTCTCAGATCATATTTTGCGGCCCACGACTTGACATGAAAGAGTAGTGTAAATGTGGCTTGCGAGGTCTGATCTGATCCAATGTTACTCATTTTAAGCAAACATAAGGATCCACTGAACTAACAGCAAGCTTGTCACATAGAGACATGAACGGGGGGGGTCACTAGACAGAACACAACTGTGGTGCTAACACACACACACACACACACACACACAAAAGACAGCACAACATGTAACAAGTAAACACACATAGGGTAACCACTACTATGGGGAATAATTAAAAACTCTAAACACATAACTTCAGCAACTTTTTACAAACTAATGCCACAATGCATTCCGGAAGCCGGCATCACTCCAGATTATGGCTGTGGCAAAATATCTATATAGTGAACTCTCTCGAAAATATAGCCGCTAGAAACTTCCATCAGCCTTCCTTCTCAGTGAGTCGCGTGAGCATTTTACATGTCATCTAGGAGGAGCTCTTCGCAATAGCAGCAGAACATTGGGCGGAGACCACAGAAGAAGAAGAAATGAAAGCATAAAAAACTAACAAATGGTGCGTAACATACCGGTGAAGAATGGAAAGATACGCCAGCATAGTTAAAATCACAAGTGTGAACTCACTTCGGCTTTTATAGTGTGGACAAGACAACCCTGGATAAGAACTGATATGGAAGAAATGCCTGATGAAAATACGACACACACAGGCATCACGACAGACATGCACAACCACCTAGTTCGTCCACACAGAAAACTGGGTCTAGTAAGAGAAATATTCATTTTTCTATCCAAATGCTAAATGTTGGGTTTCAATCAAGGAGAAGTGTTTACTTTACGTTTTACATTGTCGTGCTGTTCAACCTTATCCGGTCATTCTACGTCTCTTTCCGGTGAACACTACAATACGTGACGACTACAGTACCGGTCAAAAGTTTTTGAACACCCCAATTTTCCCGTTATTTATTGAAATTCAAGTAGTTCAAGTCCAATGAATAGCTTGAAATGGTACAAAAAGGTAAGTGGTGAAGTGCCAGAGGTTAAAAAAAAAAAGGTAAGGTAAGGTAAGGTAAAAGGTAAGGTTACCCAAAACTGAAAAATAATGTGTATTTCAGAATTATACAAAATGAGTCAACAATTTAAAGCTGTTCTGCAGAAATGGAGGTTGATCAAGCCTTGGCAGTTGGTGCAACTAATTCCTACACGTGTTCCAAGTTCTGGAGTACTTAATACCTCCTCTTGTCTGCGTAAAAACAGTGTTCGGAACAGACTGTGGTACTATAACTCTCGTGAAGACCAGCTGAACAGCATTGTACTGGAGAAAGTAATTTGTTGCCACAAAAATGGCAAGAAAAAAGGGAATTAACAATGGAAGAGTAACAAGACCATCTTAAGACTTAAAAATGTAGGTTTTTCCCGAAGAGAAATTGGAGTGTTCTAAAACTTTTGACAGATGTCAGGATTTCCCCTAAGTTTTTTGAAGCTGTGGTGGTGAGCTGCATGGGAGGGTGGACTGCCCCCGCTGTATCGTGCCGCTGCTGCATCCGCATTTAAAAAAAATTACAAATAGCAATTTTTTTTAAACTTAACGACTACTTTTTACTTTTCCCTTTTTTCAACAACCAGCAGAACATTAACTGAGAACATTGCAAAACTGTTAATTTATTGGCAAAGTTGCTGAGAGCACTTAAAGCGAGTCTAAAATGTTGAGCCTCCTTCTGTTACCAGAACTATTTAGTCAAATAGTACTATGTGACTATTAGTACAAACGTACACTTTGTACTATTTGACACAAACCCACATTTAATTAGATGCCTGTTTTAGAGTAATGCGAATACATGGGAAACTAATTGTTCAATAATATATTTAGTTTAAACTAACACAATTAACAACTTAAATGTTTTTGTCATTGAAATCTATCCTGTATAAACAGTATAAATTCAGAGTCCGGTATTATGATAGCACCGGTGTATCCAACTTGCAGCACTATTAAAAAAAGAAGAGCTATTTGTGTTTTATGTGACTGCCAATATTTAAATTGAACTTTATTTACAAAGCGCATCTCCACTCAGTGTGCTCATTTGTCATTAAATAGAGGCGTCGTGTTTGAATAGAACACTTATAAAACTACTAAGAGGTGAAGCAAATATTATTTGGTGAACTACTCAACATCAGCTGGTGATCTACCTGTTGGAGACCCCTGTGGTAGCGTCAGTGCCCTGTACACTGTGTGTTTCTGTTGAACTTCGACACACAACTAGCGTTTTGAAGACAAGCCATAAGCATTATAATGATAACAAGAGAGCAAGATTGTTAAGTGACACTTTCAAAAAGTAAGTTGTGATGATGATCGATCCACTTGTAGCTCCGAGCTAGCTAGATGCAGCCATCCAGGCATGTTGTCAAAAGAAAATGCCAGAAAGTCAAATGAGATTGAAATGTGAGCGATCACACACGCCGTTATAGATGGACTTATCATATGACTAGTTGTCGTCAACTGACTACACATTTTACTATTGTTCATTCTCCCGAGAATAAGAAAGAAAGTGAAAGTCAACACAAGCTGTGTCACGCATCTGGTCACGCAATGTGCAGGTTCCAGCAAGGCAGACAATTCCGGTGCATGCTTACCAAAATAAAACACAGTGAAACATTTTTATGATATTTAAAATTATTTTCAAATTAATTTTGGTCAATATGTGCATGAATAATAAGATGCATATGTATCTAGTAGCAAAAATATCAATTAATACAATATATTACTTAAAATTGTTTTCAAGTTTTAAAAACACCCTCATTTTTGAGGTGTTTATTTTGTAGTGGCACACAGCCACGATCAATTACATGTTGCAGTAACCCTGGGTAGTGTATATTTTTTACATGCTTCTATTTCCTAGAGTTGAGAGACATGAGATGTGTTTCTTGTACCGAATCGTGAGGTAGCCTGAGATTCTCAAACCTACACCGAATACTTCATGCGGCCCAGCTTCGCCCAGAGCCTACCTCCAGTGGCCCCCAGGTAAATTGGTTTGAGGCCCACCGTCGCCACCGGATTTCAGTGGGCTGGACTGCTGCGTGCTGGGAAGGACAGCACAGGCTGGAACCAAAAAAAATGAGAGACCAGCTGCAAGTGTGCTGAGGAAATTGTGGGGCTGTTTGGTTCGGACACTTGAAGACGACGACTTTTAGTTCCCAGGAGGGGGACGAGGCCAGCGATGAATGATGTTTCTGGTAGGCTACCGTTTTACATGCACTGTTCGGCACGTTTTGGAAAAAAGCATTTATTGAAGTGAAAGTTTTTAAAACTCCTGCAATATCTTTCTGTGTACTAAATATCCAGTGTTGGACACCATCATGTATATGTGATGAAGATGCTGCGGAAGAAGATACGATTGTCGTCATCACATACACACGAATGGAGAAGCAACAGGGACACGGAGACAAATATAACGCTGAGCGATTTGTGAGATCTGATTTTTTTTTGAGGAGGCATTTTTATGATTAAAAATGTATTACCCTTTTGAACGCATATTCTTTTGAGAAGCCAAACTCTTTACTTAAATGACCCAGCAACTCAGCAGAACTATGTTCCTCGCCATGGAAATCCGACCAGAACTGGACTCACGGGACCAAATGGGGAGGTACAGTAAGTCACTGTTGCTATAGTCCACTGCTGATGGGGGTCATACAACTTTATGTCAAAAAATCCAAACTATCCCTTTAACCTGCAAAGTGAACACTGAACCACAAATAGGTGAGAATCTACTGTACAATGCAGACCTCTACCAGGGACGAACAATAAAAAAATGAATGTCTCAATGTAAATGAAATAAATACTGAAAACAAATCTCATCAAGATGTTGAGAAAATCAAATTAAATCTACCAACTGGCAGCAGTACATACTAGTGAAGCGTTTGTGACACTAGACAAATGATGCCATTTGCAGTAGAGTGGGTGTGGTTAAGTTACACCCCTTGTCCTACAGAGAAGTTGCGCCAGCCCACTAAACATTCAGTCACTCATTCATTCATTGGAGCAGTTGAGAGCCAGTTGAACCGGTTCAACCTGTGTCATACGCACAAAACACAGCTCAGGATATCAAATAAGCGATACCACGGCATTTGTATTTAGAAGAGGAAAAAACATTATTTAATACAGGGTATTTTTACTCAGGGGCACCATTTTCACTTTGGTCTTTCAACTAAAGTTTCTTGAAATATTAGCCAATAGATGAACAAAGAAATGTAGTCAAGTTGTTTGTAAATCGACTATAGTGGAACTATAAAAAGGTCAACTTCCTCTTACTTGCTCATGTTTCCTGAAACTTTCCCATAGATGTTTTAACCAACATGAAGTTAACCACTGCATAATACAACCAAAACTAAATTAAAAATACTCACCCATTGATGGTACGTAGTTTAAATGGAGAGAGAGTTCAAGCATTGCACGTGATCATTCTTAATTGTCATGCAAGCGTAAACAGAAGTTAACCCCTGAATATTTCAGAAAAATCAGACCTCACAAATCACTCGGCGTTATATTTCTCCCCCGCCGCATCTCTGCACACTGTCGCCTCTCCATTCGTGTGTATGTAATGAAGACGCATCTTCTTCCACGACAGAGCGCCGCAGCCATCTTGTTTATGTGTGTGTTCCACAGCATAAGAAGATGCGAGCTTCTTTACTTAAATGGCCCAGCAACTAAGCAGAAATGCGTTCCTCGTCACAGAAATCCGACCAGAACGGGACTCGCGGGACCTTGTCACCGTTGCTGTACTACACTGCCGATGAGGATGTCATACAACTTCATGTCAAAAAATCCAAACTATCCCTTTAGGTACAACAACAATCATTTGCAGAAGTGAAACTATTGACTAACCTGCCGCGCTGGTGAGAGTGATGGGAACACTCTGGAGTTGGTGCATCTGGAGGCCTGAGCCTCCAAGTGTGTTGAGATTTATGGTCTGGAGCCCAGGGATCTGCACTGTGTTGACCGATACTCCTCCGGCCGTAGGTGCTGCCTGAGTCTGGCCCACTGGGGCCAGCGTGATCTGTGCTCCCGCTGGACTCTGGATCTGCAGGGTCTGCCAGCTGACCTGGCCATTGGGACCGACCGTGCGCAACAGGATGGGGCCCGTGTTTGGCATGATCTGGAGATTTTGGAGGCCTTCCTGGCTGACAGTTGGGGTGGCAAACACCTGACCGCCCGCTGTAGTGATACTACCAGCCTGGATGGTTTGGAGGGGTGTTCCCCCTTGAATGACCTGCTGAGGCTGGATGAGGATTTGCTGTGGCTGCTGCACCTCACGGTTGTCCGGCTGTATGGGGACGCCCAAAGAAGACCCTGCGCTCTGCTGGAATGTCCCCGCCACCGCTCCGTTACTGCTCTGCGTTAGAGTCATACCATACGAGGAAGAGGACGAGGCAGAGGTCTGAGTGGTGATGCTGGAGGCACTTGTCATGTAACCGCTGCTGGAAGATGTCGGCTGTTGCTGGACAAGCTGGCCTCCTCCCGTGTCCCCTCCACCGTTCCCATCTCCTCCAGTGCCACCAGCTCCGGTGCTGATTGGCAGCAACGTGATGTTCCCATTGAGTGACACGGGCATATTTGCGAGGAACTGCGGCTGGTTCTGCAGAACGCCGTTTGCCAAGGTGATATTCTGGAGGGGGATGGAACCCTGAATGAGGCTGGGCATTGCTATGATGTTTCCCGCTCCAGCGCCTCTGTTGGTGGTGGCTATGAGCTGCTGACCATTGGCAGATGACACGATCTGAAACTGTTGTCCGGCTGCACTGGCAGGCACGGCCGCATCTTGCTGGCCATGCGCAAACTGCAGCGGCTGACCATCTACAGTCTGAAACTGAGGAATGACCTGATACTGGAGGTTGGGCACCACTCCAGGGATGGTGGTGAGCACCTGTTGACTCTGTAGTGTTGGCGCCTGGGCTACGACAAACTGCTGCTGCTGTCCCTGAGCGCTCACAGTGGCTGCTGCTGATGATGAGGACAGCACCCCTCTGCTCTTGCCCGCCTCCCCTCCAGCCAGTAGTCCAGAGGAGTCGGTGGTGACGGTGTTGGCACACGATGCTTGCACGCTGATGGGGACCACCTGCCAGCCATTGGCACTGGAGGTGAAGACACCCTGACTCATGTCCAGCTGCTGCTGGCTTTGCTGCTGCTCGCCGGACGAGTCGTTCTCCCCCGGGGTGTCGATGCGGCTGCAAGTGGCCGCCAGCAAGGCCAGCGGAGACGGCTGCTGAGAGTCCTGAATAGAACCAAAAAATAAATACAATTCTAAAAATGTTTGAAAAAAATATATTCTATTCTTAAAAAAAAACACCAACAAGTAATTAAAAATAAATACAAATACATTTTTCTCCCAGAATAGGCTGTTTTCTCCCACAGAAAACACACCTCATTCATCATATACTGTACACCATAGGTATTTCAATATAGGTGACAATGTGACAATATAGGTCAAATGTACAGCATACATGTACCACTGTTAGAAAGCCCCCAGTTTTTACATGTTTCTGTCTTTATGCTTCAGCGACAATGCTTTTTCATGATGTGTAGAGATTTTGCACTTTCTGCAGCGGTCCTTGTGTTCTGTCACACGCAAACGTTTTTGCCATTTGCTGGTGGTCTACTGTATTTAATTTCCATTTAATTTAAACCAATCACACAAATTTGTCTCTTTTTGTTCAAAATAATCCACAAAGTTAAAAGCCACAACAAGACTGGGCAAATAAAGGACATGTCAGATAACTAATTATATCGCTGATTGCTTTTTCACAATTCTATACTCTCTGCACGACCATGTTGGGCCGGAAATGACATACTGTCATGTAAATAAAATGGAAATTATATAAATAAAATGAGGCTATTTAATTACTTTAATAAAAAGCCCATGGTATATTTTATGTATCAAATTTACACGACACCGTGTCATTCCTGTCTCAACATGGTTGTGAGTTTACAGATCTCTTTGTCTGTATCGTGGACGGAGGGAGGAGTGATCGCACCACACTAATCCATGTGTATTTTATATGCTGTGTATTTTGTAGCCCCATATCATTTTGGCAAGTCACGCGCTCAGCCCTCACCAAAGAGCAAAAACAACATCAAGACTAGTAACTGAGCTTAACGAAGCTCCTCTGTGATCGAGGGGGGTTCGGGTCAATGGTTGCACACTCACCATACGTCTACATAATTATGCACTCAAAATGTATTAGGAAGTGTGCAAATTGAAATACAGCCAAAGTGTTTTACGTTTGTTTGTGTTACTTTAATGTATTACTTTATAATGACATTGCATGTGCACTTCTTCAGTGGGCAGGGTGGGAGATAGAGGGGCGTGGTCTCTTTTTTTTTTTTTACGACAGCAATGGCGGGCTCGGCCTCCGGTCCCAAAACCCTCCCCCCACCCAAACCCACCCATCTCCGTCCCACATTTTGATTTTACCCTATAAAAACTCACACCCTCCACAGGCCAGGCCACCACCCCCCTCCAGTGCCAGCCAAATGGGCCGAGCGAGAGGCACTGAGAGTGCGGGGGTTTGACGGGAACACCCCGTTGTGGGCGAACTTTACCTGCCCATGTCCCACCCAGTGACATGTGCTCGGCGGAGAAAATCAACAACAAGCAGCGAGGTAGAACAAGTATGGACGATGAAAGTGGAGAAAACATTACAAATAAAAGAAAAAGACAGTTAACATGGCCGATTGACCTACTTGTGAGTTTCGCTTTTGACTGAAGCCTCCGCCGCTCTCCACAGCGGCCATTTCACCCTGCTGCTGATCTGCGGAAGAAGATGTTTTTTTTTAAAGATCACCTCTCGTAGGAGTTCTCACTAAAGTATAGCACCAAACAGTCAACATCAAATAGTCAACACACTAAAAGGTTACATGACACAAGGAAGACTGAAAACGCAACAAAATGCACGCTTAGTCGCTTTAATGACTAGCTAGCTTACTTGCAATGCTAACGTAAACTTACACGAAAAATGTAGATCTTTACCCACAGGTCACCGCGTACGAAATAGTTCCAACTTCACGGATACAGCTAAGAATACATCATAATAACTTAAATTACGTAACAATAGTACAACAACAACAGCTGATATGAGCTTAAGTGACTGAGCTTCATATTAGCGAATAAGGCGACAGTTGGCAGTAAAGTAGTTAAACAGCAAGAGATGGAAGGCAAAAGACGAACAAGTATTTGAAAAGCACTTGCAAACTTTACAAATGGATGGCCTACTTCCAATCCACCGCTTCGTTCTCAGGTAGAGCTTTGGGGAAGAAAAAAAGTTGACTTACTGCTCATAATTTGAAGACGGGAGGAGTTTGTCTTCTTTTTTCTAGTTGACAACTTTTCACAACTTCACACAAACTTGTGTCGCCTCCTACCTCGCTCCCTCCCCTCTCTATGAAGGAGGACGAGGGTGGGGTGCGTTTGATTTGTTACACATGAACACGCATGCTCACTGGTAGTGATAAAAATACACTGCTTATTTAGTGTAAACCACAACGATACGTCACAGTACGTCACAGTATAATCTATTCGCAATATTAGGTGATTAATTATAGCTTTACAATAGTCGATCGCCTTGTCTAGGTTTATATCTAGTTAGTATGATTTATATATTTTCACACTCACTCCTGAATAAAATCTTAAGATCCTAAAGGTTAAGGGACCAAAACACAAGTAGCATACCCAAAACGATTTCACCTGCGCGAGTCACATGTTTTTGTTAATAAAGGCACAGGTGGGGTGCAGCATCTTGAGAACATGATGAACCCTAAATTGTTAATTTATAAAAGAAGCGCACCTCTCTTGAAAAGGATTGCATGTTCACCCAATGAAACGGTTATTTCTGGTTGTTTCCGCCAACATTTCTAATCCCGATAATCCTATTGGCTCATGGTTGAAGAGAGGGTGGGATTAAATTAAACTAGGTTGCGCTTCTGCCCAAGTTAAATGGTAGGGTTATATGTTTTTCGTTTAACAGGCGCCATGATTAATCGTCGACAAGTAATTGATGTATATCCCCCTTGCGCCTACGTTGTCGCTTTTACACGACAAAACACTATAAATAAAAATATGAACGCTATAACTACTAACTTGAGAAACACAAACACGGTGAGGAAGGCGGTCTGGTTATTTCAGTCTTGCCTCCGTGGCCGATAGCCACTCCCTGGTGGCGCCTTGTGGGCTGGGAAAGAACGTGGAGGCGGGCGGGGACCGCCATTTGGAGGAGAGGAGGCATGTACGCAACATGGGAGTGGGCGGATCGATCTAAATGTATATAGTATCACAGTATCGATTCTAAGGGTAGTATTCAGTTCTCTTGTGTTTATTTTTTTATTATTTGGTTGATATTGATATTATATTGATATTATATATATATATATATATATATATATATATATATATATATATATATATATATATATATATATTTGTTTTTATATTATATATACATGATATAATATTATATATTGTTGTATGTGTATAGTGTTAAATTGTTCACAAATAAGTTTGTTGAATAATTTATTTTTTTTTGCCAAAATATTTTCCCTGTCTTTTTTATTCTGATTAAAATCATGAACAAACAAATTAGTTATATTGAAAAAAGGAAAAATGATCAAGTATCAGGACTGACAATACTGGACATGTATTTAGTTGGTATCTCATTGCTGCCAAAATGTGTAGCATTGGCCACTTCTAGAAATGGCTCTCTTGTGGGTGTTTTTTTCCCAAATTTGAACATGTTAGGGAGCTGTCAGTATAGCAGCACATGTGTAAAGGCATTATACCCTCACCTGCCTTTGCAAAGATAATATTACTCATATGTGATTGCTACAGTTGCATGCGTTGTTGAGAACGTCTTAAAAAAAATAACACTTCACAAAATCCCGCTCATATTATCAATCACATGACTTTTGGCATCTCCCACGCATGGCCAGCCTCTTCTTTTTTGCCCCTACAGGATGTGGCGTGGTATACGACCGGTGACATGCGGCACAATCACATCCACACCTCCTCCACAGAAGCCATCCAAGCAGCTTGGACTGAAGTAGAAAGTCACAATTGTGAATTCCATCACCGCAAAGCAGAAGAGTCCTGCATACAGTGTTAAAATCCGGCCTCAGATTGCAAATAAGTTTCGGGTGCCTCGCTTTGACACAGCAGGAAATGTGAAGAGCATGTGAGCAGGCGGCTGCAAACTGAAAGCAGCCCGGAAAGTCAGGTAATGTTTCTTTTTTTGTAGTTTTTTTCGTTTTTTCCAAAAGCTAATGGTTTGGTTAAGATTAAATACTGCAACCTTATTGTTTAAAAGTACAAATGCAAATTTGCAGATTTTTGGTCACAATTGCTATCTTTATAAAACATTTTTTGTCAAAAATAGGCAATTTTTTCTTCAGAAAATGCATTTCATTCACTCTAAGTCGGTAATAATTTACAAATATGTGATAATACAGGTAAAATGTACAGCATACATGTACCACAGTAAAAAAAAAAAACACACAATTTTTATATGTTTATGCTTTTTTCGTCAAGCGTTGAGATGTCACACTTTTTTCGGCGCTCTGTGAACACACCATAGTTGCTGTGAGACACAAATGTGAAACGTATATACAGTAAACCCTCATTTAATGCGGTCAATTGGTTCCATACCCAACCGTGATAAATGAATTTCTGCAAAGTAGGGTTCTCGGGTTGGGGGTCGCGGGTTCTTTATTTATGAATCAAATATTTTTGTAGTTAGAGCACAGAAAACCTGTTTACAACCTGCTAGATACAGGTTTTTAACATTATTAGAGCCCTCTAGACATGAAATAACACCCCTATAGTCACTTTTACACTTGTAATACCTAATATAGTTAAGATAATACCAGTAGTATTATCGGGGTGGCATGGCTCAGGTGGTAGGATAATCTCCCAACTCTCCCAAGTATCCTTGGGCAAGATACTACTGATGCTGTGTCATCAGTAGGTAAATGTGCTAACAGTGTCAAAGCGCTTTGTGTGCCTTGAAGATGGAAAAGCGCTATACAAGCCTTTGAATGCCTTATATTTGTATTTTAGTTCATTTAGCCATTTTTATGTTTGAAAATGCTTAATTTAGGAAAAAAAACCTTAAAATTGGCTGAAATAATCATATATTTTGACAAATAGTATGCCCAATAATGTTTGGACATATACAAGGCTCTAATAACTTCACCTCAAACATTTCACTCTGCACTTGATACACTCCCGAGCAAAATCTTAAGACCAGTTGAAAAATTGCTAGAATTTGCATTTCGCACATTTGGATCTTAATGAGGTTTTAAGTAGAGCTACAATATGCAAAAGTAAGAAGGGGGAGTGAGACTTTTTTGTCTCATTTGGAACTAGTAATTGAAACAAAACAAAACAAAAAAAAAAACGAAATAGGCTGTTTATCACCTGATCAAAAGTTTAAGACCACAGGCTATAAAAGCCAAAATCTGCTCAAAATTGTCATTTTCTGTCAGGTATTCACACTGTCATGCCCTCCTGATGGCTAAAGCTAAGAAGCTTTCTCTTTTTGAACGTGGTCGGATTGTCGAGCTGCATAAGCAAGGCCTCTCGCAGCGTACCATTGCTGCTGAGGTTGGGTGCAGTAAATCAGTCATTCTACATTTTTTGAAAGATCCTGAGCATTATGGAACAAAAAAGTCAAGTGGTAGACTCAAAAAAATCACACAATTGCGTTAAACATTATCTGAGCCGGAGGATCCAATTGGCTGTCCATCAAGACACAGAGGGGTCTTCTACCCACATTAAGGCCCTGACTGGTGCCGACTGCAGCGCAATAACCATCAGACGGCATCTGAGGGAAAAGGGTTTTTTAAAAACAAAAAACAAATTCAAAGACCTTGTCTCCTTCAACGCCACAAAACTTTAGACTTTGCCAGGGAGCATCAAACATGGGACATTGAAAGATGGAAAAAAGGTTTATTCTCTGATGTAAAATGTAACCTTGACGGTCCAGATGGCTTCCAACGTTACTGTCATGACAAGGAGATCCCACCTGAGATGTTTTCTACCCGGCACAGTGGAGGGGGGGGCCATCATGATCTGATCTGATTTTTCATTCGGTGGAACACCGGCGCTTCAGGTGGTGCGGGGTTGTCAAACGGCGGCTGCTTACGTGCAGATGTTGCAGCGGGCATCCCTCATGACTGAGGGCCCTCGTCTGTGTGGTAACAGCTGGCTTTTTCAACAGGACAACGCTGCAGTTCACAATGCTCGCTTGACCAAGGACTTCTTCAGGGAGAATAACATCACTCTTTTGGACCATCCTGCATGTTCCCCTCATTTAAATCTCATAGAGAACATTTGGGGATGGATGGCAACGGAAGTTTCTAAAAATGGCCAGACAGTTGATGCCCTTCGTGAAGCCATCTTCACCACTGGGAGCAATGTTCCCACTAGCCTCCTGCATTTTGTCTCACTCCCCCTTCTTGCTTTTGCATATTGTAGCTCTACTTAAAACTTCATTAAGATCCAAATGTGCAAAATGCAAATTCTAGCAATTTTTCAACTCGTCTTGATCAGGAGTGTATTGTTTGTATTATGTATGTTTTTTGTTAAACGAGGGGTCATGGTATTATCACTAAAATGTAAAAATGATTTTAAAAAATGAAGAAAAGCACAAAAGTTATGATTTGTGCTGAAGCCAATTCAAAGAATTAACTTTTGAATGTGGAAAAAATATATACAATAATTTGGGTTTCATGGTGTATTTTCTGAAGGGACTTTTTGGGTTCCTAGGGGAGGTTGAAAGTGAATAATACATCACTTTTTTTCAATGGCAAACTCAGTGTGCATCTATAATAACTGAGCAACACAATTAATGAAAGTGAATGGCTTTATTATACTGTCTTTAACTTCTTTTTACACTTGAATGTTAAATTGTTACCTACCTGACCAGCACAGTTAATTTACTATGCAGAAGGTATTTTGAAATAGTGTTTGCTTCCAGTGATGGACAGCCGGTCCTCCACTGGCAGCCGACAGTGGCTCACTCTGGAGGAGATGGACCCTGGCCTACCTCCATGCAGCACCACCTCAGTAGCAGATGATGATGTCTTTGCAGATGGTGGGCATGAGAGATTGAAATGTACTTTTACTGTGTAATATTCCCTAAGTAATACTTATGTTTGATTTCCACAGGATGTTTCACAGGAAAGCTTGAATACTTGCTCCAGAAGTGCGGGTATGCTATTTATAGGGTTTAATAACACAAAACCACAGCAATCACGCTTGTTCTCCTATCTTCATGGGCCTTTTATACAGAACCCAGCTAAGCGAAATATAGCCGTAACTGTGTGTGCTTGTACACAGCGACACAGATGTGACACAACATCAGTGCCACTGTCTGATGTGACATATAAAATATTTGTTGGACAGCAACATTTGCTTCCAACACAACAGAGCGGGAGAAGTGAGAGTCCTGCGTTAAATGTTACATAGTCATGCTCCAAATTTACAGCATTTCCTTTTACACAGCCTCTGTGACGTCTCTGACACTACATACTACAGTATATACTACATAATACTTAATGCTCTAGATAACTGCCTGATTAATTTTGTCTCCCTCTTCTGCGTCGGTGCCATTTATGCAGAACAGCATGATGGTAATAGGTGGAAAAATGCTGGCTTGTACAGGCAGTGTAAAAGGGGCCTCTAATACTACAGAACCTCAAACAGTACAGTTGACTAGTCCTTTTGTTCTGTGTCAATGCCTGTTATACAGAACAGTGGCATGGGGGTAAAAGGTGGGAAAATGTTGGGTTTTACAGGCAGTGTAAAAGGGGCTCTTGATACTACTTCTGAAGGTGTAAAATTGCCTGGTCCATTAGTCCTCCCGGTCTGTGTCAGTGGCCTTTATCCAGAACAGCAACAATGTAAAACTGTGGAAAAATGTCAGCTTTTACAGGCAGTGTAAAATGCGCTTTTGTTACAAGCTCCATTGTTGGAAAATTGCCAGCTTGACTTTGTCCCCCTGTTCCATGTCGGTGCCATTTATACAAAATAGTATCACAAAAAAAGGTGGAAACATGGTGGCTTTTGCAGACAGTGTACAAGAGGCTTCAAATACTACCGCCGAGGTTGGAAAATTGCCAGGTGACTTGGTGTCTGTGTTTTTTATACAGCACAGCAACACTGAAAAAAGATAGGAAAATGCTGGAGTTTACAGGCAGTGTAAAATGGGCTTTTCATTCCACGCACAAAGTTGGAAAATTGAAATCCCCATCTGATGTGTAAGGTATCAAAGTAGTTTAGACATGTTGACCTTTTCACGGAGGAAATGCACAGCCTTCATTTGAGGCTGCATATGTCAGGTGAGGAGATTTATGCAGACGCAAGCACTTCTTCATGAAGAACATTGTGCAATGCATGCATGGTGTAGTTGATATATAGCGTGCATATGTCTTACAGGTTGGAGGCCTGCTCTGACAACCGCAGTCTTTGCCGTTTAGGTATGTATAGAAAGACACTCACAACATTAGGTGGACCATTCCGCCGAATCGGTGCCATTTGCTTTTAACTCTTTCATAATGAACTTAAATTTCTGTCCTTTTTTTCAAGTCTAACACATTGAACTACGCAAAATGCATATTGTCCCATCTCATGCAAATTTATTTCATTTGGTACGAGTTTCCCAAGCCTTTTAGTAACAGGACTGAAAGTAACAGGAGTGAGTTTTTAGCACAGAATTAGCAAATACATGAACCATAACCACACGGCATTTATCCCCATAGCATGTTGACACTAAGCTCATTTCAGTGACTCAACAATAAATGTATTTTAAAATAAACACAACAGAAAAAATATCTTGGGTAACAGGACTGAACTGAGATTTTAATTCTCCCCCTTTTAGTATTGGCCATCCCATGGCCTGCAGAAGATCAGAATGATGTAACTTCCTGTGGCCCATGTGGCTTGTAAAATTCCACATTTTTCAGAGCATGTTAGGACCTAAACCAATGAACGTGTTCGAAGTGTGTATTTTAACTAATTTTTTTTTTTTTTAAAAGGGAAAAAAAAGCTTAAATATCATTATAGTTGGGATAAGGTGTAATATATAAAAAAGGATAACATTTCTGAAGGATTTAAACAATTATATTTAATGGTAAAGTCTCATTTTAGGAATCGGGGACAGGCTGACAAATGCTATTTTTCCAGTGTTCAAGGTAGTATAAATGAATATTTTAAATTGCATTCATTAAATATGCAATCAGATGAATGTTTTATTTATTTATTTTTTATTTTTACAGTTGTTTTTTTTATTTCCTGGGGACGCAAATGGCACCAATTTGGTGAAATGAGGCACGATCTAATGAGATGTACCAAAAAAATCTATCTTTATGATGACAATAATGATTGTCAGTAAATAACGTTTTTGTTTGTAAAGGCATTTTTTTGAATGAAGAATGTTTTGTGTGTGTGTAGTTGATTTTGAATTAGAGCTGATTTTCCTCCTCCTTTCCACTTGTGCCGGGGGCTGTAATTGCAGTTGTATGCCACTTGGGGGCTCTCTTGCTCAAGATCCTTTTTCTATGCCGCTTATTTTCACTAGCGTCGCAGGTATGCTGGAGCCTATCCCAGCTGACTTTGGGTGAGAGGCGGGGTACATCCTGGACTGGTCGCCAGCCAATCGCAGGGCACATATCGACAAACAACCATTCACGCTCACATTCATACCTACGGACAATTTAAAATATCTGTAACGACAAACAGCAGTCAATATACAGTAAAGAGGCACCTGAAAAGCATTCAGGGTAAGCACCGCAGCTTGAGAAAAATAAAGAAAAACATAACATAATGCTAAGCAAACTTGTCAGAGGCTTTGTAGATCCTGTGGTGAGTGAGGAAACAAAACTGCACAGAATATTCTCTAGAAAAATAATTTCTTTGGAGCACAGGAGATGTCCTAGTTTATGTTCTCTGAGGAAAGGCAGGGATCTAAAGTAAACTAAAATGGAAGTGTATTTAATACTTAAACATTCTGCATATCGTGCAATAGTGAGTATTTGTGTGGTTACATGTTACTTGCAGAATATGGCCATGACACACACACACACACACACACACACGCGTGCACTCTTATCACACAGAAGCATAATGACGCCTTTCTTCCTTCCTTCCATTCTAAAATAAGTTTCTGATTCAGCATTAAATGGCGGCGATGAAAAGGGGTGAGTAGCATCAACAGTTGTAATGAAGCCACATGATGTAATTCTTGCTTTGGAGACTAAATTTATCTTTTCTTTTTTGCATTCTATGCTAACTATGAAGCCGAGCAATGCATTCCGCCACTATAGAAAGACACAGCATGTGAGTACTAACCGTGTACTGTCCGTCTGAGCATGTTGTACTGGTGTTAAAGTCAGTATTTCATATGTAGATGAACACCAAATATGGTCATTGCTAATGTTCTTTCACTTTTCACCCATTTTTAACAGCGTATCGCCCCACAAACTGCCGTCACTTTGCTCCAGTGCATGTAACACTGCACCAAGGTATCAGCCTGACGCTATAGAAATATTCACTAATAATGTTGGCTTTTGGGTGACTCCCTCTTTTCTCTCACATGTAGTGTCCCGGAGGTATTACAGTTGCGTTGGGGGGATGCGGAAGACACGCTGTATGAGATGGGTTTCGGCTGCGATGAGCCACATCTCACCGTGCGCATCCCTCCTCGCTTCCTCACCTTCCCGTCCCAAGCTCGGGGCATCAACTTCCGCCTTTTCCTGGACTCGCAGCTTAGGCGGATACGTGAGGAGGACCCGAGCCTGTGTATTGCTAGTAAGTTTCCCCTCCCCCACGCCCAGGGTATACCTGGGATATTGCCCTTACTGTGTGCTTTTACACAGGTACATACCGCCTCTGTTACAGCTCTGCTTCTACCTCCGAAGCCGGAAAATCGCCTGGTCAACTTTGTCCCCACCATCCCGTGTCACTGTTCTGCATTAATGGTACCGCACCGGCATGTTTTTTTACAAGCAGTGTAAAACTAACTTGTAAAAGTATCTCTGATGGCAGAAAATTGCCGAACCTTAACTTTAACTGCAATGTACCTTAGAAGACAAAAAACTGCCTGCCTGACGTTGTCACCCCATTCCGTGATGTTCTTGTGCGTGTTGTTTCAACAGAACAGTGACACGGTTAAACAACCTGAAAAATGACGCCTTTTCCAGGCAGTGTAAAGAGTGGCTTATGATACTATACTGCCAAGGTCATAGACATGGGAAAATGCTGGAAAAATGTTGGAAAAATGTTGGAAAAATGCCAGCTTTTGTAGGCAGTGTGAAAGCAGGCTTCTGATTCCTTCCAGCAATGTAGGGGAAACTGCCAGGTTGGGTCGGTCCTATTTACACCAGGGGTCGGAAACCGGCAAAAAATCAACAAGAAATTATTCATGAAATGTAAGAATGCCTCTTTTAGCAAAGACAGTCAAGGACGGGACCAATAGAATGGTTATTGATGACGATTCAGCACTGTGAACTCTGATGGACTTTTTTATGTTAAAGTTGGCTACTTTTTATTTTAATTTTACACAAATATGTAAAAAAAATCCCACTGACATACAGTAGCTTCCATTGAGACACGGACAGACGCGGACAGTTCCATCACCGTGGCTGAGTTATCTGGGGTGGTTAGTTCCAGGGCTTCCTCAAGGCTCTGGATGTTGAGGGACTGTCTTGGTTGACACGTCTCTTCAACATAGCGTGGAAGTCGGGAACAGTACCTCTGGATTGGTAGACCAGGGTGGCAGACCAGGGTGTGTTCCAACTATAGGGGGATCACAATCCTCAGCCTCCCTGGGAAAGTCTATTCCAGGGTGCTGGAGAGAAGGGTACAACCATTATTCGAACCTCAGCTACAGAAGGTGCAATGTGGTTTTTGTCCCGGTCGCGGAACACTGGACCAGCTCTACACTCTTGCAAGGGTACTGAAGGGTACTTGGGGAGTTTGCCCAACCAGTCTACATGTACTTTGTGGACTTGGAAAAGGCATTCGACTGTGTCCCTCGCAGTGTCCTGTGGGGGGTGCTCCGGGAGTACGGGATTGGTGGCTCGCTACTACGTGCCATTCTGTCCTTGTACAACCGGAGCAGGAGCCTGGTTTGCATTGCCAGCAGTAAGTCAAGCCTGTTTCCGGTGAACGTTGGCCTCTGCCAAGGCTGCCCTTTGTCACAGATTTTATTCATAATTTTCAAGCCAAGGCGTCGAGGGAGTCCAGTTCGGTGGCCTTAGGACCTCGTCTCTGCTATTTGCAGACAATGTGGTCCTAATGGCCTCATTGGGCTGTGACCTTCAGAGTTTACTCGGGCGGTTTGCATCTGAGTGTGAAGCTTCTGGGATGAGACTCAGCACCTACAAATCCGAGGCCATGGTTCTCAGTCGGAAAAGGGTGGATTGCTCCCTCCGGGTTGGGAATGAGGTCCTGCCCCACGTGGAGGAGTTCAAGTATCTCGGGTTCTTATTCACGAGTGAGGGAAGGTTGGCGCGTGAGGTCGATAGGTGGATTGGCGCAGGATCTGCAGTAATGCAGTCGCTATACAGGACCGTCGTGGTGAAGAGAGAGCTGAGTCGGATGGCAAAGCTCTCAATTTACCGCTCGATCTATGTTCCCAGCCTCACCTATGGTCATGTGCTTTGGGTCATGACCGAAAGAACGAGATCACGGATACAAGCGGCTGAAATGAGTTTCCTTTGTAGGGTGGATGGACACACCCTAAGAGATAGGTTGGGGAGCTCAGTCATCCAGGAGGGACTCAGAGTAGAGCTGCTGCTCCTTCACATCGAGAGGAGCCATTTGAGGTGGCTCGGGCATCTAGTCCGGATGCCTCCCGGACGCCTCCCTGGTGAGGTGTTCCGGGCATGCCCACCTGGGAGAATGCCCCGACCTAGGACATGCTGGAGGGATTATGCCTCACAGCTGGCCTGGGTTGGGAATCACTCTGCTGGGGGTTGACGTAGTTCTGCATATCATGGGGTGCATGACAAAATGTTCAGTTCAAGTTCCATGTGGTCTCTCACCAGGTCGTTTCAGACAAGTCCAAGCGCTGACGGCAATGGCCAACGCTTTCTATTCCTTGTACTCGCACGTGTCCCGCACGCCTCTACGAAAACTGGCGGCACCAGAATTCACCTTTACCTCAACCGTGGAAAGGATGGAGCGTTTCAGGAGCAGCGTTCACAGCGAGCCACGCTCCCCTGCTGACAGGTTGAAGGACACCGTCTCCAAGATGTGTCTCTACACTGGGTCACCACGGGGGTCCGACTCCACATCGCCTCTGCCCTCGCCGAGAAGGTCAAGCCTGCCTGTGGATCTATTCCCTGATCCGATCCAGACTGAGGCTAACAAGAGACTGGAATTGGTGAACACCAGGAGAGACACTGGCGTCTTATCACCGCAGTCAAAAAGTGTGGTGGAAACACATCAGTCGGGTGTGTTGTGAGCTCATGAGATGAAGGGCAAACCTTGGACTACAAGATGAGTCGGCGTCTTTTGATCTTGATGAGGAAGTCACACAGACACCACTTCCTGTTAGCCACACACTTGATCGTCAACATTCAGAGATCATCCCTGCACAGTCTCTACAGCAGGGGCGTCAAACTCGTTTTCACCGAGGGCCCCATCGCAGTTATGGTTATACTCAGAGGGCCACTTTTTATAATTCTATTTTAGAATTTCGTTAATTAATTATTACATTAATTTTTCATTAATAACTAATAAAAAATAGTCATTTTAAATTGGACTTGACAACAAAAAAATATAAGGTTTTCTGTCAATATTGACAACAAATACATTTAGCAAGAAAGATTGTCTTTTTGATTTAAAAAATAAAAATTAAGTTGTTTTTGTTTTGTTTTTACTTTAATATATTATTTTATTATTTATTGTAAATGGAACTGTAAATGTTTATTAAATTATTGTAAAAATATGTTTTAAATATTAAATTTTTCATATTATTGTAAAAATATTTTTATATATTAAAATTGTTACTTATTTTAATATATTTATATTAAGTAAAAACAAATATTAGCATACATATAAAAATACAATAATATAAATATAATTAAACAATAACATAAAAGTAAAATAATGAAAAACAAAGCTCAAAAAAAGTAAAGACAAAACTAATATTAATAACAAAATTACAATATATATATATATATATATACAAATATTTTTTCAAATAATATTAAAATAAGTGTCCTTTTGACATGCAATATTTCAAGGCCACATAAAATGATATGGCAGGCCTTGAGTTTGACATCTGTGCTCTAGAGGGAAGCAACTACCTCCACAGTAAACTCCTTTGAGCTGGAGGTCTGTTTTAAATTAAAATTAAGTTAAACCCAGAATGATTTATAGACTAGCCAGAGTTGTAGTTAATGTGCTTTTTTTGTTGAATGCTTGTTTTGAGTTTTTAATCAGTCAGCCAGTCAGTTGACTGACGCATTACTGCCACAAGTGTTGTATTACAAGTCATTGTCTCACGGCCCTCACAGCCCGCAGGGACAAAACAAATATTTGTTGTCGGTCCTATAGGGGGCGCTTTGCAACTCACCAGGATCCCTTAGAATGGTGCAAAAGGTTGTTAATCCTCAAAATTGTCAGGGACATTAGTGATTTTCAAAATTTTGGAAATGTGATGACTGGATGTTATTTTTTGTGTAAGACAGGGGTGTCTGAACTTTTCACACCCATTCCCATATTATAACTCGTTTTCCCCAGGGTAATTTTCAAAAAATTACAACTTTATTTTGTTTTGTTTGTTTCTCATAATAATATGACTTTAAAACATGACTTTTTTTCTTTAATATTTCAATTCTATGCTACTAAAAGACTAAATTATTTTTTCCCTCCAATTAGTTTAATCTTGTAAAATTGCAACTTTTTTCTTGTTAGAATACAACTTGTTTCTCATAAACGGCATTGCAACTTTTTCCACAACTTAAATTTTCCAAAAATTATTTTGTTTTGTTTCTCATATTATGACTTTAAAAAAATAACTTATTTATTCTTTCAAAATTACAACTGTTTTCCCATTCTGGCTTTTTTTTTAATATACTTCAACTTTCTTTTACCACTACTTAGTTTTCCAAAAATTACACCTTTATTTTGTTTTGGTCGTTTCTCATAATATTGTGACTTATAGCATTTTTTTGGCAAACATTTCAACTTTTTGCTACTAAAATTACACTGTTTTTCCTCATAATATTACAACCTTATTCTCGTCAAATTGTGACTTTTTCTAGTTAGGTTACAACTTTTTTCTCTAAATTATTAATGACATTATTCTAAATGACATTAACCTAAGTTTCCATGCACCCCTACTGTGTTGCCTGTGCCATTATTTTTCTAACAAATACACCACATGGTGGCGCTGTTATTGAACTAAGTCGGATTGACTTGAAACTTCTCACACAGCTCGATGCACTCTACAAAACAACACCTACTGTAACTTTGGGGTGTTTATTCGCTGCAGAGTTTACTATATACACACCTTCAGGGGACTGACAAGCGCATTTCTGTCAAATTTGAGGAAGATCGGTTGGAAAACATGGCCGCCTTCATGTTGGTGCACGCATGACAAAAAGCCAGCATGAGGTCTGTGTAAAAATTGGGACTGCATACTTTATTTCTTTTCAGTGAAAAAAAACAACAACAGACAGCACCACTTTAATTCAACACACTCCTGGTTAAAATTTTAAGACCAGTTGAAAAATGGCAAGAATATATATTTTGCACTGTTGGATCTTAGAGGTTCTATGTAAAGCTGCAAAAAGAAGAAATGGGAGTGAGACAAAACATGATTTTAGTAAGTAATTCATTACACACAATAATTAATGTGAAATAGACTGTGTGTGAAATAGAGTGATGTTATGCCTGCAACGGTGTCCCGCTATCATTTCCACACAGACAAGGGCCTTCAGTCATGAGGGATGCCCCCTGCAACATCTCCACATAGCCAGCTGCCATTTGACGCCCATGCACAACCTGAAGCTCCATTGTTCCACTGTAGGAGAAAAACACCCCACATAACGATAGCGCCCCCTCCACTGTGCCTTGTGGAGAACATCTCAGGTGGGATCTCCTCGTCATGCCAGTAACGATGGAAGCCAGCAAATTCACAAAGAGCAATTTTGTGGCGTTGAAGGAAGGACACAAGGCCTTTGAGCTCATACTGTGTAATGGTATTTGGACAGCACTCGGAATCAAACAACCATCATTTGAGCAGAGGATAGTCCCGTGTCTTGACGGACAGCCAATCGGTTACTGCGGCTCAGGACTGGTGACATTTTTTGCAGCTCAACAATCCGACCGTGTTCAAAGAGAAAGCTTTATTGCCTTTGCCATGAAGAGATCATGACAGTGTGAATACCTGACAGAAAATGACCATAAATCCACATTTTTGCCACGATTTTGGCTTTTGAAGGCTGTGGTCTTAAACTTTTGATCTGATGAGCAGCTTATTTCACTTTAATGCTTGTTTGCAATAAATTGCTTGCTCTGTACTTAGAACCTCCTTAAGATCCAACAGTGCAAAATGTAAAATCTTGCAATTTTTTAACTGGTCTTAAAATTTTGATCAGGAGTGTATTTGTAAGATTCACCTTCTTGGGTGGACAACAGTTGTAACACAAGTGCAGCAATGCACAAAATGCTCTAGAGGTAAAAAAAAAAGAAAAGAAAAGAAAAAAGAATAATAAAATAGACAAAATAAAACATGTTTTTTGGTACAGTTGTGAAACAAAAATGGCAACCAGAGAGTGTATAATTAATGTGCATTAATGCATTTTCATAAAACATATATATAAGAAGAAGGGAAATTAAAACACAACAGTGTCATGTAAAAAAAAAAAAGAAAGGGGGCGGGGGGTTGGGGGGGGGGAAGAAATACTTGCCACCATGAGAAAAAACATTGAAGTTGAATGACTGTGAGGTACTGTAATTTATCATACTGTTTATTTGTAAAACACAGTTCTGCATTTGGGTTCAAGAGAAATGTTTCAGATTTTATATTACTGTCATTAAGTGCCAAACAGCAATATGGAAGATTTTTTTTCCCAATGTTTAAAACATGTTTACAATTGCGGCCAAACAGAATAAACTTCAAAAAGGCAGTATCACATATCTGGTAAAAACGGGCAGTCTTTAAAAGACTTCTTGTTTATTCAGTAGTCTTTTTGTAATAATGTGGATATAACAAATGAAAAGAAATAATAAAATAGGGATCTCAATCTTCCCTGGCAGCAATTAGATGTCAATGTCACCATAAAGGGGTCTGTCTCTAGGTTATTTCATAAAAATAAAAAAGAAATCTGAGGTATTTCGGATATTTGAATGCATGGGATGCGTCCTACATTATACACTATCCAATCACTTCGCCCCTGCCATGATTTTGAGGTACTGCAGTGCATTGTGGGCCGCGTTGGCCCGAGCGGCGTCTACGCTGGGGGCGAAGCCGTGGCACACCGTGATTGGCTGCGTGGACAGTTCCACCAAACACTGGCACAGCCCGCTCAGGCTGGGCTCCTCTGTCAACCAGCAAGAACAAATAACAGTAAATCAACACTGAAGACATCTCTCACTTACATCATGTCTGACTTTTGGATAATCTATGTAATGGCTCCTCCTGCCAGTTATCATAACCCCCGCCGCCCCATAAGGGAAATGAACGCAATGACTAACGTCAATGCCCACAGGGAAGAGTGCTCATGAGCACACACATGAGCACCCAACCTGAATGTGTTGTATAATCAATGCTGTCACTCCTCCCGCCAGTTATTAACGACTGCAATCATGCATAAAACAAATAAACAGAACGACTCAAAATAAGCCACAGATAAGCCACAGGTAAACATGCAAGCCTGTAATAAGGATGTATAACTAACATGACCCTTCTGACAGTTATTAACCGCCACCTTGCAGTGACTTTGTACACACATACCCTCCCATTTGCAAGCAATAGCCAACAACTAGCTTGACACCTCCACCGACTGCAAATGCGTATACAGTGGTGTGAAAAAGTGTTTTCCCACTTCCTGATTTCTTGGTTTTTTTGCATGTTTGTCACACTTACATGTTTCAGTTCATAAAACAAATTTAAATATTAGTCAATGATAACACAACTGAACACAAAATGCAGTTTTTAAATCAAGAAAAAAAAATTTCAAAACCTACAGTACATGGTCCTGTGTGAAAAAGTGTTTGCCCCCTAAACCTAATAACTGGTTGGGCCAACCTTAGCAGCAACAACTGCAATCAAGCGTTTGCGATAACTTGCAATGAGTCTCTTACAGCGCTGTGGAGGAACTTTGGCCCATTAATTTTTGCAGAATTGTTGTAATTCAGCCACATTGGAGGGTTTTCCAGCATGAATCGCCTTTTTAAAGGTCATGCCACAGCATCTCAATAGGATTCAGGTCAGAACTTTGACTAGGCCACTCCAACGTCTTCATTTTGTTTTTCTTCAGCCATTCAGAGGTGGACTTGCTGGTGTTTTTTGGATCATTGTCCTGCTGCAGAACCCAAGTTGGTTTCAGCTTGAGGGACCAAACAGATGGACGGACATTCTCCTTCAGGATTTTTTTGGTTCCATTTATCACAGCAAGTCTTCCAGGTCCTGAAGCAGCAAAACAGGCCCAGTCCATCACACTACCACCACCATATTTTACTGCTAGTATGATGTTCTTTTTCTGAAATGCTGCATTACTTTTATGCCACATGTAATGGGACACACACCTTCCAAAAAGTTTAACTTTTGTCTCATCAGACCACAGAGTATTTTCACAAAGGTCTTGGGGATCATCAAGATGTTTTCTGGCAAAATTGCGACGGGCCTTAATGTTCTTTTTGTTCAGCAGTGGTTTTGGTCTTGGAACTCTGCCATGCAGGCCGTTTTTGCCCAGTGTCTTTCTTATGGTGGAGTCATGAACACTGACCTTAACTGAGGCAAGTGAGGCCTGCAGTTTTTTTGATGTTGTTGTGGGGTCATTTATGACCTCTTGGATGAGTCATCGCTGTGCTCTTGGGGTAATTTTGGTTGGCCGTCCACTCCTGGGAAGGTTCACCACCGTTCCATGTGTTCGCCACTTATGGATAATGGCTCTCAGTTGTTCGCTGGAGTCCCTAATCTTCAGAAATGACTTTATAACCTTTCCCACACTGATAAATCCCAATTAATCTCAGTTAAGTTATGTTTTAACAGGGGGGCAATCACTTTTTCACACAGGGGCATTTAAGCCATTTATGTGTTTTCTCCATTAATAAAAAGTTGCATTTAAAACTGAATTTTGTTTTCAGTGGTGTTGTCATTGACTAACGTTTAAATTTGTTTGATGATCTGAAAAATTTAAGTGTGACAAACATGCAAACACACACACACACACACACACACACAATTAAAATAAGCATTTCACAAGAATACTTTGTCAAAATGTGACATGCTGTATAAAATCTAACCCATAAACTCTGAAACTACTATACTAAATATTAAGTAGTATTGAGTAGTATTGACTTTTTTTTCTACATAACGAGCCACTGCAGGTGAATTAATAACTTTTGTCATAGATATAGGCATCTTACGGCTGAGGTACTTTATCTGTAATCGGAATAATAAAGATGAAAGTTGCATTTCCGTATGTAGCTTGTCTGTTCACCACTTACTTTGCTGCGGGGACGCAATAGCAAATCAGGAGGGGAGCACGATGTCAGCTGACTGATGTAATTTAGAAAGTGACATTTTATGACAATAGCTTGTGATCGACATAATAAGCGGAGAGTCTCCAGTAGCAAGAAATGTAGCTGATTTGCTGCCATAGAAGCGAGGATTAGTAACTTTTGAAGGACATAGAGTCGTCCCTCGCTACATCGCTCCCTCACTCTATTGCAGTTTTCAAAAATGAATTAATAAATGATCGCTGTTTCGTGGTTGAATATGGCCAAGTATTAGTAAAGAAAATGTATATTTAAGCAAATTGTACATATTTTTCGCGCAAAGTAAGCAATTTCCAATATAAAAATGGCTAAATAAATGAATGAGTAAATACAAATATAGTATAAGCAATTACGACCAACAATCACTTTGTGAATGTAGTATTCTACATTGTTTTTTTAGTAATTGTTCGGTGAGACAAGCACCAGACTTGATAGCCGGAACAACAGGCTTTTATTGCAGATTTAAACTATCTCACAACAGGCACAATAATGATAACATTAATAACTAGGGTTATTGTTGCGGCCATAGCCCACAATAAGCTGAAACGCAACTCTGAACCCCCGACATCACTTCCTGTCTGCTCCCCTACATGATAAACTGTCTTAAATGGCTTATTTTCTATGATTATATCTACTATATTGGATAATACGATGTAAAGGTGACTATATGGGTGTTATTTCATGTCTAGAAGGCTCTAATAATGTTAAAAAAATGTATTTACAATGTGGTAAATAGGTTTTCTATGCCACAACTACGCAAATATTCAATTTATAAGGAAGGACTCGTACTTATTGCGTTCAGGTCTGGAGGGATTACTGTACTGAGCAAGCTACCTCCGTCGGGGCGCTGATGATGCATTGTAGCTTGTTGCTCATAATTTTGCAGGACACGGCTAGATTGCGTCATCAACATGCAGTATCGCAATAGCGAGATAGATTTAAAGTCATAGACCAAATTTTTATTGTTTTTATCATGACACAAACCAAAACGCTCTGTTTTACCCGTCCACACACAAACACTGAGTGGATAACCCACCTAGATCCAGGTAGCTGACATCAAAGCACTGCTCAGCCGACAGGTCATTTAGGAGTGAGCAGAAGTTGGAGTCGGAGGGCATGCCCAGAGGGTGACTGCGGAGCTGCAGGATCTTTTCTCCAGCAGAGTTCCTCAGGGAGTCCCACGTGCAGCTGTAGCCTTTGCTTTTGCAAGCTTCTGCTCTGCTTCCCGTGTTCTACGGGTAACAGTGCACATGAGAGAGCAGATAGCCGCTATTCTGCCATCATCAAGTACCTGGGAAACTAACTGGAATAAAATGTTCACCAGTGATGCGGGACATCGCTCTCACCATGTTAAACGTGTCCTCTTCCAGATCTGCGTCGTTGCTGGTCCTCAGGTCGACCGGGACGTCGTGTATCCGCGCTAACATTTTGGCTGCTGCGTTCCTCTTGGCCAGCTTCTTGGATGTACCGCTTCCTGATGTGGCACAGAAAATTGGGAGTCATCTTTGTCTCACAGTTCGACTTGTGTGCTGGAAAATAACACAGCATCCTGTCATATAGAGGATCTTTGACAGGGTTTTTTTTTTCTTTACACTGGCTCCCAGAAGATCTAGTGAGCTATGATTAGCTGTGGTTAAGTGTTCATAAAAATGAGCACATAAAATAAAAAAAGAGGATGCATCCTACCAATTTCCATGAACCTCTCGACTCTGCAAGTCATGGTGAATTCTTTGCGATGTGCTGGACCAGACTCCTGTGTAACTGTGTACTCTGGTAGACGCCATCCTTTCTGCACAACCAACTCCTGGCAGTTGGAGAAATATTGAAACATGTTACAGCTGTTTTCTTTCAAAAATATTTACCATATTTAATATGAAAGAATGTAATGCAGACACCTGTAGTGCTCCAACAGGGTTACATTCAGACTGTTGAGAAGTGGCTAAAGTCTTCATCTCCAATGGGGAGCTGCACACAAGGCACCCATGTCTGATCCACATGCTTATGGTGTAGCGAATATCTAAAAACATTCAAACTGACCTCTCTCCATCAGCCGGCACGTCAACCCCGATAAACACGTCTCCTTCGACAACAACAGCAGCGGGACCTGCGAAGCCTCCCTTGAGCATCTTTAGAGCAGCCTCGGCTGCTTTGTGCTTGGCTGCCTTCTTGCTGGGCCCTTGGCCGGTGCAGCTGATCTCTCCCACGGACACACGGAATGTGAAGTTGGGCTGGTGGGCCTGTCCCTCGGCCTTCAGCAGGTCATACACGGGGGTTTTGCCTATCCGCGTTCCATACTCCTGCAGCAGACTAATTGGCGTCTTTCCGGGATTCACAGCCAGCATTTGCTCAATACTGAAACATAAACAAAAACATTAATACAAATAATTTAATAGTCAAAGCATTAAAGCAAATCCAAGTGCGTTATTAAAAAATGTGGCTTTCCAATGATAATGGACCCTCTCATATCATCAAAACATTAACAACTGTCAGAATGATGCAGTGCAGTTCTACACAACCGTGAACTACAGTTATAAACATTAATCAAATAATAATAAACAAAAATTAACAGTGCCGATCTAAAATATCAATATTATATTAATGATCGCTATCGTGTAGAACAACAGGAGTAGCATTGATGGGTTGCTGGTTTACAATAAGACTACAAAATACAACCACGCTAAGCTAGTTTAGCCTGGATGCAGCTCAACCTGGAGCACCCGGAGTTTCTCTTCCAGCTGTCCGATGCTGTCTCGTCGTTCATTCCCTATTTCACGTAGACAACCAGTTTGATTCGGATGGCAACCCCCACCACCAAAACAAACACTTCCTTTCATTAGACGATAGTTTCAAAGACAACTGGAGGAACAACCACAGCAACATGCAAAACAAATCGCTTCTTCTGTTGTGGTCGCGTAGATATGACGTTATTTAGAGTCCCCTGTCTCGCAGTTCTGATTGGGCAGAAGAGTAGGATTTGTTTTGCTCACCGAGTGAGCCAGAAGCTCTGAGTTATTATTAAGTGGATGCAACACAGACGGGCGGGAATTTAAAACAAACGCTCAATGTACCAGGCATTGGTAAGGTGTGAATTCTCGCAATATACAGATGAAGTATAAGACGTTGATGTTTAAAAGAAGTAAGAAACGTTGAATCTTATTTATTAAAATATATTTATGGTGTGCACACTCTCTTGACAAGCTGCATATACGGTGAGTGTAGTTTTCAGAAAGAATAGCCAACATTGTCAATTAATAGTAATACCATGCTTCAATTACCTTTTAAGCTAGCTTGTGTTGTTATGTTTTTGTGTTTGTTTGTTCCACAAAACACTCTTTGGCAGATATGAAGTAATATTGTCGTTACCACCCTTGACGAAAATATCAGGATGCAGTGACTCGGTTATCCAGAAGAGGGCGCCATTTAGTCATTTATTCACCTCACACGCTATTGCAATTACTAATATAACCAATAGTGTATACATATTTATTTTGATTTCAGAAGTTCAATTAAGGCAGAAAGACTAATTAAAGGCTCAGGACGCTTTTGCAGTTCATTTTTTAACCCTTAGTTTACAACATTTAGCTTTTTGACAAGATTTTAAATTTTATGAGCTACTGAATTTGTAGTTTAGCTGCAATCTTTATTCATCAGAATTATTTAGAAATTAAAAAATACATTATTGAAATATATCACCATGTGGAGTGGATATAATAATATAAAAGTTTCACTTTTTGAATTAATCTACTAAAATTAATTAACTTTCAAAAATATTCAAATTAATTGAGATGTATTAGTACATATTTACAGAAAATTGACACTTTTTCCATCATTAGTTGATAGAATTGTGATTGCAGTGTGACACATTGGCAGAATTTGACACAATAAATGTTCTGTGACAAAATTGGATCCATCCAGCGCATCCATCCATTTTCTATGCCGTTTGTCCTTACTAGGGTCGTGGTGGTCTGCTGGAGCCTATCCCAGCTGACTTTGGGTGAGAGGCGGGGTGCAGTGGTCGCCAGTCAATTGCAGGGCACATATAGACAACACAACCATTCATACTCACTTTCATACCAATGGGCAATTTAGAGTTGCAAATTAACCTAACATGCACGTTTTTGGAATGTGGGAGAAAACAGAGTAACCGGAGAAAATCCACGTACGCATGGGGAGAACATGCAAACTCGACACAGATCTTCCCGATCTCCTCACTGAGATAGCCAATATGCTAACCACTGGGCCACCGTGCGGACTGAAAATTTGATAATGATAATGAGAGAAAAAAGCTTGAAATATAAAAACAAATGCAATATAATTTAAATAGGATCTATTGGCTATTTAAGTAATTGTTTCATACTGCTATATACTGCTATTTAGGTATTTCTCCAATTCTAGTTAGATGTGCTGTAGGAAATTAATGTCCTGGTGTGGCAGTAGCTCAGTCTGTAAGGACTTGTAAATCACCTGAAAAATTGGTTTGGGCATGCTTGATGCCAACGTTTCCAGGAGACTTGTGGGAATGTTGCTCGAGGTGGTGAAGATGGCTCCACAGAGGGAATCCACTGTCTGGAACAGATCTCCATTTTTGTAAACTTCCCTTGCCATCCATCCCCAAATGTTCACAGTTGGATTTAGATCTGGGGAACACGCAGGATGGTCCAAAAGAGTGAGGCTATTCCTCTGGCCCACAGGCGGCTCTCAGGCGGGTATTGTGAACTGCGTTGTCCTGTTGAAAAACCCAGTTATTACCACACAGATAAGGGCCTTAAGTCATGAGGTATGCCCACATAGCCATCTGGCGTTTGACGCCCCTGCACAACCTGAAGCTCCACCCCCTCCACAGTGCCGTGTGGAAAACATCTCAGGTGGTATCTCATTGTCATGCCAGTAATGTTGGAAGCCATCAAGACTGTTAAGGCGACATTTTTTCTCATCAGAGAATAAAACTTTCTTCCACCTTTCAATGTCCCATGTTTGGTGTGCTCGTGCAAATTCCAAATGTCCATTTTTGTGGCACTGAAGGAGACAAGGCCTTTCAAGACGTATTTTGTTCTTAAAACCCTTCTCTCGCCAATGCCGTCTGATGATTATTGGACTGCACTCGGCACTGGTAACAGCCTTCATTTGGGCCGTGGATCATCCCATGTCTTGACGGACAGCCAATGGGATCCTCCGGCTCAGGGCCGGTGACATTTTTGGGTGTACCACTTGACTTTTTTGCTCCATAACCCTTGTTTCCTAACCTTTGAAGAAATTTCAAATGACTGTCTTACTTCGTTCAACCTCAGCAGCAATTGTGTGCTGTGAGAGGCCTTGCTTATGCAGCTCAACAATCTGACCGTGATCAAAGAGAGAAAGCTTTTTTGCCTTTGCCATCAAGAGGTCATGACAGTGTGAATACCTGATCGAAAATGACACTGAATCCACATTTTTGCCAGATTTTGGCTTTGTCTTAAACTTTTGATCAGCGGGTGAACATCCTATTTCACTTTAATGCTTGTTTGCAATAAATTGCTTACTCCCCCCAAATTTTTTTGTCACTCCCAGTACAAGTGGTAGCAGTGAGCGACGAGGCCATGGGTAAAGAAGTTTTAAAGAGTTTTTTAAAAAGTTGAAAAAGGTGACGTCATCGTGCATTAGGAGTCACAAAATTTGCCTTCAGAACTCCAGTCGCACTGAGATTAAGTGAAGTGCACAAAGTTAACTAATAAGCAATGTTATTCTTCCACCCAGCACGAGGCACACACAAAATTACGTTTGTAATGAAGTCATGGGAGAGCATTTGTAATGAAATGTCGTAGAAGGTCGTAAACCGAGGACCACCTGTATTTGTTTTGACCAAGATGAAGATTCTGACGGGCTTCTCAGCAGGTTTGACCGAGACTTGGCACCTATCAGTCATCTCTTCTGCAGATGGAAGCGGAAACACGCACAACTATGGTGAGTTTCATCAAGAAACACACACAACTATGCAGCAGACACACTTATCTAACTGGCCTTTTTCCACCCAGCAGCACATGCTTCACTTCATACAATGTGCATTTGTTTTGAGGGTTTCCAGATTAATTTGAAGCATAGTCATACTGCTTTTGGCACCCTTCTGTTGGTGAACACACACACTGTGGTGTTTGTTAATTGTACACAAGTGATTATTATTATTTTTTCCATTATCACACTGTACTTTGGATCTCAGTGCCGAGACCCCACAAAAATCCTCTCGTCCCACAAGTTGTGCGAGGCCTGGGCCCAACTGTTGTAGCAGCATTTCCATGAAATATTTCTCCGCCGTATTTTTCCGCTTCTCCATCAGCTCTCCTTATTTCCGCGGTCGCGCAATTAATCCCACGACACCGTCGAAACGGGGCTTGGATCCTTGACGACTTTATTCATTGGCGTCAGCGCGCCACACACTTTGCCAAGCGCAACACAGGAACGAAACGGCCGTGACGACGGGCGGCCTACGGGGAGTCAAACCACCGGCCATTTATCTCTTTCGCGCTCGTTATTTATACTTTTTGCTAATCATTCGCCTTGTACGCTCATGTTTCGTTCGGTGGGTTCAGGGCTTAATTTGTTGGCGTGGTAATGTGCGTGTTTTTATTGGCGTGGTGGTTAAATCATTGACTGAATGAGATCAGAAATAAATGTTACGTTATGCTTCATCCAGAATGCACGTGCGTGTCCGCAAACACACTTTCTTCCAGCCCGCCTCGGGTTGCTGCCCTAGTATGTCTGCTTCCTTTTGTTGCCAAAATCATCAGCAGATATCGTCAAGCGTGGAGCAGCACCAATGTGCTCCCCCACCGCCATCCCTCCTCCTCCTCCTTCCTCAATATGATGTGTTTCCTTTTTTGTGTGTGTTTTGATCCCTCTCTTGCGGCCTAGCTGCGCTTGTGGCGAGGCGCGGGGTTCGAGTGGCGCTCCTGTATTATTTTTGGCAGCGGCCGTGGTTGGTGGCTGTCGAGGGGGCGCGGAGACAGGAGGTGGGTTGGGGTGGAAGCAAAGAGCCCCAAAACCAAGGCTGTTTAAGGGATTTGTGTCTGAAGGAATTGCTTTGTTAATGATCATAGTCGCACCGGGGCAGCGCGCATGTGCGTGCACTTTAGAATAAGACTGGTGTGCACGTTTCTTCATTTAACACTTCACAAACACCTCATATGCATGTTTCTGTTTGCAGGCCACACACACTCTTCAGCTTAACATAAAAGGAACCAATGCACTGACACACTGAGGGACTTTGCAAATGCGCATGTTTGGCTCTGTTATACAGCAGGACCTTTCAAATCAAGCACAGTTCTTTCCAGGGGAACAATTATTCCATTAATGTACAGTAATCCCTCATCACGTCAAGCTTCAAAGATATATTAATTAATAAGTCATGCTGTTTTGTGGTTGAACACGGCCTATTATTAGTCAAAATATGCATATTTAAGCAATAAATAATAAAAAGACAGCAGCAGTGGCGGCAGCTCCAATATGTAGCGTTATTCTTTGGTAGCGGTCTGAGGCTTGTGAACCCGGCGCTGTGAGTGAGTGTGCGGTGAAGCTAGTTGCTAGCCGCCGAGTAGCTAGCCGGTGTGGTGTGGCAAGGTGTCAATACACCAGTAACGTAGTTCCAGCGGCGTAACAACGTTAGTAATAATAATAACAATGTCGCTGTAGCGTGGTTAATACTGCATGCACGTCACATTATATGTAAACTGAACGTTGTTGGCGCTTTTTGGAGTGTTTTTCAGAAGGCTGGAGGCGGAAAAATGCTTCCCATCACGTGCATTCTTAGCTGAGTCTTTTTTTAAATCTGCTTTTGTATCTTTAAAACAAAAAAAAGAGAAAGACATACGTGTTCATATTGTGGATGATGGGCAAAATTCCCCCCAAAAATGCTGTTTTCCTTTAAATCCCCACTGAAGGCCCAGGTACAAAATTCAGTGCCTGCCACTGGTACTTTGACAAGATATACAGTCATAAAAATGCAGTACAGTAATAAAATGCTGAAATGTGAGGAGTGCATTTACTCTCCATCACTCTGCATCTTTATTCTTGGCCGCAGAACAAGAGACCCTTATTTATTAATATAACATGGGGTCGTAAAGTGTGCATGTGTGTCTGTGTATGCTACCGAGTGACATGTAATTGTGTGTGTGTGTGTGTGTTAAGCCACAAAAGATATTTCATGAGTGTATCAAATCAACATAATGAAGCGCAGCCTGCCAGTGGCTTTGGGGTTGGAGGGGTTTGGTGGCAGGGTTGCTGGTGAAGGGGAAGGGGGAGTTGAAGGGGGCATTGAAGCTGCTCATGGTCCGGGCCCCCGCTGGACACAGTGGCGCCTCTCGCTGGAGGACTTCTGAACCACCACACTCCTCCACCAAAGCCCTGCCAACCCGGCTCCGGCTTCCAACCACGCTGCTCCCGTTCCAGAACTTGACTCTCTTTCGCTGTCACACTGCCTTTTTTTCTAATCGCTCCAAACCACCATTCTGTTGTTTATTATTCTGTTGTCTTCTCTTGCCCCACTTCTCCACCTTTATATATATATATATATTCTCTTAAAGCCGTTCTACATGAAATGTTCCAAGGAAGTCTTTTGTGGTTTGCGCGTCAGAAAGAAAACAAGAGCAGTTTGGGCTGCATGTCAGTCAGAATCCCATCACGATAGGAAGAGTTTTCAGAAGCAGGGAACATTTGAAATGAAGTTAGAATGGGCCTAAGTGTTTTTCCAACCGTGAGGGAGGGTGCGGGGCGTGTAAAATGAATAAACATCATGAATGGAGATAAATAAATGATGAACTAACGCGACAAGTTGAAGGAAATGGACTGCGGTGGGAGTTGCACTAAAAAGTCTCACATTCATTCAACTGGCAGTGCTTCCATGCATGCACCAGGGACAGCACATGGTTGGACCAGGAATCGAACCGCCGACCCACAGATGCAGGGATTAATTCAGGTGTTTACATACACTCACCAGACACTTCATTAAGCTTCATTAGCGCTCCGATACAAGAGCTTGGCTTACAGCAGGTGTGTCCAAACTTTTTTCACCGAGGGCTGCATACGGAAAAATCAAAGGATACGGGGGTCACTTTGATATTTTTATATCTTTTAAAAATGCTAAAAAAAGTTGTACATATTTTTAAAGACAAAGCTTAATGTTATTATTAGTTATTAGTGTCAGCATTTCAGAATTAATCTTTTTCTCTTTACACTGTTTCTTTTGTCTCTATTTTTTCCATTTTTGCTGGTTTTTTTGTTTAATTTGATTTCTACAATGTGCCATGGGTCAATAAAATATGATCCACGGGCCTGCAAATGGCCCCAGGCCACATTTTGGACACCCCTGGCTTCCAGTATAGTTCTTTACTGGTATAATAATGCAACTGGTAATACTTGTGTGGTTTGCAGTGGTGTAGAACTACACCACATCATACTGAGAGTGCCAAAAGCTACATTTAATATAATGAAACACCCTCCTAATTCTGTTTGATTGCTGCCCTGGGATGCTTTTTTGGTTCATGCTGCACCATTTAAAGAAAAAAAACATTACAGTGGATCCCCGCACATTCAAGATTCAACATTCAAAGTTTCAGATTTTTGGTAGGAAAATAAAAAAAATCACTTAATTTTTTTCATCGAAAAGGAGCAGTTTTTTCAAAGAAAACATATCAAATTAAGTACAGGCAAAATGTACAACATGCATCATTGTTAAAAAAGCATACGACTGCAAAGCAAATAATCTTAGCTTCTCTGTCACTCAGTTAGTAAAATTAATTATTTGAATTAAAAATTAATTTTATTTATCAATCATGTTTTAATGAAATGAATGGATGAATGAATACATTTTTATTCTTGTCAGATTCAATCAATATTATTTTTATTTTCCCCATTTTGTTTTCATTTGCCCTCGTTTTATTATTATTTTTTCATATTTTCTTCTAGCACAGCTACATAACAATCATCATGAACGCTATTATTTATCACTATCTTTTTTTTCTTACATATTTGATTAAGGCCCCACGGTGGTTTAGTGGTTAGCATGTTGGCCACACAGTCATAAGTCAGGAGATCAGGAAGATCTGGGTCGAATCTCCGTTGGGCATTTCTGTGTGGAGTTTGCATGTTCTCCCTGTGCGTGTGTGAGTTTTCTCCGGGTACTCCGGCTTCCTCCCACATTCCAAAAACATGCACGTTTGGTTAATTGGAGACTCTAAATTGTCCATAGGTATGAATGTGAGTGTGAATGGTTGTTTGTCTATATGTGCCCTGCGACTGACTGCCAACAAGTCCAGGGTGTACCCTGCATGTCACCCGAAGTCAGCTGGAATAGGCTCCAGCATACCCCCGCAACCCCAATGCGAGAAGCGGTATAGAAAATGGATGGATGGATATTTGATTAATATGAACCGCACGGTGGCCCGTGGGTAGCATGTTGGCCACACAGTCAGGAGATCTGCTATTCGAACCTCGGTTGGGCATCTCTGTGTGGTGTTTGTATGTTCTCCCCCTGCATGCATGGGTTTTCTCTGGGTACTCCGGTTTCCTCCCACATTCCAAAAACATGCATGTTAGGTTAATTGGTGACTCTACATTGTCCATAGGTATGAATGTGAGTGTGAATGGGTGTTTTTAATCTATGCACTATGTGCCCTGCGATTGACTGGCGACCAGTCCAGGGTGTACCCTACCTCTCGTTCAAAGTCACCTGGGATAGGCTCCTGCGTACTCCCCCGACTCGTGTGGATAAGAATAGAAAATGGAGGGATGGATGGAAATCCATATCAATAATCCGTATGATTATAAATATACTGTTATTGTTAATGATAAATCAAGAGATTGTCCTCACTGAGGGATATAAATAATTCTTGTAACAACACCTTCTGTAGCCTGTGATTGAGTTATGGATTTGGATTTGGATGGACTTCTTACGGCGTGTCACACGTTGCTATTTCCTTCACTTAATTTTTACCCTGGCAGTAATTTGTCATCCGGAGGCCATTAAATGGGGGGCGTATTATCTTTTTAAAGGGGCAACAAAGTCACCCACAAGCCTCCCACAGTTCCTATAAACAAAATGGCCTCGTTTAGTGACGCCTTTTGCTGCGCTGGGCAGCCAGGGGAGTAACTCCCGTTTCAACTTTAAAAGTGGCTTTCTTGTTAGGGAAAAAAGAGGTTACACGTGTATAATGATTAGTGTGTCGAAAAAGATTACAGCAGCACACATCAAACTTTAGAATATTCAGGGTCTATATGACGTTTTGTGTTAAGTGTTTGATCACATGACACTATATTTTGTAGTCTCATTGTGTGTATGTTTAATGTTTTAAAATATAAATCACTTGTGAAGTGTGTGTAAAACACGTTTTCACCGGTCGTTTAAATATGCAGTGATGACAGAGCGAGGGGGAGAATCAGCAGATTCACATCTTGTTAACAATAATGACATTAACAGGTCATGAAGTGTGCATACTTTCATAATATCCATACAAAGGGTGGAACAGTACCCCATAATCACGGTTTCGGTACACACCTCGGTTTTAAGGCTACGGTGCGGGTAATTTGCGGTACAGTAAGGCAACAAAACACATTGTCTAATTTGCATAATTGGCTATTACGCACGTGCATGTCCATTTTTAAAAAGACTAAAAAGACTTATACTCTATGTTGAAGTTAGTTATTATTACAGTGGAACCTTGGTTAGTGTCCCAATCAATTTTTCCCATCATAAATTATGTAAATCCAATTAATATGATCCATAAAGCCAAAAATGTTAACACAAAACACATTTTTATAGTTTTCCGATTATAGTAAACAATTCAAAATGCATATAAATACATATAAACGATGAATGAAAGGGATAAATGAACATTAAAGGTTACTTTTAACTTTATTGAAGAGGTGATGACGCAGTGAGATCAACATGGACATCACCTTCTTGTTTTGCCATGAGTTAATTTTTGAATTCAGTAGTGCTTCTCACATCAGTAATCCACAATGCAGCCAAAGAAAGATAAAGAAGGTGGTTTATGTGGCTGGTTCATGTATTTCACCGAGAAGGCAAGGTGTTACCAAATGACGGAAGAAGGCTGCAAGCTCAGTCTTCTCAGCACTACCGCGAGTCATGACTCTCGCTAGTCTGCGGGTCGTCGAGGTGTTCTGCACGCTTGTATACCTCACCTTTCCTGACAGTGGTAATGCACACTCCACGGGCTTGTGGAGGTGACTTGCCCGTCTGGATCTTTTCTCCCATGGTGAATACTTTGCCTTTTAAAATCGAGTGCCCAACCAAGAACCCTATACGTTGTGTGTGTATTTTTTTATTGAGTGTGGCTGCTAAATAACTCGCCATGGGGCTAAAGAAAGTTGCGAGTGCCACTACTGATGGCAAACACTACTGAGTTCCATCTTGCCATGATGTACGGGAAGTCAACATAAACAATAAGTTCCATCCATTCGTCATTTCTAATGATTTCACATTGTTGTCTGCATGTAAAACTCGGCCTGTCACGATAACAAATTTTGCTGGACGATAACTGTCCCACAAAAGATTAATTATTACAAATTATTATTGTTACTGTATATACACAATATGATTGTCAACATTATTTTGAGACAATCTTTTCATGAATGCAATGATAATGTATCCCATAATAATGTGGGTACACAGTATCAAAAGCAATAAAGTTGAATTTTTAAAGAGTATTTAACACTTAAATGGAATGTCAAGAGCTTTTAAATCAAATAAATTAAACAAACAACATAAATGAAAAAAACAAAAAAAGACACAAAAAAAAAACAATTGAAATAAAATGGACTTAAATAAAATCACAATAACAACCAAAAACATGAAAAAATAGACCTCTGTGAAGAAAAAAAACACAGAGTATCAAGTCTCTGCAAACAAAATTGCACTTCAATAAATAATGAACATTGGGTTTTATTCCTTAACAGGAACAAGAATGAATGAAGCTATAGGGGTGATGCCCGTTACTGGGTAGCGTCACACGAGACACAGCAGGACACAGTGGGACCAAGTAATGCCAGGATTGCTTCACGTATGCAGGAAGTGGTAGTGACAATGCATACTCGTGTGAGCAATGCGCACTGCGCGTACTATTGTCGTGCATTAGATGTAAACACTATTTGACAAGGTGTAAATAAATCATGCGGGAGCGTGGTCAGTTCATGCCAATGCATATCATTTTCAGGCATGAATTGCGTGGCAAGTGTGTAATCTATGCGTAAACAACGTAAACAGTGTGCAAACTAGTTTTCACGGATTTCAGGCGCGCCATAAGTATGTAAATACATGACACGCATTGCCATGGCAAATTGCAGGACAATGTGGAGGCAAAATGCGTGCAAGCGTAAACGCCCTTTTACTCCTCACCTGCACCACTCCGTGTGTGCACTCGCCTCCGGCCACTGGGACAAAGAGACTGAATGACAGACATGAGGGTTCACTCGCTCCGTTCATTCCACTATAGAACCAACGTGCCCAGGTGTTGAGACAGATGCACAGAGTGAACTCTCTTGTCATCCGGCCTGCTTGGTCAAGAGAGAGCAGGAAAACGAACACGGCTGCACGTCAATATATCGAGGCTGGCAAAATGATCGAGCTTGATTTCTATTGTCCGTTTATTGATTTGTTGAGCATCATAACAGGCCTATTTGAAAGTAAAATTATTCTCTCTCAAGTGTATTTTTTGTTAATATTATCTGGGTGGCTGGTGCTGATTACTTAGATTTATAGTATTTTCTATGCAAAAAGTTTTGTTTTTTGTTAAAACTTTTGGAACAAATTGCGAAAAACCCAAATAAACACTTTCTGTCTTTCACTTTTAGTGCATACCACATGGGAATTTGGAGTTACGATGCATACAGGTAACAGGTAGCGTCAAAACCATTTGGCTCCAATTTATTAGAGATGGCCCGCCACAGAAAAAGCAATGCAACACAACAAAATATATGAAAATTTTTGTGGAAATATTCAAACGATAAGTGCAAGCAAATTAAAATTTTTTTTGACTGAAGAAAATAACTACAACTCCATTTAGTTTGTAGCTTAAACATAATTATAGCAAATGTTGCCATCACTTTAAAATGATAATTTTTTTGTTAAGCCAGTGTCTTATTTTTTTAGCACGCACATACCATTGCAGCCCTAATTGGTACTGTAGCACACCAGATTATAGGATATACATATTTGTGGATATTTTGTCCTACCAAGTGAGGAGAGGAAATAATACAAGATAATAATTGTGTATTTTGTGAACATGGTGTTGTTTCCTCTCTGTGATGTCTACAATTGATAAACAAAAGGAGCCTCTTCCGCATTGCTTGACCTTTCTACCTCTTGCTCTCTCTTATCTCTAATGTTTTGCGCTTTAAGCCCTGTCGCATTCAGCTGGACCCTTCCTCCGCTCCTGGGGTCATGTTGGGGGGGGTCATCAGGTCACTTTACCTTATCTTGTTTTTACTTACAGCCTCTCTGCCCAGCCTCCGGGCGAGCCGACATTCTTTTCCCTTTTTTCTCCTCCACACACCTGTAGACACCTGTGCTTTTGTCCTGCCAGCAACCCTACATAAGCACCCCCCCCAGTGGGGAGCGTTGTGCACCCGTGCCTGTGGCTACGTCAGCACACACACCATTGTGTGCCTCTTCCATTCAGCTCAGGACATTCATTAGCATTTGGTTGTTGAAGACTTTTTATTTTGAGGTAGTCATTGTGTGAGTGCTGGAACATAACACTAATGCTATTGTATGTCAAAGCATGTTTGAATGCTTGCACACAAGCCCTCACACTAATGCCACAGTCATTCTTAACCATTATTAATAGCAGAGGCGTTGCTCAAGGGAGTCAGATGCAACCTAGTGCCACCAGTTCCCCTGTAAGTATGTTTTTCAACCAATCTTGCTCGTATTTTCCAATTTTACTTTCTTTCTTTTCAGTCCGAGGTGTGTACAGTAGATCCTTGCTTTTAGCGGGGATTGATACACCCATAAAAATGAATATTTTTGACAAACAGCTCGCTCACTCACCCAGATGCTTGACGTTCTCCAATTTCAGATCAACATTTGCTATTAACTGTTGTAATTAGGGGTGCACGATAAATATTGGATGGATAATTAGTGGTTATTATATAAGGAATTTTGACGTCATACCGGTAAATTTCTCCAACGTGTGACATGCTGTAAACATGTGTTGTAAACAATCATAGCGCCGATCGCGTGGGACTTTCCGCACCGCCTCAGATACCGTGCGTGCTAGGCAGCTAATGCTTCGCAAACACTTTGCGACGAGAGGAAAGGAAACCCCCACCAACCCTCAACACACTAAACCCCACCAGCCATCCGAAACGCCAGCATTGCCACGACGACGCCTGGCCGCCAAAGAATTAAGCTTCAACTTCCACCATCCCCAAAGGCAGACTGAAGACAGCTCTATCGATCTGGTTAAGGACAAATCTACATGTACAGTTTGTCAAATGCAACTTTTTTTTGAGTAGTTCTTACCTCCAGGTGAGCACACACGGCAGTTAAATCCATCCATCCATCCATCCATCCATCCATCCATCCTCTATGCTGCTTATGGTCACTAGGGTTGTGGGTATGTTGGAGCCTATACCAGCTGACTTCGGGCGAGAGGCGGGGTACACCCTGGACTGGTCGCCAGCCAATGGCAGGGCACATATAGACAAACAACCATTCACACTCACATTCATACCTATGGACAATTTAGAGTCGCCAATTAACCTAACATGCATGTTTTTGGAATGTGGGAGGAAACCGGAGTACCCGGAGAAAACCCACACACGCACGGGGAGAACATGCAAACTCCACACAGAGATGATTCGAACACAGTTAATTCGCAATTTTTTAAAATTAGGCCGCACGATGGTCTAGTGGTTAGCACGTTGGCCAATACAGGAACAGCCTGGAGATCAGGAAGACCTGGGTTCGATTCTCCCCTGGGCATTTGTGTGGAGTTTGTATGTTCTCCCCGTGTGCGCTTGGGGTTTTCTCCGGGCACTCTGGCTTCCTCCCACATTCCCAGGTTAATTGGTGACTCTAAATTGTCCATAGGTATGAATGTGAGTGTGAATGGTTGTTTGTCTATATGTGCCCTGCCATTGGCTGGCGACCAGTCCAGGGTGTACCCCGCCTGTCACCCGAAGTCAGCTGGGATAGGCTCCAGCATGCCCCCGCGACCCTAATGAGGATGAAGCGGTATAGAAAATGGATGGATGAATGTTATCAGTATCTGCATCTGTCTTTAGAAGCAGGAAGTTATTGGTATTGGTATCGGCTTGAAACCTTCCCTTAAACCTTCCCTTCTCTCTTCGATTGCCATTGTTCACTTGTGACACAATCCATTTTTAAATCCTAAATATGCTTCAGTACTTATTAAACACATTTAAAGTGTAACATTTCTAAGTACTCGCCACTAATGAATGCTAATGTAAGATGATCCATGAACAGATGGAATCGTATCCACGGTGTAGCCTTTAGCCTGGTGGTCAGGCTAGCACTAGAGGCAAGCAGGGTAGGGCAAGCTAGTGCTTCCGTAACCAAACAAACTTGCACATAACTAAGGTGTGTTCAAGGCTGACCGTACAAAGTGCAAAATCTCAACGCTTGAGAAAAAAACATTATTGGTGAAGCGTAAACACATAAACATGTAAAAAATTGCGTACTTTTTAACAGTGGTACATTTATGCTGTCCATTTCACCTGTATTATCGCATATTTAGACATTATTTCTGACTTGGGGTAAATGAGATGTGTTTTCTGCTAATTTTCTGGGGAAAAGAACAAAACAAAAAAAATTTGCAAAAATGTGCAAATTTGTGGCGCCGTGAATTCACAGGATACAGGATCCACTGTATTACTGTATTATAATTATATTAATTTTGCCAGGGGTTTCCAAAGTGTGGCTGGGGATTTTTATTGGCCCCTCGGCTTTATTGCAGCTAATTGGTTCCAGGCCCGTGCTTGATAACTGAATTTCCGTGAAGTAGGATTCCTTATTTATTATTCTTTTTGTAATTAGAGGATAGAAAACCTCTTCATGACTTTGTAAATGTGGTTGCTAACATTATTAGAGCCCTGTAGACATGAAATAACACCTTCATAGTCACCTTTACACTCCTATTACCCAATATAGTAGACAAAATAAGAAAAAAAAAAGCCATTTAAGACATAAATAAGACTTGTGCTGTTGCTGTAAATGTGTTTGTGCTAGGGGAGCTGGGGAGCTGGGTGGCTGGGCAGACAGGAAGTGACTTTGGGGTTCAGAGTTGAGTTTTAACTTGGTGTGTGTTACGGCCGCAATCGTAGCCCGTCTAAGGGATTATTGTGCCTGTTGTGAGATCATTCAAACCTGCTATAAAAGCCTGTTGTTCCACAGTGACACCTAGTGACCAGTGTAGAATACTACATATCATCACAACATCTTTAAATGCATCCTCTGAATGTCTTATATTTGTATTTTCATCCATTTTTATACTTAAAAATGCTTGATGTAGGTGAAAAAATTTGTACAATTTGCTTAATTATACATGTTTTTGGACTAACAATAGGCAGTCTTCAACCACGAAACAGCATGATTTATTAATATATTTTTGAAGAAATGTGATAGAGTGAAGTGGCAAGGGCCGACTGTACATAAAAGTAAAAATGAAACATTATGAAGGACATACAGTAGTACCTCGCATAACATAAACTTCCTTTTACATAAATTCCACTGAACATAAAGAATTTCTGTAAAGTTTTTGCTTCGTATTACAGAAGAAATTCATAAAGCGTAAAGTCAGTGCGAGTCTTTTTTTTTCAATCAACTTTATTAATGCCTCAAGTCGGTGCAAGTTCAGACTAACACTTGGTGACACCTTCTGACGCATCATGCTCTCATTGGCTCATTATCGGGGCACCGCCTACGCTCTCATCCCATTGGCTGAGTTATACAGCACGTACGTGAGTTTGTGTGAGATCCAGGCTTGTCCCTTCAACGTCCTTCCTCTTCATAGTCGCTCTTAAACTAACTTAAACAATTAAGTTAAGTTACAAATTAAAATTTTGCACACAGCATTATCATGTAGTGCGTGTGCGTTTGTCTGTGAGACCAACTGACTCTTAGACTCTTTGAGTCGCGTTTCGACTCAGGCTAGTCCTCCTCCTCCTTCCTGCCTCCACTTGCGCTCCTGATCAAGACATCTCGTGAACGGCAGGATTGTTTTTGTTTTTAAGTTTTATTCATTTACAGTAATCTTATTTATTACCTTATTTTATATCGGAATGTTAATGTACTATGTTTATGCTAACGTTTTCTTATATTTTCCCACCATATTTGGTGGACTTTGAATATTTTGAAGTGCCAAAGGGGTGAGTTTGGGAAGATCTTGGAACGGATTAGGCTATTTACATGTATTTTACGCTTCGTATAACATAAAATCCCTATAACATAAAGGTTCTCGGAACGGATTATTTACGTTGTAGGGGTGTCTACTGTATAGGGTTTAGACAGCAAAGTAGTTGAGACTGAATCAACAGCGCCTATGCTGGTAGCAGCTGAGTAGTGCACTCCATTTTGCCTCTGATAAGTCAACAATTAATTCCACACGATTGAAATCCACACATCCATCCATCCATCCATCCATCCATCCATCCATCCATCCATCCATCCAGTTTCTATGCAGCTTATTTCTGTCAATCTGTCAATGTCAGCGTTATGCTTTTCAGTTCATTTCTTCTTAGGGAATTGCTTTTTTTTGCACTTAATTGTTCTTGGAAAGCTTTGAGTCTCAATGCTAAGCTCGTCACTGTTAAAAATACGTTTAAAAGTCAATTAAACAGGTTCTCCGTCGGACATGAAGTGTCGGACAAGTCTTAGCAAGTGTGTTAAATTTTTATTTTCAAATGAAATATGAGTGCAAGTGGACTAGCCAGTGGCCAAGACATATGGAAAGTGTGAGTGTCCACCGTGTGGTCCCTGCGTGATTATTTTCCTCATATGGTTTAATGTTTCCGAGCCTTTTTGAAATAAAATGAGTAAAAATAACGTGAAGGCCACCACCGCTGTTGTGTGTTAAAAATGGCAGCGGTACTGACCATCTTCGCCAAACCCCCACCCTCCCTACCGACCTCACTGGCTTGACACACCCAAGCTCCATTCCCCCCTGCTTGTCTTTTATGCTGTGGACCATGCTCCCGCTTCAGACCACCATAAACACGGCGCTCCCTGATGACAGAGTCGGTCCCGGGACGTTTTATATAAATTGACCTCAACTACAGCTCATTAGAAGCCCCAAATTGGAACCATGCAGCACTGCTAAGTGTAAATGTTACGCGTATGCTTCTGGGGGGGTTCCGTCCCTGCTTTATTTATTGCAGATTTATAGTGAATAAATCTACTTTATGCATTTATAATATTACCTGTTAACGACATAGCTCGTAAAGATGCATTTTAAGAGTCTCTATTTTAAGATGGCAGTCCACCCACCTCAAGCATTTTTATGATTCTCCATAAACCTTGAAGGTCCTGACAGGAAGTTGTGGTGTCCAACTTAAAAAAGTCACATTTCCATCAGTTTATGGTGATATCTCCACATCTTTCATCCGTCATCCTCTCCCAGTTGGGGTCCTCTTTTGTTTGAGCACCACAACACAAGCATCGGTGCTAATCTTCTCCCCCGTCTTTTTTACTGACATCGCTCTCAGTAATTACGCCTCTTCAGCTTTAAGAGTGGAGCGATTGTCTTGAGTGTGACAACAGTGACTGGAGATCATTGTGCCAGAAGGTGAGACCTCACCTGAGTGGTTACAAATGACAATGACAAGTATTAACCATGCCATGTGAGGTGGAAACAAGGATCTCTTCTAAGGATGCGTCCACACTTGTCATGTTAGGTAAGGTTGGGTTAAAATTGCTCTGCTAGTACGATTCATTTGGTTGAAGACACAGTCAGTCAGACACAAGTGTTAAAATTACGACATAATATGTAAGATATGTTCTGCTGTCTTCCTGGGTGTGTGTGTGTGTGTGTGTGAGACAACAGTGCTCTTTAAAAGTATACAGTGGATCCTCGCACATGTGTGATTCAGCATTGACGGCCCTGCAAATTCATGCATTTTTGGTAAACCCCCCCCCAAAAAACATCCCAAACTAGGTCCTTTTTTTTCATAGAAGAGTCGGCAATGATTTATAAATACGTGATTACAGGTAAAACGTACAGCATACATGTGCCATTGTTAAAAAAGCCCACATTTTTTACATGGTTACATCTTTATACTTCACTGATGTCTTTTTATCAAGTGTTGAGAGATTTTGCACTTTTTTCGGCGGTCCTTGAATGCTCCATACTTGCTGTGCGATGCAAAAAGTGAAACTTATCATATAACTTCTACACCATGACTCCGATTCCATCTGTTCTTTGCTCATATTACATGACCATTCATTGCAGTAATCCCTCGCCACGTCGCGCTTCAAGTTTCACGGCATCCCTCTATCACAGCTTTTCAAAAATATAAGGCCTGTTATTAGTAAAAAAAAATGCTTACTTGCCTAATTCAACATTTTTGATCATAAAACTGGCTAAATGAACTAAAATTCAAATATAAGGCATTCAGAAGACGCATTTAAAGATGTTGTGATGATATGTAGCGTTCTACACTAGTGAGTAGGTGTCAGTAATGTTACATTGATGAGACAATAGCTAGAAACACAAAGTAAAAAAGAACAGCAAAAAACTCTCCCGTGTGAGTCTATGAACGTGTGAGTCTATATTTATAATATCTAATCTTATTTATGCCTTATATGTCTCATTTTTCTTTATTATGCCTACTATATTGGGTGACATGAGTGGAAAGGTGACTATAGGCGTGTTATTTCATGTGTAGAGGGCTCTAATAATGTTAAAAACGTATTTAAAAGGTTGTAAACAGGTTTTCTATTGAAAATATTCCATTTATGGATAAGAAATCACTACTTCATGGAAATTCATTTACAACGGTTGGGTCTGGAGCCAATTAACCGCGATAAACGAGGGATTACTGTAGTGGTGAGTAGCTATACATTTTATACTTAAAATGCGTTTAATAAGTGTGTGAAGCATATTAAGGGCTTAAACCTAGACTGAGCATTTAACATTTAGCTTGTTAGCTTCTTCGCTAGTAAACAATGGCAACTGAAGAGAGAGTGTTCTGGGCCTGAATCTTACCTAAAAATAAAGCAGTCACTTTTATTGCAAATTTTTGTTCCAAAATCGGAGGAGAGCATCAATGTCAAGCTAGCAGGAGAGTATGGAGGGTCACGATCCAGAAGTGTGTCAAAAATAGATTTGACACAAGGCAAATTTTTTTTAGCATTTCAATTACTCGCAGATTTTCAGTGGTCCCGGAAAGAACCAAACTCCCGCGAAAAGCGGAAATTTACTCTATTTTAGAAGCTTTTTGTTAAATCTAAGATCTTAACTATAGCAGAATATATAAGTAACCCATTTATTTAACCCAGCATATGGCATTTTGGTTTGGAACGTTTGAGTTACATCACGTAATAAGTCACAAAATCGCTCTAATCAAGTCTTTAATTTATGCACATGTTCGTTACTGCACAGCCTTTAGTCCCATGACAAAAATACGCTAAAGTAACGCTAAAGTGCACACCAAGTTTCTTTTTGTTTTTTTTTGGTTTGGCCCAGAGGACCGAACCACATGCAAGCCTAAAAACATGAAATTAGGTAAGAAAAAAAAAATGCTTTGAAATGTCTTTACTTTTTAAAAGCACCATAATTCATCACAAGTCCAACACGTACACCACCGTGCGCTTCACTATTTACACTTAGTTCACATACAAAAAGCAAAGACTGTTATTTCACATCTGCTATGAAATTCCATAAACTCTTCTCCTGACAGGGAAGCTTACAGTTCATATAGAAATGACATACAAAATACACCTAAAATGTTGTAATTATATCGGGGGAAGCCCTTAATTCATCTTTACAATGTACGGTGTGGAAGACTTCACAATTAAAAAAAATACATAGAAATAGTTTACACACATCTAAATGTCAAGATCTATAAATAAATCTTCAACTTCCAAACTCCTTCTTATAACTAATAAATAGAAAAAAAGTAGGTCTTAAATTAATGGTAAATGCTAATTTACCTTGCCTTCCGCAGGCGTTACATTTTCCTGCCAGGTGCAAGATAATCTCCAATGTTTATAATTTAAGACATAAATTAGATGATAAGAAGTTAAATTACGCATGGTAAAAAGCAAACATACACTGTTACATGGCAAATATTGTTGGCAAGACTGCACATTGATTGCTTCAAGAGTGTCTAAAAGTATCAAAGTACAGCTGCAAATCAGATCTCTGCGCCGAGGCATGCGATGCTCCATCAGAGCCCGCCGTCCTGACCAAAAGTCTCGCTCTGAAACGACTTTCCTTTTGTGGCTTCGAAGCGCTTTTCCTTCTGCCTGTGCAGATTCAATTTCCCCCAGTGGTTGGTCTCATTTGAAAGGCAAAAAATGTGTGTTGGCTTCAAAAACGTGGATGTGTTGTATGTGCGAGTGCACGTTCTTGTTTCGTGCTTGCGTGCATGCTTGCTCGCACTTAATGCCTGTGTGTGTGTGTGTGTGTGTGTGTGTGTGCATTTTGTGCACAATGTGTCAGTGTGTTGCTGTAAATGTTTTCTTGCGAGGCTTCTATTTACATGAAGATACTTGGTTACAGTCCAGGCAAGGGGAAATGAAATGATTGTTGTCTGTAGCGTGCTCAGACATTTACTGCATTTAAAATAAAACAGTTTTGTTTTGAAGCCAGCACGTTTCTAAAAAGCTGTCAGATCTCCAACAGTCCGCTGCTGTTTTCCACTCCAGCGGGCGCCCCCGTCTTCTCGTCTCCATTGGCGATTGGGTCAGCGACGGGATTGCCGGCGCCAACGTTGAGCTCCGTTGTCTCCTCGTTCCGGTGGTCGGCATCTCCATCCGCGGCCACGGCTTTCCCCTGCAGCGCAGAGTCTGCGTGGGTCTTCTGGTGCTTGGAGAGGTGGTCGCTGCGGGTGAAGCGCTTGTTGCACAGCAGGCAGGTGAACTTCTTCTCACGCGTGTGGGTGCGCACGTGTCTCTCCAGTTCGTCTGAGCGGGTGAAGCGCTTCCCGCAGAAGAGCCAGTTGCACACAAAGGGCCTCTCGCCCGTGTGCCAGCGCAGGTGGGCCTTCAGGTGGGAGGCCTTGCCATAGACCTTCCCACAGCCTGGGATGTGGCAGCTGTGGACCGGCTTCTTCCTCAGAGACGCGGCCGAGGCCCCCAGTCTCTCCAGCTCCTGGCAGTTGGGGCAGTCGCAGGAGGACCTTGAGGGCGTCGTACCTGCGCTATAGCCTCCTGATCCCCTTGCTGGCTTTAAGCCCATGGGACTCTCAATTAGCCCTGCGCCTTGCACAGGCTTGGGCTTGTACATGTCCTGGGGCAGCATGTGCTGGGAGGGCTGGAGAAGGTGTGAGGAGGAGCCCAGACCCACCGAAGGGTAGGGAGCTGGGTTTAAGGGGGTGAAATCGGTGCTGTAGCTGGGCAACTGTGGGCTAAGGGAAGCCTGAGGCGCCACAGGCTGTAGGGAGGCTTGGAGACCTGCGTCCGATTGAGGCTGGGTCGCTGACAGCCAGTTGGAGTTGGGATGGACGTCCCACCAAGAAGACGTGGCGTTTGCTGGGGCGGTGGTGATCCCTGGATGGATGCCGGCTTTGTACCAGGAGCCGTAAGGGTGTGTCATATCTAGCGAGGTATAGACGCTGGTGAGGCAGTCCGCCGTGGCGTGGCTTTTGGACACTAACAAGGACTGGTCCTGGGAGACAGACGTCTGGAAGGAGTGGGAGAAAGGGTTATACTCTGTAGTGTAGCCTCCGGTGGTAGGAGGGGGGCTTCCAGTCGGGGTGAGCAGTCCGCCGCCTCCAGCTGTGGTGAAGGAGCCGCTGTAGGAGTCTGCCAGGCTGCTGCCGTCTGCAGTGCGCGCGTTCTTGGCTGTCTGAAGGTCGGAGGTCATGTTGTAGGGCTTCTTAAGTGGCGTGGTGCTGCTGTTCTTACCGGGTGTCGCAGAGTCCCTGACTGGGCTGGTGCTGCCGAACTTGTTACAGGTAGCAGTTAGCATAGCCAGAGGACTGGAGCCATAGCGTGCTTCTTCCTGGGGGAGGAGGAAGAACATGAGACATGAGTCTGGCTGCTTCTACTGCTGCTTCTGTCAGTGTCAACTGAACACCAAACTCATGGATCTGCCTGTGCCCTCGGGTTTCAAAGTGCTATGTTTATGCTTGTGGAGGTAACGCACTGTGCCTTCACTTCGGTTCTGCTCGAAACTCTTGTTCATTCTGCCCTCCAGTTTATTTCAACCATCTCCACAGTTCCTGTAAATATGTGCACCTGTAAGCACGGTATGCTTGCTTTGCATGACCGTTTCATTCACAAAGCACACTTTTATTCCGCTAAACAAAGCTGGCAAACACAAGAAATGTGGTCTAACCATATAAATATGTCTGCCAGTTGCCAAAATGATATATTGCCCCGTCCTTAGACATTGAAATACAACAGAGATACTTGTTTTCACATGTAATAAGAGTCAAATACTGTATGCATGTGCCCTAACCCTAACAAAACTGCACTATAACTGCAACATTCATTGACTGTAACCTTTAATCACTATTGACATACTTATGGGTGTTTTGCGTGAAAAAGGAGAAAAAATAGGCTGCATACTTACAATTAGATTCCCTACCTCCAGAATAGATGCGGCCATCCCTGAGAAACTAAATCCTAAAGGAAGCTGAGGGGGGAGCGGGAGCGGCGCAGCTCAGTGTCCCGGGACAGTTTGGAAGAAGTTAGGCTGCAACGCGGGGAAGTGTTTTGAGTCTCCTGGAGCCCGCCTCCCTCCCCCTAATTACAGGCTTAGAGGGGGGGGATGAGGGGGAAGTGGATGCAGATTGGTGGATGAGAAGACAATCCCGCCTCCCCAAACATGGCATGTCAGATCCGTTGCGGAGAGAGATGCATGAATGGGCTGCTCGTCCATCATCCATTTCAGGAGTCCAGTATCATGTCCAACAGTATCATCCAGCAGAGTTTTCCCATCAAGATGAATGACCCGGAATGTTCATGTTTGGAGACGTTCAACTGCAGGAGAGCGGAAAATAAGTCACGAGTGGAAAAATCACAAAAGAACACGACGGACGGCTCATTGGCCACATTTATCATGTAAAAAAATACATGACTCGGCCCGAGCTTGTGGTTTTTAGTCAGGATTTTTATTATTTTTGTTTCAGCCATTCACCCTGTTTCCAACGCACTGAAAGTTAAATGCTGTTTTGGACGTGACGGCTGCGTCGACAGGAGAGGAAAAACAGGATCAGGTGGTTAAAATCAAGAGGAGATTATCACATAAAACAAATGCAGAGGAAAGTCATGATGGAGTCAGGCGCTGATGAAGAAAAAGGAACAAACCACAAATGAAAGCAGCACACATGGGGTTGAAAACATGCCAGGGACAGTTGACTGAGGGAAATATCTTTTTTCACGTTGTTGATATAAAGGCTATTGTACACATGTCTCTGGTTTAACATGGCATTGCTTCATATGTGTTTTACAAATAAAAAATGAGAAGCTCATAAGGGGAACTAATGCAAGCTTGTCAACATTCGGGTCATTGTAGGCAGAAATACAGACAGTACTGTATTTGTTTGTGGAAGCTAACTCTTCTACTACTGAACTGCTGCACAGTGTGAAAGTGTGTCAAAACATGCACCCCTACTGTGTTGCCTGAGCTATTATTTTTCAGACAAATACACCACATGGTGGCGCTGTTATTAAACCCCAAAGTTTGACCCTCATAAGTGGAATTGTCATGCCAAACATGCCAATGTTTTTGCCACGACTGTATATATAATCCTGTTCTGTCATTTATCTTTAAAGTAAAAATAGGCATATTTCAGACATGCAGTAGTTGCAAGTGGTGATTAATCATGATTAATTACATTGAAAACTATGATTAATCTGATAAACATTTTAATCATTTGACAGCCCTCGTCTTTAGGCTTTACTGATAATGTTGTTTCGTCAAGTGTTGAGATTTCACACTTTGTTCTGAAGTTCTTGAACGCACCGTAGTTGCTGTGAGACGCAAAGGTATATACAACTTATATATATAACTTAACTACACCATGACTCAGATTCCATGTGTTCATGGATCATTTTATGTTATCATTCAGTAGTGGTGAGTAGCTACACATTTTGTACTTTAAATGTGTTTAATACGTGTGTGAGGTATATTCAGGGCTAAAACCTGGATTGTGTCGAGAGTGAACAATGGCAATTGAAGCGAGGAGCTAATCCGGGGTGCCCAAACTTTTTCCACCGAAAGCCACATAGTGAGAAATGAAAGGATGCAAGCTTGGGCCACTTAGTTATTTTGTAAAGCAACGCATGTAGATATTAGGGATGTGAACGATAAACTGATGCGACTGGATATCCGGTTTGATGAAGGAACCGTTTCTCGAATTCTCCAGTATTGATAAGAATCAACCATAAATCTTTAGATTAATCGATTGCGGAGACATGCACCGAGTATCGCGAGAGAAGCAAATCGGTCGTCGAAAGGATTGTCATGCTAGCTCCATAGCTTGCCATGGCTGAAGACGAGAATGGGTGTAAATAGTAGCAAGCTGCTGCTAACCAGCGTGCCTGGAACTAATTACGAGTCACCACTACTAACTTCTATTTACTAGTCACCGCCTAGCTAATCACCGTGAAAGATTTTCAGAAGGCCGCAAAACTTGAGCAGCCAGACCAACAAAGGTGAATATGGTAACTTTTTTGCTTTGTAACTTGTTCCACCTTTGTTACCTACCAGGAATTATTATTGTATTATTATACTATTAAATTTTTTATGACATTTTCAGTATGGGATTGTTTGCTTTTCCAATCTAACAGTGTATTATTGATTGGACTGAAGGCTCAGACTTCTGTTTTTTCATGGTTAGATTTTATATAGATGGATGCAAAGATGGATGTTTATTGTCATTAAACACAGTATACAACCAAACTTAGTTTAGCGGCTCCACTTCCATTTCTAGCAACATTAAGACATGTTAAAACTTAAATCTTCCAAATGTAACAGTATACAAATATAGATATAGATATAGCACGTAAGATATTGATCCCATCAAAGAAAAAGATGTTCATTCAGCAAGTCTTTTTTTGGTCTGTGTCTAAACAATACAAACATTTGACATGCTTGGGATATCATGTGCTCTTTTACACATTAGAAAATGTTGTTAGAATGCCATTTTCATATAATTGGCGTCTTTGTTTTATAAAGATTGACGTCTTCACGAACAAACATTAACCGTAGAATCGAATCGCATTGAATCGTATGTTTGTGCACCGCATCGACTTGTATCGAATTGTTCTGTGTTTAAAATATATCGTTTTTGAATAGTATCGTGTATCTAGATTGGAATCGAATCATCTATCACAAAGAGATTTACGTCCGTAGCAGATATGCTAAGAAGTTATATATATTTCAAGAAAAAACTGCATCTCAGCTTTGTCATTTAGATGTATTATTAGTATAAACTTCGGTCTTTGCTGGGGGGTTTTTACCCTTTTTTTTCCCCCAAAATACCTCAGTTTTATAATAATCTATAATTATAATTTTTTATAATAATCTTTGTCAATGTTCTTTTCGGAATATTAGGAGTTTATTCCCATAATATTATAACTTTGTACCCAATCAAATTTTCTAAAAAGTACAACTTTATTTAGTTTGGTTTGCATAATATTTTGACTTAAAAAAGTTACATTTACATTATTTTTCCTCACAATATCTTACAAGTTTATTCTTGTAAAATTGCAACTGTTTTTTTTGCATTTTTGCTATTGTTTTTTTTAATGTTCCAACTACAGTATTTCAATTTTCTTCTCAATTAACTTTGTTCGCATAATATTTTGACTTTATTGTTGTAACATTATAACTTTTCCCCAAAAATTACAACTATGTTTGTTTCTCAAAATATTAGGACTTAAAAAAAATATTTAGAAGTAATTTTTCTTTTATATTCCAACTTTATGATACTAAAATGATGTTATTGTTCATCATAATATTACATTACTGTAATAAAAAACCTTTTTGTTATTAGATTGTTATTAGATTACACCTTTTTTTTTTTTTTAAACATTTTGACTTTATTCTTGTAAAATTACTGCTGATTTTTCCATTTTTGCTTTTGATTTTTCCAGTTTTCTTGTTAAATTATATTTTTCAAATGTGCCAAGGGTCACACTTTAGATACCACTGATCTAATCTAATCATTACAACAGTCACTTTTATAGGAGGGTAAAAAATAGACATCAGTATGGGCCTATCTTCGGTCTTACTCTTTACTTTTTTATCATTCGCTGGTGGTCCTTGAAAAGTGTGAATCTCCTTTCAAAGCCACGAATGCCATATACCCCGTGGGATTTCCTAATTTTCTCATGTTAAAGTGAAATGTCCCTAAAAGGTCATTTCTAAATGGAGCATTCTTGTTTTTATTTGCCAAAAATGAACATAAAAGTTCATGTTATTTGTTTTATGTGTTTAAACTGAAGACATGAATGCAATTGTAACTTTTTTCCCAGATGAAAAAGCTATGTTTGTTTGCCTGATTTCATTTGTTGGTCAAAAAAAAAAAAAAGGAGTAAAAAAGTCCACTTTCAGTCGAAAAGACAGATTCTCATCTCCTTCTTGTGGGCGTCGCTTTTTTTTTTTCTGAAGGCGAGCACAGAAGATTAAAATTGTTGTCAAAAATAAACATATAATTTCTGTCCTTATTTTCTCCTCAATTACAGGGCATGGTCAGAGCTGGGCTTGTCGTTCTGGAGAGTCTGGCCCTCACAAGAACACAGCGGCTATATTTGGTAGTCTGCTCTCCGACTAACCTTCATCGCTTTATTTTGTTATTCCAAGAAGGGGTGTGAGTAGAAGAACAAAGGCTGCTATCTGTCCATCTTCCCATATGTCCATCCGTCCATGTATCCAACATATCTCATGTTATAAAAGTTTATAAAATCTCCCAACGCACTGAGGGATTTCCCTCCTCTCTCATTTAGCACATGGCCTGCTACTGCTTGAAGTCGTTAACAAAGTCTTCCCTTTCCTTAACACCCATTAATGGTTTATGTTTTACATACAAGTAAAATGACAGGGCAGGTGAGAATAAAAGTGCTGCAAACGAGCTGCTTCTCCCTCTCTTTATAAGAGTTATCGCGCTCTTAGACCTTGGCGTGTTCACGTTTACAGCTGCCATCAAATCGGGGCAAGTGAAATGTATAATTAAAGAAATAATACGGTTTATGGATTTTTCCCTGCTCCATTTACCAGTTCGAACCCAGTTTGATTCTGGTTTATCAGCTGCAACGGGAGCGGGAGATGCCGGGTGGGCCCAAACCTGTTGCTATATGAGGTTTTATATTGTCCCGAGTCGTGCTTATGTTCGTAATCGGATTTTTTCGGTACGGGACACTCAGTTCGGTAGAGGGGCGTACAGAGTTCCCACGTGGTACACTGTCACACAAACAAACACAGTGGCCCAGCCTGGCTTGCATCGTTTTGTAAACTATTCTATTGTTTCATATTTGCATTCTTTAATTTGAGAGTTTCATTCAATGGAAAGATACCTGCTACCAGTTTGCATTTTTATGTTTCATTTTGTTTCCTTACTGTCCCCAAAAAAGAACTGGAAGGATTATTATACCCCTGTCTAAAGACCAGCCGAGGGGAGGCTTGTGTCCCAAAGTGTGATTTTTGCCATTTTCTAAAAATAAAATAGCACGAAGACGGAAAGTAAGCTGTTTTTGCTTGAAAATGTTGAACTACGTAGCATCTCTTCACACAACTTTATATTGCGTTATAATGAATTATATATTAGATTATATTGGCGATTGGTCCCCAGCAGCCTTGAAATTTTCCGTATGTGTCCCCCGGTGGAAAAAGTTTAACATTAATACTTTAATCATTTTTAAAAATGCAGTTTTTGTCATTTTTCTCCATTTTTTTCTTCTGGATTTAGAAATCTATGCAACAGCAACATTAAATCTGCCGATAAATGATGAATTGTTCATTTCAACGGCAAAAGCTTCATGCCAGTCTCCACAATATCACGCATAATCTTACATTATTTACTAAGTAAATGCTTAATCTTTAGCCTGAATTTATGTCTACATTACACCTTACAACCTTTGAGTCTGTTATTTTACTCCTCTATTTATTGATTTGTTTTTATTTTTTTCTATTAACAGTATGTATTTATTTATTATTTATATATTTATTATTTTTTTACTTTTTATTCTTTTTTGGTAATGGTCATGGTTTAATTTGATTTGAACATGCATACAAGTTACAATGGAATACATCGCATAGTTCAATTCACCGTTCCACATGTCCAAAAGGAGTGAGGGAGAAGCAAAGCTTATTTTATCTTACCCCTCGTCCGTTTCACATCAACTGCAAAACATTTATTCACTTCCTGTATTCCGATGTAGTCTTTACCTGTTAATACATGACAAAATCATAAGATAACAATGTGGTAATATAATAATCCCATAATTAGTATAACAGTAAATAAATAATAGTCAGATTAAATAGACATAACTGAACATAGTTGTATTAATAGGTGAGTACTGACAGTGAACTCCCAAGAATGAAGAGTAATGAGTGTTGTAGTGATTAGACAGCATTTTGTACGCAGTGGCTCAAAACTCTACTTCCTTGTATTTTGCAAACATCAATGTGCTTGTATTGTTTCATCTTGGTGCTTTGTTGAGTTCCGAACTCAATCCGTTCCATAATTTTATTCCACATACTGAAATGCGATGGGTTTTTTAGCGTAGTTCTTGTGTACAAGTGTTTTAAAGTTTAGTTTTTCCCTGAGATCATATTTCTCCTCTCTTGTTGAAAAGTATTGTATGATATTTTTGGGTAGCAGGTTATTGTTTGCTTTATGCATCATTTTAGCTGTTTGAAAATGTACTAGATCAGTGAATTTTAATATTTGTGATTTTAGAAATAGAGGATTTGTATGTTCTCTATACATGACGTTATGGATTATCATAACTGATCTTTTTTATTCTTTTTTCTTTTCTTTCGTCACCGTGTAAGACATCTACTGTATATATTGTTAACATTCTCTGTCCTTTTCTCTCCCTATTAGAAAATGATTTAACATTTAAACACAGGAAGTGAACAAATTATCAGTAATTGCTGTGATTTGATTGAGGATTAAATAATTTCTGCTTCTTCCTACTTCTTTTTGGAAAGGTGTTAAAGTTTCTCTATGAAACTTTGGTAAGTAGAGTACAGTGTGTGGGAACAAATAAACCTTTCACCATTACCCCTAATTTAAGATGGAACAATTTCTACTTATATTTTTCTTTTTGATTCAGGAATCTATCGAGTAAATAATGTTTGAGTTCCCAAAGTGCTAGTGAACAATGCTGTGCATGTCCACCATGTTTGCGGAGTGCATTGGTTTGTGCTTTCACACGACACTTCCCCAAGCCATCGTGACGCTCATGTTGCTGGAAAACTCCAACATAATTTAGGCCATCATTTTTTTCACTAATTCCTACTTCCTCTCCACAAATACAACAGTCCTGCCACAGATATGCTGTCTTGAAATCTCTGCATTTTGCCCAGCATCATGTTTTTTTGAGATTTAGTTACTGGCTCTGCTTGTTTGTGCGTATACATGCAAACTGGCATTCATTTTGAACATTGCGTAAAGCCAACGCTTTTAGCAGTGCTATTATATCTACAGTCTAAAATATATATACAGTATATATATGTAGTATATAGTACTTCCTGATTTTTTTTGTGGCATGTTTCAGATCATCAAAAACATTTTAAATATTAGTCATTGACAGCACAACTGAACACAAAATGCATTGTTTGAATGAAACTTTTTATTATTACGGGGCGGCATGGCTCAGGTGGTCGTCTCCCAACCTGAAGGTTGTGGGTTCGATCCTCTGTCCTCAAGTGATCATGTTGAAGTATCCTTGAACCCCCAGTTACTCCTGATGCTGCGTCAACAGTAGGTAAATGTGCTAGCTTTGAGTGCCATCGAGGTGGAAAAGCGCTATACAAGACCATTTACCATTTATGTCAGACCATTAATTACGAGAGAAACAAAAATCTAAACCTACAATCTAAACCTGTGTGAAAAGTGATTACCTTAACTGAGATGAATTGAGTCTGGAAAAGGTTATAAAGCTATTTCTAAAGCTTTGGGACACCAGCGAAACACAATGAGAGCCATTATCCACAAATGGCGAACACATGGAACAGTGGTGAACCTTCCCAGGAGTGGCTGGCCAACCAAAATGACCCCAAGAGCGCAGCAACTACTCATCCAAGAAGTCACAAAAGACCCCACAACAACAACCAAAGAACTGCAGGCCTCACTTGCCTCAGTTGCCCATAAGAAAGACGCTGGGCAAAAACGGCCTGCATGGCAGAGTTCCAAGACGAAAACCGCTGCTGGACAAAAAGAACATTAAGGCTCGTCTCAATTTTACCAGAAAACATCTTGATGATCCCCAAGACCTTTGGAAAAATACTCTGTGGTCTTATGAGACAAAATGTAACTTTTTGGAAGTTGTGTGTCCCATTACATCTGGTGTAAACGTAACACTGCATTTCAGAAAAGAACATCATATCAACAATAAAATATGGTGGTGGTAGTGTGATGGTTTCGGGCTGTTTTGCTGCTTCAGGACCTGGAAGACTTGCTGTGATAAATGGACCCATGAATTCTGCTGTCTACCAAAAAATCCTGAAGGAGAATGTCTGGCCATCTGTTCGTGACCTCAAGCTGAAACCAACTTGGGTTCTGCAGCAGGACAATGATCCAAAACACACCAGCAAGTCCACCTCTGAATGGCTGAAGAAAAATAAAATGAAGACTTCGGAGTGGCCTAGTCAAAGTCCTGACCTGAATCCTATTGAGATGCTGTGGTATGACCTTAAAAAAGCGGTTCTTGCTGGGAAACTCTCCAATGTGGCTGAATGACAACAATTCTGCCGAGATGAATGAGCCAAATTCCTCCACAGCGCTGTAAGAGACTCATTTCAAGTTATCACAAACGCTTGATTGCAGTTGTTGCTGCTAAGGGTGGCCCAACCAGTTATTTAGTTTTAGGGGCAATCACTTTTTCACACAGGACCATGTAGATTTGGATTTTTTTTTCTCCCTTAATAATAAAAGTAATAATAAAAACTACATTTTGTTTTCAGACGTGTTGTCATTGACCAATATTTAAACTTGTTTGATGATCTGAAACATATGTATAAGTGTGACAAACATGCAAGTGTCAGTAATGTTACTAAAATGTTTGCTGAGACACACAAGCACCAGGATTTTATTGCAGGTTTCAATGATTTCACACCAGGCACAGTAATCCCTAACATGGACTACTGTTGTGGCCGTAACCCACACTAAGCTAAAACTCAACACCCGATGTCACTTTCTGTCCGCTCCCCACTCAGCTCCCCTAGCACTGGAACACATTTACAGCAACATATGCAACCGTAACTCTAATTTAGGTCTGAATTTACTCTTATTATATCAACTATATTGGGTAACAGGAGTGTAAAGGTGACCGTTGGGGTGTCATTTCATGTCTACAGGGCTCTAATAATGCTGAAAACACATATTTAGACAGTCGTAAAAAGTTTTCTATTCTCTAACTATGAAAATATTCAATTTATAAATAAGGAATCCTGTTTTGCGGGAATACATGTACGTTAATGTACGCCACAATCACGGCTCGGTATGTACCTACTTCGGTTCTAAGGTCACGGTTCAGTTCATTTTGGGTACACTAATTGAACAAAATAAAAAACTTTTGTGTAAACAGCTTTAATGATAAAGAAATATAAAATAATATTTAATAGTTTACATGGAAGTGCAGACAAGTGCAACAGTAACCATCTGTACAGTGCGAATTATTGGCTTCTCCTTGCCAAAATGCTGGACTGCACTGTTTGTTTACCGAGTAGACGTGTGACTACATCACAAGGTAGTTACACTTCCTTGTCCCTCAGTCAATGTTCCACGTGAGAACGCAGTATGTCTCTGTACCGTACCAAAAAAAGTGATTCCAAAGACAAATACCAATGTACACCTACTATACAGGTGGTCCTCGGTGTAAGTCATTTCCTGGTTACGAACCCGCTCCCATAAATGAATGAAAAACGTACTTTTGAGCCATAAACGCGAGACTTGCTTGAGAACTAGTCAGAAAAATGCAGTGTGTACCTCGTGCTGGGTGGAAGAATACAGCGCAGCCACACCGAGGAAGACTAACATCACTTATGAGTTCCCTTTTCTCATGCAGCAGTGCGTAAAAGAAAAGGAAAGCCATCACCAGGTCTGAGAGAACGTCATGGTCATGGATTCTGTGCGCTCTCCCAAGAAGATCTTGGAGGAGAACACTAGCCCGGGACAATCTTTTAAGAAGGTAGAAAGGCCTGAAAGACAATCACACGGATAAAAGTAAGGAGTTGTTCTCTTTTATTGTTACGCTTTCATTTCATTCCTGTATTTCATCTTTTTGTTACTGTATTTTCTGTCCTTTATGTGTTCTGTGTACAGTGTGACTGACGTAGGAGTTTATCTAGGTAGAAGTTCCAACTACAACTAGACTTACATCACAGTCTAGGAACAGAACTCATTTGTAACCTGAGGACCACCTATATGTGCCTTTTGACTTTCCCCTCTTAGAAAAATGACTTAATGTCTTAATTTGCCAGTTTTCAAGTGTTTTACCGTGACTTTAAGAGGACATTCCAGGACTGTGGCCAGCTCTGCAGGCATGCATCTCTCCCATAGACTTCCTAGCAAGGTCATCCAGCAGCCTCCTATTCTGAAATAGTAGTGAGAGGTTTGGCAGGTTACTGGTTTTTCATGGTAGCGGCGCATGCGAGCGCGGAACAGCAGAGCAGCTATCGTTTGCATCACGTGCGTGTTTTTAATGCTTGGTTTGGGGTTATTGTGTTCTTTGGTGCGATCAGACCCAATAAAGTGGATCAATGGAATATCTCTCCATTAATGCATTCCCCTCAAGCCTCAGAAAATTAACAATGTTCATAATACTGCGACGGAGGGGGAAAAAAGTGAAATGATTGGATGTGTTTTACGTCGCTGCTGATGGAAATGTGGTGAGAGGGAATCAGGGTCAGGGATAGACTTGCCTTGCAGCATGACTCTGTGCTATTTTTCCAGGCCATGTGGTCAAAGATTGAGAGAGCTTGTCAACGGAAAATGAGAGAGAGTGAGAGAAATGGCTGTGCGTGTGCGTTGGTGTGTACGTGTGTGTATAGACGGACAGACTGGAGGGGGGATAGACAGGAAGAGGGACACAGCGAGCCAAAGTGGTGGTTACATTTGTAGTGCCGTTGATGCTGCTGATTGTGGCGTCAGATCTTAGTCACTTTTGCCGTGTTGGAGTCAGACATGCAAAGTGACAACATGCTTTGGATAAAACCACCTGGCGGGCATGAGGGGTCTTGTGTCTGCTTTGGGGCAAGATGGTGGTTTTGACTAATGCAAGCACCAATAGACTGCAATGCCACCACCAGTGGATAGAACATGTTCAGTCACCAGACATGGTGGGAAGCCCATAAAGTCTGAAGATACGGTTTTTCCAACTCGCATCATGTAAATGAGAAGACTAAATCTATTAAGAACCTCAAACCCCCCTATGAGTATTTCCACTGAGATCGAGGTCTAAATATTATTTTTAGATCAAGTTTAGGTGGCAGAAAACAAAAGTACCTTTTCAGATACAGTAGATCTTTACGAAAATACATTTTTGTAGTTTTAAACAATTAAAGCACGTGTGTCAAACTCAAGGCCCGCCACATCATTTTATGCGGCCCGCTGAACTGTTTGGAAAATGTCGTTAAGATGACTCCTACGGCGGACCTCATACAACAACGTGCTTAGGATGATCTGAAAATAATCACCGTTTCAACTCTTCCCTTACTGAGCACAAGTGGCCACAGTATTATATATAGCACAAATTGCACAACCATTGTTACTGTGCTACACTGTATCTTTTAACAGGGTATGTATAGGTGCATCTATTTTTGACTAATCTTTTGTATTCGCATTGTTCTTTTTAGAATCCTTTTACTGTTGTTTAAGGGAGACCATTTTTTAACATCTGTCCAGGGACAACAAATGAAAAATAGCCTTTTGGCTAATTCTGGTGCATTTGCAGCAATGCTAACTAATGTACACTGACCCTGTCAAGTAAACCAATCAAATAAAATGAAAGGGGCCAAATTTGGAACTCAAAGTAATACAAGTTTACCGTCGTCGCTCGCCACATTGCGGTTCGAATATCGCTTCCTTACTCTATTGCAGTTTTTTAAAAATGTGTGTGTTTATGTTGCCCTTCCTCTCTCAGTTTCAAAACCATTTTTACGTTTGGGATAAATAAATGAAGGCTAACAAGTTAGCTCGGCATGTTGCTACGTTTAAAGTGGCGGCCGTCTTGTGTCACTTCAGAGATGCTATAACCTGCACACAAGCGGTGCGCAATATGATGTAAGCAAAGCTAGCAGTACTGTCGGAGTGTACGTCTACGTATGGTAGATGCATGTCAGACTGGCATGAATATATCAGTCAAGTCAGGATGTATGATAGGCTGATGTCCATCTTGTTTTTTAATGCCATGTGCGAACGACACTCATTACGTTTTAGATATTACAACAACAACAAACTTTCCCAATGCTAACGGTGAGTTACTATGGCTTATTATTGCTGATCATATCTACTATATTAGGTAATGGGAGTATAAAAAGTGACTATAGGGGTGTTATTTCCTGTCTAGAGGGCTTTAATAATGCTGAAAAAAACATTTTTAGAAGGTGGTAAACAGGGTTCTAGCTACGCACGGTGGTCTAGTGGTTAGCAAGTTGGCCAACACAGTAACAGCCTGGAGATTGGAAAACCTGGGTCGATTCTCCCCTGGGCATTTCTATGTGGAGTTTGGATGTTCTCCCCGTGCATGCGTGGGTTTTCTCCGGGTACTCCGGCTTCCTCCCACATTCCAAAAACATGCATGTTAGGTTAATTGGTGACTCTAAATTGTCCATAGGTATGAATGTGAGTGTGAATGGTTGTTTGTCTATATGTGCCCTGCCATTGGCTAGCGACCAGTCCAGGGTGTACCCCGCCTGTCGCCTGAAGTCAGCTGGGATAGGCTCCAGCATGCTCCCGCAACCCTAAAAAGGAGAAGCGGTATAGAAAATGGATGGATGGAATATTGAATCCTGCCATATCGCATATCGTATCGTATATCGGCATTGAGTTTTGACACCCCTGAGTTAAAGGGACTGCAACAGGCTCAAGATGACATTTTTTTCAACAAAAAAAATATAAGAACACCACCACCAGCTAGCATATGTTACCAATAGTGGTTTAAAAGTACAGATTGACAGTGTGTCGTCTGAAAACAAACATGGTTGATGAGCGTGTGTTACGTGGGGCGCGACTGGCGTGTTCGGAGCAGGAAGAGGGCGGAATATAATGCTTGACGCATGTCTGAAAGTTAGCACCTTCTTGGCAGCTGTGTAACAGTTACAGTCTCTTTAATGCTTCAACGTCCCATATTATAGATTTTTGTTTTAACCAGTTTTAAATTAGTCTCGCAATAGTGTATTCAAAGTGCGTTGTCCAAATTGAGACAGTTTGAGAAGTGGCCATGGATGCAGAGTTCGACATGACATATTAAAAAAAGATCTCCCATTCAGTGTGGAAGTGGTACATTTTTGACTTCTTACTTTGTTTGTCTTCACCACTCCGTTTCAAACCCTTTCTTAAGTGTAGATTAAATAAATTGGAGGATAACTAGTTAGCTCGATCTATGTTCCCACCCTCACCTATGGTCATGAGCTTTGGGTCATGACCGAAAGAACGAGATCGCGGATACAAGCGGCTGAAATGAGTTTTCTTCGTAGGGTAGCGGGACTCACCCTAAGAGACAGGGTGAGGAGCTCGGTTATCCGGGAGGAGCTCAGAGTAGAGCCGCTGCTCCTTCACATCGAGAGGAGCCAGCTGAGGTGGCTCGGGCATCTAGTCCGGATGCCTCCGGAACGCCTCCCTGGTGAGGTGTTTCGGAAATGCCCAGCCGGGAGAAGGCCCCAGGGAAGACCTAGGACAGGCTGGAGGGATTATGTCTCACAGCTGGCCTGGGAACGCCTTGGTGTCCTCCCGGTGGAGCTGGAGGAGGTGGTCGGAGACCGGGAAGTCTCGGCTTCCCTACTGAGACTGCTGCCCCCGCGACCCGGACCCGGATAAGCGGAGGAAAATGGAATGGAATAGTTAGCTCGGTACCATGCTATGCGTAAAGCACCGGCAGTCTCTTATGTCCCTGCAGAGATGCTGTGTGTAAAGCCTAGGTCACAACCGGTCGTACGGGCCGCTACGGCTGGTCTATGTGCAAAAAACCCTACAAGAAACTCAAGGAGGCCACGCGTGTGACGTGCTGATTGAACTGTCGACTGGCTGTAGACCCGTGGCACATGCTCTCTGTCATGTCAACAAACTCTTCGGGGGGATTACTTTTTTTCAGGATGCAAGACAAACTTACACACTTCGTACGTCTTCGTGCTTCGTTCGTGTGTCTTTCGTGTGCGTTGCTAGTGTGAGGTTTGGGCAAAATGTCAATTTTTTCTTATGTCGCACTTGTGGACTTCTATGTGTGTCGAGCGCCACACATGCACTTCACATACGTGATTCATTTTGTACGTTCTCCATGCGTGTCAAGTTCTCCTTCACGGTCACAACAATGTGGCGTAAACAAAGCCAGCTGTAGTGCAGCAGTGCAGCAGTGTCCATTATTCTATCTATCTATCTATCTATCTATCTATCTATCTATCTATCTATCTATCTATCTATCTATCTATCATGACATTACCATGACTGAAGAAAAGAATGGATGTAAATTTGTAGCATAGTGTACATTATAGCGATCTAATTTATCATAGATTAGGTATTGTGTAAAACAAAGACAGGAAAAAGCACTCAATGAATACAGAGCCACCATCCACCAGTACAAGCCTGGAGAAGATTATACGTCGCTGTTTGCTAGCATGAATTAACTTGAGGTTGTGCACAAATCCAACAAATAAACATTCACATTAGCACTCAGTATCATCAAATCTTACCTTTATGCATTTCTACATAGTATCATCATTTGGTACCAAATATGAGGTGAAGGAAAAAGGGGAAAATACAGCATAGTAATCCATCTGTGCAGCTTTGGATAGAGTTAGATGGTGCGTTCAAGGATCGTTGAACACAGTGGGCCATGCTGTCGCTCGCAACAAACAACATACTGTATGCAAAACTCTAGGATTTCTAACTGTATATTATTTTTTGAATAAAATAATGGCCAAAATGGTCCAAAGGTGATATCCATTTACATAAAATCTGATGTTGTCATTTACAAATCATTTTTTTCCAGTGTTTTTTGAAATGATTAGGCCTGAAAGTTTGGGCGGTTGGGGACGCCTGCTTTACAGTGTGTCAGTATATCACGTCCATGAGGAAGGAGGTTTTTACTTCATGACGTCATGAAAACCCGCAACTTAAAAAACGACCGTTTGAGTGCCTCTTCTCGTAAAAGTGGAGCGCACAAGTGAGGGAGATGATAGATTTGTCTCGTGTTTAGTGCTCATAAACAGTCTTTTGGGACACATAAAATGTTGCATAAAGGGGTACCTTTAAAGGTGTTGTAAAAAAGCTAAAACTGCAAGGCCCCTGGCGAACTAGCCGAGACGGAATTAACAGCGCTCCTGCTGGTTGTAGTTAAGTACTGCACTCCATTTCTTTCAATTAATCAGCATCTAATTTGAAGAATCCATTTAATCCATGACTTTTTATACTAAATCTTTTAAGAAGTGGGTCCAAGCACTTCCAAACAAACGCCAGCCAGCCGCCTTCTTTCCGTACACAAGCTGCCATGTGGTCTGTAATCTGGCCGTCTGTCAAGGAGACTTGCGGCCACCTAATGACCCCCAGCAGGCGTCGTGTGTACAATTGCTTAGCGTGGTGCAATGACAGCCTCTTTCAATATCTCTTTATTTGTTCCCTGTCAAATAACTGTAGAGGGCATTTAGACTGGCCTGGAAGGCCACTGCTTCTTTGTGTTATGCGTGAATTTGTCCTTTATGTTATGTTGTATTATATTACATGGCATAAATATTCCACTCCAACAACTCTCTAAACAATTAACTGGCTTGTTTAAAGAAAAGAAAAGCAGCCATAGGGCAGTGGTGTGGGCTCTGTGCCACAATTCTTCACATTCAAACACACAAGCCAACTATAACAAAATAAAGTGAAAGATTTCTTTTTGTAGAGAAATATGAGCATGTCAACATGTCAAAACAGCCCCGCAGTGACATTCAGGCTCGCGATTTCCAAACCTACTGCAGATGTATTTGAGGCGCTAACTTGGCCAGCCTGTGGAACCTCACTCTATTTGCTAGACGTAAAAGTTATTGTAATAACTACATTGCTGTGGCAGCTCATTTAGGCAGTAATTTCCTTCATAAGAATAAGAATCCTGTTGATTTTCATTTATATCCGCAAGGGAGCACTCACATAGGCATGTTTGCTTGCGCTATCGCTTCATAATACAACACTGCATTACTACAGTTTTGCTGATTAGAGTCGTAATATGAATTCCTATTATGTACAAGGCGGTCTTCAATAATACTGTAACTGGCGGGAGGAACGATTGCATTGCTAATGCAACATGTCCGTGTTTGGTGCCCATGCATGTGCTGAGAGCTGCGGGTCATATCAGGCCCATAATGACATGAGACTGCCCCACCAGTTCCTAAAAACAGCAGGCCGCTGCTGTCATATGAAGGATCTTTGACTAGCGTTTTGGCAGTATGTCCTTAAAAACAGCAGAGCATTCCTGTCATATAGAGGATTTTTCACTAGCACTTATGCAGTATGTCCTTAAAAAACAGCAGAGCGCTTCTGTCATATAGAAAAATTTTTGACTAGCGTTTTGGCAGTAGATCTTTAAAAACAGCAGAGCGTGCCTATCAGATGTAGAGGATCTTGACTAGCGTTTTATCAGTATGTCCTAAAAAACAGCACAGCATTCCTTTCATATAGAGGATTTTTCACAAGCGCTTATGCAGTATGTCCTTAAAAAACAGCAGAGCGCTTCTGTCATATAGAAAAATCTTTGACTAGCGTTTTGGCAGTAGATCCTTTAAAACAGCAGAGCGTGACTATCACATGTAGAGGATCTTTGACTAGCGTTTTGGCAGTAGGTCCTTACAGACAGTGGAGCTTGCCTATCCTATGTAGAAGATCTTTGACTAGCATTTTTTTAGTAGGTCCTTAAAAACAGCAGTACGTTCCTGTCATATAGAGAATTTTTGACTCGCGTTTTGGCAGTAAGTCCATAAAAACAAAGCATTCCTGTCATAAAGAGGATCTTTGACTACCGTTTATGCAGTATATTCTTAGAAAACAGCAGAGCGCTTCTGTCAAATAGAAAAATTTTGACTTTCAATTTGGCTGTAGATCCTTAAAAACAGCAGAATACTCCTGTCATAGAGGATCTTGCATGGTATAACTGCTGTTTTACCATGCACATGACAATAAAACTCTCTTGAATCTTGAATCTTGAATCTTGAATCTTGAATCTTTGACTAGCGTTTATGCAGTAAGTCCTTAATAACAGCAGAGCACTCCTGTCAAGGCTCTGGATGTAGAGGGACTGTTTTGGCTGATACGTCTCTTCAACTTTGCGTGGAAGTCAGGAACAGTACCTCTGGATTGACAGACCGGGGTGGTGGCCCCCCTTTTCAAGAAGGGTGACCGGAGGGTGTGTTCCATTGATAGGGGGATCACACTCCTCAGCCTCCCTGGGAAAATCTATTCCAGGGTGCTGGAGAGAAGGGCACGACCGAACCTCGGCTCCAGGAGGTGCATTATGGTTTTCGTCCCAGTGGACCAGCTCTACACCCTTGCAAGGGTACTGGAGGATACATGGGAGTTTGCCCAACCAATCTGCATGTCCTTTGTGCACTTGGAAAAGGCATTCGACCGTGTCCCTTGCAGTGTCCTTGTGGGGGGTGCTCCAGGAGTACAGGATTGGTGGCGCACTACTACGTGCCATTTGGTCCTTATACAACCGGAGCAGCAGCCTGGTCCGCATTGCCAGCAGTAAATCCAGCCTGTTTCCAGTGAGTGTGAGCCAAGGCTCACCTTTGTCACCGATTCTGTTCATAATTTTCATGGACAGAATTTCTAGGCTTAGCCAAGGCGTCGAGGGAGTCCAGTTCGGGGGCCTTAGGACCTCGTCTCTGCTATTTGCAGACGATGTGGCCCTGATGGCCTCATCGGGCTGTCACCTTCAGCGTTTACTGGGGCGGTTTGCATCTGAGTGTGAAGCTTCTGGGATGAGACTCAGCACCTCCAAATCGTAGGCCACGGTTCTCAGTCGGAAAAGGGTGGATTGCTCCCTCCAGGTTGGAAATGAGGTCCTGCCCCAGGTGGAGGAGTTCAAGTATCTCGGGGTCTTGTGCACAAGTGAGGGAAAGTTGGAGCGTGAGGTCAATAGGCAGATCGGAGCAGCGTTTGCAGTAATGCGGTCGCTGTACCGGACCGTTGTGGTGAAGAGAGAGCTGAGCCGGAAGGCAAAGCTCTCAATTTACCCCTCGATCTATGTTCCCAGATGAGATCGCGGATACAAGCGGCTGAAATGATTTTCCTCCGTAGGGTGGCTGGACTCACCCTAAGAGATAGGGTGAGGGGCTCAGTCATCCAGGAGGGACTCAGAGTAGAGCCGCTACTCCTTCACATTGAGAGGAGCCAGTTGAGGTGGCTCGGGAATCTAATCCGGATGCCTTCCGGACTCCTCCTTAGTGAGGTGTTCCGGGCATGCCCAGCCAGGAGAAGGCCCTGGAGCAGACCTAGGACACGCTGGAGGGATGTCTCACAGCTGGCCTGGGAACGCCTTGGTGTCCTCCTGGTGCAACTGGAGGAGGTGGCTGGGGACCGGGAAGTCTGGGCTTCCCTACTGAGACTGCTGCCCCCGCACCCCAGACCTGGATAAGCGTTTTGGTAGTAGGTCCTTAAAAAAAACAACAGAGCGCTCCTGCCAGATATAGAGGATCTTTGACTAGTGTAAACATATTGCTTTTGTTTTAATTTCAGCCTTTTGACTTTACATTTTATGGAATGGCAGAGCCTTGCATTGACATTCTATGCAAAACAGGAATAATAGTGAAGGAAGAAGTCTGTGAAAATGTGGCCCCCAGAAAAATGGAGTTAAATAGCCCCAGGTTAGATTGTGCAGGTGTATCTAATATTGTAATGGGTGAGTTTTTTGGGCCTTTATTCAAACGTTGCCATGTCAGTGAGGCAGTGAGCTGCACCCCACATGGTGGAGCACCTTCTTCTCTCGCCTATAACTGCTTTTTATATATTTAGTCAATGCCCCCAGACCCTGACAGCAGCTGCTGCTGAGGTTTGGGTGGGAGCTCATTACCCCTTGGTGGAGCCGTGCCAAAAGTAGGGGAGGGTTTTTTCTTTTTTGAGGAAGAAATTTGAGGTTTTCTTTTTTTGGGGTTACTTTATTTCATACGGGTAAATCTAACGCCATACGTGCTGTGATGTGTTCCATGTGTGGAGCGTGCCACCAGCGGTCGTCTTTAACTGGAATGCTCACTTCCGTTTCCCAATTGAGTGGATGAACTCCCTTCCCCTGTAGCAGCAAAATAACCAACATGGTATGTTCAATTTGGTCAAAATGCTTGGCTTTTAGCTTAAGGGTCATTCCACAGAATTTCTCTCTCAAAATAAACTTACATTTCTGTCCTTTTTCTAATCTAAATCTGATAATACACATATTGAACTATGCAACCAGAAGAAAAAGCCGAAAATGACTCACTGGAGGAACAGAAAAGAAAGTAGTGAGTTTTTAGCATAGAATTAGCAAATACAGTAATCCCTCCTTTATTGTGCTTAATTGGTCCCAGACCCGACCATGATAAGTGAATTTCTGCTAAGTAGGGTTCCATCCATCCATCCATTTTCTATGCCGCTTCTCCTCTTTAGAGGTCATGGGGGGTATGCTGGAGCCTATCCCAGCTGACTTCGGGCGACAGGCGGGGTACACCCTGGACTGGTCGCCAGCCAATCACAGCTAAGTAGGGTTCCTTATATATAAATGGAATATTTTGATACAGAAAACCTGATTACGACCTTCTGAATATTTTTGTAACAATATTGGAGTCCTCCAGACATGAAGTAACACCCCTATAGTCACCCTTACACTCCTATTAACCAATATAGTAGACATAATAAAAGAAAATAAGCCATTTACGACATGCATAAGTCTTATGCTCGTGTGTGTTGCTATAAATGTGTTCTAGTGTTAGGGGAGATAAGTGGGGGGCAGACAGGAAGTGACATCAGGGGTTCAGAGTTGAGTTTTAGTTTGGAGTGGGCTACGGCCACAACAGTAGCCAGTGTTAGGGATTACTGTGCCTGTTGTGAGATCATTCAAACCTGCAATAAAAGCCTGTTGTTCCGCCAATCAAGTCTGGTGCTTGTGTGTCTCACCCAACATTACAGTAACATTACTGACACCTGGTGACCATTGTAGAATACTACATATCATCACTTCTGAATGTGTCTTCTGAATGCCTTACATTTGTATTTTACTTCACTGAGGAATTTTTATGCTTGAAAATGATTAGTTTAGGAAAAATATATGTAAAATGTGCTTAAATATGCATATTTTCGGTCTACTACTAGGCTATATTGAACCATGAAACAGCATGGTTTATAAATTAATATATTTTTGTTTCTCACCTGGCTCCTCTGTGCTCAGCCATATTTAATATTTTAATACTTTAATGTGCGTAAGTGTGTGTGTGTGGTTGGGGTGTGGAGGAGGGGAGTAGGGGCCATTGTTTTTAACTCTGTGAGGCACTTTGTGTTGCATTTTATATGCAGGAAACGCATTTTATTAATAAAGTTTGATTTGATTTGTGAAAAACCATGGTAGCCTAAATCCACAAAATTCAAAGCGCTGTGCTGAAACACCCCCCTTGGGCCTACTTAGGCCTCCCCGTGGCCTGAATGATGATTACGGGGCATCTATTAACTACCTGTGGACCATGTGCCTCATAGAATATTCCAAATTAGTCAGTGGGATGTACAGAGGAACCTTGGTTAGCTTCATTAATTCATTCCAGAAGGTCTGACTCTAACCGAAATGGACGTTATTTTATGCATGTAAAGCTACAATTGGAAAACTATATTAAAAAAAATGTGTTGTTAACATTTTTGACAGTCAACCGCTGATGACATCATAGACGGGCGACTTAACTTCCGGTTCCAGTTGCCATTTTGTTTAGCTAGCTAATAGGATGCCAACAGGGAAGGATGTTGTGTGATAAAAATACATGAATACATTGGACTCACGCGGTGTACTAATAACACGACATGACACACGCTGTATTGTAAGCTAACCAGAGAAAGCACGCAAACTGTGGCAAAATTGTGGCATACATTTTTTACCGAAAAACACGCTAATCGAGGTTTCACTGTCATGTGTTAGGGTAACAGGACTGAACGAAAACCTAGGGACACGACTAGTGTGAATATTATTCTTATTCTTATTTTTCTAAAGAAAATAAACTTAAAGTGTAGTTTGGATAAGGAGTAATATGTAAAAAATAGTCTAAATTTAGGTAGCAGGGACTGCTAGTGTTATTTTAAAAAATCTATTAAACTGTGTTTGTTGTATCAGATCAATGTGCAGGACACTTTGCTTCTTAAACAATGTATTTTACTGTAAATATTTATTGTGCATTTAATAATTTGGACATTTTATCCATACATTCAGTGGAATGGCCCTGAAATATCCGCTTCTCTCATTTGACACACAGCTGTCTTTCATAAATAAAAAAAAAAACCTGCCCTCTTTTGTTTAACTTCGTATCGCGTTTATTTTACCCTCTCTTCAGCTCTGTGGTCCACCACTCTCAAGAGCATCTCTCAAAGCTTTCTTTTTTTTTTTTTTACCATTCATAGAGGATCTTTCTGAGCTTTACATCTGATGCCTTCTAGTGCCCATAACGATGTGGTTTGGGAGGACCTGGGAGCTGTCGTTCATTTATCAGAGACACATTGCGCCGCAGTGTGAGGGGATAATATCTTCAAGTGGGTCAAAAGAGTGCGTTTGTCTCGAGTAGGGTGACCAAGAGTATCGCATGTCCCAATCTATTGAGTGATTGGGTGGAACCCAAGTGAAGTGTGCTTGATTTGTATTTCCTTTTGAGGAGAGGAGACTGATGTGTGCAGGGGACTTCCTCCTGATCCTGATCAAGATGAGAAAAGGGGATCAAGATGAGGAAAATCGGGAGGCTGTCATGTTTGGGGGGGGGGGGGTAAAAAAAAAAAAAAGAGACACGGCGAGCTGACTAGGAACACAGTGGTGAAACAGAAATAGTACTATAGCGAGCGAGGTAAAATAAGCATATAGCTCAAGGGGACTTTATTACTTACAACCTGAAACCTCAACAATCAAAACAAAAAAGGCCAAGAAGCGCCATATGTGTGCGAGAGGAAGCTCAGACCACCCAGCGCTTTCACCCACACGCTCTTTCCTAAAATGACACTGAATGGACCCAACTTCACATATTTCACAAGATCCCCAACATGAATTATTTGACATCGTGTATTCTTTGAAGAATGAGAGAAACAAGCAAACCGCCCACGTAAACAGATGGATTAAAAGTGCTGTGATCTGGAGCCTTTTTTTTTTCTCAGAAATGAGATGCGTTGTGCTTTGAGCAAAGGACCACACGAAAGGAGCTTTTAGCTCAGAGTACGTTCATTTTTTCTTTCTTTTCAATCACGAAAACTTTCACAGAAAGCCGTGTTGTCAAATCGATACCAGTTCACACAATTCTGCAGAAATGGATGGAACGTGCATGTCAAACTAGCATATTTGCGATTCAGAATGCGCATCCCCGCAAATTCTTGAATTTTTGGAAAAAACCCCAACCAATTTAAAAATTTTTTATATAAAAACAAAATAATTTGTTATGTTATTATTATTATTTTTTTTTAGAACAGACGCATTTAGCTTATCATGCACTGAGCTTGTTACTGTAGCTTAGATTATGAAATACAAGCAAGATGAACTAAAATGAAGTTCAAAAAGTTATTTTGGACTGACAACATATTTTTTCTTATCTGTGTTTGACCAATTTGTTTCTCTTAAGTCATATGTACTAAAATATGAGCTAAACTTAACATAAGCAACATAATCTTGCAACAGAACAATTTTGACTTGCCAAAATGCCATTTTCCTTGTTTCAGACAAGTCAAATGTCCATTAATTTGTTGCAAGATTCTGAAATACGAGCAAGATGAAAAATCAAGATCAACAGTAGTTATTTTTGACTAACAAGATATTTTTTCATACATAATCTGCCAAAAGAACAAGAAAATCTGACTTGCCAAAATGCCATTTTACTTGTATCAGATTTTGTAGCAAGTCTTTGTTGAAAGACTATCAAATACATGCAGGCGAAATACCTAAAATCAAGGTCAAAAAGTTTTATTTTTGACTAACAAGATATTTTCGATGCATGATCTAGCCAGCTAGCATGGAAATTTGACTCGTCAAAATGTCATAGTACTTATTTCCAGCATTTCGGCAAGTCAAATGTGCTTATTATGTTAGAAGATTGTGACATGCAAGCAAGATGAAATATCTAAAATCATGCTCAAAAATAGTTGTTTTGATGATATGCATAATCTGCCAACAGAAAAAAAAAATTTGATTTGTGAAAATGCTTTACTTGTTTCTAGCATTTTTGCAAGTCAAACGTGCTTATTTTGTTGGAAGATTATGCAATACAAGCAAGATGAAATATCTAAAATCAAGATCAAAAGGTTGTTGTTGACGAACAAGATATGTTGATGCATAATCTGCCAACATAGCATGAAAATCTGAGTTTTCAAAATGGCATTTTACTTGTTTTTGCATTTTCGCAAGTGAAATGTCCTTATTTTGTTATTTTTGCTTAACAAGATATTTTTCATGCATAATCTGCCAACATAGCGTGAACATTTTACTTGCCAAAAAAGTGCTTATTTTGTTGAAAGATTATGACACACAAGCCAGATGAAATATCTAAAATCGAGATCAAAAAGTTATTGTTGGCTGACAAGATATTTGTCTGCATAATCTGCCGAGAAAATGCGATTTTTGACCTTAGATTTGAGATATTTTATTAGTAATTGCAGATTAGAGTCGTTATCAAGTTCATTATCTGGAGCATTCCACCTTTATGTCTGCGTTGTTTCTCAGTCATCCCGGGCGTAGTTAAAGGTGAAACGTCTAAACGCGGCTCCTGTGTAAGCGATGAAGCGCCGCTCGCCATTGGCTGTGTCAACTGGAGTGCAAATGTAGAAATTCTCTTTGTGCTTTGAGTGAAAATAAAGAAGAAACCTTCCTTCCCCCACTTGCCTGAAGCCACAGCATGTGGTCTACTCTCTTGCTGCTCTAAAAATGGCAGTCGGGCGGCCTCGGGTGAAGCCCAGAACAGCCTCCACCGTAATGGCCGCGTGGGTGTGGCCCTTCGTAGATGGCTTTTGAGGGGGCCCCTCCCGGACGCCCGCACCCCTTGCCAGCGCCCAAGGGCTCCAGGCTGCCTGACCAGAGACACCGCGATGCGGCCCACGCTGAATCCGGGCCGAGTCAGGCTATGGTGGGTTGGGCTAGGTCAGGGCCGTCCGCAGCGTTGCAGCTTCTTGGCGGCTGGTCCCTGCACTCCTGCCCTCTGCTGGGGTCACGGAGCACAAGGACAAACCTGTTCAAGAGTAAGGCAAACACGATCAAAATCGTCTTATTGCAAGACAAAGGTACTGTACTGTATACTTTCACATTTGCAGTGTAATTAGGAGGCACCTGTGTGCCTACTGTACAGTATGTACCATGTATATCTTATTGTACTGTCCACTACATGCTACATGCTATATTTGGCTTACATTGGCAACTAATGTCCAAAAAAATAAGTACAAATAAACCAAATCTAATTTAGAAAATGTGAGCAGCTGGATAGTTCCAATCCAACAAACCACTTGTAGATGTTTTTGTTGGTTTTCGACATTTTTTTCACCTTTTATAAGAGGAAAAATCTTAAAACCCCGAAAAGGATGGTGGTACTGTATATTTCATTACATTTTAATTTGTGTTATGCAGGACAAAATATAAGTATAATGTACATTTGTTTCAGGAGTGTAAGCAAATTTGGGCTGCTGCTGCATTGTGATACACTATGGGGCGCCTGTTAACTAGCAAATATGTTTCTTCGGCCCGCAAGAGACTACTTCATCATAATACCGTTGCATTTCACCAAATTAGGGGAAAGACACAGTCAGTGCATCAACAATGAACAATAAGAAGCACATAAACACTCGACTGTACATCACATAATGCGAAGAATGCAAGAATTCAAGCACTGAAATTAGCGCAACATGTATCCGTAATCGGATTTTTCAGTACAAAATATTTGGTAAGGTAAAGAGGCGTACCGAGTTCCCACGCGGGACACATTAAATGAGGGACAGGAAGTGTAACTGCTTCACAATATAGTCACGCATCTACTTGAGTAAAAACAAATACTGCGCTGTCCAGCCTTTGTTTCTTGAGATTCATGGCTAGTGATAGTGCCAAGGGGAAGCCAGAGCTCGAAAACACTCCTCCGTCATTAAAGTCTCTTGTTTGGGAACACGTGGCCTTCCATACATACACAGTCAAAGACAAGTGGATAGGATAACAGGTGTTCCATAGAGATGGGGAACGGGGCTACCACCTGCAACTCTTAATACATCAGCCAACAAGGAACTTTTCTTTGCTAAAAATAAAATAACTGTATTGTTGCTGTTTATGTTGTAAATGATTATGTTATTTATTACATTTTTTTTTAAATATCTTTTTTATTTGAGAATTGTATTTATTGAAATGACCTGCTAGCAGTTTGCATTTTTTTTGTGCTTCATTACAAAATAAAACAGTTAAAAAAAAAAAAAAAGCTAAGCAGTTTTATGTGGTGCCTTTTGTTCCCAAAATGAACCGAACCGTGACCTTAAAACAGAGGTACGTACCAAACCGTGATTATGGGGTACTGTTACACCTAGGGATGTCCGATGTTGGCTTTTTTGGCGATAACCGATATACCAACATTGTCCAACTCTCAATTCCCGATACCGGCATCAGCCGATCCCGAGACTGATGTGTGTACCATCACATATTTCCTGTCGTGGAATGAACACATATCTGTTGTGAAGCAAATGGATAGAGCCTCAGCAAAGCAGTGGCAGAGCCAGAAATGTTTCACTGGGGTGGCCAAGGTGAGACCATTACTCACATAGGGGTGGTAATAAGTTGATGCCTGAAATGTCTAAATGGCCACGTGTCTAGATGGCCACCACGTAGCTCCGCCACAGTGCAGCAGCACGCTGTAACTGTTTCCACGCCACACTACAAATTGCATGTACACAGTAATTTCGGGCCAAAATGAACACATTTCGCACCATCGGATTTTAATGACATTTCATCTGCAGATCGATATTAACATAAATATGCATCCTCCATATCTTTTATCTTGTCCTGAAGCTCCGATCCATGAATTTTAACGGCTTAAAGTTGGACTTAACTTTCAAAGCACTCGTAAGAGTCGAGGTAGTCCAATCCGATACAAAATTGAAGAGGAAGAAGTAATCCACCTAACAAACATGTATACGAATGAAAGTACACCCGATTTCATTTTTCACGGAATTCCCCACGGACTCTCCTAATCGAGCGCGCACACAGTGTCAGATGTTACTGTCGCTTATTTCCGGGAATTGTAACATTTCTACTAGTAAGGATAGGCGGCATAGAAAATAGATGGATGGAAGGAGCGAGCTGGCTCGCTACCTACTAGCCGCCCATGTTTATTTACACGCTTGAGAGGTTTGATGAGGTCACCATATGCACGCGGGCAAATACGTGAGCCCATAGGCCTGCATACAGCATTTTGTTTATTATTGACTTCATTATAGGGAAAAATCCCATTCCCAATATTAACCAATATTACATTTTCATGCCAACATTGGCCGATATTATCGGACATCCCTAGTTACACCTGTAACTGAAATAATACAAAAGATTGTTAGCGAGTGTTAAAAAACACAAAATTGTATGAGAATACAAGGCAATACTACTTTACAAATTGCGCTACACTCTTGTGACCTTTTAGGTCCAACTCTTGGAAGATGACTCTCTGTGTGAATGCAGGGATATCATTTACATGTATGACTTAAAAAATATATGAAATGGTGATTGGAACTTCCGGTCTTGCAGCTGCCCGTAGCTCCTGTTGCTTTTAGATTTGAGGCAAATATAAATGCGTATTAATATGAATCATAATTGTGTTCAATGCAATCCAGGGCCGAACGGGGACAGAGTGGTTAGCATGTTGGCCGCACAGGCAGGAGATCGAGGGTTGGAATCTGTTTGGGCATTTGTGTATGGATGGGGGGAAAAGTGAGGACAATACCCTCCAAAAATAGGTAATTATTAAAAAATAAAAAGGCGATTTATTTTGAATTATTTGTTTTTTTCATGGGGCCAAAATTCCTGGCGGCACCCCTGTCTCCCTCATATGTACGTGGGCTTTCTCTTACCTACCCTCCTGTTATCATCTGGAAACATCTGGCCGTTCTTTGCCAGCGGCCTCCCGTTTTAATAGTTTCCCTTATTTTTTCCTGTAGTTTAAATTCCATGACAAAAAAAAAATATTGATCCGATACCGATACCTTCTAGTATCGGTACAGACCTAATGTTAATTAATGAATTTAAATAAATTAATAATTTAAATGAACTCATAATTTTGTAATTTATTGAAGTTATGTATATATTTTAAACCCTGAAGTATATTGAGGTAGTGGCGTGATTTCCAACATAGCCAAGCTACTATACAACAACCTGAAAACACAGAGGACACAACCATATCAAATGTGTGAAAATGGTATTTTAAACAATAAAAAAGAAAATAAGTAAAATAACAAAACCATTCTAATAAACGCTTAATTATTAAGACCTACTACAAGAATGAAAACTTTTAAAACTCACAATTTACGCATGACTCCGTTTACGATCGGTCATCCTTTCAACAGACAAACGTTTCAGACAAACATTAAATGACCGAAGTATTGAAAGTATTGATATTTTGATGTGGGACAATCGATTTTAGAACATGAGGAGCTGGTATTGTAAGTAGCGATATTTCAGTATCTATCCGCACATCACTACAGGTCAGGCCTTCAGTCACAATTTCCCTTATTTTTCCAGAACATGTCCCTTATTTTATAATGCACATATTGACAGGCATACCGCGGCTTCCTCCCACATCCAAAAAGGTCTTTAGATTAACTAAACACTCTAAAATTGTCCATAGCTGTGAATAGGAGTGTGTGTGGTTGTTTGTATATACGTTATGTACCATGCGATTGTCTGGCGACCAGTCCAGAGTATGCCCTGCCTCTTTCCTGAAGTCAGCTGGGATAGGCTCCAGCTCACCACTGACCCTAATGAGGACAAGCGTTCTGATGAATGCTCGGCTCCCGTGCACCAACCATGCGTAATACACCATTGCAAGGGTTAAGCTCTACATGCACAACTTGCACATGTGATTGTAATGCAGCCTGAACGGTGATAGTAAACGATACGGCAAAAAAAAAAAAGCCAGTCAGTCACCTTCTGGTTTGAATCAGCGGGGAAAAGAGGGTTCCGAGGGGGTTGCTTTCGGTAGGTTAGCTTTTATTGCTTCTCCCCTTTGGTTTGTGCCTGTTTGTGGAAGTGTGGCTGGCGGTTGGCCCCTCAGCTGGCAGCGCAGCGCCGTTTAATTGCTCTTTGTTGTGGCAAGTGAGGGGAGAAGGGGGGTCTTCTGTGGTCGTCTCTGCACAATGGCCTGCCACACATACACTGACTATACACCTACACTCTGGAAATTCATCAGCATTGATCATTTCTTAGTGAATAGCTTAAAGTGTCTGACATTGGAGGGTGTCTTTTGGGGGGGGAGATGCTGTGAGGGTAAACAGAAGCTACACGCTTTGTACATTGCTGCTGTTTTGTCAAAGGCCAAAGCCTATCATTATCGCATTTGTGAGGATTGAGAACAGTTGCTGAATAATGGGTCGCGGGGCAGGCCCTCCTCCTTAGTGTGCGTGTGCATGTGTGTGTGTGAGGGAATCCTGATGATATCTGAGCATGAGTCCTCTTTCATGCCTAATAGTGTAGTGACGTGTGAACATGCTTTCTATGAACCGGATCACCATCCTGCTGGACTTCCTGTTAAAAACCCTACAGCTTGTTGCAAAGTGACTCGTTTTTTGTGATGCCTTGAAAAAGCTTGTAAAGTGGGTACCGGCACAGTCGCTTATGTTTGGTCCAGAACTTTAATTTTTAATTTTTTCTTCAGAAATAAGCAATTTTTTTTCCACAGAAAACACACCTCATCACCGTAAGTCGGTAATAATTTATAAATATAGTGTAACCTTGGTTAGCGTCATTAATTTGTTCCAGGAATCTGAATCCAATTTTCCCATAAGAAATAATGTAAATCCAATCAATCTGTTCCAGAAAGCCAAAAATGTTACCACAACACAAGTTTTTATAGTTTTCCGATTATAGTTTTACATACAAATAATTCAAAATGCATATACAGTCGTCCCTCATTCTCGATCAACTGTTTCAAGACCTGACCGCGATAAGTGAATCGATATTAATAAATTGAATATTTTCGTAGTTAGATCATAGTAAACCTGTTTATGACTTCCTAAATGTGGCTTTTAACATTATTAGAGCCCTGTAGACATGAAATAACACCCCTATTGTCACCTTTCCACTCCTATTGTTCTTTGTTTACAACATACTGCACAGGCTATGAGATCACTGCAGAGACATAAGAGACGGCCGCGACTAGCATAGCAAACTACAGAGCTAACTAGTTACTCTCTACAATTTACTTATTCTAAACTTTTTTCATTCATGTATTTATTCTTCACTTTTTTTTTACTCTATCATGTCTGACATGCCATGACTGCCGCCATGCAGTGTGAAGGTAATTGTAATGTAAGGTAATGTCTCATCTATGTACATAACATCAATGACGCCCATATGAATGAATGAATGAATACTACATATAACTTCTCATTCAATATTTTTTGACGAAAAATAGGTCATAGTCAACCACGAAACAGTGATCATTTATTAATTAATACATTTTTGAAAAAAGCGATAGAGTGAGGGAGTAATTTTCGAACCACGATGTAGCGAGGGATGACTGTGAATACCTATAAATGGTGAACAAAAGGGATAAACACTTTTACCTTCATTGAAGACGTGATTCGTGACATCACGTCACATCTTCAGTGAAGGTAAGTAACTTTAAATGTTCATTTATCCCTTTCATTTGTCATTTATATGCATTTACAGTAGTTTTATGCATGGAAAACTATAATCGGAAAACATTTTTGAGAGCCAACCACTGATGACATCATAGACGGGGTGACATTTTGGTTGCCATTTTGTTTAGCTAACTAATAGGATTCTAACAAGGAAGGACGTTTTGTGATAAAAAAAAACATTAACAACACAACCAGACTCACACAATGTATTAATAACACGACAAGACGTGCACCATATTGTACGCTAACCGAAGAATGCACACAAACGGAGGCAAAATTGTAACGATTTTAACTGACAAATACGCTAACCGGGGCGGACGCTAACCAAGGTGCCACTGTACGTTATATTACAGATAAAATACATGCGCACATGTAGTACTGTTAAAAAAGCCCACAATTTTACATGTTTACGGTCCTTTTTTTAGGGGAATAAACACGTGCATCATGGCAGACGGAGGCTCTCCCCACAGAGTCACACAAAGTCTTGATGACTTTATTCTGAGCTGAACACATCAAATGTGCAAGCAGTGCAATTCCAACACCATAATCTCCAACTGATAAACACGTCTCCATTCTGTTCGTCCTGGGAACAACACTTTCTCAGTTGTCACTAGACGACAGCGAGGTGCATTCATGGACACTCCAAACATCACAACAACGTTATTAATATGCATACGTGTGGACTAAATACAGTAAACAGAAAGACAAAGAAAAACAATGAGTGGATAGTCTTACCACTTACTGACGTAACTCTTACTGACAAAGTACAATTTTCTGCATTTAAGTGTGCTCGGAAACCCCAGAAAATGCACCTACACTCAAAACGCGAATTAAATTGACGTGTTGTCTTTGAACGCAAACCTCATTGCTTATAATAACATGGTTAAAATGTGACTCTAATGTTCTGCTACTATTAAAGAAATTAGTGTTAGGCAAATAAATTTTCAGACATATGTGGTATCTTTTAGCTTCATTTCAATTTTCAATTCAATTCAATTAATACCTACAAATATACAGTATATAATCCTGTTCTGTCATTTATATTTATTTTAAATACAGTAAACCTGGGCATATGTCACACAGTTGCTAATGGTAATTAATCATGATTAATTGAATTGATTTAAAACTTGATTAAATTGATTAAAATTTGTAATCATTTGACAACCCTAGTTTTTATGCTTCACTGATAAAGCTTTTTTTTCAAGTGTTGAGATTTCCCACTTTGTTTTGTGGTACTTGAACGCACCATAGTTGCTATGAGACGAAAAAAGTCAAACTTACCGTATATACCACGGCTCTGATTCCAACTGTTCAAGTGAACAATGGCAATTAAAGAGAGAAGGAGAGGGTTCTGGAGCTGAATTTAAGCTTCATCATCAAGCTACCAGGAAGGCTCAGAGGGGGAAAGTGGGCTGTGTCTCAAAAATAACATCTTTTATGACCGTATTAGTTACTTGCGTTTTTTTCGCTGGTGGTCCTGGAACATACTCCCAGCAAATAGTAGGTCTTTAGTGTACTTTTAATAAATGAACGTGCGGTCAAAGAGCGCTATGTTTTCCCTTCCACTTTCTCATGCACTCCAAATGATTGTCAAAGTCAAAAACATAGTTGTTATTTATCGCCCGCTTCTAATTAGAATCTTTGTATACAAGGTTGTACAATTTGGAATTGGAGCAACCTTTTCAGGGACCATTTGTCTCTAAATGTGCATTTTTTGGTCTTTTTTGCACAAAAAAAAGTTTACATGTGTAAGACAATGTTAAAATTGCTACAAACATTGCATGTACACTTAATAAAGCTATTAAGATGGCAACAGTTTGACCCTGGAACAGATTATTTCTAGTTCCATTATGGGACGAGTTGTTTGGTTGTAAAAGATTGTGCTCAACTTTATGGCTTAAAACGTTTTTGTACCATTTTCAACAAACTTTTTGGGAACACATGTCACTTGATGATTTTTACATCTCATCTTTAGACACTTTAGCACATCTAAAGCCAAAACGCTGCATTGTTAGCTTTTCCTGCAGCTCCTGCTCATGTGTTTATACAGTACACTCCTCATCCTGCTCCTCCGTCATGGTGGCTTCTGTGCTCAATTGTGGTGAGTTTTTGTGTATTTTTTTTGTGTGTCGTTCGCCCCACAATTGGAGAAATATTGTGCTCTTCTCTGTTCTAAACCCCCACCCCCCTCCGTCTACTTCTTTTCCACTGATGCACTTACTGTAAAGCGCTGCCCACAATCACTGATGAGTCATTACACAACATCAGTCAACACAACAAAGCACAAACTGCAAAGTCGCGGAATATGTTTACATATGCAGCACAGCGGTGTGTGTCTGCTACCACTATCTGTTTTTCTTTGTGCGGCGTCTCCCGTTACGTGCATGGATGTGTGCGGAAAGAAAACCAATACGCCGCTGTAAAATTCTGGAAATGAAAATGGAAACTGGCACCAATTAGGGAAACCAATAAAGTAACCTCAGTTCTATACATTTGCCAAGTGGTGACGGGGATTTGGGCTGCAAATGGCTTGACTTACGTTCAACATACAGATAACATCTGCCACGTTTATGCTATTGATGCACACTGTGGTCCTCGTTGACCCGACACAAGCTGGACATCACACGAGACTAGATAGTAGATTACATATATAAAAGACTATAGACGAGATATATAAAAACAGCAGCACTTCCCTGTCCCCGTAAGATCTTTGAGTATCTTTTTTGCAACAACTTCTTAAAAACAGCAGTGTTCCTGTCATATAGAAGATCTTTGACTAGCTTTTTTGCAACAGGTCCTTACAAACAGCAGTGTTCCTGTTGTATAGGAGAGCTTTGACTAGCGTTTTTGCAGTAGGTCCATAAAAACAGCAGTGTTCTTGTCATCGCTCTTTGACCAACGTTTTGGCAGTAGCTGCTTAAAAACAGCAGTGTTCCTGTCATATAGATGATCTTTGACTAGCTTTTTTGCAGTAGCTGCTTAAAAACAGCAGTGTTCCTGTCATATACAAGATCTTCGACTTGCTTTTTTGCAGCGGGTCCTTAAAAAAAAGCAGTGTTACTGTCATATAGAAGATCTTTTACTCGCTTTTCTGCAGCAGGTCCTTACAAACAGCAGTGTTCCAGTCCTATAGAAGAGCTTTGACTAGCTTTTTTAGCAGAAGCTGCTTAAAAACAGCAGTGTTCCTGTCATATACAAAATCTTTGACTAGCTTTTCTGCAGCAGGTCCTTACAAACAGCAGTGTTCCTGTCATATACAAAATCTTTGACTAGCTTTTCTGCAGCAGGTCCTTACAAACAGCAGTGTTCCTGTCATATAGAAAATTTTTGACTAGTTTTTTTGCAGTAGCTGCTTTAAAACAGCAGTGTTCCTGTCTTATAGAAGATCTTTGACTAGCATTTATGCAGCAGGTCCTTACAAACAGCAGTGCTCCAGTCATAATGAAGATCTTTGACTTGCTTCTTTGCAGTGGCTGCTTAAAAACAGCAGTGTTCCTGTCATATACAAGAACTTTGACAAGCTTTTTTGCAGCAGGTCCTTAAAAACAGCAGTGTTCCTGTCATATAGAAGATCTTTGACCAGTGTTTTTGCAGTAGGCCAGTAGGCTCTTAAAAACAGCAGTGTTCAGGTCATAGAGAAGATCTTTTACTCGTGTTTTTGCAGTAGGTTCTCAAAAGCAGCGGAACTTCCGTGGCACGTAGAGGATCTTTTACTAGCGTTTGCGCAATCCATCCTTGAAAACTGCAGAACGCTCCTGTCATATAGAAGATTGACTCTAGAGCGCCGGTTCTCAAATAGGGGCACTACTACCCCTGGGGATACTTGACGGCACTCCAGGAGGTATTTTAAATAAAAAAATATATACCGTAAAGCACCGTGTATAAACCACACTTTTTTTCCACTGTTAAGAAGCAAAAAATCGAGGTGCGGTTTATACACGATGACAGGTCTGTGACCAGACGCAGAAATTGACTACAAGTCCATTTTAGAATAGCCGTCTGTGGGTCAGACAGTTGCTTTGACTTTAGCACCCTCTGCTGTACAGTTGCTGAAAATGCTAGTGTATGCAACTAGCTTATCTGACGGCTAACCTAAGCTTCCAATGTAAAATACAATACAACGTTGGAGTTTATTCACGTTCACACTGAAGCAATGCAATAAAATAATAATAGAGAAACAGAGAAGCAGTGAAAGATAAGATATCAAAACATCTCTGAAAATTGCAAATTTCTTTATTTGGATTTATTATTATTATTATTATTAATCTGTGCTTAGTCATAATATTAAAGATCTAGATGCCGAAGTTCAGATTTCTCCTTTATTCTTCTTTTTGAAATTGCTTAGTACCTTTACGCATGTTGATTTGAGATGAAAGAGTTGGCAAGCATTGATGAACTAAACATTTATTTTTTCCCCGCCATGAGCCTGAAAATGGGGGTGCGGTTAATACACGGGTGCGGTTTATACCCGGTGCTTTACGGTAAATTATTTAAAAGTATTTGATTTTGTAAGTTTCAACCCTTACAAAAACATAAACAGTATAGCACTTGTATGGTAGCTTTATTGCAATTGAGAGAGACAGAATGTAAAAGAAAATCAGGAAAAAACTATATTTACAATTAGTCTAGTTTAAATATGAATTAGTATTTGCATTTAGGAACACAGCTGTATTATAATCCCAAAGGAGGGCACTTTAAGTTGATCATTATTTTATGTGCACACAGCTTTTTTATAATTAAGGGAATTATTTCTTTGTTTAAAAGGAAAATGATTTCGTATTTCTTTGTATTCCTAAATGTTTCAAATAAAACCACTACATGTGAGCACTGTTTTGAACAGCAGATGGTGACACACCGGCTACACCGCCGTGTTGTGCATCTTTTTTTCAACCAAAAATGGTGTTCTCTGGTTAGGTAAAAAAGCGATGATATGGAGGATCTTTGACTAGCATTTTTGCAGTAGCTGCGTAAAAACTGCAGTCCCTGAGTAACTGAGACACGCGTACAATGTCTATTTTGACACTAACACAAATCAACAGGAGGTCATTAAACGTCTCCCTCACTCACGGTGTGACCAAAAATAACATGTGGAAGACACAACGTAACTGCACCACACAGACTATGCAGGTACTGAAATAAACGCTTGCATGCAAAGCATACATGCAAAACAATAATACCAACCTATAACCCACAAGTTATGCTGGGTAACTTCCTCTTGGGAAAGTATGTGCATGGGCTTCCTAGCATGTCATGCGGGTTATAACTGACTGACTTCATACTCTATAACTTGATTTTGAACAAAAATCCGCAATTTTGTGGGGTCGCAAATGCGGAATCTGTGAGGGTTCATCGTATAGGATATTTGACGTGCCTTCAGAAAATGGGGTGTGTCTAAATACTTAAGTGTAGAGTACACATGCTACTAAAATATGCATGAACACTCATGGAACAATGAAACATCGCATTGCTTCACTGGCAGACTAACCAAGAGAAGCGAGGCACATGCTTGCTGTCCACAGTTATGCAAATATATGCACGGTCACAGCATTCTTGAGTGTTTTTGCTTTTTATGAACCCCCCCCCCCCCCCACCCCCCCCCCACACACACACACACACACACACACACACACACACAATGTGACTCATGTGCCCAAATAGTTGAGCATTGTGAAAACAAATCCACTCCGCAAGCAGTAGAAAAGTTGCAAACCATTTCTCAATGTGACTTTTTTTGGTCAGTGTCTCCTCAGCCCGTTTCCTTCCCTTATGGCTCTTTTCTTTCCGCTAGGCCCTTCTTGTCATCTCCAAAGTGTCCCTCCATCCCTACCGCCCCCTCCGTCTCCCTCCCCACCATGTCTCTCTGGCATCTCCGTCTGCCTCTCAGTTGGATTCATGTGGGACTGATTGAGCTTGAGGATGCAGACCTCATCAAAGGCTCAGTGCGGTCGAATGCCAGCGAGCGACTGAGGCTCCGATCTCGCGCTGCTTAATGAGCCCCCTCTCCTCCTTCCTTCCCCCCTCCTCCCTCCAGCGGTAAGCTCATGCAACACATCAGTTTAATCTTTCCTTTTCTTGTTGCTCCCCCCTCCACTTCCTTCCTTCTCTTCCTCCTCTTTGACACCCTGCGTCAGTGAATTATTACTAAAACAGATCCCGCTTCTCATTTACAATTCTGTCTTGAAATCCCCCAAATTCTGTCCTCATCCTCTCCCTCCTTACCCAGCTACTCTTTCCTTCCTCAGGCTCAGCTCCAAATCAGAGATGAGTTCTGGAGCTCCCCTCCTCCTCCTGCACTGACCATCATCACCATCACCGCACTCATGATACATAACACTCTCTGTCATTGTGGACTCCCTTACACACATCTAGGCGTTCTCTAGCCGCACACTTGCTCCCATGTGGCCATGCAAAAGATGTGTACAGTAACCCCACCCCTGACATTTCAGCAACCATCTGTATTACAGCAGATCTTCTCAAGGAACAATAGTATAGAAATAAAACTTGCATATACTTTAGAGTAGCCAGTGTTGACTTCACACACAGTGTTCGGTCAGAAAATGTTCTGGAGTTGAGAAAGCGTCCTCTACGAGGTTCTCTGCCTTTTCAAGTGCAGGCAAGCTAAAGTCCAAAAGAACTTGACAGTTGATGACCATCGGAGCAGTTGGATGGAAAGGGAAGGGAATAAAAGTCCTTTAAAAAGGTCCAAATCAAACTGCTGACAAGAAACGGGGAACCATTAAAAATGGAGGATAAATTAAAAGAACTTAAAAAGCAACGGGCTGCTGCTTAAAGTTCCTTCACAAAGAAAGCTAACTTCATTTGTAGAAGGGGCAGGCAAGATGAGGGAGCAAGAATTACGGGAGGAATTTGCTAAACACCTTCGCTACTTTAATAGATTCATTGACGCAAGAGAAGCCTACAAGGCTGGACTTCTCTAAGGTGAAACACCAGTTCAGTCTAACCCGTTGACAAGATATAAGGGGTGTAGTCTCATGCACACGTGGACAAAATTGTTGGTAACATTTGTTCAATGAAAGAAAAACTCACAATGGTCACAGAAATAACTTGAATCTGGAAAACGTAATAACAGATAAAAAATTCTATGAAATTTAACCAATGAACGTCAGATGTTGCTTTTCAACCGTCCTTCAACAGAATTATTGAAAAAAATAAACTCATGAGACAGGCCTGGACAAAAATGATGGTACCCCTAGAAAAGACTGAAAATAATGTGACCAAAGGGACATGTTAATTCAAAGTGTGTCCACTCACAGGTGTCTACAACCTCGTAATCCGTCAGTGGGCCTATAAATAGGACTACAGTCAGTCACTGTGCTGTTTGGTGACATGGCGTGTACCACACTCAACATGGACGGCTATAAAGGCTATAAGACCATCTCCAAGCAGCTTGATGTTCCTGTGACAGCAGCTGCACATATTATTCAGAAATTTAAGATCCATGGGACTGTAGCCAACCTCCCTGGATGTGGCCGCAGGAGGAAAATTGATGACAAATCAAAAACAAAACAAAAGAGGCCAGAAAAACTTCTAAAGAGATTAAAAGTGAACTTCAAGTTCAAGGAACATCAGTGTCAGATCGCACCATCCGTCGTTGTTTGAGCCACAGTGGACCAAGGAGGACACCGCTGTTGAAAACAAGTCATAAAAAGGCCAGACTGGACTTTGCCAGACTACATGTTGACAAGCCACACAGCTTCTGGGAGAATGTCCTATGGACAGATGAGGAAAAAATGTAACTTCTTGGCAAGGCACATCAGCTCTGTGTTCACAGACCAAAAAATGAAGCGGATCAAGAAAAGAACAATGGGCCTCATTCACGAAACGTTCTTACGCACAAATGTGTTCTTAAAGCCTTCTTATGAAGATTTTTGGCATTCACGAAACGTGTTCTTAACTCACAGTTCTTAGATCTAAGAACAAATTCTACGAACGCTCAGGAGGACTCTTACGCACAAGCAAAGCTTGCACTTTCAATGCGCAATCGCCCTCATGATGGATTTTGCAACCTGATCCCACAAAATGTAGTGCAAATAAAATATCCCAACAATTATTTATCATCAAAACAACTCAAATATACTCCATGGATAAATATATATTCAAATCCCAATTCATCAAAAAAAAAAGTAGCTGGCTGGACGTGCGCTGCGCAGAGAGAGAATGTAAAGGGACCATTAGATTTATTTACTGAACGACGAATATTTGACGAATATTTGATGTCCCGCTTCAGGCTTCAGGCTTCCCTCTCTGTTCTTGCAGGTGTGCAGGATCATCAGAATAACCTCGCAATGAAACGTGGTGTGCCTATTGCTCACGTAGCACCCCCAGATAACGACATGCGCCCCCAGCCACGTCTTGAGCCAGAGCACGGGGCTGCTGTATTAATTAGGCGGCGTCTAATCAAATGTAACCACAGAAAAAATACATTGTCACACACAAACTATGTATTTTGACTTTATTTTTCCATCATGATTGTGTAAATATTTTCTAGAGTTTCCGAAATGGTTTGGTTTCTGATTGATGGCCCGCCTCCCGTTTCCTCCAGATCCCTCCGGTACAGTCAAATTTTTTTTTTTTGTCTATTTTAAGTCAAAACAGTTCTTTTTAACCTCTGCGGTGGTGCGTTTCTCCGTGGAAACGGCATTTATGTTTCCTGCAATGGTGCTCCATGCCGACTCTTTTTGGATGACCGCTGGATACACGTGAAAATAAGGTGGTCTTGTGTTCGCTCACTCCTTGTAAAAGCACCTCTATTTCAGTAGAATTGAAGTTTTTCTTTCGTTTGTTGTCCAGCTTGCCCTTGCGCTTTGCCATCTCCGCTTCCAGCTGCCTGTTGCGCACGGCACATTTTTTACCTTATATAGGAAATAATAGGCGGTGACCTATGCAAATTAGGCCTCACATGCACGGGGATCGCAGTTGGCATTCATCAACCTAAGAACACCGGTGCGAATGATTATCCCTACTTAAGAACGTGTCGTGAATGTGGCGCAGTTTCCAACCCACGCCTTCTTAAGTACACTTCTTAAGAAGACTTTTAAGATGTTCGTGAATGAGGCCCACTGTCCTTACTGTGAAACATGGAGGAAGCTCTGTTATGTTCTGGGGCTGCTTTGCTGCATCTGGCACAGGGTGTCTTGAATCTGTGCAGGATACAATGAAATCTCAAGACTATCAAGGGATTCTAGAGAGAAATGTGCTGGCCAGTGTCAGAAATCTCGGTCTCAGTCGCAGGTCATGGGTCTTGCAACAGGACAATGACCCAAAACACAGCTAAAAACACCCAAGAATGTTTCAGAGGACAACACTGGAGTATTCTAAAGTGGCCTTCTATGAACCCTGACCTTAATCCTGTTGAGCATCTTTGGAAGGAGCTGAAACATGCCGTCTGGAAAAGACACCCTTCAAACCTGAGACAACTGGAATAGTTTGCTCATGAGGAGTGCAAAAGTCTCATTGACAGTTACAGGAATCGTTTGATTGCAGTGATTGCCTCAAAAGTTTGTGCATCAACATATTAAGTTATGGGGTACCATCATTTTTGTCCAGGCCTGTCTCATGAGTTTATTTTTTTCAATAATTCTGTTGAAGCATGGTTCAAAAGCAACGTCTGACGTTCATTGGTTAAATTTCATAGAATTTTTATTTATTATTACTTTTTCCAGATTCAAGTTATTTCTGTGACCATTGTGAGTTTTGCTTTCATTGAACGAATGTTACCAACACTTTTGTCCACGTGTGTATCTGCAATCAGAAGGGCTGAAGAAGGCTGTAATGAAATTGAACGCTTATCCCCTGCTGACATGGACTTACATGGCTACAAGTCACTCCTGGATACACTTGAAGAACAGTCAACTGAAACAACAAAAGCTATTTCAGCTTGGGAGATTTGGGTAGCATGGGATGAGTTAAATGGACTGAAAAAAACAGGGTCCAAACTGTTCTGAAGACTGGAGATGAAATAAAGTCTAGAAAAGTCCAGTTTTATATCCCACGGACCAGTGGAACACTGACTGCTGGGCGAAGTTTAGTGCAACCACCAACAGTCCAGTCTGTAAAGATTAAAGCAACTCATCTACCCATCTTCAATGGTTGCGACAGATAATGTCAGAATCACTGCAAACACAAGGAAACCCACGTGGATCAGTTGAAGTTATGACAGCACAACTCATTTTAGGCGAGTATCCATTACCGATAATGCATTTTTGCAGAGTACGAGCATAAAACAAGTACAGCTCGTCATTATCCGTAATCATGATGAAGGAAAGTCCTCATTATGTATTCGTTCTTCACGCTCTGTGATTGGCCAGTCACACTCTCGAAACATAAACACAAATGAATAGCAACGTAACATCTCAGCTATCAGCAGTGCACTAAACACATTGAAATAGCATGCTAACAATATTAAGGCACACAACGCATACAATATCACGGTGCAAACAGCGTCTAGCATTGAATGAATGACAAATAACCAGGTTACTCACGTTTATAGACGCACACCGGCACTGAGGAGCTGCGATTCAGTGAGGGAAACATGAATTCCAACATGTACTGTGATGCCTTGAAGCAGCCATGATTCCGACTTTTGGAAAACTGGGACGCATGGTGGTTTTCCAACGTGATAACGAGCCCAAACACATATCAAAGCGCCTTGCTGAATATTGTCAAATTTGGACATGTTCACTGTCTCAGGTGTACTTACATGTGTTGCCATATTTAGACAATAAAGGCTGTCATTTTCACTGGATTGTAAATCTATATCGCTATATAAGCTGTACACTGACTACTCTAGTGGGGGGTGTACATCCTTTTCGGAGCTAATGTACAGGCGGGCAACTCGCAAACTGTCTGAAACTGGAACATGTCTGCACACGTGCTTGTCAGGATGTGCTTCAATGAATCCTTTCAAGCGCATGAATCATTGTCCACTTGTGTTTAACTGTGGACAAGCAAGTAAAAAATACCACAATAATTAACATGAATGCAGTAAGCCAAGTGTTTCATATTCCATCCCAGATGGGAACCATCCTTTTTTTGGTCATTTAAATTCATCACACACTTTTAACCCTGACCGCTAGTCATTGATAGGTGGCAAAAAAATATATATTGAGGCAAGATGTGCTGTTTTTTTTATGTATGAGTCTAAATATTACAAAATGTTTATATGTATAAAGCAATAACATGTGATAGATGATATGGTAGAGCATGCTTTTCATTGGACAGATAAACCGCCGTGGTCTTTAAAGCCCAGCTAAAAACTCAGGCATCATTCAAAATCAGTAAGACTCTCGCCTTCATAAACATAACATAAGCACCCAGAAAATTGCAGATCTCTATTCAAAAAACAGCTAAAAACTAAAAAAAATATAATCAAAAAAAGAGGAAAAAATTTGTGGGTGAGGAGCATTTTTATATTTTGAACATTGTAAAAAAAAGGTTCAACATTTCAAAACTTTCTTCTTTTTCACCTTCTTGCTGTTTTTTTCCTGTTTTTTTCTTTTTTGGAATGTGCCGAGGGTCAATGGAAAATGAGCTGAGGGCCGCACTTTGGACACCCCTGCCATAACGCTCCCTTTTCAGTATACGCTAGGTACCCGCTTTTCTCGGGGGTTGCGAAAATCTTTGAGTAATTGATATGGCTATAAAAATGTTTACTTTTATCCCCCTCAAAATCCTCCTGCTGGCTTGACGTTGACGTTCTCCGATTTTGGATCAACATCAGCACAGTACTGCTGTAATTATTAGATGACTTTATTACCTTATATTATCTTCAATATACCACATTTAAAGTATAAAATGTATAGATACTCACCACTAATGAATGATAATGTAAAATGGTCCATGAACAGATGCAATGGGAGCCATGGTGTACAAGTTATATGTTCCACTTTTGCATCTCAGAGCAACCATGGTGCGTTCAAGGACAAACGGTGTGAAATCTCAACGCTTGATGAAAAAACATTATCAGTGAAGCATAATGTGGCACATGTATGCTGTACATTTTACAAGCATCACACATTTATAAATGATTACAGACTGAGGAGGAATGAGATGCCTATTTCCGCAGAGAAGAAAAACATTTACCAAAAATCCACAAATTTGCAGTGAATGCGCGCAGTTTCACTGCATAGGAATGAAGTAAATTACAATTTCCCGAGTCTTGCTTAACACAATGAATATTTACTGTACATGTATGGCCTATAAAGCTCTTCTTTTGTTCTCTGTTGTTGATTCATAAGAAAAAGAGGACATGAGGACATAGTTTTAGCCTCATAGAGCCTCACGTACAGCAAATCCCAGTTTAACGATACGCCCCAAAGCTTAGCTAAACATTGTCTTTGCATTCTTTAATAGAAAAGAAAACCTGCAAAACCCACAGTCCTTAGAGAGAATATGACTAATATACTTTCGGCAATAAATTGTGTCTATGCCCACTCTTTATTTTTGTCTGGCAGTGTACAGTAGTGTGCATGTGCGTTAAACGGGTGAGGAAGAGGAAGACCTGTGTTTGTGTATGTTCTGTATCCATACGTGAGTCAAATAAACCAAGGACGGATTTGGAGCAAGTCGTAGCCAGAATGCGTGCTTGGAAGTATACATGGATGTGGAAGTAGATAAAGAAACAAATAAAAGCTACCAACGCATGCCACACACGGTGTAAGGTGGACAGTCGTAGTGTCACAGCGAGTGTCTGACAGTACCAAAGTAATTACAGACAGTCTCCTGCTGGTCACAGTTTAGTCTATAGTGGCCTTAAAGGAGACAGAGTGGGAGTAGCGAGTGCACAGAGAGCATGAGGAGGCGGTCAAGTGCATACATGGAAAGGAGTACAGTTCAGTTCTATGTTCCACTATATGGTTTGGACGGTTAAACTCTCAATGGACAGCAGTGAGATTAGCGCTACGTACCACTACCAAACCATTTTGTGCTATTGTCACTCGTATGCCAATGAACCTTAACACTGGTCTATGGGCCGCCCCTACTTTGCTTCATAGACACACTGAAAGCCAATCTCAAAAGCTGTGGAATTGACAAAGGAACCTGGGAGGATACAGCTGATGACAGGGAAAGGTGGAGGCATCAGATCCGCCATGGCATTGACACCATCGATTGGGCAAGAGTGGCATCCATCCGAGACAAGAGAGCCCACAGAAAATGTGGACCTTTCACCTCAAAACAGGACAAAATCCTGTGCAGTGTTTGTGGAAGACTGTTTTCCAGGAACAGGGCTGCACTCCCACATGAGGAGTCACGGCAAAAGGAAATAATTGCTTGTCTATTCATTCATCTTCAGCCGTCGAGAAACCCTAACTCTTAACCCTAACCCTTTACTTACAACTACTAAACCGTTTTGTGCTATTGTCACTGGTATGCCTACCCTCTAACAACCACTACCAAACCATTTTGTGCTATCGTCACTAGTATGTCAATGGTCCTAACCCCAACACTTAAACCTTAACTCTTAACCCTACCACTATACCTCAACTACCAAACCGTTTTTGTGCTATAGTCAGTAGTCTGCCAATGACCTTAGCCATAACCATAACCCTTAACCCCTCAAATATAACCCTAATCCTCTACCAACCACTACCAAACCAGTCTGTACTATTGTCAGTAGTCTGCCAATGACTAACTCTTAACCCTAACCTGAACCCTCTACCTACAACTACCAAACCATTGTGTGCTATTGTCACTAGTCTGCCAATGACCTTAGCCCTAACTTTAACCCTTAACTCCTCACCTTTAACCCTAATCCTCTACCTACCACTACCAAGCCAGTCTGTACTGTTGTCAGTAGTCTGCCAATGACCTTAGCCCTAACTTTAACCCTTAACTCCTCACCTTTAACCCTAATCCTCTACCTACCACTACCAAGCCAGTCTGTACTGTTGTCAGTAGTCTGCCAATGACCTTAGCCCTAACCATAAACCTTAACCCCTATCCCTTAACCATAACTACCGATACCAAACAGTATTGTAATACTGTCTTTCATATACCAGTGATCCTAACCCTAACCGCTAATCCTAACCCTTAACCCTAACCCAAGTGCCAAAAGCAGGACTGTTCAGGTCGGATATTTTGGAACCTTTTAAGTGTAAAAGTTGAAAAACGCATACTGGACCGAACCGCACTGTTTGGTGGAAATGGGGTCTTTTAGGTTCTGTTCAGCAAAAGATAAACTCTTTATCAAATGTTTGCTATTATTTGACGTTAATATGGAATACAATGCAATTTGAAAGCAGTGGCTGCCAAATCATGGTCGTTCCACCCTGCAATTGGAGTCTTTTACGTATGGTTTAAGTCCTTCTGGCCCACAAACACCACCCTCAATAAACTATTTCCAGTAGCAGCGGTTTGCAGCTTTTAAAGGTCTATTTTGCACTACCTGCACGAGGCTACGGTGCGGACCAAAGCAATATCGTAAAAAGTAGATTATCTTAAGCGTCTTAACAAATGGATACTTTCCATTTGATACACATCTCAGGTTAACAAAGTGTGTGTTAAGCTATTAAAGGTTACATTCTCCTCTACGTGAGTGCCATCTCTTGCGGTGTTGTAGAGCAGGCCCCATGCTGAAGTCTGCATATTCCGCTGGCTGCCTCGTCAACCCGAGAATACCCTAATGACTTCCTCACTCGTTCTCTCTCTCTCTTTCTCTGCTGAGCCACACTGAAGTCATCCACTTTTCCATGTAGCTTCAAGTTGGACGAGAAGGCTACAAGGAAGAGCATCAGGGGTAGGAAATGAGCAGAAAGGAAGCACACTAATGAGGTGCGCTGCAATGGCTTGAAACCTCCTGAGAGGATGGTGTGCTTTTAGGAGTGTCCTATGTGCACCCCATGTGCAGGATATGTATATATACCTGTCAGCATGTCACATGTATGCTCTACGGACATTTTCTTGTTTGATGTAGGTGCTTTTCTTCCGTCACACTATCCACAACGCAAATGTCATAAAGTACAGTGGAATCCATTTCTAAAAAATTAGAAGAAATAATAAGACAAAATAGTCACAATCACACATTTTGACTGTACTGGCATTTTTCAAGTAACATTCTCTAAGTTTCTACTTTAATGATTCATTACTTTTCAGTTTGCTGTGCATCGTGCAGTCCGCGACACATAAACGCTACCTGGCCGGGAATGCGAGGTTGTTTGAATTGCTTAGTGTTTGTCGCTACCTGGTGGTTAAACACAGACACACTGTTCAGTTGAAATTGAATCAAGCCACACATATTGATTGCTGTTTGACTGTTGGATATAGAATATTTATCATTGATTGGATGGTATTATGTATGTATTCAGTGAACACTTTTTTTCACTTCTTTTGTATGTGTCAACTGCTCTCTTACCGAAATGAATGTATTCATTTGGGCTTTTGTTTTCCTTCTGGGGTATTTTTATGAGCACAGCTGCCTGTAGTCTAAAGCTAGCAGGGATGGCAGTAGTCAGGACTTTTGATTTTCATCACATAACAAATGTATTGTTTAAAATGATTTTTTAAAAATGATTTAAAATACACTGACTACTATAAATTTTTTAAAAGGTGCATGGACCATGTATTGATTGAATTAATTAGCATTGTGTGAGTGGCGTGGATGCATCGGCTGGATGAGGTTTTAATTCCGTATTAAAAACAACAAAAACAATATAAATTGTTTTTACTAGAAAATTAGTGCAATTAAAATTTTGTAATAACTTGCGGTTCTTGGTGACGTTCACTGATTGAAAATTGTGTGACGTAATGGAGGATTGTCTTTAAAGAGTTTTTGTGGCCAAAACATGGGGTTCATATCCACAAAACTAAGTGCATATTAGTAGGAAAGTTAAAATGAAATTTAGAATGATGATGATTAGTGTGGTAATGTGAGACACACATTTCCTCCCCTCCAGGCAAGCTAAAATGACATAACAATACAATTTGCACATTTATTATTAGTTCAGTGTGCTTTCTTGCAACATAACTCATCAGAATGTGTTTAGGACAAAGGGTAGTGGAAATATAATTGGTCAATAAGCACATTTTTTTCTCAGTACTTGAAATCACTCCAAACAAAATCAGAATCAACTTCAATGCTTAAAATTTGTAATGTTGGAAAACTGTCCTCACAACAGTTCTGTTTGCTGCAATAGAAGGGTAGTGATCATTCACATGACAGAACCAGTAAGATTAGAACTGTCTTGGGCTCAGAACACTTGACCCAGCTATTACTAGTCTGGGATAGAATAGAGGGCCCTTACAGCCAGCTAAAACAGTCTGGGACTCAGAAGCATTGTGGCAAAATTAGTTCTAGTTAACCTACACAGACATGTGATCTCTTGCATACTCTAGCCTACCTGCACACTGTTTCGTTGTCCAGTTGTCAGGGACAGGGATATTGTTTTTGTCTGCACATTCACATGCCAGTTGGCGACACTTGAGTGGACTGAGACCATGAAGCTGGTCAGCTAGTTGTTTCACTGTGTCTATATTCCTATCCTTGAAGTCTCTTAAGGTCTTACTGTTCTCCCCGAATGTTATCAGCATGTAGGCTTTCCCACGAGGGCAAATAGCGTCCTGTACCAAGTCTACAGCAACATGAAAGGTGCTTTGAAGGCTGTTCCAGGTCCCCATTTTGAAAAAGCTAATGTCTCTTCTGTTGTTGTTGCTTAATTTATTGGAAGTAATGTTTGTTCTGTTCTTATTCATTTTCTTGTGTTTTTCTTTCTTTCTTTCTTGGGAGAATGAACAGAACAAGAATTTCATTGCATAGCAGAACCACCTGTTTTACGGTGCAAATGACAATAAAGCTCTTGAAAACTCTTTCCTGCCTTGACCTCAGTGGCTGCCTTCTCCATCTCCTCAAGGGATGCTTTGCCCCAGTTTGTCTTTTCTTGACATGATGGCTTCTGTAGAATGGTCATAAAAAATGTAACAAATGTTAAGTAATATTACCTTAAAATATGTTTCAGACTGAACTTAAGTTCTTTGAGACGCCTCTCACTTTACCCCAGCCACCTTTTTAGAAAAAAACACCCTTTCTAGCATTTCAGGCTAATCTGCAACTAGCATCAATCACTTTGTAGAGTTTTCTACAATGGTAGTTCATGAACATGGATGACATAAGTCGTTCAACCTGAATCAATTTGCTTTGACACAATCTTTGATTAAGTTGACAGGAAAACATTTTACTTTTACATGCAAAAAACATTTTTTGATCAAAAACATGCTTATCAAACCCCCATGAGGTTCTTTTCTTCATAGCCAAGGAAAAATGGAAGGGGCTTGAAAACATCATGGTCATATGACCACAAATGTGTTTCTTTGCCTAAATTTAGGGGGTGTCTCATATTACCCAATGTCTCACATTACCACACCTCTCAATACGATGTTAAAACAATTGAGGGACGTAAAAAGGATAATTTTTCAAGAGGTGACATTTTTAAAACATTTTTGTTGCTTATCTTTTTCAATTATTACGTTTTATGACGAGCTTCTGTGGCAATAGGGCTTCAGCTGCATTTGTTTTCACGCTTTCACGCTGCTAAAAACAATTAACAAAAATAAGTGTATATTTTAGGAGCGTAAAATTGAAATGAATGATTACGAAGATTCATGATTGTGATTACTATTTTAAATTGTTTGATATTTTGTAAAAACGTCACTTCTGGTTGCGCAAGAAACAAGACAAACTTACGGTTGCCCAACGTTCCTTCCGGTGCTTCGGTAGGTCGTATTTAAACAGCAGCGCCCCCCTGCGGTTGGGATGACCGTCCTTCCACCAGTGGTTACCGGTTAGCCTTCTTGAAGCTGTTGTCTGCGCCCCTCCCCTTTGACGATGATGATGATGCGTACCACTTTGGGACGTTACGAGGCCGTGCGTTGGTATATCGAAACTGAATTACCCTTACGTTTAGATTTAATCTTTGAGGATTTATGTTTGAGACTCACCGCCCGTGCATGACGAAGGTAACGTTGTAGACACATTTACATAACGTATTGGCGCCAATTGTGGATTGAAATAACCCGCTCATGTCGGTCCATAGAGAGTTCGGTGGTTCTCGGAAGGTCCGGAATGATCCACGACTACGCACGGGAGGAGCAGCACCGAGACGGGAGTAATCCATGTGGAGGAGTCCAAAGAGGAAGATGAAGAGCGCAATGGCTTTGACGAAAACAGCTTTATTCGTGTGTCTGCACTATGGTGAGTGTGTATACTCTTTTCTCCATCTGTCACACTCATTTGCATGATTGTGTGGCCACACTAATCACACTACGATGCACTTGTCATAGGATGCAGCAGCCATCTTATGCAAGGATGTTGATATTTCTTCTCTGCATCATGCAATGCCCATAGAGCATTGGTGTCCAAAGTGCGGCCCAAAATATAATTAAACAAGAAAACTTAAAAAAAACAATAACAGCAAAAAAGGAAAAAATCATCAGTAAAAAAGCATAAAGTCAAAATATGAAGAGAAAAACACTTATTTTAACAAGAAAAAAAGTTTCAATTTTACCAGGATAAACTTGTAATGTTATGAGGAAAAAATAATGCCATTATAGCAGCATAGAGTTGAAATGTTAAGGATTTTTATTAATTTTTTACAGTCATAATATTATGAGAAATAAACAAAACAAAGTTTTAATTTGGGGGAAATTAGTTTGAGGAAAAAGTTATAATATGGGAAAAACAATAATGAGGAAAAACAGTGAAGTTGAAACTAATAACAGAGTTTTTCACCTTTATCACAAAGATGAGATGTAGTTTTAAAAAAAATATACGTTAGCGGCGCTAACTAATTTATTTCATTCATTCTGATACATTTAGCGTAATCAGCGCATGCGCATCATTGCAATGACGGCAAACGGAGGCACACTGTAAGCGTCCCCACAGTCTCACACAGAGTCTAACGCTTACAGTTGTCACAAGACACCCCAAATAAATTGTGACCAAATAAACCGCTGTTTTAATAAATAATAATAATAATAATACAGCTCACTGTTTTTCTCTTTTCTGCTTGTCTTTGTGTATTCACGTCAGGGCTGTCCAGCTGTCCTTTGATAGTTATAATGAAAAAAAAAAAAATCATAACAAAAAAAATTATAAATACATTTAAAGACAAAACATTGTGTTTTCATTTGTTATTAGCATCAACATTTTAGCTTTTTATAGTTATATTATACCTTTTTGCTGGGTTTTATTTCTGCAATGAGCCACGTTCCACAGATGGCCCATGCGGATTTTACCAGGAAGGAGAGTGTGTGAGTGCTCTGCTTTCTTGGCTTTGTTGGTCAAGTGCTGGGTTGCATTGTGGAGGGATTTTTAAAGCTTTCAGACGTGCACTGTACGGCGGTACAAAGGTGGAGCTCTCCCACTCACCTGTTGGGCAGATAGTTCACCTTTGTTGATCGCTTGTATTTAATTACCGAGTAAATGCATGACACAAGAAACACTTGAATGCGCATCCTCACTTGGTAAATATACCGACCATGTCGCTAAATTGTCAACATGGATCTCTTCTATGTATGTGGTGTTTTATGAAGCAGATGATCGCCGGTGCTTGAAAGTTGACGCTTATCCAAATGCAGTGAGCGTCAGTAGAACCGCTTGGTGATTAAAGACAAATGGCACTTTTTTTTTTTATTTCATTATCCACAACCCTAATGTGTGACATGAACTCATGTTTTTGTCTTTGCTGTGCATTGTAAAGATATAAAAACAGCGAAAAAAGAGGCAGTTCATTAATGCACGTAATGGGACACACCTATTTCACCTAGAAAGCCTGCGATTAAAACACCTCCAAAAACCTCCATCAACGTTTTATGGTTTTATATACACACTGTAACCATTTAGTAAGTTACATTCATGGTAACATGTAAAACTTACAGTATTTTGCTGTATTTTGGTCATTTTAAGCATTACCAGAACTTGGCTGTTGGTTGCCCGGTTCTCGCGATACGGCTTTTCTCCAGGCGAGACATCTCATCACGTTTTAATCTGCTATTACTGGCGCTGTTTTATAACTTTGTTTTGACCTGAACACATCAGAAGCAGTGCAATTCCAACACTTACTGTATATGTAAAGTTGTCAATGCCAGTTGACAGCCCTAATATATACTTCTTAGCATAGCTTTACAAAATATCAAAGTGGCCGTTGCATCTTTTCATTTTAATGCAATACCTTTAGAGCTACATTTGCCTCATCTTGGTGGGTAAAGGACACTTTCTGTGCATAATGCAATACCTGTAAGCTATGTTTGACTCATCTTGTTGGATAAAGGACACATTTTGAATAATGCAATACCCATAGAGCAACATCTGGCTCATCTTGGTGGATAAAGGACACTTTATGTGCACAATGCAATACTTGTAAATCGATGTTTGACTCATCTTGTTGGATAAAGGACACCGTGTGCATAATTCAGCACCTGTAGAGCTACATTTGGCTCATCTTGTGGATAAAGAACACAGTGTACATAATTCAGTACCTGTAGAGCTACATTTGGCTCATCTTGTGGATAAAGGACACATTCTGGCCTTCATTTATATCACAAACGAGATCGTCCTTGCTGTTGAACGTAACTTTATTGTCCATCAGTGGCTGGGCATTCTTTTTGCAGTTGCATTTTCATGGTTTTTAAGCTGTTGAATCTTTGATAAGGTGCATTAAATGTTTAAAATTGCAAAGCTTTTGTGCACACATGATAGCTGGTGCTTTGAAAGTGGCTTTTTGGGTCCTGCAGGTTGTGGGAATTCTTTTAAAAAAATGGTATTTAGATATAAAAGTGTGTAAAAAGTGCTAAGTTACTAGCAAATGCTGTCAAAAAATGAGTACTGCTCCTGAACCGCTGCACACAAATTGAGTAACTGTGCAAAAACATGCACCACAAAGTGTTGTTTGTGCTACTATTTTTCTGACAGATACACCACACGGTGGGAGTCTTGTTAACCCCCAAAGTTTGACCCCCATAAGTCAGATTGACTTACGTTTAGCCGAAGCACCAACAAATTTGATACACACCTTAAGGGGACTGATAAGCACATCTGTGTAAAATGTTAGCACGATTGGTTGAAAAACATGGCTGCCAGCAAGCAAAATGTTGTGTGCATGGGCGGGGCTTAGCTACTAATTAGTCATTGACCATTTGTCTAATTATTATAAAGCCTAAAAGTATATACCGTATGTATCACATGCCCCCCATAGCGTGCTAATGTTTTGGCATGACTGTACATAAATAACTAAGAGTTGAAACATAACCAAATATGGCAAACACTTGTACTTAAAACACTATCAATTCCTCTGTGGTGCCAAAGCATAGTTCCTATTAAGTAGCAGTAGTGTGCTAAAATAGCTTGACTATTTTGTTGGCGTATTTCACAATACCTGGGGAAAAAAGTGCCTAAATGTAACCTTTGTATAGGCCTGTGAACCATGAGCTTTGACCCCAAACAGGATGACTGTGATGTAAAGCTAATTCTTGCCCCTGCTTTGACATTTTTCAGTGAATACTTGTGTTTTTAGGCCCGGCCCCTCATTCAGGTTATCACATGTGCTGTATTATGAATGATAAGAAGCGCTAACGACGACGATGAGGTTGCATCTTGGCCTACCAATTGAATCCAGACACACAAAGCTGCGTTGTCCCTATCAGTCCCAGCGCCATGTTAATTAGGTCTTGATCCGCTTAAGCCTCCCGCTGAGTCGTCCACCATGTCATTATCCATGGGCGTGTCACTGCGAGGCTCCAACACACACACACACACTTCCAGTATATCTGGTTTGTTCAGGTAGTAGTAGTAATCCATTTTAGGTAAGGGTTAGAGGGAGTCATCCAGCGATGGTGTATTTAGTCCTCCACTTTCGCTTGCAGATTAAACGCCCCAGGCTGGACTCCAAAAACATTAAAAATGTGAGTCCCTCTTAACACAATCATTGCTGTGGCCAAAAACGTGCCGCAAACATGAGAGCCTTAACTGCCAAGTCTAATTTTTATCAGCAAATGACTACCAGAGAGAATTAAAGGTCTCAAATTATGGTATTTTTTAACAATTGAATAAATGTCAGAGGTCTCACAATAATGTATTGGAAGTGTGTTGTCCAAATTTTAAGCCTTTTTAGCAAAGCCTTTTTTTTTTCACAGGAAGCATGTTTTTTTATTTAGGATTTCATGAAAAGTGGAGCAAACAAGTGAGGGAGATGTTGGATTTTTCTCGTATTTGGTGCTCCTGTATGGTTCTGGTGGGGTCATAGTCTAATTTGCATGACTGGCCAAGACGCAAAACTCATGTTTTTGTGTGTGCGTGGACAGGTACAAAGGAACTTTTCGGTTTGTGTTGTGCGTGCACCTTATAACATACACAGACGATTAAAAAAAACATTCCTTGGCTCCATGTAAGTGTGCGTTGACTTTAAAGATAACGTACACGGCACTGTACATCTAATATCTCACAATAGTGTAGCGTCAAGAGGAGTTGACGCTGGGCTACCCAGCATGCCTTGCGGACATTTTGTAAAACACAGTTACGTGTTTGTTGTTAGCGCTTAGCCGTTGTTACCCACAAGAATGACAGTTCATTGTTGTGTGTTAACTTATCTGTAGGCCTGTCACGATAATCAACAAATCAATTAACCGCATGATAATAAAAACAAACTCAATAATTTTGCCGACCCTGATAAATTGACATGCGCATGCGTGTTTGTTGGCGCTAGCGAGGCGCTAGCGAGTGCACACACTTGAGTGCTGCAAGGGAGTGTCGTGAGGAGTAAAAGCAAGCAAAACGCAAATGGCTGATTCTCCTGAATGGGGTACCAGCGACAGTGCAGTTACTTCAAGGGTCACGACGCACAGACTACAGTGATTTGAGGCCATAGCCATGTGAAAATACACTGCAAACATATTTAATGAACAGAGGAAAACTTTCCAGGTCATTTCTTTGTTTTTTTGTCAATATTCAGACAATAACAAAAGTAACACTTATTCAAAATCAGAAATGTTATGATTGAAAGTGATTTTTATTTAAGTGCAATTTTAGCTAAAAGAGACAGTGTCCGTTTTATTTTCATTGGGGTGTTTTTGGCTTTTTGTTTGTTTATTTTATTATGTTGTTTGTTTATTTTATTTAAAAACTCTTAACATCACAATGTTAAATGCTTTTGAGAAATTAAAGTTTATTGCTTTTAATGCAGTGTACTTGCATTATTATGCCATATATTATCATTCATTAAAAAATGGTCTCAAAATAATGTTGACAATAATATCGATTATCGACAATAATTTGTAGTCCAATTACCATCCAGCAACATTTGTTACTGTGACAGGCCTACTTACCTGTTACACGTTGTGCCGCCGCTGGACTGCCCAGCATGCCTTGCGGTGCTGGTGTGTTACCCAGCATGCCTTGCGGACACTTTGTAAAACACAGTTAAAGTTTGTTGTTAGCGCTTAGTCGTTACTTAGTCGTTACCCACAAAGAATGGTAGTTCATTGTTGTTGTGTGTTAACTTACCTGTTATGTTTTGTGCTGTTAAATCTACAAAAAAAACCCAGCAAATCTTTTAAATAGTCCAAATGTATCCCCCGCCACACTGTTAAGTATTTGTTAATTGCAATCATGGAGCAGTCGATGAGGGAAATGCCTAATTGCAACATAACAACACATCAATATGATTGCATTTGAAAAGTGTTAATATTTAATGAATTGTTATGGAGTAGTAGTGGTGGCTGTCGGTGCTGTCATCCCATATTTCCCCCTCAGCTATTAAATGTATTGATTCTCATGTCATTGATCGCAGAGAGAGTGCTAAGCCTGCAGCAAGGCACCAATTGCTGTCTTTTCATGCTTTTATTGTCTTATGACCACAGTGTTCCAGCACGCCGCCTGCCGCGAGGTAACCCTTCCCAAGGGACCCTTGTACCGTGTGGCCGGCTTCAACCTCTCCCTGCCCTGCTCCGTCTCCGGCTATGAAGGCCCGTCCATGCAAGACTTCGAGTGGTCCCTGTTCAGGGACGACTCTGGTGGAAGGAAGATAGGAGTGGTGGCCACCAATGACAACAGCTTCCCCTACGCCCAATTCCAATCCCGCGTGACAAGTGGGGAGGTGAGGGTGGACCGGGACTCGGGGGACAAAGTGCGGCTGGTGGTCCAGAAACTGCGCACGGAAGACCAGGGGGAATATGAGTGTTACACGCCCAGCACGGACAGCAAATACCTGGGTAGCTACGCTGGATCTTCTGTGGTTAAAGGTGAGATGATACGCTCATTGGACAACTGTTTCCTGGAGCTTGTCAGGTTAGGTTGATAACCTTAAATCAAAGAGGAATAGCATCACACTACCACTCAGTCTAAATAATAATCAATACTTCCATCTTAGCACCAACAACAGTTGTTACGTAACAGTGGTCTCACTAGTTCCAATCATTTCAGTCAATCGAGTCACATAACATGTTGTGGCATGCGTAGTCATATTAGTATCAGGGTTAAATCATCATCATCATATCATATTTTGAAATTGAATTATTGTCATAAGATTTCCTTTACCTTTGATGACATTACGTTTGACAGCATACTTTCCCTTTCATTAATTTTCCATGCCTCTGAATCCTCACCAGGGTCGCACGCTGGAGCTCAGCCGACCCCGGGCAAGAGTCGGGGCACACCCAGACTGGTCGCCAGCCAATCACCGGGCACATTTCACACAATCATTCACACTTACATTCATACCAATTAACCTAACATGCATGTTTTTGGAATGTGGGAGGAAGTCCGGAGAAAACCCACGCACGTACGGGGGGGAGAACATGCAAACTCCACACAGAGATGTCCAACAGAGATTCAAACCCATATCTTCCAGACCTTCTGTCTGTGTGGCCAACATGCTAACCACTTGGCCACCGTGCGGGCGCATATTTTTCCATTTGTAGTCCATAGTTCATTTTTATATCGATTTTTAAACATCTTACAATCCCCAGCTTTGTTCCTTAAAGTAGCCTAAAATGGCAAAGGTGCACGAAAACTGAAATACCTGTTCCTAACGACCAGGAATTTGCTGTTGGAAACCACTGAAAATATCTTTTTTCATTCCTACATACTTGTATCTTCAAATAAACATACACAATCCTTTCCACTTTGGACGACAGGCCTTCTATTTTTCATTGTTATATTTGGCTACGAGATGGCACTACTTTTTGCCCACTCACAACATGCAGCACATTTCAGACCTTTTACTGTTTGCTACGGGGTTCCCCCCCCCCCCCCCCCCCCCCATTAAAAAAAAACAAACAAACACAAAATAGATTTATGAAAACATACTGTTCAAATTATAAAATTCTAATTAATATTTGATATGTATATTTCAGGCAGATGGAGCTTTAAAGACATTTTTAAAGACATGTTTAAAGTGAAAATAATGATATATATATATATATATATATATATATATATATATATATATATATATATATATATATATATATTAGCAGTTTGGAGAAGTGGACATTTTTGGGCCTGAGGACCACAAGTGTTGAGTGTTTTTTTTAAATATAAGGCTGCTGATAAAATAATGTTGCTGCCAATCATTGACCCAATTCAGGCTTAGTAATAATAAATACTGCTTGAAATGCATTTTATTTATATGGAAAATGTTTTTAGGTTATGTAAATATACTGGCCTTAATATGGTAAAAATATATATATATATTTAATACAGGTATGTCTGATATCTGATATCTATCTGTGTGATATTTCAGGCTGAAGTAATTTTTAAAGATTGAATCATTTAGAATGGTGAAAATATTTTTACAGCAGCTGATATTTTTGCCGCTAGGACCTCGAGTGTTGAGTTTTTCGACGTCCTATTTTAAAAAGTATTCATATGTTACTATATTTACAGCAGTTTTTGGGAAGCTGACATTTTACCAGAGTTAATTTAAAGGCCCTCTTAAGGGTTAAAATGTTCTTGTGTTTGTAGTGGGCATTGCACAAGTTACAAACAATATTACAAACAGCTGCCAGAGCACAATGAGCACAATGGATACAGCTGGATACAGCTCTTGTATGGAGAGATTAGCTGTACCTAAAGTAGTGGCCTCAGTTGAAGGTTGAATCAGGAGGTCAACATTCTCCTGCACAACCCTGACGGGTGACATTTTTCACTGACACACACACGCACACACACTGTGTGTTATTTGGCCTCATTATCAGTTCTTATTCACTGGTACATTCCACGTGAGAATGACAATGGCTCTGTCCATCTGTAAGGTGAAGCAGGAAGTAGTTCAGGCAATGTTTTCAGTAGTTTTATTAAAACTTGTAATCGTCACACAAGCACTGTGTGTTTACAATGAAACAAAAGCCACACGGATGCTGTTTCATTGTAATCAACCTGTGTACTTGCTCACTTGAACTTGACCGTAAACTTCAGCAGCCGATACAGTAACCATTACCATTACCACACTGGCCTGGCTCACTTTCAGTTACAGTTATGTGTCTGTTCCTGTTCCCCATGCAACGTGTGTTAACTAGGAACCCAAACATTCGAATCCAATTGTAACAGACGCTACTTTCCTACTAGCAAAGTTGTGGCACTTGGAACTTTTTTTTGCAGCTGCCCTAAATTTAAAAAAAAGAAAAAAAGAACAGATTCTTCTAATACTCAGAAATACGCAGTGTGCTTGAAAGCTTCATCAGAGGAAGGAGACATGATACGAGGTGTTCGTGATTCTGTGTGTGTTCTATGAACAGATAAACCACACACACACACACACACATAATATAGATGATTAAAGGATTCCCTGGCCAGAATCTGTCTAGAGTGTCCCAACTCTAAAAGAACCACTATCCATTCTTTACAGACCTGTTGGGCAGACTGTTGGCCTGCATGATAACTGAGATATTTTTGGCAATCATTTTAGTTGAAGACCAAATCAGACCCGGGTGTTCAAAAACTGAGGTACCACTGAACATGCACAATCAACAAAATATTGTCAAATGAGTACTCATAAAAAGATACATTTTATTGATGGGAAAGTCCCATAATCCGTCTGTTCACACGTCTTTTGCTTATGAACAGTTTTTGTATGTCCTCATTTTACGCTTGTAGCCTCGATTTACGTTGACATGCCAGTCAAAAGTTTGGAGCCACTAAATTGTTGTGATAAGAAAGTCCATGTTTGTCATCCTGCAGTAATCCGTGACACACTCCAGATCAGCTACTCCCGCTCCCTCACAAACCAGCCCATACCGGAGGGCGCAGAATTGACTCTGACGTGCTCGGCCAGCATCGGCTCAGAGCAGCTCACCCACCTGTCCGTCACCTTTGGGAAGCGAGGTGGCCAAGCGGGCTCGGGCGGCGACAGCGTGGAGATCATCTCCATTGACAAGATGTTGGCCGTGGTGCCGGGACGCGCCCACAGGAAGCGCTACGACGACGGAGATATCACGCTGGAGAAGCGCAACGGGGATGGCGGCCAGGGCGTCTACGTGATGAAGATGAGAGCGCTGCAGCCCAACGACACCGGGTCTTACTACTGTGAGGCCGCACAGTGGATCCGGGACCCGGATCGCACCTGGCAGAAGATTGCACACAGGACGCTGGACATTGGCAGCCTGACTGTCAAACGACTCTGTGAGTACCATTGCATCCTTTTACTTCATAGCACACTCGTCTTTTCAACCCTTGAAATGAAATATCCTCAATGACAAAAAGGTCAGCTTCACAAAAACTGATGTAAAATATATATTTTTACTATAAACGAGTCAAGCTTTCAGAATTACTAGAAATATACATATCAAATATTAATTGCTTTGGTTTTTAACTTTTTTAAAATTGAAAGATAAAATAAAAATGATTTCCATAAAATACATTTTAAGGAATATTTGCTTCTTCTTCTTGTTATTATTATTATTAATATTTGGCCCAGACGTCAGTGATTTTCATACATTATTTTTTATTTGAGTCACATTTTTAAAAAAGGGACCTTGAAAAAGACACACTGGAGATCCTCACGTCAAAAAATGTCAGCTTCGCAAAACTACTGTAGAAATATTTGTTCCACTTTACATGATGGCTTCTACCTAAGATTTGTAGACTAAAAATAGTATATTTTGGGGATTTTAACCCTTCAGCTTTCCCCCCCACTTTATACAAGTCCATTTTTAAAGCTGCATTTTCCTGAAAGATACGGTTGAAACAGAAGCTTACATACACTGTAAAAAAAAAAAAAAAAAAAACACAAACATTTTTTTCTCACTTTCTGAAATGAAATCAGACTAAACTTTTCTTGTTTCAGGTCAGTTAGGATTACCAAAATTATTTCTATTTACTCAATGCTGCAATTCTATGAGAGAGAGTATTTCAAAGTTGTTTTGGATTTTCTTCAAAGTGAAAAGTGGACAGACATTTCCTTAGTATTTGGTATCTTAGCTGTTCAAGTGTATGACTTGGGTGAAGTGTTTATTTTGGGTATCCTTCCACAAGCTTCTCACAATAAATTGCTGAAGTTCTGGCCCATTCTTCCTGACAGAACTGGATTACAGTCAGGTTTGGAGGCCAACTTCCTCGCGCATGTCTTTTCTGCCCCCAATTTTTCTGTGGGATCGAGAGCAGGGCTTTGTAGTCCTTAGGACACTTTTGACTATTTTGGTGATATGAATCGTCCATCTGCGCCCAAGCTTCAACTTCCTGGCTGATGGCTTGAGATGCTGCTTCAGTATTTCCACATAATGTTCTTTTTCTGCCATCTATCTTATCAAATGCATCAGTTCCTCCTTCAGCAAAACAGCTCTGCAACATGATCTTGTCACGCCCATACATTTAGTGTGCTCTTTTTTTCTTCCAAATGTAACGATGGTCATTGTGGCCAAACAGTTCTAGTTTAGTTTCATCAGAGCACAGGACATACCTCCAAAAATGAGTCTTTGTCCCTGTGTACAAGTACAGTATGTTTGCCAACTGTAATCGTGTCTTTTATGTTACTTTGAATTAGGGATGTCCATTTCCGCTATGATTGATGATGATGATTGATGATGATTCTAGTCCTACCCTAAAAGTATTTTGCACGGCCATTTTTTCCAATGACATCTTCAATTGGATGGACTTTGATTGGATCTTTTAATGGATTCGGGACCTGACTCACAGAGGTTACAAAAGCCAAACAACATTCATTCAACAACAAAAAGTAAATTCAGCAATACTTTGGTTGCATTCTTTTTATTGCTTTGAAGAGCTATTTTCAATTCCATATTCCATATTCAATTCCACAAATTCATGTTTGTAACAAAAGCTTATTAGTAAAAAAAAAGAAAAGATCTGATCGAATCGGCAAGACTATAAAAGAATTCAGATCGGATCGGAAGCCAAAAAATGTGGATCAGGACATCCCTACTTTGAATGGTTTCTTCTTGGCAGAATGGCCTTTTAGTCCTTGTCAGTACAAGACTGGTTAATGGCACACACCTACCAGCTTCAGTCATCATCTTCACAAGGTTGTTAGCTATGGGCCTGGGCTTGATTTGCTCATTTCAGACCAAAATATGTTCATCTGTGGGACACAGAACCTATCCTCTTCCTGAACGGTATGATGACTGGACATTCCCATGTTGTTTATGCTTATGCTTTATGTATCTGGAAACTGCACCCAAGGTTGAAGCAGACTCGTGGAGTTCCACAGTTCTTTTCCTGATATTTTGGCTGATTTCTTCAGATTTTCCCATACTGTCAAACAAGGAAACTGTGTTTGAGGTGTGGCCTTAAAATACACGCAGAGATGCGCCTGCAACTAACTCCATCGGAAGCTTCCACAGTCATGTCATCCTCATGTGGGCTTTCCCACATTGTTTAAAGTCATAGTCATCTTTGTGTATGTAAACTTTTGACTTGGAAGAAAGTAAAAAAAAAAAACAACCAACCTCTCTCTCATAATTGCGGCATTTAGTAAATAGAGCTAATTTTGGTAATCCTTGCTGACTTAAAACAGGAAAGGTTTAGTCTTATTTGATTTCAGATAGTGAGAAAAAATGTTGGTGTGTTTTTAGGTAGTGTATGTAAACTTGTGGTTTCAACTATATGAAATAGGATTTGAAGGCATAATGTTTACTTAACTACATTGTTTTTTTTAAATTGTGTAAAAAACACAAAAATAGTAAAATAATATACTCACTTTTTAAAATTTTTTTTTACATACACATCTAGTCCAACATCAGTGAGACGTCCACTTATCATTTCAGTATCAAGGCACCCTTGCAGAAAACAGTAAAAGTTGTGAAATTTTGGCTACATGCTTTGGATTGGAAAAAAGTATCGCCATCTGGTGGCCACATTTAATAATTAATCAGTAGTCCAAATTGGATTGCATTAGTTTTTAAGCTAAATATGAGACCAAAAATGTCATTTTCAATGATTTTAAATGGGACGTGTCACTTTTTGTGCAGCTTGAAGGAACATAAATGACTAGTGTAAAATGTGTTATAATATGTGTCCTCTGACAAATTCAACCACTAGCCATTCAACACAGCCAAAATGGCTTGGAAATGAAAATGGAAACTGATCTTGACTTGCAGTGTTTTAAAAACATGTTCAGTCAGTGGGCGGCCTGTGTGTGTGTGTAGCTGCTGGCTACATTGGACTCTTTCCAAGCAGAGTTGAGTTTGTGTTGCTGGGGTCTTAACCCAGCGTCTGGCCTGCTAAGCAGTTTGCTTGATTGGCAGGAGGCTTTGCTCCTTCAGCTCTTTGCCCACCTTAGCCCATATTGGCTTGTTGGGCATCACATTGCCTGACAAATTCCATGCTCAGCTCTCTTGTTGTTGACGATCTATCTGAATGCGCTTGCACCACATTTGGATGTGTGCCTGTGTGCCTTGCAGCCATTCATGCTTTCGTGCCATTTCACTGACTTCAATATGCTTTTCATTCACGTATTGGCACTTTGTGGAGCAAACACACTTCTGCTTTCCTTTGAAGTCCTGCAGCCAAACCACTAGAAAGAGAAACACTGATGTGTCTGATCTGTAACCCTACAGGCTGGACTACTGTAACGGCCTTCTCACCGGGCTCTCTAAACAAGCTGTAAAATAGCTGCAGCACATCCAGAATGCTGCTGCTCGAGTCCTGACTAGAACCAGGAAATATGACCATATTAGTCCAGTACTCAGGTCTGTGCACTGGCTTCCTGTCGCTCAAAGAATAGACTTTAAAACAGCTCCGCTTGTGTACAAGTCCTTTCATGGTCTAGCACCAAAGTACATCTCTGACATGTTAGAGCCACATAAACCACCTCAGGGAGTGGTCTCCTACGGGTGCCCAGAGTCAGGACTAAACACGGTGAGGCTCTGCTTCAGTTTTATGCTGCCAAAATCGGGAACAGTCTTCTAGAAGATGTGCGACAATCTTCGACTTTGTCAATATTCAAATCCAGGCTCAACACGCTTCTATTCTGTGCATATGACAACTGAAAGTATTTTATTTGCACTCTTCTTTATTTTTTTTGTTTTATGGAATGATTCATGAAATTTTATGTAATGATTTTTAAATGATTTTATGTTTTATTGAATGATTTTGTGAAGTGATTTTACCCTTCTTTTCTGTAAAGCTCTTTGAATTACCTTGTGTATCAATTGTGCTCTACTAACTTGCCTTCCGCTTTTCAATGTTGTTGCTTCTTATTTAGTAGTGGTGTCAAGTCTACATCCTCTTTTCTAGGTTCCTATTTACTAGATTTAGGTCCTGTACCGTAGTTGTAGGAAAATGGGTTGAATGGGGGAGAAACAATGCGGGTATTATGTGAGGATGCTCACTGACAAGCACCTCTCTATGGTGGAACAATAGTTTGTTTGAAAAGATAATGCACCTTTTATTAGTGGTGATGGTGGAGACTTTTAGTGGGGACAGCAGAACGCCAATCAAAACTGAGCATTATTATTTTTGGCATTTTTTAATACATCCATTTCATTGTTGTTTTAAATAAATAAATACATGTATAACTCACGAGACGAGACGGTGCACAAGTTTTGGTCCACGAGAACGAGACGCGATTTTAACATTAATTTTAAGAAAAGTACAATGAAATGAAATAACGTTTTTATTTAATCGAGTCACAAACCTTGTGAAATGTTTGTTCTGCTAAACGATATTATTGTCAACATTTTTTCAGACCAAATAAAACACTGTTATGATAATATATGATAATAATAATGGCAATATATTATAATAATGCACTCTCACTGCTGTGAAGTTGTGTGTGTGACACGTATTTTCTCACTGACCGTTCATACTGTAACGTTTGCAGCTTTTCCTGAAGTGCTGGCTTTTAAACCGCATCAAAGAGCAGCATTTCTTTTGCGATGGATTTTTGTGAACACACACCATTTTGCGCTATTCCGTTTGTATGTACTGTGTTTACTTCTGTTTGTATTTACTTTGCCGACCAAACGTCTCAGTGAGTGTTGACTGTCAGAATGAAGGCTCTGAATCTCGGTGTGTACCGGTAGTTTTTTCCCCCCAGATTGGAAAACTTGGTCGGGCGGGTGGATATGTTGGAGGTGGGCAAGTTCGTTTGGTTGCCTTTTATGTTACTTCCGCTTTTCAACTAAATTTGGAATACTGGCTCATTGGTGTTGGTGGACTGACCTTGCTCATTAATATTAATATTATCACATGGGAGCTCTGGCATTTGACTTTGCAGGCATCTTTTTGCCTCCTAACTTCTACGTTTACTTGCATTGCTCACGAGGCTCCACTGTGTGTATGTTGGCGGCTATGATTAATTCATTTATTTATTATTGTGAGATAGTTTTTGTTGGAACGAGAAACCTCGTCACGTTTTAATCTCGTGAGATTTCATATTTGACATATATTATTTCGTTAGTGTATATTTTTTTATGTAGCTGTGTTTAATTATTTTTATTGTTCCATATATAAATACATAAATAGATTAATAATTAATATGCAGTATATGTTATTTATATTGTTTTTTTTACAGCTATTATATGAGTTTTATTTGATTTTAACATAAGTATTGATAATTATGATTCCATATATAAATACATACATTGCAATAGTTTTTGACGAATAATAGGCCCGAGTCAACCACGAAACAGTGATCATTTATTAATTTTGGAAAGCCCGCAATAGTGAGGGAGCAATGTTCGAACCACAACGTAGCGAGAGACGACTGTAGTGATAGTTGTTGTTTTCTGTACGGCCATTGTTTTATTTTAAATATAAAAACATATTATCAACGCGACCCTAGTGAGGACAAGCGACAAAAAAAATGGATGGATGGATGGATGTTATTTGATTTATTTTTAATATAGCTATTTTCAAATATATGATAGTTATTTTATTTATTCATGTATACATACTTCAATAGATATATGGTATATGTATTTAATATAGAGGAAATATTACTTGTTTTTTATACAGCTTTTTAAAATATAAATACATCGATGCCCTGAGAATGTACAGTATATTCATTAGTTATTCAATTTCTTTTTACGATAGTTATTTTTCATTATTTTAAATAAATATGTACATCCATTGTATACATATTTAATATATTATTTGATTATATAAAATTTTATATAGAATATAAAATTAATTGCATACATATTTAATATATATTCAATTTTTTACTATATTTAATGATTTTTTTTAAATAAAAATAAATACGTTATACATATTTGAAATATAGTGCCCTGCAATTGGCTGACGGCCAGTCCAGGGTGTACTCCGCCAGCTGGGATAGGCTCCAGCATACCTGCGACCCAAGTGAGGATAAGCAGCATAGGAAATGGATGCATGGAAATCTATGATTTATTCGAGTATTTTTAATGAGCTATATTAAGCTGAATTTGATCATTGAGTCGTTTTTCGGGGGGGGGGGGGGGGGGGGGGGGGGGGGTATGGTGGTACCGACAACACAAGTATTTTCAAAAAGGTTGATTTTGAGAAGCTGACATTTTGTTGAAATACTTCACGTATTGGCAAGTAATGACAGACGTATTATAAAGAGTTAAGAAACGTGCTGACTCACATTCTCTTTGTCGGCAGCTGAGTCTCTGAGCGTGGAGTCGTCGCCCAGAGGTGAGGTGACCCTGCAGGTGGGTTCACCTGTGCTCCTGAGCTGCCAGCTCAACGGGATGCCCTTGGACGTGGACTCAGGCCTGCTGGTTCAGTGGATGAAGAGGGGCTCGGCAGGGGGTGCGGAGGTCAGGTTTTGAGACGTGATACATGTTGAGAAGATGTGGAGAAGAAGTAGCACGTCTGCTTGTTCCTTTGAAGGAGGAAGTAGCCCGGATGAGCCCAGACGGAGTCGTGAGCTGGGGCGACGACCTCAGCCGAGCCAGCGGAGGCTCCATGGAGAAAGCGGCGCAGGGGAAATACTCCCTCAAGTTGTTCTCCGCCCGTCCCTCCGACTCGGGTGTGTATTGCTGTGTGGTGAGCGTGTACGCCGGGAGGAGGAGTCCTGCTCCTTCTACTGCTGCCACGCTCACCCGGAGGTCTGAGGAGGTCATGGTCAATCTGAAGAGCAAAGGTGAGAAGTGTGTTGCTTGTTCAAATTAGCTGACTCAACAGCGCCTCTGCTGGTTACATCCCCGTGTTGCACTCCATCCATAAGGTGTTCCTTCCACTCTGTAGATGTTCTGGTCTCCACCGTGGCTCAGCTCCCCCGAGGCCCGCTGCTCAGGCGAGGAAGCACCATCACCCTCATCTGCAACGTCACCGTGACGACCACAGGCCCCGCCCAGGCTCAGGTGCAGTGGCGGCGATGGCCCCTCCCTGAACTGCTGAACATCAGGAAGGATGACGCCGGCCCGACAGAAGCCCCCGTGGAGGTGACCCCCAAGGTGGTAGCCGCCCTCATGTACGATGGCGTGGTCAGGGTCTACAATGGCAGCAGCGAGGTCAGCGTGGACCGTCTGTCTGCTGTCAGCTACCGCCTGAGGGTCCACGCAGCCTCCGACGAGGACCAGGGCATGTACGCCTGCCATGCCGAGGCCTGGAGCCAGGACCCCCACGGAGGGTGGTACAACACCGGTGTCAGGGCCGAGTCCAACGCTGTCACCGTCTACTTGTACGCTCGAGGTAACGCTCTCACCTTACATCTACAACTGCACAGTGTAAGTCACATCATCAAACCTCAACATTTTTGCAGCATATTCCTAAAAACAGCACAGAACGTCTGCAACATAGAGGATCATTGACGAGCGTTTTTGCTGTGGACTCCTAAAAAACAGGAGAAAGCTCCTGTCATATATGCAGAGGATCTTTGACTAGCGTTTTAGCAGTCGATCCTTAAAAACAGCAGAGTGCTCTTGTTGTATACAAGATGTTTGACAAGCATTTTGAAGTCGATTCCTAAGAACAGCAGAGCACTCCTCTCATGTAAAGAATTTGTTAATGTTACATTGAAGAGACATAATGTTATATCCCATTAACTCAACAGTGCATAGTCAACCATGTGTGTAGGTACATTCATCATAACATGTAATACTTGTATTTTATGGATTTTGTCGTATTTTGGTCCTTTTGAGCATTACTGAAACTTCCTTCCTGGGCGCATTGATTCCACACAGCAACATAGAAACCACCGCTGTTGGCGCTTATTGGAGTTTTTTTCAGAAGGCTTTGTAGGCGGAATAAGTGTTTCCCTTTATGTCCATTCTTAGCTCCATCTTTTTTTATCTGTTTTTATATCTTTAGAATGCACAGAAAAGAGAAAGAAATGTGTTCATGTATCACATAAGGATTGTGGATGATGGGCAAAATTCCAAAAAAGTGCAGTTTTCCTTTAACAACAGGCGAGCGCTACAGTCGTACAGAGCAGTGGAGCAGTGGTTCTCAACTGGTTTGGCTGCGGGACCCACCATCACCCTTCGATTACAAGTGGCGGTCTAAATTGCGGGACATTTTTCAACTGCAGCTTTTTAAATATCTTACATTTAAAAGGCATGGTTGCCAGAATTACACGGCTGCCCAAAGGGCGCTAACTTTTTAGCGTGTCGCAAGCATTACATCCCGCACTCTTCCTGCTCAGCAACAATGCACTTTTATCCACAATTTCAAAAATGATTTGAACAAGAAGCGTCTAAAGGTTGTTTTTTAGCACATAACAGCATCTGGACTTGGACCTGGATGAGAGGCGAAACATTTTTAAGAAAATCCAATTAGTCCAGTTGCTCTGATTCAACTCCTCAGATAAACAACACATACAATATAAAATGATTTAAATATTCAAATGTAACTTTTTTCCTGAGTATATCAGCTGGTAAGTTTAATAATAGATGAGATCCATTTCTTCTGTAGATCAGCCCTCTGCCTGAGTCAGTAGATCTAACTTGGGCATGAATACCTGGAGATGAACTGTACCTGCGAGTCTACATTCTGGGTGGAATTCCCCACATAACACAACGTGAGCTGGAGCGGTGAAATGCTCGTCTCTTTATAGCGTGCTCCTCTCCAGCCCATATGAAGGCTATCTAGCTGTGTGTTGGACGGACAACACGTTAAGATTACACTCATAAACATGTCGCCCATAAACAAGGCACGCACCTTTGGGTGAGAGGCGGGGTACACCCTGGACTGGTCGCCAGCCAATGGCAGACAAACAACCATTCACACTCACATTCATACCTATGGACAATTTAGAGTCACCAATTAATCTAACATGCATGTTTTTGGAATGTGGGAGGAAACCGGAGAAGTAGTTGAAGTAGTTTCCTAAAAGCAGCATAGCGCTCCTCTCAAATAGAGGCTCTTTGCCTGGATTTCTAAAAACAGCAGCATGCTTCTGTAAAATAGAGGATCTTTGACTAGCGTTTTTGAAGTAGACTCCTATAAATGGCACAGCATTACTGTCATATCGAGGATCTTTGAGTAGATTTCTAAAAACAGCAGAACCCTTCTGTAAACTAGACGATCTTTGACTAGTATTTTTGAAGTAGATTCCTAAAAACAGCATAGCACTCCTCTCAAATTGAGGCTCTTTGACTGGATTTCTAAAAACAGAAGCATGCTTCTGTAAAATAGAGGATCTTTGACTAGTGCTTTTGAAGTACTGTAGATTCCTAAAAACAGCATAGCGCTCCTCTCAAATAGAGGCTCTTTGACTGGATTTCTAAAAACAGCAGCATGCTTCTGTAAAATAGAGGATCTTTGACTAGCGTTTTTGAAGTAGACTCCTATAAATAGCACAGCATTACTGTCATATAGAGGATATTTGAGTAGATTTATAAATCCTTCTATAAACTAAAGGATCTTTGATTAGTGTTTTTGACGTAGATTCCTAAAAACAGCATAGCGCTCCTCTCAAATAGAGGCTCTTTGACTGGATTTCTAAAAACAGCAGCATGCTTCTGTTAAATAGAGGATCTTTGACTACTGTGTTTGAAGTACTGTAGATTCCTAAAAACAGCAGAGCGCTCCTCTCAAATAGAGGCTCTTTGACTAGATTTCTACGAAAAGCAGCGTCCTTCTGTAAAATAGAGGATCTTTGACTAGCGTTTTTGAAGTAGACTCCCATAGGCTATCTTTGCCTAGCAGAGTTAACGTCGTGGTCGTTTGTCATGGCTAACATTTTGTGAATTCAAGTGTTTATGTATGAAAGAGCCTTGCATGAATATTATACAGACAATAATGTATAGAAAATAAGAATAAGAGTAATCAAAGAAGTCCTTAGCGTTCTGAAAATGTCTCCCGGAACAAGCAAAACGTCATTCCCTCTTTTTTTCCATTCATTTTATTACAGCTGCCGACCTCCTCCTCATCCCTCTGGTGGTGGGCGTGTCCTCCGCCTTGTTCGTGGGCATCGTCATCATCGCCACGGTGACCTGCTGCTTCATGAAGCGTCTGGCGAGGCAGCGCCCTCGCAAGTAGAGCGCCACGTTTGCGGAGGGCAAGACTTGAACGTGCAGGCCAAGTTTTAACCGGCTGAACCTCGCACCCGCCGGCCGACGCCAAACCCTTTTTTCTATGTGTTTTATTTTTGTACTCACAAGGAGAGACAACAGTTGCTATTGATCCAAATCGTCTTTCCAAACCACATGACTCGCACATGACGGCTGAGTGGAGGCCGCTGTAAACTTGATAGAGAGAGTACCCAGTGGAACACTAACACTGAGTACCACGTACTGACTGCTGTGGTACTTTTGAAGAAGTAGGTATGAAATGCACTGAGCTGAAGTGTGTAAATATTACGATTGTCCTGCAAATGTCTTGTCTTGATCTTGGAGCCAAAACCACTTTTTTCCTCAAAATACTGCCCGTCTTTTCACTCAACTGCAGAGAGTAGCAGATGTTTATTTGCGAGGAGGTTAGACCCTCTACTGTCTTCTTCACATTAGCAGTTTGTTTCCTTTCATTTTTGGTTCCTGCAAATGATGCCGTGCAGGGGGCGGAGCTAAATTAGTGTTATTGAAGTTGTCTGACTGTCACATTATGACAGACACACCAGCCAACATCATTAATGTCTGTTCAATTTTCCATTTCTGGCGGGATATGAAGTATCTGAATGCGTACTGTTTGTGGTACGGTCCAGTAATTACGTGATTTGCTTCTTTACACAACAGTTCTGTTTGTTTTTTCCTGAAGCCACTTTTTTGAGGAAATATGCTAGATTCCTTTTGTTTACTTTACATTTTCTTTGATGGTGTGTGTTTTTTTGTTTTTTTTTTACGAGTCTCCTTTACTGCCATCAAGTTACTGAGAACAACAGTGCTGTGTCAGATTCCCTGTTGAAATGTCACTTTTATGTCCTTCCTGTCCTAAATCCTGATTATAAATGTTGCTCACGAACATTGGGGACTAAAAAAAAAAAAGCTCTGTTTTGCATGGTGAGCCACTTTGCCAAAGCTGCGTCCAATCCCCCACATGTACGTGCACGCACAGTGCTGGCTGCCTCCCATACAGCTGCAAATGTGTGCGCCTTCATCGCTAATCCCACTTTATCACCCCCCCCCCACACACACACACACACACACACACACACACACATAGCACATGTCGATGTGTGCATGCATCAAACCCTTTACCTTGAAAGTGTCTTATGTTCTCTTTGCATCATCATTGTGTTTCACCACTGTCCCTGAACGCATCTTTAAAAAGACTGCTGGTGCTCTTGACAAACGTGCCACTTGTTAAACCATTGGAATAAACCACTCTGGATTGATGATGTTTTTCCTTTTATGAGCAGCTTCTTTCCCATTTCAGATACAGCTGAGGTGTTGTGGGATGCTGTGGAAAAGCCTGTTGTGCATTTGTCCAAACATTCCTGGTGCTTACTGAGGTTTTTCTGGGTTAAAACCAGCCTAGCGGAGGTTTTGTGTGGGATGATGCTGCTTTGGGAGCGCTCGTTTAGACACAAACGTCTTGCAAGCTAAACAAAGTCAAAGATGAATCGTTGGACTCTCAGGAGGATTTACCGTGGATGCATCCGTTTTGCTTTATGTAGGTCGTACTAATACATGTCAATCATTTTTTACTTTTCTTAACTAATGAGAGCCATTCCTTGCTTTTCTTTATTGCTGGGCTGAGTTAAATATTTATATAGTAATTATGTTTTTTTTTTAAATATTTATTTCTCATTTCTCAGCTGGTTAAATCATTATTTCAATTTCATAGTCTTTCATTCTTTTTTTAAATATATATAATAGCTTTTGTCAATGATTTTCTTGTAGAAATATGTTAGTATGTAATTTACCTTTTTAAAAAATACTTTTTTAGATTTAAAATAATTCTATGTCTTAATGTTTTGTATAATATTGATATGTTTTCTTTCATTTTATTGTATCCATATCATTACCCTTCATCACTGACTTGCTGGGCTAATTCTTTTTTAGCATTTTGTTTTTTAAGATTTCAAATAATTATATTTTATTATATCTTGGCTTTTGTCATTTAATATATTTAGAAATGATTATATTATTACATTTCACCACTGATTTAATATTTTTTCCCCCCCATTATATTTACTTAAAATGTATATTGTTTATTATATTCACCTTTATCACTGATTGGCTGGGCTAAATATTTTTGTATTTTATTCTTTGAAAACATTTTTTAAGCATTAAAATAATATTAAACATAATTAATATATATAACGTTATACAGTTTTAAGCTTTGTCACAGATTTGACGGGCTAAATATTTTTTAGTATTTCCATTTTTTAAGTTGTTCTGTTGTCTTAGATTTTAAATGATTATATATCATTTAGTATTTAATTTCCATTTTTTAACAGTTGTTTTTCGATATAACATAAGAATATGTCATCACTGATTGTCTGGGACGCATCACATGCTGCATCGCTGCCTTATAGTGAGTGACCTGTTGTGGTAAATAAAGTACGCTTCCTTCAAGACACTAAAAGGAGAAGAAAAAAATCCTTGTTCTACCTCCAAATCAAAGGCTTCCTTAGCTTTTCATCCAGGATGTTCACACAGAGCAGTAAAACATAACCAATGATGTCCCTTGCTGAAATAAATGATGAATGTTCATTTCTTCTGTCCAATGCTGCCACCAATGAGATCAGCAATACACCTACAGTACATGTAGTACTGTAATAGTGTGTTTTATTGAAGCAGCAATACACACTGTGGCTGTCAGCCGACTAGAGTACATGGAATAGTGTGTATTAAAGTGTACCATCGCTAATGCTAATCCTGCTCTTCCTGTCGGTGACATGGCAGCTGCACAAACACGGGCTTTGCGGCGGCCGATAAAACGTACCTCAACGTCGCTCAACCTCAACCTGGGCGGGATTAAACATGCAGCACACGCACGAATACACACTGCAGGTGTGGCACCTGTCTAGCTTTGAATTTAAATGAAGCTGAAAAACAATGCCAGGTTTTATTTGCGGTATGTGCGGTACAATGCTGTTTCACTGCAATACAAACAAATGTCTTGTGTGAGTTAAACACTCAGGTACAACTACACAATCCAAGTGTGCCTACTGTAGTGTATAAACACATGTAATACATATTTTAAGCAATGTGCAACATGTCAGCAAGGTTTTTATAGTAGCGGACGACACACTCTGTGCGCTCATACTGTTATCCCTCACAAATAAACTGCAAATACTTCATGATATCACTTCATGGTACACCCCTAAACAAACGACACTGATACAATGTAGCAGTCTGTGTGAAGCTCGGATAACTGAAAATTGAATGTCCCCTCAAAATGACTCCAACACCAACGTGAATGTCTGTCCAAATTGGAGCAGGTGTGTTAAATTTGGTGTGATTGCTCTCTCATACTGGTCACTCCAAGTTCAAAATGGCACTTCATGGCAAAGAACTCTTTGAGGATTGCTGCTCTACATGAAGACGTTATAGGCTGTAAGACTGAGCTGCAGCACTTAAACAGGACAGGCAACCTGTGAAGCTCTACTCTAGTAAACTCCATGCCAAGAGAGTTAAGGCAGTGCTGGAAAATAATAACTCTTTAGGTGCAATTTGTATAGTCTAATGTAAAGGTGTACAGTAATCCCTCGTTTATCACAATTTATTGGTTCCAGACGCAACTGCGATAAGTGAATATCTGCGAGGTAGGATTCCTTATTTATAAAACATTTTTTTTGGGAGTTACAGCATAGAAAACCTGTTTACGGCCTTTTGAATATGCTTTTTAACATTATTAGAGCCCTCTAGACATGAAATAACACCCCTATAGTCACATTTACACTCATAATATAATAAGAGACAATAAGACACATTAGACATAAATAAGACATACTATAGATTCACACATAAGCATTGGGAGAGTTCCTTGGTCTTTTTTGACTTCCTGTTCTGGACAGTACTTCCTGGTGGCTATTGTCTCATCAATGTAACATTACTGACACCTGGTGACCAGTGTAGAGTACTACATAGCACAACATCTTTGAATGCATCTTTTGAATGCCTTACATTTTTGTATTTTAGTTCATTTAGCCATGTTTGTGCTTGAAAAGGCTTCATTTATGCAAAAAATACATACAATTTGCTTAAATATGCATATTTCGGACAAATAATAGGCCGTATTCAACCATGAAACACTAGAGTTTTGAAAAGAGTGAAGCCGTGAAATTGGACGTGCAAAGGGATTACTCACTGTTGTTGCCAGCCGTTTAGACATGATTGGCTGTGTGTGGACTTACTTTGTGATCCAAGCTGTAGGCTGACTATATTGCGTCAGTGTCGTTTCTTCACTTGGAGACATGTGAGGGGTGTCTGACTTTTCTGACATACTGCATACTTACATTGAAGGACAAATTCCAAAGTCTTTGCGGTGCGACGAGGAGAAGACAACTGATTCCTTGCATCACGGTTTCAGTCCGTAAGGTCTGGAGTTTGTGCTTCATCTTTTGCACGACCACGAGCGAGGCGTCACCAACTCCCAAACACTATTCTGTAAAAGCAAAGACTTTCTAGTAATCCTCTAATCCTTTTATACTTTTGATGCTTGAACGTGTTGTTACATTATAATCTCAGTTGTTATGTGTTCAGATACAGTGTGTGTGTGTGTGTGTGTGTGTGTGTGAATGGCGCCACCGGATGCCTCAGCATGGGGGAGGTCCCACAATTCATAGCATTAAGTGCGCCATCTGGTCAGGAGGAAATCCTTTGACTTCATCATCAAACGCCGGGGGCTTTCGAAGGGTTAAATACACGTATTTGTGTCTGTGTGTGTGTGTGTGTGTGTGTGGAACAAAGCTATGTTCATTATGTGCACGATACATGTGTGCGTTTATGCGTGTTTGTCTTGCGCAGATACTCACAAGTGACTGGATGGAGGACAAAGACAAACATCTGGCCGTGACGTCTCACTCTGACATACAGTGGTGTGAAAAAGTGATTGCCCCCCCGTTAAAACATAACATAACTGTGCTTTATCACACCTGAGTTCAGTTCTCTAGCCACACCCAGGCCTGATTACTGCCACACCTGTTTTCAATCAAGAAATCACTTAAATAGGACCTGCCTGACAATGTGAAGTACACCATAAAATCGTCAAAAGCTAGACATCATGCTGAGAAAGAAAGTAATTGTGATCTATCAGTCTGGAAAAGGTTATAAAGCCATTTCTGAAGCTTTGGGACTCCAGCGGACCACAGTGAGAGCCATTATCCACAAATGGAGAAAACATGGAACAGTGGTGATCCTTCCCAGGAGTGGCCGGCAAACTAAAATTACCCCAAAAGCGCAGCAACGACTCGTCCAAGAGGTCACAAAAGACTCCACAACAACATCCAAAGAACTGCAGGCCTCACTTGCCTCAGTTAAGGTCAGTGTTCATGACTCCACCATAAGAAAGACACTGGGCAAAAACGGCCTGCATGGCAAAATTCCAAGACGAAAACCACTGCTGAACAAAAAGAACATTAAGGCTCATCTCAATTTTGCCAGAAAACATCTTGATGATCCCCAAGACCTTTGGGAAAATACTGTCTGGTCTGACGAGACAAAAGTTGAACTTTTTGGAAGGTGTGTGTCCCATTACATCTGGCGTAAAAGTAACGCAGCATTTCAGAAAAAGAACATCATACCAACAGGAAAATATGGTGGTGGTAGTGTGATGGTCTGGGGCTGTTTTGTTGCTTCAGGACCTGGAAGACTTGCTGTGATAAATAGAACCATGAATTCTGCCGTCTACCAAAGAATCCTGAAGTAGAATGTCCGGCCATCTGTTCGCAACGTTATGCTAAAACGAACTAGGGTTCTGCAGCAGGACAATGATCCAAAACACACCAGCAAGTCCACCTCTGAATGGCTGAAAAAAAATGAAGACTTTGGAGTGGCCTAGTCAAAGTCCTGACCTGAATCCTATTGAGATGCTGGGGTATGACCTTAAAAAGGCGCTTCATGCCGGAAAACCCTTTAATGTGGCTGAATGACAACAATTCTGCAAAGATGAGTGGGCCAAAATTTCTCCACAGTGCTGCAAGATTGCAAGTTATGGCAAACGCTTAATTGCACACTGCAAAAACTGAATTTTAAGAAAGTAAAAAAAAGTTCAATTTTAACCAACCATTTTTTTATTTCATATAAAAGTCACACTGTTTTCTTTTAAATAAAAGAGTTCCATCCATATAATTTGCATCTTTCTTGTTGAAAAGCTCAGACCGGTTAAGACGTAACCAACATAAGAGCCGAGTTGATAGCATGTTGGCCCCACAATCAGGCAACCCTGGTTCAAATTCCCGTCGGAACACCTCCATACGGAGCCCGCATGCTCTACCCGTGGGTGTTCTCTGTGTATTCGGCTTCCTTCCACACTCCAACAATATGCATGATAAATTCTAAATGTAGGAGTATTATTCTATTTTCTTACAATTTCTAGAGTCTCCAATTAACCTCTAAGCATATGGCAGGAACCAATACAGATGGGGGAGCAAGTGAGTTCCACACAGATGTGTTCCAACGGGAATTTGAACTCAGACTGCCTGATTGTGGGTCTAACATACTAACCACTCGGCCACCCTGCAACAAACAGCTTTTTTGTGTTGGCATGTTAGCTATGCTGGTTGCTTCTTTTCAACAAGCAGGAAGCAAATGACATGGATGGAACTTTTTTTATTTAAAAAGAGTGTGGTTGTACCTCAGATTCACTTAATTCAGGAAAACCTTTTGTCATAAACACTTTCAGAAATCCCTTTTGGCATGATTTGCATATAAATTCACTAGTTTTTACATGTATAAACTAGATAAAAAGTGTATTATTTTCTTGAATCAAATTTAATCATTTGACACATTTACACAGATTTTATGACTAGATTTAATTTATAAATCTTGGTACGCTCTATGAAATTTGCTGTTCAGCCTTCACATTGGTCCAAAATAAGCGAGTCTTTACATTTATTTTCTGTGTGAGTCCATTCTTAAATTTAAAAAGTTTAGAAACTAGTTTTATTCTTAATTTAAGACAAATATTCTTAATCTGTTGTTGAAAGCGAATCAAAATAAGGTTTTTAGCTTGTTATTAGAAAAAAATTACTAATATCTGCCAAAAAATATTTTTACATGAATTGGCTAGCTGTACTTTCTTAATATAGTTTTATTTTCCTCAAATAAAAATTGCAGTGTTGTTCCGAAATCAGCAAATCTTTAGATATATTTTCTGTGTGAGTCCGTTGTTAAATTTAGAAAGTTAGGTAAGCAGTTTTTGCTCTTAATTTAAGGCATATATATATTAATCTGTTGCTGAAGAATAATCAAAATTAGGTTTTTAGCTTGTTATTAGAAAAAAGATCTAATTTCTGGCAAAAGAAATATCTGCTGAGAAATGGCTAGCTATACTTTCTTAATATAAGATTATTTTTCTCAAGTAAAAATTGCTAGACAAGGTATTTTTTCTTTTTAGGAAAAAAATAAGTGGTTGCTAAAAATGCTACTTTTACATCTAGAATCTGTAGAAACATTTTGCTTATCTAAGGACAGATCTAGACTCATAAATGCAAATTTTATCTCAATTTAGGAATCTTATAAGAGCATTTGGCTTAATTCCTACCTTGTAATAAGAACATTTGACTTAAATCTAGTGTTTGATTAAGAAAAACTTGCTTATTTTAGGACTCATTACTGTATATTCTTAGAAGTCACAAGAAAAATATTTTAAAAAGTCACAAGAATTCTAGCGAGGCAACTTTCGCTTACCCCATCGGCAGAATTTTTTGCTTGAAATAAGAAAAGTTGTCTAATTTTAATATAATTTGGCCTTCTTTCAAGTATGGCTGTTTTTGCAGTGCAGTTGTTGCTACTCTGGGCGGCCCAACCAGCAATCACTTGTAAGTTTGGAATTTTTTTCTCCCTTAATAATAAAAAGTTTCATTTAAAAACTGCATTTTGTGTTCAGTTGTGTTGTCATTGACTAATATTTGTTTGATGATCTGAAACATTTAAGTGTGACAAACATGTAAAAAAAAAAAAGAAAAAAAAGAAAAGAAAAGAAATCAGGAAGGGGCAAATACTTTTTCACACTACTCTACATGTCAAGCCTCAAAGTCATACAATCTATATTTTTACTTCTCTAGTGGAATTCAAACCCAATTTGTGGTGAAAAACAGTTCCAATTGCCATTCTGAGCATATCAAAGAAAATGTGAACATTTGCTTTTTTATATGCATAAGCCAACATCCTTGGCTTTTATTTCGTGATGCTACAGAAGACTAGCACTGATGGGATGGCAAAGCGGAAAAGTGTGATGATAACCATAGCTCATTGCGAAAAGTAAGGAAATCGGTACTTGCGTCTCCGTAGTGGCTGCTCAGTACAATATGGCTACAGCGACAATAACGCCACACTGGAAACCCATACTATGAAGAGACTCCCCTCCCAGGCATATGTCGATACTGTACTTCTAACTACGTACGCCACTCGGCCTCGAATTTAACGTTGAGTATGCGATCCATCTATGCATCCATCCATTTATTTCCGCTTATTTGGGTCTGGGTCGCGGGGGCAGCAGTCTCAGTATGGCAGTACAGACTTCCCGGTCCCCAGCCACCTCTTCCAGTTCCACCGGGAGGACACCAAGGCGCTCCCAGGCCAGCTGTGAGACATAATCCCTCCAGCGTGTCCTAGGTCTGCCCTGGGGCCTTCTTCCAGCTGGGCATGCCCGGAACACCTCACCAGGGAGGCGTCCAGGAGGCATCCGGACTAGATGCCCGAGCCACCTCAATTGGCTCTTCTCGATGTGAAGGAGCAACGGCTCTACTCTGAGCTCTTTCCGGATGATCAAGCTCCTCACCCTAAGAGATAGGGTGAGGAGCTTGTTCATCCAGCCACCCTACGGAGGAAACTCACTTCAGCCGCTTGTATCCTCGATCTCGTTCTTTCGGTCATGACCCAAAGCTGATGACCATAGGTGAGGATGGGAACATAGATTGATCGGTAAATTGAGAGCTTTGCCTTCCGGCTCAGCTCTTTCTTCACCACGACGGTCCGGTAGAGCGACCCCATTACTGCAGACACTGCGTCGAGTCACCTGTCGACCTCACGCTCCAACCTTCCCTAACTCGTGAACGAGACCCCGAGATTCTTGAACTCCTCCACCTGGGGCAGGACCTCATTCCTAACCTGGAGGGAGCAATCCACTCTTTTCCGACTGAGAACCATGCCCTCGGATTTGAAGGTGCTGAGTCTCATACCAGAAGTTTCACTCAGATGCAAACCATCCCACTAAACGCTGAAGGTGACAGCCTGATGAGGCGATCAAGACGATATCATCTGCGAATAGGCCCCCAAACTGGACTCCCTCGACGCCCTGGCTGTGCCTAGAAATTCTGTCCATGAACAATATGAACAGAATCGGTGACAAAGGGCAGCCTTGGCGGAGTTCAACACTGACCGGAAACAGGCTGGATTTACTTCTGGCAATGCGAACCAGGCTCCTGCTCCGGTTGTACAGACCGAATGGCACGTAGTAGCACCCCCCCCAGGACAGTTTTTGCCACAACCACCGGCAAAGCCGCGTGCCACTTGGCCTGCCGCTCCCTGTCAGCTGCCTCAGGACTACCACAAGCCTAACTTCTTTGTACACTTGTGTGACGGTCTCTCTCCGCATCGTCCAAAGCGTCTATGATGACTTATGGTGACTCTATGACTTATCTTCTAAATGTTTTGTTGGTTATATGTCTATATATGAACAGTGGCTAAGATCTTTTTACACTTGAATGTTGTTTAAAACACTTAATATAGGTTCTATGATGGCGACAGTTTGACCCTGGAACAGATGACTTAATTTACATTGTTTCCAATGGGAAACAAAGATTCCAAATTGGTTCAAATCAAATATTGTGTGATTGCAATCTGTAAAAGTTTGATGTGTACACACACAGGATGCCAAATATGGATGGCTCTATGCTACATTGCTCCCCCTGCTGGGTGTACAGTGCAGTATTGTACTGTGTTACATCCATACAGTAAATACATACCCCAGTGCGAGGACATCGTATCTGGGCGTACCACTCCTGACAGTAGAGGCACACCTGCACGCCTTGGCCCAGGAAGAGACACGCCCACATGATGATGTTGAACACGGGGCTCTGTCGCTTGTCGTTCATGGTGAAGTTGAACACCACTAAAAGATGAAGAATGCAGATGATGATGATGAAGTTTGATAAGATAATATCATACAGATCTTTTCATATACCTGTTTAAATGATCTCACATCTAAAGTAAAAACAAAAGTTACAATTAGCGATGCTCCGATCAGGGTTTTATGCTGCCGATTCCGATACCCGTCATCCATGAGTAAAACTGCCAAAACCGACATGGATTAACTATAAATTTGTCAATGTATTTATGAGTGCTTTTGTCATATAAGGGTGAGATGGGGTGGGATGGCGGGGTGGGGTCGGGGTTGGGGATACGGGGTGGCAGGTCAACATGATTTTTCTTTTTTCATGGGGCCCAGAATTCCTGGCTGCACCCCTGCTATTGGCTATACGATATCAAAAAAGGAACCATAAAATCACCTTGATTTAGACATAAATATGTTTTACTTACTTTTTCAAGACAACATATATCACTCGTGAAGCTTACAGAGGATGAGACCCCTTCTTTACGGAAACTTTGGCTGTGAGAGTACAATGGTGGAGACCCAGCAGGACTTCCAGGTAGTAGCTGGGCTCCAAGTGAGAGAGCAGTCCACAAAGCCGGTGAGAAAGGCTGCTCATCTAGTCTGATGAATTCAATTATTTTTCCGGTTATGTGCTTAGCCTTCTGACTGTCACGCACATACGGGCGAGTGTTGTCCAGCGTTTTGGCTGCGTTAGCTTTTGTTTGACTGATGATCGCACCGTGAGCCTCGAAAACTCACCACACTCCGTCAAGTGTTTGTTCTTCAAATACCGTATTACGTTAAAGCTTTTTTACGTACTATCACCGCATGGCATGTGTTGGCAAGGAAGTTCCACACGGCAAATAAGATTGTTTTTGTTTTGGCACACCTGGCCACTGTGAAGGAAAGTGGGAGAAGGATGCTACCCAAGACGTTAGCGCAAGACACTACACTGCACGCAGGGATCGCTGCAGCTGCAATAGTACGAGCCACAGGCAATCGGCTTTTGTGTTCGGTGTTGAAAGGCATTCATCAGCATATGCTGATTACGTGCTATTCCACGGAACTTGGCCGATAATGACTGGTGTCCGATCGATCGGAGCATCCCTACTCACAATGCATATATATAGATTGTAATACTCTGGGATGTACAGTATGTCCTCAACAATAAGTTTATACTTCACCTCCAAAGATGGCAAAGAGGACAAACATGACAGGATAGAAGAAGCCAAAGCCCATGGCCAATGCGTACTCGTGCACGATGGCAGACACGATGAAGACGGACAGCATGGCAGCTGTCCGGAATTTTCTTTTTGACAGCTGCGGGGATCAGAGAAGGAACAAAAGTAGGTCAGAAGTCAGCTTGCTACTGGGACAAATCTGACTGCAAGAGTGACTATCCAGCCGGTTGTGACAGAATTACCCAGAGGAAGTCCCTGTAGCCGTAGTAATACAACCAGTCATGAACCACCACATTCCATGTGCGGTAGTAGTTGGCAAAAGACGTGGAGTTCCACCAGTCCTGTGTGACAAATACAACATCGTTTAATAGGGGTTTTCAAATTGTGGCAAGTGAGCCTCCTATTAGAAAATACAGTCCGGGTCGCCCACTGCTCACCCACAAACTGATTTTCTGCAGCATATTTTGTTCTCACCCCAGACTCTGTTTACCCTCAATGTAGAAATTAAACATCTATTAATTTTGCCTTTAAACATACAGTAACTGAAGTTAGCTTAGCAGGTTTGGCCAAAACAAAAATTCTTGATTATTCTCAAGTTGCTGCACCTCCCCGAAAGTCTTCTGGCGCCTCTCACCGTAGATCCGCTTCACACTTTGAAGACCACATAATTTTGAAGGTTAGAAGAAATGATGTCAGGATTTACATGTAGTGAGGACAATTATATGTACAATTTATACAAATAAAAGAAACTGTTTTGCTACTGAAGGTTACAAATTAGGTTATCTTTGAGTAAGATAGCTGACAAAATCAAAAGTAATCTTGTTTTCACACTTGACCTCAGCTACCTGGCCTCTCTTGTATCATCCAAAATCAGCAGGCACTCAGTGGAATCCCCTGCACATTCATGATTCCGCATTCATGACCCCACTAATTTCATATATATTTTATTTAGATTTTAATTATATATACATTTATTTATTTTTTTTTATTAAAAGATATTTACTGTAATTAATGTATTAATTATGTAATAATATACTTACCTGATATACATGTAATAATTTAACAATATGACATAATTTAATATAAAATATATATATAATAATTTAAATACAACAAATAATAATTTATACAAACGTTGATAACTTAATAAATAATAAGAATAAAACAGACCTTTTCTGCAGAAACACATCTTATTCACCGTAAGTTGGTCATAATTTCTAAATATGTGAAATATGTGAATAAAATGTGAGAATAAAATGTGAGAATAATGTGAGAATAAAATGCACAGCATTCATGTACCACTGTTAGAAAGAACACAATTTTTGTATGTCTATGTCTTTATGCATCACTGATAATGTTGTTTTTTATTTCAGCGTTGAGATTTCACACTTTGTTCAGCGGTCCTTGAATGCACCTCAGGTGCTGTGAGATGCAAAAGCTCGTTTGGCTGCAGAAGCACTACCTTCGACAGTCATCACTCATCTTACATTATCATCCATTAGCGGTGAGTTGCTATACATTTCATACTGTAATATAAATTAATAAGTGTGTGAGTGAGCATGCACTGTATTTGTTAGACATTAATAGATCATCACAGAATGTCTGAACACAAAGGAGACCTAAAGAAGCCTCTGCAACTTTGGTTTATGCTGTGATGAGACTTATAAATAAGCACTAATAGAAAAGATGACTGTTGTGCATGTGGACATCATGTGACTCACACACACACATTACACTATACATGATGGTGGAGTAAACTAATCAATCAGTGATGGCGGGGTCACATGAGCACACAGCCGGCGGGGGGATAGGAAGTGATCGACCACTGGCACATACAGAATTAGACTGACAGGATCTAATGCGCCATGAAGAAGTTAGGTTACCATCAGGGCACGCCTCCCTTGAACATCACTGCTCATTCCATCCATCACATGACCTTTACTTGTCCTACGTAAGAAAGTCTCACGACTGAGTTGGCTTACCTTGTAGAACATTCTGTCGGCAAAACGAAGAAGCTCCCCAAAGAGGTTGAGCCAGCAGTGGAGGAAGGCGAAGAAGCATAACAGCAGCAGCATTATACCTGAGGGGGTGGGGGATGACACAGTATTAGGAACACTTTTAAAATTCCGGTCACATTTTTTTTTCAGTCGTCCTTTGTTGGTTTGTCTTTAGTAGTTATTAGTCAACTCATTCAATTTTGGTGCACTCTTCCCGTGTTAATGAGAAAATCTTTGGGGAAGAGATGTTAGGACAATGTTGTGCGACGACAATAGATCAGTTTCTTCTGGCCCAGAGTCAGCAGTTCATTTGCATCTCAAAAAGAAGGGACATTCCTTTGAGGATAACAGTCCAAATTTTGGATAGCCAGGACTGCTGGTTTGAAAGAAGTGTGAACAAAGCCATTTACTTGTATGTCAAACTAGAAAGGGAGGAGGAGTTTTATGCCATCACCTAGTGTCTGTTCATAACAATGTCCAAACATCACTCCCCCAAAGATTGTCTCATTCCATGGAAAGCGAAGGCACTAAGAAGATGCTATGCCACCAGGCAGGCAAACGACCTATTACTATGCAGAATTGCAACAAAACAACAACAACGACAAGTCCAGAGTTGTTTTTAAATGTGGAGACTCCACACTTAAAATTTTCGAACTGAAAAAGCTTTTTGGATTACAGGTGAAACGTCTTCAACAAACAAGAGTCCAGTTTCCTCCATTCAGCCTTTGCAGATTGTTACCGAGTTGTTTTAATGCAAAGATGTGATGCTGTAACCAGGGGTTAATTTACTGTTGGCATTTCGATTTTTCTGCGGTGTCGTTCTTGTCAGAGCGCACGCTATTGATTGCAACACGGTGCTCCACCATTTTTTATCAACACTTTAGCATTTTGCCAAAGTCTGTGTTCTGTTGGGTGCTCTACTAGTTGTAAATTGGAAGTGCGCAACAATACATGTATCGGAAACCATTCAATTCAGTGGTCTTGATTCGATACTACTATGAATCAAATAATATTGTAACCTAAGTCACAAAACGTCACATGACATTGGTCAGCTGACATCAAAGTGCCCTCTTGAGCTGCTGTTGCTCCTTTGCAGCAAAGATGAAAACGCCGCAGGCGGAAGCAATCAGTGGCCCCTGTCTCAAACGGCATGCAAAACTACATTTTTTCATACAATAAAAGCCTTCACTCCATTTTTAGCGCGGCTAGTTCCATGCAAACCCCCCAAAAAACAGTCACTTGTGCTGTGCACGCACTGAATTCCATTGTTGCTGTTATTTTAGAATGAATTGAAAAAAATCTTCTTATGGCTTCAGTTTTTTATGTGTTGCCTTGACTTGGGCTATATTGTCATTTTGATAATTGTTTTTGTTTATTTTATTATTGTAATGTAATAGCAAACTGGAAGTGCGGAAATAATGAACGCCACGTAGTTTAACTTAAATATATTGAATCTATGAGCAGAAGAATTGATTAATTATGTGTAATGATCTTTATTGCTATGAATCGAATTATTATTTTATTATTATTATTATTTTTACAAGGTGCTGTTTTTGTTTTACATGGTTCTGACGTCTAAGTATGCACAGCATACAGAAAATGAGGCAGGTACAGTTGCACCACATACATTTAATTTAAAAACTGTACACTGACGCTAAAGTATCAAACCAAACCGTGGATTTTCTATATCGTTGCACCCCCAGTAAATATGGTATATTAGGAGATGCTCAGCTATTTGTTGGCCTAATCTACTTGCATAACCTTAAAATGACTCTCCGCTGCCAGTTAAACATTCACTAACTTACATAGATAAGCGATAGCATAGAAGTTGTTACTGTTACACTGTACACATATGAACTTCCCTTCTAGAGGAGTGTGTCTGCAATGCTATTAGGCTAGTGGGTAATAATCACTACCTGGTAGTATTGAGTGGAAGACAGCGAGAACCATGGCTCGTTTACTAAAAGGCTGGTTGGTGTCGGACGTGAAGACGGGCACACAGAGGCGCACCAGGATGAAGTAGCCATAAAAGAGGCAGCCAAAGATCTGCAGATAGAGCGCAGGCAGGATAAAGAATAGATGCAATTACACTGAAGGGGAAGAGAAACAGCAGACTATTGAACGCATTTTACCATGGTCAGAGTAACGGCAACGTACTTCCACCTAATGTGTGTGTTCCTGCAAAAAAAACACAGAAATGCAAAGCAATTGGACCATAGCAAGCTTATAGAGCTTGGGTGCAAGAAGACCTTGTCTCACCTGGGATATGATTCTCTGTAGATGAGAGTCGGACAGAACAGGAAGTAGAGATAACTGGAACTTGTTGGGAACCTGACGTTCTCTCCTGAAATGCAGTCAAACCATCAAACTCACAGCAGTCGTGTGAATTAGCTGCCATTTAAAACAATTTTGCTGCCATTTGTAAGGTTGGGCATCGTTTGAATTTGAGCAATTCTGGTTCCGATTGAGATTCCTCATTTCAATTCCGGTTCATAACGATTCTCGATTTCCATTCTTTTAAGAGGTAAGGTCATAAATGTTTAATTGAAAGTTCTAAGTTCTTGGATGAAATGTCTGAATGTCTCCATGATTTTAAATTATATGAACTCTTGATGAATGACTTTACTATGAATTTCTCACAGGGCTACTTTTAACCAGCATGTAAAGATCAAACCATTGAACTTGAACATACATGTTTGAAAGTCTCTTTCCATAGGCGTACACATTCACAAATGATTTTTATTTTTGAAAACCTCATGAAAAAACAATGACACATACTGTATGCTGTTGTTTATGTGTTGGGGAGTGTGTTATGATGTAGAATAGACAGTGTAACTTAACCATGTTACTGAGTTCCTACTAACGTGCGTGCAGAATGTTGACTGTTTGATTTAGAAAATATAGCGTTTTTTTTTTAACAAACTCCCTTCAACGCAATAGTAATTTATTGACGGTTCCTAGTATAAACAACCAGTGATTAGAGTGACACTTCCCGTGCAAGCTCCCCGCACCATTACAGAGCAGTCCGGACAAAGTGAGGGGGAACTACCGCTGTTCCTATGTAGCCGAATATCCAACTGCCAACGTGAAATTAACAGCGACGGAGATGAATATCCAATGTCCAATGTGAAACTAACTTCAACACGGTATACAACTACGGTGAATGGCGCAGCGTTAACGTCAGGTTGTTTGTATATGAGTAAGTACACAGCCTTACGTTAGCTGGATATTTCAGCTGGCCACCGTATTCGCAATATATAGCGCAGTATCATTCGCAAGTATAATTTGTTTGCTGCTGTTGGCATAATATCAACGTAATTTATTGTTTTACTGCGTAGCATAGTGTGTCAAAAACAGGGCACTCCCCTTCTTCTTCGTTGGTGTTATGCTGCCATTTTTGCCGGTTGTCAGGCGGGTCGATTACCGAACATAGGCATAACATTTAAAAAAAATTAACAATTCCGGGAGAATCGGAATGTTAGTCTCGGTTCCCATCGATGCTCGATGCCCAACCCTAGCCATTTGTAAATTACATAACTATGACTGGCGAAACTCATCAACGCGTAGAAAGCCCTGCACACGGGAGGCGACGAGTGGCTGTGGTCTGTGACATCGGTGAGCGACGCGTTCACATCCAGAGCAAATTACTAGTCTTACACAGTTTTGATTGGCTGTTAGATTTGGAGGGAATTTTGGGGTATGAAAGTAGTTCAGAGGAGAAAAAGCGGTTGGTGTTCATCAAGTACTCTTGCTAGTACCGGATCTTGCTAGTATCGGAGATAAACTTACATAAATGTCTGTGTAAACTCACCTATATGTTTACTCTGGCGCCAGCAAGTTCCCATGCTGCTGCTTTTTTGTTTACATCTCTATATTCTTTTTAGAAATCTCAAATAGCTCCGGGAAATCTGACACAGCAAATATTATTTTTCCTCCTTGTTTACCTGCGAGAGTAGTGAATAGCATCCTGTCCGCTCATTGGTCGGTCAATGAAACACCCGCAGATTGGTCCTCGTTTGGGCGACAGCAATGAAAAGCTGAACATTTTTCAACTTTCTGGGATTGCTTCGCAAGCCAGCGTATGCACGCACACAAAATTTAATATGCACAAATTTCACGTGTCACCCTGTCACGCAGGTTCCACTGAAAATGAATGGACTAGAGGCAACGTCACCTTCCATATGTAGAGCCCATCACACGAAGCCCAGGAAACATCATGAATGTTTTTTTAAACGCCTATGCATGTTCTAAGGCGCACGCTTGCACGTGTACTGCTGCATGAAATGAAACCAACACCTCAATTCAGGTCAATAACTTCATGTTCTGTTGTTAAGGTTTTGAAACATGACATAATGTCACACATTGTGATACAAACCAAAAAGCTGTTTTACCCGTTGACACACAACCGCTGCAACCCAACCCTGCACTCCTGTGGTAAGCCCGAGTGATTAATTCAGTGAGATACCTTAGCATGTGGAAAAGTGATATGTTGTTGTCTCTGTGAGTAATGAGGCTAGCGTAAAAATAAACAAATTACTGTAGTACGCTACCTGCTTTGGGTGCGTTCTTCATAATAATGGGGGCAGACTCCCTCATGAATGAGTAGCTCTTCATCAGGAATCGAATCTGCAGAAGATGTTAGTTAATAAGTAATATCTTAGTCACTTTATGAGCTTTGTTTTATCGCCTCTGCATTTTGTCATGACATGTATCAGTGCAACCAACGGTTACTAAAATGTCATGACCGTGTCATCGGGCACAATGCGTCATCAAGGTACATGTACAAACCAACCTAAACCATACCTCGTCTATAGAAATTAAATGTTTTCTTTTGCCTTAACTTACCTGCTCCAGTATGACAATGAAACGTGAGGCTGGCGGCAACTGGTGCGCCACCACCATGTAGATGGGGAACAGTCCCAGAATGCAGGTTTGGAGGGCAGCCAGGACCAGACCTGTCCCCACAGATATACCCAACTTGGAGGTGGAGCTGTGGTATAAAGATCCCCAAAACACCAGGGCATAGTAGGGGAGGAGCAGGGTGTAGACAAACATCAGCGCCCACACCCAGGTGACAGTTCCCAGCTTCCCAAAGGCATAGAAGAGCAGGTCAAACTCCAGAACCAACCTGGAACAAAAAGTCTCAACGTGAGAGGAAGCCGCTGCAGTGAATATCACAGCATTAGTTTGTCATTGTGTCATATCAACAAAGCTAAACCAGGATAAAAAATAAGACAGGACAGCCAAAGGGTCCTGGTCAACAACAGTTGCAAATATGAAATTCTTTGTTATGTTGTCATTCTGCAAGGTCACCTTCAGACAGTATCTGTTTTTTTCCCCAGAAATTTTCCCACATGAAAATCCATAATATCTGAGGGTGGACGTATCGAACGTGCCTGCTGGCGCTCGCTGAGGTGAGCAAAGCTTCAATCCACAAACAGCATCCTAATAGTTTAGTTAGTTTTTAGACAGATTGATCGCTCTGTCTTTTCTGGCTGCCAGAGGAGCACAGAAGAAAGTAGACAAAGATTCCAAGTTCTGCTTCAGGGTGTGTTTATTTTGAAAAAGATGTTTCACACTGACCTGCCCTGGTCGATGTAGTCGACAGCCAGCGTGCTCAGGCAGAAGATGAGCAGCACGGCGACAAACATGTGGTAGATGGTCCTGATGTGGTTGATCTCAAACAGCTCACTTAGGAGAAGGTGGAGCAGGAATAAAGATACAGCATCCATGAGAAAACAATGTGCGCTATGATGTTTGGTTTGGTTTAGTTTATTTGAACATGAAGGTTACAATGGAATACATCTCGTGAATCATTTTTTGACAGTTCCACATGTCCAAAAGGAGTAGGAAGAAGCAAAGCTTATTTAATCCTACCCCCCATCCATTCTACATCTAGTACAGTACATGTAGTTCACTTCCTGGATTCCATGTCATGTTTTCAGTGATAGTCAGGATAACACATAATAGATAACGGTGAGATAACCGTCCCCCCAAAAAAAGAGAGAACATTCATAATAATGATAATATGATGACAATACTAAATAATAAATAAATAAATAAGAACAAAGCTTTTTTTTTTTTTTTTTTTTTAAACACAACAAAGAAAATTATAAAAAAATAAATAAATAAATAAATAAATAAATAGAAATAAATAAATAACAAATAAAATTTAATTAAATAAATAAAAAATAAAATAAAATAAAATAAAATAGAAAATAAATAAATAAATAAATAAAATAAAATAACAAACCTGACAGAACAATCAGGACTCTTCTGCCTTGTATTTGGCAAACATCAACTGCTTGTATTGTTTTTTGAATTTGCTCATCTCTGTACATTGTTTGAGTTCTTTACTCAATCCGTTCCATAATTTAATTCCACACACGGAAATGCTATGGGTTTTCAGCGTTGTTCTCGCATATAAATGTTTTAGGTTTAATTTTCCTCTAAGATCATATTTCTCCTCTCTGATTGAGAAATACTTGATTAGATTTTTGGGTAACGAGTTATTATTAACTTTATACATTATTCTAGCGGTTTGAAAGTGTACTAAATCTGCGAATTTTAATATCTGTGATTTTAAAAATAAAGGGTTTGTATGTTCTCTATACTTGGCATTATGAATTATCCTCACAGATCTTTTTTGCAGTACAGTGAGTGAGTGAAGATTGCTTTTGTAGTTATTTCCCCATATCTCCACACAATACGTTAGATATGGAAATACTAAGGAACAGTACAGAGTGTGGAGTGATTTTTGATCAAGAAGATATTTTGCTTTATTCAATATAGAGATATTTCTCGCCACCTTTTGCTGTATATATTTAATATGAGATTTCCAACTCATTTTTTCATCTATTATAACCCCAAGGAATTTATATTCTTCCACTTTTTCAATATCCGTTCCATTAATTTGTATTTGGTCGTACGTGTCCTTTCTACTATTACCAAATAGCATTATTTTAGTTTTACTTAAATTCAGAGATAATCTATTCTTGTCAAACCATGACTTTAATATGACCATTTCATCCTTGACCTTTTTAATGAGTTCTTGTGTGCTTTCACCAGAACAGAAAGCAGTGGTATCATCGGCGAATAAGACCAATTTTAAGTTGTTAGTTACTTTGCAAATGTCGTTAATGTACAAGTTAAACAGTTTTGGTCCCAGTATGGACCCCTGTGGTACTCCACACGTATTGTGTAGACTCCCAGATGTATATTCTCCTAGCTTTACAAATTGTTTCCTCTTTGCTAGGTAGCTTTTAACCCAATTTAAGACTAAACCTCTAATTCCGTACCTTTCTAATTTTGAAATTAAAATAGTGTGATTAATTGTATCGAAGGCTTTTGTCAGATCCATGAATACTGCAGCTGCGCATCTTCTGTTGTCTATGGCAGTAGTGATTTCCTCCGTGATTTCCATCAGTGCCATAGAAGTTGAAATGTTGGCTCTGTAACCATATTGACTACTTGCCAATAATTCATTCTTATTAATAAATTTGTCCAACCTATTATTAAATAGCTTCTCCACAATTTTCGAGAATTGTGGTAACAAGGAAACTGGTCGATAATTTGTAAATTGGTGTTTGTCTCCTTTTTTGAAAATTGGAACCACCTTGGCTGTTTTCATTTTGCTTGGAAATATTCCAGTCTGAAATGATAAGTTACTAATATATGTTAACGGGTCTGCGATCTCATTGATGACCCTTTTAATTGTTTCCATTTCGATTCCATGACAATCAGTTGATGTTTTTGCCTTAAAATGGTTAACAATGTCAGTGATCTCCTTTTTGGTTACAGCAGTGAGAAACATAGAATTAAGATTCCTATCGATAATATCAATCCCTTCATCAATTGTGTCTTGTTTTGGAATTTCCTCTTCCAGTTTTTGTCCAATATTTACAAAATATTCATTTAACATTTCAGCTACCGCATTCATGTCATTCCTGTAAGTGTTTCCAACCATGAAATAGGGAGGATAGTCTGCTTTCTTAACGTTGTTCTTTATAATACTATTTAAGATGCCCCAAGTTGCTCTCATGTTATTTTTGTTCTTATTTAGTACGTGACTATAATATTCCCTCTTACACACTCTCAAGATAGTTGTCAACTTGTTTTTGTATGTCTTATACTTTTGTTCTGCTTCTTTAGTCTGTTGAATGATAAATGTCCTGTATAATGTGTTCTTCTTCTTACAGGCGTTTTTTAGTCCTTTTGTCATCCATGGCTGCTGGTTTTTCTTTTGCTTCTTGGGCTTTTCTTGCCAGGGGCAGTTCTTATCGTAGAGCTCCATATAAGTACCAAGGAAGCTGTCATATGCCTCGTCCACATCTGTTGCACTGTAGACACTCTCCCAACTTTGTTCTTCTAGACCTATCTTGAAGGCACGGATGTTGTCCTCTGTACGCAATCTTTGAAAAGTCTTTTTTGCCTCCGCCTGTTTTTTCTTATAATGTTCATTGTAGATTGTAAACACTGGAAGATGATCACTGATGTCACTAATTAGCAGGCCACTGATGGTGTTGTTATCAAAGTCATTGGTGAATATATTATCGATGAGGGTGGCACAGTGGTCTGTTATTCTACTTGGTCTAATGATTTTAGGATATAAACTCAAGCTATACATTGTATCTATAAAGTCATCTGTTTCCTTGCACTTGTGTGAGTTCAAGAGGTCAATATTGAAGTCTCCACATATGAAAATAGTTTTCTGACCTATGTCTGTAAACGTTGTCTTAATCCAATCCTCAAACATTCCAATCTTTGACTTTGGAGTTCTGTACACACAACTTATTAACACATTTTTGCTTTTTTCTTTACAGATTTCAATTGTTATACATTCTAAAATGTTATCAATGACAAATGACATATTCTTTACCATTTTGTAGTTCAAATGTTTGTCCACGTATACGGCCACACCTCCTCCATGTAAACATCAAGTGGAGTGCTACCACTCCTCACAATATTAATAATGTACATTGTACATTATTATGGAGTGTTTCCCTCTCAGTGTTTGTATCTTAATTTTACAAACAAAACGGATCCGCCTGTGAGTGCTTTGAATGGGGGAGGGGCCCGCAGCAGCGAAGAGCGAAGGAGTACATCGATGCTTTTTGCAGGGGTGAATGGCAAAAAACTGTTGAGTACCATATTTTCCGGACTATAAGTCGCTCCGAGTATAAGTCGCCCCAGCCAAAAATGCACAATGAAGAGGAACATAAACATATAAGTCGCACTGGACAAAAAGTCACATTTTGTTGCTTTGTGGTTTGTGAGTGAGGGTGTAAATATTAAGCTTTCTGTGTACATGAATGAATCCCTCGTTTATCGCAGTTAATTGGTTCCAGACCCGAACAGGATAAGTGAATAGACTGTAGTCATGTATCACACTGTATATCTATCATGTATGGAAAAACATGTTCGAACAATCCTACTTACTCCAGCAGTGATGCTCGCTCCATGAACACTTTGCCGTCGTCCATCCTGTGAAAAAATGAAAATGAAAAAACATCAGGATTCGATTCATGAGCTAACCTTATCTTGACTCATGCACAGCTCCTCACCTGCATGAACTGTTTTTCTTTCCATTATTAACTGCCGCATGGACGGGTTCAGTCAGAGCTTTGTCCAGAATGTCACTCAGCTGATCTTGGACCTGCTGCAGGATCTTCACCTTCACCCTCTACAGTAGAAGGACACGCGGGAAATATTTCACGCCATAAAAGCACAAATGTGCATGTAACACGTTTATACGGTATGTTACCTGTGCGTGCTTGTGCCACTGGGTCACATTTTCCAGCTGTGCATCATCTCCACTCCCCGCTGTAAAGGGAGCATGTTGGCTGATAAATATTTATCAGACACTTCACTGTGCAATATGCAGTTTGATATAAAACCCTTCACTTTCATCCTGAAAGCACTTGTGTTGGATTAGCAGTTCCTAATAAGGATGCATTGCATTGAACCATGCAAATTCAGGGTCTCTGCAAGTTTCAACAAGTCAAATTTAAGACTTTTTCAAGACCATAATGAATACAATTTAAGACCGTAAGACTGTTTTGTAGTTATGTCGTAACATCCTCAACATTTAAAAGTGAGACTAACGTTTATGTATTTGTTTTAAATATATGTAACATTAAAAAAATTAAATTAAAAAAAAGACATTTTATGAGATTTATATGTAAAATGTAAAATGTTATGAGTACTGTGATATTTTTATTACCTTTATTTTTGTTAAAAGGCTAAAACAACCTTTATATTACGACAAAATGCTGTGTTATTAGCATCAACATTCCTTCACGACATGATGTCTTTTGCTGTATTTCACCAATGTTTGCTGTGCTGTGGGCCAATAACATGTGAGCCACGGGCCTGACTTCGGACACCCCTGCTTTTATAGTTCTTCATGAACGTGTTGAACACGTGACGTGACATCAACTCCGAGAGCAACCACAACTCTCGTCGACTATTTAGCTTGTTAGCTTCCTTCATAGGGAGAGAATATTGGTCATTACAGAGAGAAGAGGATGAGAAGATGTTTCTCTGAATAAGTCTTATACACACAGGAAATAATGTACTACAAGCGGCGAGGATTTTTTAAAATCCTGAACTCAAAACTCAAACCGGCGAAATGCAACAAAATTTGTACCCGGAGAGCAGAGAAGTGGAAAAAAAAAAGTATTCATGGGTCAAAATGTCTACGAAAAGTGCGTACATGTTGGCAGGTCTGCTGTTGTGAATGTTGCCTTTGAGTATTGTATACATACGAGTATACAGACATGTTTGGCATACAACGTCATATTTCTCATACCAAGGCTGCAGGTCTCACTCGAATGGGCTGTGATGCTCCTGTGTTTCAGTCCATGAGGTGGCTGTGCACTCGCCATGACGACCACAAGGACAACCTGGCCTTTAGTAGTGGATTCTGTCAATGTAAAAACATAAATGCTCGACTTTTGAGTTTATTACTGTGATGGGTGGTTTGGCTCTTCCAGCTCTTTTATGTGAGCAACGGGAGCCGACTCTTTGATGTGAACAAAGCCGTTGTTTGTTTTCCTCGTCTGTTAAAGCCACAGGTGATTGGTCAAAATGTGTTGACACTGAGCAGGAGCAGGAGGGTGGGGATTGCACACACATCACAGTCGTGAGCACAGACAAGAGGGAGGGAGGGGCAAGAGAGTGAAAGAACGCTGTTACACAATTAAAAGCCTGAGAGACTAGGCGCTAGAAAGGTGAGGAAAACGAGCAGTAAAGTACTGTAAAAGCTGAGGCACTTTGTTTCTGAATGCCATTCTTTGGTAAAGACTAACAAAAACGGTTCCTTGGATGCTGCTTTGTCTTTTAATTTATATTTGGTTATGTGATATAGGAGAAGTAGACAATGTGGCCATAAAAGGTTTTGAAATTGTATTAAAAACAAGAGCAATGTATTTGGTTACAGTGCTGGACTCTTAACATCGATGAAAAACGTTGAGGAAGATTCCAGAATGAACATACACAGAGTCAACATAGCATTTGCCTCGCCTCTCTAAAAAGTGAAAGTTAAGTTTGTGTTGAGATGAGAGTTAAGCGTGTGTGAGTGAGAGCAATGCATTTATTGTGTGTCTCCCAGTATTTATGTATTTATATGTACATCTTGTACATGTGAGTGTGTGTGTCATGGACGTTGAGTGTGCGTATTGTGAAGGCCTCTGCGAGATTAATCAGATTGGACCTTTTTGTCTAGTAAAGATGGGGTCTTTGCTTTTGTATTTTATAATTTGCTCTTTGAAGCAAAGTCTTTCCATGCTGATCATATAAATAAAGCTATACAAGTAATAATAAATCAAAAGGTAATATTGGTCATAAATCAGTTTAAGCAACAATAAAATCTGAGCCAAAAAATTGTCTCCCTTAAAAGAGTCGAAATTTCCATCACTAGTCTAAATGTTGGGATTTGGGGATTTGTTTTCACAGATGTGAGCCTTAACGTACAAAAAAATCAGTGTGCCCACATAACGCTGGAGGGTTTTTGACCTGAAGTAACCCCTCGTGCTGAATGTTATCACCAGTCACTCCAGTTTCAGCCAAATAATGTAAACAAATGATAAAGACTCTGAACTCAGGTGACATTCATTGCGTGCAGATAAGAAGCACAGGAGATGTCACATGTCATCAGTGCTTATGGAATAACATCTCAGGACTTTCTTTTTACCATTATTATGCAAATATGAAGAAATAGGGTTACTAAAATATGAGAAACAACTCTCACTATGACACAGTGCAGCTGTGCATTGTCAATGTTGGGCTAATTACTTTAAAAATGTAATTAGCTATAGTTACTTTACCAAAAAAGTAATCCAATTAGTAACGGAATTACTCCCTCACAAATGTAATTAGTTACCAGGAAAAGTAATTACTGCATTACATTTTTTGAAAAACCTTCAAATGTGTAAAATAATTGGGATTTAGCTTTGTAAGAGTTGAGTTAGGCTGAGCGTGTGATTTGCAATTCTTTACCATAACGCTAGGGGGCAGTGTTTTCCTGAGCGCGAGAAACCACAACTCTGGTTGACTAGCTATTTAGCTCCCTTTGAATTAGTAGTAGTGAACAATGGCGACTGAAGCAACAGATTATTGAGACAGATATCAGTGCATAATAATGCAGCGCATTTCACTGTTAGCAATGACGAAGACAGTAATTAATTAGATTTGAACGCCGCTACGCCCTACATTGTACATCACCGCAAACTACCACCACAATAACAAACATTAACACTAATCTCTAACAGTCTCAGTCAATACTGAGCATTACTATCTTTGCATTCTAGTAGTGAATCACCTTTGAGGCACTCAATAAAGTGAAATAAAAGTGAGTATTTGCAGGGTTTATAAGGCTGTAAAAGTGCACGTCCAGTATATAACAGGCATCAATATAGATGATTAAATCACACCGTCCAAACATCAGATTAGAATTGAATAGCTGTCAGTGAACACAATCAATTCAGCCTCAACCAAACTGATCGTGTTATAAAGCCACAATGTGGTGGTCATTTTTCTGGAAATGCTTCAAAAACGATCTATATTTGGGTGCATGACCTTTTGTCTGCCGGAAAAGCTCATGTAAAATCCCCATGCCACTGTGTGCGATACAGACAACATCCATTACCGCCTCCCTTTGAGAAAATGACTTGAAAGTGACGACAGCAGCAAGGCACCGTTTAATGAATTCATTGATTATGTGATGGATGTTGTTTCAGCCTACAGATTTACTTGCTCCACTAAGATTCCTCATTTGTTTTTGTAAAGTAGCATCATAAATATTGGGCTTGGTACTCACAGAAGTCTTCAGAATCTTCATTCGGGGGGTTCCTCAGAGTGAGCGGCACCTTTGCACCCGATGCTTCCTGCAGAGAGCTTAGTGGAGTGTGTTTTTACACTCAGCGTATTAAAGTGTGTGTTTCTTTTCTAAGCTACTAGTTTGCACTTTGTCCTTTTGGCCTCTTCATCCACACCCCCCCCGTTTCCACCCTCCTCCATAGGTGCTGGATGCATAAGGTCATGAAGCAGGTCAGAGGAGAGTCACTTTTGCTTCACTGACGAGAAGAGTTATTGCATCATGTTATCATAGAATGGAATGGTAGGGGGATGATCTTTTGATGCCTGTATTGCATTTATGTCATTTTGCAGCGCTTAAATTTCGCAAAAATTACGTGCTTTTTCAATATTTTTCCAGACCCGACCATGATAATTTCCGCAAAATAGGATTCCTTACGTATAAATTAAATATTTTCATAGTTAGAGCATAGAAACCCTGTTGTACAATCTTCTAAATAGTTTTAAACATTATTAGAGCCCTCTAGACATGAAATAACACCCCTATAGCCACCTTTACACTACCCAAAATATCCAGTATAGCAGACATAATAAAAGAAAACAAGACATATAAGTCAGTAGTATGACGTAATATACTGTAGACATGTTAGCATTGGGAGAGTTCCTTGCTGTTCTCATTGTTACTTTCTGTTCTGTACAGGATTTCCTACGGTGGCTATTGTCTCATCAGTATAATATTACTGACACCGAGTGACCAGTGTAGAATACTACATATCATCACAACGTCTTTGAATGCGTCTTGTGAATGCCTTATTTATATTTTAGTTCATTTAATCATTTTTATGCTTGAAAATGCTTAATTTTAGGCAAAAAAATGTAAACTTTGCTTAAATTGCTTTTTTAACTCATAATTGGCCCTAGTCAACTACAAAACGGTGATGATTTATTAATTTAAAAAAAAATGTGATAGTGAAGCCGCAAAATTCAAAGTGGTGAGGGATAACTGTACATATTTAAATGGTGTAGCAAATTTGTCGTTTTCCAGAGCTAATCTGTATAAATGTAAGATTTTCTTCATTTAATTTTCACATGATTCACATTACTCTCTTTGATTTTATTTATTAATTTAATTTTTCTATTATTTAGATTTGTGAAACGATAGTTAAAAAAGAAATATTTTTATATGCAAAGTCAGAATATTGCATTTCTGATTTGAAATTTGTTTTCATACTTGCATATTTATCTAAAAAAATAATAGACATTTATACGCTGTAGCAAGTTGTGTCATTTTCCACAGACAACCTTTCTTATAGGGCTGCAACTAAATTATTTTCCTAGTCGATTATCTTGTTTTGCCTAAAACACAAACATAATAGGCCTGCTTTCATGGATGACGAAGGAAATTGTAAAATGTTCACACTTGAGAGGCTGAAATCAGATCATATTTCCATTTTTAAATAAAAAAAACAATGAATCGCATACCAAAATTGTTGTCGATTAATTAGATAATCTATTAATCGATTAATTGTTGCGGCTTTAATTTCATAACAAAAAAAGGTTCGAAGGTTGAGCCATTCACATTAAACTTTGTTTTGAATAATTGATGACATTTATTCTATTTGGGAAATACAATGTTATTACATTATATTGTGCAGGTATAGACAACAAATGTCACGTCGACAATATTTCTACTTCATCTAATGCAGGGGTCACCAACGTTTTTCCTTGTGAGAGCTACTTTTACGAAATGTAAATGGCCAAGAGCTACTCATTTTTGTAACATTTATTTTCAGATCTTATTTTAAACCCAAACAAAGCGAATATGCTTGTTTTACCAGAACATGAACAAAATGCTGGTGTCCACAACTCACATGTTGTATTTCAGAATACATTTCTTTCTACTGCTCTTTCATTATTAACTGAAAACCTGAATGAAAAGCAGGCTTGCGGGCACCTCATGTCGTCGTGGGGGGCTACCTGGTGCCCGCGGGCACCACGTTGGTGACCCCTGATCTAATGTATAGTGTAATATACTTACATAGTCATTTCCAAGTATTTCAATAAGTGCCCACTAAAAAGGGTTCCCATTTTACCTTTAGCTAATTATCTGGACTAGTATACCCCTAGATAATTACAGCCACCACTCCCAAGCAACAGCATTAGCTGCTTGGTTGCTCTGCTTATTGATTTGTTTTGTTTTACTGTGTTACTTGTGGCTGAGTTGTTGGAACAAAGTGAAATTCAGGCATATGCATAGAATGACCCGCAGGGGGCAGCAGAGAAGCTCGCAGCCCTCCACGATATCACACAGTCACGTCATGAATTCTCTCATACGGTCCTCTTTATTGAAAGGAGTTCTCATGAGAAGATAAGTGTGTTTCTCAGCTGCTACACAGGGCAAGTACAGCATGCACAGAGATCCAATCCAACAATACACAATTATACAAACGTTTTTTGCACTTCCCCAACCAACATTCATGTCATTCGTCTATTTCTGCATATTTAAGCTACAGGAGAACATCTCAGCTCCTCCGCTGGAATATTTCCAGATAGATTTAAAAAAAAACAAAAAAAAAAAACACGGAATTTCACACACCGCACGGTTTCATAATCACAGTGCATCATTTTTTATTAGTGGTTTTTTTTTATTATTATTGAGGAGAGATTGTTTCTGCAGGTTGTGTAACCAGATTTGAAAGCAAGCTTAGTTTGTTTAAGTTCAGTGACACTTTTGAACCAGTTGGAGAGAAAGCAAAGAGGCGCAACATTGGGAGCACAGTGTAAAGGCTAGTAAACAGCAACAGAGAGTCACAAACACAACATAAAAAAGTGCTTCATGCATATTTAAGCCTCACGAGTCAGAAGGAAGAGAGAATTAAAGGATAAGACAGATTGATAAGCATTAGAGTGCTCCTGTTTTATTAATTAAATGTAAACACACACACACCCCCACACATACACACACACACAAACACACAGCTACAGGCTCTCATCCTGACTGGCTGATCAGGAGGGTCAAAGAGAGCGTGTGATGAGCGACAGTAACCAATCATTCAATTGATCCTCCCAGATAACTCCACTTATTCAGAGTGCAATGGACTTGTATTTGAGGTCAGAGGTCACCTGACTGTTGGATGAGGTCATATATGTGTGATGAGCGTGTGAAGGATAAGATGTTCTCGATAACCTCCAGTAACCTAAGCTTTATCCAGGAATTTGGCTTCAGTTGAGTCTTTTTCTCTAAATAAATAAACAAAGGTGCGATGCTAAACCATTCAAATAAATGTTGCACATTCAACAGCGGCTAATCATTAAAAAGACACTAAACAAGTTCGACGTTCTCTCAAGCTGAGAGTAATACACATATAAAAATAGTTGCTAGACATCTTTTTTTCCCATGCAAACCCTGACACTTGATAATATCACACCATAGTATTTTGCACATTTGTCTCCGTCTTTTGCATTTGGCAGAGTAACAGTGGTTTATAAAGCAAGAGAAATAATGTGTATACAGTAGATCCTCGCCATTCGCAGGGGTTACTGTCCGAAAAGCACCAAAACCACCTGCAAATAGCAAGTAAACCCGAGTAATTGAGACGGCCCTAACAAAGTCTATTTTCCAGACTCAAATAAAGTCAAGTGCATCGAGGTGCCACCTGTGACTACACCGGCTCGCGCCTCCCCCTCTCAACCCTCCTGCTAGCTTGATGTTGATGTACTCCTCCAATTTCAAATCAACATTTGCAATAAAAGTGACTGTTGTAATTATTAGATTCAGTTCCAGAACCCTCCCCATCTCTCTTCAATTGCCATTGTTCATGAGCTAACAAGCTAAATGCAATCCAAGTTTAAGTATGCCTTACTAAAGGCATATGTATGTACTCACTAATGAATGATAATGTGAGATGACTGAGAGTGCAGATGGAATCGGAGTCACAGTCTAGCCTTTAGCTTGGTTGGCAGGCCAGTGCTACAATCACGCTTCTATCAGGGCCATGGGGGCCGCCTCCATCTCTCTCTAAAGTGCACACAGGGCGCCACCATCTTGCTGTACTCTAAACCGTATTGTTATTGTGTACATGTTCTGCTTTACTCTCACATATTTATAGATTGTTACCAACTTAAGGTGAATAAGACGTGTTTTCAGCAGAAAAATGGGCTATTTTCAGAGAAAAAAAAAGATTCTTGACTAAAAATCCACAAATTTGCGGGGTCGCAAATGCTAAATCGCGAATATGCGGGGATCGACTGTACATCAATTTCATAATTTCGACTTCCTGTTCTTGTCATATCTCCTTGTCCTTCCTTAAACGTGTGGCACAGCTTAGGCCTCTGCCCCAAGTGGCCAAGAAAACACAAGACTCCCTCGAGAAGTAGTTATAGCGCGATGCGCCGCGGAAGCTCACACAACCCACACTACTCTCAACACTGGTCTGTCGCGACCTTTAATTAAGGATAAAGATTGTATTTTAATGTCTACTCAGATGCTGTAAGGATGACGAGGAGGTGGCCGGCCGATCAAGAATCTCTTTATTGCAAAAGCAAAACAGGCTACTGTCTGCAAACTCAACTGTCCAACACGTCACATCCACAGATGTTCGGAAATCACAAAACTCATCTTACACGACACATAACTGCCATGCCACTGATGCTCTGGAAGTGACAGTAGTAACTAGTGTAGTGGTCTTAATATTGACATGGAAAGGTTGCTATTGTTTGTCAATTTTCTTTTTTATTACTGTTTCATTGAGTGTTTTATTCCTTTATTTTATGGCTTTCATGTGTCCTGTGTACAGTGTGAGTTGATTTTGGTGGAAGAGCAGACTTAGACTAAGGCTTTGTTCACATTGCAGGCAAAATGATGCTCAATTTAGATTTTTTTGTTAAAATCCCATCTTTTATGTGGTCGTTCATATTAGCAGAAAAACGTGACTTATCAATGTGAAAACAAAAAAGTGCTAAGAAGCGCAAAAGCACCACGTCACGCGCTTCTTCCGTGTGTTTACAGAAGTAAACATTGCCAATTTCAGAGATTCGGTGCAACGGGAGTCAACATTTTCTTAAACAAACGATTAAGATTGAGAAGAAAGAGGGCAAGACTTTTGAAATAATTTTCGGATGACAAGGACAACGTTTGCGTACATCAGTGAATACCATTATCCACGTCTCGCGTGGTAGGTCAGATGTATGCGACCTCACCATTCAGACTGCAGTAACTTGGATACATCTCAGATTTATATCTACATATGAATGAGGCCTGAGTCACATTTGGAAAAAACTGGAATTGTACTGTTCATAATGACATAAAAAAATGCAAAAAAATCGGAATTGACCTGCAGTGTGAATGTAGCCAAAAACACGGAACACCTGTAGTTGGTGAGACTGGAGTATGCCAATTTTGCTATTAGTACACAAGGACTGTACGCAACAATATCTGCCTAGCAACAAGTAATCAAGAAAATCATTTGCTGGCTTTGACTAATTTGTTTTTTGAATCAATCTAGTTATTTTCTATGTGATTTGTGTTTGATGCTCTTTCCTGCGTATGCCTTTTTATTTTGATTTTGCCTGTGTTGTCGGCTTAAAAGCTGCAATTCAGGTTTGTGCCGATGATGACGACTAAGGTCCTCCTTCTCTTGCATTCACATTTAATTTATCACAAAGGTTCTTGCTGTCGCCACAAGTGAAACAAACGAGTGGATGGCTTTGCAGGTAGTTAATATGTAGACATTGTTGGACGTTTGTGTCAATTGAAAAGGTACTGAACAAAGCGTGGTGATCTACTGGGAATACAGTGTTGAATGAGACTGTAAATATGTTTTTCTCCCACTGTTCCATCAGTTTGAGTAGTAAAGGTCAGATGCAAACATCATCTGGGATTGACACCAAGCGGAGGTGAGTGTTGAACCTGGCTACATGATCATATCCCCCTGACAAGGTACTATAAACACTGATGCACACACAGACGGTACACATACTCTCTGCAGGGAATATTCACTAAAATGTGCATTCATTCAAGGCTAAAAATAGACCCCAACAGATGCATAATTTACTCTAGTATGAGAAACCTTTTACGAGAAAGACACGCTCTAGCGGTAGAAGGACAATATTTAACTTTTATACTTTTTTTAGATTGAAAAATATCATTTTGTAATATATATGTTTTCAGTATATTCTATAACGGGTTTGGTTGAGGGACATACAAGTACAGCACATACTGTATTAACAGGTGGTTGGTTTGGATGAGGCTAGCAAAATATAACAAGACAGTATGTTAAAAAAACACATAAATAGTAATATACAAGGCTGCACTGTCCGGTGGTCATCTCCAGCACTGCACATTTCCATCTACAATGCAGTCTTCGCCATGTCACACAGGAAGGAAGTAACGGAAGAAGAAGGAGCAGCAGGGGACAGGAAGGCGACGCCAAGGAAGATGGAGGTGCGTTTTCAGCAGGTGACAATGAAGCTACAAAGATGGCTGATCATCTGCATACAGATTTGGAGAGTAAAGTAAAAGGTGAGCCTGAAATAGAGAGACAGGGAAAGGAAGGAGCAGCAGTGAGAGACATCAGAGCCAAGCGTGGACACAAAGACAGATGGCAGAAAAGAAGAGACAGCAGCAAGCCGGCTAAATTTGCCACAGGGAACGTGTCATTTCCTTTTCCCAGGGAATGATGAGGTGTGTTTGGGATGTGCACACAGAACTCTGGGGCCACATTTAGAGTTCACACAATGTCAGATACAGCAGAAGGGTAGAAAAGCTTACATTTCATCTTCACAAAAATGTCATTAGGGATTTAACCACAGGCCGACTCACTTCACTTACTGACATCAAAAACACTTCCTACTTTTTTTCCCCCCACTTTTTTTAATGCATGGCTGAGCCGGATGATGATTTTTTTTTTTTTTGAAAAGTGCACTCTGGCGGTATACACAGAGCCTGTATGTAACTTAACACGGAAGGCCCCAGACAGGTGATAAAAAAAAAAAAGCCCACTCAGTCTGACACTTTTGACTACAGATCTTAGCCATAAACCTCATAAGCAAAGCTGTGGCCAAACCCGATGACAACAACAAGAGGGGTAAAAATTATAATAATCACATTTTTGTTCACGAAAAATCTTTTAATTTGTATAATTGGCCATGATGCATATAAAAAAAACATGAAAGACAAAACAAATATGTTCAGAAATGCAAATGAACTGCTGCTTCTTTTAATGTCATAAACAAGATTTTGCCCACAGCAGGACCTGCTACCCATTGAGAAGAGCCGTACTGGGTAGTGTACGCCCCAGTTGGAATATTTTTCAGTTTACTTTGAAAATTTAAGCAAAAATTTGTCCTCGGTTCTGATACGTTCCCCAGTTAGCGTACAATATGGCGCGTGTCTTGTCTTATTGATGCACTACGTGAGCCCAACTGTGTTCGTAACATATTTTAATCACAAAACGTTCACGGTTCACGGGTCCCGAGGTGAGATGATACACGTGATTTGGTCTACGAGACGAGATGAGATTTTAACATTACTTTTAAGAAAAGTACAATGAAAAAATATATGACAATATATTGCAATCCACTCATTTAATTTCTGCTACATTCCCTGCATTGCTCCTCACAAGGCTGCACTCTTCTGCACTCTGTGCGTATGCCACCGGGCCCGCCTCTACCCACCGAGACAAAGGGACTGACTGACAAAAGGGCTCACTCCGCTCATGCCGTTGTTCTATGGAACAAATGCACAGAGTAAACCCTCTTCCTGCTTGTTTGGAGGCGGGAGATGAGGAAAACAGACGCGCATAAACATAGCAATATATTGAGGCCACCAAAATGATCAAGTTGATTTTAATTTATTGCGTAATTAATTTACTATCGTCCCAGGTCTAGTGCCCACAAGAACGTGAAATCTTGTCACATTTTAATCTTGCGAGATCTTGTGAAACAAGATCTTGTGACACCCCTCTAAAATGTCCCTGTTTGCAGCGTGTTAGCATGGAAAGTTATTGTCCCCCAGCGTCGTCGCCCGTCTGTGATGCCATTAGCGGTTGACTCTAGTTCAGCACCATTACACCACAAGTCTCTACTTGTCTTGTTAATCACGGCTGCAAAATAACCCACACTGGAGGCAAGTAAATTTGCGAGTGCCAGCATTTTGATAAAGAAAGTGACAGACACGATTGAATTCACTAAATAACTCGTAGCAAAGTATGAAGTTGTCATCCATGTGGATATCACGTCTCCTCCTCCGTCGCCTCAAAATCAAATCAAGGTAAAAGTGACGCTAAATGTTCATTTATCTCTTTCATTTGTCATTTATGTGCATTTATTTTCATTTTGAATTGTTTTCTGTAAAACTGTAAAAAAAGTGTTGTTTGTTAACATTTTTGGGTGTCCAGAATGGTTTCTTTGGATTTGCATTATTTCTTATGGGAAAAATCTATTCAGTTAGAGTACATTTCAGTTTGAGTTGGAACTCCTGGAACAGATAAACTTGCTTTCATTTCTGTCTTCAAAAGTGTCCAATAAGAGGAGAAAAATATCACTAGATCTGTCTACATAAGTCATGCATGGAATAATGAACAGGTGTTATGGATGCATCCTGTTTAAACACGGACTCAAAATGTATAAGTCACTGCTACGGAGGCGAAACCTGTGTAACATGAAAGCACGTATTGCTCTTCTCAACGAGCAGCGGCATCCTGCTATGCCCCTCCCCTAATCCAAAAACACTCAGTTCAGTCTTGCTTGTGACATAAAAAAACTCAGACACAATGAAAGACGGAAGGAAGTTCATGCGCACTTCTAAACATATTTGTTTTGCTTTTCATGTTGCTGTTTACGTGAAAGCATTATGTGCATGAAAAACACAGTGGACAACACAAACAAGCTGAGAGAAATAAAATGTTGCTTCAAGCACTCAAGAAAATAGATGTGTTAATTTATTCTGCAGGGCAAAGCTGATTGATGAAATGTCTTTTTAAGTGCTTTCTTACCTAGCTGGCTTTTCTATTAGCTGGCGGTGGCCTCCGAGTGCAAGCTGCTGAATTTGGTCGGGTCCCGGTTGTCACATATGTCAGTCGAGGACACGGCGTTGACATTCAAACACGTGCTGCACAACAGAGCGCAATCAGTGTGGTCATCAATATCGAATAGGCAACATTACACTGCTGACAAGAACCCGCTACACATCAATGGGAGTACAGCCAAAGATTCCCCCCACCTCCCCCCCGAGGGATACAATTCAATCTTCCCAAAAGTATAAAGTATTTCCGCTTGTCTGCCTGTAGAGAATGATGATCCAAGATGGAGTCTTACCTGTTGTCATTGATGTCTGTGGTGTTTCCTGTGGACAGAGAGAGGTGTGTGAGGGAGGATGCAGGCACGTGCACAGTGCGCAGCAGTGTGACATGCATTTCATTAGAATTCATTTGAATTTATATGTTCTGAATGTCCCCTTGGGGAAATAACGCAAGTCCAATGTACAGTGTAACGCACAGTTGAGCAAATCGTGGGCTACACAGCATGCATGCATGCATGACGGGTCTGCATATCCGTGAGCAGTTTCGGGGTTCGCTGCCTTGCTGAGCATTGTCAGTTTTTCGTTAGACCCTGAGTCCAGTCCCGGAGGCAAGTGCTTCAGGACATGAGCTCCTTCTGCCCCAAATTAGAAGAAATGTGAATGTGTCATGTGAAGAATGGGCATGATTCTGCCTTGTGGCTAAATGGAGCGCACTACTTGGCTGCAACCAGCAGTGGTATTGTTGATTCAGCCTGAACTGGTTTGTCCCAAGAAAAAACCTTACTGAAGCTACTATGCAGTGTTTCCAATACACAAATTTGAGTGGCGACAAATAGATTTGGCACTACCTGTTGGTCGACCAAGCTCATAAACACATTATAATGGGACTGTGTGTTAATGTAGCTTGTCGTTACAACTCTGTACAGTAGGTGGAGGTATGCATCACGAGGCTTCTTAACGTACCTCATTCGCACCTGGTCTGCCACAGAACAAGAACACGGAGCAGGACGGATCAGTGTTGCCAACTTAGCAACTTCATTTTGAGAGTAATCTGACCCCTCTAAATACTAGGGTTGTCCCAGTCCGAAAAAAAAACTTGACTTATATTGGCCCGCATCTAAAATCTCTGATACTGACACTCTGATACAAGAAGTCCATTCCAGAGTCCGCACCAGCACTTATATCAGACAGCAGCCCTTCTATTCAGCATGCAGAATCCACGTGATCACAACAACAGCATGTGCTTGAGTGTTTAGTGACGTCAGTCGTGTGGCTGTATTTTTCATTGAAGTCCAAAAAAGACGTTGCAGCTGAGTGCAACACTTGTCATGCACAGGTTTCAAGTCTTTTATAACATTCCACGCAACTAAACAAGTAATAAATATATGATCTGTGACGATTTCGGATCAATATCGGTATAGGCATTGGATCGGAAGTGAAAAAGCAACAAATCTAGTGAAGAAAGAAAGAGTGCTGCTGTAGGCTCCTCAAAAAGCACTCACAGGTGGCTCTGTCAAAAAGAAGCGACAGAAAGTTCATTTGAGGTTGTAAACATATTTGATCTACAAATGTGTTCAAATATTATTTGACCCATCCCCCCGCTATCCACCACGCCCATTAACAGATTGCAATTCTGTCGAATCATCCTCTGGCACTACGTAAGTAAAAAGTCTCCATAGTTGATCAATAAACTTTATTGAGATGGCCTTCTCTGGTTATATGTGAGAATGAAGATAATGCTTTTATCATTTTGCCTTAAGGACAAAATATGAATGTGATAAAAAGACTTTTACATGCTGTTCCCGCCTCAAATAAATTAACAATGCTTTTCTATTGAGATATTTTACCCCTTAAGAAGACAAATAATAGTCCTATCCTTTAAAAGGTCACTTTATTTCTCCAATTTCCACAAATGACCACACTGACATTCTCCTCCTGAGGACGCGATCACTCTTCACACAATCTTCTCCGCATAAAAATAACGAACAGCCACAGAGGCCGATTCAGTCAATTACATTAGTGGGTATTTGTATGAACAGTGTCGTCTGTATTTCTGTCTCATCTTGTGTCCCTGAACTACTCATGCGGGGAATCATCACCATTTTGGCGTCTCACAGACATGAAAGCTAAAAAAGGCACACTCCCATTATTCTATTGTATTCTATTCTATTCACCATTCATTATCCTAAGAAGTGATTTTGGTATTTTGACCCTCTCATGTTGCCGTTAAGGGAAACTAGTTATGATTCTGTTCAGTTGAATAGCACCGTAAACTACGACCACAATAAAAATGCATTGATCACATCATCACCTTTGTAAAGGAACAATTTAATCTTTGCATAGGGTCTTATTGTTGTGTATTGATTGTGCAGTAGTCCACCAGTGAGCCTCCAATCGTAGGCTTCCACTCATTGTTATTCATGGCCTAGGCTGTCGTAAATTTTGCACTTTCCGCAAATTTAACGACTTGCCTATTGTCAGGGAACCTTGTGGGCAGCCCAATTGTGCGACCATACCTTTTGCAGGAAGAAAATATGTGGCAGATAATAAAAACCCAGCAGGAACCATCATGTCCTCTCCTGAAATGTACCAGAAAAGCATTTCGAGGTACAATGCATGGGCAGTTTTACATACAATATCTGCTGCAGCTTATTGAAATTCTCCACGCTTAAGTCCAAATATATGCATCCATCCTAGTAGAAATCACCGTGATCACACCGGAAGTAACAAAAATCCTGCCTATATAAAGATAATTGTGTTCACTTTGGATTTACACTGCCAGACAATAGGTAATCATTTAATACTATGTTTGATATAGTGGTGGTAGTTTGCATCCAGTTTTAGCTTTCCAGTTTTGACTGCAGCTGGATAAGAAGGTGTGCTTCCATTAACATAACAGAGCAAATGCTATCATTCTTGCTGACATGAGCTGACACAGGGAGCCTTATCTGTCTCCCCCAGAGTCCGTTAAAGATGGACTCTTATCACATACAGTATGTCATGCATGGAATGATGTACAGGTGATATGCACGCATCCTGTTTAAATATTGACTCAAAACGCACCAATCATTGCTATGAAGGCAAATAAGAAAAGAGGAAATCAACTCATGGAGAGGAACTTCCTACATGATAGATCCCCACGTAGTCGAGATTCAGCATTCGCGACCCTGGAAATTAGCAGATTTTTGATCCTAATATTTGTGGGAAAACACTTATAGAACTTATAACCTCCATAATTAGGCCATTTATTGGCAGAAAAACCATCTCATTTGCCATACATTGGAAAGCGTGAATTACACAGCAAATAGAGGCAAATAGGCTTGTCACGAAAACAAATTTTGCTGGACGATAATAGTCCTACAAATTATTGCCGACAAACAATATTACTGTCGATATTATTTTGATATATGGCGTAATAATGTGAGTACACCATATCAAAAGAAATCTACTTGCCATTGGAATGTCAAGAGCGTTTAAATAAAATAAACAACATAATAAACTTTTTTTTAAAATAAAATGGACTCTCAATCTCTTTTAGCAAAAATTGCACTGAAATACAACTGCAAAAATTGCATAATCAATCACAATGTTTGTGTCACTTGTGCTGATGTATGGATATTGACAAAAAAAAACAAAAACAAGAAATAACCTAGAAATACTCTGAAGTTGACATTGCGTGTTACTGCAGACGTCAGCTCATTTGCATATACACTTCCGTGATCGACTTTTAGAAACATGTGTGGAAAACGTTGTTTACATTTAATGAGGTGTAATATTTTGTCGGGGTTCAGTCAAAGTACATGGTTTGGAAGCGGCAATATGCATTTACTGTGTGGGAAACACTGAAATGCAAGTTCCACCGTTATGTATTATTTATTTCATTGTCTTCCACAAACTTTTTCATGTCACAAAATGATAATGCGCAAATGGCCTAAAATTGACATCAGATCGTGTTTTATACACAACAGGCAAGTATTCAATCGTGTGGCACACGACACACACAGCTAGCAAACAGTGCACTCGCTAGTGTGTAGCGCGCCCTCCTCACTGGCACAAAGGCACCTGAATGGCTCACAGGAGGGTTCGCTCACTGTGTTCATTCCGCTTTTGAACCAACACACCCTGGTGCTGAGACAGATGCACGGAGTGAACCCTCTTGTCATCCAGCATGTTTGGTGGAGAGAGAGGAGGAAAACAAACGTACATACACATGTCAATATATAGAGGCCGGTAAAATGATCACGTTTGTTTTTATTTATCATAAAGTTAATGGATTTATTAATTATCGTGACAGGCCTAGAGGCAAACTAATAACCATGTTAGTTGAAGTCAAATCATCAGACCAAAGTCCGAGTCACTGACCCTAAGTCGAGTTGTAAGTCTTGAATGATATTGTCAAGTCAACCAAAGTCATCAAAATTGTTACTCGAGTCTGACTGTCCCAAGTTGCGTGACTTGGGTCCACACGTCTGGTTACTTCTGTTATTTACCGTTGCACCGTGAGTGAGGTAGGCGTTTGGTTTGATTTGTGTTGTGTGAGTATGGCTATAAATTTTAAGCGACTTCATTACAAATAGAAAGCACTTTCTCAAGCAAATTGATGTTATGTACAGTAGCACCATAGGCATAACCCTGGCTTGATTAGAGTATCAAAATAGACATATTTATGGGAGTCTCAATTACTGAGCGTTTTTGCCAACAGCGTGGATCTACTGTTATAATACAAATTATTGTTATAAAATTATTTTCATAGGCTTGAGCTCACCATTTTCCGAATCAAGCATCTCTGCAGTGTCTTTTTGGCTTGCAGGAGGCCTACAAACAGCAGGAAGAAAACAAACAATAATCTCAGCTTTAATTGTGACTGCTACAAAACAAACACACACATCATATTGTGCACCTCTGGGCACTCACATGTTCTGAGCATTGTTCTGGTGGTCAAAGTGCTTGGCAGGCCGGTTCTGGTTGGTTTCAGGTGCAGTGCGTTCACCTTCTGGTGCCGGAGCGGCAACATCAGCTTGTGGAGCTTGTGCGTCGTCGTGAGGAACATCATCGGTCATAACGACAGGGTGATCGCTGTAGCCTCGGATGAAAACGGTGTGAGTGGGTGAGTGGTGGCCAGCACGCACAGGCTTGGCTGTTAAAAAGGACACAAACTTGTGTTGTGATGTAAAACAAAGTCATGTGGTATAAAACAAATATACAGTAATCCCTCATATATCGTCATTAAGTGGTTCCAGACCTAACCGTGATAAGTGAATTTCCACCAAGTACCATTCCTTATTTATAAATAATATACTTTCGAAGTTACAGCATAAAGACGTGCTTATGACCTTCTAAATACTGTACTTTTTTGTACATAATTAGAGCCCTCTAGACATAAAATAACACCCGTATAGTCATCTTTACACTGATTATCCAATATAGTACCCCTCAGGGTACGGTGCTCTCCCCTTTCCTCTTCACCCTCTACACCTCGGACTTCACACACAACTCCACACAGTGTCACATTCAGAAGTTCTCCGACGACACAGCCATCGTTGGTTGTGTTTCAGAGGGGAATGATCTGGAATACAGGGTGGTCATCAGGGACTTTGTCAGCTGGAGTGAGCTTAAGCAGCGACAACTCAACACCAGCAAGACAAAGGAGATGATCATTAACTTCCAGAGGAAAACATCCCATTTCACACCGGTGAACATCCAGGGAGCGGACATAGAGTTGGTAGACAGCTACAAATTCCTGGGTGTTCACCTTAACAACAAACTGGACTGGTACGTCAACACCCACGCCCTCTACAAGAAGGGCCAGAGTCGCCTCCACCTGCTGAGGAGACTGAGGTCCTTTGGTGTGTGCAGGACTCTCTTACGGACATTTTATGACTCTGTGGTGCCCTCAGCCATCTTCTATGCTGTGGGCTGCTGGAGAGGGGGCAGCACGGACAGGGACAGGAGCAGGATCAATAGACTGATCAGGAGAGCAAGCTCTGTCCTGGACGGTCCTCTGGACTCCGTGGGGAAGAGAAGGATGTTGGCTAAGCTGACATCCATCATGGACAACAACTCTCACCTGCTACATGACACTGTTGTTTCCCTTAGCAGCTCCTTCAGCAGCAGACTGTTACACCCACGGTGTAAGAAGGAGAGGTTCCGCAGGTAAATAATAATAAGAGTAAATAAGCCATTTAAGACATAAATAAGACTTGTGCTCGTGCGTGTTGGTGTCTGATGCTTGTGTGTCTCACCAGACATTACAGTAACATTGCTGACACCTAGAGACTACATAGAATCACAACATCTTTGAATGTGTCTTCTGAATGCCTTATACTGTATTTCCTCACCCTATTAAAATAATAGCCTAAGTCATATTTTCATGTTTTTGGGAAAATCAACTCAGAGTTCTCAGAGAAGGATAGCTTGTACTGGACCTTGCCATCAGGGCTCAATTGAAGAGCCCACAAATCATGTACAGTCGGGTCTGCTTTTTTGCTTAGTCCGATACTTGAGAAGTAAGATCCATTGAGTTTCATGATTTCATGATGTTTGAATCAATCAAAAATGTTGACTTGGGCAAAAAATTAAATGGCCTAAGTCACCCTCTTGACATAGGCCAGTTTCCTATAGGGCATAAGAAGCATGATCCTTTCAACTAAGAATTTAGGCGATTTTACTAGAGATGGCCAGCATTATCAAGAGATGATTTAGGCCAAAAACTTTTTGTCCAAAAATGACTTAGGCCATTATTTTAATAGGGTGGCAATCCGTATTTTACAGTAGTTCATCTAGCCATTTTTATACTTGAAAATGCTTCATATCATAAATGCTTCAAAAATGTAACATTTGCAACAATATGCATACTTTTGTCTGACAATAGGCTGTATTCAACCACAAACAGCAATGGTTTATTAATTAATATATATTTGAAAAACATGGTAGAGTGAAGCTGCAAAATTTTAAGTGGCGAGGGATTTCTGTACCCTATAGTTTCAAATATACTGGATCCTCACGTATTTGTGATTCATCAATCACAAATCTGCAAAATCGCAGGTCTTTGGTCTAAAAATAAATGTATTTTTATCCTCCAACAATAGGCTGTTTTTTTTTCTACCAAGAACATATCTCATTCACCATAAGTCGGTAATAATTTATAAATAGCTGTGTGTAAAAAATAGACATTCATAGCGCATCAATTACTTGTGGTTTTTTGCCCTTCGTGAGGGGTCCTGCAGGGTAACCCCCACAAACAGCAGGGATCTACTGTAAACACCTGGTGCCAATCAGTTAAAGCGACAGTATTTTTTGATACAACTCTAGATGTGCAGGTGTACCTAATGTTTTGGCCAGTGGGTGTACAGTAGTGTGTGTCTGCTCATCGCTGTTCAAGAAGTTGGGCTTTGCCCTTTGCAAAAAATGAAATGAGTTGGTATTGTCAAGAGAACTTCATGGGTGGCCAGACTGTAAGACCTTCAAGCTAATAACTTCCTTCCTTCAGAGCAAAAAATATGTGACTGATAATATCTGAAACTGAAAAGCCAAAACCAATTTTGAGTTTTGCCCCCTTCTTGTGAGTCTTAATGGTATTCATACAAAGAAACTGGGATATGTGTGTCTAAACCGTGGGAGAGGAAATAACAAGGAGCTGAGCAGAGTGGCTCGAGGATACACAGACATGCGCCCACCCACCCACGCTTTTGTGGGGGGAACGAGGTGAGAGCAGGGCAGAAATCACAGCATGGACATGAGGAGATGGTTGCACCATGTGAGAGCATTCTCACGCTGCACCGCAGGGGCAATTATCACATGTGAAAGTGATGAACCACACAGACAGCCTGCCCCAACTTAACAGTCACATTTCCTAAATTGTGTTCTACATTCAAATCTACATGACATATAGATTACTCTGTCTGCATCTTTTTTTTCTTACAGTGTTATAGACAGTAGAGTAGATCCCCACTTTTTTATGAGAGTTATGTTCCGGGACCACCAGCAAATGGCGAAAATCTGAGTCACTGATATGCCCGTGAAAATGTGAGATCTCATGATAAACTAGTTATGGCATTTTGAGTATGGGATTGTTTACTTTTCCACGGTAACACAGCATTTTCATTGTGCCCATGTGGCAATTAGTGCTATTTACTCATTTTGGCTTAAACACATTTTTGCCACGTTTGAAGAAATGTGTCACTATTTGAGGGACTTTGCACTATTTATTTATTTTGAATGACTGGACTGAAAGCTAAATCCCATCAAACAAAATGATGTTCATCCAGCAAGACTTTTTTTGGTACCTTTCTGTAAATAAATACATTTGACATGTGATTCTGTTGTCATCTATTTGACTTATATTTATGAACTATATTATTATTATTGGCAGGCCTAACAGCATGCTTGGGAATACTGTATGATGTGCTCATGTACCCATTTGGAAATACTGTACAGAATGACACTTTTATAGAATTGGCTTCTTTATTTTATAATGTAAGATTAATGTCTACATCAGGGGTCGGGAACCTTTTTGGCTAAGAGAGCCCTGAATGCTACATATTTATTTTTCCGTGAGAGCCATATAATATTTTTTAACATTGAATACCACTAAATGTGTGCATTTTTAAGTAAGACCAACAATTTTAGAATATCAGAAGTCTCTGAAGTTATTCTTTTTAATAATGTTATACTGAAGCTAACTTATAATAGAGAAAAAATTTATTGCCATTAATGTGACTTCTGGTGCTGCATGGTTTTGCAGCACTGCAGAATTAGCTAGTTGCCTATTTGATTAAAGGATGAAGTTTACTTCTTGATATGTCAATAGCCCGGGTAGGCGAATGCGTTATCCAGTAATAATCTAGTTTTGGTGTCTGACACTGCTTTTTTCTGATTCTTTGTGGTGTATTCGAGCGATCTATCGGTGCTCTTTATGGCCATGTTCTAATCTCATGACTTCTCCTATACTGAAAAACTACTACTAGTTGTTTACATACTGTACTGCTCGCAAATCAGCGAGGAAACGGTAACTTTTTCTTTGGCTCACGCTACAAGGGAACTCATGATGAGCTTTGGAAATCGCAGGAGGTCATTACTCAATATGACAGTTTGACTCACGGTGTCAACTTAGAACACTAAAATCATCATACAGACACTTAACACTCAAAAGGTAGGCAAGAAATATACAGGACAAGTACGAATACCAGTTTAGAATAAAATACAACTATTTTACCATCTTCCCATCATGCATTGCTTCCAACAAAGCAGTTCATTAAGTTGCAATGATTCATGCAATGATTCATTCAGCTGCCTGTGTCCACCAGAGAGAGCTCTCTGGCGGGAGCCCTCTGTTTGTTATGGTGCATCTACGGAAATGATGTCATCGGCGCTTCTGATTGGTTAAAATTGCCTTAACAGTCCATGGCTGCAGCACCCCCTTTACTTGATAGCCTGTGAATGCGTATTTGTGTGGATAGAAATAGTTTTAAAACATTACGATATTGATAGAGATTTTTTTGACACGCAAGAGGGGCAATGTGCATTTTTGAAAATATCCACGTTCGCATGGACATGGCCTTAGTGTCCAAATGTCTGGCATTCCTGCCCCCTCTGCTTGTCCTTTCAGTGCTCTACGATGTCCCAAATTCTTAAACAAACAGCAATATTACCATGACTGGCACATATCATATTCTAGTGGGCTTGGAGGTACAAATTCTGCCTAGCAACAAAACACCTTGCAAACATGTGACATAACCCTGGAACAAATCCAAGCAATTCTGTTGATTTAATAATGAATCGCATTGACTTTTTGGAAGTAAAAGTAACATAACATGGCTGGCTAAGTGGCTAGTGAGCCATTCTTTCTTAATTTGCATTCTAGTGAAGAAAACATGAGTTTGTAACATTGTTACCTATGTGTGCAGCGTGAGGACGACGGAAAGGATTTCGCACCCTCATCACATCTTTGATGCGCTCCACCTCCTGCTGGTAGCGGTGTCGATCCTTCATGGCGCCCTCTTTGGCCTCCTTTAGCGCACCCTCCAGAGCCTTGACCCGCTCAGCTGTAGACCGAAGACGTTTCTCCAGTTTCGGAAGCTCACAGCGGAGGTCTGCATTGTCACGTACAAGCTGCACACAAACATTGAGCCACAAAGGGAAAAGTGTCATAAAAAACTTGGCGACTGGTAATTCGACTACCTAGTTTGCACCAGTCATTATTGAACACACTCCCTCAGCTACTGTATTTCAAAAAGCCTGCCCTCATTTGGCCGTATGGTGGTTTCCCCCGGCACAGCACAGAGTATATACTGCAGCAGAATTAACAGAGTGACCTGGAACCTGAACAAGCGAACTGGAATATTTGTGTCAGCCAGAGCCAAGTAGATGCAGCCGGGTGGAACCACTGACAAAGTTGATGGGCAAACAGCCTCTGGCAAAGGAGAAAATATATCAGGTACTGAAAATTGAGGGCCACCAGTAAACTCTGGATGGACAGCTTCTGTAATAGGCTTGTCCACCATTCATGTTGGATCAGTGATATTGTTACCATTTCAGTGTGCACTGTGCAATTGTATTTATTACAGCGGGAAATAATTACATTCGCAACCCTAAAGGGGGACATTTTCCTTCCAAAACACATTTTGTCTGAAAAGCAATAAAAAAAGCTGCTGTGTGATGTTTTGGTTGGCGTCAGTGAAACAACTAATCAGCCTCAGCATGTGATCCTGCAAGCTAATCCTCCTCCTGCAGCGATGCAGACTACACAAAATAAGTTATTAAAAGCATGCAAGGATTTATACTTTTAAGGTTAAGAGTAAATTGTAATACAGTAGTTTATTGTTTTAAAGAAAATACATGACGACACCCGCACAAAATTTGTGTTCCTCCCCCTCCAAAACCTCTTGCTAGCTTGACGGTGACTTCTACTCAATAAAGGCCACTGTTGTAATTATTAGATTATTAGAGTTTCAATAACCTTCCCCATCACAATAATTGCCATTGTTTGTTTGCAATGTACAATCCAAGTTTAAGGCGTAGAATATGCATCCCTTGTGTTTGTATTGATCGTATCATGGGTGAGCTAGTGGTTCAAGTCAATGATCCTTGTGCTGTGTGGGTGAGTGTTCGCTAAGCTATTACTAGCCAATAATAGAGCACACTGCCACAGTATGTTTTATTATAATGCAGTTATGTACCATGATGACTGTAATGCCTCATTTTCACATATTTGTAAAATGGGCAGGTTTTCTTACAAATCAAGAATAATGTTTTGATTTTTAAAAAATCTGCAAATTTACCTTCATTGAAGATGTGATTGTTGCCAGAAAAAAACAACATGGCAGCGAGACCAACACTGACAACACCTTTGTGTTTTGCCATGGGTTACTTCTTGAATTCAATAGTGTTTCTCACCTCTGCTTTCTCAGTCTCTGCTAGTGAAAAACACTATTGAATGTGTTGATCTCAGTGCCACATCGTGTCTTTGTCAACACATCATCACGTCTTCAATGAAAAGTAACCTTAAATTTAGGGATGAGCCGGATACTCGTTGTACACGAAAATGCGTTACGGATAATGCATTTTTGACGGATACGAGCATGAAACAAGTACAGCTCGTCATTATCCATAATCGTGAGGACAGAAAATCCTCATTATGTATTCACTCTTCATGCTCTGTGATTGGCCAGTCACACACAGAAACCGCCCCTCCCTAGACATAAACACAAATGAACAGCAACGTAACATCTCAGCTGTCAGCAGTGCACTAAACACATTGAAATAGCATGCTAACAATATATTAACTTGGTGGCAGTGCTGACGAGGCTAACTTAGCTCAGCAGTTAGTGACCAGCTCGGCGGCTGGATGCTTAAGGCACACAACACATACAATATCACAGTGCGAACAGCGTCTAGCACTGAATGAATGAGAAATAACCAGGTTACTCACGTTTATAGACGCACAATGTTAGTTGAACATCAAAAACAAGGTCCATGTTACGACAACAACTCTCAAGCTCCGCGCCTGCCATGGTGCATTCATGTGCCCATCTCGCGTCGTAATTGGGAGATACGTTTAATCACATGTTCACTTAAAGGAACATAAGCGAATGAGCACTTAATATATATAAACAAGAATAGCAATAAAAAAATTAGATGCAGCTCGCAGGTAAGTGGTACTATTCGATCTGTCTTTAGAACAGGCTGACAGGCGACTCACCTGGTACCCACTGGCGCCGTGTTGGTGACCCGATTTAGACCACACTTACACGCATTATAAAGACATTAATATAATGTTCCGAGTATCCATGAATGCATCTCGCCGTCTGTCTAGTGACAACGACTAAGTGTCGTTGCAATGACAAATGGACTCGAGACATTTAGAGTTTGTTTAGAGTTGGAAATACATACCTGTATATTGTGTTTGAATTGTGCTGCTGTTGATGTGTTCAGGTCAGAATAAAGTTATAAAGGAGCGACAGACTCTGTGGGGAGATACACTGTGCTGTTGCCTGTCGTCATAACAGAGAGCAGTGGCTTGCCATGATGCATATGCAGAAATACGTTAAAAAATTTATGTTGACAGCCCTACTAAAAACTAATAAGTCTTGCAGATCACTTATACACATACACAGTGCACATATAGCTGAATAATAAACAATAAATATAGCAACTTCTGCTCAATCCATGTCAATTTCAGACTTAAAATAATGTACAGACGTAACCCCCCCCCCCAGTTTCCGATTAGACCACGCCCACTTCTGGTTTTCTTCCCCTGCTCATTCCGAGCACAGATACAGATACGGATACAGATAATTTAAATGGGTGAACAGATAGATAGTGGTGTACTCGCTCATCTCTACTTAAATGTTATTTATCGCTTTCATTCGTCATATGTGCATTGTTTTATGCATATAAAACTATAATTGTAAAACCATTAAAATGTGTTTTGTGAGAACATTTTTGAGACTTGTGGCGTATGATGACATCATAGACGGGCGATGGAGCTGACTTCCACTGCCTGTTTCTGTCACTATGCAATACATACCGAAAACTAGGGATGAGCAAGTACACCACTATCTATATCTGTATCTGTTACCCATCAAAAGTATCTGTACAGTGTTCCCTCATTTATTACGGGGGACAGGTTCCCAAAATAGCCCGCAATAAGTGAAATCCGCCAGTAGGAGCCAAGTAGCCAACTTTGTTTACAATTATTACATTACGTTTTAAGGCTGTAAAACCCCTCACAATACACTTAATACACTTTTCTCAGAAAGGCATACATTTTTTCACATTTCTTTCTTGTTTAAACACTCTCAAAGTTCAAATTTTGTTTGAATTGTAACGATCAATCTTGGACACAAGAAATTAAGTGACTCACCGTATTCACTCCTCTGACGTGCCTCGTACCTGCGCCGTTCGGCTGTAGTGTTTTTGTATCCACGTTAAAACATATTGCTACTGTAGTTTACTCCTCCTTGTAGTCCTCCATGAACCAAAGATTCATTTACAGTATTCCATAATGGTATGCAGAACACAATGGGTTCTCCCTGAGCCAATCAGGACTGTTGTGGCTTTATATTTAGCCGGCTGACGAGGTGGAGGGATGACATCTTTACTCCAGCGGCAAATGTCTTCAGTTCTCACATGAGTGTCCATCAGCCTCTACTGGTGGCAGTAGTAAATACAATAACAGACAGATACAACAGAGCGCCGATAGGTCGCTCCAATACACCACAAAGACACAGAAAAAAATATGCAAAATTGCACTTTAAAAACCGTGGAACTGTGAAACCGCGAAAGATGAACCGCGGTCTAGCAAGGGAACACTGTACTTGGAGTGGGTGGGCCATAAACAGGAAGTGGTCGTGGTTTAACCAGAAATGGGTGCGGCTTAAATCTGTACATTATTTTAAGTCTGAAATTGATGTCACGAGGCGGCTGGAGCTGTCGACAGCTTGACCCCCAGAATGCAGAGAAGGCGGTGAAGTGCATTCAAACGTGTCTTTATTGCACACAAAAACCAAAAAAATAACAGAGAGAAGGCTCTGTGAAGACACTCGTACAAAAATAATATAAACAAGTCTATTCAGTTAGGTGACAGCACCAGTCAGGCAATGAGGTCCGTGCACGCCAGCAACGACAAAGACATGACAATGAACAATGAAACAGCGCCGCGCATTCGACGGCGCTGGTCTTTTAACTGTCACTAATGAATATTGACAGCAGGTGTGCGGCCACCAGGCGTGGACCGGCAGTCCCTTCCACCACACCGGAAGCACCACTTGCCAGAATAATGGCGAAGAACAGGAAGTGCACACTCCTGTCCTGCGTAGCATGACAGTACATCCCCCCCACGGAACGGATGCCAGACGTTCCATGAGTCCATAATTTCTAGGGTGGGTGGAGGGAGGACCGGCAGAAGGTCGCCGGGCTGTCAGAGGTGGAGGAGGAGCCTCGGTGGGCGAGGGCTTGCTCTCGTTTGTCGGAGGTGAGGGAGGAGCCTCGGCGGGCGACGGCTTGCTCTCGGCTGTCGGAGGTGATCCAACCTCAGCCCCGCGGGACAGGATTGCGGGCACCAGAGGTGACCTGACCTCAGCCTGGCGAAACGTCGTCTCTGCGGTCCGTTCCGCGAGCAGCTGTGCGACTGAGCGCGCACAGCCGACCATAGCCCCCCCCTCAAGGGACGGATTCCAGACGTCACCGAGAGGGCCAGAACGGTGGAGAGGGGGCTGGAGGTGGGCCTTGCATCCGACTACCTGGTTGCGTTGATCACTGCGGGTTCTCACCTCCCGCAGGTGCTCCATGATCCCACCGAGTGTCCAGTGCTCCCATAGCAAACGCTCGAAAAAGGCGTCTATCTCCGCGAAGCTGCGGGGAGCTGTCTCTGCGGGGGTTGTTGCTGGTTGGTTCATTGTCATGTCTTTGTCGTTTTTAGCGTGCACGGGCCTCATTGCCTGACTGGTGCTGTCACCTAACTGAATAGACTTGTTTATATTATTTTTGTACGAGTGTCTTCACAGAGCCTTCTCTCTGTTATTTTTTGTTTTTTGTGTATAATAAAAACACGTTTGAATGCACTTCGCCGCCTTCTCTGCATTCTGGGGGTCAAGCCGTCGACAGCTCCAGCCGTCACGTGACAATTGACATGGATTGATCAGAAGTTGCTATATTTATTGTTTATTATTCAGTTATATGTGTACTGCGGGAGTGGGTGGGGTGATGTATATTGCTGCCGTAAAATAGATCGACAGATGGCGTAGATTAGACATGCCTAACATGTGACTGCCAAAAAATAGGACCGATTGTGTTTCTGGTACATATTGCGTAGTGACAGTTGCCATGTATTAACAAGCAAGCAAATAGAATGCACACAAGTACGTTATGTGAAAAAAATTCATTAAGAACACATTTGGACTGCAGTGTATTAACAAAACGACAAGACGCACATCATGTGCAATGTACACAAACTGAGACAAAATTCTGGCATAAATTTTCACCGATAACCAGAAATCTGTCTGGTTTAGCACAATGTTGTGGAAGGTGTTTAAAAAGTACATTAGACAGTAGGAGTACTGTAGTTTTCTTGCCGTGTAGCATATTTAACTATTAAATGAAATAATAAAAATCCCACTGTGTGTGCATGTGTAACTCTCATGCAGCTTAGGTTATTACAGTGCAAAGAAGTCTCTGCTTAGTACAAGACTTTTGTTGATTTATGACCACAGAGCTTGTGTTCAGTTCCAACAGCATCAGCAGCAGGAGATGAACTCCCTGAAGCCCCAGTGAGATTGGATCTCTGCTGCAGTGCATCTCACATCAAAAAGGGCAAATCTAGTGGAATATGAGACTTAAGTCATCTAAATTTGCAAGAAAAAGTGGAACCCTGAAAGTCAAACACAATTTGGACTCAGGGGGAAAAGAAATCCACCTTTGGTCCCATGGTGAGTAAGTTTCTATTGAGCCATGTTCATGTGCATCAGTATGACAATGACTTCATTGGCATTTACTAAAATTTGAGGAAGTATTTTCTCTTGTGCTGCTTTGTTTCCCTGAAGGCACTTTGGTGCTTGGATACTTGCGTCTTTTTTTTCTCCCAAGTAGACACTTGTGTGAAGTTGCTGCACTCGGCTGATTGATGATCCTGAGAGATGCTTTTGCCCAACTGAGAACAATGACGGATGCTGCACACTGCTCTCACTTTTAATTAGTTTTTTCCTTCCACTTCCAAAGGAGTTGCTTTAGGCTCAAATGCTAATACAAACCGTTTGGTACCTTCTCATTTTTAACAACGCAGACGTACAGGCAGGAGTATCCTTCTCCAGGAAAAGGATACTCCTGGAGAAGGATACTTCAGGAGTATAATGGAAGGGCAGCAGTGACAAGCACCTTCAGGATGATGTGGAGCACTACAAGTGCTTCTTGTATGACATTTCTCTGTATTTTATTGTCTGATTGGTAAGAATAACGATTACATTAAAGACATCACATACTTATGCTGTAGAAAGTCATGGCGTATATAATAAATGTTTGTGCAACATGATATTATTAGCGACATGCTGACAAACACAAATTGGCAGGCGCCATGATCCAACTCAGTGTATTCACTGAGTGCACTCAGACAGTAGGTGGGCTTGCGCACTAAGCTGAGAGGAGGGACGCTTGCGGCAGCCTCATCTTAGGTTTCATCGAGGTTTGATCAGGAAATGTGCAAATTTGTACTAAAGAAGATATAAAAATGATTGGAATCACACAAAAATACATTTATAATACAGTTTGATAGACAAATATTACTATTTACCATTATTTGCTCTGCCTAACCTGCCGTCCCTGACTGCACGTCATTGCTGTTTCATTTTGCTGGTGGTGACTACCTGCTTGTGAACTTTTGTAAGCTGGTCCAGGTTGTTCTCAAGAAAGGAAATCTTCTGCTTTTGGGTGATGTATCCTCCGCTATCATCAGGCTCCAGCTCTGCACTCTGGCAATAAAACACAGCAAAATACAGCTTTTTATAAGCCTCAATAGACACACTTGTTTCTATTGAAGCTACAAAGATTTTACAATTAAAAACAATTGAATGAGGCCCAGGACAACAACTGTTTCAAAAATCTGCCTTTACTGTCTTGGTAATGACAGAGAATAAGCGAGTAACTGAGACGCCCATAAAAATGTCCATGTTTGACATTTTAATCACACCTGTGGTGTGTCTGTGGCCCTAATATAGAGAACATCAGGAAGTGGTGCCTATTTGGATTGCATTAGCTGGACATTTTCACCCACTCACACAGTATAAACCAACAGGAAGTCATCAAACCAAACGTTTCACTCACTGACGGTGCGACCAAAAACACATGCACATATGGAATAAACAATGTAACTGCACCACACGGATTATGCGGTACCGGGTATGCTTAAACACTAATATACTGTACATGCACAACAATACTATTTTATACTACTTTGCAGTGCATTGTTGGTAACTTCCTGTTGGGGAAGTGTGCACGTACACGGTTAGTGAGGTCAGCATTTGGGTTGACAAGCTCCTGTTGGCATCTGTATCAGCTTAACCAGTGTAGGGCAAATGAGATGGGTCTTCTATCAATGACCTAATGTTGGAAATTTTAAGCACAAAAGAGCTTTCCCACAAGTAAAAAAAAAAAAATCATCAAAAATTCACAAATTTGCAGGGGCACAAATGCTGAACCGCAACTATGCAGGCATCCACTGTATTGTACAGGTGTATCTAATACTGACTTCCGTATTTTGGTGTGTTGGTTGGCTTACTTTTCTAACTCGAGTCGTGAGGTCTTGAACAAACAGCCTGCGTAGGTTGTGGAGGGTGTGGAGCTCACGAGCCTATAAAAGGAGTAGGAAGGGAGAAAAAAGCAGCACAGTTAAAGCACTTATCAGCATCTTTAGTGGATCCATTGCATCTAAGTGACTCAAGTAATGACTTACGACCGTCTCTTCCAGTCCCTTGAGATCCTGCTTTGACTGCTCATGTCGCTCGTGGAGAAATCTATAGTTTGCCAGGAAGACAGGAGAATTCACAATGAACGTCCCTTTAACACAAGCGTGTGCTGCATACGTGTCGGGATCCATTTGAAAAAAAAAAAAAAACTCATTTGCTGTGTGATGCAACATCCTGCAAGGGTCAGTGCAGAGGGTGATGAGAAAAAACTACATCATAGGGATGCAATAATACATTTCTTTTTAAAAAAGAGAAAATACAGAAAAATTAAGGGAGAAACAAAAGCTGCAGGTGGCCCCCAGGCTTCCCCCACATGGGTAAGAGCTTTAAAGCTTGCCAAAAAGCGGAGACTCACGTCAGGTCCTCCAGCTGTCGACTCGTTTGATGCTCTCGGCTCCGGAGACGCTCATAGTCTCCGTGAAGTTGATCCAGCTCCAGCTCTTGTTTCTGGTTATAGCTGAAAGGATGCACACTGACTCAATCAGAGATTGGTCAACCATAACACCACGGTAAACATGTTCTAGCTCTTTAATAATGACGAAGGCATTGATTTCTAAAGTGAAACTGTGTTTCCCTGATGCAAAAATGCTAGTCAGTGATCCTCTCTATGACACAAGTGCTCTGCTGTTTTTAGGGTCAACTGTAGATGCTAGTCAAGATCCTCTATATGACAGAAGTGTTCTTTTTTGAGGAGCTACTTAAAAAAAAATGCTAGTCAAAGATCCTCTACACGACAACTGCTATTTTTAGGTCTCTATCGCTGTAACACTAGTCAAAAAGATCTTCTATATGACAGGAGTGCTTTGCGACAATTATCCTCTATATGATGTTTTTGAGGCTTTACTGATAAAAATGGGAAATGTCCTGCAAAAAGTGCCAGTCAAAAAAATCCTCTATATGACAGCGTGCTAAGTTGTTTTTGAGAATCAACAGCCAAGACGCTAGTCAGAGATCCTCTACAAGACAGAAGACAGAAGTGATCTGCTGTTTTTGAAGATCTACTGCAAAACACACCAGTCAAAGATCCTCTATACGACAAGTGCTCACTGCTGTTTTTAGGAAATCTACTGCAAAAACGCTTGCCAAAAAGATCCTCTATAAGACAGGAGTGCTTTGTGTCAAAGATCCTCTATATCAGTGGTCCCCAACCCCCGGGCCGTGGGTCATTTGGTACAGAAAAAAAAAAATTCCATTTCACTTTTTTTTATGTTTTATTTTGAAAAGTGGCCAGATTCTCTCTGTTACATCCGTCTCACTTGACGCATGTCCATTGTGTGTGTGCTAACTTTCTTTCATGCCGCACAGATAGACTACTACTGTATTTTTAGCATTTTTCTTTTACCTCATATTTGGTCTCAAATACTGATACTATGTGGGAATGCATCAAGGTAAGTTTTGATGACTTATTGAGTGCTAATGTGCACATTTGTCTCAAGTTAATTCATGCTAGCGCACTGCCTTTTACCACAAATGTCAAACAGCAATGTAATAATCTCTCTGGAAAAACTTGGCTGTAACTTGAACTGGTGGATGGTCCGCGGGGGATTTGTGGGTCAAAAAAGGTTGGGGACCACTGCTCTATATGCCAAGAGTGCTCTGCTGTTTTTAAGGATCAACTGCAAAAATGCTCTTTTTTTTTTTTTTACATGAGTGCTGGCTGAGTGATTGGCTGGCCCAGTCCAGGGATAGCCTCCAGCATACCTCTGCGACGCTAATGAGGATAAGCGACATAGAAAATGGCTGGATGGATGGAGTGCTCTGCTGTTTTCGGAAGCTTCTGGAAAAACGCTAGTCGTTCACAACTTTTGAACAGAAGTTGTGGGACGGTCTGAAGCCATTCATGAGCCAGAAGTTGAATACCACTAAAGCTCTAGCGTCATAAATTCAAAATATAAAAAAATAGTTTACCGGTCGTTTGTCAGATAGGAAGTGGTATAACAAGAAAATATACAATAAATCAAAAATAAATACAATACACCTGAATACAGTAGCCTTTAATATTTCCATTACACTGTGTATGTTTTGATTCATATTCCCCCTCACATGCTCCAAATCAGGCTGCAGCAAATCACATAAAGATCTGCAGCTGCTGCTATTTGGGTATTACCAGACAGCTAAGCCTGCTGGGAAATAATATATGAGAAGTAGTCTGCTCCGCAGTTTTCACGTCTGATGCTCCAGAACGTGCTGAGGTTTATTATCAGCTCCTAAGTGCTCTAAAGCCAAAGTTATCTCACCATGGAAACCACTTTGGAAAACTCATGTATTCCTGACATTATTTACATACGGATTAGTAGGGATGAGCGAGTACACCATTATCTATACTGTATCTGTATCTGTTCACCTATCTAAATTATCTGTATCTGTAGCTGTATTCACAGTGGGCGGGGTATAAACAGGAAGTGGGTGTGGTTTAACCAGGAATGGGTGAGGCTTAAATCGGTACATTATAACACTAAAATTGACATGGATTGATCAGAAGTTGCTATATTTATTGTTTATTATTCAGCTGTATGTGTACTGTGTATGTGTGTAAGTCATCTGTAAGACTTTATTATTTAATTATTTTTTTAATGATCTGTGTGAAGTTGATGATTCATGCAAACATCTAGTGATGGCAAGCAGAGAAATAATCTGTCAGCCTTTTTCACAGTCGTTTTCTCAAAAGCACCGCATTCAGTCCTACGAGCAAAGCTTTCCAACTGACTTTATATCACCAGCCAAATTAATTGCAAGCAGACAAAAAAAAAAAAAAACACAGGCAGTGTCCGATGCAACACGAGCCAAGTAACTTTAGATACGAGCTGAGCTGAGGAAAACCTAAAAAAACCCCGTCAGGACTGGAGGCAGTGACCAACGCGACACGAGCCGTTTTCAACTCTGTCTTGCCAATTGCACCGCGTACGTGAGCGAGGGACGGCTCTTCTCTGACTATAGCCTGCAGCAAGTCTGTCTAGGGAGGGGCGGTTGCTGTGTGTGACTGGCCAATCACAGAGCGTGAAGAGTGAATACATAAGTAGTTACCCAATGAGGATTTTCCTTCATCACGATTACGAATAATGATGAGCTGTGCTTGTTTCATGCTCGTACTCAGCAAAAATGTTATTCATAAGGGATACTCATCTAAAACGAATGTCTGGCTCATCGCTACTGATTAAGTGTAGTCAATTTTTATTTTCTGAATCCCATAATACGCTCTCACACCCTCTTTAGGATCTTTAGCAGATTCCCACTTTTTGCGGGGGTTACCTTCTGGAACGACCCGCTAGTGGCGCAAAAGCGCAAAGTAATCGAGACGCCCATAATAATGTCTTTTTTTAACAATCGAGGGAGCAAATTAGCCCCCTCTTACCGAGTACCTTCATAGTTAAAGTTATCCTACTTCCTAAAGAAGTTCAGAGAAGGCGATGAATCACAATGAGGCACTGACTCTGTTAAGTCGCTGATGATCCTCTGCTGTTCACTGATCTTGTCGCGCAGACGGCCGACCTGCTCGCTGTGCATCGCGCGGTGTGACTCCATCTGCTGCTCCAGAGCCTTCTGAGGAAGAACCAAATGAGAGGAGAGTTAAGAAGAATCACAGAAGATGAAAAGGCTATGCAGACACACACGCACACAAACGATACAGACGAAAACAATGGGACACCTTGCCATCACTGCTGACTTTGTTTTATTTCACCCTAAAGGTGTTTGGTGGGCTTATTTATCCACACCAATCTCCTCCAAGCATGCCTGTATGACCCTTGCTTCATGCTGGACCAGAAAAGGGACTTCCTCACACCATTACCACAAAGTTGGAAGCATGCAATTGCCCAAAATGTCTTGCTAAGATAAAAAATTAAGACACTCCGAGATCTTAGCATGGCCCCTCATTGATGTATCTAATGAGTCATTTAATGAATTGATGGAAAATAAATGTTATCAACAATATTTAACGATGAATCAGTCATGCACTCAAGCACATGTGTTGTAATGTCACAAACGAGTTCTATCGTACACCCATGGTCTGCAGTTAGCTGATAGCAATGTGAAAAATGGCCGTTGTATTGGGTTACAGTCACTTGTTACCATGGTTACCTGGATGTCAAAGGATTCCTGGACAGAGTAATTCTCCCTCGTAGTCAACTGTGACATGGTCTCTGCAACACACAGACGTTAAAAATGTGCTTTGTTTGTTTGTGACACAGTTAAGAGCTAGTCTGTAAAATTATTAAAAAGTGTGTTGCCCAGCCTCTTAGAAATATGTTTTGGTAGAATGTATTTTCAAATGAAGAAAGAAAGATAATATTTGTAAAACTATTGCCTGTTTTGCCTTATTATTCAATTGTTTATTTCTACATTATATACTGTATGGAGCCTCACGATAGATAGATAGATAGATTCTACTCCTTATCTCTAATCTTACCCATTACTCCTAGGATTTGCACATTCACGAGAATTGTGCAATTCTACTTAAATTAAGGGGTATGGGGTAAGTACTAAGGGGTGTACAGCCCTAGAAACCAAGTGTGGTTGGGGACCAGACTTGAAATGAACGGGGAGGCGGAACGACAACACCCATCGACAAGACGGCAGAGCGGAGCCCAAAAGAAGCACATAAATGTAACTTCAGTAACTTCAGTCATGTTTTATTAGATATTCAATCATTTGGTACTCCACGTATATATACTGCTCAAAAAAATTAAAGGAACACTTCAAAAACACATCAGATCTAAACTGGGGGAAAAATGATCTTGAATATCTTTCCTGATAATAAGTGGGTGATGTATTAGGAACAAAATGATGCCACATAATTTGATAGAAATGAAAATGGTCACCCTATAGAGGGGGGAAATCAAAGACACCCCAAAAATGAAAGTGAAAAAATGATGTAGCAGACTGGTCCATTTTGCCAAAATGTCATTGTAGCAACTCAAAATGATTCTCAGTAGTTTGTGTGGCCCCCACGTGCTTGTACGCATGCCTGACAACGTCGGGGCATGCTCCTAATGAGACTACGGATGGTGTCCTGGGGGATCTCCTCCCGGATCTGGGATCATGTGTCCAGATCATGTGTAGATGGGCACCATCTACACATGAAATGGTCAGAAATAAACCAAACCTAAACATGTTGTGGCGAGCATAGGAAATCGTCACTGTCAAACTTCAAAGTGCACTTTTATTTGCTAAAAGCAGCATACCAAACACTCGCACAGCATAAAACAACAGAGGCCCTTCAACTTGAACCACTATCGCACTCACAGCAGTACGATCAACACAAACACAAGGCATGCTGGGTACTGCACCATGAGTGAGATAGTGGTTCGAGTTGGAGCAAACTATAGCGGGGTCTCAAACAGTGTGCCATTGAAGCTAGAACCGCCATTGTTTCCACCTGTGGTAATTAACATGGACCACATGACTTTTCACCATATTCCTCAGTTTAACTGGGCTTAGTTTAGTAGTGGAGCACATATTGATTCACCTGCTTCCTTCATGTGCATCTACAGTATGGGTTTGGCATGACCTCAGGCATGTTAATGTGAATGTGGTAGGCTATTCCTTACGTGCTCCATGACATTAACCATTCATGTATTGATGTCACTCCTTGACATGATTTGAAGAAAAAACTCTCCCTTGTAGTTAAATTGCTTTAAGCATGGATTCACTTACTTCTTGTTTCAGCTCACTGCAGCTGTCTACAATTTTTAAATTATTTATTTTGTCCTGACATTATTCTGCTTGACAACAACATAACAGTCATCTAATTGCTTTTCAGTGTGCAGTAAGTGAGGGTGTCACACATCTGTTTTACTATTCTTTCTTAAAAAGCTGCAGGCTGCCTGCCTGCTTGGAGTGGATTTGTTCTCAGTCTTTGTGTTCCACCTGATTTATCAAACTTGCATCTGTACTTCTACTTGACAGAGCTATTGATAAGATTCTCCTTCTCCTTCCAGTGTTAATATGCCGTTTCAAGCATAAACTGCACAGCCTGTGGCAACTGAAACACTTTTATTATGCATTTTCAGAGCAAATGTAAATGTTGATATAACCTCACTTTTAATTAGATTTGCTTTTCAATGATTCATGGTTTGCCATGCTGCTCTGTTTAGCCCAAACATTAGGTACAACTGCACAGTCAGATGAGATCTAATAAAAGTAGGTATTTATTTAACAATAGGTTTGGTATTTGGCTTTTAAAGGCAGATTTTCGCTGACATTTTCCTGTCTTGGATCTTATTAGTTTTTGCAGGTATATGATTAACCCCAAATTATGGTGGAGCTTAGTGGTATTTTGACCAAATTTAGAGCTGGAAATGACCCGAGAAATTTGAAAAAAAAGAGAAAAAAAAGAGAAAATTGCTTAATTTTATTTTATGATTTTATTTAATTTTTTTTTATCTTAAACTACTGTAGGTTGTTTCAGTGTATTGTTCAATTTAATTTAATTTAAAACATACCTTCATTTCCTGTGTGTCAGTTTTCTCTACTTTTTTCTTAAACTTTGAACCCTGCGGCTCATACAGCGGTGCGGGTAATATGTGGTCATGTTCTAATCCCGTGACATCTCCTACACTTCAGAACTACTACTAATCGTTTAAATATGTATTTTGGCAAACGCTATTACTAAGATCATGACGGCAAAAAAAGCTCACGAAACAACCAAAAAAATGAAGAGAAGCCACTATTCTCGGTGTTTGCTAATCCTGTCGCTCTCGTTGAGTGGAGCCGGGCATGCGTGCACACACTCCAGTTCACATTGATCGACAACAAGCACAATTTGTACCAAAATCACATTGGATGGAAATCACTGGACTTTTAGGATGGAATTCCCCTGGGAGGAGTTACAATGCTCAAGAAGGACACTCCTCTGTGAATCTACAGCAAATAAGGAGACTGCTTTCAACAATTGGGGCTGGTTTCATTGCAGCCAGTTCATGGAAGCTCCGAGGCTCTCTACAAGGCTCTGGGACTGCGACAAAGATTGGACACCACCACAACATCGTTTGCCCAGCAGAAGGAAAAGACTCCATCTGTCAGATGACCGGATAAAGATACCAGATAAAGATACTTTCTGCGGTGCTGCCGCGGGAAGAAAAAACGCAAAGAGCGACTCCAAGAGAAGAAATGGCAGATCCGTTGGTGCATCGTGGTGAGGGCTCTCGCCAGGCAAGCAAGAGTACCAGGCCGAGAGTGTCGTTGCCCCAGACAACACAACATACCAACTAAAATTTTCCTTTGGGGGAGAGGCATCGCGACTTGGGCTGAAAGGATGAGATAAGCGCTTGAGGCATTAAAGCCCTCAACCGACCCGCTTCTGCTTCCAACCGTGATGGAGCATCACAGAAGCATAGAAGAGCCTTTGCCCAGGTGTCGAGGCAATGCCCGGATAGGAAACAGCTGGTGATGGTGATCACCCATCCGAATAGGGCACCGAGGACTAATGGCGATAGCCGGACATGGTTGGTGAAGGGTGTTGTTCGTGACCTGGACAGGAGGTCCGATAACCCACCTAGTGTGCCCGTCTGAGGAGTATAACAGCATAGTGAAGATGTTAGCACAAGAAGTCAATGTTCATCCGGATCTGGTCAAGGCAGTTCCCTGCAACAGAGTGTACCAAGAGATATTACTGCAGTTAGGGTAACTGATGGCTGAGATACAGGCCTAGACAGCAGTTGAAGAGTTCTCAGGGAGTTGGTCGCAGGATATCGAATTAGCAATCAACCTGCATCTCCCAATAGAGCTATAAACAACGGAAGAAGCTCTGAGGCCGCGTACTCCGTGGCCCAGACTGGATGACAGCCCCATAAAATCTCAAGCACAGAGGAAGAGCTCGTATGGGTTGGACCATTCAGGCAAACCGAACCAGCAAGACTGGTTAGCCGGCAAGACCAGTCGAGGCACAAAGACTGGTTGAACCAGCAAGACCAGTCGAGCGAGCAAGACAGGTTGTTGGTACAGGCATACTGTAAGCTTGAACAAATTTTGCCCCCTACCTCAGAGAACGAGCTACAATGGATATTGGGACTCTGCAATTATGTCCAAGACCATGTCCCCCACTACCAAAAGCATGCAAGACCTCTATATGCCCGACTGAGGAGGACCGACTTTGGGCATGAAGGCGCCGCAGATTGGCCGTGGTCAGTCCAAGACCAGGAGCATCTGGAGAAGCCATCAAGCCATAAGACTGGAACCGAAAAGCCTAACTACCCGCTTAACCGCCAAAGTGTCATGGGAAAGGGACAACACGGTGATAGCCGTTAGGAATGAAGGAGGAGGCCTAGTGACCCTATGGAGCTACAGTACATGTATGGTATGAGTTAGTTAGTCAGCTATGCCTAGTTGCCTGGTTGATGACTTATGCTGCCTTCTTCCTGGTCACGGCTCTAAGAGCAGCAGGGAGTTGGTCAATGCCTTCACCTAGAATCCTTACACCAAGGGTCTCTATGGTCGTTTGGCATGCCACATCCTCACCGCGATACTTACAATCTGTACTTTTCCTTTTTTCCTTTACATGAGCATGCTAGAAAAGACTGTTTAAAGAACTCTATTCTACAATCCCCGTGCGACCCCTGAATGCCTCGCCTGTGGGAGCCAAAACATGGAGTTTGCCTGTGAGAGGCAGTAGACCTTCTGGGGGTTCTGCTGTTTCCACTATCAAAGAAACAACTACCTCCAGCAGAGGAAGATTTTGAGAAGTGAAGAGGGCTGTCTCATCGGCATGTTCCATAATGTGTATCATTCCACCTGGAGGTTCCCTGAAGGCACCCACAGTTCCTATACACACCTTGGGTGTGGGATGTGCATCGGCCTCAGTCCTTGGGGAGAGAAAATGCCGACTGCGTCCCTCTTCAGTCTTTAGTGCCTCCTGTCGCCGTAATCATCGGAGAGGCAAGGGATCGCCAGCCTGACGCCGAGGAAGCCCCGGAGAGGTTTGACGCAGGAGTGGGACCATCGTCCACATTAGTGACACTAAGGAAGATCCAGAGGCAGCCGAAGGGAGAATCACCCCCAATGGCCCTGGCGCCCCCGGGATGATGGAAGCAGGAATGGGGGATGTGGGAGCTGATGATACAGTTGAGACGGAAGATTCTGACCTTCCCACCATGTCTCCTGCCACAGCAGCAATGGTGGAGGAGCTGCTAAGTGCGGTTTCAACAACCAAGGCCCTGAGGCACTCCATCGATTCTGCTCTCAACAACAGCAGGAGGCTGAGAAGGCAACCTACGGGGGAGGTTGAGTCGCTCCCGATCAAATCAACGGTCCCACAACACCCGAAGGCCCTGAGGAGTCTGAAGGGACGGACAATTAACCATCAGCCACCGAACAGGACTGTGCTATGTGGACTTGATGTTACAATACAACAAGGTCACCTTAAAATGTAAATCTGGAATGATTAGAGTAACAAGCGGGTTCAAGGAGGGGGTGTCAAGTGACTTATGTACAACACCATCGTAGATTATGTTAAAAGTGGTAATATGTGTAACTGTCCACTAGAAGTAGACATAGTAAAATGACATTTTACTATGTTAGTTGGTTAGTTAGTTAGTTAGTTAGACAAGTTAGTTGGTACCTTATGTTCAAAGAACACGTGCATCTATGAGGAGGAAACGCACACACATACGCAAATGCACTACTCAACATTAGGGACTCCTGCAATAAACTATCACAAAGACATACAAATTTACTTTAATGCAAACTTCACTGCATTTCAACATTGTATGTTGTCACCTCAGAATGGCTTCATCTCCAACAGAGCCATCTTGGCCAGGTGTAATCATATATCATATACACATTCCTTACCTCCTGCCTGGACTTTGGACAGCTCCTCTGCCAGAGAGTCGCAGCTTTCCTCCAACTGTCTCCTCTTCAGCTCCAAGTCTTGCGTGTACTCTGTGAGTGAGCGAATCTTGGCCTCGTGCTGGAAAAACATGCAATCAGATGTGCAATTTAATAGCATTAAAGATGCCGACGACCTCAGAGAACAATTAGAAGGTTTGCAAACTTGACAGAGGTGCAACGGCCATGAGTGTTAATGATGGCGCGGAAGCGAAAGTGCTTAGCTTGCAAGGTCAGCAAGATTAACACTCCATTGTGTCAATATACAGAATACTCCAGATGATTGTGTGCAAGCACCGTAGTATTAGTGTCTCTGTCTTCTCAGAGATAATACTATAGAAAGTGAACTTGGATGCACTTTAGAGTAGCCAGTGTACAGCTTGTATCGCAGTATAGATTTACTATCCACTGAAAATGAGTCAACACACAACCATTATTGTCTGAATAGCTGGCAAACAGTGCAAAAAGTTTTTTGCAACACAAACACAAACCTTTCCCTCTGATTAACATACTTCTCAATTCATCAATCATTAATAATGTTTGTCGTGCATCACGCACTTAGCAGAATGATTCTGGCCGTTTGACAGGCCCGCTTGCACTCAGCGTGATGGAGCGATGAGCTACGCTCGTCCTACCTGCCCAATGAGGAGGTGGCAGGAGGACATCTCTCGACCTGCCTCCTCCATCTTGCGGTGACACTCGGCCTGAAGGTTCTCCAGGTGGCGGCAGCGCTTTACCATGGACTTCACCTCTGACTTAAGCTTGCTGATGTAGAGCCGCGCCACCGTGAACTCCTCCTCGATGGCACCTGTGATCTCAAGGGACTGGAAAGAGAAAAAGTGTTTTAGTGAAGTGAGAACAAACCACCAGTAAACTTTCTTAAAAGAGCAAAGAAGACACACAACTAATATGCTCAGCAAAAATACAAACACAACACTTTTTTGCTTAAAAATGTTTTTGTATTATATTTAGACAATTTTAATATTTCAGCTTTATGCTATTAAAATGACGTGATTTTTCCTCATAACATTACGTTATACTCGTAAAAATAAAAAACTTTTTCTCATTCGACTGCAATTTTATTGTTGTAAAATCTTGATTTTTCCATTTTTGCTGTTGTTTTTTTTTATCATTATTTTGTTCAATTATAGTTTATGTGCTGTGGGCCAATAAGAAAACATCTGCAGGCCACAAATGGCTCCTGGGCTACACTTTAGACACCCCTGGTCTAAAATAAAATAAAATAACATAACATAACATAACATAACATAACATAACATAGCATAACATAGCATAACATAACATAACATAACATAACATAACATAACATAACATAACATAACATAACATAACATAAAATAACATAACATAACATAACATAGCATAACATAGCATAACATAACATAACATAACATAACATAAAATAACATAACATAACATAACATAGCATAACATAGCATAACATAACATAACATAACATAACATAACATAACATAACATACAAACAAAAAGTAGTTATAGTGGCAAAATACAATCAAATATGTAGAGGCATAACAAAAATAAAGACAAAACATACCATGGCCACATTTGGAGTTAAAGTATATTCTTAGCAGGAAATGACACAATAAATTTTAATTATTTTTATACATATTGACAAAAAGTTGTGATGTCACTCCAGCATTTTTGCATGTGTGTTTGTTCCAGGGTAGATATTAAAATGCCAATGTAATAGCATTACGACACAGACACATTATAACAGTCTAAATGATACTAATTTTTTTAAATCACATTTCTCCAGTAATTTACTTTTCTTCATCTCCATTTGTGGTAATGATGAGCTCCTAATCATGCAATTAGTGCTTTGCTGCAAACGGTGTTAATACTCTTCAAATGATGTGGAAGGGAGGATGTTAAATAACAAAATGTTTGCAAGTTTAACTTTGATACAGCATGAAGCCTGCTTGGGCTTAATGCGTGTGAAGCTGATGAATATTTTAAAAGTGTGGTTATAAATATGTAAAAATGTTGTGAGCGCGTCATGTTTGGCCACGGTGAGCATCTCGTTTCCTCTCACCAGTTGAATGTCCCTGTTGCCCACGATGGCACTGAACTCGCTCAGATCCCGCATCAGCCCGTTCAGGACCTCTGCAATGCGCTTCCTCTGGTGGCGGCTCGCCTCCTGGATGCGAGAAAGCTCCGCCTCCAACGCCATGAGGCGAGCCTAAGGGGGAAGAGAGGAGAGAAGGCAACTTGTGAGAAAAAGCCCCTTTCACACTTCCCTTAAAATCATCTTTCTCAGGGCATTGAATCGATCACAACTGGATCTGAAGCTTCTAGATGAGACAGCTCTTGTCCTGTCTAGTGTGAAAGTGTATCCTGCAATGCCAGGACTGGAGTGCAAAGTTTAACACCTTGGGCTCACGTTTACAGCACTCTAGTGGTAAAAAAAAAAAATGTTGCTGTTCGACAAGTATTTTATACAACATGCCCGCATCTAATTATCTGATTGCATCTGGATAACGTATTGCTGTGTGAAAGTAGTTGTTGCAATATTCCAGGTTCTGTATCAAATGCGGTGATGCATAAATGCTAATAACGTACAGTAAATATCTAATTGAGGGATGCAGTGTTGCTGTGTGAAAGTGTGCACAGTTGCAGAAATATCCTGTTTTGCTGGGTTCTGTATCAAAAGCCAAGGCGCATAAATGCAGGCTCTACAGCTACACCTCTCATGTGCCTTTTTTGCGGGATCTGCGAAAGAAGCTTTAGAACTGTAACAGAGGCAGGACAGTGTCTGTGTGAAAGTGCGCACAAATTATGAAGAAGTCCCAAAGGAGACTGTACTTCCTGAGAAGACTAAGGACATTTGGCATGCCTACCACAATCCTTAGTTGCTTCTACAGATGCACTATCGAAAGTGTCCTTACCGCCTCCATCACTGTTTGGTACGGTAACTGTACAACACGTGATAGGAAGCCACTCCAGTGGGTGATCAAGACCTCACAGAACATTGTTGGGGCAGCCCTCCCCTCACTGCAAGACATTTATAAATCTAGAGTCCTACGAAGAACACACAAACTCATCAAGGACAGCACACATCCACAACACTCATTATTCACACTCCTACCGTCAGGCAGACGCTACAGGAGTTTGAAGTCCAGGACCACAAGGCTGGCAAACAGCTTTTACCTACAGGCCATCAGGCTTCTCAACGAAGCACTCACACACGCCGCACGCAACACACTCATAGCATTTTATTATTATTATTTTTTATTTATTTGGTTTATTTATCTGTATTAATGTCTCTTCTGTTGTTGTTGCTTAATTTATTGGTACATATGTTTCTTATGTTCTTATTCTTTTTCTTGTGCTTTCTTTCTTTTCTTGGGAGAATGAACAGAATAAGAATTTCATTGCATAGTATAACTGCCGGCCGCACGGTGGTCTAGTGGTTAGCACGTTGGCCAACTCAGTAAAAGCTTGGAGATCGGGAAGACCTGGGTTCGATTCTCCCCTGGGCATTTCTGTGTGGCATTTCATGTTCTCCCCGTGTGCATGTGGGTTTTCTCCGGGTACTCCGGCTTCCTCCCACATTCCAAAAACATGCAGGTGAGGTTAATTGGTGACTCTAAATTGTCCATAGGTATGAATGGTTGTTTGTCTATATGTGCCCTGCGATTGGCTGGCGACCAGTCCACGGTGTACCCCGCCTGTTGCCCGAAGTCAGCTGGGATAGGCTCCAGCATGCCCCTGCGACCCTAATGAGGAAGAAGCAGTATAGAAGATGGATGGAGTATAACTGCCTGTTTTACTATGCATATGACAATAAATGAATGTCACGTGCCAATTTTGCAGGATCTTTGTGTGAACGAAGGTTCAGAACTGTAACACTGTTGTCTGTGTGAAAGCACACACAGTTGAGGCAATGTCGCTTCTTGCTGGGTTTTGTGTGAAATGCACAGACACATAAATGCAAAAAGATCTACTGTGACTGATTTGATAAGCCAATTCTGCGGCACCACTGTGTGAAAGAGCCTTGAGAGGACAGTGCTTGTATGGAAGTGCACACATATCCCTTTTTGCTGGGTTCTGCATAAAATGGACCAATTTCACAGGATTTCTGTGTCAAAGAGGCTTCAGTACGGTAACAAAGGCGGGAAGGTGCCTTTGTGGCACTGTATCATACAATGCGGATTTTAACGATTAACTCTCCTGCCTTGTTGTGTTGAAAGCAATTGTTGCTGATCAACAAGTATGTTACACATCAAGCAGGATTTGGTGTTGCTGCGCGAATACACACATATACACACACAGTTACTGTCATTTCCTTCTTTGCTGGATTTTGTATAAAATGCACAGATTTATAAATGCAGGATTTGTGTGAAAGAGGCTAAAGGGAGGAGCAATTGCTTGTGCAACACATTTTAACCTCCACCTCATCCCAGAAATCCAACCTGCTCAAAGTTTACAGCCACTAAATAGCAAATCAATAAAACTAGAACGCTAGCCGATGTGAGCAATGCTGCCAGCTTGTACTTCACACTCCCCATTTTGTAGAGAAGACAAGTCGCTAATAATATCCTTGCCTTTCTTACATAATTAAAAATCTGTGCTGCATCAATACCCCGGAGAGAAAATTATATTCCATTTACCAGCAAAACAAATGATTTCACCTAACAAACAACAAGGCTTTTTTTTCGTCACCATGAACAACAAGAAAAATGTGTTTATTGGCTCAGTGTGGCCATTTTACTTCACTTTATTGATGGTGCATCATTTCATCTCAAGCTGAGCATTAATTATGGCACGATTGATGGTCTTAAAAGATTATTCTGGCACATTTGAGGTCCCCAAAGTTGATTCATCTGCAGCACCGTTAATTATCCCTTGCCTTGCGGCATCATTCAGTCTATCTTCATTTTCACCATAATTATTTCACAGGTCACGCCCTTTGTCATAACAGTATGAGTCAATAATTAACCAAAATGCATTCATTTAAGCAGAAGAGGGGAAAAAGAACATTTATGTTCAAGAGAGATTAATGGACGGTCATTCAAAATTGGGAGAATGATGAATGGGCTACTTGGTCACCGTGCGTAGAAGGACTTAAATGTCTGCACGAGTGAAAAGAAGCGACTTGGTGCTGCAGACGAGCGCCAGTGACAGTGAGTGATGGCCAGGCCACCTGCAGCAGAAGAAGCCCCGTGAGAACAAGCTGAAGTCAGCTGAGGTGACGGCCAGACGGAGACACCAAGAAATGGTGCATTTGTCCATAAAATGTTGCAGCAGTGCAATATTGGATGCAACAAATATAGATAATTTGTTCTTAATAAAAGAAATTTAATACAATCCCTATTTAGCAAAAATGTATTCAACTATATGTAATTAGCTATGAGTCTTCAATGAGATAAAACTGGAGTGGATATTAGTTTAGGGTTTAACATGTCAGAGTAGCTCAGCATTTGTAACCCTTAAAGGCCAATATATAAGAACATTCCAAAATATAACCCTACAAAATTACATTACAAGACTTATTTCAACATTTCTCATCATCATTTACTGTATCTTTATGATAATGGTGAACTTTTTTTTTAATGTAATAATAAGTTGTGCATGAGAAAGTCAAACTGCATCTCTCTTTGACCACATGGTCATTTATTAGCAAGTATAGTAAACCCCTGGGCACTCTGCGCTTCCAATGTCATGGCTTCCCTCATCCCGATTTTTCGTAAATTAAATCATTAATGAATAAATCCTGCTGTTTTATGGTTGAATACTGCCTGTTATTAGTAAAAAAAAAAAAAAAACATATTTAAGCAAATATTTTTTCTAAATTAAGCATTTGCAAGCATTAAAATGACAAAATTAAGTAAAATACTAATAAAAGGCATTCAGAAGACGCATTCAAAGATGACATGCAATGACATGTAGTATTCTACACTGGTCACTAGGTGTCACTAATGTTACTGTAACTATTGTGGCCTTCCTTTTGCCACTGAGAGGGCCGGAATGGGTCCTCCGTCTAGATCACATGTGTCAAACTCAAGTCCCGCGGGCCAAATGTGGCCCACCACGTCATTTTATGTGGCCCGCGAGAGCAATTAAATAGGTCAGAAGCGTGCTTTGATAAAAAACTACATTTCCCACAATGCTTGTCGACTACAATACGAAGTGACGGCTCAACGCCACTAAACGGCAGTGTCTCCACATCAATGCCAACGAGTTGAATTGACAAATGTAATGATCCCAAAATGTCCAGGGAGAGAAAAGTTGATGCGGATGAAAGACCGTTTCAAGAAAGATGGGAAGGCGGGTACTTGTTTGTGCTTCAAGGAGAAAGACCGGTATGTCTTTTGTGTTACAAAGCGGTGTCGGTTGTTAAAGAGTACAATCTGCGTCGGCATTTTGACACTAAACACGGAGCACGCCAAAGCTAGCCTTCATGAAAAGCAACAAATTGCCCAAGAATTAAAAGGCAAACTGCGGTTGCAGCAGAGTGTGGTCACAAAATCACAGCCAAAAACAATGCGGCAGTGGAAGCTAGCTTTATTGTGGCTGAAGAAATTGCCCACGCTTCCAAGTGTTTTTCAGAGGAAACGTTTTTTGAAGCAGTGCATGCTGAAGGTCTGTGAGCAGGTGTGTCCCGACCAATTACAGACTTTAAAAATATCAGTTTTTAGGTTAGTTACTAACCTAAAAACTTGACCAATATAGTTGTAAACTGAGTCAACTTTTATTTTGTAATTTTTAGTTGATTACATATTATTTATGTGTAGCTGTTGTTGCAATTATTTAGTATTTGCAGGTTTTATGTTTGTTTGCAGACAAATTATTCTAGTCAAACCATCAGTTGGATGCAAGACTGTGCAGCCTTTTTTTGTAAAATGCTACATCTGTCATACATGTTGTTAGCAGCTCACAATTGTTGATTTTACAGCAATTAAGCCCATTTTAACTTGGACAAAAACGTTTTGAACAAAAACTTGTGTTTTATGTTATTTTTCTTAATTCACTTGGATAGTTTGATCCTTGATTGATGGAGTAGTGTGGGTTTCATAAGCTGACAAATTCAAATGATTTATGTTATAACGGAGCAACAAGTAAAGATATGTTTTTTCTATGCAACTGTAATGTTTATCACTTGAATAAGTCGTAAATTCAGAGTTATTTAACATTAAGGAGTTGTTGTGTTTATTTTACATTACATTTGATTACATTTAGTTTTATTTATAAGTTACATCTGGCCCTTTGAGGACAGCCATTATGTCGATGTGGCCCTCAGTGAAAATGAGTTTGACACACCTGGTCTAGATGATGCGCTTAACAGAGACACTGAACAGGATACCGTGGTGTGGTGAGTTTATTAGTCGGACTTTTTTGTTACCAACGACTTTGTGCTGCAAATGTATTACTCTTTTGAACGCATATTGTTTTGACAAGCAAAACGCTTAATTTAAGTGACCTCAGCAACTAACCGGAAATACGTTCCTCCTCACCAAAACCAGAACTTCACTCACGGAACAAAGTTGAGGGTAAGTCACTGTTGATACACTACACTGCTGATGGGGATGTCGTACAACTTTATGTCAGAAAATCCGAACTATCCCTTCAATGTGACACAATATCATACAAGACATCTATTGTTCTGCAGTTGTGTAGTTGAATAACTTGCCTTTCCAGATTAAATGTTGTGAAATCAATTTTCAAATAAATATGGTTTATAGTGTAGTGTGTTTTTTTTCCTCTTCATGACAAGTTTTTTTGGCTGACGTGTGTCATGTTCTGTGTTGTCGCTCTGCTGCCGCCCGTCTGCACTGTGTTGTAAGTGCATGCTATCCTGCAAAGGCGGAGCTGACAGCACACACCTGTGGGCAATTGCCGGCGCCTTCATTAGCAGGTGGAAGGCAGCAGCTCGGCTCCAGTTTGTTTCTTGTTCTCTCCTGCTCACCGACAGCCATTCTGGCTCTCGCAATACTTACTGGTCAATTGTTGTGCTTTTCTTTTCCCTGCGTGCACACTCCGTTGTGGTTCTAGCTTCCTCTCGCTAAGGTTAGTACCTTTTGGTATTCAGCAGCGCTCTGAGTTACTTGTGTTTTTTTCCCTGCTCACTTTTCTTAGGCAGTGTTTTTTGTTCCTGTTTTTTGGCCTTTCGCCCAGTGTCGTTTTGTGGTACTTTGTGGAATATCTTGCGTTCCTCCTTTGCGGAGTGCTTTTTGTATAAAAGTGTTTTTTGTTACGACGCAAGTGTCTTTCTCTGCATCTTGGGATCCAAACCACGGCCTCGGCCGAACGTGACTTATATTCAGAAGTGACTTATAGTCGGGAAAATATGTTACATTAATAAAACTTGGTTAACAGCTACCCATGTCATTATTAAGATGAAATAAGGGCACTCTTTAAATAAATACTAATTAAAAACTTCAACTGTAGACAACTATTACATCATAATTGTATTTTTTTTTAGTATTAGCTTTGCATTTGATGATGTTTTTATATGTGCTACTAGGTAGTATGTATTTCTTTTAATTGCACAAGCACAGGCATGGGCTTGAAGTGAAGACATGTTAGATAATCATTCCTCCCACCAGTCATTAATGCAGTTTTAGTGTCACTCAGTTTGAATGCACTTTTAAGTTACCAAAGATGGATTCTCAACCAATAAAGGGTGAAATGAAAATAAACCAAAAAAAAAAAAAAAGTGGTTAGGGTCTGTCTGTCATCATCAATGCAACTTGGGATGAAAATACTGTTAACGTTGTGTCTGGATTTAATGAACTGAACTGTGTAGAGAAAAGTGGCCCGGTAATCTTTTTTCAGTCTTTTCAGGAGTCTGAGCAGCCTTTGAAATATGCGAGGACACCTCTGCAGAATCCATGATGGAGCATGAATAAGTATTCCAAAGGGGAGAGTTGATATGAATAATGGCCCACACTCAGCACTGACCCCGCTGTGCTGGAGAGGACTGCTGCTTAAAGCTCCAGCCATGCGCAGACGTTTTCCAGTCATCAACAGACAAACTAAGCAGTTCTATTTCAAGGTTTCCTCTTCACTAATGTACTATTTACTGTAAGTTGTGAGTATGACCCTCATTATTTAGGAATAAAGGCAGAAAAGCCTCGGCTCGAGGCAGCTGAATACTAATAACTGCATTCATCAAAACTGAGCACTATTATGCAAAATGGACATTTTAATTAATGTTCTAACAGTAATATGTGTTGCTAGAGCCTGTTCATGAGCACCAAACGTGCTCCCTCACTTGTTTGCTCCACTTTTGCGAAAAGAGGTGGTCAAACACTGACCTTTCAAGTTCCAGGTTGCTCCTTCGTCATGATACTGCCTCTGACTTACCCCTAGTTAGATGAGCCTGCTCCATGTACACGCCCACCACTTCACAGAGGACAACTTTGCAAAAAAACAGGTTTCGCTACACATCTTAAAATGAATCCAAGAACTCTACCAGCTATACATCAGTCACCTACAGACGTGGGAGCTGTAAGTTTTGATTGTTTCGGGTTTTTTCCAGCAAAAAGGCTAAACTAGCATGATGTTGCTGTTAAAATGTGCAGCTCACATACTGTAGGTTTGCTAGTGTTACTAATGTTTGTGTCCTCCTGTCCCACTGCTTCATGTTACATTGTTGTATGTGACACATGGTGTCTATTTCATTGGACAAGTGCAGAGTCACAGTGTATACAGTCTTCCCTCGTTTATCGCGGTTAATTGGTTCCAAACTGGCCATGATGTGAATTTCCGCGAAGCAGGAGTCAATATTAATAAATGGAATATGTTCGTAGTAAGAGCATAGAAAACCTGTTTATGATTTTGTAAATACAATTTTTACAATTATTAGAGCCCTGTAGACAAGAAATAACACCCCTATAGTCACCTTTACACACCTATTATACTTTGTTTACAACACTGTAATGCACAGGCTATGGGATCACTGCAGGGACACAAGAGATGGCCGCAGCTTTAAACATAGCATGCTACCGAATTAACTAGTTAGCCTCCAATTTATTTATCTTAAACTTAACAAAGGGTTTCAAACACAGTGGGGAAGAAGGACAAAGTAAGAAGCCAAAAACTTACCACTTTCGCACAGAATGGGAGACCTTTTTTCATTCTGTCATGTTGACATGCCATGGCTGACTCCATGCAGTGTGAAGGTAATCTAATCTAATACCATGTCTCATCAATGAAACATTACTGACACCTAGTGACCAGAAAACTACATATAACTTGTCTTTTAATATTTTTTGACTAATAATATTCCATAGTCAACCACGAAACAACGTGGCAAACCGTGATATAGTGAGGGAGCGATGGTCGAACCGCAATGTAGCATCCTAGCGTACTATGTAAAGAAACATGATGTGTACGGCGACAGGCGTGAACAAACACAGCTCAATAGCATTAAAGCTACAGACACACAAAACAGTGGCTCACTAAAAGCACTTTTAAACTGTCTAAAAAAAGTCTAGCATCAAGGGTATCAGTCAAGGCTCTTCACCCACATAGTATGAAGTATCCACCCACCATTTTCTTGGCAAGCTCCTCAGCCAGCAGCTTGTTCTGCACGCTCTTCTCCTCGACCTCCAGGCTCTTCTGGTCAAAGTTGACCGCCAGCTCCTCCAGCGCCTGCAGCACCTCCTTAACCTCCGCCTTGGCGCACTCGTTCTCCGACTGCAGCCTGCCCAGCTCCGACTGCACCCTCTCGCCATCACCCCTGGAGGACGCCAGGAACTAGGCCACATGGAGATTAAGTGTGATAGATTTTCACTGGAAATGATTTGTACAAATTAATAAGTGGCAGTCTGTAAGACTCCACATTTTCATTCATCGGGGAAACTCTGTGGGTGCTGCTGTTTTGGTTAGCAATAGCATAGCATCATAGCATAGCATGTGTGAAGAATAGCATAGCATAATAGTAACACAGGGTTTTAAATCAGGTGTTGATTAGAGTGAAGGTCACTATTTGAAGTACACACGGTATATACGGCATCATAAACAAGGGAGAGATATTGTGGTTGTATACGACCATCCATTTCTAGTTATCTATAGCCTCTTTCACACAGAGGTCCTGCAAAACTGCCCGTAGATTTCTACAACTCTGATATTAGCTCCAAAAGGCAAAGTATTGCCTGAATGACTGGATGACTATGTCAACGCCATTTAGGCTGCATTCACATTTGTGATTTGGACCAATAAGTAAAAAAAATATTTTTGGTGTGCACTTTGGCGCGTTTCACATTGCGATCCAACTGGTATTTTGGTCATGTGACCAAAAGCTGTGTCCAACAAAACCAGGATAGTTTCATAACAGTTTCTTGTCATATTCCAAACCAAAATGCCAGTCTGCAAGGTTGAAACCTACTGTAGATCAGGGGTCACCAACACAGTGCCCGCGGGCACCGGGTAGCCCCCCACGACCACATGAGGCGCCCGCAGGCCTGCTTTTCATTCAGGTTTTCAGTTAATAATGTGAGAACACTAGAAAGAAAAGTATTCTGAAACATAAAATGTGAGTTATGGATACCAGCATTTTGTGAATGTTTTGGTAAAACAAGCATATTTGATCTGTTTGGGTTGAAATAAGGTATGAAAATCATTTATACAAAAATGAGTAGCTCGTGGCCATTTTCATTTTCTAAAAGTAGCTCTCGTAAGAAAAAACGTCGGTGACCCCTGCTGTTGATTATTTTACTACTAGTATTATTTTTTTTTTTGCCAACTTAGATTTCACAAAAAGCTTCTAAAATATATTTTAAAAGGGCATTGTTGCTTGTTTTTGCACAAACTTCCAAAGATTTTTCTCTGGCGTATGTGTCATTTCTGTATGCTTTTGTGTGAATGCACCTTCATAAAGAACAGAGACAGATAAAAAGGCGGGAAAATGCCAGGATTTACAGACTGTGTAAAAGGCGCTTTGGTAAAAGGCAGATTTGTTGATACAGAATTACACACACAGAATTGTTGGATCTCATTAGATTTAGATTGCAATTAGGAATGCATACCGAAACTCTGTATCAAAATGGCACCCCTGCCGACATAAACAATAGTACCCGGACTGAAAAACTAAGAAACACAGTTAGTAGCTGAGTAGCAACAGTACCTCATTTTGGTGCAAAATTAATAGTTATTATTAATTTATTCATTGATTCATTCATTTCAGAAAATTAACAGTATTAAGTAGGCTTTAAACTGCAAAATCTTGCCCTTAAGTTTCATATTTTGCACACAATTCCACACAATTTGTCGTGGATTTCATTTCATACAGGAGAATATATGACTTAGTTCTCAGTATTGAAGTATTTAAATGACCGTTCTGTTCAACTTGCACCTCACAAAATTCGGTAAAAATATAAAAGGCAGGTTTTTTGCACAAAACGTTTATAGTTTGGTGTTTTTAAGTTCTGGTTCCGGCACCGTTCAAGCAGTGGCATCGTTTCAAATGTACCGATTTGGCACCGGTATTGAATAATATATAAGCGATACCCAACCCGAATTGCAAGTGCTTTTGCCAGCAGGCAGGGCTGGCTGAGCCATTATGCAATATAAGCAAATGCTAAGGGCGCTGTGGCCTTCAAAGGGTGCCAAAAAAATGGAAAAAAAAATCACCTTTAATATAATTATATTAAAAGTAGTTATTATTATGAACTCTTAAAATGGAAAAATGCCCAACTTATTACTACAAATGATCATTTTTATATCATAATATTGATATATTTATACATTTTATATTTATATTTATTCGTTATTTTATTTAGTCATTGCTTATTGTGAACGTCGCTTATATATAGAGTTATTAAGTACAAACTGTGCTATATTTATAACTTATTCCAATTATTATTAATTATTGACCTACAGATGTTTTATTTTGAGGTAAGGGTATTTATATTGTATTGGTGACACGTTATTTTACAAATTAAAAACAACGGTAAAAACAATGCCATTCCATTTCTTTTGGAACCGTGTGTAAATTGCAAAGCTTTCGTCAAAGCTGTGGATTCATGCCATATAATTACAGGGCCGTCTTTTATGTAGCAAACAACGACAAAGCATAAGTGCAAACATTGCTGCACATAAAGCAGGTGTAATTGAACACAATGATTCAGCTTGGAGTGTTTGAACGTGCAAACAGATATTTTAGTGGTGTGTTAGCACCCTGCATCGGGTTCTTTTCATGCATGGACACAGCAAATCTGGCTCGAGTTCACTGCTTGTTTGCTTCTAGCTTCAATGGATGTAAATCACATAAGGTTAATGTGGCTAGTTAAGCAGCAGCAGGCCAGGTGTGAGATAGAAATGAAGCCATGTTGCTGCAGAGCTTGTTTCCACTCTCCTGTTGCAGCTCACTTTATGTAATTGCTGTCTATTTGTTTTGCTGCGGTGTGTCATCACCATAAGCTCGTCACGCATTCAGACGCTTTTACGCAAACACGCAATTAGACCAGCTTTATGTTCTTTTAAATGCTGCCACTAGGCAATTAAAAAAAATAATACGTGTTTTCTTCTTCATTCTCAAGAAACCGCATGATAACGCTCTCGCCAGCTGAAGTGTATTTAATTCTTCAAGGGAACATTTATCCAAACTAATCAAATGATGTTACTTTATTTATGCAGTTACCTCCTCTTGCTTCAGCATCTGCTCCTTCAGCTTCTCCACCATCTGGCTTTGGTAGTCTATCTCAGCATCCTACAGAGGCACACATAGATTTCATGTTCTTGAAACCATGAAAATATGCATCTGTTGAGAAGAATCTGGCACATACACTCAATCAATCCAAGAACTGTTTGAAAGATTCAGCCTCTACAAAGACAACAGTGCTAAGCTGTCTGAGAGATATTTATTTAACAGCAAAAGAGGGCAATAGTAGAAACTACAACCACAGTAAGCAGCACACAAACAGCCGTTAAACGCAAATCGGTTCATATCCTGCTTACACTTTGAGTTCAAATCTATTCCTATAATTTGATTAGGTAAAAATGACACAAGAATGAAGTGAAAGGTTAGATACCAAAAATATATTTTGTATTTTCATCTCTTTTTTTTTTTTACATTTGGGCAAAATGTTTAATGTCCCAAATAATTCAAAATACATCCATCCATCCATCCATCCATTTTCTATACCGCTTAATCCTCATTAGGGTCGCGGGGGCATGCTGGAGCCTATCCCAGCTGACTTCGGGCGACAGGCGGGGTACACCCTGGACTGGTCACCAGCCAATCGCAGGGCACATATAGACAAACAACCATTCACACTCACATTCATACCTATGGACAATTTAGTGTCGCCAATTAACCTAACAACAACCTAACCAACCTTAGGTTAGGTTAATTCAAAATACAGATATTGCTAATATTGTATGTACAATATGATGTATACAGTGGCTCGCCGGTCATTTGCGATTCAGCATTCACGGTCCCACAAATTCAGATTTTTGGTAAAAAATGTTTTTTTTCCAAAAATAGGCCATTTTGCTACAGAAAGCATATCACATTCACCATAAGTTAGTAATCATACTGTACGTGACAATACAGGTCAAATGTAAAGCATACATGTACCACTGTTAAAAAAGCACGACATTTTTACATCTTTATGTTTATGCTTCACTGATAACGTTTTTTCACCAAGCACTGAGATTTCGCACTTTGTTCGGTGGTTCTTGAACGCAGCATTTAAAAGCATTTAGCATATTAAAACCAGATTACCGACAAAAACGGTTTACATGTGCATATATAAAAACAGTGTATCATACAGTTAAATAAAACATTTACATCCACCACGGCTTTTCTCCAAACTTCCTAACCAAGACTTAAATGTGTTCAGAGAGACCAGCTTCCTTTGGAGCTGATTTCAATCTGAGGGGTGAGAGAACTGAACTAAGTAGAACGTCTACACCGTGACTCCGATTCCATCTGTTCATGGATCGTCTTCCATTATCATTCATTAGTGGTGGGTAACTATACATTTACTATACTTTAAATGTGTTTAAAAAGCGTGGTAACCATATTTAGGGCTTCAACCCGGATTGTGTTACGAGTGAACAATGGCAATAGAAGAGAGATGGGGAGGGTTCTGGAGCTAAACGGTCACTTTTATTTTTATTTATTTATTTATTGCAAATGTTGATCCAAAATCGGACGAGAATCAAAATGCTGGCACTTGCAACTTTCTTTGGTTCCATCTTGGCTTATTGTACAGCCGCGATGAAATAAAAGCAGAGACTTGAGGTGAGATATATGGAATCACAGGAGTGCCAAAATTAAAAGGGAATACGTGCGGAAATACAAAGAGAATCAATAATACAAAAATATACAAATGTGGAAATACAAAGAGAATCAATAATTTAAAAAATATACAAATGTAGTCATATTTTTTAATATATTGTTTTTGTTTTTTCTGTATTGTCTTTGTTTTTTCCAATTTGCCATTGTTTTTCCTGTTTTGTATTTGTCTTTTCCACTTGCGTTTTGTCATTGCATTTTGTTGAGGGAAAGGCTTCTTGAGACGTCATCTGTACTTCTGTGAAGAAGGTGTCGGACGTTTCGCTCCTCATCCGAAGAGCTTCGTCAGCGAACTAACAAGTGCTGGTAGCCTAGGCCTTAAATACAGTAAGAGTGGGCGGAATTGGTGTGCCAACACCCTCCTCCTATTGGTTCCTTACACTAAGCCTGGGCGGAGTTGTGGTCTAATCCTCCCCTGCTATTAGCACCTCCGATCAAAGGGAAGTGTAGCTCCCTGTAGTTGGGTATGAACGACTCTGATACTGGCTAGTTAGCATCTATTGTTCTGGCTCGGCCCTGGCTTCACCTCATTTGCAAGACTAAGAGCTGTGGGTTTTGGTCTCAGTAACCTGCTGAACGCAGGGTCCAAATTAAACCTCAAACCACCATTCCGATTCAATGATGGGTTCTGTTGTTTGACAAAAATATTATAAATATTTATAAAGGCTGTGGGCGGGTCATTCAAATGTAAACAGGGGAAATTTAAATAAGATAAAATAAGGCATTTACCTTTTAAAGATTGCGCCACACAGCTTCATCCATATCTGCATTCATCAACGCAGATATAGCCTTTAAAGACTTTAAAGACTTTTTTTATCAAAACTTTCCATGACATTTTCCACCAACCGAGCAATTTCTCATAATTCTCGTTGACCAACTCTTCTCAATTCGTCCACGTCCACCATATTTAAATTTGATAAACATGTATTTGCGTTACTTTCTGTCCGTGACATTATTTCCAGGCTCCCGAGTTTCCTTAACTACATAGCGTGTAATCACGTATGGAGTAGTCATCATCCTGGCAGAATGGCGGGTCATTCTTCCGCATTTGCATGGTATTACCAAATGCAATGACAAAATGCAAGTGGAAAAGACAAATAAAAAACAACGGCAAATTGGAAAAAACAAACATGACTACATTTGTATATTTTTTTTATTATTGATTCTCATTGTATTTCCACACGTATTGCCTTTTAATTTTGGCACTCCTGTGATTCCATAGAGACACACTACTGAATTCAACAAATAAGTCATGGCAAAAGACGAAGGTGGTGTCCATGTCGATCTCGCTGCCACATCGTGTCTTTGGCAACAATCATGTCTTCAGTGAAGGTAATACAAAACTTAAATGTTCATTTAACCCTTTCATTCATCATTTATATGTACTTTGAATTGTTTTCTGCATGTAAAACTATAATTGTAAAACTATAAAAACGTGTTTTGTGTTAACATTTTTGGTTTTCTGGAACAGATTCACTGGATTCCCATTATTTCTTATGGAAAAAATGTATTTGGTTAGAATACATTTCAGTTAAAGCCGGACCTTTTGGAAAGATTTAATGACGCTAATCAAGGTTTCACTGTAGTACTGTACTCCTGATGATTACAGCCCTACTTGTGTGACCACTACATAGATGTATAAATATGGCACACATTAACAGTACAGTATATGCAAATACATGGATGATATGCAAAATGCTTTAATGTTTACAAATGTCCCACATAAAGCCTATTATATTCCCCCTGATCCATCAATTCATAAGATACATGAGTCCACAAGTGTGATTGTGAATTGATGAACATGAATAATACATACAGTATGCACATATTCTATTCCTATGTGCATACCATTATCATCATTACTGCATCCATGCTGCATAATCAGCTGTACATGGTGTGCACTCATTCATCACCTTGTCATCCAGCTGTTTGTAAAGCTTCCGGATCTCCTCCTCGTACTTGTGACGCTCTTCCTCCGAGATGTGCACCACAATGGAGGAGGCGAGGGAGCAAGGGCTGCAGATATCCAGCACCGCCTCCTCAGAGTCGGGCGACGGCAGCATGAGGTCTGCGTCTTCCTCTGACCTTTGATCCTCATGATCCAACACTGCTGAAACCTCACCTAGAGAGATAATGGATAGCATGGTAAGTCAGTTATGGACACAAAATGCAGTCGTCATACTGTATGTGGCGCCCCCTGTGGGTTGTGGTCAAAAAGCTTTGGAAGACATGCTAGCAGACATATAATACAGATATCCTCAGAGTTTTATCGTCATTAGATAAATGCTCAATGACTTATAGACAATTAGTTGCAAAGTCCCGCCAGTGTGCCCCTGCAATTATGTCTTGTTTGATGGCGGCCATGTTTTTCAACCAATCTTGCTTAAATTTTACATAATTGTGCTTATCAGTCCCCTAAAGATGTGTACCAAATTTTGTGGTCATTGGACCAAACACCCTAAAGTTACAGAGGGTGTCTTGTAGACCGCATTGAGCTGTGTGAGAAATTTCCAGTCAATCAGACTTATGGGTGGTCAAACCTTGGGGTTTACCAACAGCGCCACCATGTGGTATATTTGTCAGAAAAATAATAGCACAGGCGACACAGAAGGGGTGCATGTTTTGACACATTTTCACCCTTTTGTGTGCAGCGGTTCAGGAAGAATTTGCTTCCACAAACACACAACAGTATATTAGGACACCTGCTAATGGGAAAAAAATATAATTGGTGCTCCTTTGCAGTATTTCTGTTCCAGTTCTCCACAAAGTTGTCTGATGGTTTGTTAAGTCAAGTTCAGCTCTTCTGTGTGGTTCCATGGCCTTGATGTCACGCTGCCGGCTCATTCCAGCTACATATTGATATGTGTTACAGCTATAAAAGTTCATTGCTGCTACTGAAAAGCCATAACTTACATTGCTCACGCACACTTGGATCACACACACATACACACACACAAACCCAAGAACATGAAGTATACTGCAGTATGTAGATGGACTGTTAATTACACACACACACAATAGATTTCAAATCAATGGCAACGTCCAAGCTTTCAGTGTTAGTGATTGGCTGGCATTCAGGTTGTTTGAATCAATACAATACTGTGTGTATTCCTGGCTACACCACATCTTTAACAACAACAATTGTGACCCAATTATTTATCCTTAATTAAAATGATTTGCGCAGGAATGAAGGAAAATTTCAGAAAATGTTAACAACAACAAAAAAAGAATCGAGCTGCACCTTTTGGCCATTTACACAACATATTTGAATCTTAAAAAATGGTTGAAAGTGACGTTTTCATGACGTTTAATGATTGAAACAAATAAGCGTTTTGGTGCCAGAAAAAGAGGGGTGCACAGATCGAGCCCAATATTAATCGCATCAATATCAATTATGGACTCGATACTTGTGTGATACGATCGATATTTTCACACTTTTTTATTGTGTTGTTTATATTGTTACATTGTTATGGCTAAATGTATCTACTGTATTGTTATACTGTATTGTTTAAAAACTCATGGAATAAGTTGTTACATGAGGGGTTTGGGGGCGAAAAGCCAAAGGACTTTTTGCTTTTCGTTCTTTCTCATTTTGCACTATTGACTTTTTTTCTCAAACAATTGAATGTAATAAAGGGAAATATGTGAATGACTTTATTAATATTGCTACATTGTCTTATATTATAGTGTTTAGCTATTGTTTATATATTGTTCACAGACTTTTAATGTTTTGGTTTTACGAATATCTTTGTAGTGTCTTTTACTCTAGTTTGAATCATGATCAACAAATCAAGGGCAAAAATCACAAAGAGTTTCAATGAATTTGAAAAATTTCAAGTAAAAAGCATCGGCAATACTGGCCCTATATTTACTTGGTATCAAGTACCTAAATACCTAAATTTACAGTATCGCTGCACCCCGAAAACTGTATTTGTATGTAACTTCTTTAAATCCTGTACATTTTGAGACGAGTTGAAAATTTACAAGAATTTACATTTTGCACCTTTTAGATCTTAAGGAAGTTCTGAGTAGAGCTTCAAAATGTAAAAAGAAGAAATGGGAGTGAGACAAAAAAAATGGAGTAAGCAATTTATTGCAAACAAGCATTAAAGTGAAATAGGCTGTTCATTAAATCATAAAAAGTTTAAGACCATAGCTAAAAAAAAAAAAAACCTCCCTAAAATAGAAATAAAATGTTTAAAAATAGACTCGGTAATGAGGCGCTGTGCCATTCTTGTTAATCACCTCAAAAATTGGTTTGGGCATGCTTGATGCCAGTGTTTCCAGGAGACTAGTGGGAATGTTGTTCCAAGTGGTGAAGATGGCTTCACAAAGGGCATCAACTGTCTGGAACTGATGGCCATTTTTTGTAAACTTCCCTTGCCATCCATCCCCAAATGTTCTCTATGGGATTTAAATCAGAGGAACACACAGGATGGTCCAAAAGAGTGGTGTTACTCATCTGGAAAAAGTCCTTTGTCAGGTGGGAATTGTGAACTGTCCTGTTGAAAAAGTCATTCCCACACAGGCCTTCAGGCATGAAGGATGCCCCCTGCAACATTTCCACATAGCCAACTGCCGTTTGACACCCCTGCACAACCATTGTTGTTCAATGGAACATTGAAGGAAAAAGCATCCCAGATCATGTTGCCGCCCCCTCCACTGTGCCGTGTGGAAAACACCTCAGGTGGGATCTCTTTGTCATGGCAGTAATGTTGGAAGCCATCCGGACGTCAAGGTTACATTTTATCTCCTCAGAGAATAAAACTTTCTTCCACCTTTCCATGTCCCATGTTTGGTTGATTCCAAATAAGCAATTTTGTGGCGTTGAAGGAGACAAGGCCTTTGAAGATGTTTTTTTCTTTTTAAATTCCTTCGCTCGCAGAGGCTGTCCGATGGTATTTGGACAGCACTCGACCCCAGTAACAACCTTAATCTGGGCCCAGAATGGTCTGGCATCTTGACGGACAGCCAATGGAATCCTCCGGCTCAGGGCCGGTGACATGTTTTGGGTCTACCGCTTTACTTTTTTGTTCCATAACCCTCAGGATCAAATGACTGTCTTACTGCCTCACAGTGTCCAACCTCAGCAGCAATGGCACACTGCTAAAGCCCTTGCTTGTGCAGCTCGACAATCTGACCGTGTTCAAAGAGAGAAAGCCTTATTGCCTTGCCATCAAGAGATCAAGACAGTGTGAATACCGTACAGAAAATGATATTGAAGCCACATTTTTTATTAAAGGCTGTGGTCTTAAACTTTTGATGAACTGATGAAGAACCTATTTCACTTTAATGCTTGTTTTTAATAAATTGCTTACTCCATTTTTTTTGTGTGTCTCTCCCATTTCCTCTTTTTGCATTTAAAAACTCTACTAGCACGTCCTTAAGATCCAATCGTGGAAATTGAAAATTCTTACAATTTTTCAACTAGTCAGGATTGTATGAGTTTGTGAACAATATATAAATATAGCAATATCAGCAATGTAACAGTATGATCAACACAACAAAAAACATATATTTGTGAGCATAAACATAGTAAAGAACTGAAAAATATCAATCTCATCACACTAGTCTCGACCCGATACTGATAACACCATTGGTATCGACACTGTTGATAACCTAAGAGGGATCGTTTTGTGTAAAGGCAGACAAAATGACAGTCAAAACTTTGCAGTTTTTATGAACAAAACCTAAGTGAAGTCTTGCCAACTTAAACAAATAAAAGCTCCGTGGCAGTGGTAATACATCACTTATACCATCAGACCATTGCTCTACATTCTATTCGTCTATGTCCCTTCCAGAAAGGAAGGCTTTTAATTTGCTAATGGATCATTTTGACAGTGTTGGTGGCAGCGTGCACGCTCCTCCCCACACAATGTCATTCTCCTCTGGGCTACTGCTTTTGACCTCTACCCTGAAGCACGTTACTCAGCCGAGACAACTGTCGCTTACATCACGGGTCCCCAACCATCAGGCCGTGGCCCGGAACCGGTCCGTGGGCGGGGCCGAACGGGAATCTTTCAGGTGCAATGATAAAAAAAAAAATACACTTAAAAAAATGGATTTGTAAATAACTACATTGAATTTTATGCAACTGCATATACATTTTGGAAATATTATTTTAAAATTAACATTATTTCATCTAAAAATTTAAATACAGTTACACAGTCACAAATCCCATATTTTTTGCATATATATGTTGTTTGTTGTGAGCAGTGACCCGTCACGCTTTGTTCGATAGTCCTTGAACGCACCATTGTGCCTGTGCTAACTTTCTCCTATGCTGCACAGATAGACAACTATACTGTATTTTTACTGTTTTTTTCACCTCATATTTGGTCTGAAATGCTGATACTATGTGGGAATGCATAAAGGTAAGTGCTGATGACGTTATTGAGTGCTAATGTGCACATTTGTTGGTGCACAACCTCAGGTAAATTCATGCTAGCACACTGCCTTTTGTCACACACATCAAACCGCAACGTAATAATCTCTTCTCTGAAAAACAATCTCAGGGCTCGTATTAGTGGATGGTGGGTGTGTATTCATTTTGTGCTTTTAATCTGATGTTTTTACTGTCTTAGTTTTACACAATACACAATAAATAAGACACATTATATAGCTATAATGTTGGACCCCTCAACCCCGGAGATTCGTTGGAACATGAGTCAGTCAGTCAGACCTGGCACCTCTTTATTGATTACAGCACCTTCAGCCAGTCAGTGACAGGTGTCACTTGGGTGTATTGTCATTCAGGATTGATCGCTCGTATCTCATCAAAAGCAGCAACTCCCACAGTAATCTTCCAAACAGACACACTCTCTGTCACCTCTATTTTAGAAGGTGAAGAAGAGGCGATCAAGGTGGCCCAAGAAGCAAAAATAAGGAGAAAAGGCAAGATTTGAATAGACAGGACAAAACATCATAAAATAATATGGAAACATTTGGAAACCTCGTGACCTTATGACTTTTATGGCCAATTTGTTGCTATGTCCCATTCGTGTTCCTGCAAAGACGTGTTGTTTGTTGGCAACCATGTTTTTCAACCAATCTTGCTCAACTTTTATACATATGTGCTGGTCAGTCCCGTAAAGGTGTCGACCAGATTCTGCTAAACACCATAAAGTTACAGTGGGTGTTTTGTAGAGAGCACATTTTGATTTATGGCGGTCAAACGTTGGGATTTAGTACTTGTCAGAAAAATAACAGCACAGGCAATACAGAAAGTGATCATACAGTGATCGGTACCGGGCCGCACACAAACAAAAAATAATTTCCATTATTTTTTTTAATGTTTTATTTTGAAAAGTGGCCGGATTCTCTCTGTTACATCCGTCTCACTTGACGCATGTCCATTGTGTGTGTGCTAACTTTATCTCGCCGCACAGATAGACTACTACTGTATTTTTACCATTTTTCTTTCACCTCATATTTGGTGTCAAATGCTGATACTATGTGGGAATGCATAAAGGTAAGTTTTGATGACTTATTGAGTGCTAATGTGCACATTTGTCCCACTGCCTTTTACCACACACGTCAAACAGCGATGTAATAATCTCTCTGGAAAAACTCCAGGCTTGAACTGGTGGATGGTGGGTCGGCATTCATTTTGTGTTTTGAATTTGATGTTATTCATGTCTTAGTTTTACACAATACATAATAAATAAGATAAATTAGATCGCTATAATGTACAAATGTACAAACCGCCCCCCGGTCCGCGGGAGATTTGTGGGAACACAAGCCGGTCCGTGGGTCAAAAAAGGTTGGGGACCACTGCAGTAGATGACTTTATGGTCCGTTAGTTGCTTGTCACTTCTCTAAAGAAGTGTACCAACTTTCGTCGTGTTTCTGCTAAACACCCTAAAGTTGCAGCGGGTGTTTTGTAAAGCGCATGGAGCTGTGTGAGCAATTTCCAGTCAACCCGACTTATGTGGGTCGAACTTGGGGATTTAAGAACATTGCTGCCATGTGGTGTATTCGTCAGAAACAGCACAGGCAATGCAGTAGGAGTGCATGTTTTGACAAATGTTCACCCAATACCTACAGTCTGGACTGTAAATGCCATTTCTGTTCCCCCTGTGTGTTCTGTGAAATGCTTTGGAAGGCATGCTAGCATACGTGTAATCCGGATAACTTCAAAGTTTTGTCGTCATTATACGAATAGTCAAAGATTTATGGACAATTAGCTGCTAAGTCTTACAAGAAATGTCGTACACGAGACAGTACACGGTAAGTATATACAGTATTGTAGTGAGATACACTGTGTAGTGTGTAGCGTATGATGTTACTATTACCATTCCTCCAGCAGCCAAGCTCAGCCTCCAGCCTCTGGACGGTTTCCTTCAGTGACCTGTTCTTCTCCTTCTCCTTCTCGTACTTTCTCTTCCATTGCTCGGCTGTGAGCTCCAGGTTCACTGTCACAGTGTTTCGGATGGTCTTTGCTCTAATTTGGGGTGTATAAAAAAGGAACATGGATGGAGGGATAGATGGGGTAAGAGCAGAAGATAAGGAGATAAAAAGGTGTGTGAGAGAGAATAGCAGCTTGAGTCGTTCAATGAAAATGAGCTTGCATGGTATTAATTAGTATGCAAATTGGGTTTGTGCCAGCTGTGCTTGATGGTGCATGCAGGGAAGAGGCTGCGGGAATGTTTCATTGAACCAGCTAAATATTCCCTCATTAAAAATCACAGAGTAAGTGTGGATGCTAAAACATCCACTAAATGTACTTGCTCATTTTAAGATAAGTAAGCTCGTTGACAGAAATAAATGAGCACTCAGCTTTGATGCCAACCTTCAATAGAAGAAATCGCCGTGATATAAACTAGCTGAACACACACTACACTTTAATTGGATCGTGAGAAAAAGCTCATTAAACATGGATACATAAAAAGTTAAGCACAGTGATGATGAATTCAGGGTTAATCTTCCAAACCCTATGAAGTAACAACAGGGAACGCCCAATGGCTGGCAGTCTTACAAGCAGAGCACAGCAACACGACCCTGTAGTCATAACAACGGCAGATATCCAAGCAAAAATGAAGAGTTGAACAACGCCAGAGGCCAACATGATTCACGCCTACGGACTTCAGAAGTTAACTGCACTTCTTGAACGCCTGGCAGCACAAATCAGCCAGCTGCTAACACAGAGGACCCACCCAGAATGGTTAACCCGAGGGCGGACAGTCCTCATCATGAAGGATCACCAGAAGGGAAAGGTACCATTAAACTACCAACTAATAACCTGCTTCAGCACCACAGGGAAGCCTGGAGTGAGTAGGCATGTGGATCAATACAATACAGAAGTGAAATGGCAATAACACCAGGGGAGCCAAACACCAGCTACTGGTTGACAGGGCAATCGCCTGAGACTGTAAGACCAGAAGCACCAACTCATGTACATTCCACACAGTGGCGGAGCCAGAAATTTTTCATTGGGTTGGCCAAGGTGGGACCATTATTTACATAGGGGTGGCAATAAGTTAGATGGCCACTAGATGGTCACTGGGGTGGCCGCAGAGTGACCAAGTTTGGCCACGGCCACCCCGTAGCTCCGCCACTGTCTACACACATGGATACTCAAGTGCCTGGAACTGTATAACATCAGCAAGACACTCATGAAGAACTCAATGAGGCTGTGGAAGACAACTCTGGAGGCCAACTCAAAGCCGGTTGCAAGTGTGAGCAACATTCCCATTCCCATCATATTCCAAGGAGATGTTCTGTCCATGCTGCTGTTCTGCATCGGCCTGAACCCCCTCAGTCAGATCATAACCAAGAGTGGCTTTGGGTATCGGTTACGAAGTGGAACCACAATCAACCACCTCCTGAATGGATGACATCAAGCTGTATGCCAAGAACGAGCGTGACATCGACTCCCTGATTCCCCTCACAAGGATATACAGCAACAACATCGGAATGTCATTTGGGTGAGATAAATGTGGGCGCAAAATATCTAGAGGAAAGACGATCACGACTGAAGGGGTTGAACTACCTGAAGGCAACATAACAGACTGCAACAAATACCTGGAGATTCCACACGCCAATGGCAACCATGAGGAGGCAACACTAGGACAACAGCCACAGGCAAATACCTACAAAGGGTAAGGCAGATCTTGAAGAGTCAACTGAATGGCAAGAATAAGATCCAAGCTATTAACACCTATGTCCTGCCAGTAATCCCCCGCTGGCATAATACCCTGACTATTGGTGGAGATGCAAGCCACTGATATCAAGACAAGAACGCTCCTTACACTGCATGGAGGATTCCACCTCAAGTCCAGCATCCTCAGGCTATACCCTAAGCAAAAAGAGGGTGGCTAAGGACTACTGAGCATCACAGGCACTGTCCAGGAGGAAACAACAGGCCTCCACAATACATCAAGAAGATGCTCCCCCAGGACAGCCTCCTAAGCGAATGCCTCAGGCAACAAAAACCCAGTAAGGAGGAGGACCCATATGGGCTGTCATGGAAAGACAATCCCCTGCATGGCATGAGGTGGCTGACATTGGGAAAACCTATCAATGGCTGGAAAAGGCTGCGCTAAAAGACAGCACAGAGGCGCTAATCATGGCAGCGGAAGAGCAGGCCCTCAACACAAGATCAATAGAGGCCAGGGTATACCACATCAGACTGAGCTCCAGGTGCAGGCTGTGCAAAGAAGCCCCAGAGACATCCCAACACATTACAGCAGGGTGTAAGATGCTGGCAGGGAAGGCATACATGGACATCTGTATCAAATATGGACTGAGGCTCCCAGAATCACCACTGAACACCACTAACAAACTGGTGATGGCTAACCAGCCTGACATAGTGGTGGTGAATAAACATCACAAGACAGTGGCGGTGATTGATGTAGCAATCCTGAGTGATAGCAGCATCTGGAAGAAGGAACACGGAAAACTGGAGAAATACCAAGGGGGTGCCCACTGCCAATGCGCAGCACCATTGTCCTCACAGATTGCTGCAACACAACAGCTCAAGTGTGGATACCGTCACTATTGTCACCATTGTTTTTTTTTGGACGAAAGTAAAAATGCGGAAATTTACAAGGAACTAAAAAGGACGGCGACGGGAGCGAAGAGAATATATGTGAGTTGCCCAAGAAAAACGGGAGGGTTGACAGGGATGAGTTATCATTGGGTTATCATGGTTATTTTGCCATCACTAGTATCCTTCCAAGTTAGAATCACAAAAAAGTTGAGTTAATCCTTTAGCTCAGGGGTGCCCAAAATGTTTCTACCTAGGCTCACATACTGAAAAATCAAGGGGTGAGGGGGCCACTTTTACATTTTCTGCACCAACCCATGTAGTTATGCAAAGACGTTTTGTATATTTAAAGAAAAAACAGCCTTTCACCTTTGCTTTGTGTTATCGATGACAAAGCCTACTACTAATATGAACTTTTTCTCCTTACAGTAAATATTTTGTTAATTTTTCCTTGTTTTTTTTTACAAATATTTCAACTATCTTCTTGGACCTTTTTTCTTGTAATATTATGTATTTATTCTTATAATATTTTGACTTTATTATCAAAATGTTATAACTTTTATCCAACAAATGCTCCTAAAATTGCAAGTTTATTCTTTGTTTTGTTTGTTGCTCATAGTATTGCAACTTTTTTTTTAAAATACATATTTTAGTCTTTAATATTTGAAGTTTGTGCTATTTTTTCTCTTAATATTATGACTTTATTAACCTAATATTTTGTCTTTATTGTCATACAATTACTGCTCTTTTTCCATTTTTGCAGTTGCTTTTCTTTTTTAATTGTACTTTTAAAATGTGCGGGCCACTTTGCACTTTGGACACCCCTGCTTTAGCTGCTCACTGAACACAAGATACAGCGTCAACCTCCAACATTTCATGAGACTTTAGAGGCCTATTTTCCAAAAATATTGGAGTGAAATTCTAAATTTTCAGGTTGCACTGCACATCTTTAGCTCCTAACCATGTCTATGTGTGTATTTAGCGCTGTGGCTTCTAAGTATACTGGAAGGGGAGCTCCGGAGCTATATTCATTACTACTTTCTTAAGTATTGCCACATGCAAGCCAAGCTGAGTGCATCTAGATAGACCTTTCTAAGTGCACGTTGTCATTTGATTAGTAGAAGCAGGCTGCATTATCTTCTCGACGTCAGATTCCTTTTAAAATGCAGATTAGTCACGTAATGTAACAGCTAGCGGAGCCTGACTGGAGGAGAGCATCTTCTTTCGCATTGTGCATATTCCACCATGGCAGCAGTCTGTCACGTGTGACCGAGCTTAAACATCTGCTTCAACAATGATTAGAGCCTAATTTCTTTTTAAACAACCGCAAATCAGAAATTGCAAAAAGTTGGAGGTAATTACAAGTGAAAATCAAATGTGGCAGTAGCATCCAGGCGTGTGCTTTACCTTTGGCCAAACATGAGCGTAGACCTGGTCTCTGTGTCATTGTAGCTGGAGGGAGAGCAGCAGATAAACATGGTGGTGCGACAGTTCCCCCCCAGAGAGTCCTGTAAGATCCGCGTCATTTTGCTGTCACGGTACGGCACATGAGACTTCTGCACAGGACAGGAAGGAGCAAGCAGAGACAGAGCATTAAAAAAACTTTAAAACCAAACACTATGGGTTCTGATTACTATGAATCACTTTTTTTTGTCAAAATCAGTGAGGGTGCCAGACCATTTTTTGGCAGTGTTAGGGTACCCAATGGGTGGAGCACTGGCATCTGCTGGTTTTGCATATAATATATAAAATGTATTAATAATTATTTATCCATGAAGAGATGGAACCAAAGTCACGGCGTAGCCAGTCATAGCACACAACTATGGTGTGTTCAAGGGCTGCGGAACAAAATCCAACCCTTGGCAAATAACTATCAATGAAGCAGACATAACATAAACAACAAATGACATTTCTTTGGCATACAGATAGAAAGATCTAATCAAAAACCCTGCAGATGTACTGTATAAGCTGTGAAATAACAATTATGACACATTCATAAGCCTATAAGACACAGTTATAATAAGATGAGCCCATTTACTGTACATTCATAGTCCTACAATTCCACATTTATAGTTTAGGAGCAGGTCAGCGCTTTTAAAGGACAGAAACCATAATTTCAGTCAAAATGGACACCACACGCCTCACTATCAGAGAGTAGAACCATGTGATCTCTCATATAATGAAATAATAGTATGTTATAGCGCCGTATCAGTATGATAAATATGATAATATATAACAAAAGAGTCCTATAATGGACTACAGAGCTTTTCGAAACTTAAAATTAAGTACAGTAGTGCTGTTCACAAGGATTACATTCCAGGTTCCTCAGCGAATAGCGGAAAACTGCAAATAATGGATGCACCCATTAAAAATAAAACAAAAAAAATTATACTGACAGTTATTAAATGTATTTTACATTGAATGTTACACATTACAAAATAATTTTAGGCATACAGTATACACTATTGTACTTATGAAACATGCTGTTACACAACATTGTCAAAACATCTTCCTGCTTGAAAATGTTGGCTCGTGAAAACACCCTCTGCAGGATTCATACCTGCAGCACTCTTTTCTCCCCTGCAGACCATCAAACCACTTTCTATTTAATTTACCATTTAAAAAAATATATATATTTACAATTTAAAGCAGAGCCAATAAATCCGTAAATAGCTGTGAATCTACTCTATATGTAAGTATTTCAACAAATGAAATGTGTAGGAAGTAGGCAATATTTTTTTAAGGGTCTTAAAGCGACTACTTTGATAAGAAACTCTCCATCTTACCGTCCCTTCGGCCAAAGCTGAGATGACGTTGCCGAGGGCCGACAAGGACTTGTTGATGTTCTTGGCCTCGTCCAGCACCGCTCCCTCTGCACCCGTCTTGCTGACCTGGCACACATACGTAAGACATTTGATGGTCACACCGTCATAAAACATTTAAGCATGGAAGCAGTTTTAGCCGTCCTTGTATGCAGTTAGTTACGGTTATCAGTGAGTACGTTAGTGGAAGGTTTTCAACTAAATTCCTGGAAATTACTACGGAATATGGAGAAACTCATTTCCGGGATGCATTTCTGTTACAAACAGACACTAGCATTAATCATGTTTCTGCAGGACATTTCTTTTTAATCTTTAACTGGGAAGAAACACCTCATTATGCCACAACTGTCATGGGATACAGTAATTTACAGAAATATAACCAGAGGCATTATTTTGTAGGATAACAAGGCAGAGCAGCAGCTCATACAGTCATTAATTAATATTTCCATCTGAGGATGGTGAGCAGAGCATCCCAGGGGCGACTTGAAGGTGCAGCATCAGCATCAGTTTCTAGCTACAGTATGTACACACTAATCAAATGTATATACAATCGACACTAAACGATATCCGGACGCTGAGGGCCATGTTCACCCGGAGTTTTTATGGATTTCTTCCAATTTTACCTCAATTTTTCAGCCTTTCTGCACAGGATTTGTTTCAGATTCACAGAAAAGCAAGTGTTTTCTCTCCAACAGAGAAACTGATTGGATTGCTAAATAGACTGAACATGATATTGCATCACAGGGAAATGTTAGCACCCTGCCAAAATAAGAGCCAGCCCCCTGTGTGTGTATGTGTGTGTGTGTGAGGGAGTCTAAATGTTGTCATTTGTAATCCAGCACCGCCGCAAAGTGTCATCTTTTCAGGAAGCTCCGGGGTGAAATTCATTGAAGTTCTGATGGGCTGCAAAGGTGCAATAGCAAATAAACACATGCAGCTGCTTTTTAAAAAATATACTGTCTACCTTCTCACTCCCAGCCAGGTCCACCAGGTAAAGCTTCCCGCTCAGCTTCTGCTCAGTCTCCACATTCTCTTGTTTGATGCTGATCAGGAAAATGCTGTGACTGCGGGAGCTGTGCTCGTTCATGTCTGGGAAACAACAGGAGAACCACTAAGTTCACAGTCGATAAAGAACACACAGAAAGAAGTACAAGAGTGCTACTCACTGGTGACGGCGACGTGGCGGTTCACCTTGCCCTCGTCTATCACATCCATCACCTCGTCTGGACTTGTGACAAAACGCTCTGTGCATCCCTTGTCGGAAGACAAACGTGTGCACTCATTGATTAATGATAAAACGTGCACAAACTTACTGCATCTGATTAACAAACTCCGATACTGTGCAAAAAGTCTTGAACCATCATTCTAGTAACAGTCCCCAATTATGCAAAAGTGACTTTATAATGATGGTCAATGTGTCCCTAGAGCCCGTTTATGAGCACCAAATGTGAGAAAACTCTTTACCTTTTCCCGCATTTGTTTGATTCACTTTTGAGGGAAGACGTGCTCAAACGCTCGCTTTTGAAGCTCCAGCTTTTCATGACGTCATGAAGTAAAACAAAAAAAGCAGGCTTTGCTACGCATCTTAAAATAAAGCATCCTGAAACCCTCGTTTACATTGGCATGAGACAGACGTCATATACAGACCCTTTCCAAAAAATTAGAATGTCATGGAAAAGTTGTTTAATTTCCATAATTCCATTCAAAAAGTTAAACTTTCATAGATTATAGATTCAGGGCCCACAATTTAAACGATTTCAAGTATTTATTTGTTTATTTTTACATAATTTGGGCTTCCAGCTCATTAAACCCACGAAAACAGGAATTCAAAAAATTAGAATACTGTGAAGAAATCACCATTTACTTCTCAGTTTTTGCAGGAAAAAAAAGAAAGAAATTAGGATGACATCAAATCAATCAAAAATATGGTACTTTCAAAACGATATGTCAATTCCATGACATTCTAATTTTTTGGAAAGGGTAGTTGTAGTGTTTGACTTCCGTGATTCTGACTTCTTTAAGGAAGTCCAGTGTAGCGCATCAAATACGGGGCACTCACACTGTTATTTCTGCACCATGAATCTGGAGGTGGTTAATCATGGTGATCGTGCACCCTCCTTTGCATGATATCACTCTTGCAAATTCACTGTTTTTAGCCGCTTCTTTTTCGTTGGTGCTCACTGGTTTCTTTCTTCTTTGGTGTTCGCAGCTATTTCTTCCAGTCAGCGGACAGGGCATCGAAAGTTCAAATCGAAATTTAAAAAACTGAACGATCCCGGGAGAATCAGACTGTTAGTCCCGGTTCCCAATCGATGCTTGAGACTCAATGCCCAACACTAGCTGTAAGGTTGATAATTCTGTTGTTCTTCAGTAAATAGGCTAACCTGACATGATGTTAAAAATTGTGTCTGTGTTGATCTCGCTGCCAAGTGTCCTGGCAATAATTATGTCTTTAATAATGGTAAAAGTAACCTTAAATGTTCATTTGTCCCTTTCATTCATCATTTCTATGCATTTCAAATTGTTTTATGCATGTAAAACTAGAATTGTAAATCTATAAAATGTGTTTTTTGGCTCTCTGGAACAGATTGATTGGATTTAAATTATTTCTTATGAGAAAAATTGATTTGGTTAAAGTTTCAGTTAGAGTCAGACTTTCTGTAACAAAATGACGCTAACCAAGGTTCCACTGTATATGTTAAAAGTTGATGCAGTGTATAATTGCACAGCTCATTAGCATTAAAGCTACAGACACACAAGTCGGGTTTGCTAAAAGCACTTTTAAAATTTCAAATACACTTTCAACACACATTTCCAATAGATTAGATTTGATTAAAATCTAATATACTACACTTGTGGTATCTTACTAGTTAGTAGTACTGTTGCACCATGTCAACATGACTGCTGGAGGACAACTCACCTTCACGTAAGGAACTCTGTGTTTGTCTTCATGCACTGACAGGTTGGTTTTTGTAACTGCAGTTGAGTGAGGAGAGGGAGAAGAACCAAGGTCATTGTGTTACACGCACACACAAACATGTAGGTCATGACCACAGACCACTTAACCAACGCACTTGCATGATGTAATAAGAGCCAATACAAGAGCTGTATCACAAATTCAGCCTTACAAAGCTATTAATGCTCACTTAGAGGTATTCATTTAACAATATGTATATTATTGTGTTAAAATATTTTCATTGCCTTATTCTAGTACACAACAAAGGCAGTATTTTAAGATACAGCCCAGGTACTCGATGAGTCAGATGTGGCTGATATGAGCGTGACTCTAATTACTATGAGGTTAAGTGGAGGTACTTTGCTAATTTCTACAATCAGACTGAGTGGTAATTAAATTTGACTGCACAATGCATCTGCTCAGGTTTGTGTGTTTATTGTCCGTGCATCCATTTCCCCCCTTTTTCATTGTTTAGCTGCTCATTATTTCCATTCAGAAACTTTTCTCCATTAAAGATTCAATCACAGGGATGCTGTATGCATGGGCCACTATCATTTCAATGTATGTGTGAATATGTGTGCCAGCAAGGCCTTCTCTGCTGGCCTAACTATGTAGCACTAACCTACATTTCAAACTTAAATTGTAGTATTTGTGTCACGCTGTTGTCTGTGTTTTCATTTGTCATTTCATTAGTTTTTTCCTTAGTAGTCTTCCCACTTCCTGTTTCTGCACCATCGCCAGCAGCTGTGCGGTCACTGCATAGTTGCACCTGTGTCTCATTAGTAATTAGTGTTTCTATTTAAGTTGAGTTGTGTCCTTTGTTTGTTGCTGGATTATTCTCTTCTGTTGGTTGTGCTCAATGCCGATACTTTGCCACGTAAGTTTTGGACCTCTGCATTGTACTTTGTCAAGCCCTGGCTATTTTTTGGTTCAAGCCATGTCTTGTACCTTTCCTGGTTTTGATGTCATTGCATTCTGGGGGAGCGCACTGTGCTCTGAGAGCGCAACACGACAATTTGTTCCATTAAATTATATTAATTTAGCATGTTTCTTGACTGTAGTGCTTCCAGTAGTGTACGTGTATGTATGCATGCTTCTATGTGTTGCCATATCAATATAATCTGCTCAAAGCCTTCAGAACCAGGAGTGGGGGTGGTGGCCCCAGTCACATACATACTATTAGCAATGTCGCTGTTTTTTTTTTTTTAGCCGATCATTCAGACTTCTGATTCGCCTTTCAGGGCCAGCTTGCAGGCCCCCCACTTCTGATTGGTTGATCAAAGCGAAGAGGCAGGCCCCCAGTACTGATTGGCTGATCAGAACAAAACTGTTCAACAAGATAAGTTACGCCCACAATGGCTGACCGAGGAGGAAAACTGGCATTTCCGGTGAATAGACATATTTTACTTTACTTTTATATTTTTATCTTCTTATTCGATAAATATTGATTGTGAAATGTTTCGGATGATGTCGTAGTGTAGATGTTTGGAGTTGTCTGAACCTTTCATCAGCAAACCGTTCTATTTATGCTTGTGCATTTGGCTGAGCTCCAACTTTACAAGCACTGGTGTACCGCTGATCAACGGTGGACATTGGTCACTAACTCGACGCTACCATAATAGCAGTAATGTAAGTCAGGCAAATTAATGACTATTTATCCAAAGCTGGGGAGTAGTCATTTGGGGGCCCAAGGCAAACCCAGTCACTGGGTCCCTCCACATCCTTCTACTGCACTGAGAAGTTTTGTAATTTTATTTAAATTTTTACAAAAAGTGAGTATGTAATTTAGGCCACTTTTTTTTCCTACTTTTGAAATCAGTTATCTGTATCTGTCAATTTAAGCTGCTGGTTACATTGCCATGTTTATTTACCCTCTTCCCACCAAAACAATGTAAAATAGTAATGTTTATCATCTACTAAAGTGTGAATATGACAAAATTCTCCTATTTCCTGAGCCAGATAAAGTCCTTAAAATCCTCTTGGATTATTATTACCTAACAAGTCAATCATCTCAACATTTTTACTGTAATTGATAAGAACATTAAGCAACATTTAATATAGTTTAGTGCTTTCATACTCACATCTTTGTGATGAAAAGCATCACTGTCAGCTTTATCCCTAAATCTACTGCATTCTCCTCGGCTGTGCTCCTGTGAAGAGCGTCTGTCTCGCTTCGGCAGTTTTGATTATTAAAAAAAAAAAAGGTTTCCCTCTCGCCTTCTTCTCTTCTCCACTCCACTGGGGTAACTCCGCGCCAGCAAGTTTTGTTTCGCTCCCGTCTTCCGGAATCAATCTGCACATGGACTGTACCATGGAATATTCCATTGCATGAGAAGGGAGGGAGAGTGGATCATCAAGATCATGGTAAATTACGCGTTTTGATGTAGTTTTAAGCATGTGAATTAAGACTAAAGCACTAATATGTACTTTCAATCAAAGAAAAAAAATCAGTTGATGAGATGTTTGGGGGGCCTGTAGAAATTGAGGGGCCCTAGGCAATTGCCTGTGTTGGCCTAATGGTAAGTCGGCCCCTGAACCAAAGATAAGGGGACTTTGTCCCAGATAAGGGATATTATTATCGATCGAGTGTTGATATCGCTGCAATCTCATGGCGGTCGCATAAGGTGGGAGTTCCTCACACATTAGATGCCTACATGGTGCATCACTTATGACTCTGTCACTCTACAAAGGTGACCCTGTTACAGTAAATATTTATTATCATTTTGTACTTGATACCGGCTCTCACGGTGTCTGGCGGAAAAAATTCTGTCCGGCCCACTGAAGGCCCAGGTACAAAATGCACTGCCTGCCACTAATATGTGCAGTCTCTCGCTCTGTCGCTCTCTCTCAGATAAGTACATGAAGAAGGTTTATTGCTGAATATAAGTGCAGTGATTTGCGTCAGTGTGCCTTAAACACGCACCGTCCAGAAGGTCACGAATTTTATCCATGTAGATCTCAAAGTAGGATACCTGCAACGGACGTAAAAGCAGTTATTTGTTAGGGGTGATGCTGCACACTTTCAAGGTATTATCCTCCAGCGTAACAAATACTGTGGGATTACAGCGCTTTAAACATGGTGATTTATTGATGCTTGGCTGATTACACCGCAGCCGTCCACCAGGGGATTATTACATCACAGGTCTGAGCGCCGTGCCGGCACGTACTGTACAGTTTGTCTGACAAAGTGCAGCAGCCTGCCAAGCATAAACAGTCAATCTATACCGACCTTGATATGGAATTCTAGGTTCTCATCCATGGCAAATATGTGTTCGAAAATGTCTTCAGCAATTCGAGGAATGATGCCCATCCCTTGGGGGTCGTGGAGGTTTCCCTGCAGGAAGGAAAACAGCAAGATGCAAAGTGAAGAGAAGAGGAGGAGAGAGCGGGGAAGGGGACTTTTTGACGTGAAAAAGGGGGGTTGTTTCCCATAGAGACTCATAAAGTGCTTCCCCACTGAGTGCTGCTGGGAAGAGAGCAGAGTTGAAAGTGATGGAGGAATATTTACAGTCACAGGACATATCAGGCTTTTTCTCTGGCTTTTTACACCGTGTCGCCGTCGTCCCAGCAATACAGTGGATCCCCGCACATTCACGCTTCAGCATTCAGTTTTATTTTTTTCTCCCAAAATAGGCCATTTTTTTCCCACAGAAAACACATTTCATTTACCGTAAATCGTCAATAATTTATAAATATGTGATTATATCAGTAAAATACAGGTACCACTGTTAAAATAGCCCATACATTTTACATGTTTGTGGCTTTGTGCTTTATGATAATGTTTATTCATCAAATGTTGTGATTTCGCACTTTATTCCGTGGTCCTTCAATGCACCATAGCTGTGTGCTGTTTGGCTATGTTAGCACTAGCTTGGACAGTCAGTGTGGCCTCAAAACTTGCAGTGAGGCAGGCACAAGTTAATATACTGTATACAGTGGTGTGAAAAAGTGTTTGCCCCCTTTTTGATTTCTTATTTTTTTGCATGTTTGTTTTGCATGGTTGTTTCAGATCATCAACCAAATTTAAATATTAATCAATGACAACACGACTGAACACAAAATGCCGTTGTAAAATTAATTTTTTTTATTATTAAGGGGGAAAAAATCCAAATCTACATGGCCCTGTGTGAAAAAGTGATTGCCCCCCAAACCTAATAACTAGTTGGGCCACCTTCAGCAGCAACAACTGCAATCAAGCGTTTGAGCTAACTTGCAATGAGTCTCTTACAGCGCTGTGGAGGATTGGCCTACTCATCTTTGCAGAATTGTTGTCATTCAGCCACATTGGAGGGTTTTCCAGCATGAACCGCCTCATGCCACAACATCTCAATAGGATTCAAAACTGCACTACTGAAACAGGGAAAGAAGCTGAAAGATACAAACGTCTACATGAATGAGCATCTGACAAAACGCAGCGCTGACATCGCCTAGAAAGCACACAACTTGAGGTAGCAGAGAACGATACAAAGCTCTTGGAGAAATCTACATCAAGTTAAATGGAAGACCAGCAGAAGCAAGAGTGTTTGTTGTCAAAGATATCAACGACCTGGATACATATTAAACATAGCGTATGTATCACAATGACAACAAGGACTAGAAGGATTACATTCATTTGACTTTTGATATCATTGTTGCAAGGGCCTTGTCATCAAAGTACTGGAATCAGGACGACATGTATCTACATTCAATGACATTCATAGTACAACAGGAAAGACAGCAGGAAGAGGATCTGGACATCAGCAGTGGTTCCATTTATCACAGCAAGTCTTTCAGGTCTTGAAGCAGCAAAACAGCTCCAGACCATCACACTACCACCACCATATTTTACTGCTGGTATGCCATATTGGACTCAGGAAGGAGGGCTAGGGGGGTGCAGTATCTGGACTGGGAGAGAAACCGTCCGGAGGAGAGTTCCTGGATCTCCCGCTCCTGTATCCTTGCCCCATCCCCCATCCGTGACTTCCACTCACTCCATCCCAATAAAACAGGTTGGCCGCCAGTGAGCGCCTTATGAGGAGGGGGGATACTGTCATGTTCTGTGTTGTCGCTCTGCTGCCGCCTGTCTGCTGTGTCTAGTATTTTAGTAGTGGCTTTGGGTTTCACGTTTTTGCAGCTCAGGCTGTCTACCTTTTTTGAACTCTTGTACTGCCTACCTTTTTATTAGTATTATTTTCCCTCCATGCCTTGAGGAGACTTTTGGTAAATAATTTTTGTTAAACGGAACCCGTGTCTCTGTATTTTGGGATCCACAATGGCTCACGCCGAACCTGACAACCACTGTTCCATATTTTCACCATTTGTGGATAATGGCGCTCACTGTGGTTCGCTGGAGTCCCAAAGCTTTAGAAATGGCTTTAGAACCTTTTCCAGACTTATCGATCTCAATTAATCTCAGTTAAGTTAGGTTTTAACAGGGGTGCAATCAGTTTTTCACACATGGCCATGTAGGTTAGGTTTTTTTTTTCTCCATTAATAAAAAGTTAAATTTTAAAACTGCATATTGTGTTCATTTGTGCTGTCACTGAATAATATTTTAATTTGTTTGATCTGAAACATTTAAGTGTGACAAACATGCAAAAAATAACAAATCAGGAAGGGGCAAATGCTTTTTCATACCACTGCATCTGTCTGGGATATGAGATATACCACTTTTGCTGAATTCTGTGTGAAAGGCACAGCTGAATTAATGGGAATTAATGCTGCATATACAGTTGATTTTTGATAGGCCAATTTTGCTGGAAAGAGGCTACAATGACTGTATCAAACGTGTATCTAGTCTGGTATATATGTGGTATGTGCCACAGAAATATGTAACTGTTAAATTATACATAATTCAGTACTGTACCTCCATTGTGTGCGTCTTTCCCGAGGATGTTTGGCCATAGGCAAAGATAGTGCCGTTGTATCCTCCGAGAACATCTGAGAGGCAGAGGGAGATCAAATGCATGTTAAAGAAAGAAAGCAAGAAGAAAAAAATCTATGCAGTGTTAAAAAAAAAAAAAAAAAAAAAGTCAAAAGTGTCTAAAGTTTTACAGTTGAGAATGACACCTTGGTTCAGCGAGCATCAAATCGGTCTTGAATTATGTGTGTGCGCGTTGGCCTAGTGGTTAGCATGTTGGCCACACAGTCGAGATCTGAAAGATCTGGGTTAGAATCTCTGTTGGGCATCATCCCAATTCCTCCCACATTCCAAAAATATGCATGACAAGTTAATTGGCGACTCTAAATTGTCCATAGGTATGAATATGGGTGAGAATGGTTGTTTGTCTATATGTGCCCTGGCGACCAGTCCAGGGTGTACCCCGCCTCTCTCCCCAAGTCAGCTGGGATAGGCTCCAGTATACCACTGCGACCCTAGTGAAAATAAGCGGCATAGAAAGTGAATGGATGGCTTTTTGTCAGTCTGGATCGGATTCATGGTTTTCAGTCGGAGTTTAACGGTACACCATCATCACAGTTCGGTTTGGTATGTACCTCCGTATTTCGGTTCATTTTGGTACAGTAAGGGAATAAGAGCTTTTGCTTAGCTTTTGTATTAAATGATTTTTTAAATGAAATTGCAATGTACTGGCAGGTATTTAGCCAATAAATAAAATTCGCAAATAAAAAATAAACATTGATACAGCAAACAGAAACAAAGGATCTGGAGGACCACTTTGATGTGTACATTAAAGATATTAAAATCAATCCATTGTAGGCCAGTATAATGTATAATCTATAAACTATTTACTGTAAGCATTGCTGTAACAAAGCAAATTATCGTAATATCTTTTTATCTCGTTAGAAAGAACAAAGAACAAGCTTCTGGCCAAAAATGCCATTGGGCCACAATTTGGACACCAAAGTTTTTCTTTTTCGGAAGGTGCAAGTGCAATGGTAAGAGTTTGAACAGGGTGATTATTATTTTATTTTTTTGAAAAGTTCTTTGCCTGAAGGGTGGCATTAATAGTTGCAGAGTGCAGCACCGTTCTCATCTCTTCTGAACAATGGCAGCACTCTATTTTATCTTATGCACTCATCTTTGTCCCCTTACGTATTTGACTGGAGATGAAGTGTTCAGAAACCACCGCACCTCGAGGTCAAGGCCAGGAGGCAGGGAGCCCGGTAGGAACTGCTGAGGAGACCCACCAGAAAGACCGGGTGTATGCACTGAGTCTGTTATATCGCCGTCACTGTCGGACAGCATACCTCCGCTGAGGTACATGAGGCCAGGCAGCAGAAGCTTGATGCCGCATGCTCCCACACGGCTGCTGTAACCTAGCTCTCCACTTTCACGCCAAATGTGTCGCCTTTTCATTTGCTATTAGGCAGATCGTCCCTCACTTGAAATATGTACCGTGTGGGAAATGGGACATTACACCGTGGGGAGGGTTTTCGCCAGCCTGGACAGGCACGGGTGCACGCACACACAGTGCAAAATGTATTGGAAAATCACAGTCCATAAGGTGGATTGTTCCGGGCAGGGTGGACAGAACGGTCCGGTATTGTAGCCCATACAGTTGTATCATTATTGCATTTAGTGCTACATAATACACAACAACGTACAGCTTGTGTATAAGACTCTCAGTGACTAGCAAAGAAAACAACACATCGGCTTGTGTCAAGGTTATGTAGTAACACTGCTCACACAGGCTAATAAATCCCTGCGGTACAAGCCTAACAAGGGTTCAAAGAAAAAAAAAAGCATATCACCCTGAAAGCTTGACTGTTGAGTTAGCCAGCCGAGGAAGAGTCGAAGCTTCTCTCTTTTTTTTGCTTTCCTTGCCTTCCTACTCACATCTCAACCTTTTCTTCCTAATAACTAAACCTATTTCAGTCATTTTTCTTATTGGAAAATATTTATTTGTGAAATGATTTTTGGAAAATGCACATATAATATGCCTACTATAAAGGCTGTAATTATAGCCGGGGCAGTTATTTACAGGGTTTCCGCTACATGTAATTGATCGTGGCCACACCTTGAAAGTTAACTTGAAAACAATGTTAAGTAATATATTGTATGAATGTACAGTATATACTGTACTGCATATGCTATATAGATACATATATACATAGCTTATCATTTACCCACATATTGACCACAATTAGTTTGAAAACAATTTAAAATATTATAAAAATGCTTCACTGCACTTTGCTTTAATTGTTATTATTGTGCAAATAAAAAATAGTCTGTAAAATGTGTAGTGAATTGAAGACAGCTTGCCACATGTGAAGCTTAACTATGCCAACGTGTGTGATCGCTCAAGTTTCAATCTCATTCGACTTTCTGGCGTCTTTTACCTATTTGGTTGTGGCTATCACATTCATGCTAACTTACTTTTTAAAGTGTCACTAACATTCTTGCTCTCTTGTTATTGTAATACTTATGGCTTGTCTTCAGAACACTACATGTGTGTCTAAGGTGTTCAACAAACACGTAGCGTGTCAATAGGGGCTTGAAGGTTTGCTCTCGGCCGAGTGAGGAGCTGCGGCAGATGAAGGCTTGCTCTCGCCCGAGGGTGGAGCCAGAGCCGAAGGTGATCCAACCTCGGCCCCGCCTGGACAGGTAGCGGGAGCCGGAGGTGAGCTGACATTGGTCTGGCGAAGTGTTGTCGCTGCGGCCGGCCGCGGAAGCATAGCATAGCATAGCCCATAGCCCCCCTACCACCCCACTACCCCTCAAGGGACGGATTCCAGACGTCCCCAGGAGAGCCAGAAGGGTGGAGAAGGGGCTGGAGGTGGGCTCCGAATCCGGGAGACCTGCGCAGCTGAGCAGTCTAGTCCTTCAGCTCCCGGAGATGCTCCAGGAAACCACCGGGTGCCTCGTGGTCCCGCGGCATGCGCTCATACCGAGGTAAAAAAAAAAATTGCTGTGTACTGTCTCTGCAGGGGTTATTTCTGGCTGGTTCATTCTGTCACGGTGCGTGGAGCTGTTGAGTGCCCCAGTATGCAGAGACAGACCACGGTGGGAAAAATAAAAGTCTTTAATTAAACAAAACACAAGGCAACAGAGGTGAAAAAGGCTCTGTGACTAGACACACACGGAAGTCAAAGACAGTATAAACAGAGCGGAAGAACACGTATGTGACAGCACAGGCGAGGAGCAAAGGTACAATGAACCTGCCTCGCGCATGCGACGACGCTGGCCTTTTAACCACCACTAATTGCAATTGTGGCCATCTGTGCAACATACCACTGGGGTAAAGCGGCTGCAGCTTCCCCCCAGCAGGAAGTGTAGCGCATCAAAATTAGAGTGCAGGACAGGAAGTAATCATTCCTGTCCTGCGGAAAATGACACTAATTAAGTCATTAACATTTTTTTTATTTGTCATAAAAAAAAATTGCAGAAGCAGCAGCGGCACAACAGTGGCGGCAGTCCCATGCAACCTACCACCACAGCTTCAGAAAATCCTAGCTGTTATTTCCCTTATTATTAATTTGGAAGAATAATTGGAGTAATTGGAGTTATTTGTTATTTTTGAAATGTTAAAACTCATATATAACAGTTTCATTTTTTTTAAACGTTGTTCATAAATGAGAAAGAAATGAAATCATAGTTCTCTTTGACCACATATATTACTATTAGATATTATACAGTCTACAGTAAGTGCTCAGTGCATTGTCAGTGCAATAACTCACATAGGACAATCAGAGGTGCACAACACTTAGATATGTCTCACACAATAGATGCATTGTGTATTTCACTCACACTAGCAACTGCTGTATATACTAGTGATAACACGTTTTAGAACACTCGTTCTCTGGAGGAAAACCTACATATTTAAGTGGTAATTGTCAATTCCCTTTTTTCTTAGCATTTTTGGAGCAACAAATTACTTTCTCCAGTACAATGCTGTTCAACTGATGCTCACGAGGGTATAGTGCTGCTGTGTGTTCCGAACACTGTTTTTATGCAGACAGAGAAAATAGTAAGTACTCATTTTGTGACCCATTTTGTGGTCCTTGAAACAGGCCTTTTTGTATCATTCTGAAATACACATTATTTTTCAGTTTTGGGTAACCTTCACCACTTACCTTTGTACCATTTCAAGCTAATCATTGGACTTGAACCACTTGCATTTCAATAAATAACTGGAAAAATTGGGGTGTTATAAAACTTTTGACCTGTACTGTACTCTGCGCACTTCCATTCTAAGCTTTTTCCCTCAATCCTCCTCATTGATGACGGACGCCAGTGCCGTAAGCAAATATGTTGCTCTTATATTTTTTAATACAATTTGAAAACCTTTTAAATTGTGTGATCATAGATTAGTTCTCTGATCGCGACACAATCCAAACAACCAGAAAGACAGGATAAAGACACGCAATGGCCATAACATTACACAACAGCTGCTCAGCCTGCATTAAAACCACTGATGAGTTCATTGTAAACAACTGTTGTAACAAGTGTAACACACGTGTTTCATAGTAATTTCACTCTGACAGGGTCAATCAAAACTGCATTATCATCTGTAAAGGCAGACGTTCTGATACAGCTATTCTACTGAATGGTCAGAGCTGGTGCCATTTGCCATTTGTAACTCAAAATAAACTTCAATTTCTGTCTTCTTTCAACTCTAAACCTGAAAATACAGTACAATACACATATTGAACTACTCAAAATGTGTATTGGGCCATCTCAGGCAACTTCCCGAAGCTGAAAATGACTCATTTGAGTAACAAGACTGAAAGTAATAGGAATGAGTTTTTCACATAAAATTAGCAAATACATGAAACAAAGTCACATGGCATTTATGCTGATAGCATGTTGGCATTAAGCACGTTAAAGTGATTCAGCAAAAAACTGTGCAGGACCCATCCATCCATTTTCTATACCGCTTCTCCTCTTTAGGGTTGCAGAGGCATGCTGGAGCCTATCCCAGCTGACTTCGGGCGACAGGCGGGGTACATCCTGGACTGGTTGCCAGCCAATCGCAGGGCACATATAGACAAACAACCATTCACTCTCACATTCATACCTATGGACAATTTAGAGTCGCCAATTAACCTAACGTGGATGTTTTTGGATGTGGAAACCGGAGTGCCCGGAGAAAATCCACGCACACGCGGGGAAAACATGCAAACTCCACACAGAAATGCCCAAGGGAGATTCCAACCCTTTGAACCCCTTCCCGATCTCCTGACTGTCACTGTGTGGCCGACATGCAAACCACTAGACCACTGTGTGGCCCTACCGTGCAGGACACTTTGCGTGATAAAAAAAAAAAAATACAGTCAATTGGATTGTGCATTTACACATTTTATATCCTAGGGATGCAAATGACGCTGATTCGGTGGAATGACCCATTAAAATGGGGGAAAGGAAAAAGGAAAAAAAACAAAAAACAAAAAAGTGTTTCTGTTTTTCTGAGTAATGCAGATTGAAAATCTGCCTGCTCCTGCTAAATCCTTTGCGTTGTGTTTTTGTGAGTTTTATGCACTAGAATCATTCATCTTACGCTAGGCAAGTAATCTCACTTGACAAATCAATCCCTTCCTCGCTCTGTTTCACTTCAACAAAAGCGAGACCCTGAAGGTAGAAAATGAATGACAGATGCAGGTGGTTGTGGAAAGGTGATGGATATACTGTAACATTCTCATTGTACTTTATATTGCACTTATGACACCATTTTGGGCTGATGCAGCAGGATTCAAACCTTTGACTCCCCCCAGCAATTAGAAGAAGTCATTGTCAGGGGTCTTACCTTTGACAATATGCTTGGCACAGGTGTTGTAGACCTGCTCCTGGGTGGCGTTGGTGGGGAACACCTGGTCAAAGACGTAGGGCCTCCCCTGTGAAAGGCAAGACATGCACACAGTCGTGTTTTAGTGCAAAGACAAAAAAGGTTGCCCCCATCATCTGCCATCATCAATAAAAGACCAGTGTCATATTGCCTCTATAAAAGCTGCCACATAAATATCTCCTGCGCAAACACACACACACATACAGTGAACACGCTTTATGGAGGATGTTGGCGTATACACACACACACATCACACTGTGACACACAGTGTCACACTGGGCTTGAGGTTTATTGTGAAAGACTGCTGAAGCTACTACAGGCGGCAGTCAAGGACCTGCCGAGCGAAGAGGACAAATGGTGCTGCAAATGCTGTAAAAAGTGGATGACCTGCACAAAGCAACTCCATCAGAAAGGCACAAACACGGGGGTAAGACTTCAGATAAATCCTATTTTTACACACTTGAAGTCTCAACTAAACTAAAAGCCTCTTCTTATGCTCTTGTTTGGCAATTTGTTCTTGCAATTTGGTAGTATTTAGAACTGTACAGTACATGACATACATAAGCTAAAATCTGTATGAAATGAATACTCTGCTGTCAAAATGTAGTAAAATAGATATAATATGGCATCAATAATAAAAAATTCCAGATTCTTGAATTTTTATTAGTACAGTAATAACATAACATATTTATTCCTCTTCTCTTCCTTCAGAGGTTTTTTTTTTTGTTTTTGCTCCAGCCCCTCCAGTGAGTTACTTGAAAATGGTTAACATCCAAACATCACCAATATTTAAGGAATGTTGCACTGTACTGTATGTATATGATGGCAATATAGAGGTTTCATTTTCTCAGTACAGTGTTCCCTTGTTTATTTATTAGGTTCCCAAAATAGCCGACAATAAGTGAAATCCGCGAAGTAAACAACCTTATTTATTTGCAATTATTACGTACGTTATATGGCAACTTTATACACTTATACACTTTATACACTTTTCTCAGACAGGCACACATTTTCTCACATTTCTCTCTTGTTTAAACACTCTCAAAGTTCAAATTTTGTCTTAATTTTAATGATCAATCTCTTGGACACAAGAAATTATTAATTTACCGTATTCACCTCTCTGACGTGCCCCGTCCCGGCACCGTTCGGCTGTAGCGTTTTTGTATCATTGTTAAAACATATTGCTCCTGTTGTAGTATTTTACTCCTCCTCGTAGTCCTTCATGAACCGAAGATTCAGTATTCTAGTATTACAGTATTCCAAAATGGCGTGCTAGCAAACGGGAAACACGGCAGTGGTGCACAAAGGATATAGAGTGACAATGGTTTACAGCCAATCAGAAAGCAGAACACAACGGGTGTGTTCTCCCTTAGCCAATCAGGACTGTTGTGGCTCTATATTTAGCCCGCTGACGAAGTGGAGAGAAGACATATTTACTGCAGAGGCACACTTCTTCAACTCTCACATAGTATATAACACACTCTATTGGTAGCAGTAGTAAATACAATAACAGACAGATACAACAGAGCACTGATAGATTGCTCTAATACACCACAAAAAAAGATATGCAAAATTGCACATTAAAAACCGCAAAACAGCAAATCCACGAAAGATGAACCTCAATGTAGCGAGGGAACACTGTATAATGAATAGGGAGTGCCATGATGGGCTGGTTGAGCAATAACAAGGAAAATGAAATGTGACAGACATCTTCTACTCTCTGGAAACCAACAAGGGAATGTGTTGCTCTTATTGTTCATGTAAAGCATGAAAATCCCCGGGGTAATCACAGCCAACTCTGTTATAAGCATTTTAGGTGTGGATGGGGGGAGCGACAGAGATAATCTGGTCCATGTATGATTATTTTAGATATCAAGTAAGGCGCTCACCAGTTGCTCGTTCCTTTCACTGTTACATCATCTACAATAAGGCACGTCTATACAATCCATGGGGACTGTGAGCCATGATTACATCCCAGGATAAAGCACGCTAAATAATCCCCCTACCCCGTCTCGCAGCATCGCAGAGGAGCCGTGCTGCTTTTCAACCCTTTCAATGACACAGTCAACAAAAGGCAACATATGGAAGCAAGCACGTCTAAGTAGCTTGAACAACGCCTTGGGCACTTCACTGTGTCTTGTTGACTCCCAGCTTTTTCCCCATTTCTTATTTATCTGCACAGCATTGCTAATCTGTGACAGGAGACTTTTGGATTGTTTACATCATCAGCAGTGAAAGATGGTTGCCATTGATTCCTGTTGAAACCCAAATCATTTTCTCATTATTTTTGATTTACTTGCAGGGATTGCGAATTGCTGTCCAAGCATGACAAGAAAGATGAAGTAGTTTTACTTTTCGTTTGTACGTGCTGCAACAAGTAAAAAAAAACTTGAAAAAAACTATTTCTGTGGACTGTGTGAAAGGGGCTACATGTGTCTTCTTGATACAATCTCCAAAACTGTAAAATTTCCAGGTTGACTTTTCACCCCCAGAACAGAGACATGGGTAAAAATCAGTGAAAAAGGACTGGCCACAGATCAGCCGCAGAGGCTCTTTGCCATTTCAAACAAAGTCTCAGGGCATTTACATTTTTTTCAGGTTGCAAGACAAACTTACACACTTTGTCCATCGTCCGTACGGCCAACGTGTGTCTTTTGTATGTTTTGGTGGTGTCAGGTTTGAGTAAAATGGCAATTTTTTTCATACGCCGCACTTGCGGAGTCCGATGTGTGTCATGCGTGTCATTCATACTGTGGCACGGGGGAAAAAAAACCCTGAATAAGATGGATTTTGCAAGGTGTGTGAAAGGGCTACATGGGTAAAACTGCCTCTGTCATGGCTCTGATACTACCTTCGAAGGTGGAAAATTGTTGGGTCTACTGTGTCCACCCATCTGTGTCTGTGCCACAGGCTTTGCCCCTACATTCAGTGTCATTCATACTGCAGCACAGGGAAAAAAGTTGTGAAAAAAAAAAGATTTTACAGACTGTGTGAAAGGAGCTACTACAGGAAAAAAGGAAAATTTCTCGGTTGAAATTTTTTTTCCCCAATTCAGTAGCAGTGCTGTTGGAACATAACAATGACATTGAAAAAAGCTAGGTATTACAGGCTGCATAAAACGAGTTTTGTGTGGTGTCCCTCCTTTGTTATGGCTACCTCCCAAAAATTGCAGTCAACTTTGTCCACCTATTTAGTGCTGTTGCTGTTTATACACAACATCCCCACATAAAAAAGCCTGGCTCGACTTTGTCCCTGCTTTCAATGTCAGTGCTGTTTATGCAGTACTGCGGCAGGGGCAAAAAAACAATAAAGAAGCCAGATTTTACAAGCTGTGTGAAAGGGGCTACTGTAAATGTATTGTCCCACTACTGCTACGGCTTTGATACTACTTCAGAAAGCGAGAAATTGCCAGGTCATCTTTGGTTCCCCAATTCAGTGCCAGTGTTGTTGATACAAAACAGCAACACAGAAAAAAGCCAAATATTACAGGCTGCATGAAAGGGATTGCATGCAGCATTCCGCAGTTTTTATGGCTCTGATACTACCTCCGAAAAGTTTTGGATGGACCTCATGTCCCCACATTCAGGGGAAAAAACCCTGAAAAAGACGGTTACATGGGTCAAACTGCCTCTGTCATGGCTCTGATACTACCTTCGAAGGTGGAAAATTGTTACGTCTACTTTGTCCACCCATCTGTGTCTGTGTCACAGGCTTTGCCCCTACGTTCAGTGTCATTCATACTGCAGCACACGGAAAAAAGCTGTGAAAAAAACCCCAGGCTGTGTGAAAGTGGCTTACTGTACATACGGCGTTCCACCTCTGATACTACCTCCCAAAAATTGTGAGTGTGACTTTTTCCTCTTATTCTGTTTTGGTGCTGTGTATAGAGAAAAAGGTGGAAAAATGTCTGCTTTTAAAATGTTACCTTCACTACCAATCACCCATTTCCCACATCACCTTGAACCTAGCAGGCTGTGTTTACTGTCTTGTCAATATGACAGTACTTTAGTGTGTCGGTCCTCCAAACCTACTATGGTGGTGTTTTCCCTGTGTAACTAGTAGTGGATCTACTCAAGCGCTATACTGTATGTCTTGTTGCTACGGGTTGGAGGTGGGATCCCATTCTTCTCTCCGAATCAACATAAAACAGTATTACATCCCCGGGGGAGGGGCTCTAGTTGCTCGACACATCCTGTTGTTTTGAGCAACATGCTGTTGCATTTTATGAGCTCATTCAAACATATTGTAACTCAGAAGTGAGCATTATTATCTTCGTAAGGCAGAGCTCAGGTTATTTATGTATGCCACATTGGAATGGGAGCTCATGTATGAATTTTACATCCATCCATCTTCTATACCGCTTCTCCTCATTAGGGTATTTAGGGCAGCAGGCGGGGTACACCCTGGACTGGTCGCCAGCCAATCGCAGGGCACATATAGACAAACATCCATTCACACTCACATTCATACCTATGGACAATTTAGAGTCACCAATTTTTGGAATGTGGGAGGAAACCAGAGATAGCCCACGCAAGCACGGGGAGAACATGCAAACTCCACACAGAAATCGAGCCCAGGTCTTCCCGATCTCCAGACTGTGACTGTGTGGCCAACATGCTAACCAATAGACCACCATGCGGCCCATGTATGAATTCTGTTTTGGTGAAATAAAGAAAGCATGGAATAAAGTAATTTGTTCCACTCTGTAGCTGAGTGGGAGCTCCAACACAATGACCTCCCACTTTACAGCTCCTGTGTTACATAAAGGGATTTGAGGCTTGGGACAGAGGGAAGAGACGAAGGGCTTTTCCTTACAACAACAACTGTCATATGTGTTGCTATACTGCAGGGGTGTCCAAACTTTTTCCACCAAGGTCCGCATACTGAAAAGTCAAAGGATGCAAGGGCCACTTTGATGTTTGTATATGTATATATATTTTTTTATATTTTGTAAAAATATTAAACAAAATGGATAGTATTACAGTTATTATTTGTTAACATTCAAGCTTTTTGTCTTTACATAGATCCTGTAGCTCTATTTTCCAAATTTTTTCTGGAATTGTTTTGTTTCATTTTATATCTATCATGTGCTGCAGCTCAATAAAAGGTGAGCCGCAGGCCGTCAATGTCCCCCGGGCCACACTTTGGACACCCCTGGTATAAATGAAGAATGAAGAAAAGCGTTCTACCAAAAACTGTTCGTACAGTGGTTCGGAACTGTAAGCATCCATGCACTGACTGTTTATTAAAGTATGAGTTATTGAATAATTTTCATTTTACATGAAAAAGCGAACATGCCTTGCGTTTGTTACTCAAAGCATGCAACTTGTCAACTTGTTGTGCGCTGCCAGTGTTACTGCTACTACTACGACTACTACAGTACTACTACAGCAACAACCACTGCACGGTAGGGAAGTGATGCACATGCGCATAAAACACGTTGCTCTTTTTGGACGTAAATATGCCCCGATTTGTGCCCACAAATTATTTTACAAGGGAGATTAAGAAGGAAGAGGACAAGAATTTGGCTATGGCAGTTTGTGGGGAACTTGTCTCTTCTGGGGGGCATGTGGGTGGATGTCGTGGGCCGTAGTTTGGACAGCTTATCATTTTAGCTTATCATTTACTCTCGTACCGTACTCACACAACACTAACCAAATGCCTGCCTCACTCACGGTGCAACCAAAAATAACACGTAACACATATGTAAACTCACTACTGTACATATAAAACAATACAAACAATACAAAAAGTGTGCGCGTGGGCTTCCCCACAAATAAAAATATAATGCTATGATCAAAAGTTGTGAATGCTGAGGGAATATGCGGGGATCCACTGTACACAACATTTTTTACACGTGCACACATACTGTCACTAGATGTCAGTAATGTTACCATGATTTTCGGTGAGACACACAAGCACCACAGTTGATCGCCGCAACAGCCTTTCATTGCAGGTTTGAATTATCGCACGACAAGCACAATAATCACAAAAATGCATGGGCTGCTGCTAACCCACACTAAGCTAAAACTCAAATCTGAACCTTAAATGTCACTTCCTGTCTGCCTCCCACTCAGTTCCCCTAGCACCAGAAGACAGTCGCAACAACACACACAAGCATGAGTCTTATTTTCTCTTATTAGATTGACTATATTGGGTAATAGGAGTGTAAAACTGACTATAGGGGTGTTATTTCATATCTAGAGGGCTCTAATAATGTTAAAAACCCTATGTAGAAGGTCGCAAACAGGTTTTCTGAGCTCTAACTACAAAAATATTTGATTTATCAATCAGGAATCCCATTTTGTGAAAATTCGCTTTTCACGGTCGTGTTTGGAAACAATTAACCGCCATAAGTGAGGGATTACTGTATGAGTATATTAATTGAGGATTTTTTTTAGTATTTACAATAAATGCTTAAATAGTAGTAGTTGTCTTGAAGCAATTAAGTGCCAATAAAGTGCAGTACTTGGCTGCAACCAGCAGAGGCACTGTTGATGCCGTCTCAACTAAACTCAATTACCCTGCCTCTCTGCTTGAGTTTTTTTTTAATACATAATCTTGCTGAAAAGTCATTTTCTTGCAGTCAGAAGTCCCACAAGGAGAAAAGTCGATACATTCAAACAGTGCTGTGCTGCCAATAAGAGAAGGAATGAGTGAAAAATAATCATCAAAAAAAAGCTGGAGAAATGTGTTTAAGAAGAGGTAGGTGGAGCACAGCCAAAGATAAGAAATGTGTTGAAATAGTTAACGTAGGCAGGCAAGGGATTAGCATATGAATAGTGATAGTGCCACCATCACATTATTGCAATTAGACATGATTTTGCTGCTCTCGGCAGATAAAAGATAAAGGATGCGAGGAGCGTCTATTATATTAACGGAGGCAATACACACCTTTTACTGCACATTAACTCATTTTTAAGTTTGAAAACTATCAGTCTTATTATATTGCATTTTCAAACAGCTTCAGTGTTTTTCCCAAGAGTGCCTTTGCACGACAAGCTCAGGCATGCGTTTTTTTTTCTCTCCATCAGCTAAGCAACAAAAGGTCACATGACAATGTCACTTTTATGCATGCAACAAATTAGTTGAGTTTCTTTAAAGCTCACACACACACACACACACACAGAAGAAGGGGCTGTGACCAGGGGTCATTTGGGGGCCCAAGGCAAACCCAGCATTGTACCACATCCTTGTACTGCAGTGACAAAAGTTTTATTCTTTAATTTCCATTTTTACAAACAGTATGAGTATGAGTATGTAATTTAGGCCACTTTTTTCCTGCTTTGGAATTCTGTTGCTAGTTTATATTGCCGTATTTATTTACATAATGTTTATCATCTACTAACGATTGTAAATATGGGAAAATTTGCCTATTTCCTGAGCTAGATAAAGTCCTTATTATCCTCCTGGGAGAGTATTACTACCTAACAAGTGAATCATCAACCATAAATTAACACTTTTACTGTAATTGATAAGAATATAAAGCAGCATTTAATATAGTTTACCGCTTTAATACTCACATCTTTGTGATGAAAAGCGTTCCTTTCCCTAAATCATTCCCCTTTGCTGTGCTCCTCTACCTTTGATGGATTGGATTTTTTTTTTAAAAAGTACTTTGTTTCCCTTCACCACTCCACTGAGGTAACTCTGCATCAGTTTTCTCCAAACCGTGCCAACAAGTTTGTTTCGCTCCCATCTTCCGGAATAAATCTGCACATGCGCAGTGTCATGGAATAGTCCATTGCAAGAGAAGGGAGGAGGAAGCAGTCAAAGCAAATCAGGATAGATTACAAGTATGCATTTTGATGTAGTTTTAAGAACGTGAATTAATATTAAAACAGTAATATGTACTTTAAAATGAAGGGAAAAAATCAATAATCAGTTTTTATGAGATGTTTGGGGGCACCTGGAAATCTCAGCGCCCCAGGCAATTGCTTGTGTTTGCCTAATATGGTAAATCGGCCCCTGGCTGTGACAACAATACCCACAGGCTATGGTCAATATTGGCAAGCACTGCTAGGAGTAATGGCTTTAAAAATAACAGAATTACTGACGCTGTCATTGCGTTCCAGTAAAGGGGAATCTAATGAATTACTATTTCAAACTTTAAAACACAGCCAGCGTTACACACAGTGAAATGTGGTGCGCTATTATGCGCTGATATCTACGTCAACCATCAGGATGTGGCTTCAGTCACCAATGTTCACTATTTAATCCCTCGTTTATTGCGGCGATAAGTGAATTTCTGCAAAGTAGGACTTCTTATTTATAAATGAAATATTTTCGTAGTTATGGCACACAAAACCTGCTTACGATCTTCTAAAGACATTTTTTAAACATTATTAGAGTCATCTAGACATGAAATAACACCAATATAGTCACCTTTCTATTTGTATTACGCAATATAATATATATAATCAGAGAAAATAAGCAATTAAAGACAGTTTACCTTGTAAGGGAGCAGAAATGATGGCAGACCTCTGGAGTTTAGAGACCACCGCTGAAGCACCAGACTTATTAAGTTATTGCAGGTTTAAATTATCTCACAACAAGCACAATAATAATAACAGAATAATAATGATAAAAACACGAGTTACTGGAGTAACATCACTTCCTGTGCACCATCCATTGAAGTCATGTCGACGTATTGCACAACTCTGATTGCGCTATGTGAGTGTGTGTGCGTGTGTATCACGGAGTACTTGTGTGTCCTGAAGGCCCCTATGAGAAGTTATTAGACTGACAATGCACTGAGCTATTAGACAGTATAATATCTAACAGTCATTAGTAACTATTAAGCATACATCGATTGATTGGCACTGATTTCCTTAATTTTGGGGTCTTGGCCAATCCTTACATATAAAACCGATCTTGTCCACCATTCTTATGCACATCTGAAAGCCAGCCACTCGACCTGTATGTGATTTTTTCATGTCAGTGTGAACAGTACAAATCAGATTTTTCAAATGCAACTCAGGCCTCCGATATAAATCCGATGTGTATCCGATCTACTGCAGGCTGAACATATATCGCATATATCCGACCTAAAGCCGTGGTTTACTGTGCGAGACTTGGATAAAGGTACTCGCCGATGTAGGCAAAAATTCTTCTTGTCCGTCAAAAATTATTTTAAAAAAGTGTCATTGTAGCGGCTCCTGCCACCCATACGCTCCTCGGAACAGACGTCGCAGCAAGTTCTATACAAAGTACCATAGCCCAAATTCTTGCCTTCTTTCCTCTTCATCTTCTACGTGGAATCATTTGGTTAAAAAATATTGGCTCCCGTTGCACGAAATCCTTGAAACTGCCACAAACACGTTAAGGAGAGAGCACATTGCAGCAATCTTTACTTCCGTAACACGCAATCGCGTGTGACCTTCACTTCCCGGACGATTTGCTGTCACATTAACAAGTCGCATTTTTTTAGCCACGTGAACGACCACATAAAAAATGGAATTTTAACAAAAAATAGTGTTCTTTATAAGGAATGCTCTACAGCAGAGAAATGCTCTTTTTATTTTCTAGAAGACATATAGTTAAATATTTTAAAGCGTGAGTTGTATGAGATAAAAATAAAAGATGAGGCCAGTGCAGTGAACTTCCTCCACAGCTCATGGGCTCGTCTTTCCGCAGATGTTTGGTCTTGGCGCTACTTTGTTTAATCAGTGTGTGTCCTGCTTTTCTTCAAGCTATACCGCAATGTCCACTCCCTGCTATAAGCTAGCTCATCAGGCTTCATTAACAGCTCTCTTTCCACTCATTACAGCTGCAGTCAAAGTGCATTAGCAGACATTCCTCTTCCTCCTAATTCACTCAGCCCTGAGCTGGAAGTAAGCACAGTTGACTGGTAAACAGCCTTCGGGGTGGAGTAGCGACACACTGTGCTAGATAAAGAGATGACCTTATCACAGCCATTTTTGTAAAGCTAATCACATCATCATTGACCCGACATGCTCGTCTGCAAATGATTTCACTTGTTTTCTTGCATTAGGGGTCTTTTTTGGAGTGCCTACAAATAAAAGTAGTGATTAGGCCTTCATCGCGGTGAAACATGCTGCATAATTCATCAAGAGGAGGGAGCAGAGAGGGAAAATTGGGTTAGCTTCTCGCAGCAGAAAAATGGCTATGATATTTGACAGCTTATGGACACAAGGAGATGGAGAGAGGAAGTTTGAAGGCTGTATTTGAAGGTGACAATCAGCCATTGAACTATATTGTGATATATTACAAAAATTTTATCTATATGGAAATACAGTAGATACAGTATATACTTGTATTGTAGGGCTGTCACTCCATTAAAATACTGTATTTAATGCCGATTAATCACATTTTGTTCATAGTTAACTTGTGATTAATCACAATTAGCAGATAGAAAGAAGTTTTTTATCTATAAGTAAGGAAGTCCGATATTGGCTTTTTTGCAGATATTGTGCAAGTCTTAATTTCCAATTCCGATATCAACCGATACCAACATGTGTAACATAGATAGATACTTTTTTTTTTTTTAATATTTCTAACGGCGCCACCACGGTGGCTGCCTTTCCAAAAATTATTAACTTATTATGTATTATTATTATGATGTATGTATTATTATCATGTATTATTATTTATTATGTATAATTGAAATTTAAGTGATCTGTTACATATTTATTTATGTATTCTTATTTTATTTTCCTATTTTTCTTAACTCTCCTATCTTTCTTTGTTTGTTTTATTTTTAAGAGATTACGATTATTAGGACACTTTTGCCCAGCTGCTGGAAACGTGAATTTCTCTTGGAGAGAAAGTATCTATCTATCTCTCAAGCAGCTCCGTTTGTTCTTTTATGTACTCGAGACGTGTTTATTCAAGCACATTTGTACGTGCTATGAGAGCGATGTCCAGCAACAATGTGATTCCCTGTTTAGTATCGAGGGGGCAGAGCTGGGGCTAAGGTGAAAGCTAAGCGGCTAGCAATGAAGTGGAGATTCAAGCCTTCAGTACCTTCTATTATCATGGTAAACGTGAATCCACTATCAAAGATCGACGAGCTGACAAAGAACGCCAAGACCTTCGGGTAGTGCAGCTTATTGGCTTCACTGAAACATGGCTAACAGCTAGCTTCCCAGATGCTAGCGTGGGGAGCTAGCGGACCTAGCACAGTCAGAGCGGACAGGGACACAAGAGCCTGTGGAAAGTGCATAGAAGGTAGGCTTGCACTATATGTGAATTAACTGTGGTGTCATCCTGGCCATGTGAACAATAACATGTTCATTTATATAGCATTATTTTACAGTGGTTTTCATTATCGGGAAAAAAACCCAATTTGTTATCTACTGATATCACATTTTTATGCCAATATCGTGCCAATTATATCGGTGGGACGATATTATCGGACATCTCTACAGTAATAATAAGTGTAGCTTTGAAAAACTTTTTTTTTTTTTTTAACTGTAACACCGCTGCATTTTCTCATACTACGGTGTGGGCCGGGGGTCAAAAAAGACTTGCGCACGTTCATCACGCTCCAAAAAAAGAATGCCGTTACAGGGAAATTCTGTTAACTCCTTATCAGCACGTTAACTTTGACAGCTCTGATATACTGTAAATATGAACACAGCCTCACCTGACCACAAAATAGATTCCTGATACTCTAAGGGAGTCCAAACTTTTTCCGTGGGCCACATAGTGAAAAATCAAAGGATGCAAGGGCCAAAGCAACACATGCACAGTAGCTATGCTAAGAAGTTTTACATCCATCCATCCATCCATTTTCTATGCCGCTTATCCTCACTAGGGTCGCGGGGGTATGCTGGAGCCTATCCCAGCTGAGAGGTGGGGTACACCCTGGACTGGTCGCCAGCCAATCGCAGGGCACATATAGACAAACAACCATTCACACTCACATTCATACCTATGGACAATTTAGAGTCCCCGATTAACCTAACATGCATGTTTTTGGAATGTGGGAGGAAACCCAAGAAAACCCAAGCACGAACACGCAAACTCCACACAGAGATGTCCAAGCGGAGATTCGAACCACGATCTTCCCGATCTCCTGAAGCTTTACACATATAAATATATACATAGATAGATAGATAGATAGATAGATAGATAGATAGATAGATAGATAGATAGATAGATATTTTTTTTAATTTATTTATTTTTTTGTATTTTTTTAACTGTGTGGTGGGGCTCTACTCAGCTCCAGGCAGCAGTTAGAATTGAGTGCTCAGAAGATGTTGTTTATTCTCTCAGTCCAAAGTGTGAAAACAGCCCACATAGGTGCAAAACTATTTACAAAAAAAAGAGAAAATAAGAATGTCCAAAAGGAGTCAGCCCCTGAGTGACACCTTAACTCGCTGGTCCTTGAAAGTCAATTCGATGGGAACACAAGAAGAGCCACAGACCCTGTTACCTACATTGTAACTTCTGGTAGACTAGACTGCTGACCTGCTTGAAAAGGCTCTCTTTATAAATACCAAACACCTCCCAATGGGCTTCAATGTTCCTCTTAATAATTATTCAACCAAAAAAATAGGTAATCCATCATATAGCTAAACATAATTATATAATTATGTCTGGGCTTTTTTTTTCCTACGGGGAGCACAGCAGCTATACAGTACAAGCATATAGCTGTATATGAATAAAGTCCCCCCAAGCTGTGGCCACTACATCTCTAGGCCTTAACTGGTCCTTAAAAGTTATCTTTATGCCGTTTGACTCCAACCTGAAATTAGTTAGATGCATTTTTTGAGTAATATGAATACATTGGAAACACATTGCTCAATTATTTATTTTTAGAACAAAATAACGGACAAAAAAGTATTTGTCACAGCCTGGGATCAAACATGCTAGCGTGGCTTGGCAGTCAGAGTGAATTCATTTATTATATTAACTCAACTCTGCTATTATATTAACTCATTATATCAGTGCAGGAAAGAAGTTTGGCGTTAAATTTCATGTAAAGCACTACCATCATTCACTGGCATTTTCTATTTTTAGTTTTCATGGTGATAAAGGAAAAATGGCATCCCTTTTAAACTCAAAACGGGGCGTGCACTGTACTTCTGTTTCTAAATACTGGATGATTCGGCTTTTCAATGCAGCCCTAGTAGTACTATCCAATCTCCTTTTGCCTTTCCTGTCCTTTCTCATTTCCTTTTTGAAAAGCAGATTTTATTTTAGTATTAGGCAACATTGTATCTCTCTGGCTGCTGTGAAGCACCGTCACCAGTCTGTGTGCTATCCATGTTTCTTGTATGGCAAAAAAATATCTCAGCTCAGACAGCAAAATCCTATTTTCATTTGTGCCTACTTTTGGGGGGCCTCTGTCAGTCAGGGGGCCTTTGAATTGTCCTAACTTTTCCCCCCTCGACGGCGCCCCTGGGTGGGAAAGATGAGCGGGAGAGTGAGTATCGTGTGTGCATGTGCATGCGTGTGTGTCGGTAACCTGTGACGAATGTGCTCCATCACAAACTGCATTTCAGCTTTGTGATATAAGTGAAAATGCGTTTTATGAGTATGAACTTCATATTAATTGAATTAAATTAATTTTTTTCGTAATATTTCAACTCTAGGCTACTAAAATAACTTTGTTTTTCCTCATACAACAACAACGTGAATTACAAAGTGGTAAAGAACATGTCATTTGCTACTGATAACATTTTAGAATGCATAACCATAGTAAAAAAAAAGAAAAAAGATATCAATAGGTTGTATAGAGTCAAGTATCGAAATATTTGAGAACAGGATCAAAGCAACATTTCCAGATATCAGATAAAAAATAATTTTTGAATGTGGAGATTTCAATATTGATCTTCTGTATTCAAATACGCAAAACAGAATTGACAGTTTACAGTTTAAGTCTATATCCTAAAATCACCAGACTGAGTAGAATTACAGATCATTGCGCAACATTAATTGATAATTAACAATGGATGAGTGGTTAGCATGTCGGCCACACAGTCAGGAGATCGGGAAGACATGGGTTCGAACATACATTGGGCATCAGTGTGGAGTTTGCATGTTCTCCCCGTGTGTGCGTGTGTGGGCTTTCTCCGGTTTCCTCCCACATTCCAAAAACATACATGTTAGGTTAATTGGCGACTCTAAATTGTCCATAGGTATGAATGTGAGTGTGAATGGTTGTTTGTCTATATGTGCCCTGCGATTGGCTGGCGACCAGTCCAGGGTGTACCCCACCTATCACCCAAAGTCAGCTGGGATAGACTCCAGCATACCCCCGCACCCCTAATTAGGATAAGTACCATAGAAAATGGATGGATATACACCAATGATTTTAATAACAATACAACTAGTGGGCTTCTAATTATCTAAGTGATCATCTTCCAGTGTTTATAGTATACAATGAAAACTATAAAAAGAGAAACAGGGAAGATATCAGGACCTTCAAAAGACCACATACAGAGGAACGTATTAGCGCCTTTAAGAAAGATCTAGAAAAACAAAGATGGGAGTGTGTGTATAGTGAGAATGATATAAATGAGGCATATGAAATCTTTCTTAACATTTATATGAAGTACTACGATAAACACTGACGACTGAGAGTAGTATCTAATAAGCAAAAGTAGAGAAATCAGCAAAAGGATTGCAAAATGCTTGTAAGAAGAAAAACACATTATATAGAAGATTTATCATTTTAAAAACTAAAGAAGCAGAAAAAAACATATAAGATATATCAAAATAAGTTAACCAACATTTTGAGAGTGTGTAAGAAAGAATATTACAGTCAATTATTAGACAAGAATAAAAACAATATTAGAGCAACATGGGGCATTCTAAACAGGATCATAAGGAACGGTACTAAGACAGCTGATACCCACACTATTTTACAGACGGAAATATTTAGATATGATAATATGAACGAGGTGGTTGAAAGGTTTAATACCTACTTTGTAAATATTGGGCCAAAATTGGAAGAAAAGATACTGGATTTCTTGTCAGCCAATGCGGATACAGAACTTACATTTCAACTTTAATGGCGCTAATCGAAATAACTGAGGAAATGACCAATGCTATGGACTGTAGAAAGTGTGCAGCTGCAGTATTTATGGGTTTGACCAAATCCTTCGATACAATTATGTTAGGTTTGTTTCATTTTTGTGTTGTCACCCTTTGACCTGTGTTTCTTTGTAGATCCCTTCACTCCCTGAGTGGGCGGCGCCACGAGGCACACCTGTAGCCACTTGGTCATCAAGGGCTCTTAAGCCACATGGCTGCAGGAGGAGGACGTGGGATTGTTACTACTGGTTTGCATGCTGCCTGTGAAACACCAGTTTGTTTGCTCCTGTGCTCTTTGCCGTAAGATTGCTGTGTTCTTTCAAAATCTGTTCCACGTGCTCCTTGCCTCCTGTGACGCCGTCTGCTCATCAGTGAGTTGTTTCCTTTTTCCACGGTGCCCTTTTGTTTTACTACCTTAGTTGCACCGTTCTACCTCAGTTTGGACTCAGAAGTTTTTGCTATTTGGTTGTTACTTTGTTCCTGTTCAACTAAATTAAAAATATTATTTTTACCTGGATTGTGTCTGGCTCTGCATATTGGGATCTCTACCTGACTGCACGCAACAGAACAATCCCACCATGCAAACAGATCCCGCAGAGTCTGACCCGGTGCATGCTGCACTCAAGGCACATGGAAGTATGATTAGCGAACATCATTTGGCTATCAGGGATATGTCCACGCTTCTCCAGTCCATCTCCAGCAACGTGGACCGGCTCGTCAGCGAGGGAACAAGCTCCACCTTGTCGGCTCCAGCTGATGGCATAGTCACTCCTCCCCAGCTGCTGCCATCTGTTCCTCATTCCTCTGCCAGTGGCTTAAAGGAACCAGTAATTCCTCACCCGTCAAGGTACGCTGGCGACCGTGGAAAGTGCAAACAATTCATACACCAATGCCAACTGGTATTTGACCAGCAACCCTTCACCTACCCCACCTGCCGAGCAAGAGTAGCCTTTATGGTCAGTCTCCTGTCGGAGAGAGCTGCTGAGTGGGCACTGGCTATATTAGAGAATCGTCCGGAGCTACGGGACACTTTATCTGGCTTCATTTCTGAGTTCCGCAAAGTGTTTGACCACCCCTTAAGAAGGCGCCAGGCAGCCAGCCGTCTGATGGCTCTACGCCAGCACAAGGCTTCCGTGGCAGACCACTCAATAAACTTTCGCATTCTCGCAGCAGAGAGTGGCTGGAACACTACAGCCCTCTGTGATATTTTTCTAGCCAGCTTGAACTCTAATATAAAGGATGAGCTCGTAACAAAGGATGAGACTGAGTCACTGGAGCAGCTCATTTCCCTCGCCATTAAGCTCGATGACCGCATCAATGAGCGCAAGGCAGAGCACTATGCAGAGCAACGAAATCCTACTTGCACCCAGTCTTCTTCCATCTCCATCCTGCAACCAGCAACTCCAGATGTGGTTCCCAGCGCAGCAGTCTTTGGTCCAGCACCCAGTGAGGAACCCATGCAACTGGGAGGTGGTCGTCTTACTCCGGCCGAGCGGACACGCCGGCTGCGCCTGCATCTCTGTCTATACTGCGGCCGTGCTGATCATGTCATCACCAAGTGTCCTGCTCGACCTGCAGGACGCCCGACCTCCACTGGAGGAGCATTCACAGTGGGCCAGTCTACCGTCGAAGCGTCGCCAGGGCGCCTTCAACTGAAAGGTACACTCGCCTGGGAGGAGAACTGCCTTAATATCTGTGCACTTGTTGACTCTGGGGCAGATGACTGTTTTTTGGATTACAACTTTGTTAACCTGCATAACATCCCTGTGTTCTGTCTTAAGGAGGCCAAAGTGGTTCGTTCGCTCGACGGGCGCGTTTTGGCTCACGTTACTCACCAAACCGAGACACTTACCCTAAGAGTATCCGGTAATCATTTTGAGAAGCTGAGATTCTTTGTAGTACCTTCTCGTTCGGCACCTCTAGTCCTAGGCCTCACTTGGCTCAAGATTCACAATCCTTGTATTGATTGGTCTAGACTTGCTATTACCAATTGGAGCCAGTACTGCCATTCCCACTGCCTCCGTTCCGCGTCCGTTCATGCACCCTTTGCTCACTTTTCACCCACTGAACAGATTGACCTTTCTCAAGTTCCGAAGGAATATCATGACCTCAAGGAGGTATTCAGTAAGGACAGGGCTATGGAGCTCCCACCCCATCGACCTTATGACTGTGCCGTTGACCTCCTACCAGGAGCTAAGTTACCCACCTCCCGACTGTTTAACATCTCCAATCCTGAACGCGCAGCCCTTGAAAATTACATCTCCACCTCCCTTGCAGCCGGACACATTCGCCCTTCCTCCTCACCTCTAGGTGCCGGGTTTTTCTTTGTGGACAAAAAGGATGGTTCATTAAGACCATGCATTGATTATCGGGCGCTAAATGACATAACCATCAAAAATAAATACCCACTTCCTCTTATCGACTCCGCGTTCTCCTCACTTCACTCCTCTGTAATTTTTTCTAAATTGGACCTTCGGAACGCGTACCACCTAGTCAGAATTAGAGAGGGGGACGAGTGGAAAACGGCATTCAACACCCCTATGGGGCATTTTGAGTACCTAGTTATGCCGTTCGGCCTCACTAACGCCCCCGGAGTGTTTCAGAATCTGATCAATGATGTGCTACGTGACATGCTAGGCCGCTTTGTGTTCGTGTACTTGGACGACATCCTGATTTTTTCCCCTTCCCTTCATGAACACATACATCACGTTAGACTAGTACTTCAGCGACTCCTGGAAAACCGGTTATTTGTGAAGGCGGAGAAGTGTGATTTTCACTCCGAGTCGACGTCTTTCCTGGGGTTCATTGTGGAGAAGGGGCGACTCAAGGCTGATCCGGCTAAGATACAAGCCGTGGTCGATTGGCCCACTCCTATAACAAGGAAGCAGCTGCAGAGGTTCCTGGGCTTCGCCAATTTTTACCGTAGATTTATTCGCAACTTTAGTCGAGTCGCAACCTCTCACTAAGCTTACATCCGTTAAAGTCTCATTTGTCTGGACCCCAGAGGCAGACGCGGCATTTAAAAAGCTTAAATCCTTGTTTATAAGTTCCAACGTCCTCACCCATCCTGACCCCTCTCGCCAGTTTATTGTGGAAGTTGATGCCTCAGATTCCGGGGTCGGGGCCGTGCTCTCACAACGTTCTTCCACTGACCGTAAACTCCGCCCCTGTGCCTTCTTTTCACGCCGTCTCTCACCTGCCGAAAGTAATTATGACATAGGCAATAGGGAACTGTTGGCCGTCGTCTTAGCCTTACAGGAGTGGAGACATTGGTTGGAGGGCTCCACCCACCCTTTCATTGTATTTACTGACCACAAAAACCTAGCCTACCTCCGCTCCGCACGACGACTTAACCCTCGCCAGGCACGGTGGTCCCTATTTCTAGCTAGGTTCAATTTCACCATTACATACCGCCCTGGTTCTCGTAACAGTAAACCGGATGCCCTCTCCAGACTCTTTTCCCCTTCTTCAGAGATCCCTGAGGCTGAACCCATCCTTCCGCAGACCCGGATCCTGGGCGCTCTCCAATGGGAGGTTGAGAGCAGAGTGACAGATGCCCTCAAGGACATTACCCCCCCAGCGAAGTGTCCACCTGGCCTGCTATACGTCACCCCTACACTGCGCTCTGAGGTTCTGACCTGGGCACACAGTTCCAGGATTGCTTGCCATCCAGGCTTCCGCCGCACCCTGTTCCTGCTTGGTCAACGTTTTTGGTGGCCGTCCTGTCGAGTGGACACGAAGCAGTTTGTAGCGGCCTGCTCAGTGTGTGCACGCAGTAAGGCTTCCCACCAGGCTCCGGCTGGACTTCTCCGCCCACTCCCATTACCCCTCCGCCCTTGGTCACACATTTCAGTGGATTTTGTTTGTGGACTGCCCCCCTCTGACAACAACTCTGTGATCTTTACTATAGTTGACCGTTTCTCCAAGATGGCCCATTTTGTTCCCCTCCCCAAACTCCCATCTGCATTGGACACGGCCAAACTTCTAATCCTCCATGTTTTCCGCCCCCATGGCATACCTTTGGACATTGTTTCCGACAGGGGCCCTCAGTTTACCTCTGCCGTGTGGAAGTGTTTTTGTGAAGCCCTAGGTGCAACCACTAGCATGTCTTCGGGCTATCATCCGCAATCAAACGGACAGACAGAGAGAACCAATCAAGACCTGGAGACAGTACTCCGCTGCATCTGCCACCAACAACCTGCTTCATGGGCTACACATCTTCCCTGGGTGGAATATGCTCACAATTCCTTGGTCAGTTCTGCTACAGGTGTTTCCCCATTCTATTCTGTGTACGGCTACCAGCCCCCAGCTTTTCCATCCCTGGAATCTAATGTGGCCGTTCCCTCTGTGCTCCAGCACCTACGCCGTGTCCGCCGTGCCTGGCGCAACACCAGAGCAGCCCTAAGACGCACTTCAGAGCGGAACCAACGTCTAGCGAATCGCCACCGCAACCCAGCTCCAAGTTATAGACCCGGTGAGAAGGTCTGGTTATCATCAAAGGACATCCCTCTGGCAGCTACTTCCAAGAAACTGGCCCCTAGATACATCGGCCCATTCACAGTGGAACGAGTCATCAACCCTAACGCAGTCAAGCTCCAGCTCCCTGCATCTCTTAATATCCATCCTGTTTTCAATGTCTCCCGTCTCAAGCCAGTCTCTACTAGTCCTCTCAGCCCTCCAGTCAGGTCACCTCCTCCTCCTAGGTTGGTCGACGGCCATCCCGCTTATTCTGTTAACAAGATCCTTAACTCTCGGAGAAGGGGTAGGGGTTTCCAATATCTTGTAGAGTGGGAGGGATACGGTCCAGAGGAACGTTCCTGGATTGGCGGTAAGCTTATTCTTGACCCCTCTCTAATTTCTGACTTTCACAAACGGTTCCCTGACAAGCCTGGTAGGCCGCCAGGAGGCGTCCGTTGAGGGGGGGGTACTGTTAGGTTTGTTTCATTTTTGTGTTGTCACCCTTTGACCTGTGTTTCTTTGTAGATCCCTTCACTCCCTGAGTGGGCGGCGCCACGAGGCACACCTGTAGCCACTTGGTCATCAAGGGCTCTTAAGCCACATGGCTGCAGGAGGAGGACGTGGGATTGTTACTACTGGTTTGCATGCTGCCTGTGAAACACCAGTTTGTTTGCTCCTGTGCTCTTTGCCGTAAGATTGCTGTGTTCTTTCAAAATCTGTTCCACGTGCTCCTTGCCTCCTGTGACGCCGTCTGCTCATCAGTGAGTTGTTTCCTTTTTCCACGGTGCCCTTTTGTTTTACTACCTTAGTTGCACCGTTCTACCTCAGTTTGGACTCAGAAGTTTTTGCTATTTGGTTGTTACTTTGTTCCTGTTCAACTAAATTAAAAATATTATTTTTACCTGGATTGTGTCTGGCTCTGCATATTGGGATCTCTACCTGACTGCACGCAACAAATTAATCACAACACCCTAATTGCAAAACTAGAAAGATATGGAATCAGACGGATTAGCTTTGATTTGCGTTAAAAGCTACTTAGCAGACAGGAGGAGGAGACAGGAGTCAACAAGAGACCCATAATATGTCTTTTTTTTCTGCATGGAAAATAGAAAAAGAAAATCAATCATGAGCTGCTGTCAAGAAACATACGACATAGATATATTGAATGTAAGCACTGGAGAAAAAAGGGTGAAACTGGTGGAAGAGAGACAGCGAAAGACATGACAGACGACTAAGAAGCGTCATTATTAAAAGTGACACGTTGACTGCACTGCTGCAATGTCACTGATGGCGCCTCCAGCATGAACACAGTTCTAGATATGCAGTATGTAAAATCCCCACATTCACACAAACCCTGAGAAGGAACTGTGTTTCCGAGGGACTATTGGATGGCGGAGTGCTGTAAGTGTGTAAAATGTTTTCACCTGACACTCACCTGCTGTCATCACATATTTAGTAGATTGATTTGCATTCCTGAAAAGCTTTTTATTTTAAAACTCTGTGCTTTGCTTTCAGCATAAGAAGCTCCCACATTAAAACACCGAGGTTCTATCATATATTTAAACACATTATTATGGCTTCATTTTACACATTTTAATGATATACTGTATGTATTTTGGCTTTGGTCTCAACTTTTCTCCCTTTGATGCCTTTCAAAACACAAATATGTGCATGGCTCAGATGAAGGGTACCCTTTGCCGTCTTCAACTTCACTTGAGTAGTATTTGAAATTGTTGTTCTAACAATGTGTACTATCCCTATCACTGTTTATAGAGTGAGGAAGCTTACCAAACCATAAATTAAGCCTGTTCATGTTTTTATTTTGCGCTAGCACAGCTATGTTGTAAAAAAGTGTCTATATTTGGACATTGAAATGTTACATGTAAAGCATGTTACTTTTGTTGTGAAATTAACAATATTTTCTCTGATAATTTTGTCATGATTTCTACTTAGAATTAAAGAATGATGTCTGAAATTGGTTTCTAATGTGTTTTATTCAAATATTCTCAGTGTAAAAAAAAATAACTGTCGTGTAATCATTAGTGAAAAGTACATTACCTTCGTGTCCGCCTGCCGATGAAAATTTTGAAGAACATAATTCCATGGAAAAACAAACCCCATGATGATTACAATGGTATATATTCATGGAATAATTACTCAACTCTGCAACTAAAGTGATTTTTTGTGTATAAAAGAGTAAAATAAGATTATTTGAACAAAAGCCTAAAACACCCAAATTTCGTGTCCGGACAGTTATGTACGTACACTTGGAGCTCACAGCGTAAATTGCGTATTGCTCGTAAATATTGAATTAGAAAATAAAAAGTGCCTTCTTGGGCCAAACAATACTTGTGTCCTTCCGCCGGTTATTCGCCAAATACGCGTTCAGCAGGGGAATGTTTCACCGTGTCCGCCATTTTGTGTTAGCGTAATGTACGTTCAGTCACGACCTCGGCAGCATCAAGCAGTATCATTCAATTCGATGAGCAATCGGCGGTTTAACAACCATTGTCAAGTCTAAGGTAAGATTTTTTCATTTTTATATACATTGGAGAAGATCTTTATGCACTTTGAAATTATTTTTTTCGTTGGGTGAGTGACAAATTTTGTGTTTATCGGGCAGTGTAACTCATTTTGTCAGCCGTTGTTTTTACCTCTCGTAGGTAGCCGTTCGTCTCCTGTGCACGAAGCGGCGAAAAAAACACGCAAAGTGGGCAAAATTATTAATCATTACTAGTCGGATTTTACTTACTTTTATCCGTCGTATTATATGTCGTTGACATTTACGGGAACCAAATAAATTCTAGCGTGTTCGTTGAGAAATTGCTCCGTATTTAACCCGGAAGCGATCGGCGTGTCCCTCATGGGAGGTCAAAGATCGCCTTGTAATTTTGTCTTTAGCATGATAATTCAAGAACCACTCACTCAGTGCATTTCACTGAATCCTGGCTCATGTTGCCACAGTGCTGCAATGATTAGCTTATATTGTGGAGTTGATAGGTCAGAGTTTGTCATTACAGTCTTAAGAACGGCTGATGGGATTTGTAGTCTTTGTAGTGACACAACAATGGCATGGTAAGGACTGAAGGTCCATTTTTCTTTGCCATATTTTCAGAGCTTTAACTCAAGATCTAGATTTGTCACTTGTTTTTATTTACTTTATGATACTCTCTCAAATATAAGTTACTTTTCTAACAAAAGTCAAATCTATGCAGAGATAACAGCATAAAGTCAACACCGAGTTATGTGCATTACATTTAAGAAAAAGTGAACTTCGGAGGGTTGCTATGGGAAATGGAAGATGTCTCGAGCTCTGGTATGTTGGGTGTGTGTTTTGCAATGTTTCAAGTTTGTGTTGATAACATTACCAAGGTCTATCCACCAGTTTTAAATTTTACCCAAAATGTAACACTTGGGTACCCTTGATCTGAGCCATGCACATATAATACAATAACTCAATAATGTCTCCAGCATAGTTAATTTAAGCAAAAATGATACATTGTTGTTAGTGGCGTGCAGTGAAGTTCATGACTGGTGAGGCACTGACTCTTTTTTTAATGTTAAAACAGGTTGCTCATTAAGAAGATAACAAGTAAAAGAAGACAATTAACTTTTGCTAAAAATGTTTTCCAATACTTCTTGGTGCCATTTATTTCTTTTTTTAATGAACTGAAAATCATTTGTCCATATGGAAAAGGCATATATATATATACATACAGTATATATATATATATCTTCGAGGTTTGTATCTCTTTTGTAAGAAACCTGTATGTAATGCATCAGACAGTGAAACCAGGTAAAAGATCCTTAGTAAATTTGTACAATATGAAACTGGTATGATTTGGGTACTTACCAGAAAAATATATGATAAATGATTGTTTTGTGTGAAAAAAATGCAAAAGTGGCCACTTTCAAGAGTAAATCATATAAGCCTTATATGATGCACGATATATGAAACATAAACTGAAGGCGACTGAAGGTTAAAATTGTTTAAAAATGTTTCTATTTCTTTTCCAAATGGGTGTGTTCTAACATTGTAGTCAAACCTGTCTTAGCGGCCACCTGTATAGAACGGCCACCTGCCTATAGCGGCCACTGAAAAATCCCCCGCAGAAAATTTACATGTTATAGACCCTGTGTATAGCGGTCACTTGTCTAACGCGGCCAGCGGCCACCCATTTTGTATCCCTTGGTCAATATCTGACTGCATATAGCGGCCAAATTACCAACTCAAGTAGAAGCTCCATGCACGAAAAAGTTTCGTTTTTCAATCAATGAAGCCGTCGTGTGTAGACTTTAATTACTGAGTCCTAGCTCAGTCACAATCATTCACAAGATCCACACAAACTGTCAGTTGTTCCACATAAAAAAGCCGTCTTCTTTTGAGCTTGCTATTTCCTGGTCAAACATGTAACTTTAAGAGCATTTGCACCAAAACATTACCACAAATTAGGCTGGGAACAGGACGTGCTCCCAGCGACCCTACAATAAAAAAAAAAAAAAACATACGCTAGCATGCATGCGGCAGCGGGAGCAAAACTGAGTTCGGTTGAACTTAATTGAAGTATTTTAGAATGTACTCACGTTATTTTTGATCAATCCTATTCCACAAATCCATCAAAGTCCTCATCTTCTGTATTCGACACAAAAAAAGCCGTCTTCTTTTCCATTCGCTACTAGTCTGTTAACTTGTCAGTGTTATTCAGCTCCGAAGCAAAGAAGGAAACTTCTCCTGTTGCTTCTGCCAACTTTATTTATTGAACGCGGCCACCAGACAGCAGCTCAGAACACACACACATCTCTCAGCATCGTCTCTCCTTCCTGCTTGCCCACCAGGCAAAGGTTAAACAAGCCCCACTACATAGCTGTCCAGGCAATGCCTGTAACAAGTGACACCGTTTATTTCCTGGTGTGAGACAATGTGCACATGTGTGTCAATACTGTAATGCCGCTTGTTGTGGGGAAGGAGAGACTCAAGTCGCCGATGCACTCTAATCGCTTTATTAACAGCGGAGAACACTGCAGGACTTTACATCCACGCCAACATAAACACACTTCCCAACTCTCTCGAAACTCACAGCTAGCACTGAGCCTAGCTCTCCTGCTCGGGACGCCCACCGTCACTTCCCGTCACTTCCCAATGAACTAAAGCTGTAATGACACTCTGCCGTATAAAAAGTAAAATATTAAAAACAAGCGTAAGACATTACTAGCACAGCTTTGTTCTGTGGGTCGTGGATATATTCTATCAGTTATTATTAAGCCTCTAGTCGAGTAAATAATCCATTATGGCCCCAACAGTAGCCCGTGTTATTATTATGATCATTATGTTATTATCATTGTGCCTGTCTTGAGATCATTTAAACCTTTTCTGGTGATCACGTCTGGCTCTTGTCTCACAGAACAGCGACACCTAGTGGCCAATGCAGAATACAGTACAACATTCACAATTAGAATGCTTCTTATGCCTTCTATTTGTATTTTAGTTCATTTAGCCATTTTTATGCTTGAAAATGCTTAATTTAGGACAAGAATAAGCACAATTTGCTTAATTATGCATTTTGTTTACTAATAATGGGTCGTATTCAACCATGAAGCAGCCGTACTTTATTAATTAATTGCTTTTTGAAAAAGTGAGGGCTCGATGTTCAAACTACAATGTAGCGAAGGACGACTGTACACTGGCTTGCCTTTTACCGTCACAAATCATTATAGTCGTCGGGTGTGTGGCCCACAAAAGCAAATAACCACCAGGGTCTTGAATTACCGTCAAAGAGACAAAGTATGACTTATCACGGTCAATAGTCGGGTCTACCTCTGCATGCTCTTTAAAGTGTCAGCCATGCCACTCCACTGTTGGTATGAAACCCATGCATACACTTGCCGTACTGTTGTTTACAATGAAGAAATACTGCTAATGCTGGCTGAGCAATTTGCTCCTTACTGCCATTACAACATTGGTTCTGTTGCTGCTCAACAATATACTTGTTAACTCCAAAAATTACAATGAAAAATTATTGTGTCTGATGGCTGGCGACCAGTCCAGGGTGTACCCCGCCTCTCGCCGAAGTCAGCTGGGATATGCTCCAGCGTACCCACAACGCTAGTGAGGATAAACCCCATAGAAATATTGATGGATGGATGATTGTGGCTAAGGAACTCTGCCTAGCAACAAATAGCTAGGCTATCATATGACCAGGGATGTATTAATGTTGATGTTCAAGGATACCATCTTCATCCTTGATGATGCTCACGGTGTTTGAGCAGCTTAGAGCATGCAGCCCATGATGGTCAGCATTTCTCCATTCCTGAATATTTTACAGTTCACTTTTCACTTTCCTTTTCTTTGACACACTGTGTTCTAGCTTCTCACAGTTATCCAAAAGTAATTTATTAGAATACATTCTATCCACTTATCTAAGTAAGTGGCCAGGTGTTTTCCAAGTATTAAATTCACACGCTAGTCAGCAGCAGCAATGAACATCTTCTGCTGCTTTTCTTTGCCGCACATGTGCCAGCCTTAGATAAGCTTGTGCCAGTTTGTCAACATTTATCCTGGCGCTCGTCTCTCTCTTCTTCATGATGGGCGAGGGCTTGACTAGCAGGCTTTAGGCCGGGGGGAGCATGAATGCAACATCCTCTCTTCATTAGACACGTTCGTGCAGCGTGTCCTGGATGCAGCCACCGTGTCGGCGCACTCACCCGCCCTCGCCGTCTGGAGGCGGCGCACCGGAAGCAACGGCACATGGTGCAGCATGTGTGTGCTGCATTAGCTTGGTGGATACAATCAGCATCCCGACTGACTTAAGTGATCACACGAGTCCTCCATTGTGTTTTGACTCAGGCTAATAATCCAAGTGTATCAACCCTGACATTGTTTTTTGTTACATTATTTTCCTCCAGACCTTTCATACCATTCTTATTTTAATCTGTGCACAGCCCTCACAATTGGTCCCAGTCGACACTCCTCCAGGCTGCAGCGGCGTCCTGATTCTGATTTGTTATGGCACCATGCGGAATATTTACACACTCGTTTTTTTTTTACTACTTTACCTCCTCTGTTTCTCACTCAAATTAATTCCATTTTATGCTACTTTACAATCTCATTTTATAATCCACATTAACTCACTCCATGGATCAGTAAATAGTGGAGAATTTGCACTTTTTAATCTCTGTTGGAACGATCCTCCTAAAACAGAAATAAGGCAGGCAAAGGTCTTAAGGTGCATCTCTTAATCAGTTAATCAATCAGACATCTGAAACTCAATTTTTAATCTTATCGAGGTTTACAGCACCGCACAAGAATGAGCACACCCCTCACATTTCAGCAAGTGTTTTTCTCAGTATATCTTCTTAAGGGACAATAAGAAAGAAATGAAACTTATATACTTTAGAGCAGGGGTTCTCAAATGATCTCAACCCGGGACCCACATTTTCCAATGATCAGTAAGTCACAACCCACTTTTATATGAGTCATTTTGATTTTTTTTTAAGTAATTTTTATTTTTTATTTATTTTTACACTTTTAAGTCTGTTTTATTATTTTTTTTTACACTTTTATTTATCCATCCATCCAGCTTCTATGCCGCTTGGGTTGCGGGTATGCTGGAGCCTATCCCAGCTGACTTTGGGCGAAAGGCGGGTTTTTTTTTTTACACTTTAAGCCATTTTTATGTTTAAATCAAACCAAGCAAATGTATTGTGTGTAATGTATACAAATCTATAAACATAACTACATGTCCGATGTGCATTTTAGAGGAAGGAAACGAGGAAGAACACAATAACTGCATGCATACAAATAATGCAGAAATTAAAATGAAATATCAAAAAGACCACAAAATCAGATATGAGTTGTATTAGGGCTGGGCGATATATCGATATTTTTAAAATATTGATATTTCTTTTAAGCACGATATCAAAAATATCGATATAGACTGGATTTAATGCTGACGTCTCATGTTTCAAGGTGGCGCCGCCCGAGTGGCAGCTAGTTACTGCAGCTCTGTATTTTCTGCGGCGTTTTTAGCTTGTAATACTGATTTCTTCATACTTTCTTGTTTTTTGTGCCATACCGACCCCTTAAGCAAGTGTGCATCTCTGGATGTTCATGTTGTTACATTTGTAGCTTGCCTCTTGCTTCTTGTGGGAGACGCATTCATTCACAGCTCCATTGTGTACACTCGGGAGCAGCTGTTAGCTTTGAGCCACGCACCCCCTCGCTACGCTGAGCGACCGGAGATCTCCGTGGAGTGGAGATACGGAGGAGGAGAGGCTGCATGGCGGAAATGAAGCGCCGACAGCGGAAAAGACGGTGTAAACCATGTTTACCGTCTGTCATCATGGGGAATGTGAGATCTCTCCCTACAGCTACCGGTGCTAACCTGGCTGCAGAGGGACGACTGTGAGTGCAGCCTGATTACGATTGAAGATTATATTTGACTGGTTCTATATTTATTTCAAAAAGCGGATGGACTATTTTATGTCAGCCAGTGGCGGAGCCAGACATTTTTCATTGAGGTGGCCAAAGTAAGACCATTACTCACATAGGGGTGGCAATAAGTTGATACCTGAAATGTGGAGGGAATTCGAGGGAATTCGACAAGGCAACGGAAGGAAAAAAATGAAAACAAAGAATAAAGTTTACATTCTGTTACCAAACAAAATGCAAAAAAACTGAAAATGTGGCTAAACAGCAAGTTGAACACCGTGACGTGTATCCGTAACGTAACGCGACGTTTACACAACAGCACATCTTATACATGAATGGAGTGTAAGATCCCAGACACGGTTAACTTAACGTAGCGCAAATCAGTGAGATGAAGGTAAATGTACCTTACTAACATAACAGTAGCCGTGTGGAGGGCTAGCTTTCTTTTAATTGTGACTACTGTCAAATGTGTGGCGGTTTATACATCATACAAGGTTTATTTCATCTGCAAAAACACAGCGCTGCGATGGAAAGTAAAAATATTTTAGCTCACTACTCCGTAGCTGCTCATTTCTAGCAGACAATAATGTAATGGAACAAGGAATTCCTTGTGAGTTGAGAGTAATGTGTCCACTACAGGTGTCTTCATTTATCTTTGAACACTGCAAAAGCTCAATATGTTAGAAAGAATTTTTGTCTTACTTCTAGTCAGCCTGTCTAGTTTAGGATTTACAAATGCACAGCCATCAACATAATGTGATGTTATTTAGTCTTAGTAATGTCCTAGTAAAGTAATTATTTTTCCTCTCCTTTTCCAGCAAATAGTTGTTCAGTCTGGGATGGATGAATTCATCTGCAAAAGCACCATCATGTAGTCTTATCAGACTCAAGAAAATACAGTTTGTTTCGATGCACAATGTGAATTTAAGAAATAAAACGCTTGATTATCTAATGAAAGTTAAACCAACTGGTCATTCGTTCTGTAATGTTTCGTAATGTTTTATTTTCTCCTGTGTATTTATAATTGCACTTTAACCAAGCAAAAATATGTTTTTTTTCCGATTACTCGAAAATATTTTCAGTAAAATACTGGATTACTAAAATATTTGATAGCTGGACGTGCTGACTGTGAGAAGCGCTCACTTATGTTGCCTCATTTTCAGTGAATTGTATATCTATACTGCTATAAAAGCTGTACATTGATTACTCTAAGGTATATCCAAGTTTCATTACCCTTGAGAAGATATGTCGTCACTTCTGTGAGATACTGTTTGCTTCCAACTTGGTGGGTATAGTATCCCTGTATCCCTATAGAGTAGATGTTCCCAAAGTTGCTTGGTCTTTAATATTAGACACTTTGGTGGACGGAGGCAAGGAAAAACTCCATGGGAGAAACATTGAACAGAACCACTTGAGCGTGAGGCAGGCGTGACATAATATCCCATAAAACCCTTCCCATATTTCCTCCACTTCACTCATAAGGACCGCCTCCATTTCTCTCTCTAATTAATTCCGTTTATGCTAATTTCACAAACGCTGTGCATATTTCTTTTTCTTCCCGGAGGCGTGTTATCATACAAATGACCTGACTTCACGATTCAATGAGTTAGTTGAATAACAAGGAATTGTTACGTTTGAGGGGAATATAGTCAAGGAAGGAGATTCAGCCCTGTGGATTTGTTCTTGGATTACTCCACCCCTGAAGGCTTCTAGACATGATTGCACTGTTTGCTCCTATAGCTTTTAATGCTCTTTGTATATTATTCATTATGTGCCACATCGTGGCCAAATGCAACTTGCATGCATCTTCCTCTGCTGGCATTCATACATTATGTGTGGCAGGACCACACACACACACACACACACACACACACACACACACACACACACACACACACACACACGCACACACTCAGCATTTCAGTTTCACACAGAGCTGTTTGCACTTTTTGCATTATAGATTACCCGCATTAGTCCTTAAAGCTATAAGTCTGTCGATGTTGTTTCGCAGGTTTATGCACTAATTGAATTACTGGGGAATGAGGACAGGTGGTTTTTGGTCTACTGCGGGGTGTCCAAAGTGCGACCGGTGGGACATTTTCAGCCTGCTCTTTGTATTTTAAAATATAAAACTAATTAATTATTAATTAAATATATTACCATATTGTGCAGAGTGTAAATCACCCTTTTTTTCAAAGTTTGTCTGGTCCTGCCACTTATAGTCTGGTGCGACTTATATATCAAATACACTCCTGACATTCAAAATGCAAAAAGAAGAAATGGGAGTGAGACAAAAAACATTTTCAATACGTACATTTCTTGCAAACATGCATTAAAGTGAAATAGGCTGTTCATCAGCTGCTCAAAAGTTTAAGGCCACAGCCTTTAAAAGCCAAAATCTTGGCAAAAATGTGGATTCAATGTCATTTTCTGTATTCACACGATCATGGCAAAGGCAAAAAAGCTTTCTCTCTTCAAACGCGGTCGGACTGCATAAGCGAGGCCTGTTGCAGCACGCCATTGATGCTGAGGTTAGACACAGTAAGACAGTCATTTGAAGCTTCTTCAAGTATCTTGAGGGTTATGGAACAAAAAAGCCAAGTGGTAGATCCAAAAAAATGTCACCGGCGGTGACAAAGCACCGGAGGATCCCATTAGCTATCCGTCAAGACACGGGAACCATCCTCGGCCCAAATGAAGGTTGTTACTGGTGCCGAGTGCAGTCCAAAAAACATCCTGAAATGTGGAGAAATCTGCGAGAGAAGGCTTTAAAGAAGAAAAAAAAGTCTTCAAAGGCCTTCAACGCCACAATATTTCCCATTTGGAATTTGTACAAGAGCACCACACATGGGGCATTGAAAGGTGAAAGAAAGTTTTATTCCCTGATGAGAAAAAATGTAACCTTGACGGTCCTGATTGTTTCCACATTACTGGCATGACAAGGAGATCCCAGCTGAGATGTTTTCCACACGGTACAGTGGAGGAGGCACCATCATGATCTGGGGTGCTTTTTCTTTCAGTGGAACAATGGAGCTTCAGGTTGTGCAGGGGTGTCAAACTGCGAATGGCTAGTTGGAGATGCAGTCTTCCTTAACCTATAATTGGTCTCTTAGTCTGAATTAAACTCCTAAATCAAATGTTTGCACCATATTGTCATTTACTAAGATGGAAATTTGTACTTGCCTGGACGTAGCAATCATACACATTCCTGATATTTTTCATGCCTGTATAGTATTACACTAGCTGCTAAACTAGGAGGGAAACATCTACCACTATCTGGCAATCACTAACTCCAATGCAAACCCTTAAATCTCCCACTGAAAAAAACAGCACCAAAGTGGTTGCTCACTGAATAATCAGACCCCTGCTGGGCAGCAGTTTCTCCTTTAGGCCCATAAAAGCCTTGTAGAACTTCACTTTAGGAGAAGACAGATGTGCAGAGCTTCTCTTCCATTCTCTGGGCAATACCACAGCGATGTACGTGTTTAGACGGTGAGATAACAGTCGGGTAGCAAAGGAGGAAGCAGCAGATTAGTGGCGATGCCAAGCTGTGGCTGCTCCGGTGGCGCCATCCAACAGCAGAAATGAGCTCAGATCTTGACCCGCCACAGCAATCCCATTACAGTGGCATAATTGGATCATCTGCGCACCACGTAGCGAGAGCATTAGAGCACTTAAGTGCACACGGTGGTGAACGCTGCTACTCCTACATTTGTGATTCTGTTTGGTTTGCACACAGATGGCACGGTATGCATTTGTTTGTGTTTCCATTTCCTTTTTATCTCCCGACATGACTTTCTCTGGTCTTGTTAAAGTGCAAAGCAGTTAGAGAATTATAAGTCATCACAGAAACTTTTAAGACTTGTAAGCACACGAGGGGGAACAGCAGCCGAGGAAAGCTAATCTATGTGGAATTATAAATGGGTGTGTAAAGAATAGTGGATCGATGGCTCTCCAGTGTGCACAATTCAGCCGGACCTGCCAGAACGGGCGCAGGCAGCCGATTCACCGCAAACAATTCAGCAGCGCCTCGCAATCTCTCTTGGTCTGAAACAAAAGGCAAACTGCAGCCTTGATAAGAATATTCAGTGCAGAGAGGAAAGATGTGTGTACGGTAATTATGTAATGATAGTGACACATATCTAGACACCTTCCTGGATAACTCGAGATATTACATATTTTGCCCGAAGGTTGCCAAAAATGCAGTTTTGTCTGTACCCTTGAACAAGGACAAAAGGCCAACACAATGTAGAATTCTGACCCCGTGAAAATTTGAGAAAATACCAAATAAATTTGAACTCGTGCGCCCAGTCTGTGAGTATGCTCAATCATCCAGATCAGGGGTAGGGAACCTACGGCTCGGGAGCCAAATGTGGCTCTTTTGATGACTGCATCTGGCTCTCAGACATTTCTTAACAATAAAATGTACAGTAATCCCTCGTTTTTCGTGGTTAATGGGGACCAGAACCTCCCGCAAAAGATGAAAAACCGCAAAGTAGGATTTGCCCCCCCCCCCAGGAATTTTCATGTATGTTTATATGGGTACCAGAATGTTTAAAATATGTAAACAGTATTTATACTTAACATATGTGAGACAAAGATTACAACAGTACACGTATTTACTTAAATCTTTAACTAAAAAACCTTACACAGTAATTAACATTCATCAACGTTGCCTTCTGAGAGAGGCAATGTGTTGGTGGCGGAGGAGTGGCTCTCACTTTACTCGTAGAGGCTTTAGGTTCACTCGGAGACTCGAGGAGGCGAATCACTCCTGGCAGCGTAAGTACTGGCTTGAGGTTCGTCAGGTTCGTCAGCACCTTCTTCAGCCTCTTCATTGTCGTCATCAGGCAAGATTTGATCGTAGAGAGCTTTTGCCTTTGTCCTGATCATATTAGTGTCCAAACTCACTGTCTTTTTCCTGCAATCAGCAATCCACGATGCCAATGCAGCTTCCATTTTCACAATTCTCTTATTACGCGGAGTTACCACACGTTTCGCTTCCGTATTGAAGGTTATTGAAGCGGCATTGTAAGGGCTTAACTAATCAACAGCGTGGATGAGACTGGTGAGACACAACAAGGGAAGATGCGAGGTGATGCTGCGATGACGCGCAACCAATCAGCTCACGGGATAAATCCACTCGTGCTTTCATTGGTGGATGTCACGCCGGAAACCAATCGCGCACCTTGTCTGAGTGCCCGTGGCATGTACAGTACAGTACAGTACAGTACAGTACAGTACAGTACAGGCATGTACAAAGCCTCTGAGTCAACTCATCTCTTTGTTTGGCAAAAAGGGAAACTTTCTCTCTCACGCAGCAACATGAAACAACGCCTTTTTCCGCAATATGGCTGCCGATATGGCTGTATTTCTTCCATTTTTATTTTTTGATGATTTTGTTTTTTTTCTATGAATATTTTAGAAAAAGCCGCGAAGCACTGAAGCCGCAAAATGTGAAGCGCAGAGTGGCGAGGGATTACTGTATTTATTAATTTCTTTTCGCTGGCATTTAAAGTAAAAACATTACAGAGATCACGGTGTTAAGACAGTGTTTTAACACGAAACAGTGTTTTTACGCATTTTAATCCATCCATCCATTTTTTTATCGCAATGCAGGTGGCCGGAGTCAATGCCAGCTGTCCTTACGATATTTTCCAGGTCAGACCAGAAAACTCCATTTTTACTGAATAATGTGGTAGCCTACCAAGGCCGTTGTAGGTCCAGAAGTAAACATCCCTCCTTTAATCAAACACTCAGCAAGCTAATTCTGAAGAGCCTTTTGACAAAGAACATGAAGAAAGAAAGAAAGATAAGAGTAGGGATGAGCCGGACACTCGTTATAAAAGAGTATCCGTATGGAGCATGAAACGAGTACATCTCGTCATTATCTGTAATCGTGAGGAAAGACAATCCTCATAACGTATTCACTCTTCACGCTCTGCGATTGGCCAGTCACACGCAGCGACCGCCCCTCCCGAGACACACTGTGCAGGCTGGAGCCATGCAGGAGCTTAGCAGTGCCTCATTCACGTACACGGTGCAACTGGCAAGTTGAAAACGGCTCGTGTGGCGTCGCCTCCGCTTTATTAGGTTTTCCTCAACTCGCCTCTATTTCGGTTTGTATCTAAAGTTACTTGGTAAACTTGTTTCGTAAAGTACGAGGTGCATTCAATTGGGGTCGCGTGACCGCTTTTTTCCTTGAAATGTATTTTTGTCTTATTCCATGAAGTAACCATAAAACAGGCGTGCTACCTACCATGTAAGAATTTTGTCAACTTTCATTTGGCAGTACACAGACACTGGCAACAGTAACGCGCATTGCAAATCCATGCAGCACCAGAAGTCGCATTAATGGTAAGAAGTATGTTATGTTTCGCAGGACAGGAGCGAATGCTTCCTGTCCTGCACCTTTATTTTGGCGAGCCGTACTTCCTGCGTGGTGCCGGAGACAGCTGCTTCACGCCTGGTGAATTCCCATTAGCGGCGGTTAAAAGGCCAGCGCCGTCGTACGTGCCGTCGCCTCGTCTCTGCATACTGGGGGTCAAACACTCGACAGCCTCTACCATTCGTGACAAAGTATTTTATTTATTTAGTATAACATTGTCATTAAAAAATGATAAACAGCATAGAAAATGGATGGAGGTGTGTTATTAAAAATAATAAATTCAGAGACTTATTATATTCTAAAATTGTTGGTCTTGCTTAAAAATGCAGTTGTATTCAATGTTAAAAAATATCATATGGCTCTCACGGAAATACATTTTAAAATATGTGGCTTTCGTGGCTCTCTTAACCAAAAACCGTGATCCGGATCTTTATATACTCAGGCCATTGAATCAATCACAACTGCTCAGGTTGTCTGAGCAGATGTTTCACCTCTCATCTGAGCAGGCTTCGTCAGTTCATGCTCAAACACTAGACAGGACAGCTCGAGTCTGAGGGGTCGGTGCAGGATCCAAAGTATTTATCCTCTCAGGTCGAGGCACGCACCCAAGTGAGACTGGTTTCACTCTTTTGTGGTGCAAAACGACATTCTCTAAGATACAGTGGAGTGAAGTCTCTGCCTGCCAATGAGAGTTGTATGGGTGGGATCAACCTCGTTAGTAGTCCATTCAGTTGTAACAACGGTCATGGACGCGTTTGTTAGAGCCTTTGTTGGAGGCATAATTATTGAATTATGGAACGAGAGTGATTCCACCCACACAACTGTCCATTGTAGCTTAATAACTGTCATTTTGCACCACAAAAGAGTGAAACCAGTCTTGGTTGGGGTTTGACTCTATACCTTCAAATACATCATTTTACATAACTGTACATTAAACATCACATATTGGGGCCTTGTTTATTTTTGAGCAATTTCGGTATACATAATATAGACAACTTCACCTAAGATCCCCTACTAATGTGCTCTTACATGCACTTTTCACATTAATTATGTTGATTTACGTTTAAAAAGCGTGTTTATTGCAGTTAATTGGTTCCAGATTTGACCGTGATACGTAAATATCCACAAAGTAGGATTCTTGGAATATTTTTAACATTATATCAAATATATTATATTTTAAAAATTTTAACACATTCCATAATTCAATCATTTCGCCTCCAACAAAGGCGTCCAACAAATGCTCTAACAAACGTGTCCATGACCATTGTTACAATTGAAGGGAATACTAACAAGGTTGATCCCAGGCAGTAATAAACACCCTCGTTCCATAATTCAATAATTTTGCTTCCAACTAAGGCTCTAACAAATGCATCTGTGACCATTGTTACAACTGAATGGAATATTAACGAGGTTGATCCCACCCAAACGACTCTCATTGGCAGGCAGAGACTTCACTCCACTGTATCTTAGAGAATGTCGTTTTGCACCACAAAAAGAGTGAAACCAGTCCCAGTTGGGGGCGTACCTCTGCCTGACAGGCGTAATGGGCGGCATGGCTCAGGTTGGTAGAGTGGTCGTCTTCCAACCTAAATGTTGCGAGTTAGATCCTCCGTCTTCCTGTGATCATGCCAAGATACGGAACCCCCACTTACTACCTCATCAGTAGGTAAATGTGCTAACAGTGTCAAAGCGTTTTGAGTGCCTTGGAGGTGGAAAAGCGCTATATGACCATGACCATTACCATGATTAAAACCCTCTAGACATGAAATAACACCCCTCTAGTCACCTTCACACTCCTATTACCCAATATAGCAGATATAATAAGAGAAAATAAGCCATTTAAGGCATAAATTAAAACTGTGTGTGTTTCTGTAAATGCGTTCCGGTGCAGACAGGAAGTGACGTTGGGGGTTGAAAATTGAGTTTTAGCTTTTTGTGGGTTACGGCTGCAACAGTCACCCGTGTTAGGGATTATTGTGCCTGTTGTGAGATCATTCAAACTTGCAATAAAAGCATGTTGTTCCGGCGATCAAGTGTGGTGCTTCTGAATGCCTTATACAGTATGTGTATATTATTTCATTTAGCCATTTTTATGCTTAATTTGGACAAAAAAACGTAACATTTGCTAAAATATGCATACGTATTGACTAATAATAGGTCCTATTCAACCACAAAACAGCATGATTTATGAATTAATATATTTTGGAAAAACAGTAATAGAGTGAAGATGCAAAATTGGTAGTGCGAAGTTGCAATGGATTACTGTATGTGTGTTTTCAAGGGCTATTTTGACTTTTTGGGTCACGAATTAAATAACAGCTCCTGAGAGAATCCCTGGCGTAAACATACAGCCAAAGTGAGATGGTTTTTTTTTTAATTCATATTTTCTTTTTATCAACTTCCTTTCTTCTCTTGCCTTTACACAGGCAGTGAATAAAATTTAAATGAAAAAATGTAAGCAAACAAAATCTTGTGTCAACATGTAAAAGATATGGTCTGAACACCCCGGTTTTTGTATGACTCGGTTTTTAACAAAAATTGCAGTCAGGATTTTTCCTCCATTCTCACTATCTCACACTGTATCAGTTATCGTACAATTTGGAAGAGGTGGCCAGAGACGGAGAAGTCTGAGCCTTCCTTACTGAGACGGCTGCCCCTGCGACCCGGACCCAGATAACCGGAAAAAAGTGGGTGGATGGAGCCACGGTATATGAACCTGTGATTTCGCTGCCGTGCAGTGAACTGTGAGCAAGGCCTCAAAAAAATACTAGATACCAAGGCTACCTGTCTGCAACAACTGCCAACAGGTGTTCTCATGTGTAAAAGAGTGTAAAATAGTTGAATGAAACACACCAAACTGTATGCAAATGTAGTACAATTTATAATCGTGTGTTGAAATTCTAGTTTTGGACAAAGTTATGGAATCTTAGGTTACTCTGCATTTTACAGATAACATTTTTAAATCTGTCAACTTTGACAAACATGAGGCTTAACCCAAAGTGGAACCAAACAAAGTTCCAAGTGCCAGTACCAAAGTAAAAAAGGTGGGAATTCAACAAAGAAGTCGTCGCAAAATACAAAGGTGGTGTGCGTGTGGATCTCTGCTCGTCGTTGCCTAATACACCACGTCTTTGTCAACAATCAAATCTTCAGTCAAGGTACAAGTGATGTTAAATGCTGATTTATCCCTTTCATTTGCCATTCACATGTATTTATATGCATTTCCAAATGTTTTCTGCTTGTAAAAACTAGAACTGTTCCACATTAAAAGTCTTGTGTGTTAACATTTTTGGATGTCCAGTGTCAGGAATTGAATATTTTCCGTCTGTTTCATCTACCACAGAGATATAACACACTCAGAAGACCTTTGTTGTTTTTAATCTCTGCACACACACACATGGTTTCTAGATATGTTACAGTTTTTATCTCTGTCTGAGGAACATTACCTTAGCATTACCTTACCTGTCAAACCTGGAAGGACGAGTGCCTAACATCCTAAGGGACATTTACCCCCATTGTACAACCTCTGTGAAAAAAGGAAATAAAGAGGAACAGCGTTCCTCTTCAGAGATTGATTGGACTTGGCTAAACCTTTGTTGGCAGCTAATGGCTCTCTCCAGCGCTGGCATTGTAATGCTTGTATCTACTCTTGTTTGAATTCAATTATAAACTGTCTTTGAGACTCTTCATTTCCTCATTTCTCATTTCACAGCTGCTAGAATAAAAGAGTCTGGGGGACTTTCGCCCTGTAAAAAGGCCGGTCCGGACACCAGAATGCGTTAATTGGAGGTGCATTGCTTCTTCAAGAGAAAAATTTATGTAATTTGGTTTTAGATGGACCCATTCGAACAGATTAATCACGAAAACTAAGGTTCCACTGTATCAGTGATAGACATGAAGAAGGCCTGGGATTAAAGATCTGCTTCTTCTTACTCCTTTTTGGACCTGTTGAATTGTGCAATTGTAATGTTCCACGTGGTGTTCCTTAATGTAACTTATTGAAGTGCTCATGACATCAAAACATGTTAATTTTGCCGCGCAAAATAACATTGAAAGGCATTTTCCCTGTGTCAGATGTACGCACGAATGTTGACATATTTACCCTTTTTTACATTTTTTGCCACTGAAAAACAATCCCGTTGGAGACTTAACAAGAAGGAGGAAGCGGTGTCACTTTGAGAACCCTCCCTCTCGGAAGTACCCTTGGACTGCATTGTTTACATATTGTTGTGATGCGTTATTGGTCGATTTTCTGTTATTGTTGTATATTTTTTGATATTATGCCCGATCGCTGTGTGGCAGTCTTGCTGGAACACTCGAGCATATAAGGTAAGCCTGTTGATATTTCCAAAAGACGCCATTTGCAGAGTCAGATTCTTTGGTATTGTATTTCGGCACATTTCGAGGACAGTTGTTTTGATACCTTAGATCAGTGGTTCTCAACTGGCTTGGCTACAGGACCCACCATCACCCTTCAACGACGAGCGGTGACCCAAATTGCGGAAATTTTTAACCGGGAAATCCTCAAATATCTTATTTGTTTAATAAATCACATTTATTTGTTCAAATTTTAAATAAAAAAGGGTCTGCCTAGAGCGCGCTAACTTTTGAACGTGTTGTACGTATTATATCTTGCCCCGAGTATGTAAACTGGGCCAAATCCCAAATTTCAAGGCTAGCTAAACAGGGACTTCAGCTCATTCGTCTTGTATCTTGCAGTCGTACTGTCAGTGTCAGTAAGTAAATCTGTATTTTTTCTACTAGATATATTCTTTGAATCTTAAAATATAAAATTGGCTTTCATGCCAAATTTCAAGGCTAGTCAAACAGGACTGCTACTCATTCGTCTTGTATTTTGCCGTCACTGCTAGATCTTCCAGTGTCCATCACTGCCGGTCAGACAACCTACCTGTTGTGGCCCATTTTTTATGTTTGTGCTCCATGAACTGCTTGAGCCTCATTAACACTTGCACACATTTGCCGGTGGCATGCCAATGAGTAAATTGCTTAATTAAAGAGATGTGAAGTATGTGTAAACTGTGTTGGGCTGCGTGCCAGTGCGCAAAAAACATTTTGAAATGTTCAAAATTTGTGGGACACATCATTTCCATGAACTAGTCGTGAACGCACCACCACCTATGCCGAAACAATACAGGTGGTATCAAAGCGTGTCTCAATCACATGAAAGGGTTAACTTTTCCCCCACCTCTTGGAGCAAGTCGGGGGGGAATTCTCAAGTCATTTCTGTAGCCACTCGCATCTTCCTTGTGAATTTCTGTTAGCAATTCCCTCTCACACACTGTCTGTGCCTTCTTTTTTCTAGTTTATGCTTGCTTCCTGCTCTTTCTGCATGCTCTTTCTGCAGCTGAGAGACAATATAGACTTATATGTTTCTTTTCTGCTATGAGAGCTTCTTTTCTGGAGTTCAGCATCTTTCCTTGCAAATAGAGCAATTCATGAGGCTAGGGATGATGTCTGCTGTTGTGTGGCATCATGCGGGACACAGCAGGACCAAATAATGCTATGACTGCTTCACGGATGCGGGAAGTGGAGGTGACAATGCATACAATGCACGTCGTGCGTACTATTGTGGTGCACTAGACGTAAACAGTACTTGACAAGGTCTAAAGAAGTCGTGCGGGAGCATGGTCATTCCGTTCCAATGTGCACCATTTTCGGTCACAAATTGCGTGCCAACTGCACAATTTATGCGTAAACGGAACGCAAAGAGTGCGCAAACTAGTCTTCACCTTTCAGGCGTGCCATAAATAAATAAATGACACACATTGCCAATGACAATGCAGAGGTAAAAGGAGCGTAAACACTGCTTTTGTCCCAAACTGAAATAATGCCAATCGACAGTGCTTATTTTTTAATGTTGGAAAAGCCATGTAAACATATACGTAATAACAATCCACAATGTATGAATAACTACTCATCATTATTGTGTCCATGCATCCATGGCTGTGTTTTGATGAGTGTGGTTGCCAGAAAGCGTCCTGGCGTGACATCACAGCCAAGATGGCCACTGTTCAAAAAACATGCTTGATTTTCGTATTTCGTATTTTATAGTCTTTTATTTTACTGGTGGATGACAGCAGTATGACAGAAACGTTTTAGTAAGTATATACTTTTATTTTTGTATTGCTTTTTTCAAACATCTTTTGGTGTCATGAGCACTTTCAGCATGTGTGAAACAAATAAACCATACCATACCATACGTGTTTGTGTCTTATCAGTCTGCCATGAGGAAATAGAATCCAAACAGCATTCAACCCTTCTTCAATCTTTTGGTGACTTTGATAAGTAAAAAAAAAAAACGTACCTAAGAATGTATATGGTTCTATGGGAGGATCATTTTTGGGGGGTTGTCCTCTGGGGCACAAGTGCATTAAAAATGAAGCACGAAATTGAGAAAGTAATGGGCCATAGCTGCAGTCAATGAAAGTTCCATATAGCCAGTGACCTACATTTGAAGAAGCCATCAGTGAAGAGGTGAAGTGTTCAGTAGTTCTTTAAATAAAAGTATTCACATTCTCACATTCTGCTAATGTGTTAACAAATGATGCCATCTCTCTTTAATTACGCTCAACTACGTCTCTCCAATGAAATCTGCACGGCAAACCAACCATCAAATCCTTTCATTGTGGAGGAGAGAGGAAAGGAAGGAAGACAATGCACTGGGGCAACTGAGATACGGTCTTCTTCTCTAGAGACACACGTGATGATGAACAACAGCATGGTGAGGGAAATAACGCTTATCTCAGCCTTAGAACACTTCCTAGCACCGCATATTGCCACAGGTATGATGCATGCGGTCCATATTAATAGGGGACAGCTCACATGAGAGCAAGCATGACATAACGATACATCATCACAAGAGAGCGGGAAAAGGTAGTATTTATTTAGTCGTAGCAATAAATCCCAGACATGTTCCACCATAGTGCTCCCTCCAGCCAGAAGATGAGGAGGACGTCTGTGTGATGCTACATCATTGCAGTGAAATAGTGCTGACAGCTGTGTCGCTACACCGCGTAGCATCAAAACAAAGGCCCAGCCTGAGGGCAGTGCAGGCCCGGTATGGTTATTATTTCAACGCACTACAGCCACACATGGGAGATAAAACAAAAAACAAATCATAGAAGAACCTTCATTCTGTTATTGTCACACACACAGGAAACACGTTGCTTGCATCAGCAAAATGAACAAATGTGGCGAGAGAGCTGCTAAGAACTGCAAAAAAAGGCTCAACTAATTAAATTAAAAGTGCCGTATTGACCTGAATCTAAGAAAAGTGTCGCACGCAGATGACGCAGGGGGTACGTGAATAAACTAATAATACGTTAGCTACATTACCACTGAAAACTGAGATTTACGTAATGCACTCAAACACCTCATGTGAGCAAGAAATACGACCATCTCTGGCCCTCCAGGACAGCCAATAGAAACTTGTCTTACTGAGGAGCTGTCAACATTGATGCCAACTGCCATAATACAGAAGAAGAAGAAGACATTTGTAGACGGTCCCTGCGCTTCCGTCTCGCTGCCGGCTTCTCCTAGAGATCAATATAAGTCAGACTGCACAGAAGACGGCTTGTTTTGATAAAAACTGGGTTGTAGCTGTTTGTCTGTGTTGCCACGGTTGGAAAGAGGTTTGGTTTGCTGTGTTAGAACCATTTACTTGGGAGTTATTGATCCCGGAAGTTTGAATATGTGACTATGTTTCCAGCTTTACCTCAGTCTCTTTTGCGTTGTCTCACAATATAGTTTTGCGTTATATGAAAAAAATATGATGGGTAAAAAAAAAAAAAGAACGAACTTTTGCGTTCCCTCGCAAAACTTTTGCGAGGGAACGCAAAAGTTCTGTCATGTTCAGTGTTATCGCTTTGCTGCCGCCTGTCTGTTTTCTGTTGCAGTGCATACCATACCCAAATTACTCATGTGAATCACCTGTGACCAATTACCTGGGCCTTTATCAGCTGCTGCCAGACCACAACCAGTTGCCAGTTATTCCTTTGCCAACCTTGCTTCCTGCACCTTCCTGCACCTTCCTGCACCTTCCTGCACCTTCCTGCACCTTCCTGCACCTTCCTGCACCTTCCTGCACCTTCCTGCACCTTCCTGCACCTTCCTTCCCTGGCTCCCAACTGGTCCTTATTACTATTTGCCTTGTTACCATTGTGATTCCTAGTATCGTGTATTTTCCTGCTCTGTATGCCGTTTTTGCTACAGCTTCCTTATTTATCGCGTGTGTCTTTTCTTCCTGCCTTGCAGTGTTTTTTGTTGGACTTTTTGGCCTTAGCCCTGAGCTTCTTAGTTGTGTTTTTGTACTTTTGTTGTATTTTTGTATGTTTATTACCTATGGTAATAAAACTTATATTTTTTCACCCAGCGTATTTTCTGTCTGCATTTTGGGTTCCAACACTTGGCTTACAGCCTATCGTGACAAGTTCGTTCTTTTTTTTTTTTTTACCCATCATATTTTTTTTCTCCGTGTCCCCTCCGGGGCTCCGTAAATTCATGCTAGCACACTGCCTGTTACAAAAACCAAAACGAAACTCCAGGATCCTACTGGTGGATGGTGGATCTGTAGATCGTTATAATGTAGCCATCTAATCGTTATTTTTTTATATCGGAAAATTAATACCTCTTGGAGTATTATTATCTTTGCAGAGGCAGGATATGTGCTAGGAATCCTGCATAGGAGCTCATTAGAATGTGAGGGATTATGTAGCTGGTGAATGTCAGTCCATATTAAAAATGACAGCAGTACGAAGAGGTTATGTCGGAAGCAAAGAATAAAATTATATTTCAGTGTTGCTGTGCCTATATATATATATATATATATATATATATATATATATATATATATATATATATATATATATATATGTGGTGTCTGGTCTCTTTAATGAGGGTTATCGATCTGGTTGGTCGCACTGGCTGAGAGTTGTTTGATGTATGTCCAATACATAACACACTTGACTACACTCATCCATGCAGACGTAAGAAATGGGCAGCCATGCGGGAACGAAAAGTCCTGTCAACTTCAATGCAACATGCCGCAAATCGTATCGAGGCAGCTGGACTCTCAGGTCATGCCAAGGTTAGTCCCCCTAGTAATGAAAGGACAAGAGCCTCGATAGACAGCAACTCAGGTGTCACAACATTAGGTACAACTACAGACAAGCGCTGTGTACAATCCTTTGTAGAAATCTCTTTTTTTTTACTGTAGGAAATAATGGAAAGTGAAATCACTTCCATAACACCATCATAAAACCTAATAACCTGTAATAATTAATAACATTTTAAAGTTCTTTCATGGTAAAATATACAAGTTTAGATGAGTAAAACAGCGCTCACATACATCCACAACAACTAAATTTGGACCATCCACAAATAGATTTGGCACTACCTGTTCGCCCTCACTCATAAACACATTAGAACGTACCTGGGTTGCCAGAGAATAGGAGGATGTAGCAGGAAGGGTCAGTGTTGCCAGCTTAACGACTGTGTAATCTGACCCCTTTAGATATTTTTTCCAAAAAGTGACAAATTTCGGCTTTTGGAGAGTCTAACATGAAAGCATTGAAAAATATGAAAGCACCTTTTCCCAAACTAATTGCTGTGGTATAACCAGGATGATGCATTTAATGTGTGAGGTGAGCCTGGCAGCGCTACACTTATTACACCCAATTATTCAATGATCATTTATTGTTTCTTTCTAGTACAGTTTTTGCTCATAGAGATTTAATTTAAGTCATACTGCAGAGGACTGCTTGTTTTGATGAGAAAAAATTGTTTGTATCTCATCGTCTGTGGTGCCACTGTTGGAAAGAGGTATCACTTGCTGTCTAACAAACGTTCGCTTGGGAGTTACTGATCCTGAAAGTTTAAACCTGTAAATATATTTCTAACTTTACCGCAGCGTGGCTCTGAAAGCATTAGCGTGTGGATCAGAGTGCATTCGTGTGCGGATCTGCAAGGCGGAAAATGAGTGCCAAATGTCACAGTTTTCGGAGCTGTGGAATTGTTTTTTTGTACTTGAAGGATTTTTTTTGTACTTGAAGGTTGTTCAGTTTTTGTACTTGAAGGATATTTTTTTGTAATTGAAGAAATATGTTCTTTTGGATGTGTAAAACTTGCTGTATTTGTTTCTGAAGCAGGATGTATTTGTTTGATAGGTGCGTTTCTTAATTGCAAAACAAAATACATTCGTTTGTGAATGATGGTTTGTACTTGCAAACCACAGTGAGTTTGTTTTTGAATCACTGAGCATAAGTAAAACACGTTTTGTGTGTTTTTGGAGGTTTTGGTATGATTTGTAACTCCATATTACAGCCGGATCTGTTTTGTTTGTCAAATTGAAAAAAAAAATGGAAAAACGAAGTAAAAGATAAAGTTAACTTGTAGTTTTAAACATATTTGCTTTGCTTTTTGTTTTTTGCTCACTTTGTGCAAATGTGTCATCGTCGATTATGCAACGATGACGCCATTACCCACCGCCTTTAAGAACAGTCGCAATCAATTTTTTACATTTTTAATCGTCATACAAGTGTGAAAAGAAGTTAACCACTGTTTTGGTGTTTTGATTAAAGGGCCGCTGCTATGCAGAAGTGACCTTTTAATGATGTTTCAACAGTAATACATGACCCAAGGGCCTGTTGATAAACACCAAATGTAAGAAAAATCTATCATCTCCCTCACTTTGTTTGCTCCATTTTTGTGAAGAGAGGTGCTTTTGAAGTGCTCATGACGTCATGAACAAAAACCCCTTTCCACATGGACAAGATACCGCCTCGAGATGAGCCCTCCTTGTGTGTATGTCCGCCACTTCACGCAGGACAGCTTTGGTAAAATAAAATTAAAAAAAATAATAATAATCAGGCTACACATATTAAAATAAAGCCTGAACCTCTGCCAACTGTCAGTCAGCTGCACATGTTCAGACATGTTTTTTTCAATGAATATGCTAACTTATAGCATGACGTTGCTGTTAACATGTGAGTGTAGCACTCCAGCATCACACACTGCAGCTATGCAAGGGCTGCTAACGTTGGTCTCCTCCTGCCCTGCTCCTTAATGTTACACTGTTGCATGTGATACATGGCATCTATTATGTGTGTGTGGAACCTTACTGCACCTTCTAATATTTTGGTGACCTTATTTAGCTCCAGGACATGAGTGTACACAGTTGTGTGCCCTGCATTTAAAAAAACAGCTATTATGAGTCAAGCAGCACCACGGTGTTCCATCATCCTTATTCCATCAATTCCAAGCACAACATCAACAAACAGGACTCTTTAATTTCTTCACATCTCCTCCAGCCTGCCATGCTGGAGCAGCCCAGCCATCCTTCAACAGCTCCAATCACTGCCTCTGTCACGTCAACTTCTGGAAGCAGCCCTCTCAGTGATGCACAAGTAATTCATTCAGATTAGAAAACATCGCAGCAGTGTGTTTTTTAATCCTGATCCAGTCTGATGGCATCTCACACTCTCAGGGGATTTTTCTTTGCTGTAGATTATTCCAAAAGCTGCAGTGGAAGGGAGTTTTCACTTTGTTGCACAACTAAGCACTTCTCACATGCTCTCAAAAGTCATTACAAGAACAAAGATCAACCTCAGTGACGGATGCTTTTGTCATTACATTTACATGAATGGACAAGCGTGGATTTTGAAGAAGCTTCTGGTTTCAGATGCAAGTTTTGCTCCAACGGTGGCGTGCACACAATCTGTTCAGTGAATGATGGTTGAATGTCAAATGGTTCTAAAACCATTGTCCTATGGGGAATGCTACATTTTATCATAATTTAACCAGTTAATCCAGTTAAATCACAGGAAAATAAGGTAAAACTACTCACCCATCATCTCCACAACAACACACAAAGACTTGATGCAGCTGGAAGTCAACAACTCAAATTCAACAATATTAAGAAACTAGGGCTGTCAAAAATAATGTGTTAACGGCGGTAACTTATTTACTCAATTAATTACGTTACATTTTTTGACTTAACTAACACATGCACATCATGGCAAGCCACACCTATCTGTTATAACGGCCGAGGGAGTCACAATGTAGGAGTCACACAGGTCTGATGCTGTCTTATAACTTTATTCTGACCTACGAGGGAAAGGCTTCTTGAGACGTCATCTGTACTTCTGTGAGGAATGTGTCGGACGTTTCGCTCCTCATCCGAAGAGCTTCGTCAGCGAACTAACAAGTGCTGGTAGCCTAGGCCTTAAATACAGTACGAGTGGGCGGAATTGGTGTGCCAACGCCCTCCTCCTATTGGTTCCTTCCACTAAGACTGGGAGGAGTAGTGGTATAATCCTCTCATTCCATTAGCACCTCCCATCAAAGGGAAGTGTAGCTCCCTGTAGTTGGGTATGAACGACTCTGATACTGGCTTGTTAGCATCTACTGTATTGTTCTGGCTCGGCCCTGGCTCCACCTCATTTGCAAGACTAAGAGCTGTGGGTTTCGGTCTCAGTAACGTTCGACACATTCTTCACAGAAGTACAGATGACGTCTCAAGAAGCCTTTCCCTCATTGGACAACTCCTGTACGACTGAGAGCCTACACAGACGCTTTATTCTGACCTGAAAAAAAAAACACTCAAAAACATGGGGTCTTTGAATGCAACCCTTCATTGCTCACAATAACACGGTTAAAGTGTGATTCAAAGGTTCTGCTGCTATTAAAGAGGCTATACTTAAATGGACTGTCAAACGCATGTGGTCTTTTTGATCTTTTAGCCTGATTTCAATTTTCAGTTCATTTGGATTTGTTCATACATACAGATACATATAGATACATTTAATCCTGTCCAGGGGTGTATTTAGTCATTTGAGGGCCGAAGGCAAACCTAGTCATTAGGGCCCTCCTCATCCCTCTTTTTATTTTTTTTTTCACTCTTTTTTATTTATTTATTTATTTTTTACAAAATGTCAGTATGTAATTTAGGCCACTTTTTTCCCTGCTTTTGAAATCTGTTACAGTTATCTGTCAACCTAAGTTGCTAGTTATATAGTCATGTTTATATACCCCCCAAAAAACAAATGGAAATAGGCATAGAAAATGGATGGATGGATGTTTATCATCTTCTAACAAGTGTAAATGTGAGAAAATTCTCCTATTTCCTGAACGAGATAAAGTCCTTCAAATCCTCCTGGGGATGAATATTACCTAAGAAGTGAATCATCCCAACGCTTTTACTGTAATTGATAAGAACATTAAGCGACATTTAATATAGTTGGGAAAACTTTATAGGTGAAATAATTGTTTCCCATTATGTGCGGCAATGAGCTGTCTCTTTTTATCTGTTTTTATATCTTTAGAACACACAGAAAAGAGAAAGACTTGTGTGTTTATGTCTCACATAAGGATTGTGGATGATGGGCAAAAGTGCAGTTTTCCTTTAAGCTATATTGTGTGGGAGTCCCACACAATAAACACTTTGTGAGTCTTGTCCACTGTCCTGTTTATTTACAACAACCAGTGCTGAATCTACATTTTTATCACACATAGCTGTCTTTGGTTTTGGGGAACTTGAAAAATGACAATTCTGGTCATTTGGACCGTCTATTAGAGCAATTCATGACTGAGCAGTGTGCCAAAGACATGTTTACAGTACAATGCAATGTTTCTGGATTCTGCTCACCATCATGGCAGCCAAACCCGCGCAGGGCGTACTACGAAAGTAAATGCCGAGTTGACAGTCCTATTCAATACTAGTGTCCTTGTTTGTGTCTGTGAAAAAGGTTGACACCTTCGGTAGTTAATAGCAGGGGTGCTCCGATCAATCAGCCACTGATCAGTATAGGCTGATATTGGCATATGCCGATACTTGCTTTATAATGCTGATCACATCCGCCGATCAGCTCCGCCCCCATTGCAGGATCCAGCCTATAGCGACCGTCTGCCACCCGCTTTCCCTTCATAAAACCAAAAGAAGCATGGCTGCCGTGTGGGACTTACCTGTCGTTGTGAGAGTGATAGTTTTACACCCTGCAAATGACACGAAAAATGTCTCACCGGGATGGCACGTTGCGTGGCATTTCAGGGAACCTGATTCGCCTGATCCGCCTGAAAAATGTCGGTGACACCTGATATAGCCAATAGTACATTTAAAAACTTACACATTTACTCGGTTTCAGTATCGGTATCAGCCGATTTCACTCATGGATGATCGGTATCAGCATCATAAAACCCTGACCGGAGCATCCCTAGTTAATAGTGACAAAAGCTTTTGTTTTCCACTCGCCTTCTCCTCTTCTTCGCTCTGCTGGGGTAGCCCTGCGCCAACAAGTTTGTTTCGCGCCCGTCTTCCGGCATCAATCCGCACATGCGCATTCACATAGTCCATTGCGTGAGAAGGGAGGGGCAGCAGTCAAAACGCTTATGAAAGATTACACATTTTGATGTAGTTTTAAGCACGTGAATTAAGACTAAAACAGTAGTATGTACTTTAAATTGAAGAAAAAAATCAATAATCAGTTTTTATGAGACGTTTGAGGGCCCCAGGCAATTGCCTGTGTTTGCTTAACAGTAAATCCACCCCTGACCCCGTCTTGTCGTTTATCTTTCTCTTAATAAAATACAGCAAACATGGGCATATTTCAAACATACTTGTAAATGGTGATGAATCATGATTAATTAATTTGAAAACTGTGATTCATATGATTAAAAATTGAATCATTTGACAAAAACACATTTAATTTATTTATGTATTTATTTATTTATTTATTTGTCATTCAGTCAATGTTTTTATAGTATTATATATGTGTATCCTCAATGGTTGTGATTTACTTTTTTTATTTAATGCCTCCACTTACTATTTCTATTAATTATATTAACGTATTCATGTTTTTGTACATTTTTTTTCAATTATTATTTCTTCCTTTTCCTTAACAGGAAAGGTGTATACACACAGGAAGAGAACAAAATGTAAAATGACAAATGACAGCACGTGAAATATTATAAGTGTCAACATGATAAAGTAATGATGTGAATGACTTGTCAGTCATAGACACGGGGAATTAAATAAGCTCTGCTTCTACCAACGCCTTTTCAGACATGTTGAATTGTGCAAATGTAACCATGTGGTGTTCTTGTGAAGCATGTCTGAAAGAAATAAACCATATCACACCAAACTCTTTAAAAGACGCCGGGAAAGTGATGGAAGGGGAACAGGAAGGTGTCTGCAGGGCGATACTGTCACAGAGTGGCTTTTATAGGTATGGTTTAGCTTCGTTTGTTTCAAACATCAGTGTTTCCCATACATTAATTTGTGGTGGCCCACCACAGCTGCATTTGGACCACCTACGTATTAAGAATTCTCCATGTTTATACTCAACACTACCTATTCTCCCTCGCTCATCAACACATTATAACGGGACTCGTCCAGGGGAACAGGGTGGGAATCGCCCCCTTTTTTTGTAAACTTTCCTAATTTTCAAATGTAAATGTTGACGGGTATGCCCTTAGCATCCGCCAAAATTGCATGCACACGCGTCATGGCTAATCATGAAAATTTAACGATGATGTCATCTAACACCCACCCCGCCCAGCCCCCGGAGGGTTGTATTTAACATGCGAAAAAAGCTAAACACACTGGCGGATTCGATCCTTAGATGCCCACAGAGCTGTGATTTATATTTTTACAGAAATTGTTCAAATTGTACCACTTTTGGGGCAGTGACCTGTATTTGAAAGTTATTTTATCATGCAAAAAGAAGTCAAACATTGGAAAATAAAACAAAAATAAAGTAAAACTACTCACCCTTTGAATACTACTGTCACCTAGCGGTGTTTCATAAAGACTGCTGAATTTACTATATGTCTGTCAAACAATGCTGTAAAGAAAGTTAGATGTAATACAAAATGTGGATGTTTTGTGTTTTTTAGGCATAATTTTCCTGAAAACTTTGGTTGGAGGGCCGCACGGTGGTCTAGTGGTTAGCATGTTGGCCACACAGTCACAGAGATCGGGAAGACTTAGGTTCGAATCTCTGTTGGACATTTCTGTGTGGAGTTTGCATGTTTTCGGTTTCCCACATTCCAAAAACATGCATGTTAGGTTAATTGGCGACTCTAAATTGTCCATAGGTATGAATGTGAGTGTGAACGGTTGTTTGTCTATATGTGCCCTGCGATTGGCTGGCAATTGGCAAGGTGTTCCCCGTCTGTGGTCTGAAGTTAGCTGGCTTCAGCATACCCCCTGATGAGGAAAAGTGGCATAGAAAATGGATGGATGGATGGATGGATGGATGGATGGATGGATGGATGGATGGATGGATGGATGGATGGATGGATGGATTTTGGTTGCAGTGAATTGTACCACTTTTGGGACTTTCAACTACATCTTAACTTCAATGACAAAAGGCATAATGCAAAGTTTACTTAACTGACACACAAGTGTAAAAAGAAGTGAACTATTGTAATTGCAAAACATAAACATAACAATCTTAACCAGTTAGGACACATATGTGACAATGGAGTCCAACTGACAGCACATGTTGAAACTCATGCTTCCCACAATGAACCACGGCTCTCTCAATGCCGGCAGCACTCGTGCATCCCCAGAGCATGATGCAGCCACCACCATGCTTGACTGTAACTTGCTGCTCATATGGCTGTGTTGTCATTTTCAGTGGACAGCAAATCTATATTGCTGTACAAGCTGTACACTGACTACTCTAAAGCAGTGTTTCTCAACTGGTGAGTCAGGTTGCAGACCCATTCTGTAACAAGTCAAAACTGTAATTAGGATATTTTATGTCATTTTCTGATGAGTGTGAAGTCAATTTTTTCAATTAAAAATATTTTGAAAATGTGTTTTTGATTGCCCGCGACCCGAATGAGGATAAGCGGCATAGAAAAGAGACGGATGGATTTTTGATTGGCATCTTCTGTCTTGGCGTGTACAAATTTTAATTAACTATCTTTTTTTTATTTGCATTCCAATTATTGTTTATTTAATATATATAATAATAAGTAATTTAATAAATATTTGATATAATTACAGTATATTATTATTTTAATGATCATGAATAATGTGTTCTGAAATACATTTTGTAGATATAATTGAGGGTATTTTTGTTTAAAAGATGACATGCATGTGTTGTGAAGGCTATTTGTGAATAAAAATGCATTTTAAGCTTGCTTTTACCTCTCTAAAAGTGGGTCACCACTTAATGAACATGGGAAAATGTGGGTCTCAGGACGACGCCAGTTGAGAACCCCTGCTCAAAAGTATATCCAACTTTACTTACAATAGTATTGCCCCATGCATAACACAATCTAACTCACAGTACATGCTGGAATTCATGTTTTCCCCTCAATGAATCACTCCGCAGCGCTTGTGCAGCCCCAGTCAATGGCGCTACCACCACCATGCTTAAGTGCATGCAAAGCAACAATTATCTTCCTACTCACTTGCCAGCTTGTGTTGAGTCATTTTCAGTGGACAATACTGCTATACAAGCTGTACACTGACTACTCCAAAGTATGTCCATTTCTAGTTGTAAAGTCATCAAAATTGCTGCCGAAATGCAAGCATGCACTCATTTTTGTGCGATAGTGTTTCTTTGTAAAGGCGGTTACGTTTTTAAATACTTGTACAGGATGTCAGTAGATGGTGAAGGTGACGAGAGGAGGCTAACTGAGATTCTCTGCAGTCCCCATCATCGCTTCAATTCAGCACTCAGACCAGATGGGTGTGGATGTGTTTCAAATAGCAACCACATTTGCATTTAAACTCCACAGCATCCTCCACCTGCTGCCCGGAGGCTGGTCATTTTCTACAATGCCACCAAAGCAGTCGGGTCGCAATCCCCATTAAACATCAGCCTCTGGTGTTTGTATAAAGCAGCTTCTTTTTTACAGCTTCACATTCAGTACAATTTGAAACAAGCCACATGTAATTATGACTTCCACTAGACTTGCAGGAGCTAATCATTCAAAGTGTGCAGTGAAGGCCGACCGCAAGCTCCATCAGCATCAGCATCAATCAAGCTTGCATTATGTCACGTGATCAATGCTGAGGAGAGGCTGTAATCATAATGAGAATGAGAATGACTAAAGGCTGATGACTTCTTCTTTAAGTGTATTTTAAAAGCTTGACAGGAAAGGTCAGACTTTGTGAGAATTAAACATGACATTTGCATTATGCTCTTTTTTTGTGCAGGAATTAAATTTAAAGGGCATATTTGGGATGCATCACATGTTTTATGCAATATTGATTCATGACTTAGTTTGATCCTGTGAGAAGCTTTGAAGCGAACACTGTGGTCACTATATCACATAAATGCATCGGCGTTAATTGACATGGGAAGAGAGTGATGAAAAATGTAGAACTATAACTTACCCCAAGGATGACTGTGTCTTCTCCTTGAAATAATGGGATGAACTTATCTCCACGGAGGATTTCCGACTGGTTGAGTGGACGAAAACGACACAATACCTTGATATTGCATTCTGCATTACTGTCAGCCATTGTTGCAAAAAAAATGAGCACCCAAAAAAATTAAGAGGAAAAAAAGACGGGGTAAAAATAACCTCTCGTGCAACCTGTTCCCAAATGGATGCTTCTGGCTATGCACACACGTGAAAGAGAGAGATTGCAAGGCGGCGACTATACTACGAGTTTTCCACCGTGCCCCAATTCATGGATGAGATTGTACTGAGCATAGTCCAATAAAAAAACCTCTTGGTTTTTTTAATTAAAAAATAAGCCTATGGGCAAATTTGGTGGGGAACAGATGGAGAGTTGCACTGGGGAATACAGTCCAAACTGGTCCGGTCGCGTTTGGACTGGCAGCATGTTCGCATCTCTTTCGCTCTCTCTCTCTCCCGCTCACGCTCTAAGTGGGCGGGGCCACTGGGATACTCTCATCAGCACCACTAAAGATGAAAGACCAGCCCTGGCTCCCTCCAAACCTGACAACACTCTCATTGTTACTAACTTGATGCTACTCAAACTTGGACACTAAATATGATGTTTTTGTAGGCTTTGGGTTGTCAGGTCAGAGCTAAACACACTCTCCGGTACACCTGAGATCTAATACAAGGTGCGATGCAGTCCTTCCAAAGATAGTAATGCTGATATAAAGCCACAAGAGTTCAGTCTGATGGTGTTACGATGTTACAATTAAAGGAACTAATCTAAAGTGGAAAACCTGGCAACCCATAATTCAGGACTCTTGTTAATGAAGCCTGGTTGTTTACATAGATCTTGGGCGCCATCGCCTGGCTAGACTGCTACATATCATGCCTAACTAACTAAATAAATAATTAGTAAAATATAAGTTATTGTTTGAAGTATTAAAAATATTGAAATTAGCACTTGAGTGAAACAGAAGGAATATTTCGATCCATTATGAGACTGATGATGAGGCCAAAGGCTCTAAATCAGTATTTAGTGGTCAAACAATGCGCATGCGCTTTTTGTGCGTTTTCTTTGTTTACCGGGTTACACCGGTTTCGTGTTTCCGCTTGATAAGCCTACAACGGCAACACCGCCCATTCGCGATCTCTTTGAACAAACCCAACGCACACCAGGCATACTGTCAAATCCATCTAGTCCGAAGGCACCGGTTGTCGCTGGCTCTTGTTGATTTTTGTCACAATTTGGTTCAGTTCATTGACTTTGTGGACGCACAGTTAATTCAATATAGTTGTGTCGGTGTCGCGTCTAATCTCGCACACAATGGCTGACCCTAAATACGCCAATTTACCAGGAATTGTAAGTAGCTCATGCTAGCAGATAGCCTGGCTAGCAATGTTTTATTAGCCTAGCCCTGAGTCAACTAGCTTTGTGCTAGCATCGTTGACTCAGCTGTTTTGTTATTTTTTGGAAGCGCTACAAAACATATAAGTATATGTTTTTACCAGCTATTTGTTGACTTACTTTACTGACTGAATTTGGTGTGTAAAAAGCCATTTGGGGCTTTTTTTTGCATGTTTGAATGAGCCGGGGCGTTGGCCAGGATAAACGACGCTACTTCTAGCTCATCTCATTTTATTGTTGTTGTCCAATTGTTTTTGTTTTTTTAATAAGGCCTTTAACGAACCAGATGTGTACGAGACAGGTGACCTCCCAGAAGATGATCAAGCTCAGTTTGAGTCGGTAAGTGTACTGTTTAATAAAATAGAATCCCTGAACCATGTTTAAAGCCACTTAGGTACGTATATGACCATCCAAATACTACCTTTGCTTTCCTTTGTAAACAATTCAAATCTGTTCACACTGAATGGACACCAATTTTGAATTTTTGACATTGTTATTACATATTATTAAGTCTTTATCTCCAATTTCGTACCTTATTTCATCTTATAGTGGCGATAGGCGTTTAGTTACTCAAATGCAGAGAGCTCCCGGTCTCTATTAGGAGTCATGGCGAGAGACAAATAATTTATTGAGAACAGCATTTAAACTCTAATCAGCCTATTCATCAATTGGTTTAAAGTTCCTGCTAGGTTTAAAGGCGGAAAACCGTTTTGCCTTTGCCATCAGGCCATGATAGCGTTAGAGGCTATCCACATGGAAATGTTTTCAGGTCAAAACGGCAAAGAATTTGATCGTTTCAGCCTTTCATTGTTCTGGGTGCCCTAAAACAGTATTGTTTGAAAACGGCTTCCAGAGTGGGAAAATCTGAAAACACCTGCTCGTCGTTTACGTATGGACTAACATTCCGCTCATTTTTTTTTTAAACGATGACATCACTGACCCGTCGCAGTCACATGACCATAAGTGAGTTTAGACGACAAGCCGACATAATACCTGAATATTTTGAGTGTCATGACTCATCGCAGTTAACATTCTCACGGTATTTTCTTGTCTTATACTCCCTAAATGACGCACATGTAATCCTACTTTGTCGTAAGTCTAGACAAGCCTTGGAAAGCGGGAGACGACGGACTTATGTGTATGCGTTCTTTCTTCTATAGTATGATGTGTCATGTGGTTCCGTCTGCGTGTCTGTTCACAGCGCCAACGTGTTGGTGGGCCTTGTGTATTAGATCGTTTTCACTCAGTGATCCGTTCCCGTCTGGATGCAACTGTTTACTAAACCGGCGCAGGAAACTGGACAGGGATTTTTTTCAACCCACCAAAAAAAAACATCTCAAGAGCGTTCCCGTGTGGACAGGGCCTTAATGTCTGACGGAAAATGACATGAAATCCAAATTTTAGTGTAAAATTTGACCAAAATTTGATCATGTGATGAACAACCTGTTTCTGTTCAAATGTTCTCCTTACAATCATGTTGCAATGTAAATTTTCCCCCGTCTTAAAATTTTGTTATACAGGTCTCCTTCTAATACAGGACTTAGCCCTAATAGACACCTGGTACTCTATTTGTTATACTTTCACCCAAATAATGTCATCCAATTGAAGCATAATATTACAATATTATATTATACATACTGACTGTCACTCTTTTAGAAAGGTCTATATGTCACTTTCTGTTATTTTAATTTCATTTTGATGTGAAGGCATCTAATAGTGTGGACACCACTGTTGGAGGAAATACGGTGGTATCAACTTCAGTGTCTCCCACAGGACTGCAGTCGAGTAATGTGTTCATGAGCAAGAGCAAACGGGTAGCGCCCCAAAAAATAGTGGAGCCAAATATATCCGTGGACCGCCACTGTTTAATGAATATATGGGAAACACTGAATTTGATTCAGAAATGAGTGAAACTCATGTATGAATATGTATCCAATAGTACATCTACTTTCATTATAACTTTGGTGAAAATAGTTTTTAGTGGCCCAGATGTTAAATGTGAAGTGAACAAAGCAGATTAAAACGCTAATGGGCATTTTCCCCTTCCATGTTTCCCTTATTGGGTCCTCCCTTTCCCATTGCCCTTGTTTTGGCCCTAACCCACCCCTCCTCGGAGCCTAGTTTGTCCAAGTAAGGCTGCATTTTAGTCCTAGTGAACTTAATGCTATTCTTTATTTTGATGCATGATTTTGTTGTACTGTAATCACTTTTCTTTCCTCCGTTTTGAATCAGAACATTATAAGAAATGAACCTTTTCATCACAAATATTGCTAATAGAAAAAAAAATGCAAGTCTTCACTACAAGTGTACATCTGTGTACACAGAGAAAGAAATGTTTGTTTGTATTTCCCCTCTAACTTGTCATGCTCAAGCAGCTGCTTCATGGCTAACCTCATTGCCCTGACTAACGCGCTGGTGTTTTAAAGGCCTCTGCACTTTTATTGCATGTGACACAGGGCTGTACAAAATTCAGAACTGAAATAAGAATGACCTCTAAATTCCAATTCAATTCTTGAATTTGAATTGCAGGTGCAAAAAGGAAGCAAAATTGCAATTCAAATTCAAATTGCAGTAAGTATAATTGAAATTCCATGAAATTCAAAGAAATTCATGATGCACAATTAAGGTGTACGTAACAATGAAGCTTTACAGTATATATTTAAAGCATACATTGTATAAAACATATTATTGTATGTACTTTATGTGCTACTTTATGTCATGAAAATTCAGAATTTCAACCTTTTCTGAAAAAGTGGCGCAAACAAGTGAGGGAGATGGTAGATTTTTATCACATTAATTATGAACTGCATAACAGGGGACCTTTATGACATGATTGTATTAATGGTGTCCCATCAGGATACATTTGATTGGTCAAACGGATGATAAAACTAATTTACCAGTTTCCTCACTAGAGAGCAGCTACACTTTAAAATCATCCATCTGTAGATTATAGAGTGGTGGAGAACCCGACCGCCATTGCAGCATCTTACCAACCAACCACAGGAGAAAGGAGATACATCCTAACATTATTTTAAGGGTTCTCTGCATTTACTGCTTTATCATCTTTCCCTCTCCTCAGTCAGCTGATCCTGCTGTGTTTGTTTGTGTGTGTGTGTGTGTGTGTGTGTGTGTGTGTGTGTGTGTGTGTGTGTGTGGCATGTGATAACCACATTAATCTGTGTTGTCTCTCTCTCCCTCTGGCCCACAACCTTTTTTATCTCCCTCCGCTCTTCCAACACTTTCTAACTCTCTTTGGAAACCCAAGGAGCTGGTAAGAGCCTGACTAACTCTCCTCGTCTTCCTCCACCTTTTTCCTCCAAGTCTCGTCTTGTTTTATGTTCTTGAAGCCAGGACTTAGTTGTGTTTTAATCAGTGAGTTCATAAATCCACCTGATCAACCATCTAGATGTATGACAACATGAAGCTTTTGGTTCCTTATTCCATTCACTGTCGTAGACCTTTTCATGAATGAGTTGTTAAATATGAAATTGAGACTTTTTAATCAGACAGAAATCATCCAGTGATATCCAGCCCAGACTAATCAGCATCATTTTAATGTTATCATTCATCCGTAGCTGTAATTTGGAATTCTCAAGCCATTATTGGGGTCTAATCAAGTTTTCCTGCCAGTTGGAGGCCACAATATGCTCCTTAATCCAGTGATTCCCAACCACAGTACCGTGCCATGCGAAATTATCCAATTTCACTTAATTGGTTGTAAAATGATACATACATAATGTGTCTTTGTTCATCTATCTATGCCAGTGATGCATGGTGACAGGCAGAACAATGAAATGCTGTTCTAACAGATGGCAGGAGGTGCATAACTAACCTGTTGCCATTCATACAGCATAAGTTATGGCACACTTGGTGAGGAGCTGTGAGGGTTTTTTTTTTTGTAAAATATGTGCCTTGGCTCAATAAAGGTTGGGAAACACTGCCCTAAGCTAAATGTTCTCAGTTTGAAGACATTGCTGTCTTGTCTCTTTAAATCAAGTTTTTTATTGTTTTTAATTTGTCATTTTCCACTTTCAGGAGGAGCTCTGCAGTGACAGTGTGGAGAGGATCGTGGTCAACCCCAACGCTGCTTATGACAAGTTCAAGGACAAGCATGTCACCACGAAGGGACTGGGTCGGTTTCTAGTGGACAATTGTGAATTATTCACTGACGTGAAACTCCGGATAGCGCTTCTTTGTGACACTTGGGATTTTTATCTTTGGTTCTTTTTTGCAGACTTCTCAGACAGAATCAGTAAAAGCAGAAGAGTGGGCTATGAGTCAGGAGATTTTGAAATAGTGAGTACAGTCTCTTCTGTACACTGTTAACCTTTGTAATTATGGTAGAAGCTATTCCATGTGACAGAAGTAAACAGTATTATTATTATTATGATTTCTCTGACAGCAATTATGGTGGTGCTGTGTGATCACATGATCTTTTCTCCTCATTACCGTTGTTTAGTAGTTCTCAATGTTCTTGCTTGTTGTCTTGCAGCTCGGAGAAGGCTGTGGCGTCAAGGAAACTCCCCAACAGAAGTACCAGCGCCTAGTGACCGAAATCCAGGAGCTCAGTCAAGAAGTGGAAACCATTCAGGTAGACGAGCATAGTCTCTGTTGTCTCTGATTGATGGATTGATTCTCCAAATGTCCACTCACTCACACTGTGGTGATATCATGCATTACCTGACCATCATCTTGATCACGACGTGCCCCTCTGCTGCCAGACTGTCACAAAAGAGAGCAATGCAGAGGAGCGTCTGACCCCGGTGGTGCTCGCCCAGCAGGCGGCCCAGCTCAAACAGCAGCTGGTCTCTGCTCACCTCGATTCACTGCTTGGACCGCAGGCGCACATCAACTTGGCTGATCCAGATGGAGCGCTGGCCAGGTGATAGACAAAACTACAGTATGTGAGTACACAGCTCACATCTCAGCCAGCATTATATCATCTTTTCAAAGGACAATGTAATAGAAAGTAAGTTTGGATATAGAGTAGTCGGTGTACAGCAATAAAGAAAGTGTCACAGACATCATTGTCTAAATAGCTAGCAACACAAGTGAGTAGCACAATAATTGCTTCTTGCCTACAAATCAAGCATGGTGGTGGTAGTGTCATGGTTTTGGGGCTGCATGAGTGCTGCCAGCACTGGGGGAGCTGTGGTTCATTGAGGGAAACATGAACATGTACAGAGACATTCTGAAGCAGAGCATGATTCGCTCTCTGGTCAAACTGGGCCAGATTTTCCAAGTGCCTGAAGGTGAAGGTATGGCTCCTCCGTCCCTCAACCCAATTGGGCATCTGTAGGGCATCCTCAAGCAGAAGGAAGGAAGGTGGAGGAGCACAAGGTGTCTTTGGAGGAGTGTAAGAGGATTCCAGTAACAACCTCTACAGCTCTGCTTAATTCCATGCCCGAGAGGATTAAGGCAGTACTGGATAACTGGTGTTTTGTCAGTGCAATACCAGGATGTGGAGGGCCCCAACGGCTGGGTTTGCCTTGGGCCCCCAAATGACTAAATACGCCCCTGAGCGCCACCGTCTTACATCACCTCCATGTTCACCGTTATGTACGTGTGCTGTATTGTGTATTAATATGATGTACATGCTATGCTTAATCAATATTTGCAATTATCGACTGAAAGCAATTGGTTTTCAGAAAACCAAATAAAAAAAATTATATTTTTGGTGAAAAGGTTCACCAATATACGTGGTAGAGAATACCAAATCACAACTAGGCAGGGATTCACTTTAGAAGCTATACACTGACTACTCTTAAGTATATCCAAGTTTCATTTTATAGTACTGTTCCTGGAAAAGATAATACAAAATGCTGACTGAAATGTAAGTACTCACTTGTGTGAGATGCTGTGTGTGTGTGTAAAAGATCAAAGAAGACTGCGCAGGTGTACCTAATGAAGTGTCCAATGAGCATGTTGGTGAAGGTCAGGGGATGCGGCCACCAATAACCTATATTTGTCTCATCTCGACCTCAGGCGTCTGCTCACACAGCTGGAGGCGGCAAAGGGCAGTCGCAGCTGCTCTGCGGGAGACGGCAAGCTGCCAACGCCAGCCAAGGGCCCTGATGGCGTGGTTCTGTACGAGCTGCACAGTAGACCCGAGCAGGAGAAGTTCAACGAGTCTGCCAAGGTCAAAAAATGTCTGAAGAGACATTAGATATCATGTTTTTTACATGCATTACCTCGTTCGCACTGTAGATGGCAGAATTGGAGAAGCGTCTTGCAGAGCTGGAAGTGGCTGTTGGCTCAGGATCAGACAAGCAGGTAGACATCCTCACACTAATTCCATACATCTGCTTATCTCTTACACACCACAACCGCATGTATAATATGCACATTCACATTTAAAATGGATGTCTGACATTTATTGATTACTTGCAGGGACCTCTGAGTGCTGGCATGCAAGGAGCCAGTTTGATGGTGAGTAGTCAAACACTTTGTGTCTGGTCATAATCAAGTATGACATCACTTTGTTTAGTACTGTGGAGCTCATAGTTGCCTATTAACTTTTGACGTCAGGATACTTTAGAACTTCTGCAGGCCAGAGTCAGTGCACTGGACTCAGCTACTTTGGATCAAGTGGAAGCCAGGCTGCAGGTACGTACATCATCAGCTACGTAGACTCAGTAAATGTACAATAGAGAGTTTATTTTGTAATACAATAAACACAAAATGACTAATAATGACAGTGTTGGCACATGGTGTTGTGTATAGAATCTAACCGCGTATTTCATCTTCCATCATCCATTTAAGAGTGTCCTTGGAAAAATGAATGAGATTGCCAAACACAAAACGGCCATTGAGGATGCTGACACACAAAACAAGGTCAGTGTAACAGTGTCTCATGTATGGAACAATAACAGAAGCGACTAGTCTTGTCAAGGTTTTTTTTCATCTGAAGTTATAAGTGTATAAACTAGGTTTTTAAAATGCTACACACACAGTTGGTCGCTAGAGGGCGCAAACTGGTTTTTCCTCACGCTTGATTTTCCTTTAACATGACATGATTACCCTGAAAGAAGATAGCTTTAATCCAGTATAAGACCTATTCTAATGTCATGCTTTACAGGGCCATGTCCTGACAAAAAATATTATCCTCAATGTAATTACAGTTGAGGTGGGTTTTTAAAAAAAAATAAATTTTACCAAGCCTGCAAAGACAAGTGGAGGGACGTTCATTCGAAGAAAATCCAGAGTTTAAAAACCTCATTACAGTGGATCCCTGCAAATTCCCAATTCACCATTCACAACCCAAAAATGTGTAGGTTTTGGTATAAAAAAATATAATAATAAAAATTATATATATACATTCCAGAAACATGTATGTTAGGTTAATTGACGACTCTAAATTGTCCATAGGTATGAATGTGAGTGTGAATGGTTGTTTGTCTATATGTGCCCTGCAATTGGCTGGCGACCAGTCCAGGAAATACCCCACCTGTCGCCCGAAGTCAGCTGAGATAGGCTCCAGCATACCCCCGCGACCCTAATGAGGAGAGGTGGTATAGAAAATGGATGAATATATATATACACACACTGCTCAAAAAAAATAGAGGGACACTTTGAAAACACATCAGATCTAAACTGGGGGAAAATGATCTTGAATATCTTTCCTGATAATAAGTGGGTGATGTATTAGTAACAAAATGATGCCACATAATTTGATAGAAATGAAAATGATCACCCTATAGAGGGGGGAAATCAAAGACACCCCAAAAATGATGCAGCAGACTGGTCCATTTGGCAAAAATGTCATTGTAGCAACTCAAAATGATTCTCAGTAGTTTATGTGGCCCCCACGTGCTTGTACGCATGCCTGACAACGTCGGGGCATGCTCCTAATGAGACTACGGATGGTGTCCTGGGGGATCTCCTCCCAGATCTGGGCCAGGCATCACTGCGGTACCTGGATGCATGGAGGAGATTCCAGGAGACAGGTAGGTACTCCAGGAGAGCTGGACAGGGCCGTAGAAGGTCCTTCAATCCTCAGCAGGATCGGTGTCTGTTCCTTTGTGCAAGGAGGAACAGGATGAGCACTGCCAGAGCCCTACAAAATGACCTCCAGCAGGCCACTGGTGTGAATGTTTCTGACCAAACAATCAGAAGCAGGCTCCATGAGGGTGGCCTGAGGGCCCGACGTCCTGTAGTGGGCCCTGTGCTTACTGCACAGCACCGTAGAGCTCGATTGGCATTTGCCATAGACCACCAGAATTGGCAACTACACCACTGGTGCCCTGTGCTCTTCCCTGATGAGAGCAAGTTCAACCTGAGCACATGCGACAGACGTGAAAGGGTCTGGAGATGCCGTGGAGAACGTTATGCTGCCTGCAACATCATTCAGCATGACCGGTTTGGTGGTGGGTCAGTGATGGTCTGGGGAGGCATATCCCTGGAAAGACGCACAGACCTCTACAGGTTAGATAACGGCACCCTGACTGCGATTAGGTACCGGGATGAAATCCTTGGACCCATTGTCAGAACCTACGCTGGTGCAGTGGGACCTGGGTTCCTCCTGGTCCACGACAATGCCCGACCTCATGTGGCTAGTGTATGCAGGTGGTTCCTGGAGGATGAAGGAATTGATACCATTGACTGGCCCCCACGTTCACCTGACCTAAACCCAATAGAACACCTCTGGGACATTATGTTTAGGTCCATCCGGCGCCGCCAGGTTGCTTCTCAGACTGTCCAGGAGCTCATTGATGCCCTGGTCCAGATCTGGAAGGAGATCCCCAGGACACCATCCGTAGTCTCATTAGGAGCATGCCCCGACGTTGTCAGGCATGCGTACAAGCACATGGGGACCACACAAACTACTGAGAATCATTTTGGGTTGCTACAATGACATTTTAGCAAAATGGACCAGTGTGCTGCACCATTTTTTCACTTTCATTTTTGGCGTGTCTTTGATTTCCCCCCTCTATAGGGTGACCATTTTTCATTTCTATCAAATTATGTGGCATCATTTTGTTACTAATACATCACCCAGTTATTATCAGGAAAGATATTCAAGATCATTTTTCCCCCAGTTTAGATCTGATGTGTTTTTGAAGTGTTCCTGTAATTTTTTTGAGCAGTATATATATATATATACACACACACACACACACACACACACACACACACACACACACACACACACACGTGTATATATAAAAATAATAATATATGCCCACAATTTGACATGTCTTTACATGTTTATGCTTCACTGATAATGTTTTTTCATGAAGCATTGAGATTTCGCACTTGGCTCGGCGGTCACTAAATTCACCATTGTTGTGTGCTACACCGTCATGGATCATGATAAGCGTGTGAGTAGGCCTATCACAATAATCAATAAATCAGTTACCGCACGATAAAAAAAAACTCTAACTATACTGGCCTCGATAAATTGACATGCAAATGCATGTTTCTATTCCTCCTCTCTCTCTAACAAACAAGCTGGATGACAAGAGGATTCACTCTGTGCATCTGTCTAAACACCTGGGAGCATTGTTTCTATCGTGAAATGAATGGAGGAGTGAACCCTCCTGTCTGTTATGCATAAGAGTGCTGCAGCCTGCAAGTGAGCAAATGCAAATATGAGTGAAGGCAGAAAGGAATGGTTTCTAAGCTAAATGCCACAGCCCCAGTGTGGGAATATTTTGCTTTTAAAACGGAATGAACAAGGTGAGCCCGTGAACTCAAACAAGCCGTTATGTTGGAAAGTAGTGGTGACGAAGAAGGGGAATATAACCAACTTGCATTTGCCCCTCAAACACAACCATCCTGTTCAGTTTTCCCACCCGGGGAAAAAAACTGCTGCTCAAGGTACAGCGGAGCCTTCGTCCCGACAGTCAGTGCTTACTGAGGCGTTTGGTCGGCAAAGTAAATATAAACAAAACAGCGCAAAACCGGTGCACGTTCACAGACAGTGTCGTTCGCTACATGCTAAGCGTTCCTGTTAAGGAATAATACCCAATGTTTATTCAAGTGCAATGTTGTTTACAGAGACTTGATATCCACTTTATTTATTGTTTTGATTGTTGTGTGCGTTTTTATTGCAGTGTTGTTTTTTTTTCTTAAAGACACGGGATTTATTTTTCATTGGTTTTGGTTATGATTGTGATTTTTTTAATGTTTTTTTTTTCCATCATGGGCAGGCTGTGCCTCACCTGCCTCTCCTGACCTCATGTCACTGATGGTATTAGATACTTTATTAATCTCCAAGACTAAGTCACAATTATTAGTGGCTAAGGCTTAAAGCCAGGGCAAGGAGTTTCAGCCTCTTTCATACTTTTTGTGTGTGTGTTTTAGCTGTCACAGCTTTATGACACGGTGCAGAAGTGGGAGGCCATGTCCACCTCTGTACCCCAGGTGGTCCACAGACTCGTTGCTGTCAAGGAGCTGCACGAGCAAGGTAACACACACACACACACACACACATACACAACTTGACAACTGGCTTTGTTGTTGTCGTCATCTCAGACACGTAGACACACTCATATGCAATATTGCTAAATGACTGGCACAGTATTTCTCCTTTTAAAGGAGGCGAGTAACCTTCAAATGACACCCAAGAGAGTTGGGGTGATGGCATTTATGTAGGCTAGTGGGGGAGGGGCGCACAATTATCAGTTAAAATCGCATAGAACGCTGTGAAGCGACATCACTGTTGATGCAACTTATTTGAACGCCATGTAACAAAGAATCAAGATGTAATAGAATTAACTCAATCTTGCACTATTCATTTGTGCTGCATGAAAGTAGAAATTCATTACACTTAGACACATTTACGTGATATTTGACACCTCTTATCATTTACATGGCATATTACACTTTTATTAGACACATTTACATGATATAACACTTTCTATCATTTATATGACATACAGCTGGGATAGGTTCCAGCATGCCCACGCGACCCTAATGAGGAGAAGCGGCATAGAAAATGGATGGATGGGATGGACAGTGGAACCTTGGTTAACATCATCAGTTTGACCAATTCCAACCGAAACAGACGTTAACCGAATCTGTTTTTTCCCATTAAAAAAAAAATGCAAATCTAATGAATCCGTTCCAGAAAGCCAAACATGTTACCTGAGGAATTAAAGGGATAAATGAACATTATCTTTAAGGTTACTTTTGGTGGTTGATCTCGCTGCCACATCGCGTCTTTGGGAACAGTCATGTCTTCGGTGAAAGTAAAAGTAACCTTAAATGTTCATTTATCCCTTTCATTCATCATTTATGTGCTTTTGAAATTGTTTTATGAGTGTAAAACTATAAAAATGCGTTTTGTGTTGACATTTTTAGAGTCACCCACTGATGACGACATAGATGGGCGGCGTAACTTGCGGTTCCGGTTACCATTTTGTTTAGCTAGCTAGCAGGATGCTAACAAGGAAGGACGTTTTGTGATTTAAAAAAATATATACTTTCAGAACACAGTTGAACTCATTCAATGTATTAACAACACAAGACACAACAAGACGTGCCATATTGTACGCTAACCGGGTAATGTACACACACCGAGGCAAAGTTGTGGGGTCAAAAAAAACACGCTAACTGGGGCGGAAGCTAACAGAGGTTCCACTGTATTACACTTTTATCAGCCGCATATACACAACATATTACACTCTATCATTTACATGAAATAATACAAATATCAGCCAAATTCACGAGATATTACACTTTTACAAGACATATTACTCTTGTCAGTCGATGCAATATTACACTTATCATTTACATGAGATGTTATACTTTTATCAGCCAAATTTACATGATTTTTTTTTTAACATGAGATATTGAAATTTGCATGATATACTTTTTACCAGCCAAATTTATTTGCGATGTCACACTTTTAGTTTACATGATATCATTTTCTTTTATTGGCCAAATTTACACAAAATTATACTTTTTGTACATGAGGTATTATTCACATGAGATATTATACTAAACCAAATTGACATGATATACTTTTTATCAACCACATTTACATATGCTTGTATCAGCCAATTTGACATGACATAGTTTTTATCATACATGATACTACATACAGTACATGATACTACTACATAGTTTTTCCTCATACTTCTGCCAGCCAAATGTACATGAAATATACTTTTATAGGGCAAACGTACATTAGATATTACGCTGTTGGTAATTGACATGAGATATTGGCGGTGGAATAAAGCTCCACGAGTCGACTGAGGTTTGGAGATGTTTTGTTGACACAGCCATGCAGTTTGGCCAGCTGCTGACACATCTGGACACGACTCAGCAGATGATCAACAACTCTCTGAAGGACAACAACACTCTGCTGACTCAGGTAAGAGGCTAACACTACACACTGCAGTTGCACGAATACCTGCTGTTGTGTGTAAACGTGCTCCAATCATCTCATCTTCACCATGTTCTTGCCGTCAGGTCCAGCAGACCATGAAGGAGAACCTGGTGGCCATCGAAGAGAACTTTGCAGCATTGGATCAGAGGATGAAGGAGGTGTCTCAATAAAGCTGGGCAGCACCTAAACAAGGACACATGAAGAGATAAGTTAGTTGGAGAGCAGCAGGATGGGACTGACTGACTTCTTTTGTGACTCTCCCTTCCTTAAAGCTCCTTCCCTCCACCTCTGCCTTTTCCACTGACAATGGAAATGGAAAGTTAAGACCATTTTGAAATGCAACATTCAGTCCTATTAAATGGCTCCCAGCAATGCTGGATACATACTGTATAGATAAAAATACACACGTTTTGTGCTAAATGTGAGGGCCTCAGAAGGAAAAATTGTAAATATTCCTCCATACCTATTTTCTTTGCTCACACTCGGTCGCTTGTATTTATATTATTCTGACCGGGATGAACACCACACTCACCCGTTCATCTGCTTCAACATTGCCTTCAAGTCAACTGTATTGTGGCCACGCAAACCCATCAATAAATACGATTAACTCAGCCCAGTTGTATTGATTACAATATACGTGGATTTAGTTCAGGACATTAACAGAAACATGGAGAACACCTTTGTACTGTTCTGCTGTCATTCTCATTTGGGAGCAGTAGGTGGCAGCACAGCATTTTATACAGACACATATTGTACGTATTCATGGGATCATGATCCTGCTGATGCTTTAGTTTTCTATATTATATATATTTAATTGTATAATATATTTAATCCCACCCCTTCCCCATGTCTCAGCAAGTACTGCACTCTTAGATTGTTTCTCAGCTACCAGTTTATCATTTTGGCATATATCACTAAATTATATATGCAGGGCACATGCCGGGAAGCCCCCGCACACATTACCCCAACATCAAGTTACCCAGCATGCCTTGAGGGTTATAAATTGGTGTAATAGTATTGTTTTCCATGTGTATTAGTGTGTAAGCATTTATTTCAATACCCACACAGTGTGGTGTAGTTACCTTTTTTATTTTTGGTTGCACTGAGTGAGGGAGGCATTTGGTTTGATGGACCTGCTCCTTTGTGGGTGGTCTGAGATATAACTTCTATGTACCAAACAGATAACACGTATGATAAATTCCACTTTGGAAAGCTAAGAGCCAATCATGTGGTTATCAGAATATTATATGGACAGTCCATATAATCATAAACATTGAGGACAAATCTCATTTTACATGCACTGAATATTCCGTAGTGGCATTTCAGAAGGGCGTGTCCTCCCAGAGACATACCATCCACTGTACGTACAGTAGATCATGTTATACTGCATGTGTGTGTGGGTCCTTACGCTGTCTGCCAGAGCATCTGTATTCAATTAGATCGCAACGCTGAACACCACCAAAAAGAGTGATGAATAATAACTCCCATTGGAAAAACACAGGATTTTATAATGTCAAAGTCCAATTGGAAAAACAAGGGACTTTCTAATACAGATTATAGATTTATATACAGATTTTATTCCGGAAAACTCTAAAAAAAAAAACAACAAAAAAAAACAGGATTTTATAATACAGAGCATAATGCAGAACTCATTGGAAAAAACACTGGATTTTATAATGTAAAAGTCCAATTGAAAAACAAAAGACTTTCTAATACAGATTATAGATTATATACAGATTTTATCATGTAAAACTCTAAAAAAAAACAGGATTTTATAATACAGATCATAATGCAGAACTCATTGGAAAAAAAACACACTGGATTTTATAATGCAGAACTCCCATTGGGGGCAAAAAATGCATTTTTTTTTAAATGCAGGATTTTATAATGCAGAACTCACATTGGAAAAATGGAGTTTATAATGCCAAAAGTCACACTGATGAAAAACACAGGATTTTACAATGCAAAGCATGTTGTCACCCCTCCCACCACACAAGTATCCTGCTACTCACTTGTGTTGCCAGCTATTTTGACAATAATCTATGTGCTGACTTACTTTCAGTGGCTAGTACAGCTCCACTGCCATATAAGCTGCACATTGACTATTCTAATGTATACCCACATTTAATTTCTATAGTACAAGTACAAAAAGAAGACACGAGGACATGTTCAAGTATGAGAGAAAAGGGTTTAGTTTATCAGCACGTTATCAGCCGTATCAGTGGTCTCGCCTCAGAGAGGATGCTTTCCGACAGCTGCCGTTGTGTGCGTTTGTGTGTGTAGGGGTGAACGACTGGGTGTGGAGTCTTGACTGAGGGCAGGCGGCGATGCAGTAGCTGGAAATTCCCCAGACCAGAAACGACAGTAATTACTTTTGCGGCGAGAAACACCTGAAAATGTTGACTGGCATCTTTTCTAGTTGGGTATCAAACTCATGTTTTGCGCCATGCAAAACATAGCAGTCGTTGTTGGTGTTGTGGCAGCTTGAAATCTCCACTTTGAAACTCAAGTTACTTCTTTTTTTTTTTTACCCATCAGGTCCCAAAATGGCTTCTCACATAAAACTAATGTCTGGATGACATTTCCTCCCCAATTTAACTGCATCAAATATTTTCTAAAACTTCAGCCCTTATCATAGATAGATCCTAGTTTATTATTACTATTTTACATATTTTTAGATTTGTTACACTTTTTACCTGTAGGTCCCAAAAAAGTCCATTTTTAAAAAATAAGTGTTATAATAATTACAGAATGTAATTTTCTCTCCCAAGTTTTCATTATTATTTTTAATTTGTTTTTAGGCCTTTTTTCTCATATGAACCCCTGATTTTCTCATTGGGCAGAACACAAAATGATTTTTTACCTTTAGTTCCCAAAATTCTCAAAAAAAGTGAAATAATAATAATGCTAATAATAAATATATAAATATATATATATATTTATATAAGTTCCCCCCCCCCAACACTTTAACCCCATCAGATCTTTTCAACAACATCAGACTAAAACAGGGGTCACCAACGTGGTGCCCGCGGGCACCAGGTAGCCCCCCCACGACCACATGAGGCGCCCGCAGGCCTGCTTTTCATTCAGGTTTTCAGTTAATGTGAGAACACTAGAAAGAAAAGCATTCTGAAACATAAAATGTGAGTTGCGTATACCAGCATTTTGTTCATGTTGTAAATGAGTAAATGAGTAGCTCGTGGCCATTTTCATTTTCTAAAAGTAGCTCTCACAAGAAAAAAACGTTGGCGACCCCTGGACTAAACCATAGATGAAACATTTTCTATTGTTTTCTATTATTTTTAGGTCAATGGGGAAAAACACAAAATATGCAATCTTTTCCAAAAATGATGTGCCAAGTGGAATAATAACAATTTTTTTAAAATCCTGGCCAAGTTCATGCAAACAGCATTAAAACTGAACTGTATACTGTATTGAGAATTTAAAAAATAACAATAAAATAAAAATAAGTGTACTTAATGTTGTGATAAGTAGGATGCAATCTACAAGCACGGTCAACACTTTCAAAACTGGGCTTTTTTGGATTCACCTTTCGTATTGGCTCTCATGACCTCATGTTTTGTTTTGTCACGTGATAGAATTCTACTAATCGTTGCAATTATGCATGACCAATGGAAATGATGCAACATGAGCGGCACGAGGCTGTAAACAAGGTGTGTTAAAGTAAACAGACAGCCCGGCCTGGAGGTGGAGGAGGGTGAGGAGAGACTATGGGGGGGGGGGGGGGGGGGGGGGGGGGGGGAGTAGGGGAGGGGGTGAGGGGAGGGTTCTGGTCCAAGTGTGCCGAACTACTCAGCAACAGCCACTGGAGCCGTGACGTGTTGCCGGTGCTTCCTGCAGCGCTTGAAGCGGTCCTAGAGACAAGTGTTTGAGCTCGCTATTCGCTGCTTGGCGCTGTTGCTATGGGCCTCAGTCAGGGCGGGAGGGGGAGGGAACATCTTGTTTATGTCGCCATGCTGACTTTGTTAGCACTTAACTTACATGAACTCTTTCACCCTCTACCTATACCTTATGCAAATCAATCCTTTCCACGTCTTCCACGGCACGTCCCGTAACCGTTGCCTATAAATAACCACGTGAGGCCGAGGGATTAACTAGTACACCATTTCCATGTATTTCATGCACATTTATGGAATGTCTAGCGCCCGTTGGCTATAAATAACATGTGCAGCCAGGGGATTAACTAGTACACAAACACATAGCTGGCATTCATTCATTCATTCATTCATTCATTCATTTCATAATCACACAGCAAGCCTAGTTAATAGATAACTAACTAAACTACTCTTCTATAGCAGCACACTTTATGGGCGTCCATTTTTTGTCTAATAAACAAACATGCTACCCAAGCGACGACTGCAGAGATTTCACAATAAGATTAGATTACTGTCATTTATCATAATATATTGACAAAAATACCAAATTATGTATTTTATTTGTTCTGTTTTCCGCGATTGGCCGGCGACCGGTCCAGGGTGTACCCCGCCTGTCGCCCGAAGTGGGCTGGGATAGGCTCCAGCATGCCCCCGCGACCCTAATGAGGAGAAGCGGCATAGAAAATGGATGGATGGATCTGTTCTATTTTATTTATATGAAATGACATTTGTAGTAGGTTTTTATTTGATCATTTCACTGTAGTCTGTTCAATAAATCTAATGACTGTTGTGCAGGAACACCTTTGCTTGTTAAATCAATGCATTCAGCAACATAATAATGAATATATATATATATATATATATATATATATATATATATATTACACATTTTATGCATTTGTTTTTTTTATTTACGGGAACTCTGAACTGTGAACTTTTGGAGGATGACCCACATAACCCTACTTTTGGCCCACCCTGTATATAAATTATGAATATAAAATATGAATTTAAATCACTTTTATATAATATAGAAATATAATAATATAAAGAACTAAAACATAATGAAACAATCATGCTACTATAGTAATGACTGTACTATTTTAAACTTCACTTTTCATGAAACATACGTCATGGTAGAAATACATGTAACATTTGTAATATACATATTTATTTATCATAACTTGCGGCAGTAATGTTCGAAAAACAACCTGGAGATATGCAGTACAGTTTATTATTTTTTATTTCAACATTTGACTATAGTATGTTAAATAAATATGAAATACATATTACATATTTACTTACTGCAAATCAATCCATTCCTGCAATGTAATAATTTATATACAAATCATATATACAGTACATAATATATACATATTACATTTCATATTCATATGTTTAATATTATGTGTATAAATAAATAGAATACATATTTAAAATAAAAAATAGTTAATCTATATATAAATGAAAAATAAAATTCAATACAATAAATAAAATAAAAATAATGAATAAAACATACTAGTAATTATTGTTTTAAAAATTAAAAAAACATGATTGTATGTAAATATAATATAAATGTAGATTTATTTAATTGTATCAAAAATATTTCTATATGCAATATTTATTTAAGACTATAGTCATTGTATAAACATTGTACATAAATATCTATTTATATACAATGTTTAAGACTATATATACACACGTATACTAATATTTCATACATATATTCATTTTCCAAAATACCTTTACTTATTTAAAACCAATGCATTGCTGTGATTTATGGTACAATAATAAAAAAAAGCTCAATTTTCATCATACAGTATAAGCAAACATACTAACTACTGTATTTTTTTTTTAAATAGTGAATTTATAAAAGTATGTCGTATTTATTCATTCATCAATATCGTTAATAGAAATCCATCATTGCCATTGAATTCATTCCTGGGATTTATCGTACAATTCTTGTCATAAACAATTGTTTAATCTCGTCATGCTCAATTTGTCATCATATAAACATGCTACGTATCCAACTACTGTATTTTGTTATATTGATATGGATGTATTCACTTAGCAATATCATAAAAATACACATATTGACATCTTTTGTTGTATTGTTTTTTTACTACACTTTAGATTTCATCATTTGATAATAGAAGGTTAAGTAAATAACTGGTTTGATCAACACCTTATTGCCAATCCAGAAAAAACCAAAAAATACACTGAATGATCAAATAGAGTACAAAAAGGTCTATCAGTGTCAGAAAGTGTTCTTTATCATTATTGTTATCGTTATTATTATTATTAGTAGTAGTAGTAGTAGTAGTAGTATAAAAGCTGACCTACAAGACAAGAGCGAGGGTTGGCCGCGCGCTCCCGCTGTTTTGCTCGCACCCGGAAGTCACAGAGAGCGGGTGCGCGCCTATGACGTAACTCCGAACATGTGTTTACTTAAATGTCCACACAAAAACTAAGTCCACTAGATAGAGGACAAAATAATAGTTGTTCTTCCGCGCTTGTCACGGGGAATGGGAAAAAAAAAACAAAGTGGGCGTGGAACGTCACAGTGTCAAAAACATCATAGCGTCAAACGACAAACTTTGGACAGACAAACGTATTTAAAAAGTCACACAAACCCCTACGGCGACTGATAAATACGGTTCATCTGATGCAAGGTGTACAGGGAGGGGAAGAGCGAGGGAAAAAATAGCTTTAGTGTTTCCGGAAACAAACAATTCTTCGACATTGCATGCATATATGTATATTTTTAGATTTTTTAGTGTGTTCCTTTGGAGCTATTTAATAAAACATGTTGGGATTCTGCTGGTGTTATCCCCAGCTAGAAACGGGTTGCCAAGCATTGCATCATTCCTTTCATGTGACTCCCATACGCCCCAAATTCGTCCTGGCCGTCTTCTGACTGCATCACAGCCGCTTCCTCGTACAAACTACACAGGCAAAAGCTTCACTAACTGCTACCTACAAACCCCGCCCCTGCCTCATTATTGGATGTCACCAAGGAGAACGGCTGAGCTGCTTTTTCCCGATTGGCTAGACAAATCATCGCTCGAGTCGTCACGTAAAGGTAACGTGCTCGACGTGCATAGTTCGGTTGGGCTGTCACTGCATATAAACACCGCCGGGAGTTTCCGTTGAATCACATTCGGCCGTCAAGTCTGAACAATGGTTAACATGAGCGATCTGCAATTGTTACCAAACTATCCACATTCGAAACACAGACTGTCCAGAAGGCGAACGAATAAAAGAAAAAGGGTAAGTGGACTATTCACTTCTTTGTTTTATGACTTGAGGGTTTTCCAGTTGTTGTCAAGCAGGGCAGCAAGGGCTACTTGATCACCCAAAGTGGTCAATAGGAACAATGTATTTTTATTAATTATTAGAATAATTTAATGACATTAACAGGACAACAAGCGGTTTTTACATGTTTTGCTTTTTCTTTGCTTTCTACCAACTGTGACTCAAAAGCTCCAAACTTTCAAGCTTGGACATTCGATCAGGTCAAACTTGAATAAGACAACTGGCTAGTTGTTTACGTTTTCCAATATTTGTTATTCGGATTTCTGTTAGAGATGTTGCCCAAGGGTGTTACTAAGAGTAAAAACAATAACTCACTTTTTTCTTGCTTCAACAAATTACGTTTTTGAGTTAATGGATTTAGGCAGTGAATTACAAAATATCATACACAGAACCCTTCAAAAAATAAATATGTAATATTTAATGTTGTTTTCAGTTCTTTTGTTTCGCCCAGTCAGTCCAGCGACTGGACTTGCTTTTCCATGACGTAATTGTCTTAGCTCATAGCAGGACACACAAAAAATTAACCACACTTAAAGCGATCTAAAATATTTCAGCAACCGCTTAACAATTATTGTTTGAAAATGAAAGTTCTTCCTTTTATGTTTTTTTTAAGTTATCCCTGACAACTAAGCGTGTTTGTCTTCCACAAAATAATACATCATGACATAATGTATAATCTTGTTTATTTTTGGTTGTGGCCGTAGAAGGCATTTAACTCAAAGAGAAGGTATGACTGTCACATCTTTTAAACCAGAGATTTTAAATGAAAAGTCTCGTGGGTTTTTTTTTGTCCTCTTGTTTATCAAGTCCCAGCTTGTTGTGACGACCTTTGAGCAGGGGGGGCGCAATTGAGCGGGTGTTGGTCTTTGAAGTTGTCACAAAAAAATGTAACTTAAATTTTTTTTTTGTATTCTTATACTGTATATTAGCTGCATGAAAAAATGGTAAATGTAATTGTTCTTTTCCGTTTATATTAGCTGCCCATCCCCCCCCAAAAATCTATATTCTCATGCCTTATGATCATAAATGTAATTGACAATATTAGCATTTTTATATGAACACCACAAAACTATATTCTCCTGTCTGTGATTATAAATGAAATATTTGTTTTGTTTTCTATTTTCTAGAGCAGTTCAGTGTTATATAATAAATGTATCCTCTGAAATACCAGCTTTTTTTTTTGTTTTTAAACAGGAAGCACTTACTTCATTTACATTTTTTCTTGCAGATTTGTAGGGGTGAATTATCTCCAACAAATTTGCAGACTTGATTAAGGGAGTCCTTTTTAAAAAGGTAAATATCTTTTTCCTTATTTTAATTTCCTGTGAATTAAACATATTAATTTATTGCTTTAGTAATTAATTTTTATTTGATTAGACATATGTGTGTGTGTGTGTGATAAATTATGAGTGATAATCAATTCAGACTATTCTTCCCAGTTGAATGAAGAGCACATCATCACTTTTACAGATGCACCTGAAGTTGTCCAATAACTGTCTTTCCCTCGCCGTCCGTCAGGTCCAGAGTGAACTGTGTGACTGTGCGTTGCGAGAAGATATGACTGCCGAGTGGCTACACCTGCCCCCGCCGTACCCCCCCGGCGCGGGGCCGCTGTGTGGTGCAGAGTTGGAGGCGTGGTATGAGGACCTGCAGGATATTCTGGGCTCCGATACAGGAGGGGCGAAGCTGGCGCGCGCCCCCCCATGTGGCGAGGTCAGTGGCACTTGTAATGGATAATCAGTGTATTGGTACATTGTACTTACATACAATACTGTTCTCTACTTACAGAAGGAACCCGAGTTCTTGGATGTTCTGGAGAGTTGCTCCCTGACGTGGTTGACGGACGGAGGTCAGACGTGGGGAGAGGGCGTCCAGAGGGCGACCGAGCACATCCACAACCCCCAGCCTCTGCATCACACCACCTCTTCCTCCTCCTCCTCCTCCTCCTGCTTGACTCCAGCAGAAGAGCGGAAGACGGAGGCCAGGAGTGGCGGCGACCTGCTGCCCCCCGAGTTCTTTGAGCTGCTGAGTGATGGCGGAGTAGGGATGGTGGATTCAAGCAGTGGTTATTATCATCATCATCATCAGCAGCAGGCTCACAGCGCATACCCCGCATCTCCATCAGCCAGCGAGGAAGAGTCACCCCGCGTCCCAGACTCCCCGTCCTGCTCCTCCTCCTCCGCCTCAGAGTCGCCTTCCCAGCGCTGCTCGTCCCCTTCGTCGCCCGTCTCGTCCCCGTCAATCTACTCGCCCTTGCGCCAAGGCAAGCGCAAGAGGAGCGCCGCCAGCGAGAGGCTCAACAACAACGGTGCCTTGCCGTCCTCGGGCGTCTCCACTCAGCGTACGTCCTCGTCATACTTGTCGGCCAAAAAGAGTCGCAAAGAGAGGGAGCAGGAGAACGAGAGGAAGGTGCAAGAGCTGACTGAGCAGAATGAGCGTTTGAAAGCTGAGATCGAGAGGCTGGGAGAGGAAGTACAGCGGACACGTCGGGCGCTCATTGAGAGACTTGTCAACACCAGGAAGTGAAGCCAGGAAATCTTCAAGAATCAGATGGAAAAGTGTGTGCGCGTACGAAATGCTCCTTGAGACTGGAAAGTATGAAAACCAAAGATATTTTAAGGTTGAGAGTGTGATGGAAGTCAAAACGCTGCCAAATAATCACAGCGGCAAAGAAGAAAGACACAGCATGTGAAAAAGAACAGAAGGGTCTTTGTGTGTGTGCATCACAAAGCAGCTGGGAATGTTTGGGGATAAAAGAAGCCGTGTAGGAAGTGTTTGATTTGTACGTTCATTGTCTTTCCTTCACACCATCTTTGCAATTCATTGTAATGCCTCTTTTTTTTAAAAGGGCTGCAATCTGGCTAGCAGAGATTATTTGCCCCCAAAGTGCGGAGAGTGAAGGAGCTCAGGAAGTTTTCAATATGCGCTACAAGTATGACTATTTTTATGGCAAACTTTTTTTTTTTGTGGCTTTTTCTATAACCGTTGACCGTATTGATATACAGCAGCTTTGCTTTGTAAAGGTGACCTTTTTTAATCTGGGAACGGGTGGCTTTTCACCACTTACTATTTTTATAGAACTGTAATCAGTCTACTCTACACATTTGTACTGTTAAATTTGTCTACTTTTAAGTCACCAAATTTATTACTACACATATGCATGGCTAATTCATGAATTTTATTTTCGGGCTTCTTATCGGTTAATGTAATGACAACAGTGGCAATAAATGAAGAAATGTTTTCAGATTGTCTGTTTATTGACTTGTTAATGCATGAGTTGATGTATTTGCTAGAAAAGTGTTGACATGATTTGCAGGAAAGACAATTTAAGATAACCCAAGTGTTTATAGTTAAAACGGTTCTATACAGAAAGGATAAAACATTTTTAAATGCGCAACGCACCTTCCGAGAGACTAATATCGCAGGGAGAGTATCAAATCAGTTTCTCTTGGTGGAGGGATTTTTTAAATCCCTCCATTCTGTAGCAGAATTCATTTGACTCCCTTTGTGTGTTTTCATTTCCCCGCCGGCCTCGCCAGCATTTCATTAGCCCTCAGTGCCAACACCACGTTGTCTTAGATCCCGTCACGGCTTTGCCTGTGGCTAACACCCTCATCTCGCTGTGTACATCATGTTCCCTTCCCTCCGATATCGCACCTCAAAACCTTACACCCCCCCTCCTACCACTAACCTCCACCCGTTTGTGACTTTTGTGTCTTATTTCTTCTTGCCCTTGGTGGGTGCAGATTCGGGGCTCTTCCCCTCCGCCAGGGCCAGCTGCTTCTTCAGGTCCAACAGTTTGGCCACTTCAGCCGTGACCACCGCCTTGTCTGCCTTCTGCGCTTTGAGGGCTCTCACCTTCTCCCCCTAGCATATAAAAGACGACATTTGTACATATGGCAGGAAAATAAAAAGTATATATGTCCCTCCATAAACTTAACCTTACTTATGTCACAATGTTCCTTCCAAATTTACATTAGAAATGGCATTAAACAAAAATTATTTGCAACAAATGAGTACAAAAAAAGTAGAATAATAAAAGAAAATATTTAAATCACTCTGGTTGTGTGTCAAAACATAAGCTGTAGGAAATGTAAAGTTTAATAAAATGTTAAAAAAAAAAAAACAATTTGCAAATAACAGGTACAAAATAGTAGATTAAATGAAATATTTAAATTGCTCTTTTCTTTGATATGTACAGTTTTTGAAATATTAAAAAAAAACAAAAAAACAATTACTGATGTGTCGAAACAAGCTGTAGCAAATGTAGACTTGAATAAAGCATTAAAAAAACAATTTTAGAAATATGAACAGTGGTTGACTGAGCATTAAAAAAAACGTCTAATTAAATACAAAAACTATCGGTTTTGACATGATTTTATAATCATGTCACATTTAGCAGTAATAAAAATAATAAAGTGATGTCCATCAATGTGTCAAATTGTGACAGTTTTTAATAGGGCATTCATTTCTAATATTTTTCAACAAATGGGTATAAAAAACTAAATGAAATCAAAATAAGTAAAACAAATGCTCTTTGGTTTGTTACGTGCATTAGTATTAATATAATATTTATCAGGAGAAATAAAAGCTAGTGCACTGATGTGTAAATGTGTACAAACTGTACATTGTGATTTCTTACATATTGACATTTAAAAAAAAAAAAGGTTTACTTAATTCATGAATTGCGTTTACTTGAAATGCGTCAGAAGCTAAGCTGTAAAAATTAGCTCGACTTGCTGATGGGTCAAACGCGGCGCTCACCTGCTCAGCCACGGCCTGCGTCAGCTGGCTGGCTTTCTCCGGGTCCGCTCTGGTGTTCGCAGCTGTCACCTCCACACCTGTGTCGCCGGGAGCGGGTGTGCTGGTCGCGCTTTGAGACGCCGTCTTGAGTGTGCAAACAGAAGATATTATTATTTCCAAAGCCGCCGTGACTTACTTCATTTTCGACAATAATGGCCGTCAGTCGAGGTGTCGACGGGATTTTACGAGTGGCGATGAATGAGTGACAGACCCACACTGGACTCACGGTGATAAGTGGAAAAATTCAAATGAGCCGCGAGTATGAGTGAAAGCGTGCAAACATTAACAGTGAGGACACTTCACACACAAATGCCGATGGATACCTTCTTTTTTGGTGGCTCGTCTTCAGGCTAGAGATGAAGGCGGGTGATGAGAAGGTGTAGAAAGGGAATTATTTTTGTCTACATGATTAATGCATAAAAGCACGCTCTATCATGTTTCAAAAGACACAAAATGACAGTAGTCAGCCTGTTAGGCCAATCTGCATGGCTATAGATCACACCACCAACCACAATAGAAGATAATCAAGTTTACATACAAAAACACTGCTTTGCTCATCAACATCACATACCTGCTGTCCACCAAATCTCTTCTTCAAAGCCTCGATCTGGTCTACCTCCAGTTTCTGGAACAAAGGACTAACCTGGGGGGAGAAAAGGGAATATGGTGTTCAGATATTTAAACATACACAGTGGATCCCCGAATATCCACCATTCAGCATTTGCAACTCTGCAAACTCACACATTTTTGATCAAAGCATTATTTTTACATTTGTACAACCTTCCCTTTTGTGCTTTTAATAGCAATAATTACACACTTACTTACACAAACCAACAGGAGTTCGAACCAATTGCTCACTCACAGTGCAAATAAAAGTAACGTGGAACGCACAATGTAACTGCACCACACGGACTATGCTGGTATCAATAAATGCGTATACGCTAATATACCAGCCTCCGCAAGAGATGTGAAGAAGAAGAAAGCACACCTGAAGATGAAGTGACATACCGTGTGTTCTCACTTGGACAGGTGTTTTGTGACATTGCATTCTTAACAGCGTTTATATTCGTTTTACACTTTTGTGGCAATTAAGGATGTTCAAAAGTGAGAGGCGTGAGGAGCATTAAGGTTTGTAATACTCAATCTTGGCTAGTACAGTTAATAAATGGTTTTATGAGGGCAACACTTTGACCCCGGCAGTGATCATGTTCCCTTGCTACATCATGGTTCACCTTTCGTGGATTCGCTGTTTCGCGGATTTTTTATGTGTAATTTTGCATATTTTTTCAACAGTGTATGAACGCGCATTGTGTTCTGCGTCCTTGTGGTGTTTTGGAGCAATCTATCTGTGCTCTGTTGTATGTGTCTGTTCTTGTATTTACTACTGCTACCAGCAGAGGGTGTTATACAGGCATGTTGAAGACGTGTGCAGCTCCACCTCCTCTCAGTTGAGCATATTAGGAACCCACAGTAGACAATAGCCGGCTAAATATAGAGCCACAACAGTCCTCATTGGCTAAGGGAGAACCTGCCCATTGTGTTCTGCGTCCTGATTAGCTGTAGATTGTCAATCAATCCCCTTCATACCATCACTATCAAACTAGCTAACTGCGTGAGCTGCTTGCTAACAATAGAAAAAGAAGAAGCAGCAGCAGCTAAGCGGCTAAATGAATCTTCGGTTTCAGGAGTAGGACGACAGCAGGACAAATATGTTTTAACAAGGATACAAAAATGCTACAGCCCAATGGCGCCAGAATGAAGCACGGTCAGAGGGTGAATACGTGTGAGTCACTTAATAATTTATTGTGTCCAATCTCATAAGTTGATCATTAAAATTGAAATGAAATCTGAACTTTGAGAGTGAATGTGAGAAAATGTCCATGCCTGTCTGAGAAAAGTGTATAAAGTGTATGGTGAGGGGTTTTACACCTTTAAAACATATATAATAATTGTCAACAAATAAAGTTGGCTACTTCACGGATTTCACTTATTGTGGGCTATTTTGGGAACATATGCCCGTGATAAACGAGGGACCACTGTATTTATTGTTTCCTATGAGAAAATTGTTTAAAAATCCTAACAAGCATCCTGGAACTGATCAAAGTTTAGAGGTTCCACAGCCACACAATTTGGCTGTTGAATATATTTCACCCAAAAGCCCACATTGCAATCTTAGCTACAGAGAGACAAAATCTGGCGACTCTTCAGACCGATGCAAGTAAAAGGCCTACTGTGGATCCCCGCAAATTGGTGATACAGCATTTGCGACCCCGCAAATTTGCCGTTTTTTTCTGTAGAAAACAAATCTTATTCACCGTAAGTCAGTAATAATTTATAAATACGTGATAATACAGGTAAAATGTACAGCATACATGTACCGCTTCATCAAGCGTTGCGATTTCACACTTTGTTTTGTGGTCCTTGAACACAGTACAGTTGTGTGCCGAGACGCCAAATTTTGTTTGGTTACGGAAGCACTAGCTTCGACAGTCAATCCAGCCTCAAAACGTACAGTGAGGTCAACACAAGATAATGTATGATGGTAAATTGTTACTGGAGCAACAAGCAGTGTGGATTATGTAAACGAGGCTTGGAGAAACGCCTTCTAGTCTGACGACAAGGAAAAAGGCTTGTTCATGTGCATATTATCATTCATTAATGGTGAGTAGCTATACATTTCATACTTTAAATGTGTTTAATAAGTGTGTGAGGCATATTTAGGGCTTCAACCTGGATTATGTCATGGGGCGGGTGGGTGTTTGTCAAAAATAGACTTTTTCCGGGTGTATCAATTACTTGCGTTTTGTCTTTTGCGTACTTGTCTTACCTTCAGTCCTTGTGTGGCCTTGCTTGGGAAAAAGGTGTACTGTGCCATCATTACATATCTGTCATATTCTGGTGTCAGGCTTGAATACTCACGGTTCCAATGCGGTGGCCCACGTCCAGCACGCATGCGAAGACGCCGGTGCCTTGCAGCATAGTGTTGACGCAGTAAAGGGGGGCATTGAGTTGATCCCTGATGGTTTGGCTGACTGCTGGCATGTATGGCAGCAGCATGACTGACAGCAAGCAGGCCATGTTGACGGACACGCCAGTGACGGTGCCTGCACGCTGCCTGAATGGGATGTAGAGAATGGAATCTTGGCATGCTTGGACAAATTTGATGTCTATTCCAGTGTTACATTCAAGTGGTTTAAGAGATATGAATGATCGACCGTGGTTCCCATAAAGAGTCAATTTCTTTTTTGGACTGAAAATGACAATTCAAGTACAGTAATCCCCCGCCTCCCTGAATATGGTCTATTCTATTCAGTAAATGTTACATATTTTTTGCCTAAAATAAGCATTTTTAAGCATAAAAATGAACTAAAATACACAAACATATAAGGCATTCAGAAGATGCATTCAAAAACGTGATAATAGTAGTGACCGGTAGTATTTTACACCAGTCACTAGGTGTCAGTAATGTTTCTGTATTGTTTGGTGAGACACACAAGCACCAGACTTAATTGCCAGAACAACAGGCTTTTATTGCAGGTGTTAATTATCGCACAACACGGGCTACTGTTGCAGCCGTGACCCATGACAAGCTAAACTATTTATGTCTTGAATGTCTTATTTTCTCTTATTATGTCTACTATATTGGGTAATAGGAGGGTAAAGATGAATATACAGGTCTTATTTCATGTCTAGAGGACTCTAATAATGTTAAAAAAAACGTATTTAGAAGGTCATAAGCAGGTTGTCGATGCTCTAACGATGAAAATATTCCATTTATAAATAAGGAATCCTACTTTGCAGAAATTCACACATGACAGTTAGGTCTGGAACCAATTAACTGCAATAAACAAGGGATTACTGTATGTACTGCATATGCAAATGTATTAAATCCATCTCCTCTGCATGGCATTAGAGACGGGTCATCATAATCTCACCGCTCTTCATCTCCTCCTTTGATCTTCTTCCAGGGTTCATTTACTTGAATGTACTGGTTGCCATGGCGAGAGATGTTGAGGATGTGTTTCAGAGCATCACGGATTCTGGTGGCGTACAAAACCCTCTTCCAGTTCAAACAGTCATAATTTAAACATCACAAAAGTACGTATATGGAAGAGCAGAATAATGTCTGGAAACTAGCAGCATATCCAATGTACTGTATGCAATTCCTGTGCTCTTACTTGACTTTGTCCATGAGCTGGATGTACTGCTGGAGCTCCCAGCCCACTAAAGCCAGGAGCTTCTTATCTTCCTGCAGCAGCTCCATCGCGGGCACACAGCCATCAAAGAACTTTGAAACAAACATGCCGCCTCTGGAGAATGGAGAGAGGGTTGAAGGAGGGTGGAAAAAGACAGAAAAACAGAAAAAACAGAGGTCAGACAAAAGTGCGCGAGAAGAGTGAGAATCAGGAGGGAGAAAGTGCTACATAAGAGAGAGACGTGTTACTCCACTTGCTGGTTGAGGATAAATTATGGATGGTGTTGCCATGTGTAATGCAGCGCTCCGCTGATGTAAATGAACATAACAGCTCTCCTTTATGCTTCTTCACTGCAAATAATTGAGCTGAGTTGTATGTGCTCATCAGCAGGATGCTCATAGTGAGAGGCCGGCACATCTGACGCAACGCGCCTATCTATATTTGACTAAATTCAACGCTTCTCCAAGAGAGACCGCAAGACCCAAAAATGCTTTGACACGAAAGTCATATTTACATTGAACAGTGGGGTCTTGATGTGGGAGTGCAACGAACCTTGCCTGACCCGCATTCTTCATCTTCCATTGCCAACGTGCAAGAAAGCGTGATGGTGGACATCTTGACACTAATTATACCTTGTACTGTGATTTGAGGACTTGTTTCAGGCGATTGTCTACCTTCACCACCTCAGGCTGGATGCAGTTTAAGATCTTTTAAAAGCAATTAGGCATCAACGTTGCTGCCCTAGAACAATTTGGAAGATCAAGGTGCTTTTGGAAAAAAACGTCAGAGGGAAAAACCTTTGAAGTGGGATTTAACCCCAATCTTTTTTAAAGCCATTAACGCAGCAGTCTAATTGGGGTGATATTACACCATACCAAACATGTTTACAAAAAGTGGGGAAGATCTCTCGTAATAGTTACGTCTCCTACAATCTCAAATCCTACTTCTTAATTGGACTTGATTGCTGAAAAAAAGAGCAATTTTAAAAGGGCCCCGCTTAAGCAAAATGGGACTTTTTAATGATGTTCTAATAGTACTATGTGTCCCTAGAGCCTATTTATGAGCACCAAACGTGAGAAAAATCTATCATCTCCCTCACTTGTTTGCTTCCCTTCTGAGAAAAGAGGCGCTTAAACGCTCGCTTTGTAAGTTGCCGGTTTTCATGACATCATGAAGGAAAAACTTCCTTCCTCACGGACATTATACCACCTCTGACCCCGCCCCTTGCTAGATGAGCCTGCCCCGTGTATACACCCACCACGTGGGACAGCTTTGTAAAAATGCAAGCTTCACTACACATCTTAAAATAAAGCCTGGAGATCTACAATCTATTTGTCCATCCATCCATCCATCCATATTCTACCGCTTATCCGAGATTGGGTCACGGGGGCAGCAGCCTAAGCAGTGAGGCCCAGTCTTCCCTCTCCCCGGCCACTTCGTCCAGCTCCTCCCGGTGGATCCCAAGGCATTCCCAGGCAAGTTGGGAGACAGTCTCTCCAACGTGTCCTGGGTCTTCCCCGAGGCCTTCTACCGGTCGGACTTGCCCTGAACACCTCCCCAGAGAGGCGTCCGGGAGGTATCCTGACCAGATGCCCAAGCCACCTCATCTGACTCCTCTCAATGCGGAGGAGTAGCAATTCTACTCCGAGTCTCTCCCGGATGACAGTGCTTCTCACCTTACCTCTAAGGGAGAGCCCAGCCATCCTACGGAAAAAAAAACATTTCGGCCGTTATACCTTCCTCGTAGGAAGACGTGTCGGTGGGATTGAGGAGGTCTTCCAAGTATTTTTTCCACCGATCCACAACATCCCGAGTCAAGCTCAGCAGCAGACGCCGGAAGGTGGTCCAGAATCTCTTCAAAGCCGTCCGGAAGTCGTTCTCCATGGCTTCTCCGAACTCTTTCCATGTCCGAGTTTTTGCCTCAGCGACTGCCAGAGCCGCAGACCGCTTGGCCTGACGATACCTGTCAGCTGCTTCCGGAGTCCCATGAGCCAAAAAGACCCGATAGGACTCCTTCAGTTTGACGGCATCCCTCACCACTAGTGTCCACCAACGGGTTCTGGGATTACTGCCATGACAGGCACCGACCACCTTACGGCCACAGCTCTGATCAGCTGCCTCTACAATGGAGGCACTCTCCAGTACTTCCTCTAGAGCAGGGGTCTCCAACTCAATTTCACTGGGGGCCAGTGGAGGTAGAGTCTAGGTGAGGCTGGGCCGCATCAAGTATTGGGAGTAGGGATGCGAATCTCAGGGTACCTCACGATACAATTCACAATACATCCATGTGATAACACTACTGTTAGTTCAGTGTTGGTGTTGACTTGGCCCCGTAAGTATATAAGTAACACCGAGCTTGCCCGGATGTTGTGGGCTGCAGTTACACTACTCTTTGATGTCCAGTCGCAGGCTGCAAGATACGATTTGGTGTGCCGCAAATGGCCCGCGGGCCGCGAGTTTAGACCCCTCCTATAAAGACTCCAAAAAGGGTGGATAATCTGAACTGCTGTTTGGCACATCAGCACAAACAACAGTCAGGATCCGTCCCCCCCCACCCGAAGGCGGAGGGAAAATACCCTCTCGTTTACCGAGTTAAAACCAAACATACAGGCCACAACAAGAACTGCCACCCCTGCCCGTCGCCTGTCTCTGTTGTCAACGCCAGAGTGGAACCAAGTCCATCCCCTCTTGAGAGGACTGGTTCCAGAGTCCTTGCTGTGTGTTGAGGTGAGTCCGACTATATCTAGCCGGAACTTCTCAACCTCGTACACCAGCTCAGGCTCTTTCCCTATCAGAGAGGTGACATTCCATGTCCCAAGAGCTAGCTTCTGTAGCCGAGGATTGGACCACCAAGGTCCCCGCCTTCGGCTGCCACCCAGCTCACTCTGCACCCGACCCCTCTGGCCCTCACCATGAGTGGTGAGCTAATTGGAGGGGGGACCCATGTCGTCTCTTAAGGCTGTGCCCTGCCGGGCCCCATGGGCGTAGACCCGGCCACCAGACGCTGGCCATCGTGCCCCTCCTCCAGGCCTGGGTCCAGAGGGGGGCCCAGGTGACCCGCGTCCGGGCAAGGGAAAACATGGTCCAATGGTTTGTTTCATCATAGGGGTCTATTGAGCCAATCTTTGTCTGGTCCCTCAACTAGTACCTGTCTGTCGTGGGTGATCCTACCAGGGTATGAAAACCCGACAACTTAGCTCATAGGACTATCAGGACACGCAAACTCCTCCGCCACGATAAGGTGGTGGTCAGCTAAAGACGTGAGAGATGTAAGTTTGATTATTTTGTTTTTCTTCAGCCAGTAGGTAAACCTAGCATGATATTGTTAAAATCTTGAGTGTCATGTTAGCACTGTAGCTCACATAACTATGCTTGTGTACCCTCCTCTCCCACTTCTTAATGTTATGTGCAGGTGGTTCTCTGTTTACGACGTTCAGTGTTACAAAGTGCTCCCATAAATGAATTTTGTTCCGTAAACACGATACTTGCTCGAGATACAGCGCACACTGGCAGAAGAATATGCACCACTTACAGCACAAAATGCAGTGTTTACCTCGTGCTGGGCGTAAGAATACAGTGTACCTGCTCAGCCACACTAAGGAGGAATAACATAACATAAATTGTGCACAAAATTATGTCTGCCAAGCAGCAGTGTGCCAAAGAAAAGGAAAGCCATCAGCATAGAAGTGAAAATTAACACCATAAAAAGCTCAGAGAAAGAAGAGACGCCCACTAATATTGGCTGCTATTTTGGTCCCAACTGCTCAACTCATTAAAGATAAAGATTATTGAATGTTAATGAATAGGTTTGTCACAAGACACAGATTAGAAGATACATGAGACTGGGTTGAATGAACAGATATGACTGGACAAACAAACGTTTGCCTTTTGAAATGTTTATTGTCCCACAAAATGATGCTAAACGACATCGTCAGCATTTTTTGAGACCAAATAAATCATTAATCACATGATATGTAATGATAATAAAATATTACTATAACATTTTTAGAATATCATAATAATGCAAATATTTACTTTAATATGTCACCTTTCACTCTGTAAAGTTGTGGAACTTCCATTCATAACATGTATTTTCTCACAGGCAATTTGTACTGTTTATAAAGTGTTTGGAGCGTTTCTTGAAATGCTGGCTTTTCAACTATTAAAGAGCAGCATTTCTTTAGCGATGTAATAAACTACACTCTCTGAACGCACATCATTTTCGTCTAGACGCTGAAACTAATGCACAGAGTGAACTCTTTTTCAGCCTGTTTTGGAGGTAAGAGACAAGGAAAACAGACACTCATGCGTTACAGGCGTTACCAGACCTAGGGTAATTTAGACCAGTAGCAAAGGTTACATAAGCTAGGGAGCACTGTGTAGCCAATAAAATGACTGTGAAACAGTAAAGAGAGATCCAAGTTAGAGTCTTCTCATGATTGGGCTCCTTTATTAATCAGCGGTGCATGGCTAAAGCTAACCGCCCCAGTCTCCCTACTGAATCACTCAGCTCCATGACGTACCTTCTGCTGGCATAAATGTCATTATATTGTCGAAATGAAACTACATAGAAAATAGTAGTTAGCAAGGTTCAATTATTAACAAAGATTGTGTGGAGTTGCCTGTTTAATTTACAATTCTGCATGTAGCATTTCCAACCTCCTACACATGCACATGGCAATATATAGATGCCGGCAAAATGATCCAGTTAATTTTTTTATTTGTGAGTATTTATTATCATGAGCCAGTTTTTTTTTTTGTCAACCACAAGTCTCATCACGTTTTGATCTTGCACACCCCTACTAATGACCACTAGAAGGGTTATGGATTCAGTGCGCTGTTATAACTGGATCTCGGAGGTTATCCTTACAGACTAGTCTAGCATAATATTTTCAGAAGGTAAAAAGGCCTGCAAGACAACCACAGGGACAAAAGTAAGGACTTGTTCTTTTTATGACTCTTTCATTTCATTGTTGCATTTGACCTTTTTATTGCTATATTTTATGTTGATGTGTTCTGTGTACAGTGTGAGTGACTTAGGAGTTCATTGAGGTATCACTTACACGAAAACTCAACCTACATCACAGTCTAGGAGGACCAGAGGGCCACCTGCAGTTGTATGTGATATATGGCAGTAGAAAGTTACAGTGTATAAGTCAAAAGTGGTTAAAGACCACAAATAGCGCTTTTTGAGGGCACACACTTTGTCAGAGACAAACACATTTGGACAAACACAGCTCATTACCATTAAAGCTACAGACACAATAAGAAGTAGTAGGGCTTACTAAAAGCACTTTTAAAATCTAACATCAAATTCCAACATCAAGATTACATTTTGGACCACACACCACTGTGGGATTTCTGAGACGTATTTCAAATTGTTGAATACAGTATAATATGGGACCTTTCAAGTAAACCAAGGGGAAATTCTCATTAACCAACCTGTTAATGAAGTTGCCCAAGTTGTTGAGCAGCTCTGAGTTGTTCTTCAGAGCCATGTCGGCCCATGAGAAGGCGGAATCCTGCCCCTCTGGACGCACATAGAGCAGGTAGAAGCGCCACACGTCGGACGGGATACCCGTGTCCTTAGCCATGTCGCCAAAAACGCCAACACCGCGGCTCTTGGAAAACTTTGTGTCTTCATAATTGAGATATTCTGTACACAAGTCAGAATATGACATGTGGCGTGTGATTGTAGCATCAATAATTCACTTGTGTGTTGTGATGTGGTGTGCTGCTGTGAATCTCATAAATAATAAAACATGTAATGGTTACAATTACAAAGTCCTACCAGTGGCAATCAGATGGTTGACCAGTGTATAGTTATCCTGAGCTCCCAGAAGGGAGCAGGGAAACACCACACTGTGGAACGGCACATTATCTTTGGCCATGAAGTTGTACATCTCCACCTGGTGGCACACAAACAACACTGCAATGTGAGGATGACATCATATTAGATCATCATGAGATCATCCAGTTCAAAGGGGACTTATCAGCTCTTCCCAGCCCCCACCCAAAGCTGACGCGAGCACATGCACACACACACGCACACACACAAAACATATATATAACTCAATCTGGGGTTTTAGATGGAGCGAGATGAGATGAGTTGATGTGAACGATGACGATAGCTTTGCTTAGGAAGGCAACTGTTGGATTTTCTTTTTATCTGGAGGATCTCAAATCTCTTTAATGAACAAGTAGAAGCGTGGTATTTACTGGGTGCCAGAAAAGTTGGATAGGGTGATATTCAACTTGTATGTAAGTTGGATTTTCTTATACCGTATTTGTCGGATCTAAAGTCCTTCTAATTAAGTCCAAATGTGCTCAAACAAGTAGTAGCTGGGTAGCAAACACTTTCAGTGTGATATTTCCTGGATCCTTCATATATTGGCCAATATATCGGTTATCGGCCGATACATCAGATATCTGCTTTTTTTTCAGCCCCCAATATCGCTATAGGCATCAGCCCCAAATATCCCATATGCTCAGGCTCTACTTTGAAGACGTTTTTTGTTCTTAAAAACCTTCTCTCTTCTTGCAGATGCCGTCTGATGGTTATTGGACTGCACTCGGCACCAGTAATAACATTCATTTCGGCCGAGGATCGTCCGCGTCTTGACGGACAGCCAATCAGATCCTACGGCTCAGGGTCGGTGACATTTTTTTGGGTGTAGCACTTGACAGCAATGGCGCGCTGCGAGAGGCCTTGCTTATGTGAGAGGCCTTGCTTATGCAGCTCCACAATCCGACCGCGTTCATAGCGAGAAAGCATTTTTGCTTTTGCCATCAAGAGATCAGACAGTGTGAATACCTGACAGAAAATGATGTTGAATCCACATTTTTGCCAAGATTTTGGCTTTTTAAGGCTGTAGTATCAAACTTTTGATGAGCTGATGAACAGCCTATTTCACTTTAATACTTGTTTGCAATAAATTGCTGACTGAAATTTTTTGTCTCACTCCCATTTCTTCGTTTTCCATTTTGAAGCTCTACTTAGAACCTCCTTAAGATATAACACAAAAAAATGTAAATTATTGCAATTTTTAAATTGGTCTTTAAATTTTGATCAGGAGTAAACATGTTTGTAACAAAGCTTCATGGGCGGTAGTGAGAGACGTCACCTGATCTGGATTCTTCCACCACTTTTCCCATTTGTCTGTGTAGTTGGCAGTGATGGAGACATAACCGATGGGGGCATCAAACCACACATAGAACACCTGAAGAGACGGCAAGAAAGTCATCAGTCATAACAATCACAAGTGGGTGCTATAGTGCCAGTGTTTGGAAACTAGGCCAACAAACGCAGACCTTTTCTTTAAAGTCAGGGTGAGGTACCGGCGTTCCCCACTGCAGGTCTCTGGTGATGCAGCGCGGTTTGAGTCCATCTCTCAGCCAGGAGCGAGTGATCTGTTTGGCATTGGAGGTCCAGTCTCCGGTGCTGGTGGACTTCTCCAGCCACTGCTCCAGTTGAGCCTCTAACTGAAAGGGAGATGATGAAAATACAGACCAACTGATGGATGATAAAGCAGAATAGAAAAATCTACCTTTGGCAGGTCCAGGAAAAGGTGTTTGGAGGAGCGGATGACTGGAGTCTGACTGCAAACCTTGCAGTGAGGTGCCTTTAGGGGACAGACAGACAGACATTACGTGATACATTTGTTTGTTAATAATTATGCTCAACTGACAAAGTGCACACCTTGAGTTCCACCGCATTGATGAGACGCCCACACTTGTCACACTGGTCGCCGCGAGCGTCTGGGTAGTTGCAGTGGGGGCAAGTGCCTTCAACGAAACGGTCAGCCAGGAAACGCTGACAGCTCTCGCAACGAAGCTGCTCCACCGTGTCCTCCACCAGGAAGCCATTCTTGTGGAGCCTCCAGAAAATGTCCTGGGCTATCCTGAGTGGAAAAAAGAGAAAAGAGCACAAATTCAGATAATATTGACCCGACACCTAACCCAAGTAAGAAGACTTAGCATATTATTATTGTATTATTATTATTGTGTATTATTATTATTATTATAAATGTTCAAGAAAAATGAATGGTTTCATATGGAGAAATTGGTAGGTGTGGATAAGCTTCTGGTTGGATCTATACAAAGTATAGATATATAAAGTTGAATAATACACATGGTACTTTTGTGTAGCACAAAGCTGGGGGAAAAAAAGCTTTAAAAAAAAGACAACACTGTATATGTGTGGTATTGTTGGTCAGACAAGATCTATACATCTATGTGCTCTTTACTTCAGAAGTGTTTCCTTTTTGTTTACAATCTTCTACTTGAATCTCAAGACTGCATAAACAACCTCGACTTTAGTTACTTCCATGTGATGATAGTAACTTGTAGATAATATTTGTACCCTGCTCTGACATTGACTAAGAGTTAAAAAAGTACTGTAATCTTATAGCCGGAGAGGACCAGACGTTCACATCAGGATCCTGTGCAAGATAAGGATAATCTTATGTTACATAATGTGAATAATCGTGTAAAATGACTTTTTAGACCTAAGCCAAGCAGCGTCAAACCAGCATCTCAATCAGTTGTGATTAATTTGTTAACTCTTTGTTTGACATCGCCTTCATCATTAATGTATATATCACGTGGACAATGTGGACATCTGTGGCTATTAGGGAGGGGTGCCTATATGTGTACAAACCTTTTTTTCCCTCTTTAAATATAGTCGGGGCGACTTATATTCAGTTGCGCAGTCCGGAAATTACGGTAAGCATTAGTGGTAGATTGTAATAAAAACGGATAACATACTGTATTTCTTACCTGTTGGACAGTTGCTTGATGACTCTGCTTCATTCATCACCATTATTTTAAAATTAGCATCATCTCTGTTTGCTATCAACCTTTGATAAACATTATTTGCATGTGTCTCTGTGTCTCTAGTTCAGTAGTCTGTGTGTTAGGAAGAAACACTCTCACTCGGTGAGTAGTCATTTGTTACCAGCTGTTTGTTTACATATATAAATGTCTAGAGCGCAAATATAAGATACACGTCTTTTTCATATTCTAGGGCTGTCAAAGTTAACACGTTAACGTAAGTTTCCTTTAACGGCGCAAATTGTTTTTGACGTGTGCACATCCTGTTTGACCCCCGTCGTTTAAGGAAAGTCAGTGGTGTGGCAGTTGATGTGGAGCCAGAAGCAGGAACAAATATTGAGCAGAAATGGGCAAAAATAAAGGGTATTTTGAAAGGTAAGTTTAGCTTCAAAGCCCTGGCAGATGGCTCTCTCGACAAGACCAACGTTTTTGTGTCGCTGTGAGTTGAGTTGTCACAAAGTACGTCGCCTCTCTGTTGCGAGGGAGAATAAAGAAGTTACCGGTTCACTGCAGGTATTTTTTTTAATGTACCCTGCCTCTCACCTGAAGCCAGCTGGGATAGGCTCCAGCATACTCCTGCGACCCTAATGAGGATAAGCGGCATAGAAAAAGAATGACTATGGATATAGATACACACACACACACACACACACACACACACACACAGTAGTACCTCGCATAACATAAACCTCCTTTTACATAAATTCCACTGAACATAAAGAATTTATGTAAAGTTTTTGCATCGTATTACAGAAGAAATTCCATATACTTGTAACATAAAGCGTCAAGTCAGTGCAAGTATTTTTTTTTTTAATCAACTTTATTAATGCCTCAAGTCGGTGCAAGTTCAGACTAACACTTGGTGACGCCTTCTGATGCATCAAGCTCTCATTGGCTGATTTTTGGGGCACCGCCTCTGCTCTCATCTCATTGGCTGATTATCGGGGCATCGCCTACGCTCTCATTTCATTGGCTGATTATCGGGGCACCGCTTACGCTCTCATCTCATTGGCTGAGTTATACAGCACGTACATGAGTTTGTGTGAGAGACAGGCTTCTCCTTTCAAACTCCTTGCTCTTCGTAGTCACCCTTAAACTAACTTATAAACAATTAAGTTAAGTTACAAATTCATACTTCTTCATACTAAGGGTCGAGCATGTGAAATTACATCAACTCCATGAGCAACCAACTCTTGTCGACTATTTAGCTTGTTAGTTTTTAAATCATCCTGAGTGAATGGTGGTAATTACAGAGAGAAGGGGGGTGTTATTGCAGCTACTCGATGCGTTACAACAGTGATTTTTACATGAACAGTTGATACAAAATCTGAGAAGGCGTTCGCGGTGGTGGGCTGTACTCCCGTCTAAATGAATCGTATACACACAGAAAATGTTCTATACATGCCGGCACATAAAAGTGGAAATGTGTGTATGTATATCTTTTTCAGCCTTTTTTTCTAGGGAAAAAAATACCGTCTTATATTTGGGTCAGACAGGTATTTGATTCTAGGATGACAAGTCTTATCAATCCCGTTTTGAACTTACTCCGTCTGCTTCTCCGTGGTGGTCCTTCCGAAGAAGTCAAAGTCTACCTGGAACCACTTGTAGATGCTGGCGTGAATGGTGTGGTATTTGTCGCAGATCTGCTGCGGTGTCAGGCCTTCCTCTCTGGCTTTGTTTTCTGTTGCGGTGCCGTACTCGTCTGTGCCGCACACAAACAGCATGTTCCAGCCTCGCAGACGGCCATACCTTAAAGGAAAGACATTTATAACATTAAATGGGAGAAATACATCCGGTGTGTACAATGGGTAATTCTCCAGTGCACCTGGAGAAAACGTCGGCACTGAGAACGCAGCCAATGATGTTGCCCAAGTGGGGCACATTGTTGACGTAGGGCAAGGCACTCGTCAACAGAATGTTCCGTCTGCCTTCCTGTGGCAGACTGAAGGAAAAAAGAAATATAAATGTCAGGAGTCTTGTCACCCCACCAACATGTTTCATATGGCAAGAAATGCAATAACGTACATTGGGTGCAGTCTGTCTGTGGTCGACGGACAGTCCTTTAAACTTTTGTTCCAGGTCAGAGCAGCAGCCTCCATCTCTTCCTGTGACACCGCACGCTCCCCTTCGTCATCCTAAACAAACATCAGGACAAAGACTTCAAATTTGTGTTCGAACGTGTATAGAAGTAGTTGGATGACAGTACATGTCATGTTTTATGTTGTTACTGAAGACTGCTTGAAGACCAAGTTATTGTAAATATGTGCCTAAATACCTCAGCGGGGCTGCTGTTGCATGACTGCGTGCCTTTGCATTGGCTGCTCTGAGGGGCAGGCTGTCTCTGCATGAAGCTCTTCATAGCCTGCAAGCCTTTTCCCTGCAGCACTTTCTGAGCCGCTGACACGCAGCTCTGTGAGGTAGCCACATGGTCAAACCAAACCCTCACAGACTTGTGTTCACCTGACAAAATGAAAATACATCATGTTTAAGAAGAAAGTGGAAACCATGGCAACAAACAACAGACAAGGATTAAACAGGTGTCACCTACGGAGGCAATGTGCACAAGCCTTTAAGCTAGCAGGCTAGAGCCGGTGTTTCTTTCTTTCTTCCATCAGTTTCTTTTTCAAATCTACATATCCCACAATGCTTGCCTGTTGTAAATCTCGTAATGATTTATAATAATATCAGCGATGCTCGACTTTGGCCTTCTTACCTACGGTATATCTTGATACCGACACCTACCACTTCATTACCAAAACAGATACTGTATAGGCAGCAGCTCTTCCCTCAAACTTTATAACACACCCTGTGTAATAAATGAACACATGATGCTTCTTTTACTGCGATGCCACTGCATGCATTTCACAAATAAACACTAAACAAAATAAGACATTTCATTTGCTGTCTCAGTCAACAGAAGCATCATTCAAAATCATATGAGCAATAGTCAACTAAGATAACATGTTCTCCTATTATGAACAAGTAAGACTGGTTATTCTTAATAAATTCACAACTAAGAATCCAATTATATAATGAAGGCAATGATACTATTTGGAAAGCTGCACATTTCTATGTGGCACAAACATCCGGATAAGAACAAAGTACAATTTGTGAAACTGGGCTAATATAAGCAGTGAAATTATAACCGCATAACTAGCACTTTCATTGCAAATTGCATATTAATGGTGAAACTTGGAAGTAATTCCACACTGTGGACCTACTGAGCTACCAAACTTGTTACTGTGTGGAGCACGTCATCACTCGCGCTAAAATCATTATCACCAGAAAAAGCAATAGGAACCAATACATCGGTCAGCCGATATTATCGGACACCCTAGATTATATATTAAACTTGTGTTCGCCTCGCTGACTATCGAAGCTAGTGCTTCCGTGGCCAAACAAACTCAACCAATGCCCTATGGTGCATTCAAGGACCGCCGTGCAAAATCTCAATGCTTGACAAAAAAAATATTATCAGCAAAGCATAAAAACATAAACATGTATAAATTATATGCATGCTGTACATTCTACTTGTATTATTTAGAAATTACTACCAACCTATGGTGAATGACATGGGTTTTATGCAGAAAAAACATTTTCAGAGAAAAAAAAATTAAAAGGGGCATGATAAAAACTATACATGGCAAGTTGCAAGAAAAGCAGGCATACTGTGGAGAAAAACTTACATCCTTGGTGTTTGTAATTACGTAGGAAATAATTAATTTCGTCATACCCAAAGCTAGAGGTGATTCGGATAAAAACGGATGCAGCGCAGCCCACAAAACAACATCAGCAACTGAGACAACATCCTGAAAAAAACAACAAGCAAGACCAATTGCAATGAACGCACACACTATAATATATAAGTACTTACCACAACCATGATGTTTAATGTTATTGTATAACAAACAATATACAGGCATATAGGCTAACAGAAGGATGTTGTTGCCTGTTGTACCCCAGTTAAGTAAGGTGTGGCAGCCTTGTTCAAGTTTTGGTCCAAGTAGCTGAGAGGCACAGTGAGGACTTTGGGGACATCTGATGCTTTTCCCTGAAGCACCGCCATATGAAGGGCCTGTAGCAGAGCAGGCTGCACAAATAAGACAACAGACAATAATTAGAACAAAGGGAAATGACGTTTTAAAATTTCCTGCAAGAATGATCAGTTACTGTACATTGATTTAGATCCCTTCTGGCAACATGCAGACTCATAGTAGGATAATTTGCTTGAGAGAATGTCCAGGAAGTAATAACCCTTTGTATCTTTAAGAGGTTTAGTGTTAGTTACAGACTGGCCGCAAATTATTTTTTTTTTAAATTGGTCTATTGTTTTTATTCCTACCTGAAGATCTGTGGCCTCCCATTCCAGCCACTGATTGCAAAGCTCAGTGCATTCTTGTCCACTCACTTCAAACATGTATCTAGGAAGCAGAAAACAAATACAGACCAGGTGAATGCAAAACTTGTCATGCACAAGTTGCCCGTGGTGGCTCAGAACCGAGTTAGTTTAAAACATCGAACCTCTTTGCACATTTGAGGCAGTGTCACACGAAAAACTCCCAGGGGACAGCAAAAAGCCATTAGCTATAACAAAAAAGAGCCAGCCCCTGTCGGTGGTGGGTCATGTCTGCTTTAAACGCTTACTTGAGCACCTCGAACCGCACTATATTATGCCAAGCTGCTACTGCATTGTGAATAAAACGACACCCCACATGTACTAAGAAATAAATGGGTCAGTTTTTCCTCATCTACTATTGTTCTCCGTTTGAGTAAGATCACTTGATCAAGCATTTTCCAATACTCCCCAATCCAAAATAAGTAATAAAAGCATGTATGATTTGTGCAGATATCGGATCGATATCGGTATCGTACATTGGCCAGGGCAGCAAAAACGGCAGTGTTTTGGGACACGCCTAACTTTAACTGTTATTTACAAAGTGCCCGCATGCTGGGTACTCCAACGACAATATAGTGATGTTAATGTACAATGTGCACATTATCACACACATAAGAAGCACGTGACGCACGCGCACACACACATCTACCACTTAAAAACATGAGATAAAGTCATACTTATGACAAAATATGGGATTCTTGGGGCCGATATTGGTGGGGTGAAAAAATCCAAAATATTGGCCGATCACCGATCTGTCGGCCGATATATGAAATAAAAGCATTGATATACACAGGATATACTGTATACTGCACATAAACTAATTCAGATAATAACCAAAATACAATAACACTATTAAATTAAAATAAAATAATTTTAAAGTAATACATTAGGTGTTAATAAAATGCTTATTCACAAAAACATCTTATCAATTAGTCATATTTAAGAGCTATTGAAAAATTCCATCTGCAGGCACTGAGTATTTGCAAACAGCTCAAAAAGAAATACTGAAGCAAACATTCAAAATTGAAAAAAAAGTTGACTACAAACAAGATAAGCAATAAAACACGCATTACCTTACTAGACTTAATACAAGGGACTAAACTATATTTTATGGAACAATGTAGCTGCTTTCAAAACATGCAATATATAAAATTACAACTAAATACATAATTTGGAACAATTTCAGAATGATTTTAATGAAGACATTAACTTGTGGCTGTTTGAGCCCCTGGAAATCCTGCATGGGTATGAAATGAAATGGAACGCTGTGTAGCTTACATTGATGATGGACATGGGAGTTAACACTAGCATATAACGTCATTTCACTTTAAATTGCAGTACAATAGTCTTATTTTACATAATGTTGGACATGCGGATTAACAGCTGCATCTATCTTTGTTTACCTAACAGAGACGCACGACGTTAAAACTCTGTACAACGCTTGTAAAACTAAAAAAAATAGAATGTTCTCCTTGATGGGCCCTGACAGCGCGTTTCCACATGGACGTTATTCTCATAATTTTGCCGGCCTCGATAAATTAATATGTGCATATATGTGTGTTTTTCCTCGTCTCTTTTTACCACACAGGCTGGCTGACAAGAGTGTTAACTGTGCATCTGTCTGTGCGCATTGGTTCTACAGTGGAATGAACGGAGAGAGGGAACCCTCCTGTCAGCTATTCAGCCTCTTTGTCCCAGTAGATGCAGGCGGGTCTACTAGTGAGTGGATACACAGACAAGAGTGCTAGCAGCAAGTTAGCAAGCAAACGCTAATATGAATGAAGGCACAAAAGTGATGGTTTCTAAGCCGAATGGCACAGCTCCAGCGTGGAAGTGCAACAGAGCCTTCATCCCGAAAGTCAACGCTTACTAAGGCGTTTGGTCGGCAAAGTAAATATAAATGGAACAGCGCAAAATGGTGTGCGATCACAGACAGTGTCGTATGCTGCATTGCAAAAAGAAATGCAACCAATGCGGTTGAAAAGCCAACATTTCGGCAAATGTTACAAATATTTGACAGACAGTACGAATTGCCTCGGAGAACGTATATGTCAATTCCCGAACTGTATAACAGAGTGAAAGAAGACGTGTTGAAGGACATCAGGAACACTGCCCTTTACTCCTCCACCACAAGTATGTGGTCCAGCTCAAGTGTTTTTTTTTTTCTTCTTAACAGAGACAGGGTCTATGATTGTGATTTATGTTGAAGTGCAATTTTTGCTAAAAGTGACTGAGAGTCCATTTTATTTTATTGAGTTTTTTTGTCTTTTTTTTTTTGTTTAATTTATTTAAAAGCTCTTGACATTCCAATTACAATGTTAAATACTCTTGAGAAATTAAAGTTTATTGCTTTTGATACAATGCACTCTCATCATTATGCCATATAATTAAGGAAAAAAATTGTCAATAATATCGATTACCGACAGTAATTTGTAGGACAATTATCGCCCAGTAAAATTTGTTATCGTGACAGGCCCTACTAGTGTTATATTGTTTTACAAGTCACAGCTAATGCAATTTATTCCGTTTGTCTCGTATTCTCTGCAGCAGTTGAGTGACTGAGATAGGAAGAGCTGTGCTTGTGTGTGAGGGGCGGGGCCAGATACTCGAGCAGGGAGCAGCACAGAGACACATACAGGAAGGGAGCGACAGAATCTCTGCACAGCATAAAAGTTAATATATCAGTTACATATTCAATATTGATTAATCGATGATAAGTCATAATCGGCCCACCGATAAATCCGCCGGGCTCTAACACAACCTAAAAAGTTACGTTTACCTGTGCACACACAAAAATATTGAGTTTTGAGACATGGACAATTATGCAAATTAGACAATGACATCCCACTGCCACAGATAAATGGTGGACGTGTGGGGAAAAAACTGCAGACGTACACATTCAAGCTATTCTGGTATACATAAATTCACTAGCTACACAGGAAGAACTAGTGATTACTAACCGGCATATGGCATTGGGGCTGAAAAGATGCTGTCCATTAGAGAGGAGCAGCGCTGGCAAAGATGGACGACTCAGGAATGGCACAGGCTTTTCTAAAAATCAAAGAAATGACAAATATAAAAATGACTTAGTGAGTTTAGACAAAACAAAACAAAAAGCATCCAAGAGAATAGTTGTTAAAATGTATGTACATCTATGGTAGGTGACTGATTACATGTGTAAGGAATAATCCAGTTTCATTTCTAAGCCATAAAACATTTTATGAGTTTTATGAACACAAAGGTCGCTAAACTGAATGTCAATAATGTGATTTTATAGAGGAAGATCAAGACTAAATCAATATATGATACTAACCCAAAGATATGGCAGTATTTTTTCTCTATAAAAATGTATGAAAAAGACCTGTCTTATATTTGCAACAGAGGAGTTATGATGCCAATAAAAGATAATGGTGAGCAATGGAGCAGATATGATATCACCTAGTGATAGAAAACAGAAAATGAAATTTGTCTTGTGTTAGAGGTTGTTTATATTTGCCTGCATAGTTTTTATACGTTTTTCTAGATGAGGGAATATTCAAAATAGTGATCTCACTGTCAATGCATGGGGATATTGCACCACCTTATGGAATGTTTCCAATGAAAACACAAGCCAAATTAAAATTAGTATATTTACATACAATATTTCAGAATAATTCCCACCAATAGAGTTTATTATATATAGGTGGGATGTGTAAATTTGAATTATTCTGATCCAAATCTTACCTTACAACTGCAACCAGTGATTGTTTGCGTGATAAAATAAATACAAATATATTAAAATAAATTACAAATAAATAAATATAACAATGAGCCGGTCTTTTAAACGGCTCTTTGAAAGGCACGGTTCCCTTCAAAGAGTCACACATCTCATCTGTAGTAAGTTTAGTTTATATCATAAATATAAATCCATCACAAATGCACATTTCAGATTAATATGCAGTTCAATAAATGACTTGTGTCACGAGATGCATGTCAGAGTTTACTTGATTGATACGGACAGACAGCTAGCTTACTGCTAAATAGCCTACATTTTCACGAAAAACGCAACGAGTCATAGCCACATATTTTTACAAACCAGCATTACTGTTAGTTAAGTTAGACACCATTGTTATTTGTTAATTACAACAAACTAAATGCGCTGTCTTACCTTCATGGCTGACAACCTGGACGTCACACCGCACTCCAGCTGTTTCCAAGGCAGCTAACACTTTAAGGCAGTGCGGGTTGCCTTCGCTAACAAAGAGCTTCATCATGGCTGGTTGCTGTCTACTATCCCACACCTGGTTGCGGAGATGTCTACTTATAAACAGGAGTGGCAGATCAGACAACTTTTGCCGGTAAGTGCAGTCCACGCACGCTGATGCAAGCGAAAGCGCGTCAATTTACTAATGGCGGAACTGTAGTTTTTAGAACAACGTGTGTAGATTACCGAGCCACCTAAAAAGACTACATTACCCACAAAACATAGCGTACCGTCAAGACTCAATAGGTGAGCTTGGTGTAAAATTCAACCCATCGCCACTGGGCGGTGTTTCTTCATCTTGCCTATGCAAGATACTGGCGTCACCGCACCGCCCTGTCCCGGTATCTGATTGGTTTGATGTAAAAATCATATCGCACAAGTGTAGCCAATCTTCAAGCGCTCAACTCATGCAGCGCAAGCTATTTTTTTATCCGCTTAAAGACCTCGGGGAGGAGGCAACAACATGCAATAAACCTGGCAACTTAGTGCTCACATTCGGCAAAATTGTTCTTCATATTCATCATCAAAATCAAGGATTATGATGAGAAATGAGAATGACAAAAGCGCAGCAAACTAACCGAGAAGCAACTCGTGCTCTTCTATAAAAACAATACCTCTCTGCAAGGTGAGTGCTGATCATGATGATGTTCTAATGCAAACAAATTGAATACTTCGTCAATCTGCTACCATCTCATATAAATTTGCTTTTTGCTTTCAATTTGTGCAGTGCGGTCCAAACTGATGTTGCAAATTGTGTTTCTGTACAGTGTCTTTTTAACTAGTAGAGGCAGTACAATATTGCATATATGTTAGATTTATGCTAATGAAATTATCAAACTGTTGTAATAACAAATTGTATCTGCATCCTTAATGTCACTTGCCATCACCACTGACGCCAAGTTATAAATAACCTTTTCTGTGTTTGATGATGCTTTTTATAGCTGGGATTCCTGTTCAGATACATTGCATTCTTTTAAAAGTTGATTTGAGCCCTTTGTGCATTGCAAAAATATCAATATGCAATCATCTTCCATGAGCCTGTAGGCCAACTACTGCCACTATTGAACCACACATGGGTGCAAATACAAAATCAACAATGCTAGTTTTTCCACATGAAAGTGTCAACACATTGTGGTCAACACTTGAACCTGCAACCACTTCCTGTGGAAAAACTGTAACTTTACTACACAGTACTTTTGTTGTAAAGTTTATTGTCCTTGTATTCGATGCTAGCATCATGCCCCAATTGCAGTCATCCTCACTTCCGTTTCCTTAAATGTCTCACAGAAGAATGAATAGTCCTGACACTTGACATGACAGCTCTCTTTTTCATGAGAAATGCTTGCTTCCTGCAGCATTGTACACGGCGGGTTAACCACAGGGTCTTTGACAAAAACATGCTGACTGACGCACTGCATTTGTATTTGTTTCGTAACCGCTCTTAAGTCCATGCAAAGCAGGAAATTTGTTCTCCTTTTTGCCAGCCTGTGACGACACAGGCTTGAAAAAGATTATTTTCCGGTTGCAACCCTGCTGATTAAAAGTGCTCCTGCACCATGTGCTGTATTAGCAGGAGGAAGCCTGCAAGTTTATCCTGTAATTACTGCTGGGACTCCACAGAGGTTTTCACATCGTTCTGTGTCACCAGTCAGATTACTGTGCAGCTCTGGGGATATTTGCCCAATATAGGGAATTGCTCTGTGGCCTCGCAGTGGAGCTTGCATGCTATCAGCTGTGCAGCACGTCACAAAGTGGAAGTGTCTGTCTTCTCAAATATTGTCACTACCAGCCACCACACACTGTTCGAAAGCATCCTAGTCCTTTTAATAACTTGAATAAAACCATTTGAACACCTTCTTGTTGCAAAATAAGTATGAGAATCACAAACTACAAGCATAATAAAAAACATACAGTCAAATAATACCCTCTACCCAGCATGCAACAGGGTAGAGCCTCCAAGAACAACCTGCAATACGCCATCTACTGTGTGGAAGCGGATTGCCATTACACACAATATAAAGGCCTCACATTCACATCTGTGCTCTTTTAATAATCCCTTTTAATCCTGCGTGTACTATTAGCATTTATAGAATGACTTGCACCCACTGTAATGCGTACTAAAGCAGTATTCTAGCATGTTTGAACCAATCAAAGTATACATAAGACAACTTGACTTATTGTGAACAAGAACAACCAGCAAATTATGCAACTGGGCCTTTTGTATATTGCACCCCTAATTTTTAAAGCTACAATATCAACATAACATTCTGTCTTTTTCCCTAATATTTACATGTGACATTTACATGACTTTTCCTGTAAAAACAAGACAGAAAGAGGTCATACAATTCTAGATGTGACTAACATTTTCAGGAGAAATGCTCCTCTAAAGTTGCACAAAACTTTGTCTGAGAAGTTAGAACGTCGCCTGTTCGGTTTGGCCAATGCCAGAAATACTAGATCTCATCTGCAGGGGCGAGACAGTCCGTGTAGCACAGGTAAACTAGCAGGTAAAAAAACTGACGAACCAAAAAAGCTGCTGAAAAGGTAGCAGAGAAAAAAAGACTAACAAAGGGCGCTGCTGTGAACCAAGCAGGAACAGAATGCTAACAATAGCAAAAAAAACACTGCAGGAGGTAGCCTGGCACGGAAACGACAGGTTGTCAAAAAATCAGGGAAATAGACCAGAAGGTAGCAAAACACATAGAAACTACAATGCTTAAGTAGGCTAGACAATAATTGCAATCAGGTATGTCAGATGGCTCCTCCCAAGCGGCTCAGCAGTGTGCTGCGACAGACAGCAGATAGGCGGCAGCAGAGAGCACACAGATCCTGACAGTCGCCATCATGGGAAACTTCACCATACTTTCTAAAACCTAAGCTCAGAGGATTAAATCTTTTTTTCTTTTATTTTCTTTTACTTTCTTTTTCTTTCTTCAAAATTCTAAGACATTAGATGACAATTAGCATCCCTGAATAATAATAATACCCGATGACACAATGTCGCAGCGAGATCAACCACCACCACCTTCCTGTTGTCAGTCAGAATCACATCTTCAATGAAGGGAAAAGTAACGGTAAATGTTCATTTACCATTCATCACTTATATGTATTTATATGCATATATATTTTAAATAGTTATCTGCATGTAAAACTGTAATTGTAAAACTATAAAAATGTGTTTTGTGTTTGCATTTTTGGTTTTCTGGAACAGATTAATTGGATTTAAATGATTTCTTATGAGGAAAAGTTGATTCGGTTAACGTCCGTTTCAGTGATAGTCAATAGTCAAAAGTCAATATTTTGGTTACAGACAAATTAATGACGCTAACTAAGGTTCCACTGTACTTTAAAGTAGTCGTGTGCAGCTTGTATAACACTGTAGATTTACTATTCACTGAAAATTAGTCAATGCACAGCCTTTATTGACTAAATATGGCAACAAAAGTCCAAATTGTGTGAATATTTAGCGAGCGCACCATTGTATATAGCGCTGCCTTAATCCTCTTGGGCATGGATTTGACCAGAGCTGCCCTCAAAATGGGCAATATAAACAATATATGGTGGAAACAATTAGCGATTTACAATAGATTTACGATAGAAATTTTGATTCTATCACCCCATCGCGATAATGCATGTTGATGATGCAAACTGCAAAACTGAGAGCGACAAGCTGCAAATAACCAATAATGTATTATGTGCGGAGTCGTTCTTATAAGTTACAAATCCTCCCCTTCATGGCATTAAATAAACTGCATTTCTTACCAGTATCATTATCACTGGAGGACAAGGAATCGCTACGTACGATTTTTTGGCCATGCGATTTTTGGCATTCGCCGAATCAGTGTTTTTTTGTTGTTGTTGTTTTGTTATTGTTCGTGAAGAAAGTAGTTGTGGAGACCATGAATGTGTACAATCTCGACACACACGGAGGATGTACACAATATCTGAACGTGCGTTGGCCACACTAATTACGTATGAGGGCTGCACGTGTGGCGCACAACACACATAACAGTCCAAAAGAGCAACGTGCGAAAAAATTGACATTTTGCCCAAACCTGACACCAGCAAAACATACGAAAGACACATGTTGGTCTTTTGGACCAACATACGTGCATACGTTTGCATACGTTTGTCTTGCAACCTGAAAAAAAACGTAAACGCCAGTAGAGTTTGTTTTTACATGACAAAGAACGTGTGTGGCCGATCTGTGGCCAGTCTAGAAAAGCAGCACGTCACACGCGCGCCCTCCGTGCGTTTCTTGCGTTTTTTTTGCACACAGACCGGCCGTGGGGGCCCATATGACCAGTTGTGACCTAGGCTTACGCTAAAACTGATTAGCCATGCTAACCGCTGAGCCAGCTTGAATGTACTGTAAAGTAGCGAAAACAAAAGAATAAGTGCTTAGTACACTTTAATACAAATCTAGCTAGAACCACTTTACAGCGGCGAGTAACAGGAAATTAGCAAGTAGAAGTAGAATACAACAACAACTCCATAGGCTAACTACATTGGGTTGACCATATTTTGATTACCGAAAACCAGGGCACTCGAATTATACCTAAAATGTACTTAAAAATGCCAAGTTCTAATTTCAATACATTTAAAGTATGCCTCCTCCGTATGGCTAGAAATTCACTCAGAGGTTACTCAACATTCTTTATTACGGCTAAAATGATATATTTTTGATACGTTTCAATGGTGCAAAAATAAAATCGCTGGAATGACAAAATCACAAAAAATATGAAAGCGCAATAATCTTGCTACCCACTTGTGTTGTCATCTATTTAGACAATAACTGACTCATTTTCAGTGGATAGTAAATCTAGACTGCTATACAAGCAGTACACTGACTACTTTAAACTATAGCCAAGTTTACTTTGTACTGTATTGTCCCTTGAGAGGATATAGTGTAATAAAAATGGTTGGAAGCTAACACAGCTACACACAGTACATACCATCTTGAAAGGCCCTAACCCCTCATTGTTAGACGGCCATGTTCCTTTATGGAACTACTCTGCGAAAGCATCAAAGTTATGTCTGTGTATGCTGTGGGAGGTTGAGCTGCTATCGTGCTCACTTGGGCATTGCAGTGCTGCTATATACAAGTATATGTGTATCTATATATATATATACATATATATATATATATATATATATGGCGAGAGAGAGAGAGAGAGAGAGAGAGAGAGAGAGAGAGAGAGAGAGAGAGAGAGAGAGAGAGAGAGAAAAGTGGACTCTTTGACTGTCTGATTGCTTTTGACAGCTCACTCTCTTCCCCGTCAGATCAATGGCGCTCAGCACTCTTCATTAGAAACATCAATGCAGGCCACATCCCCCAAAGGCACAGCAAGGCCTCCCTTGCTCCGGCAAAGACTATTTTTGCATCCTTTGACAAGAAGCGCATTATTGACTTTTTAATTTGCTGCAATACCGTACATTTAAGTACCAGAGAGGAGCGAAAATGGACCTTCAGATCCGTTAAGCATGACTATTTATGCTGCACTGGTCGACATGAATTATTCCAACACATCAGCAATGCAGCCAAAGTGCTGTATTAAACCTTAAAATTACATCAAGCGTGGACCGTGAAGGACAAAATCTGAAACAAACCATACAATCCTGATTACATGCCAACATTGGCACACTGTTGCATCACTAAGTTGTGCTTCTTGACATTTTTTTTTTATTTAGCGCCAACATTTTTGCTATAAAACTTGTGTGTTTCAAATTCATGATATTCTTCTTCTAATATGATGAAGAAGGTGAGCACTTGGACTAAATTCGATTAGTTTTTCATGTTTTTAGTGGGATGGTTGAATGTTCTGAACTCCTGTTTCAGTATCGAGCAGAATAATGCGCTTGTGCAAAGTGTTCTTTGTGGGTATAGTGTCATTTTTTTCATTACGGTATGCATTTGTTGCATCAGGTAACCGCTGCACACAAAAGGGTGAAAATGTGTTAAAACATGCGCCCCTTCTGTGTTGCCTGTGCTGACAAATACACCATGGGTACAAATACAAATACACCTATGTTTGACCCCATAAACCAGACTGACTTGAGGTTTCTCACATGTAAACACCCGCAGTAACTTTGGGGTGTTTAGCTGAATTCTCACAAAATTTGGTGCATACCTTCAGGGGACAGATGCGCATGTGTGTAAAATTTAAGCAAGACTGGTTGGAAAACACGGCTGCCATCAAGCAAAACATCTTTGCAGGGACACCAGCTTGACTTAGCAACTAATTGTCCATTAATCATTGAGCATCTAATGATCATTAAAGTTTGAGGATATCTGTATTACATGTATGCTAGCAGGTCATCCACCAGTGGTCGACCAGATCTCTGGTCTCTGTCGAGAACCTGCGCAAGATCTCTGGTCAGGTTTTGGGGGCTGGGCTCCTGGCTGAAGCTTACGGCTTGTGTGCCTGGAGAGCGGCAAGGCGTACGGGCGTTTTAAGTGGCCAAAATGTGTGCCTGTTGGAGGGGAGGGCACTGATGTAATAATAAATTTTTTTTTCTAATATTCTTGCGATCGACTGGCAAAATCCCACAGATCGACCAGTAGCTCGCAATCAACAAGTTGGTGACCCCCGCTTTAGACAGTGTACTAGTTGAGACTGAATCAGCAGCGCTTCTGCTGGTTGTAGTCAAGTAGTGCACTCCATTTTCCTGCAATCGCTTCAAAATGCATTGAATCAACAATAGATTAGGCAAAAGTGTTACCACAGAGACTGCAGTCTATGACATTATCATCTAATTTGCATGACTGGCCAGGACGCATGTGCATGTCATTTTTATGAATGCTGCGGGAAACAAAGTGAGCAAAAAACAAAGCAAAACAAATATTTTTACAGTTGCAAATGAATGTTCTTCTGTTGCTTATTTTTATTATTATTATTTTTTTGTCATAAGCAAGACGGAGCCCACTGATTGTGCTTTTAGGTGGAGGCTGCTCATTGAGAAGAGCAACACTCACGTTTATGTTAGTCTCCAAAAGTGTCTAGTAAGTGGTTAGATTTGTCGCTACTAGGCAGGGGCCTGTTACCGCTTTCAAGGAATACCACGGAATGAAAAAGTCACGGCTTCAAAACCACTAAAATTGTGCATCATACCGTTTCTACGATATGAAAGACAGTGGAGGTCCCGCGCAGTCACTACTACTACTTTGTGTTGTATGACATGGTTTGAAAATGACTGTTTTGACTTTACTTTTTTCTCTTTTCAACAAAGATATTTCAAAGTAACACATTTATCATACCGTCACAATCTCATACCAGCCCATGCCTTGTCGCTAGTCTAGAATCCAGAGGGCTCTGAATACTTGTTAAATATAGTGACAGTGTCGATAAGCCAGCAACACTGACTGATCCCTCCTGCTACGTCTTATTCTTTGGCAGTGTATGAAGTGTATTAAAAGCAGAGCAGGGCTTCAGACTGTGACTAAATTGTGGCTTCAGACTATGACTAAATGGTTGCATTTTGTGACTAAAATGTGAGACATCGCAATTTTTCATCTACTCGCGCATGTGCGACCAGATAAAAGTACGCCTGTTGATAAGGGAAGCACTTAGTCCCTTATTAAAACGATAGTTCGCATTTTTTGTCATAAAGTTGTATGACAGCCCCATCAGCCGTGTACTACATCAACAGTGACTTACCCCCCACCCCACTTGGTCCGCTTCTGGTTGGACTTCCGTGACGAGGAACATGGTTCCGCTTACTTCCCGCGTCATTTGAGTTTGTTGTTTGGCTTCTCAAAACAGCATGCATTCAAAAGAGTGAAACATTTGCATCATAAAAATGCCTTCTCGAAAATATCAGGCCTCACAAATCGCTCGGCGTTACATTTGTCTCCCAGTGTATCCCTGTGCGCTGTTGCCTCTCCATTTTGATGTATCTGATGAAGACGCATCTTCTCGTCATGTCTCACAGTCTGGCGATCTGGGTTCAAACCTCCACTGGAACATTTCTGTGTGGAGGTACTCTTCTTCTTAAAATGTTCCAGGTTAGTCTGGAAGGATAAACTGTTCTGTTCTGCTCTCTGATGTCCTTGTAGCAGTGCACGGAATCCATGACCCCTCTAGAATTCATTAGCATTCAATATCATTATCTTTAAAGATGGTCGTCACAGTCAAGTGGTTGAGTGACCAATATTGGTCGGCGTGTCTCCTCTCTCTGAGCTTTTTATGATGTTCATTTTCATTTCCATGATGATGGCTTTCCTTTTATTTGGCACACTGCCGCTTGGGAGACATAATGAAGTTAACTAATAAGCAATGTTATTGTTCCAGCAAGCACGTGGTGTGTATTCCTTCGCCGGTGCACACTGTAACTAGTTTTCCAGCAAGTCTCGTGCTATAGACCAAAATTATGTTTTGATTAGTTTATGGGAGTGGGTTTGTAACGTGGAACGTCATAAATCAAGGACCACCTGTACGAGTCCTGTGATTTCCTAGCGAGCAGTCAACCTCTCGCCCAAAGTCAGCTGGGACAGTCTCCAGCTCACCCGTGACCCCAGTGAGGACAAGCAGTATAGAAAATAGATGGATGGAATGATTATTTAACCTACACGCTGGTGGTGCCTCCCCAGATAAAACTTCTTTGGTCTGATGGGCAAACGCCAGACTGTCTGGTTGTTGTTCCCGCGCAGGAAGCGGCAACTCTCTAAAGAAGTTTGCCACGCACGGGGCCCCCCAGGCCTCGTCGTAAACACCAGCGCGTTGCGTCAGTTTGATGCTCGCAAAGGCTGGAAATGATGGCACGCACATGTGAAGTGTTGTTGTGTGTGCAGTGAAGCACAAAGAGCACACATGTTGTTGTCGTCGAGCCAATGGCTGCTGTTTGTGTCATCATCTGGCCTCTCATTGGCTAACCACCTGCAGCTGCTATTAAAGAAGCCAGCCCACCTGTTAAGTCTCACACACGCACACACACACGCACACACACACAAACACTAGAGTTTTACATACATATTCACACACAGACAGCGAGCCGTCACAGAGGGAAGCGCAGTGTGTGTTTGAGCATGTCTCTGTGGTGTGGTCATCAATAATGCATGGCTATGGGAGGATGAAAGGCTGTTTTGGCTCCGGGCGTGTGTCTCTTATGGAGGAGAGAGACATCACGGCTTGTAAGTGTACCATCCATGCACAAAGCGAAAGCGGGGGGCGCTGGCTTTTTAAAGAACGCGCACGGGTTATATAAATAACATTGACTTTTTGGCACGTTCATACTACATCAAGTTATTGAGCTCTCATCGCCAGGAGGAAGAAGCGGATCCGCCTGTTTAATTTGGACCCTGTGATCATTCGGTGTGTTGCGTTTAAGTGAGATCCAAACCTGTGCTGTGCTCATTCATAGGGAACAGTACAAAGCACTAGATTTTTCGTTAATTGTATGTTTTTACACGAGCATCTCTGCGCCCACAGTGATGTGACAGTGACTCCTGTGCTGAAATTGATATATTTTGCAGTGAAAACATCCGTCATTTTAATTGGATTGAAGTTTTAGAGTTATTGTATATTGGTTATTTCAGCTGATATATGCATGGTAACTACTCTACTATCTGACGTTCTATTGTTATAACTGTTATATGACTAGAAATGACAAACATGAATTACTGATTTGGAGGACATGAGAAAGTGGAAAGGAAAATGCCGTTTTCTTTGTATATAATAAGTACACAGTGGATACCTGTCACATTCCAAGACCAACCAACAAATGGCAAAAAACAACAAAGCAACTGATAGGATGTCAAGGGACAATTTGCTCCTGGCTCAAAAATAGATGAGAGACAAGACAGGCTGTTTGAGAATAATCAGAGGTACATTTTAACAAAATTGCATGCAGGGAGACAAATCATTACAACCTGAACAGACGGCTTCTAGGGAAAATGTTTGACTGTTCATGCTGAAATGTTAATATAGGAAACCACATATGCGAGGGGAGGGGTGATATCCTCCTCCTGTGAGGAACAGAGTCGATGAAGGGCAGACTCGCATGCTTAGACACCCAAGGCTATTTGAATCAGGTAATAAGCATGTGGAGGACTTGTTTCGGAGACAAGAGGCCTCTAGCCTTGAGTAGATGATCATAGCAAGTGCGATTAATTAACATTCATTCTTTCTTGGCAGAAACACATTTGTATGTTGGTGCATAATTATAACTAACTAATATTAATAAAATCAAATGGAATGATGGACACAAAACATTTTATAAGTGCATTAACAAACCATTTTTCTTGACACAGGCCCATAAAAATGTTGATTTTTGACACATCTCGCTCATCCCCCTCCAAACCCTCCTGTTAGGTGGACTTTGACATTCTCCTCCAATTTTGGCTCAATCAGATGAGATTTGGCTCCAGAACTCCCACCCCCTCTTCAACTGACATTGTTCACATGTGACCCAACCCAGGTTTAAGCCCTAAATATGGCTCACACACATTTTTCTGATGCAAATGTATTACTCTTTTGAACACATATTGCTTTGAGAAGCCAAACTCTTTACTGAAATGACCCAGCAACTAAGCAGAACTACGTTCGTTGTCATGGAAATCCGACCAGAACTGGGCGGGGAGAGGTGGTAGGTAACTGTTGATATAGTCCACTGCTGATGGGGAAGTCTTTGCGTTATTATTGGGTGTTGGTGTCAACATTTCAGCTTTTTCTCATTGTGCCTTTATTTTGTTTCTGTAGTGATGAAATGACAAAATAGCCACGGTCCGCAGATAGCCCCTGGGCCGCACTTTGGGCACCGCTACTTCAGTGGATCTTCGTCGAGGTCTGGCTTGTGGCGCCGGCTCTATGAGCAAACTACAAATCTATTTGGCTTGTTGGCTCAGTGTCATGGGCGAGTGAAGCGATGATGGTTGAGGGCAGAGGGACTACGTTACAACAGTCAGTCCTAAAGAGCAGCGTTTTTTGGAGGTGCACATCTATGGAGTGTGTGAGGTAGCAATGGCTGATGTTGAGCCACAATATGCTATCATCACTATTGCATGAGCAGGCACATCGCTGTGCCCTGACTCTCTCCCTCTCCTTAGCGCTCAACCTGTGAGCGTGAGGCCAGCCGATACCTCCGGTCGGATTTTGGGGACTGGGCTCCTGGCTGGAGCTTGCGGGTTGCGTGCCTGCAGAGCGGCAAGGCGTACCTTCCAAAAGTCTGTGTTCTTAATGTATTTTTTAATCACAAAATGTCCTTCTTAGCATCCTATTAGCTTGCTAATACGTGGAAACAGGGAGCGGAAGTCAGCTCCGTCGCCTGTCTATGATGTCAACTGTCTTTTTTTTTTTTTACATTAGTTATTTCTTGAACTCAAAAATGTTTTTCACCTTCTTTATCAAAATCTTTATCAAAAACTCGCAACTTTTTTTGGCTCCATTTTGCGTTAATTTGAAGCCATGATCAAAAAATAAGCAGAGACCTAATTTTTTGGGAAAAATTGATTTGGTTAACGTCCCTTTCAGTTAGAGTCTGACCTTCTGGAAAGGAATAATGATACTAACCAAGATTCCACTGTATTGTGTGCAAATTTGCAAGGGCGTGAATGCTGAACCGTGAATATGCAAATAACCACTGTATTGCACAATACAGCAGCAACAGAACCAATGCTGTAATAATGGTAAGGAGCAAAGTATTCAGCCAGCATTAATATTGCTGATGAGTTTATTGTACATAGTATGGCAAGTGTAACAGACATCAGTACCGACCGCTCAATAGTGCAGCCAATATTTTAAAGTGCAAAGTCTATGGGAACAATCACATCATCAGTGAAGGTAAACGTAACCATAAATGTCCATCCCTTTCGTTTTATAATTGCTTTATGAATGTAAAACTATAAAAATGTGTTTTGTATTAACATTGTTGAGAGTCAACCGCCGATTATATAATTAACGGGTGACGTAACGTAGTTAACTTCCGGTTCCGGATACCATTTTTTTTAGTAAGCTAATAGGATGCTAACAAGGAAGGACGTTTTGTGATTTAAAAAAAAAAAAAATGCATTAATAACGCGACAAGACACGTTTGATATTGTAGGACAAGCGCGCAAACCGAGGCAAACTTGTGCCATACATTTTCAACGTTAAACACGCTAACCAGGACGGGCGCAAAATGAGGTTTCACTGTACTTCAAATGCAGCTACTGCCATCTTGTGGAATTGTGGAGAATTGAAACATGGGGTTTCCTTTGGAGCGATTTCAGAATCACTCCAGTTTTCCAGCCAAACTGTGCTTATGGATGTGTGTGCGTGTGTGTGTGTGTGTGTGTGTGTGCGCGCGCGTCAAGAGTGTAAGAACACGTGGATGCCTTTTGAAGTTCCTCATTCACTCGTACATTCTCTCGCCCATGTCTCCTCTGGCCTTTGAAGACGCCGATCATTTGAAGCCGCCCTCTTTGCACTTCAAACGTATAGCGTGACAACGACACAATTTCACACTTATAGCAGAGCATCAGGCAGGCTGTGGTCCTGTCTAACACCACCAATAGTAGCCAATAATCACACGATGTCCTCTGCCGAGTTACATGACAACATGTAATCATGTGCTGATCAATAACTCGCTAAGCATGACCTGCTGATTGCTCAGGTTTACTTTGGTTGCCTCTAACTATCTTTCTCTGTGTTCCACTATTATAGAGTTGACTTGCATGGGTGCATAAAGGTCCCATATTTTCAGTGTATTGGAAGTGCGTTGTCCAAAATGTAGCCTTGATTTCAGAATTCCAACAGTTTTAAAGTGCTTTGACTAAGCCTTACTGGGAACACGTCATTGTGTGTGTGTGTGTGTGTGTAGCTTTAATGCTGATGAGCTGTGTTTGTCTCCAAGAAGCGCTATTGTGTACTTTACTCGCTTTTTACATATGCACTGCTACTGTGCACTTGTCCACTGTAATATATGCCATATATCACATACAACAAAGTACCATTAAGGAGTGAGACAGGAGGACACAGATTTGAGCAGCACTAGCTTAACTGTGTGAACTAAAGTGCTAACTGTCGCGAAATGGCGTGAGCCGTTTGCAGGAACCCAAGATGCAGAGAGATGGTGAGAACAAAAATATTTATTACAACAAAAAGTGTCCTCAGCGAGGAAAAGTACAACCAGGGAAGAATCTACACACTACCAAAAAACACAACAAAAAAAACACTACTTAAAAACTAGTAGGCAAAACTAAGACAAAAAGACAAGGAACACAAAACCTGGCTGGCAAAACTAGCGTTAGCTGAACAAAAAACACTGCAGGAAAACTAGCAGGACAAGAATCACTAAAAGCGGATGCGAGGAAATAGCGAAACACGGGACCGGACAGAGCGGAGGTCGTGAGAAGCAGGAAAGTACAATCTGGCAGTGAGTCTCTCTTTCCAGAAGACCAGAAGGAGAATTGGATGCAGGTGTGTGCAGGTAGCTCCACCTTCTGCAGGCCAGCAGTGTACTGCAAGGATAAGGCAGACAGGCGGCAGCAGAGTGACAACACAGAACGTAACACTAACATTACAATTTTTTAACATCATGTTAGGTTAGCATATTCAATATGCATCACATACCACAATTCAAAATTCCACAAGTCCAAAAGGAGTAGAAAGAAGCAGAGCGTATTGAATCTTACCCCCTCCTTGTTTCACATCAAATCGCTAATACATTTCACAATAATACAGTTCGTCTCGCATCAATTGCTGATACATTTGTTCATTTCCCATTCACCCTGTTCCCTTTGCCAGTTCTGAAGTACACAAGAAATGGTAAAGCAATATTACAATATTACAATGTGTTACAATGAAGATGAGGTTTGTAAATCTGTGTGGACAAACTGCTGTCAATTGCATAAAGTGCAGTTGTCATGTGGCTTAGCATAGTATTTCTCTGTGGTTAGCATAGTATGTCTCTATGGGTCAAGATTCTTCTTCCTTATACTTTGTAAACATCAACTGCTGGTACTGTTTTTTGAAATGGGTCATTTCAGTGCATTGTTGGAGTTCTTTACTTAATCCGTTCCATGATTTGATTGCACGTGCTGAAGGTTTTTAGCGTTGTGCAGGCGTAAAGGTGTTTTAAATAAAATTTTTTGCTAAGGTCATAACACAATATTGTCGTAATTGTGTTGTGTTTTGGGTAGCAGGTTAGTTTTTGCTTTATGCCCAATTTTAGCTGTTTGAAAGTTTACCAGGTCAAGCTGAAGTGTTGGGCGTAGACACAGGGCGGGCTTTTTTAGCTAGGTGTAGGTCAGTGGTGGTATAATGTCCGTGAGGAAGGAGGTTTTTCATTCATGACGTCATAAAAACCCGGAACTTGAAAAGCGAGTGTTTGAGCGCCTCTCCTATCAAAAGTGGCAATTGACAATTGAGCGAGATGATAGGTTTTTCTCACATTTGGTGTTCAGAAACAAACTCCAGGGTCACATACAGTATTACTCTTAAAAAGACCCTTTTGCTTAACACGGTCAGTTTAACAGCTTGCTGATGCATTTTTTGTCACTTTTTATGTTAGCTGGCTAAAACGAGGTTCAACTGGGGCTCACCGAATGGAAGCAGATTCGCTCGACTGTACGTGCATTGCAAACTAGAGAAGCACTCCAACTAGAGCGCAGACTTCCGCCAAGTGCGATAGTTCCCCCCCATATTGCGAATCACACCAAAATAATACTCCTACATTTTTTTGGATCAGTCTTTGATATTTTGTAGATCCTGTTGGGACCTTGTCCAGTGCTCTGATCATTTTTTGAGGAGCTTTATGCACAAATGCCAAAAATGGTCCTATCTCGCAGTGTTTAAGAATCATTCCTGGATCCAGACGGGGATCAGATCACCCCCAAGATTTAATCAGTTCTCTCATTTCCGACAATTCCTGAAAATTTCATCCAAATTTAATCAGAACTTTTCAAGTTATTGTGAACACAAACAGACAAATCAGATAAACGCCGGCAAAACATAACATCTGTGCTGCACTTTGTGCTGCGCTTGCCGGAGGTTAAAAAAAAATGCAAACTGTTTTCACGCAAGAGGCGACCACTTGCTTGTGTCCATCTGTGTGGTGCTGCAGCTTCTCCATAAGAGCCCCCCACAATCTTCCGTCTCCTCCTCCAAGACCATGGTGAGTTGTTGTTCATCTCCCATGAACATGCATGAACAATTTCTGCACTCTCCCTTTCTCCAGCGTCACTTGCATGTTCACGCAATATGTGTGGCAGTAGCGACCGAGTCATTCAAACTTTTTGCATTTTTGTTTCTTTTACTTTTTATTTTTGCACCCTTTTTCCATTTTGTTTTGATGCACTCACGCCTCTGGCACAAGCCCTCGTTGCCTCTGACACAGTGCCCATGTCTGTGCTGCCATATGGACTTTTTGGTATGTTTGGGTGTGCGACGTCGTGTCAACCCCCTCCTCGGCCATCTCATCCTCCTTCATCGCAACATTTTCTGTGTTTACATTTAAAATGACAGATGCTAAAGTCAGATTTTTTTAATGCATTTGTAAATGTCTGTGTACAGTAGATCCCTGCTATTCGTCAGGGATGCATTCCTAAACCACCCCTGAAGTAATTGAGACGGCCATAAAAATGTCTATTTTGACACACTGACACAAACCAACAGGAGGTCATCAAACCAAACGCCTCTGTCACTGACTGTGCAACAAAAAAATAACACAAGTAACACATATGGAACACACAATGTAACTGCACCACACAGATGCGAGTATCAAAATAAACCCTTACACACTAATACACATGCAAAACAATACAGTTGTCTCTTGCCACTTTGTGGTTCCAATTTCGTCGCTTCACTCTATTACGTTTTTTCAAAAATATATTGATCAATAAATCGTGCTGTTTTGTGGTTGAATACGTAGTATTAGTATAAAAAAATAGACATGTATTTAAGCATATTTTACAGTTTTTTTTCCTAAATGAAGCAGTTTCAAGCATAAAAATGGCTAAATGAAGTCTAGTAGACATGCAGAAGAAACATTCAAAGACACTGTGATCATATGTGGTATTTTAAACCGGTCACAAGGTGTCAGTAATGTTGCTGGAATGTTTGGTGAGACACACAAGCACCAAACTTGATCGCCGGCACAATTGGCTTTTATTACACGTTTGAATGATCTCCCAACAGGCACAACAATTCCTTACGCGGGCTACTGTTGCTGCCGAAACCCACGCCGAGGCGAGTTAGTGTTTGTTATGGGATTCTCCCTATGACAGCATTTCATTCACATTATGTAATTTCCCACAAGATTCCGCTTTTAACAGTAAATTACATTTTTATTGGCCAATTCCGCAATTCCATCCACGATTCCGTTAACGTGGAGATCACAGGGCTCTATACGCGTGGAGATCACAGGGCTCTATACGCTGTTGCCCTTAAACTGCAGTGCTTTATTATTATCACCTTTCCATTGATTTAGTTTTTAATTCAACTGCTACAAATGCATTTTTAAGTAACATTGTAACATTCGTAAGTCATACGAGTGTAAAAATAAGTTAACTACTTTTATATTTAAAATATAAAAATGCCCTCTCGACAAATGATGAAAGCATATGTAATTTATCCCTTCTTAACATTCCGAGTTGATACGCTACTTGTTTAGGAATAAGTCTAGCACAAAAGTCAAAGAAAAACTGTTTAATTCGCTGGTCTCCTGACGCTAGGTGTGAGATTTGTTGGCGATTACATTATTAAGTCTTATCCGACTTGTCATTGGCTAGCAGTGTAAGCTGCTGTTGTTTTGGTGCCAAATTACAAACAATGGGTCCAAAGATGTGATAAAACCCTCCTGTTGGGACCTGTAGTTGTGCATGAACCAGTTCTTTTCTTTAATATGCACCTATTTTGGAACAGTAAAGACACCAGTAGGTTAAACATTGCCTAACAACAGAAGCACTTCCTGTTTGTGCCATGAGACTACATTCCATCAATGGATATTACGATGATTTGATGCTATGCGAATGCTGAGTCGCAAATATGCAAACATCCACTGTATTGTACAATACAGCAGCAACAGAACCAATGTTGTAATAATGGTAAGGAGCAAAGTGCTCAGCCAGCGTTAATATCGCTGATGAGTTCATCGTAAACAACAGTACAGCAAGTCTAACAGACATGAGCTTGAGATTCATGCTGTGCTTTAATAAAAGTGTGATTGTCAAGGTTGAGCTAAGGAAGCCTGCCCTCTTTCCATCCAAGCTTCAGCTCGCTCACACTGTCTAATTTAATGATTTCTCCCCAGCTTGTCTTAACTACTTTTGTTTTTACTCCATCCAACATCACTACACTGTGTCATCGCTAATGACGTGCGTTTCCCTGGTGAATCTTTGGGATTTCTCTCGCCTCAGCCCACATTGAGCGCTCGTCACGTCCTCTTCTCGCAGCAATGGGCTCCGGGAAGCTGCAGTCCTGTTGCTAGGTGCCTGAGGACGTTGGCCTTGTCACTCTGTGCTTGTGTTGTGTGTGCAGTGGTGGGAGCGTGCATGCACGGCTCAATCAAAAGTTTGACTTGTCTTATGTAAGCAGGTCTTGGCAAGGGGATGCTGGCTGAGGTGGAGAGACAGACAGATGTTATTTTGGGCAGCTGCACAATTTAAATATACGCCCACATTTAATCCACTCACACCCATTTCTCAAATAAGCAATGGAAGCAACACTGGCTTGTTCCAGTTTTTTGGAATTGTAGGATTTGCAGGTTTTCTCTGTATCACAGTACCGCCATCCTCTTCTACATATTGATGGGCCATTTTAAAACGTTTCCGGCAATTTATGAATAAATAATGACACTCTTACAATGAAAAAATAACTCCCAGCACTCCCATCACTTTAGGAGCACTATTTTAGTCTACTTGAGACGTGCGGCTTTTTCTCTCTTGGAAACTAACTAAAAAAATATGTTTTCATCCGTCAGTGTTTCCATGTGTTCTCAGAATCAGCGTCACTTGACAGGAAGGGTGGGAATTGTGACATAATGATACAATATTATTTAGTATTTTGCCAATGATAATATCACAATGGTGCATTGGGGGGGAAAATGAGCTGCAGTCCATCACATCAAAAGAAAACCTATTAGAAACACATTTGATATAAAATGCCAAATACATTCAATAATTTTATATAAGATATACTGGTGCCCTGCGATTGGCTGGCGACCAGTCCAGGGTGTACCTTGCTCCAGCATACCCCTGTGACCCTAATTAGGATGAGAAAATGGGTGGATAAGATATACTGTTCCTGCATAATATGAGTGTAATACAAAAAACTGTGATGCTTTTATATATATTTGCCAAGAAAAAAAATATTCACCAAAAAAACACAACACAAGTACATATTTATTTGCTTATTATATATTTATTCTTTTACGTATTGTTGTTATGTATTGTTAAAATGTATGGTTTTAGATGGTTATGCATTTACGTTATTTATTTAGCAGATTTAGAGACAGATAAATCCTTTGACATTCATCGCTGTGAGTTGTATGTGTGTGTTTAGTGCCTCAAATGCCATTTATGTTTCTCTCAGCGTTTAACAATAGATGGCACAGTAAAAGTACACAAAAAGTACATATTTTAAATCAAATTCAGCCAAAGTCGTAAATTACTGGCAAATTTATGCTTCCAATTTGGGGTTGTGTGCACCCAAAAGCCATCCAAAAAATGCAGCTAAAGCTGAAAAAACATAACATAATAAATAGGATACCGAAACTCGGTAACATAATGGCATAATGGCACTGGTGCTGATGTAAATGGTAGTAACTGGACCGAACAGACGGACAGGGACAGGAGCAGGATCAATTGACTGATCAGGAGAGCGAGCTCTGTCCTGGACGGTCCTTTGGACTCCGTGGAGGAAGTGGAGGAGAGAAGGATGTTGGCTAAGCTGACGTCCATCATGGACAACACCTCTCACCCGCTACATGACACTGTGGGTTCCCTTAGCAGCTCCTTCAGCAGCAGACTGTTACACCCACGGTGTAAGAAGGAGAGGTTCCGCAGGTCCTTCATACCGACCGCTGTCAGGCTCTACAACACCTGCACCACCTGAACCATGTTGTAGTCACTATGTATTCTTTACTTGCGTATCTTGCTTGCTGCTGTAACAAGTGAATTTCCCCGCTGTGGGATAAATAAAGTACAAATACAATACGAAAATTACGTAGAATAAGTAGAAAAGCAAAAGATCCGGTCCTTTCCTCAAATCAACTCTTTTTTTTTTTTTTTTTTCCTCTTCCTACCCAAGCTGCATTACAGACTTGACAAAACAAGTGATTCACTTGCCCGGTCTGCGAGCTTCACTCATTCATGGGTGCTCAACGAAGACTTGATTTTCACTTTTTTGGGAATTTTGCCCATCATCCAAAATCCTTATGTGAGACATGAACACACGTCTGTCACTTATTCCGCCTATAAAGCCCTCTATTTAAACAGCTCTAAAAACTCCCCAACGTTTTATAGTATTATATACAGTATATGCTGTGACCATGTAGTAACAGGCTCATCCGTGATAACATGTGATACTTTCATGGTTTTCTATATTTTGGTCATTTTAAGCATTCGTGGAACTTACTTCCAGGGCGCATTGACGTCACAGAGCCAATAGCACTGAACCTTACTTCTGTCGACAACAACAGCATAGAGAGAGCGTTTGATAACACCAATCATGGCAGACTATGTAAGCGCTGCAGCCAACGACTACTTTTTACTTTTACACCGCACAGGCAGAGAATAACGTTGCTTGGCAGATCCAGCTATAGTAAAACCCTAAGCCATTCTCAAAATGTTAGCATGCAACACTCGTGCGAAACGTTGACAAAATAAAACCCTAATAAACGAGACAGTCAGCCAGAATCCACTGCTTCAGGCTGTCCGGATGTTTATGGTAGCTTAAGGAATCTAAAAGTTGACTAACTTTTCTGCTTATTGCCGCAACCTTCTACTACACCTGTATGAGGCATGATTTATGACTTAACATGAACTTTTCCAAACTCACAGACGATGCAGCAGCTCCAGTAGCTTACGTTACCTCTCGGTAGTCGCCTGAGGCGTTGTGACTGAGGCACTGTGTCACTACGCCAGAAAAGTAGTTCTTCAGTGTTAGCTCCTATAATAACAATGTCGCTGTAGCTTGGTTAATATGCAGGTTACGTTATGTAAATGGAACAGTCTTGTGGAATTTTTTTTTTTTGTTGAGCGCTTTAATAGGCGGTATAGGTGCTTCCCATGACGCGCATTGTTAGCTGCCTCAAGCTAGTTGTTTTTCTCTCTTTAGAAGACACAGAAAAGAGAAAGACATGTGTTCATGTTTCACATAAGGATCGTGGATGATGGTTAAAATTCCCCAAAAAGTACAGTTTTCCTTTAACACGCCACAGCAGCAACACAACACTTCCTCATTAGCCACCAATTGCATTCACGGCAAGGTGCGTTCACGAACCACGGAATTTTTTACATCATTACTACACAGGCAGGTTTTTACACTAACTTCATTTTGCGCAATAAATACATGACTCATGCATATAGCATTTGCAACGTTTGTGCAAAGCTCACGGGAAAAGATAAAATAACATGAATAAATAAAAGACCATACATCAAAAATCATCAACAGCGAAAAACGGCAAACATTGCTCATGTCATTTATAATTCTGAAAACGAACCTTGTATTTGTTCCAGAAAATGGCGCTTTCCCATCTTCAGTCTCCTCCCTTGGCTCCCGCTAAGCTTACCAGGATTGTCATCTATCAGCGTCAGTGCTCTCTTTGCTGAAAACATAGAAGCCATGCTGTCTGGGACGTGGCGGCGCTCCGTGACGCATCAGCAACCTGCTGCAGCGCCTGTGGGGACCAACAGGGGGGTGACGCTGTGTGGCGTGCCCAGCGGTACGGTGGTCCTGGAGGCCCAGTATGATTACAACTACCGCGGCGCTGATGGGAGGCAGGTCTGCATACGGGAGGGCGAGAGGTTCATTCTCCTTAAGAAGACCAATGTGGACTGGTGGCAGGTGAGCCCAAAATGTCTCAATTTAGCAAAGCCTAATGAATGGATAAATAAACAATTATGTTAAAATGAATGCTAGCTAAATGGTAGAGCTAGTTATTAGCTTGCTAAATAGTCCTTAAGGCTTTCCAACACAACGTATTTTGAAACTTATACCTATACAGTATACCACAATGATTTACCCACAAGGCATCCTGGGAAGCCCACGCGCATACTTCCTCAACAGGACGTTACCCAGCATGCTTTAGGGGTGAAAATGACAATGAAATAGTATTGTTTTGCATCTATATCAGTGTGTTAGTGTTTATTTTGATAGCCGAAGAAGTCCATGTGATGCAGTTACATTGTGTGTTGTGTTATTTTTGGTTGCACCATGAGTGGGTTTGATAACCCGCTGGTTTGTGTAAATATAATTTAATTTTTATGGGTGTCTCAATTACAGCAGTGTGAAAAAGTGTTTGCCCCTTCCCTGATTTCTTATTTTAATTTTTTTTCGGATTTTCGTTTTTTTTTTCACATTTAAATGTTTCAGATCATCAAACAAATGTATTAGTTTAGTAGTCACAACTGAACACAAAATGCAGTTTTTAAATGAAACTTTATTATTAAGGGAGAAAAAAACATCCAAACCTACATGGGTCAGTGTAAAACGTGATTGCCCCTCCTGTTAAAACGTAACTTAAATTAGATTAATTGCGGTCTATTAGTCTGAAAAAGGTATTTCTAAAGCTTTGGGATTCCAATGAACCACAGTGAGAGCCATTACTGTACTCACAAATGTCGAAAACATGGAACAATGGTGAACCTACCCTGGGGTGGGTGGCCAACCAAAATTACCCCAAGAACGCAGCAATGACTCATCCAAGAGGTCACAAAAGACCCCACAACAACATCCAAAGAACTGCAGGCCTCACTTGCCAAGACGAAAACCACTGCTGAACAGAAAAAACCTTAAGGCTCGTCTCAATTTTGTCAGAAAACATCGATGATCCATGATGATCGATGATCCCCAAGACCTTTGGGAAAATACTGAACTTTTTGGAAGGTATGTGTCACATTACATCTGGCTTAAAAGTAACGCCGCATTTCAGAAAAAGACATCATACTAGCAGTAAAATATGGTGGTGGTAGTGTGATGCTCTGCGTCTGTTTTGCTGCTTCAGGACCTTCAGAACTTGCTGTGAGAAATGCAACCATAAATTCTGCTGTCTATCACAAAATTGTGAAAGAGAATGTCCGACCATCTGTTTGTGACTTCAAATTGAAACCAGCTAGGGTTCTGTAGCAGGACAATGATCCAAAACACACCAGCAAGTCCACCTCTGAATGGCTGAAGAAAAACAAAATGAAGACTTTGGAGTGGCCTAGTCAAAGTCCTGACCTGAATCCTATTGAGATGCTGTGGCATGACCTTAAAAGAGCGGTTTTTGCTGGGAAACTCTCCAATGTGGCTGAATTACAACGATTCTGCAAAGATGAGTAGGCCGAAGTTCCTCAGCAGCGCTGTAAGAGACTCATTGCAAGCTATCACAAACACTTGATTGCAGTTGTTGCTGCTAAAAGTGGCCCAACCAGTTATTAGGTTTAGGGAGCGATCACTTTTTCACACTGGGCCATGTAGGTTTGGATTTTTTTTCTCCCTTAATAATAACAAACTTCATTGAAAAACTGCATTTTGTGTTTTGTTGTGTTGTCATGGACTAATATTTAAATTTTTTGGATGATCTGAAACATTTAAGTGTGACAAACATGCAAAAAAAAAAAGAATTCAGGAAGGGGCAAACACTTTTTCACACCACTGTACTTTTTTTTTTTTTTTTACCATTCTCTGGTGTTTTATAGCTGTCCAGTGACATTTTATATGATACTATGTTGATATATAACAAAATACTCCCATCAGCATCAGTATGTTTTCCGCTCATGCTTTGCTATTCTAGCATGCTAACAGCTATTGCTGATGGTGGAAATGGTAACTTTAAATCTGAAAATGCAAACCAATCAAATCTAATTTGGCAAAATGGGTCCTTGATACATAAATTATTTTAGCCAGTTACGTGACATCAGCCATTAGGCAGTGTAGCTCAGGGAGTAGAGCAGGTCATCCGGTAAGTGGAGGGTCGGAGGTTTGAATCCTGCTTACTTCATTTCAGTCACTGTTGTTTGTTTGTGTAAAAGGTGCGGCGGATAGGAGCAGCAAGTAAAACAAAGCCTCTATATGTGCCCGCCACATACGTGACGGAGGTTCCCATCGCACCTATGGCGTCACCGCAGCGCCTCATCATTTCTGCCTCGCTCAACTCTAACGTCCACATACTGCCAAAAGTGGCGCTCATTCAAAGCCCCACAGATGTCTATCATGAGCAGCACCAAGGTAAAGTGCCAAACACATCAGTTTTAATTTGCTCTAAGAAATAATACATTTATTTTTCACACACAGCAAGCAAACCCATCTACCGCTCCATGGAGAACCTGAGCTCCAACAGTGCCTTCAAAGGTCTCGACACCAACGACACCATGACTTTAGGTGGCCGTTTCCCCACCTTGCCTCTCTCCGGGTTCACCTTCACGCCCAACTCTTCCGTCACCTCCCCTTCAAGCCACCTCACGGTCCCCGGGGACGTCTCGGCAGCTCAGACAGGGCCATCTTTAAACTCAAGGGTGGTCCCCATGATCACTCGCAGCCAGAGCTCCAGCAACCTGACGGACAACGTGATGGAGAACCCTTACGATGAGGTGGGCGCCAGCTTCAGCAGTCGCATCAACTACAGGGCGCCCAAGAAGTCTTGCAGCCAGTGGGATGTGGTGGGATCTTCTGGCAAGAACAACCACCTGCAGGTAGGAAGCACTTACATCTCAGGTACTTTTGGTGTGTCTGTAGAACATTATACAGTACAGTAGACGTCTATTTTTGATACTCTAATCATGCCTGGGCTATGCTGTTGTGTCTAGCCACTACTGTCCATACAGTTAGCTCCACATTTACGCCGTTACTCACACAGCAAAAACCAACAGGATGTCTTCAGACCCACTCATGGTGCAACCAAAAATAACAAGTAACACATATGGAACACACAATGTAACTGCACCGTATGGATAACATGCGGGTATCGATATACATGGTTACACACTAATACACATGCAAAACTGTCATTAAAGTGTACAAATAAGTCAATCACTGATGGGGATGGGGATGTCATACAACTTCATGTCAAAAAATCCAAAATATCCCTTTAAAATGTAGAGTGATTGACCATCAGACATCTGCATCAGCATCTGCATCTGCAACAGAAGGGTTTTAAGAACAAAAAACATCTTTAAAGGCCTCATCTCCATTTGGAATTTACAGGAGAGCACCAAACATGGGACATTGAAAAGTGGAAGAAAGTTGTATTCACTGATGAGAAAAAATGTAACCTTGACGGTCCAGATGGCTTCCAACGTTACTGGCATGACAAGGAGATCCCACCTGAGATGTTTTCTACCCGTCACAGTGGAGGGGGGTCCATCATGGTCTGGGGTGCTTTTTCATTCAGTGGAATGCTGGAGCTTCAGGCGGTGCGGGGTCGTCAAACGGTGGATGCTTACGTGCAGATGTTGCAGCGGGCATCCTTCATGACTGAGGGCCCTCGTCTGTGTGGTAACAGCTGGCTTTTTCAACAGGACAACGCTGCAGTTCACAATGCTCGCTTGACCAAGGACTTCTTCAGGGAGAATAACATCACTCTTTTGGACCATCCTGCATGTTCCCCTCATTTAAATCCCATAGAGAACATTTGGGGATGGATGGCAAGGGAAGTTTATAAAAATGGCCATCAGTTCCAGACAGACTGAATATCTTTGTTCTTTTCCTTGCATTGTAACATACTGTAGCGATGTCAGCCTGTGCCTTTAATAATCCCTCTAGAGTGTCAGTCATGCCAGTAATGACGTCAGGGCATCCCAGAATTACATCAGAGAGCATGCAAGGCATTATTCACTCTCTCTTTCTTGTCTCTAACTAAACTGTGTATTTGCTTAATCCGTGTAAGAAGGACATGCTGGTCTTTATCCTTTCACATTTCTCACACAAATACCCTTATTTAGATTGCAAGAAGAAAATACCCCACACACTTCGCAAATGTTTTTATTGATTTGTATTTATTTATTTTGTTAATTTTGAGTACAAATTCACACCACCGTGTTAGCACATGAGCAGAATTTTATTTTATTTTATTTTATTTTATTTTATTTTATTTTATTTTATTTTATTTTATTTATTTATTTATTTATTTATTTTCCCCCTGTCCTGTCCAGCCTTTAAAGCAGATAGAATTGTAGATCTAAATGCCGTCAAGTGCTCAACAGATTTACTCTGCCAGGGAGAAGTGTGCAGTGTTATGAGCAGAATTTTAGGTGATTCTGACATTAATTCCCTGGACCCCTCTAAAGCAGGCAAGGGCAAACTTTTGGACTTGCGCGCCACATTGGGTAAAAAAACCTTTGCTGGGGCTATAATTGCTAATAACTATAATTGTAACAGTCCACCGGAAATTCTTTGTGTTATTTTAGCTGTGAAAGTACTTTGATCCTTCTTTTCAGGTAGCACTTTAAGGATGTGAGGCTTGCTTTGCATTACTGCATGCTAAGAATGTCGTATTGACAGACCACCCCAAAAATGGTCTTGAATTTTACAGGTTTTTACTGAATAAGACAGAATGCTACATGAATCCCAGATGTGGGATTTACAATATGAGGTATAAAACAGCAATATCAAGAGTATGTGAACGTCCCTCCTTGTTTACTTCCCAGATAACCTCCTCCGCATGTTTTGCAACCAAGCAAAAACAACACAAAACACATGCTAAAAAACACCCATAAAATATAAAATATCACTTTTCTGCAGATTTTTGTCTCAGAAAGGTTCCTCCACCATCACATGGGGTCGAACTGCTTTCTACCAAAGCCTCGTCTTCCAGGAGCTCCTATGACATAGTTGCTATCATTACCATAATGACCCGTCCAAGTATATCACAAGAAAGCACAGTGTCTCTCCCTTCAGAAACCATTGGAATAATTTAGATAGTTCAATACTTAGGGTAATTTATAAATAGCTTAGCACATCTTATTGCCAGCTACATCTTCCAAGTTAAAGGTTTAAAAAAATAATTTGGAAACATCCAGCGGGCTGGATTAAAAAGCTTAACGGGCAGCAGTTTGCACATGTCTGGTATAAATGTTGCAAGTACTAGGACAGTTGGGACTTTAACTCAATACTGCCCTGTAAAATAATCATCAATACATCCATTTTCTAGCGCTTATCCTATTCAGGGTCACAGATGAACTGGAATGGTCGCCGGTCAATTAGGGGGCGCGTATAGAAACAGACAACCCTTGAGTGGGCACTGAACCCACTCTGCCTGCAACAGAAGTCCAGTGAGTCAACCACAAGACCATTAGTGACTCATCAACACTTTCTTCTTTTTAATCCAGAGTGTGACGTGTTATTGCTCAGGGTTACAGCTAGGGGTGTCACGAGACACTCAGTTCATGAGATGAGACGATACACGAGATTGGGTCTAAGAGAACAAGACTAGACAAGATTTTAACATTACTTTTAAGAAAAGTACAATGAAAAAATATTTATAAAACCTATCTGCCAATATATTGCAATCTATTAATATAATTCTTACTACGTTGCACTCTTCTTCACTCTGTGTGCATGCTAGCGGCCCCGCCTCCACCCACCGAGACGAAGAGACTGTATGACTGACAAAAGGGCTCACTCTGTTCATGCCGTACAATGGAACAAACGCACCAAGGTGCCAACCAATGCATAGAGTGAATCCTCTTCCTCCCTCCAACCAATATTGGTGGCCGTTTCTCCTCTCTCTGAGCTTTTTATCATGTTCATTTTCACTTCCATGGTGACAGCTTTCCTTTTCTTTGGTGCACTGCCGCTTGGGAAACATAATGAAGTCCAAAAATGTAACTAATAAAATGATTCTTGCACATGGCACGCGCTGTATTCTTATGCTGCTTGTGACAAGTATTCTTCCGCCAGCAGTATTGAGTAAAATTTATTTATTATAATTTAATTATACAAAATACTTCTTACAATAGTTCCATAATTTAATAGTCTGAGGAAACCATTGTGAGTCAAATAATTTTTTTGTGACAGAAAACATTTCTAGCTAAATAATACATTAAAACTCAAACCTTATTTGTATATTTAATGAATGTAAATGTTTAAGCAGACTTCAGAATATGCCCACAGTTAAAAAGCAACCATCCTGTTTATGTAAGCAGTTGAAGTGTACACTGATGTGAAAGTGTTGCCTTTATAATTTTACATGTAATTGAGCAGAATCCATAGCGTCATGGCCAAGTTACCTTATTTTGACCTGTGTGCATGACTCAACCTTGGTGCATTAACTTTGATAGCGTTGTTACATCAGGTCTGGTGTTTTGCAGCAGTTTGAAATGCTCTATTTCTTCCTCCAGGTTCCGACAGAGTCCTATTTGTCCCAGCTGTCCTGGCAGGACTCGCCTCTCTATCACCAACCCCAACCAGAGAGGCGTCCGTCGCAGACCGAGCCACCCAGCCCGATCCCAGGTCAGCCTCCTGTCCAGGTGATGGACCTGTGGGAGCAGTATGTGGATCCGGCTTCTCTTAGAAGCTTCTACGTCAACAGCATCACCAAGGAGAGATCCTGGAAACCTCCCCGAAGAGCCCGTGGAGGAGCTCCCAACAAGAAGGTGCTCCTTTGCTGCTGTTCTTCTCCTGAATTAACATTCATTACAACTGTGGGCATTTTAAGAGTAGGATTAACTGAATTCCCTCCAGGGAGAGGTGAGAGAAGGGTCAGGGTTGAACAATTAAAGAGTAATCTCATTTATATGCTTGCTCTATATCAGTGCAAAAGAAATATTTTGAGACAAAGAACTTAATTTGAACAACAAAACGGGCTCCATATATTTTAGATTTGATAATATGATTGAAAAAGGATTGCACCCGCAGGAATGATAGGACATGTTGTCACAGCTGGAAGCTTGTGCATGGGGTGAGACTCACATATGGCTCAATATGACGTCAATGACCTGATATTGAATGTGAAGCTTAGCAGGTTATTTGCACATTTGAAAGAACATGCCAATGACACTTCTTTGAATGGAAATGACATTAGTGAAGATTTGGACCCTGAAATATCAGATTCAACATCATTTGTGTTGGTCCATCAGCTTGTAATAAGAAAAATGGCATTTTTTCTTCCTACAAATATTCTCGCAAATAGCTTAAAATCCTGCACACCAGCAAAAATGTTAACACTCTGTACATCTGTTTACTGCCACTCATTTCTTATGTCTCTTTTAGGTCAGTCCGGTGCAAACTAAAACGTTACCTAGAGAAACCAGCCTTCTGTCACTACCACTTCCTGCCACTGGCAATGGAACGATGCACAGGGTAAGCCCCCTGCATTTCTACTAAGCAAATAAAAAACACACCAAAAAGAAAAACATAGTGAACTGGAAAAATGGAAAGAAATGGAAAGATACATAGGCTACTTTATTAAGCTTCACTTTTTGTTTATTAAGCTAAAACCAATCAAATGTGGGTCAAAATATTCCAGGTAGTTCAATATAGTGTGGGTCACTGCAAATTTTCAGATTTTTGTTAAAAAAAAAAAAGTACAATTAAGCATTGAGATTGGTCGCTTTGTTCGTCGGTTCGTGAACTCACCATAGTTGTGTTCTGTGAGACGTGAGAGAAGCTAATGCAGTCGTTTCTTGCCACTTTGCGGCTTCACTCTATCACGTTTTTCAAAAATACAGTATATTAATTAATAAATCATGCTGTTTAGTGGTTGAATACTGCCTGTTTTTAGCCAAGAAATATACATATTTAAACAAAATGTACATATTTTGAAGCATTAAAGTGGAAAATGAAGTCAAATAAAAATATAAGGCATTCCGAAGACACATTGAAAGATGGACTGTATGATATGTAGTATGTACACTGGTCGATAGGTGTCAGTAATAGTTACTGTAATGTTCAGTGAAACATGCAAGCGCTGGACTTGATTGGACGACAAGCTTTTATTGCAAGTTTGAATGATCTCACAACAGGCACTATAATCCCTAACATGAGCTACTGTTGCAGCCGTTAACCCACGCCAAGCTAAAACCCAACTCTCCCTGACCTCAACTCTGAATTTCTGTGTGCGCCACCAGAACACATTTACAGCCACACACACAAGTAAGAGTCTTGTTTATGTCCTAAATGACTTATTTTTTCTTATTATGTTTACTATATTGGGTAATACGAGTGTAAAGGTGGCTGTAGGATTCAATATTAATAAATCTTTTTTATAGAATATTTTCATAGTTATGGCATACAAGTTGTTTAGGATCTGCTAAATAGTACCGTATGTTGTTTTTTTTTGTTTTTTTTAGCATTTTTAGAGCCCAGCCATAAACTAGCACTCATGTAGTCACTTTTACATTTGTATTACCCAATATAGTAGATAAAATAAGACATATTAGACATAAATAAGATAACAGACTCACACGTTAGCAGTTCCATGTTTTTTTTATGGACAGTGTACTTCCTGCTGTGGCTATTGTGTCATCAATGTATTGTATTGGCGGCTTTTAATGGCTTTCCACACGTATTTCCCAATAAAATAGACAAGATAAGAGTAAATAAGCCATTTAAGATGTAAATAAAACCCGTGTTCGTGTGTGTCACAGTAAATGTGTTCCCTAGCATCACGTCTGGCCATCGACAGCAAGTTGCCAATGTAAAATTCAGTACTACATTCACAATTAGAATGCTTCTTCTGCCTTGTATTTGTATTGTATTTCATGTAGCTGGTTCATTTAGCCAATTTTATGCTTAAAAATGCTTAATTTAGGCCCCGTACAATTTGCTTAAATATGCATATTTTTCTCCTAATAATAAGCAGTATTCAACCACTAAACAGCGATCATCGTTCATTCATTCATTTTTTAAAACCCATAATGGAGCGTGCAATGTTCGAACGGTGATGTGGCAAGGGACGACGTCATAAACAGGTTTTCTATGCTCTAACTACAAAAATATTCCATTTATAAAAAAGGAATCCTACTTGGCAGAAATGTGTTTAGTTTAGTTATTAAAATATGTCTACTGTGGTCCTTACTCAGATTAGTTTTTTGTTATTTTTTTTGTCAGTTGTCATAGAGGTTCATTCTTGCTTATAGAATTGTATTCTTTACTATTTTCATAGGTAAGCATTCCTCTAATGCTTTTTACTGGTGTAATAGTCCATAGTGTGCTCATGACGCTGGCACTTGTTTTAATTAGGTGCCTCTGTATTCTTATCTCCGTGTCCTAAACGACACAAAAAAATCATGAGTTATTAATGCCATTAACGCATTATTCATGCACAGTATGCTTAGAACAAATAGCCGGGCCTTGGCACGCCTATAAAGGCAGGGAGAGATAAAGTATTAAATAGTTTTCCTACTTGTGAAGCCATTGTCAGGCTGTGTTAGTCATCCAGACTTGCACTGTGCACCAAATTAAAGCTGAGCCAGGCTAAATTAAAAAGGGGGATTACATCTCAGTATTTGCCCCATCATTGCAGACTTATTTGTTTTATCTGTTAACTGCCCCCGTGACGCATTCGTCCTCTCACATGTTTTTTGGCCGACTAATCCCCGAGAGGGAATAATAAAGTGATGCCTCTTGATCCTCAGATGGAGAGAGCGAGCCTGATTTTAAAAGCAAAATATTGCTACGCTCGTCAGACTTCAACCCCTTCATGACCTTGCAGATCCACCCCTTTTGCTTGCTTGGCTTTTAAACAGCATTCGGCGGCTTTGAACGTGGCTTTCTATAGGCTGAAACCATGTATCAGTGTTGACATCGGCGTCACAGAGGCTGATCCAGATTGTTCTAAATGAGTATTTAGCAGCTGGAGCTTGCGTCAGCCTTGCGTCAGTATTTCACACCTAATAACGCTCATCAAATATAGATATATATGGAATAAATATACACGATCAAAGGCACGATTCCCCTGTTAAGGTAGTGTGAGGTGCATTCTCTTGACCTACATGTGTCACTTTACATTCTGCACTACATGGAGCAACTGAGCAGGAAGTCAGCCCAATGCAATGCCTCAGGTTTCACAGGACATGATCATAATCATAATGATAATTCATAGTCAACCCAGTCACGGTTATATAGTAGCTTTTTAGTTTAACACTGTGAGCTGATGTCGATGTCTAGCTGTGACATAATTAGGAATTGCCCGATACTTAAGTATTGTTGAATTATTTCTACATACCGTAAATGCTCCAATCTACAGTCGCCTGGTGCGTGGTCTACAAAAGCAAATATTCGCCAGTGTCAAAAAACATAACATGTGGCTGTTGGCAACCTTAAAATATATTTTTTATTAGATTTGTAGATTGAAGACTTATTTATTTAAGAACGACAGCGACATTGCATAGTAATCAACATTTTCATGTAAATATGCAAGATTATAGCCACGTGCTATTTTACATCTTTAGTCCCTGAGGGCAGGTTGATGTTAAGCACAGTAACAATAACATTTTACATCAAAGAAGAGAAGAGAAAACAGTAAAACAATAGGCATGAAAGTTTTAAACTGTGATCCAAAATGAGAATTTTTGTTCTTCTACGCTGCGATACCCTGTTCAAAGCAATAACATGGTCACCAAAAAGCTCTGTCAGACGATCAGTTACAGTTGTCCTCCGGTGTGGTGGACCACCATCTTGGGCCCACCGAACATGTGCCAACCAACTGTTTCGTTGAAAACGAAAACGCAGCGTTCCTCTGAGAGTAAGAACGACATGCTCATTCAACATTTGGGGGTAATCGTCACCGTTGATGTTTTTCGTAAAAAGTACGGTCCAACAATTAAACCATTTCCGACAAGACCAATTTTGTCGGAATAACCTGGGTATCGCAGCGTAGAAGAACACGTCTTCCTTCAATTTTAACGCTTTAATTTTTTTGTAGGATTTTTTTTTTTCCCCACCGGAAAACGGGTGTTCAATCATGCATGCAATTATGCAATAAATGGTGGTATGGACCGAAGGATGATGTCCATACCAACATATGCAAATAAAGACATTTCATCAAAATACTCAATTGTAACTTTAGTGGCTACTTTTTGGAGAGTCTACTTTGTTTGATACATCCTGTAATATCAGCAAATTCACAGAATAGAAGTTGACAAAGTCTTTGAGAGTCAAGGAGTTTGACTGACTCACGTGTGCTTAACGATGACTCGAGTTTTACTGACTTACGGCTACTAGAAGAAGACTCCAATTTCACTGACTCACGGCAACACGATGCACTGAATCACCGGTACTCGACTAAGACTACTGTAGAGTTTCACTGACTCACGGGGGCACGACACACTGAGTCATGGGTACTCAACTAAGACTTGAGTTTTACTGACTCATGGGTGCTTGAAGAAGACTCGAGTTTCTCTGACTCACGGGTGCTCACCGGCCGAATTGTGATTGATTGGGGTAAAAGTGAACAAGGGAAGCTGCGTTCCATTTGTCACTTCCACTCCTCCCACATCCACTTTCCCTCAGCTCTGCAAGTGACCTCGGCAGTGAAGTCATACCAAGTGCCTCGGGGAAGTCAACGAGGGCAGCTCAAACTGCTATTGGAATGCAGCCTAAGACTTGAGTTTAACTGACTCATGGGTACTCTACTACAACTCGAGCTTCACCAACTCACAGGTACTCAACGAAGACAAGTTTCACTGTCTCACGGGGGCTTGACAAAGACTTGAGTTTCACTGATTCATGGATTCTCAACAGAGGCTCAAGTTTCACTGCTTCATGGGTACTCGATGAACACTAGGGTGTCACTGACTTACGGGTATGCGACTAAGACTCGAGTTGTACTGACTCGCGGTGGCTCGACAAAGACTCAAGTTTTACTGACTCATGGGGGCTCGACGGAGACTCCAGTTTCACTGGCTCACGGGTGCTCGCCAATCATCTCCAAACTTGTTGTGCATGTTTATTTATTTATTGGTTTATTTGACAGGACAACGTACATTAATTACCATTGCTGCAAATGCACGTGAATTAGCCAAAAGGCTATTTTTCATCTGTTGGACAGGTGTTCAAAATGTCTTTCTAAAACAACAGTAAAAGGATTATAAAGAGAGCAATGCAAATATAAAAGATTATAGATGCACCTATACAAACCATGTTAAAAGATACAGTGTACATACAGCATTGGCCACAGTGTAAACATTGGATAAAAATGACCAACAAATTTTTTTTTTTTTTTTTTTTTTTTTTTTTTTTAATTTTTTTTTGACCAACAAATTTTCAAAACACTCAAAATACTGAAACGTACATCAAGTCAATGGAGACACAAGTGACAGCACAGTTGGGATTCGATAAATAAACTTATACTGTGTGAGTTTCTGGGAGTGAATGGAGTACCCAGTTCACTTCAGTGAGTGACTCATAAGAACTTGAATCAGGAAAAGGAATGAAGTTTTCCATCACTCCAGTGTTGTACTGGAATAATGTGGTCAGGAAGTGTGTGGAAATCTAGCTCAACTTCCAATAGCTGAAATCCTGTTGGACTTCTTCAAACAGCAAATTGGTTGCGACTGAATCAGCAGTGCCTCTGCTGGTTGCAGCAAAGTAGTGCACTCCATTTTTTTCCCAATAGCTTTGACAGGATTAATCGATTAAATTGTCATGTCACTAAATGGGCATATATGATTCTTATGATGCTTTTGACACATTTTTTATCACTACTCTAATTCGATTAGCCTCACCGTCGTGCTAAGAGTAACGGTTGCACTGCGGTTGCCGCCTGGCAATGTCAGCGGTGTCCCTAACCACTGAACTCAACGCACACCTTCCTGCTTTGAGCCGCTGTACGTGCTGATAAAAAAGTAGCTTCCCTCTATAATGGGGAAGTAAGGCGAGCAAGCGAGGAAGGACAGACGAATGGTCTGTCCATTTTTAAACGAAACAGACAAAAAGAGTGTCGCCGAGACGTGAAAGGACACGCAGGGGAAGAACCCATGGAGACAAACGAGAGAGAGTTCGGGCCCTTACCTGAGCGATCAGTCACGAGCACCTTTGCTGTAAGTTTGTTTGATTTATTCAAGGCCACATGTGGAACTGAATCATTTTCAAATCTGTGGTTTTGGGTTTTGCTAAAAGTCGTTTGGAATCTCAGCCAGCACATTGGACCCAAGCGCGTGTGTGTGTGTGTGAGGGATTGTGTGTTGTTATGGCGTACAACCACAGTTCACTTTTAGCTGGCAGAATGTGTGCGGTAGAGAGGGAAGATTCAAGAGCTTTTATTGTCAGTTCACCATATATCAAGGACATACAGAGCATCGAAGTTAGTTTTTTTTTTCTCCACGGTGCATTAAAAATAGGGAGTATGACATTGTAAAAAAAACAAAAAGGTGTATATACAGGGAATTTTAAAATATAAAAGAGGGCTTCGGCTGTATAGTTTATAGTATGTGCGATCAACAACGGTGCAAATACTGCCAAATTTGGGAATGGGAGCGTGTAGTTGCTGTGTTAGTTGAGTTGCTATTCATTTTAGTCATCATCCTGTTTTTAAAATTGTTTGCCATAAAGTGTGAAAATCTCCTGGACTAAAAATTAAACCTTTTTTGTCTCTTTTTTTTTTTTTAAGCTTTCCCCTGACTTCCTGTTTGGAAGCCACCAGAGGAGCACAGATGGCAGCTGGCGGATGAAACAGGTAAAAGGCGTCTCTTTTCGCACACATTCATCGCCCAAAGGGGATCACCTTGACTTTGACCTTGAGTATGAAGAGTAGTGCACCAACTTGTGATGTCTTCCCGTCACAGTAGGGGGGAAAAAGCTTTAAAAAAAGGCTTCTTCAGACTCTGGTGACGCTTCCTTGAAGTTGTCACAGCATGAGAAGCAACTTTGGACCACAAACACTGGCATGAATAATGATGTGTCTGCACTTTCATGACTTAATATCCACCGTATATGCCTCATTAATACCTCCCACCCGGCCTTCTATAGTCGCCAGGTGTGACTACAATAGCAAATAACAGGCAACATCCTAATGTTTTTCTTATTACAGTGGAACAGAAGTTCCGACTCTAACCAAAACGTACTCTAATCGAATCCATTCCCATAAGAAATCATGTAAATCCAAGTAATCCATTCCGGACACCCAAAAATGTTAACAGAAATCACGTTTTTATAGTTTTACAATTCTTGTTTTAGTCAGCTGGGATAGGCTGCAGTATACCCCCACAACCCTAATTAGGATAAGCGGCATAGAAAATGAATGTACCTGTTGTGATATAAATAATTATAAAATAATAATAAAAGCCTGTCGTTGGCGGTCGTCTGGTGCGTGTTACTAGTGACACCTAGTGGCCAGTATCGACAGTTCATCGACGTCTTGCATTGCCTTAAACTGTATTTGTATTTTAGTTCATTTAAAAAATGTTTATGCTTGAAAATGCTTAATTTAGGCCAATAATACGTATCATTTGCTTAAATATGCATTTTTTGGGCTAATAATGGGCTGTGATCAACCACTAAACAGCATTTATTAATTATTATTAGTGATTATTATTGGTGAGGGAGCGATGTTCGTACCACGATAGAGCGAGGGGAAAATATGACAAATGAAGGGGATAAATGGAAAATTTAATGTCACTTTTTTTTTTGTTTAAAGCGACGTCATAGACAGGCGACGGAGCTGGGGGACAATGACTTCACGCTGCTAACATGGATGTTTTGTCATAAAAATATGTTACAAACACAGATGTACTCACGCAGTATGCTAAAAACACGACAAGACTCTCACCATATTTTACGCTAACCAGGAAATGTACGGGAACCAACGCAAAGTTTTTGCGTACATTTTTGATGTAAACCGAAAAATACGCTAACCAGGGCATACGCTAATCGAGGTTTGAATATAGCGCCACAAGATGGCAGTAGCTGCATTTAAAGTATCATGAGTGGTCAGCATCCAACAGCTTTATCTACCTCTGCATGCACTTTAAAATGGTGGTGTGAAGCTCATGCGTGTTACACTTGCTGTACTGTTGGTTAGAATGAACTCATCAACTGGCTGAGTAGTTTGCTGTTTACCGCTACCACAACATTGGTTCTGCTGCTGCTGCTGTGTTGTGAAATACAGGCAATGTCCGCTTCCCATGCGAGTAATTGATGCACCCATAAAAATGTTCTTTTTTTTGACGATTCGCTCACACCCTCGTCCAAACCCTCCTGATAGTTGTAGATTTTATGTTGATGTTTGATGTTATTTTGCAATTTTAGATCAACATTTGCAATACAAGTGACAGTTGTAATTATATTAGATTCAGCTCCAGAACCCTCCCCTTCTCTCTTCAATTGCCATTGTTCACTGGTGACACACTCCAGGTTTAAGTCCTGAATATGCCTCACACACTTATTAATAAGCACATTTAAGTATAAAATGTGTAGCTGCTCACCACTAATGAATGATAATTCACCTCGCTTCAAGTTTTGAGGCCGAATTGACTGTCGAAGCTCATGCTTTAGTAGACAAATGTGTGTGTCTCACTGCACACAACTATGGTGTGTCCAAGGACGGCCGAAAAAAGTGTGGAATTTCAAAGCTTGACGAAAAGACATTATCAGTGAAGCATAATACAAACATGTAAAAATTGTGCGCTTTTTTTAAACAGTGGCACACTATAATATCACATATTTACAAACGATTACTGACTTATATGGTGATTGATATTGGTTTTCTGCAGAAAAAAATGCCTATTTTTGGACCAAAAATGTCTAAAACCTGCAAATTTGTGCGGCCATGAATGGCGTGTGTGCGGGGGAGCCACATATGCCACATACGTACTACAGTACTACCAACACCACCCAGGATGGACCCCAGTTTTTCCTACAATACAACATGTACATGTACATTTCACACGGGGTCCCTTAAAACCCAATGATTATGTGCTCAAACAGAGCGATGTTTTTTTATGCACTCCAAAGCTTTATTAACGTTGTTATATATAACGAGAGCCTTTGTGCAGTTATCGTCGGCTTCCAATTAGCGCCCTGTCCTCTTTGCGGTTTACTTAACCCCCCTGCTATAATTTCAGCATTCCCGGAATAATTTGTGTCCTTTGCATTTTGTGACTATGAGAAGTCTTGTCAGCACCAAAAAGGAGAGAAATGCACCTCATGAAAATCCATGAACTCTCATTATATGATTTGCAACAAGGGCATCTCCACTGTATTACTGCAGAATACATTCAAGTAATGCCAGCTCTACACATTTGAGTTTCCAGGAGATCAGCATTTATGCATATTAAGGTGGTGAAATAGCAACTCATGCTGTTACCCAAGTAGCTCTTAGTGCTCCATGTTGCATCACAATAGGGTGTGTGTGCATTTGGTGTAAAGTCTTTTTTTTTTTTTAAGGCCTCTTCTTAGCAGAGGAGCAGATTTAGGACTTAGTGCTTTAATCCGCCTTGCAGGAAGAGATGGCAAACATTTGTAGGGGGATATCCAGTATGTATACATAGTGCTATTGTTAAAAGTAGGTTACAGGAATTGGGAAAAGGTACTTAATTATGGCTGCTTCTGCATGAAAAGTTACAATTGTCTGCGACCCACCCTTTTGTGTAAGTTATATAGAGCAGATATCAAAGTCTGCGTGCCGCTTTTCAGCTTTTAAACATTCAATTCTATTGAAAAAACAGCAGGCGTCTTTTTAATGGGTTATTAAAAAAATGGAGCAAATTCAGTCTTTTTGGATAGGAGTCTTATCAGCATGGCTCACCTTCATTTTTGTAGTAAACTCTTGCATCCCTGTCTTCTTTGACGGTAGTTTATGTACTGTATACAGTGCTATGGTAAAAATGAGTTTTTGTTAAGTTAAATTTTGCTCAATGGGCGTAACCCTGCAAAATAATTCTTATATGGGCCATTCCACCGATCTGTGCCATTTGCCTGTTTGTAACTCTCTCCAAATAAACTTACATTTCTGTCTTTTTTCAGCTGTATATTTGATAATACACAAAATGAACTGCTCAAAATGTGTACTGGCAACTTTATTTCATTTTTGTATGGATTTTCTAATCCAAAAAATAATTTAAGTAACACGACTGAAAGTAACAGAAGTGATTTTTTAGCATAGTATTGTCAAATATATGAAGTACAGTATATGCACATGGCATTTATGCTAAAAGCATGTTGAACACGTACCAAGTGAGTCAACAAAAAAGTGTTATTTTAAAATAAACATATAACATAGAAATAATTTAGGTAACAGCACTCTGCAGAGTCATAGTCAAAATAGGATCGAATATACAAAAAAAATAATTATTTACTTTTGGCCTTCCTGTGGCCTGCAGAGGATCTGAATTATGCAACTTCCTGGGGACTATTTCACTCGTAGAATGTTTAGAATTTTCAGAGGGGGTAATGTGTTAGGTAACAGGACTTTTTTTTTTTTTTTTTTTTTTTTTTTTAGAAAATAAACTTAAAGTGTGGTTGGGATAAAAAAAAATGTAAAAAAATTCTGAAGAATTTAAATTATTATATTTCATTGTAAGGTCTATTTTTAGCAATCGGGAACAAATGCAGTAACCCCTCGATTTTCACGACTTCACGCTTTCACGTTTTTTCAAAAATATATTAATAAATAAATCATGCTGTTTTGTGGTTCAATACGGCCTCTTATTAGTAAAAAAAAAAGAAAAATCTGCATATTTAAACAAATTATTATTATTAAGTTACGTGTTTTTGCCTAAATGAAGCATTTTCAAGCATAAAAATGGCTACATGAAGTAAAATACAAATATAAGGCATTCAGAAGACTTGTTGAACACGCTGCGATGATATGTAGTATTCTACACTGGCCACTAAGTGTCAGTAATGTTACTGTAGTGTTCGCTGAGACACACAAGCACCAGACTTGATCGCCGGAACAACAGGCTTTTATTGCAGGTTTGAATGATCTCACAACAGGCGCAGTAATCCCTAACACCAGCTACCGTTGCGGCCGTAACGCCTGCCAAGCTAAAACTCAATTCTGAACTCCTGACGTCTCTTCCTGTACCCCCCTACTCCTCCCCTCTCCACTCAGCTCTGCTAGCACCGGAACCCATTTACAGCAACACACACAAGCATGATTCTTATTTATGTCTTAAATGGCTTATTTTCCAATATTACGTCTACTATATTGAGTAATACAAATGTAAAGGTGGGTCTTCTTTCATGTCTAGAGCGCCCTAATAATCTTAAAAAGTCATAAACATGTTTTCTATGCTCTAGTTACAAAAATATTTCATTTCTAAATAAGGAATCCTACTTTGCGGAAATTCACTTATCACGGACGGGTCTGAAACCAATTGACAGCCATAAACGAGGGATTACTGTACAGTGATATTTTTCCAGCGTTCAAGCTAGTTTAAATTCATCTTTTAAATAGTATTTCATTAGGCGTGTCACAAGATCTTGCGAGATTAAAACATGACAAGATTTTTTTTACTCAGCAATATCTGTCTCTTGGGCACTGTGCCTGAGACAATTATAAATTAAGTAATTAATCACACTATAAATGAAAGTTAACTCGATAACTGGGCCGGCCTTAATATATTGGCATGTGCGTGCATGTCAGTTTTCCTCATCTATCGCCTCCAAACACTCAGGAAGGGAGTTCACTCTGTGCATTGGCTTAGCACCTTGGCGCGAACAACGGCGTGAAGCGAGTGAGCCCTTTTGTCAGTCATACAGTCTCTTCGTCTCGTTGGGTGGATGCGGGGCGGACAGCATACACACAAGTGCAGAAGAGTGTAACGTAGAAATTAAATTAGTAGATTGCAATATAGTGTCATCATTTTTTTATGTGTTTTTCATTGTACTTTTATTAAAAGTAATGTTAAAATCTCTTCTCGTCTCGTTCTCGTAGACCCAATCTCCTGTATTGTCTCGTCTCGTGACACCCCTATGTTTAATAAATATGCAATCAGATCAATGTGTAGGACACTTTGCTTAATTTTAAAAATGTACAGCATTTTACAGTTCATTTTATTGGGCATTTTTACATTTTATTTTCTGGGGATGCACATTGCACTGATTCTGTGGAATGGCCCACCTGCAAAATCCTTATTTTATTTTCCTCCAAAGTATTATGAATTTGCCTGTTGCACCTTGCCTGCTCACACTGTGGCCTGTTTGTTGAAAGAGCATGCAGCGTGCCGCCTCCTCCGACACCATTAGCACGATGGCACTCGCCAACAACAACTCTCAGGACTGTGCCCCCCTGCATGACACCAGGCAACCGCTCTCACACTCACGGTCCATGATCCTGCCAGAGAATGGCAAGGTATTCCCAGTGGTAAACTCCATGTATAGATAACAACATCCATACACAAAGACAGCAGCCACATCCTGGACTGACCTGTCTTTCAGCATGCCCAACAGGGCAGAGACTACTCGTGCAACGTGACCAACATCGTCGTGGAGCCGCCGTCGCCCGAGAGCTCCCCAGACGGAGAAGGCGGCACACCGGTGAGAAAACGTTACCTCTGACTTTGTACATTAAATCTCTTCCGCCCTGCTTTGAGCTCTGTTGTGTCCATCAAATGTGGAGTGAGGACAGCTTGCCCCTCTTCCCTGATTATGCAGTTGTCATTGTAAGTCGAGAAGGGGAATACTGTACATTATATACCTTTTATGCATACATACCCTTAAATAAATAGCTAATAAACACAGGAACAGAAGAAAATCGGAATGGTATTAGGACCTCTATATATATATATATATATATATATATATATATATATATATATATATATATATACTGTATATAGATATATATACACAGGAATATTATAACGTATACTATTATAACGTAATAAATGCTACAAAAGTAATTAATTTTTTATTATTATTCCAAGAATGAAGATGTATTTTTAGAGAAAAAGGGTAATGTAGTATCACAAGATACTAATTTTGTAATTTTCTAAGAAAATGTAGAATTTTTATATTTCCTATTTTATTTATTTACTTATTATTGTCATTATTATTATTAGTAGTAGTAGTAGTAATAGTAGTCGTCATAGTAGTTGTTGAAGCAGCAACAGTAGTAGTACATTGATGTTGTCATTATATGATATATTTTATATTGTAATATTATTATCATAATGTGGCAAGAAGAAAGTTTGAATTTTTCTTGAAAAAATATTTAAAATAATGATATCAAATAATAACGTTATTATTAGATTATGTATTATGTATTTTTATATTATTATGAATTAGTTGTATAGTTTTAACCAGCTTGTCCAATGTCTAAAAATAAAAATAGACGTGTACTTGCAGGAGTTGGAGAAAGCCGGGCTCTTGAACAAGACCAAGATTGCAGAAGGAGGCCGGAAACTCAGGTGAAGCATCTATTATAGTGATAATACAATGTTAAGTCCAAGTAATACATTGGTTTTTAAGGGACCCAGTGTGTTGTGTTGTAGGAAAAACTGGAGTCCTTCCTGGGTGGTGTTGGTCGGGAACAGTCTGGTTTTCTTCAAAGATCCTAAATCACAGACGCCTTCCAGCTGGGTAAGACCTCACTCGAGCCTTGTGGCTGCAAAATGAGACATGTCACTTTGATTCCACTATATTTTTTAAAAAGGAGAGGGTTTTTTTTTTTACCTTTTATTGATGCAGGTGTCCTGCGCTCCACAAAAGTAAACATTGCCACTCTGAAGACGCTACAGCTGCATATGTTCCACTTGTATTTTAAAGAAAATACTAGTTATATAATATAGACATGTGTCGAAGTAAATAAGAGTGATGCAAACTATGCAAAATCATGCAAAATAGACATTGGTACTATTCTCAGACTGGAAACGTTGTTAGTTATAATGGAATAAAGTACAGTGGAACCTTGGTTAGAAACATTAATTCTTTCCAGAAAGTCTGACACTAACCGAAATGGACGTTAAACGAATAAATTTTTCCCCTAAGAAATAATATAAATCCAATTAATATGTTCCAGAAAGCCAAGAATGTTAACGCAGTACAAATTTTTATAGTTTTACAATTTTTGTTTTACATGCAGAAAACAATTCGAAATGCATATAAATGATGAATGAAAGGGTTAAATGAACATTTAAAGTTACTTTATCGTCATTGAAGACGTGATTCTTGACGGGACTGAAAACAGGAAGGTGTTTTGATGGTTGATCTCGGTGCCACATCGTGTCTTTGGGAACAGTCACGTCTTCAGTGAAGGTAAAAGTAACCTTGTTCATTTTTATCCCTTTTATTCTTCATCTACATGCATTTAGAATTGTTTTATGGATGTGAAACTATAACGTAAAACTATAAAAACGTGTTAACATTTTTGAGTCAACTGCAGATTACATTATAGACGGGCTGACTTTCAGTTCCGGTTGCCATTTTGTTTAGCTAGCTTATAGGATGCTAACAAGGAAGGACATTAAGAACACACAATTGGACTCACGCAGTGTTTTAACAACACGACAAGACATGCGCCATATTGTACGCTAACTGGAGAATGCACGCAAACCGAGGCAAAACGTTTTTGACGTTAACCGTAAAACACGGTAACCGCTGTGGACGCTAATTGAGGTTCCACTTTATACTGCACACACATGGAAAACATGGCCCAAAATATTACAGTACAGTATCTATACCCTAAAAGTGAGTACACCTCACTATCCATCAAAAAGCCACGAGTAATTGATACACCCATAAAAATGTCTATTTTTGATACACATAAAAAATTGTGTAATGAGCCGATGTCCTTGAACGCACCTCCCGGCGATGCTATTCACTTGCTACGACACCTCAAGGTGCGTGCCATGTTTATGGGCATCTTGGTCAAACTTGAGCGGGAGGGGAAGGAAATCGAGTGTGGACTTAAGGCGCCATGCATCCAATGCACTGCGACATAGCTAGATATCTACTGGAGAATAGCGGGATATAAAGCGAGAGCTTGCGTTGTGTTACATGGGGAAATTCCGCCCACAATATAGACTACCAGGTACAGCATGATAGTACTCTGTAATGCCCAATTTGATTGATTTGCCCAGACAAATTGAATCAGAGCAACTGCAATTGCTTGATGTTTAACTTCTTGTTTTACTTCTCATACAGGTCCATGTGCAAATGCTCTGACTCAACTCCCCAGATATAACATGTACTGAAAACCTTTACACGCACTTTTTGTTCAAATACTTTTGGAATTTGTGGATAAAAAACGTATTGTTGCTGAGCTGATCATGAAACTTGTTTTGTGCATTCTCGGAGCAAGAAGAGGGCGGGATATAATACTTGCAACACGTTCAAACGTTAGCGCCCTCCATGTAGCCACAGTCTTTTTATATTTAAACTTTCAGTGAATAAATGTCATTTATTGAGTAAGCAATATATTTGAGAAATTTACGCAAAATTGTCCACAATTTGGATGAACGTTAAAGGGGAATGGTGCTAAACCAGTTCTTTAGATGGCTGGGTAATTGTCTCCTGCCTACAGTCAAGCATGGCGGTGGTGGGAGTGCCATGGTCTGGGGCTGCATGAGTGCTGCCGGCACTGGGGAGCTGGAGTTCATGGAGAGGAAACATGAATTCCAACACGTACTGTGTAAGTGCAGAGTGACGCCTCAGTGTGAAGTCCTGGCTTACTTGTGTCCAATCAAGGTGTAATCCACACAAAGTCCATATAGTTGCAGAAATTAAAATGTTTTATTCCAGAGTGTCACGATGTAGACAAATTGTTCACTGCACCAAAAAAAAACTTAATTGACCAGACACGCTGGAATAAAACATTTTAATTTCTGCAACTATATGGACTTTGTGTGGATTACACCTTGATTGGACACAAGTAAGCCAGGACTTCACACCGAGGCGTCACTCTGCACTTACAATAGTAAAAAACCATGTGGCTCCACAGCAGTCTAAAGCTTCCACCTCTTTGCTCACAGCACCTCCCCCAACATATACATGCCCGCACACCTGAATGGAGCCTTTAATCAATGTAATTTTTTTTTAACTAAAATAGCAACAACACTTGAATGAAAATAAATACCATTGTAAACTTCAAACAGTATTTCAAGTATGCATCTTGCATAAATAACAAAAACTACACATTATAATTAAATGACTCGTACATACTGTGACATTGTGAGACAGTAATGGCCTTGTGTTGACTTATTTTCAGAGGACAGTAAATCTATACTGCTACACAGATTGCCCACTGACTACTCTAAAGTATATTTCCATCGTATTGTTCCTTGAGAAGATATAATGAATGTGCTGTAACTTGACGTGGATGATGTCTTGGACCAAACCAGAAACCAGGCAACAGTCGCCCTGAGAGCAGTGTTGACCTCAGAGGAGCACAGCTGCATTGGGCCAACGAGCTGTCCAGCAAGAAGAACGTCTTCAAGGTAAACAAGCCCGAGGAACATTCACTCTTACGTGACACTGATTCATTTGCATATGTGTGTGTTCTAGCTGAGGACGGTGACGGGCAACGAATTCCTGCTGCAGTCAGAGACGGACTCTCTGATCAAAGAATGGTACCACACCATCCAGACCGTCATCGACAGGCTGGTGGGGAGATCCTACAGTCACGTCAAAACATTGGCCCTGAATGTATGATATGTAATATGTGATTGCCTCTTCCAGGACCGGGAAAACCCGTTAGACAACGTCCTCCTCTACTCTCTGAGGAGAGCGGGCAGCGTGGAGATGCTGGACCACAGCGGAGACGAAGACGACAGGAGAACGTCACGTAAGTGCCCCATTCACATTTGGCGTCTCGCTGTCACTCAGCCGAGCCTCCGCCTCACCTCTCCACTCAATCATCATCATCACTCTTTTCTCTCCATATTCGCACAGGCATCTTACATCCCGCCATCCTCTACTCCATTCTCTCCTCCATCCAGCCCACTTACATTTTCACCTGGCCGCCATGGCAGGTCATCCCGCCCTCGGCCTCATCTCACCTGTGCCAGCCTGTTCTCCCGCTTTTCATCCTCACCACCATTCCCTCTCATCTTCTGCCCTGCCCCACGCTAGGATGCCCCGCACTGACCTCCTCCTTCTCCTCTTCTTCCCTCTCCTCTCCCCCTCCCCTTGCAGTCCCTCGCTCGGCCTCCAACCTGGAGAACACGGAGAAGAAGAGAGTGAAGACGCGGCTGAAGAAGCTCATTCTGAAGAGGCCTCCTCTGCAGGCCCTGCAGGAGAAAGGCCTCATTAAAGGTATGTCTCGTCATTTTTACATTCTGTAGTAGCTGCGACACACCAACCAGGTGGACAACATAGTGGATACCCGCATATTAACAATTCAGCATTTACAAACTGCAAATTTGCAGAGTTTTGCCCAAAACATTTTTTATTTGCTGTTTCGTGGTTGACTATGGCCTACAGTATTATTAGGCAAAAAAATATTAAAAGACAAGTTATATGAAGTATACTGGTCACCAGGCGGCAGTAGTTACATTGATGAGACATTACCTTAACACTGCATGGAGTCAGCCATGGCATAGTGAAAAAATCTTTCCCCTCCCATTCCGTGTGGAAGTGGTAGGTTCTTAGCTTCTTACTTTGTAGGTGCGCAATGTGGTGTAAACAAAGAATAATAGGAGTGTAAACGTGACTGTATGTGTTATTTAATGTCTACAGGGCTCTTAAGAACCATATTTAGAAAGTCATAAACATGTTTTCTATGCTCTAACTGTGAAAATATTCCATTTATTAATATTGAATCCTACTTTGCGGAGATTCACTTATTGTGGTTAGGTCTGGAACCAATTAACCACAATAAAGGAGGGACGACAATATTGGTAAAGGTTGAATTGCACAAAGTAGTTGTCACACTTCACAAACCAATAGGAGCTTATCAACCCAAAAGTGCACCACTCACGTTGCAACCAAAAACAGTAAGTGGAACACACAAGGTAACTGTACCACACAGACTATGCCTGTATCAAAATAGAAGCTTACACACCAATATACATGCAAAACAATGCTATTTTATATTAATTTATAACCCTCAAGGTATGCTGTGAAGCCCACACATTACCCAGCATGCCTTGAGGGTTGTACATTTGTATAAAATAATATAGTCTGTGTGCTGGAGTTACATTGTGTGTTCCACACAATGTCACAGAATGTAGAATGTCACAAGCAAACCCTGCGAGTAGCGGGGATGTACTGTATACTCATTTACATTATTTATATGGTGATGATTTTTTTTTCTGCATCATTGACATTTTCTGGCGATACAATGACATCACCGATTGAAGCGGCCAATCAGATTGCATTTTGATGTCATCCCCATGCTTCTGAAAGCCACTCGGAGGCATATGTTCATTGTTGTGGAGATTGTGTCAATATAACATTTCATTTCTTGATTTTTCAACTCATTTTGGAGCATCTCGATGCATTGGCATGCAGTTTATGAAGGAATTGCAAATTCAAGTTTCTTATTATGCTCATTATTTTCAGGGCTCGACTGCTCAATATTGATCCCGAAATACCAAATTAATTTATATAAAATAAAATGTATCATAGTTGCTATCCAATGAAAAACATGTATATCCACATATAAACTAACTAGACAAATTAAAATGAATATATTTTTAAAAAAATAATGAATACATAAAAATATGAATATAGTACCTCTTTGACAATGTATAAAATATTGAGCAATATAAGAAACCAGAATTTTCCATTTTTTATAATTAGCAAAATATTAAATTACATATTAAATTCATATGAAATATAATGTATAATTGTCTCTGTCCAATGAAAAACATGTATCTCATTCAGAATGTAGTGTTATTTTTCTTTAGACAACTAATTAAAAAATAATACCGCCCTGACTTAAAGAAAATGAATATAAGAAATACTAACAGGCTGCAAGGAGGTTAGCATGTTGGCCTCACAGTCAGGAGATGAAGTGTTCGAATCTCCGTTGGAGCATCTCTGTATGGAGTTTGCACGTTCTCTCCGTGCTTGCGTGGATTTTCTCCACGGACTCAGTTTTCCTCCCACATTCCAATAACATGCGTATCAGGCTAAGTGAAGAGTAAATTGTCCACGGATGTGAAAGTGAGAGGGAATGGTTGTGATGCTAATGAGGACTACGGCGTATAGAAAATGAAAGAATGAATGTAATATCTTCTGTGCCAATCAAAACTCAGTATTATGATCCTTGGATCTCATTCAAGTGTGCAGGTGTACCTAATATTGTGTCCACTATAATATAGTTGAGTATGAGGGTGGTGTGAAAAAGTGTTTGCCCCCTTCCTGTTTGTTTTTTTTTGTTTGTTTTTTTTTTTTTTTTGAATGTTTGTCACACTTAAATGTTTCAGATCATCAAACAAATTTAAATATTAGTCAATGACAACACAACTCAACACAAAATGCAGTTTTTAAATGATTTTCTTTTTATTATTAAGGGAGAGAAACCTACATGGCCCTGGGTGAAAAAGCAATCGCCCCCTAAACCTAATAACAGGTTGGGCCACTTTTAGCAGCAACAACTGCAAGTGTTTGCGATAACTTGGCCCACTCATCTTTGCAGAATTGTTGTAATTCAGCCACATTGGAGGGTTTTCCAGCATGAAGCGCCTTTTTAAGGTCATACCACAGGTCAGGACTTTGACTAGGCCACTCCAAAGTCTTCATTTTGTTTTTCTTCAGCCATTCAGAGGTGGACTTGCTGGTGTGTTTTGGATCATTGTCCTGCTGCAGAACCCAAGTTGGTTTCAGCTTGAGGTCACCAACAGATGGCCGGACATTCTCCTTCAGGATTTTTTGGTAGACAGCAGAATTCATGGTTGCATTTATCACAGCAAGTCTTCCAGGTCCTGACGTAGCAAAACAGCCACAGACGATCACACTACCACCACCATATTTTACTGTTGGTATGATGTTCTTTTTCTGAAATGTGGCGTTACTTTTACACCAGATGTAATGGGACACACACCTTCCAAAAAGTTAAACTTTTGTCTCGTCAGATCACGGAATATATTTTGCAAAGGTCTTGGGGATCATCAAGATCAAGGCAAAATTTAGACAAGCCTTAATGTTCTTTTTGTTCAGCAGTGGTTTTCGTCTTGGAAATCTGCCATGCAGGCCGTTTTTGCCCAGTGTCTTTCTTATGGTGGAGTCATGAACACTGACCTTAACTGAGGCAAGTGAGGCCTGCAGTTCTTTGGATGTTGTTGTGGGGTCTTTTGTGACCTCCTGGATGAGTCATCGCTGCACTCTTGGAGTCATTTTGGTTGTTCGTCCACTCCTGGGAAGGTTCACCACTGTTCCATGTTTTTGCCATTTGTGGCTAATGGCTCTCACTGTGGTTAGCTGGAGCCCCAAAGCTTTAGAAATGGCTTTATAACCTTTTCCAGAATGATAGACCTTAGTGACTTTATTTGTGTGTGTGTGTGTGTGTGTGTGTTTGTTCGTGCGTGCGTGCTTGTGCATGCGCGTGTGTGTGTGTGTGTATTATATTGACTGATATTTTAATTTGTTTGATCTGGAACATTTAAGTGTGACAAACATGCAAAAAAATAAGAAATCAGGAAGGAGGCAAACACTTTTTCACACCACTAACATTCTGCACAAATGATATAGTACATGGAGCAAAGTACATGTGTTGCCTTGCATCATCAAGAGTCAGAATAGAAGTGGTCTCCCACTGTACAGTACACTCTACATGTATCACCTACACAAATGTTTCAGCACACAGCAAGTAAAGACTCAACGTGAACTCCAGTGTTCTGAAAAGTGTATGTGTGTGTGTGTGTGTGTGTGTGTGTTTGTGTCGTTGCCCCTCAGATCAGGTGTTTGGCTGTCGTCTGGAGATGTTGTGCGAGAGAGAGAAGAGCACAGTCCCTCGCTTCGTCAGGCTTTGCACGGAGACAGTGGAGAAGAGAGGTACGCTGAAAGCACAACAAGCCTCGCTCCTTTTCCACAGTCATAGTGCAAACTTGTGCACAGCGATGTGATGGACAAATAAAAAGACCTTTTCTGCTAGGACATAAAATATTGATGAAATGTCTTTCTGCAGAGCATTTTTGCACACTGCCCAGACAGTGAGAGACTTGGCAAGAAATGTAGTCTTTTTCTTAGTAGCTCTGCTGAGGACGTTATGTTTTCATCATGATTTCTTTCTTAGCTAAATTAGATATGGATAGCATTTAGGATCCAGGATCTTTTTATGCAGCAATATAATAATAATAATAATAATAACAGTTTTTGTTAATAATAAAATGTTATTCTATTCTATTTTATTGTATTGTTCTGTGTTTTATTTTTCTATTCTGTACTTAATTTTATTATAATCTATTTATTCTGTTTTATTGTTATTTTTATATTCTATTGTATTTTATTCTATATTTTATTTCATGTTATTATATTATATTTTATTTTTTATTCTGTTCCATTCTTTTCTATTTTTATTTTATTGTATTTTATTGTCTTTTATTTTATTCTACCCTATCTATATTTTATTTTAATTTTTTTTCAACATGGATTATAAAATGCAGAATTAGTAGTTTTATTTTTATTATTCAATGCAATCTTTTCTACTTTATTTTATTGTACCCTATTAATATTTGATTGTATTCTATTTTATTTTCCAACATAGATTATAAAGTGCAGAATTAGCCATTTTGCTTAATTTTGTCATTCATGTAGTCATGTTTTTTGATGAAAAATGAAGGAAAATGTCTACAAATGGACCTAATGTGCGTGCAATATATATTTTTTTAAATCCTGCATCCACTTTTATTATGCATACCAAATTGTAACAGTTTTTTTGGCACAAGCCTCACTCAAAGTTTAGTTGAAATGTGTAGGGTCCTTGTCAGTGAAATAGAATGCCAACATGTTAACTAAATGCTGAAATGCTAACTAAATTGTAACACATTATAGTCTGCAATGAAGCTCAATGTGTTACGGTTGAGAGAACATCCTATTACTTGTAATAGAGCTTTTGTCTGTATCTGCCATTTAGTGTCTTTTCAGTGATTTTCTCCACACACACTTAGGTTTGCAGGCACAGGCGCTGACTTGGTTTGTGTGTTCTGTCGCAGGGCTGGACACTGATGGCATCTACAGGGTGTCTGGAAACCTGGCGGTCATTCAGAAACTACGCTTCCTGGTCAACCATGGTGAGGTCAAATGAGCCAGAAATAATGAATGACGGCATAAAATATTCTGGCTCCACTTTGATGAAGTGGTGCCCGCAAAAAGCCAAAGTAAAAGCAAAACGTTAACCGTAAAAACCTTTTAGGGGAAAATCTTGATCCAAATGTATTTTCTTTTTTCATTTCCCATTTTAAATGTTTCCATTTAAAGACGATGTATTTGTATCTGTTCATGTGACTGCACCCATAAAGTATGTTTATATGAGGCATTCATTCATTGAACTACAGTAGGTCATCGCATATTCGAAATTTAGCATTCGCGACCCTACAAATATGCAGATTTTTGATCAAAACATTTGGAGACGTTCATTATATGCAGTGAATTAGCTCCATATTTACACCTTTATGCACACATCACAAGGCAACAGGTGCTTATCAACCCGATTGCCTACCTCACTCACGGTGCAACAACAATAACTACCACATGGATTATGTGGATATGGAAATAAATGCTTACACACTAATATGCATGCGAGATGATACTATTTTATACTCATTGATATGCGGGGAAGCATGCCTCTTGTGTTATTTGTGGTTGCACCGTGAGTGATGTAGGTGTTTGGTACCACCTAATAGTAAGATGCGCTGTACCAAAAAATGGTTCCCTGCTATGGATAGAGGAGATTAAATGGCTTGACGAGGTGAAATAAGGGACTAAAAATTATTTCCTCAAAAATATTACATAATAAACAATTGAGCATAGAAGGGCAATGAAAATAAGTCCAAAGTCAGTCCCAAGAGATGCAGTTATAATAAAAATAATAATTAATAAGTAAGGTGTTTTTTAAAAGAAAGATACTTAAGAGTTAAACAGCCACTCCTGGTGGCTGTTGCTGACCACCTGCTGAGTAAGTGTGTGCTTCTTTCAGAGCGGGCGGTGACCACTGATGGTCGTTACATGTTCCCAGCAGAGTTGGTGCAAGGTAGACGCAGACAAAAGAGTACAAGAACATTTTCTTATTCTGCTTTATTTGGGTCACATGTTGCTGCAGCTTTTGTGTGTTGCCTGAGCTTCGGACACACACACACACACACACACGCACACACACCAGCTTGCAGTGTGTTTTTGTTGTATTTTTGGTGGTTGTGCTACCATTTGCTTAATGTATGTTTGTCCCTGAGGCCTCTCTGCTTTACGTTTTCTGATGTAATAACATGCAGCAGGTTGTACAGACAGTAAGCGCGCAGTCTGAGGCTGCCCCCTAGCGGAGGAAGTAAGAAGCAGCGCTTGATTAATAATGTGTGATGTATGTTTGTGTCGCCTCTCGTGCCTTCCACTCGGCAGCTCCAAGCCTGTTTGCTCGTTTCTAACATGATCGCTCTATTTCACACTTTCATCACTTCCTTCTGTGCCTCGCTCCCCTTCTCTATTTCCTCAGAGGAGAAGCTCAATTTGGACGAGAGCGAGTGGGAGGACATCCACGTCATCTCGGGAGCTTTGAAACTTTTCTTCCGCGAGCTTCCTGAGCCCCTCGTGCCCTACGGCTTCTTTTCTGACATGGTGGAGACAGTCAGTAAGTTGAACAAAGTCATTACGCTACACCAGTGGTTGGAACTCTTTCATTCTTTTACAGCAAGTACCACCTCAAACATATTTGTACTTTGCATATACAGTGGATCCCAACACATCTGCGATTCAGGAGTCAACTGCAAATTTCAGTATTTTTAATCCTAAGTGTATTTTTTTTAATATTTGTGTTATGTATACACTCCTGTGTGTATATTATATTATGCATTTATTAATATTTAATTATGTAATTTGTATTTTTTAATAAATACATGATAATACAGGTCAATTGTACAGCGTACATGTGAGAAATCCCCAATTTTTACACGCTTTTACATCATTTTTATGTCCTTTTCTCCATTCTTTGGAACGGAACCCCCGCGAAAATCAGGGATCTACTCTACATGCAGTAATCCCTCGTTTATCAAGGGGAATTAGTTCAAGACATGACCATGACAAGTGAATTTCCACAAAGCAGGATTCCTTACTTATAATGGAATAGTTTTGTTTTTAACATGATTAGAGCCCTGTAGACTTGAAATAACACCCCTATAGTCACCTTTACACTCGTATTACCCAATATTCTAGACATAATAAGAGAAAATAAGACAAAATATAGACTCACACGTGTTAGAATTGGGAGAGTTCCTTGTTGTTGTTCCTTTTTTACCTCCTGTTCTGCACAGTACTTACTGTGGTGGCTAATGTCTCTTCAATGTAACGTTACTGACACCTAGTGACCAGCGTAGAATACTACGTATCATCACATCTTTGAATGCGTCTTCTGAATGCTTTATATTTGTAATTTATTTTATTTAGCCATTTTTATATTTGGAAAGGCTAATTTGCTCAAATATGCAAATTCTTGACATGATTTATTAATCTATTTTTGAAAAGCTGTGATGGAGTGAAATGAAATTCAAAGAGTGAAGTGGCGGGGGACTACTGTACCTACAGTAAAATTGTAGTTTTAGATATTTTATTTTTAATCGCTGATGTTCCTGAGTACCACTAGATGGCGCCAGCGTACCACCAGTGGGATTCATGCCACAGTTTGAGACTGTGCACTACACTACACCTTCTCTTTTAAAAATAAAAAAAAGAAAAAAGAAAAAGGGCTCCATTCACCTGTTTGTTTCCTGACATGTCTCTTACGTCCTGTGTCGTGCAGAGATGTTGGACTACACGGAAAAAGTGGAGCGTTTGAAGACGCTGGTGCATAACATGCCTCCGCCCAACCACGACACGCTGCAGTTCATCTGCCGCCACCTCAAACGGTACGCCATCAAAGAAGCCACTCATACACTTTCATTAGTTAAGATGGCAGGAAGTTGCACACAAGGTAATACATGAGGTCAAAAACACACATGAAACCTGGCAGGTAAACAACCTGGCAGATAAATAAATGCCTTCAGGATATTTGTGCAACATTGGTTGAATTAAAACAAAAAGGTCAACGCCAATCCATAGAAAAATAAGTCTAAAATAAAGACATTTTTTGAAAATTGGAAATAATAGAAATAAATATTTTACACACGTTTAACCGAAAAATATAAAGTTAATCTAACACGAAAATATTTGTAAATAAAACAAAAAAAACAAAAAACTATTGACTCTGCATACATTACATTTTGCTCAGAGCGAATAATAAGCTAAAATTCTCTCTCTATATATATTTTAAAGTTCGACTCTGAAAACTAGACTTCATTATTATTATTTTGAATTTATATTTTATATTTATATATTTTTAGATAATATTTTGGCGGACATTTTTAAAGTGGGGATATGCCATTATGAATATGCCATTCTATGCCTTATACATACATTATAAATAAATATTGTTTCTTAAAGTAAACCAGTATTTTTAAATGCAAAATTACTACTACAGTATTACTACTACTACTACTACTACTACTGCTACCTCTATAGTACTACTACTACAAATAATAACGACAATAATAATAATACAAGAGTCCGTTACAATTACATGCACAAACATCATGGCCAATTATGCAAACTAGATGATGACCTCATTTATGAATAATAATTATAATATGTAATGGTAATAATAATGGTGATGATATTGTGCTTATTATATAATTATTGTCATTATGATTATTATATAGTGAGGACAAGCGGCATAGAAAATGAATAAATGAATATTATTATTGTTAATAATAATAATACGCATACGATTATTATTGTCATTTCTATTATTATTACTATTATTACTTGCACAAGCAATTGTGCAATTTAGATTACGTCATATAATAATAATAATAATAATAATAGTGTAATTGCACAAGTATTTATGGAGAAAAAAGTGGGAGACAAAAAGTGAGTAATAAACATGAAAAGCACAACAAATAAACACAACAAAATGAACTTTGTTTTATTGCTTCTTTTGTGGTTTTTTTCCCCCAAAGTCACAGAAAAGACTGAGAAGCTTGTGAGTGCTTTGAAATGGGGCGGTCGCCCACAGCAGCACCCGCTGCTCCTTGAAAGCTTGCATGGCTCCTCTTATGTCAGAGTATGTAAAAGTCTAGTAACTAGCTAGATTTATTGCTAGTAGCTTTTTCTTAAAAAAAAAAAAAAAAAGTCACTCAAAATATAGCGACGAGGTCGCTTGCTATGTTGGCAACACTGATCCCTCCTCCTAAGGCTTCTTATTGTCTGGCAGACCAGGTGCGTATGAGACGTGTTAAAGGAAAACTGCCCTTTTTTTGGAATTTTGCTTATCATCCTCAATCCTTATGTGAGACATGAACACATATGCTTTTCTCTTTTTCTGTGTGTTCTAAAGATATAAAAATAAACAGCTCAGTACTGCATGTATGGGACCCACTTATTCTGCCTACAAAGCCTTCTGAAAACGCCTCCAAAAAGGCCCAATAATGCTCCATTTACATACTGTATAATGTGACCTGCATATAACCAAGCTACAGTGACATTGTTATTATCATTATTATTATATTATTATTAACATTGTTACGCCGATCGAACTACGTTACTGGCGCATTGACACTTAGCCAGAACACACCGGCTAGCTACTAGCCAGCTAGCGACTAGCTTCACCACAGACTCGGCCGCAGCGCGTCAGCGTTGTGCTCACAACGCCTCAGACCGCTACAAAAAAGGTAAGGCTACATATTTGAGGTGACTACACTACTGCTGTGTTTTTATTTCTGAGTTTGGAAAAGTTGACGCGAGGTGTAGGCGTTTGTTTCTATGTTGCTATGTGAAATCAATGCGCAATGAGTATGAGTACTTTCAAGTTACGGTAATGCTTAGAATGGCCAAAATACGGCAAAATACAGTAAGTATTACATGTTATCATGAATGTACCTGTTACTACATGTATATAAAACTATAAAACCTTGTTGGAGGTTTTTGGAGGTGTTTAATAGCGGCATTTGTAGGCGGCATCGGTGTGTCTCATTACGTGCAGTACTGAGCTGTCTGTTTTTATCTGGTTTAGAACACACAGAGAAATGAGAGCCATATGTTAAGATTGTGGATGATGGGCAAAATAAAAAAAAAGTGCAGTTTTCCATGTAAGAAGCAGTGTTACCATGCCATCTACTGTACAGAGTTGTAACGACAAGCTACGTTCACAGGCAGTCCCATTACGATGTGTTTATGAGTGAGGGTGAACAGGTGGTGCCAACTCTAATCTCCCTCGAACCCCCCAAATACAAAAAGACAAACAAGGGTGCCACCAGGAACACACATGGGTGACCCTAGTGAGACAAGCGGTACAGAAAAAGGATGGATGAAAATGCGTAAAACAACAAATTAACGGAATAAACCCCAAAAAAGGTGCTGGGGGCTGTGACCGAACTCACTGCCTCGACTTTTAAAGGCAGCAGCTGTAGCATTACACCAGGGACCGCCAGGTTGACGGCGACGAGCGCGGAGTCGGATTACTGCTCTTATTCTTTTTTTTTCCCCCTCTCTGACTCACAACAGTGATGAACATCTTTTGCGCATGTGCCGAAAATGTGTCCCCTCGCCCAAAATGAGGCCCCCCCTCATGGATCGTGGGGGGCCCTACGCATGGCTTGTGTTCTGCGTGTGGGGAGGGACGGCCCAGATGTTAAATGTACTAAAAGAACATGAAAAGTTATGTTAAAAAAGAGCATCAAGAAAATACAAGACCTAAAATCAGGATAAATTAGTTACAAATACGACAAAAAATGTATTATTTCTAGGGCTGTCAAAAATAGTGCGATAACATCGTTAACTAATTTATTTCTTTAATTTTGTTGAATTTTTTGTGCGTAATTAACGCATACGCATCACGGCACGCCACGGCTCGTTATGACGACAGACCGCGGCACAGTGTAGCTCCCCACAGAGTCTCCGACGTTCTTTTTAACGTTATTCGTACCCGAACACATGAACAGCAGTGCAATCCAACACCACATATGTACCTCCTAGTCCACACGAACACGACTCTAGTCCATTCGTCATTTGCAACGACACTTCCTCATTGTCACTAGACAGACCGCTAGATGCATTCACGGACACTCAGAACATCGTCTTTAAGCGATCTTTAATATGCGTGTATGTGCGGTCTAAATCAACAGAAATGCAAAGAAAAACAGTAAGTAACAATAATATCCTAATCACTTATTTTGTAACTCTTAACGCGGGCGTACGATATGCTGCATTTAAGGACGCCCGGAAATCCCAGAGAATTCACGCAAAACATTTGAATTCAACTGAAATGACGTGTTGTCTTTGCTCATGATAACGCAGTTAAAGTCAGATTCAAATATTCTGCTACTATTAAAGAAACCGGTGTTCGGTAAATAGATTTGCATACATGCTTGCCATCTCTTAACTTGATTGGAATTTTCCGTTAATTTGGTGCTGTTAATAAATACAAATATATTACTTTGTACTTTATTTATCCCACAGCAAGGACATGTCGATGAAATGCAGCAGAATATATATATAATAATCCTGGCCTGTCATTTAGCTTTCTTTCAATAAAATACAGTAAAAATGGGCATATTTCAGGCATAGCGTGACATGGTGATTAATCCTGATTAATTAATTAGAAAATCGGGATTAATCTGATTAAAACTTGTAATCATTTGACAGCCCTAATTGTTTCATGTATTAAAAATATGAATGAAAGTGTAAGGGTTTGAATGAAGTTTGACCGCCATGTGGCCACAAGAAGGTGCTGTTGTCCTACTCTGTGTGTGTGTGTGTGTGTGTGTGTGTGTGTGTGTGTGTGTGTGTGTGTGTGTGTGTTGCCACTGAAAGATGTGATCCAGGGTTGTGTGAGGACCGTACTGTTGTGTCCCAGATGAAAGGTTTTGTTGACAGTGCATGATATGTGTGTGTCTTGTGTTGATGTTTGTGACGGTGTGTGTCACATGATCAGCTTTGCCGCCCATCCATCCCTCCACCTTTCCTGATGGAGGGGAAGGTCCCATGAGAGCCTTGTGGTTTTGTCTGCTAGAAGGCATACCGCCGCCGCCACCACCACCGCTGGATCGTCTCCTTCTTTTTTTTTCATCCCTCCTTTCTGTTTAATGTGGAAGTTTTGAGCAATGGCTGGCCGCCTTTGTGGCTTGGTGGGAAGGGCATTTTTAGAAGAATGCCTCATTGCGGTGGCTTCGAGTCATTCCTGAGTCCCCCTGCAGTCACACAGCAGCATACTGGAGGTGGAAGCAAGCGCATTTAGACGCTCGTGTGCCCACATCTCACTTGTCAAAACATTCACAAGAACATGGCTCTCAAAGGATTACATGTCGCCGCTATTTAGTCGGAAGCTGTGCAGATTTGGTTCATATTAGAATATTTTACCAGGCACATGACAACACTGCCATGATGGGGGTTTTCTGTCAGGCAGTTAGGGCAATGCTCCAGCAGCTCCAGCAGATGGCGCTGTGGTGGACAGTTCATCACGTTCACATGTCCAAACCTTTTTGCAGCGAGGGCCGTACTGACAGATCAAAGGTTGCAGATTATTAGTATCGACTTCACTTTTTTTTTCTTCCGAATATTTATTTTCACACAATTTTCTTAATATATATTATGACTTTATTGCCATAATATTATAACCTTTTTCCCCAACATAATTTACCTTTATTTTGTTTGTTTCTCAATAATATGACGACTTAAAAAAACAACAACAACAAATTGTGTCTTTAATATTTCAACTCGATTAAAATGACATTATTTCTCCTCGTAATACCATAATAACGTTTTTTTGTCGCTATGAATACTTTTTTCTCTTAATATTTTTATTTGATTCTCATAAAATTACAGCTGGATTTGTTTCTATTTCTGTCGCTGTTGTTTTTTTTCAAATTTTCCAAATATTTCTGATTCATCCTTGTACATTTTTTTCCTCTTCATTACGACATAACTTTTTCCGTTACCTAACGTTCCAAAAATGATTTATTTAGTTTTGTTCATTTCTCATAATATTACAACTTTAAAACACAATTTTTTTCTGTAATATTTCAACTCTATTGCTACTAAAATTAGCTTTTTTCTTAAAATATTTAGACCTTTTTTTTCTAATTAGGATAAAATTTTTTGCTCCTAATATTTAGATTTTATTCTCATAAAATTGCAGCTGTTTTTTTTTCCATTTCTGCTTTTTTTTCCATTTCCTAATATTTCAGATTTATCCTTTTCATTTTCTCTTAATTGTGACATAACTTTTTCTGCAACCTAACTTTAAAAAAATTACAACTTTATTTAGTTTTTTTTGCGTCTCATATTATGACTTTTTTTTTTAACATTTTTCTTTAATATTTCAACTCTATGCTACTAAAATGATGTTATTTTTCTTCATAATATTAACAGTTTTTTCTCGTAATATTGTGACTTGTTTTCTGTTAAGAATACAAATTTGTTCTTTTCATATTTTGACTTTACGGCTGTTTTTTTTTTTTTTCATTTTTCTTCTTCTAATTATGACTTTATTCCCATAATATTTTGACTTTGTTCTTGCAACAACTTTTTCTGCAACCAAAATTTCCCCAAATTGCAGCTTTATTCATTGTTTTGTTTGCTTTTCATGACATTAAGACTTTTTAAAAAAAAGTATTTCTTTAATATTTCATCTTTATGCTACAAAAATGATGTTATTTTTCATTATTCATCATTATAATGTTACAATGTTATTAATGTAAAATTACGACTTTATGTTGTTAGATTACAACTTTTTCTCTTAAAATTTTGACTTTGATCTTGCAAAATAACTGCTGATTTTTCCTTTTTTTTTAGGTTTCTAATTAAATTCTATTTTAAAAGGGCACTAAAACATCCGCGGGTCGCACCTTGGACACCCCTGATGTAGCGTACTGCTCAAAACGTGAAATGCGATTGAAAGAGAAGCTGTCTCAAAACTTGTGATTGTAGTGTTGGACAGTGGTTCCCCACAAAAACCAAAATATTTGTATTCTTTCCTCCGCAGAAAGCCCATCTCATTCACCATAGCTTGCTACTAATTTATAAATGCATGATAAAAAAAAAAAGCCCACCATTTTGACATGTTCCCGCCTTTACGCTTCACTGAACTGGTCCTCGAACGCACCACAGTTACCGTGAGTGTTGTCGTGAGTGTTGTCGTGAGTGTTGTCGTGAGTGAACAGTGGCACTTGAAGAGGGAAGGGGCGGGTTCTGGAGCTGAATCTCACATAATAATTACAACAGTCGCTTTTATTGCAAATGTGGATCAGAAATCAGAGGTGAACATCAACATTAAGTTAACAAGAGGGCTTTGGAGGGGGAGGTTGCGAGCCGTGTGTCAAAAATACACGTTTTTATGGGCTTGCTTGTGGATTTTGGCTTGTGGTCCCAGGAAGTGACCCAGAAAGGAGGGCATCTGCTGTATTTCATTAGCGCAGTCAGTACTGTACTCATACGGACTCTCCCTCTTATTATAATTAGGGCCCGAGCACAAAGACCCAGGCAGTGCAAGGGTGCTTTTGTAATATTATTATTATGTAATACTGCTATTCCATGTGATACATGAATAATACTAATACAATCATGATGGAGTACGCAGCTTTGTATTCAAGTTCTGCAAGAATTCTGGTAAATCTTGTCTTCTCTGCAGTGTTTTAGAGCATTCCGACACCAACCGGATGACCACCCAGAACATCGGAATCGTGTTCGGGCCGACGCTGATGCGCCCCGAGCGCGACAGCGGCAACATGGCGGTGAACATGGTGTACCAGAACCAGGCGGTGGAGCTGATTCTCAACGAGTACGAGCACGTCTTCGGCAGGAGGGCCTCCTGAGGTCGGCCGTGTTGACTTCCAGACGGCGTCGAACGGATTTCACATGAAGAGATCATCGGAAGGAAAGCGGCGTGTGCTTCGTCAGGAGGACATCTGGCCGCCACGCTGCTGCAAGAGTCCCGTTTTGGCTGCCGTGATTTTTGACCGCAGATGTGGGAGCCCGGCTTCGGATGCAGCGGGCGCCTCCTTGTCACTTCTCCTTCATAGTCGCCAGGCTACCTCCCCACCCCCGCACGACCACCTTCTCAGATACACAAAGGAAGGAGTAGTGGAACCGCCTCACTGTGAATGCGCCTCTACGCGGCCGAGCATCAGCGCACGCTTCCGTTCAAACACACTGATGATACGATGGCCGCCATCTTCCTTTTCTACCACATCGCTTCTTTGTTTCTTGTGGAACTTCCCCATTTTACATTTTATGTGAGAATATATACGTATGTACATACGGGTGTCCCATACCTTCTTTGTCCACTGCCAAGCATCTAAATTAGGGATGCTGCCGATTCCGATACCGATCATCCATGAGTGAAATCGGCCGACACCGATGCCAATCACATCAATTAAGTGTGCGTTTTTCAATGTATTTATGATGAGTGCTATTGGCCAGGGGGTGCCGTATAACGGGGAAATGTTAGGATAATTCCAAGGTCCCCTGACTCCTGGGGGGCCCAAGAAATAGGTAATTATTAAAAAATAATTTAAAAAAACATAAAATAACCTGCATTTAGACAAAAACATATTTGAGTTCCTTTTTCAAGAGAACATCTTTCAGGAGGCTTTGGATGTGAGACTACTTGGCCTGTCACGATAACACATTTTCCTGGTCGATAATTGTGTTATAAATTATCAACGATAATCGCTAAACTTTGACCTTTTTTTAGACCATATTATCTTGAACTTTATCATGCAATGATCACCGTGTCGTGTCACATTTGAGCCACTAGATGGCACTCCAGTGTAGTGTATCTGTGTGAGGCACAGAAGATGCTTACTATATATAGCACGGCGTCACCACTTTACATACCCTGGTTATCGCCAGCTCTATTCATTCACTTCGCCGATCAAACGTCCGAGTAAGCGCCAACCGCCGGGATGAATGCCCCACAGCACATCCACACTGGAACTGTGGCATTCGGCTTCCAGACTATCGCTTTTGTGCTTTCATTCATATTAGCGTTTTCTTGCTAACCTAGCTAGCATTAATTGTATTCAATCACTAGTAGCTAGGCCCCCACCTCCACGCACTGTGACAAAGATGCTGATTAGCTGACAGGAGGCTCACTCTCCCCCTTAATTTGACTATACAACCAATGCGCTCAGACACAAGCAGAGTGAACCCTCTTCTCATCAAGCCTGTGCGCTACAGCAAGACCAGGAAATGGAACAGGCATACGCACATGTCAATTTATCTAGGCGTCAAAATTATAGACCTCGTTTTTTTTTCTATCGTTCAGTTAATCGTTTTATGGATTATCATGACAGGCCTAAGAGTACATATTTTCATGGCATTCTAGCAGGACTTCCAGGTATCGTGCAGCGGGGCTCCAAGTGAGAGAGCAATCGGAAAAGCCGGCGTCTTCCACTGCTGAGAGAGGCTGGTCGTCTCATCCGATGAGTTCAATTATGTTTGGGGTTATTTGTTATTATTGTTATTCGGCTTGTGACTGTTGCACATATGGGTGAGTGTTGTCCAGCATGGGTTACGTTAGCTTTGCCCGATGGTCACATTGTGAGCTTCGAAAACTCACCATTCTCCGCCAAGTGTTTGTTCTTCAAAGGCCGCAGTAAATGAAAACGTTTTAATATGCTACGATATATTTTTCGTCACATGTTTTGCAGGTTGCAAAATTGATATCACGCTCACAAACGGCCGGTCAGTTCCACACGGCAGACATGATTGTTGTGGGTTTGGCACACCCGCGCAGGGTGAAGAAAAGTGGGCGGGGGAAGCTTGCTACAGGCTGCATGCTGCAATAGTACGGGCCTGAGGTGATCGGCTTTTGTGAAAGGCATTTATCGGCCAATACTGATCGGTGGCCGATCGATCGGCGCATCCCTAATGGAAATGCTCCATTTGACTCCATAGATTGGCTTTGAAATGTGTTGTGAAACCACATCTGCCCTGAAATAAAACAACGTGAGCCCCCCCCACCATGTGATTCTCCTGTAGAGTGCTATGTTGCTTCTTTCTAATGACGCCTTCTCACTAGCATTCATTACATTTTAAATGTATAATTCATATTATAATATATATTAATATGTATTTATTATAGTTACAAAATATTTTTTTCTTTAAAATATTTTTTTATTAAGAATGATTTTTTTTCCTCAATTTAAATAAATTATATTTGAAAAGTACAATACTTATTAAAAAATATATATTGTGCTTTTGTTTTTTTTAAATATGTTTAAAATATTTTTTTTAAGTATTAAGAATTATTTATGATTGTATTAAAATAATTAAACAAAGCTGCGATTGCTAATGCTGCTTCTTTCCAATGAGGCCCTTCTTCTTACAAGGACTGAATGATATTTTAAAAGTGTAATTAGTATTTTTTGTTAAAATAAAGTAGTTATACATGTATATGTTTAATTATTAGGAATTATTTGAAAATAAAGAACAGCTTTGAGTGCAAATTTGGACCTGCTCAGCAAGAATAAATGAATTATATGTGAAAAAAAAAATTATTTATCAAAGTATTTATATATTTATAGTTAAGAATTATATTGAAATATCAACAAAAAAAATAGTGAGTGCTGCTGCTGCTTCTTTCTAATGAGGCCCTTTTCACAATAAATACATAACATAAAAAAATACATTTCTAAAAAAATAAAAAGTTAAAAAAAAAATTTATTAAATGTTTTGTAATGATTAAGAATTGTTTAGAAATCAATTAAATGATTAACGAATAGTGAGTTCATATTTATGAAATACATTTTTTATGGTATTATATCTTTCTTTAAAATATTAGTTTGATTTTATTAATTATTCAGAATGATAGAAAAATAATTTAAAAAATAGCGCTAGTGCTTCTTTCTGATTAGGCCCTTCTAACAAGGATTAAATATATTAAAGTATATTTGTAAAATTATTTTTTATAGGTTTTTATATTTTTTCTTTAAAACATTTTTTTTTAATTATTCAGAATTTATTAAAATAATTTCAAACGAGACCCGTCTCACAATAATTAAATGAATTATTAGGTTGATTTTTTTAAATATATATTTTTTGGCAGTAGTGATTTAAAATAATAGTAAAATTAATTTAGAGTAAACAAAGTACTGTAGTACACATAAAGTAAATATCAAATAAAGTGGGAGGGTGGGGGTGTCAGATAAAGAAGAGAGGACAGGATGGTGGTATAACGTATGTACAATTTATTATTACAAATATGCACAAACATGCAAAGAAATATTATAAAACGTTCATACATAGTAAAAAAAAACACACACACAAAAAACGGCATTTTGGCTCTATTACAAAAATACTGCTTGATATATTATTTTAAAAACGAGGTGTGCGCTCATTGTGTGAAGGTAAACGTATTTGCGTCCTGAAGCTTTGCATGAAAGGACATTAGTGTGTGTGTGTGTGTGTGTGAGAGACCATCATAAGACATTGCATAGCAGAAGATGGTCTTAACTAGTGGTCACATGACTCACAGTTGGAGGCACTTTTCACGCTGACTCACAAAAAGTCATAAAAAGCTACAAAGGCAAGACTGTAGTCGACTTTTGCATTGCTTTGACAAACAAACCAGGGAGACAAAACCGCACGTTTCACTGCGGATGGAAGTGAAAGCATTTGTCGTTCTAAAAAGTCGCCCTTCATCTTTCACAGCATAAATAAGACAAACGTGGTCACCTGACAGGTTGACGCTCTCGTAGCGCAGGACAGTCCGTGAAAAGTGCAGCGGAACCTCCAAAGTCCAAAGCCCCTGAGGTTTCATCAGAATCTGACCGGCATTTTTGTGGAAAATCCGCTTTCAAGCGCCACGGAATCACCGTCGGTAAATCTTGCAAGATTTTTTTTGTCTTTCTCATTCAAGTTAAGACTTCAGCAACAAAATCATGTTTTTATGTTTTATTATTACCGGCGGTTAACTTCTTTTTACGCTTGACCCGACAATCACAAAATGTTACAAAGTAACACGTCTTAGGCCAGGGGTGTCCAAAGAGCGGACCGTGAGCCACATTTTCAAAACATAAAAAAAAAACCCTCACCAAAAATGGAAAAATGACAGAAAAAAACGATAAAGAGAAAAAACTTGTAACGTACCGAGAGAAGGTCGTAATTTTAGGAGAGTAACGTCGTTTTAGTGAATAATAGGGAAATGAGGGTGCGGAAAAAGTTGAAATGTTCCAAGAACAAAGTCAGTATATTAGGGACATAAAGTCATAATCACGAGAAGAAAGTTTAAATAAAAAAAAAGTTGCCATTTTACGAGCGTAAAGACCAAAAGCTGCGATGTTACAAGAGAAAACGTAACATGAAGAAAAAAAATCCTTCCTTTTAGTAGCAGGGAGCTGAAATATGAACGAATATGTGGAGGAATGAGAAACAAACACAGCAAAATAACGTTGCCAGTCGTGAGGAATTAGGTGAGTAATCTATAATATAGCTATAATGTAGCTACAGTATATCTATAATATATCTACTGTATTGTATATCTATATTATATATATAATATATCTATATTATATCTATAATATATCTATAGTATATCTATATTATATCTATAATATATCTGTATTATATCTCTAATATATCTATATCTAACTTCTTAGCACAGCTACCGTACATGTGTTGCTTTACGAAATACGTCAGTGGCAAAGTTGCATCCTTTCATTTTTGGGTTTGCGTCCCTCCCTGGTCAAATGTGTGGACACCCCCGTCCTTTAGGCCCCCCCCGCCTTCACATTCTTTTTACACTTGCGTGTCAGTCCGATAGTATTTGAAAAATCTGCCTCCATCTTTTCTCAGTACATTTAAGAGGGGATGGGTTCTTTTCGTGTGCTTTTCCATGTTATTCCTGTCAGCGGTTGGCTTCTTTTCCCACTTTTTTCCCACATTTAAGCTTATTTTTATTTTGTTTGTATTTTTATACCTTACCAGCGTTTCAATTCTTGTGTCTTTCTTGTCCTTTCAGTGCCAACGAGTCCTGTTGAACATGTGCTATAGTTTGAAAAAGACTTTTCACCTTTTATTGTTACCGCAACAACAAAAGAATTCAAAAGGTTAGCTTCTTTTTACACTTGTGTGACAATGAATTGAAATGAATCCTGAGAAAGTAGAAGGCGCGGATGCGGCCTGACTCAAATGACACCTTGGTGATTCATTTTTTAGTGTTTTTTAAAAAAAAAAAGAATTAAAACATCATTTAATATTGTGTGTTTTTATTTGATAATGATGAAATAATACTAAATTAAAAGAAAAACATTCAGTGAAATAGCGTGAAAGTTTAAACTGCTGTTAATGAAATGACCTGTATTGTTATTTAAAGGTTTTAGGAGGGTGACAGTTTGACCCTGGAACAGATTATTTTCCTATGAGGGGGGAAAACAAATCAGAAATGAAGTATGGAGGTTAAAAAAACGTGATTTTGTTGAGCTTTCGAGGTTCCACTGCCAATAAGACGTCCCGTATTTAGTGTTTGGCTGAATGAAAGCGAAAGGTTGTGTCACATGTTTGGCTGGAGTGGCTTCATGCTGTGTTTCTTTGGCAGGAGACATCTATGTACACTACATCTACGTACGCTTTTGTCCTTCCATCAAGTTTTTATTGTGGCTAGATGTGTCACGTCCACACTCAGTTCACATTTATCCAAGTCTCCATTCCGGTCCTGCTGGTGTCCATCCCAAAGCTCCGCACCGTCTGCGCTCTCCTCAGCCGGGACAGGATCTCCATCTTCTTCGTCTCTTCCATCCTGATCTTCTTCCTCCTCTTTGTGCGCCTCAGAAGCGCCGTCCAGGCTTGCGTCGCTGAGGAAGGACTGCGGGGTCCGGGTGTCGTCCGTGGACAGGGCGGGCTCTCGGGGCAGGTCTTCGTGATCGTGGTCGGGGTCCTGCTGGTCCTTGCTGCAGTAGGCGTAGCGGTGGTTCATGTGCTGCGAGTAGGAGCCCGAGTGCGAGAAGCGCTTTCCGCACTTGTCGCACTGGTAGGGTTTCTCTCCAGAGTGCAGCCTGCTGTGTTCGATCAGGTGGTGCTTGTGCTTGAACGCCTTCTGGCACACTTTACACTCGTAGGGACGCTTGCCTGCAAATGGACACAAGAAGACATTTCAACATAAATCCACCCAAAATGCAAAAGAAGCCATGTACATCCACACACCCGTGTGTTCGTATTTGTGCCGCAGCAGCGAGCTGCTCTTCTGGAAGGTTTTTTCACAAATGTCGCAAGCGTAAAGACCCTCGTCCGTCTTCTTCAGTCTCTTGCGTCCTGGTCCTCCGTCCCCCTCCAAGCCTTCATCCATGAGAGAGAGGTAGTCCAGGGCTCCACGGTTTAACACCTCCCCCTAAAACACAACACCACATTTCACTGACACGACTGGACTACAAAAGCACCTTTTCGGTGACCAGGCATTCTTCAGCTGAAGGAAAACTGGTCATCTTATGCTGAAATCCAGGATACGCATCAAAAGAAATCCGAGGAGAATGTTTGGAGGGGGAGGAGCGAGCCGTGCATCAAAAACAGACATTTTTACTCACGGATTTTCACCATTCACTGCAAAAAGCAGAAATCTACTGTACTTATTTGTTGTCTTTGTTCTTACTACCTACTTGCTTATATGAATTCATATGTAGTCAAATCTTAGATGCATCACTTCTAAGAAGAAAAACAAGCTGACACAATTTCCCAAAATGCTTCAAACAAGTATTTTCTTTTGAATAATGTCCTAATAATACAATATAATATTTCACTAGAATAAAGCACAAACATTATAGTAAAAAATAAAGTTGTAATTTTACAAAAACAGAGCTGTAATATTAGGAGAAAAAGGTGTAACATTGACATGTCATTATTTATATTATATTATATACATTTATTTTATATTTATTATATTATATATATATATATATACTTTTTAAAATTATTTTTATTTATATTATTTTGTTTTATTAAAAATACATGTATTTTTTTAAATATAATATTATATATCATATCGTAATTGATAGTTTTGATATGATATTTTTCTAACGAGTGCCCATAACTTTTAACAACCAGCCATAATCGTACTGCTTTTACGGCAAAAAAGTTGTACAAATTATCCGGAAAAAAGGTGCAATAATACAGGATAATTAATTAATACATAAAGGTAAATCAATAATTTATTCAGAACGTATCTATATAGAGATATTGTATCATTATGAATGAAATACGTATACGTGCAAATATGGAAAATAAATGATAAAAAAACTACTTGAATAAAAAAAAAAATGGAAGAAAATAAGTTGCAACAATGACAGTAGCCATAATAAAGTTGTACAATTGTAAGAAAAGCGTCAATGTTGTAATTATAGCTGGGGCATTTACTCACCTAGACTGCAAAGATGCTAACTGGAAGCAGGTGGTAATAATAATAACAATAATAACAATAATAATAATAATAATAATAATTGGTGAGCGGCTGTGTAAACTCATCATAACTTAAAAAAAAACAACTTTAATAATGATTTGAAGTGCATGAAAAAGTGGGAAGGAAAAAGTAGCTCTCTTTGACCACACGGTCATGTATTAACAGTAATAGTATATTGACGGTATATTGCTACGCCGCAGCCGCAACAGAACCAATGTTGTAATAGCGGTAGGGAGCAAACTGCTCAGCCAGCATTAATCCGGCTGATGAGTTGATTGTAAGACGAATATAACACGCAAGGCTTTCACACCAATAGCTGAGTTGAACCATTTTCAAGCGCATGCAGAGGTAGATAAAGATGTTAATGCCATTGGGTTTTGACCCAGTGGTTATTTATTTTTGTAGACTACGCACCCACGTTTTATAATATATATACACGACACGTCAAAAGTTTTAGAACGTCTCCAGTTATTTATTGAAATTCAAGTAGTTCAAGTAGTCCAATGAATAGCTTGAAATGGCACAAAAGGTAAGTGGTGAAGTGCCAGAGGTTAAAAAAAGTAAGGTGACCCATAAGGGAAAAATGAAGTGTATTTCAGAATGATACAAAAAGGCCTGTTTCACGGAACACAAAATGGGTCCACAATTTAAAGCAGTTCTGCAGAAATGGAGGTTGATCAAGCCTTGGAAGTTGGTGCAACTAATTCCTACACGTGTTCCAGGTTCTGGAGTACTTAGTACCTCCTCTGTCTGCATAAAACCAGTGTTCTTAACACACTGTGGTACTATACCCATCATCAGTGAACATCAGTTGAACAGCATTGGACTGGAGAACGTAATTTGTTGCTCCAAAAATGGAAAGGGAATGGAATTGGAGTGTTGTAAAACATTTTATGGGTAGTACAGTATATTTATGATACATGTAAATATTACAAATAAAAGCCAACATTTTGACCGTGGTTCCCCAATTTGAGTTTTTGCAGTGTCAGCAGATTGCATACATACCATGAGCGCTTGTCTCTCCTGATGCAGCTTCTTGAGCGTGGCTTCTGAGTCGCTGTCCACCATGTAGGCCAAAGGAGACAGGAAGCCGGGGCCAAATGGGAGCGGTGCGATGCTGTCGTGTCCTGCAAAGCTCAAAGCGGGCTGGTTGAAGAAGGGGAATCCATTGTACAAAGATCCTGGAAAGACAGGAGGAGCTCTGTACATGGGGTGGAGGGAAGGATCTGGAAGTTGTGCAGGACTCGGCCGCCTCCTGTCGTCTGTCCTGCCTCCCTTGGAGGACGTACCGTTGACACTTGCTAGCTGCTTGCGCACGGAAAGGTCCAGAGGTTCGTTCTGAGCACACGTGTGAGGTGAGGAGAGTTCAGAAGGTGGATGGCTGCTGAGGTCAATGCATGCAGGAGAACCCAAAGATGGAAGTCTTCTTCTGGTGTGAGGTGAGGACACCTCTGAGGCGTGGTTGGGGCTTCCTTGAGGAGAATGCAGCGCCACCAGAAGCTGCTGAGGTACAGAAGACCACTTTTGCACTGCAGGTGATTCTCCTCCAGAGGTTCCATTGGTCGCGTCCTTGGGGTGGTCTTTGCCGTGAGCGCCTTCAGGCGCCTCCACGGCTTCACGGTTCATCTTACACAGGTAGTGCTCGTGCTGCAGGAGGACCACAACGTTGGGGAAAACCTGCAAGCACCAGCGACACGTCACGCCGCCTGACTTAGCCCCCCGCTCTGGGGACAACTTCCTATCAGGACCTCCTCCTCCGTTCCGCCTCTCCTCCACGGTGTCCATGTCCTCGTACTTGCTCACCTCCCTGTGGAGCATCTCCTGCAGCATTTGCTCGAACTTGGAACCAGACTGGAGGTAAGGCAGCAGGGTGGTCCCCTTCAAGATGCTGGCTCTCAAGGAGAGCTCCGCCGAGGGGTTGCAAAGAGGAGGCAGGTCTGAAGCTCTGAAGCCGTAATCCTGCACTGAAAACTGGTGAGGATCTTCAGGTCCTTGGCCCAGAGGCCTGCTGCTCTCCTGGGCTTGTGACGCCAAAGGAGAGCCCTTACCGCTTCTCTCCCTGCCTGCAGACGGAGATGCTGGAAAGGATGGATGCCCATTCAATGCACCGTTTGTCCCTCCTGAACTGCCGAGACACTTCTTGCTGCTCAAGTGGGAGCTGTACGAGCCAGAGTGGGAGAAACGCTTCTTGCAGTTGGAGCACTCGTATGGTTTCTCTCCTGAAGGAGGACAGACAAAGTCGCTACATTAGTTCATTTAACTTTCAACTTTATTCCCCCACCATGGACTCTTGAGGCCCTTTAACAAAGAGAAAGGAACAATCTCCATGGCTTCCTTAGAAGATCCACCAATGACTTCGCAACAACAGGTGAAGAATGAAAAACACTACAAAAAAAATACAATCATACACTACTATATATATTCATTACTACAATTATTTATTTAAAAATAGATATGTACACTTTTTTCTCTTAATATTACCATTCCATGCTTGTAAAATGACAACGTTTTGTCATACTTTTGATTTTATTCTTGTAAAATTTTACTCTTATTTTTATTACTTTAGTCAGGTCAAATTTGGACTTTTTCTTCTCATAATAAAAATCTTCATTATCACAAAAATGTCAACTTTTTTTTGTATTATTACTACTTTTTTTCCTAATAGTATTACAGCTCTTTCTTGTACAATTACAACTTATTTGCTGTAATATTTGAATGTACTAAATAACTGCATTTTTTCTTATATTACAGACTTAATTCCTGTAAAATTGTGACTTTTTTTTTTAACAGTATTACAGTTTTCTTCCTCATGTTAGTGCAACTTTATTGTGTAGTATGTTATATTATTATGACGTTTTTCCTCATAATATTAGAGTTTTATTCATATAAATTCCATTTTTTATTGTAATAAAAACTACCATTTATCTAACTACAATAAATAAAAAAACAAATTCCTATTTATATGACTTCCTGTAATATTACTTTTTTTTTTAAAGTTTTTTATTTTTTTTATATTTTTTTACTTTTCTTGTGAAGTCACAATTTTTTCTCATGATTGTACATTATTTACTAATGCAACTTTTTTTAAATTTCTTATTACACTCATCATCGTGTAAAATTACATTTGGTTAAAAATACATTTCTGGGACTTCTTTTAAAAATGTTTACTCTTTTTATTATGGCTTTATTTCTGGAAAATTACAACTTTTTCTTGTAATATTCCGACATATTTTTTATAATATTACGACTCTATTCTTACAAAAAAGCAACCTATTTTTTTTAGCAACTTCATTCTTTTGAAATTGCAAATGTTTTGAAGATATTACAAATGTTTCCTCATAATAGTCCAGCTCTATTCTTATACAATAAGAACTTGTTTAACGTAATATCCATCCATCCATCCATTTTCTATGCCGCTTCTCCTCATTAGGGTGGCGGGGGCATGCTGGAGCCTATCCCAGCTGACTTCGGGGTACACCTGGACTGGTCGCCAGCCAATCACAGGGCACATATAGACAAACAACCATTCACACTCACATTCATACCTATGGACAATTTAGAGTCTCCAATTAAGCTAACATGCATGTTTTTGGATGTGGGAGGAAGCCGGAGTACCCGGAGAAAACCCACGCACACACGGGGAGAACATGCAAACTCCACACAGAGATACCCAGGGGAGAATCAAATCGAGAATCGAATCGGTCTTCCCAATCTCCAGACTGTTACTGTGTTGGCCAACATGCTAACCACTAGGCCACCGTGCGGCCCTTAACGTAATACCACAACTTTATTCTTTTGAAATCGTGTATTTTTTCTTATGCTATTGAGACCTTTTCCTTATAATAATACAGCTTTATTCTTATTAAATGACCATTTTTTTAACACAGTACACTACGACAACCTTATCCTTGTAAAGTTGACTGTTTTCTTGTAATATTCCAGCTTTTTTGTCATAATGCTATGGCAACGTTTCATCACAGCAATTGCAACTTTTTTTCTCGTGAATTCCGACTTTTATTTATTAAAACTTGATGAAGCTTTATTAAACTATTCTTATGAAATAAGAACTTCCTTATCATAATACTTTACTCTGACTTTATTCTTTCAAAATCACACATTTTGTTTTAGCTATTATGATTTCTTCTCCTCGTAATATGACAGCTCACATCACGTTTTCAGTAATTACAGCTTTTTATCGCAATACGTTCCTACAAACCTATTCTTGGTTAAGTGCAACTTTTTCTCGTAGTAGTCCAACTTTTTGTCATATTACAGCTCTGTTCGTGGAAATTCATACGTTACTACAACTTTACTCTTGTAAAATTGCAACTTCTTTCATATCATGTTTCCACATTGTTGTCATAATACTACAGCTCTATTCCTGTAAAATTCCAACTTTTAATCAAAATACTCTTTAAAAATGGTGACTTTTTCTCATAATGTTCCAATTTTTTGTCATAATATTACAGCTCTAATCTTGTCCAATTACAATCGTGAAAAAAATGATTAGACCAGCCTTGTTTCTTCAGTTTATTGATCCATTGTAATGCCTGGTGCAACTAAAGGTACGTTTGTTTGGACAAATATAATGATGATAACAAATATAGCTCATAAGAGTTTCATTTAAGAGCTGATATCTAGCAACTCCCATGGTTTTCTTGATAATAACCAAAATCACTTATGTTCTTACATGAATAGCTGTAGCACTGCACTGCCCAAAAATGTAACACTTATGTTGTCATTGTTGTATTTGTCCAAACAAAGGTACCTTTAGTTGTATCAGGCATTCAAATGAACAAGAAACGGAAGAAACAAGCGTGGTCTAATAAGTTTTTCCATGACTGTATTATTATAAAATTCTTAATTCTTAATGTAATTATAATTAAATTATTATAAATGATAATACTTTAACACAACTTTATTCATAAAAATGAAACTTTTTTCCTTTAATATTCCGACTTCTTTCTCGTTATATCACAGCTCTAAATAAGATCTTTATTTTTTTGAAATCGTATATTTTTTCTTATAGTATAACTTTTTTCTCATAATACTACAGCTTTATTCTTGTAAAATGTATTGTAAAATCTAATAGTAACTTTTTATCATAATACTTTAGTACGACTTCATTCTTGTCAAACTGTGGCTTTTTTTCTGTTATTTTTTTGACTTGATGGCCTTTCACGGAAGTGTGGCCCCACTTTTGAAGGAAATATTCTGGGGTAAGTAGTAAAGTGTACTTATTAGCAGGAATTCTAACCAGAAGTTTCTGGTGAAATAAGCTTAGCTGCTGCGTGGTTGTTTGGTCTCACCGCTGTGTATGCGGAGGTGCTCTTTGAGGTGGTGTTTATACTTGAAGGCCTTTCCGCACTGCACACATTTGAACTTCCTGGTCTCCATGCCCTGATCCAATGTGATGGCACTCTGCAAGGCGACCAGTATAATCATCAATCATCTCCACAATAACTTGTCAAATATATTCTTGTTGAGTGTCACTCACCTTGTCATGCACTTTGTGGTGAAGCGCCAGGTGTTGCTCCAGTTGCGCCCTATGGGGGGCAGTGTATCCACAGAATGGACAGACCATGTGTCCCCTGTCTCTGTCCTGACAGTATTTGACGTGGTCCCTCAGAGAGGCTCCATGCTGGTATGTCCTGTGACAGAAGGGGCAGGCCTGCTGTCTCCTCCTGGCATCTGGAGAAGACAAATGCATAAAGAGGTGACGTTTTGAAGCGAGTTTTGATTTGCCGAGGCACCGGCTTACCTGCCCCGTCAGGTGAGTGGTGCCGAGCGCCCGGGGACCACATGGCGGGCGGCAGCTCCTCGTGCACGGTGGATGTGCCATTGTGGCCGAAATGGTCCAACAGACTGGCGGAGGTGGAGGTCTTCCTCAGCTTGGCCAGGAAGTCATAATGGGCAAGGTCCTCCAAGTCCACCTGGGAGTCTGAGCTTTTATCTGCGTAGAAACAAAACACAGCAAAAACATCACTCAAATACAAAATACCACTTATGTTTTGGTAAAATGTCTTTGATTTTGTAATCCTATGACTTTTTCTCACACCATTCTGGCTCTATTTCTGTCAAATGAAATGAAATGAAATTTTAAAAAAAGTCATACATTAATTTTTCAACTTACTGCCGGTATATTACCTCTTTTTCTTATAATAGTACGACTAATTCTTGCACAATTTTGAGCTGTTCTTGTAATATCATAACTTTTTTCTCACAGTATTAAAGCCCCGCCCTTGTAAAATAACAACTTCTTTGTCGGATTATTACGACTTTATTCTTGCATGATTCCAACATTTTTCTACGTTACTTTACTTTATTCTCGTAATTGTACCTATTTCATCTTGTAACATTATACTTAATGTCGGAGACTTAGTTTTTGTAAAACTGTGACTTTTTCCACGCAAAATTATGACTTTTCCCTCATACTGGTACAACTTTATTCTTGTAAAATTTTTACATTTTCTTAAGACATTCATTTTATCACTCAAATTATCTCTGCTCTCTATTCCCACAGAATCCTTTTTTAAAATTTGATCGTGATTCATTTTGTTCTTTTATTGTGCCTAGTAATTGCACAACGCTATTCTCGTAAACTTCCACCCTCTAAAATCTAATATTGCCACTTTTTTAATCATAAAAGTACAACTGTCGTACAATTGTAACTTCACTTTGTATTACTGCTCTTTTTTCTCGCATTATCACAGCTCTGTAAGTAACTCAGCTTATCGGAATATTGTGACTTTTTTCTCCACTTTATTCTCGTAAAATTTAGAGCTGTTCTTGTAATGTGGCTCATTCATTTTCTCTCAGTATTAAAGTGCTCATGACACCAAAACACATGCCCATTCGTTGTGTTCAAGGCTATTTGGTGGAACACTCGAGGCGACGGAGTAAGCTTGTTCACATTTCCGAAAGACACCATTCACCTCGTCAGATGATTGGCACATTTTGTGGGACAGGTGTTTCAATACTACCCCGCAGATGGAAATGCCATCTGCGTGCCAAGACGGCAGTAAGTCAATCCATGTTTCCTTTGCTAATATTCTCTATAATAGCCAGCCTAGTGCTAATGCAGTGTGGCCTACTGATGCACTAGCTAGGCGGCTAATGTGATATCTGTTGTAGCGTGCAGAAGGGTCGACTTTGATTGCAGCGTCACTTAGAATAATAATATTGCTTTTCATGCCAAATTGCTGGCTAAACAACAATCGTTATCACTCGTCTTCAGCTCTGTGCAGTGTGCATAGAGCTAGCTGATAGCTACCACTGCCAGTAAAACATACAAATATTAGTGGATGTTATTATTGTCAAGTCAAGTCAAACTTTATTTATATAGCACATTTTAAAACAACCAGGGTAGACCAAAGCGCTCCACAAGCTGTATAGACAATGAGAAAAATAAAATCAAGCAATAAATAAATACATAACCGCACACAGACAGCCAGTTTAACCAAAGACTATAAAATTATTGTTGTGAATATGTCACATTCTCTGTGTGCATTCATGGCTGTGCTTGTTTGCTCCTGGTTGCCGGTGTCACCCGTAATTGTTCTAGATGTGAATTGCTAGCAAAACATGAATTGCTGTCACTTGTCTATCTAGCCTGCGGTCGATCTGTCAGTTTCAGTAAGAAAATCTATATTTTTTAGCGAGATCTATTCTAGGACTCTTAGAATAATTGTATGGGGTTTCCTTCCAGGGCTAAATAAGCAGCGATCGCTGGTCACTGGTGTTGTATTTTGCAGTGTGCATATAAAGCTGTCAGTGTTACTTACTGACAGTCAAAAAAACATAATTGAGGCCATTTTTGTGTGTTATATCACAGTTATCACAACACAATATCAGTGAATGTCATTTTCTTGGCTTTGCTGCGAGTTCATGGCTGCATGTGTTTGAATCTGGTTCCCGGAATGTGTTCTAGTCATGACATCACACCCAAAATGCTGTTGGTTGGTCTGTAAGTGGCCCTCGCTGGAAAAAGTTTGGACACTCCTGATGTAAAAGAAGCATTTTCCAAAATTCTACCAATTTGGTCCAAATTACGAAGAGATCATCAAAAGCACCTTATGAAGTCACAATGAGGATAAATAATAAATGGAATTGTATTATCCTTGAAGAAAGACAGACAGATGCAATAAAAGGTCTTTCTCCCGCTTTGCGTCCTTGGGAGCGCTGACATGCAGACTGACGAGGAGGAGGAGGAGGAGGAGGACAAAGCCACAGACGTTGGAGAGATGGCGCCTCCTATCTTCACCTCCAGCCAGTCAGCTTCACTTTCAGCCACTTTAAGGAGGATTTTTCAAATGTTTGCAGATGTTGGCAAATTTGGAGCTGTGTTTTTATGTGGCCAGGGGACGAGTCCGTGCGGTGGAGCGCTGTAAAAACTCCGCTTTGCCTTTCTTCGCAGGGCAAGGCCAAAATCACACGAGCAGCCGGGCTAAGTGCCCGTTAAGTCGGCGGCCTGCGTGACGCTTTCATCTGAGCGGAAGGAAAAAAAGCAAAAATGCCTCGGAGCGTCACCTCTTTGATGCGTGGAAAAATAGTGACAGGATTGTGTGAGACGCCTTCTTTTGTCATGCTTCTTTCACATGGAGCAGCTTGAGGAATTGTTCCATTGTTACCATCAGACAAACACGGCAGTGTCACTAGACACTCACCAGATAGCGCTGTTTGCTCAAGCAATATGTGCATCTTTTATACTTAATATGAGTAGTCACCTTCCGAAAAAGTATAAGGACCACTACGAATACAGCCAAAATATTAACAAAGTAAAAGTAGCAACTTACAGAAGAAGTCATATTTTGAGAATAAAGTTGTCGTAATATTACAAGAGAAAAAGTGCTATTATTATCATCGTCTTGATTTTACACAAATGAAAAAAACCTCTCATTTTGCTACTATACAGTACTACTACAGTACTACTATTATGAAACGTAATTCTCCCCATTATTTCTTTCTCCAAAAAATATAAATATTACCATATTTTTATAAATGCGACTTTTTACCAATTTACTTTATTCTCAAAAAAAAAAAACTTATTGTCAAAATATTATGATCGTCAATACCACTTTTTTCGAAAAGAAATAATAAATAAATCATAACTTTTTGTCCAAAAATATAACTTTTACTAATAATATCATGATCTTTTTTCCTAAAGAAAAATACAACTTTATTCTTGTAATTTACTTTTTCTGTCAAAAAAATAAAATTGTTATAACAATTCTCATAATACTATTTTTTAAATACCACTTTCCCTCAAAAAAAATACAACTTTATTCTATGAATTATTCTTTTTTCTCCAAAACCATAATTTTGTTGTCATAATATTATGATCTTTTTTTTGAATACCACTTTTTACTTAGCTTCTTTGTCAAAAAATATAACTTATTCACTAAAAAAATTTAAATTGCATTTTCTTCTAAAAAAAAATTCTCATGGTTTTTAAAATGTAACTTTTAAATACAACTTTATTCAAATAATATCATGATCATAAAAAAATACCACTTTATTGTCATAATTTACTTTTTTTGACGAAAAAATATTATTTACTTTCATAACATTATCATTTTTTAAACACCACTTTTTTTGTAGAAAAAAATACAATATATATATATTTTTATTTAGCAAAAATATAGATTTATTGTCATGTTATGATGAAACACTAAAAAGCAACAACTGTTTTCTGGCAATGTTTTTTTTTTTAGGAAGAAGAATGTGATGAATTCTGTATTCGTGTACTCTATGTGCTTCATTGTGATGTTCCAGAATGAATAATCCAAATGGGTTTTGGTGTCTGTATGATCCATAGGGGAAATTGTACATGAAGGGGTACACAGTACGCAGTAGCGTAGTGTTCTGGTATGTAAGCTTACCTATGTGGTTGGTGCCCCACTGCTCTTGTTTCACATAAAATGGCCACTGGAGTTATTTAAACACAAGTGTCTGCAACGCTGCACTATTTACATACACACACCCACATGTGTGGTTAGAGGCCTGAGATACAAAAGCGTTTGATTTATTGTCAACTTACAGTGCATCCTCAGTGATCCCTGCTCCCCCTCCCTGTCGCCGGCAGAGGCCACACCGCCGCCATCGTCTGTGGCCTCGGCTTCCGGCTCCACCTGAGCCCAGAATTTCCTGCCACCGCCTCCCGGACTGAGGCTGGGCGGCTGCGCGGAGAGGGCGGGGCTGTCGGGCTCCTCCGTGCCCTCGCTGGGAGTCAGGCTGGTCTTGTCCAGGCTCTCCTGGTAGTCCTGGGGCTCTAAGTTCCAGAGCCCCCCCTCGTCCTCTCCCTCAGACCCCAGTGAACCCACTTGCTCTGCATCCACTGTGGAAAAGAAGCAGGACGGATGTGAGGAGCGTCATCATATACTGTATACCCATCATATACAATATTCCCAAATGCTGTCATTACAACTTATGCATATTTATTGTAAAATATTGCCCAAAAAAAGCACCCTATACATTGCTGACTCACTATCCGTGCATTTTTCCGTAGGGCCAAAGAAAGTTGCGAGTGCCAGCATTTTCATAAAAAAAAAAAAGGTGAGAAACACTATTGAATTTGATATCGCCAGGATGGATGGGAAGTCTGCATCAACAATAACTTCCATTCATTCGTCATTCAGTTGTTTTACATTACGTGTGTAAAACTATTATTTCTCTATGAAAATGGATTATTTTGTTTTAATATTTTTGGGTGTCTGGACCAAATTTACTGCATTAACATTAGTTTCTATGGGGAAAATTGCCTTGTTTTTGGTCAAACCTTTTAGAATAAATTAATAATAAAAAGCAAGATACCGCTGTAATAATTCATTCATTCTATAATTTTCTTTGCCGATTGTTCTCCGCTGTAATACTGTACTGTATATCATTTTTATATTATATTTAAAATGTTATTTTATGAAAATTTTAAAATGTAATAATAAAAAAAAAATTGCTCTATACATTTTTTTAAATTTACATTTTAAGATGAAAATTTAAAAAAAAAAAAAAAGGTTGACACACATCCATCCCATCTATTTTCTATGCCGCTTATCCTCACTAGAGTCGCGGGTATGCAGGAGCCTACCCCAGCTGACTTCGGGCGAGAGGCAGGGTACACCCTGGACTGGTCGCCAGCCAATCACAGGGCACATATAGACAAACAACCATTCACACTCACATTCATACCTATGGACAATTTAGAGTCACCAATTAACCTAACATGCATGTTTTTGGAATGTGGGAGGAAACCAGAGTACCCGGAGAAAACCCACGCACACACGGGGAGAACATGCAAACTCCACTCAACGAGATGCCCAACGGAGATTCGAACCCATATTTACCAATCTCCTGACTGTGTGGCCAATATGCTAACCACTTGGCCACCGTGCGGCACGATTGACATGCCATTAAATTAGTTTTTTACTAAACTAGACAAAAAATTGTATATACTTATTAAATGATATAAAATATTTTATTTAATTCAGTTTATTTTAAATCAAATCAAGAAAAAAAAAACAAGAATAAATATTAAAAAATGCTTGACAAAAATAAAAAATGTTAACTAAAACAGAAAGGTAGTAGTATAAGTATTATACAGTGTTCCCTCCTTTATCGCGGGGGAAAGGTTCCCAAAATAGTAAGTGAAATCCGCAAAGTAGAACTTGATTTTTTACAATTATTTTATATGTTTTAAGGCTGTAAAACCCCTCACCATACACTTTATACACTTTTCTCAGACAGGCAATAACATGAATGATCAACCTTAATGATCAGCACAAAAAACTATTGTTTCACTCACGCATCTTTCTCTCCTGTGACCGTGCCTTTTCGCTCTGCCGCCGTTCCGCTGTACTGTAGCGTTTTTGTATCCTTGTCAAAACTTACTGCTGCAGACGAAGCGAAGATTCATTTACAAGCTAGCAAGCAAGCAAGCTAGCGATGACACTGGACACATGGCAGGACGGCACGAAGGAGATTGATTGACAATGGTCTACAGCCAATCAGGGCGCAGAAAACAATGAGAGGGGAAAGAGATAGACACTCAACTTCACAATGCAATTCTTCTTAAAGGGCCAGGCTCGGCCTGTAACAGCGTTCATACGCTGTAATAAATAATAAAGCACCAGAAAAAGCCGCAAAACAGCAAATCCGCAAAAGTTGAACCGCAGTAGAGCGAGGGAACACTGTATATAATTATTATATAATCTTATAATAACAAAAATACAATGATGATATGATCTAAAATATATATTTACATTACAAAATGTAAAGTTCAGTATTAAAATATCACTATCTTTATGATTATTCAATGAATTCTTTCTTGGTCCATTCTCCGCTCTTTAAATAATTTAACTTTTTTTCCTGCTTATTACGAAAAATACATAAAAATGATTCATGATCATGCGGTAGGCATTTGCCACCCAGCCTATTGTAATGCTGGAAACAATATAGAGAACCGAAACTAAACAGGGGAAAAACACAAGCAGAATAAAAAAAGATGACTACATTTTCAACAGTACTGCATTATGGCTTGTTTTCAGTTTGTATTTTTGTGTTGAGGGGCTGTGGTTTGTCATGAGCCAAAAACACATGCATACATTTTGGGGCGAACACACCCAGGAACTGCAAAAATGTGCAAACTATCAGACATCTTCCAAAGCCATCCATGTCGAACTTCACAATAATGTGTTTTATAGACACACTTTTATGACAATGACAATAAATTGCTGCATTCGCTGGCCACACTTTACATCTAAAAAAAATATTTAATTAAAAAAAAAGACAAGTAGGCTTCAGCTTGTAGCACTAGATGAAAATGCAGCTAAAACAACATTTCAATTTTTATAGTAAGCACAAACACGGTCTGCAAATGCGAAAAGAGCACACAAGTGTGATCTAAATTCGTATGTTCCTATTGATGAATGGAGTAAATCATCAGCAGGGCAGATAAGTCACAATAAGAGGGCAAGATCAATAGCACGACTGTAATTTAACATTTAAATGACATCCTTTATGGCCAGACTGCTGCCGACATGAAGAGCCACAGTTCATTTTCCCATGCAGAAGACAATAAATGACAATCACAAACACATGCACGGGATTTCAGCAGTTGGCTCTTGTTTTGCAAAAAGGGCTTTCCATGGGGGCCGAGGGTTCCATCTCACTGATTTGCTTGGCGATATCCAATCACAAGCACCTAATCGCGGCTTAAGTAGATTGAAATGCAACCTCAGACACTGATATGCTACTGCTTTTTTTGTTACTTGAAAAAATAAAGTACATGTTAATGTTTTCATTGGTTTTTGGAGCTGCTATGATTGAGCCCTGTGAACTCTGCCTAGCAACAAGCGGCCCGTGAAGCCATGTGCCCAAGAACCTTGTTGTGGCTTAGCTATAGAAATTCAAGTTCATGCTATCCAATATGGCAATTTTTTTACCAGTTTATTTCATATACTGTATAAACGACACTGAGGTACAAAAAAAAAAAAAAAGGTAATGACAAGAGCAAGGCCTCAGACTGACCTGAACCAGGAAGTGAAGGACAGGAAGAGGAAGTGGGGAAGAAGATAAAGGAGACACACCTGAGAGGAAAACAAGATGGAAGTCAGGGACAGCAGTAAGAGAAAAGCCATAAAGGGTAACATAAAAAGTATTTCAACATTTTTTTGTTTTTGAGATACATTCCCTGTTTTTTGGTTGTTTTTTTCCCCAAGGCCAACCAAGGCTTGGAAGCTGCCTTGGTTGAAGTCTGTTTCAGTTAAGGGCTAAAAATCTCAATAATTCCTCTTCTCTGACCCAAATGTGCTATGCTAACACTCTTACACAAGCACATGTTGACACGTAACCCTCAAAAACCTTGAAATATGGAAAAGAAGTGGGATTTAGCTTTGTGTTGTTGAGAGATGTTTCATGAGGTTAGGGCTGAGAGCTGAGATCATGACTTGCAGTTCTCTACCAAAACGCTAGGAGGCAGTGTTTTCGAGAGTGAGTAACCACAACACTTGTTGACTAGCCATATACTGTAGCTTCCTGTATAGTAGTAGTAGTGAACAACGGCAACTTAAGCAACATCCAGATCACCGATATAGATATCCATCCATCCACCCATCCATTTTCTATACAGCTTCTCCTCTTTAGGGTCGCGTGGGCATGCTAGAGCCTATCCCAGCTGACTTCGGTCGACACGCGGGGTACACCCTGGACTGGTCACCAGCCAATCGCAGGGCACCGATATAGATAATGGTGCATAATAGTGTGCCACCTTTCACTGGCGGTAACAGCACTATAACGTTTGGAATAGTTATTAATTACGGTATCCATTACTGGAAAACAATAACAGCGTTATTTTTTGTCCAAAGTGTCCAAAGTACGGCCCATGGCTGTTTTTTATTGGCCTTCGGGCACGTTCTAAGAGTCCAATTAAGACAGAAAACAAAAAAAAAAGCCCAGTAAAAACGGATAAAAGAGCAGTATATTTACAAGAATACAAGTCATTATATAAAAAAAAAAGATAAACCGCACTTTTTTTCCACTGGTAAGAAGCAAAAAATCGGGGTGCGGTTTATACACGATGACAGGTCTGTGACCAGACACAGAAATTGACTACAAGTCCATTTTAGAATAGCCGTCTGTGGGTCAGACAGTTGCTTTGACTTTAACGCCCTCTGCTGTACAGTTGCTGAAAATGCTAGTGTATGCAACTAACTTATCTGACGGCTGTCTGTATTTTCACACAGTGAAACGCTCTCTATATACACTGAAGCTAACCTAAGCTTCCATTAAAACATTGCAAATGTAAAATACAATACAACGTTGGAGTTTATTCAAATTCACACTGAAGTTACACACTGTGTTATGTACAATACATGGATAACTGATCCGCATACGCATGCGCATGCGCAGAACGCCGCTCTATCACCGCTCGCGTCACTGCTAAACCAACATTCGCTACCATTAAATCAAGGCTAAAGCAACGCTGGCTTCAGCGGTGCACCGCTAGGACAACACCCGTGTTTTCTATTTTTTTTTCCCATTTTGTGACGAGCATTGTCGAAATTCGGCCCCCTCTTTCTACCGTTCAAGGGACGCTACAGCAAAGTTCGGGCGGTGTGACCGGGCCTGTACCCTCTCAAAATGCCACGACAATCTTTCACCGCAGCGTTCAAACCCTCCGTCTGCCGGTATGCAGAAGAGTTTGGGAACCGGGCAGCAAGACGGCAGCACGGTGTGGACGAGTCAGTCATCCGGCGTTGGAGAGCGGACATCATCGGCAAGTTGACGGCAAACTTTTCTTACATGAATTCCATTGCAGATGAATTGATGGACGGCAGATTTCTCCTTTCTTCTTTTTGAAATTGCTTAGTACCTTTACGCATGTTGATTTGAGATGAAAGAGTTGGCAAGCATTTATGAACTAAAAATGTTTTTTCCCCGGCGTGAGCCTGAAAATGGGGGTGCGGTTAATACACGGGTGCGGTTTATACACGGTGCTTTACGGTATTCACAACAAAAATTATTCATCATAAAATTATGAGAAACAAGCAAAACAAAGAAAGTTGCAATTTTAGGTTGGGTAAAAGATATAATATTACGATAATAAAGTCAAAGTATTATGAGAATAAACACATAATATTACAGGAAAAAATGTACGAGAAGAAAGTTGAAGGAAAAATGAGCAAAAAAGTTCATACTAATAATACGCGTTGTCACCGCTAACACAAAGCTCAGATTCAGGCTTTGTATTTCTGCATGGGTTGTACATTTTCTAAACGTAAACATGGCCCCTGCATCCTTTGATTTTTCAGTACGCAACCCTCTGTGGAAAAAGTTTGGACACCCCTCTGTTAGTTGGTGACACCCTTCATAAGCAGAACCTGACACAGGTCAGCGTTAACTTGCTCTAACGAGGTCGGAAATTAGTCTGAACTTGTCGCAAAGACGAATGTAGCCGAGGTGTAACAGCAGGATGTTCAGGGCGCGCCCCCAGGCCCTCAGAAAAGAACACGTCTGGTCCGGATTAGCGTAAAATTGGCTCTAATTTCCCCCTGCTATGACAGTGAATGACATCGGCCCATTTGAAGCAGCACCGCGCCGGCATGGCTTTCATTATCTGCCTTGTTGATTTATTTATTTGGATAGCGCGAGCATCCTTCAAATAGCTGCTTCTTTGTTTGGCCTTTGAACAGCGCAGGAGGTTTGAGTTTGTGTGCGAAGGTACAAAGGACTTAGTGCTGATCAATTCATGCAGCGTGAGGCTGACTGTGGAAGATGTTTTACTTATATGTGGGCTGGTAAACACACAATAAGTAGAAAAGAGGAGAGTATGCTACAAAGTGTGCAAGCAGGGGAAGACCGTGACTCATATCGAGAGCGAGCTTGAAGAACACTGCTGCTTCATGCTTGATGAGCTTGATCACAAACATCTCAAAGCACCTCAAAGACCCTTCAGCTTAAAAAAACCCCACGATTGGAAGCATGTGATCCATGCAGTTTATTTGCCTCTAAGCAGTCAGACAGTAAAACAAATAAAGGATGAAAATCTACATTCGCTACGGAGGAATGGCATTTTATATTTTTTTTTAAATGCAAACCGCAGCAAAGCAATTTAACTTAAGGTCAAGGAACATTATTTAGATTTTATGCCGACTGAACAGAGTCAACAAACTGGTTCTACGGCGCGTCCACACAGAAATTGTTTATAAGCCGGAAGGCATAGACTGTACAGCACACACGGCCAGCTACGGTTTATTTTACAGTGCGCACATGTGATCTTACATTGCAATCATGTGGTGTGCAATAATGACCCAGAAATTACCTTGTTTGTTTCTTTTCTGGTGTTAAGCGACAACAAGTGGCTTTAAACACGCTGTGTTTAGTAAGCCGACCAAACTAAGTTGTAGACATTCAACATTTGCAAAGAAAATTGCTTTTCTTCACGTTCCTGTTCGACACAAACCAGGTATCTCCAAATGTCTTTTTTTTTAAACTGTTTTAACGTCATTTAGCAAAGCCCAAGCTATAAACTGACTTGTGTTGCAGTACAAATCTTGTATCTCCAAATTTGGGGTGTTTTTTCCCATTTTAACACTGTTGAAATAATGTTTAAATAAAGTTATTTCATACAATCCAAGCTAACTACATAGATGAATTTTTGCAATACATTGCCATCCGATAAAAAGAATACATAGTAACGCATTTAACATTCTCCAACTGCCTTTTTATAATGTATCTCCAAATTTGGGACATTTTTCTCATGAAATAATGCTTAACAGCATACTCCAGGCAAATGTTTTAAATTGCAGTATTTATTTATTTATTATTTATTTATTTATTTATTTTTTATAAATCATGTATCTCCAAATTTGTGACTGCTCTTCTAAAAAATGAACTACAACCCATTTAGGAAACACCAAGCTGATTCTTTCAATTTGTTAAAAAAAAATAAAAAAGTCACGGTTCAACAAAAAGCATTTATTTCCAAATTAGTGTGATTTTTTTCCCCTCTTTAAAAACACCAAATTTGATCATTTATGAAACACCAAGGTAATTCTTGACATTTGCAAGAAGCACAGAAGCACAGCACAGAGTTTTATTCTTAGCATTTAATTCTTTACACTGACCTACATTTTTTATTGTTGCTGTTATAATAAAACGCATGTAAAGTAATACCTTGTTGATCGCATTTTAATAGTCCAGATCTGACCATGATAAGTGAATTATAAGTGCAAATATTTTTGTAGTACGAGCATAGAAAACCTGTTGACAATCTTCTAAATACAGTTTTTAACATTATACTGTAAGAGCCCTCTAAACATGAAATAACACCCCATAGTCACCTTTATACTCCAATTACCCAACATAGCAGACAAAATAAGATTCACGCCCGTGTGTGGCGCAGTAAATGTGTTCCGGACATGTGGAGGACAGGAAGTGACGTCCGGGGTTCAAAGTTGAGTGGATTACGGCCGCAACAATGGCTTGTTTTATTATTAGGATTATTATTAAGATTATTACGCTGTTACTATTGTGCCTGTCGTGAGATAATTCACACCTCCAATAAAAGCCTGTGGTTCCAGCGATCAAGTCTGGTGTTTGTGTGTCTCACCTAACATTACAGTAACATTACTGACACCTGCTGACCAGTTTATAATACTACAATTTACAATTTGAATATGTCTTCTTGATGCCTTCTATTTGTATTGTGGTTAATTTAGCCATTTTTATGCTTGAAAATGCATAATTTAGGCAAAAAATATGTAACATTTGCTTAAATATGCATATGCTTTGACTAACAAAAGCTTGATGTTAATGTTTACTGTTAAGCTTGATGTTAATGATCATGTTTTGACTAGTAAAGCTTAAATATATTGTGTGGCGTACCCCAGGGGTCAATTCTGGGACCAAAACTGTTCAACCTATATGTAAGTGACATCTGTAAAGTCACAAAAGATCTCAAGTTATTTGCAGACGATACTACCGCATTTTGTTCTGAAGAAGGCACGCAAAAGCTAATAAAAAAAAAAGTCACAGATAAAATAACTATACTAAAAAGATGGTTTGACAAAACAGACTATCCCTGAAACTAAGTAAAACTAAAACAATGTTATTTGGTAAACGCAGAAAAGATATTTATGCGCAAAAACTAATTGACGCCATAAACATTGACAGGATGAATGACAATACATTTCTAGGCGTTATAATAAGACGACAAAATGAGTTGGAAATCCCACATTAAAAATATACAACATAAAGTGGCAAGAATTACTTCCATTCTGAATAAAGCAAAATACTTTCTGGACCAAAAATCACTCCATATTCTCTACTGTTCTTAACTTATTGTGTGGAGATATGGGGAAATAACTATAAAAGAACACTTCACTTACAAACTGCACTACATAAAAGGTCAGTTCGAATGGGCCATAATGCTGGTTATAGGAAACACACATACCCTTTATTACTGAAATCACAGTTATTAAAATTTGTTGACCTGGTAAACAGCTAAAATTATGCATAAAACAAAAAATAACCTGCTACCCAAAAGCATAACACAATTCTTCTCATCAAGAGTGGAAAAATATGATCTATCTATAGTAAAAAATGTAACTTAAAAGACTTATACTCGCAAAAAGGCTAAAAACCCGCGGAATTGTGGAGTTACCTTATGGTGCGGATAGCGTAGAGAACTCCAACAATGCACTAAAATGAGCGATCTCAAGAAACAGTACAAGCAGTTGATGTTTCCAAAGTATAACAAAAGAAGAATCTTGAACCACAGGAAAATACATGTATAATACTATGTCATATGACAACTGCACTTACTCCTTATTCTCCATTTCTTATAGAACTATCTGAAGTATTAAATTGCTTGTACTCACTCATCATCCAAAAATGTATGTGTCAACTATTAACGTCTTCATCGATTATTATTATATATTTATAAAATTTATTTATATTGATTTGCAAACCTCAACACATTGTTATTTTGCTTTATCATTTTCTTTTGTTATTTCCAAACTGGCAAAGGTCACATGTTGAATAGGAAGTGGACAAATGTACTAGCAGCTGATGAAACAAAGCTCTGCTTCTTCCTACTCCTTTTGGACATGTGAACTTGTGAATTGTAATATGTGATGTATACCAAAGTAAAATGTATGTGTGCATGGCTCAGGTCAAGGGTACCCTTTACGGTGTTCAACTTCACTTGAGTATCGAGGAAAAGGCTTCTTGAGACGTCATCTGTACTTCTGTGTAGAAGGTGTCGGACGTTTCGCTCCTCATCCGAAGAGCTTTGTCAGCAAACTAATAAGTGCTGGTAGCTTAGGCCTTAAATACAGTAAGAGTGGGCGGAATTGGTGTGCCAACACCCTCCTCCTATTGGTTCGTTACACTAAGCCTGGGCGGAGCAGTGGTATAATCCTATCCTGTTATTCACACCTACGATAAAAGGGAAGTGTCGCTCCCTGAATTGGGTATGAACGACTCTGATACTGGCTTGTTAGCATCTATTGTTCTGGCTCGACTGAGAGCCTACACAGACGCTTCACTTGAGTAGTATTTGAAATTGTTGTTCTAACAATGTGTACTATCCCTATCACTCTGACGTTTATAGAGTGAGGAAGTTTACCAAACCATAAATTAAGCCTGTTCATGTTTTTATTTTGCGCTAGCACGGCTATGTTGTAAAAAAAAAAGTGTCTATATTTGGCCATTGAAGTGTTACATGTCAAGCATGTCTACTTTTGTTGTGAAATTAACAATATTTTCTCTGATAATTTTGTCATGATTTCTACTTAGAATTAAAGAATAATGTCTGAAATTGGTTACTAATGTGTTTTATTCAAATATTCTCAGTGTAAAAAAAAATAACTGTCGTGTAATCATTAGTGAAAAGTACATTACATTCGTGTCCGCCAGCCGATGAAAATTTTGAAGAACATAATTCCATGGAAAAACAAACCCCATGATGATTACAATGGTATATATTCATGGAATAATTACTCAACTCTGCAACTAAAGTGATTTTTTGTGTGTAAAAGAGTAAAATAAGATTATTTGAACAAAAGTCTAACACACCTCAATTTCGTGTCCGGCCAGTTATGTACGTACACTTGGAGCTCACAGCGTAAATTGCGTATTGCTAGTAAATATTGAATTAGAAAATAAAAAGTGCCTTCTTGGGCCAAACAATACTTGTGTCCTTCCGCCGGTTATTCGCCAAATACGCGTTCAGCAGGGGAATGCTTCACCGTGTCCGCCATTTTGTGTTAGCGTAATGTACGTTCAGTCACGACCTCGGCAGCATCAAGCAGTATCATTCAATTCGACGAGCAATCTGCGGTTTAACAACCATTGTCAAGTCTAAGGTAGGATTTTTTCATTTTTATATACATTGGAGAAGATCTTTATGCACTTTGAAATGATTTTTTTCATCGGGTGAGTTACAAATTTTGTGTTTATCGAGCAGTGTAACTCGTTTTGACAGCCGTTTTTTTTTACCTCTCATAGGTCGCGTTCGTGTCGTGTGCACGAAGCGCCGAAAAAAAACATGCGAAGTGGGCAAAATTATTAATCATTACTAGTCGGTTTTACTTACTTTTATCCGTCGTATTATATGTCGTTGACATTTATCCGAACCAAATAAATTCTAGTGTGTTCGCTGAGAAATTGCTCCGTATTTAACCCGGAAGCGATCGGCGTGTCCCTCATGGGAGGTCAAAGATCGCCTTGTAATTTTGTCTTTAGCATGATAATTCAAGAACCACTCACTCAGTGCATTTCATTGAATCCTGGCTCATGTTGCCACAGTGCTGCAATGATTAGCTTATATTGTGGAGTTGATAGGTCAAAGTTGGTCATTACAGTCTTAAGAACAGCTGATGGGATTTGTAGTCTTTGTAGTGATACAACAATGGCATGGTAAGGACTGAAGGTCCATTTTCCTTTGCCATATTTTCAGAGCTTTAACTCAAGATCTAGATTTGTCACTTTATTTACTTTATGATACTCTCTCAAATATAAGTTACTTTTCTAACAAAAGTCAAATCTATGCAGAGATAACAGCATAAAGTCGACACCGAGTTATGTGCATTACATTTAAGAAAGAGTCAACTTCGGAGGGTTGCTATGGGAAATGGAAGATGTCTCGAGCTCTGGTATGTTGGGTGTGTGTTTTGCAATGTTTCAAGTTGATAACATTACCAAGGTCTATCCACCAGTTTGAAATTTTACCCAAAATGTAACATTTGGACAAAATGTTCAAATAAAATGAAACCATTATCATTAAATAGCAGTCAACCACCAAACAGCATGATTTATTAATGAATATATTTTTTAAAAACCGTGATAGAGTGAAGTCGCAAAATTCAAACCGCCACGTGGTGAGGGATGACCGTACTGCCAAATTTGTCAGTTTTCTTTTTAAAGCTAATTCTTTCCATTTATACAAAATGCAGCAAACCAAGTACTGTACCTCTAAACCAGTGCTTCTCAAACAGTGGGGTGGTCCCCCTGGAAAGGGGCACGGTGAACTTTCAATGTTTCCGCAGACCTGCCAACATGTACAAATTTACCATACTCAACATGCAATTTGGCTCTTGGGTACACTAGTATGCTTCACAGCTCTCCATTTTGTTGCATTTTCCTGGTTTCAGTTTCCGGTTATATCTGTATTGTACAGATAAATAAATACATATTATCAGTTTCCCAACAGTTCCTGTATTTCAAATCGAGGGGACGTGAAAACATTTCTGTCCCATGGGGGGCATGAGAGAAAATAATTGAGAACCACTGCTCTAGACTATAATTCCAAATATGTGCAGTGATCTATATTTTTTCAGATTTGTATTTTTGTAAATTTTTTATTCATGTATTTATTTACAGTAAAATATATTAGAGCTGCAAAAATTAATCAATGATTAATCGATTATGCAATTAATCAACAAATATTTTGGTATTGAACTGATTGTTTTTTTATTTTAAAATGTAAATATCCTGACATTTAAGCCCCTCAGTTGTCAAAATTTTTAATTTCTTAGACATCTTTGTGTTTTAGGCAACACAAGCTAGTCACACACTTCAGCTTTGACTTCGGAAAACAGTGATGGATATTTTTGCCTCTTTTCCAAACCAGTAACTGTTTGTGTTTGCTTCATATTGATTTGGTTCATCTGGGGCTCAAGCGATTAATCGACTAAGAAAACAATCATAAATTGCAGCCCTAATATATATATTTAAAATGTATTTCACTTCTTCTGTTCAACGTCAGCGCTTTCAGAAAACTTTAAAAATTAAAATGGCTTCCTTTACCAATAGATGAGGCTAAATATATGCAGCAGCATCAAAAGAAAGTCAACTCTTGCTGTTTTGGAGTCAATAATTCACCACATGAGGGTCACAGACGCGCTCTACAAAAACAAAAGTGCAGGAAGATGATTGTTATCGTTCTTGTCTTACTTTGTTTCTTAGTGGAGCATCTCACACCCAACGTAAATCCATATTCATGTGCACGCTTGGAAAAAATGCCTCCTGATTACATATATTATTTTGTGACATGACATTGAGAAATACTCACTGCGGCCGCTCTTTGAGTCATACATGCTGAGTGACATTGGTGCAATGACTCAGGCGACGGCCACAACCAAGAGCAAAACACCTCCCACCTGGTCTCCATCTTTGCAGCCATGAGTGACGCTTTGAATTTTTTTTTTTGAACAAATAGCACTAAGAATGAGAGAGTAGCAGGATAAATAGCCGTGAGATTTTTTTTGTGAGTGCACTCAAAGAACACAAAATATGATCATAAAGGATATAATGTGCCTTGTTTGTTTCATCACAAGCGGCTTTAAACACACTTTGCTGACATTGCGGAACAAGCTATAAGTTGCAGGCATTCAGCATATGCTAAAACCTAAAATAATCTAAGCTTCAAAGTGACCATTTTAACGTTGCTGTCCAACAAAAAGCATGTATCTCCAAAGTTCAACAAAACTCTCATGTCCTGTGGTCTGTCGGTTTTTGTTAATTATCCAACAAAACCGAAACGTACAAAAACCCAAGTAAATTTTCCCAAAGGAAAATTATTCAGTTCCAGACACCAAAAATATTAACAAAAAAAGACATTTTACAGACAATAATTATAGTTTTAGATGCAGAAAACAATGCAAAATATATCAAAATGATGAATGGATGGAACTTATCATTGATGTGAACTTCCAGTACATCCTGTCGATATTGGCGTTTCTCATCTTCTTTATCAAATTGCTCAGACGGGTGGGTTATTTAGCACAGTGGTCCCCAACCGGGTATGGGGGGAAAGGGGGTTAAATTAGGGGGATAAATTAGCAATCTAATTTATCAATCTAATTAATCTTTTTTATTATGTATTGTGTAAAACTAAGACATGAATAACATCAAATTAACAGCACAAGATGAACGCCGACCCACCATCCACCAGTCCAAGTTTTTCCAGAGAGATTATTACATCGCTGTTTGACGTGTGTGGTAAAAGGCAGTGTGCTAGCATGAATTAACTTGAGACAACTTAACTTGGACATTAGCACTCAATAAGTCATCAAATCTTACCTTTATGCATTCCCACATAGTATCAGCATTTGACACCAAATATGAGGTGAAAGAAAAATGGTAAAAATACAGTAGTAGTCTATCTGTGCGTCATGAAAGAAAGTTAGCACACGCACAATGGACATGCGTCAAGTGAGACGGATGCAACAGAGAGAATCCGGCCACTTTTCAAAATAAAACATGAAAAAAAAAATTGAAATTATGGAAATTATTTTTTCTTTCTGTGGGGACCGGTACCAAATGACCGTCTTACTAAATAAAAAATGACAAGTGAGTCACCAACGTCAAGGACAAGCTTTTCATGTTCAACGTGAAAACCAAGACAGTGTACAAAAACCGACAATAAACAAATCATACAAACATTGGGGCGTACAAAAACTGAGGTTACTTCCAAATCTGTTTGACTTTTCTTCTTAAAAATTGCTTAAAAAGCCACTTGGCATACGTCAAGCTAATTCTTTCAATTGCATTGACTTTTTAAAATTGTCACAGAATGTACAAAATCATAATCATAAAGCAGGGCTGTCCAAACTAGCCTAACTAACATTGCTAGCCCGCAGCTAGTTTTTATTTGCCCACGGTACATTCTAGAAAGTAAATTAAACCAAAAAAAAAAAGCAACAGCAACAGTGGAAGAAACGACCAAAAAGGTGTAATCATAGGTGTTAATAATAATATGCTTTGTCACTTATAACACAAAGCTGACACACAGTTTTGTCTTTAAATACATAATAAAACATATATTTTTCAGCTTTTTTATAAAATAAAAGGTATCAAAATGGCCCCCGCATCCTCTGACTTTTCCATATGCGGCCCTCGCTGGAAAAATTTTGGACAACCTTGTCATAAAGGCTATCATTTGCCAAAAGACGACGTGGTGACGGCGATGTTCCCTTTGCTCCTTACTCTGTTTTTGGACCGTGTTACCCCACGGCCATGTTTTATACTTTATCACATGAACGCTGACAGCAAATTGAAGATGAAATGACACCAAAATGACACGTTAACCTGCGGGAATGGTGGGAATGTGATGTTTTTAAGCGATTTATTTTCCTTTTTTTCTGATTTTATAGCATTTCTGTGGCGAGAGAAGAGCAAGCAGAAACATTCTTGTCTAATGATATGTCATAATAGCCACAAACATGTTGACATGAGGGTCTAAGTGAGTTAAAGCAGGCTTCACTCGCTGGGGAGCAACAACAAATAAATACACGACATCTACAGTGTATTCAAAAGTCAGAAAATGGAGACTGAGTGCAATGCAAAGCAAGAAAGGAAAGTAAGACGAAGAGATAAGAGAGTGACACATCAGTGGAGTATTAGAACAGAGGGGAAAAAGACAACAGGGCTGTGACACATTCCACTAATATCTAAACCGCAAGCATGCTCTCTACTTTTAGATGCACTGCTCATTAGGCCATAGACAAGCAGCAGCGCCGCCCAGGGGCAACGTCAGCACAAAATAAACCCAATGTGAATTGATTACATTTTAGACATGGACACACACGTGACACTTTGAAGAAAAGCCTCAGCAAACAAACACGATGTCCATGTTAGTAGAAGTGCATGGTGGGAGAAGATCACAGTCTATCCCGGCAGTCATCTTCCACTGGTTTATGATGTGCAGTACAGCGGTACCTTGGTTTTCATACACCTGACTTTTCCTATGATTTGGTTTTTTATGAAAATTTTGCCCCAGTCTTTGTATACAGTCTTGGTTATCGTTATCGATAACATTGCGCTCAACAAACTACCATTCCATGAAATCGAGTGCCCAAGCAAAGCATCACACCTGAGTGTTGATTCAGTCTCTGTGCTTTTTAAAAAAAAAATCCAATTTATTGAGTACTAAGTATGACTGCTAAATAATCCACCATGGGGCCAAAGATGCCAGCCTGGAAGTGCCAGCACTTTGATAAAAAAAGGTGAAAAACTGTCACTTCCTGTGGTATTGCTTTGCTGCCTCCTATCTGCCTTATGTTGCAGTGCACCGCTGGCCGGCGGGGCGGAAACTTTAGCACACTATATTGCCAATTACCACTGGCTTCTTAAGCATGGCTGAAGCATTCCCTCGTTACCAGATCGCACCTCGGACTCCACCTGCTCTCCGCTCTGCCCGGCTTCGTGGTGTAGTGTACTTTCTATGTTCTGGCTCTTGCTTCATGCTAACGTTATCCTATTCCTGCTCAGCATTCTAGCAGCACCTCGTGTTTTTGTCTAGTGCATTTTTGTGCTACCTGTTGTGTTTCTGCTTTACCTGTAGACTCTTTTTGTATTTTTGTCACTATTTGTATTTTTCCCTCTTACAGAGGACGCTCTTTGTTATTAAATCATTTTTTACACTGAACATTGTCCTCTCTGCATTGGGATCCAAACTCTGGCATGGGCCAATCATAACAAAAACACTATTGAATTCTAGAAAGGTACCTCCCCCGTAAAAGGTAAAAGCGATTTTAAATGTTGTTTGTCCATTCCATTCATCATCTATAACTATTTCACAGTAAAACTGTAATTATTCTCTAAAATATATTTTTTGTTAATATTTTAGGGTAGCTGGAAAAGGTTAATTATCATAGATTTACGTTATTTCCTATGGGAAAAATTGCTTTGGTTTTTGTACGATTCGGTTTTTGTCTGACCTTTTGGAACGGATTACTATCAAAAACCACTGTATTGTCTGTTTTCTAGGGTTGTAACAGTACGCCAATCACAGTTCGGTACGCACCTTGGTTTTAAGCTCGCAGATCTGTTCATGTTTGGTATAGTAAGGGAAGAAAATGTGAAACATAAAACTGCTTAGCTTTTGTGTAAACAGTTTCAATGAGTTTTAAAATGAAAGATAAAAAATGTACGCCTGTATCGTATCACAGTTTCCCAACCTTTTTTGTCTTGTACGCACCTAGAGCCTTTTAGTCATACCATGAGTACCCCCTCACTCATACGTGTTGATAATTCTTCTAAAGTAGAATTTAACACAACTGTTATGACTTTGGTGCAGCTGTGCCACAGGTTATTGGCTCCCTGGGGAAACAAGCTATAGCGCACACATTCCATTTTATTGCCTAGCTTAATATGAAATGACTGAGAATATTTACTTGTCATCTTGGAAATTAGGGCATGAATACATGTACCATTACACCCTTACTGTTCCAGACTAACTTTTATAACTAGGAGCACAGTGGCCCCTAACTTAAAATTTGAGGAGCGCAAGCAGAAAATTTAGGGGCGCACACCGAAATCAACTTTCAATGTTAATATTGACATTTCCTCTCATTTTCACTGTATTACTGATAAATACTATTAACTCCAATACCGCCCTCTTTTCATACACATTGGCCTGCCTTCTCCTTTCTTCCTCTTTAGGAGTCGATGTTGATTGGCAAACTACCTCATTTGCGCGTTGCTGTCAACTACTGGGCTGAAGTGCGGAGCAGAACTTTGTCAGCAACAAAAAATATTCAATAATAATAAACTAATAAATGTGTGTAACTAATTTTGTACTATTTGACACTATCCTGAATTTAATTTGATGCCTGTTTTAGAGTAATACTAATACATGGGAAATTAATTGTTCAATAATATATATTGTTTTGTTGAAAATAACACATTTAACAGAACAACATAAGTAAATAAATCTGTCCTGCTTAAACAGCGCAGTATAAAACAGTATAACTTGACTGTCCAGGTTTATGACAGTGTAGGTGTATCCAACTTCCAGCACTATTATAGCTACTATGACAAAAAGAAAGTTTAGCTGTTTGTGTCTTATGTGACTAGCAACATTTTTAAAGTATTAAAGTATTAGTTATTTACAAAGTATATCTCCCCTCAAAGGTGTGCTCATTGTCTTTATGCTATTTTGTGGTGATTTGTCATCAAATACAGGCATAATGTCTGAATTGAAGAGTTATAAAAACACTAAGAGTCGTAGCAAATATTATTTGGTGTGCTGCTCAAAATCAGAGCAGAGAGAGGAAGTGCAGAGAGCAACTTTGTTAAGTCACTTACAAAAGTAAGTTAGCACGTAGCCCATGAACGTGACACCGTAGCTTCCCTGTAGGACAAAAACGAGCTCCGAAAGAACCACACTGCTTATTTGTTTTTAAGACAAAAAGTCTGTTATCGTGGTGAAAAAAGCTAGCTGCTGCTAGAGAGACGGAAGAAAGTAAGAGCCAGGCAAAATGTCTAAACATAGATGGTACAAAATTCCATCGAATGCGATTGAAACGTGAGCGATCACACACGCTGGCATCGATAGGCTTAGACTGTGACAAGCTGTGGTCAATTGACTCCACATTTTACTATTACAGGGTTCCCTCGCACTATCACAGTTCACCTTTCGCCGATTCGCTGTTTCGCACATTTTTTTAATGCATTTTTTTTTTTTATTACAGCGTATGACCACCGTTACAGCCTGAGCCTGGCCTTTTAAGAAGAATTGCATTGTGGAAAGTTGAGTGTCTATCTCTTCCCATTTGCACCGCCCATTGTTTTCTGCGTCCTGATTGGCTGTTGACCATTGTCAATTAATCTCCTTCGTGCCGTCCTGCCATGTCTCCTGTGCCATTGCTAGCTTGCTTATTTGCTAGCTTGCTTACTTGCTAGCTTGTAAATGAATCTTTGGTTCGTCTGCAGCAATATGTTTTAACAAGGATACAAAAACGCGACAGTACAGCGGAATGGCGGCAGAGCGAAAAGGCACGGTCACAGGAGAGAAATATGTATGAGTGACTTAATCATTTCTTGTGTAGATCATGAAGGCTGATCATTAAAATTCAAAGGTTGAACCTTTTTGAGTGTTTAAACAAGAGGGAAATTGAGAAATGAAGTGTAATGTGAGGGGTTTTACAGCCTTAAAACTAGGGGTGTAACAATGCAAGTATGTGTATCGAACCGTTCAATACACATGCATACCGAACTGTGAGCCCTGTATTGAACAATACGCAGTTTCATATTTATTTTATCAACTTCTCACAGCGCTCTGTGCTGAAAGCTTAGTGTATCTGGGATCAACTACTCTGGCTTAAGTTGCGTTGTCAAGCACAGGGCCACAGAGCTCTGCCTCACACATATCTTGCTGAAAATGTTGAAAAATGAGAAAAATGTTGGCAATTTCAATAAAACTCAAACAAAAAAAGGGCAAGGTCATTTATTTTTTGTATCGAAAAAACATTGAACCGTAACACAAATGTATCGAACTGAACCGAACCGTGAATTTTGTGTATCGTGGCACCCCTACTTAAAACATATATAATAATTGTAAAAAAATTAAGTTGGCTACTTCGCGGATTTCACTTATTGCGGGCTATTTTGGGAAACTATCCCCCACGATAAACGAGAGAAGACTGGACTATTTTTCATTCTCACAGTAATAAGGGACAAAATGCGTCCCTTGTCAACGGGCGTACTTTTATCTGGTCGCACATGCGCGAGTAGATGAAAGATTTACTAGCAATTTCTGATGTTCATTTTCTGATGCCTCTGCAGGGAGGCCCCTGTCTTACATAAATCAGGCATTTATTTTCTCTTTTTCCCATTTTAGCCACGATTGACTAAAAAGAAAAGGAATGCAATACCATTTACCCGATTCACCTGTCCTTTCTGTGGACCAGGAAGTGGACAAACTAGACACACAAACTGGCAGGAAATGCGTTCGTTAATGATTGTCATCAAAGTTCTTGGTCAGCTGTTTGTCGAAAGTGATGAAGGAGACCACATTGACCTTAAGTATCTTTATACAGTAAACATACATGATATGTCTGATTAAGCGGTAACCTGGTGCAGTATTTTTATTACAGTATATCTTCTCAAACTACAATACCATAACAATATAACTTGGCATATATACTTGAGAGTACTCGAAAGCGCAATAGATTTACTATGCACTGAAAAATACTCATGAACCACAGCTCCCCAGTGCTGACAGCATTCATGCAGCCCCCAGACAGGACTTTACCACCACCATGCTGGACTGTATGCAAGACTGCTGACTCATTCTCAATGAATGAAAAAATATAAACTGTATATGCTGTACGCTGACTGTGAATTTCTCTTGAAGACAAATAAAGTATCTATATATCTATCTAAAGCACATCCAGTATTATTGTTCCTTGAAAAGACATAATAAAATGGTGTAGTCACTTTTGTGAAGAAAGTTTAGGCTTTCATCAATGTCTGTGAGAAGGTGGGTGGACAAAAAAAAAAAAAAAGAAAAACAGGAATCAGTTTTTGTCTTTGCAGCAAAGCGTCAAGGTGTGAGTGAAGAGGTGTGCAAAAGAGCCTTTGCGGTCGCCTCTCTTCTTCCTTTCGAGGCTTCCTGTGTGCCGCCGCCTGCGTCTGTTTGCTACCACGTCTACCTGTCCATGCAGACCACCACTGTCACACTAAAATAGAGAAATCTACCTTGACTGACACCTGCTCCACCCTTGCAACACTTGCAGGAACACAGTGAGGCTCGAAAGCAGCCGATAGATACACCACGTATTAAAAACATGTATCGGTATGAGCCACCTCAAGTGAGCAGTAACAATGGACGTAAACCCATGTCACCTTTGAACCTGGGTACCTCGTCCATCTTGAGTCTTAAGTACAACAGTGTTCCCGCTTAGACGCAGAAAGTTGGAACAAAATCAGTTGAAAACTGTGTCACAAACAGAACCGAAGAGGGGCCTTTAATGACACAGCGCACTCCAGAAGTATTGAAACAGTCAGGTCAATCCCTTTATTTTTTTTTTTGTAGACTGAAAACATTTGGATTTGATATCAAAAGATGAATATGAGCCTGAAAAATTGTGAGACGAAAGTTTTATAGACTGTTTGTTTTTGGCTCATCTCTGTACTTTTTGGCAAATTCCAGCCTGGCCTTCCTGTTCTCCTTGCTGAATGGTTTGCATCTTCTGGTGTAGCCATTGTAGTTTGGTTGATGATGTCTTCTATGAATAGTAGATAGTGGTATCTGTGCTCCTGTCCTCTGCAGGTTGTTGCAGTCACTAACTGTTGTTTTAGGCTCTTTTTTTACAGCTCTCACAATGTTTCTGTCGTTGGGTCTACCTGTTCAATGTCTGTTACTTAGTACACCGGTCGTTTATTTCTTCCTCAGGACATTCCAAGTGGTTGTACTGGCTATGACCAATTGTTCTGATTGATTTTCTATTTTCTCTCGTATTCACAATTGCTTGTTTTTCACCTATAGACAGCTCTTGGGTTTTCATGTTGTTTTCACCTCTAAATGCAATCTACACAAGCAAAACCTATCCTACCTGAAACTATCCTACTGAAACTGAGCGCAGACATGCAGTGTTATTTATTGATTAATAAGCAATGTAATAGGACACACCTGGGCAACAAAACACACCTGTCAGTCACACGTTCCAATACTTACATGGATTCTAACAAAAGGTGCTGCCTACTAAGTTGTGCATCCGATCCAGATGTAACTACCTGGAAATAAAAGCTGAAATGTTTCTTTCTGGTCTCATATTCATCTTTTGATGTCAAACCCACATGTTTTCAGTCTACGGCAAAAATAAAGGAACTGACCTCGCTATTCCAATACTTCTGAGGCGCACTGTATGTCTGTTTCTGAGGTTTCACCTCTCATCCAAAGCAGGCTTCATCAGTTCATACTCAAAGACTAGGTATGAGCTGTCCTATCTAGTCTTTGAGCATGAAATGAAGGCACCTTTAAACTTATGTTATTAAGCTAGTACTAGCTGCATGCACAGCTACAATTTAGCTTTTCTTCAGTCTCCTCCCACTGGTCTTAATCGCCTGTTGGTCCCATTAGCAGTGTCACAGTGCCCTCTACTGGTCAAGCATGTGAAATATGGACTTAAATATAAATAATTATGGGCTTATAAGGCAAAACACGTGAAAATATAGACCAGTCGGCTTGTGTTCGTATCTACCAGTGTTCGCACGTTGGATGTTCGTTAGTAGGGCACTTAGTTTATATTAGAATAGAAGGAAATTTGTACGGTTGGAAGTTCTTAATCAGATAGGAGCCGTCCTATCTAGTCTTTCAGTACGAACTGATGAAGCCTGTTTGAATAAGAAGCTAAATTTCTCAGACAACTTGAACAGACCAGTTGCAATCGATTCAATGCCCTGAAAAACTTCTACTGATGTGACTTCTGACTCCAGCTACAGTACCTCTGTCATCTTGGATCACATGCCATTCAAAATGAGCAGATTTCTTCCTTAAAAGAAGGACTAAAGCCATGAAAGTTTGACAAATTTTGGTTAGGAACTTCCAACCACACAACTTTCATTCTGCATATATACATTTTATAGCGTAAGTGTAAAAGCCTCCTATACAAAAGTACCTATTTTTAATGATGTCACAAAAATACAGTAAGTCCTACTAATGTGTCCCTACAGCCTGTTTATGACCACCAAATGTGAGTAAAATCTATCATCTGTGTCACTTTTGAAGTTCTGCGTTTTGTGATTTCTCAGGCTTCACTACACATCTTAAAATAAAGTCGGTAGCATTTACACCAGGGGTGCACACATTTTTTTCTGCCTAAGAACTACTTTTTATCCAAGTCCCAAACGTCTACCTCCTACTGTAAACAAAGAATATATATATTTAGTATATTTTTGAATACGTGTATTTATGTGCGTTGTATGTATATCAGGGGTCAGGAAAACATAACATATATATACAATTTAACTGGTCAACTTTGAAACTACTATACTAAATACTAATGACTAATATTTCACAGTCAAAGTTCACAGGTAATCCGAACAGTTGATATCATTCAATAATTCACAATTCAATTCGGCAATAAAGATGCCTTATCTTTAATGCCTTTTTGATTAATCCCCATTAGGGTCGCGGGGATATGCTGACATTGGGCGAGAGACACACTCGACTGGTCGCCAGCTAATCACAGGGCATATATAGAGATTCAAACCCAGATCTTCCAGATCTCCTGACTGTGTGGCCAACAATGCTAACCACTTGGCCACTGTGCGGCCCATCATTAGTAGTATGTCAGTCAAAATAGCTACGTAGCGTTCATTATACACACAGTTCATGTATTACATCCAAGGTAGCATTTGCTATCAGACATTACAGATCAACAATCAGTCAAACAATTGACTTTTTTTCTACATAACTAGCCGCTACAAGTGAACGGATAACTTTTGTTGTAGATATAGGCATCTTACCGCTGAGTTAGTTGCTCTGTAATCTGAATAATAAGGATGAAAGTTCCAAAGTTCCGTGTGCCGCTTATTGAGTGCTTAATCTTAGTCGAATAAAAATGTCATCTTAATGTCAGCTGACCGATGTCATATGACATATGATGTCATATGACGTCTACAAAGTGACTTTATGACGTGGTTAACACATGCAATCGACCCACATTATCGCGATCGACATAATGAACACCCTTGATTTATACAAATAAAGGTGTCCTCTCCCTTATGTCCTAATAAAGGCCTGGTACTTGAGTAAATAAATAGGAAAATGCTCCATCGCTGACATGATACCACCTCTGACCGCCACAAGCTTGATGAGTTGGGGGAAAAAAGGGCTTCGCTACACATCTTAAAATAAAGCGTGAAGCTCTGGCAACTATCAGTCAGTCAGCTACAGATGTGGGAGCTTTCTTCCGCTAATAGACTAACATAGCATGATGTTGCAATTAAAATATGAGTGTAACATTAGCACTGTACTGTAGCTCACATACTGTAGCTATGCTAGTGTTGCTAACATGTGTGTCCTGTCCCACTCCTTAATGATACGTTGTTGCATGTGATACATGGCATCTATTACATTGGACAAGTGCAGAGTTAAGGTATATGTAAAAAGTGCACAATAGCGCTTCTCAAAGCCACACACCCTGTCGAGGAGAACACAGCTCATTAGCATTAAAGCTACAGACACACAAAATACCGTATTACCAGTAGAGCTTACTAAAAGGACTTTTACTGTTACAAATACAATGTTGTGGGACGTCTGATAACATGTGACCTTGAATCCTACAACAGCGTGCAGTACGACTCGAACCTGGCCCCCGGGTTCAAGCGGGCCTGACGTCTGCAGGGAAAGGTTAGCTTGGTTAGAAGGCGTGCAGCATTTGGACTTGGCCCGCCGCCCTCCCATGTGGCCCTAGCTGGTTTCCGTGTCGCGAGGGACCGGCGCAGGAATGCACGAGCAAGTCACAGAGGGACCCACATTGCTCACCACACTATGAATCAAAAGCAAAGCTCCACTTCATTAGGCTCCTGTCATTGCAAAGGCTCTCACACACCACTCTATAAATATCCCCCATCCAAATTTGTTTTCCCTCATCTCTCTCTTTTTTTTCTTCTTCTTTACACATGAAAATGCTCAGGGACTGCTCCAGCTCTCTGATGTGGCTCTTTATTTTGTTCGCCGGCGTAAGGGAAGAGAAAAAAAACACACAATGGTGGTTCCTTTTGAATATTAAAACCTTCTCTGACGGGCGAAACGAGGTTCTGAAGTTGTTTTACTAGGGGTGCACGCTAAATAAAAAGTCTCTTTGAGCTGAAATGAACAGCTATGCACTGTGGGATTTGGTTAGTTCAAGAGTTGCTGCCTTCTGTCGCAAAATATGCATCCCGCGGCTGGCTTTGTCTCTTTGAAACATCTGTAAATAACTTTGTTAAATAAGACCATTCTGAGAGTTTGGGCAAAAGTGGTGGTCTTAAAAGGGACAATGTAACTCTTAATAACAATAAGATGAGTGGGTGTTCACTACATGTGTATGCAGGGGAACAAACAACAAATAATCGCTCAAATGAACACCAGGACATTCACAGCAGTCCTCATGTGACTTTTTGTAACCATGAAGGTTGCTGTGACTTGCCGGTATTGCTTCTGCTTCATATACAGGCAGGGCGCCACCCTATGGCAGATTTTGGTGTTACATCCAGCAGCAAACTAACTACAGTATTGCTTCTCAAATTTAGTACTTAGATTTCAATTAAATTAATTCATTTTGTAATATTCAGAATTTTTCATGCAACATTACAATTTTATTCTCTGAATATTTTTACCTTTTTTTATACAGTTTTGACTTGTCATACATCTTGATTTTATCCGTAAAAAAAACTTTTTTCTCGTAATATTTCGTCTTTACTCTCATAAATATTTGTATATGTATATATAATGTTCCAGCTACATTGTCTTTAAAGAAATGTCTTGTAACATTATCACTTTATTCCTGTAGTATGAGTTTTATTCTCATTAAATATTGACTTAAATGTCAAGAAATGACAAGTTTTTTCCTGTAAAAATTTTACTTTATTCTTAGAAAAACTTGGTTCATGTAGAATTGTGACTTTTCGGAGTAAAATTTTAGCTTTTTTCGTTATGTTCCACCTTTATTGTCTAAGGCCTAACCCTAAAAAAAACTCAACTTGTTTTCTTGTAATATTCTGACTTTATTCTCTTAACCCTTGAGCTTTACCTACTACCTGATTTTATTCTTAGAATATTTAAACTTTATTCATGTAGCATTATAACTTTTTTTCTCGTAAAATCATAATTTTTGTTGTAATGTTCCACCTATTATTCTAAATTTTCTTGTAATATTATGACTTTATTCTCTTAATGACTTTTTACTCATTAAATATTGGCTTTATTTTTAGAATACTATTTAGACTGTATTTGCGTAGAAGTATGCGTTTTTCTTGTGTAATGATAACTTTTCTTGTACAGGGTGGGCCAAAAGGAGTTACCCATCGTTTTTTCTGCACTATTCAAAAATGCTTGCAGACAAACATGACACACATTGAACACAGTTTCCATACTTTATTGTCAACCACCAAAAAGATTTACATCTCAATATGGCCACCCTTTGCCTTTATCATAGCCTGGAGACGACCTGGCACTGCCTGGCATGAGCGCCGCACTATCTCTGCATCAAGTTTTGACCATGATGTCATCAAAGCTTTCTTCAAAGCGGTGACACTGCTGTGATATACTCTTGAGACCTCCCTCTCCAGGATAGACCAGATCGCAAAGTCCATTGGGTTGATGTCCGGACTTGATGGAGGCCACATGTTCTTGTCCCAGAAGCCAGGAAAGTGCTCCTTGCACCAGGTTTGTGTGACATTGGATGTGTGAGCGGGTGCACCATCTTGTGTGAAAATATACTGGTTTCCAAACGCATTGGTACACCATGGCAACACGTTTTCTTCAAGCATTTGAATGTAGACCTGGCTGTTCACTTTCACACCCTCCTGAATGAAGACCAAAGGAGATTTTGAGCCATCAGATGCAACAGCAGCCCACACCATGACTCCAGCTGGCTTCTGACGACGGAAATGAGTTCTGCAGCCTTCTGGTAGGTGCTGTGTACTATGTGCATAAACCCTGTCATTCTGGGAATTGACCACTGCCTGAACGGTGAAGATCTTCTCGTCAGACCAAACCAGGACTTTGTTTGCGGCACTCTGGATCTCCTGCAGCATCATTTTCCCCCTGTGAAGCCGTTTTTTCTTTGAAGCGGCTGAAATTAGTTGTCTGTGTTGCATTTTTAGTGCTTTCAGTCTAAGATCCTGTTTGACAATTCTTCTCAATGAAGTTCTTGAGAGGTTCACTTCCTTTGCTGTTGCCCTCATGCTCCTGCGAGGATTCCTTTGGACTCTCTTCCTCACCATCTCAACAACCCTTTTGGTTCGGACTGAACGTTTTCTTCCAGGGATTGGCTTGCTGGTGGTCTCGCCAGTCTCCTTGTATCGTTTCATGACATTGTAGCCAGTCTTACGACAAACATTCACCTTTTTCATGATTTCCTTTGTTGTCAGTCCAGCCTCCTTCAAGGCCACAATCTGGTCACGCTTACCCTTCGATGCCATACTCGACACTCATTAGGAGTAAACAACTGAACTTTGGTACATCAAAAGCTATACCTTTTGAGAGAAACTATCCAAAATTTTAAGCTTCTAGGACAAAACCTAAGCGAACACGATAGAGATATGCGATGGGTAACTCCTTTTGGCCCACCCTGTAATGTTCCACCTTTATTCCCATAAAAATACATCTTTTTTCCCGTTATATGACTTTTTTCCTCATTAAGTATTGACTTTATTCTTCAAATATTTAGACTTTATTCACATAGTATTATAACATTTTTCATAGTAAAATTTGCACTTTATTCTTGTAATGTTTCAATTTTATATGCATCGTATTACGGCTTCTTTTATTCCTCGTAAAATTTCATTCAGCTTTATCCGTGTCATGTTTCAACTTCAACTTGTAAAATTTCAACTTAATTCTTGCCTTATGACTTTTTAAAATAGTAATTCTATGACTTTATAGTCCTTCTGATGTAAATGTGTTTAAACCCTCCACCCACATCCTCATCTTTTATTTTGCGGATACTTTGTAATGGCCTGTGTATTAAGAGAGAATCTAAAAGTATGAGCTCAACACTTGAAAGTTTTTGTGGTCATGCACCTCTGATTGAGCGGGGGTTGTAAAATAAGTCATATTGCATATTGGCTTGCACATGATGAGTTTTGACTGTGTCTGTGAATGTGTGTGATGTGCAAACACAGGCTGACCCATTGTCTGTAAACAGAGGCTAATTCAAGTCATAGGGAAAACTGCATAGGTAGCAAAAGTTGACAATTTGTCATTATTATTGTCATTATCGGAGAAAATGATGGGGGGACAGCGAATGAGGGAAGGGGTCCATTCAGGAATGAGTAGACAAGAGAAAGGTTTTCAAACTTGGAAGGATTTTAAGAGGATCTTTGATGTGTATCAGAAGAGGAAAGCAGCCTCGCGACTGGGACGACAGTAATTTTAAGTCGAAGCAGAAGGCTGGCCGACTTGCTGCCTTGCTGGCTGGCTGGCTGGCTGCCTGTGGGCTTTGATGGCGCTGCCTGTTTGAAGTGGTTTTCTGATGGGGGAGTGGGGGCAGCGTGCAATGTCAGTGGTACGGGGGAGGGGGGGGGGGGGGTGCGGTGATGGCGACGGGACAGGGATGGAGGAGACCTGAGCTGACTGGATGCATGCACGGGTGAACGGATGGATGCAAGAATAATGAGAATAATGGAAATGTAATGACCACGGCGACAGCAGCCAGGAGAGCTGACACACATGGTAAGGATCTGGAGGAGACAAATGAAAAGGAGGGGAAAAAAAGAGCAAAGACAAAAAGCAGAAATGCTGTAAAAGTGCAGAGGGGAGACAAAAAAGAGAAAGTGGCACAAGTCATGTCTCAGCATGAATGAAGCCTGGACACTTTGTTACCTCAGCGCTACTCATGACTTCATCTATCGTGCGTCACGTTTGCTTTGGTTAAAAGTAAAAGGAACAATGGTGTCTTTGCTCCGCTAGTACAGTTCCTTTGGTCAAGTGCAAACACAATCACACGATCCCTGGTGTGCACCAAACAAGTGCACGAGACAGCTTGAAAGTAGGGATGCGTACCGAACGGACGCATCGGACGCAAACAGTAGTAACTGGACTGGGAAAGTAATTCGCCAACGGTGCCTCATTTCACTGCTATTTCTTTACTGGCACTGAAATAATTTAAAAATTGGAATTAATTTCAACAATTGGAATTTGAATTGAATAGACTGCGAATAGACTGCAGCAGACTACGAATACCCCACAGGATAGTGAATTGGAATTACAGGAAGTAGAATGAAATTCATTGCATTTGACAGAAATTCCTTCCAGCCAAGTAACAGGAACAATATGTCACATTTAACAAAGGATTTTACAAAAATAATAAAAAAATACTTTGCAAACGCTAAAATTAAACACAAATTCCCAAATTCCAAATTTTGAATACTTAAAAGTAAAGCATTCTGGGAAATTAAGTATTTTTCCATCATTTCAAAGTTGCAATCCATCAAATTAAATGACCTGCTTTTATTCTTCATTGTGACTCATCATGTGACTTATTATATGACTTTTTTCAATGATAACATTTCACCATTTAGGCGCCAGAGTTTTTTTCAGTTTTGAAAATGGTTAGCGATAAAGGCATACTCTAAATTAGAAAAATCATCAGTATGAACCAAATTAGATGAGTTTAGTCATCTAATTTGCATATTTTGACATCACCAGGCTCAGAATTTGTCACATCCCTGTCTCCATTATACATGCTCATCAACAGGCTCATCAGAATGTATGATCCACTTGTGATACTCTTCCTCAACTCTCAAGCAAACCCAGCCATCATCACCCCCACTTACAGCAAGATCTTGAACACCACTGCTGCCTCAACCGCCATTTTTACTGCTACTATTATATATAGTATTTTTGTTGAGTGTATAAGAATAAAGTCAAATTTTTGCTAAAGAAAATTATTTGTCAACACAACTCAATTGTAGTCAAATAAAGTAGTTGCCACTGACACGGTGTGCACTTCCCTAAAAGTAAAAGAAAAAAATTCGAATTTTAATTTTACACAATGTCTAAATATTAGAATAAAGTCTAAATTTTACAAAATAAATTTCTAATTTATGTAAATAACGTCCAAATATAAGAATGAAGTATGAAAAATTCTACAATAAAAAAGTTGTAATTTTATGTGATTGTCATCGCAACATAACATCTTATGAGGAAAAAAAATTCATTGTCCAAACATAAAAATAAAGTCAAATTTCAATGAGAAAAAAGTTTTATCTGATTTAACTTTATGTGATCAAAGTAGAAAAATACAAATAAAGTCAACATTTCACAAGAAATACGTTTTATGTACGGTATATACAGTTACATTTTTATGAGAAAAAGTAAAATTCTGAGAATAAAGTAAAAAAAAAAAGGTAGAAAATCCAAATTTATAAAATAAAAGTAAGATATATAAAGTAAAAATCACACAAATTTGCTGAATCATGAATGTGCAGGGAACCACTCAAACCATTTATGCTTTGATCTGATGGCAATATACGCCCTCATTTTCTGATATTATGGTAATACAGTAAGAAATAACGTCGCTAAAACAACAAATGTCATGATTACATGTTTAAATTGAATGCAATGCAAACGTTACAGCATTATTTAGGTCTGGTGCAAGCCTTTATGGTGGAAAGGACCCGACAGTATAGTAAGCAGCCCACTGATAAATGGCAAAATATCTGCAAACACAGGTGCATATGTCTAATAACTTGGACTCCTAACTCCTTCATGAGAGAGAGAGAGAGGTCAGCCAGTGGACTCCTCCCTCCTTTCTCCCACTCTTTTCTTGTACCTGCGATCACCAGGTACCACCTTTGCCTGACCTTACATCCCCCACACACACACACACACACCTGCAAGGGAGTGAACACATTCCAGGCCATTTAAAAAAGAATTCTTACACCTGTGATAGACGAGTACGGGCCTAAAATTTCACATCAATCTATTTGAGTGTTTGTTCTTGTTGGCAAAAACCTAAAAAATGTATTCCCTTTTATAATCACCAGTGCAAGCGTATGTCCTGCACATGTTTGAAAGGAATTGATGAGCAGGAAGAGCTTGTGATTGATAAGACGTTTGCAACATGTGAGGATGTAGATATCGTATTACAATTATTATACTGCATGACACGTTTGCTTTGTTAATGTATAAATGTTGAGGGGGAAGGTTTTTAATTTAAAAATAAAGCTGCGATACATAAAAAATGAAAGGGAGAGGAGGCCTCAATAGCGTTTCTGAGGTTTGTTCAAAATCCACTTATTCCATTTTGTGGCTGACTTTGGTACTTCAGGGAGAGGCAGGGGAGTATAGGCGTCATTACTGTATATAGTGTGTGTGTGTGTGTGTGTGTGTGTGTGTGTGTGTGTGTGTGCATGTCCAACTTTGCTGGAGGGGTGAAGAATGGTTTGTGCGGGGGGTGGGGGGGGGGGCGTCATAAGACCACTGGGCAGCATATCAGAGGGAGGAAACGTCATCTTTAAGGCAGCGTTCACACTTGTGGTTTGGTACTCTGGTCCGGACCAAAAATGTAAAAAAAGATACTTGGTGTGGTTCTCTTAGGGTTCACGCTGTCGCTGGTATTTTTGTCATGTGACCAAAGGCTGCGCAATATAGAACATAAGCATAAAGTAAGGACTTGATTGGACAGCTTATTGCTTATATTGAAATATAAACCAAAATGCCGTCTGCTGCGTCAGGACATCCACTCGGCATCTCTGTGTGTGGAGTTTGCATGTTCTCCCTGTGCGTGCCTGGGTTTTCTCCGGTTTCCTCCCACATTCCAAAAATGTGGAATGTTAGGTTAGGTTAGGTTCATTGGCAACTCTAAATTGCCCATAGGTATGAATGTGAGCATGAATGGTTGTTTATATGTGCCCTGCGATTGGCTGGCGACCAGTCCACGTTGTACCCCGCCTCTCGCCCGAAGTCAGCTGGGATAGGCTCCAGCATACCCCTGCGACCCTAATGAAGATAAGCGGCACAAAAAATGGATGAATGGCTATAACAAAACAGAACTAAGGTAAGGTAGCGAGCCTGGTCAGTATTTATTGAGCACATCCAGCTTGTGTGCTGTGCTTCCGATTTTCCTTCATATCTTTGGTACTTTTTTGCCATTATGGATGTAAAATGGGTCATTGCCCTTTAAGCGGCAAAGTCGCAAAATTGCGACAAGCAACAATGCTGAACTAAAGTAAGCCATTTCTGCCTCATGTAGTTAATACTGTACTGTACACCAGGAGATGGCGGACATCTGTAACTTCAATCAGAGCAACATTTGTGGGTGTGTTCTATGCAAAGTTTATAAGTTTATAGACTTTGAAGCCCCTTCTGCGTGCGGCAGCGAGTCCGTTCGCCATGACAGTCCACACACAGCACGTCACCGTGTTCGGGGTGGCAGGAGGGTACGTGGTGGGTTATCAAAACACCACTAATGGTGAGGGGGGTAGCGGGAATGTAAAAAAAAAAGTGGAAGTAGCGGCATACGTGGTATGGTGGTGCAAAAAACACACTGCTAATAGATATGACCTGAGAATACAATGACCTGGATGAATGACAATGTTCACAGGCATCATAGATGTATGTAAATAGATACTTTATATCTATCTACAGTAATATTTAGACTTTGTTCACATATAATTCCGGCTTTGTTTTCTTTTTTCTTTTCCGTTTTGACGTTTTTCTTATGCTTGGACTTTAACATGAACTACTTTTTTCTTGTGAAATGTTATTTTTATCGTTTCTAATAATATTACAACCTTTTTCTCATCGAATTTTAACTTTGTTGTTATATTTGGACTTTGTTGACAAATCATTTTCTTTGGTAAAATTTTCACTTTATTCTTCCAATAGAGTTAGTTTGAATAGAGAGTTTGTTCAAATTAATGTACAGCTTTTTTTCTCTCACTTTAATTGTTATATTTCAACTTAGTTGACATGAATTAAAAATTTTTAATGTTTCAACTTCATTCGCAGAGTATTAAGACTTTTTTTCTTGCAAAAATTGTAAGTGTCAAACTTGCATGTGTGTGAGAGGTGATTAAGTCCCACTCAGCTCCACCCTCGCCTTCACCATGCCACCCATCTGGGTCTTTTAAAACCCAACGGCTGATGCGGCGTTTCCAAGTCCCGCATGAGGTGTGATAAAACGGCACATATCTATAAATTACGTGCGCAATCGGCCTAAGTGAAGTGCTTTCTTTTGTCAAACATGTGCAGCATATCAAAAACACACAGGATGTCATGGTGGGGGGAGGTTGTAGGTCTAGAAATAGAACTAAGAGCGAGGAGCATGCCAATGCAATGACAAAGGAAGTCCTAATAATTCTACGAGGAGAATGAAAAATGATGTCTGTGTGAGCTTTGATGTGAAAATAGGAATAAGTGAGCTAGTTAGCGCTTCACACACCTCGTGAGGAACACGCAGTTGTTCCTCATGAAGTCATGTGTTCACCGTTGTGTGCTTCGATGTTGTTTACTCTTGCTAAAGATGAACTGCAGCCATCAGCTATCTTAGATTTCAGAATTCCACACTGATATTTGGATGTAATGTACGACGATATAACGTCCAAAAAAGTCATGAGAGGGCAATTACAGGGAAAACTGCTTTCACATGCGCTAATCCCGCGCTGGCACAGTAACTCTTTCCAAATAATTCCTCCTTTGGAGCGGACGGACAGTGTGGCAGCAGCCGCGGCGGCAGGAATGTACAGGAAGACATGGGACTGATGAGACATAATTGAATAAACATGTGAGAACATAGCAGAGGGACTCAATCAAGGGAATCCCCATCGCTGCAGAACAGACCCCTGGGATCAAGCGCTAACGTGGAGGAATGGTGCGACACTTGAGACCGCGCTAAACGACCAACAGGGAAAGATGAGCGCGCATTAAAAAAGTGTGTTCAGCTCGCCGCAGGTCCATTTAATGCGTATAGTCGGGATGGTGTTAGCTAGCGGTGCATCACACTAGCTGGCATCCTTTACACTCACCCCCTAAAATCACATTCTCATCCAGGTCACGGCACCAATGTCACCCACGCAATCTGGCCCTAATACATAAATAAATAAGACATAATATATACATAGGAGTATAGGAGTCCACTACTGAACAATGACAGCACACTGCTTTTGTTTTTATCGCTTACGTATTTCACCAGGAAGGTTGAGTGTTCCCAAACAGGAAACTTCCACGATGGAAGTATGAAACTGAACCAAACTGTACTGCTTTAGACAAGCCTTTGAGGAAAGGTGCCATCTTGTGTTCTACCCAATCTATTCTCATTCACATTTGAAGTACAGTAATCCCTTGTTTACCGCGGTTCATTGGTTCCAGACGTGACCGTGATAAGTGAATTTCTGCATAGTAGGATTCCTTATTTATAAACGCAATATTTTCATAGTTACAGCATAGAAAACCTGTTTACAACCTTCTAAATACAGTGTTTAACATTATTAGAGCCCTCTGGACATAAAATAACAACCCTATTGTCACCTTTCCACTCCTATAACCCAATATAGAGGGCCCTATGATTTCCATGTTAATTGCAAACGAAATTGGCCAATAAAAATGTAATCAACAGTTAAATGTGGAATCTCGTGGAAATTGATATAATGTAAATGAAATGTTGTCATCGTCAGGAGAAGAAACGTTTGTGTGAGGAAGTATTTCCCTGGCCGACCGCTCACTCGTGGCAAATCTTATCATAAACACCAGCAAACATGTCGAAACAGCAACCTGAAACACCAGCAACAGTTGGCTAAAAAAGTTTGAAAGTTCTCTTACGGAGCATGAGTGGAAGCAAGCAGGGTGAGCTTAGTTTAGCAAAGCATGCTAGTGTGGCTGTGAGTGTGCGACTCAGGCTGTATGAGTGTGTTTTCACTGTGTTGTCTTTTAATGCAAACTTTGACATCGTGCAATTTCTGATTGAAATAAGGACGGGAAGCACTTTTATTCTTGCTCCCAGCTGGTCTCAACTGTCAAAAGACATTGTCAACACACACAACACACTTCCGGTCTTCAAAATAAGAGCACTTCTTGTTGTCATAATTGTTGTTGTTGCTGCTGTTGTCCTTGTCTCTTGTGTCTTTTTTATGTCCCCCTCTGAACTAAAAGCTTGTTGTTCCAGTAATCAAGTCTGGTGCTGTGTAAGTCTCACCGAACACTACAGAAACATTACTGACACCTATTGACCTGTGTGAATACTACAAAGCTTGTCTTACAATGACTCTTCTGAATGCCTTATATTTGTATTTTACTTAATTTAGTCATTTTTATGCTTTAACTAATGATTCTCAACCTTGAAACAGCATGATTTATAAATATATTTTTGAAAAACCATGATAGAGTGAAGCTGTGAAATTCTAAGTTCAAAGTGGTGAGAGATTAGTGTACTGCATGGGGATGCACTAACTTTCAAATGTGCAGCATTATGCAAAACATTACAGTATATCCCACCAACTTCCTGTTCCGACAATGTACTTGTAACACACACACACACACACACACACACACACACACACACACACACACACACACGTGCAATAATTATGTTTGTTGTGTCAACTAATAATAGCAATTTGACAAAGTTGTGCTACTAAAGTTAGCGGCGGCGTGGCTCAGGAGGCAGAGCAGGTTGTCCAGTAACCGGTTGGCTTGAATCCCACTTCCTCCATCCCAGTCACTGCTGTTGTGTTCTTGGGCAAAGACACTCACCCACACTGCCCTCATGAGGATCGCCCACACAACATGGATGCTTCACTAACCAAGATGCTGACCTATGACCCTCATTCGGTCTACAAAATAATCTTTCGTTGAATGTATATTAGACACATATTAAACACACAATGACTCCTAATTGGCCATCTGGGACTGCTTCTGTGTGTGTGCACATGCTATGGACATTCACGTGAATGTCAGACAGCAGAGCTGAACATGTTTTTTTACAAAGTTTCACTTCGAGTTGTGGCAATGTCTGTGTCTCAGCTGATCACTAATAGTTTATTTATTTGTTGGGTTGAATATGTTCTCGGGTTCTAATACTGACACTAGAAGTGGTGCCATACCACACTATGCTTGTTACCATAACAGCAATTCACTGTAACAATCTAACAAACTTATGACAATGGAAACTTGAAAAAACAGCATGAAATGTTCGTCTTGGTGGGAACTTGGCACGCCCTCCGCCCAACTTCTCCAACGCTGTCAACCACATCATCACCCCACCTCTGTCATCATCCCCGTCTTTCTTCCTCCCCTCCTCCCGCTCATTCTGCCGCCTGAGCTGAGCCCCTCTGAAACGTCCTGGTAATGAAGAGCGGTGCCAGTCCTCTTCACTGCTGTCTCGCTCATCCCACAGCGCTGATGCAAAAGACCCACCCCACTACTACACTCTTATACTACAAGTATGTCCGTCTTTCTTGTTCCACCCCCCCTTCCTTTTTTTTGCATTTTTTGCGGCCGTGGTCCTTTTGTGTACAGTGTGCTGTGCTCACTGTGGCAGCAATGTGCCAAAAAAAGCCACACAAACACACATGTATGTGCACACATATATATACGCCATCACAGACTACACAGCTGGGCCCCAGCTGCACACAAAGACTGGGGTTTGGAAATCAATGAAGGAGAAAGAAGAAAAGGGGAAAGGAGTTTAAATAAATTGGCACTTGAAAAAAGAAAAAAAGGAGCAAGCGAGGCAGCCCTTCTAAAAAAAAAAAAAAAAAAAAGACGAATCAGCTCGACAACATGGCAAGGCTCTTCGACGGACAACACAAAGGATCTAAATGTGGAACGCAACCCCTTCATCTGCTTCAAAGGAACGGAAAAGATGCACACAGACTTTGGACATGATGGCGCGTTACCTTTAACTTGCAACAAAAACTTTACAGCAACAGTAAGGAACACTCAGACGCGCTCCACCAAGGCAGTGCAATCCTAATTTGGATGCCCACCTCCTGATATGTATTAGCATATACCGTGTGTACTGACAAGACGACACATAATATAAATAATATATTTAACCTTTGCACTAAAAACTTTCTGGGTTTTTTCTTGTTTTTAATGTTTTTAATTGTTTACTTCTCTCCATTAAAACATCCCACCGTGGTGCATTTGTTTATTTGTATATATGTATATTTTATTCCTCAAAATTCGACAATGTTTTCTCATTAAAAGCTTAGCTTACCTCAGGGATACGTCTACTGAAAAATCAAAGGATGTGGGGGCCCTCTTTGCATCTCAAATTTGTGTCACAGGTGACAATGCGTATTATTAAGATGAACGTTTTCCTCCACTGCTCGTTTTCCATTTCAGCTGTTGTTTTTCAAAAGTACAAGTATTACAATTTTCTTCTCAGACTTATTTTTTGGTAACATTGTGACTTAATTCCTATAATATTTTTACTTCATTCTTGTAATATTACTTTTTTTTCCCCAACTTTATTCATTGTTTTGTTTGTAATATTACAACTTTAAAAATGAACATCTTTTTTTCTATATTTCAACATTATGTTTAAAAAATTATTTCTTCTCATAGTATTATGACTTTATGCTTGTAAAACATTTTTTTCTTAATATTATGACTTTTTTCTAATATTTCTATTTTATTCTCATAAAATTACTGTTCTTTTTCCATTTCTGTTGTTGTTTTGGTCATTTTTTTTGGTTAATTGGATTTTTAAAATTTGGCGAGGGCCGATAAAAATCAGTTGCGGACAACGGCTGCACTGTGGACACCCCTGGCTTACCTATATAGTTACAGTGTTTTTTCTTGTTTTTTTTTTTTTTTTTATTAAAAATGTTTTTCTTATCTTGTGGTTTACTTGGTACTTGAATGATGTCAATGTAGTTATATATTTCTCTTTTATTCGTCCACACGCAAACAATGTTTTATGGCATGAAAAACTAAGATGATTGCTTATTGTCTGTTGTCAATTTCTATATACAGTATTTTATATGTGATCTTTTATCTTCTTTGTGTACTTTTCTACATAAAATAATACATAAATACACAGTACATACAAGTGCTAATTTTAAACACAGTTAAAGGGCATTTAGCATACATAAGCATTAATGTTGGCCTTATCTCAGTATATTGAGGAACAAAAGAGGCAAAATGTGTTCTCAAGACACAACTGTGATAAGTGAATTTCCACAAAGTAGGATTCCTTATTTATAAATCTAATATTTTTGTCGTTAGAGCATAGAAAACCCTTTTACAACTTTCTAAATACGTTTTTTAACATTACTAGAGCCCTCGAGATATGAAATAACACGCCTATAGTCATCTTTACACTCATGTTACCCAATATAGTAGACATAATAAAAGTAAACAAGCCATTTAAGACATAATTAAGACTCGTGCTTTTGTGTGTTGCTATAAATGTGTTCCCTAGGGGAGCAGAGTAAGTGGCGGACAGGAAGTGACGTCGGGGGTTTAGAGTTGAGCTTCAACTTGCCGACGGCTATGGCAGCAGCATTAGCCCGTGTTTTTATTAGGGATTATTGTGACTGTTATGAGATCATTCAAACCTGCAATAAAAGCCTGTTGTTTCAGCGATCGAGTCTCACCCAACATTACAGTAACATTAATTACGCCTGGTGACCAGTGTAGAATATTACTTATCACAATTTGAATGTGTCTTCTTAACGCCTTATATTTGTATTTAGTTTATTTAGCCATTTTTAAGCTTGAAAATGCTTCATTTGGGAAAAAAATATTTAACATTTGCTTAAATATGCATAATTTTCACTAATAATAGGCCATATTCAACCACAAAACAACATGATTTATTAATATAGTTTAAAAAAAAACGTGATAGATTGAAGCCATGAAATTCGAACCGCAAAGGGACGACTGTGTTACATTTGATTCAGCTCCAGAACCCATTTTAAAGTATACAATGTATAAGTACTCACCAATAACGAATGTAGATGTTATACATAAGTTTCACTTTTGCATCGCACAGAAATGTTGTGTTCAAGGACCGCAGAATACAAGTGCAATATATCAAAACAAAATCAGTGAAGCATAAACACATAAAGGTAAAAATTGTGGGCTTTTGAATGTATGCTGTACATTTGACCTGTATTATCACATATTTATAAATTATCACCGACTTATGGATGAGATCTGTTTTCTGCAGAAAAAAATGAAAATTACAAAAATATTTTTTTTGATCCTGGGTTAGAGTTAGGGTTACCCCGCTAGCCTTAACCCAACCCTTGACCATGCTGCATCACGAATGTGCACCTGTGTATTTGTCTCATCTATCTACAAACTTTATGGACATACATTTGGTATTTTTTTGTTTAATTCTAAACAAACACCAACAAAAATATTTGGACCAGGCCTTCAGGGCTTCCCCTACAGCTGTTAAGTGCAATTCAACATTTGCATATTCATGCTAAACACGCCATAATGCACAATTCTGAACGGTGACTAGCGCTATCACAACATAGTGTCCTGGCTGGTCAACCAACACTATAGACGACTGAAGGAGACCGTTTGGGGTCACTCCTGCATTGCCAGAGATGTGATTATTGCTTCTGCAAGCCAATGTACCATCAAAACTAAACATTTTCATTGCAAACACTCTCAAACCTGTCCTCAGTTAAAGCGAGTTAGACGTCATTTTTGTTTTAGCAGAGGGGGGAAAAAAAAGAGCATTTGATGGTTATATTGACATCTGGCAGCATTATCGCTGTTATGAAGCCATATTATTGTGACTCATGAAATAACTTGTAAGTGATGGTTTGGATGTCGAGCTACAAAAAGTTATAATTTCTGACTGGAGCGAGCGCAACCGCTGACTGTGGGCCAAAACACAAAAGAGTGCTAATTTCCCCAGGTTTGCTTGATACTGCTGAACACTGACAGTTTTACTGCAGACTGCACAATCGATCGGCGCCTCAGAGAAAGCAAAGCCTCGCCTAGATTGGTTTTCTCTCCTCGTCTGGTTTGGAAAGAATCCCCTTCGGATCGCTGTCTCCAGCGCGGGACCTGCCAGATTCGTGTTTTCTTCTTTTTTTTAATATATCAAGGATCTTTAACGCACAGCCATGTACATTCCAAATCAAACATGCACTTTTGCATGCTTATCGGCAGTGTCGCGTGGAATTGTCAGCATGGAAGTGACTGTAGGGAATGCATATAAAACTTCCTATTAGATCCAACAGCCTGACTAACACTGCATTGTTTCACATCATAAGTGTGTTCTTTTTGTTGAGCTGCCTAACTGAATGCAGTCGGCCGACAAGCGGCAACATGACGGTCAAAGTTGGTATCGTGCGTGTGTGTGTGTGTGTATGTGTGTTTGTGTCAGTGCTCACACTCCGGTGACACCCTGGCAGTGAAACGAGGAGACGCTTAAATAAACTGTGAGCGTAGGAGTAAACAGCCGAGCGGTTTGTGGCGGTTACATGTCGCTAACATCAGGGACAAACAAGCACACGCCATGCTTTGCACAGGCACCTTTAAAAAGAGCGTGTGCGTGTGTGTGTGTGTGTGTGTGTGTGTGTGTGTGTGTGTGTGAGACTTGTAAGCCATGGTGACAAAAGAAACACATTTTTGTTAGGTTTGAAGCTTTTATGTTATGATTTTAGCTGCTTTAGGCACATTTAAGGAAGGTATACACTTTAGGCAAAACGGAGTGGACTACTTGTTTGCAACCAGTAGGGGTGCTGTTGGTTCAGTCTGAAGGACCTAACGACATAAAGAAGGCATGCACGATTATTCTGATCAATATATAATAGAGCTGCAACAATTTATCGCTGAATCAATGATTAATCGATAATCCAACTAATCGACAACTATTTTGGTCTTCAATTCATGTTTTTTTTATTTCAAAATGTAAATGTCCTCTGATCTCAGCCTCTCAAATGTGAATACTTTTTAATTTCCATAGTCATCCATGAAAGGAGACCGATTATCTTTGTGTTTTAGGCAAAACAAGATATTCACACACATCAGCTTTGACTTTGGAAAACAGCGATGCATCTTTTCTGATATGTTGCGGACCAAACTGATGTTTGTGTTTAGTTCATATTGATTTGGGCCTAAGCCATTTCTGGATTAATTGAAACAATGATCTTCAGATTAATCGACTAAGAAAATAATCGTTAGTTGCAGCCCAAATATATAATAGAGGTGTAATGGTATATTTTTTCGTAGTCTGATTGTTTGACAAAAGAGGCGTACAGAGTTCCCACATGGGACACATTATTGAGGTACAGGAAGTGTAACTGCCCATCGATACAGTCACACATTTCACAACCCGTAAACAAACACAGTGCAACCCAGCCTTTGGCTAGTGGGACTTGTGTGACAGTGCCAAGGAGACACCAGAGCTTGAAAACCTTCCGCCATTACAGTCTCCTGTTTGGGAACACTTGGCCTTCCCCATGAAATACGTAAACCGACAAAGACAAGCGAAAGAGACGCAAGCAATGTGCCGCAATTGTTCAGCAGAGATGGAGAACAGGGCTACACGCTGGAACTATTAGTACTACACTTCAACCAATAAGGAATTTTACTACAAATAAAATAATTAGACACACTGTTGTACTTCCCTAAACTGAAAGGTTGTATTTGTCGGAGAATTACCTCAAAGCAGTTTATGTTTTGCAACCAAAACCGTCACCTTAAAAGGTACGTACTGAACAGCGATTAAGGCCAACTTTTACACCCCTCGTATGCACAATACCAGTAGTATAGTGTATATCAAATAGTAATAATTGCAGTCGTCCAAAACATTGTAATTAAGTCAGTCAAGTACAAAAGTAGCAAAGATAAAGCCAATATTTTGCACTTTACACGCTATTGATACTAATTTGAGGTAAAATGGCGTGCACTACTCGGCTGCAACCGGGTAGCTGTACAACATGACGTCAAGCTACAACCATATACCAGTACTCCTAGGGGCAACTTTACTCCGATCAATATACAGTACATGCACGCTTTTCGGGGGGTTCAAAACTGCCAGCAACTGATACACTCATAAAATGTCTATTTTTGACACACAGCTCGCCCCCACCCCCATTGTTCACTCACGAGAGAAGCCCTAAATTTGCCTCACACACTTATTAGCACTAATGAATGATAATGTAATAAGATGATCAATGACTGTCGAAGCCACACAAACATCTCAGCACACAATAAAGTGGGAAATCTCAAGGCTTGAGGAAAAAACATTATCAGTGAAGCATAAAGACATAAAAATATACAAATGGTGGGATTTTTTTTAACATGCATGCTGTACATTTTACCCGTTTTATCCTGTATTTATTTAATTCATGGTGAATGAGGTGTGTTTTCTGCTTATTTTCAACTTATTTTCTGGGAAAAACATTCTTTTGACCAGAAATCTTCAGATTTGCGGGTCCGTGACTGTTGGGGAGCCACTGTAAAGATATAAGTGAATATAAAATCATCCAAAAAAGTGTAACTTAGTCTCCATCCTCTCATTGACAGTAAAGAGCAACAAAAATAGCAAAAAGAGTTTGCAGATTGTTATCCAATTATACATGCTATTAATGTCTTGTCATTGCTCGTGACCACCATAACTGATTTAAGCATCAGAAGCATGATGCTGCAAACAGTCTTCACATGACTTATATTGTTTACTGTGAAAGAACAGAGAAAACAAAAACTTAACTTTGATTTTGAAGAGTTTTAGATTTTAAAATTGAACATGCAAGTTTTGGGGCAAAAAGACTTCCAAGGTTTGTCATTGTAATGATTTAAAGTAGATGTTTTCCCAGAAAGTGGCGTCATAACATAGCTGAGAGCTAAAGCAGGGGTCTCCAATCTTTTGCACTAGCAGGGGCGCTTTTGCCAAAATAAAACCTGTGGGCCCTCATGTTGTACACCCCCTATTTACCCGTTCGACATTCATTCCCTTGCATATTTGCCTATGTATTTTTCTGTTTTCAATCGCAAATAATCTTTTTTTAATGGTAATTTAAATAGAAAGTGATGGAGCTATCTGCAGGGGAAAAAAAGAGTGCAATCCAGCAGACGGCAGTGTCTCGTATCATACTATACCATGCCCTGAAACTGCTTCTTGTTCATTTAATTTAAAAAGTGCATTTAATCACTGTAAGGGGAATATCACGAGGTTTAGAGTATCAAAAATAGGCATTTTATGGGCGTGTCCATTGTTCATCACTTTTTGCCATTTGTTGGGGCTCTTGGAACGTAACCCCCCATGAATGTGACAGGTACTAAAACATCTCCAGACCTCCTATACGTTTTCTCTTTGGCCTTTTCCTCATTCGCAGGTGAGCTGGAGCCTATCCCAAATGACTTGGGGCGAAGCATTCGCACTCGTATTCACTTCTATAGCCAATGCATGATTTTGGAATGTGGGTGGAAGCCGCAGTACCCACGCAAGCAGGGGGAGAATATGCAAACTCCACACACATGTTCCAGCAGAGACTCAAACCCGAATCTCGTGACTGTGAGGCTGATGTGCTAAGCGCTGGGCCACCATACAAACTTCCAGGATATTTATAATAATGCTACACATAGCTATTAGCTAAAGTCGGGGGTTTCCAGCATTTCGCTCTATACCAGAGCTACTTTTTGCACGAAGGAAAACAACAGGGAGCCACTTGTTGTTGTTGATGATGCATGCACAAATACATTTCGGGGGCTCTTTTACTTGGAAACATTTCCAACATCAACTAAAACCCCTGGTCGACACGTTTGCATTGTTTTGCGTGATTTAGGGGTTCACATTTTCAGAATGCTAGCGGAGGTCTCTAATCCCCGAAAACGCGTCACTTTTTGCGCATGTCTGTATGAGACAGTACTGGGGATTCCCCCGAAAACGAGATTTTATCAGTGGTTGTATGTATTTTTATACCAGTTTATCAATTTGGCATGTAACTGATATGCATGCTTTAATCATAGCACTTGCCGGGGGCACAAAAAGTGAAGCTAAAATTCAACCCGTTCAAACTGACTGGGATCAAATGTATGTAGGATTATGATTTAACTGTTTACCAGTGCCAATCTGACAAGGCAAAATATCATTTTGAGCGGGATGTATGTCCTGTCATGTTCACTTCAAAAAACCGTCTGTGTGCTGCATTATACAACCAATGATGTTAAATTATTCAAGTCAATTAAGATAAAAAAAGGGCTGCAATCCTTTCCATAGGCTGAAGTCTAAAAGTGTTGAAGATGTCATTGCGTTTCGATAAACAATAAAGATAAAGTTCTGCCTTCTCCATTACAGCTTTTGTCTTAAGTCAATGGTAAGACAATGGGGAGTCATATCACACAACAAAAGTTACCATAACTTCCTTAATACTGAAGTTAGGGAAGTGAGTCATGTATCAAATGAACGGTCTTTTGAAACCTTATCTGATTAGCAAGATTACACATCTCAGCATTTTGTGACATCCCTAATAAATGTATATAACGTCAACACAAGCCTAGGACTTCACCAAGATGGCTGACAGCTAGCCTGTGAATAAAGCAATCAAGTTCGACATGAAAACAGAAGCGCCATGTTATCGCCACTCAAAGATCCTTTATATGGATTCACTTGTCATGAAAATGCCTAAAAGGTACTTTGACCCTGTGATGTTCTGCTAGTAGCTCACCAGCCACCTGTTTGAGAACCTAAGCTAAAGAGTTGAAGCAAAGGTGAGTCACCTTGAAGGCTATTAACTAGTTGGCAAGCCACTTAAAACAAAAAACTATTTAAAGTAGTTGTAGGCATTGACTAACATAGACATTTTAAGTTTAAAAAAAAACATGCGAAACATTCGCGCTCTCCTCCTCATCACCTCCATCACTTCTTCCTACCTCGACTTCTCCTCGGGTTGGCTTGTTTCCTCCTCTTGCCCCGACTTTCCTCTGTCATGGTCACGCCGAGTGGGGAGTCCGTGGAGCGGGGAGAGTTTGTGTGCTTTTCCCGAGTGGCAGTCTTGCGGGACAGAAGGGGAAAGAGACGCTCGAGAGAGAGAAGGAGAGGCGAGAGGGAAGAAGAGGGAGGAGAGGGAGAGTGGCAGCCAGCGGGACACCCATGCGACTCCACGAGGAGGGGCGGGGGTGGTATCGTGTATGTGATGACGTCACATGCGCAGGTTGGAACCCCCAAACACCTTTTCCGTACATTTTGGTTAGATTGGAATTGATGGTTTTTAATTTTTTTTTTTAATTGTAGCAACATTTTCACCTAAACAAGGGATTATCCAGTTTGCAAGTTAATAATGACAGCAGCAGGTAGCTCCCCCCCGCACCCACTCAACACCACCGTCCCCCCATTCCATGTGTTGTTTATGGCTTTTTGCAGTGCACGTCGCACCTGCGCGCGAGTGCCCTGCAGAGGACCCCGCCGTGCCCCCCATTCAGCCGTGGATGGCTGTAGGAAGTGGTGCATTGAGCCGCCATTGTGTTGCAACCTGGACCCTAATCTGTTTTGCAACTGAAAAAACATCCGAAGTAAAAAAAAAAAAAAAAAAAAAACTTTGCTCAGGAGGACCCCCACCTTGGCTTTCTAAAGTAGCCCCCCTACATCTACAGTGCACGAGGGGGTTGGATAATGCACTCAGGGGTGCATAATGTGTTCCTAGTAAACATTCACGCACACAAACTAACACTGGCCAAAACATTCGGTACACGTGTTCAACCTTTGTTTCAATCAGTTTCAATCATAAGCATAAAAAATCCATTTATTTTTCTTTTTATTTTTTATGCCCTTCAAATGTCATTTTTGTCCAACAACCCAAAAATGAAACTGTTCCCTTTCAGGGTTATCCAACTAATTTTTTCCAGGGACCACAGAATGAGTGCATGTCATGTGCATGTCATGGACGAATTGTTCAAAACACGCAAGTTTTTTTCTAAATCAAGATTCATGGGTACTCGCCTCCATTAACTTGTTCACTTACTCAGCCCTTTAATTAAAGCCCTTTAATTAAAGATTCATGGGGGCTCGACAAAGACTAGAATTTCACTTGCTCATGGGTGCTTTACAAAGACTCGAGTTTTACTGACTCACTAGAGTTTCTCTTACTCGCTGGTGCTTGAGAAAGACTCGAGTTTTACTGACTCTCGGGTGTTTGACAAAGACTCCAGCCAGTTGCACTGACTCCCGGGTGCCAGACAAAGACTCAAGTTTCACTGACTCATGAGTGTTCAACAAAGACCCGAGTTGTACTGACTCACGGGTGCTCGACAAAGACCCGAGTTTCACTGACTCACGAGTGCTCGGCAAAGACTCAAGTTTTCCTGACTCAAGAGTGTTCGGCAAAGTCTGTAATTTCACTGACTCACGGGTTCTCGACAAATGACTAGCCTTTTGCGGATTCTCGGGTGGTCATTGAGTATGTACAGCACGGCTCCCGCTCTCTGATGAGTGATTCGACTAATTTAAGTGAATCGAGTCCCCGATTCACTTCGGTGAGTGATTCTTAAGAACTCGAGTCAGGAAAAGGAATGGAGCTTCCCATTCCTGGTATGGACCGTGGCTTGCATGGATGAGGCAATAAAGTCATAAGCACTATGTTAACATGTGTCAAAGATCTTCTATATGAGGGAAATGCTCTGCTGGTTTTAGGAACGACAGCAAAAACGCTTGGCGATGATTTTGTATAGGACAGGTGCTCTGTAGTGTTTTTAAGGACCTGCTGCAAAAGTGTGCTTACATCATGTAGCGTAGCTTTCACTAGCATTTTAGCGGTGGAAACAGCACAGGACTCCTGCCATATAGAAGATCTACCAATTGTTCACCTTCATAGAGTCCCACATTCTAATTATGTCATTAAGACTAATGCTTTTTTCACTAATTAAACAAGAACATGTTTAAAATGCTTGCTTTGTTGTCAGAAGCATGTGGATTGGCAGTTCTACTAGATACTTTTGGCTCATGCACTACCCTTCCATACACCGACTATTATGGAAATGAGCTCAACCTGCTAAATAACAAACCAGCGGATAGAAACATAAAAGTGATGTACCTAATGAAGTGTCCGGTGAGTATATTGTCAATAAAAATCCATGAAAACACTTGATCAGAATCTTTTAGTCAACAAAACCTTATAGCGCCATGATGCAGTTTTGAATCCATTTGTTTCCAAACACATTCTAGGAAGAGAAAGCATCCTGGTGACACAGAAGGAGGCGGTGAGGCAGGCTTGGAGGGGGCAAAAAGGGGTGAAAAAAGAGGGACAGAAGGGGTCATCTTGGGCCTTTGTTGGTGGGATGGATGCAGGAGAGGGAGGAGAGAAAGAAGGAGGCTGAGGGGGGCGTTGGGGGTAATAAACTTTGCAACAGATGAGGGTCACAAAGGTGCAGAGGTGCTGCAGAGGTCCTGGGAGCACGTATCTCTGTATATACATGTCGCATGCATGATGGCCACCCTGCCTTTCAGACCTCATTGTCAGTATAATAGCATGAGTGCCTTGTGACTTCCAAACATCCATAACCATGTTTTCCTAACACACACACACACACACACACACACACACACACAGACACACACGCAGACACACACGCAGGGAAGCCATTTTTCCAAAGTTATGAAATGAACTTGTGCCATTTACAAACAGAATTTGTCCCACAGGAAACCATTTGAATAAGCCTGTTCTATATACCCAATGCTTTGCCAAGGTCCTCAAAAACAATCAGGATCTTTGACTGGCATTTTTGCTAGTCGATTATCAAAAAGAGCAGCGCGCTCCTGTCCTCATATGGAGGATCTTTGACTAGCGTTTTTGCAGTAGATCCCTCAAACACAGCAGATTGTTTTTGTCCTATAGAGGATCTTTGACAAGCATTTTTGCAGTAGCTCCTCAAAAACAGCAGTGCGTTTCTGTCATATAGAGGATCTTTGACTAGCGTTTTTGCAGTCGATTATCAAAAAGAGCAGCGCACTCCTGTCCTCATATAGAGGATTTTTGACTAGCGTTTTTGCAGTCGATTATCAAAAAGAGCAGCGCGCTCCTGTCCTCATATGGACGATCTTTGACTAGCGTTTTTGCAGTAGATCCCTCAAACATAGCAGATCGGTATAGAGGATCTTTGACAAGCATTTTTGCAGTAGCTCCTCAAAAAAAGCAGTGCGTTCCTGTCATATAGAGGATCTTTGACTAGCGTTTTTACAGTAACTACTGAAAAACAGCAGCGCACTTCTGTCATACAGCGACTCTCCGAGTAGCATTTTTGCAGTAGATCCTCAAAAACAGCAGCTCGTGCCTGTCACATAGAGGATCTTTGACTAGCGTTTTTACAGTACTTATTTTAAAACAGTAACATTTTCCCGTCATATGGAGGATCTTTGCAGTAGTTTCTCAAAAACAGCAGATCGCTTCTGCCCTGCTCCTGTCAAGCGTTTCTGCGGTTGTTGCTTAAAAACAACATAGCGCTGCTGTCATATAGATGATCTTTGACTCGTGTTTTTTTTCAGTCGTTGCTTAAAAACAGCGTAGTGCTGCTGTCACATGTAGAGGGTCTTCAGGGAGGCCATTTTAACACATAAATTATTGGTTCAATCCTTATTGTGGTTTCAACGTTGTGATCTGTGAGACAACAATGCAAATATACCATCTTGACGTTCTCTCTAAAACACACACACATATACACCCACACACACACACACACGCACATGCACGAGGAGGAGCACGAAGGAAGCCGTCCCACTGGGGTTTTGTCCCGGTCTGTGGTCTAAGGGTTCAAAGCTTCCAGCCAGGGGAGGGCGATCCTTTAAACAGCATATTAAGCAGGAGTTAATTATATGCCGAGCTAAGTGACAAAGGGGAAAGAAAAGCCTCCTTCTGAATGGCAGGACACAAGAAAAGGGCAGAAAAGTCATTATGCTGCCCACTCCTTTGCATTTGAAAAAGCTCTCTTTCTTATTTTGGCATTTCCATTTGTAACTCCACAGAGAGGAGAGCGCCGCATCGCGTCGGCGAAGAAGCGCTGACAACTTTCCATTAAGACCGCACGGTGTTAACGCTAAACTGACACAAACACGCTCATTATCTCTTTCGGGTGGTGAGCAAACTGTTATCGTTTAGCATTTTAGCATGAGCTGGTCTTAAGGGTCATGCTTTTGTTTGTTTGGAACATGCATCACGTTTATACCATTCAACATGTCTGAAAAGAAGTAGGAAGAAGCAGATTTGATTTAATCCTGCCCTTCTTTTTGCCTCAGCGATTATTCATAGTTTGTTTGCTTGGTTCCCGGATAAACCATCTACCCATTTTTGCACATTTTCTGTTCATTTCACTCCCTTTTAAAAAGTAGCAGCTTATAAAACAGGAAGTAAGAACAGTATTTTCCACGACACGGAGAAGGCGTTGGATTAAATAAGATGTGCATCAATTACTGCAAAAACGCTAGTCAAAGATCATGTATGTGACAGCAGCAGCATGCTGTTTTTAAGCAACGACTGCAGAAATGCTAGTCAAAGATCACACGTAACACAAACATGATCTGCTGTTTTTGGGGATCTACTGAAAAAACGCCAGTCACAGATTCTCAATACGACAGGAACACTCTGCTGTTTTAATGAACTTCGATAAAAACGCTAGTTAAAGAGGAGTGATCTGCTCTTTTTGAGTATCTATTGCAAAGTTGAGTCAAAGATCCTCAATGTGACAGCAGCACGCTATTGAATCTACTGAAAAAAATGCTAGTCAAAGATTGTCAATATGACAGGAGCATTGGGCTGATTTTAAAGAACTACAGCAAAAACGCAAGTCAAAGATCTTCTACATGACAGGAGTGATGTGCTATTTTTGAGGATCTACTGCAAAAACAGTAGTCAAAGATCTTCAATATGACAGAAGCGTTATGCTGTTTTTAAGCAATGACTGCAGAAACGCTAGTTAAATATCACACATATCACAAAAATGTTTTTGGGGATCTACTGAAAAAAACGCTAGTCACAGATTCTCAACACGACTGGAGCACTCTTCTGTTTTTAAATACCTGAAACAAAAACGCTAGTCAAAGATCCTCAATATGACAGGCGCCCTCTGCTGCTTTAAAAAAGTACTGCAGAAACACTAGTCAAAGATTTTCAATATGACAGGAGCACACTGCTGTTTTTACAGAACTACTGCAAAAACGTGAATTAAAAAATCCTTAATATGACAGGAATGATCTGCTGTTTTTGAGGATCTACTGCAAAAACACGAGTCAAAGTTATGCTGTTTTTAAGCAACGACAGAAAAAACGCGAGTCAAAGATCACACCTCACAAAAATGTATGTGCTGTTTTGGGGGATCTTCTGAAAAAAATGCTAGTCAAAGTTCCTCAATATGACAGGAGCGATCTGTTGTTTTTGAGGATCTAATGTAAAAACACTAGTCAAAGATCCTCAATATGGTGGGAACCCTCTGCTGTTTTTTTTAAACTACTGCAGAAACGCTAGTCAAAGATTCTCAATATGACAGGAGCACTTTGCTGTTTTTAAAGACCTACCTCAAAAACACTAGTCAAAGATCCTCAATATGACAGGAGCCCTCAACGTTTTTTGAACGTTTTTTATAGAACTACAGTATATGACAGGAGTGGTCTCCTGTTTTGTTTTGTTTTTTTAAACTCCTGCAAAAAGTTCCTCAATATGACAGGAGCAGTATGCTCTTTTTTAAGCAACGACAGCAAAAACGCTAGTCAAAGATCACATATAAAAAAAAAATGATGTGCTGTTTTTGGGGATCTACGGCAAAAACACGATTCAAAGCTCCTCAATATGACAGGAGCGTTATGCTCTTTTTAAGCAACGACAGCAAAAACGCTAGTCAGAGATCACATAAAAAATGATCTGCTGTTTTTGGGGATCTATTGCAAAAACACGATTCAAAGCTCCTCGATATGAAAGGAGCGTTTTGCTCTTTTTAAGGGACGACAGCAAAAACGCTAGTCAGAGATCACATATAAAAAAAATGATCTGCTGTTTTTGGGGATCTATTACAAAAACACGATTCAAAGCTCCTCGATATGACAGGAGCGTTATGCTTTTTTTAAGCAACGACAGCAAAAACGCTAGTCAGAGATCACATACAAAAAAACTGATCTGCTGTTTTTGGGGATCTACTGTAAAAACGCTATGTTGGGCATGCCCATGCTTAACACATGTGTAAACATGCGTTAAGCATGTCCAGAATTATGCATCCTCCTTATGTCCTGTCCACAAGAACACAGATATTTTAAAAAACGCATACTTTTTTATGTGTTTTGGCCCCTGGTTCACACGCAAACGTTGGTTATGGCCCCTGAGTGGAGATTTTCAAAAACTCCGGCTTCAGCGTTTGTGTGTGGACGGATAGAACAGAGCTTTGTAGCTGGTGTCAGAAGAAATGTGCAACGTGAGCTCATGTTTTTAAACCTTGTTTACAACAAAACAAAACGCTTAGATGCGCCTGCGTGCACCTTAAAACATGCACGGACTACTGTTGTTTTTGAAGATAACGTACGCGTCATTGTTCTGCACATCTAATATTTCACTAGATTCATCAAAAGATGCGTTATAATGCAAAACTAATTCAGATGTAGTTGCTTTTTCAGGCTTCTGATTGGCCAACATGCGCATGACAGCTGGTGAATGTTTTTATGTGGAGAGACTCGTGTGGATATAAGATGCTTTCAACTAAATGTGCACTTTTGAAAATATCCACGTTAGTGTGGACATGGCCCTACTTCGCTAATTCGCCCCTCTTGCGAGCTCATTCGCATGGAGAGTGCGGAACAAATGAGTCAACTTTGGCGAGGCTGCCAGGCCGTGGTGGCTGCATGGAGTGGAGCGCGCCATGCCACAATGCCACAATGCCAATAATAATGCACATTGGGGTCCCCGCTGCTCTGTAAAAAAAAGGATTCTAAGGTTAGTTGGCTGTTTAAGAATAGAACATCTAGGCACATCAAAACCCAGTAGGCTATTTTGTCACTTGTGTAGTTAACTCCAGCCGGATGTCTGCAGGCAATTGGATATTTAAGTGTATGGTTTTCTATGTGTTATAATCAGAGTCGTAGGAATTCCTTCACATAAGCTTGTATGTTTTTTTTTTTTTTTTTTTTATCAAAGGCTCCCAAAGTGTACACAAAACCACAAATCAGCAGACTACACTGTGTGGTCCATGTAAAGTCATCACTTCTTAGCAACAAATACCACCTTTCACCCTAGCTACCTCAAGCTTTCATCATCGTTTTCATTCATAGTGGCTGTGCTCATCTTGGATACTTCTTAAAAACGATGCCTTATTGAATATAAAAGTAATATTAATGCCTGATGGCTTGAGGAAGATCCGTCGCTGCATGACAGGGCTGTCCAAGCTTTTTCCATTGGGGGCCAAAAAGTCAAAGAACGGGCGGGCCACTTTGATATTTTACCTTTTGTAAACCCATGAAGATATGCTAAGAAGTTATACTGTATTTCAAGAAATACATCCTGCATCCTTTCTTTTTTCTTCTTCTTTTTCCATTTCTGTTGTTTTTTTTAATTCCAAATATTTGACCATTTACATTGTCTTTTTTCTTGTAATTTTATAACTTTATTATCATAATATTTTGACTTTATTGTTGTAATACTACAACTTTTTGCAGCCTCATTTTTCGAAAAAGTATTTATTATGATTATTTATTTATATTTTATCTTTAATTGTAATTATATTTTATTGTTATTATAACAATTAAAAAATATATATATATTTTTTCCCTCATATTATTACAACTTAATTCTCCTAAAATTACAGCTTTTTTTCTTGTAATATTATGACTTTACTCTTCAATTTTATTCTCAGAAAAATGACTGCAGTTTTTTCTATTTTTGTTGAGACGTTCACTTTTTTGTTTAGTTGTATTTTTAGAATGTGCCGTGAGCCACTAAAAAAAAACAGCCGTAGGCTGCAAATGGCCCCCGGGCCACACTTGGGGACACCCCTGCTGCATAACCTTTGTGGCGCCTCCAATGGGTTGTGGCGGCGCACATGGAGGCAGCGCATACGCATCTCATACGCAACTGCCAGTCGGCTCTCATTGTTCACAAAACATGCTCGAAAGACTCGTTCGACTCGTTCGCGAACGTCTCATCTCTAATCACCGGTACCCTTCTGTGGTGGCATCACAAAAAAGCCAAATAAAAAGCAAATCGCGCTTGTGGATTTGAGCCGTGAGTCATGTTAATATTATTTTCATGAATATTTGGTCAAAACGCAAATTGGGGCACTTTTGCAGCGTTTAGGTCAGGGGTGTCCAAACTTTTTCCAGCGAGGGCCACATACTGAAAAATGAGAGGATGCAAGAGGCACTTTGATATTTAGTAAACAAACAAATAGAGATATGCTAAGAAGCTATCTAAGCTCAAGAAAAAACTGCATTTCACCTTTGTAATGACTAAAAATGACGTGTAATACGAGTTTATTCTTGTAAAATTGCCGCTTTTGTTCTTCATTCGTTCTTCATTTGTTCTTTTTTCTTAATATTTTGACTTTATTGTCATAAAATGACAGCTGTTTTTTTTCCATTTCAACAATAATGTATTTTTTTCTTTATTGACCAAAGTGATATTTTTCCTCATTTTAAGTTTATTCTCACAAAATTGAAACTTTTTTCTCATTAGAATTTTTTTTTTTTCTCTTCATATTTTGACTTTACTCTGGTCACATTTCTGCTGTGGATTTTTTCTGTATAATTTCCCAAATATTTCAACTTTCTTTCTAATATTTTGACTTTATTCCCCTGTTATAAATTTTCCCCCAACCTAAGTTTCCAAAAATTACAACTTTAGTCATTGTTTTTGGCTTTAAAAAAAAAAAAATCAAACTTTTTTCTTTAATATTTCAACTTGGTGCTACTAAAATGACATTTTTCCTCATACCATTACTTTATTCTTGTGAAATTATGTTTTTTTTTTCCCTTGCTAGATTATAACTCTTCTGTTAATATTTTGACTTTTGATGGATTTTCCCATTTTTGCTGCCGCTGTTGGGTTTCCTTGTTAAATTACATTTTTAGACTGTGCTGCGGGCCAATAAAATCATAGCCCCGGGCCGCACTTTGGACGCCCCTGGTTTAGGTGGTGATAATGCTATAATAATAATAATATAATAATAATAATAATCCATGAAAGCATGCATGATGCCTCCACCCACAAGACCTTAAGTCTTTGTCGGAGACTACAATAAGATGTCATTGGAAATATCAAGCAAGGTTCGTCTGTAATTTGTCATCACATCAAAGACAAGTCAAAAGTGAATAGCTGCAGCGCTAATCATAGGATGTGATCATGTGCTCTCAAATACGTACTCACTACATGACTTCACTTGGCGTTGGAGGCGCTCACTCTCAACATGACTCGTTTCCACTCGTCTTTTTATAGCCGTCATGGCCATAATATTCTCCAAGTTACAATGTTGTGTTTCCTTCTTAAAGCAGCCGGCCGCCGTGCACAGAGACGCTTGCAGCCACGAGGTCTGTCTAGGCAGGGGTATTGAACTGGCGGCTCGCAGGCCAGATCCAGCCCATAAATGGCATGCGATGAGTTCCGCTCGAAACTAGCGTTTATTCATTTGTGCAGCAGATTCCTAAGAACACCGGAGAACTCTCGGACCATCTTTGCAGCTTGTGTTCAAAAATTGCAGAAAATATGCTCCTGACAAATCGAGAATCTTTTACTTGCGTATTTGTGTTCGGTACTTAAAGATAACACTGCATTCATGTCACATGGAGGGTTTTTGTTTTCTTTACACATAGCAGCACGCTTCTGTCATATAGAGGATCTTTGACGCGCTTTTGCTGTAGCCCAGACAGCACAGCGCTCCTGTCATACAGAAAATCTTGGAGTAACGTTTTTGCAGTATGTCCTCGAAAACAGCGTTCATAGCACCATTCACATCGAGCAGGGGTCACCAACGTGGTGTCCGCGGGCACCAGGTAGCCCCCCACGACCACATGAGGCGCCTGCAGGCCTGTTTTTCATTCAGGTTTTCAGTTAATAATGAAAGAACAGTAGAAAGAAAAGTATTCTGAAACATAAAATGTGTGTTGTGGATACCAGCATTTTGTGAATGTTTTGGTAAACAAGCATATTTGATCTCTTTGGGTTGAAATAAGGTATGAAAATCATTTCTACAAAAATGAGTAGCTCGTGGCCATTTTCATTTTCTAAAAGTAGCTCTCGCAAGAAAAAATGTTGGTGACTGCTGATATAGAGGATCTTTGTCTTGCGAGTTTGCAGAATGTTCTTAAAAACAGAAGTGCACTCCTTTCATATAAAGGATCTTTGACCAATGTTTTTTGCGATTCGTCTTTAAAAACAGCAATGCACTGCTGTCGTATTGACGATCTTTGATGAGCGTTTTTGCAGTAGATCCTCAAAAAGCAGCAGATCTACTAGAGACTTTGCAGTAGTTCTTTAAAAACAGCAGAGGGCTTGTCATATTGAAGATTTTTGACCAGTGTTTTTGCAGCCCGTCTTGATAAAACAGCAGCGCGCTTCCATCATGTAGAGGATCTTTGACATGCTTTTGCTGTAGGTACTTAAAGACAGGAGAGAGCTCCCGTCATACAAAAAGCTTTTTGTGTCGTGTTTGTGCAGCATGTCCTACGTAGAGGAATAAAGAGTCTCTTTTTGCAGGATAACAGCAACGCACTCCTGGTATATTGATGATATGAGCCATGACCAGCAGAAACATATTGCTACTGTTTTAGTTTGGACTTTTGGGAAATACACAAATGTGAGGATGTTTAATGAAAGGTGCTCCCTTGGACATTTTTGTCAGGCTTTGCTTTTACCGCAGATTTCAATTTGTGGAGACGCAAATACGACAAGCTCAGGAGATACCGCCCTCTTCTGGAGTAAAACAGTAACGCGGAACCTGATAGTGTGACGTCACGTGAAGAAAGTGTCCGAAAAAAACAAAACAAGAGATGACCACACGTTCGTTGGAAAACTGGACATCTTTATTCATACTGGTAAAATATAGCACATTTGTATAAAAATGTAGAAAAAAAATTGTACACAAAATAACACTTGGCTTTTGTCTATTAGTAGTTAAGGCTACTCTCATTGCGTTCTAAAGGTGATGTTCTTTTGCCAGCAAAAAAGGCCTCAAAGATGGATGACAGCTCTAAAAACAAAACAAAACAAAACAAAACACACATGCACACACTGACAAGTTCATGAATGCTTAAAAAAAAAAGATTATTGAATGCAAAGCATCTAGTACACTCTACTATTGCTCGGGACGCTATCATGGTTAGTGTACAGCAACGAAGGTGTCTTTGGTCATTTTATGTCATATGAGGTCCAGCTGCCATGTTTTCTAACTTTTAAAACCCAATAGATGCCAGCTTATTGCAACGTAAATAGTCTTGAGAGGGTAGGTTCCTTCCACGCAGTGCTGTGGTCCGTGATAGCCAAGGCGTACCTCAATGCACCATGTAGTATGTGAACGCACCTTGTATTGTAGTGTTCCATACAAAGCACGCTCCCTGAGATTCTAGCGTTACCCCTTGCAAGATTCTCCTGACATTTTGTGCTATTCACTTATTTTCAAGCCATTTTGACTGTGTTCAATGAGTATAGGTCAAACTTGCCGGGGGATATTTAGTTTGAAAATATTTAACCATTGTCATCCATGTTCCTTAAATTAGCCTAAAATGGCAAAGCTACACAAGAAACCCCAAATTTGTTCCTCATGCCACTCGCCAGTGCTCTTGGAATGTAACCTTCACAAATAACGGGGATATATTGTCTTTAAAGGACCTCTTAAGGATTTCGATGTGTGATTTGTGCAAAGATACCATATGAACGTACCTTTTACAGTAATTTGTCGGTGTACAGTCCTATCTAACGTACTAATGTGCTGTCCTTAGCTGAGCTGTGCATGCTATGCTTTGTAGGTAAGCTACGGTACGTACACAGCATTGAGCATGTGAGCAAAATAGAGTGCGCTCGGCTGTAACCAGCAGAGGCGCTATTGCTTCAGTTTCTCATTTGCTGTAAAGCCGGCAGCATTTTTCTGCTCTCTGCAACACTGGCATGTAAACAGGAGTTTAGAGCATTCAGAGTAAAATTCCCCCCCTCTCATTAAATGTATTTTAAAAATGACAATTAGTCATACTATCCCCCATTGTTGATAAAGGTAATGCCCGCCCCTGATACTCACATATTGCAAATGCATTTTCTCGCTGCAGAGGACGTGGTTGCACACGCCGTTTGACGGTCGAAGTTACTACAAGTCATTTTAACATGAACCTGAGTGTCTGCTTGTGTACATTGTGTGGAAATACTGAAAGGCCGTGATACAAAATAAAGAAGATTAACAGTTAGTAGTAGTACCTTTGTTCTAAACGGACCACTGAAAAGAACTTCATCGTATTAACACCCGCAAACATCGCAAAGCATCATCACAAGACAGATTTGTCTTATTTGTCGTATACACAACATATACAGTATAATGTGTATATATAATGTATTATTTACAAGTATCCTTCTATTCGCCACTGGAATGCCCCTTTTTTGGGGAAAATGTTCAGCATCGTGTTCACGAACAATCAGGCACCTTTGGTTTTAATGTTAGGTTCACGTTTCAAGGCATTTATGTCCATGTTGTGCTGGAATCTTGTGTCAGTTCCTCGCCCTTACAAGAAACACGAGTTCCTCAGAGAGTTAAGGCTTCATAGGAAAAAAATCCCTGACTAATAATCCATCCATCCATTTTCTTTTGCTTATCCGGGTCCTTGTTGCTGGGTGTGTGTGGGAGAGGGGGCAGGAGGTCAGGGAGGAGCCTAGACTTCCCTGTCTGCGGCCACCTCCTTCAGTTCCACCGGGGGGTTACCGAGGCGTTGCTGCAAGACATAATCCCTCCAGGATGTCCTAGGTCTACCCGAGGGTCTCCTCCTGGTTGGGCATGCCCGGAACACCTGAACAGGTAGGCGTACAGGAGGCATCTGAACTACATGCCCAAGTTACCTCCACTGACTCCTCACAATGCGGAGGAGCATATTACAACTAATAATCCAATAAACTACATTAAAATGGACTGGCATGCAATGTAAAATGACTCAGAGCCTCAAGCTAGTTATAGAGACCATTGCTTGTTGGCCTACGACAAAGTGTTCAGGTACTTATTTTCCCCAGCCAGCGAGGTCAGCATGGACGTCATGTCACCCACCGCCATGTTGGACAAACTGACCGAGGTCTGCGGAGTGGTGAGACGCGATGATGCCTGGGAGGAACCTCGAGGCTGACCCTGAATGGGATGGTTGACCGGACTGAACGAGGAGGGCTCGGCATCATCAATGATGGAGGTAAAGTCTATACGAGCGTTGTCCAGGTCCAGGTTTTCTAAGGCGTTGGGAATGGGGCCGGACTCTGAATAGGAAGCCAAGGGGGTGGACTTTGTGCCAGTTGTTGGGTCTAGGGTGGAACCAAAGTTGTGTTGCTGAGGGAGACAAGGTCCATTCTGTGTATCCATGTGGATGTGGCCAGAGTAGTAAATGTTGTTATTGGAAGGGGAGAATATTTCATGTTGTGGTTGCTGGACTGGAGGAAGCCGGACCCCTCTTCTGGGGCTGGAAGTGGAATGGACAGGGCTAAGCTGCTGTGGACTTCCCATGTACCCGCCTCCTACTTGTGATATGCTGTTCTGGCGACTGAGGGGTTTCCGTCCTTGAGGAGGTCTGGGGACCACCACTTCCTGACCATAGCAGGAACCTTGGAGTCCCATCATCTGCTGTTCTTTTGGTGTAGCCGAGCTGGGTCCTCGACTGGGCGCAGGTGGGCTCATGACCATGTTCTGTTTGGGGTAGGGAGCGAATGGCTGGTTGGAGTAAAGATTCTGGTTTTGGTGCTGAGGACTGTGTTGCACCATGGATGTCTGGCTAGTCATGTCCAGGGAATCAGAAAGAGAAGGTGCTTTTATTCCACTCTGCTGCTGTTCTTGTTGTTGCTCCCACATGAGCGCTTGCTGGGACTCCACATAGTTCCTCACCATCATCTCCTTTACCTGCATCATCGGGGTTTCTGACCTCTGCCCGTCAGCAAGAGCAGTGCCAGCACAACCCAAACTCAATCCTCCACCACTGGAAAAGGTGTTTTGGTTCTGCCCTTGAAAGTCGCAGTTCATACTATTGGAGTTTCTCATCATAGCCCGGCCCGTCTGTTGCGGATAACCCTGCTGAAGAAGGAGCCGCTGCTGTTGAAGTTTAGCACTCTGACATGCATCTCCGCTCCCCATGCCAGGGTGGAACTGTTGCTCAGGCTTGATTGTGAGTTTATGGGTCCCCTCTGGATTGTTGTAAAAACCCGTTTGATTGTTGAAGTGGACTTGCTGAGGCTGCATACTAGGATCTGAGTACTGCTGGAGAGAATTTTGCACCTGGTTGTGGCCATCACTCCACTGACCAGCTTCACCCCCCTGTTCTAAGGGTGGGTAATGGTGGCCTGAGGGGCTGAGCTGGCAGTTGCTCATGCTGTATTCAGCCTGCTGAAGAAGCGTATTAGACCTGTCTGTGTGAACAGGCCTTGCTTGACCCATTGGATTCACACCAGCCCTGGGAGAGACTTCCCCTCCTTGGTTTTGGTAGTGCCCCTTCAGGTAATTTTGTTCTGGACAGCCCACAGGGTCATGACTTATAGAAAGCTGGTTTGAAAGAGATCCTCCACCTCCTCCAAGAGTCTGCTGCTGGTGGTATCCCATGAACCCCCCCTCCCCAGGTGGGATCATCATGGACTGGTTTCTGGCATCTAAAGGGGAAAGCTGAGGCTCCATACCCATCGCCTCCATCATTACATTTTCTGTGATGCTCGGTGGTCGAGGGGAATAAATGTGGCGAGAGACACTGGCGGCGCGATGGTCCTGGTGTTGCAGTGCATTTCTTCGGCCCATCATGGATACATTATTGAGACTGTTGAAACGCTTTGGGGGGGCTTGTGGATCCATTGCTGATCGCACCGGATCGCTGGCCCTCCTGTTGTTGTTGCCCGCAGCTTGATGCGGGTAGATGACACCAGTGCCGTACTCCGTGTTGGCACTATGCCGACGTGGACCACCTTGTTGAATGAAAGGGGGCAGAGGTTGCCCCTGGTAGTCACTCAAGATACCCCCCCTTCTGCCTTGAGTGTGTGGCTGCTCCATGCCAGGTAAAGGAGTAGGTGGTGGACCACCAGTCGCTGCAGCATACTTGGCCTTTAGACTGTACTGCTGGGCTGGTGTTAGATTAGAAAGACCTGGCAACGCTCCTCCTCCACCTCCTGGACAGGGAGCTCCTCTCCGACTGGTCTCAGGAGAGAGGGGATCACCCCCACTCTGATCTTGGGCCAAGGCGTGGCACCCTCCCCCTGCTGCTCCGCCCAACTGGGAGACCTCACTGGAACGCCGGCTGGACAAGTAGGGGGACACCATAGAGGAGCGACGGCTGACTGTGTAGGCGGAACTCAGGCTGCTGGTCCCACTTCCTCTCCTGTCATTCGCATTGCCGCCGATTGAAGTCCCGCCTCCTATGTCGTGGTTGGATAGCTCCATAACACGCCGATTTGATAGGAGTGAAGAAGGTGCACACATTCCCATCGTATCACCTGAACCTAAAAGCAGACATAGTGGTACACAGTTCAGAAATGGTAAGCTTGAACATAATCTAGATGATCGTCCCAGAACGTACAAGGTAGCGCAGGTAGCTTGTTGGAGAGACAACGGCTGGGGGGATTCGGCCTTCGGATTTGCTTCAGCTTGTCAATCTTCAGGTTCTCCAGCCTCTTCAGAGCCTGAGCCGACATCCCCATCGTACCCCCTGCGCTTCCCGGCCCTTCCCCTCCACCTCCTGTGGGCGTCACTCCATCCTCGAGGGCTGTGAGATCTTCTAGGCTGCCCGCCGTGTTCAGGTTCATCTCCACCCCACTGTCATTGTTGTTGGTGCTGCCCAGTGGGGAGCGTTCACTGCTGCAGGACGACTGGCCGCCAGGGCTTGGCTGGGATTTCTGAAACAAATCAAGTGGGACACAAAACTCCTAGTTTAGCCTGGTTCTAGTCAAAATCTGTATCTGCTCTAATCAAAGTTGGGATGTTCTTTACCTAAACTTCAAATTTTATTCTGTAGGCACTGAAATCTGATTCTTATTGCAAATGTTTTTTGACGCAGCGTTAAATAGAGACAGTTTTGCTTTTACGGACCATGCACCGAGCGACTAATTTTAATTGAATAGAAACATGAATTGACACATTTACAGTATCCATGAAAGTCATTTCTCACCAAAGCAATATCAGGGGCCATAAGTTTGCAGTCCTCCCGGCGCTTCTCCTCTTTCTCCAGCAGTAATTCAGTGCCGGTACCTCCGGGGGTCATGGCTGAGCCCGACAGCCGGGGGCCCGTGTCCCCTCTGTGCTTCTTGGTAATGTGGGCCTCAGGTCCATGCACAGTCTTCACGTGCTTACGTAGCGAGCTTGGGTCAGTGTAGCGTTTGGTGCAACCGGGGATCTTGCAGACGTACGGTTTCTGTAAAACAGCAAAGTGTCAAAGTCAACTGTTTATGGACATTTAGCATGGTATTTGGTTATTTTTGGGACACTACCTCATTGGAATGGGTTCGGTTCTGGTGCTTGGCCCGGTCGGAGGCGTTGGAAAAGGCTTTGTTGCAGCCCTCATGTTCACAAACGTATGGTTTCTCTCCAGTGTGAGAGCGCAGGTGGGTCTTCAGGTTCTCCAGGCGAGAATACGCCTTATTGCAGCCTTCGAACTGAAAGCCCAGATGGAGATATGAGTTTTTGCATTCATCAGTACCAGCTAATACTCAATGCAATGCTGAGTTGTGTACTCACAGTGCACTTGTGTGGCTTCTCTCCCGTGTGTCTGCGCATGTGAACCACCAGCATGTACTGGGCTTTAAAAGGCCGCTGCTCACGAGAACACTCTTGCCAGTGGCACACAAACTCCTTCTTCTCGCCGTGGATGTGCTCGTTGTTGATGTGCTGCAGAGAGAAAGAGAGAAAATAATGCAACATTGGTTGGGCTTGGGGTGTAATTTATGTAAATATTGCTTGATCTGGTTCTTACATGAACGAGTTGGTCTTGCGTGTCAAATTCCTTGTTGCAGCTCTCCCAGCGGCAGTTGGTTTCATAGACGGCCTCAGGTTCAGGCTTGCCGTCCTCCCTGTCCAAGTCATCCCTGCCATCCAGGAGACCCAAAAGGGGGTCCTGATGAAGCAAACCAAACATTTAGAAGGCAAAAGTGTTACAATTGTTACATTTGAGGGTATTGATGCGTGCAGAAATACACTCACTAATGCCACAAGAGTATTTACATTTGCATAAATTAGCGCTTTACAGGAGGAGGAACCATATTTGGTGACTGTCAAGGGAAAATCTGCTTCTGGCTACAAAATAAATAAAAGTCGAGACATGCTAAAATGTTGATCTCCTCCTGTGAGGGACAGAGTCGATGAAGGGCAGACTCACATGCCTTCACACCCAAGGCTAATCAGGTGATAAACATGTGGAGGTCTTGTTTTGGAAACAGGAGGTCTCCAGCCTCGACCAGATAATCATAGCAAGCCAGTGTGATATGAATGTGTATCTTAGCAGAAATATATATGGATGTTGGTGCATAATTCTAACGAGTATTAGTAAAATCAAATGGAATAATGGACACAATTTTAATGCAGCAAATTGTACTTTAGTGAGTGATAAGAATATCCACCTATAGTTTTTCTTTGTCTCTGTTTATTTAGACCACACATACATGTACACACATAATAAAGACGTTGCTATGATGTTGGGAGTGTCTGTAAATACAACACGCAGTGGTCTAGTTTTGGTTTGGTTTGGTTTAGTTTATTTGAACATGAAGGTTACAATGGAATACATCTCGTGAATCATTTTTTGACAGTTCCACATGTCCAAAAGGAGTAGGAAGAAGCAAAGCTTATTTAATCCTACCCCCCATCCATTCTACATCTAGTACAGTACATGTAGTTCACTTCCTGGATTCCATGTCATGTTTTCAGTGATAGTCAGGATAACACATAATAGATAACGGTGAGATAACCCTCCCCCCAAAAAAAGAGAGAACATTCATAATAATGATAATATGATGACAATACTAAATAAATAAATAAATAAATAAGAACAAAGCTTTTTTTTTTTTTTTAAACACAACAAAGAAAATTATAAAAAAAATAAATAAATAAATAGAAATAAATAAATAACAAATAAAATTTAATTAAATAAATAAAAAATAAAATAAAATAAAATAAAATAGAAAATAAAAAAATAAATAAATAAAATAAAATAACAAACCTGACAGAACAATCAGGACTCTTCTGCCTTGTATTTGGCAAACATCAACTGCTTGTATTGTTTTTTGAATTTGCTCATCTCTGTACATTGTTTGAGTTCTTTACTCAATCCATTCCATAATTTAATTCCACACACGCAAATGCTATGGGTTTTCAGCGTTGTTCTCGCATATAAATGTTTTAGGTTTAATTTTCCTCTAAGATCATATTTCTCCTCTCTGATTGAGAAATACTTGATTAGATTTTTGGGTAACGAGTTATTATTAACTTTATACATTATTCTAGCGGTTTGAAAGTGTACTAAATCTGCGAATTTTAATATCTGTGATTTTAAAAATAAAGGTTTTGTATGTTCTCTATACTTGGCATTATGAATTATCCTCACAGATCTTTTTTGCAGTACAGTGAGTGAGTGAAGATTACTTTTGTAGTTATTTCCCCATATCTCCACACAATACGTTAGATATGGTAATACTAAGGAACAGTACAGAGTGTGGAGTGATTTTTGATCAAGAAGATATTTTGCTTTATTCAATATAGAGATATTTCTCGCCACCTTTTGCTGTATATATTTAATATGAGATTTCCAACTCATTTTTTCATCTATTATAACCCCAAGGAATTTATATTCTTCCACTTTTTCAATATCCGTTCCATTAATTTGTATTTGGTCGTACGTGTCCTTTCTACTATTACCAAATAGCATTATTTTAGTTTTACTTAAATTCAGAGATAATCTATTCTTGTCAAACCATGACTTTAATATGACCATTTCATCCTTGACCTTTTTAATGAGTTCTTGTGTGCTTTCACCAGAACAGAAAGCAGTGGTATCATCGGCGAATAAGACCAATTTTAAGTTGTTAGTTACTTTGCAAATGTCGTTAATGTACAAGTTAAACAGTTTTGGTCCCAGTATGGACCCCTGTGGTACTCCACACGTATTGTGTAGACTCCCAGATGTATATTCTCCTAGCTTTACAAATTGTTTCCTCTTTGCTAGGTAGCTTTTAACCCAATTTAAGACTAAACCTCTAATTCCGTACCTTTCTAATTTTGAAATTAAAATAGTGTGATTAATTGTATCGAAAGCTTTTGTCAGATCCATGAATACTGCAGCTGCGCATCTTCTGTTGTCTATGGCAGTAGTGATTTCCTCCGTGATTTCCATCAGTGCCATAGAAGTTGAAATGTTGGCTCTGTAACCATATTGACTACTTGCCAATAATTCATTCTTATTAATAAATTTGTCCAACCTATTATTAAATAGCTTCTCCACAATTTTCGAGAATTGTGGTAACAAGGAAACTGGTCGATAATTTGTAAATTGGTGTTTGTCTCCTTTTTTGAAAATTGGAACCACCTTCATTTTGCTTGGAAATATTCCAGTCTGAAATGATAAGTTACTAATATATGTTAACGGGTCTGCGATCTCATTGATGACCCTTTTAATTGTTTCCATTTCGATTCCATGACAATCAGTTGATGTTTTTGCCTTAAAATGGTTAACAATGTCAGTGATCTCCTTTTTGGTTACAGCAGTGAGAAACATAGAATTAAGATTCCTATCGATAATATCAATCCCTTCATCAATTGTGTCTTGTTTTGGAATTTCCTCTTCCAGTTTTTGTCCAATATTTACAAAATATTCATTAAACATTTCAGCTACCGCATTCATGTCATTCCTGTAAGTGTTTCCAACCATGAAATAGGGAGGATAGTCTGCTTTCTTAACGTTGTTCTTTATAATACTATTTAAGATGCCCCAAGTTGCTCTCATGTTATTTTTGTTCTTATTTAGTACGTGACTATAATATTCCCTCTTACACACTCTCAAGATAGTTGTCAACTTGTTTTTGTATGTCTTATACTTTTGTTCTGCTTCTTTAGTCTGTTGAATGATAAATGTCCTGTATAATGTGTTCTTCTTCTTACAGGCGTTTTTTAGTCCTTTTGTCATCCATGGCTGCTGGTTTTTCTTTTGCTTCTTGGGCTTTTCTTGCCAGGGACAGTTCTTATCGTAGAGCTCCATATAAGTACCAAGGAAGCTGTCATATGCCTCGTCCACATCTGTTGCACTGTAGACACTCTCCCAACTTTGTTCTTCTAGACCTATCTTGAAGGCACGGATGTTGTCCTCTGTACGCAATCTTTGAAAAGTCTTTTTTGCCTCCGCCTGTTTTTTCTTATAATGTTCATTGTAGATTGTAAACACTGGAAGATGATCACTGATGTCACTAATTAGCAGGCCACTGATGGTGTTGTTATCAAAGTCATTGGTGAATATATTATCGATGAGGGTGGCACAGTGGTCTGTTATTCTACTTGGTCTAATGATTTTAGGATATAAACTCAAGCTATACATTGTATCTATAAAGTCATCTGTTTCCTTGCACTTGTGTGAGTTCAAGAGGTCAATATTGAAGTCTCCACATATGAAAATAGTTTTCTGACCTATGTCTGTAAACGTTGTCTTAATCCAATCCTCAAACATTCCAATCTTTGACTTTGGAGTTCTGTACACACAACTTATTAACACATTTTTGCTTTTTTCTTTACAGATTTCAATTGTTATACATTCTAAAATGTTATCAATGACAAATGACATATTCTTTACCATTTTGTAGTTCAAATGTTTGTCCACGTATAAGGCCACACCTCCTCCATTTGCATTGTTCCTGTTTGCACACGTCATTTCATATCCTTCCAGCTCGAAGTCCATTCCTTTGTTAGCATTAATCCAAGTTTCTGAGATTGCTATAACTTTGAAAGGTTCTTTGAATTGATTCAAATATTGTTTAATATTAGTAAAGTTTGCGTTCAAGCTTCTGCTGTTTATGTGTATGATGGATAACTTGTCGTCGTTGATGAAACTGTTGTTGTATTGCTCCTCCGTATAATAACGGCAGTCGTTTGTAATGTGAGAGAAAAAATTTGAGTCTGGATCAATATCTTTTTCCATATCCAATTGTTTGTGATCTGTAAAGTGAAAAGTGTCCAATTGTAGATCTTCTTGTAGCATATTAAAGCTGTTTTCCTCCATGTTGGGAGACCTCAATATCTTTCTAGGTCCTTGATGTCTTTGACAGCAAGAACTCTGGCCTCTGGTCCTCCATTTGCTTTGATGAAGATTTTGCAGTTTGCACTCCATGTTCCTTGAATCTTTCCTTGCTTCCTCAGATCACGTGCTTTCTTCGCAATCTCAGCGTTGCGCTTGGTCAGGTGGTCATTCATGTAGACATTTGTTCCTTTCAGCTTCTTTCCCTGTTTCAGCAGGGCAACCTTGTATTTCCTGTTGGTGAATTTGACGATGATGACGGGTGTAGTGCGGTTCCTCCCATACAGTGGGATGCAAGTATCAATAGATTGGATGTCTACATCCACCTCCTTCGATTGCAAAAAATCAACAACTTGTTGCTCTGTTGAGGCGACATCCCTTTCGTCTGGTTCTTCAGTATTCGCCACTGCTCTGGCATAGGACCTTGGTTTAATTCGAAGTCCCGTCACGACCACGTCATTCATTCGTGTGTTCTGATCCATATCATCTATGGTGTTTTTCAGCTTCTCAATGATTTTATCCTTTTCTTCACGTTCTTTTTTGAGAGTGGCTCCCAGTGCATCATAACTTTCCTGTAATTTTTTATTCTCCACTCTCAGACCTTGCATTTCTCTTTGTATGGCGTTGGTAGTCTCTATCAAACTGTAAATTAGTTGATGCAGGGAGTTGGAATTCTCCACAAGTTGCTGCATCTGTTTTCCATAATCCTCCATGGTTTTCGCCATAGTATACTCACTCTTTTCCATTGAACTTCTTTCTTGCTTGTTTGCGCGGTGTTTAACCTTCTGCAAGGCTGTCGCTGTTGCTTTGTCTATATTTCCACTCAGGTGTGTCAACTGGTTAACTGTGTCATCCTTGTAAGGTCTCGGCGGCGGTTGTGGTAATAGGTGAGCACCTCCAGTTGTCTCAGGAATCTGTTCGACATCCGTATATATGACTGAATCTGGAGTACTTCGACCAGAACTACTAGAGCCACCGCTTGTTGCGCTTCTTCTCCCTCGAGCCTTTGACATTGTTAGTGACCATGAGTTCTGATGCTGAGCAAAGCAGAGACATGTTTGTGAGTGGAAGATACATGGTGTTGGAATTGCACTGCTGTTGATGTGTTGAAGTTAGAATAAAGTTATAAAAGAGCGTCAGATGCCGTGTGGCTGTGTGTGGACACTACGCTGTGCCTCGGTTATAGCAGAGAGAGCGAGACAGACAGAGGTGTGTGACTATAATCATATTCTAAACATTAGAAACATTATTGGGTCTTGTAATGGATTGTATAAGACGGTGCAGATGCACCTAATGTTATGGCTTGCAGCACGTACTGTACAGTATGCTAGGTAATGCCATGTTTACATTACCTGAGTACCAGTGGAGGAAGGACTGGCTACATCTCCCTCTGACCTCTCCTCCAGGCTCTTCACATTCATGCCATCTATCACCCCCACCAGCCCGGGCTCAGTCTTCAGCTACAAAACGCATAAAAAAATCGCATTATTAAACCATTTCTTATCATGGCGCTTTTGTTGCTTAGCGCTATGCAGACTGATATTGCACGCCAAGCCAGGTGAGCAATAGCGAAGGATTACCTGTCCGTGCTTGGGCGGAACATGGAGACGAGGATTGTGGGGGGGTAACCGGGATGCCTGGCATGCGGCCGTTGTGTGTGACCCCAGTGGTGTCCCCCCACCTCCCCCGTAGAGGGATCCCTGTGTCCTGGAGTGGCAGTTCATGTTGCTTGAGTAGCTCAGTGATGGACTGCAGTCACATAAAACACATGAATTATAAATAAATGATAAACAATATCATCAAAATCACTATCAACAGCTGATACGACTTGAAACGCATGTTTGTATACCACTACAATGTGTCCTACCAGGCATCTTCTGTTCTTTTTTTTTTTTAATACAGTGGTTAAAAAAAAAAAGTGTTGTTGCTCCCCTTAGTGGAGAGGTTGGGAAACTACAGTTTCACGGCCGTTGTACGCTCAAATTCTTGCCATGGAAGATGGATATCAGCTCTTACCAGATATGAGATATTCAACTCTTATGAGCTATATTTGTTATCATCATTACATTTGTCCAAACAAATGTACCTTCAGTTCCACCAGGCATTAAAATGAATCAATCAACTGAAGAAACAAGGGTGGTTTAATCATTTTTTCCATGAATGTACATTGTTACAGACTTACGGTAAATGAAATAAATAAATTGCCAATTTTTAAGAAAAAAAGATCTATAAAAATCCTCAAATTTGCAGGGCAGTGTATGCTAAATCCCTACTGTACACATACAGTACGGACGGGGCAGGGGGAATGGTTCACTTGTGATTCAAGTGGCAAACACAAAAAATGATTCCACTAAAAATAGTCGATGAGAGGCATATTTGTGTTGACTTGTCCGGCCGTATGTTTGCGCTCCACTTCCTGGTGCACCATAACATAAGAAGATGGGATTGTAATGTTTTTAATTCTGGGTAGACGAGGGGAACAGTTCCATCACGACTCAAGCAAAAACAAGTCATTGTAAAAAAAAAAAAAAAATCATAGAGCGGCATATGTTTAACAGAACAGATTCATTTCAACAAAATGGATGCAAACGGCAAACATACAGCCGCCCCTCGCCGCTTCGCAGTTCAAATGTCATGGCCTCACTCCATCAGGGATTTCCAAAAATATATTCATTAATAAATCATGCTGTTTTGTGGTTGAATATGGTCTTTAAATTTTTTTCATTTTTTGTCTAAATTAAGCATTTTCGATCATTCTACACTAGTCACAACGTTGGGTGAGACAGACAAGCACCAGACTTGATCGCCAGGACAACAGGTGTTTATTGCAGGTTGGAATAATCGCACAACAGACACAATAACCCGAATAAAAACACGGGCTACTGTTGTGGCCGTAACCCACGGCAACCGGATCCAATGAACCACGCTAACCGAGGGATTACTGTATGTTTATAGTGTTAACCTGCTCATAAAATGGACAATCCCACTGTATAAACTGAACAAAGATGTGATGTCTGACCTCATGGCGCTGACGGAGAGATGGCCGTAGGAGCCGGCCCCATTTGGCGTGCAGCGGGCGTTGACAAAGGCCACCAGGGAGTTGGGAGACGTCCTGATGACCGTCTGCAGATCCACGCTGGGATCAGACAGCGGAGAGATGGACAACGCTCTCTTTTTACTCAACTTGAGCATGGAGCGCGGCGTGGAGAACCTCGAGCCTGAAAGCAGCAAAAGGCGGCCATGAATAATCATTCATAATAATTGTTTTTGTTTTGTTTTTTTCTCTTACCGTCACCTGAGCTCATCTGATCTGAGCTGAAGTTGTGATGAGAGGACATCATGTTGTTCTGGTTACAGTAGGGGGCGCTGTTTCCTAAGAAAAAGCCAAAATGTTAATAATGACATGTTAAGCACCTGACAACACAGTAACATCCACCTTACTATAGGACAGTATATTTCTATACCACTGTAAAGGCTTTAATTACAGCCTGACGTTAATTGAAAGCAGGTGATAACTGAAAATGATTTGGAATGCATGAGAAAGTGGAAAGGAAACCGCAGCTCTCTTTGACCACATGGCCATTCATGCATACTGCTACAGCGAACCGATGCTAAGCTATGTCAATGTTAACAATGGTAATGTAACGCTTCATATGACGCTTCAAATGCAGCTACCGCCATATCGTGCCGTTACAAAAAACCCCCCAAAACATCAGTAGGTTGCCTACAGCCACAGCTGTTAATGACAGTGTTTGTTTTTTTTTTGGTCATTAAAGGCACCAGTGTTATTTTCTTTTGGTGACGGCTTGTGTGGGGGAATGTTTCCCATACGTTCAATCATTTGTGGTGGCCTGCCACAAATACATTTGGAACCCCACAGATAAATTGACACTATTCATTTATTTATTTATTTATTTTTGGCGCAACCTGTTCGCCCTCGCTCACAAAAACATTCATGATGGAACTGTCTTGAACTTGTCGCCTGTCGTTACGACTCTGTACAGTAGATGGCATCGTAACTATGTGGCTGTCCAGCATACCATACCGAGATGGTCCTCCTTGGCAGCTAAAACAGCTTCTGCTCTTCTGGAAAGACTTTCTACAAAGACTTTCTACAATATGTGAGTGCTGATGGGAAGATGCCTTATGGACCTTCTTGTGTGCACTTACAGCCCGAAAAAGAGCCTTTTGAAACTCATGACGTACGTCTATATATATATGCTAACCTTCTATGTTCCTGTGGCCCATCATGCCAAGTGGAAGCGGAGCTTGGTGGGGCCTCATGTACTGATCCAAGCAGTGACCGATGCTCTGTCCCGGTCCCGATCCATGACCCATGCCAGGAGTCATGGGGTTATACATTGCTCTGCAGTCCTGAGGAGGGCCGTTGAGGAGCGGTGCACGCAAGGAGGGCACGTCACTGTAGGGGGACTGGTCTGGGGGCCGGAGGCTGTGAAACAAGCAGTGACATATGGAGGACACATGTTAGATGCACACAATCTGTCAAATCTTCAACTTGTGTGCAAATGGACCATCTTAGTCATACGGTACACCTCCCATTAGCACTGTCACATGGCTTGATTACGTCTTGGAAAAAAAAACTCAATTTCAGCAAATATTAGAGTCAATGAAGAGGTGCTTCATGTTTGTTGTCTCTTTGTTGTTTAGGCATTAGTGGCAGGGCACATATAGACAAACAACCATTCACACTCACATTCATATCTATTTACAGTATCCATTTAACCTAACATGCATGTTTTTGGAATGTGGGAGGAAACCGGAGCACCCGGAGAAAACCCACACACGCACGGGGAGAACATGCAAACTCCACACAGAGACGCCCAAACGGATATTTGACTCTGTGGCCAACATGATAACCACCTAATTTTCAAAATATGTAATTATAATAATAATAAATAATATTAATAACAGCAATAATTTAATCATCATCACCATAATAATTCTAACAGTATTTGAAGAGATGGTTCAAAAAGTTTTTTGTTGTTCTTTTCGAATATGTGCACAATTTATGTTTAAGAAGATGGCATCCATACGTTACATATTATACAATTATTATTTATTATTAGTTGGTTGGATTCCCCTGAAAGTCAGCGGCTTCTTCGTAGTCGAGAGACCTGCGAAAAACCTGCAAAAGTGGCAGAACTTTGCTGTGATGCCTCACTCTGTCCACTAGAGGGCAGGCTGTCGTTGTTTTGGTTGTATTTTTTGGGGCTCTCTGGGTATTCCTCATTCTCACAACTTCCCAGTCTTGCCTTAGCGGGTACAACCACCTTCTTCAGACATGATGACGTCAAACATCTAAGGGATGAAAGCACAAGTGTCGCTTCAACAGAAACAGGTGGCCAACATTATGCAATCCAGGTAAATACGAGGTGGACGGATTTTATCCCTGTGGTTTTCTTGCACACTGAAAGTTGCAAGGAGGGAGAGACGGGCTTATCGGGAGGGGGAAGCCTCAGCAATGGGACCACTACACTGTTTGGTTATGACTGTCCATTTTGTAGTAGAACGTCCTTGTGTGTGTGTGTTTGTGTGTGTGTATGTACAAATGAGTGTGTACGTTTACACTTTTCACTTTCACTTTCTTTTATTGGCTGCGTGAGACATAATGGAGTTTAAAGCTAAACAGTTAACTAAAAATAACAAAAGTGACGCTCTTTTTTGTGACAATGTAACACATTCTCCTTTTCTTTTTGTGTTAATCATTCATTGGAGTGCCTTCTAAACCCCAAAACATCACAAAACCACCTGCACTGCATAAGGCATTATCTATCATCTATTATACATTTATCTGTTTCTTATACAATTTCCATGCCAGTTTTATCTATGACATCATCTCTCTTTAGCTATCCATTATACAATGTTGATGTTTTACTGCCATATTTACCATTCGATTTATGATTTATTATTTCCATCTTGTACTATGGTATTTTTGAATGTATTTATGTATATTACTGAATTAGCTATCTACAAACTCTGTTAACTTTACTAAATTTAAATCAACTGGTACATGTTTTGATGTATTATTCATCAGACATCCTGTACTATAGTTTTTATTTCTTTACGTATGTATTTATTTATTTTACTGAACAAGCTAGTTACAAACTATTTGCTAAATTTAAATAAATCGGTAAGCTGGTAGGTATTACTTATCATGACGTATGATAAATATTTATACTATATTAACTATTGGCACATGTTCAGGTATTATTTACCATACATCCTGTACTAGATTTATATATTAATAAGCCATCTACAAACTATTTACTTCCTATTTACTTTTCATTTATTCAAAATACTGAATAATACGCTATCTACAAACTACTAATTTTATGAAATGTAAATAAATTGGTACATGTTGAAGACAGGAAGTGAGCAAACCATCAGTAAGAAGGGGAGAAAAGGGGTAAGATGAAATAAACTTTGCTTCTTCCGACTGCTTTTAGGGCCTTTTGAATCGTGTGACTGTAAACATGTGATGTATTTCGATGCATATTTGAAAAAACTCAAGCCATTGTCACAAAATCTGTCTGTTTTTGCCCCTCATGCTTCCCTCCAAAAGAGGCCGTCTTCATCCATCCAAGCATCCGTCCACCTTCTCCTAATTCTTCCTTTCTTCCTTGTGCTTTTTGAGCACAACATGTAGCTTAATCTGCACCCTCTAATCCACTGACCACCCCCCTCCCAGGCCCAGAATGTAACCCACCTCCCTTTTCTCTCCGACTATTCAATCTGTTCTACTTCTCCGTTTCCCCTTTACCGTATCTCTTTCTATCTCCCACCCGCCCCGGCCACCTTTCTCCACAGCCCTGCCTCATGGCTGCGGGTAACCTGAGCGGGGCGAGGGGCGGTCATGCAGAGCGCAGCAGGGGCTGGTCAGCCTGTAATTAGCAGCTGTCAGAGAGGCTGAGTCCGCCCGCAACCTGGGTGGCATGGTGGAAAGGGGAGGGTGGAGGAGAGCGGGGGTGTGAAGGCTGAGCTTGCAGCGTGGCCACAACAATTGCAGACAGACCTTACGGCTTGCAGCGCCCTCAGAATGAAGCCGGGGTTGGAAATAGAAGCAGGTTGTGACCTTAGGAGATGGCTATCAAGGTGTCAGCATAAGTCGTGTGACATTCGGAAGAATAAAGTAGCACAGATTAGATCCAAAACAGAGTCCAGTTAAAGGGAGGACTAGCACAAGCATCTATGCAAATCTTGATGCACTTCTATGTCAAGTGTGTGCATAGATTCTTGCTACAGTAAAGATAAAGTGTATTTTTTTTACGTGTTTGCTGAATTAAGTCTTACAGTAAGTTAGAAAATTGGGCTTTTGTTTGCACAAGTACATATAATTATCAATATAAGCTTCTCCAGTATATTATTATTTTGTCTGCTTTGTTGCTGATAACTTTTATTGGTTTGTTGCTCCTCTTGTATTTGCTATATTTATATTGTTTTTTTTCAGTTGATTCCGTATTACTGGCATTTTTAAATTTGTGTTCTTTTGTGTTAGTGATTTTCCTTGTGTTGGTTTCTTTTACATTTTCTTTTTTTTTCGTTAATCTAATTTTTTGGTGAAATACTTTTACTGCGCATCAATATGTACGCATACAAAAAAATAAGGATCACAATGCTCACATTTTCCACTTTTTTCCCCTCCTTTTAACATGCGACACCCCACCACCTCGCAGAAAAAGAATGAATGAATTAAAAAAGGCAACAAAACAAATCATGTATATATAAACTGCTCAAAAAGACGAACACTTAGTCAATCACACTTCTGTGAAATCAACCGAGATTGACAATCGATTTCACCTGCTGTTGTGCAAATGGAATAGACAACAGGTGGACAGCAAGACATGAAATAATAATAATAATAATAATAATAATACTGTGATTGGCTGGCGACCAGTCCAGAGTGTACCCCGCCTCTTGCCCAAAGTCAGTTGGGATAGGCTCCAGCATACCTCCGTGACCCCAATGAGGATAAGTGGATGTGTTATTTTAGTGTTCCCTTTCTTTTTTTTGAGTAGTGTATATACAGTATATACATTTTACATTTAAAAAAAATGTTTTAAGTTTTATTTTTAAAATAAAACTTAAAACATTTTTTGGTACATTTTTTTGTAATGTAATTTTTTTTTAATAATGAAAGATATTTATTGAAAAAGTTGTATTTATTTACATTAAAAGCAAACATTTACACTATTGTAATATTGTATATGTATGTAATGTGTTGTGTGTGTGTAAGTATGTGTGTGAGTGTGTGTGTGTACATATGAGTGTGTACGTTTAGAACATAACTTATTATACTATCGCCTGAAAAAATTAACGTATGCATATAATGTGTGTGTGTGATGTGTGTATATGTACAGTATTTGTGTATATGTGCGTGTGTATATAAAAGGGGAAAAAAAATAAAAATGTGAGCATCGATTGGCGTAGCTTGTGTCAAACTGTGTCATGTCTGTGCTGTCATGTTGCAGCTTTTTGTGATCAGCTTTGAAAGGCATTTATTCCGACCACGTTTTTTTAACGGAAATGGTTTGGTACTAATCGGTGGCCGATCTAGCATCCCTAGTACTTGCTAGGGTTGTGAACGATAAAGCAGTGTGACCGGATGTTTGGTTTGACACGCGAGAGATACGGCTGTGCCGGTAGCAGCCTCCTGGATCAATAAGAATAAGCCATAAATCCTTAGGTGAGTCGATTGTAGCGACATGCACCGGGTATCAGGAGACTAGCAATCGGTTGACAGTCCATCTCCTAAACAGCGCGAGACCCTGTGCTGACCAGGGATGTCCGATATTGCCTTTTTTGCCGATAACCGATATGCCGATATTGTCCAACGCTCAATCTCCAATTCCGATATCAACAGATACCGATATGTGTATCACATATCTTTTTCTTGAGTAAAATTGTTGTAACAATACTCTTAAATGAGTACAGTTGTTTTGTTGGCTACTCCACCCATTTATGAAAGTAAGTACATTTATTTGTATTCACTTACAGCGCAGCCTTGCCACATCCAATGACGTTGACGTAAGGCTCAGCGCTCTATGCGGCCGTTTCCCAGCGTGCTTTGCTGTACTGTTGTTGTAAATGGCTGCTAAGTTACACGTTTAGGGTTCACACAGCTGTTGATTATTCAGCATTATTCGTTGGTAGCGTCTTGTCTGTTGTTATCTACCTGTTACGCTGCTGGGTGATGTTTTCTTAGCTCTTTCTTTAATGACACCGTGATTAAGAATGATACGGAGCTGGTAAGTTCATTGTGAGCTCTGTTGGTACTGTTTGCTAAATAAAGACATGCTTCTTCACAGGCTTGTGAGTGGCACAGTATTAACTACATGGTTCAACAATGTTGCAATTTGGGACGTTGGCACTAAAAGCTCTGTATCGGCTTTCTTTTTAGGGAAATAAAACGATACAGATATCACATTTTTATGCCAATATCAAGCTGATAATTATCGGTGGCCGACATCCCTAATTATGACATTTTGAGTATGAGATTGTTTACTTTTCCAAGCTAACACAACACTTTCATTGCACCCATGCGGCAAATAGTGCTACTTTTCTTTGCTTGGACACATTTTTTGTCACTTTTGAAGAAATGTGCCATTATTTGACGGGCTTTGCACTATTTATTTCTTATTAGTGACTGGACTGAAAGCGAAGACTTCTATTTTTTTACTGATATATTTTATATTGATCCCATCAAACAAAAAAATGGTCCGTGTCTAAAAATAAATACATTTCACATGTGATTCTGTTGTTGTTGTTTTTCTTTTGACTTTATTTTTGCCAGTGCCTTACAGCATGCTTAGAGATATGATGTGCTCTTTTACACATTTCAATAAAAATACTGTAAGAATGTCACCTTTGTGGAATTGGCCTCTTTATTTTATAATGTAAAATTAATTTCTACACATTCTAAATATATAATTTTTTTTTTTTTTTTTTTTTTTTTTTCCCCTGTCCTGTCCAGCCTTTAAAGCAGATAGAATTGTATACCTAAATGCCGTCAAGTGCTCAACAGATTTACTCTGCCAAAGAGAAGTGTGATATACACTTCCCCTGTCATACAAAATTTATTCGACCTTGATGCTTGTTATAAAGCAAATTTGGAGCGCCCGGACCGGAGCAGGAGGGGACAGAGAAGAAGAGAAAAGGAAACGGGGGGGGGGCGAGAGGGGACAAAAACAAAAAAAAGAGAGACAAGAGACAAGGACAACAGCAGCAACAACAACAATTGTGACAGAACAACAGAAACATACCGAACGACATCAGCAAATAAATGTCCGTGACAACTATAAAGACGAACAAGGATAAAGGACAAATCAATATCAACAACCACAATGACAAAGCTGTCAATGACAATCAGACATAATAGCAGTCATGAAATGATGACCTATGACAGTGATCACAATGACAATACTGCATTGAAACAGTCGCACACAATAGCAGTCATGAAATGATGAATTATGATAGTGATTACCATGATAATACCGCATTGAAACAGTCACACATAACTGTAGTAATGAAATGATTATCCATGATAGTGAATAGAATCAAAGTTACTGTAATGCACATCATTGTAAAAAAAAAAAAAATACATATACACACATATATACATACATACACATACATAAATACATATATACATATATATATATATATATATATATATATATATATATATATATATATATATATATACACATATATACCGCACATACACACATATATATATATAGTCATACTGCTGAAATCACCGTCGCTGTAATAAAACCAACAACATAATAACACCCTGGATAACTCAGTGAGTAATGTGGGGAAGTACGTATGTACTGTGAGTGTGCATATGTACAGGTATCTCTGTATGTAAGGAAGACTTCATATATATATAAAGGTGCAGGAATGTGTGGGCGTGTGATTGTCACTGAGAGTGCATGAAAGGAAAGGGGCCGCCTTCCACCTCCCAGAGAGCCCCGCCCCAAATAGCAAGGCCGGGCCCCGGCCGCCAGAAGGCCACCAGGCCCATAGGGGCAGGCAGCACAAAGAACAGTGCCCCAAGAGCCAGCCCAGAGAGCCCCCCCCCCCCGGGAAGACCAGTAAGGGGCCGAAGAGAGGTAATCCCAGCCAAGGACAGGGCGCCAGCGGGCCGGAGGACTGCCAACCCCCGAGACCAGCGAGAGATCACACCCCACAAAGGCAGACGGGTACCGGGGGCCACAAACCGGCAGGCCCAGAGACGCCTCCACAGCTGGAAAGAAGCCCGCCCGCGCCGGAAGCGCCAATTCTCCCCCACCGCCACCCCCACCCCCAGGGAGCGGAGCCCGGCCCGCCCCGGGCCAACCCCCGCCCGACCCCCGACACAGGGCCGCCCCGCCAAGGGATGCAGGAGGCACACCCTCCACCCACCCGGCGGAGGCACGGGCGGCAGAGATGTATCGCCCAGCACCTGACCCCACGGAGCAAACCCCTGTATGCCCCCCCCCAAATAAATAACTAAAATAAATAAATAAATAAAAATACACACACGCACGCACATACACACTCCTACGCACCCACACACACGCACATAAACGCTCCTACGCACAAACACACCCCTATGCGCACGCTCATACACACTCTTACTTACTCAAGCGCGCACACACACACACACACACACACACACACACACACACACACACACACACAGTGGTCGACTGCCCGACACCCGGAAGCCCCACCCTATCCCCCGTTGGTAACCCAAGGAGCAGCGGAGCCGGGGACCCCGGGGTCCCAGACATACGATTCAGAACCCAGGGGCGGAGAGCGCAGACTGCCGGGGAGCAGGAAGACACCCGGCCACACCCCCCCAGCGGTAGGACGCCGCCAGCGAGGCAGACAGGGGAGTCAGCGAGGAGGAGAGCGGGAAACCGAGCAGGCAGGCGGGAAAACGGGCGAGCAGCCAGGCGAACCACCACACAGCGCCAACCGAGACCCGCGGGCCAGCAAACCCCGAAGAGAGAGCGGGAGCACCACACCCCAAGCCGCAGGGAGGCCAAGCACCAGCGCCGAGAAGGCGAGACCAGCAGCCGACCAGCCGACGGCCCCCACATACCACCAGAAGCCAGACCAGCCACATGCCACCAGAGCCGACAGCGCACCACCCGCGCACCGGAGCCCCACCCCCGACAAGCCCACAGACAGACCGGGGGAGGCGAGGACACAGACAGCGGCCCGGCAGCGCACAAAGCGCAACGGCGACAGACGCCCAAGCGCCCGGCAGAGCACGACCCCCCCCAGCGAGCCCGGCCCCAGGGCACCCGCCCCCCCACCCCCACCCCGCCACCCAGGCCCACAGTACCCGCAAGCATGACCAAGCCCCAACCCACCAGCTGGCCCGGCGCCCCAGCAGCCGCCACAGCGCAGCAACCACCGGCCGCCGCGACAGCACACGGGCCACCCGAAGCACCAGCACCGCCCCCCGGAGACCGCCGAACCCGCCCCAAGAGCGCAGAGGCGCCCGCGGCACGTGTCAGTCCAGGGGGGGCACCGCAAGCCGCCCCCCCCGGCGCAAGCCCCGGCATCAACAGGCCCCAGAGGGCCACCCCAGGGAAGGGCAGGCGAACCAGACAAGGGCACCCCACAGGCCAGGCCGCCCCGGGCGAGCCACCGCGACGGCCAGGCCCCCGGCCACACCGCCGACCCTGGCGGGCAGACGCCGAGGTGCACGAGGCACCCCAATCCAGCCCGCCCCACCCGTGTATGTGATAAGGTGTGATAGTGTCTATGATGCAATTAAAAAAAATAAATAAATAAATAAAATAAAATAAAAGAGGATGGTGTATCTGTGTGCATGTATATGGAGTGTATGTGGATGATAGCTAATGATGCAATTAAAATCGGGGGACAGCTGCCGCTCGGAGGGCCCCTCACCTGGCCAGCCCCCCCAAACCCTAAGTGTCTACTCTGCGATTAAAATTGGGGGGCAACAGGTCAGTGGCACAGCAGGAGCAAAGGAGCCCCGCAAGGCAGCTCCCCTCCCCAATCACGCCCGACCGTAGGCCACCCCCCAATGTCCTATATATATGTGAGGTGGTGCAGTGGCACAGGAAGGACGGGGGCCCCACACCCCAACGCCGCCCAAACCGAGCAGGGGGGGGACCAAGGACACATGACCGACCGGCCGCCCACCACAGCCCAGGCTCGGGCGTGCCGCAGGACACACCACAGGCCCTACCCGGCCCGCCAGGATGCCCAGTCCGGCCCACCCAACCCCCCAGAGGCGATACCCCCAGTGCCCCCCAACACCGGAGCCCCACCGGAGGTAGCGTTCACAGCGCCACCCCCAAACCGCCAAACACCACGGACAAGCCACACGCCCCCAAGGCAGATCCGACCGCCACCAGGACAGCGGGAGCCGCGCCCACGCGCCCCCCGCATACCACCACGGCCGGCAAGGGAGCAACACCACGACGACCACAAGAGCACCGGACCCCACATAGAGCGGAGCACGGCCGCACCCACGAAGCACGCAGGCCAGAGGCGCCAGGGAGGGACAGAGAAGCAAGCACCGCACGACCGGGCCCGCGAGAGGAGCGGCCCCCGCCCGGCGCCCAAGCAGATGCCCCCGCCCGCCCCGCCCACCGCCACGCCACAGACCGGCCACCGCCCCACCCCCCGCCCATCCACCAACACGCCAAGGGGGAAACCCCGGAGGGAGGGAGACAACCGCCGGCCCGGAAGCAAGGACCAGCCCGACACCAGCAGGCAGCAGGGACCGCCCGCCAGCCCCCCGCCAGCCCGACCCCCAAGCCCCCGGCCAAAGCCACCCCCCGACCGCCCCACCCCGGAGCAAGCATCCTCCCGCCGATCCCGGGAAGCACCACGCAGATGGACACCACGCCGCCCGCCCCACCGCGCAACCCGCCCACGGCCCCCACACGCCCCACCCACCGAGCCACAGCGGCCCCGTCCCTGAGGGGAGAAAGCAAGGGATCCCCCCCACCCCAGCACCACGCACCCCCCACCCCGAGCCCAAACCGCACATCCGCGACCCCCACCTCCGCGCCCCCCGTCACCCGGGGGACAGCCACAGGCGCCGGAGGATAACAGGCAGCTCCCACCTATCACACATACACCACACACATAAATCAGCGAAATAAAATAAAATAAAATAATTTTTAAAAAAAATAAAATAAAAATAAATAAATAAAAAGGGGCAACCCAAACCACCCTCCCACCCAGGGGAGATGGCTCCGCGGGGGCAGCCGGGCTCAGGCACCCGCGCCCCCACCAGGGGGAGAGGCCGGCCCCCACACCCCACACCGGACGGCCCCACGCGGCAGCCGAGCAGGAGGGCCCAGGGCAGTCCCCGCCCCACCCCCAGAGGCAGAGGAGGCGAGGGAGAGCCAGCGCCACCAGCCGCACACGGGCCCCCCCAGCAGCAGTAGGCGCCCGGCACCAGCAGGATGCAGCACCCCATCCACCCACCACCATATATAATTTAACAAGAAAACTACAAAAACAACAACAAAAAAATCTGCAGTAATTTTACAAGAATAATGTCAAAATATTAAGAGAAAAAAGTTGTAATCTAACGGGAAAAAGTCGTAATTTTACGACAATAACGTCATGATAAACTAATATTATGAGGGGGAAAAAAATTATTTTAGTAGCATACAGTTGAAATATTAAAGAAAAAATATGTTAATTTAAAAAAGTTGTAATATTATGAGAAACACACAAAATAAAATATATACAGTAAGTCAGCATGTTGGCCACACAGTCAGGAGATCGAGAAGAATCTCCGCTTGGGCATTTCTGTGTGGAGTTTGCATGTTCTCCCCGTGTGTGCGTGGGTTTTCTCCGGGTACTCCGGTTTCCTCCCACATCCAAAAACATGCAGGTGAGGTTAATTGGCGACTCTAAATTGTCCATAGGTATGAATGTGAGTGGGAATGGTTGTTTGTCTATATGTGCCCTGTGATTGGCTGGCGACCAGTCCAGGGTGTACCCCGCTTCTCACCCAAAGCCAGCTGGGATAGGCTCCAGCATACCCCCGCCAATTAAGGATAAGCGGCATAGATGAATAGGTTGAGGGCGGAAAAAAGGATATAATATTATGATGGGAATGAAGTCAAAATATATTAATAAATTCATAATATTACAAAAAGAAAATGTAGAAAGATTATTTAAGATATATAAGGTCATATATTTGGTTGCACATTTGCTGTTTTTTTTTTGCTTTTTTATAACACTTATTTCTGTCCAGATCTGCATTAATTGTAACAATGATGGATGTGGATTTGCAGCCCGTCAAAAGACTCCCAAAGCAACAGGTGACACGGAAACACGACAGCCATTCCAGCCAAACAGAAACAGAAGCCTGAAGAAAGTCGGTTCCGGAAAAGGCAGTTAATAAAACCAAGAACTAAACAAAACAAAAATAACAGTGCTTTTGGGGAGGAGCACGCTGGTTGTGTTCCTTACCCTCTGGAGGGCTGGCTGGGTGAGGTCTCATACTGGTACAGGCCCTGGTGTGGCTGCATGTCCACTGGCATCGGCGCTCAGAGGCCCGCTGCTCGCCTTATGCTGACAACCTGACAGAAGAAAAAGACACAGAAGGATACGATCAGGGCTTGGCCCAGCGCAACCTAAACAAAGCAAAGCTGACTAAAATATACCACAGCAGAAAAGACAAAAACAATTGTGGGCCAGAAGATGGATGTGTAGGATGTTAATAACACAGCAAACAGCTGAGTTTATTTTCAAACGCAGCGCTAAATACCTTCAATTACAAGTAGAAGGAAAGTAGGAATTATAGAAGCACAATTCAACGTAGACTCCGGACTGGATGTCAACAACCAGCAGGATTTTACATGCAATGACAAAATGACAAAAACGTAAACTTGGAAGAATAATGTTGTATATTTGCAAGAATGTCATGTTTTTGTGAAAATAGTTCAAGAAAAGTCTGTTTAAAAAAAAGAAGTTATTATTTTTTTATGAGAAAAAGTCATAATATAACTCACAACACAACTTACTAGAACGTATAAGAATTTTTAAAAAAAGTCAGACTTTTCACAAAACAGAACAAGTCCCAATATGCGTGTGACGGATGAGACAAGAAACTTTTCAACGTGAAGAATTCAAGTTGAAAAGTTGCGTGCTTTTGGAATGAAAGTCGTATGTCATATATTTTTGTGAAAATGTTGTTTTTTTTTAAAGATGCAAATTTTCAAGAAAAAAGTCATGAGAGAATAAAAAACATACAGTAAATGTAAAAAAAAGTGTCAAAAGAATAAATGTCAGAAACATACAAGTCATATAATTTTGTGAAGTCAAGTCGTAAATGTTGCGCAATGTGGTGTAAACAAAAAGAATAGGAGTGTAAAGGTGCTTATAGGGGTGCTATTTTAAGTCTATAGGGCTCTAATAGTAGTAAAAAACATATTTAGAATGACATAAACAGGTTTTCAATGCTCTAACTATGAAAATATTCGATTTAAAGAAATCCTACTTTGCCGAAAATTCACTTATCGCGGTTCGGTCGGGAACCAATTAACCGCGATAGATGAGCTAGACGAGATAGATAGACTGCATTTGAGAAAAAGTCGTAATATGTGAGTGTGACGGTAACAGATAAGAGTGTATACTTATGAATTCACAAGAATTAAAGTTGGAAACTTACGAGAATAAATTTAAAACAGAAACCGTACCACTATAAAGCTGTGTATTTTTCACAAAGACATATTTTTGTGGAAGAGTAATTTTTTAGTAAAGAAGAAGTCAAATATTTTTCAGAAAAAAGACTCATCATATGAGTGAGAGATTGGCGAATCATCTTAAGAGTGAAAATGAGCTCCGTAATTTCTAGGAAAAACACGACTAAATGTATAGGATTACAACTTTGATACTGTTCTCGAAAATGTACAACTTTTCTGGACAATGTGCCGTTTTTGGAGAAAAAACTGAACTTTTTCTTGCAAACACTTTATTTACACTTTATTCTCGTATGTTTACAACTTTAGCAATACTAATACTAGTTCTCATTGGTATGAGATACAGCAGATACATGAGGTGACCAAAATATGACGCAGTGCAGTTACAGTCCACTGCAAACTACCAGAATAATAAACGCAGCACCATTATCTCTGTACAGGATCTCATGAGACGAATCATCCGAAATGTATTGCTAGTGTTATGTCCAGCAACAGGACGCGTTGGTGCTGCTTCTTCCTCTAAACACCTCTGACCCGGCTTCTTGTGGAAGCAGACGATCGTATCGCCGACGTTCCCATGCGACAAGTGAGAAAAGTGGTGTCGGCTGAGGATGAAAGAGTGTGTGTTGTTGCCATGACTGTTATGTCGCTGCTGCACAAGTGTTAAAAGGGCAGCGGGGAGCTGTTTAAGCCTCAGAGGGATTGGTGTGTAAACTTAGCAAGTGGCTAAATGACACAGGAGGCCCTGGTGGTAATTGCATGTATGCGCCTTGGCTTGGGATGTATGGATGATAATTAGCTGCAAGTGCTAAATGGAGATCTCCACGGGCACTTCAGCTGTCCAAAACTCATAAATGCCATGAAGGGGCGCATACACACACACACACACACACACACACACACACGCACGTACGCACGCACACACCTGTCTGTCTCGCCAGGGTGTATGATAATATTGGAGTGCCCAACAAGTCTGCAAATACGGTGACACTATGATTGTGTTGCAGTGCGTAAGAGCAGTGGCAGGTGTGTATTAGCTGGACACTACAATGTGTGTGTGTGTGTTTGGTGTGATAAATGTGCTATTTGGTGTGAATAATGTAAATTGTTACTGAAGTAAATTGTTACTAATTAAACTAACTATATTATTATTATTATTATTATATCTGTTTACAAGGTGATGGTTGGTCTAATGCTTTAAAAATATATATTTTTTAATTTTATTGTTAGGTTTTAATGGTATCAAGATAAGTTACCGTAGTAGGAAATTAAAAAACTACTTTAATTTTTAAAAATGTATCAGAAAATATATCCATCCATCCATCCATCCATTCATCCATCCATCCATCCATCCATCCATCCATCCATCCATCCATCCATCCATCCATTCATCCATCCATCCATCCATCCATCCATCCATCCATCCATCCATCTATTCATCCATCCATCCATCCATCCATCCATCCATCCATCCATCTTCTATGCCGCTTATCCTCACTTGGGTTGCGGGTATGCTGGGGCTTATTCACAAAATATATAAAATGTAAAAAAAATAAAAACAAAAAGCTCATACATACAAACTGGACAGTTTACTAACCACATGACAGCAAAAAAAAAATCCCTACTTTGCTATTAAGATATCTAATTTAAAAAAAAATCATTGCATTCATTTATTTTTATGTACTTTTTCTTCTTATTTTATATGAATAATAACCTGTTACATGCCTGCTTTAATTTATTAAAAATGTTGATTTATTATCATTATTACCGGTTTGCAAGGTGATTTAATCTAATGCTTTTATCAATTTATTTATTTTTTTGTTTTCAGGTTTTAAAGGTATCAATATAAATGACTGTAGTAATTGTAAATAAATAAATAAATACCTAAAATAAGAATATATTACATATGAACGAGGCTATTTTCTAACCACATAATAGCAAAAAAGAAAACCCTACGTTGCTACTACAAGCATCTAATAAAACCTTGCAGTCTTGTATTTTGATGTACTTTTTATAAATGATTTTATTTCAGTGACGTGTAACATCCGTGCATTAATGTTGATTTAATATAGTTATTATTGCTTACAAGGTGTTTTTCAATTTTTCAATTTATTATTTTAGTTTTCAGGTTTTAAAGGTATCAATGTAAATTAGTTGTAAAAAAATCGAATAAACTAAGAACATATTACATATAAACAAGGCTATTTAGTAACCACATGATTGCAAAACAATCCCGACTTTGCTATTAAGAAACATCTAATAAAACAATTCATTTATTTTTATGTCCTCCTTCTTTTCTTTTATTTCAATAATGACTACATCTAACAATCCTACATTAATTTATAAATGAACTAATTTGATTTCTTTATTTATTTATTCATGTTGAGTTAATTTAATTATGTTTAGAATAAATATATATTAAATGTAATTCACTCTCGTGTTTTATCCGATTTTTACATTATTTTCGTTTTTGTTTGTTTACAGGTTTCATTTTTTTTCAGGTATTTTAATTGCTAAAAAAAATAATTAAATCCTGCTTTCCAACTAAAAAGTTCCTTGAAAAAGCATCTTTTATATATACAGCATATTTTATATATACAGTATATACTGTACCTATTTTGCCATTATTTATGCAGGTAGAGCTATTTGTTATTTTTCTTTATTTGATTTGATTTTTTATCTCATCTTATTAAATTCTCCCAAGAAACGGCTGAAGCTATACAGATAAAGATTGCTGATAAAATGGCACAATATACTGTATAAAAAGAGCAAAAGGTTATGCACTGTGCACTGTAGCAATCCTCAGAACATGCATATGTTCCACAATAAAAGTCTTTCTTTTTGAAAGACATTGTCCTATTTTTGGCCAATAAGTCCATGAGAAAGTGAGAGGGACTTTACCGGCCTGGGTAATTTTGTGGCACTGGCTTTGAGAGGGATCGGAGCAGCAGCATATTAAAACCCTCAGGGCCATAAATCACGTGCGACTAAACAAGTCCGCTTCACTGTGGCACAGCGACTTATGTTGCCTACCCAAATTTTACCAATTGGAAAGGAATGGATTCTGTCAGCACATGATCCTGCTTTCCGACATCATTATCAAGGTCCACATTTCAGAAACGTGCAAGCTAAATGCAAAGTGCAGTCGTCCTTGCTTACGGTTGGGAAGACTAAGAAGAGGCACACATGCAGCATCCTGGAATTTGACCATTGTGCTCTGATATCATTTATGTTGGGTAACATTTCCCTAAATCATTTGCCCTCCTTCCTGTGAGCGCAATGTCTCCAGAAAGGACAGCCATTTCCTCGGGTCGCTGATCACACGGGTCAAAGACATCCCAAAAACGCCCCATTGCATATCTTAACCTTGCACATTTTGCGTAAGATGTCACAAAGTAAGACTTTTTTGTCCTGTACAGAGCCTTGTGTCAATCCTGCTCCCAGTTGGGAATGTAAATACACAGCATGGGTGTTTACTGGATCGCCAAAATCAAATTTAAGCCGTCGAGTTGTTGCTGAATTTACACGACATAGATGAAGATCTTTCAGCTGCCGTCTTTAAAACGTCTGGTTGTCTTCTGTTGATGACGTTTCGTGGCTACAAACGTGTTCCCATTCATTTATCAAAAAGTGAATTTTAGTCAGGATCCCTCTACTGCTACTTTGCATCCACTTATTGCAGCGTCCTGATGTATGCGTCCTTAGAAGGCCTGGTTGTGGTATCATTGCATCATCTTTGATGGCAAATCCAATTGAAGAAAAAAGCTGAAATGTTGACACTAATAATGAATAACTCAAAGCTTTGGCTTTACATATATTTTAAATGTTTTTTAGCCTTTAAATAAAAGAAAAACACATATAGAAAAATCAGGGCTGCGTTAATGCGATAAGTTAACTTAACGGAAGTTCCCTTTAACGCCACTATTTTTTCACAATTAAATGTGCGCACGTCCTCCTGTTTGACCGTCGGCCCACATCGTATTTTGAGAAAAGTTCGTGTTAATGTTGAGCCACAAGCGGGAACCAATATTGAACAGGCACGGACAAATAAAAGGGTATTTTGAACGTTACCCATGGCTTTAAAGCAACTGTCGTTGTGAGTTGAGTTGTCACAGAGTCTCAAATGCCACTTGCTGGACTCAGATGGAGAAACTGCTGGAGCACAACAGGTATTTTTTCTTGTCTTTTATACAGTGCAACATTGGCATGTACGAGCATCCCAACTAAGGAGTGTTTTTTTTATTTACGAGCAGTCTCTCTGCTGCGACCTAACATTTGGGTTATGAGCTGCTAGTTAACGGCCGGCATAATCCAGGACAGCTATCTAGAGGGCTTCTATCACAAAGGCGGAAGTGAGTGAGCACACATGCAGCGCTAACTGAGATAGCAGGAAAGGCTCGTGCAGGAATTAATTTGTGTTATTATTATTATTTATTAGCGTTTGTGCTGTTTGTGAAATGTAAAACTTGTATTTTACAATACTTCCACGTTGTTGAAGTCACCAGACCAAGGAAAGTGTGATAAAATGTGTGTAAAAGAGTGTTTGGAAGTGAAGTATAAGCTATAGCCTGACTGCACTACAGTATATCTGCAAGGTCCTACTTCTGTAAACTACTGACTGTTTTTGAGCTTTACCACTTTATTTTTTGTAGGTTGTCAATATTTATTTTTCTGACACCCTGTTTTCATTTCACTTAGTTGTTGGGTTTTTTTTTGCAAACCTTTATTTGTTATGTTAGTTCACCTTACCAATGTCTGGTGTTTGTACATTTTGTGTGTTTTTTATACATTGAGGTCCATTTTGTGTTGATCTGTTTAAAAAAAATGATCCAGTCTCATGGTGATGGGTTTATTAAAGGCTTTAAAATGATCTTTCAAAGGCACACTTATTATGGATAAAAACATCTATCTGCTGTTAACTGTGATTAATTATGAGTTATTTAACTATGAACAAAATGTGATTAATCAGTATTAAACATTTTAATCGATTGACAGCCCTAATAAAAATATTGAAGCATGCGGCTCTCTCAAGAAAAAGTTTGGACACCCCTGCTCTAGTGTGTGATTCACCTTCTTCCCTGCCTGACCCCACTGCTTCGATATCCACGTACTTGGAGTATCAATACATTCTCGTCTTTTGCTCACACCAAGGTGTCTGCATTTTGGACTTCAGCCCACAACCCCAGTACCAATGCCTGACAGATTTGGTCCGTAAACATGGGACTCGCTTGAGAAGTACTTGCAGAGTGTGACAGCAGAACATGCCATGCATAGCACAAGAAGGCAGTGTGTGCCTCGTGCTGGGTGGAAGAATACGCAGCCACACTGAGGAAGAATACACCTTGCTTATTAGTTCACTTTTACACTTCATTATGTCCCCCAAGTGGCAGTGCGCCAAGGAAAAGGAAAGCCATCACAATGAAAGGGAAAATGAACATCAGAAAAAGAGAGAGGAGACACGCCCACCAGTACTGGCCGCTCTTTTGGTCCTCCTCGTCTGTCCCCTTGAGACACTTTAGTTTCCATCGCTCCAGGTCTCTGGTGTGAGTGAGTGACAGGAAGAAATGCTCTGACTCACTTGGGGATAAGCCGCCAAACTTCTTTTTTTATTGACAAAATATCTTTGATTTTGTGTTAAAAAATATTGCTCCAAAAAAGAGGGTTGGTAATTTTTACTACTTTTAACAATGAAAATGCAAAGCATCAAGGTTGCCCATCCACTTAAGCGGCAATATATCAGGGCCACTGGTGGTGTAGTGGTTCACACAGCTTGACTTTCACCCTGCCTGAAAGACTGACAACCAGTCTAGGGTGTGGTTAACCTTTCACCCTGAGTCAGCTGGGGTAGGTTCAGCCCCTGCCTTGACCCTGACAGTCAAGCTTTGGCTTGTCCTGCCAGGCTTTGAAACCTGGACTGGAATAGGCTGCGGGAACATTTATTAGTAGCTGTTGGGCAGTGAATGATTGGGTCAGGATTGGGGGTGGATTGTTGATATTGGGCTCTGAGACTGCTTATTTTCAATGACCTCACTTCAGACTCGAGTGGGTACGTTTGGTGAAGAACTTTGTGCTTTGTCTCATAGTTTTACATTTTCACATTTATGAGTGCCACGATTTCCGAGCAAATGAGACATACTGGTTTTGTTCTTCCGGGCATAGCATGCACGTAAATGAGTGTGTCCATTCTGGGTTGAAAGCTCTTCTTTTGCTGTCCACTTTCCTCTTGTGTTTACTTTTCTCTTGGCTTGTTCTCTCTCTCCAAATCCCTCGTATCTCCCACTCATCTCTCTGTCCTCTCTCTCTGTATCTCTCATCTTTCCCCGTATCTCTACCTCTTCTCTCTGCTCTCTCTCTCTATGTATCACTCGTCTTTCCTGTCGCTCTTCTTGCCCCGTATCTCTAACTCGCCTCTCTGTCCTCTTTCTCCATATCTATCACCTGTTTCTATCTTCTTTCACTCACTTCCGTGTCGGAAGTCGCTTGGCTTCTCTAGGCTTTCATCTGCCTCTGTTTTTAGAGTGGTAATGTTATTTAATGCGCCTGGAATGCAGAGATTTGATTGGCGGGCAAGTATCCTGAATTGTAAGTATTCCTGAACTGATCAATCAATGCCATAAAGCCTAAAAAACTGAGCCAGTCAAAATAGAAGCGCCCCATCAAAACTTAAAATACCCCATTAATTACTTAACTGTAGGTCTAGGTCCGTTTGGAACGGCATCTGGGTGCAGACTCAGACTCGGAGCAGCCTGCCCACTAGGCCACTCGTACTGTGCCGTACTTGCGGTTGCGATTCTCCCTCCCTCCCGCTGGACTGCACTCACACTTGAGCATTCATGTCATGGCAAGTTTGCTTGTCGCATCACATCTATACTGGCTATTTTTCATCAGTTTTGGAGTCCTTCTGGAGTCCGTCTTCCTTTTGCACAAAGTTGCCACTGTCAATACTTGCAGGAAGAGCGATGGCATTAAATAAATGATGCATTCTATTCAGCTATATGACTGCAATTTGTAATTCTGATTTTTTTTTCATTGTATTTGTATCACATGGAATCGTGCCTAACCCGAAGCCATAACTCACCTGGGCACGATTCAGTGCACTCACACTGGTCAAACGTGACGTACTTTAGGTGTTAAGTGGTCCGACGCACGGCCATAAGTCGTTGGTCATTGACCATTTGAGTAAAGATGATAGAACTTTGAGGATATCCGTATTACATGTACAAAACATGGATTGTACATGTTTTGAGCACAATCCACTGGGGGAATCACCCATGTCATTTCCAGTCAACCCGTGAGACCCACATGTCCTGACGTTGCTCCCTACTGCCATCTTTCTCGACTGAGTATCTCTGTCTGCTATCTCCTCCTTCCTCCCAGTGAACTCCACCCTCCTTCCTCCTCCCTCTCTTTCTTTTCTCTCTCCTTGGGCTCATTCCTCCTCTGCCCCCCCATCCACTCACCTCCCCTCCCTCCTTCACTCCTCCCCCCTCGTGGCGGCGCTGCAGCCCGTCGAGGTGGGTGTTCTGGGGCTGTTATGACTTAGGGAGACGATAATGGCAGTTATAATGTAGCCAGCCGTTCCTGATGTGGCCGGGCTTGCGGAGGATTGTGTTGTGTTAAGGCTGGAGCCCAGAAAGAAGGGAGAGAGGGAGAGAAGGAAGGCGGGGCCTGAGCTTTCGTCCAACCACGGACCAGACCCTACCTCGTTTTCTTTAACTCCTCTCGCCGCCTTTCCCTCGTCACCCACTGACTTTTTGTGGCCTTCTTGTTTTCCTTCAGTGGTAAACTTTGTTTTGAAATTCTGGTTTTGTTTTTCTAACCCCACCCCTCCCGACATGGACTCTCCTCTTTTGCTCCCCCCCCTTTTTCCCCCATGCACCCACCCCTCTCTTTTCAGCCTTTTTTACTTTGTGAATTCCTTGCAGCTGCTGTAATGTGATGGGTGGGGGGGCCTGGAGACATCACTGTAGTGTACAAAATAAGCCTTTACTCGCTGGCCTGCTGCGAGGCAGATTAGCGTCATGTCTCCTTGCAGATTCTTCATCTGACTGACTTGAAGTCCCCCTCGACTATCAAGGCTATCAAACAGGAGTAAACATCTTTGTGACACGTCAACAACCTGACTATAAGCAGCCGTGGTCTTATCCTTTATTTGTTATTGTCATTACGTTGTGCGTTATTTACTTACATGGATCATGGCATGCGGTATTTTGGAGCCTAAAAATGGGTTATGTTGTTATTTTTTTACACGTTAAACAACAATGGCAGACCACAGCCATGTTGTATCATTTGAGCCTACCGTCAATTCTCAAATTCTAGCCAGAGCATTTATTTACCCTTACCTTGATACTCTTTAAACTTTAATAATTCGAGATACTACAGATTAGCTTCTGATACTGTCTACCACTTAATTTCCGACATGCAGCGAATCTTCCCTCTAACAAATGGAGGAAGACGCCTTACTCCCCCCCTCGCATAACGAGCGCTTTGCAGTCATTGCAATTCGCATAGAGTGGAACCTCGGTTAGCGTCATTAGTTTGCTCCAGAGGGTCGGTCTCTAACCGAAAAAGACACTAACTGAATAAAATGCTTCCCATAAGAAATAATGTAAATCCAATTAATCTGTTCCAGAAAGCCAAAAATGTTAACACAAAAACACGTTTTTATAGTTTACAATTAGAGTTTTACATGCAGGAAACAATTCAAAATGCATAGAAATACATATAAATGATGAATGAAAGGGATAGATGAGCATTTAAGCTTACTTTTTCCTTACTGGAAGATGTGATTGTTGCCAAAGACATGATGTGGCAGCAAGATCAACATGGACACCACTTTTCTGAGTTGCCATGAGTGTCTCACTGGCACATCGTGTCTTTGGCAACACTCACATCAAGAACCACGTCTCCGGTGAAGGTGAAATTAACCTTAAAGTTTCACCTCATCCCTTTCATTTTTCGTTTATATGCATTTTAGAATTGTTTTATGCATATAAACCTATAAAAATGAATTTTAGACGGGCCATGTTGCCATTTTGTAACTTAGCAAGCTAGCTTCTTGTTATAAACCAAGGCCGTTTTGTGATAAAAAAAAACATTAAGAACACAGTTGGACTCGTGCAGTGTACAGTGTTCCCCCGCTCTATCGCGGTTCTCCTTTCGCGGATTCGCAGATTTTTTTAAGTGAAGACTATTGTCAATCAATCTCCTTTGTGTGTCCTGCCAGGTCTCCTGTATCATCACTAGCTTGCTTGCTTGATAGCTTGTAAATGAATCTTCGGTTCCTCTGCAGCAGTATATTTTAACAAGGATACAAAAACGCTCCAGTACAGCGGAACGGCGCCAGGACGAAAAGGCACAGCCACAGGAGTGAAATATGCGTGACTGACTTAATCATTTCTTGTGTTGATCATTAAGGTTGATCATTAAAATTCAAACAAAGGTTTAAACTTTTTAGGGAGTGTTTAAACAAGAGAGAAATGTAAGAAAATCTTATTGCCTGTCCGAGAAAAGTGTATGATGAGGGATTTTACAGCCGTAAAACATATATGATAATTGTACAAAAATTCAGTTCGCTACTTCACGGATTTCACTTATTGCGAGCTATTTTGGGAACCTTTAAATGAGGGAACACTGTATAAATAACACGACAATACGAAAATATACGTAAACCGAGGCAACATTGGGTTCCACTGTATTTACAATCCAAGGCAAAACTTGGAAGTAATTCCAGACCGCGGACATACTGAGCCAGCAAGCTTGTTGCTCTGTGGAGCAGGGCGCAGGTCATCACATGACCACACATACCGAGCTTTATCCATTCATTCCATTCCATAAAATAATACAAATAAACATCTTTATTAAACAGAAATCTGAATAAATTGAGTGTTCAAGTTGCAGGGGTGTCCAATTTTCATCACTATTAGAGCTGTGAACTATTTGCATTTTATTTATCAGCCATAAATAAAACATTTAAATTGCAATTTATCAAGCACATCACTCACTCAAACAGTGTGGCCATCGTCTTTATGCTATTTTGTGGTCATTTTGTCATTATATAAAGGCATAGAGTATGAATTCAACAGTTATAATAAAAAACTACTAAGCGTTGAAGCAAATATTCTTTGACCCTTTGGTGAGCTACTCAAAATCAGCTGGCAAGATAGGAGACCCCTGTGGTAGTCACACCATCATGAGGACACCATGTTGATGTTCATTAAACAAACAGTGTTTTGAGAACAAGACATAATTAGTAATAATGATAACAAGAGAGCAAAGTTGTTCACTGAAAAGTTTCAGTTTTGACATTACCATTTCAAAAGTTAGTATGTGAACGTGATATCCACTTGTAGCTTCCCTGTGGGACAAAAATGAGCTCCAAACTAAAATGTCACTTTGGTAAAAAAAGTCACATTTGGAGCCCAAAGACCGGAAGCTAAGCGGATGACGCTCGCTGCCGCCATTGTAAGGTTGAGTGACAGTTACGCAAAACTACGCGTAACGTGTAACCACGCAAAACGTGTAAACAATGATGCCAGAAAAGTGTAAGGGCAAAACAGTAGGTTTGCTAGGGGAGTGATCAGACGCGCTGGCATCGCCTGTGGCGAGCTGTCAAACTGAAGCCACTGACATTTTACAGACTAGTTTAGATTCTCACGGGAATATGAGCTAAAGTGCCTCCCTTGTCAGCTGAATACGGGACGCGTCATTTTGTTTATAAATATGGGACAATTCTCTTTTCACGGTTGGCAACCCTACCCGTGACACAGCAGACATGTTGGGTTTGCCGCTGCACGCCTGGGTCGTCTGAAGGAAAGAGGGAGGGGGACACTAAACTACACACAAGGTTCTCTGAGTCTGCAGGCTACAATAGTACGAGCCGCAGGTGATCGGTTTTTGTGGTCGGCTTTGGAAGGCATTTATACTGATCGGTGGCCGATCAATTGGCGCATCCCTACTGTATACTGCTACAACACAGCAGCAACAGAACCAATGTTGTAATACCGGTAACGTGCAAACTGCTGCACTTGCTTTAATAGAGCTGATGAGCTCCTTGTAAACAACAGTACGACAAGTATAACACGCATTTCACAACAACATTTTAAGGCGCACACAGAAGTCGATAAAGCCCACAAATATGTGTTCTTGTTAAAACTGCTACAAATAAACACAGGAAATGCAATTAATGTCTGCATGTACTGTATACTTGTAGATCCAATTGAACATGTCTATGAGGATGACCGGTCTGGTTATGTTTCTTGTCCATGAGCAATGGCGGTGTGATGCCAGCATCTTTGCATCGAGCCAAAAAGACAAATGTTACAAATGTTTCAGTAATGTTATAATGCCGTACAAGAAGCGCCACGTTTGCTCTCCTCTCATTACTGTTGGTAGCCAAATCAAGGAGGAGGCGTCAGAAGCTTCCGGTGCGTCCATGTCTGTCATCAGTCACTCTGGCTGTGTAGCAACAAGGGATCAACGTCTCAGGCTAACATTTTGACAGGGTGAGAAGCCTGACAGAGGGAAGTTTACAATACAGCAACACAGACAAGGTGTGAAAAAGTGACTTCTGACTGGGTTAAGCCACAAAACGAGTATAGTAAACATCACGCTTTCCTTTCAGAAACACACCTTTGTCACAAGATAATTAGCGATGCTTTGTAAAACCCCTTTAGGAACTTGGAGCAAGTACACGCCTATTGCACTTTTACTTAAAACTAGTGTTTTTTTTATCACTATAAATAAAAAAAAAACTATAAAAACATATAATTGCCTATACGTATATCAAAATTTGTGAAAAAACAAAGTTTGACAAACAAGTTTGATCATATTTTAATATATATATATTAAAATATGATCAAATTCAATCATATATATATTAAAATATGATAACATTTGTATATAATATAAAATTGTATACATATATATATATATATATATATATATATATATATATATATATATATATATATATATATATATATATATATATATATATAATTAGTATACAGTAGACGCCCCTACAACGTAAATAATCCATTCCGAGAACGTTTACGTTATAGGGTTTTTACGTAATACGAAGCGTAAAATACATGTAAATAGCCTAATCTGTTCCAAGATCTTCCCAAACTCACCTCTTTGGCCCTTCAAAATATTCAAAGTCCACCTAATATGGTGGGAAAATATAAGAAAACGTTAGCATAAACATAGTAGAGTAACATTCCAATATAAAATAAGGTAATAAATAAGATTACTGTAAATGAATAAAACTGAAAAACTAGTTTAAGTGCGACTACGATGAGGAAGGAGGTTGAAGGGAGAAGCTTGTCTCTCACACAAACTCACGTACGCGCTGTATAAGTCAGCCAATGAGATGAGAGCGTAGGCGGTGCCCCGATAATCAGCCAATGAGATGAGAGCGTAGGCGGTGCCCCGATAATCAGCCAATGAGAGCGTGAAGCGTCAGAAGGCATCACCAAGTGCACTCTGTTAGTCATGGAAAATGTAAAAACTTTACATAAATTATTTACGTTCAGTGGAATTTACATAAAAGGAGGTTTATGTTATGCGAGGTACTACTACTGTATTTGTATATGTGCAATCAAATACTTGACTTGCCTCTGAGTGAATGGTGAGTCCATGATCACTACTACACGCCAACAGTTCTTATAATATATGGCACTGTCGGCCTGTCAGAGGTTTAACATGATGTCCGTGTCGTCAAAAAGGTAGGGAAACCCTGTTATATGAGAATATGAGATCCTACGCCCTAATAAAATGCTCACCATGTTGTAATACTGTGACTGGTACCCTAACACACAGTATGTATGCCAAAAGTGGGCTGAATATTTTATTTGCTGGAATTCCTCGAGACACATTTACATGTATCGCCTTGGTTAATGTTTCCACTCATATCTGTGACATCTACCTATACTAAACAGTGTAATGGAAATGTTATATTTTATGCTACTATACATTAATGTCAGACTGATTTGCTAGAAGAACAAACTACGCTTTGTTATGACTATTTGCTTGTGGCTTGAGACGTGCAAAAGTCTTCAAAAGCAAGTTTCTTCAATGGCATTTCCACGTCAACGGGTTCTGATTAACCCAGAATACGTCCTTGCACCTGATAAAGCCCTGATACCGTTTGTATAACTCTGCTTCTGTCCTGTCCTTCGGTGGGGCACTTGTGGCAGACTCCCAAGGGTCCTCGGTTTACGACGTTCTGTGTGATGACGTTTACAAACACACGCCCGTAAATTAATTCAAAATGTAATTCATTTTTTCCGGAAGAATGCGTGCCACACGCAGGACAAGAATGCGGTGAATAAAAGCAAGGTTATTACAGTATTTTAGATGTTGTTTGTGTGTTCTGTGTACAGTGTGAGTGACTTAGGAGCTAAAACTCCACTTACAGTCCAGGGCCACCTGTATGATCTTCGACTCAACTATTAATGCTCTATAAATGCCACATGAAGCAAGACAACATCTCTTTCTCCATTAAAGCTTTCATTCTCAGCGTCTTACATTACCTCCTGTTTTCGCCCCATTGAGAGCTTCCCCAGCATCCATCCACGCTCACGTCATTTACACCCATGTCTTTGTCTAGGACTGTCTCTCGTCTTTGTCTTTCCCGCTTTTTGCCGCACACATGCATCAGGAGTCCGCCCACGCACGCTCTTCCTGGTTTTCCTTGCAAGTTTTCCACCTCTGTGCCTCCAGCTGTTGCACAGCTCAGGAATATAGAAGTCTCAGCAGGCCATAAAGCCTATAAATATGGCCTGCCCACCCAAAGACTGTTAGGATTATTATTTTTCTTATAATCACTGCGGCGCTTGTGTAAACCCAGGGCATAATTATCTGGTTTTGGGGCTCAAGTGGGGACATTTTTTGGAAAAAATAAAAATAAAAGGGGCGCTGGTGGTGACAGCGATGAGCACAGAGAGGACGCAGAGAAAAGAGTGATAATTAATTAGTCGTAGATGGAAGATTTACAACTTACTTTGTTGTTTATAGAGCACACATACGTTATTGCGAGCTGCTGCCGTCCACAGCTGCAAGCCAGCTGCATGAATCAAGCACTCCTCATCTGCTTTATCCATCTATCATTACCCCCCACCCCCAACTCTTCTTCTACCCCCATTTCCTCCGGCGACTCATCTCCTTATAAGGTGTTCAAAGAAATGTTTGTGGTTTGTGCGCCTCTACCTAGCTCATACGCAGCTAATACATGCAGAAGAAGGGAAAGACGTTGCTGATACATGTTAGTGTGTGTTAGTGTGTGTGTGTGTGTGTGTGTGTGGGGGGGGGGGGGGGGGGGGGGGGGGGGTAAAGGTGGAGTGGGGGTTGCAGGAAACCACAGGTATGTGCAGCCAGGCGGGTGGGTGTCCTGAAAAAGGGGGCTAATGCAGGAGGGAAGCTACACTACTACGCTTCAAACACGCCCCGCCCAAAAAAGAAGGCGATTGTCTTCATTTTTATAAACAATAACAAAGTGAAAATCTCACAGTAATGAAACGACAGTGTCAACTAGTGGCCCGTCACGCACGTCTTTACTTGTGAGGTCTTTCTTGACGTTGACATTCCCCTTAATAAAAGTGACTGTTGTAATTATTAAATGAGATCAGCTCCAGAACCCTTCCCTTCTCTCTTCAATTGCCATTGTTCACTCACGACACAATCCAGTTTTAAGCCCTAAATATGAAAATATGAAAATTAAGTTTGGGAAAATTCTAATACTACAACATCCATCCATCCATCTATCCATCTTCTATGCCGCTTATCCTAATTAGGGGGTCGCGGGGGTATGCTGGAGCCTATCCCAGCTGACTTCGGCGAGAGGCGGGGTACACCCTGGACTGGTCGCCAGCCAAGCGCAGGGCACATATAGACAAACAACCATTCACACTCACATTCATACCTATATTAGGTTAATTCATACCAATTATTGAATTAACCTAGGTTAGGTTAATTCATACCAATTAACCTAACATGCATGTTTTTGGAATGTGGGAGGAAACCGGAGAAAACCCACGCACGCAATGGGAGAACATGCAAACTACACACAGAGACACCCAAGGGGAAATTCGAACCCAGATCTTCCCGATTTCCTGATCATGCTAACCACTTGGCCAATATTACAGTCATAATAAAGTCATAAAGTCATAATATTAAGAGAAAATGTAGGGAGAAAAAGTTCAAACATTTAATACTACACTTTGTCACCAATAACACAAAGCTGAGACGCGGGGCGTTTTTTTCTTTCTAAATATAAAAAAAGTCTCAGCATATCTACATGGGTTGGTTTAAAAATGTAAAAATGCCAGCGCACCCTTTGACTTTTCGGTATGCGGCCCTGGGTGGAAGAATTACGCTGTTTCGTGGTCGTATTAGTCCACAAATATGCATATTTAAGCTAATTTTACATGTTTTCACACATAAAAATGACTAAATGAACTCAAATACAAATATAAGGGAACATGTGTTCTAAGATGTTGTGATGATAAGTAGTGTTCTATACTGGTCACTAGGTGTCAGTAATGTTATTGTAATATTGGTGACACACAAGCACCAGACTCGATCACTGGAACAACAAGCTTTTGTTTGCATGATCTCTCAACAGGGGCAACTCAGGCTACTCTTGGGGCTGTAACATCACTTCCTGTCCGCCCCCTACTCGGCTCGAGTCTTATTTATGTTTTAAATCTCTTATTTTCTCTTATTGTGTCTACTGTATTGGGTAATAGGAGTGTAAAGGTGACTAGAGGGGTGCTATTTCATGTCTACAGGGCTCTAATAAGGTTAAATACTGTAATTAGAAGGTGAGAAACAGGTTTTCTATGCTCTAACTAGGAAAATATTTCATTTATAAATAAGGCATCCTACTTTGCGGGAACTCACTTATCACGGCCGTGTCTGGAACCAATTAATCACGCTAAACAAGAGATTACGGTACTGTATTATTGTTTGCAGATTTTCCAAGATACTGGATCATATTTTTCCCAGATTGGTTTTCTTGAATGTATGAGGAGTGTTTACTACAGAGTGTCAACACCCGCATGTGTACTGTACCTCATAAATGTGTATAAAGATACACATGTAGCAATCTATGCAGGCTGTAGGATGCTTTCTGTTTGCCATACGATGCAAAAATGATCTCTCATATGTGTGTGGTCCTTCAAAGAGCTGCTGGCTGCATTGCTCATTAATCACTCAGCATTTATTACTTCCATCACCAGATGTTGTTGGCTTATTGTCGTATTACTGGCAGACGTACAAATAAAGACCCACACATGTACTGAATTATTCTCTATATGCTGTATGAATACACACTTGAAATCAATCAGTGATGTTTTTGAAGTACTTAGATGTGTGTGTGTGTGTGTGTGTGTGTGTGTGTGTGTGTGTGAGATTTCCCACCAGGGCCGTAATTAAGATGCATTAACATCACTGAAGGGCAACAAATGACTCATTAAAAAAAAGGGTGGGGGGTTGTTAATGCAAATGCTGGTTGTCAACAAACAATACCTCTCTTAATAGAGCTACAAATGTGTGGAAATTGCATTAAATATAAAAAAAAAATAGTATTATATTGATTTTTCTACAAATATCTTTACACAGTATTAGTAAGTATACAGTGGATCCCTGCACATTCGCCAATTTTTGGTAGAGAAATTATTTGTTTTTTACTTTTTTCTCTGAAAATAGACTGTTTTTTTAAATGCAGAAAACACATCTCATTCACCCCAAAATATTATCTTGCTTCACCTAAAACACAAAGATAATAGGTCGAATTTCATGGATGACTAAGTGAAAAAAAAATCACATTTGAGAGGCTGAAATCTAAGGATATTTAAAATTTTTTAATCACGAAACAATTAATGAAATACCAAAAATTGCGATTAATTGGATAATTGATTAATTTATTTATCGATTAATTGTCGCGGCTCTATTTTTTATTACTAAATATAGTTTAGAAATGTACAGTACCGGTCAAAAGTTTGGAGACACGTTGTCATTCAATAGCATGGCAAAGTGTGTTAAAACTTTTGACCCTCAGGGGCTATCGACACGGAAACGTTTTCAGATCAAAATGGCAAAGTATTTGATCATTTCAGCCTGTCATCCACACGAGAACGCCATTCCGGGTGACCCAAAAGTGTATTTTTTGAAAACAACTTCCAGAGTGCGAAAATCTGAGAACGCTGACTTGTCGTCGCTGCATATACATGCAATAAGAAAACGACAACATCACCGACTCACCGCCGCCGTCACACGACCAGAAGTGAGCTATGACGACAAACCAACATAATAGCTGAATATTTCCACGTACATGACTCACGCTAGTCGACATTCTCCTCATATTTTGTCATCTTATCTTCTCGGAAGTCTTGAAAAGCAGAGGACGACAGACGTTTTCTTCTTCTATGATTTGGTGTGTCACGTGGTTCCGACCGCGTGTTTGTTCACAGCGCCACACGCGGGTGTGCTTGTATATTACATCGTTTTCACAATCCACCACAGTATGGGCGCAACTTTTTTTCAACCCCGCACAAAAAAAAAAAATCTCAGGAACGTTCCCGTGTGGACAGGACCTTACTGTACATGTTGACAAAAATATCTGTCTATGTAAAACCCTGCATACACTACAGAACTTAGGTTATTTAAGATTTCATTGTCATAAACACATTGCATAATAGCAGTTTGCATGTAACACGGTGATGTGAAAACAAAAAAAAAGAGTTTAGCTACTGAAAGAAAGGAAAAAAAACAAGGAAGAGTGAATCACTTGAGAAGAGGATAAAAAAAAAAAATTCTGGCGGCCGTAACGTTGTTTTGTAGCGGATGACTCACTGAGTCTGTGTGTGGTATTCATTGCCTCCTTTCTCCCGTACAAAGGCGGGATGGAGGGAATCGGAGGGGATGGAAAAGGGAGAAGAATGACAGCGAGGTGGAAGAAAAAGAGAGGGAGGGAGCGTCGAGCGTCTCTATGCTTGAGCAGACCTTTTGACCGACAAGAGAAGGACTGGAGCTCCATTGTTGGCGTCACCATTGCTCACTGTATTGTGCCACCTGATCACTGCGGGGTCAAACTCTCAAACAGCCCCCCAGTTCTTACGTACCTCCAAACAGTTAAAGGGATGCATATAGAGGTGAAATCACCTTGCATATTGTCTGTGCTATTCGCAAGCCAGCGGCATGCTTTGTTTTTGTTTTGCTTGAGCAGGAGTGGAAGGACATCCAGTGGGGAATTAACGTCCGGTCTGTGCAACACACAGCTGCAGATGTCTGCTGGAGAAAAGTGCGCCACAAAGAGAAAGACAGTGTCTCACCGCTGCGGCTAACGTTGTGCTGCAAACTGTTTCTTTACATTGAAGATACGTGAGAAATTTGAGTTGAAAAATGTGCGCTTTTTGGGTCACCGCTGGTCACTGAGGGGTAACGATGGGTCCCGCAGCCAAACCAGTTGAGAACCGCTGGTATAGAAAACGGATGGATGGAAACGGTTTGTGGTTTATGAAAAAGGAAATGAAATGGTTGGAAACCTTGTCAAATCTATAAATAATAAATATATGTAAATATAAAAATGTAAAAGTGAAAGTTAAGTTTATCTGAGTATGAATGTTACTAATGTTTATTCATAAATATGAAGAATACAATAAAAACAGTATTATTTTAACTACAATTAATATATTTTTAATTACTATAAATAAGAAAATAACAATTATGTAAACATTATTTTAACTACAAGAAAATAATAATAATTTTTTTAGTTTTCTCCAGTGCATCAGTGTAAAAATGTTATGACGCCAGAGGACACACTAATATTTAAAAAAATGCCAGCAAACATAACTTTTGCATGCTAATCGCTTCCACGATGTTACATGAAGTTGTCCTGGCATGACATAAAAAAAAAGTCCAGCTCTAACTGTCATCTGCTGTAGTGTGAGTAGACGTTTGGTATTCATTAGCAGCTCTCTGGCTGACAAAGAGAAGCTCGCTGGCCTTCATGCGCCTCTTCACTGGTGGTGAAGAAGAGGAAAGGATTGAGTGGCTGAAAGGCTTGAAGCTGAGGGCTGAAGTTCCTGCGTCTGCCAGGGGGCACCTGAAGAGGGCCAAAGATTCAAGTAAAAAAACAAAAAATCAACAGGCAACCTGAGGGTCTGCAGGGTCCACATTGTAGGACCCTTGGAGAGTTTGTCTTGTAATTGAGTCAATTGCTGAACCCCCCGCCCCACCGCCGCCCCTCGTTGAAGCCTGCCTCAGCAAATCTGGCTTTAAAAGCTGGCCAAATAATTAATGCTCTCTCTCTTTTACTCTGCATCTATCTCACCCCCACCCCTTCTTTTTTACGTGTTTTGCGTTGTTTCCGAGGATAATTGTGCTGTGAGTCAAAGGCAGCCATTGGGGAGGGGAGGTGAGGATTCTGCTGAAGCTTACAATCTTCTTTTCTTTTTACCCCCCCTCCTCCTTTTTTCATTCCTCCCTTTGTTTGCACCGTGGGATGAATGTTAATCACTCTGCACCCCTCCCACCCCTAATTTTTTCTCCTTATTCCCAGTTTCCGACTCATATCACACCCTTAGCATCTCACCTTACCACGCATGCTCCCTCTTAAGGGTGCAAGGACACATATAGCCCTTTGAGGGGAGTATTTAGCACAGGCCAAATGTTTCGAACTGCACAGGACAAAGGAGGGGCCATCATTTTGGAATGCCTCCTTCATTTAAGAAGACTTTGTTTGCACAAGAGCTCCACTGTGCTGCTCCTTCCCCCCCGAGGGACACTGTTGTCATTCACGTGTCACACATTGACTACCTAACATTAAGAAAACGACATTAGGCCTAAAACAGAGCCACCGCAAAGTGAGAGGATGACAAAACAATCCAAAGTGGAGGAGAGAAAGGCTTCCTGACAACAACGAGCTAAACTGCAGCGACACACTCGTGGTAGTTTGACTTTTTACAAGCCTGGCCTCGCTTCCTGTCGAACACATTTGTGCCGCTCGCTTACCAGGACGGCACAAGGTCAAAACAAGAGCGGAATGTAATTTCGTAAGAAATAGTACCAAAAAATATCATCGCTAGCTTGAATATTCTGTTTGAGATTTCACTAACATGTCAGACAAAGATAAAAATGTTGCTATATTATATAACTATATAAGGGATTAGGGCATATTTTTCAAACAACAAACAACAGCTGGTTCATGTGAGAGAGAAAAAATACATTTGTACAATAATCCCTCATTTATCACTGATAATTGCGTCCAGACCCAACCATGATAACTGAATTTCTGCAAAGTAGGATTCCTTATTTATAAATCAAATATTTACGTAGTTAGAGCATAGAAAACCTGTTTATGAATTTGTAAATACGTTTTTTTGCAATTATTAGAGCCCTGAAATAACACCCCTATAGTCTAGATAGTTACACTCTTCAATTTACTTATTGTAAACTTAAGAAAGTGTTTCAAACAGAGTGGGGAAGAAGGACAAAGTAAGAAGCCCAAAACTTACCACTTCCACACGAAATGGGAGGATAACTTTTTTTTCACTCTATCATGTTGGACATGCCATGGCTGACTCCCTGCAGTGTTAAGATAATGTAATCTGTGTCTCTTCATAGTAACATTACTGATGCCTGGTGACCATAATACTACACATAACTTGTCTTTCAATATTTTTGGACTAATAATAGGCCGTGGTCAACCACGAAACAGCAATCATTTATTAATTAATACATTTTTGAAAAACTGCAATTAGTGAGGGGGGATGACAGTATATTGAAAAACAGAGTGGGGAAGAAGGACAAAGTAAGAAGCCCAAAACTTACCACTTCCACACGAAATGGGAGGATAACTTTTTTTTACTCTATCATGTTGGACATGCCATGGCTGGCTCCCTGCAGTGTTAAGATAATGTAATCTGTGTCTCTTCATAGTAACATTACTGATGCCTAGTGACCATAATACTACACATAACTTGTCTTTCAATATTTTTGGACTAATAATAGGCCGTGGTCAACCACGAAACAGCGATCATTTATTAATTAATACATTTTTGAAAAACTGCAATTAGTGAGGGGGGATGACTGTATATTGAAAAACGGTGACAGAGTGATTCGATAATTCGAAGCACGAAGTGGAGATGGATTACTGTACTTGTTATGGTGCTTTTTGTGCAGATTTTTGTTGAAGTTTAGTGAAACCACACTCACACCGTTGGCTGGACAAATACAAATAAAGTGTCAGCTTTGTACTTGTTATAGTGTGTTACATTTTGTACAGATCTCACCTCATTTCTAGTGAAAACCTCTCATTTGTGGACAAAATATCCACTTTGCACTGCATTGCTGTTTGCGCAAATTTCTATGAAATCCAAGTGAAAGCAGCCTCACTTGAGAATACAATAAACACAAATAAAATGTCAGTTTTGTGCTAGTTATAGTGCGTTACAAATTTTAACTGGATTCTAATGAAAACACTCATTTTTGCAAATTCTAGCGGAAAGACAGAAAGACACCCTCCTGAACCCAGCAGACAAATGCCAGTTTTGTGTATGTGCATATGTGGATGTCTTTTTCCGATAAATCCAACAAAATTGTAGTAAGAACAGACTCTCTAAATTCACATCAGTTACAAAATGTGGCTAAACGCTGCAACAATTATTAGATGATCCAATTAATTGACAGTTATTTTGGTATTCGATTAAAACACTAACTGTTGTGTTTGCTTCATATCGATTTGTTCCGTCTGAGGCCTAACTGATTGCTTGATTCATGGAAACAACAAGCTTCAGATTAATAATAAAAAAAAAAAGTTATCTGCAGCCCTAAATGTGCCCTTCAAAATCCCAAACAAAATACACCATTCTTATGTTTACAAATTGCATTTCCCTCACGAGTTGCAGCACATTACCTTTATTTGTGCAAAATCCTACAACATGAAACTCTTTGAATTCACCTATTCTTCTCACTGAAAAAAGCCATTTAAAAATGTTTGCGTTCTACTAAATGCAGTGACCTTTTGAATAAAAGCCCACTAAATTCTCCTTCCATTTATATTAAACATATTCTTTATATATATTTATCCATCCGTTTCAACTTATATTATGATACATGTTAAAAAACAGACAATATATAAATAATACATAAATATAAATAATATAAGTAATACATAATATTATGAATAAATAAATATTTAAAAAAGTATGACATTACAAAATGAGTACTGTTCAATTCTACTGACAATCGTTCATGTCTTTATTTATTGGACAGTTCCAGCTTTCCAATTAATTTACTTTTAAGTCCATCAGGCAGTTACAGTTACAAAACCCTTGCTCTTCAAAATTCACAGGGAGATTTCCCAGCTTAAAATGTGATGTAAGAAATCCATCAAGAGCCTCCCTGCCCTTCTTGTGGAGTGTTTGTTAGGAAATCCTGAACAAACTCCCGGCTGTTTGTCCTCGCTTTGTCCATGACGCCTTTTTATAGACTTGTACTATTGACAATCTCGCCGACTCCCGATGTGTCCTCACACAAGCTGGATAACACTGAGCAAATAGGTGTATGTACACATCTACACAATGTCTCACACACACACGCAACTTAACGTCTGAACCGCCCTGCAGAGGGATGAAAGTCTATTAGAGAGTGACTACTGACACCGCATATTTAAGCTGGACAGTTATCTAGGGGAGGCGTAGCAGGTTAAATAAAAAAAAAGATGCAAAGCTAATGTAAGCTATGATGCATGCAAAATCATTCAACAGAAAACACCCCCAAAATCAGTTTTTCGGGGGTTATGAGAGACCAGTGAAAATGACACACTCACCGCCCTGGTCCTCCTTCTAGTTTGACGTTGACGTTGACGTTCTCAACATTTGCAATAAATGTGACTTGTAATTATTAGACTAGATTGAGCTCCAGAACCCTCCACTTCTCTCTTCAACTGCCATTGTTCACACAAAGACACAATCCAGGCTTAAGCCTTAATTATGCCTGACGCACTCATTTAAATGATTAAATTGAAGTGAATTGAATCAATCGTCGAAGCTTCCAGTTTCCTACCCAAACAACATTTTGTGTGTCATTGCACAACGGTGCATTCAACGACCGCAGAATAAAGTACGTAATCTCTACACTTCATGAAAAGACATTACCAGTGAAGTATAAAGACATAAACATCACGTGTATCACATATTACATATTTATAAATGACTACCAACCGATGTAGGGCCCTATGAAATCTGTTTTATTTTTTCCAAATTCCGTTTTTTACCTTTTACTCTTCTTTTACCAGCTTAGACATGACAGTAAATAAAAGGCCCCTTAATTCAATGCAAAAATCCTTACATTTACTGATGCAATACATCATTGGCCAATTTTGCCCAGTATTTCAGAAATGGATGGCTACCTTTTCTCATGGGAAGACAGCCTCCGCACACACAAAATCCTCAAGAAACTGTAATGCCCGTGCTTGGAAGACGTAGTCACCAATAGAGCCTGGGGGTTGCCTAATGGGGGTTGAAAGAAAGCCGATATCAGATATATCGTCCGATAACCGATATATTGGCTACTATCTGCAGCCACTGAGTATTTGCAAACAGCTGCTGAATAACAAACGCTGAAGCAAACATTAAAAACTGAAAAAAGTTGACTACAAACAAAATAGGAAATAATCAAAGCATGCATCATGTTACTAGACTTAATACAAGGGACTAAACTACATTTTATGTAACAATGTAGCTGCTTTCAAAACATGCAATACATCAAATTACACCTAAATACATTACTTGGAACATTTTCAAAATTATTTGCATGAAGACATTCATTTTGAATGTATGAGCCCCTGGAAATCCTGCACGGCAGTGTGAAGTGATGTGGGCCACTGTGTATATCTGCATATATCACTTTAAAACACTGTATAATAGTCTTAGATAATGGCGGTGAATTAACAGTTGCATCTATGTTTATCTGACAGAGATGCAACTTATATGACGTTAAAGCGCTTTAATACGCTCTCTAAAACTTGCATGAAGAAAGCTAGAATGTTCTCCTTGACGGGCCCTGACAGTGTGGCACTCAAGTGTAGTGTTATATTATTTTACAAAGTCACAGCTTACCTACCATGGTGTTAAAAAAAAAATGCAGTTTCTTTTCGAGTTTTGTCTTCTTTTAAGTGGACGGAGTGAGAGAGAGGAGCAGAGAGAGAGAGGGTTGCGTTATTAATATACGATATTTTCTATAACGCCCTTATTTGTTTACACAATTAGACAGTATGTGGGAATAGTGCTCTTATTTTAAAGGCCGGAAGTGTGTTGCATGTGTTGAGAATGTCTGTTGACGGGTAAGACGAGCTGGGAGCAAGAAGAAAAGTTCCCCTTATTTCACTCAAAACCTGCACAACGGAGGGCTTTGTAAAACACTCGTTTATTCATTATTTCATTAACAAGCGGCAAAACACAACTCAGTGTAAACACACTCATACACCCTGAGACACACGGCCGTACGAGCATGCGCTGCTAAACTAAGCTACCTCTGCTAGCTTGCATTCACGCTCCGTAAGAGAGTTTTTTTTGGCCAACTTTTACCAATGTTTCAGGTTGTTGTTTCGACACTTTAGTTTGGGGGGACTGGGCTAGTGTTAACATCATTAATACATTCCAGAATGTCTGACTCTAACCGAAATGGATGCTAACGGAATGATTTATAATGAATGTTTATAATGTAAATCCAATTAATCCATTCCAGAAAGCCCAAAATGTTAACACAAAACACGTTTTTACAGTTTTACAAGTATAGTTTTACATGCAGAAAACATATAATGATGAATGACATGGATAAATAAACATTTAATGTTACGTTTACCTTCATTGAAGACGTGATACATGTGGTGACTGTGAGCGAGATCAACACTCACCACTTTCCTGTTCTGAAATGAGTTGTTTCCTGAATTCAGTAGTGTTTCGCACCTCAAGACGGTAACTCAAAACAGAGCCAAGCAAAGTTGCAGCCACCGTGCCAACATTTTGATAAAGGAGATAAGAAACACATATTGAATTTAAGAAATAACGCATGACATATCAGGGAGATGGTGTCCGTGGGGTGTCTCGCTGCCACATTGTGTCTTTGGAAACAGTAGTCCTCAATGAAGGTAAAAACAACCTTGTTCACCTACTAACCTGGTAACATGTTTGTTTAACCCTTTCATTCATCATTTATATGCATTTAGAATTGTTTTATGGATGTAAAACTATAACTCTAATACTATGAAAATGTGTGTTGGGTTAACATTTTTGAGTGAACAGCCGATGACGCAACTTCCGGTTGCCATTTTGTTTTGCTAGCTAATGGGAAGCAACACTAATAAACATGTAAAGCTGTGCCAAAATGTACTAAAAGTTTGTTGATTTTCACCTGCTTATGCTAAAACTACATTATTGCTTTCCTTGAAATCTTTGGGAGTGATAAAAACATTAGCCTACAGGCCCCAGAAAACCAGTCATTTTTTGTGGGAATGCAGAATAACTTCAATTAAACTTGTTCGGTTAACAATGGAAGAATTCAGATGAGTGGACCCTGGTCTGGTTCGCACTTTACCAATGGCAAAGTCAGTTACAGCATGTAACTTGTCAATAAATAACATGAACTGAATTAACTAACTAAGTGACTAAATGAAGTGACTAAAATCGCATAACACAAATGTGACTTTTCGCAGGAGACTAATCAATGAACATCCGCACGTTTGCTTCCATCCAACATAAGCAAACCACACTGTACCACAGTGACAACATTTCCAGACCCTTTGCAATGGAAAGGCTGAAAAATACGTAATGTATCAAACTCAGGACTCTCCGGAATCCTTTAAAAAGGGAGTCGTCCAAGTGAGATAAAGGCAAACAAGAAAGTGAAGGAGATGCAAAAGTAAGACGTGAGAAAGAGGAGGACAACAAAAAAAGAAGAGCGAGCGGAGCACAGCTTGCGTGTCAATGGAGGAGATCATGGATGCCGGTAGGGGGCTCAGCCTTTGGCACAATAGACCCCCAACTGAGCCAAAACCCTTAATACCCATACTCTTATTTCACACATCTTTTCAAAGCTCCCCAACAACACCAATCCACTGTCACCCCCCCCTTCCTTGATACTGTGTGATTGCAGGCCCGGGTGACAATAGCGGGAAAGCCTGCGTGTCACAACAAGGGGCAGTCCGGGGACTCACACAGGGGCCATCGGGACACCTTGTCTTTGTGGATTGGCAGACAATGGTGACAACTCAGGACGGGGCAGTAAAAGCTTCCTCTGTGCTGGCGGGGAGCTGTTAAGAATGACAGCGGCATCAAGTGTCGCTGATAAATGGCTCATTATCATGTGATCTGAGGTGAAGTGTGGGGCCGATAATGAGCCTCCGTATCGGAATCCCAGCTAGAGACTGACGAGACGCCAACAAATGACGGACAGAGAGGACGTTTCGTCAGTTTTCAGGCTACAAATGGGAATTCTCTTAGAATATTTCATTGTAGGCGGAGAGAAGCTGCTTGACTGATGACAATGCACCCCGTAGAGGTCATATTCGACTGCAGCTGCTAGTTTCTCTTTGGCCCAAAATAATTTCAGGTGGTCCCTGTGTTATGATGCTTGGTGGTTACGAACGCGCATCCGTAAATTTGTGAAAAACTTAATTTTGGTCGGCTCGCTCAAGAACAGTGTACTTTGGCGAAAGAATGCGTGGCACAGTGAGGAAGATTAACCTGTGCGCCGCATAAAAGGAAAGCCATCACCATGGAAGTGAAAATGATCATCGTTAAAAGCGACTGGCTGCTCTTTCGGTCCCAACCGCTCAACTGTTGCAACCATCAAAAATTATTGAATGCCAACGAATGCTAAAGGAGGCATGGATTCCAACACTCAGCACAATGGCAAAGTCTGAGAAACTGAAAATCTACGAAGAACAATTGCAGACTCACACCACTTGGGAAGTGACTCTCCATGATGAGTGCAAACGTCTGACCATTACTGTATCCCCAGATACCATAGAAATGGTCCCTTTTCCACCAAATACTATTGTTCTTGAAACAAAAAGGTTCCTGTGACCCTGTGGTCTGCGTTTCCACCACACGCCAACGCATCAGCATTGCTTTTGGATAACTAAACCAATGGCAAATGGCAAATATTTGATGTGTTTTACCTTCATTCCACTTCTTTACTGCTTCCTTCATTTTGCTCTTGCAGTATACTGAGTTGGTCATACGGCTTGTTGGTACAGTAATACAACAGTCAGACCACTGAGACTGTTCTTCATCTTCTTATAATCTTGCTGAAGTTTCTTCAGTTTTTCACCAATTTGTGTCCTTCGTTTAGATCTACAGGTTTGTCTTCCACAAACTCAAAGTCCCGCTAAATATATTCCTCTGTAAATACGTTCAAAAGAGCCAGTCCACTTCTCATAGCTGTGCATGTCAAAAATAAGCTTATAAAAATGAATAACTAGGTCTGCAGCCGCACACTGGTTTAAACATTTAAACGAGTACAAACACTGCATCAGCCTTCTCCGGCACACAGACGCCTCAATAGTTCCAGGAACAGTTGAAAAAGATCTGGAATTTTCTCGGACCCGGGTAGTTTTTGCATGAAAACGCAGAGGGGTAATTAAAAATCCATCCATCCATTTTCTTCTGTTTAACCAGGTCTGAGTCACAGAAGCAGCAGTCTCTGTTTGGGAGCCCAGACTTCCCGGTCACTGGCCACCTCTTCCAGCTCCACTGGGGGGACACCTCGGTGTTCCCAGGCCAGCAGTGAGTCAAAATCCCTCCAGTGTGTTTTAGGTCTGCCCCGGGTCTCCTCCCAGCTGGGAATGCCTGGAACACCTCAAAAGGGAGGCGTCCAGGAAGCATCCAAACGAGATGCCTGAGCCACCTTAAACTGGCTCCTCTTGACATGAAGGAGCAGTGGCTCCCGAATGACCAAGCTCCTCACGCTATTTATTAAGCCTAGGTCACAACTGGACGTATGATTTTTTTGGCCGTGTGATTTTGTCGCCCTCTGTGCGTTTCTTGCATTTTTTTGCACGTAGACCGACCATAGAAGCCCGTACGACTGGTTGTGACGTAGGATTTTGGGTGAGACCAGCAACCCTGCAGAGGAAACACATTTTGGCCGCTTGTATCCGTGATACATGGGGAGGGGCGCCCAGGCAAGCGCCTGGTGGTTGGGCCTTCACCCGTGGGACCCGGGTGGGTTCAGCCCAAAACAGCCACACGGGATCCAAAGCGTGCCGGGTGGTGGTCGAGGGCAAGGGCCTGGGCGACCTGGTCGTCAGCGGCCAAATCTGGTAATTCAGTGTACCAGGATAAATTGGAAAGTTCCTGGGAAGTTTTCTGCTGTGAAACCGGGGCTAATGTGTCCTATGAGGCCCTGCCAGGACATCATTGCGTTCTTGTCCGTAATCCTGCCTTAAAAAACTCCCAAAACTCAAAATCGTGCCTGTCAACATTTGCATTTAAAAAAAAAAAAAGTGAAATATTTCGTAAAATAAGGGGAAATGTGGGAAGATAAGGGGAAAATGTTGGTCTTTCCACCAGAATATCCACCATCAAGAAAAAATTTCCGAACAAGGTTGGGGATTTTACCCGCTACAGGATGGCTTCCCAAGTGTCACCAAACAGACTGGAAGTGAAAGTGGCAGTGAAAGTTAAAATAAGTGAAAACCTACTAACCAACAATTAAAAGGGAAAGGGGCAAAATCCGGGAGTGTCTTTTGAAAAACGGGAGGGCTAACAGGTATTTTGAAAATCAGTAAGTGATTACGCTGAAGAATAGCAGCTACAGTCGTAACCTCATTAATGAGTCGGTCTAAAATGAAGACTTTAAATTGGATTTATTAAAGATGTGGGTGTGATGTGGATGGCGTAATGAGCGAGCAAACAGCTTTTTCTCCCAGAAAGAAAACACCTTTAGACAAATAATCTTGGGAGCCTGGAGGAAAAATATACCTCAACATCCTGGGCAGTTCCAAGGGATTTCTGGCTGAGACCCAAGCAATGAAGGCAGCGGCGAAGAAGGCCGGGCTTTGAGGCGCAAAGCGGCAGGGCAACGATTTACGTTGGCGAAATGCAGCTTAGCAAAATAAAAACGTTGGAATCAAAGCAGGTACACTTTAGAATCTGCTATCTCTTTCAACTTAGCTTAGCTCCACTGGTGTCTGGGCTCCGGCAGAACCCCCCTCTTGTCCTCCTCCTTTTACAAGGCCCTTCAGCAAGCGGCTGGTTGCTAGACAATGTGCTTGGTTATGCGGGTTATGTAAAGACCCTCCTGCACACAAAAGCCACTGTGGGCGCCTGTTATGTGGTCGCTCTTCAGAGGCCCGGGTCAGTTAGCAGAAGAGCTCTGGCGCTAGCACTCCAACTTTAAAAAACGCTTCCTCTTCACTGTGTGTTTGCTGAGAGGAGAGACAGTTCAGTGAATTATCTTCTAGCTGTTAATTTCACTTCCCCCCTCTCCTCTTCCTGCTCCCAAACGCCACTTGAAGGAGGTTAAAACAACCCGCTTGTTGACCTGTGGAGGTATGTTGGATTTGGGAGGCTTGCGCTTGTTTGCTTATGCTTTCCATAAGCACATCTGGTTCAAAAACACATGATGGTCTTGAATTATTCTGCTTTTTAGCGGTTTGTTCTTGCGTCCAGTAAATACTAATTGAATTACTGATAACACCATTGGCCATATTTGCATTGTGCCCCTCACCACTAATTATTTACACAGATTAGATGCTTACATGCAGATATTTCCAAGTTAACAGATATGTTCTTTATAGTATGACAAAAACATTAATAAATATTACAGATGGTTTTGTGTGTATGTGTGTGTGTGTGCGTGTGTGTTGGTAACAAGCGAGTAGAGAGAGCTGCAGGCAATGACATAGCGGTAAGCCACACACACACCACCACAGATCAACCGACCGCCCCGATGGCTGGCCAGCAGGGCACTGACGTCAGACCACTTGTGCAAACTTTAAGACGAGTTTGGACTGTTTCATGTGATGTGAGTAGGAATAAAAGTGCAGAACAACTTCAGGATGTCGGCATCACTGTCTATATTTTTTATTTTCCACCACAGCGAGAGTAAATACTTTAGTGCAATGCTTTCAAAAATTGAGTGATTTAAGACGCAGGAAGGAATCACAGCAATGGGAATGATAAAAGCTCCATGACATGTTTTGTAAATACCTGCTCAAAATACAGTTTTATAATTTACGTAGTTGTTGTTAACTATACTAGTAGTAGTTGCCCTGTGTAAGTGTCATCTACGTGGTATGGTGTGACGGTAATAGTGTTTCTTTTATGACACCGTGAGTCAGACTATTATGCTGAGTAATGATCTCCGTTGACAAGCTCATTGTGAGTTCTGTTTTGAAGTGCCTCTGACCAACTCGGAAACTCAAGAGTGCCACGGTACTACACTAATTACAGCTTCACTCTATCACAGATTTTTCAAAAATATATTTATTAATTAGTCATGCTGTTTCATGGTTGAATATGGCCTACTATTAGCCCAAAATGTGCATCCAGCCAACCATTTTCTATGCTTGTCCTCACTAGGGGTCGTGGGGGTATGTTGGAGCCTATCCCAGCTGACTTTGGGCGAGAGATGGGGTACACCCTGGACTGGTTGTCAGCCAATCGCAGGGCACATCCAAAAATGTGCATGCTAGGTTAATTGGAGACTCTAAATTGTCCATATGTCCATTGTTTGTCTATATGTGCCCTGCACTGTAAAATCCAATAGCACTCTCAACTCAGATAAATAAGTACAACAAACTCATTTTTTAAAAAAAGTTCATCTCACTTGAGTGTACCAAGTAAAATGTCTATTGCGGTCAACTATAACTATTAAGTTCCGTTTGCTTGTTTTTTTCAGGGCAATCTGTTTGCATGCTTTTTAAGTGAGGTTACCTAATGGATTTTACAGCGTGCAACTGGTTGACTACCAGTCCAGGGTGTACGCCTGAAGACAGCCGGGATAGGCTCCAGCATACTCGCGACCGTAGTGAGGACAAGCGGTATAAAAAATGGATGGATGTCTTATTTTCTCTTATTATATCTACTATATTAGGTAATATAGGGGTGTTATTTATTGTCTAGAGCGCTCTAATAATGTTACACACTGTATTTAGAAGGTCATAAACAGGTTTTCTGTGCTCTAACTACAAAAATATTCCACTTATAAATAAGGAATCCTAGTTCACGGAAATTCACTTATCACAGTCGAGTCTGGAACAAGTTATTACTGTATAGTTTATATTCATGTTTCATGTTATGTTTCAAAGCTCAGGTTTATGACAGTGTCTGGTGGTGTTTGTTGACAAGTTAGTCACTTAGTTAACACGTGACTTCGAAGGGAATACTTGATGCGGCCCAGCCTCACCCAGACTCTACCTCCAGCGGCCTCCAGATAAGTTGACTTTGAGACCCCTGTGTTCTAAATTTCAAGTTTAGGCAACTTGAGATAACCCTGGAACGCAGCGAACGCCAATAAATTAAATTTTTTATCACGTCTCAGAAAATCCCCCTCCAGAAAGTCACTCTTTGCACGTCTCTTCTATGCACACGCTCTTAACAGTGCGTCTCCCGCCCCCGCAAAAAGTGTGCCCAACAAGCTGCGGCATGCGCAAGACGGCGTTAGTGGTGGTTGGAAACAGAGCGCCCTGTTGCCCCCGAGGCTCGGCTTGATCCCACAGGAAGCACCAGCGTGAGCTAGGACACACAAGACGAGCAATGGGGGGGGGAGGGGCTGTAAGGACGGCGGTCTCTCTCGACTGGTACTGCATTCAAACATGTAGGATTAGAAGTACTCACATTAGAAGTACAACACTGACTGCCTAAACCCACAATATTTTCTTGACTGTTGTTCTGCTCCTGAACCACTGCACACAAAAGAGTGGAAATGTGTCAAAACATGCACCCCCGCTGCGTTGCCTGTGATATTATTTTTCTGACAAATTCACTATTATTAACTCCACGAGTCAGATTGACTTAAAATTTCTCACACAGCTCAATTCGCTCGACATAACTACCGTTTGTGACTTCAGGGACCGACAAGCACATGTGTGTAAGATTGGTTGAAAAACACGGCCGCCATCAATCAAAACATATTATGGACTAAACTGTCCATAAGACACATTGCGGTTAATTGGTTCCAGACTGTGATAAGTGAATTTCCTTATTTATAGTTGTAGTTACAGTATAGAAAACCTGTTTACGACTGATTTTTAACATTATTAGAGCCCTCTAGACATGAAATAACACCCCTATAGTGACCTTTACATTCGTACTGCCCAACATAGTAGACATAATAAGACAAAATACACCATTTAAGACATAAATAGGACTTGCTGGTTCTGGTGCGGACAGGAAGTGACGTCGTTGATTCCTCAAAAACCGAATCATACAACAACTGGCGTGTTCAGTTTGCAAAAATGACTTTTATCGAGAAAAACATGCACTGACATCAAGCTTTTGCAAGAACGTGTCAGTAGTTTAGGCTAGTTTTGTTTGAGAAAGTCCTAAGAAATTGTTCCAAACTCGACCACATCAAAGACACTCCAACATAAGCGTAAAATTGTAAAAAGTCTGCATCTCACCACATTTGTGTGCCTCTTTGAATGAGTTCATATGGTTCCTTCAGCCTTGGAAGAGATTGTTGCACATTTCCATTTCCTTCCCGAAGAAAAGGAGCTTTGCACTCAAAGATACACAACTTGTATGCGGGACTGTCAGCAGTCGGCAGGGCCTTTAATGGACTACAGGTGCCGCCTAATAAGGGCCAATAAATGTGCCACGGCAGAGCAACTGCCTGTCGCTGAGCTGAATGGGTATAACGGGAACTGCTGGGGGGGGGGAATAATCAGCAGTCGGGAAAGTGTAATAAAGTACGGAACCTGCTGCAGTGTCATCAGGTTGGAGGACAATGGAGTCCTAAAGACGCTTGATTAGTCACTAAAAGTACACTCTTTTGCGTCCGCCTGAATACTGTCAATTCATACTGCACTGTATTCATCTGTTTCTTTATTTACAGTCTACCATTCCTTCATAATACAACACTATTATGACTTGTGGGCTTTTTTCAAGTCATTTTGTTACTTTCTATTATGTCAGGTGGCTGTTATCATTAATACCTGGCAGGAGATGCAATCGCATTGATTCTTCGAGCAAACACACAATCGCTTTGACTGTGGAATATGTTGAGTAGTGATAGTAAATGATACCAAAGTGACTGTTCCAGAACCCTCCCCTTCACTCTTCAATTGCCGTTGTGCACTCGATTTTCGTAAAATCTGCATATGACGATAAATGCCTTTCCAAGCCAAAAAAGGATCGCGGTGCGGCGGCGACGTGGCAATTTGTATCATGACAACACAGACGTGGCATGAATGTGCATGTGTGCTGTGTCACGTAGGGTTGACAACACCCGTACTGAGCCGACAAGGAAGGCACTTTTTTATTGATGTTCGACTTCCCTTGCATCTTTCTTTTCACGCTTCGCCTAGCTGTTAGCTGACGGCCGCAGCTAACTAGCTCGCTAACTCGTACCGTGCTAACTCGGACTCCAAATGTGACTTTTTTGCCACAGTGACATTTTGTTTTTAAAGCAAACAAGCAATGCAGTTAGTTTGGTGCTCGTTTTTAATCCCACGGGGAAGTGGATATTACGTCCATCGGGTACGTGCTAACTTTTTCAAGTTTCTATTCTTGTCTTGATACTACAGTATATGTCTGGTCCTCAAACACTACTTGTATGTTGTTGTTTAATGAACATTAGCTATTTGCCAGGGGCCCTTGGAATTGTCTAATGGCAGTCCTGGCCAATAGCAGTCATCATAAATAAATTGATCGGTATCAGTATCGGCCAATATCAGCAGGATAGAACCACAATGTAGTGAGGGAGCGATATTCCAACCGTGATATAGCGAGGGATGACTACATAACTTTTTCCCCAACATAATTTACCAAAAGTTATAATTTTATTTTGTCTCTCATAATATTCCAACTTTAAAAAAACATAACATATATTTTATTTAATATTTCAACTCTATGACATTAATATTTTTTTCATAATATTACAAGTTGATTCTCAATAAATTGCAACTTATTTTGTTAGAATGCAACTTTTTTTTCTTCTAATATTGTGACTTATTCTTCTAAAATTACAACAATATTGTTTTCCATTGTTTTTTTCCCCAACTATTTCAACTTTATTCTTGTAAATTTTCTTCTGGTAATTATGACTTTATTCCCATAATAGTTTTACTTTATTGTCCTGATATTATAACTTTACTAACTTTTTCTTATCAGATTACAACTTCTTTCTCTTAATATGTTGTTGACTTTATTCATGCTAAATTAGTGCTGTTATTTATTTATTTTTTTTTAGGTTTCTTAAATTACTTTTTTAGAATGTGCCGTAGGCCAATAAAAAAACAGCTGCCGGGCACAAATGGCCCCCAGGCCGCACTTTGGCCACCCCTGGTAGAGCGAGATGATCATCCAGTTACAGTCATTATCATGCATCTGGCAAGGCTGCATGGATTACACGACACCTGTACTTTGCGTGCACGAGTGCTAGTGCATGAGGGAGTGATTCATTTATCAATCCGTCTTATCAGTACACTCAAGTTGGCTGTGTCGTCTCCCATCGTGCCTTTTGTCTCAATATTGTGAGGTCACAGTGTGAAAAGAAAAGTGAGCGCGGATCCCCGTGGATTTTGTGTGTGTATTCAGCTGAGTGCGTGTGTGTGCAGCATAAATGCCCACCATGATACCACCATGCTCTCACTCTCACAGTGGCTTCCTTTCACTGTACCCTGCACCTTCTCTGACAACCCCCCCACCTCAAAACCACCAGCAGGCGCTCAAACTTGTGCTGGCAGGTGCACGGGAGCTCCTGTGCTGGAGGCCAACCTCACTTTGGAAGAAAGACAGAGAGAGGAGGAGGAGGAGGAGCTGAAACAACAACAGCTGTGACAGACGCATTGTCATTACAACATTTGTTTCACGGCGAGTGCAGCAGCGGGTCACTTCACCGCATGGGAACCTCTGGACCACTTTTCACCATCAGCACGTTAAGGAAGGACGAAATCCTGCTAAGTTTTTATCTTTTTTACTTCCATAGAAGAACTAATCACTGTTGGTTGATTAGAAGAACGACACATAGACTACGTGAAACACTTTCATTATACTCGTGATTTTGAATACACAAAACTACCAAACCGACTTCCAAAAAACCTTGCAGAGGGGTGGGGCATCAGCCAAGGAGGAAACCGTTACATTGTGGTACGGACATGAATGTACCTTTTTGTTTTTACTATCTCAGTGAGGAGGATTACGAAAAAAACACATAAACAATTTACTTTACGGAGGGCTGCATCGTGAACTGAGGAAGAGCCTGATCAATTTTCGAGGGTGTCGATGCAGAATTCTTGATAGACAACAACAAAGAAAGCACTAGAAAGTGCAGTCCCAAAGCCTCAATCCGTGGCGTGTGACTTGGAGCGTACTAAAAAACTACCAAAGCAATTTCTACAAAACTTTGCAGAGGGGTGGGACATGAGCTGAGAATGAACAAATGGCATTTTGGTGCAAATCTGAGAGACTATGTTGTTGTTGATGCTTTTGTGGTGGTCAGTCTTCAACATGTCCGTCGTTTCTTAAAGAGTCGTGCATTAGTCTTCATCACAAAATTGTAGCATATGCTTGACGTGGGTATCTGTTTATTTAAATCTGAATACACGCTAGGATTTCACGTTCTGCTTTCCCTCGCCGCAAAGCTCACATTCCACAACCACAGTAGCTCTCCTCAGCGGTGTGATACTGGCCGCGGCGGCCATCGCACCTGTGTCCGTCCGGTCGTAACACGCAGGCCAGTGATTTGTGCAGATCTTCTCCCGCAGCAGTATGACCTGCGGGGAGCTGTGTGTGTGGGCAAAAACAGCGGCCAAGAAACAACGCTATTACAAGCAGCTGAAAACGGGCAGCTGCTGTCGCCACGTCAATGCCTCGCTCCACGCTGAACGCAGCATCTCCTCAAAGGGAAGGCTCACTTTTGGGGAGGTTTTATGTTGGAGCACATACACGCTATAATCAAATTAAGAGCCCTTCAGACAGGAAATGAAAGCCCCTCCTAGTGTAATTAATAGGTACAATTATGCAATCGGGGAGTGGTCTGCAGCGCTCTACAAACAGGACCAGATGGCGGGTTTGCTGTGATGACTTACAGTGGGGTCAGCACCAGTGTCGAGACCCAGCGCGCCCCTCCAGCCTTTTTATTCTTTGGCTTGTAAATAAAGACTTAATGGTTTACAAGCCGTCCAATAATCGTAATACCTTCACAGCGAATTAGCCGCCAGACGCACAAAAAGCCAGTCCGCTGGGACGAAGAAACACATGTGTGGGCAGCGGAGCTTTGAGGCTTCAAATGCTCGGAAATGACTGGAATGTTGGAGCCGGTCACACTGAAATGGAAATTTCTCCACCAAGTTTATACTTTCAGTGCCTTCCAGCCTCTTATTGTTGTCCTTCCACGAAACATTATTGTGGTTTATACCAGTTTATACCGCCAACTGGCGGGTCACGGACAATATAAAAATATGTAATGTCATTTCAAATATTGCAAAATAGCACATTTTTTGAAATGTGTGTTTTTCAAACTAAAATATACTTCAGACTATCAGAAAATTACATTAAATATTTGAATGTAATTTTAAAGTATATGTTTTAAATATTAATATATTAAAAGTAAGTAAAAAAAGTAAAAAAAAAAAAAAGTCAAATAAAAAAAAGTAAAAAAAAAATTTAAAAAAATATTAATATATTATATTATTGTTATTATAACATATAATAAAAATTTGTTCAAATAATATATTTATTACATGCTTTATATCAGTGGTCCACAACCTTTTTGGACCCACAGCCTGGCTCGTGTTCCCACAAATCTCTGTGGACCGAGGGGGGTTGTGGTGGTGGTGGGGGGGTCGTATTGCGATGTTATTTATCTCATTTAGTATGTACTGTGTAAAACAGGACAGGAACAACATCAAATTAAAAGCACAACGTGAATACAGACCATCCACCACTATAAGCGTGGAGTTTGTGTTTCAGAGAGAAGACTATAGCGCCGTGGCTTGATGTGTGTGCTAACAGGCAGTGTGCTAGCATGAATTAACTTGAAGCATTAGCGCTCAATAACGTCATCAAACTTTATCTTTATGCATTCCCACAGAGTATCAGCAGTTGGGAGCAAATATGAAGTGAAAAAACCCTGATAAAAATACGGTATAGTTGACAATCTGTGCAGAGTGGGAGAAGGCTAGCGCACGCACAAAGGTGCGTTCAAGGACTGTCAAACAAAGTGGTACACTCGAAACAAACAACATAAACATGCAAAAACTTCAAACTATATTATTTTTTAAATAAAATAATGGCCCATATTTCCAAAATTGAGAACAATTGGGATTTATCTTGAAAGGGCCGCGGAGAGATGCTTGATGAATATCGTATTTTTTTTTTTATTGTTATTAGCATAGAGAAGAAGTGATGTCAAGTGATGTAAAAAAAAATCTGAAAATAGGAGAGTTAAGAAAAATAAGAAAACAGAATAGGAATAAATAAATAAATAAATACATAACAGATCACTTCAATTTCAGTCATGCATCATAAATAATAATAATAATACATAAAAATAATACATAATAAGGTAATAAGTCCAGTCCTGTGTGTGTTATTATCGCTCCCCCGCTGTTGTGTTGAAAAGTCGCATTGTGTGGGGGAGGAATGATCTGCTCATTCCATCAGTGGAGCAGGACAGTGATAGTAATCTGCCACTGAAACTGCTCTTCTGTTGGGAGATGATGCTGTTCATTGGATGATGCTGGTTGTCCATGATGGAAAGGAGCCTCCTTAGTGTCCTTTGCTGTGCCACAGATGTCAGGCTGTCCAGTTAAGTGCCAAGGACAGTGCCTGCCTTCCTCCCCAGTTTGTCCAGGCGTGTTGTGTTCTTCTTCTTGATGCTGCTCCCCCAGCACACTACTGTTTAGAGGAGGGCACTAGCTACCACAGTCTAGTAGAAGGTCTGTGGCAGTTTCTTGCACGCCAGCCTTTTCTGTACTCATCCTCCTGTCCATTCCTGATACATCCCACGATGTCCGTGTCGCCCGCATACTTCTGTACATGGCAAAGCTCCGAGTTGTACTGAACACAGTTCCCTGCAGGGCTCCCATGCTGCTGGTCACATTGTCAGACCCGCAGTTCCCCAGTCGCACGTACTGAGGTCTGCCAGTCAGGTAGTCTGTGATCCAAGCCACCAGGTGTGAACCTACTCCCATCTGTGTCTGTTCGTCCCTGAGGAGCTGAGGCTGGATGGTGTTAAAGGCGCTGGAGAAGTCCAACAATGTAATCCTCACAGCACCACTGCCTCTGTCCAGTTGATGGCGTCCTCAACTCCCACTTTATCCCGGTATGCAAACTGCAGAAGGTCAAGTGCGTGGTGGGTCTGTGGCCTCAGGTGATAGAGCAGCAGCCGTTCCATGGTCTTCTGCTGTGTGTGGGATGGGCTGGTCAAAACCTGTCTTGGTGCTGCAGCCCCTGATGGTCTTCATTCCCTGCCACACCTCCTTCCATGTCGTTCTGCATCCTCTGTTCCATTTTCCTTCTGTACTGTAACACTGCTGCCCTTAGCTGGACTCTTCCTCCTGTACCCGCTTAAGTGTGGCACCGTTTTTGAAGCTCTTCTTCTTCAGGTTCAGAAGGTCTTTGATGTCACTTGTTATCCAGGTCTTGTTGTTAGCAAAGCAGTGTACCGTGCTCACTGGTACAACAACATCCATGCAGAAGCTGATGTAGTCCATGGTGCAGGCGACCATTTCTTCTTATTGTCACTGTGGGTCCCAGTCTGTGGTCTCAAAGCAGTCTATTAAAGCCTGTTCAACCTCAGGGGACCACTTCTTGAATGAGTGAGTGGTTCTTCCTCACTTTAGGTGTATAAAGAGGTTTGAGCAGGACCAGGTTGTGGTTCAACAAAAACGTAAACTTACATAAACCGAGGCAATTTTTACCATACAAAATAAGGTAAATCCAATTCATCTGTACGTAGGGTGCTTGGTTTGGGCACTCAAGTTCACGGACCAGTACAGTAGAGGGCAAACGGACAACTTTATTACATGCGATACTGTACAGAAACAGAGACAGCGTACAAAAACAGAGGCAAATTTTTTTTATAGAAAAACTAATCATCAAAAACTGGGGCATACAAAAATCGAGGCTTCACTGTAATTATATTACCCGAGGACAGTAATAGGGTTAGTAACGCCGTTAATCCCAACACTGGGTGTAACACAGGCGGGATGGCATCTGTGTGAAAGGAAATAGCGGGAAGATGGAACAACGGTGTTGAATTTAACACTCAACTTCTCCTTCCCTGGTGTGTCGAAAGAAATTGTCGCTGTCCGACAACTACTTTGAGCGCAACAGACGCCGGTAGTGATGCAATGACCTGATTGCACGATGCTGTGTTGCTGTGTGAAAGCGTAAACACACACAGAACATGTCACGCTTTGAGTAGTTCTGTGTGAAAGATGCAGGCAAGTAAATGCCAGGTCTTCTGTAATAGGCTAGTGTCGCTCTTTGAAAGCCATTCCCTGCACTTTGCTGCCTTTTGTAGAAAAGGCAAAGTCGGACTCATGCCACGCTTTACATTTCAGCACTGTTAGCAAAAGTTTACAAGATCGCTATGTGAAAGCAATTACATCACATCGCTGGGCTCTGTATATAAGGCAAAGGTTAGATCTTTATGGCTGATAAGCCAATATTACGGATGTTCTGTATGACAGAGGCTTGTGTTGCTTATAATTACAGGACTTTATCTGTCTTTGCCTTTTATACAGAACCCACTAAATGGCAGAGCTTACCTTGCAGCACTACCGATGCAACGCTTTTGCTCAATCCCTGTGTGAACCAGGCTTTGTTGATATGCAAGCGCAATTTCGCTAATATCCCGCCTGTGTAAAAGGCAAAAGTGTACAAATGGTGGATTTTCATGCCAGATGAATGGGGCTTAAATCGTAAAAAAAATAAAATAAAATAAAAATAAATAAATGAGATTTTTTTTTAAAGTCAAATCAATTTAAAAAATCTTATTTTTTTTTAGATATTTTATTTAAAAATTGTATTTATTCTATTTCAATTTTTTATTTGAATATTACATTTTATCTGCCTTCAACCATTTGCGTATATGGTGTCATTTTCAACTACAAACAATGTCAAGTTTCAGAATGGAGGTTTTTCAAAACAGTAACAGAAAAAAAACATGGGCTGTTTGGCCCATTTTACCAACGAAACACGAAGAAAGAAAAAGTCACGTATGCTTTTTCTCATCTGAACGTAGTGATGGAGTTATGAAGTTAAGCATTTTTCCTGCAGTAATTTGCTGCTCTTCTTCCTCTAATCTAAAATCTAGATGAGGGCCTGAGCAAAACTAACAGTGGTTACCGTCAGCAAATCCAGAAGGAGCCACAATGATGTCTTATCTGATCCAAGCTGCTGGCCTAAGACGTCTAAACTGGCAGGATCCAAGCAATCAAACCCAAAGTGTGAATGGTATAATGTCCTCATTGAAGGTGGGAAAAAGAGATACTAGTGTAAAACAAGTGTGGAAAAACATGTTTGGTGAAAAAAAGAAGTGTCAGAAAGTGAAGCCAAGTGTGCAGCAGTCAGGCGGGGCCGACACAGGCAGCCAAGTCGGGAACGGTTGACTTGGAAATGTGTTCCAGCAGGAAAAAGCCCAGCTCCAGAGGAGCAGCGAGGCCAGCAGTCTGGAGCAGTCGGCAACTTTCCCCTCGCTTTTGGCTCCAGCGCCGCCCTCCCTGCAGCCCACCCAAGAAGCGGCCCATGGGCATAAATTTGAGAGGATTTAAAACAACGTGCATCTCCTCGCTCTCACTGTCGATGCTTTTTGCTTCTTCCCTTTCCAAAAACCACCACGGTTAATAAAAAATGGAACGTTCTTTTTCATCCAGGGCCAATCATTGCATTTTACTGTATTCTTTTTTGGACTTTATCACCAACGTAAAGCTATAAACTTAATGACATGTCACAAACTGCCACATTCCTATGGGATCTTCCACGGAGATGGCCCTAAATTTCAAGCATTCTTTTACAAAAAAAACAACAAAAAAAAGCCAATTTCACAACGCAAATGTGAGGTATCTTCTCAACATGTCTGTCATACGCACTGTATCTCACAAAGAATACACAATAACTCTACTATAATAACACAATTACGCCAAATTCAACAATATTAAGCAATACAGTGCATTCATTGAACGTGACTAAGAAGTAATTCCTTAATCTATACAAAGAAATGACTCATGAATTCTGCTATTCAGTCCAAATGTTTACTCCAGTCTTTACACCCCAATTTCTCTGGAGTAAAACCCCGCTCACAAGGGTATAGTAAAGGTGTCCAAAGTGCGCCCCAGGGTCCATTTGTGGCATGCCTGCAACTGTTTTTTTTTTCAGCCCTCAACATATTGTAATGACACAAGAAAGCCAACAACTTTAACCAGAAAATTAAGATTTTTTTTTTTTTTACAGAAATAAAGGAGAAATATTAGAATAGAGTCATAATTTTAATAAAAATAAAAAAAACATTTTTCCGTAATACCATAAGAAAACAAATTTATTTTCCACAATAATTTCAACAACAATTTTTACAAAATTAGGTTATGACGTTACGAGAATAAAGTCAAAATATTGTGGGAATAAAGTGCTACGAATAAAACACAAGAAAACAGTTGAAATATTTGTAAAACAGAAAAACAACAACAGCAAAAGTGGAGAAAAGGTAATAATACACCTTGTTGCCCGTAACAACACAAAGCTGAGATGCAGGCTGTTTTTTCTTTAAATACTGTTTATATGTAACTTCTTAGTAGGCCCCCGTATCCTTTGATTTTCTCATATGCCGCCCTTGCTGGGAAAAGTTTGGACACTCGTGGTATAGTACCGCAGTGTGTTCCAAACACTGCTTGCATGCACACAGAGGAGGTAGTAAGCAGGGTTAGAGGTTAACCCTAACCCTAACCCTGAATATGGCCTATTTGTATCATTCTGAAATATACATTATTTTTTAGTTTTGGCTAACCTTACCTTTTTTAACCTCTGGTACTTCACCATTTGTACCATTTCAACCTATTGGCTTTCAACGACTTGAACTGCAATAAATGACAGGAACAATTGGTGTGTTCTAAAACATTTGACCGATATGTATAATAATGTATCTAATTTGTATTTATTTGATTATATGTTACAATTTAAAATGTGATGTGATTTTTTTTTTTTTTACATGTAGTTGTCCATAACGCATTTCACTACATTTTTTTTTTGTACTTTTGCTAAATTTCATATTTATTTTATATTACACTTTGCGGTCCGAGTTTCACAGCTTCACTCTATCACAGAAAAAAATTACATAGATTAATTCATAAATTAACGTCCTATTATTAGTCAAAATAAGATTCTGTCAATTGCATTTATTCTTTGCCTAAATTAAGCGTTTTCAAGCATAAAAATGGCTAATTGAACTCAAATGCAAATCCAAAAAAAGTTAATCTTTTGCTGAATTGTCTTTATTTGCATATGTCGGTATGGACATCATCCTTCCGTCCATACCACAATTTATTGCATAATTGCATGCATGACTGAACACACGCTCGTTTTCCGGTGGGCAAAAAAAAAAAAATCCTCTAAAAAATTAAAGGGTTCAATTTAAGGAAAAGTCTGATGCAAAATGAGATTTTGTTGTTCTTCTATGCAGCAATACCCAGCTGAACCCTTTGTTTCACGCTATTTGCACTGGTGTCATCGATGTAGGTTTTTGTCAGCTTACCGGTAGTCCTCAACGTCCTCACACGTTTCCTTGAAGACGAAAATACGGCATTCCTCTGAGAGTACGGACGACATGCTCATTCAACATTCAACAGAAAACGTACGGTCCAACAATTAAACAATTCTGCGATACCCAGATTGATATCCAGAATAATCTGGGTATCGCAGCGTAGAAGAACAAAAATTCGCATTTTGCATCAGACTTTTCCTTAAATTTTAACCCTTGAATTATTTGGAGGAGTTTTTTTTTTTTTTGCCCACCGGAAAACGGGCCTGCGCTCAGTCATGCATGCAATTATGCAATAAATGTTGGTATGGACATCATCCTTCAGTCCATATGCAAATAAAGACATTTCATTCAATTGTAACTTTAGTGGCTACTTTTTGGAGAGTCGCTGTTTTTTTGCTACACCCTTTAGAAGACACACTCAAGATGTTATATGTAATATTCTACACTGGTCACTAGGTGTCAGTAATGTTACATTGATGAGATACTTTCGGTCCACTTTCAGTACTTATGTCATGTTTTATTTATGTCTAATCTGTCGTATTTATTCCGTTGTTATGTCGACTATGTTGGGTAACAGAGTGAAAGACGACTATAGGGGTGTCTAGAGGGCTCGAATCATGTTAAGAACTGCATTTAGAAGGTTGTAAGCAAGTTTTATTATGCGATAATTATGAAAATATTCCATTTATATATAAGGAAACCTACTTTACGGAAATTCACCTATCATGGTTAGGTCTGAACCCAAAATCCAATCTGTGTCACATTTGTTTAGACTTTAAAAACAAACAAACAAACCAGATGGACAGTGGTGTGAAAAAATGTTTGCCCCCTTCCTGATTGTCTCATTTTTTGCATGTTTGTCACACTTAAATGTTTCAGATTAATAGTCAATGACAACACAACTGAACACAAAAAGCAGTTTTTAAATGAAACTTTTTAGGAGAAATTAAGGGAGAAAAAACCAAACCTACATGGCCCTGTGTGAAAAAGTGATTGCCCAGAAAGAACTGAAGGCTTCACTTGCCTCAGTTAAGGTCAGTGTTCATGACCCCACCATAAGAAAGACACTGGGCAAAAACGGCAGCATTCCAAGACTAAAACCACTGCTGAACAAAAAGAACATTAAGACTCGTCTCAGTTTTGCCAGAAAACATCTTGATGATCCCCAAGACCTTTAGCAAAATACTCAAAATGTAGAACTTTTTGGTAGTTGTGTGTCCCATTACATCTGGCGTAAAAGTAACGCCGCATTTAAAAAAAGAACATCATACCAGCAGTAAAATATGGTGGTGGTAGTGTGATGGTTTGGGGTTGTTTTGCTGCTTCAGGACCTGGAAGACTTGCTGTGATAAATGGACCCATGAATTCTGCTGTCTACCAAAAAATCCCGAAGGAGAATGTCCGGCCATCTGTTTGTGACCTCAAGCTGAAACCAACTTGGGTTCTCCAGCAGGACAATGATCCAAAACACACCAGCAAGTCCACCTCTGAATGGCTGAAGAAAAACAAAAGACTTTGGAGTGGGCTAGTCAAAGTCCTGACCTGAATCCTATTGAGATGCTGTGGCATGACCTTAAAAAGGCGGTTCATGCTGGAAAACTCTCCAATGTGGCTGAATTATAACAATTCTGCAAAGATGAGTGGGCCAAAATTCCTCAGCAGCGCTGTAAGAGACTCATTGCAAGTTATCACAAACGCTTGATTGCGGTTGTTGCCGCTAAGGGTGACCCTAGGTTTGGATTTGTTTTTTCTCCCTTAATAATAAAAAAGTTTTATTTAAAAACTGCATTTTGTGTTCAGTTGTGTTGTCATCGACTAATATTTACATTTGTTTGATGATCTGAAACGTTTATGTGTGACAAACATGCAAAAAATAACACTTTTTCACACCACTGTATGTATCAGTACATAATAATGAGCCACATTTTACTGTGTGTAATGATAACTGTGTTTGAAATTGTAATGAGATTATCCATTCAGCTCCTTTTAACGTTGTTATTCCCACCACTGGTCCTGACTGCCACTAAATACTACCCGTGTAGCACCAGTGGCACTCACACCGCATTTTGAGAATCAGAGATCTAAATCATCAACAAGACGCATGAAAACACCATCTTGGGGTGTCGAGTTCCGCCGGAATCATCCGGGCGAGCCTGCGGCATTCCAAGTGGAGCCTGAAGTCGGATTAAAGTCTGCAGAAGGTCTGTCACTTCCAGTGTGTCAGTCGTGATAAATACGACTCACTCTGACACCCTTGGCAGATTCACGCTGGCGTATCGCTGACTTTCCCTGCCTGTATTTTGCCACTGTAGGCGCTCGTAAGTCATTCGTGCCAAGATGGACGCACTTCCTGTTGTGGCATGTGATCTAGCGATCTTTATTTGTCATTTCACTTGTGGAAAACTAGGAGACAATGAGCAGAAACTGGGGGGCATGAGAGGCATGGGGGACTACTCATGAAATGTCTTCCTGGTTGGCAGGTCTGTTCGTGTCTTTATTTATTCATGTTCGGTGCCAGCAACTCATACAGTGGTTTGTACGTGCAAAATAAATCATAGTATTTTACACTGAGTGGGGGGACGGGGTCTTAAAAAATTTCTGTCTCATAAGGGGGCATGACAGAAAGTTATTTTTAAAATTAATTTCTCCATTATTTAATTAAATTGTGAAATGTAATATTCAATAATGACATTGAAGGTACCAGTTATTTATTTTCATTACCAATATTTATATTTCATCATCAATTTCCATATTTAATGGCATGTGTTTGAATTATGCAATTTATTTATTATTGTTACTTTCTTGTATTATTTTATCATTTTATTTGTATTTATAATTTCATTTATTTAACGGCATTTTGAATTACTGATGGGAATTTTTTTTGTATTATTTAACGGCATTTTAATGGAATGCAACATTCATTCATCCAATCACTTGTGGTACATAATTTCATCAATAATTTCACATTTTAATCAATTCTTTTGTGTTGTAATTCTGAATGTATTCATTTCATTTTGGGCCCCCCCCCCCAAAAAAAAAGACCTCCTGCATTTGCTCCAGCCCGAACATCTCCATCCAGTACGTGTCTCCATTATAGATGAATATGATACTTTGTGTGTACATTTCAAGAGGAGGTATGCCAAGGAGAGCCGCCAAGTCAAAGACGTTACGATGTTATCTCCTCTCAGATAACAGGCTCGCTGGAGCGGGAGGAACACACGCGACGTCAGTGGCAGCCTCGATCTCACTTGTGTGCTCCAATAAAACTTTCAACGTTTTTTGTTTTTTTTTTGCCCTTTTTCCAGATGTCAGAGCGACACAGGTGGTGTGAAGGGTGACGCTGTGTTGTAATTATGAAGATTTGCGGCTATGGCAACCGGGTGAAATCACAAACACAGCTTCTTCTGTGATTTCGATCAGCCGCAAGGACGCTGAGTCATCGCTGCATCGTCACTTAGCGACACACAATGAACACAAGTGGACAACACAATTAAGGGCGCGCTCTCGCTGCTCTACAGCATTTGTTTGCATTTCCTGCCTTTTGGGGTTATTTTGAATCTTTCTGTTTATTTCTGTTACGAAAAGGTGGCTGCTGTCGTCAGAGTGGGGAGTCACGGTGTTCGAAATAACAGTCGTAACGGGTAATCTAATGAATTACTATCTCAAACACAACACTGTTAATGTTACTGACAGTCAAACGTGGGGCGTTATTTACGCGCTGATATCTGACAGCCGTGATCTGCTCGCTCACTGTTGTGAACAAACGAGTCTCGCCTTATGAACGGCTCTTTTTGGTGAACCTAACCTGGGAACTAATCGGGAGCGACTTGGCGCTTCCAATTTCGCGACTTGTCTCAATCACGTTTCTTCTAAAATATATGCGTTAATAAATCCTGCTGTTTCATGGATTGAATATGTCCTATTATTAGTCCGAAATCTGCATATGTAAGCAAATCTTACATAATTTTTGCTTAAATGAAGCATTTTCAAGCATGCAAATGGTTAAATGAAGTAAAATACAAATATAAGGCATTCAAAAGACGCATTCAAAGACGGTGTAATTAGGGATGCTCCGATCGATCGGCCACCGATCAGTATGGACCGATTTCTGTAAAAAAACACGTGATCGGCGTATGTTGACAGACGCCATTCAAAGCCGATCACAAAAAAACGATCTGCAAATCCTACATGTCCGCTGTGTTGCCAACAAAATGACGCATCTCGTATTGAGCTTGACAAAGGCTACGCCAATCGATGCCCGCATGTTTGATCACTCCCTTACCAATCCTATTGAATAGTTCCACTGTAGTTTCACTATAGACTTAGACTATTGTACTTTTTCCATTGGCGGCAGCTAGCTAGCAGTTAGCTAGAGTTATCCACCTAGCTTCTGGTCTTCGGACTTCAAATGTGTCTTTTTACTACAGTGACATTTTGTTTAAAACAAACAAGCTATGCGCTTAGTTCGAAGATGGTTTTTGTCCCACGGGGAAGTGGATATCACGTTGTTGGGGTACGCACTAACTTTTTCAAGTGGCACTGAACGATTTTTCTCTCTTGTTGTCATTAATACGAATTATGTCTGGTCCTCACAACAATACCATCACAGGGGTCTCTTATCTCACCAGCTGAGTAGCTCACCAAAAGGGTCAAATAACTGTTGAATTCAGACTTTATGCTTTTATGTAATGACAAATCAGCACAAAACAGCGTAAAGACGATGGGCTCACTGTTAGTCATAAATAAAACACGAATAGTGGGCAGCTCTAATAGTAATGACACTTGGACACTCAATTTATTCTGTTTTAAGTCGAGCAGGACACATTTCTATTTAATAAAGACGTTTATTTCCCGTGTATTCGTATTACTCCGAAACACGCCTCAAATTAAATTCAAGTTTGTGTCAAATAGTGCAAAAATGGATTCACAAGAATACAGGCAAAAAAAAGACAATTCGCCCAAACATTTATTTTTTAATAATGATCTATTTGCAAGGGGCCCTTGGATCTGCCTACAGTACGTCCTCCGATCGCTGATCTCACTCATGGATGATTGCTTACAGAATCGGTAATAATATGTAGTGTTCCACACTGGTCACTAGGTGTCAGTAATGTTACTGTAATGTTGGGTGAGACACACGAGCACCGGACTTGAACAACAGGCTTTTATTGCAGGTTTGAATGATCTCACAACAGACACAATAATCCCTAACACGGGCTACTGTTGCGGTAACTCACATCAACCTAAAACCTAAAAGTCCCGATGTCACTTCCTATCCACACGTCCGGAAAACATTTATTGCAACACACACAAGCATTAGCCTTATTTATGTCTTAAAGGTCTTTTTTTTCTCTTATTATGTTTACTAAATTGGGTAAGAGGAGTGTAAAGGCGACTATTCGGGTGTTATTTCATGTCTAGAAGGCTCTGGTAATGTTAAAATCTGTATTTAGAAGGTCCTAAACTGGTTTTCTATGCTCTAACTATAAAAATATTCCATTTATCAATATGATATCCTAAAATTTGCTCTTCACGGTCGGGTCTGGAACCAATTACCACGATAAACAAAAGATGACTGTATAAGATATCAAAACAAGGCATTCTTATATGCAACTGGGAATCGCTTCCAGCTCAGTGAGCGTCTAAAGCACTGTCACGACAAGTGTGCTTTTTTTTTTTTTTACTTTGTTTAAAGTGTTTCTCAGAAACATCAACAAACTCAACTACGTGCGTTTCCGTCCTGGCTACTCAGTACAATACGCAGGGTATAAATTCCACAAAAGATGTGGAATTTGGACCACCACAGAATGAATTTGCCGCTATAAACACATTAAATTGTAACACTGCTTCTTGCCACGCATCATATGCACCTGGTCTGCCAGAGAATAAGAAGATCCAGCAGGAGGCATCGGTGTTGCCAACTAAGTAGGTGTACGAATTCAAAGTGAACGACAGGAAGTGTTTCTTGCGTCACGCATTTTACCCGCTAATCAAAGGCAAGCGGTCGCGAAAGCCAAAGCACATGCAAAAAAAAACTCCACAAGCGTCCAGCCCAGCCTTTGACTAGCGGGAGTTATGACTAGCGATAGCGCTAACGAGACAGACTCCCACGTCTCAAAGCACTCAGTGAGCGACAGAAGAAAGATGATTTGTATTTGTAGCCGTTTTCGTCCCTCCTGCAGCATCCATTGCAATCTCATGCACAAGCATCCGCCACAATTAGACTGAAGTCCTCCGGGATTGCTAACGATGCGTTTTTGTACATCTTCGCCGTATTTTTCCCAAAGATTTTGCTCCAATTCAGAGTTGCACGACGTTCCAGTGTACCGTATGCGACGAAAGCGGGTCTCTCAAATTAGTCTCAGGAAAAACAAAGCAACACGCCCTCCGCTAACTATCTAAACAACACCGCAAGACGGAGTGAAGGGATAGGGAAAAAGCGTAGCTTGTGGAGCATCTCCTGCCTTCTTCCCAGACAGACAGCTGCTATTAAAGCCTGATTGTTTCAGGTTCACAGGGTGTGAAAGGCCCTGATTGAGGGGCTGTGATCCCAGTGAGGGTGGTCTCTCTCCCTATCCCTCCCCCCCACCTCTCTTTCTGGAAGGTGGGAAGAGGAAGAAGTGTGTGCGTGTGTGTGTTGGATTGCAGGCATCACGTGACACATGTTTCTTGCTGAGCGGACCAAAATGGAATCTGGACAAAAACACACCACTTGTTGCTGCCTGCCTCTAAGGCAAGGTCATGTGACCCTGTGTAGGAATAACAACTTCCCGTACCTATCTATCTATCCCACACCTTAAACGCACGAATGATGTCCTCATTAAAAGAGCACTGTATTCATGCTGATAAAGACTTATCTTGGTTGTGATAGTCTCTCCTGTGGCTGCTAATAGGAAGACAAGTCCTTCCTGTGTGCACTATTTGTTTAAGACAATTCCCCATTAAGGAGCCTTTTGGCCTTAACACGCTTGATAAAGAGCAGGCAGGGTGACGAACCCCTCCCACCCCGAGAGCTTTTCACTGGTGGCCAAAGGACAAGTGCACTCCCGTCCCAAACCCGATAAGCAAAAAGTCACCATTTCTCTTGGCAGCGGTTGAAAAGCAGGACAAAAAGACTGATTCACTTCCATGTCATCCTTTATTACATTACTGAAGGCTTGCAATGAGGGCTGCAACTAAACCATCCTTTTCTTAGTCGGTTAATCTGAAGATTGTTGTTGCGATTAATCGAGTAATCGCTTAGGCTCTAAACCAGGGGTGTCTAGAGTGCGGACCGGGGGCCATTTGTGGACTCTGACTGTTCTTTTATTGGTCTTTGGCACAATCTAATAACGCAATTTAATACAAACATTAAAATTTTAAAAAAACAACAGTGAAAATGGAAAAATCAGCAGCAATTTTACAAGAATGAAGTCCAAATATTAAGAGCAAAAAAGCTGCAATCCAACAAAAAAAGTCGTCATTTTACAAGAATAACATTGTAATATTATGAGGAAAAACAATGTTAATGCGCAGCATAAAGTTCAAATATTAAAGAGAAAAGACTTTTTTGTCGTAATATTATGAGAAACAAACCAAAAAAACTAATGAAGTTGTAATTTTTGGAAAATTGGGTTGCAGAAAAAGTTATAATGCTATGGGAATGAAGGCAAAATAAAAGCCCTAATTACAAGAAGAAAGTTGAAAGAGTCAAAAGTAACAAAACAACAGCAGAAATGGAAACAATGGGCTGTAATTTTATGAGAATCAAGTCAAAATATTAAGAGAAAAACGTCATATAGGAATGAGAAAAAAAATGTTGCAATTTTACAAGAGTAATCTGGTATTATTATGAGGAAAAATCATTTTAGAAGCATATAGTCTAAATATGACCAGTCCAGGGTGTACCCCGCCTGTCGCCCCAAGTCAGCTGGGATAGGCTCCAGCATGCCCCCGCGACCCTAATGAGGATGAAGCGGTATAGAAAATGGATGGATGGATGGATATGTCATTTTTTAAAAGTTGTAATATTATGAAAAACAAACAAAACAAAATAAAGAAGTAATTTTTTGGAAAATTAGATTGAGGAAAAATGGATAATATTATGGGAATAAAGACACAATATTAACAAAAGGAAATTTACAAAGGTTACTTAAGAAGAAAGTTGAAATATTTAGAAATAAAAAAACAACAACAACAACAGCAAAAATGGGAAAACAGAGCAAAGAGCTTAGTTGATACAAACAATAAGCTTTTTCATCTACATCACAAAGCTGAAATGTAGCTTTTTCTTGAAATACATGGAACTTCTTAGAATATCTACTTTTCAAAATATCAAAGTGGCCCTTCCCCCTTTCATTTTCCAGTATGTGGCCCTTGCTGGACATCCCTGCCCTACACCGAACCAATCAATATGAAGCAAACACAAACCGTTAGTGGAAAAGAGGCAAAAATGTCCATCACTGTTTTCCACAGTCAAAGCCGATGTGTGTGGATATCTTGTTTTGACTAAAACAGGGGCGTCTAAAGCGAGGCCCGGGGGGCCATTTGCGGCCCGAGGCTGTGATTTTATCGGCCTGCAGCACAGTCTAAAAATGTAATTTAACAAGGAAACTTAAAAAAAAAAAAACAGCAGCAGCAAAAATGGGAAAATCAATCAAAAGCCAAAACATTAAGAGAAGAGTTGTAAACTAGCAAGGAAAAAGAGCCATCATTTCACAAGAATAAAGTAAGAATCATAAAGAGAAAATGTCATTTTAGTCGCATGAAGTTGAAATATTAAAGGTTTTTTTTTAAAGTCAAAAACAATGAATAAAGTTGTACATTTTGGAGACTTAGCTTAGGGGAAAATTTATATCATGAGAATGAAGTGAAAATATTAGGAAAGTTTAAATATTTGGAAAATTATACCCAAAAAAAACAACAGCAGAAATTTTACCAGACTAAAGTCAAAATATTAAGAGAAAAAAAAAATTTCAAATGGGAAAAAAGTTGCAATTTTACGAGAATAAACTTGTTACATGAGGAAAAATATCATTTTAGTCACAATGTTGAAATAAAGAAAAAATAAATAATCTTTTAAAAAGATAGAAAATACTATGGGAATAAAGTTATAATTACATGACGAAAATTTACAAGAGGAGAGCTGAAATTAAATAGTTGGAAAAAAAAAAAAAAACAGAAATGGAAAAAAACAGCTGCAATTTTACAGGAATGAAGTCAAAATATTAAGAAAAAAAGTCATAATTGAATGAAGAACAAAAGTCGCAATTTCACAAGAATAAACTTGTATTATTATGGAAAAAACGTCATTTTTAGTGGCATTTCACCTATATTACAAAGGTGAAATGCAGTTTTTGTTGAGCTACATGTAGCTTCTTAGCATATCTCTACATGCTGGTTTACAAAATATCCAAGCGGCTCCTGCGTCCTTTCAATTTTCAGTATGTGGCCCTCGCTGGAAAACGTTTGGACACCCCTGGCCTAAAACACAAAGATCATAGGTCCGCTTTCATGGATGAATGAGGAAATTAAAAAACATTCACATTTTAGAGGCTGAAATTAGAGGATATTTACATTTTTAAATTAAAAAAAAAAAATCATGATCGAATAACAAATGGTTGTAGCGCGACACACGAGCACCAGACTTGCTCACCGGAACAACAAGCTTTTATTGCAGCCTTGAATGATCTCACAACAGACCCAATAATCCATAACACGGGCTACTGTTGCGGCCGAAAACGAAGCCAAGCTGAAATGCAACCCTGAACCCCCGACGTCACTTCCTGATCGCCGCCCACTCAGCTCACCTTGCACCGAAGCACATTTACGGCAACACACATGGGCATGAGTCTTATCTATGTCTTATATGTTTTATTTTGTCTTGCGTGCCCTGCGATTGGCTCACAACCAGTCCAGGGTGTACCCGCGTAACAGCATACTCGCAACCCTAGTAAGGAAAAGTAAAAAGTGTCTGGGGGTCCCACACACTACACTTTAAGCCTCGTCCAGTGTTCTGTTTATTTACAACAACCAGTGTTATAAATATACAACATTTTTATGACACATACCTGTCTTTGTTTATGGGGAACTTGAAAAATGACAAATGTGGTCTTTTGCACCGTCTATTAGAGCAATTAATGGCCGAGCAGTGTGCCGAGGACATGTTTACAATGCAACGTTTCTGGATTCCACTCACCATCCTGGCGGAAGTGGATGCCGAGTCGGCACGACAGTAACGTTTGAACTCCAGACTCCTTGATGTCAACAAGTGCGATTTGCTTTTTCTTTGACTGTTTTGGTCTTTTCTTGAACGTGAGAATGGCGCAGTGTGTGTGAAATATGTGATGACGACCATAGAACCATGAATTCAACACACAGCTGCAATGTTCAGAGAAAGCTGGATACGGGTCTGTGTCCTGGCGGCTCAGTACAATAAAATCAAGTCTATTTCTAAAGCACACAGCAGAAATGAGCCCCAAATGAGTGAGCGCTTTGGCGACGGAGCTTAGGAAAAACCACTTTAGCTCTGCGAGCATCTAAAGAGCTGTCACTACAAGTTGACTTGACACTATTTATTTGCCATTATCAAAAAAGCAACTTATTAAGGTTTATTAAATAAGTTTGGGATTAACTTCCTTTTCCATGTATAATGTCAAAAAGTAAAATGGCAGCATACAGTAGGTCCCCACTTTTCGTGGGGGTTACAGGACCAGCAGCGAATGGCTATTTTTGGCACACGGCTGACACACCCTCCTGCCAGATTGACGTTGATGTTCTCCTCCCATTTCGGATCAACATTTGGCATAAAAGTGACCGTTGTAATTATTACATAAGATTGGGCTCCAGAACCCACACCTTATCTCTTCAATTGCCATTGTTCACAGTCTAGGTGTAATCCCTAAATATGCCTCACGCACTTACGAACCACATTGAAAGCATAACAATGATAATGAATGATAATGGAAGCTGATCCACGAACACATGGAACCGTAGTCACAGTGTAGCCTTTAGCCTCCAAGCTTTGAGGTTGGATTGGCTGTGGAAGCTTTACTCTTCCCCCTTCGTTTTTGCTGATTTTTTAAATTTATTTTCAAAATATTTCAACTTTCTTCATAAATTTTCCTCATGTAATATTATGATTTTATTCCCATAATATTTTGGCTTTATTCCCAAAATATTATAACGTTTCCCCCAAATAAAATTTCCAGATATTACAACTTTATTTTTGGAAACTTTTATTTATTACAACCTAAAATAAAAGATTTTTTTCTTTATTTCAACTTTACGCTTGTAAATTTCCTTCTCGTTATATTATGGCTTTTGTCCCGTAATATTTTTTTATTTTATCCTTATAATATCATAACTTCTTCCCCAACCTAATTTTCAAAAAATGACAACTTCATTTTGTTTTGTTTGTTTCTCAAGACATTGCGACTTAAAAATAATAAAATAAATAAATATTTTTTCTTTAATATTTCAACTTTATGCTACTCAAAGCACATTATTTTTCCTCATAATATTATAACGTGATTCTCATAAAATTAAGATTAAAAAAAATGTCCTTCATATTTTGACTTTATTCTTGTAAAATGTTTCCATTTTTGCTGCTGTTGTTTTTTCCGTTTTTGGGTATATTTTCAGAATGTGTTGCGGGCCAATAAGAAACAGCCGCGGGCTGCAAATGGCCCCCGGGCCACACTTTGGACACCCCTGACTTAAAACATTGCCTGTACAGTTATTAAACACTCCATGGAGGCCATAGTTTGACCCCGGAACAGATCAATTCTATTCTATTTCCATTGTTTTTAATGATAAAAACTGTTGGAATGGATTTTTTGGGGGTTTTGGAGCCTTTCTGATCCAACTGCTGCAAAATCTGCACCTTTTCACGGTAAGATAAACGAGTTGTCTGTGCTTGCGAGTGTTTAGCACTCTAGTCTATAATAAAGTGTGTGTGCCAGCTCTATTGACGCTCTTCAATCCAGACTCCAATGCATGCATGGAGACCTAATCCGTCCACATTAGATTAGATTCAAGTCCCTGTACAAACAGACTTTTACAAACAGTTGTGCACATCTTCAGTAGTCGTAAAACACACACACAGACACACACACATTTGGGAATGATTTTGGCACCTCAAGTATTTCAGGTTACAAGGAACAGCTGTTGGAACCAGATGATTTTACACCCAGTGTGTGTGTGTGTGTGTGTGTGTGTGTGTGTGTGTGTGTGTGTGTGTGGACATAGATACTGCCATGTCCTCTTCCACAGGACCAAACATAAGAAATGAGAGGAAAAAGCTGCTCCAGGACACTTTATGCTAGAAATCCAGCAAGAAGACGCATCCTAGTCACCAGAAATAAGCCAGTAGACTGAAGGAGGTGATGGCAGCACATGTGTAGCCATGAAGTTGGAAGGACATTCCGCTTACCTCAGCCTGCATCAAACTTCCCAAAGTCCTTGGAAGAGCTGGAATGGTCCAAGGCTTGCCAAAGTTGTAGATTCCAAAAACAGAAAAATGCCTTTTCTCCTTCCCCTTTTGCTTTCTCTCGTCTTCTCTTTAGCTCGAAGTGGATGTAAGATGTTCCAGGTCTTTCTTGAACGCACACTGACTGTACCCTCTCTTTTTTTAAAGTGCTTCCTTTCCTCCCTTCCACGCGTTAGAAGTGAACTTTAAGCGAAGTAGAAGAAGGAGCCCATGTTCGGCAACAAGGGAGTCCCGCAAGTTGCTCGCTCGGCCCTCCAAATGCGTAATGCGCACCCCCTCTCACTCCCTCCTCCCCAGTCTGTGTGTGGACCACCCCGAAACAGGAAGTTCACTTTTTGTTTTTCTTGGGGAGGGAAAAAAAAGACAGGGCAGACGATGCTGCTTCGTTTTTCTCTTCAAACCTCAACTTTTACTTTATTCTGCGCCATCCTTCCATTTAAATCCGCACACGTTTTCTTAAAAACAAACTTCATTTTCTTAACATCCAAGTGCTCATAAATCAAAAAGTGTGCTTCCATGTTCCCATCAGGCAGTCTGTCATCAGTAAGGTGAATGTTATTTTTTCTTTCTTTTCGGGAATCTTTTCTAAAGTTGTAAAATCCCTCCTCAGCGTGTGTGGCTGCCTGCACGCATGCATGCATGTTGGGATGCTCCAAGATCCACCGCAAAACCTGGACTGGAGTTTAGGCTGCCAGCTACTGACTGGGGCCAAAAATACAAGAGTGATCATTTGCAAACATGATTTGGTTTACTCTAGTGCTTATACAGTAGTATATATATATATATATATATATATATACTGTATCTATATATATGTATATATGTATAGATAGATAGATAGATAGATAGATAGATAGATAGATAGATAGATCAAACTCATTTTCATATTAGTCAATGACAACTGAACACAAAATGCAGTTTTTCAATGAAAGTTTTTATTATTAAGAGAGAAATAAAATCTAAACCCACATGGCCCTGTGTGAAAAAGTGATCCCCCGCCCCCAAACATAACTGAGATTAATTGAGATCAGTCTGGAAAAGGATATAAAGCCATTTCTAAAGCTTAGGGACTCCAGCAAACCACAGTGAGAGCCACTCTCCACAAATGGCCAAAACATGGAACAGTGGTGAACCTTCCCAGGAGTGGCCGGCCAACCAAAATGACCCCGAGAGTGCAGCAATGACACATCCGAGAGGTCACAAAAGACCCCACAACAACATCCAAAGAACTGACGGTCTCACTTGCCTCAGTTAAGGTCATTGTTCATGACTCCACCATAAGAAAGACACTGGGCAAAAACGGCCTGCATGGCAGAGTTCCAAGACCAAAACATCTGCTGAACAAAAAAAACATTAAGGCTCGTCTCAATTCAGCCAGAAAACATCTTGATGATCCCCAAGACTTTTGGGAAAATACTCAAAAAGAATAACTTTTTGTAAGGTGTGTGTCACATTAAATTTGGCGTAAAAGTAATGCCATATTTCAGAAAAAGAACATCATACCAACAGTAAAATATGGTGGTGGTAGTGTGATGGTCTGGGGCTGTTTTGTTGCTTCAGAACCTGGAAGACTTGCTGTGATAAATGGAACCATGAATTCTGCTGTTCACCAAAAAACCCCGAAGGAGAATGTCCGTCCATCTGTTTGTCATCCCAAGCTGAAAACAACTTGGGTTCTGCAGCAGGACAATGATCCAAACACACCAGCAAGTCCACCTCTGAATGGCTGAAGAAAAACAAAATGAAGACTTTGTAGTGGCCTAGTCAAAGTCCTGACCTGAATCCTATTGAGATGCTGTGGTATGACCTTAAAAAGGCGGTTCATGCTGGAAAACCCTCCAATGTGGCTGAATTATAACAATTCTGCAAAGATGAGTGGGCCAAAATTCCTCCACAGCGCTGTAAGAGACTCATTGCAAGTTATTGCAAACGCTTGATTTTAGTTGTTGCTGCTGAAGGTGGCCCAACCAGTTATCAGATTTAGGGGGCAATCACTTTTTCCCACAGGGCCATGTACTGTAGGTTTGGATTTTGTTTCTCTCTTAATAATAACATTGTTCATTTAAAAACTGCATTTTGTGTTCAGTTGTGTTGTCGTCGACTAATATTTACATTTTTTGATGATCTGAACTTTAAGTGTGACAAACGTGCAAAAAATGCTTTTCTTCATCATGCATAGCTTTGTTAGATTGTTGCCCTCAATGGAAGCCAAAGTGTGTTTCCACATCCACAGGCCCCACAGACACGATGTGTGGCCTCGGTTTGGCTAATTACACTAATTAGTTGAAGTCCTACATTGTCTTTGCCAGCCTTGCGCTGCAGCGGACCATCATATCACCAATGAATCCTCGCTCACACCGCAAAGAGGAACGACAAAGCGCCACTGTGGCGTCCAGCTTCTTATGTAACGCTTTCTATTTGTTTCTATTGGCTCTCTGTGTCTTTCTGTTATTTGAGTTCCTCAGCTGAGATCAATAAGAAGCAGTCCACTGTGTTGCTACGAATCCTCTCCACATGTTGCATCTTCAGCCTGTTTCCATGCTTTGTATCTTGTCAAGTTGAATAGCTTCGAAAGGTTTGAGGCTTTTGGTTTGTGTGCAGTCTGCTCTTTTAACTGTTATTAAAAGATGATTGATGATTACATATTATTATGACCTGTTTGAATGGAGTATACTGCGGTTCAGACGTGACACAATACGTCCTGCATGCTAACATTTACTGGCAAGCATGAATTGTACATACCGTAAACGCTGCAATCCGTGCCTCTATTCAAGGGTCCTATAGTTGCTGGGTGCGTGGGCTACAAAAAGCAAATGAGCAAATGAGCACTGGGTCAAAAAATACTGGCATAAACAACCTTCTTATGTAGTTTTTTTATTAGCGCCACAAGATGGCAGTAACTGCATTGGAAGTATGACGGGTGGTCCGCATCCAGCAGGTTCATCTACCTCTGCATGCTTTTTAAAATGTGTGGGTTTTTTTTTTATGTCTTTCAGCTGTTGGCGTGAAAAAACTCATGTTTAAATGAACTCATCAGCAGTATTAATGCAGTTTAAGCAATTTCCTTACTACAACATCGGTTTTGTTGCTGCTGTGGTTTTCACTTTCAGCCGAGAACATCTTTATGTAGAGCAGGGATGTCCAAAGTGAGGCCGGGGGCTGGGTTTTTTTTATTGGTCAGTGACACATTCTAAAAATATATTTGAACAAAAACAACTAAAAACAACAACAACAACAACAATGCAAAAAATCAGCAGTAAAAAAAAAAGTCATAATTTCACGAGAAAAAACGTCAAATAATTTTTTAAAAAGTAGCATAGAGTCAAAATATGGAGAAAAATAGACACTTTTTTTAAAAGTGGTAATATTATAAGAAATTTTATGAAAATAAACTCAAAATATTAAGAAAAAAATGTTGTAATCTAACAAGAAAAAGTCTTAATTTTACAAGAATAGCGTTACAATATAACAAGGAAAAATAACATCATATTAGTAGCTTAAAGATGAAAAATTGAAGAAAAATAGTCATAATTTTTTTTTAAAGTGGTAATCTTATGAGAAACCAACGAAACAAAATAAGGCTGTAATAAGTGGAAAATTAGGTTGGGAAAAAAGTTTTAATATGATGGTAATAAAGTCATAATATTCAAAAAGAAAATTTACAAGAGGAAGGTTGAAAAAGTTGGAAATAAAATTTTCCAAAATGACAGGAGAAATTTAAAAATGTTAAGTGAAAAAAGTTTAATTTTAATGAGGAAAAACATTTGTAATTTTTGGAGAATAAATTCATAATATTATGAGGGAAAATTATGAAATTTTAGTAGTACAAAGTTGAAATAGTAAAGAAAAAATATGTTTGTGTTTTTTTTTCAAAGTGGTAATAACCAACAACAACCAAAACTAAATAAAGTTGGAATTTTTGAAAAATTATGTTGAGAAAATGTTAAAATATTATTGGAATAAAGTCAAAATATTACAAAAAGAAAATGTACAAATATTATTTAAGAAGAAAGTTAAAATATTTGGGAAAAAGCCCCCAGCAAAAATGGGGAAAAAAGAACAAAGTCGTTGAAGTCGAGGTTGAAGTTAATACTAATAATTTTTCACCAATATCACCTATATCACCTATATCACCTATATCACAATGTGTTGCTTTACAAAATATCAAAATAGCCCTGGCATCCGTTCATTTTTCACTATGTGGCCATCCCTGGAAAAAGGACTTCCCTGATGCAGAATAAAATATATATATATATTTTCGCATCCTCACAGAGTTCTGTGCCATGCGGTGCCATGTTGAACTTCAAGTGACCAGTATGAGAGCGTGTGAGAGCGATAACACCAAATTTAACACCTGCTGCCCACTCACCTCAGAGACCTTGTAAACACTAAGAAGTCACATGACCTCGAGGATAAAAAATGGCTCATTGGGCCCAATTAGTCGAGTTTTACATCAAGGTGTACTCACTTTTGTTGCCAGAGGTTTATACATGAATGGCTGTGTGTTGATTGCAACACATTTGTACATTGATTACAGTGCATCCAAGTGTTGTTTCTTAGTGTTGTCCCATGAAAAGTTACCATTAAATCTTTGCAGAAATGTGAGCGGTGTACTCACTTTTGTCGACACGTCTCCAGGCTTGTTTTGAAAGCATGAATGAAAGCTTGAACAGTTGGTGACCTGAATCAAGGCCTGGCGTCCATTGAGACCTCGCGTCCAGTGTAGTAGCATCATGTTGTCTCAATGAGAGTCTCGAGATTTAGCCGCCAAGCTGAGAGTTGTTGGCCCTGAAGTGTCCGTGCACAGATGCTGCAGCCATATGCTTCATCACACAATCCTACACGTGCACTTTGTCAGTGGTGGACGGGATTACAAAGGTGAGCGGGCAAAGACGGCCATATACAAGTAGTGTCGTTGCTCTAACTGGATCTGCCTTTTCACTCATCAGGCTTTTGGCTCATGAAATAATGCAATTCATTTTATTATCGATTCGATGTAAAAAATAAAAAAATGTCTGTGCGGAGTTTGCATGTTCTCCCCGAGGAATCTGGTGTGGTTTTGCTCTTGCGGAGCAAAAGTTCGCCATGTGATTGGAGCCCAGAGAGGTAAATGAATGAAAGAGTGAGACATCTGTCTACTCTAAAGCTCATGAGGGCTTTAGAGGGATTAGAAAGAGGGCAAGTATTGTTGCAGGTAAGCCAAAGAAGAAGCTGCTTGCCAAGACCTTCAGCTTTCAGTCAACATGAGCTCTAAGAAGCTGGGAAGGTGATACAGCTTCACTTTTTTATTCCTGCAAATCACAATGTAGCATTCAGCTGGTTAGCAGGTGTAGCATAGCATGTAGCATAGATGTACATACAAAAGTCACAGGGGCCCGTCCTAACTTCTGCTTTGTTCCGTGAAGTGACCGCATTTCTCCTATGCATGTGTTTCGTGGCTTTGGGTCTCTTTTGGCATTTGCAGCGTTTTTTTGCCATTTCTTTTTGATCCTGCAGAATGTATGTGATTGTAGCAGTTTTTTTATTTGCGGCATTTACCTGATGCATGTGTTTTATGGTGTTTGCTGTGCGTTTGCCCATCATGTCAGATTTTATGATTTTTATGAAAAAGACACAGTTTGGACAAAAATAACTAATTGTAATATAATCATTTTCAAAAGATAATAGTATTATATTATATTATATTATATTATATTATATTGTATTATATTATATTATATTGTATTATATTATATTATATTATATTATATTATATTATATTATATTATATTATATTATATTGCATTGTATTGTATTATATTATATTATATTATATTATATTATATTATATTATATTATATTATATTATATTATATTGTATTATATTATATTGTATTATATTATATTATATTATATTATATTATATTATATTATATTATATTGCATTGTATTGTATTATATTATATTATATTATATTATATTATATTGCATTGTATTATATTATATTATATTATACTATATTATATTATATTATATTATATTGTATTATATTATATTATATTATATTATATTATATTATATTATATTATATTATATTATATTATATTATATTATATTATATTGTATTATATTATATTATATTATATTATGTTATATTATATTATATTATATTATATTGCATTATATTATATTATATTATATTATATCATATTATATTATATATTGTTTTATTATTTTGTAATTATTAATAATTATAATTATTATCATTATATATAATAATTATTGTCATTATTATTATTTCTTAAGAAGAATTTTAAAAAGACTATAATAATTATTATAATTATATATATATATACTGTACCACGCCTCTCGCCCGAAGTCAGCTGGGATAGGCTCCAGCATACCCCCGCAACCCAAATCAGGATAAGCAGCATAGAAAATGGATGAATGGATGCATATACTACTATTTTTATTTTTATTTTTATTTTTATTTTTATTTTTATTTTTATTTTTATTTTTATTTTTATTTTTATTTTTATTTTTATTTTATTTTCATGGTGTTCTTTTTTTCTTGTAATATTTTAACAATGTATTCTTGCATTTTTTTTTATTGACTCCTGTCATTTTATGAATTTAGTCTCATGATGTAATTCTTCGTTAGCGTTACGACACGACATGAAACACCTAAGAAAAGACGTTCAGGAAGTGAGCAATGAAAATTACACACTCCATAAACAAATTGACGGGCTGGAATAAAATGGATGCTTGAACGTAGCGTGATGATGAGGATTGCATGATATTGCAAATGATGTGCGGAATGGACGAACTGGAGAAGAACACACGCATGAACATCGTGATTTGGGACTGTGGGCTTCACATTACACGCAGGGCTTATGCCAGCTGATAACAGAGGGGGAGAACAAGAGGATGTTGCTTGTACAGAGCAACAGATGGCCAACTTTCTGAATTCAGATGGCGTGGAGGACCGGATAAAGCCGGATACTTGTTATCAAATACTGTACATCAAGGAACTGGACACATATTGAACATGACTTGATGCAGATGGAAGTCACCAGCAGTCCACAATAACAACTGTACAGTTTCACGTATTAAAAATTACAATTATGATTCATTATGATTATTATTTTTTAGTTTTATCACTTATCACTTTAACACTTTTATTTCTTCCTTTTCCTCACCACTGCACATTTTTTTTCCCGTCAGCATATTTTGAATATCTTTACTTATTCCAATTATTTATTTTTAGACCATTTATTTATCATACATTTTCTTAATTTTCCTTTCCCATTACACAATCTATACGCTGTCAGTTATTTAGTTATTTAGTAGCCACGTGATCTTATTTTTATTTGATTTATTTTTCCCCTGTGCTTCTTTTCTTATCCCTTGCGCCACATTCTCTACGCTTATACTATTAGTCTCTTCCATTTTTAAATGTATTTTATCATTATTATGACAATTTTATCATTATTTCTTACACGTATTTTGTTATTTATGATAGTATAATTATTATTTTATTGTGTTTTAATTGTATTTTTACACCACGGGCCACTAAAAACCTAGCAGCCGTCCACAAAAGATCCCTTAGCCAGACTTTGGACACCCCTGGTATACAGCACGTAGACTAACGTATAGCATGAATTTTCTTTGGTCACCTGTTGCTAGGCAGACTTTGCGGACCATAGTCAATAATATTGAATGTACTATAGGGCACACAAGCAGAGAAAGGACAGGGAGCTGGAAGGAAAATAATATTTTTCCAAAAACAACACTATAAGGAAGCAAGTTTATAGATTTTACTAATGATGTCTATTTATACAGCACATATTCTGGTGTTCATTGATTGTTCTGTGTCCAAGTGGGTGAAAGAGAATCCCGCCAAGTGAAAATGTTGATGTTGTCACCAGCACCAGGTAAGAAGTGCAGAGAAAGCATCTGTTCCTAAGACGCCCGTCACCTGGACACGATTCCCCCATGCAGCAAAATCCACCAGAATCTTTTACGGGATTTGTTTTTCCGTCCCTGCAGATGGTCCCTTGCACATGTTTTCTTCCCATTGGTCCTAGTCGTGCAGGGACAGTGTGGAAGAGCTTATATAAGTCATGGTGCTTGCATGCTGCTTGCATGTTGCAAACTCGGGAAGAGAAGGCATGCAGCAGGTAAGCGTTGCATGTGTGTGGGAATGAATGCACGTGTTGTTGGAATGCATGCATGTGCGGTGTGTGCACCGTGGAGCGCGGTTGCGTGGCGTTATTTCATTTTTTGCAACTGTTTTGTAATGCATTTCACCTTATTAAACACATGCTAGGAATTGTTTGTATGCAAAAGTTCCTGCATCCTATGCTGCACATGTATCATCAGCATGTGTTGGGTTAGCACACACTGTATGTGCCACAATGTTAGGCACACTTGCACAAGCTAATGGCAGTGATAAAATACTAATAGTTCTGTTTTTTTTTCTGATTTGCTTAACAAGTTTACACTTGCACAATTCAACATGTCCCAAAAGCAGCAGGAAGAATCATCGCAGCTCTTCTCCAAATGTCAGCAATTACTCATAGTTTGTTCACTTCCTGTCAATTTTCTATTAGAGAGTGAAAACGATGGCTTACACAGTGATCAAATCAAATCAAAATAAATAAATTAGTGTCTAAATAACTAAAGAAATAGTCGATAAAATGAACAACTAATGTATAAACATATGAATAATAATAAATTGTTTCAAAAATGGAAAAATAATACATAAATGAAAAGAAAATAATGAAAAATAAAGAGACTAAAAAGAAATGAATGAATACAGCGTGCCAACCATTGTATAATGTACTGCATCAATACATGCAGTAAATAAACAGACTTCCTTATACAGTATGTGCCATGTAAACACCATATGCTTGTACTGTACTATCTAATACAGGGGTGTCCAAACTTTTTCCACCGAGAGCCACATACTGAAAATCAAAGGATTTTTATAAAATAAAAAATACATATCTTTATGTATTTTTTTATTTTATAAAAAGGCGAAAAAAACGTTATATATTTAAAACTCTTTACATTTTCCCTTGTGCTCTATGGTTCTCGTTTTTTCTGGCTTGTTTTGGATTCATTTTATTTCTACAATGTAAATTCTAAACACGCTGCGGACCACATTTTGGACACCCCTGATCCAATGCGAAGAGTTATTCATTCAACATTACTTTTATCATCATTAGTGGTGTACAACTATACTAATTGTTTAATATTTTGAGTACATGGCATGAACAAATTATTACTATAACCAGTATAAACATGGTATTTCATTAAATAATTAGTACTTATAGTTTTTTTGTTTTTTTTTAACATGTCTGTAATTTGCACGTGTACCTAATGTTGTGGTCAGTGAGTGTGTACCGTATTAGGACGGCAGCATATACGATGCAACTGAACGGCAACGCTGTTAATTATCAACAACATATGGTTTCTCACAAAGGCTTTTTACAAGCACTAGTAAAACTAGTAAAACTAGTAAAACTGTGCTTCTGTGCACACTGTACACTGACTACTCTGAACTCTTTGTTCTGTATGTTGGTATTGTGCCTTGAGATGAAGTGTAAGGCTATTTGAACAAACAACAGGAGACTTTATTGTTTCCAATTTACACGTGATTTACATTTTCCAATATAAATGCATTATTTATCTATTCATTAAGCATGTCATACTATATTTACTGTAATTTCTGTACACTCTACTTGCACATCGTGCTGTAGAGTAGTTGTGCAATACAGTAGCTCATTCGCAGCGAATAAATGACGACTTTTACACTTTTACAGTAGACATTGACATTAAAAGATGGGTGGATTTGTGTTACTGCCACCAGAGGGCAGCATTGCTTAATGAATGGAATCTGTTTGCCAATCTGTTTCCTTGTTCAATGTCTACAGACAGTTGATACGTCCTGTATATTGTACTTAATATCACATATCGAATAACCGGCCTCAACAATAAAATAAAATGTTGTTACGCAAGATAAGTGAACTAGTTAAGTCAACATGTTTTTCTCTTCTTTTTCCCTCAACAGGTTGATGTGCACTTTGACCTAAAAACAAAAAATGTAAGTACAAAAGTTTTTTATTCAGAGATTTTATTCACTCAGAGAAAGTTATACCTAAAATAATTTAATTAGAACTTTTCTATTAATTTATTTTTTTTAAATAAATACATACTGTATATTAAATTAATATACATAATTAATAAGGCATTTATAAAAACAACAAATACCATAACACATTTTATTAAACATTCACATTATTTTCAAATATTTATAAATAATAATAATAATGATGATGATGATTATTATTATAATTCTTTTTTAAATTATTATTACATTATTACTTTATTTATTTATTATTATTTTATTATTAGTATTATTATTATTTCAAATAAATTCAATATAATATTGTAGTATGAAATAATTTAAGATCTAAAAAAATACTTATGATAATATAAATCATTTATTATTATATATTTATATATATTTATTAATAATACAGATGTTTGTTATTAAATTATATTAAAAATAAATAAATGCAATATAATCATGTTATAATATTTAACTTATTTGTAATGAATGCACGTAATAATTAGGGTAATATTATAAATTATTAAAAAGCCATTTATTAAAAAAATTAATGCCATAAAACATTTTTTATATAGCATTTACTTTACTTAAAAATATTTTTATGAACATACAATTATTATGTTAATATTCTAAATAATTAATTATATTGTTATTATTATTAAAGCCAATAAACACTGTATTATAAAATTTAAATCAAAATATAAAAGATGAAATTAAGATACAAAACAAATAAATGTAATACTTGGGATAATATAAATCATTTATTCGATCATCATTGTTATTATTTAAAAACACATAAAGACAATACATTTTTAAATAATATTTTAATTACTTAAAAATATTTTAAATTTATACATATAATAATGGTTAATATGATTATTAATAAATTGTGTTATAATTATTGAAATCTATAAATTATATATATATATATATAAATATATATATATATATATATATATGTAAATAATATATTACATATTATAAATAATATAGAATATATATTATATATGATATTGACATTATTATTATGATATTAACCTAAATATTATATATATATGTATGTTTTATTAACTATAAAATATAATTATATATAACAATATCATTTTTAAGTTATTCAAAAATATGAACATATTCAAAAATATGAACATATATAATATTTAGATTAATATGATGTTATTTTCAAGCATTTCAAATTTTTTTAGTATTATTATTATTATTATAAAAAATTAATGACTACAATAAGGCCTGCAAAGTAATCCCTACATGCATTATTGCTTTAATATTATTACTTTTTTTTAAAGTAATGGCAAAGCTCAAGTTTTTCCTAAATGACTGAAATTTTAGTAAGTCCTTTAATTTTGATACTTGAATATACGTTATCTACACTATTAAGGTGCAAATGACAGCATGAGGGTGTGTGTCTAATAAGCGGACAGAAGGCATTATGACCTGATTGGCTTGTTTCCAGTCTAACATGAGAGGACGCAGGCCATCACGCTGGTATCTGATGCCCATATGAGGATAAAGTGTTGTTATGGACGCCGTCAGACAGCCTGCTGCTCATGGATGTCATCTTCAAACTGAAGCCAATCAGCCCAATTTCAAATCCTCTCGTTAGTCACAAAGAAAATCTTAAAAAGTGAGGCTGTTACACACTAACTCAATTAGGTGGATTCTGTTTAGTCTCCGTTGACAGAATGAGGTCCTCCACAGGAACAGGAAGTTAGGTGTTGGAAGTCCCGAGTGAGGGTGAAACAGTCAACACGGGCGGTGACACTAATTCCCTGAGCAGCGCACGCTGAGATTCACAAGCATGGTGAACTATTTACTATTTACATGAGGACAATAGCATACGAATGAAATGTGGATATACTTTAAAGTAGTCCGTGTACAGCTTGTATAGGGGTATAGATTTACTGTCCACTAAAAAAAGCCATTATTGAATAAAACGGGTGATAACACAGGTGAGTACATCTCACTGTCAACATGTCAGTAGCTGCGCTTGTCAATATTTTGATTGACACTGACTACTCTAAAATGTACAGTATCCAGGTTCTTCTATGGCAGGGGTGTCCAAACTTTTTCCACCGAGGGCCTCATACTGAAAATGAAAGGATTCAAGGGCCACGTTGATATTTTGTAAAGCAACACATGTAGGTATGCTAAGAAGTTATATATAGATAATAAAAACTGCTTATCAGCTTTGTCATATAAGTAAAAATGCCAATTATTAGTATCAACTTCACTTTTTGCTCTTTTGCCCCCCATTTTTGCTCATGTTTTTCTGTTTTTTTCCCCAAATATTTCAACTTCCTTCTTAAATAATCTTTGTGAATTTTCTTTTTGCAATATTCCGACTGTATTCCCATAATATTACAACTTTCTCCCTTCTCATAATGTTAACGACTTTTGAAAAATAACATATTTTTTCTTTAATATTTCAACTCCATGCTACTAAAACGACCTCATAATATTACCAGATTATTCTTGTAAAAAATGGTGGCTTTTTCTCTTAATATTTTGACTTTATTGTTGGGTTTTTTCCTAAGTATTTCAAGTTTCTTCTCATAATTGTTCTCATAATTAGGACTTTATTCCCAGGATATTTTATATTATAACTTTTTCCACAACCTATTTAAAAAAAAATTACAAATTTGTTATTTTGTTTGTTTCGCATAATAAAAATAAAACTTTTTGTTTTATATTTCATTGTCAGGCTACTAAAAATACGTTCCCATGTTATTCTTGTAAAATTAAAAATTGTTCTCTTTAGATTAAAACTTTTTTGTCTTAATAGTTTGACTTTTTTCTTGTAAAATTCCACTCATTTTCCCATTTGTGCTGCTGTTTTTTTTTTTAGTATTCTTGTTTAATCCTATTTTTAGAATGTGCTGCAGGCCAATAAAAAAACACGCTGGACACCCCTGTTTTGTGGCATTGCCGGAGCCCTTAGCCTGGTCATCCAGCAGGCCAGAGAAGGTGTTTCTATAAGCTGCGGCTACATAATCCACACTGCTTGCCTGTTGTATTTAGACCCAACAAGGACTCACCATCATATATTAACTTCTGCTCACCTCATTGCAAATTTTGAGGCCTGATTGCTTCTGAAGCCAAGCAAATTTCCGCGTCTCACAGCACACAACTATGGTGCATTCAAGGAAAGTGCGAAATCTTAAGAAAAAACATTATAAGTGAGGCGTAAAGACAAAAACATGTCAAAATTGTGGAATTTTTCTAACAGTGGTACATGTATGCTGTACATTTTACCCGTAATTGCAAGTATTTATAAATTATTATCAATTTATGCTGAATGAGGTGTGTTTTCTGCGGAAAAATACGCGGAATCCACCGTAATGCTAATTGATTTAGCGCCCTCTGCTGTCCAAACTGTCAATATCTAGAAGAGAACGCAGCTTCATTGTGCTTTTTTTTGTAACTTTTGAGTAACAGAAATGCATGATATTTCATGAAAAAGTCTTTTACAGCAAATGTTGGCAATAGTTCCTAAGATTCAAGGGGATAACAGACAAGAAACTTATTAGTTATAGATATTTCTCTTGTCATTTAAAGCCATTGCAATACCAATGACCTTACCTGGGTCACACGCTCCGATTTGTCCGTTCTAGGAGGCGAAGGTGATCGCCCTCCCAGCAGGCAGCCATTGTAATTGGATTGCGCCTCGTAGTAAATGTGACCAAGTGACCTGTATTAGACAAAGTACACCACCACCAAGTGACAAAATGTCGCCACCAAGCTAGCATATGTGCTAATTCTCCGCAGCAAAAGCTCATTTCTCATGTTTATTTAGCTCTTTTGTTAGTGAGACAGCAGCCGCCGTGGACAAGCATGCTACATTTATACACGCAGTATGATAACTCATCAAAAATACTGTATTCATGCAGGCTATTTGTTTGCTACTTTGCATTATTTGTTGTTTTATATGCCGGCGTTTGCGTCAAGGTGTGAAAATCAAACGTCCTCTCTTACATGACCGCAAAGGGAGAAAGCTTGAGAGTATTGTTGTTGTGGCTAAGACGGGTCTGATGTAACGCTGATATATCAGGTAACTGGGTCTGTCCTAATGGGATCAACCTGGTGTGGACTTAAAAGTTATTTGAAGTACATCGGAACATGAATGTTGACAACATCGGTAAACCCAGCCGACACTTTCTATCAGCCAGGTACACTTACACATGGCCATATGCTGCAGTGCACACTTCAACTGACAGTTTGGAGGCAGGCTTGACATTAAAAAGGGCAAATAAATAAAAATATTGGGTATTTGCGACCCCCTTTTGAATCAAGTTTTTCATTTTGTTTGAAACCTGCCATTTTGTGCTTATAATTTCTTATAATTAGGCGGTTTATTAGTAGTTAACCCATCTCGTTTGAGGAGTCGACAGGTAACATGTGAAACACAAAATGAAATAGATGCTAATCCACACTAATAAACAGTAGATCAATACAAATGTATACAATACAAAAATTAGCCCACATTACCCAGCATGCCTTGCAGGTTATACATGAGTAGGAAATAGTATTTTTTTTAGGGCTGTCAAAAATGAATTACCTAAAATTTTTTACCGTCACTAACAAGCCACACCTGTCTGTTATGACGGCAGACGGAGCCACAATAGTGTCCCCGCAGAGTCCGCCACCCTTTATATACGTATCGCCAACTCACAAACACGTCTCTCGGCTCTCCCGGGGAACGGCGCTTACAGCGAGGTGCATTCACTGACACTCACAACAATCACAACAGCGTCTTTACTATGCGTGCATGTGCGCCTGGGTTCCGTTCAAGCTTTCGTCCCCACAGGGAGTATTTCCTTGCCTCTGTCACCAAGTTCTTCCTCATGTGGGGTTTCAGTTGGGTCTCTGTTTTCATTTACGAGTGTGACCTTCATGTGTAAAGTGCCACGAGATAACTGTTGCTGTGATTTGGCGCCATATACAGTAAATACATTTGAATCGAATTAAATAAACAGAAAGAGAAAGAAAAACGGTAAGTGGACATTCTCATCTCTCACCGACGTAACTCTTACTGCGGAAGTACAATTTGCTGCATTTAAGTATGCTTGGAAATCCCAGAAAATACAGCTACACTCGAAAGGTGACTCTTTGAACGCAACCATTCACGGCTCATAATGACGCCACTAAAGTGCGAGTCTACTAGTAAAGATACTAATGTCAGGCAAATACATTTTCAGACGTGTGGTATCATTTAGCTTGATTTAAACTTTCCCCTATACCACAAAGCTGAGATGACCTTTTTTTTTTTATTCCTTCGCATGGCTACATGTTGGTTTACAAAATACCAAAGTGGCCCTTGCATCCTTACATTTTTCACCAAATTTTGGACACCCCCATCCTACAAAATGCAAATGCAGGACTCTCCAAAAAGTAGCCACTAAAGTTACAAGTGAATGTCTTTATTTGCATATGTTGGTATGGACGTCATCTTTCGGTCCATCCCAACATTTATTGCATAATTACATTCATGACTGAACACGCTGCGATACCCAGATGAACCCTTCGTTTCACGCTATTTGCACTGGTGTCATGGATGTAAGTTTTTGTCAACTTAGTCCTCAACGTCCTCACACGTTTCCTTGAAGATGAAAACGCGGCATTCCTCTGAGAAAACGGGCCTGTGTTCAGTCATGCATGCAACTATGCTATCAGTGTTGGCATGGACCCAAGGATGATGTCCATACCAACATATGCAAATAAAGACAATTCATGAAAATATTCAATGCTAACTTTAGTGGCTACTTTTTGGAGAGTCGCCTTTTTTTGATACATCCTGTATAAGGCATTCAGTAATATTCTGTAATATTCTACACTGGTCACTAGGTGTCAGTAATGTTACTTTGATGAGATACTTTCGGTCCACTTTCAGCACTTACGTCATGTTTTATTTATGTCTAATCTGTTGTAATTTTTCTGTTATTATGTCTACTATATTGGGTAATAGAGTGAAAGATAACTATTGGGGTGTCTAGAGGGCTCTAATCATGTTAAAAACTGTATTTAGAAGGTTGTAAACAGGTTTTCTATGCTCTAACTATGAAAATATTCCAATTATATACACCAGGTCCCCAACTAACGAACACAATTGGTTCCAGACGACCGTTCACAAGTCGATTTGTTCGTAAGTCCAACAAAAGGTAATATTACCAATTGTATACAGTAGGTACTACATGTACGTGTATACATATACAGTATATGTGTATGTATGTAAATATGAGTTTGGATGCAGTAGTAATATTAAACGAGGATAATTAATGAAAAAAACAATAATAAAAATGATATAATAATACGTAATGATAAATGTTATTTACCTTTGAAGAGGAGAGGTCGAGCATACGTTGTTGTGGTGGAGTTGGAGGAGGAGTTAATGAAAAAAAGGACAAATCGTCGTCGTTAGACTCTTCTAAAAGAGGTAGTGTTCTGTGGGTGGTATAGAATTAAGCAGGCCTATTAACTCTTCATAAACTTTAATCACACGCTCTGTCCGGGTTGCATCATACAGCTACAACTTAGCTTTGCATTTCTCCTTTACACTCTCTCCCCACCGTCTTCCTCTACCTGTTGGTCCCATTAGCAGTGTCACAGTGCCCTCTACTGGTCAAGCATGTAGCAGTATAAATATGGAGTTACTACAAGGCAAAATACATGAAACTATAGACCAGTCAGCTTGCGTTCGTATCTCCGAATGTTCGCAAATCGGATGTTCGTAAGTTTGGGGACTTAGTGTATAGGAATCCTATTTTATGGAAATTCACCTATCACAGTTGGGTCTGAAACCAATAAACAGCAATAAACAAGGCACTACTGTACACTGTATTTATGTTATGTAATATATATTTAATTATCATTTACATTATCCTTATTTCAACACTGCACAATCACCTTCCTTCTTTTCACACAGGAAGTGAACACCTCCGCATGTCCTTCGCTGCTTGCCTGATCATTCCCCCGTCCGTCCGGAGGTTGTTAACTTCAGCTCTGATTCGCTGTTCAATGTTGTGGCGGTCACGTGGTGGTGTCACATACACTTTTGATTTGAGGTGGCCCCACAGAAGAAAGTCCAGCGGTGTCAAATCAGGTGCCCTCGGGGGGCCATTCCACTGGGCTGTTCAAAGCAACAAAAGCTCTGTCAGCCGATCAGTTACAGTTGTCCTCCGGTGTGGTGGAGCACCATCTTGGGCCCACCTAACACGTGCTAACCGACCGTTTCCTTGAAGATGAAAACGCGGCATTCCTCTGAGAGTACGAACGACACGCTCATTCAACATTCGGAGATAAACGTCACCGTTGATGTTTTGCGGAAAAAGTACGGTCCAACAATTAAATCATTCTGCGATACCCAGATTATTCCGACAAGGCCAATCTTGTCTTTGACTTGTTGTTTATGTTGACTTGTACAAGACTTTACTATTTGTGTGTAGCTTCACTACTGGCTCATTATTGTCAGAGGAAATGCTTCTGATTGCAGAAACAAACACAAACCAGGCACTTTGTGGTGTCTTTTCACACTTCTATCATAGTGGTGTCTTGTTACTGAATTCATGTTGCATTTGTACTCGTCTCAACACGTCGTGTGCAGTGTTACTACTCCGTTGTTGACATGTAGAGGAGAGTGCATAAGAGCAGAGCTTTATCTTGCCATGACGCTGCAAGGTGGACGGGCTGACACCTTAACTCTCCAAAGGGGATTTTGTAGGATTGCATGTGGAGCAAAGGATTAGGGCTTTAGTGCAAGCAGTGGGTCTGTGGGTCAGTGTGTCAGTGTATCAGTGAGTCAGTAGGCTTTTATTCATTTTTTTTGTTCCCAGAGCGGGTCAGTTATCTGCTTTCCATTAGTGGCGCCAAATGCCTTTAGCTCCCCAGGTGAAAAGGAGTACTCGCCTGTTTACGACGACCCGGGAGTGTCCTCTCATGATGCATGCCTCCGCACAAGGAGTGAAAAACGTGCGCATGGACGCATCACTCATCTCTCACGCCACATTTACTCCCTGCTTTTTGATTTTTAGTGTTTAGTTGACACACCTACAAGTACTCATTCATGCTTTTGGCAATGCCTACTTAACTTGTCATCAATTCATTTAATTATCCATCCTCAAACGCCAGTCAGGTAGACTGCTAACATGTTTAGACCAAGTAGAAAGTCTTTGAACACCAAAAGTCTTGACCGGACACAACATACGGTAGTCTAATGGCATCCATTATTAGAGTTGTATCAGTAAATGTGCCTTTTACAAAGCTCATGAGGCTCACTTTTGATTGAAACAATGTTCATTATTATTATTTTGCTTATTTTTATAATGAAAAAAATACATTTTCCTGAATTGCCCCTGAAAGAAAAGTATTTTTATTTCTACTGTTTTTTTTATTTTTAACTCTTAAATGTATTTTTTAAATTATTGTGGTTTGTTGATTTTAAAAATTATTTTATTGAATTTCCTCTGAAAAAAAGGATTTTTGTTGTTAATTTTAGTTTTGTTTTTAAATTACCTCTTAAATATTGTTTTTTTTTTCAATTAACACTTAAATATATATATTTCATTTAATTATTGTGCTTAGTTTGGAGTGACATAGACAATTTTAAAAATTATTTTATTGAATTGCTCCTGAAAGAAACTAATTTTTATTTTTTTTAAGTTAACTGTTAAATATCTTTTTAGTTGAATTATTGTGTTTATTTTGCAGTGGTGTAGACCATTTAAAAAAAAATAATTTTCTTGAATTGCCCCTGAATGAAAAGTATTTTTATTTTTATTTTTAAATTACCTCTTAAATATATTTTTAAGCGGATTTTTGTGGTTTTGTTTACAATGCTTTAATGATTAAAAATATGTATATATTTTCTTAAATTCCCCCTGGAATCATTTCTTTTAAAATATATTTTTTATTGAATTAATGTGGGTACTTTGCAGCGGTGTAACAATTTTTAAAACTTATTTCCTTGAATTGCCCCTGAAATAAATAATTTTTATTTGTATTTTTATTTTTAAATTACTTTTTAAACATATTTTCAATTGAATCATTGTGTTTTTTGCAGTGATGTAAACAAATATTTTCTTTAATTGCCTCCGAATGAGAAGTATTATTAATCAAAGATCAAAACTTTTTCCCACATGTACAATATCACCATTTCTCTCAGATGTTGTTCACAAATCTGTCTAAATCTGTGATAGTGAGCACTTCTCCTTTGCTGAGATAATCCATCCCACCCAAGATGCTGATTAGACACCATGATTAGTGCACAGGTGTGCCTTAGACTGCCCACAATAATTTTAGATTTATGTAATTTTATTTTATTTTATAATTTTATTTTATGTAATTTTATAGTAATTCCTGGTCAAAAATGTGTATTTTGCATATTCACATTTGTATAAAGTTTCATGTGAGCACTGAAAAATAGATAAGTAATCATCCTACATCTCTGTTATTCCAATCTCATGTTGGCATCCTTCCGTTGGAATGGCTTGAATTTGTGCGCAGCTTTTTTTGTCCACTAACGATGGCTATGGTTTACTGTAAGTCTGCATATTAATTTAAAACCAAATTGAAGGGGGATGTTTAACAATCACGATGCAAAAAAACACATACAACCAACGATAAAGCCTTATTTTAATTAATCCCCGCTCACAGCAGCAGGTTTTCACTGCTGCGCCGTGCAGGGACCGGAACACCAATATAAGTGAAATCTTCAAGATTAAGCACTCTTAATGCACAAAATAATCATCAAATTGACTTTTTAGTTCATATGATGCACACAGAGCAATAAACAACTTCATGTTCTGTCTCCTTTCTGCGCCGTTCTCCTTGCGCCACTCATAATAGTGAGTGTTAGGCGGTAATTGTTTTTAATTTTATTCACGTATCCCCTATTGCAATTGGCATACCCCACTTTGAGAACCTAAGGTATAGAGAATTTGTAATTATTATTATTTGCTTTCTTTCTTTTTATAAAATGTTTTAATTTCCTCTAATAGATTATTTTAAATTAAATTATAGTGGTTATTTTGCAGTGGTGCTGACATGCATCACACTGACAGCTGTCTTTGTGTCAGTTTGTGGCATGTGTAGTTTTTTTTAATGTAAATTACATTCTTGATGAAAGCAACTGAGTTTAATAGCGAAAACAGACCCCACTAATGCAAACGTGGATGCAGCTTTGTGAATGTTACTAAAGTGTGTACACAACGTAAAAGACACACAACAAAAAAAGTCTTTTTAATGGTGTTCCAACAGTAATATATGTCCCGAGAGCCTGTTTATGTCCAACAAATGTGAGAAAAATCTGTCACTTTGAAGTTGCAGATTTTTGTGACATCATAAAGGAAAAATGGTTGTATGTTATATAGTTACAGTGTATATATGTATAAAGTACACAGCAGTTGTTGGAGACGCACAGTCAGAGAGAGGCATGGACAAACACAGCTCATGAGCATTAAAGCTACGCACACAGAAAACGCCGTGTTTCCAGTAGGGCCTTCGAAAAGCACTTTTGAAACTCTAAATTCCAACATCAAGGCTGACGTTTGGACACTACACGTGGCCATTTAATGAACAAACGACTTAAATTGTGTGTTTAGGCAAAATAAAACAAACCCTTGCAAATTCATTGTAGTCCATTTGGATGGTTTTGGTTTTGGCAGGATATTTGTTTGACCTATTGATTTGGAAAGTTGCAAACTTTCCTCCACATCCAAATTTGACATTGATGTCACAGTAGCTCTTCCAATGATGAACCTGCAAGGCAAAGCGCACGTGTCTCCCTCTGATGTCTTTGTGGTCATTTATCAGAGGACAGGAGTTGAAATGAAGACATCCTTGAATCCAAACGAAAGCATGCCAAGGGAATGTGACAACTGTTTGCACATCAAACACAGACAGTCGATAAAGCCACTTCTGCTGTTTGCATGCCCTTTGATGTATGCTCTGTGGGCATGACAGCGAGCGTGACTGCCTGCCTTACGGAGGAAACATGCCACTAATGTGGTATTTATTTATGTATTTATTTGTAATCATCTTTGTGCACAAGTAAAGAAGTAGGAAGAACATCTAATCATACGCTTTCTCCATGTCTCAGCAATTAATGATAGTTTGTTGACTTCCTGTGTTCAAAGAATTGAAATATCCAAACACAACCTATGAATTTAACATGGCCATCTATTGTCATAATGGCCTTTATCCATCCATTATCTATGCTGCTTCTCCTATTTAGGGTTGCAGGTATGCTGGAGCCTATCCCAGCTGAGTTCGGGCAAGAGGAGGGGTACACCCTGGTCTGTTCACCAGCCAATCGCAGGGCACACATAGACAAACAACCATTCACACTCACATTCATACCTATGGACAATTTAGAGTCGTCAATTAACCTAACATGCATGTTTTTGGAATGTGGGAGGAAACCAGCGAACCCGGAGAAAACCCACACACGCACGGGGAGAACATGAAAACTCCACACAGAGATGCCCAAGCAGAGATTTGAACCGAGGACTTCCCGTATGGCCAACATGCTAACCGCTAGTCCACCGTGCGGCCCGCTTAGCATGTTGTCCACACAGTCAGAAGATCTGGGTTCGTATCTATGTGTGAATTTTGCATGTTCTCCCAGTGCGTGCGTGGGTTTTCTCCGGGTACTCCGGTTTCCTCTATTTAAAAAAAGAATGCATATTTTGTTAGCTTAATTGGAGACTCTAAATAAATTGCCCATAGGTATGAACTGTGAATGTTTTTTTGTCTACGTGTGTGTTTGTATTGTTATTACTCCTCTAAAATGTTTTGTGTCCATTCTTCCATGAGATTTGACTAATATTAGTTATAATTATGCACAAACATACATATGTATTTCTGTTAAGCTATACACTTTAATGTCTTTCAATGATTATGTGGTCAAGGCTGAGACCTCTTGTTTCCGTCCTCCACATGCTTACCACCTGATTCAAATAGCTTTAGGTGTCTAGGCATGTGAGTCTGCCCTTCATTGTCTCTGTCCCTCACAAGAGAAGCTCATCCCTCCCCTCTCATATGTGCTTTTCGATATTAACTAACATATTATCATGAATAGTCATACGTTTTCTCTAGAAGACGTTTGTTCAGGTTGTATTGATTTGTCTTCTTGCATGCAAGTTTTATTCAGTTGTACCTCTGATTATTTCCAAAGAACTTGTCTGGTCTCTCACTATTTTTTATATTATTTTTATTTTTATTATTATTACAGTTATACTTTTCTGAGCATTTCTTTTTTTTTTAAACTATTCTATTTTCTTGAATAGCTCATGACACATTATTGTAATGTTATGCGTGTAAAGATAATAATGATGCTGAGTTTTAATTTATAATTATTATTATTATTTGCTGTAGATGCAATATAAAAGAAAATCAACAGACACATTCCATTTATTTATTTTTATTTCAAAATAAATTTGTAGTATAATAATGCAATTTCAGCATTTTGTGCAAAAATATTACAATAAATCACGTTGAAAAATCAAAAAATATAATCTCATATGAAAATAGACATAATTACAGTATAACATGTTGTTCCACATGTTATTCCACCACCACCACCACAGAGCAGTGGATTCCTACAGTATGTAGAAAAAAAACACCCCTTTAACACACAAATAGAACCTGAGAAAATACATGTGAACAAAATACGAAGCAAAATTGTCTCTCCAATGTCCAGCGGGGCGTTAAAGTGCTTCTGGTAGAACGGCACTTCAGTGTCAGAGACAAGAAGTGCTAGTAATAAGATACACAGACAACAAAAAGACATCATTGTAATAATAATAAACTAAATAAGATGACAATTCAAGTAGCAGCTTTGGAGGCAACAGATAAGTTAGATTAATTGGCTAAGAAGATAGAAGAGTCAAATAAATGTCTAATTCATGATGAAAACACTGCATCGATAGTGTAAACATTACAAGGATTAAACCTGATTCCATTTCATTGTTATAGTTTGTAAACCAAACAAGTGTGAACGCACCCTTAATGTACTGCACACGTCTCTAAACCGACTGTGCAATTGGGATGATGTCAAGTCCCCCCGTGCAATGATTAACCGATTGCATTCCGCTGGAAAGTTTCTAATTTTACATCAGCCCAGTAAACTTTAGACTGAAAAATGGCAACGTACAACAGCTGCATGCCCATTGACCCACCTGACTTCACAATGAGGCAATCGCGCAGTGTTAGCTCAGGTCTGCCAAATAATGACCTTGGCTTCGCATGCCGTCAGAGCAGACCGTTGCCCAACTCAATCTTGTGTAAATAATATGGTGGAGATGCTGACTGAACATATTTCAGGCCGCAGGTACAGCACATTTCAACTGTTTCCCGTGTTTTTTTTTTACGTTGAAGTTAGGTGACGCTTACATAAAAATGACCAGAAGGAAGCAGATGCCTCTGGTTTGGAGCAGGGTTCTTTAAGTCGAGACTCAAATTAAACATTTGTGTTGTTTAAAAAAAACGAATAATAAAGAAAAAACAGGCATAATGCATGCAGTAATTATTACAGCAAGCAGCCTTTTACTCTGATGAATCCATCCATCCTTCCAGTCATCATCTTGTCCTTTCGGTGATTACCCAAAGCTCATGACCATAAGTGAGGATAGTAACGTAGATCAGCCAGTAAATTGAAATCTTTGCCTTTCGGCTCTGCTCCCTCGTCACCACAAAGGACCAATACAGAGTCTGCATCTCTGCAGACGCCGCACCAATGTGCCTGTGGATCTCATGTTCCATCCGTCCTTCACTTGTGAAAAAGACCCTGAGGCACTTAAACTCCTCCACTTGGGGCAAGATCTCATCCCTCCCAGCCTTTTACTATGATAAAAGATAATCCGTTGTAAATTGACCGGTAAATTTCTCTCAAAAATGAGGGAAAGAGAGGAAAAATAAGGGAAATAATGGTCTTTCGGTCTTTCCAATAGAAATTGTTAACAGTACCCCTCCAGCCGGATTTTGGTACACACCTTTAGGGGACTAAACATGGCTGCCATCAAGCACAACATTTTTGCAGAGGCAGGGTCGGGACTTAGCAACTCATTGTCCATAAGTCGTCAACCATTGGTCTAATGATTCTAAAACTATGAGGGTATTACATGTAGTCCAAAGCATTTTGACCACAACCCATAGGGGGCGCCGCAAATGTATGTGTAAATTAAGGTGCGTAAACTCATGGACGCATAACGACATTGACATACCGACATCATTGTTTCCCTTGGAAAAACGTCTCAAACAGATGAGTCGTCTGAAATTCTGGGTCTAGAAATTTGCACATACCTCTTGCCCGAAGCCAACTGGGTTAGACTCCAGTATACCCCCGCGACCCTAGTGACAATAAGCGGCATAGAAGATGGATGGATGGATGGATGGATGGATGGAAATTTACATATGCAATCTCACCAACTATAGGGGACACCACAATTGTAGAGGTGATCCAGAAGGGATTTTTTGGATCTTTTGAGTTGAACATTGTATGAGTCTAACGTAGAGCATTTCTTACATGTACATCTTATGTGCATCCACAGGACTCCACTATCATATCGGGGACATCCGTTTTGACAATGCTGTGCTGAGAGTTGAAGTACACCATGGAAAGAGGCTGGCGCTCTGTGGGGACGCAACAAGATGATGCCGCCGTGTTGATGCCGTTGACCTTCAGCTGGCTCAGGACGGTGGCGTGGAAGGAGGAGGCGATGCCGGGTGACCCAGACAGATGCTGGGGGCACTGCCCCATGCAGTAGTTCATGTGGTAGCCCTCAGGCGCAATGATCCAGTCGTGCCACTGTATGTCCTTAAACTTGATATAGAAGTCTCGCTTGCAGCACACGGTGATGTCATCGCCGCACCTCAAGGAGCGCTTCCTCAGCAAGTGTTTGGCAGGGTCTTCACGGAGGCGCACCTGCGCCACCAGAAAGGGCTGGAAGGGCGTATCAGGAGAGGTTTCCAGCGCGCAGAGATTCCTCCCGTCCTCCTCGCAGATCACCTCCAGGCGGAGCCGCTTCTGGCCCCCGTCCAGGAAGGCCTGCAGGGTGCGGCTGATGGGGAAGGTGTGCCAGTTACTCTCCTGGACCTCCAGCATCTTCTCGATCACCAGGGTGCGGTTTGAGTCTGCAGTCAGGAAGACGCGGGCCGCGACTTGGAAAGGGTGCTTGGAGGAGTGGACATAAATCCAGAGAGATGACTGCAGCACCTGGACACTCTGGCCGCGTTCTTGCAGGAACTGGAAGGTAAGACTGAGGTTGGCCTCATCCGCATGCTCGTTGTCATCTGTGGGGAAAACATAGTTTTAATACAACCATGTTGACATTTTTGACATACAAGCTAACATACCACACGCCAATACCCTCTATCTGGTTATACCAGGGGTCGGCAACCCACGGCTTCGTAGTCACATGCGGCTCTTCAGCCTCCTTGTTGCCGTGATTGCGGTGGAGCAAGTTACAGCGCAGTAAAATAAAGCAATGATTAACGGGAGCATAGCAATATGTTTTATAACGAGAAGCACACCGTAGCTATGTGCTCGGAGCCCGTGACATGCTAATCGCCGAGGTGGTGACTCCAGGAAAGGCAGCTAGTGTGCCGCTGCAGCTGGCTGTACACTCATCGCTCAGAACAATATGTGAAAAATACCAGAAAAATCTCCCAACGACGTCATGAAAAGTCTTTACATTTGTCGCTAGCCGCTTTTGAGAAAATAAGACACCAAGAGGGTTTAGAAAGTTGACAGATTTAGCGAGAAAATCACCAAGTTGGCAACACTGGGCTGCACATGAGATGGGAAGCCATTCACAGATGGAGAATACATGAAAGAATCTATTCTCCAAATTAAAAAGCAAACAGGAAATTATTCCGAAAATGAAAGAATGCCTGTTTTTGCAAAGACAGTCAAGGACAGGACCAATAGAATGGTTATTAATGACGATTGAGCGCAGACATAAACGGCATTGCACAAACAACATTCATGTGCGGTTATGTGAACGCTGACGGACTTGTTTAATCTTAAAGATGGCTACATTTTGTTTTAATTTCACACAAATATGAGAACCACTCACTAAGTCTGACAGAGTTAAGTGTTTAAATTTCAGAGTAGGTGCACTTCTGTTTGCTGAATTTTATGGTTGTAACAGGTAACGTTTTAAAAAGATTACATTCAAGTTTATGAGCAGTGTAATGTTTTGCGGCTCCCGTCTATTTTTTTTTACTGGAAGAGGATGCAAAATGGCTCTTTTGATCCTAAAGGTTGCCGACCCCTGGTCTGTACCTACTTTGTCCATCTGTCTATGTTTGATGCTTTCTAACTGTTTGTCCATCCACCCATCCATCTTTGTAGGATTGCTTTTAGCTGTCAGTCAGTCCATTTGTCCATGATGCTCTCTCATTATCTGTACGCCTGTTGATCTATGATATCTTCTAGCTGACTCTTCGTTATCTATGACACCTTTTAGTTCTTTGTCCCTCTATAATGCCACTCCGTTCATTCTATGACACCTTCTAGTTGTCTTTCTATCCGTGGGTTACTTTATACTTGGATGATTTCTACCAGTCTTTTGGCTACCTTCCATCCAACAGTCCGTCTAACCTTACAGTCCTGTATTCCTATGTGTTAAAGTCATGTTTAACTTAAAAGTGGGTGAGAGATACTATTATGATCCTGCACTTTACCCTAATTCTTCCTCTATCTCGACTTGCAAACAAAACAAACAGAAAGTATATGATTCATCATCCTGTATAATGATCTTTTAGCACACTTACTTATATCGGCAAAGCTGACTATTTCATAGCCTTGCTGTCTGGATGGCACACTGTTGTTCATTTCCAGGGTACCATCTTGCCTGACGCGCCCTGAGTGCAGTTTGCGCAGCGCAGTGAGCAGCGCCACCCGCGGCACCGTCGGAGACATCCTGGGTCTCTCCTTCAGGTGCAGCTTGTCCAAAATTTGCTGCTTGGCCATCTCCACCATCAGCCTCTCCTCTGCATCCTTCCCCAGGGGAGAACGAGGGCCGCAGGACGCGCAGCCTGGGGGGCTCCCTCTCACCCAGAGAGCCTCCAGGAGCAACAAAAAGAGAAATGAAGAGGACTGCGCCATCTCCATTGAATAGAACAAGTCTTTTCGTTTCTGTTTCTGCTCAGATGTCCTTGTCTCCTTGCAGCTGGACGCCGTGCAGAGTTGGGCTTACTTCGGGCAAGTTCTGCAGTGATGTTTCCAGCGTCCTGCTGGTGAAGATATCTGGTGGGGTAATCCACCAAAAGTGGTGACACGTTGGAGGGACGCACCAATGAGCGCACCGTGTGTGGAATGAACTTTACTGGCAACGCATCTGCAGACACGCACAAACACTCACATGCACGGCGGGTGACTTGACTCACTCACAATGACCCAAAAAACACGGGCAAGGGCGAACAAGTACGTGGGACACATGCACGTCCTGTATGAGGATTGAAACCACCACATGGGTCCATCAAAGTTGGATTTGGGTACCCTTTCACCCAGTTACAACATGCTGCACAAGTGCAAGCGTGAGTCACCAAGCACCAAACACGTAATGTAGGAAAACTACAACCACCTGTGTGCAGATCTATTTATCTATGCTATGCACTCATTACTGAATGCATGCACTCACCATCTTGCCTGACGCGCCCTGAGTGCAGTTTGCGCATGTTAAAGTATATTAACATGTAATATGCCTCATGAAAACTCTGATGCATGAGAAAAGTGCCCTTCATATGTTATTTTTGTGTATTAGGCTAGGACAATAAGACTGCGGTACGCGACTGCCGACGTGTGGACAATCCTTGCAACTGCAACAACACTTTTTTTGATCATTGGGCCTACTGCATGTAATACACAAAAACACAAATTTACTTTGCTTTTACTTATTTGAGAATTAGCCAATAAATGTACAGTTTGGGTGTAGAAATTACAATAAGAAATATGTACAGTAAGAAACATACAAGGTGTGTCTGAAAAGTAACGGAACTGGTGTCACAAACAATTTATTTCAAGTCCAAACAACAGTTTACATGGTTTCACCTTCAAAGTAACCCGCCGCAAGTCTAATGCGCTTTTTCATCCTTCTCTGCCACGCTTCTATGCAACTGCCGGAAGGATTCTCCGTCGTTACAGCCCTCTTGATGGCCTCCGCGACTTCAAAACGGGTCCCCTTGATGACCCCCTTAAGCTTGGGGAAAAGAAAAAAGTCACACAGAGCAAGGGCAGGCCAATAAGGGAGGTTGTCCCAGCACAGTGATATTGATCTCGGCCAAGGTCAGGGCATTGTGAGCAGGTGCGTTGTCGTGGTGAAGTAGCCACAAGTTGTCCTGCCACAACTCTCATCTCTTCTCGCCAACTGAGCAAAGCAAACACTGCTGGACCTCTCTGTAGACATTCTGATCTCCCAAGATATGATGGTAAATTTTCACAATTTGCTAATCCCTCTTTTGCCCATAGCTTGTACAGCACACCAAGTCCCGTTACTTTTCAGACACACCTTGTACATCCTTCCATCCATCTTCTATGCCGCTTGTCCTCACTAGGGTGGCTGGCTTTGGGTGAGAGGCGGGAAACACCCTGGACTGGTCGCCAGCCAATCGCAGGGCACATATAGACAAGCAACCATTCACTCACACATTCACACCTATGGACAATTTAGAGTTGCCACCTAACATGCATGTTTTTGGAAGGTGGGAGGAAACCGAAGTACCCAGAGAAAACCCATGCACGCACGGGGAGAACATGCAAACTCCGCACAGAAATGCTCAAGGAAAGGATGCAAGAGCCACTTTGATATTTGGCAAAACAACATGTAGATATGCTAAAAAGTTATATTCAACTCAATTCAGTTTATTCATATTGTGCCAAATCTCAACAGCAGTTATCTCATGGCACTTTATACATGAAGGTCACACTCATAAATGAAAACAGAACCAATCAAAACCCCACATGAGCAAGCGCTTGCTGACAGAGGTGAGGAAAAACTCCCACTGGGGTAGAAACCTTGTGAACAGAACCAAGGTTCGGTGGGGCAGTCGTCTGTCTCGATGGTTTGGGTTGAGATAGAAAAATAAGAGTAGAAGGATAGATAGCAGATCAAGCCACAAAACAGGAGAGTCTTTATCTTAGTCCAAGGAACATAGAGGAGTGTCTCTGCTACATATCAGCGAATCATGGGTCAGTTCTAACTGTATGCTTTAGCAAAAAGGTGGGTTTTGAGTTGACTTTTAAATAGAGTGAGAGTGTCTGCCACCCCGGATTGAGTCGGGGAGATGATTGGATAAAAGGGGAGCCTGATAACTTAAAAAGTGGCAAGTAAGTGTAAATTCTGGGAATGCAGTGTTCTACTGGGCTGATAGAGTACTATCATCTCTTTAGATATACTGGTGCCTGACCGTGTACTGCAGTGGTCGCCAACGTTTTTTCTTGTGGGAGCTCTTTTTACAAAATGAAAATGGCCAAGAGCTACTCATTTTTGTAACATTCGTAGCTTATTTCAAGCCAAACAAACTCAGTATGCTTGTTTTACCACAACATGAACAAAATGCTGGTATCCACAACTCACATTTTGTATTTCAGAATGCATTTCTTTCTAGTGTTCTCACATTATTAACTGAAAACCTGAATGAAAAGCAGGCTTGCGGGCGCCTCGTGGTCTTGGAGAAGTGCTTTATACTGGATGTAAGAAGGACAATTTTAAACTCAAATCTAAATTTTACAGGTAACCAGTGCAGTGAGGCTAATAAGGGTGAAATATGATTTCTTCTTCTGGTTCCAGTTAAGACTCGTGCAGCAGTATTTTGGACCAACTGAAAGGTCTTTAAAGACTTCTTAGGGTAACATATAAGTAACAGAGAGTTACAGTAATCCAGTGCTTCTCAAATAGTGGGGCGGGCCCCCCTGGTTGGGGGGTACGATGAACTGTCATGGGGGACGTGAGAGGCAGGGAGGACTTTCAGTATTAGTGCAGACCTGCCAACATGTCGGAATTTGCCGTACTCAGCATGCAAGTTGACTCTTGAATATGCTTATGTTCTTCACTGCTTTCCTTTCTGTTGCATTTTGCTGCTTTCAGTCTGTACAGTACAGATAAATAAATAGATATTATCAGTTTATCAGGACAGAAAATAATTGACAACCACTGCAATAGGTTTTTCAGCATCTGGTAGTGGCAGGAATTTTTTGGGATGTTTTGTAAATGGAAAAATACTGTTCTTGACACTTGTCGTATTTGGAAGCTAAAGGAAAGGTCCTGATCAAAGATGACACCAAGGTTTCTGACTATACTGTGGGGAGGGAGTGCAAGACCATCTAGGGCAGTAATAGCATTTGCAATCTTGTCTCGGAGGTGCTGGGAACCAAGAGCTATGATTTCAGTTTTATCCGAGTTTTTTAGTAAAAGGTTTGAGGTCATCAAGCTCTTGATGTCTGTAAGACATGCCTGGATTTTGGAAAGCTGACTAGTTTCGTTAGATTTCATTGATAAACAGAGTTCTGTGTCATCTGCATAGCATTTAAGGTCAATGGAGTGTTTTCTGATGATATTGCCTTAGGGGGACAGACAGTATAAAGGATGAACAATACAGGTCCTATGACAGAACCCTGTGGGATGCCATGACTGACCTTGCCGTGTCTGGATTCTTTAGAATGGATACATACTGCAGGCGATCTGACAACCGTTTTAATGCAGTTCCTTTAATGCCAAGGGAATGTTATAATGTTTGTATTCGAATTTGGTGGTCAATTGCGTTGAATGCTGCTGTAAGATCTAATAAAACTCATACTGAAACAAGGCCTTTGTCTGAGGCAGTGAGTAGGTCGTTCATCATTTTTACAAGTGCTGTTTCTGTGCTGTGGTCAGTGGCGGTTCTAGCTATGGGTCTGATGGGCAATTGCACAGGGTGGCATTCTTTTGGGGGGGGCCTGTGAGGGGGTTGGTTAAAAAATCCCATTTATTTGTGTTCAACGCTCATCAAGTCAGGATGTGTGGCAGATTGGCGCCCTCTCCAGGCGGGATACTTGCGCCCCCATGCTGCTCAGACATCATCAAATGTCGTGACCAAACCAAACAGATTATGGTGGGGCTCACTTCACCGCTGTGCCTCAGCCCTCAGGTTAATTATACGGTTAAAAACAACAAATTACACCAGCAATTGCTCAAAAATAAGACATATTTCATTCTTATTATATTATATTCATTTTATCGCAGACCAAGAGTCTCAAACATGTTATTTCACTACTAAAATGTGAAATAAAAAATAGGGAGTTGTGACTCAATGTGAGTTGGTTTAGCCTTGACTGCTGTTTGAGTGTCATTGGGAGAAGACAATTAAGTGTCGATATTTTTGTCAACAAAATATGGAAAAGAGAAAATCAAAGCCATCAGGTGCACAATTTAAAAAGAGTAGAAAAGAAGAAGAGGAGAAACGGGGACCAAAGATAAAGGTATAACTTCATATACACAACCGGTCAAAAGTTTTAGAACACCCCAATTTTTCCAGTTATTTATTGAATTTCAAATCGTACCAGTCCAATGAATAGCTTGAAATGGTACAAAGGTAAGTGGTGAATTGCCAGAGGTTAAAACAATGGTAAAGTTACCCAAAACTGAAAAATAATGTGGATTTCATAATTAGTGTCGGTCCACCCAGGGCATCATTCAAGCCAGAACTGCCACTGGCTGTGGTCCTAAATCCTGACTGGAAGATCTCAAGTAGATTAAATACATATTTCAAGAAAAAAAATGCATTTCAGCTTTGTGATATAGGGGAAACTCTACTAAAATAACATTATTTTCTCCCATAATATTACCAGCTTATTGTCGTAAAATTGCAACTTTTTTCCTCATTCGACTACAACTTTTCTTTTTCATATTTTGACTTTATTCTCGTAAAATCACTTCTGCGGTTATTGTGTGTTTTTTTTTTAATTTCCAACTATTTCAACTTTCTTCTTGTAAATTTTCTTCTCGCAGTATTATGACTTTATTCCCATAATATTTTCACTTTATTTTCATAATATTATAAGTTTTTCCCCAACCTAATTTTCCAAAAATTGCAACTTCATTCTCTGTTTTGGTTGTATCTCATAATATTACGTCTTTTAAAAAAGGATTTTTTAATTTAATATTTCATTTCTATGCTGTTCAAATGACATTGTTTTTCCTCATAATATTACAAATTTACTCTTGTAAAATTGCATCTTTTTCTCATTAGAATACAGCTTTTTCTCTTAATATTTTGACTTTGTTCTTGTAAAATTTCTGCTGTTTTTTCCCATTTCTGCTGTTGCTTTTTTTGTTGCTTCTTTAAAAATAATTTTACAAACATTTCAACTTTATTCTTGTAAATGTTCTTTTCAAAATATTTTAATATTAATATTAATAAAATATTACAATTAAAATACCAGATTTTCCAAAAATCGCAACTTTATTCTTTGTTTTGTTTGTTTCTTGTAAAATTACAACTTTAAAAAAATAGCATTTTTAAAAAAATATTTAAATTTTCTGCTACTAAAATTACATTTTTTCCCTTCATAATACAACGTTATTCTCGGGAGATTAAAACCTTTTTTATTAGATTACAAGTTTATTCCAAAATAATATTTTGACTTTATTCTTGTAAAATTACTGCTGATTTTTCCATGTTTCCATGTTTCCGTTTTTGCTGTTTTTCCTTTTTTTATATAGAGTTTTCTTATTCAAATATCTTTTAGAATGTACCGTGGGCCAATATAACAACAGCCCTGGACCGCAAATGGCCCCCGGGCTACACTTTGACCACCCCTGCTATAATACATTCATTGTATTATGTCTAGTACTTAGTAACATGCAGTACACAATTTTAAAGGGCCGAAGGCACACCCAATAATTTTTTTCACTTCATAAAATTATATTATGAGATAAATCGCAGCTCCCCAGTGTATATAATGTTTAAAAAAGTACTGCGTCATGAGTCAGCGCTACAAGTAACTCATCTGAGTGAAGAAAACTGTGCTGGTAAGATTTTATTTAATAGTGGAATATAATAATGAATAATGAGGATGCAGTCTTTTACCAAGTTAGCAAAAATGCACATTTCAGCCAAAACAAATTAAACTTGCGATTTTCCTTCATGTTACTTGTTACTCATGTCTGAAACAAATAAACATACCATACAAGCTTTGTTCTCAAAGTAGCATATTCGTGTAAAGACCCGACTGCCTATTGTAATGTCAACGTGTTAAAGAGTATTTTACTGTTTTACTGGCGTGCTTCTTTTATTTTGAAGGCCTGACTCTACCGGCTACGGGCTACAGGCACTGATCTGTAGCTGATGAGTTGCGTCGATGATACCCGAGTGTTGCCGAGCTGACCGAAAGCTGCACGGCTTCGGCACAACCTGGGAGGATTTTTAAAATAATAATACAAATATATATATTGAAAAATACGGGAAACTATTAAAACGGGAGGGCGCCGGGAAAGAAAGGCAAAATAAGGTAGTTTCCCGTTGAAAACGGGAGGGTTTTATATAGATTTGTTTATATTGCTAGATATTCTATCATTATTGTCAGATATACTTAAGTGTTTTGGCCAAGTGTGTGTTATAGTGGAAAGTGAGCCCCCACCTTTTATCATCATACATTTACTTAACAAAGAATACTGATGAATAATGAAATTATTATTTTAATATTTATGAGTAATGACAGGACGCCTGTTGATCCCATATTTGTTGATCCATAGACATTCTATGTGTGTGTTGATCCTAGCATAAGCTAGCTGTAGTTTATTGATGGAGTCCATGTTTTGTGTAAGAGCGCCCCCTTGAGGCCCGGAGTACGCCACAGCCTTTGGTGGGAAAAAAAAAGTGACGGCGCTACAGTGTACACACTCATTAGCCGGAGCTGAGACGGCGGGGAGAATCGCGTTTTCTTTCCTTTTTCCGTTACTTTCCATTCGTTTTATAGTTTATGTATTGTGCGTTAGGCTTGTGTTTTACTATCAAGGAGTCAGCAAGCTGCCATTAATGCTCACGCCGCTCTCGGCTCACGCGGCGTTATTTTGACAGTCGGGGTTGCAGTGAAGCACCACCACCACCACCACCAGCAGCAGCGCCAAGCAGCTAGCATTCGCTAGCATTAGCCCTGGTAAGTCTTACGAGCCGTTTGCTAGCGACACCGCCAGCTCGCGCCTCAGCTGACAAGTGGTTATTCGGCGTTGTACGAAAGACACGCCTATCTGCCTAGCATCGGTTATCAGCATGTAGGATTAGCGTGAGGGTTTGTTAGTTGGTGTTACGCGCAAAGAAAAGGCTAGCTTGTATGCTAACGTTAACTCCATGATAAAATGTGTGTGTGTGTGTGTGTGTGTGTGTGTGTGTGTGTGTGTGTGTGCGCGCGCGCGTGCGTGCGCGTTTGTGCGTGTGGCTAATTATATGCGTCGGACGAGCTAGCTATTGTTAGCGTGTGGGCAAGCTAATATTTTTTTAGCTATGTTCTCAAGCACACCACCATTTGTTCTCCACAGACTCCACAACCTGAAGGACTCTTCACACGGACCCTAGAGGGAAAAAAGGTGAGGTTAAAGAAGACTTGTGATCGATGTTACGCTCCACGCTCCTTGAGTAGACCCTGAATGTGAAGCACCATCTTTAAAGTCCCAAGGTAGATTGCATCGAGCGACAATAATTCAAATGAATTGACGCTTGGCTGTTGACAACACGTTATTATTTATACCCACTAGCAGCAACAGCACAAAATAAGACATATGACTTAATGGCGTCTCTTTTGATACTCTTGTAATACACCATTCCTGCACCCCAATGTGCATCATTAGAGTCCCACGTTTTGCCAATGCTTGCTTTGCGAACAAAAATATGCAAACAGTACATCCAGAAATAGTGAGACCAACTCAGACTCCTCAAGTCAGTTGTTTTTAGCATTAATAATGGCTCCGCATGGTTTACGTAATGTCTTGTTCTCTGTAGCGTCAGAAGTGAAATACGTCCATATTGCGGCTTGTAACTTGTTTCACTACTGTAGCATACGGTATTGTTTTTGCAGTGGAAACTCCAACAGCCCTACTTCACGAAAACAGTCGTTCTGATTGGATCGCCTCCTTAACTCACCCTCAGCCCCCACTCCCGCACACAGCCAAACCCTCCTGCCAGCTTGACGTTGATGTTCTCTTTGGATTTTGATCCACATTTGCAATAAGCGATTGTTGTACTTACAAGATTCAGCTCCAGAGCCCTTCTCTCTACAATTGCCATTGTTCGTTTGTGACGCAATCCAGGTTTAAGCCTTTAATATGCCTCACACACTTATTAAACACATTCAAAGTTTAAAATGTGTAGGTACTCACCACCAATGATCAGACATTTCCACCAACTTCCGTTTCCAGGTCATGTGATTGTTGTTTGCAACTGAGTTGTCGTTAAGTGGTTGTTGCATGTTTTTCAGGGGCTACTAAACCGTTTATACCAGTTATCCTCGACTCCTGTTCGGCGACCCCCGACATGAGTCACTATAGCGACACTATAGCGTCAATATCTATCCAACTTAGACACACAACTAGTGTTGTGAAGACAAGCCGTAAGTATTCTAACGATAACAAGAGAGCAAGATTGTTAAGTGACACTTTCAAAAAGTTAGCATGTATCCCATGAACGTGATAGCCATTTGTAGCTCGCCCGTGGGACAAAAACGAGCTAGCTAGCCGCCGCCAGAGAGGCAGTGAGGGCCAGACAAAATGTGTAAACAAAAATGCCAGAAAGTCGAATGAGATTGAAACGTGAGGGATCACACACGCGGGCAAAGATGAGCTTAGCCTGTGACAAGCTGTCGTCTATTGCCTCCACATTTTACAGGCTGTTTTTCGTTCTCACCGTAATAACAAACAAAATGAATGTCTCTCTGGTCACACGTGCGCAAGTTCCAACAGGGAAGACGGGCGATCCTGGTGCGTGTTTATCAAAATAAAGCACAGTGGAATATTTTTATGATATTTTCAATTGTTTTCAAACTAAATGTGGTCAATATGTGAATAAATGATAAGGTATATATGTATCTATGTAGCATATATCTATTTCCATTCATACAATATATTACTTAACATTATTTTCAAGTAACTTTATTTTGTCGTGGCGCTGTGCCACGATCAATTACATGTAGCGGAAACCCTGCACTTATGCTTGACAAACACGGCTGTGACTTCACATTTTGACACGAGCTGGAAATAGATGAAGAGGCGCTTGTGTCACACAAGGTGCGATCTCTGCACAGACTGCTCGAGCTGTGATTCGAACATCTGCTGTGGGGAAAAACAGCATGTGTCTCCGAAAAGAGGAAAAAAACCAAAAAAACAAGCGTAAATATTCATCAAATATCGGTGTGTACAGGACAAGTTGTGTGACGCCCAGAGCAAAAATAGTCTGGTTTGACGTCGCGGTTGTCTTGAAAACATCGTGTATATCTGCAGCGTTAGTGAATCTATTGCTGGGTGTGATGTCTGTGACTGACGAATATGGTGTGATTGTGGATCTCAAGCTGGTATGGTTGAGTGCAGCGTGCTCCAGAGACACATTTAATGGAGGTGACTCATTGAATCAACAGTGTGCTGCTGCTGTTGAAGGCCGTGTTAGAAAACATGATGGACTATCCTTCCCACCTGTCCACATATTTCCCCTTACCGTGTTACTTAGCCACGTTTTTGTTGCGTTGCAATGACTTATTGCTTGCTTGCTTGCTTGCTTGTCACATTTTAATTTGGACTGTTTTACAAGTGTAAAGAGAAGCTAACCAATGTATAATAATACTAAGGGTATATGCTAAGGGTATACGCTAAGCAATCTTGACACCTTATGTCCAGTTTGCTTGTGTGAGTGTGGTTCATAGTAACACTTTATATTAAGGTGCTATAAGTAGGAATTAAAGTTAATAAGACTTTTATTATATTAATAAGGTTAAGGTTAGATATGATACATTATAGCAATAATACATTAATCATGCATTATTGATTTATTACATATTCTATCCTAATGAGAGCACAGCATTTTAACTGTTAATAAGTGCACACTACTTTCATTATTCATCCTAATAAAGCACTGTTCCCACTTTAGATCCAGTAGCTGCAGAGCAGCATTGTTAACTGTTAATAAGTACATAATACCAGGATTTATTAGCCTTTCTAAGGCATCATTATCCATTACCTGACCACTATTGTCAAGAAATGTCCCATTAAAATGCAAATAAGCATTTAATATATACATCTTATTACTATAATATGAGGTTTATTAACTTTAATTACTGCTTATTAAAGGTTATTACAAGCAGCTTTAATATAAAGTGTTACCTGGTTCACTTCCCTGGCCTCAGCACGCTGAGGCCTTGTGCACACGGTAAACGTTCCAGAGATATTTTTATTTTTTATTTCTGGCAGGTTGAAAAAAAAATTGCATCTCAGTGAAAACAATGTAATTCATAAGGCACACCTACTGTACGTGTGGCGCTGTGAACAGACCCTCCGACAGAACCACATGACACACCAAACCGTAGACGAAAGAACACAAGCGCAAAAGTCCGTTGTCTTACGCTTTCCAAGGCTCATCTGGACTTACGAGAAGTGGAATTACTTCTGTGAGTCATTATGGAGTATCAGACAACAAAATATCAGGAGAATGTCGACAGGGGTGAGTCATGCCAGTCGACTTGTGGTCAAGTGACGGTGACGGGGTGGCGGTGAGTCGGTGACATCATCAAAACGGCCTTTTCAGGTTATCCCACTCTGGAAGCCGTTTTCAAAAAATATCATTTCAGGGCACCCCCCTTGCATAGTATAATTGAATAGAAATGCTAGAAATAATCAGAGAAGTCAAAAGCCACAGTGATCACTTCTCTTGCCGCTTATTAACTGCCACCTTGCATAATATACAATAAACAGAAGGACTCCAAATCAGCCACAGACTTGTGATATTTATTAATGAAACGTCATGCTTACAGTATATCCTACTGCGCGGTCAGACCCTTTCCTATGTCGCAAAAGGGATAATCCTCGCATGATGATGGTTTGAACTCCCAAGTTGTACCATTTTTAGGGCAGAGCTTGAGTTTATGTGCGAGTATAGCTTGGCTGCCCCTCCCACCATCAAATATTTACACCAGCTAAGATGGTATGCATAACATGAAAGTTTTTTTTGTTGTCATTTTTAAATGGCATTTCATAGTCTGATGTAATTGAAACAGGCAGCTCTTATCCAACAGGATGTGGTTTGTTCGCCAGCGTGCTTCATCCGATGTCTGTGAATGTCTTGTTTGCAGCAGCAGCAGCAGAAGAAGAGTGTCTTTTTCTAGTGAGATTTGAAGAGCTATTTATAGATCTCTGCCAGAGCACCATGCGTGGTGGTGGTGCTGTTGCTGCTGCAGCTATCATCGCTTTCCTCTGATACTGCCTTTCTCCATCTTTACTCCTTCCTTCTCATCTTTCAACTCCATTTCTTCTCTATTTTGTGTTCATTTCCAGTCGTCTTTTTTTCTGTGTATGCCTCACCCCCCCCCCCCCAAACCTCCACTCAGAAGAAGAGTTTCCACTCGTATCCTTCGTGGTTTGCTTTCATGTAAATTATTGATCAGGTCAGAGGGGAGGTGACGGGCTTTAAATCTCGCCTCCAGATTGGCTACAGTTTGTCTGACTGACTTCAGTCATTGCTGCATAGCTGGAGGGTTATGATGCATGATGTTCTCTAGAAAAAAATACACTGGAACCTTTATGGTCCTATCTGTTCATATTGCCAAAAAAGTTTCCGAATGATGCAAATTGAATGAATCAATTCCAGGATCAAACTGTAGCCAAGGGATGGCATTTGCTTGATATCAATAATGAATTAATTGATTAATTCTGTTTTTGATATCATGTGAAAATCTCTATGTGAAATATGAATTATTCTTTAAAGGGAGACTCTCTCTGAATGTTCTGATCTCCAGTTTTGATGCTAGTGTTGTATAATGGTGCCATAGCATGGATGTACTTGTACCTCCATCCTCGCATAGCTGACCTCTTGTTGACTTCTTCATGCTGAATCAACAGCACCTCTTCTTGTAGCTGAGTAGTGCGCTCCATTTTGCATCAGTTGCTTCAAGACATGAATAATAATCCAGTCAATTCCCCACATTTGACAGAATTTGTAAGAACACAATCCAGTCAGCGAATTGATTATGATAGCTGTCCCTGTTGTCACCATCATAAAGGCGTCATAAATTGTGCAGGCAGCCTATCATTCAGTATCATTTTTCACTGTCAAACAAGTGTGAAAGGAAGTTAACCTTAGGGGTTGAACACATTTATTAATTGGAAATGAATTAATCGTTTTTTTTTCTGAGGTTGAAAACATAATTTAACTAAAGCATACTTTAGTGTGAGCCTTTTTTATGATATATTCATGATGTGGCGTGTAGACACCGCTCAACCTGTCCGGTGATGACGTTCACAGCTCTGAAACGGTTTATCTTTGGCCACTGATCCTCATGTAGCTCCTCCCCTTTCTCCATCCCTTCTTTCTAAGCCTTTTCTTTTGCTGACTCGCGAATGACGTGCACCCGAATGCAAAAGGAAGGCTTGTCAGTTGGAAGCATTAGACGGCATTAACGCTGTACACTTTATCCCAGTCATGTGGTCAAACTGGGTTTTTCCCACGGCTGTACTGCGATTGTCCATTTGTTGCTATAGGGAAAGACAGTTGGCAAATATGCATATCAGTAGGCGATCTGGATGAGTAATGTTAGCGGGTGATTGACATTGCTTGCCTTCAGAGCCTTCCTGTTACGTTTTGGCTGGTGCTGTCGGAAACTTGACCCCCAGTGTGCAGAGAAGAGGCGATGGAGTGCAAAAATAAAGGTTCTTTAATAGTGTAAAACAGGAAAAAACAAAAAGCGACAGAGAAAAGGCTCTGTGACAAAAAGTGCAGATAGTCCAGGTATGTAAATACAAGTAGTTCAAGTGACAGCACTGACTTGGAGACAAGAAGCATGGATAACAAAGACAAAGACAATGGCAATGAACCAGCGGCGCACATACGACGGCGCTGGCCTTTTAACTACCATAAATGACAATTGGCCGCAGCTGTCCGGCCACCAGGCGTGAAGCGGCTGTCTCCGTCACCACGCAGGAAGTACAGCTTGCCAAAATAAAGGCACAGGACAGGAAGAGCTCGCTCCTGTCCTGCGAAACATAACACTTCCCTCATATAAGAGGTATGGCTGTAATTGGTAGGGCATGCCTGTTGGGCAAAAGCTGTGAGAGTGAACTATGGCAATACATTATTAGCCGTGTTTTCAATCTGTTGCTTTTTTGATTTGAATTTTATTTTTTTGTCACCTGCCACCTAATGAGATGACCATAAGGACATGCACTCGACTACATTACCTTCATAGACAAATTCTGTAACAGAGCCGGCGTTTATTTCCCTAAACTGTAAAGAGGACAGGGCATTAATTGGAGAGAGGCTTTTACAGTATTTGCTAAATGTGCAAACTTATATGGAACAACTTAGTTTTAAACTTTAATAATGATGCAGAGTGCATTACAAAGTGGAAATCACGCAGCATGAACAGAACCAATGTTGTAATAGCAGTAACGAGCAAACTGCTCAGCCAGAATTACAGGGATAGTTTGGATTTTTTGACATGACGTTGTATTTATTTATTTGAACATCATAAACAGTGGGAAAAAAGGAAACAACACAATTTATAAACAGTTAACATCATTGTGCTGGAGAGGATGGAAGCCAAAAGAGGCTTATGTGAATACCTCCCCAAAATTATACAGTAGGTAGGGAAAAAGAAAGCGAGAGAGAAAAAAATTAAATTACAATATAACTGTATAATACTCTAACGTAAAAACATAAAAAGTACAAATCCAATTACAAGTCATCAAATACAAATTGTCCTTTTTAGATGCTTTTTAAATTATGTTGATTGAAGTGCAGGACCTAAATTATTCCAAAGATGTAGTGCACAATATTTTAGAGAATACTGACTGACAGAAGTTTGCCAATAAGGACAATAAAATAGACTTGAATATTGTGTAGGATAATTGTGAATAACGGAAGACAGCATAAAGAGGTTCTGGAAAACTTTAGGAAGGACATGAGTTTAATGAACATCTGCACATGTAGACACAGGTATGGTAAATATTCACATCAAAAACTGAGAGAAGTTTGAATTATTTGAAAAGCGGAGCAGATGAGTCCAGTCTCTTAGGAAAAACTGATGAATCTTCAAAATTTCTTTTGAATTGGAAAAATCTTATTGAGATAAGTGGGACAACAGTACTGCAGTAAGTAATGTATGGATAAATGAAGCAATAAAAAAACAAACAAAAAAAAAACAGGAATGATTTATCAATGAACGGACTCTACACAAGATGCCAATTGACTTCTTGTTTTTTTTTTTTTTTTTTTTACAAATCAGATCAATGTGGAATTTTTTACATATATTTTGTTGGGTTAATTATTATACTTCTTATTTTTGTTACAAAATAAAATTAAATTGGGTTTTGGGTATTAAGGGTTTATTTAGGGCCGCGCCGTGGCTGAGCATGTTGGCCACACAGTGAGGAGATCGGGAAGACCTGGGTTTGAATCTCTGTTGGGCATTTCTGTGTGGAGTTTGCATGTTCTCCCCGTGCGTGTGTGGGTTTTCTCCAGGTACTCCCGTTTCCTCCCACATTCCAAAAACATGCATATTAGGTTAATTGGCGACTCTAAATTGTCCATAGGTATGAATTTGAGCGTGAATGATTGTCTATATGTGCCCTGCGATTGACTGGCGACCAGTCCTCTTGCCCGAAGTCAGCTTGGATAGGCACCAGCATACCCCTGCGATCCTAATGAGGATAAGCGGCACAGAAAATGGATGGATGGAAGAGTTTATTCATCTGAAACCATAGAAACAGACGGTAGAACTTCATTTGCTTCTCTAATCAGCGTATTACAATTTTCATGTGATATAACCAAATGTGTCATCAGCAAATAAGAGAGGGAGTACATTTTTACAGACAATAGGAAGATCATTCATGTAAATTAAAAAAAGGAGGTACCCAAGAATTTAATCCCGAGGAACCCCACACATTATCCTACCTCTATTTGAATTATGCTTATTGAATCATACATACTGTTCTCTATCATTTAGACAATCCTGTAACCGTGTCAAGACAATGCCATAAAATCCATATATTTGTAGTTTTGCAATGAGAATATGATGAACTGTATCAAATGCTTTGGATAAATCTAAAAATACACCAAGAGATATTTTTTTGTTATCTAGGTCTGTAGAGGTTTTATGAGCAAACTGTGAAAGAGCCATTTCTGTAGTTTTTTCTTAATCCATATCGTGGTTATATGATACTATATGTTACTTCTGCCTAAATGTTTTATTATTCTTACAAAAACTAAGCTTCTCCATTACTTTAGAGAAAAGGGTAAGATTTGAACAGTGGTATTACTTTGGCTGCTTTAAGGTCTCTTGGTACAACACCTGATTTGAAAGTTGTATGATATCCCCATCAGCAGCATAGTGCATCCACAGTGACTTACCCCCCACTTCGTCCCATGAGCTGAGTGCTGGTCGGATTTTGGTGATGAGGAACATAGTTCCAGTTAGTTGGTCGGGCCACTTAAAAGTTTGACTTCTCAAAGCAATGTATGTTCAACAGAATTTTGCGTCACAAAAAATACCTCCTCGAAAAATAACTATATGTATTATGTAGTTAAAATTTAGATTGAACTGTAGTTTGTGCACACCTGGAGGTAAAAATGCGGCGGCTCAGAAGTACAAACCCTGGCTTCGAGGGGTTTACGAGCTGACAAAAGTATCTTCAAAGATGTTAAACGCGTCGGTCATCCAGCGCCATCATTTCCATGATGAAATCACAAATGGCTTTAGCCCTCTGGGCCCGATTGTTCAAAACTCGGTTATTTATTTAACCTCTGGTTAAGTAGACTTAACCAACTGTTAACTTTAACGGCACCGTTATGTTGTTGTCCAAAACTCGGTTAAAATAACAGAGTTTTGAACAACCGGGCCTGGTCTTTTCTGACAAACCTTTTCAAACAACGCAGCGATAGGAGCAAGTTCTGGGCCCCGGACGTTGTATCGATGCTGGTGTTACAGGTGGCTGATACTGTTTGATGTATCAGCCAGATATGTTCCAGAATGTTTGCAGAGCATTTAGAGCATTTGGCCAATTGTTGTCCTCTGAAACAGTGACAAGTCCCACATGTTCGACTCCATGTTTGTTTACAAGTGAGCTCAAGGGAAGTTACGACAGGCTGTTTGCAGCATTTCACAGAAAAGGAGCGCTTGATTTGCTCACGCTAACCCACCTACAGCACAGTACGGCCAATCTCGCCTCATTGGAGCTGTTTTTTTAATGTTACTGGATTTACAGGTATGACGTCATAATTTCTCATACCAGTATAATTATCGTGCGCCACTAAAAATGACCTATCGTTTGTTATTGTTTAAAGGGTATCATTGTATGTTCTGAACCCCTGTTTTCTTGCTAGTGTCTTGCTGAGTAGAATATTGCTGCTCAGATGATTGCTACCAAATGCATCCATGCTGTATCTTGTATGCCAAATCAAAGATGGTGCTTGATGTAGCTTGTGTTATCAACAGAAGCGCAAAGCAGACATCCCTCGAAATTCTACCTTCTCCCAAGTTCTCTGGAGATGCTTCTTTTGATGATGAACTTTTGACTTCCTCCTCCTCCTCCTTTTCTTCACCACCGTTGGCAGAGAAGGAGCTGCGGGGAGAAACATGCAAATATGTCGTCTTGAGGGATTAAGGTTTTCCCAGCTAATGAGTTTTTTTCATTAATTTGGCCCGCTATCTTCCCTTTCAAATCCTTTTTATAACATTCCCCCCCCCCCCCAATTCATTACAGCAGCTGTCAGTACTTAATACTCGCTTGGTGTTGACCCAAGAGAGGTTCCCATCAGTCACAGAGACTAGATGTATATTTTGACTGCATTTTGTCTGCTTTAGGCTTTTCTTGCATATGGTAGGATCGAAATGTCATCAAAAATATACTGTGACTGATTCCTGCAGCCTCACAAACAGCTGGGCTCCCTGCAAGCCCTCGTTTGGCTGTCACTGCAATTATATTTTTGCACAGAGAGGGCAAGAGAGCAAACAAGATACACGAGGAAGAGCGAGCGAGCGAGAGAATCCACACGGAAGGGAGGGTTTGCAAGAGAAGGGAACCGTGCAAACTGAGCAGGATGGCATGAGAGTGGGAGCGAGACGGCAGGCAAGCTAGGATTTATATGTGCGGGTGCATGTGTGAGCTCCATTCAGAAAAAAAGCGACGCCTCTCAACATTGAAAAAGCTGTAGTAAGGAGAAAAGTGGAATGACTGTTTTACATGCTGCCAAGCATGGGTTACATTCAGCTTTGCCGTTTAGCAAACGGCGGAAGTTCCTTCTGGTCCAAAGTTGCTTTCCGTGATGCTGTTATTGTGAATAACCTGAGCTGACTTGTCTGGAGATCAATAGAGATGACCTCTTCATACAGTAAGTTTGTTATACTTGGTACATTGACTTTAATGGTGCTCTAAGCGTGCCATGTAATGTGCTTTGCCTTTGAAGTTCTGCTGGCTATTTATAGAGTTATGCCGAGTATCAGTGGCCATATGCATGTAATGCGGTTTGCACCTCAAGTTGTGTCAGTTTGAATTAGTGGCTAACTGGCTTAAGTAAAGGAAGGTTTTATCCAGTTTGTACTCGGCAGTCTTCATGATTCCCTCCAATTTGCGGCTGAGATAATGAGGAATTCCCTTCCACTGTTTCCCAGTGTGGGTGGAGGGGTGTGGAGGTGGTCTGGCTGTCGGGGGAGGAGAGTCACGGAGCAAGTAGGCATCGTTGCAACTCTGTCATACCGAGTAGCGAGGGGAGGAGTGTGTGCTAGGGACAACCTAGTCGCTTACATAAGGCTGCATGTGGGAAGTCCTGTGTTAAGAGACCTTGACGCTTATCCACAATGATCATCTTAGCTGGGAGGCACAGCGGCACCGTGGGTTGTCATCATGACAGGTTAGGTGTGCAGCAGCAGCAGTAACAGCACATTCAAATTACATTTGATCTCCCTAAGACAATATGCATCCACTTGCCAGTATTGCGTGAGAGGAAATGTGCAAGAGCAGTGAAATGAGAGGAGGGGGGGGGGGCAGTGCAGAAGCACAACAGAAGAGCCCTCTTGAATAATAAAAAAAAAAAAAATCAGCAGCCATAAATAGAAAAGAGCCCTCATTGACTGTTTCAGGTTGATGGGACCTGGCTTGGAGAAGCTTCTCTGCTCTGATGGTTACAGCCTGGAAGAATGAGACTCCATAATAGCTTCCTTGTAGAGCAGGGGGTGTCTACATTTTTTTTCCATCATTGGCTACAAAAATTGCAGGACGGGGCGGGTGGAGGGACTATTTTGCATTTTGCGTTATTAAACATGTTAATACAATGTAGGATACATATGTTATGCAGTGAAGTATTTTAAAGAAAAAAAGACAACACAGCTTTTGGTGATAGGTGACAAATTAGCATTACCGTGATATCTTGCAGCATTTAATCTTGTTCTTGTTACTTGGTTGGCTGCAAATGGCACCCGTGTCAGACTTTGGGCCCACTTGCCATGTACAAGTTTCCCATGGTGGGACAGAACTGGGGAAGTTTAAGATGACCTACCTTATGGCGAACATGAAGCGACATCAGACGGGAAACTTGGGACGGCAAAATGTCATTACGTTCAACAAAAAAGAGCGAGCCCCTAGCGGTAGTGAGTAATGTCAGGTTGAAATGTTTCATTGAGCACCTCAAACCTCGCTATATTATGCCTAGCTGCCACTACATTGGGGATAAAACTATACCCCACATGCATAAAGAAGTAAACTGCTGATTTTTTCTCATAATTCTGATGCTGCCTATTTTCTGAGTAATATCACTTGATCACGCCTAACATTCCCCTAGGATTTTTTAAGCTCTGGTGGTGGGCTTCATGGGAGGCCGACTATTGCCTCTGTGTTATGCTGCTGCTGCGTCGCTGTAGCAGGAACAAAAAAAAAAAAAAAAAAAAAAAAAAAAAAATATATATATATATATATATATTTAAATGTACTGTCAGTAATAATGTCAACATTAGGGTCTTCTCCACAGGCTTGAACAACAAATGCATTAATTCACTTTAAATGTCTTTCTCTCAGCTATTTCTTCCACTCCTTATCTGTCAAGTGCCAACAGGGAAGACAGGTGATTTCGGTGCATGTTTTTCAAAATAAAGTGTCGTGAAACATTTTTATGATATTTGATAGATATTTTCTTTTTAAATTAAGTGTGGTCAACATGTAAATAATAGGCGGAGGGGGCTTAATATCAGCTGATGTTATATGACCTCTACGAAGTGACAGTAATGATGTAGGCGACCAACACCTTCGTAGTGTAATGGGCGATCGTCGTAATGGGCACTCCTGATATAGCATATATGTCCATCCGTACACTGTATTACTTTTTACATTTTTTTTACGTAAAGAAAAGCTACTTTCCAAGGTGTGGCGGCATTCACTGAGCAGTGGCACCCCGCCACGATGCATTACATGTAGCGGCAACCCTCTTACACACTACAAAATAAGCCATAAAAGTATGTATGATTTGTGATTTTGTAATATACACTACAAAATAAATAACAAAAGTACATTTGATTTTTTTTTTTATTTTACAAGTGATATTTAAGGGTACAAGATCTGTATCGGATCGATGAAAACGTATCGGGACATCTCTAATAGTCATATCAGTCATTATAACAAGCGTAATCCTTTAATTGAATGCAACAAAAAATCAATGAGCGCCGGTGTTTCATATAGGTTTGCAAATTACCTGTAGAAGTGGGGTGACATCATCTATTTTGCATAATTTGCCATGGTGTTTGTGTGTGGACGGTTGAAACGAGCTTTTTGGTTTGTGCCGCAAATATGCAACATTTTAAACCTTATTTAACGACAGAAAATGAAGTTATTGGCTTGCAGGTGTTTTGTTTTTCACACAGCAATAGATATATTGCAAAAGATATAATTATAACATACACAGGTGATTTTTAAAAACAAACAAACAAAAAAAAAAAACATTCATAATGTGTCCTGGGCTCCGCGTAAGTGTGTGTGTGCGTACATGTAATAGCTCACTATATTGTAGCGTTGAGTACCCAGCACGCCTTGCAGGCACTTCGTAAATTAGAGTTTGCTGTTAGCGCTTAGTTGTTGTTACCCACATTTGTTTTTGGCTCGCATGGTCAGTAAGACTGTCGTTCTGCCTGACGACTGTCCGTTTGCCCTGTGTTATCAAGCTAGTTGTTGACTGTCACTTGCAGGTTGAAGAGTGCCTTATTTAAGCAACCTGATTTACAATGCCATCTACTGTGGCGACATGGCAAGAGAGCAAGGCAAAACCTTGTGATGTCATGTAATGTCATCACAAGGTTTTACATAATATGGCTGTTTCTTATCCTGTTTGTTTTGTAACTTTACTCCGCTGCTTCTCAGGTACTTGGTGCTCCTGCAGCCTGCATACTAATTGCCAGTGCGTGGGAAAAAGAAGCGAGCGTGAAACAGAGGACGTTCAAGAGTGAGAGGGAGGGAGGGTGGGGGGGGGGGGGGGGGGGGGGGCAAAAAAATCAATAGCAACCCCTGGAGTAACTATTGCTGTAATTGCCTTTAAGTCAGAAGGTTTACGCTGTCTCACCTGGAGCCTGAAAGAACATCTCACACGAGGGTCATTCTGTTAGTGTAGTTTGTCCACAATTTAAAGATTGTGTCCTGCATTCACGTTGCATCTTGCTCATTTTTTCTGGTAAAACAGGAACTGCTGTCCTGAGAAAGACGGACAGAGGTTTTTGGGAGTTTTTCCAGGTAACCACAATCGTCTGTTCTGTTATCTAATGGTCTGAGTCATGTCCTGGTTATTTTGGTGGCCTCACCCCTATATTGGGGTTAAACAACTCGCATTATAAAAGTCACTTTATGCAAGTGCAGCAAGCACTGCCTTACTTGGATGACTGGCCACTTGCTGGATTTCTGGGTTAGGCCTGCAATAGCTGGCAATGCTCAAGCCTCCATCGCTGTTTTGGCATGGCAGCCCCAGACTGCCAGCTGTTGTTAAATGTGGCGCTGGTAAATGGATGTATTTGTGCACATCGTGGAACACACTGGTCACCATCTGGAGGGAACCAGATGCTGGGCTTTTCGGTATTGTCATATATACACAAAGTGGGAGCACATGATCTTTACATGATGAATACAGACTTTTGGCACAATATTGACTGCTACTGGGGATGGCAAAATTTCAGGAGGGCTTGGCAGATGCTGCCAGTTTATTTTTATTTTTGTTTCATTGCATTGTTTATGGAAAATGGGGACCCCTGGCTAAAGGTATTTAGTGTTTCGCCACAGGACTGCAATCTATCTATGGAGGTTGGTTGCAGAGGGATTGGATGACAATAATCTAATTTGCATAATTGGGCATACCCGTCAACATTTGCATTTGAAATAAGGGGAGTTTTCATGGAAAATAGGAGAATTCTCCCTTAAACCTGGAGGTGTCCCCTTTATAATGTGTTAATAAAATAAAATAAAGCAAGGGAACAAGGGAAACTCTGAAATTCTTGACCACTTCGGGCTCAGTGTACACATGTTGCATTAATTAGGGCCCGAGCACAAAGTGTGCAAAGGCCCCCTTGTTTAGTTTACTATCTGAAATACAGATAGAAGTACAGGATGTTATTATTCTGACCTGTAACGATGGCAGGAAATATACTTGCATATAATAAGTGTCAATTAGACTGTAGTCTTCAGTCAGCATGTGCAGGTTAGCTCTAATAGCTAATTGATTTAGCAGTCTGTTGTGGTTAATTGGTTCCAGACCCGACTATAAGTGAATTTCCATGAAGTTGGATTCGGTATTTATAAATGTTATATTTTTTAAGTCAGAGCATAGAAAACCTGTTTACAACCTTCTAAATATGGTTTTAGAGCCCTCTAGACATTAACTAACACCCCTATAGTCAGCTTTACATTCCTGTCACCCAATATAGTGGATGTAATAAGAGTAAATAAGGCATTTAAGACATAAGACTCGTGCTTGTGTGTGTTGCTATACTGTAAATGTGTTCCTGAGGGGCATGTGGCGAACAGGAAATGACGTGGGGGGTTCAGAGTTCAGTTTCGTCTTGCTCTGGGACACAGCTGCAACAGTAGCCCATGTTTTTTTTTTTTTTTTTTTTTAGGGATTTGTTATTGTGCCTTTTGTGAGAAAATTCAATTTCTGCATTCCCACATAGTATCAGCATTTGAGACCAAATATGAGGTGAAAGAAAAATGCTAAAAATACAGTAGTAGTCTATCTGTGCGGCGAGAGAAAGTTAGCACACGCACAATGGACATGCGTCAAGTGAGACGCATGTAACAGAGAATCCGGCAACTTTTCAAAATAAAACATTGTGGAAATTATTTTTTCTTTCTGTGCAGCCCGGTAGCAAATGACCCACGGCCCGGTACGGGGGGTTGGGGATCACTGGCCCACGACCCTGTGTTCTAGCTTAAAAAAAAAAAAAAAAAAAAAAATGGCTGTGTTTTTTTAAATTTTCTCCATGGGTGCTAGGAGTTCATCCATCACATTCGGCTACACCGCAGCATGTGCGCCAATGGTGGGAATTGACTGAGCCTATATCGATCTGAAGTGTTGAGGAGTGGGCAGTTCACAACACTTGCAAGTGTGAATAATCTTTTTTTTTTTTCCAGCTCTGGGGATAAAAGTAACTCAGGCAATTGGGGAATTTCCATATGCAAGAATAAACGACCACACAGTGTTTGAATTGCGTTTAATACTTAGTAAATATGTATATTTTTACCCACATGCATGATTAACATGCCCATCTTAAACCAATATGCTAATGTCAAAGTGTGGACGTATGTGAGAATTACGGTGGTAATCAGATCCTGTATTGTCAGTGAGGGATCAAACTCTTAAGTGACAAAGTGGTGGGCAAGGAGCAAATCAGTTTGTGTGAATGGAGTGTATTTTTAATTACGGTTATGGGAACGCAACTGTCAGCATTGCAGATGTGCACATTTTTAAATGTCTCATTGTGAATGAATCCCATTCTGATCACTGTATAAGCCCCATTAAGTCTGGGGGCTCTTCAAGCCACATTTGCGTGGCACATGTGCATTTGTTTTGTCTGTGCCGTTAAGTAACAACCCCCTCATGATAGTGTTTCTGTGTGTTAAATGAGTTTTAAACTGAATAGCCTTGAGTAATGGCCTTGGAATATGGGGTGAGGGTGGGCGGGGGTCGTGAGAGATAAGGAGTGAAAAAATAAGGGGGTGTTGAGGTATACGGCTGGGTTTCTCTTGGTGACAGAGCCTGTTGCCATGGATCTGGTCCTCCCATTGGTGGAGGGCTCCTCCAATCACTTAACAGCACAGATTGTTTCATCATTGAAGTTTTTCTCTCTCTCTCGCTCCCTTCCTGTCTCACTAGTAAGCCGCTGCTCCACCATCTTCCTCACCTCCTTCCCCTCTTCCAATCTCTCTGAGAGGTCGAAAGTATACAGTATGTTACTATGATTAGAAGATCTCTGAGCTAGAATGGTGTTTGATACGGCTGGGTTTTTTAACATGTAAGGGGCACAAGTTACAATTCATTCCACCTCATGGTGGGTAATGGTTGTTTTTTTTTAATTGGTTTCGGTCATGCCTAACAAGTTTATACTCGCACAATTCAACATGTCCGAAAAGGAGTAGGCAGAAGCAGAACTTATTTAAACCTACCCCTCTGCATGTATCAGCAATTCCTGATAGTTTGTTCACTTCCTGTGTTTAAATGTTAGCATTTTCTGAACTTCTATAATAGATAGTTGGCTGATAAAGCGATGAAAGCAAAGGGAAAAAATATTTTTTTTAAAAGAAAACAATAAATAAATGACCAACACACTACCACAAACGGACTACCGTAAATTCCGAACTGTAAGATGCTACTTTTTTCACATGCTTTGAACCCTGCTGCTTAAACAATGCATCCATCCATTTTCTATACCGCTTCTCCTCATTAGGGTCGCGGGGGCATGCCAGAGCCTATCCCAGCTGATGATGCAGCTAATTCACGGCTAAGAGAACTACAGTTCCCATGATGCAGTTCCCAAGTGCAGATTCAGGAAGTAGTGAAGTAGAGGATAATATAATGTTTTGAAGTTTATGCAGCGATCGTGTTTCGAGCTAACAGACCCTAAGTTTGATCAAGTGTAGAATTACGGCTTCTGCTTGGACCGCTTCGACCGTGGCAGCTGTTGAACTCTGGTGGAGGGGGGCGGGGAAATAAACGTCTGATGTCCCAATCATCGGCGCTAACTAGTGACACCAGGAACATCAAGCATAAGTAGGATTGCAAGGTTTATCGTGTGTCTTTCTGTGTAAATATCCCATGTTGCCACGTGCACACCTGCAGTTCATAGACAAGTGAGGCCTATATACTGTATGTACAACATTGTTTCTCTTTAAATTTAGTGGGGGCGGCTTATATTCAGGTGCGCTCAATAATCCAGAATTTACAGTAGTTTGTTTTTCACAATGTTTTCCCGTACAAAAACAGGTTGAGACAATGAAGAGAGAGTTTTTTAAGTTGTAAAAAACAAAAAATACAACAAAGTTGTAATTTTTGGAAAATTAGGCTGGGGAAAAGATGAGGAATGCAAAGAGCACTACATTGGGGAAACTAAGCAAATGCTCCAAAAAAAGCTTTATCAACATCGCAGGGACAATTCTAGTGGGCCTCAATCAGCAGTACATCTACACCTTAAAGCAACCAATCACTCTTTTGAGGACAGCGAGGTAAAGATTTTGGCCAAAGAAAACAGATGGTTTGAAAGAGGAGTAAAGGAAGCTATTTTTGTCAAACAACAGAACCCATCATTGAATCGGAATGGTGGTTTGAGGTTTAATTTGGACCCTGCGTTCAGCAGGTTACTGAGACCAAAACCCACAGCTCTTAGTCTTGCAAATGAGGTGGAGCCAGGGCCGAGCCAGAACAATAGATGCTAACGAGCCAGTATCAGAGTCGTTCATACCCAACTACAGGGAGCTACACTTCCCTTTGATCGGAGGTGCTAATAGCAGGAGAGGATTATACCACTACTCCGCCCAGGCTTAGTGTAAGGAACCAATAGGAGGAGGGTGTTGGCACACCAATTCCGCCCACTCTTAGTGTATTTAAGGCCTAGGCTACCAGCACTTATTAGTTCGCTGACGAAGCTCTTCGGATGAGGAGCGAAACGTCCGACACATTCCTCACAGAAGTACAGATGACGTCTCAAGAAGCCTTTCCCTCGATACCAGGATAAAGTCAAAATATTAACAAACAAAAGTCGTATTGTAACGAGAAAAAAAGTTGTAATTTTACAGGAATAAACACGTAATATTATGAGGAAAAAATTTTAATTTTTGTTGAAAATAATAAAAAAAATATTACAATAAACAAAATAAAACATAAATTTTTGTAAATTTAGTTTGGGGAAAACGTTTCAATATTATGGGAATAATATCAAAATATGATGAGAATAAATTTTACGGGAAGAAATTACGGCTAACGTTATGTTAGTAAAATACATTCAACTTAATCTCACTGATTGGCGCTATGTTCATTTTACCTTGTCTCGGATCTACCGCTCGATTCGGGAGGAGATGATGCAACATATAAGATGTGCTGTTGTGGTATGTAAATGCCGGGTTACAATGGTTACACGTCGTGTTCAACTTGCTGTTTAGCTACATTTTCTGTTTTTTACGTTTTGTTTTCCTTCTCTTTCGTTCCTTTGTCGCTTTTGCTTGCCTGTTCAATATTCCTCGAGGCAGAAAAAAAAATCCTTGATTATTTTTTGTAATCGAGGTACTCATTATTCGAGGAATCGTTGCACCACTAATATACACTCCTGATCAAAACTCCTGAAAAATTGTTAGAATTTGCATTTTGCACATTTGGATCTTAATGAGGTTTTAAGTAGAGCTACAATATACAAAAGCAAGAAGCGGGAGTGAGACAAAAAGCCCTTTGAAAAAGATTCAAGATTTAAGAGTTTTATTGTCATATGCATAGTAAAACAGGTAGTTATACTATGCAATTAAATTCTTATTCTGTTCATTCGCCCAAAAAAAGAAAGAAAACACAAGAAAATGAATAAGAACAGAAGAAACATTAATACCAATAAATTAAGCAACAGAAGAGACATTAATACATATAAATAAATAAATAAATAAATAAACTGCTATGAGTTTGTGCGTGTGTTGCGTGCAGCGTAGAAAACAACAATTAAACTGAAACAGGCTGTTTATCAGCTGATTTATCATCTGATCGCTCAAAAAAAAGAACAAAAAACTCTCCAAACCAGAACAAAAAATGTTCTCAGTAGTACTCAGTAATGAGTAGCTCCACCGTTTTTGTTAGTCACTTCAAACATTGGTTTGGGCATGCTTGATGCGAGTGTTTCCAGGAGGCTAGTGGGAACATTGCTCCAAGTGGTGAAGATGGCTTCACGAAGGGCATCAACTGTCTGGAACTGATGGCCATTTTTATAAACTTCCCTTGCCATCCATCCCCAAATGTTCTCTATGGGATTTAAATGAGGGGAACATGCAGGTTCCAAATGTTTTTTGTCTCACTCCCCTTGCTTTTGCATATTGTAGCTTTACTTAAAACCCTCATTAAGATCCAAATGTGCAAAATGCAAATTCTAGCAATTTTTCAACTGGTCTTAAGATTTTGATCAGGTCTGTATAACAATAATGTGTGCAGTGTGGGACTTACCTGTCATTGGTGAGAGTGATATAAATATTGCACCCTGCAAAACATGCCAGAAGAAAATATCTTGCCGATGTGGCACATTAAAAAGCTTAAGTTTGACGCGGCATTTGGGCTAATACAGTATGGCTAATTCAAGAGATTCAAGAGAGTTTTATTGTCATATGCACAGTAAAACAGCAGTTATACTATGCAATGAAAATCTTATTCTGTTCATTCTCCCAAGAAAAGAAAGAAAACACAAGAAAGAATAAGAACATAAGAAACATAAATACCAATAAATTAAGCAACAACAACAGAAGAGACATTAATACAGATAAATAATAATACAAATAAATAAATAAATAAATAAAGTGCTATGAGTGTGTGCGTGTGTTGCGTGCGGCGTGTGCGAGTGCTTCGTTATGGCTAATGCTGGACACTCGCCTGTGTGTGTGTGGCAGTTGGAGGCCTAAGGCGTATAGCCTGAAAAGTGGTTGTGTTCGTCGGACTGGATGACTGGCCTTCATCGACGGTGGAGGACACCGGGTTTTGCTGACCGGGGTCCTGCTGGAGCATGATCAAGCTGTGTGCTCTTGCATCCAAGGTCTCACTAAAGAAAGCTTCTCATCTCTCTAATTTTCACCATAAACTGGGGCGGCATGGCTCAGATGGTAGAGTGGTCGTTTCCTAACCAGAAAGTCACGGGCTCAATTGTCCGTTCTCCCGTGATCATTTCGAAGAATCCTTGGGCAAGATACTGAACCCCCAGTTGCTCCTGATGCCGTGCCATCAGTAGGTAAATGTGCTAACAGTGTCAAAGCGCTTTGAGTTCCTTGGAGGTTGAAAAGCCCTTTACAAGTGAAAGACCATTTACCAGTGGAAAAAGTAAGTCAAATATGTTTTTGCCTCAATGAAGGTTCCCGTTTTCATATCATATAGCCAATAGTAAATTAAAAAATGTACACAAAATGTACACATATGCCGATAGGTATCGGCCAATATCACTCATGGATGATCGGTATCGGAATCGGCAGCATAAAACCCTGATTGGAGCATCCCTAGTGTTGACCATATAGAGACATGGTTGTATATTTAGCGAGTAGGCGTAAGACTTGGTGTAATGTAACTAGATAAGCTAAAATGTTGATACTAATATCTAATAAAAACACAAAGATTTGTTTGTAAATATGTATAATGATGAATATTTGGATGAAAGTGTTCATCTTTTAGAGCATTCTTTCAACTTCCTGTTAAAGGGATAGTTTGAATTTTTTGACATGAAGTATGACATCCCCATTAGCAGTGTCGGCGAACAGTGACTCACATCTCCATCAACATTTAAACATCTTCATAACACACACAACAATGGACAGCCGACAGCGTGCATTAATACAACGTCAGAGAAAGTAAAGCCGAGCGATTTGTGAGGTATGATTTATTTATTTATTCTTTTCCTACAAGGAGGCATTTTTGCCATGCAAATGTATTACTCTTTTGAACACACATTTTTTTGAGAAGCCAAACGTTTTACTTAAGTAACCCCAATAACTAACCAGAACTACGTTTCTCATCACCGAAATTTGACTAGAACTGGGCTCACGGGACCAAGGGTGGGGTAAGTCACTGTTGATGGACTACACTGCTGATGGGGATGTCCTACAACTTGATATCAAAAAATCCAAACTATTTCTTTAAGTTTGAGCAGCAGTTGGCTTTCAAAGTTAGTAGAGTTGATTCTTGTAGGCTTTGCAGTGAACAGCAGTCCAGCACAGCTGAAGCAATGCACACCAGTGGCTGAGGCAGGCAGGCATGATGAGATTGTATTTGAAGTCTTATCCTATTTACATTCAAATTGTCATTTTCAATTTCCAATAAAATGTTCATTGAGCAATTCATTATATACAACACAGAGCTAAGCCATAGTTGAATTTTATAGGGCTCTATGAAATCCATTTTATTTTCTCAAATTCATTTTTTTTCTCAAAATTCCGTGTTTTCTGTTGAATTTTTTTTTTTGTTCCGTACTTTACCTTTTCCACTTATTTTACTAGCGTAGAATGTGAACTTGTAAATAAAATATCTTTTAATTGGCAAAATACTTACATTTATTGATGCAATACATCATTGGCCAATTTTGCCCAGTATTTCAGAAACGGGCATAGCTTGGCTAGCCTCTGCACACATCGCTTCAAAATCCTCAAAAAACTGTAATGCCCATGCTTGTGTTAATGGAATGTTGAATGTTTGACTCTAAAGCCGAATCGCATGGGGTGGAGAGGCGTGGAACTGTTATCTAAAAGGTGAACTATTTGTTCAGTTACCCATTTTTCTGGGATTTTGGAAATAGCTTTTGGAAGTATACTAATAGGCTGGCAATTATTTAAAGATGTTGACTCACCAAATTTGAACACCGGAGTAACAATAGCAGTCTCCAGAGCATTTGGGAAGTGACCAGTTGAGATGGAATGGTTGATAATGGATACAATGGAATTAGCAAGGACTGGAGCAAGGTCTTTGAGCATGCTGGTATACATTCCAAAAGCATTCTTAGCTTTGGAGGATTTGAGAGACTTAATGTTTGTGACTTTAGAGTCAGTAATGTTGCTTAGTGTAAGGGACTGTGTGGTAGCCAAACTAATAAACTATGAAGAGCTTACTAATGCAAGCACACAAGTCTTATTTAACTTACCTGTGCATGTTTGTCAGCTTCCATGTCCAGTTTTTACGCGCTGCTTGTTCGGTCACTGGGCAAACCCAAACTTAATGTAAAAATGGTCGCTTAAATGTGGCAGGGTTAGCCTTTCCCATGGCATTAGCTTCTGCGGAATTCAGTGGGTTTTTGTTTTCAGCCGGTCGTCCCCGCTGGTGTCAGACATGTCTGTCTCCATCTTTAATGTGATTTTAACGGCATCCAGGTTCTCCTGCCCATCATTCACTGGAGCTGTTTTTTTTTCTATTTCTATTGTATTTTCTTCTTTGTATATATGTTTTTTTTTTACACAGTAATGTGCGTGATTTTAAATTGAGCTAAGTACAATACAGTAATTCCTTTTTTATCCAAGTTAATTGGTTCGGATTCCTTATTTATAAATTGAATATTTTTGTAGTTGGAGCAGAGAAAAGCTTGACAACTTTCTAAATACGGTTTTGGGGAGCCCTCTAGACATGAAATAACATCCCTATAGTCACCGCGACAATCCTTTCCATTCCATTCCATTTTCCTCCGCTTATCCGGGTCCTGGTCGCGGGGGCAGCAGTCTTAGTAGGGAAGCCCAGACTTCCCGGTCCCCGACCACCTCCTCCAGCTCCACCGGGAGGACACCAAGGCGTTCCCAGGCCAGCTGTGAGACATAATCCCTCCAGCGTGTCCTAGGTCTTCCCCGGGGCCTTCTCCTGGCTGGGCATGCCCGAAACACCTCACCAGGGAGGCGTCCGGGAGGCATCCGGACTAGATACCTGAGCCACCTCAGCTGGCTCCTCTCGATGTGAAGAAGCAGCGGCTCTACTCTGAGCTCCTCCCGGATGACCGAGCTCCTCACCCTATCTCTTAGGGTGAGTACCGCCACCCTACGAAGAAAACTCATTTCAGCCGCTTGTATCCGCGATCTCGTTCTTTCAGTCAGGACGCAAAGCTTGTGACCGTAGGTGAGGGTGGGAACATAGATCGAACGGTAAATTGAGAGCTTTGCCTTCCGGCTCAGCTCTCTCTTCACCACGACGGTCCGGTACAGCGACCGCATTACTGCAGACGCTGCGCCGATCCTCCTATCGACCTCACGCTCCAACCTTCCCTCGCTCGTGAACAAGACCCCCAGATAGTTGAACTCCTCCACCTGGGGCAGGACCTCATTCCCAACCCGGAGGGAGCAAGCCTATTACCCAACATTGTATGCGTAATGATAGAAAAACCTAAATAAGGCTTGTGCTTCTGTGTGTTGCTGTAAATGTGTTCTGGTGCAGAGTGGGGGGCAGACAGGAAGTGATGTCGGGGATTCATAGTTTTATCTTGGCATGGGTTACAGCTGCAGCAGTAGTTAGGAGTAGTGTTAGGAATTATTTTGTGCCTGTTGAGATCATTCAAACTAGAGCCTGGCCGATATGGGATTTTTGGGGCTCTTACCTATATTGGGGGCTGAAATAAAGCCAATATCCGATCCATCTGAGGCCACCGAGTATTTGCAAACAGCTGCTGAATAACAAATGAAGCATAAAAAGAGTGGGAAGTTGACTACAAACAAAATAAGAAATAATGAAAACATGCATCATGTTACTAGACTTAATACAAGGGACTACACATTTTATGTAACAATTTAGCTGCTTTCAAAACATGCAGTATATCAAATGACAACTAAATACATTACTTGGGACACTTTCAAAATGATTTGCATGAAGACATTAACTTGTGAATGTATGAGCCCTTGGAAATCCTGCATGGAAGTATGAAGTGAAGTGAGACACTGTATCTGCATATGTCTTTATTTCACTTTAAAACGCTGTATAACAGTCTTAGATAATTGTGGACATGTGAATTAACACTTAAATATATGTTTATCTCACAGAGATGCGACGTATGCGAGTTCTTCTACTATCGCATACTATCGCATGTTCTTCTTGACGGGCCCTGACAGCGTGGCACTAAAGGGTATATTGTTTTACAAAGTCACAGCTTTCCAAGCTGTAAAAAAAAAAAAAAAGCATTTTCTTTTTGCGTTTTGTCTCCTCCTAAGCGGACTGAGTGAGAGAGCCACAGAGCGAGAGCGTTGCTGTGTGTGGGGGGGAAGGACTAGGTACAGGGAGCAAGCAGCACAGAGACACACTGGGAGCCAAAAGTTATATATCGGCCGATATATCGATGGGCTGTAATTCAAACCTGCAAAAAATAGCCTGTTCTGGTGATTAAGTTTGGTGCTTGTGTGTCTCACCCAACATTACAGTAACATTACTGACATCTAATGACCACTGTAGAATACCACATATCATCATCTTTGAATGTGTCTTCTGAATGCCTTTCATTTGTATTTTACTTCATTTAGATATTATGCGTAATGTAGGCAAAATATGTGTAAAATGTGCTTAAATATGCAGATTTTCTTACTAATGGGCAGTATTCAACTATGGAATGGCAAGATTTATTAATATACGAATGTATTAGTTTACAAAGTGCGACGTGGCAAAGGATTACTGTACTTTAAACTTTGTACTTTACAAATTTTAAAAATGACCTGAGGTACACGTACATTAAAAAAGGTACTCATTTACTTTAAGGTGAGTAAATGCAATTAGTTACTTTCCACCGCTGGTGATGATAGACATGCTTTAGTTCTGTATGTTCAGTTTTATAGTGCTTCAAAGTAAAGGCTCTGAAATGGAAGTCTACCGGCGTCTTTATGGAGAACCTGTTATCTGTTTGCTGAGCCAGCAAGTAGAGACCAAACATTAGCAGGAGCAGAACACTGATAGTGAAAGTTCCCCATGCCCCTGTGCATGCAGAATCATATGGAAGAATTTTGTAGCAGGGACAGCTTCCATTTCTTAGTTTTCAGACGTCCTATTTTGCTTGCATAATGCTGCCTTGTACCACTCCTCTAGATGCTCTACAACTAAACATACAGTACATTCAAATTAGAGAGAGCAACTGTGAAAGGGAGACTTGGTGGCTGGGGGTGGGGGTCTACAGCAAGGTAGGTAGGTAGGTAAGGAGGAAAGGGAGAGAGAACGAGAGAATGAGTCATAGCGTGTCCCACAGGACTGAGGGGGCCGGCTTGTGTGGAGGAGGATGGCGTCAGCAGCAGGGGCTGACAGTTTAAGAAGACACTTTACCCAAAAAAAAGGAAGAAAAGGAGAGAACACTTCAGTCGTGGGCGGACGCCACAAGAGATATTGACTTGTGGGTTGGAGGTGGAAGGGGCGGGGGTGGGAGGCAGGAAGGAAGGAAAGGGGTATCCTCGTTGCACTGAGAGGAGAAGGACAAGCGTAGGTGGTAGCGAGAACGTAGATGGTTAAAGAGAAACCCTCTCTTCCGCTGCCGTTGACCAATCCTTTGTGATTTCTTAACTTCTTAAAACGGAATTGCTCAGTATCGGAAGTATAATGTTGGCTGATTGTGCGTGTCTGTGACGCTCTGACTGAGACTGCCAGACTCACACCCCTGGGAGATTGTGCAACCGATGCAAAGGGGAATCCTCTCTGACATAGACCAACGCAGCACCCGCACAGTCTGAGCAAACTGCAAACGCTGCTGATATACGATACAGTATATGGAAGGCACTGAGCTTGCACAAACCAGGGCTCTTACAACACACACACACGTCAGCCTTCACTCTGTGAAGACATAACCTTGCCGTCTTTTGTGAAAGTGGCTTTTCTGTCTCGCTCTTTCTCTCTCTCTGACGTCAAATGGGCAGGGGGCACAGCTGAATACAGAGGAGATGAATTGGGTCAAGCGAGTTGTGGATGTCTCACCCAATGATGTCTGTGCGTTTGTGCAAGCACGTACATTCCTGTTTGCACAGCCTTCTTCACCTTCACCTTTAATTCCGCATCTGCAAAGGAAGCACAGAAGTATTTGCATTTCCATGAAATCAATTAATCAATTAATAACAGATTCATGATTGAGTAGAACTTTTTATGCACAAAACTGTACTCTTGCAGTAACTACTGGGATAATTAGTAGCAGTTTGGTTCAGATTCAGATGTTCAGATTCACGAAGAACTGCTGTTTATTATTATTATTATTATTATTTTTGATATTGTTATTATTGTTATAATTGCTGTTGTTTATTATTGATGAACAATATTTTTTTCCAAGTCTATAGGTAAGTTCCTGCTTCTCAAGACCAATATAGCTAACCTTTTTGTCCCCTCATCTCGGAGCATTTGGTGCAACTAGCACTTGAAATGTCTTCCTCTGAAACAGTGAATGTTTGTTAAGTCAGCTCAGGGGAAGTTATGACAAGCTGTTAACATCACAGACAGGAGAAAAAAGGAGCGCTTGATTTGTTCACCAGCACAGTACAGGCAATCTCACCTCAGTGGAGGTTTTTGTTTTTTTAATCATTGGAGCTATTTGTTAATGTTATAGGATTTATTGGTGTGATGTCATAATTCCTCATATACTCTGTTCTTCCGACATCTGTCATGACAAGACACACAAAGTGTCAGACAGGAAGTCGGCCATTTTAGTTTGGACTGGCCATTTTTGGCCCAAATCAGGGGTCTTATTTTGACAAACTCCTTGTAGAGACTGTTGCTAAATAAGCCCAAATCAAAATCATGGATACTAGACAGATGGACAATGAGAAATTGTGAAGCATTTTAACCTACACATTGGATGTGGGCGGCGCAGGACGACAAACTTTGATGGTCAGTCTAACGATTCGCCACAAAAATGTTGCTGTTTTCCATCAGAATTGGTGCGTGTGATAAAACCCTGAAACTATGCTTAGGTCTCTTCCTCAATTTGTCACCGTACCACCCGGTGGCAATAGGGAATGATGAAAGTTTACTTACTTGCTTGAACCGGGAGTTACAGTACGTCGGGGGGTGAGGGCCCATCCAATGCTGCTACTAAGTACTTATTCTTCTGTTGTTTTGCTACTTCACAGAGTTGAATTTTAAATGAGATTCACCCTGAAAGGACGTTCATCAGTACTAATTTCTTGACCCTAAATTGGTGATGATTCATCCATGAAGAACCTTTGCATGATGTATGTTTTTCATAATGATTTTGAAAACTGATCATTGCCGCACGGTGGTTAGCATGTTGGCCAACACAGTAACAGTCCTGAGATCGGGAAGACCTGGGTTCGATTCTCCCTTGGGCATTTCTGTGTGGAGTTTGCATGTTCTCCCCGTGCGTGCGTGGGTTTTCTCCGGGTACTCCGGTTTCCTCCCAAATTCCAAAAACATGCATGTTCGGTTAATTGGCGACTCTAAATTGTCCATACGTATGAATGTGAGTGTGAATCGTTTGTCTATATGATTGGCTGGCGAACAGTCCAGGGTGTACCCCGCCTGTCGGCCGAAGTCAGCAGGGATAGGCTCCAGCATACCCCTGCGACCCTAATGAAGAGAAGAGGTATAGAAAATGGATGGATGGATCATTTCTCGAACCTGATTTCGACAAGTTCACTTCTCCTAGGAGGTACCCCAAAAAGACGAGCTAACTAACTATTTCTTAGTTAGTTAGCAGCTGACCCAGCTTGACCTGTTGTGGCTAAATCTGATGAATTCATACCACAACAAATAATATGTCTACAGTTTTGTTTGGAACAATACACATATGTACATGCATGTACACAGAGTATCCCTGATGGACAGTGCTATCGCTTTCACTCACGGGACCACAGTGTTTCATTCAGGCCAAGCATCCTCTGGTGTGGTAACATGACCCACTCGGAAGGACAGCTTGCCCTGTGTGCCTCAGCTGGCCGACTGTCATCAGGAGGCTCCCATTTTGAAGTCACCAGTGTTGCCTAGCGAGTGCCTGTGTGAAATGGGTCAGCGTGGCTTTCCCTGCAATGTGACAGGTGATGAAGGGGATTTTAGTTGGCCTCACATGTCTCATTTGTTTAAATGAGTGTACCATTTAATCATATTGATTTACTAAAAAAAAAAAAAAAGGAACATTACAGTAAATGATTGACTTTATTGCATTTGTACTTGATCCAATTATTTGCATTGTAATGCCTTGCATGATGATTGATTTGGTAGTTGCCTACAACAAGGAAGCGTTGGCAGGACTGACTGTCATGATTTACTACTAGGGATGTCCCGATCCACATTTTTTGGCTTCCGATCCGATCCGGTACCGATCGTTTTTTTGTTGTTTTTTTTTAAATAATAATAAGCTTTTGTTACAAACATGAATTTGCGGAATTGAATATGGTTATGAAAATAGCTCTTCAAAGCATTAAAAATAATGCAACCAAAGTATTGCTGAATTTACTTTTTTTTTTTATTATTACACAGCATGACCAATTGCTTGGCTTTTGTAACAAACCAGGTCCCCTAATCCAATAAATGATCCAATAAAAGATAACATTGGAAAAAATGAGCGTACAAAATACTTTTAGGGTATGACTAATCATTAGACATGGTTATAGATCAATTTGTGATGTGATTTAGAATATTATTATTTTTTTTTAACAAACTCTCTTTGGGCCCTATAAAATCAATTTTTATTTTTTCCCAAATTCAGTTTTCATTTTTTATTTATTTATTTATTTATTTTTTTAAGCTTTTCCACTTATTTTACCAGCATAGAGTTTGTGCTATTTCGGTTAGTGAATAAAATGCAAAAATCCTTAGATTTATTGATGCAACATATCATTGGCCCATTTTGTCCAGCAATAAAAACATTTTTTTTTACTTTTAACTTTTCAGTACATATTGCTACAAAATCTTCAAGGAAATTGTAGTACCGTGCTTGTGATTAAGGAAGATGGAGTCACAGATGTACAGTAATTCCAATTGCGTGAAGATATTTTAATGACGCCTTTATTTTGTTTACACAATTAGACAAATGTAACAAAGAGCGCTCTTATTTTGAAGGTTGGAATGTGTTTTGTGTGTGTGTGTGTGTGTGTGTGTGTGTGTGTGTGTGTGTGTGTGTGTGTGTGTGTGTGTGTGTGTGTGTGTGTGTGTGTGTAAGTGTATTACGAATGGCAATTGATGGTTGATACGCGCTGGGTGCAAGATAAAAACGTGCCTCTCATCTTTTTTCACCTGCACGTCGTCAGTGGGCATTGTAAAATGGTCCTTACATTAAAGCAGTAAAACACAACACAGTGAAAATGTACTCATCCAGTGTGTGTGAGTCGTACGCACGCACACACACTGCTGCCGATCTTATCCGATCTTCACAAATACAGTGGATTGGCAGCTGAAGATCGGCTTGGGACATCTCTATTTACTAAGTGATGGAATTACTAAGTTCATGCAAATTTTGAAGGTAGTATTTATGAAGAATAACATTTTTTGTTGATTTGCACAGATTTCTCAATGAAATAATTAAAATAAATGAATAATTGAAAAATCTCATTACAGTTAAGCCTTGTTTATTGCGATTAATTGGTTTCAGACCTGACCGTGATAAGTGAATTTATGCGAAGTAGGATTCCTTATTTATACATTTATTTTCGTAGTCGGACAATAGAAAACCTGTTTATGACCTTCTAAATACGTTTTGTTTACATTACTAGAGCCCTGTAGACATGAAGTAACACCCCATCATTACCTTTACACTTGTAGTACCCAAGATAGTAGACATAATAAAAGAAAAAACATATTGGACCTAAATAAGACACAATATACACTCACATGTAGGTCTGATAATTTATAAGAATGCTCCAATGAGGCGAGATTACCATTACTGTGTGGGTGAGCAAATCAAGCGCTCCTTTTTTTCCTGCATGTGACATTATTTGCCTGTCAACTTCCTCAGAGCTCACTTGTAAACATTCTTTTTTCAAGCACACAAAAAACCTTATCAGCCACCTGGAACGCCAGTGGTGCGGAGTTTGAAAAGTGCAAAAGGTTTGCCATAGACCTCATTGGTGTCAACCCGGCTGCTCAGAGCGGCGGCCCGAATATAGTGCACTTGCTGGGCCACGCCAGGTGGCTCCTCTCGCCCTATACTCTGTTTCTGTTGACCTCCGAAATGGCACACCTGCTGCTCGGAACATGTGTCCGAATATAGTGCACTTTGCTGGGCTACAACAGGAGGCTCCTTCAGCTCTATCCTCTGGTTCTCCTGATAGTAGTGATGTGGTAGTAATAATGTCATGGTATTTGTTGCGGACAAATCAACAGAATTTGTTCAAGTCCTTACCTCCAGGTGTGCAGAAATTACAGTTAATGTAATTAAAAAAAAAAAAAAAGAAAAAACCTAGATATAAAAAAGTTATTAGTTATCAGTATTGATTTGGAAAAGATATCTTGTATCCCTCATAAATACATTTTAAAAATGCAATTGCGATTGAAATAATACAATTTCAAACACGTTTGACATTAAATTTGAAAAAAGTCAGTCTTTTTTTAAAATTAAAAAAACAATTTTTTTACAATTGAGTTAATGGACAAAAAAAAAATCCATCCAAGTTATTTATTTACATTTGTTTAATTCTGCCATAAAAAAACCCTTCAAAGTGCTTTTGCAAATAGCCAGTTAAATAGGGAGCAAGAAGAGACTGCGGCAGTTAAAAGTGCTTCTCAAGATCATTTGCTGTAATTTGTTTGAGAACCCCGTTAGGAATCAGTTATTTTTATGCACTAGGCCAGCGTATGGTGAAAAATTACACTGCTACTCCTGAAGAATCTGGAGCAAGGGGTGGGTTTACAAGAGAGTGTTTGTTGTGAACTTGTAAAAGGATCGAATCTGATTTCTTAAGCCAATATCTTTTGGCGATCACTACTGTCCAATCTTTGCAAATCTTCCCATCCTTATTCTGCTGTATGTTTTACAGCAGACACTCGTACGTACGTTTACATGCACTTAAAAAAAAAAGAAAAAGAAAAAATATTGCCTTAAATTGGTTGAAACCAGCACGTTTACACTTTAATACGATACGATGGTGTTTATGGCACACTTAATCATTTGTTGTTGCTGCCTACCGTGAAATATCACCGTAGCCCGCCTCATGCGTACTAATATTAAAGCATACTGCACAGACAGTGACAGGCTGTAAATTCGTCCATATGTTCGTCATGGTACTGATTTGCGACGAGCTACCAGCTCTGTGTTGATGAGACGTAATAGGTCAACCAGGAAGAGCCATAAAGTTATTGTGTGTCTCTGAGGTGGACATAATTTGAGCAAAGATCAAATTAAACCTGGAATGTGTAAATGGGGACTTCATGTGTAAAAAATGGAGAGGCCAAACTACTTTGGAAATACGAACCTTTGTTTTCCAGAGAGATGGTGATCATAGTGTGGTTTGATGTGCGTGTGTGACAGGCTCGGCGTGTATTTACCGCCCATTGTTTGGGTAGTGGTCAGCATTGAAAAGCCAGTGTTCCACAAGTAATTGCACGGGAATTGCAACCTTGTCCATACTGTTGTGGAAAGCTCTGGATAGTTTCTTTTAACTTTAATCCAAAATGACACACTTCTCCCCCCACACAACTGACACATAGGTGGTTTGATATGTAAGCATGCCTGGAAGCTTACATTTTGATGTTTGATGTTGAAGCAGTGTACTCGTTATTGTGTGATTTAATGAATTTATTTATTATCGCTAGTAGACCCATCATCATAATCAATTAATCAAATGATTAAAAAAAAACAACAACAAAAAAAAACCCAAAACAAAACAAAAAAGTTGATAATTTTGCCGCCTTGATCAATTGACGTGCATGTATGCCTGTTTGTTTTCCTCTTCTCTCTGTACCACTCTGGCTGGATGGCAAGAGGGTTCACTCTGCACGTGTCTGTGCCCATTGGTTCTATATTGGAATGAACTGAGAGACTGAACCCTCCTGTCAGCCTCTTTGTCCACCAGCACATGGAGGCGTGGCTACTAGTGAGTGGATACACATAGTGCCAGCAGTTAGCAAGCAAATGCTAAATATGAACAAGAAACTCATCACGTTTGAATCTCGTAACACCCATCCTGAATTTATGCTTGAGAGTAATGAGTAATATACGAATACATTGGGATTTCTAATTGAACACTAGTTAGTGTTAGGATGTGATTCACACCGCCTTAACGTGGTGCTCCCTTGCTAATTTGTGTACAATTCATAATTTTGTGTGGTCCACTGCATGTTCCCCTCTTGATTCATGTGCTTAGAATCCACATACTTATTTTTGCTCATCATCCCCCCCACGCCCGCTTGTCCTTCTCACCGGCACTCGCTCACCACAAACGGCGGCAGTTGGGAATGACGTTGTAGTCTCCCTGGCAACCCTGTGTGCCAGTAGCTGTGAGAGTGTTGCGGGAAGCAGCGGGGGGAGTGTTTGAGGAAGGGAACATGAAAGAGGATTGGGTGGGAGGAGGAGAGACGAGGTGAAGCCAGTTTATTCATAAGCACTCTATTTCTGCCTGTGAAAAATTCGGCCTGACGAATTCAGCCCTCCGCCCCTTCCCCTGCCACTAGCACAGTCTAGCACCGATGACTGACATCAGTGCATGGCTTCAAATTTGAAACCCAAGTCTTTATTTTTTGTTGCTTCTTTCATTTGAGTCGCTGAATATCAGGAAGGACTTGAATGAAGCTAAAGCATAAGCGGATGTATTGCAGGGCTTGCATAAGCAGCATGGGCTTTGTTGTGGGTGTCCTAGTCGATGCGGCGCTATATCATGCTGCTTATGACGCAGTTGCTGTAGCATTGCAAGGGTTCTCCCTGCTCTGGGAAACCCTGCCTTGGTGTTTGCCTATCTCGACTATCCTGCAGCACACACTGTGGGTTTATTCTCATATACATGCAGGAAATCTGTGTTTGCGCTTGCTTGCATGTGTTATATTGTGAAAGAAAACTACAAGTGCCATTGTTTGTTGTGTTAGAGAGATACCCAATTCCTACAGTGTGATGGCCACTGCATAGAAACCTGCATTGAAAGTCGTGTCAAAGAGTGGACGATTCAGAAATGATAGAATGTAAGCCCTCTGGTATTCTGTTCTCTGTGCTACAAGCAGCAGCAGCAGCAGCAGCAGCAGCAGCAGAGATGAGTCACTCGCGTGTGAACCATGACGTCATGCGTGTCTTCCTCTTCCTCTTTTGCTTTTGCTGTTTAGGGATCCTGAGCCCAAGACCGACCATGTTGCTGCACTGAGACTCAGGGAGAGAAGCGAGTGGCCCCAGAGGACCCCTTTGCTGGCCCGTTGGTGTGCTCTGTCCTCCCTCCCTGACTGGCTGGTTGGCTAGCCACTCCCTCTTCAGTTCACCTGCTTGCTGTAAATATATTTCCAGCTTCTTTTAAAATAGGCCTATTAATAAACAGCTTGTGAATTTTTTTTAAACAATGACCTCTCTCCCTCTCCAGCCCAAACCTAAAGGCTAAGGCTGACTATGGACTGCACTTTGCCTCCTGCTGCAGTCCGACCCAATACACTGCCATAGTGGGTTCTTCACATCATCTTCCTCTAAGTGTTTTCCATCCACACTTGCTGTAAAACGTGTACAAACGATCTGACACCACCTGGAGGTAGCTATCATGCATACATTATATACACAGATTTTGTGTGTTTATGCTGACTTCTGTTACAACTTCTGACTTTTTTTTCCCCCCCGCAAACATTCAGCAACTCCCGGGTCCTGCACCCAACCTCCCTTCCCCCGTCTCCCACCCTCTCCCTCTCCCAGAAGAAGATGTCAGTCAGCCTGACAGCAGACATCCAGAAGGAGGGAGAGAGTGGGCCACTCATCGAGCCCTGTGGTCGAGGCAAGACCTCCCCTCAACCACAGGGCACCAAGGAAGGGACAGGAGAGGGTCTGGAGCTTGAGGATAGCACCCCGCAGGATGTACAGGTGAGGAGGAAGGAGCAAATCATAGCACACAACTCTTTCCAGTTGACTTGAGTATCGCAGGCTGTGCGTGCACCAACATAGGCTTCATCAATTCATTCATTATTTGAAGAGCATGTATCAGGAGTTATCTGGCTGTCTTTTCCTTCTCTGGAAAAGACCCTACCTTTCCATTCTCTTATTTACACACAAAACACCCAGGAAGTTGTATCCGTGGCTGCTCCAGGAAACCACCTTGAAATAGACTTAAGACATCCATGCAAATGCATAACATTAAAGCGCAGACATGACGACATAAATGTTAGCAACACTAGGTAAAGTGCTAACATTACCCTCATATTTTAACATGAACATCAAAACAAAATGATCAAAGTTACAGTTCCCACATCTGTAGCTGACTGATGGGACAGTTGGCAGAGCTCCAGATTTCACTTTAAGAAATGTGTAGAGAAGCCTACGGACGGGTCAGAAACAGTATCATGTCAATGAGGAAGAGGTTTTTCCTTCATGATAACTGGAAAAAGTGCAACTTGAAAACCACCTCTATCAAAAGTAACGCAAACAAGTAAAGGAAAGATTGAATTTTCTCACGTTTGGTGCTCATAAGATGGTTGAAGGGACATGCATTACTCTTAGAACATCATTAAGAAAGTCCATTTTGCATATTAGGGGACCTTTTAATCCCAATCAAGTGCTATGTTTTACAAAACACTCTCATGACATACGTATGCATGATTAACAAATGGAAGCTGAAATGAATCTGTTTAATAAACATAAATATGTTCATGAACTTCTGTGGTTCCATAATGATTTTTAAGCCAGTCCTCCTTTTCTCATACAAAAATCAATAGCTCACCACAAAAGGGTAATATAGAAGAATATTTTTCATGTCCGCTGTGTAACGTTTCACTTAAAGTTCTCATATGCCTTGCAGAAACGCGCTCCAAACCACAGTCACGGCAGGAAAAGGGCCAAGGTAAGCTATTGAAAAATATTGTCCTGATTTTCTAAATCATAGATTAAACATGGTCAAGCAGTGCCAGTGCTTGAGTGTATGACTATAGAGTTTATGTGTATTTGTGAAGATCGGATAATACAGGTTCTGAGTGGAAAAGAGACTAGAAGCAAGTTTATTCTTGCACCCAGCGCATGTCAATCGTCAATGGCCATTCTCAAAACAAACAACACATTCCGGCCCTCGAAATAAGAGCGCTCTTTGTCACATTTGTCTAATTCTTAATAAAAATATCATACACGAATAACGCGATTAGAATTACATCTGTGACTCCGTCTTCCTTAATCACAAGGACGGATATTACAGTTTGTTGAAGATTTTGCAGCAATATGTGCTGAGGCTGACATCCCATTAGAAAAGTTAGCTAAGCTACGTCCATTTCTCAATTACTGGGCAAAATGGGCCAATGATGTATTGCATCAATAAATGGAAGGATTTTTGCATTTTATTCACTAACCCAAATAGCACATACTCTGTGCTGGTAAAATAAGTGGAAAACGTAAAAAACTGAATTCTAAAAAATTAAAACTGAATTTGGGAAAAAATAAAACGGATTTCATAGGGCCCTAAGAGAGTTTGTTGAAAAAAAAAGTAATATATTCTAAATCACACCACACATTGATCTATAACCATGTCAAATGATTACTCCTACCCTAAAAGTATTTTGCACACCCATTTTCTTCCCCAATTTTATCTTTTATTGTAATATTGTTGGTCATGCTGTGTAATAAAGTCAATTCAGCAAGACTTTGGTTGCATTATTTTTAATGCTTTGAAGAGCTATTTTCAATTCCATATTACATATTCAATTCCAGAAATTCATGTTTGTAGCAAAAGCTTAATATTATTTAAAAAAACAAACAAAGCAAAAAACAGTCGGCATCGACAAGACTATAGAAAAACTCTGATTACAAGCCAAAAAATGTGGATCGGGACATCCCGAGTGATTAGCGGTTTACTGTTGTAACTTGTCTGAATTGGATCGCGCTCTTTTTGTTTTGAGTCCACATAATCTGCCTACGGAAAGCATCCTAATGAGCTCTGTTGTATTAAGCTTCTCTGTGTTTGCCATCTGATGCTTAAGCCCCACCTCCATTCCTCAAAGAATGCATTTTTTTTGTTTTGTTTTAAAGGGAGATTCATCAGTTATTTATGTTGCAACACACAGAACATATGTCAACCCTCCTGTTTTCTCCAGGAAACTCCTGTATACAGTATATGCCTTTTTTCCCCCAGCGCCCTCCTGTTTTAATAGTTTCTTTTATTTATTTATTTTTTATTTATTTAGGTTTTTTTTTTTTTTTTTTATTCCTGTCGGTTATTGTTTGATATCTGTGTCGGTAATGAAGTGCTGGACTATATTGGACACTGGTAATATTGATAACCCAATATTGAGCATCTGTGATATTGTTTATTCAAGCTACTTTGTGTCATTTTGATGTTTTTGTCTTCATTACGTTTTAGTCTAATGCTAAACTGAAGTTGGTAAGGAGTCTGGCGGTATGTGAGGAATCTTCTGGTCTGTTCTCTAACGATGGCCCTCCAGAATCGGTACGGTTCCTTTTATGATCTAACATGAAATGCTGAACACACCACCCTCAATCTGCGTGTCGTTTTTGGTAAATGTTGCAAAGTTGTTTTCCCTCCAGGATATCATACAGCTCCACATCAGCTGTCCATCAGACAAGGAAGAGGAGAAGTCCTCCAAGGATGAATATGAAAATGAAGAAAAGGAGAAGAAGGACAAGACTCCGCGAAAGATGTTGTCACGGGGTAAGGTTTTGTTTTTAAAAACATCAGAGGTATGCTGTCACATATAGGATCTTTGACTAGTGTTTTTTCAGGAGGTCCTTAAAAACAGAACAGCACTCCTGTCATGTAGATGATCCTTGGCTAACATTTTTACAGTACAGGCGATCCCCGCTATTTGTCGGGGTGGCATTCTACCACTGTGACTGACAAAAAACAGAGTAATTGAGACGCCCATAAAAATGTCTGTTGTGACACTCTAACACAAACAAACAGGAGTTCAAAAACTGCCACCCTCCCTCACTTACAATGCAACCAAAAATAATACAATTAACCTTGTAGGACCAAATGGGACAAAATGGGGGATTTTTTTTTTTTAATGTATAATGAATTAATTATATCAATAAATAAATCTTTAAATAATTAATTAAATGTGTCATTAAATAAATACATCAATAAATACATATTTTAATAATTAATTAAATGTGTCATTAGATAATTAACTTAATTCACTTAATGTAAAACCATATAATTTCACTATTTAATCATGTCATTATTTATTTAATAGTTTATTTAATGATTAATTATTTTATTAATTATTTAATGATTTAATTAATTCATCATTTAATTATTTCATGGACTTGTGTGTGCAACTTCATGAATTTATTTTATCTGCCACAAGCACCCATCAAAGTTTGTGGGCGGGACTAATGCGAATCTAGTCCAATGATTACCTTGGTGTGAAGCTCTGAAGTCTGAGAACATACTCCAAATTTCTCGGGAGTTGTGGAAGTGGGATCTGCTGACCTAGAGTGCGTAGCAGTAAAGACAGAGGAATTTATTGAAGTTGTTGGAATTATTTCCACACTTTATGACCAATACAGTATATTGAACGAGAGTGGCTGAAAATTTAGAGGAAGTACCCCAGAACTTCTACACCTACACCAGGGTTCATGGACACACACTTCAATAAAGTCTTTACTGCTACGTGCTCTGAGTCAATGTAATTACCACATGGACAATGCGTGTATTAAAATAAATACTTACACGCTAATATACATGTAAAAAAAAAAATATAATTTTCTACTACTTCTTAACCCGCAAGACATGCTGGTAACCCGTTGAAAGTATGCCTTGCGGTTTGTAAAATGGCATAAAATCTTGTTTTGCATGTAGGCAATATGCCTTGAGGATAAAATACAATTTTTTTTGCATGTACATTAGTGTGTACAAAATGTATATGGCAAAGTGTGTGTGTGTATATATGTATCATACAAAAAGTTAGGGATATGCACAGCCTGTTATGTTAGAGTAGAGCAAGTTGTGCATTAAATGTGTTCAGTATTGAACATGTTGAACGTGTGCATTCAAAATTAGAGAAGCTCAAATTAAATTCACCTGTAAAGGTTATAGCAGTAGTACATTTTAGGTTCATCCTGAAATGTATCTGAAATATCCCTAGCTTCTTGTGAGATGTTTATGTACAGTATATGTATGTATGTGTGTGTATATACTGTAATATGTGAAGTCAACTCAAGCTATACCAATGTAGGGTTAAGGCACATGAAATGGGTTTTCTATCAATAATCATCCTAATTATGGAGACTAGAAACACTAATGGCAGGTTTTCCTGCAAATAATAAAAATAACAATGTATCGATAAAAATCCTCAAATCCACTCTAGGTCCTAAAACAGCAGAGTAGTCTTGTCAAATAAAGGATCTTTGAACATATTGCTTGTGTTGTCATCATACAAAGTAAGAATACTAGTGAAGGGACAAATCCCCCATTCCTTAGCTTTCTGAAACTGTGGCCCCCAGTACAATTGAGTTGAGCGGACGCCACACAGATCCATACTTGGAGGCGTATTAACATCCAGACTAGTTTGGTGTCAAGGTAATTCCTCAAAGTATGTTATGTTTCTTTCCTGTCTCTCTAATTATCCACCTCCCTCATCCTTTCGGCAGAGACCCTCAGGCATCATTAGACTCTGAGAGCAGCACATATCAAATGGCCTATCCTTACTGTTTAGTGTAGTGGAAAATGGTGGAAAACGATCCTTCGAATATTGTCTGTCTGTGTCTCTCTGTGCGTGCTCGTATATGTGTAAGAGGGCACAGAACAGCAACAGCTTTACTTTTCCTGATGACGGGATGCTGACAGATGTGTTGTAGGTCACTTTAACCATTATGTTGAGCGGCGGTCTTGACTCCCCATCTCCCTGTTGCTATCTGATACTCTATCATTGCATCCACATTTGACTTTCCTCTCTGTCTCTTTGTAGACTCCAGTCAGGAATACACTGACTCCACGGGTATCGACGTTCATGAGTTTCTGGTCAACACACTGAAGAACAATCCCAGGTGGGAGCTTGATGCTCAGTCAGTGATCTAATTTCCACATGCATTGGCAATATCATTGTACAATGATCCAAATTAGACAGAGCAGATTGTTTATATACTGCCATAAGTTTTAGTTGCAATCATGATGATGTGCAATTAACTTTTTGACCGATAGAATGACAGAGAAAGTAAATAAATAAATCCAAGTCAATGAATATAAACAACTGAAGCCACTGATCTTTCTCCCATGTCCCCCACTTTGGCCTACCAGGGATCGAATGATGCTGCTCAAACTAGAACAAGATATCCTGGAGTTCATTAATGATGACAAGTAAGTCATGTTCTTCAAGTGTCTATTTCACATTCATTTGTATTTATTTATAGATCAAGCCAAGGTGATAAGGTTGCGAGTTGATAAGGGGCCGGTTTTATCTGTCTCTGGTAAAGATGCTGTTTGTTGGAGATTTGTTGGTTGTTGGCTTATCAATGCCAGAGTAGTCAGATTTCCAAGCGAGCGTGATTCGTCATGATAGCACGATGACAGATTGAAATCTCATTCTATTTTTTAACACCAAGTGCAATTTTTTGTCCAACTGTGTGTGTGTGTGTGTGTGTGTTTTAACTTGTAGTAACCAGTATAAGAAGTTCCCCCAGATGACATCTTATCACCGTATGCTGCTGCACCGCGTGGCTGCCTACTTTGGCATGGATCACAATGTGGATCAGACAGGCAAGGCTGTCATCATCAACAAGACGGGCAACACGCGCATGTGAGTGTTTGTAAGCACCTTAGCCAAGAGCTAAGAAATGCTAGAAATGACAACTTTATTACTGTACAGTAGATTTTCCCAGGGACCACCAGCGAATGGCAAAAAAACACAAGTAATTGATACGCCCATAAAAATCCAATTCCAAACCCCCCTGCTAGCTTGGCGTTCTCCTCCAATTTCGAATCAACATTTGCAATGAAAGTGGCTGTTAGAATTATTAGGTTAGACTCAGCTCCAGAGCCCTACCCTTCTCTCTTCATTTGCTATTGTTCACGGTCAAAATAATCCAGGTGTAAACCCGAAATAGGCCTCACATTCTTATAAAGCATTTAAAGTATAAAATGTATAGGTACTCACCTCTAATTTATGATGATGTAAGATGATCCATGAACAGGTGGAATTGGAGTCATGTTGTAAGCAGTCACAGCACGCAGCTATGGTGCATTGAAGGACTGCTGAACAAAGTGTGAAATCTCATTGACGAAAGAACATTATCACCGAAGCATAAAAACAGACGTACAAATTGTAGACATAACAGTAGTAAATCTATGCTGTACATTTTACCTGTATCACCTATTTATAAATTAACAATTTACAGTGAACGAGATTTGGACCACAAATCTTCAAATTTGCAGGGCCATGAAAGTTGAATCCACTGTATTTGTGTCTCAAAAAGTATTTTTGTGACACAATGTTCTTTATAGCAACATATAGCACATTTGTGGCAAAATATGGCTGTTGGTGGCAAAATACTGTGTTTTGTTCCAGAATATTGTGTACTTTTTTATCTTAACTTTATCAAGGTTTTTCAAAAATACTGTAAATTGTATAAATCATGCTGCTTCGTGGCTGAATATGGCCTGTTATTAGTGTAAGTATGCAAATTTCAGCAAATGTTGTGTATTTTTACTTTTTTACTTATTTTAAGGACAAACATTGTTAAATGAAGTAAAATACAAATATAAGGCATTCAGAAGACTCATTCAAAGATGTTGCGATATGTAGTATTCTGTCACTAGGTGTCAGTAATGTTACTGTAATGTTTGGTGAGACACACAAGCACCAGACTTGATCGACTTTTATTGCAGGTTTGAATGATTTCACGACAGGCACAATATTCCCTAACATGGGCTACTTTTGTGGCCGTAACCCACCTCAAGCTAAAACTCAACTCTGAACTCCGGACGTCACTTCCTGTCTGCCTGCCACTCTGCTCCCCTAGCACCAGAACACATTTACAGCAACACACATGAGCATGAATCCTATGCCTTAAATGGCTTATTTTCTCCAGTTATGTCTACTATTGTATATTGGGTCATTCGAAGGTGACTATAGGGGTCATATTTCATGTCTAGAGGGCTCTAATAATGTTAAAAACCGTATTTAGAGGGTTGTAAACAGGTTTTCTGCGCTATATTGTATATTATACGCTATAATATTCCATTTAAAAATAAGAAATCGTACTTGGCGGAAATTCACTTATCGCAGTCTGGAACCAGTTAACTGGAATAAATGAGGGGTTACTGTATGCAAATACAGTCATGGAAAAACCTATTAGACCACGCTTGTTTCTTCAGTTTTTTGTTCATTTTAGTGCCTGATACAACTAAAGGTACCTTTGTTTGGACAAATATAATAATGACAACAAAAATAGCTCTTAAGAATTATATATTTTTGCATTACAATGTTATAGCTATTCAAGTAAGAACTCAAGTGATTTTGGTTATTATCAAGAAAACCATGGACGTTGCTAGATATCAGCTCTTAAATGAAACTCTTATGAGCTATATTTGTTATCATCATTATATTTGTTCAAACAAATGTACCTTTAGGCATTTAGGTACCAGTCATGAAAATGGATCAATAAACTGAAGAAACAAGCCGTGAATGCTAAATGGTGAATGTACGGGGATCCACTGTGTACTGTACGTTGACAGTCTCATGCTTTGCACCTGCTTCTTTTTTTGTAGCCCTGAGCAAAGGTTCTCAGAACACATCAAGGATGAGCGTAACGTGGACTTTCAGAAGAAGTTCATTCTCAAGAGAGATGATGCCAGCATGGACAAGGATGATAATCAGGTATGTTCTACAAGTGCAATCTACAATCTGCATTCTTCACATTCTTGCAAGCATTTTATTATATCTTCTGAAGGTAAAATATTATAGAAATGACACTTATATGAGTATTTAGCGTGAGCACTAGGGGTGGGCGATACATTTTATATCCCGATATAAATCCTCCCAATGATAAGAAAATGAAGTATACTGGTAGAAGTGATAACTTCAAACGCAGTGTTGATCACGTGCATTCCTGCAACAAACCTGCGCGCCGCGGTGCACTGTATTGACGCGTTGGCGCTTCACGTCTACCGGCAGCATGGTCCAGCGGTGGCGGAGAAAACAGAGCGAACAGCAAAACAACCAAGAGAGAGAAAATGAGCATGGCTGAAGGTGGAGGAGAAGCGTTGACTATAGATGAAGAAATTGTTGGTAAACGTGAGGTACCTCTATAATATGGACGTGGTTTGGTTTCGAGCAGAGATGCAACTCAACCATATACAGTATTAGCCTCACGGTCCACTACGTAGCCAGCGACTCGACTTTGAAGTCGTCCTGTCTCCAGGCAAGTTTTTTTTTCCCGGAGGACCACACAGGTGAAAACACCGCAATTGAGTTGAAGGATTTTCTCCAGGAATGGGACTTAGATGAGAAGAAACAAGTGTGTGTAACTACTGACAGTGGATCTAATGTTGTGAAAGCAGCTGCCTTCAACAACTGGAATAGACTGGTTTGCTTCTGGACACTCTACACAAGTACTTTTAATTAAATGATTTTGAATTATGTCGGTTAAGGTTTGTAACTTTTTATACAAGACTCTGCTGAATTTAATTATATCGTCATCGTCATACATCCCAAAAATATTGTGACACATGCTAAGGTCCATATCACCCAACCGCAGTGAGCACCGTTATCTACCACTGCATTAACCATCTTGGGCATGGAATTGAGCAGAGCTGCACAGGATCTTACTGGAATCCTCTTTCACTCTTCCATGATGACATCACTGGTAGAGCTGGTGGATGTTACCTGTGACCTACCTTCCTTCAACGTGAGGATGCCCCACAGGTGCTGAATTGGATTCAGGTGTGGAGGACACATACTTCACCACTTCATCACCTTCACCTCCATTCCTCAGCAAGGCACTTGTCATCTTGGAGGTGTATTTGGGCTAGGGGTGTACCGATACAGCTTTTTCACTTCCGATACCAATATTGCAGCCTCGAATATCGTCCAATAATGATATCAATTAGATATCAGCACAAATAAGTCATGCTTTTATTACTTATTTTGTGTGTGGGATATTAGAAAAGGCTTCAACAAGTGATATTGATCAAACAAACCACAAAAATCAGCAACAGTAAGAATGAGAAAAATGGACCCATTTACCTCTTTAAGCATGTGAGGTATAGTTTTATCCACAATGTATTGGCAGCTAGGTATAATGTAGCGAGGTTCGAGGTGCTGAATTAAGCGTTTAAACCTGACTTTACTCACCACCGACAGGGGCTGGTCGTCTTTTCTGTCATAGCCAATGACTTCTTGTCGTCCCGTGGGAGTGTCCTGTGTGATGACTTTGGTCATATTAAACTTCCCCGGTTCTGTGCCACCGCGGGAAACTTGTGCATAGCATGTTTTGCACTCAGCTGCAACATCTTTTTCGGACTTTAACAAAAAAATACACACGGCTGGCATCACTCTTACTTGATGCTTAACACGTTAGCACATGCTGTTGTTGGGATCACATGGGCTCTATCCGGCTGCTAATGTCGGCCTGGTAACCGATATCTGTATCTAATCAGGACACCCCTAATTTGGACGGCTTATGGCCATGCAGCCGAGTTTCCCCAAGGGAGGGGATCATGCTCTGCTTCACAATGTCAGAGTACATGTTAGAATTCATTTTTCCCCTCAAAGAACTGCAGCTTCCTAGTGCCAGCAGCACTCATGTAACCCCCGGACGATGACACTACAACCATGCCTGACTGTAGAAAAGATACAATTATCTAGCTACTACTTGTGTTGCTAGCTATTTAGACAATGATGGCTGTGTTGACTTTAACTGAAGTCATGCCTTTTTTTAAAGAAAGATTTCTTTAAAGAAAGAAGTCTGTGTGTTTAAATTTGCTTTCCAGTCACCCAGATGATTTTGTGGCATATTTCTCTCTAATTTATATATATGTGTCACTTGTGCTTTTTATGTCCCCATCCCCACCACCCTCTTCATGTTAGATACGTGTGCCGCTGCAGGACGGGCGGCGTAGCAAGTCCATCGAGGAACGAGAGGAGGAATATCAGAGGGTACGAGACCGAATCTTTGCCCGAGAAGTAAGTTTTTGATCTGGGTATATAGTACACAAGGATGCAATCACATGCAATCAATTAATAAATACTAGCTACTGTTTCCATCTCCTCAACATTGAAATGATAGTTGCAGGATACTCTAGTCTAAATTAATCCGGCACACCCTGGATTTACCAGATGAATATCGGATGAGACTTTATTATTTACATTTATTGACATCATCTCGGCGGTGTGTTGAGGTCTGCCATTGTTTCTGTTAAATCGTTTTTGACCTTCTGTATTGACTTCAGCTAGTTTGAAAGAGATGTGAAACACTTTCCGTAAATACCGTATGTACAATATGGGCCATAAGTGCCTCTGTGAATGAAGCGTGTCATAATGTGCAGGTGTCCTTTTTCTTACAGTCTTCTCAGAATGGATACATCAACGACAACAGGTAAGATGATGCAGTGCTACTTGCTTTTCTTTGTGTCTTCCATAATAACGGCAGCGTTCACCAATAAGTGGTACCACCTAAACCTAGTTGCTTATGTATCAATCTAACCAATATAATGACTTCTATGAACATATGTGGTTCATTGTAAACTGTTTTGACAAGTCATAAAAATATGGTGGGAATTAAAGAATTGTGGCAATGTTTTCTTGAAGTATCTTATTCCAAAGCACCCTGGTCATTGAAGTTGAAAGAGTTAAGTACATTAGGCAGAGAAAGTGGTTGTCAACAGTTGCGAAAGTTGCCTTGTTTGCATTTTTTTCCTTCATTCCTCCTTTCCAGGGTCACAGGTCCTACGCCAGGGGTCACCAACGTTTTTTTCTTGCGAGAGCTACTTTTAGAAAATGAAAATGGCCACGAGCTACTCATTTTTGTAGAAATGATTTTGATACCTTATTTCAACCCAAACAGATCAAATATGCTTGTTTTACCAAAACATTCACAAAAGGCTGCTATCCACAACTCACATTTTATGTTTCAGAATACATTTCTTTGTAGTGTTCTCACATTAGCAACTGAAAACCTGAATGAAAAGCAGGCTTGCGGGCGCCTCATGTGGTCGTGGGGGGCAACCTGGTGCCCGCGGGCACCACGTTGGTGACCCCTGTCCTACGCCATGCCTACTTTCCCCCTCATCCCCCAAACCCTCTCTCTGACCTTCTGTCAAGTGCAGTCTTGTAACCCCAGCGTTTTCTCCCAATATTAACCCCAACAGACTTTCCACTGAGGGCTACTGCTCTAGCTCTCAAAAGAGGAGGCAGATCTTTAGGTATTGGGGTGCTGTTGACCTTTTTTGCGTGTGTGTTGCCATGCTCATATTTGAAAGTGGATTACTGTAGTGATGATAGTGGTGACTTGTGATCTCTGCTTGGCATAGTCCGCTGATTGATTGATTGATTGATTGATTGCCTATTCCACTCTACTGCACCGTGGGGCTCCCCGTGGCACATGCATGGCTGCTTTGTAGTTTCACTGAGGACTGACTGGTGTACTTACTGTACCTTTCTACCTACCATCCACCTGCCCATTGTATAAAGTTGTTGCATTCCTCCACAGCAACATGTTTGTTATGTGGTTGACCTATCCTTGTAGCTTTTGCAAGCATGTCATACATTGCCATATGATTGTCAGCAGTAATGGAGCCAAAATAAAAAAGATTCAAGAGATTTTAGTGGTAAACTGAAACTAAAATGTGTATTTCCGTATTTATAACGGCCTCCACTCTAATAGATGACTTTTCTGCTGAATTGCAAACCAAAAAAAGCAGCACCTGCCAGACCAAGTAAGCAATTCTTTCTGTTGAATTGCAGTTTGGAGTCTTCCAGTTTGACTTGACATTTGTTCCATCAGCTGTACTATACATGTATTTTTAAGTGAGGAGGTTTTTTTTGTTTTTTTTTGCATTTACTTGATTTCTTTAAGATAGATGCTTTCTATGTTCGCTTTCTCAGTTACATATTACAATGTAGTGCATGTTTTTGCCTCTTAAAATATGATTATTGCTGTGGGTTGTGGTCAAAATGATTTGGAAGACATGCTAGTATACATGTAAAACAGTTATTTTCAACGTTTTATAATCATTAATGCTCAATGACTCACGGGCAACTATTTCATAAGTCCCGCCCATGCCCCCGCAAAGACATTTTGCAACCAGTCTTGTTCATATTTAAAGACATACCTGTCAGACCACTAAAGGTCTGTATGAAATTTCATAGTGACTTGGCTCAACACAGCGTTGAGCTGTGTGAGATATTTAAATACAATTATGGGGTCAAACTATGGGGTTTGGTTTGGTTAAATTTTATTTGAACATGCATGCAAATTACATTGGAATACGTGACATGATTCATTTCACAATTCCACATGTCCAAAAGGAGTCAGAGGAAGCAAAGTTTATTTAATCCTACCCCCCATCCATTCCACATCTTGTGCAGTACATATTACTCACTTCCTGTATTCCATATGTGATGTTTTAATACATAGAGTAATATTAAGATAATGTTACAATATGATGATGTAATTACGATTTTTCACGAATAATATAATAATCCATATAATAATAAATAAATAATACATAAAAACAAGCATAACAGAACAATAAATATAATAATCAGTATAATACTTAATAAATAAAGTAAAGACAAGCATAATAAAGCAAGTTCAAGATTCTTCTGCCTTGTATTTAGCAAACATCAACTGCCTGTATTGTTTTCGAATTCACTCATCTTGGTGCATTGTTTGAGTCCTTTGCTCAATCCGTTCCATAATTTAATCCCGTATACTGAAATGCTGTGGGTTTTTAGCGATGTTCTCGCGTGTTTCAGTGTTTCAAATTTAGTTTTTCTCTAAGATTCATATTTCTCCTCTCTTATAGAGAAGTATTGTATGACATTTTTGGGTAGCGAGTTATTGATAACTTTATGCATTATTTTAGAGGTTTAAAAAGTTACTGAATCAGCAAATTTTAATATTTGTTTGTATGTATGGTTTGTATGTATGATTTTTATGTTGTCTATACGCGGCATTATGAATTATCCTCACCGATCTTTTTTGCAGTACATTTAGTGACTGAAGATTGCTTTTATAATTATTACCCCATATCTCCACACAAGTTAGATATTGTAATTCCAAAGAACAGTAACGAGTGTGGAGTGATTTTTGATGAAGAACAATTCATTATTCAATATTGAAGTATTTCTCGCCACCTTTTGTTGTATATTTTTGCTATTTTTCATCTATTATGTTCCCCAGAAATTTATTTCCATTCACCCTTTCAATGTCCACTCCCGTCTATTTGTATTTGGTCATGCATGTCCTTTCTGCTATTACCAAATAGCATTATTTTAGTTTTACTTAAGTTCAAGGATAATCAGTTTTTATCAAACCATGTCCTTAATATGGCCATTTCATTCTCGACTTTGAATTAGATATTGCGTGCTTTCCCCAGAACAAAAGGCAGTGGTATCAGCCGCAAATAATGCTCACTTTAAGTCCTTTGTCACTTTACAAATGTCATTGATATACAAATTTAACAGTTTTGCTCCCAATATTGACCCCTGGGGTACTCCACACGTAGTATTTAGCTTGCAGATGTGTATTCTTCTAGCTTTACAAATTGCTTCCTGTTTGCTGGGTAGTTTTTAACCCAATTCAAGTATGCATTTGGGTTGATAAGCTTCTGTTGGTCCTCAAGTAAGCTGAAGTTTGCTCCTACTACTTTCTATGCAACTCAAGCTTTCCCAAACTTGGACAAATGAATAAACGGTCAAATTATGGAGATTTCAGGTTAATCTTTTTCACGCTAATCTTTTTTCACTCATTCATTTTCTATACTGATTTGTCGTCATTAGTGTCGTGGGGGTATGCTGGAGCTAATCCGAGCTGACTTTGGGCGAGCGGTGGGGTACACTCTGGACTGATTGCCAGCCAATCACAGGGCACATGTAGACAAACAACCATTCGCACTCACATTCACACCTATGGACAATTTAGAGTGTCCAATTAACCTAACATGCATATTTTTGTAATGTGTGAGGGAGCTGGAGTACCTGGAGACCCTAGGGAACCATGCACGGGTAGAAAGCTCCACACAGAGATGTCCAAACAGAGATTTGAACCCAGATCTTCCAGATCTCCTGACTGTGCTAACCACTAGACCACTGTGCGTCTCGGGAATTCTGAATTGCGAATATGCGGGATCCAATGTAAAGTGATTCAAATTTTCCGTATAATTTATTTAGTATTGTCAAAGATATCCACTGGAATTTGAGTGGTCCTGTTCTCTCGCTAGCTTTTCAGCCGGATGATGTTAGTAAGTGCATTGGTGCACGTGTTTTGAGTTGAGTCACCAGGTGGCGGTTGAAGGAATTGCAAACTGACCCAAAGGGTGCTCCTAATGTTTTGCTCCCCTGCTATGCTGTAAAACAGTATTCATCATGTAGCACTTGTTTAGATAGAACCAGGTGATGGCTCTGTGCGTGTGCTTGTGCATAACAGAAATATCATGTGATCACCAGCAGATTGCCTCCAGCTCACCCTGCATCTCATCCTACGTCTGCGGAGAATTCAGTAAACGTGTGGCTTAGCCTTTGCAGAAAATGGCAGTGAACACATCTTTTCTTAAAATAGGTTGTGGAGAAAGAGCTGGAGCGAGAGAGAGAGAGGTCTCAGAATAGATCCTCCATTAATTACAGTCTGTGGAATATTTCCCAGCTACACAGCTGTCTATACACAGACATACTTGCTTTATGTATAGCTCATCTACGGAAGGACGCAAACACCACAATCTGCTATGTAGCTCACACATATTTCTTTTTTTAATTTGCCTTTTAAAGCATCATTTTTTAAACCTCAGCAAACTAGGCCTGTGTGCACCTGCTCTCCATCGGGAACGTCCATAAATGCCGGCGTGCACTTGTGATGGAGGGCTTTCCCAGGGTTGGTGCATCCGCTTACAGTATGATCATTGGTTTTCTTGACAGCTGCCATTATCGATGGTGACAGCATCATCACAACACCAAACCGCAAAGGCAACCTGTGTGTGTGTATACAACAGCATAGTCTTCAAGAAACATGTAGTAGTGGTGAACTAGTGGTAGCAAATTATTATTTTGTAGATGGTGTGTGTGAGTCTGAATGTGATCTAACATCTTGTATTAAGTGTCTGTGTGTGTTCTTTTCTTGTCTGCAGTACAACACTGTTGAAGTGCATGTTCTGTTTTTCTTGTATTCATGTATCTAAACTGCATCATGTTAAGTTAATTGTGTGTTTATTTTTCCTGATGTCCTCTCATCCTGTTGTCTGGAGAATCTTTTCCCTCCTGCATGTGCTCCTCTGGATGGATTTATTTGTATGCGCGGGTCAGAGAGAATGTGTTTGAATGTCTTAAAATCTTAATTCATGTTTAGTGGCTTGTTGCCTGATTGTGCTAATACTGTATACTTTTGTGTTGAGAGTTCCCCACTCCCTATCATTGTTGATGTATTGTTTATAACTGGTCGTCCGTGCTCTTACAAGCCTTCCATCCTTCTTTGTTTCTTCAACTCTACTACACCTCTGACTTGCAATCAACTTTACCAACATTCATTTCTTATATACTCCACCTCATTCTTCCAAATTTATTCTACCCACCCCTTGGTTTAATCTCTCCCCTCCGCATCTGTCTCCTGTCAGAGGGAACCGCGAGAGCTCCAGCCGGGCGTCTAGCAGTCGTCAGAGCAGCACGGACAGTGACATGAAATGTTTGGAGCCGCGGCCATGGAGCAGCACGGACTCGGATAGTTCCAACCGCACCCTGCGGCCTCCCGTCACCAAGGCCAGCAGCTTCTCTGGCATCTCCATTCTCACTCGAGGGGACAGTCTTGGCAGCAACAAAGGCTCGCAGGGAAGCTGCAAAGGCTCTCGATCCGGTAAGGGCAAGGGGGACATAGTTTAAGGGAAAGGAGAAACATTTAGGCTTTACTAATACTGTCAGTATTAGTAACGTCTTTATTCATGCTTGAATGATGCTGGTGCCAGCAACGTGTACAGATAAATAAACAAATATCATCAGGTGCTCAGTAGTGTTTCAAATTTGGGGGGGGGGTAAAAATATTCTCCATGAGTTTTGTGTTTGGAGTCCCGATGTCCGTGAATGAGTGGAGAAAGAAAATGTGTGGATGTGGAAAGGATGCAAATAGGGTGTGCAAGTTGTAGATGCAGTGTTGGAACTGGGCACTGCTGTTGATGTTTTACAGTCAGAATAAAGTTAAAAAAAAAAAAAAAGAGTATCGAAATATGTACATCGGGGACGCTACAATAATAACATGCCACATTTCACTGTGGGTAATGGTAGCAGTTGTGGGTAATAGTAATTAATAGGGGTGTCACACGATCTCATGTCACAAGATCTCATGAGATTACAACATGACAAGTTTTCTTGTTCAGACAAAATATGGCCTGGGACGATAATAAATAAATGAATGAATCACACGATAAATGAAAACGAACTCTATAATTTTGCCGGCCTCCATATAGTACCATATGCATGCATGCATGTTTTTCGTGTCTCCCACCTTCAAACAGGCAGATTTACTCTGTGCATTGGTTTCAGCACCTTGGTGTGTTTGTTCCATAGAAGAACGGCATGAACAGAGTGAGGCCTTTTGTCAGTCATACTCTCTGTCTCAGTGGGTAGAGGCGGCCTCGGGAGCATACACACAGAGTACAGAAGTAGAAATTATATGAGTAGATTGCAATAAATTGTCATATATTTTTCATTGTACTTTTCTTAAAAGTACCGTAATGTTAAAAATCTCGTCTCGTAAGCCCAATCTCGTATATTGGCACGTCTCGTGATACCCCTAGGAATTAATTACATGAGCTGTTACTTGAAAGCAAGATATATTTAACGCTGTTCCACTGAACATTGGCATGTCCATGACTGTGGGTTTTCATTTGTGATGTCATAAAAACGTAGAACTTCAAATCCGCCCCACCAAAACTGAAGCAAGTAAATGTATGAAAATAACCATGAATCACAAAATGGCTGAAATGTGCAACTGTGTGGGTGTACTCTTCTTACATCACTAGGCCTGCACCTAGTCAGTCCTGATGTGTGTTCCCCACCTGTAGCCTCCCAGTCCAGCCGTAGCCTGCTTCCCTGCCCGACGCAGCAGCCGCAGCAGCCCCAGGCTCTGCCTCAGACTGCCCTGCTGCCAACCCCGCAACAACACCCCATGGGCAACCACATCATTGCTCAGGTAAGAGTCAGTTCCAAAAAGACACATTTTCTTTTTCAAGATCAAAACAGTATACCTGTGTGATGATGTTTGCTTTGAAGCTAATTCTGGTCATAGGTCCTGGTAAATAACTTCACTGTCATATAAAGAATTGATGGCAGACATGATTACTAAAAGTGATTTCCATTACAGTCCATCTGGTCATTAACAACTTTTCCTTTGTGATCTGACCCACATTTTCTCCATTGTTTTCATGTATCTTTATTTCCTTCTGTCTGGCCCTATCTGACACCCTCCCTCTTGCTGTGCTCTTTCTCTTTCCTTCCCCGCCCTCTCTGGTGGTGTATGTGCCTATAGCCGGTAGCATCTCTGCAGCCTTCTCAGCCTGTCTCCTACTCCAGCCCCTCCTGCCCCCAGGTTCTCCTGCCAGTTTCTCCTCCCCAGCAGTACACAATGGTACTGACACAGAGTTTGTGGCGTCATCACTGTTTTTGTTTGCTTTTCACTGACCAACATTGCAATTAACCAATGATGCATTCATCCCGGCACTCATACTCCACTCTTTTAAATGATATAGGTATGTTGTTATGATTAGTACTATCGTGCTTGCACAAAACAAGTTTCTTGCTCATTGTTGCACGCCAAGTTAATTACTGTAAATCAGTGGTTCCCTAACTTTTCACAGTTGTGTACCCTTTCATACATCTGATTGGAAGTCATGCACGCCCTACTCCTGCACACTTAAAAAACATAAATCACACAATGAACCATCTTTAATATATTATTATATATATATATTATGACATTATGTTAAAAAATAATCTTATTTTTCAACTGCACGCCTAGGCTACTAATTTAAAACAGAGGGTTTTAGAGGGGTAAGGTATCGCCTGTTTTGTCTTCTGTTTGGGGAATTTATAACAAGTGATGACAAGCTGTGGTAAAATGTGAACTTTGATCTCTATGCTCTTTTGCTATGCTTTGGTCTGCAACAACATGGAAATAATCAGTGCAATGCAACTAATGTTACACGTAAACCTAATTATAAAAATAATTATGAAAACAAAGGCACATAACATACAGAAATCAATAAGGCAAATAATTAAAATCGAGGCTTATTGAGTCAAATGGACATGTGAGCACATATAACTTGAGATTATGCACCAAGCAAAAATGCACAGCAACACAGAGCTAACATTATTAAACCTCATTTGATAATGTTTTGTGGTTGAATAGGGCCTATTATTATTATTTTTTTAAATGCTCATTGAAGCAAATTTTTCAATTTTTGCCTAAATTAAGCATTTTCAAGCTTTAAAATAGCTAAATTAAGTAAAATACAAATTTAAGGAATTCAGAAGACTCAATTCAAAGATGTGATGATATGTAGTATTCTACACTGGTCACTAAGTGTCAGTAATGTTACTGAAATTTTCGGTGAGAGAAACAAGCCCCAGACTTGATAACTGGAACAACAGGCTTTTATTGCAGGTTTAAATGATCTCACAACAGGAACAACAGTGCTTAATAAAAACACAGGCTAGTGTTGTGACCGTAACCCATGCCAAGCTAAAGCTCAACTCTGAACCACCAATGTCATTTGTAAGGATGTCCACAAGTGCACCTGGCACCAGGACATCCTATGCTGCAGGTCTATGATTGACGTTGTAGTCTTATCATCAGACCTGCGTCCACATGTTCTGCACATGTGGGTGAAAAGAGGGGCTGAGCTGTCAACTCATCACCACCTGGTGATGAGTTGGATTAGATGGAGGGGGAGGATGCCGAACAGACCTGGCAGACCCAAACGTGTAGTGAGTGTGTGTCGGGAAATTCTGGCAGAGGCTCCCATCGGTCGAGTCTTGCACTCTCACCTCCGACAGCACTTTGCCTGCATCCCAGTGGAGGACCCGGATATTGAGTCTGAATGGGCCGTATTCTGTGCCTCCATTGCTGAGGCAGCCGATCCAAGCTGCGGCCACAACTGTCGTGGCGGCAAATCCCAAACCCGGTAGCGGACACCAGAGATTAAGGCTGCTGTCAAGGTGAAGGAGGCCTATCGAGCATGGATGGCTTGTGGGGCTCCTGAAGAAGCTGACAGGGACTGGCAGACCAAGCGATACGCGGCTTTGGTGGTTGTTGAGGCAAAAACTTGGGTGTGGGAGGAATTCAGTGAGTCCATGGAGCACGATTTTCTTTGTGTGCTTTGTGGACACCTCGCGGTGTCCTGTGGAGGGTTCTCCGGGAGTATAGGATTGGTGGCACACTACTACGTCCCATTCAGTCCTTGTACAACTGGCGCAGGAACCTGTTTCGCACTGCCAGCAGTAAGTCAAGCCTGTTTCCAGTGAACATTGTCCTCCTCCAAGGCTGCCCTTTGTCACCGATTCTATTCATAATTTTTATGGACAGAATTTCTTGGTGCATTCAAGACGTCTGGGGTCCAGTTTGAGGGCCTTAGGATCTCATCTCTACTATTTGCAGACAATGTGGTCCTGATGGCCTCACCAGGCTGTGACCTTCAGTGTTTACTGGGGCGGTTTGCAACTGAGTGTGAAGCTTCTGAGACGAGACTCAGCACCTCCAAATCTGAGGCCATGTTCTCAGTCGGAAAAGGGTGGAGTGGGTTGGGTTGGTCGGTGGGAAGGTTGGAGCGTTGACAGGCGGATTGGTGGTCGCTTTACCGGACTGTTGTGGTGAAGCGAGAGTTGAGCCGGAAGGCAAAGCTCTCAGTTTACCGGTTGATCTATGTTCCCACCCTCGTTTCTGGTCATGAGCTTTGGGTTGTGACCGAAAGAACGAGGTTGCGGATACAAGCAGCCAAAATGAGTTCCCTCCGTAACCTAAGAGTTAGGGTGAGGAGCTCGGCCATCTGGGAGGGGCTCAGAGTAGAGCCGCTGCTCCTTCACAATAAGAGGAGCCAGTTGAGGTGGCTCGATTTAGTCCGGATGCCTCCTGGACAGCTCCCTGACGAGGCCTCAGTGCAGACCCAGGACACGCTGGAGGGATTATGTTTCACGGCTGGCCTGGGAACACCTTGGTGTCTTCCCGGTTGAGCTGGAAGAGGTGGCCGGAGACCGGGAAGTCTGGGCATCCCTACAGAGCCTGCTGCTCCCGTGACCCAGACCTGTATAAGCGGAAGAAATGGAATGGCTCGCTCCCCCTCCTCCTTTGTCAGATCCACATTTGTAATAAAAGTAACTGTAGTAATTATTAGATTAGATTCAGCTCCATAACTCTCCCCTTTTCTCTTCAATTGCCATTGTTCAGTGGCAACACCATCCAGGTTTAAGCCCTAAATATGCCTCACACACTTATTAATAAACACATTTAAAGTATAAAATGTATAACTACTCACTACTAATGAATGATAATGTAAGATGATCCATGAACACATGGAATCTGAATCATGGTATAAAAACGTCAATGTCACTTTTGTGTATCACAGCAATGATGGTGCCAAAGAAAGTGATAAATCTTAATATAGACATCTAAAAATGTTCAAACTGGGAACCAAATTCAGCTCCCTTGAGGTAAGAAATTAAATTGCCAACATCATTCACGTTATGCAATACTGCTGCTTTTTATCAAAACTTTAAAACACATGCAGCTTTCTGTTATCATTTTTGATTGGTCAGCAGACCCAGCAGCACCTTTCAATAATTCAAAATAAAAGCAAACAAAGTGACACCTTGTGCAAAAGTTTAAATATGAGTCAAACAATTGAAAAGGGAATTCAAATTTTAGTGTACAAAAATTTTGAAACGTAGCAGGCTTTTTTCAGTTTGGTTGATCATAAAAGTTTAGTGAAGTCGTCAGAAGCGCTGTCTCCTTGCAGCACATCTCCGGGTAACTTTTTGTCTTTATGTACTTTATATCCTCTTCACCACAGCACAGCTGGTTAAAAAAATAAAATAAAAATCTGCCACAGAAGAGAAAGTATTACGAGTGTATGACCTGGAAGATATCTTGTATTGGGCACGTGTGACCGCGAACCAGACCGCACCAAAGTGACCACCAAATATCTTTGGCTGGTACCAGAGTACTGGACTACAAGTGCAGGGCAGTCTAGGTTGGTTGGTTCTTCCAGTACAGCAATGGATTGGATGACTTTTGACTATAAAAAGTACTTACAGTACCGTAATACTTTTGCAATGTTGAATCGAGTTTGAATCTTCCTAAGTAGCATGCATTCCACTGACAGCTGAACATTTGCGCACGAAAGCGCACTAGAGGCACATAAAGCTGCTAGTTGCTGAACATGTATGATACTGCAACTGAAGTTACTGCCATCTTGTGGAGTTAATACAAAATATCAGGTAGTTGACTCTAGTCATAGCTTGTAATACCATTGTTTTTTTTGTTTTTTTTTAACTAATTGGAGACCATGGCGGTTATGTGCCTTTTGTATACCACACACCCGGAGACTATGGGAGACTGGCTGCTATAACAAAAGAAATTGTTTGTAATTGATGTACTTGTGTAAAGTTGTTACAGAATTTAAATATTTAGCATAATATTGCATTTAGCAGATCAACTGTAATTGCATCAAGTTAGTCACATGGTGCAGGTAATACCTGTCCCTTTCCCCACAGGGAGAAGAACTGGCGCCCCAGTTCAGCCAAATGACACTGAGCCGTCAGGGCTCCAGTGAGAACCCCGAGCCTCCCCCCTTGTATCAGGCTACTCCGACGGTCCTGTCCCAGCATCCAACTCCTCAGACCAGCTACATCATGGCGACCACTGGCCAGGCCATGCCTCCGCCGTCTGGCTACCAACCGGCCACAGGACATCCCCATCCTCCACCGCCGCCACCGCCTCCATCGCAGACAGTAATGCAGGCTCCGCCTCCGCAAGGCTACATGCAGGCCCCGCCACCCCAGCAGGTAAGTCACTTCTCATGGAAACATCAGTTGCATACAATACAGACATGTAGTCTATTTTCTTTTGTATGCTTTGAAACACCATAGTAAAATGAATGTTGAAAAGTATCTTAGCACTGACAGTGTGGGGCATTTTGTCATCTTTCATGTTGTGCATCACCTTTGCCTTGTATCAGTCAGGCAGTATAAAAACTAAACCATCCAAATTGTTGTATAAATTTGTGCTCGTGTGTGTCGGCGTGCGGAGAGGAAGTGACATCGGGGGTTCAGAGTTGAGTTTTAGCTTGGCGTGGATTACGGCCGCAACAGTAGCCCGTGTTGGGGATTGTGCTTCATTCAAACCTGCAATAAATGTTGTTCCGCCATCAAGTCTGGTACTTGTGTCTCACCAAACATTACTGACACCTAGTGACCAGTGTAGAATACTACAGATCGCAAAGTCTTTGAATGAGTCTTATGAATGCCTTATATTTGTATTTTATTTCATTTAGCCATTTTTACCATTGAAAATGCTTCATTTAGAAAAAACAAATACGGAAAATTTGATCCAGTAGGCATATTTTTTTACTATTAATAAGTCGTAGTCAACAATGAAACAGCATGATCTATTAATGAATATAATTTTGATAAAAGGTGATAGTGAAGCCGCATTCAGAGTAAAATAAGTGAATATTTAGCTTTCATAACATCACTCTGGGTTTGTGAATATGAAATTTGCCTAGTACTGTAGATATAAAACTTCGAAAACATTCTGTTTAAGTCTTGATGATAAATTACAGTACCTTGTGGAAACAAGACCATGTTTTCTTTTATGTCAGTGAGTGTATTCTAAGGTCATATGAGTGAAGATACTGTTGACCGCTATTAGTATGTAGTATGTAGCATTCTCTTCCTCTACCCGCATAGCTAAAGGAGCTGAAATGGTCATAATCTGTTAGTATTAGGAGGATAGGAGAAGCGGTGACGATGAGTTCTCATTCATCATTCACACTTCCGGCTCCCTTATTCAAGCTTTTTGCCACGTGAATCCATAAAACTGTGATTATGGTTTATATGAGACAAGCGATCTGACGTGAAAACGTGAAGTGAAAGACCCAAGTTAATTATTTTCATTTAGCTGCAGTCTCTCATGGCGAGGGTTTGACAATAGCTTTGTGTCCAAGTATTTTATAAGTGGTATTGTAGTATTTTATAGTATTGTCCTCACTCCATGAGCAGATTACAGTATTGCTGTGTTGTTCAATATGTGGGCAGTCTCCAGTGTAACGGGTGCAGATATCGGCGCTTACATCCTTGGAAAAGGCTACAGAAGCCAAATCGATCCTCTTTTACTCTTCCTTTTGGATGTCTCCTCATTGAAATAGTGTATGCTACTTTTAGCCCTGTTGTATAAGACACAAGTGGCTCAACATTCGCTAACTTGTTCAATGGATCTCCACATATTGGCGATTCTGTAACCCTGCAGTTTTTTTTCCGTTTGTGGGGGAAAACCCACCTTTTTGTGCTAATAAGCTCCATAATTGGAAGAAATTGGTCTCATGTGTCCCACATTGGTAAAGCTGGAGTTGCACAAAAAGTAGTCGGAGACAAACTTCAACTTGCTTGAGGAGGTGGTCTTCATATAGAGCTGCGCTATGTTATTGTGCAGGCAGTTAGCACGCAGTGGCGGAGCTACGTGGTGGCCGTGGCCACCCTTGGTCACTCTCTGGCCACCCCACTGGCCATCTAGACATTTCAGGTATCAACTTATTGCCACCTCTATGCGAGTAATGGTGTCAAAAAAATGTGGATTAGGACATCCCTATTATATATCCATCCATCCATCCATTTTCTATACCGCTTCTCCTCATTAGGGTCGCGGGGGCATGCTGGAGCCTATCGCAGCTGACTTTAGGCGACAGGCGGGGTACACCCTGGACTTGTCGCCAGCCAATCGCAGCCCTATTATACTGTATATCACAAAAATATTATTTAAAAAAAGTTTCTACAGTTTCTATCGCATGTTGCATATTCCTAGCTTATACACTAATATACATGCAAGACAATACTATTTTATGCCAATTTCTAACCATCAAGGCATGCTGGGAAGCCCACACTTACACTTAACCAACAAGAAGTTACATATCATGCCTTGCATGTTATGAAATGGTATTGAAAATAGCATACATTTATTGTTTGATTTTTTTTTTTAGACATTTTGTTTTTATCTTTCAGATACAAGTTTCATACTACCCCCCAAGTCAGTATCCCAGTTCAGGCCAGCAGTACCGTGTGGCCCAGCCCATGTCCCACCAGGTGTCTTACCCTGCTCAGCGCACACAGCCTATGCCTCAGCCCGCACAGCAGTCAGGTCTGTACATGACTGAATGCGCCATGTAAATGTTTATTACTGTGTGTCCTCTGTTGGAGTGGAGAGAATGAGGAATGGGCTTTTCATTTCCAGTCAGTGGAGGTTGCTGTTTTTTGATAGACTATTGACAAACACACTGAACTCTGGTTTGAACACTGAACTCTGAAGGTTTGCCAGTTCCACATGGCTCTTGGTCAGTTTGACCTTGATCCACGGTTGTTGCCTGGCAGACAAATAATTCATTGCGCACCCCCCTCTCTCTCATCAGGTCTCCAGACCATGATGCCCAGCCAGCAACCGAGCTACCAGGGCATCATGGGGGTGCAGCAGCAGCAAAACCCTGCTCTGCTCAATACCCAGAGAGCTGGCATGGGAGGGCAAATGCAAAGTATCATGGTTCAATATCCACAGATGCCATCCTATCAGGTACGGAATTTGTCTAGTGGCTTTGTGTCACCTACAGGATATATACATATATATCTCCTAAGTACACTTCTTGTTCAGGTGCCAGTGGGGAATGAGAATCAGCAGGTGGTGCAGCAGCAGTACCAGCAGCAGGTGATGGTGCCGGTCAGCCAGTCAGTTCAGGGCCCCATGCCTGTTTACTACAGTGTTATTACACCCACCCAGCCGAATAGCACAAGGTATGTATTCATTGACGTCCTCGGCTTCACTATCACCCTTTCTCAAAAATGTATTAATTCATTTATCATTGCTGTTTCATAGTTGACTACAGCCAACTATTTAGCAAAAAAAAAATTATTTAAGCACATTTGACATGTTTTTGGCCCAAGTTAAGTATTTTCAAGCATACAAATGGCAAAATGAGCTAAATTGCAGATATAAGGCATTCAGAAGACTTACTGTACTCACCTATTCAAAGACGACGTAGCATCATCAAACAAGTTGTAGTATTTTCACAGGTTAGTAGATGTATGTAAGAACTGGGTGTGTGTAATTATAATATACAAGTATGTAAGTATTATTACTATATAACAATGTTGTATGCATATCAAATGAAACAAACCATAGGCTCGTAATGATATGCAGTATTCTACAATGGTCACTAGGAAATACTCGGTGATCATGTGACTGCCAATGCAATGCTAAATGAGTCAATATGAGTCTATATTTCTGTAATTTGGGTTATTTTCTCTTATTGTGCCTACTACATTGGGTAATAGTAGTGTAAAGGTGATCAAAGGGTGTTATTTCATGTCTTGATGTCTCTAATTTTAAAAACTGTATTTAGAAGGTTGTAAACAGGTTTTCTATGTTCTAAGTATGAACATTTTCAATAAGTAGGAAGTAAGGAAGTAAGTAAGGAATCCTACTTTGCGGAAATTCACTTATCACAGCCAGGTGTGGAACCCCGTTAACCACAATAAAGGAGGAATTAACTGTACAGTATATGTAAAGACAACAAGGGATAGGGTTTTTCATGGGAACATGATCCAAGGAGTGTTGTGTTTTCAGGCACAGTGCCTCCTGCTGGACAAGAAGCTAATTTTGCTGGGGTTTGAATGCCCGGCCCTGAATGAGAGAATGAAAAATGTTCAACTGCCATAGCCGTGAGGTGGTGTCATTAGCTGCCTTGCTGCCTCGCCACCTTTGAAATGCTTTGGTTTATCATTTAACTGAGTTATGTAGTAATCACCTTCATCCATGTTTATAAATAAGTTGCAGTGTTATATAATGTTGACTGGACTTAAGAATGATGCCAAACAATCATGTTTGATTTATATGTATATTTGTATGAATGCATGCTAATTGCATTGTTCTTTTTGCAGCCCATCAGTAGGTTACCTGCAGCCCCCCAGCTCTGAACAGTATCAAATCACACCATCACCGTCCCCATGCAACCCTCAACAGTTACAGCAGCAATATTCAGGTGAGGACCCCCGCTCCCAATCAGCTGTGATGTGGCACCTGTAAAATCAATGCTTTTAACCTGAGGCAAAGATAAACATTGCAGTTGCAAAAAAAACATGAGAAACTTAATCAAGGAAGTTCATACCAGGTCACTAAGGACGCAATGTTTGCAACTAGATAATAAATAAAGAATTTCTGGAAAACCTGAAAAACACCAATGACCTATGCACACATTTGGCCATCAGTGAATTACTTCGTCATCAACCTCTGCTGTGGTTACACAGTATCAAAGTGAGTGCACCCTTCTCGTTTCAGCAGCCATTTTATTATATCTTCTCAAAGGACAAAACTATAGAAACTTAAGTATAACTTAAATATAAATATAACTAAGCGTGGGGAGTATGTGTGACTATACTCACTTTGAGGTCGGGAATGTCCAAAGGGCCGATTTTTCGGTCACAGCTCGTTTTTCCGATGGCCCATGACATATTGTAAAAGTCAAATTCATTAATAATGAGATATTATGCTAGCTAGTTTGCTTTGTCAACTATAACACAAAACTAAGATGTTGTTTTGTTCAGAGACCTTTCCAAATATTGACCGACATTGGATTGCTTTTAGCATTTGTCGTGTACAAAATGTATCATAGATGCCCCCCTCGTATCCTTCTATTTTTCTGGATGTGACCCTCGCTGGAAAATGTTTGGGACTGCTGTAGATGTTCGTGTGTACACAGCCTAATTAAGTGTTTTCCAACCTTATTGAGCCAAGGCACATATCTTAAATTAGAAAACTCTCACGTCACACCACCAACCGAAAATGTATGAGTGGTAGCGGGTGGATACACAGGTTAATTATGTACCTCCTGCCATCTAGTGGAAGAGCATTTCATTGTTCTGCCTGTCACTATACTTTGCTGGCATAGATAGATAAACAAAAATACATTATTTGTTGTAAATAGATAATCAACACACCTGAACAACATGCTGAATCTGCTTTTGGCAGTGTTCATGTTTGAAATTGGAATCATTAGAATGGCTGCAGTCAAATATGACATAACTGTGCAGCTATCGATGTCAGCAGGAGTCCCGCCTCCTGGTCCTGGAGTCATGGTCATGCAGCTCAGTGTCCCCAATGGACCGCAGCCTTCCCAGAATCCTCCGCTGGTCCAGTGGAACCCGTGCAAGTACTACAGCATAGAGCAGAGACCCGGAAAGCCCGGAGATCTCTACAAGCCTGACAACACTCCGCAGGTACGCCAGAGCGCAACAAACAACATAGTTTTACTACATCAACATGACCTCTTGTGTATCTTCTTCTATCATCTCCTTTTCTGCAGGCCAGCACCCAGCTGACGAGCCCTCTGGCCTCGCCTACCCAGTCTCCCACGCCATCTCCTTCTGGCAGCGTCAACAGTGTCTGTCCAGGCCTGGGACCACTACCCCTCATTCCCCAATTTCCACGGCCAGGTGGGACAGCACAAGGTGTGAATAACAACATGTGAAACACACTTGTGTAAATATAACGCAGTCGTCGCTTGCTACATTGCTGTTCGAACATCGCTCCCTCACTCTATCACGTTTTTTAAAAAATTAATAAATGATCTGTGTTTTGTGGTACAGCTTACTAGTAAAAAAAAAAAAGCGTATTTAAGCACGTGTTATGTATTCTTGGCCTAAATTATTTTCAAGCATAAAAATGTTCTAAATGAACTAAAATACAAATTCAGTTGAAAGGCAGTACGAGACATTGATGAACTTCCTGTTCACACATCCGGAAGACATTTATTGAAACACACACGAGCGTGTGACGTCAGGTTAATTGGTCACTCTATAATTGTCCATAGGTATGACCGTGAGTGTGAATGATTGTTTATCTATATGTGCCCTCCGATTGGCTGGCGACCAGTCCAGGGTGTACCCCGCCTCTCGTCCGAAGTCAGCTGGGATAGAGTCCAGCATACCCCGGCGACCCTAACGAGGATAAGCAGCATAGAAAATGGCTGGATGGATGGATCGAGACAAGAGCACAAGTCTTTGTCTGAAGCGGCTTATTTTCTATGATTATATCTACTGCATGTGTTGTTTCATGTCTAGAGGCTTCTAATATTCAAGACCGTATGTAGAATGTCGTAAACGGGTTTTCTATGCTGTAACTATGAAATGTTTTATTCATAAATAATGAATCCTACTTCGCGAAAATTCACTTATCATGGTCGGGTCTGGAACAAATTAGTCGTGATAAACGAGGGATTACTGTACTGTGCTGTAATTTAGCTAATGCCATGAAGTAGGGGTGTCACGAGGCACTCATTTCACGAGACGAGATCAGATCATGGCAATATATTGAGACCAGCATAATTATCCAGTTCATTTTCATTTATTGTGTGATTAATCTATTTATATTTTATTGTCCCAGGTTTGGTGCCCACTAGACAGTTTTTTTTTTTTTTTTCCTGAATGAAAAATCTCACGTAAATCTTGTGAGCTCTTGTGACACCCCTACCATTAAGACATTAAATAGTCAATGTGCACATGCTCTTTCCCCTATTTTCACTACTCTCCAAGCAGTGACAAAGCCATTAGCCTGCCATGTCGCCATGCTTGACCTCGTCAGGTCACATGACTGGCAATCATGCCTTGTTTAAACGTTCTGTACCAGCACATGGGTTAGCTCATCTGTGTGAGTTACACGTGCACACAGCTGCAATTCCCATACAAACACACCCCCTGTATGGATTGGAGTTTTTAACATTTTAAAATCAGTGGTTTCTTTACATTATCTGAACAGTCTAATGAGATGCAATTCAAGAGCTCCAATAAACCACTTATTTTCTCATTTGTGTTTAGGTGATGGCCGCTACTCTTTATTGGGACAGCCTCTCCAGTACAGTCTGTGCCCTCCTCCCCTCATGCACGGCCAGTCTTCATACAGCTCCCATCAGGTCAGAAGACCCTCTCGGTCCTCTCCATTTTGTACTTGCCATTGTTTCCTCTTACCACAAGGACTCATCTAATGGTGTATGTCGCCATCTAGTGTCGCAACTGTAATATTACTATTATACTATTGCAGGGCCAGGGAGTGATGAAACACGGTGCACGAGGGAAGAAACAAACACTTAAATCTGCATCCACTGATCTCGGCACCACAGATGTTGGTGAGTTTGAAAATGGGAGTGTTGTTTGGTTTTACGTGTTCTAAAATAAGCATTAGTGTTGAGTCCATGACAACCCATCAAAAATGGGGAAAAGAGAGAAAAGAGCAAAGTTGATAATAGGCTTCTTCACCTTTATCACAAAGCTGAGATGCATTTTTTTTTTTCAAATATATCATATGTAGCACATCTACATGTCAAAGTAGCCCTCGGATCCTTTCATTTTTCCAAGTATTTCAACCTTGCTGGAAAAACTCTACACCTCTACACCTCCTTCAGCAGCAGACTGTTACACCCACGGTGTAAGAAGGAGAGGTTCCGCAGGTCCTTCATACCGATCGCTATCAGGCTCTACAACACCTGAACCATTTTGTATTCACTATGTCACTATGCATTCTTCACTTGTGTATCTTGCTTGCTGCTGTAACAAGTGAATTTCCCTGCTGTGGGATTAATAAAGTACTACTACTACTACTACTACTACTACTGTCCAACATACAACAACGTAACATTAATGAATGGACATGTTAGCATGAATGGAAATGTTAGCAACACTAGCATAGCCATGTGAACCACAACGTTAACATTACACTCACATTTTAACAGCAACATCATGATAGGTTAGCCTTTTTGCTGAAGAAAGGATAGTTTGCAGAGCTCCAGACAATATTCTATACAGTATATGTTATATAAGATGCACAGTGAAGCTGGCTTTAAAAAAAAAAAAAAAAAAAAAAAGCTGTCGTTGAAATGGTGCGCATATACGTGGAGCGGGCTCATCAGGCCAGATGCAGACACAGGTGGTAATCGTGTCTACGAGGACAAAGCTTTTTTCTTTCATGACATCCTGACAAGTCATAACTTCTAAAGTGACTGAGCATCTCCTCTCACACGTTCTTGTTTAATGAACTCTTACAAATCGAGACATGGACACCAGCATGGACGTTCCTCTGGTTTTAAATCATTTTACTGTGAAGTACCGGAAGTGTGCTGTTTTTTGTTGTTGTTGTTGTTGTTGTTGTTTTTTGTTTTTTGTTTTTTTTACCTCTTGATGGCTCTGTGGTTTTGGTGATGAGACTGAGCTAGTAAGCTACTTCCGTGGTAATAAAAAAGTGAAGGCTGACATCCACTTGAGCTTGCACAATGTCAACGGACATCTTAAGACCGTCGCTTACACACACTGTGGACATGCTGACATAATAAGGTTGTAGCTGCGGGTTGTGGAGGACATCGTCATACCGATAAACGGATATCTCATTTAATATCGGCTGACCGATATGGTCTTACGTTCCTAGTTAATACTCATATTACCTGTACTGCAGCAAGCCACGAAAGTTAAGAGTTTTGCACAGGACAAATTTTATGAATCCCAAAAAGCCTCACCCATTAATAAACAGACGTTTAATTAATAATGGTTGTGTGCGCACAAAACTGGGCCTGAAAGTAGCGTACATCAATTTTTACGGCAACGTTGTGATTTATGTAAAAATAAACAAATAAAAGTAAAAAGGTTTGGCAGGAGAATGAATGTACCTGCATGCAAACTGAGCTGTCGTACGCACATTTTGGAGGCAGTGAAAAGTGGAGACTCAAATGGAGATGTGACAAATGAGGTCAAATGACACTTACACACAATTCACTTGGCATCAAACCTAACCTAGCCTCCCTGTTGGATCTTAAGGTGGTTCTCAGTAGTAGTACTTCAAAATACAAAAAGAAGAAATTGGAGTGAGACGTAAGATATTTATTGCAAACAAGCACTGAAGTGAAATAGCCATTTCATCAGCTGATCAAAAGTTTAAGACCGTCGCTCAAATGGTATGCAGAGTAGATCCTCAGTGAGGGTTATTGTCACTAATATTACTCGCTATTTTAGACTTCTGCAGTGACTCGATATTCATCTCTGTCCCCCTCCTCTTTGCCACAGTGGTGAGTCGAGTACTTGAAGTAACGGACCTGCCAGAAGGGATTTCACGTCCAGAAGCTGAAAAGCTCTTCAACCAACTGTCCATGTGCGGCGCCAAGATCCAGTGGCTGAAGGAGCCTCAGGGAGGCCGAGCGGGAGGCTGCGGCCCCCCGGGGGCGGGCGCGGAGGGCGGCCCCGTGGCCTGCATGGGAGCAGTGAAGGGTGACGACCCGGCTCACCTGTACACAGTAGTGGCCGTGTTCCCCAGCACCATGGCTGCCCAGAGTGCTTCCTTCAAACTGAACAACAGCGCAGCCGGCCTCTTCAAACTGAGGGCCACCAAAAAGAACTATGACCTGCGCGTGCTGGAGAGAGCCAGCTCTCAGTGAGACCAGGAGCCGGAGGATGTGGACGACACACACATGGACTCTCGGTGGAGTGGTGGAAAAGGATGGAGAACTGTGGGGGTTGGGCTGCTCTTCGTGTACAATTACCAAGAAAAAAACTTGATGAGTAAAAGGTGTCAAATGTATAAAAGGGAAGAAGGGGTGAATCATCAGGTGGTCGGTGTTTGCTTTCAAATATGATTTTGTCGTTGGTTTTTAATTCCTCGTTTTCCTTATTTTGTTTTGTATTTATATAGCAGAAGAGCACACAAGACACGCGAGCATGTGTTTCACCTGAAATTTGTGCTGCCGTCGTATGAAAACACACAACCCTATTCACATACACACGCAGGCAACAGGGTCACGTAGCACAGAAACAAGTGAAAACACACACACACTGGACAGTCCACCTCAGTCAAACCTTTCCCTCCTCTTTGTCCTCCTGCCGACCTCCGACCCACACCTTCTTTGCGTTCTTTCTCTTCTAGCGCTGACCATCCCGCCCGTGTCACAGATTTCTACATTTTGGTACGCACAGTCCCGCATTCTCTCTCTGACCACGCCTCTTTCATGCTGCTCCTCTGTGGCTCTCCTGCACTCTCTACTCTCTTGCTTTCTGTTTGCCTTACTGCTGTTGTGGGGTTCGTATCGCGCTCTTCTTTTTCGCTGATGTTTCTTTTTGGGGGGGGAGGGAGGGAGTTCAATATATTTATATAAGTGATGTAAGGAATAAAGAAATCTATATATTCAGTGATTTTTTTTTTCTTTCTTCCTCCCCGAGTGAAAATTTTGGCTTTTTTTTGTCCTTTTCTTCCCTCTTCATCCCCGCCCCACAGCCTCACTTCTCCCGCAACAGCCCACCCCCCAACTCTCCTTCACTGTGTTTGCGTTTTTCTGTTGACAGCTGTGCAGAAAGTATCAGAAAATGTAGTTGAAGTGCACAATGATTGCATATGTCTACTGTAAATTTTATTTAATCTGTTATTTTTTTGTTTGTTTTTAAAAATATAAAAGTTGGAAAAATCAAAGAAAACTTTTTTGTTGTCTTGTGTGTTATGTTTAATTTTTGATTTACGACTGTTGTGGATTGTTGCCTCTCCTGGTGTGCTTGTCTGTCTCCTGGTGTCTCCTCCAGGCTTTTGACACAGTACAGGGAATGCGCAGCAATGAGGAGCTACGCTGCCCAATCGCTCCATGATTCCAATATTGTGCATAGGAGCTTGGAGGAAAAAAGTAAAACTAGCTTGGTAATTATCATTGCATACTAATTGGGAAGATTGACATACTGGCATTGTGCTTAACTTGAAGTATCAGAAAATGTAGCTGCAGTGCACAATGATTGTGTATATCTACTACAAATTTGATCAGTTTTTGTGATTTGCTGAAAATGTGGATTGGTGTGTCTGTTGGTGTGCTGGCCTGTCTCCTGGTATCTCCTCCAGCCTTTGACATTCTTCTGGGAAGACACGGCAAAGTCTTTCAAAAGGGGATGCGCCCTCCTGGAGGAACTACGCTACCTAATCGCCTCATGATGTTATTATAGTGAAGAGGACGCTGGAGAGAGGAAAAAAAAGGTAAAACCAACTTGATACACTCCTGATGAAAATGTTAAGACAGCTTGAAAAATTGCAAAAGTTTATATTTTGCACTGTTTGATCTTGAGGAGGGCCACACGGTGGCCTAGTGGTTAGCATGTTGGTTACACAGTCAGGAGATCGTGAAGACCTGGGTTCGTTGGGCATCACTGTGTGGCGTTTGCATGTTCTCAGCTGGTACTCCAGTTTCCTCCCACATTCCAAAAACATGCATGTTAGGTTAACTGGGGACTCTAAATTGTCCATAGTGCGAGTGGTTGGTTGTCTATATGTGCCCTGCTATTGGCTGGCGACCAGTGCAGGATGTACCCTGCCTCTCGCCCGAAGTCAGCTGGGATAGGCTCCAGCTGGATGGATGGATCTTAAGGAGGTTCTAAGTAGAGCTTCAAAATGCAAAAAGAACAAAAAAAAAAATCAAAGTAATCAACTTATTGAAAACAAGCATTCAAGTGAAATAGGCTGTTCATCAGCTGATCAAAAGTTTAAGACCACAGCCTTTAAAAGCCAAAATTTTAGCAACAATGTGGATTCAATGTCATTTTTCTTCAGGTATTCATACTAGCATGGTGTCTTGATGTCAAAGGCAAAAAAGCTTTCTCTTTGAACGCGGTCAGATTGTTGAGCTGCAAAAGCAAGGCCTCTCGCAGGCCACCATTGCTGCTGAGGTTGGATGCAGTAAGACAGTCATCTGAAACGTCTTCAAAGATCCTGAGGGTTATGGAACAAAAAAGTCAAGTGAGATATGACCCAAAAACGTTTAAAAAAAAAAAAAATGTCACGGGCCCTGAGCCGGAGGAGCCAATGTCTGTCAGACACGGGACCATCCTCGCCCCAAATGAAGGTTGTTACTGGTGCCGAGTTCAGTCCAATAACCATCAGACGGCATTTGTGAGAGTAGGCTTTTAAGAGGAAAAATGTCTTCAAAGGCTTTGTCGACTTCAATGCCACAAAATTTTGAATTAGCCTGAGTACTGCACATGGAAAAAGTGAAAAATGTTTCTTTCCTGATGAGAAAAAACGTCACCTTGATGGTCCTGATGGCTTCCAACGTTTCTTCAATGGAACAATAGAGCATCAGGTTGTGTAGGGGTGCCAAACAGCAAATGGCTATGTGGAGATGTTGCAGGAGGCATCCCTCATGACTGAAGGCCCTCGTCTGTGTGGTAATGGCTGACTTTTTCAACAGGACAACCCTGCAGTTCACAATGCCCGCCTGTCAAAAGGCTTCTTTCAAAGGAATAACCTTTTAGACCATCCTGTCTGTTCCACTGATCTAAATCCAGTTGACAACATTTGGAGATGGATGGCGAGGAAAGTTTACAAAAATGGACATCGGCTCCAGACTGTGGATGCACTTCACGAAGCCATCTTCACCACCCGGAGCAACATTCCCACTAGCATCCTGGAAACCGATTTTTGAGGTGATTAACAAGAATAGCACATCTACTGTACGTTACTGAGTCCTTTTTTTTCAACATTTGATTCCTATTTTAGGGGTGTTTCGTTTTTTTTTTAGCTATGTTCTTAAACTTTTGATCAGCTGATGAACAGCCTATTTCACTTTAATTGTTTCTGATGTTTGCAACCAAATGCTTACTCAACATTGTTTTTGTCTCTCTCATTTTTTCTTTTTGCATTTTACAAATCTACTTTATGTCCTTAAGATCCAACCGTCCAAAATATGTAAATTCTTGCAATTTTTTAACTGGTATTAAAATTTTAAACTGGAGTTGTTTGACATGGAATTACACTGATTGTGAGCCCTTCATTTTTTTTGTTTAAAAAAAAAAAAAAAAAAAAAAAAAAAAAAAAAAAAAGATCCAACCGTCCAAAATATGTAAATTCTTGCAATTTTTTAACTGGTATTAAAATTTTAAACTGGAGTTGTTTGACATGGAATTACACTGATTGTGAGCCCTTCATTTTTTTTATATTGCTCATTTTATACAGGGGCCGTTGATGCTCTACTGTGGTGGCATCTGATTTATTAATATTTCAATTTAATACAGAGACTGTGTATTTCAGGAATCCACCACTATGATCATCTTCTAACATTAATCTTTCTGCGACCAGCAACCAGGAGCGCTGGGAGGGCCTTTCAGCATTTAAAGTGCTCAGCTGTCCCAAACACTCATACACGGGCTGTGTGTGTGAGTGGGGCTGGGCTTGCATTTATTTCTCTTCCCAGTCTCCCACCTGTTGGAGCCTCATTTGGAAAGCTGGGGCTTGTCAAAAACAGGAAGAAAGAAGAATCTCTGAGAAGAAGAACCTCAGTTTTACGGTCAGTTTCAACATCACTCTGCAAAAAAGATTGTGTGTGTGCTGCTTGTGTGTTTTTTTTCCCGAAGTGTGGTTGGTGTTTTTTCCTCCCCGTCTGGGCCTTTAACATGTAACACACTTGAAGCAACCTGAGTAGGGAAAACATGTTTTTAGTCTTGCTTCAACATGATCAAGTTGCCTCGGTGGTTACAAGTCAACGTGACTTAACATAACATCGACCAAACTTCAAAGCAGCCTTATGACGACCATCCTGACACCTTGAGTGCTTTATACTCTGTTCCATTTCATCTGATCTGTTTTTGATGATTTTATGGCTGCGGTGACTTCTGCCCAGGTTCTGGTAGGACCCCAAACCTGTGTGGTGTACCATGGCCCACTATGATTCGTAAGTTGAACACCACCACTGTAAAGCACTGGTAGATACGACACACAGCAAATGAAAATAAGCATGGGAATTCTTGGAATATCGTTTTCATTTTGCCACTCAGTATGACGTTTTTGCTATGTGACGATGACAGGCTGGATGACAAGGACTCTGTGGATATTCATGACAACCCCCCTCTCCCGGATAACGTGGTGAAAGAGGACGACAACATGGTAAGACCTTGCATCTAAAGATGAATGGGAGTCGGGAAAATATTTTGTTCATGTCACAAGTTAAGAATACTGTCCGGGATTCAAGTTTTGTTTGTTTTGTTTTGTTTCAAGGATTCAAATCAAAGAAACATTTATTAATAACAAATATACACTGTATATATACTGTATATATACAGTATATATATATATATATATATATATATATATAAAACACTGAAAATTGTCATATCGTACAGTATATTGTCATATCGGCCTTTATATCTTATTTTTAAAATGTAATCTTTTTATAAAATGGCAACCAGTCCAGCGTGTATCCCGCCTTCTGCCCAAAGTCAGCTGGGATAGCCTCCACCATACCGCCGTGGCCCTAATGAATACATTTTGTATTTTATTAAAAAAAAAGAAGAACTCTAAAATGAAGTCATGCCACTTATTTTTTAGTTACTATTTTTTTTTTTGTAAAATTCTATTTACAGGCATAAAAAAAAATTATAGAATGAGGTCATACATGTGGATCTTTATATATTTATATGAAATCATTTTATTAGATTTTTATTTCAATGTTAAAGAAATCAAAACTATAAAATCAAGTCATCAAGACCTTATTTTTTTATTTTATATTATTTAATTATAATTAGACAAAAATGTCTAAAATTAAATCATGTACTGTATCAAGACCTATATTTTTTATTATAATTAAATACATCCAACATGTATCAAATTAAGCCATATATAATATTTTTATCTGTTTCACTTATGACTTATGAGAAACTACTGCAAATTGAGGGACATTAGCAAATTAACTATTTTGTTTTCATTAACAGGTCGTCATCATGTTTCGTGCTGACGACGCACTCCCACAAATTATCAATACTAATAAAACAAAAACAGAACTATTGGGTGCATGCGGCGGAAGAATACGTAGTTGTGCGTCACTCCACTGAGGATGTCTTGTGTTCTTTTTAGGGAACTTGTTTCCCTTCCTTGTTTCCCTTCCCACTCATGAGGGAGACTCTTGGTCCAAGCTGCTCAAACAAAAATGTACCAGATCAGTGAATTTCAACACTTTAATGAATAAAGGGTTTGTGTGTTCTTTAGAACCAACGTTGTGGATTATCCTTACTGACCTTTTTTGCAGTAAAGTTAGTGAGTGAAGTGTACTTTTGTAGGTATTTCCCCATGTCTCCACACAATAACTCAGATTGGAAGCACCAGAGAACAATGGAGAGTATGGAGTAATGTTTGGTCCAGAACAAATTTTGCTTTGTTCATCGATCCATCCATCTTCTATACCGCTTCTCCTCATTAGGGTCGCGGGGGCATGCTGGAGCCTATCCCAGCTGAGTATTAAAGTATTCATTGTCACTTCAATGTGGGATTTCCAGCTCATTTTATCGTATATTATAACACTTAGAATTGTATTTTTGTTCACCCTGTCAAGGTGTATTTAGTCTATTTGTGTTGGTGTCTGACTGTCTTTTCTACTACTACCAAAAAACATAATTTTAGTTTTACTTAGGTTCAAGGATAGTCTGTTTGTAAAGCCATTGTTTTAATGTGTTCATTTCTACCCTGATTGATTTCATTAGCTCTTGTGTGTTTTCTTCCGAACAAAATGCAGACGTATCATCTGCGAATAATACTAACTTTAAGCCTTTGTGACTTGAACTGACTTTACAGATATCATTTATATATAAAATGAACAGTTTTGGTCCCAATATTGATCCCTGAGGTAATCCACGAGATATTTCTAGACATGCAGATGTATTTTTTCCTAGCTTCATACTGTATATTGCTTCCTGTTACTTTAAGTAGCTTTTTGCCAAGTTCAAGACCAACCCTCTGGTTTCATAGCTTTCTAACTTGTTGATTAGGATATTATGATTAATTGCGTTGAATGCTTTTGTTGAATCCATAAACACCACAGCTGCAAACCGTTTGTGGTCTATTGCATTGATAATCTCCTCAGTTATGTGGAGATCGTTAGCGCTGCATCCATATTGGCTGTCTGCGAGTAGTTTATTTTTGTTTATAAATTTGTCCAACTTGTTATTGAATCATTTCTCAAAGAGTTAAATTATAGAAGTAAGGAAACTGGTCTGTAGTTTGCAAATTGGTGATTATATCCATTTTTCTGTATTGGTACTACTTTTGCAATTTCCATTTTTGTTTGGAAATATACCTGTTTTAAAATGATAAATTGCTGATTTGCTTGATGATGAAGGTAATGGTTCTAAAATGAACTTATCATTTCCATATCAATTCAATGACAATCATTTATTTTTTTAAATTTACACTTGCAAGTCATCAGGACAATTGTATTTTTAAAATAGACTAAGTAATAAAATAATTGAAAAATGAGGTACACTACTAAGTCATACATACAGTAATTACCTTATTTCTTTATTTTATATTTTAATTTATAAATAAAATAAGTATAACATTGAAAACTGAGCATCACGTGCCCTCATGATCATACTTCGACATGTATTTTGGACGCACTGACAGTGGCGTGACGTCCCCTATTGTTCTAAGCGGGGGGAGCCTTTTCCGGAGTGAGGATTGTGAAGCAGGCAAAGGTGTGCCAGTGGATGGAATGCTGACAGCTGGTTTATAGTCAGCGGGTGGTGGCGTCGTAATGTGCGAACTGTCTGCAGTTCTGCCATTGATTGGTGTGTTAATCCACAGATTTACAAAGCACAGCACACCTCTAATCCTGTCCATAATGGAGAGCTGGGGATGCTCTAGTCCAGGGTGGCTCACGCTTTCAGCCTGCGAGTTACTTTTAACATGACCAAGTACCAAATATCTACCTCCTACTATGGATATGGAAAATATATATTTACTGTCTTGATAAATATGAGTATACATTGTACCTGTATATAGGGGTGCACACAGTTTTTCAGCATGCAAGCTATAAGTCTACATGATCATTCTTACTATAAAACATAAAATATTAAATATATAAATTATATATATACATATATCAAATCTAAATGGTAAACTTTTAAACTACTATACTAAATACTATTGATTAGTATTTCACATTCAAAGTGTACATAACCTGAGTACCCTTAATAAAATCAAATCTAAATAGCTAGGTAGCGTTCATTAGACATTTCATGTGTTGCGTCTCGTTAGCATTTGCTAGCAAACATTACCGATATATAACAAATGAAAATAATTATGCAAAAGACAATGCGGCCAAAGTCAAGGCAACATATTAAAAAGGTTTCGGCAACCGGCATTTTTCCAGTTCATCATAAAATAATAATTGAAGCAACGAATGTGTAGAAAAACACGCATTTCAATAGTGGAGTTCATAAGGGGAAGCAAAGCCCTCAAACAATTCACTTTTTTTCCTACATAAGTCGCCACTACAAGTGAACGGATAACGTTCGTTGTAGATATAGGCATCTTACTGCTGAGTCAGTTCATCCATAATTGGAATAATAAAGACAAAAGTTGCATCTCTGTGTGTAGTTTGAGACATGACGTTCATCACCATTGCCGCGGGGGAGGAAGAGCTGTATCAGGAGGAGGAGCTTAATGACAGCTGACTGATGTCATATGACATCTATGAAGTGATGTTTATGCGATCAACCCAAACTCACTTCACGATCGACCGGTAGCTCGCGATCGACATAATGGGCAGCCCAGCTCTAGTCTGTGCGTGCGTGCGTGTCCGTCCGGGTCTGGGATTATATTTGGGAGTAGTGTAGTAAAGCTTTGTGACATCCTTTTGGGGTTTGTGTTTGTGGGATGCCAGTCAAAAGATATTTTTACATCTAAAACTTTTTCAGGCTGGCCTGAAAACAAGGAAAACAACTTTGTGGAGTTTATGTTTTCATAGATAGGTGATGCTCGCAATATTATCTGTGTAAAGGCAAAGAGGCACAGTGTAGACACAGTGTAGCATCCACACAGAGTCTGACTCTTGTATAACTTTATTCTGGCCTGAACACATCAACAGCAGTGCGATTCCAACACCATACAGCAGGGAAGTCTCAATCCGATCGGGATCGGCTGCCGATCCGCTGCATTTGTGAAGATCCGATAACATCGGCTTCCGTCACAAGGTCTTGCTGATCCGGTTGCCGTATCACTTTCGTAACTCTGAGCCATATTCCAACATTTTACGTGCTGTAATGGGCCTCAAAGCTGGTTGCCACTCGACTCGCACCACCCGCAAGAAGAAGAAAAAGCAACACCACCATGCATACATGTCCGAGGTATTGTGGTGAAGTTAATTTTACGTTGGACGTTGAATATTCGTGATTCCCTCTCAATGTGCCCGCACTGCTGCGTCATGGTGTATGCAGCTCGCACAAGAAGTGCCGCTCTAACCACTGGTTGCTTATAATAGGCACCGCACAAGCACTACTAAACATGTCGAAAATTATTTTTAATGCTTTGAATGCTTATTTTCATAACCATACTAAATTCCACAAATCCATGTTTGTAACAAAAGCTTATTATTATAAAAAAAAAAACAAACAACAACAAAAATGATCGGTAAAAAAAAAATCGTGTCGGATCGGAAGCCAAAAAAAATTTGTCGAAACGACACTTACTCATTCTCCACATTTCTTTAAGGTGCATTCATGGCTACTCTCAACATCACAACATCTTTGTGTGTATGTGTGGTCTAAGTAAACAAAGCAAAACAATAAGTGAATGTTCTTATCAGTAACAGTGAATGTAAGTCACTCTTGATGTAAGACATAATCATTAAACTCACTAATTGGTTCATATAACGCACACACATGATGAAGCTCCATCATAACTCCATAACTCGCCTTTCTTGGTATTGGTGCAGGACCTAAACAGAACTGTGTTCTGCCCGCTGACTAGGCACCGTTCACATGATGACGCGTTCAAGTGAACTGGGTAAATTAATGCGGGAGCACAATTTCAGTATGCTCATATACCCAAAACGTGAATTCAGTTTAAATTAGGTGGTGTCTTTGAATGCAACGCCTCATTGCTCGTAATGATGTGTTTAAAGAGACTGTTAAAGAGAGTGTTAGGCAAATAGAAGTCATAATTTAGCATGGCTAATTGGTTCCAGACCCGACTGTGATGGGTACATTTCTGCAAAGCAGAATTCCTTCTTTATAAATGGAATATTAACTGGATCATACAAAACCTGTTTACGACTTTCTAAATAAGATTTTGGACTTTGTCCGACAGTAAGAACACTATTCCGAGAAAGTGACACTTACCAGAGTCAAATCCATCTCAGCAGGCCTAGTTTTTGGCCTGTGTCGGTAAGTTTTTGTTGCTTTCCTCTGGCTGGTACATCGATCACCATTCGCAGTGTAAGTGTGTAAGTCTCGTTTTGTGCCATCATCTGGAAGTATCGAGGAAAAGGCTTCTTGAGACGTCATCTGTACTTCTGTGTAGAAGGTGTCGGACGTTTCGCTCCTCATCCGAAGAGCTTCGTCAGCAAACTAATAAGTGCTGGTAGCTTAGGCCTTAAATACAGTAAGAGTGGGCGGAATTGGTGTGCCAACACCCTCCTCCTATTGGTTCGTTACACTAAGCCTGGGCGGAGCAGTGGTATAATCCTATCCTGTTATTCACACCTACGATAAAAGGGAAGTGTCGCTCCCTGAATTGGGTATGAACGACTCTGATACTGGCTTGTTAGCATCTATTGTTCTGGCTCGGCCCTGCCTTCACCTCATTTGCAAGACTAAGAGCTGTGGGTTTTGGTCTCAGTAACCTGCTGAACACAGGGTCCAAATTAAACCTCAAACCACCATTCCGATTCAATGATGGGTTCTGTTGTTTGACAAAAATAGCTTCCTTAACTCCTCTTTCAAACCATCTGTTTTCTTTGGCCAAAATCTTAACCTCGCTGTCCTGAAAAGAGTGATTGGTAGCTTTCAGGTGTAGATGTACTGCTGATTGAGGACCACTAGCATTGTCCCTGCGATGTTGATAAAGCCTTTTTTTGGAGCATTTGCTTAGTTTCCCCAATGTAGTGCTCTTTGCATTCCTCATCTTTACAGTGGATGGAATAGACCACATTGCTCTGTTTCTGGTTTGGAGCCTTGTCTTTAGGATGCACTAATTTTTGTCTCAGGGTATTTACTGGTTTGAAATAGGTAGGAATTTTGTGTTGCCATAAGATCCTCTGGAGTTTTTCGGAGACCCCCGCTACATAAGGGACTACCACTCCTCTCCTTTTTGCTTCTGTGGGCTTTTGGGTTTCTTTCCCTACTCTCTTCTTTTGACATTTGTTAGTGATGCCAACACATATGAGCAACTTAAAAGGGACCCATCCAGTAGGTATAAGAAAGAAATCATACACTGTCTCCAAAAGTTAGAGAAGGAAGAACTAATTGACAGACAGATGTATCATAGGTTATACCCTGGGGAGGCTACACCATGTATCTATGGCCTTCCAAAAATCCACAAGGAAGGGTTTCCCCTCAGACCCATTGTCTGTAGCATTGACTCTACCACGTACAATGTAGCGAAATATGTAAAAACAGTCTTATCCCCATTGGTAGGCAACACTGATCATCATATAGAGAACACAAAAGGGTTTGTGGCGAGCATCAAAGACCTCAGATTGGAGCCAGAGGAAACTTTGGTGTCTTATGATGTGACTTCACTTTTCACATCTGTCCCCACCTCAGCAGCAGTCTCGGTGGTGAGGAAGAGACTGCTCGAGGACTCAACTCTGCATCGGAGAACAAAACTTAGTGCTGACCACATCTGCCAATTACTGGAAATTTGCCTTAACACCACATATTTTCAGTTTAGAGGGAAATTCTACAGACAAATTCATGGTTGTGCTATGGGCTCACCAGTCTCACCCATAGTGGCGAATCTGTACATGGAAGAGATGGAGAAACAGGCTCTCACATCCTTCTCAGGGACAAAACCAAGGCACTGGTTTAGATACGTGGATGACACCTTTGTCATAATCAAAAAACAAGAAATTCAGTCTTTCACAGATCACATCAATGCGGTGGACACCAATATCAAATTTACTCGCGAGGACACTAAAGAAAACCAACTAGCCTTCTTAGACTGCAAGGTAATTATAGGAAAGGACAGACAGCTACTTACAGAGGTCTTTAGAAAGGCCACACACACTGACCAATACCTGCTTTTTGAATCAAACCATCCACTACAACATAAACTAGGGGTTATTAGGACCCTCCAACATAGAGCGGAACAAATACCAACTAGTGCTGAGGGAAAGAAAAAGGAGACACAACATGTCCAGAGAGCGCTCTCAACCTGTGGGTACCCACGGCAAGGCTCCTCAATCAGCAGTACATCTACACCTGAAAGCTACCAATCACTCTTTTCAGGACAGCGAGGTTAAGATTTTGGCCAAAGAAAACAGATGGTTTGAAAGAGGAGTTAAGGAAGCTATTTTTGTCAAACAACAGAACCCATCATTGAATCGGAATGGTGGTTTGAGGTTTAATTTGGACCCTGTGTTCAGCAGGTTACTGAGACCAAAACCCACAGCTCTTAGTCTTGCAAATGAGGTGAAGGCAGGGCCGAGCCAGAACAATAGATGCTAACAAGCCAGTATCAGAGTCGTTCATACCCAATTCAGGGAGCGACACTTCCCTTTTATCGTAGGTGAATTTGTCTGTAGAATTTCCCTCTAAACTGAAAATATGTGGTGTTAAGGCAAATTTCCAGTAATTGGCAGATGTGGTCAGCACTAAGTTTTGTTCTCCGATGCAGAGTTGAGTCCTCGAGCAGTCTCTTCCTCACCACCGAGACTGCTGCTGAGGTGGGGACAGATGTGAAAAGTGAAGTCACATCATAAGACACCAAAGTTTCCTCTGGCTCCAATCTGAGGTCTTTGATGCTCGCCACAAACCCTTTTGTGTTCTCTATATGATGATCAGTGTTGCCTACCAATGGGGATAAGACTGTTTTTACATATTTCGCTACATTGTACGTGGTAGAGTCAATGCTACAGACAATGGGTCTGAGGGGAAACCCTTCCTTGTGGATTTTTGGAAGGCCATAGATACATGGTGTAGCCTCCCCAGGGTATAACCTATGATACATCTGTCTGTCAATTAGTTCTTCCTTCTCTAACTTTTGGAGACAGTGTATGATTTCTTTCTTATACCTACTGGATGGGTCCCTTTTAAGTTGCTCATATGTGTTGGCATCACTAACAAATGTCAAAAGAAGAGAGTAGGGAAAGAAACCCAAAAGCCCACAGAAGCAAAAAGGAGAGGAGTGGTAGTCCCTTATGTAGCGGGGGTCTCCGAAAAACTCCAGAGGATCTTATGGCAACACAAAATTCCTACCTATTTCAAACCAGTAAATACCCTGAGACAAAAATTAGTGCATCCTAAAGACAAGGCTCCAAACCAGAAACAGAGCAATGTGGTCTATTCCATCCACTGTAAAGATGAGGAATGCAAAGAGCACTACATTGGGGAAACTAAGCAAATGCTCCAAAAAAAGGCTTTATCAACATCGCAGGGACAATGCTAGTGGTCCTCAATCAGCAGTACATCTACACCTGAAAGCTACCAATCACTCTTTTCAGGACAGCGAGGTTAAGATTTTGGCCAAAGAAAACAGATGGTTTGAAAGAGGAGTTAAGGAAGCTATTTTTGTCAAACAACAGAACCCATCATTGAATCGGAATGGTGGTTTGAGGTTTAATTTGGACCCTGTGTTCAGCAGGTTACTGAGACCAAAACCCACAGCTCTTAGTCTTGCAAATGAGGTGAAGGCAGGGCCGAGCCAGAACAATAGATGCTAACAAGCCAGTATCAGAGTCGTTCATACCCAATTCAGGGAGCGACACTTCCCTTTTATCGTAGGTGTGAATAACAGGATAGGATTATACCACTGCTCCGCCCAGGCTTAGTGTAACGAACCAATAGGAGGAGGGTGTTGGCACACCAATTCCGCCCACTCTTACTGTATTTAAGGCCTAAGCTACCAGCACTTATTAGTTTGCTGACGAAGCTCTTCGGATGAGGAGCGAAACGTTCGACACCTTCTACACAGAAGTACAGATGACGTCTCAAGAAGCCTTTTCCTCGATGGACAACTCCTGTACGACTGAGAGCCTACACAGACGCATCTGGAAGTATCATCTGCCATTACGGCAGTGGTACTTATGATAAGAATGGGACTGGCCGCTGGTGTCTTTCTTTCCTAGTTCCTGAGGTGGACGCCGGTAGCGCGGCCTGCTAGTAGAGTTACCTCCGGATCAACGGCTTTATAGGTGTGGATTACGGCCGCAACAGTGGTGCCTGCTGTGCGATGATTCAAACCTTGCAATAAAAGCCTGTTCCGGCGATCAAGTCTGGTGTTTGTGTGCCTCACCGAACATTTGAGTAACATTACTGACACCTAGTGACCAGAGTAGAATACTACATATCACGCAGGAATAGCCAAACTGTGAATACAGTATGTTTGACATCATATAATATTCTGACATCTGTGCATCTCTGTGGTAAACGGTGATGGCATTGACTGCTTGCCCCCCATAACAACCCCAGAAGTGATGCGGCGTGCCTCTAGGTCATGTGGTTGCAACCCAACGATGGTTTACATTATTTGGGGGATGTTTGGCCTCACGTGGCCCACAAGCTACCTATTGAGAACACCTGCTTTAGATTGTACACCTGTGTCCTTCTGCCTGATGTCCTGCAGGTATATTTCATCTACGACGAGGAGGTTGAAGAAGAGGAGCGAGACGAGCCGCCTCCTCTGGAATCCATCAAACCGATCAACGACCGACCTCACAAGTTCAAAGATCACTACTGCAAAAAGCCCAAGTTCTGTGACGTCTGCGCGCGCATGATAGTTTGTACGGGCATTTTGACGTACAAACTCGTCTTTGAACATCTCCGCTGCTGCACTCACGTTTACGATCTGCCCCTCAGTGAACAACAAGTTTGCACTGCGCTGCAAGAACTGCAAAACCAGCATCCACCACCAGTGTCAGTCCTATGTGGAGTTCCAGAGGTGCTTTGGCAAAATTGTAAGCTTTTTAATTTTTTTTTTTTTTTTTTTTTTTTTTTTTTACTGTTTATGAAGCTACTTGTGCTGTCATTGAGGAGCTTCACGTGGTTGGTGTCCTCCGTGTCTGTCAGCCTCCAGGTTTTAGGAGAGCATACAGTTCTCCTCTTTACAGCAGCCAGCAGAATGCGACCGTGTCTCAGCTGTTGCCCTTCTGTGAGTACACCTAACTGTGCTGTGCTACACTATCTCATGAATGAACTTTTATAAAAGCCAGTTTCGCCGCTTGAATGATTTGATGTTGTCAGCGCAATCGAATCGCACCGACCCCGTGTTTGAGACGCTGCGCATCGGCGTTATAATGGCCAACAAGGAGCGCAAAAAAGGCTCTGAGGACAAAAAGAACGTGAGCGTGGAGCCACTTTTATTTATTTATTACTATTTGAACTTATTCTTACTAAACCTACACATAATTGATGTTTTTTTATACTAATTTATTCAGATGATCATGATGATGGAGGAAGATGAGTCCCAGCCCAAACAGGAGGACGGCAGCGGTGAAGGAGGTGAGTGCTGGTTCGTCTTTAATGTGTACAGTAAACACGACAAATCAACACTTCATTTAAGTCATGAATATATACACTTGGGCCTCAGGTTACGATTTCCGTTCCTAGACTGTCATTGTCACTGTCACTGGGAACTTCTACCTAAATGAAGCCCAACGTTACTCAAACTGTACACAGAACACACATCAAAAACAGTCATACAAAGATGAAATGAAACAAAAGGAGAACAACTCCTTACTTTCATCCCTGTGGGTGTCTTTCAGGCCTGGAGCTAAAATGATCACTTTTGGCTGCGTTATGCATCTTTAAGATGTTATTTTGTTCAGACAAGATGTAATGGTTAGTGGTGTCATTTTTAGTAGGGCTGCCAAAAATAGCATGTTAATGGCTGTAACTAATTTATTTCATTGATTAAAATAATTTTTTTTTGAGTAATTAATGTTACTCTGTTATGATGACAGACGGAGGCACAGTGTAGCGTCCCCACACCGTCCGATGCTCTTTTAAAACTTTGTTCTGACATGAACACAACAACCACAAATACATTTTCAGACATGTGCTTTCTTTTAGCTTGACTTGACATACAAATAGACTGTATGTAATTGTGTCCTGTCATTTATCTTTCTGTTCATGAAATACAGTAATACAGCTAATACATATGAGATGTAAATCGTCATGAAAATAAAGAAAACGCGGTGTGTCCAAACGTTTGGCTTGTACTGTACGTTGACGGGTTTTCACAGTGAGGAGATTGGAACACCAATATAAATGACATCTTCAAGATTAAACACTCTTAATGCACAAGATAATCATCAAACGCACTTACTTGTTCATATAACTCACCCAAAAGCAATGAAGAACTTCATGCTCTGTCTCCTTCCTTCTTTCTGCTCTGTGTGCGCTACGCTATGAGGCGTTCAGGCACGCTTGGAATTTTGAGTTTTAAGCGCTAATTGTTTTAAAGGGATAGTTGGTATTTTTTGACATGAAGTTGTAGGACATCCCCATCGGCAGTGTAGTCCAACAGTGACTTACCCCGCACTCGTTCCCGTGAGCCCAATTCCGGTTGGATTTCGGCGATGACAAACTTAATTCGGGTTAGTTAAGTAAAGAGTTTGGCTTCTGAAAACAATATGAGTTTGAAAGAGTAATACATTTGCATGACAGAAATGCCTCCTTGGAAAAATCAGACCTCATAAATCATTCGGCTTCGCTTTTTCTGACGTCGCATTAACGCGTGCTATCGGCTGTCCATTGTTGTGTGTGTGATGAAAATGGCTGCGACCTTCCCATCTTCATCCGCTGTGGAACACAGACGTAAACAAGATGGCTGCGACGTCGCGGCGGATGCATCTTCATCACACACACGACAATAGACCGTATGTTTTTTTTCGTTTTTTTTCCTCTTCACCTTTCTAGTTAATTCAGAGCTGCACCGATTAATCAATGTTTAATCGATTACCCAATTAATCAACTATTTTTGTCATCGATTAATCACTTTTTGATTTAAATATGTAAATATCCTTGGATTTCAGCCTCTCAAATGTGAATATTTTTTTATGTTCCTTGTCATCCATGAAAGCAGACCTATTATCTTTGTGTTTTAGCTAAAACAAGATATTCACACACATCAGCTTTGACTCTGGAAAACAGTGATAGGCATTTTGGCCTCTTTTCTGATATGTTGCCGACCCAACCGCAAACTGTAGGTGTTTGCTTCATATTCATTTGGTCCATCTATGGCCTAACCTATTACACCATTAACTGAAACAAACTTTGTTTGGTTTAATTTTATTTGAACATGTATAAAGGTTACAATGGAATACATCTCATGAATCATCATTTCACAGTTCCACATGCCCAAAAAAAGGAGTCGGAAGAAGCAAAGCTTATTTAATCCTTCCCCCCATCCATTACACATCTTGTGCAGTTCATGTTGTTCATTTCCTGCATTCCCTGTAATATTTTTCCGTATAATAATAAGTGAAATAATCAATAAAGAATAAAAACAATCATGCAGAACAATAAGTATAATAATCAAGACTTCAGATTAATCGACTAAGAAAATTATCATGATTGTATTTTGTGTGCGTACATTTATTGTTTTACTGAAGCTATTTCGATTTTTTTAAAGATTTAACATTATTTTAACAGAATCTTCAAGCGGCAACCTCGCATTTTTGCACATATTTGCTCTGTCAGTTCAGATCTTCTATTTCTGACTAAAGAGGAAAAATTAAAAATGGCTTGTTTTTAAAAAAAATCCGATTCATGGATTAATCTAAAAAATAATAGACTGATTAATCGGCTATTAAAATGAACGTTAGTTGCAGCTCCTGTGTAGACGTGCTTTCAATATGTAGTTATTTTTTTTAAATCTAATTCAGTTTAATTATATGTTATTTGTATTCAAATAAAAATATCAAAGTATTTATTTTTTCGTTTAATGAAGAAAAATATTTTATTTCAGTGGGATTTTTTTTTCTTTTTTTTTTCCATTGCCATTTTCTGTGTTTTAGCTACCTCAGAGGGAGACAGGCGAGGAGGAGGAGGAGGAGGAGGAGGAGGAGACAAAGCTCTAGCAGATGACAAGGTCGCATGTCAAATGGACAACATTACGATCATTTGCTGTCACACAGTATTAAATATGCAAACATTCATCTCTAATGGTGTGTGTGTGCTATGCAGAGTAAAAAACCTCAGCCAGGGAAGATTGGTGTGTTCAGCCAGTCTCATTACTACCTGGCTTTGTACCGCTTTAAGGCCATCGAGAAAGATGACCTGGATGTACAGTAAGATGGCATCGTACCGTCACTTTTTTATGTTTTTTGAAAAAAATATGTCACATCCTGTCTGTTTGCCAAGCGCTGGCGACCGCATCACAGTGATCGATGACTCCAATGAGGAGTGGTGGAGGGTGAGTATGTAATCCCAGATGATCGTCATGAAGTCATGTCACATTTTTAGTCCAATCTCTGTCTCCGTCGTTAGGGGAAGATCGGCGAGAGGACAGGCTTCATCCCGGCCAACTACATCATCAGAGTACGAGCCGGAGAGGGAGTCTACAAGGTGACACGCTCCTTTGTTGGCAACAGAGAGATGGGACAGATTACTCTGAAGAAAGACCAGGTGAGCTTTATTATTATTGTGCTACTTATTTATTTCTAGCCATTTTCTGTCTGGCCTTTTGTGCAGATTGTGGTGAAGAAAGGCGAGGAGGTAAACGGCTACCTGAAAGTCAGCACAGGACGCAAGCTGGGCTTCTTCCCTGCCAACTTGCTGCAGGAGATATGAGCGCTTGCACCCCGCCTACCTCGCCACATCACCTGCTACATGCTAAAACACTACTATGCCACCACTTTGAGGGCTAATTACTAGGGATGCTCCGATCAGGTTTTTATGCTGCCGATAACGATATCGATCATCCATGAGTGAAATCCACTGATATCGATACTGCTACTGATCACATAGATTAAGTGTAAATTTTTAAATAAAAAAAAAAACATTTATTTTCATAGCTTATTTCAATCCAAACAAAGTGAATATGTTTGTTTTACCAGAACATTCACAAAATGATGGCATCCACTTTTTGTATTTCAGAATGTTTTCTTAGTGTTCTCACATTATTAACTGAAAACCTGATTGAAAACCTGATTGATGTCAATGTGGGGGGCTCCCTGGTGCCCGCGGGCACCACATTGGTGACTCCTGGGCTATATTATATGACAGGGGAAACATAAATTTAGACAAAACTGTATTTGACTTACTTTTACAAAATCACTGGTGAATCTTAGAGGATCAGACGCCTTCTTTAAGGAGACTTTGGATGCAAGGGAAGCTTGATGGCACTCCAGCAGGACCCCTGGCAGTCGGCAAACCCGATTTCCCCCTCCGCCGACGAGGGCCGGCCATCCAGTCCAGAGGATCCAACTACTGTTCGGGCTGTCACGGGCGCGTGTCCCGCGTTTTGGCTAATTAGACAATCACATCGCAAGCCACGAAAACTCACCACACCCTTCAAAGTGCCCGCCCCTACATGGCGCACCAAACTAAAGCTTTTTAAGGCGTGATTTTCAGGGTGCAAAACTTATATCACTCTCACAACGACAGGAAGTCCAATACGGCAGACATGCTTGTTTTGGCTTTGTGAAGGGAAAGTGGACGGGAGACTGTCGCTATACGCTGGCTGCTGCAACTGGGGTGTAGCTGATCGGCGTTGAAAAGCGAGTACACTAAATCCCCAACTAACGAACACAATTAGTTCCAGACGACCGTTCTTATGTCGAATCGTTCTTAAGTCTAATCAAAATTAATATTACCAATGATATAGGTACTACATGTACGTGTATACATATACAGTATATGTGTATGTATGTAAATATGAGTTTGGATGCAGTAGTAATATTAAACGAGGATAATTAATGAAGAAAACAATAAAAAAAAATGATATAATAATACGTAATGATAAATGTTATTTACCTTTGAAGAGGAGTGGTCGAGCATACGTCGTTGGCGTGCTCCGAGATGTTATCAGCGACAAGTGCAGCGACGAAATGAGAAAGATCGCGTGAGAGGGATGCTGCTACCCACCATTCGTAGCGGCGGAATGGCGCACAATACAAAAATAGCGCTTTTGTATTTCAAAAAAATTTAAATGACAAAATATGGCAATTTAAAAAAAAAAATCATGAAAAAAATAGACCTGTCGGCTTGTGTTCGTATCGGCGAGTGTTCGCACGTCGGGTGTTCGTTACTAGGGGACCTAGTGTATCGGGATATGCCGATACCATGCTTTTTCACGGAAATCGGCCGATCGGTGGCCGATCAATTGGAGCACCCCTACTAATTACACTTGTTTATTAGGACAATCATACTTGAAGTTGACCATCATTAACCTTTATTAGTTTGCTATACTAACATTACTTTAGCAGCTGTTTTATCAGAACTGACGTGAACAGGAAACACTGGCTGCTTGTCAAGGTAGCGCTACACACTTTACTCCTGTTGGAGTTACATTTCTTGTTTGGTACTGCCAAATTCTCATATTGATAACAAATATTAGTGTCACACTGAAAAGAAAAACATGGTTATATAGCGAGAGTAAATATAACAAAGAAATGTCATTTCTGAAAATAGTCAAACTATAAGCTTTTAATATTATTAGAATAAAGTCATACTATTTACTTTTTACTTTACAAGAATATTGTGAGAAAAAGTTAAAATTTTCCTTTTTTAAAGATTAACGTTCGAAAACAGTAATTTTTACACCATAGAATAGATGTTTTTATTATTATTTTACAGACATTTGTAATTTTCTGACAATATAATTTTAAAATTAGAATAAAATTGTAATTTTACAAGAATAGTAAGATTATAGGGGGGTGGACAAGTTTTTGTATAGGAAGTGTTTATGAAAAGCTGTAATTTTACACAAAAAGGGCTGAATATTCCAAAAATAGCTGGTATAAAATACAATTTTAATATTTATGAGAACAAATAGAAATTTTTCAAGAATAAAGGCCAAAATGTTCTAATCTTACAAAAAGTTCATTTTATTTTATAAGATTAACTTGAACTTTGAGTTTTTATTTTTAGCCCCCCCCCCATAGGCGTAGTAGTACAAAAATAGTTGTACATTTATGACAATAATATCGTAACCTTTATGAGAATACCTTTACAAGAATAAAGCTGAAATTTGATGTTATGAGAAAAAAATTCTAACTTTACAAGAAACGTTTTATAATTTTAAAAGATATTTTTTAAAACTAATGAATAAATAGGTGGAATAGTACAAATATTACACAAAAACATTTTACATCTCTGAGTTCAGCTTATGAAAGATGGGAGCAAAAACAAAACTGTTCTATTTTTGTTGAGTGGAAAAAGGAAATTGTTACGGCAGCATAATAGAAAAAGGAAAGAAGGACAATATTTAGGCCAGCAACACACTGCTTGATACATTCTACACGCTGTATGTGTACTACTTTATACAATGTATTATACCGTATCCACTATATGTGTACTAAGGTCATGGCTGCATAACTAGAGAGTCCAGAATGTGCAGGAATGTGACGATCAGCCTCTAAAACAGAAGCATTATGAGATATTTGCTGAAGAATGATGTGTTACAGCAGTATTTAGTCCGTGTGTGCTGTGATTAGCAACAGGAAGTGATGGGAATGAGGAGAATGGCATCTGTCCTCCACGGGGTGGACACATGCGCATATCTTTCCTATTGTGTGTCCTGTCTGGCTTCTCTTTGGCTGTGCGGCCATGTTTGGATCCAGATGATGAGTTCCTGAGGCGTCAGCTGTCGTCTGATTGGAGCACACATAACCTCTACAGACACGGGTGACTTCCTCTTGGGAAACAACCGCCACTCTCGACGAGACTGAGGGACGAGGAGGAGGATATCACAGCCGTGTCATGTTGTCCTGGCGACCTCCTCACCCCGCCAAAAAACCAGACAGGCCAACTGGAGAACCACCTTTACCTGTGAGGGGAAGCACAGCAAAGGTCAAAGCGTTTTTATCATGATGTCTCACTGAACTTTGCATGCATTTTTCTTTTTCTCTGACTTTTTGTGCCACAAAAGAAGGAACAGCCTCCACAAGCACAAGGTACCAGGCGTCGACTGCTAGCATTAGCCATGGGCTAACAGTTATAGTTAACTTATTTTTACACTTGTGTGACGTCTTTAGAATATGACAAATTGAGATGAGATGAAATTACATTTCTACAAAAATAAAGATGTAGTATTACAAAAATCAAGACAGAAAAATATGTATGTTTATGAAACTGGAATATGGTTTGACAGCTCCGCCCCTCTCTTTACTCGAGTGTCCAAAACATGTGCGGCAAGTGTGACGACACGACCACAAAGTCGATCCTCGAACTGCGGCCTTTTAAAAGAAAATTTTAAAAGAAAATGAGTTTGTTCTGAAATTCGTGCCATGATGAACTTCCAGGGATCATTATGAGGGAGTTTGGGAGCGAGTGACCTGAGATCCTGCAACACTAGCGAGTCATATGACACTGTGGAGAGAAAATGCCTAAAAATGCCTTAATAGTGTACTCACCCTTGTTGCCAGCGGTTTAGAGATGAATGGTTGTGTGTTGACTTATTTTCAGGGGACAATAACTCGCCACTGTTAACCACCATGTTACATTGCATCAAAGTGTCCTTTTTGCAATGTTGTCCCAAGACAAGATATCATCAAATATTTGCAGAAAGGTGAAGGCTGTGCTCACTTTTGTGAGGCACTGTAATATTAGGAGAAAACCAGTTGCATTTAAAAATCCATGTACTATTCATTGAGGAACAGAGACAAACCCCAGAATAAATAACCTCTTTTGGAAATAAAATACTCTTTAAATATCCTGAATTCGCCATTTTAATTTGACCAAGAACTATTAACTTGCAGATAATCCAATATATCATCCAGATTGGTTCATATTTTTTAAGATAAATACGCTCACAAACATAAAGCATCGTGATACATTGAGCCGGTTGGCGTGCAATGCTCCCCTACACCAGCAGAGGTCACTGCTACGCCATATCTGACTGACATGATGACCAAATCAGGGACGTCACTAGAATGGAAAGACCCTTTTATTCACATCATTTTAATCAAATAACAACTTGCATTATTATTTGCTTCATCCGTCTTTTTTGTCAAATGTTTGTAGGTTGAAACCGTCAGTGTGTGTGTATATATATGTATAGTGTATGTGTATGTATACATTTGGATGTGTGTGTGTGTCTATACTGTATATATATATATATGTAACCCGTCCTGTTTCCGTTACATATATACTGTATATCTCGAGTTAAAGTTCCTGTTCTATGGTTATCATCTTTGCCATTATCCGTGCACTTCACACACATTTACTAAATAAGGGGGGGCTAAATAGCTGCAGAGAAGCCTGCAGGGTTGGAACCAATTAGGCCAAGAGAGACACCCCTCCCCTCCCCACCCTTCCACCTGCACTAGCGAGGCACCCCAGGGGGGCTGCCCGGTGACAAGATGAGGGATCATCATCATTACTATTATTTATTTGCTAACTCTGGGGCCAATGCTAATAACGTTCACCAATTACAGTCTGTGCTTTTAGGGGCCATGCAGGATGCTCCAGGAGAAAGTGTGGCGTTGTGGGTGTGGGTGTCAATGTATGGATAAATGCATGCGGAGATTTGGAAACGCCTGATAATCAATGATGCAGACCGATTGTAAGCCCAGTGGCTCATCAAGAATATGTGGCAGCAGCTACTTATGCTGCATGAATATGCCCCAATTGTTATTCAATGTCTTCTCTTATTGTTGCTTTTTATATAAGTCAAAATGAGTGATTTCGATTCTACCTAATACTGAGATGTCAAAATAAAACAATCAAGAATTTAGTTCTCTGCCACTCAAAATGATTCCTAGTTACGCTAATGCTTGTTATGTTGATAATTACGAAGTTGTAGATCTTTTTTTTTACAGGATTTTATTTTGAAGGTAGCCAGTTTTCCCACAATGCTTTGAGACACAGGAACAGGAAGTGCCTGATAATAGCTTGTGTGCTCAACTGTTTTGCTACGTCTTTAGCAACAAACTTTAGCAACCTAACGGACGCAATGTTTTCTTATCAATACTTATCATTAGTTCACATTAAACGAAACAAATGAATGCACTTTATCTTATTGTTTGACCAATGTTATCGCGAGCTAGCCATCATGCTGCCTAGCCTGGCAATTGTTTATTCTATGTAGAGGAACCAGTCACGTTTTAAAATAAGGCCTTTGTTCGGACCAACGATCAGATCTCTCCAGAATTTACTTTACAAAGAGGTACTAGGCAAGGGTGGCCACTCTCTCCCTCACTGTTTGCTGTCTTTACTGAAGCTCTTGCAGCCGCAATTTGACAACATATAAATATTAAAGGGATCCACACAACAAATGTTCATCATAAGATAAGCCTTCATGCTGATGATGTATCACTGATGATGTATAATTCACATTCCTCACTTCTTGAATCTGTCTAACTCTAACAATTTGAGCACCTTCTCAGACTACTCCATTAACTGGTCTAAATCCACAGTATTGCTCATTAATGTTGGTTTCCAGAGCACCCCCTCTATACCACTGTGTTCAGGGAACATTAAGTATTTGGGTATTAACATTTCCTCCAACCTGTCAGACCTAATCCGCTTGAATTATACTCCACTATTGAAATCAATTGAGGATGATCTTGTGCGTTGGAGAACCTTGTCCATCAAAATGATGATCGTACCAAGGGTTAATTATCTGTTTTCCATGATCCCCACCAAACCATCTACGACACGGTTCAAGTCATTAGATCCATATATAAATACATTTCTTTGGAAAAACAAGCCAGCAGGAATAAGTCTCAGAGCATTAGAAAAATCTAATGAATGTGGGAGCTAAGAACTTCCAAATTTCTCCAACTACCGGTACTTCCTTGCAAACAGGCTACAGTATATTTTAAAATGGATCAAACCTAACCCATTGGATTATTTATGGCTAGACATTGACGATCATTTAGCCAAGAAATCCCAATCTTCAACTTGCCCTTCATTAGCCAAATCCTCCGGAAAAATAATTGTTTTAAAAGTATAACTATAAGCACCACTCTGACAGCTTGGCGGGAATTTTTAATAACTACATGCTCGCGCACGCCTTGCCAATACACTCCCATCTGGAATAATGCTGACATCTTGCTTAAAAAGAAACCATTAGATTCTCTGACATGGCACGAAAAAGAAACAACTTTACCTCATTTAACGACCTTGTTACACAGTATGGAATAAACCATAACACATTTCTTGAATGCATATAAATTACAGTTTCAGTAATATATCATGGGAAAGCAATCACACCATTGACCAATTTTTTAAAAATATTTGCCCCTAAAACATGATCTAAATTGTATATTCTACTTTCAAAAAATGTCAACACAGTCATCGTTCCAATCTCCAAATGGAACTCAGATTTATCTACAAGCTGTGGCCCCGAAGCAAGCCCCCGTGGGGGTTCTGGTGGGTGGGGGTGGCGAGGGGTCCAAATCAGGGGATGGGCGAGGTGGGGGGGGCTTCAAACCAGACGCCTCCCTCGCTCATGGTGCAACCAACACAAGTAACACATGTAGAACATACAATGTAACTGCACCACATGGGTTAAGGAATTAACGCTTCCAAGCTCATATCCATGCAAACAATACTATTTTATAGTAATTTATGACCCGCAAGGCATGCTGGGTAGCTTGCTGTTGGGGAAGTGTGCACGTGGGCTTTCCACTTCCCACTTCCCACTTCTATTTCCTGTTTTTTCAAAGTGTGACCAATTCAGAGGTTGACCAGCACCCCAAAACTGTAAAATGAATATAAAAATACCGAAAAACCACAAGAATAAGTGATGAAATGACCCCTTGGAGTTATTTCTCCTGTGACATGATGCTATTTCAGCAAGGGGATCAATGTGCACATCCTTTGTCTCCACACAAGGGCAGTTTGCATTGTGTCCGTGTGTGTGTGTGTGTGTGTGTGTGTGTGTGTTGTTGTGTAGCGTATCGTTAGTCCATAAGTCATGATGCTCTCCATTGAGAAGACACCTTAGGGCCCACATCACACCCAGCCAGACTCCATCACAGCCTACGCAAAATCGATAATCCCTGGAAGATAGTTGGCGGGAGGAGGGAAAAATGGAGGGAATGTGGCTGCAGGAAAAGCGAGAGAAAAGAGCGAACATGGCCAGGATGTGAAGATGAACGATGAGGCTTGCTTTTCCCCACAAAGTCCCAAAAGCGTCCTTGCTGACTGTGTCTTTATCAAAGGAGGAGAACTGGAAAGAACGAGCAAAACCACCAATGAGGGAAAGGCGACTAACAACATGAAAGCAGTCAGCGCTTTCACACAAAAATGCACGACTCATTGTAGCGTCAACATGTCGTCTTCAAACTTTCAAGAGTTATTCTTCACAGATCAAAAACAAGAATTATATTGCTTTTCAAAGAGTGTCCATAATGAAGTTAGTCCAGAATGGGATTTTCCTTGTTAGCCATCTAACCAAGCTGTATTAGGTCCATATCAGGGGTCACCAACGTTTTTCCTTGTGAGAGCTACTTTTACAAAATGAAAATGGCCAAGAGCTACTCATTTTTGTAACATTTATTTTCAGAGCTTATTTTAAACCCAAACAAAACGAATATTACCAGTTTTACCAGAACATGAACAAAATGCTGGTGTCCACAACTCACATTTTGTATTTCAGAATGCATTTCTTTCTACTGTTCTTTCATTATTAACTGAAAACCTGAATGAAAAGCAGGCTTGTGGGCACCTCATGTGGTTGTGGGGGGCTACCTGGTGCCCGCGGGCACCACGTTGGTGACCCCTGGTCCATACAGACAAGAAAAAAAACATGAGTATACTACCAGATTCTAATTTATACTAAACAAAGGTTGTAATGTTACGAGAATGCTTTTTATTTTTGTATCTTTTGGTTTTTATTATTGTATTTTTAAAGTAATCATTTTACTGTATATCAATAATATACCCCTCCGTGAATCACCACCTTACCGTGGTGGAGGGGTTTGTGTGCCCGAGTGATCCTAGGAGCTATGTTGTCTGGGGCTATATGCCCCTGGTAGGGTCTCCCAAGGCAAACAGGTCCTGGGTGACGGGCCAGACCAAGAGTGATTCAGAAGACCTGTATGAACAAACACACGAGGAGAAACCGCACCTCGCCCGGAAGTGGGATACCGGGGCCTCACCCTGGAGCCAGGCCTGGGGGAGGGGCTCGCAGGCGAGCGTCTGGTGGTCGGGCTTTCACCCGTGGGACCCGGCCGGGCTCAGCCCGAAGAAGCCACACGGGATCTCCCCCCCGTAGACCCACCACCTGCGGGGGCAAGCATAAGGGTCCGGTGCATTGCGTTTTGGGTGGCGGTCGAGGGCGGGCACCTAGGCGACCTGGTCTTCGGCGGCCAAATCTGGTTCTTGGGACATGGAACGTCACTTCTCTGGCGGGGAAGGAGCCCGAACTTGTGAGAGAGGTTGAGACATTCCGACTAGATATAGTCGGACTCACCTCGACCCACAGTTTGGGTTCTGGATCCAAACTCCTCGAGAGGGGCTGGACCTTGTTCTACTCTGGAGTTGCTGCAGGGGAGAGGTGGCGAGCTGGTGTGGGCTTATTAATAACCCCCCCGCTCGGTGCCTCTGTGTTGGAGTCATCCCCGGTGAACGAGAGGGTCATTTCCCTACGCCTTCGGGTTGGGGAAAGGGTCCTGACTGTCGTTTGTGCGTACGCGCCAAACGGCAGTTCAGAGTACCCAGCCTTCCTGGAGTCCATCAGAGGGGTGCTGGAGAGCACCCCAACTGGTGACTCTGTCGTTTTACTGGGAGACTTCAACGCCCATGTGGGCAATGACAGTGTGACCTGGAGGGGCGTGATTGGGAGGAACGGCCTCCCCGATCTGAACCCATGCGGTGTGATGTTGTTGGACTTCTGTGCGAACCACAGTTTGTCCATCACAAACACCATGTTCGAAAATAAGGACGTCCATAAGTGCACATGGCACCAGGACATCCTAGGCCGCAGGTCTATGATCGACTTTGTAGTCGTATCATCAGACCTGCGTCCGCATGTTTTGGACACACGGGTAAAGAGAGGGGCTGAGCTATCAACTGATCACCACTTGGTGATGAGTTGGATTAGATGGTGGGGGAGGATGCCGGACAGACCCGGGAGACCCAAACGTGTAGTGAGGGTGTGCTGGGAACGTTTGGCAGAGTCTCCTGTTCGTCGAGTCTTCAGCTCTCACCTCCGGCAGAGCTTCTCCTGTATCCCGGGGGAGGACGAGGATATCAAGTCCGAATGGGCTCTATTCCGTGCCTCCATTGCTGAGGCAGCCGATCGGAGCTGCAGCCGCAAGGTGGTCGGTGCCAGTCGTGGCGGCAAGCCCCGAACCCGATGGTGGACACCAGAGGTCAGGGCTGCCGTCAAGCTGAAGAAGGAGTCCTATCGAGCATGGATGGTACCGGCAGGCCAAGTGGCACGCGGCTTTGGCGGTGGTCGAGGCAAAAACCCGGGTGTGGGAGGAGTTCGGTGAGGCCATGAAACACGACTTTCGGTCGGCCTCGAAGAGGTTCTGGCAAACCGTCCGGCGCCTCAGAAAGGGGAAGCAGTGCCCGGTCCACACTGTTTATAGTGGGGACGGGAGCCTGCTGACCTCGACTGAGGATATAGTTGGGCGGTGGAAGGAATACTTTGAGGCCCTTCTCAATCCCACTGACATACCTTCCATAGAGGAAGCAGGGACTGAGGATACGAACGCGGACAGTTCCATCACCGTGGCTGAGGTATCTGGGGTAGTCAAAATGCTCCCCAGTGGCAAAGCTCCGGGGGTGGACGAGTTTCGCCCTGAATTCCTCAAGGCTCTGGATGTTGCGGGACTGTCTTAGCTGACACGTCTCTTCAACATTGAGTGGAAGTCGGGAACAGTACCTCTAGATTGGCAGACTGGGGTGGTGGTCCCCCTTTTCAAGAAGGATGACCGGAGGGTGTGTTCCAACTATAGGGGGATCACACTCCTCAGCCTCCTTGGGAAAGTCTATTCCAGGGTGCTGGAGAGAAGGGTACGACCGTTAATCAAACCTCGGCTACAGGAGGTGCAATATGGTTTTCGTCCTGGTCGCGGAACACTGGACCAGCTCTACACCCTTGCAGGGGTCCTGGAGGGTACTCGGGTGTTTGCCCAACCGGTCTACATGTGCTTTGTGGACCTGGAAAAGGCATTCGACCGTGTCCCTCGCGGTGTCCTGTGGGGGGTGCTCTGGGAGTATGGGATTGGTGGCGCGCTACTACGTGCCATTCAGTCCTTGTACAACCGGAGCAGGAGCCTGGTTCGCATTGCCAGTAGTAAGTCAAGCCTGTTTCTGGTGAACGTTGGCCTCAGCCAAGGCTGCCCTTTGTCACCGATTCTGTTTATAATTTTCATGGACAGAATTTCTAGGCGCAGCCAAGGTGTCGAGGGAGTCCAGTTCGGGGGCACTAGGATCTCATCTCTCCCGGACGCCTCCCTGGTGAGGTGTTTCTGGCATGCCCAGCCGGGAGAAGGCCCCGGGGAAGACCTAGGACACACTAGGGGACCGGGAAGTCTGGGCTTCCCTACTGAGACTGCTGCCCCCGTGACCCGGACCCGGATAAGCGGAGGAAAATGGAATGGAATGGAATCAATAATATATATATATATATATATATATATATATATATATATATATTTAGGATAAAGACAATAGGAGTAATGATGATTATGAATATATACAGTGTTTTATACTTCTCCTGTGACAAATGTTACTAAAGAGTAACATTTCTAGTCATAATCTTACATGAATAAAGTAAAATTTTACGAAAATAAAGTTGTAATATTGCAAGAAAAAAGATCATAATATTATGAGAACAAAGTTTCAGTCTTTGGAGAATCAAGTTATTTTTTTAAGCTTTGAGAATACAGAAATAAGGTGATTTTTGGTGGTGGTGGTGGGAGGGGGGGTGATAAAGTCAGGATTAAATTTATGTCGTTTAGAATATAATAATAATAACAACTTTATTCCTGTCACACTTACAGGAAAGTTGTAATTTATGACTTTTTTTTTTCTAAAGATAAAAATGTATCGGTTATCAATACTGGTATCTGTTTCAGTCTTGACAAGCAGAAACTTATCAGTATCCATATTGACTTGAAAAAAAAAATTGTGTATCGCTACTATTAATTACATACAGGTATATATAATTTTTAGAATAGTTGTCTTTTTCCAGAAAAGAAGCTGAATTAACAAGACTTAAGTCATCATTTTACAATACATTTATAATCTAAAGTATTTCATGACGACTCTAAATTGTCCATAGGTATGAATGTGAGTGTGAATGGTTGTTTGTCTAAATGTGCCCTGCAATTGGCTGGCGACCAGTCCAGGGTGTACTGGGATAGGCTCCTGCATACCCCCACTACCCTATAGAAGATCAGTGGCATAGAAAATAGATGGATATTTCATGATATACAATGGAAAGGCTGGGGCTGACCGTTGCACTTAAGTTCATTATGACACGTTGAAAATACAACTTTCAATCACAAGTATAATAATCCCCCATTTATCATGGATAATTGGTTCCAGACCTGACTGCGATGAGTGAATTTCTGTCAGGTAGGATTCCTTTTTTATAAATGGAATATTTTCATAGTTAGAGCGTAGAAAACCTGTTTACAACCTTCTAAATACAATTTTAACATTATTAGAGCACTCTAATCATGTAAACACTCTTATAGTTACCCTTACATTCCTATTACCCAATATAGTAGACATAATAAGAGAAAATACACCTTTAAGACATAAATAAATATATTTATGCTCAAGTGTGTTGCTGTAAATGTGTTCTGGTGCTACAGGAGCTGAGTGAGGGGCAGACAGGAAGTGACATCGGAGGTTCAGAGTTGAGTTTTAGGTTGACATGGGTTACGGCCGCAACAGTAGCTTGTGTTAGGGACGTGTTAGGGCCTGTTGTGAGATCATTCAAACCTGCAATAAAAGCCTAGTGATCAAGTTTGGAGCTTATGTGTCTCACCCAACATTACAGTAACATTACTGACACCTAGTGACCAGTGTAGCATATTTCACATCATCACATGCATCTTTGCATCAACTGTGCTTAAATATGTTATATATTGTTTGTTTATATGTTGTTTGATTTTTGAAAGCAAACAGTACATTTGCAAAAATTACGTTTATAGTTCGTGGCACCAGAGATGACAAGCCAGCTCTTCGCTATTCAGTCTCATTTCCGGAAGTGACTCCATCAGGGTACTCTCACTCAAGTAAACCAACATGGCGGTGTACGAGACAGAGGATGTTTGCAGTGATTATAGGGAAGATTTGAGCAATGTGTCAAATTTTCAAGGGAGATCAAATAGAAAACTTGCAGAACATGGATCTAAGCCTTAAAACATGGAGATGAGGATTGGTCGCCTTCAAAACACGAATTAATAGATGTCAATTTCTCTGGAGTTGCTTATTCTTCAATTATTGTTTTAAATCTGCTTCTTAATGAGAGTAAAGGGGTTTTTATAGCCGCCGCCGCCGCCCCCCACAGTAAACGTATCGCTGTCTAAAGATGTTTATATAACATGTATAAAGCTTTGCATCCTTGTCGCTATCGTGGAATAGTGTTTAGAAGACATGATGTGAACGAGACATGACTTACTCCCTTGTGCCAACTTTGACCTAATGCTCGTTCTTTCTTGTGCTGTTTTTTTTCCTCTGTACCTGAATAGCATCCTTTTTCAAAATGCGTTTATACTGTACTTTCAAGCCCAATGGTTTTTGTAAAGGTGTTCCTTTGAAGCAGTTGTCAGTGAAATGATCACTGCAAAAAAAATTAAAAAAAAACCTCAAGGTGGGCGTCCATCTGTCTCTCGTCCTCTGCTTTGTCCATTGTTGTCTTCAACCTTCCTTTTTTGGAAAAGAAAAGAAACTTACAGTATCACTCGGATAGTATGAACATCCGGCAGCAACACAATATTTTGGCATGACTACTATTTTGATTAAAATATACTGAACCAAGTCACCGATCTACGTCTAGAAGTGTTTGTCACTCTGCTTTAGCTGAGAGGTGTCACCCCGATGACATCACTTCCTGAAATGAGGCTGAGCTGAGAGCTACTTTGTCATGGCTGGCACCATGAACTATCAATGTCATTTTTGTAAGTTTACCATTTGCTTTCAAAAATGGAACAATGTAGAACATAATTGCAAACAATGTATTTTCAAGCAAAGTTGATGAGTCATGTCAGGGACCCTTTCATGCCTTATACTTGTATTTGACTTCATTTTATGCTTGGCAATGCTCCATTTAGCCACAAATACCAATACCAATAATAACCACGAAACAGCATGATTTACTTATTAATATATTTTTGCAAAACTGTTATAGTGGGGATGGATTACAGTATATTTTCACTTCCTGTTGGTGTGTCTCAATACTTTTGTCCGTGCACAGTCTGAGGTGGTCTCAGGTGATTTCCCTTGCCAACTTCCGACGAGACCCGTTTTTATTTGGATTGTCTTTATGAGTTAATAAGTCAATGCTAGATCTCTATTGATTTCTAAGCAATGTGCGAGCAGCTGTGGGCAGCACTGGAATAAAAAATGATCTTGTCGCCTGGTTTTCCCGCTGCTCGCGTTCTTGCTGCAGCCCATCTATGCAGCTCCGAGCCTTCGTCTCTCTTTCTGCATCCCCGGTGCTCCCACACCCCTCCCCCCCTCCTCGTGATTTGCTGTTGTTTTTGAGTGATGAGCAGCTGATGGCGAGCGCCAGCCGATGACGGATGGATGTGACAAGCAGATGCTTTTGCGTGTCGTCTCTTTAATCACACAAAGTCAGTCGGCCATGAAGCGCCAGCTCCGTCTTGTCAAAGCAACACAAAGTGGAGACAAATTTGTCACGCTCGCCTGCCACACATTCCCATACAGCACGTCTGTGTGTGTGTGTGTTTAGGTATTTGTGAGGAGGAATGGGTGGGTGCGGGGGTGTTCTAGTATTGTTTTCCATTAATGCTGACTGCTGCATGCTTGCCTGGCAGGAAGTCAAACTTTTAATTTGAAGTGTGAAAATGTACTGGATTCATGGTTGTGTGTAGCATGTCATGTTTGTGTATGTTTTTGTGTATCTATCTACATAAATACCACCTTAGATTTAATGAGACACTTGATCCATATTGCTCTGCTCACGCTCTGCAAGCTTTCAATACGGTGAAGGTCGCACTTTAGCCTAAACGTGGATGAGTTGACTTTTCAGCGTAGAATTAATTGACGGGCGCTTTTGTCCACTGGAGTGCATGCACACCACACCACACCACACCAAACCACACCAGAGCCTTCCACTAGGGGGCGCTAATGGCTTTTTACTATCACGTGTCAGAGTAGACAAAGCGACATGGCATCTGTAAAGCTGATGCTTACTTTAATACGACCTTAGTCAGGTAACTGTTACCTTTTCCACGAAACAGTAGGTTATTCTTATGAGTTTACTTCTTTTTTTCTTGTAGCATCACAGCTTTACTATTTTCACAACTTTTTTCTCAAAGCGTGTTTGTATTTTTGCAGTTTTCTGATGTTTTATTGTCGTTGTGAGGATGACACTCCACAGAGTGCCTGGGAAAGTCTATTCCAGAGTGCTAGAGAGAAGGGTACGACCATGAGTGGAACCTCAGCTACAGGAGGTCCAATGTGGTTTTTGTTCTGGTCACAGACTCTAGGAGTCTGGGATTGGTGGCACGCTACTAAGTGCCATTCGGTTCTTGTACAACTGGAGCAGGAGCCTGGGTCACATTGCCAGCAGTAAGTCAAGCCTGTTCCTGAGGAACGTTGGCCTGATTCTGTTCATAATTTTTGTGGACAGAATTTCTACGCTCAGCCAAGACATTGTTGAGTACCAGTTTGGGGGCCTTAGGACCTCATCTCTGCTATTCCCGGATGATGTGGTCTCGATGGCCTCATTAATAGAAGTCCCGGGGTTTTCTCTGTGACCTTCTGTATTTACTGGGGAGGTTCACAGCTGAGTGTGAAGCGTCCGGGATGAGGTTCAGGTTCACAATATGAGTTTCTTCTGTAGGGTGGCTGGACTCACCCTAAGCGATAGGGTGAGGAACTTGTCCGGATACCTCCTGGACCCCTCCCTGGTGAGGCATCACATCAATAATACACAATTTAATATCAAAACTTTACTTTAGTTAGTTACATTATACATTTTTGGTATTTCTGCTATGTGCCACGTTCCACAGATGGCCCCTGCGTCACACTTTGGAACCCATCCGTGTTTTGCCAGGAAGGCGTGGTGCAGCGAGGTGACGGAGGATTGTGTCCAAACTCTGCCTTCTTGGCTCTGTTGGCATTGATGACATTGTGGAGGATTTTTTACAGCTTTCAGACGTTATGGAGATGGAGCTGACTCCCGCTCTCCTGCTTGCCTCTGTGTTGATGGCTTGGAGTGAGTTACCAAATTACTGCATGACACAAGAAACACTTAAATGTGCGCCCTTACTGGCTAAATGTAGCGACGATGTTGCTAAATTGTCAACACGGATCTCTTCTACGTACTGTATGAGGCGTGTTATGAAGCAGATGATTGCCGATACTTGAAAACTGGTGCAATGAGCCGCAATAGAACCGCTCGTTGATTAAGTGTTGATCTACGTGGGTTGATCTGACAAATCTTTAAGTAAAATTGATCAAATGTAGAATTACTACAGCTTCTGCTTGGGCATCAACAAGTAGCAAGCAGCTGTTTAACTCCAATGGTAAAACCAGCCACACGTCACTCGATGATGACGCTGTGAACACCAAGGCGGGTTGGATTGCAAGGTATGCCGAAAGCACTTAATATGCACTTCCAATAATGCTTTGCACAATGCCACTTCCAGATTACTGTTTTGTCGTTCATAGCAACGATGCCACAGTTGACAGTCTTGATTGGCTTCTGGCTGCATTGTTTTCACGATGCAACTTTTCTCCAAACAGGAAATCTTGTCACATCTTAGAGACACCCCTAGTCCTTATATATGTTTTGGTTCTGCATTTTGGAACCACCAGTCTCTGTCCCGATGGCAGGCACTAGAACAGGTGATTGAAGGGGTGCAGAAGGTCCCGCATAATGCTAGACTAGAATCTCTCCTGCTAACTCCAAGCTCACCTGTGACGGTCCAATCCGCTTCCCAGACCATTTGACGATCTGATTGAGGGCGGTCTTACTTCTTGCAGGCACATTTCCAAACCCAGACAGTAAACAAAATAATAAAATTGATTCAATAAAAGTGCGATAAAACAGTCATTAGACTCTTGTCAACGTTAAAAACAGCCAGCTTTCTGAGACAGGGTAGGCGCTGGTGTCCCCTTTTACAGACCGCCTCCCAGTTAGCTTCAAAGTTCAGCCCGGAGTGAACGATTGTGCCCAGGTATTTGTAATGGGTCAATGCTCCACAGTCTCCCCCTGGATAGAGACCGGGTCTTCCAATTGGTGTCAGAGCCACTGGTCTGAAATCATTGAGCAACTTGGGACTATTTCGGTTTGGGACAGGAACAACTGTGGCATATTTCCATACCTGAGGTATGAGACTTCCAAATCTGAGGACATGGTTCTCAGCTGGAAAAGGTTGGGAGTGAGGTCTTGCACCAGGTGGAGGAGTTCAAGTATCTCGGGGTCTTGTTCATGAGTGGAGGAAGGCTGGAGCGTGAGGTCAACCGACAGATCGGCGCTGCTTCTGCAGTAATGCTGTCGCTGTATGAAGCTGAAGCTGATATGAAGCCCTCGAGTTACTGGTAGAGCTGTGTTCCTAAACTCCCTTGCTGTAGGGTCATGAGCTTTGGGTTGTGACCGAAAGAGCAAGATTGCGGATACGATTGGCCGGAATGAGTTTCTTCTGTAGGGTGGCTGGACTCACCCTAAGCGATAGGGTGAGGAACTTGTCCGGATACCTCCTGGACCCCTCCCTGGTGAGGTGTTCTGGGCATGCCCAGCAGTCCTTTGAACTTTATCTAGTTCAGGAAATAGGAGAATTTTCTCACATTCACACTTGATGATAAACATTAATATTTCAAATCGTTTTTTTGGGGGGGTGGGGGGGTATATAAACATGGCTTTGTAACTAGCAACTTAAGCTGACAGATAACTGCAACAAATTTCAAAAGCAGGGAAAAAGTGTCTTAAATTACATGGTCACGTTTTGTAAAAAATGTGGAGAGGCCCAATGACAGGGTCTGCCTTGGCCCCCAAATGACTAAATACGCCCCTGATTGTCCTACAGTAGATCCCTGATTTTCAAGGGGGTTACGGGACCACTAATGGATGTCGAAAATCCTTCTCTCTTCAATTGCCATTGTTCACTCGTCACACAATCCAGGTTTAAGCCATTTGTATGCCACACACACTTATTAAACACTTTTAAAGAATAAAATGTATGGGTACTCACCACCCTGAAGTCAGCTGGGGGAGGCTCCAGCATACCCACGACCCTAGTGAGGATAAGCGGCATGGAAGATGGATGGATGGATGGATGGTACTCGCCACTAATGAATGATGATGTAAGATTATGCATGAACACATGGAATCGGAGTCACGCAGTAGCCTTTAGCCTGGATAGTGCTCCCGTAGCCAAACAAAATTTTGCGTTCAAACTATGGTGCGGACAAAAAACATCATCAGTAAAGCATAAAGACATAAACACTTGTAGGCTTTTTTTTTTTTTTTTTTTTTTTAGCAGTGGTACATGTATGCTGTACATTTTACCTTCATTATTACATTTAGATCAATTATTAGCGGCTTACGGTGAATGCCATGCGTTTTCTGTGGGAAAAACAGCTTATTTTCGTAAAAAAATTATTTAAAGAAATAATTTTGATAAAAAATCTGCTGAATTGTGAATGTGCGGGGGATCCACTGTATTTTTCTTTACAAGCGGCACATGGCGGAACCTGCAGAACACAATCGAGTTCTTCTTCCTAATCTTTTTGTTACTATCAGATTTGTGAAGTACTTTGCTAATTTTAGTTCATATCACTGGAGTGGAAACCAAGCCGTTGGGCTTCTTCCTGCTCCTTTCAGACTTCATAAATAAATGAATCATAAATAACCTTTACCATCAGCATCAGTGAAATAATGACACTTGCAGCGCAACAACGTGGTGTAAATAATAAAGAGTGTGAAAAGCTATTCGAGTGTTAATGTTCATGCAGCCTGATGAAATTAAAAATACACTTCGTTGAACATCTCTGACATGCCGTGAAAACAATGTTGGAAGGGCAAACGCCCTGTCAGGATTGTTTTTGGTCCCGTGTTGCAAATAACTTTCTTCATGCTTGCATTGCTTCTCACCATTCTTTCGTCATCGTCCAACTCTTTTTTTTCTTTTTTCGCGCAGAAGTATCAGTATAGTAAAAGTCTAAGTGTGGGACAGTGACTTTGTCCTCAGACAATCTGAAAGAAACCATGGCCTCCCCTAATTCAAATATGTAAAGATCAAATATTGAAAATCCATCCATCCATCTTCCGCTTATCCGAGGTCAGGTTGCAGCAGCCTCAGCAGGGAAGCCCAGATTGTGCCTGTTGGGAGATCATTCAAACCTGCAATAAAAGCCTGTTGTTCCGGTGATCGAGTCCGGTGCTTGTGTGTCTCATCCAACATCACAGAAACATTAGTGACACCTAGAGACCGGTGTAGAATACTACATATCATCCCAACGCCTTTTGAATGTGTTTTTTTAATACCTTCTATTTGTATTTGACTTCATTTAGCCGTCTGTATGCTGGAAAATGCTTCATTTATTCAAAATACAGCACAGGCCAAACGTTTGGACACGCCTTCTCATTCAATGCGTTTTCTTTATTTTCATGAGTATTTACATTGTAGATTCTCAAAACTAGGAATGAACACATGCGGAATTATGTACGTAACAAAATAGTGCGAAATAACTAAATATGTCTTATATTTTAGACACATAGTTTATGTCTTATCTTTTTTTTTATAGCGCACAGATTTCATGATGATAACAAATAGATTATAACTCATTAAAGGGTTAATAGTTGACACAGACAGTATGATAACCAGAATGAAGAATGAATGGTCAGTGTAAGAGTGATTAGACTTTGCATTCTATATTAAGTATTGTGTCTTTCTTCCTTGTACTTTATAACCATCCAGCATGAGTCTTATTTATGTCTTAATGTCTTATTTTCTCTTATTATGTCTACTATATTGGGTAATAGGAGTGTAAAGGTGACTATAGGGGTGTTTTTTCATGTCTAGAGGGCTCTAATAATTTTTTAAAAGTGCATTTTAGGTATTTTATGCTCTAACTACATGAACATGAACAAGGAATTCTACTTCGCTGAAATTCACGGATCACGATCAGGTCTGGAAACATCCATCCATCCATTTTCTATACCGCTTCTCCTCATTAGGGTCGCGAGGGTATGGTGGGGCCTATCCCACCTGACTTTGGGCGACAAGTGGGGTACACCCTGGACTGGTCGCCAGCCAATCGCAGGGCACATATAGACAAACAACCATTCCCACTCACATTCATACCTATGGACAATTTAGAGTCGCCAATTAACCTAACATGCATGTTTTTGGAATGTGGGAGGAAACCGGAGTACCCGGACTCTCCAGACTGTTACTTTGTCGGCCACCATGCTAACCACTAGACCACCGTGCGGCCCTGGAAACAATTCCCTGGTCTGGAAAGAATGAACCAAAATAAATGAGGGATGACTGTATAGCGTTTTAGTAAATGAATACTGTCCAATGTTATCAGCACAACACGCATGTGCCGTGTTGGTTGGCGAATGTCATCGTTTTGGGGAGTGCGTTAACATTTGTACTTTCTGAATGAATTCCCGCCCATCGCTTATGAGAACAAACACGCACACAAACACTCGCCGCCTAAACGGTGTAGTGGAAGCTTCACACTTTTTTTTTTTAAAGCAACTAGCATGCAAATGACAGAGTTAGCACAAATACAGATGAGGTGTCATGTGACACACAGCAGGAGATCAGATGAGTGATTGGGTGCTATCAGTGTGTGGTTCCCCCCAGCATCTCCATCCCTCCACCCTCTGACTTCTTCACAGAGCGCCACACTCCGACTCAAGGTTAGCCAGGCAAGGTCAAATTGACTTTAGATTAATTAACTGTCAATTAAGGCCGTAATTGTTTCATAATGTGCTGTGCCCCCAGGGACAAGGTATGTGTGTGTGTGTGTGTGGAGGTCCAGCGCTGTCAAGCCGGGTTTAAGCCGATAAGGCCTGGAAGCTTCTCAGGGAGATGGATGAGACAGAGTGCGTGTGCGCACGTGCGTGTGTGTGATACAAATCTACATTACAATAAGAGAAAAGAGTGACACATCCTCCATTATCCCATAAGAGCCACAAAACTGGAGCACTGCTACCATTAGGGTGCATCAGGTCACCTCACACACACACATGCATACACACACCCACAAACACACCTACAGTAAGAAGTTATTCCCCTCACACACACCATGACTGGACGTGTCCACCATCATGCATAGCGTAGGAAGCTGAGGGAGGCTGCAGAGAATGAAAAGCAAACAAAAGAAGAAGTGAGCACACATGAAAAAAAAGAGTGTTGGAGGCGTGCAAGGAACCTCGATGCCTTCTCGCTTGCTAACATTCTGTGCACAGCGCTGTGGAGAAGTTCAGGGCTGAGCCTCGCCTCTGCTGCTCGTTGATCCAACCAGGAAGTTGCAGATTCATTTCACTCGATTTCAATTTCGCATCTTGTCTTTTATCTCCCATCTTGTTCCTTCTTTAGAGTTTCATTCCTGAGACAGTACGTGTTTTTTCTTGCAACATTTAAACTTGATTCTTGTCATCTTTCCAACTTTTTTCTCTCACAACTACCGCAGCTTTTCAACGTTATTCTCGTAGCTTTCGCACTTTTTTTTGTCTGCCAACCTTACGATTTTAGCCTTGTAACTTATGACTTTAGAACTTTCCAACTTTTTTTCTGCCGTAACTTTATTGCCGTAACTTTATTTTCTTGTAACTTTACGATTTTTCTCCCGTAACTATTTTTTTTCTCGTAACTTTCTGACTTTTCCCCGCCCCCCATGACTACAATGTTATTATTGTAGCATTTAGTTTTTCCTCAGAACAATACAACCTTGTCTTTCTGACTTTTCTCCTAAATGCACAACTTTCCCATCACAACTTTTTTTCTTGGCTATGATTTTCCTTCATTTCCTTTGTAACTTTTTTTCTTGTAACATCCAGACTGTTTTCTTGGCAATTTTATTTAGACTATTTTGCAACGTTATTCTCGTAGCTTTCAAACTCTTTCTGGTAACTCGGGTGTCTGAGAACAGTCAACAGTTCGACGGTTCCATCCGGAGGAGTCTGATTCGACTTTCAATCGCACGGTCGAACCACATGAAAAAGTCATGCGATCAAGATTGTACCATTCTGACTACATGGGGGTGCTCCCGGCTGCTGCTGAGCATGCATTTTTTACATAGCATGTCTTTGTATTTGTTATAAATAACATATTTTGTTAGAAATTCCGCCTCATTTGTGTGATAAGACACAACTTGCGTGTTCAACAGAAGACTTTGCACAAGACACACACGTGCACACACAGCAAATCCCAGATTAGCAGTTTTGTAGTATTGTTACGCTCATATCGGGTCTGGTTTAACATGTTAGACGCGACAAGATGGCGCTTGACAAGATTGGATGGCGCCGATCTTTGACTCGCCTCTGAGATCTCCAGAGTACCAAAGTCTACACACACACCACGCAGAAGTGTCGAGAATGTAAACAAAAGCAAGGAAGGCGCTGAGGAATACGAGCTAAGCTCAAGCTAACACCGCACAGATCCTCCTTACCGAGCATTGTTATTGTGAAAGTGCGGTCTTTAGTGATAAAATGGATGAGTTACGACGCCACTTCACCCGCAGGAAGAGACTTTTGTGTCACTAAATAAATAAAGGTACTGTTGTTGTACACCTACCGTCTTTGTTTGTTTTATCCTTTTTCTCTGAGGTGTAAAAAGTCACAAGTGAGATCGGTTGATTTGTAGGGATCACCATTAAAAAAACAAAACAACATTGGACTATTAGTCGACTACGGACTAAATCTAACAAATGAGAATTGACTGTGAGAATCCTCGGTCAAAGACAGCCCTGCTGATAACCTTATGATGACCTTTATGTCTTTTCTTTAGGACTTCCCAACTTTTTTCTGGTAATATTACGGCTCTAAACTGTTTTCTCGTAACTGAATACGTTATTCTTGGTATTGCATTGAACATAATAAGACATAATAAGACATAATGCTTATAACTGTTCTAACCTTTTCTCGTAACTGTTATTTATTGTTGTATAACAACTATTTTTTTTTAAGTAACTTTATGACTTGTCTCTAATAACTATTTTTTCTCGTAACATTACGACTTCTAAAAACGGACATATTTTCCCCCCATGATCCCAATTTTATTATTGGACATACATTTATTTTGCATGAACATTTATTTTACAACATTTTTCTTGTAACCTTCCGACTGTTTTGTCATAACTGCAATTTTTTTTTTCTTGATGCTACAATTTTATTCGGAAATTTCCGACTTTTTCCGGTAACTGCGCGACTATTTCAAACTGTTTTCTTGACAACTTTACGTTTGTGCATTTTGGGCTTACTGTTCAACTTTTTTCTCTTGTGACATTATGACATCATACCTGCGTCTTTTTTTCAAATTGACCACTTTGTCCTAGTGTTCTTTATCGATACTACGTTTCCTCGTAACTTAGCGATTTTGAACGAGTGAAAGAAAAACATGAATTCGATACCAACGGAAAGGGAAATGATGGGTTCAAGGGTTAAACCTTCACTGTATGTTACGACCCCAGGGAACATAACGTATTTAATGAGGACACAGGAGACGTAGAAATCAAGTCATCCAATGAATAAACTAGAAAAAAAGAAAGAGAATCCCTCCCATGCCCAAGGAAAAGGCCCTTATGCGTGACCCAAACAAACAAAAGGACTGAGGGGTGAGCAGGCCAACCCTGTACTGTACAAGGCTGTCGTCCGGTCACCTCACCGCTACCACCAAATGAGGGAAAAACACAAATACACAACAAATAAGACAACAAAACAGGAAAACAGGACAGCTGGTCACACCAGGACAAACAAGACCTAAAAACTAATGGAAGCAAAAGTCCAGACTGCTGCTCAGTGTCATGCCAGCAGCCAGCACGAAGCAACTGGGGGGCAGCAGCATGACGAGGAGGTGAAGACGAGCCTGCAGCAAAAGCACACCTGCCCACATCAACACACGAGCTCAAGCACATAAAACAACAGTGCTCATACTTAACACCGTAGAATAGTTTGTTTTTTTAACAGAAATGCTGAGTCACAGCAGGTCTAACATCGCAAATGTTCCCCTTCCCACACTGGTCGAGTGCAACGAGCCTATTGGTTTATTGATACCGACCATGTTCCCTCACAGATGAGCCGTGTCGTCCAATCACACGCTTCCAAGAACGATAGAATGACTCGCTGTACGGCGGCTACACGGACGACATTTCAATGTACTGCTGATACCACAGACAGCAATGTATCGACATCCTCTTCCTCGTGACGCAGTATCTTTGTCACATTTGCTGCCTCAGCACTTAACGGTGTCTTCCTTGCATATAAATGGGAGAGGATCCACACAGCGCTGAGGTTTATTTGCACGGCTAACTCTACAGGATGCAAATGTTTGTTGTCTTTCGTGTGAAATGGGGCGGGGCCGTACTGCAAATATCGGTATTCATCCATGTGAATACAATAGGCTCCGGCTTCCTATGACACTGGCCAGGTTAAGTGGAGTGGCCTTTTATTGTGGCCAGCCTAAGGCACACCGGTCTAATCAGCACTACCACATCACTAACAGATTTAGACTGATTTGTCAACGACGTTTGAGGGACGCAGGCCTTCTGTGTGCATAGAAAAAAAGTGTTACATCTTTGTTCGGCTCATGAAGGATGAGAGCGAAAACAAAATTATTGTGTTTATATTTTACAAAGAACAATATCAACAATATAACAACACAAGAAAAAACAAGATATTTGTGAAAATAAACATAGAAGGGAACTGAAAAATCGGTATACTACCCTTGGTATCGATACCATCCATTTAGCCACCGCTAATACGAGAAGTCATTGTTATCTCTGTAGGGAAATACACGACGTCCACAATTATTCAGGATTTTGCATTATTGATTATTAGTTCTATTATTAGTTATTATTATTACTATTACAGTAGACGCCCCTACAACGTAAATAATCTGTTCCGAGAACCTTTATGTTATAGGGTTTTTATGTTATACGAAGCGTAAAATACATGTAAATAGCCTAATCCGTTCCAAGATCTTCCCAAACTCACCTCTTTGGCCCTTCAAAATATTCAAAGTCCACCAAATATGGTGGAAAAATATAAGAAAACGTTAGCATAAACATAGTAGAGTAACATTCCAATATAAAATAAGGTAATAAATAAGATTCATGTAAAAGAATAAAACTGAAAAACAAAAACAATCCTACCGTTCACGAGATGTCTTGATCAGGAGCGCAAGTGGAGGCAGGAAGGAGGAGGAGGACTAGCCTGAGTCGAAACGCGACTCAAAGAGTCTAAGAGTCAGCTGGTCTCACAGACAAACGCACTACACGATAATGCTGTGTGCAAAATTTTAATTTGTAACTTAACTTAATTGTTTCTAAGTTAGTTTCAGGGTGACTATGAAGAGGAAAGGAGTTTGAAGGGACAATCAGCCAATGAGATGAGAGCACAGGCGGTGCCCCGATAATCAGCCAATGAGAGCGTGAAGCGTCAGAATTTCTGGATCATTTCCTGATTGGTTTCTATCGACAATTTTTCCCTTTTTTTCTTATCCCTTACACTCGGTTTAGGGCCCATGACTACGGTAGTTTTAACACAAAGAAAAGTAAAAACATTAAGAAGAGATTTCAACGCGTGCGTAGTTTAAGGGCGACTACGATGAGGAAGGGAGGTTGAAGGGAGCAGCATGTCACACAAACACACCGTGCCCTGATAATCAGCCAATGAGATGAGGGCGGAGGCGGTGCCAATGAGAGCGTGAAGCGTCAGAAGGCGTCACCAAGCGCTAAACAAATCGAATTTCTGAACTTGCACCGACTTGACGCTTTACGTTATATGGAATTCCTTCCGTAATACGATGCAAACACTTTACATAAATTCTTTACGTTCAGTGGAATTTACGTAAAAGGAGGTTTACGTGATGCGAGGTACTACTGTATTGGTTGTTATTTGTTGTTAAGAATAACTGGTGGTTGATTGGTCAATCTAAAGCGTTAATGAACCTCAAAGTGGAATATTTAAGGAAGAGAAAGTGAGGTTTTGGCGTTTATTGAGAATATCCGTGTGTGCACAATTATTAGTGTGCAGACTTGTTAGGCAACTCAAAGAAACACAAAAATATTTTGCCTCAGTTTGCGTGCACTCACTGGTTAGCGTACAATAAGTTGCGCGTCTTGTTGTGTCGTTAATACACCGTGAGTCCGATTGTGTTCTTAATGTATTTTTTATCACAAAATGTCCTCCCTAATTAGCATCCTATTAGCGAGCTAACAAAATGGCAACTGGAACCGGAAGTCAGCGTTGTCATGTCGCCCGTCTGTGATGCCATTGGTGGTTGACTCTCAAAAATGTTAACACAAAACACGTTTTAACAGAAAATAATACAAAAATTCATATAAATGATGCGCATTTAAGGTTACTGTTACCTTCTTTGAAGGCGTGACTGTTCCCAGGGACAGCATATGCGTGGTTAACATGTACTGTACATATGATACATAGAAAACATCTTTTTTTCTTCAGGCTTTTTGCAAAATAAAAAAAAAAGCATCAGAATGGCACCTGCATCCTTTGACTTTCCGTATGCGGCCCTCGGTGGAAACATTTTGGACACTCCTGGTCTACAACAAACGTCTCGTGTCTCGTGAGATTAAAACGTTACGAGACACTGTCACGTTTTGGCTTGTGCGTGTTGTGGCGATGACCCCGGAATGCAGAGATGAGACCCGTTGCAGGCGAAATATATACATTTAATATTTGCTATGTAAAGCAAGAACACAGCAGCATTAAAAGGTGAGAACAGCAGTGCGGCCTGACTGACGTGCTGTGTTCTCTGGTTGCTCACACTCCGGCTGCTTGTACAGGAGAATAACCCTTTCGCAGGAATCCATTTCAATTAGCGGATTTAACTGCAGGCTCCTATTTGATTCTCTGGGCTATCGGCTGCGCTCGCAAACAGCATCCTTGCTTTGTTTTCCATCCGTGTTTTCCTTGCACTTGTGGGAATGTTCCTAACTACAGGAGCATCTATTGATCCCATTCCTTCTTTTGTTATTTGTCTGTGTTAGGGTCTGACGCACGGACCGCCGTGCTCACGGAGGCACTTTGAAATGACTGAGAGTCGCCGCCCTTAATGGAGCCGCTGAAAGGCAGCATGCATGTGAGGATGGATGGATGGAAGGATGGGCAGACGATGGACTGATGGCCAGATAAATGGACGCGGAGATGAATTGCTGGACGGGTTCTCAGATGGATGTGTTGATGGAGTGATTACGTGAAAAGATGGAGGACAGGCGGACAAATAGTAGCATGGAATGGGTATTGTCATTGTGATGAGCTGATGAATAAATGGGCAGAGAGAATGGTGGAGATTGATAGGTGCTTCCCTCGCCGGGCCACCTGCACCCTCAGCGTTCACCAGCACATACTCACGTGTAATGGGGGTAATGGGGCTCAAAATACACTCACAAACAACTCTATTTATGTCTTTTCTCCCTTCAAGCACCCAGCACACACTTTGCATGGATATGTCCCATATGTCCAACGCTGAGGCTCGAGGGAGCCCGCATAAAAACAACGGAAAAATTGGCCCACTTCTTGGAAATATTATTATCATTATCATCTAAATGTGAAAAATCCTGATCATGTGATCATCATATGCACATTAGCACTCACTAACGTCACCAAACCTCACCTTGAGGCATTCCCACGTAGCATCATTTGGGACCAAGTATGAGGTGAAAGAAAAACAGGGAAATACAGCGTAGTCGTCCTGTCGCCCTGTGCAGCATGGGAGAAACTTAGCACACGCACACAACCATGGTGCTTTCAAGGACGACATGGGACTGGTCGCCGCTCGCCCAAACCCAATGAAACAAAACATAAACATGCAAAAACTCTTTTTTAAATAAAATAATGGCCCATATTTCCAAAATTGATATGCATTTACATACAAATCAATGTAGTTACCCACATGTATTCTTTTTTAAGTGTTTTTTTTTTTTAAATCATTGCGCCTGAAAGTTTCCTGGGGACTGGTTCGCTCCAACCGAATCAATGTTTCTCATAAGAAACAGTCTAAAAATTTCATTTAACCAAAGAAACTTAAAAAAAAAACAACGAAAGCAGCAAAAATGGGAAAATCACTCAAAAGTCAAAATATTAAGAAAAGAGCTGTAATCTCGCAAGGGAAAAAAAGCCATAATTCCACAAGATAATATTATTTTAGTAGACAAAATATCATTTTAGTAGCATGAAGTTGAAATATTAAAGAAAAAAGTTGTTTTTTATTAAAAAAAAAAACAATGAATAAACTTGAGTTGGGGGAAAATCTATAACTTGGGAATAAAGTCAAAATATTAGGAGATGAAAATATACAAGAATGTGGAAATATTTGGAAAATTTGACAAAAAAAATCAATAGCAGAAAGCAAAGTCAAAATATTAAGACAAAAAATGTTGCAATTTTACAAGAATAAAGTTGTAAAATTAGGAAAAAAATATCATTTGAGTAACAATGTTGAAATAAAGAAAAAATCCATTATTGTTCTAAAAGATATGAAGTTATAATTACGAGGAGAAAATTGACAAGAGGAAAGCTGAAATGAAGGAGTTGGAAAAAAGCAGCTGTAATTTTACGGGAATAAAGTCAAAATATTAAGAAAAAAAGTCCTAATCTAATAAAGAACAAAAGTCACAATTTGACAAGAATAAACTTGTCTTATTATTTTAGTAGCATTTCGTCTATGACATGATATGGTACGACATGGCAGCGAGACCTTCCTGTTTTGCCATGAGTTATTTCTTCCTTCATGTTTTGCTATGAGTTTTAAAAATTTTTTTTATTCAATCACTTTTCTCGCTTCAAGCCTCTGCGTTTTTAAACCAAAATGGAGCCGAGGAGAGTTGCAAGTGCCACCTTTTTGATGGAGAACACTATTGAATTCAAGAAATAACTCATAGCAAAACAGGAAGGCGGGTTCTGTGTTGATCTCGCAGGCACATCGTGTGTTTGGCAACAATCACGTCTTCAATGAAGGCAAACGTAACCTTAAAAGGTCATTTATCCCTTTCGATGTTCCCCCTGCGTGCTTGCGCACTGCTCTCGCGTTCTCAGCAGCGCACCGAATGCAATCCAACCTGAACTGTGGATGAAATCAACACATCCCAATTTATTCTGTACCATTTTGCAATGCAGCTCAGTGAGTGACAGGGAGCAACAAGCGGTGCCAACATATGACACAAAGATGAACACTGTCCGTATTTAACAGCGTGTTGCTCTAAGTAGCAAGCGAGTTTACGGAGTGAAAAGTGTGGCGTGAATGCATTGCGTGGCGTAACTGTACATGTTTTACTACCGTGCCGAGACCATGGCTTGTTTTGTCTGAGGTAGAGACTAAAGAAAGCTACATTGCCATCTGTTTGAAACCGGTCATACACACAATACGACACAATGGAAGATATCAGTTCTCAGGTTTTGGACAGGTGTGATACCACAGTGTGCGCGTCTGATGGCGTTCACAGAGGTCCGACGAATGCTCAGGGGCCTCACTTATAAAACCGTGCGTGGAAATCTGACTAAAAGTCTGCGTGCTCCAGAAACCCAAATCCATGTATATTCAGACCTAAAAAAAAATTGGCGTACGCACACATTCATGCAATTTGCGGTTCATAGATTCCACCTTGAGAAGTGTGCATACGCAACTCCGCCTCAAGTTACGCCATTTCCACGCCTCCACCATAGAAGATCAATGCATGTGGCGTCCATATTTAAAGAGCCTTGACTGGATAGGAATCACGGCTGGTGGGACGACGACGAGGATGAAGAAGTGGGCTTTGGAAATGGAGGTGGAAATCCTGGAAAACGTACTATATTTGGAAGACGCAGCAGTGGCAAACAAATAAAACAAAGACTGAGTGACAGCACGTCCGCTGCCATCTGTGTGGCCGATGAGGCAAAAAAAAACCCAAAACGGTCCAATATCAACAATATCGAAGCACACATTTCCATTTTTAGTGAGGATGTTTTTACATTTTTCCTAATTGATTCCACATTTTAGATGAATATAAGCTTAGCAAAATCTGTTTCATTTAAAGGTGGCCACAAAGACTCAAAACAGGGATGAAGTTATGCCGAAAATAAATTGCTGTAATGGCAGACGCATATTTTAGAAATATTTCACTTAATGATGACATTAACGCCATCAAACTATTAAGTATATTATCATTATTTCATGAGGAACTAATGTTGTGCGTTAGTTCCAAGGACAACAACTGAAAAGCCCATCATTTTTGGAAAAGGAAAGAGTACCTTGTTAATGTTGAAGGTTAATGAGTAATGTTGCTGTTGATGAAATACTTGACGTATGCAACGAAAAACTAAAATTAAATGACGTATTCAACGCTGCTTTGTGTGCTTCATTGATCTTTTAGTCGGGAGACTATACGCTGGTGCGTAATGGTGTTTTATGATAAATGACAAATGGTATCCATCAGTGTCATGTCAGATAACAACACTTTCCACTATTTTTGAAAGTCAATAACAGCGTGATGTTTCCAAAAACTTCAAAAAGTTAAACTCTTGTCTTGTCAGAGTATTTTCTTGGGGATCATTTTTGTTCAGCAGTGGTTTTGGTCTTGGAATTCTGCCATGCAGGCCGTTTTTGCCCAGTGTCTTTCTTATGGTGGAGTCATGAACGCTGACCTTAACTGAGGCAAGTGAGGTCTACAGTTCTTTGGATGTTGTTGTGGGGTCTTTTGTGACCTCTTGAATGAGTCGTCGCTGCGCTCTTGGGATAATTTTGGTTGGCCGGCCGCTCCTGGGAAGGTTCACCACTGTTCCATGTTTTTGTCATTTGTGAATAATGGCTCTCACTGTGGTTTGCTGGAGTCCCAAAGCTTTAGAAATGGCTTTATAACCTTTCCCAGACTGATAGATACGGTTTTCTGGTTGGGGGGGGGGGCAACAGGGGGGCAATCACTTTTTCACACAGGGCCATGAAGGTTTGGACTATTTTTTCTCCTTTAATAATCGAAAGTTTCATTTAAAAACTGCATTTTTTGTCCAGTTGTGTTCTCATTGATGAATATTGAAATAAACGAACTGTCTCGCAGGCTACAACACAAAGCGTGACAAAAACGTGATATTAGCTCTCACTTCACTACTTCCTGAAGCTGCACATGACGCATTATGGGAAATGGAGTTTTTAGCCTTAAATTAGCTGCATCATTGTATAAACAGGGTTCAAAGCAGGAGAAAAAGTAGCGGCTTATACACCGGAACTTACTGTAAAACCTTAGTCACTTTGTTTGTCTCTCGTAATATTACAAGTTTAAAGGAATAACCTCTTTTTTTCTTTCATCTTTTCACCTTGATGCGACTAAAATGAAATAGTTTTTCCTCATAATATACCGATGTTATTTTTGCTAATTTTCTCGGTAGATTCCAACTTTTTTCTTTTCATATTTTGACTATTTTTGTAAAAATACTGTTGATTTTTTTCATTTGTTGTTGTCGTTGTTGCTGTTTTTTTAGTTTTCTTGTCAAATCCTATTTTTCAAATGCGCTGCGGGCCATTAAAAACAACAACGCTGATATCGAGGCATTCATTGGTGCGTTTACAGTGACAGTGCTAACTCCTAAATGACATACGGGTTAAAACAATGTCTAAAATACTACATAAAAAAGTGAATATTTTGCAACCTTGACAGAATGCAAAGCTTCAAAACTTTCCTATCCTATTGTTTTTCACGGTTAGACTACTTTTATTGGGCACTTTTTGGGGTTTTCTAGACTTTTCCTCAATTTCAACACCGTCTGGATGTCTTTTGGTAGTATGTGGGTGCGTGTGTGTGCGCATGTGTGTGCGTGCGATCGCATCAGCAGTGTGAAGTAGCGTTTGAAGTCGCAGAGGAGTGACGGTGGCAGCGAGAGACTGATATGTATTGACGGCATTGTTTCAAGTCTTTGTCCTCAGGTAAATCAGTGGGCTTGTTGAATGACAGAATGGTGCCAGCGATCAACAAATACCCTCCAGAGAATATGGCGGCTGTCTGCAAACAAACTCTGAGAGGAGAGGTGCTCTGTCAGAGACGAGGCGCAAGCTGCACCTACTTGTCTGCGAGACTGATCAACTTTATGAGTGTCATATTTCTTGTGTAGGTGTTAGTTTCAAGGCCGAGGACGGGCGCAAATATACAAACTTGTGGCCAGGACTGTATTTTTCATTGGTGAGAGCGGCGACGATGCAAAAGGACACTTTGGCATACTACTTCCTCTTGCTTATTCATGTTTGCTTCAAGTTTTCCTTCTTTCAGTGTGACTAAAATACTAATAATATTCTAAAATATGCCCTGGATTTCATTATTCAGTATTCTTCCACTGTGGTTTGCTTATAACTGTGGAGCAGGGGTGCTCACACTTTTTTAGCCTGCGAGCTACTTTTAAAATGACCAAGTCCGAAAGATCTACAAACTACTAAATATAGAAAGTATATCTATTTACTATATTTATTAAAAAAAAGTAGGTAGGTATTTATGTACGTTATTTATGTACGTTATACATGTACTGTATATCAGGAGTGCACGCACTTTCTCAGCATGCAAGTACAAGTCAAAATGATCTACCTCTTTCTATAAAACATATAACATATGCAAAATGTAACCAGTAAACTCTGAAATTCTATTGTAAATATGAATGATTAGTATTTCACATTGACATTTTCAAAGTTTACAGTTAATCAAAGTAGTTGCTATCATAATTCACTTCAATATAGAAAAATAAAGATGATTACACATAATTCCTCAATAGTTGTGTGCATAACCTGAGTACTGGTGTTATATCAGTCAAATTAGCTATGTAACGTTCATTAGGACACACAGGTCATGTATTACATCCAGTTAGCATTTGCTATCAAACATTACCCATATACAAGAATTTAAAGTGATGATGCAAAAGACAATGCAGCCGAAGTCAAGGCAACATATTGAAAAGGTTTCACCAATGGGCACATTTTTAATTTCATCATGAAATAATAGTTTAAGAAGCGAACGTGTAGAAAACACTGATTTCTTTAGTAGAGTTCGTGACGCCAAGCAAAGCCAGTAAACAATACACTTTTTTTCTACGTAGCTAGCCGCTACAAGTGAACAGATAACTTTAGTTATAGATATAGACATCTTACCGCAGAGTTACTTCATCCATAATCACAATAATAAAGATGAAAGTTGCATCTTCGTGTGTAGCTTGAAACGCTGCGGGGGAGCAAGCGTAGTTTGCAAGGGAGCAAACTACAAAGTGATGCAATCGACCCAAAATACCTTGGCGATCTACCGGTAGCTCGCGATCGACGTAATGGCCACCCCTGCTGTAGAGACTGTGTACAGTCATTGCAGTATTTTATTCTGTGTCTTTAAAGTAGTATAGCATACAGGTGGTACTTTAAAGTAATGTAGCATACAGGTGGTACTTTAAAGTAATATAGCATACAGGTGGTACTTTAAAGTAATATAGCATACAGGTGGTCCTTTCAAGTAATATAGCATACAGGTGGTCCTTTAAAGTAATGTAGCATACAGGTGGTCCTTTATAGTATGTAGCATACAGGTGGTCCTTTCAAGTAATATAGCATACAGGTGGTCCTTTAAAGTAATGTAGCATACAGGTGGTCCTTTATAGTATGTAGCATACAGGTGGTCCTTTCAAGTAATATAGCATACAGGTGGTCTTCGGGTTACGAACGAGTTCCATCCTAGACTGTGATGATATAAGTTGAGTTTTAGTGTAAATCGGAACGTCTACACAAATGAACTCCTAAGTCACACACAGAACACATGAAGTACATATAAAATACAGTAATTAAAGATGAAATACAAGAATGAAATGAAAATGTAGTAATAAGAGAACAACTCCTTACTTTTATCTTTGTAGTTGTCTTGCAGGCCTTTCTACCTTCCTAAAATACGGGCCCAGGCTAGTCTGGAAAGATAACCTCCTTTTCTCATACTCCTTGTTCTCCTTGTAACAGCGCACAGAATCCACGACCCTTGTAGCTTTCATTAGCATTCAGTAATCTTTATCCTTAATGATGGATGCAGTCGAGCAGTTGGTAGGCGTGTCTCCCCTCTGAGCTTATGATGTTCATTTTCTCTTCCATGGTGATGGCTTTTTTTTTTCTTTGACACTCTGCTGCTTGGGAAACATAATGAAGTGCAAAAAGCTAAGTGGTCAGCGATTTTATTCTTCCTCAGTGTGGCTGTGTTCGTACGCCCAGCACGAGGCCACGCACTACATTGCTGTGTGGTGAGTATTCCTCCGCACGGTAACTAGCTATCTAGCGAGTCTCGTGTTTACGGGCTGAAATTAGGCTTTTAATTCATTTAAATGTAATCACGAAACCTCAGGTGGCGAAATTGTTTTTATATAACGTAATATTTTGATTTTGCATTTATAAAATAAATTAGTTTAAAACTCATTTAGCAGAAATGTATTTTTTAAAACATTCTGCACTGTGTCTGAAAATCACTGTGCTAAACAAATAATTTTCAGGCATAAAAATGGCAAAATGAAGTAAAAGACAAATAGAAGACAGTCAAAAGACATATTCAAAGAGGTTGTGATGATATGTAGTATTCTACACTGGTCACTAGGTGTCAGTAATGTTACTGTAATGTTGGGTGAGACACACAAGCACCAGACTTGATGGCCGGAACAACAGGCTTTTATTGCAGGTTTGAATGATCTACCTAACACGGGCTACCGCTGCGGCCGTATCCCACGCCAACTTAAAACTCAATGCTGAACCCCCGACATCACTTCCTGTCCACTCCCCACTCAGCTCCTCGAGCACCAGAACAGCACCAGAAACATTTACAACTCCTTTTTATGTCTTTTTTTCTCTTATTATATATACTATATTGGGTAAAATTAGTGTAAAAATAATTATAAGGGTCCTATTTAACATTCAATAATGTTTAAAAACAGTATTTTGAAGGTTGTCAACAGGTTTTCTATGATCCAGCTACGAAAATATTCACTTTATAAAGAAGGAATCCTACTAGGCGGAAATTAATTCATCGCGGGAACCAATTAACCGCAACAAGTGATTACAGGACTGCTTTTCGTCTTATCTTAATATTATTAGCCATATCTTTTTTGCTTTTTTTAACATTTTTTTGGATCACATTTTTCTTCTCTGCTCTCCCGAGGAACTGTAGGAAGTAAAACGTTATCAGAGTTGCCTAACTGGAGTGAGAGTATCAGGTTTATTTTTTACTTTATTTTGCCTCAGTGCCCGTGTGCCCATGTGACATGCAAATAGGTAATTAAGTGGCAGTTGCAGAACACTTGTTTTGCGTACAGTTCGTATGTTTGTATGAGGTGTGGCTTCATGATACAACTGGAATCTACAACTCAACTACAACTGTACAACTACACCCCGCAGTGAGGATGGATGAGATTCCATCTTGCTCATTAATTTGTCAGGTTTATTATGAAATGGAGGAACAGAACAAGCCTTATCTTTCATTAACATGTCCTCATTGTACATTTATTGCATTTCACTTATCAATTGTATTATCTGCCTGGATTGCAATCAGCTAGAATGATGGAATTCTCCCTCAAGATTGAATCCCAAAGGTATCGGATGATACAAAGATGGACGGCCAGGAAGGTCACGTCCACTGTAATTGCATTAATCACCTCCATGCGGTCCATAACGTACACTTCAAGGTCTGGGGTCATGTCGCGTAACCCCAAACAACCTGCTGGCAGATTGCTTTGCTAATAATTCACAGCAACCATCACTGTGTACCTTGTAATCTAAGGCGTCTGATTAAAGTGGCTGAGATTAGCAGATTATACCAGGTTGTCAATCCTCTTTAAAAATGTAATTTAAGAAAAGTCCTCTTACTGACTTCCACTGTCGATCACATGTATGTCAGTACTCACAAAGTGATGACCTCGCCCCCCCCAGACCCCAATGAGGATGTATAGTTTACTCTCTAACAAGATCAATCTCCACCAGTCAATTTCATCACATCTGCATCATCTTTTCTCTCTGCTGTGCTCATACATTTCTCACAAACTGACATGATGACAAGAATAAACATTCTTCAACATAAATAGATAAATAATCATCCTGGTACACCCTGGACTGGTCGCCAGCCAATCACAGGGCACATATACTGTAGACAAACAACCATTCACACTCACATTCATACCTATGGACAATTTAGAGTCACCAATTAACCTAACATGCATGTTTTTGGAATGTGGGAGGAAACCGGAGTACCCGGAGAAAACCCACGCACGCATGGGGAGAAAATGCAAACTCCACACAGAAATGCCCAACGGATATTCGAACCCAGGCCTTCCCGATCTCCCGACTGTGGGGCCAACATGCTAACCATGGTGCGGCCCTTTAAATTGATTTATTTATTGTTATTTTACTGATATTGAAAAAAGATAGGATGTTTCACCTCAGCAGGCTTCATTAGATCATGCTCAAAGACTAGATAGGACAGCTGTCCTATATCGTCTTTGAACATGAACAGATAGGACAGTCTCTCAGACTAGAGATGTCTTATGTATCCTATCTAGTCTTTGAGCATGAACTACTGTAAAGTCTGCTTGAATGAGAGGCAAAACATCCTTTAAGACAGACTACAGCTTCCCTATATAGTCATTGACCATAAACAGATGGGACCGCCCCCTTAGACTACAGCTGTCCTATATATCCTATCTAGTCTTTGAGCATGAACTGATCAAGATCTGCTCGAATGATAGGGGAACGTCTTCTAAGACAGACCACAGCTGTCCTATATAGTCTAAGCATGAACAGATCCTATATGTTCTATGTAGTCTACGAGCATAAACTGATCAAATCTGCTCAGATGAGAGGCAAAACATATTCTAAGATAAACTACAGATGTCTTACATGGTCTTTGACCATAAACAGATAGGACAGCCCCTCAGACTAGAGCTGTCCGATGTACCCTGTCTAGTCTTTGAGTGTGAACAGATTACATCTGCTCAGATGAGAGGCGAAACTTCTTCTAAGACAGACTACAGCTGTCCTAAGTAGTCTTCGAGCATAAACAGATAGGACAATTCCTCAGACTAGAGCTGTCCTATTTAACCTATCTAGTCTTTGAGCATGAATTGAAGTGTGCCCGGATGAGAGGAGAAACGTCTTCTAACACATACTGTCCTATATAGTCTTTCAGCATGAGCAAATAGGACAACCCCGCAGGCTAGAGCTGTCCTGTATGTCCTATCTAGTCTTTGAGCATGATGTCTCCTAAGACAACCTGAACAGTTTAGTTGTGATTCATTCAATACCCTGAGTATATTCAGGGTAGTCTAATCTTTGGGTCAATACGGTAATTCCTACTTTGAGCGGCGTTCCATCCTAGTGGGTGGTTGAAAATGTCCCACTTTCCAGCTGTCTTGAACGCACCATTACTCCACACAACACTGTTGCTGTTCTGCTTATCCTGTTCAAAGTTGTGACTGGCTGAAAGGTCCAGATGGTTAGTGGTTATAGCACCACCTGTTGCATGCACTTTGGCAACCTAAATATGTGTTGTTTTCATTTGAAAGTTGAGTTTTTTTGACAGCATAATGCTGTTGCAGTCGGTTGTCATAGAAACGGTGTCAAAATACAGTGGCGCCATCTGTGTAGTAGTTCACGTTGCTGCGGTTTGTGTCTCATGAAGACGTTCAGTCGGTTGATGAACTGTGCTGATTTATAAGTTACAATTTGGAGATGCATTCAACTACACAAGTTTGTGAGACGCTGCAGCTGTCAAGTGAGTGTTGTATTCCACCGAAGAGGCATCTCCCACGGGGAGAAAGCCAAACGGTGCAGGTAGACGCTAAACTGTCAGACTGAGGAACATCTGTTCCAACATCACTGCCAGTATTTCAACATTTTTCACGTGAGTTTAACTCAACGCCTCACTGCAGGAAATATGAGGCCCAACAGCAAAGCATAGCCACCCTCTGACGCCATCATGCAACTATGCTCCCTAGTGGCTGGCAGCAGTGGTGACGTCAGAGAATTCTGGTTGTTGCACTTCTGCCTTTTTATAGAATGTTGAGTGTGTATTATTACACTTCACAGCTGCTGAAGGAGCCGACATGTAATCACTTACTGTTGCTTTAAAGGTAGACGTGAATCAAAAGTTTTAACACGTCAGGCAGCTGCTTGGTCAGGCTTGTCCTTTTTCCAATCTTCTTTTCTTTCTGGTCAAGCTGGACTCCACATGAGGTTATGATGGTCTTAGTCAACTGGTGAATGAGTTTTGTCTCTAACGTGCTTTCATTTAATGAAGTGGAGCTGCTCGTTCCATTGTACAACGTCACGAGATGGCGGGAAAAAAAAAAAGTTTTATTCAACCAAACGTGCAACTTTTTTCCATGAAACTCAACTAATCTACGACTACCTGCTGGTATTAATTGATGTTGTTTTCATGTTTGTACATATTAAATATGCATCATTTATTTAATTTTTTTCTATTTAATTTACAAGTAAAAAAAAAAAGTAATTTAAAACAAATGACTTCAAAACTCTCTTCTGACACTGGTTTCTAATGTTATTACCTCCACCAAGGATGCTTTTCTCTCGTTTGCTAGCACAATTATGCATGTATATATATTGCTCAAAAAAATTAGAGGAAGACTTCGAAAACACATCAGATCTAAACTGGGGGAAAAATGATCTTGAATATCTTTCCTGATAATAAGTGGGTGATGTATTAGTAACAAAATGATGCCACATCATTTGATAGTAATGAAAATGATCACCCTATAGAGGGGGGAAATCAAAGACACCCCAAAAATGAAAGTGAAAAAATGATGCAGCACACTGGTCCATTTAGCTAAAATGTCATTGTAGCAACTCAAAATGATTCTCAGTAGTTTGTGTGGCCCCCACGTGCTTGTACGCATGCCTGACAACGTCGGGGCATGCTCCTAATATATATATATATATATATATATATATATATATATATATATATATATATATATGTATACATATATACAGTATATATACAGTATATATATATATATATATATATATATATATATATATATATACTGTATATATATAAATATATATAAAATAACTTCATATAACTTCAACTATTGCCTGAATTCAAATATTTAAAATTCTCTATATATTATATAATGTATTTTTACTGTGTGTGTGTGTATAGTGTCTAGGGTTATTGTTCATCTAAAGTCCTTTCGTTCTTTCGGCCGGCGAGCTTCTCCCCGGGGGTCTGCCTCCACTCTGCTGCTGGCTGTCAGCAGCGTGCTCGCCGCCTGTCTAAATGAACAACGTCGCCTGTATCTCAGGGTCACCTTCCTCTTGCAGCAAGCATTCACGACCAGTGCCACCTCCCTCCTTACCTGTGATTTAGCGGCTGTCTGCTGCTTGGACATGAAATCATCCTCTGCTGCTCAGCACCCTTTTTTGTCATAAAAAATGCATTTAATTCAAAATCACCTTACTTTTAAGCATAATTTCTGCTATTAAGTTAACAAATATGCTTATTTAAAAACACCTTCTCAGCAAATCTGACCAACACAATCCAATTAAAGGCTTAAACATCTCAGCAATTACACTCTTTGTATTCCCATTTCTACCGCAGGGCCTTTTTTATCGATCAGAAGATCAATCCAGCAATTAATCACCTCATTAATTACATCAGGGCCTGATTGGGATCAGGTTGGAGGTCACACAGCAACGACACATGAAAGGAGAGTAACTTGGCCCCGTAAGGTATTCAGTTAAAAATGTGTTTCTTATTGCAACTATAGTTTGCAATGCACATTGCATAATACATCATACAGTACATTACCATACCATGTTGCATAAGTTACAAAATAGCTTTACAAAATCAGTATGATGCAGTGCCATGCTACACAATGCTAATAATAATAATATAATAACAACAACATCAATAATAATAACAATACTAATAATTCTTATATACTAAGTGTGTGTATATGCTGTATCACACACACGTATTGACACCTGTTGTGAATTTTGCCGTTCAGTTCCTTGTTACGGAATATCAAGTTTTGCATAAAGTACTGAAATATTCAACAGTCGGAGATTCAAAAGTTTACACAAGGTCAAGTTAAGTTCACCCGAAAGCTGAATATCCCTAACTTGTAAAGTGTATTTTTATCACCATGATTATTATTATTGTTGTTTGTATTTATTGGCACAGGACAATGTACGAAACCTTAAAAAAAAACAAACAAACTCAGAAGCAACAATAAATATAAGAACACATTAAATGCAAATAAACTAAATGAATACATTTTTCATTAATAGTGAACTCAAATTAAATAAAAGACGTCATATAAAATAAAGTGTATAAAATAACACAATATAATAAAAGTAATAATGCAATTAAAAATGTAATAATTATACAATAAAATAAAATCAAAAATAAAATAATGACATAATAAAATAGAGTAGAAATAAATAATTCAGTTTAAATATAAAATAGACTTTTCAATAGAGCTTGTTTATTGTATTGTGCAAGCGTACTTGGTGTTGTGTGCAATAACAACAAATGAACAAGTGAATCATTAACAATACATGACGTAGTGACCCGTGTGTTGTCTTTATTAACTTCTTTGCTAGGAAAACTCCTGAACTGACATTATTTCTAACTATAAGGGTTAATGTGATGTGAGATAGCGCCTTAAAGCTCACACTGATGACTGGATCACACTGAGGCGATATCATGATATCATAGTGTGTGTGTGTGTGTGTGCTTGGAAGCAGATGTGCTTGTTGCTTCTTCAGTGCCCAACGGGTTATTGAAGTCTCTTTCACAACTTGTGTGCGGGATAGACGACCTCCGTCACTGAGCGCGCTCAGTGGTGCCGCGCAGCATGCTTCCTATTAGTGTCAGGGAGGGGAAATATGGAGGAAGGTTACTGAGGATCTTAACATTGAAGTGTGGTGGTTAGGAGGCCCCCCCGCTTGCTTTCACTCGCTTTGCAGGTGTGCAGCTTGAGCCCCAAAATGTCTCACATCTGTCTTTTTTTTTTTTTTTTAAATCATCAGCAATTTTAATTTCAAAGCCATTCTTCCCATAGGAAACACTGGAAAGTCACTTAATCTGTTCCAGGGTCGAACTGTAACCATATTGTGAGTATATTTCTACAGTAGATCCTGTCGGTACAGTAAATGTTTATTTTGACACTTTAACACGAACCAACAGGAGGTCATCAAACCAGAGGCCTCCCTCATTCACACGTGGAAGACATTATGTAACTGTACCATAACTGGACCACACGAACGCTGCGGGTATCGGAATAGATGGCATTTTTCTTGTAATGATGTGTTGACTCTCATATTTTGACTAAAATGATTTTTCTAGTGGCTCTAGTACTGCTTTGTATTATCACAGCTTTGCTAAAGACACAATATACATGTGTAAGTGTAAAGACAATACTTTCTACAGGATAGTTTTAAACAATAACGTGGCTTCGGGTGACCAGTCTCGATGCGAAATGTATACTTATTGAGTCGAGCCTGCTCCGAGGAAGACGTGGATTGAAGGAAAAGCAGGCATACAATGTTTGGAATGTTTTTTTTTCCTGGAGAGCGTTCAAAGCAAAGGAATACAATCGTTCCCAGAGCCATGGCGTAGGCAATTCCGATGTGTCTTGAGGGTGTCGCTCGTTGGTCAGGCAGAGTTAATGAGGCGATGCCCTCAGCTCTAAGTCATCCTGCCACCGCTGCCGATCGCCACCACGATTACTGTAATGAAACGCCCGGGACATTATTAAGCAAACGCCACCATATATCCATTTCCAGCCACGTTGTTGTTGTTGTCGTTGTGTGTAGATTGAATCTGAGACGCGGAGCCTGAAAACAAGATGTACAATGAAACGAGTGACAAAAGAGACAATAGAGATAATACACAACAGACGTGGAGAAGCAGCAGCTTATCACAGTTGCTGCAAACACTAGGATGTGTCTTTTGGAAATGCTCCATGTATACAAGCAGCAGTGAATGAAGGACACCTCCATACACGAGCTATAAGCATCTACAAATACACTCCAACGTTGTTGCATTTTTGCACCTTGTTTGACTTTATGTTTGCCAAACCAGCTTTTCGCTCTTTATAGGCTAACTGAGCCTTATTTTTGGGAACTTTGTAGTTGTTCATAATAATGATACAAGCGCTACTACTACTATGACTGGTGACCACAGCAACTTTTAGGAATTTAAATAATGGTTTTTACTATGCACATTTTAATCCAAAATTTGAAGAAAAAATATAATTTTATTTCGCTCTATAATTTAGTCCATATGTAAATTTGCAAAGCAAAACAGAGAATAAGTAAAATATATAAATTAAAATATAATATAATAAAATAAAATATTTCATCTAGTGTATCAATTAATGACTACATTTGCATGATAAAATAACTTCATATAACTTCAACTATTGCCTGAATTCAAATTAGCAATATTAAAATAAATGCAACAATATAAATGAACTAAATTAATACATTTGTAAATAAAAAAAATACAAGACAATAAAAATGTCTCATCTGGGTTAAAATTGATTAAGTAAGTAAATTAAGTCAAGTTGGTATAATTACTTTTATCATAACTTTCTGTAAAATTCACCGGTGTAAATTTGCAATATTTGTCTCATTTGTCTATTGTTATTTTTTTTAAACTTACTACTTACTTGGTGGCCCGAAAACAAAATTAAAATTAAATACAAAATCCCTCCATCCATCTTCTAAGCCACTTGCCCTCATATGGGAGTATGCTGGAGCCTATCCCAGCTGACTTTGGGCACGAGACAGGGACTGGTCGCCAGCCAATGGCAGGGCACATATAGACAAACAACCATTCACACTCACATTCATACCTATGGACAATTTAGAGTCTCCAATTAACCTAACATGCATGTTTTTGGAATGTGGGAGGAAACCGGAGTACCCGGAGAAAACCCAAACACGCACGGGGAGAACATGCAAACTCCACACAGAGATGTCCAACGGAGATTCAAACCCAGATCTTCCCCATCTTCTGTTTGTGTTGCCAACATGCTAACCACCAGGCCACCGTGCGGCGTGCATTTTTACTTTTATCAAAAAAAAACATGCACACAGTTAAATCCATTTGTATAATTAAAAGAAAGATGACAAAATTTCTCCTTATGATTAAAATGAAGAATAAATTAACAAAGTCAGTTAAGTATATATAATTAAATACAAAAATATAAATTAAAGAAAAAGTAAAACAATTATTTTTTTTGTGCTCCAGGGCTGTCTCTACAATTTATTTCCTTTATATTTAGAAATTAAAGTTGAAATGAAATGTTAGGTTAATTGAAGAGTTGTTCACAGGTGTGAATGAGTTATGAATGGTTGTTTGTGTATGTGCGTCCTGTGACTCCAGGGTGTGCCCAATCTCCCGCCTGAAGTCATCCTGGAAAGGCTCCAGCTCACCCGTGACCCTAATGACGGCAAGCAGTATAGAAAATGGATGGGATGGATGGAATATGAAATGAAGTTTTTTTCACCATTTATTTCACTCTCCCTGTGGTGCATGCTCAGGTGAGAAGGATCGCTGTGAGCATCCGTCCGTCTGCCACTGCTGCGCTCCAGCAGAGAGCAGGGGTTGTTTTTCACTGAATTATCTCCTGCTAATGACCAAGGGATTCTAATTAAAGGCATGATTAGGGATCGTGCTAAAGCACCTTATTGGAAATTAAGTACAATCCATTCTGCCTTGATGACCAACTCTAGCAGATACACTTCTGCTGATGTTCCAGGTCAGCATGCTGCTCTTTGCTCTTTTTCTTTACTCAGCTTATGTCCCGCTTTTATTTCGGCCAGTTTCTTTACATTAAGTGAGATTGTTGCCATAAAACTGTGTGTTTTCTCAAGCTGTGAATTAGATCCTTTTACTCCACAGGTGAAGTGGGGACAAAAAGATAATGATGTTCTTCTACTAGACCAAACTAATCTCTCAGCTCATTCTAAATGGCGATGCTATGGTTGAGTTATTTAGAACATCACATGAAGTACAGCACATGTTTATCCTTGCACAATTCAAAAACAAGTCCCTATCAAACAGAGTCGGACTCACCTCAACACACAGTTCAGGCTCTGGAACAAAACTCCTTAGAGGGGCTGGACCTTGTATTCTGGAGTTGCTTCCGGGTGAGAGGAGGCAAGCTGGTGTAGGCTTATGAATAGCCCCCTTGCTCGGTGCTTAACTAAGTCATCCCCAGTGTACAAGAAGGTTACTTCCCTAAAGGTCCAGACTGACCGTTCATAGTACCCAGCCTTCTTTGGGTCCATCAGGGGGGTGCTGAAGACTAGCCCTGCTGGAGATTCTGTAGTTTTACTGGGAGACTTTGATGCCGTCTTCGGAGGAACAGCCTGCCTGACTTAAACACTTGTTATGTTACTGGACTCCTGTGCTAACCACAGTTTGTATATAACAAACACCATTTTCGAACATGTGAACCTGGCAGCAGGACACCCTAGGCACCGGTCTATGATTGGCTTTGTTGTCATATCACCAGACTTGTGTCTGTATGTTTTGAACTCATGGACGAAGAGAGGGACTGAGCTGTCAATGGACCAGCACCTGATGATGAGTTGGATTAGATGGCGGGGGAGGATGCTGGACAGACCTGGAAGAAGTGTGTAGTGAGGGTGTGCTGCGAGCATTTGGCCAAGTCTTCAACTTACACCTGCAGAGCTTTGCCTCTGGTGGGCGATTGAACCTGCAGTCGCATGGTGTTTGGTACCAGTCATGGAGTCAAGGAGGCTTACAGAGCATGGATGGCTTGTGGGACTCCTGAAGTAGCTGACAGGTGCTGGCAGGCCAAGCGGAAGGTTGGTCTCTGAAGGTTGGACCAAAAATTCTGGTGTGGGAGGCGTTTGGTGAGGTCATGGAGCATGATTTTTGGTCAGCTCCGAAGAGGTTCTGGCAAACTGTCTGACACCTCAGGGGAAGCAGCCCCTTGTCTGCATGGTTAATAGATCACCGTTTACCATGAGGGAAGAAGCCTGCTGAGTTCAACTAAGAGGTACTGTATAATCGGGCGGTATGTAGAGGAAGTAGAGTCTGAGGACACAAACGCAGACATGTCCATCACCGTGGCGGATGTAGCTAAGGTGGTCACAAAACTCCTTAGTGGTAAAACTCTGGGGGTGGACGAGTTTTGCCTGAAACTCATTAAAGCTCTGGGATGCTGTGGGACTATCCTGGTTGACACATCTCTTCAACACTGCATGCCTAGACAAGGGTGGCGGTCCCATTTTCAGCAAGGGTGACTGGAGTGTGTTCATACTCAGGGCCATCGCACTACTCAGCCTCCCTGGAAAAATCTATTCCAGATTGCTGGACAGAAAAAGACGATCGTTGCACTTTGGCTAATTGAACACTGGACTGGACTGGACCAGCTCTACACCCTTGCAAAGGTACTGCAGCATTCATGGGAGTTAAGGCATTCATCTGTGGAGGAGTTCTAGTATTTTGGGATTTTCTTCATGAGTGAGGGAAGGCTGGAGCGTGGGATTGACAGGTGGATCAGATTATGTCTCCCAGCCGGACTGAGAACAGCAAATGGAAGAGGTGGCCAGAGAAGTCTTGGCTACTCTAGTGAGACTGCTGCCCCAGCATGGGATAAGTGCAAGAAGATGAATGGAAGAATGGGCACACTGAAACAATACAATGACAACGAACACAAAAATACATAGTCCAACTTTTGTGATGTGCTGTTACCACTGCCGATTCAAATATGTAATCCATACAAGACAAGAGAATGACAATTCTCCTACTTGCTATTGGAAAAACAATAAAACCAAACTACATTACCTTGGTCCATGTTTTCCTTTATAGTTTGACCGTTTGCACGCAATGCACACGTTGTGAAAAGACTCTAAAATGAGCATTCAGCGCCTGCTCGTATGATAGCAAAAACAATTCTATTAAGTCTATTGATTTTCCACATGCGGCAATGAAGTATTGATCGCATTCAGGTCATTCAAGTGGAAAGGATGTGAAGTTCTAGTGTTAAACTTTCACAAACATTTCTATCTGATACCAGATGGCTTCTAATGAAAATGATCGTATTGATCCCATATGTAAGACGCACCTGAATATAAGACGACCCTTCTTTTTTAAAGACCTGTTTTTGGAAAAAAAAGAAAACAAAAAGAACAAAACTGATCTTGTGTTTCATTAAGCACATTTCTTAGCTGCTCACTGTTGAATATAAGACGACGAAAACCACGCAAGTCGTCTTGACAAGCATCACAATTGAGCAGCCTCATAATTTGTTCATCGCACGCTTTGTGAGTCTCTTGCTCTCTTTCTTTGTCTCGACGCAAATTAGCCATTTAGCTTGAGCTGTCCTCTTCACTCAGTCCAGCCTTTCGAAACCCACCGGTGATGGTGGACAGTAGATCAAACAAAAGCTGTATTAATTCTACACTTGAGGAAACATACTTGAGATGTGTCAGAGGTTGTTGCATAAGACTTCAGAATGTGATATTAGCTTCCACTTCCCTCGTCCACTTCATGAGAAATGTAGGTTTTATCCATAAAGCCATTTAACCGCAGCGCATGACAAAAAAGTAGCGGCTCATACAGCGGAAATTGTGTACATGTATACTGTATATATATATATATATATATATATATATATGGACAACACAACACAACTGATGTGTTGCATGTTAGGTTAATTGCCGACCCCAAAGTGTCCATCGGCATGAATGTGAGTGTGAATGGTTGTTTGTCTATTTGTGCCCTGCAATTGACTGCTGACCAGTCCAGGGTGTACCCCGCCTCCCGCCCGAAGTCAGCTGGGATAGGCTCCAGCATACCTGCGACCCTAGTGGGGATAAGCGGCATAGAAAATGGATGGATGTTGAGTGATTTCACACTTTTTTGTTGAGTACATAATTCCACACGTGTTCATTCATAGTTTCGATGCCTTCAGTGAGAATCTTGTCATGAAAATAAAGAAAATGCAGTGAATGAGAAGGTGCGTCCAAACTTCTGGCCTGTCGTGTATTTCCCTCACAATGGTTTGATTATTGCTGAAAAAAATACTGTCTTGTATTCGAGTCAATGCGATAACTGATCATTTTGAACACAGCCGACAAAGCACTAAATTAGTATAACGCATTTCAAAAAACTAGAGAAAAAAAGGCCTCCTCTGCATTATTGACAGTGTTGGGCAAATTACTTTAAAAAAGTAATTTGTCATATTTACAAGGTAGAAGACGCAATTACTTCTATCACTCAGCATTCTGACAAAGTTTCTACAAAAGGTCACTGGTATCTTCCTTCCAAATGGAAATCTTTTACTCTGAGATTTTTCTAGCCTTTTGCAACCTTTACACAAGAAATTCCGCCATGGTTGACTCATTGTTTGTGCAGCCCAGAGAGAAAGTCTCTGCTCTATGGATCTATATTCAACACACAATGGACACATATAATCAATGGCTTTTGTCTAATCACTTGGTCGCACCCATTGATCATGACAGCTGGGTCAGAAGTGGGCTAGCAATTACCAATCATATGTGCATGTGTGTGTGTGTGTGTGTGTGTGTGTAATTATGTAGAGACTTGAGGGCCCAAAGCACCTGCATGTCTTAATTGAGCTGCTGTAGGAGCAAATGGAGGAAGGAGGCTCGAGTGTGCACACAAGTTTGTGACAGCGAGGGTCAAATGGCCCCCCTGGGGGAGCAGCGTGCACCCCTCAGCCTCCTACAACAGCAATTTAGGCATCACTTAAGTCGCAGCGTGGCACTGGGCGGGCTGTCGCCACCTTCTGAGGCTTGTGGATGTGTTCAGGTGACATCTTAACTAAGTCTGCTCCTATCAATTAGTGTGAGGAGGCCACAGAGGCTGCAGCGGCGAGGAGACTGCAGCGAGGGCGGTGGCGGTGGCGGTGGCGGTGGAGTGAAGGACCGAAGGGGCAGGGTGGTGCACTGTAGTGAAAAACTGTTAGACTGTTTATATGCAGCAAACACAACCTATGGAAATCCACAAGTAGTTCCGTAGCGCGTCCACACACACACAAAAGAAGTCTCAGAGAGACAACAATTTGCGGTCAAGTTGTTGTTTCGATACATTTTACGATAGCTAACATTAGTAGCTCAACTTTGTCAGATAGCTATCATTAGCTTATAACAAACATAACTCGTGCATGTTATGTCACGCGTAGTTTACGTACTCAAAGCAGCCATTTTCTGCTTTCACGGTGTCAATCTATCATGGTTTTTCAAAAATATATTAGTTTATAAATCATGCTGCTTTGTAGTTAGATAAATAGATGGATAAATGGATAGATACTTTATTAACCTCTGTATATATGCACATATATATTGTACTGTATGACATACATATATTGTTATACTATATATACATATATATATATATATATATATATATATATATATATATATATATATACACACATATATATATATACACACACATATATATATATATATATATATATACACACACACACACACACATATATATATATATATATATATATATAGACACACAAGAACAAGACTTGATCACCAGAACAACAGGCTTTTATTGCAGGTTGGAAGATCTCAAAACAGGCACAATAATCCCTAACAAGGGCTACTGTTGCGGCCCGAACCCACGCCAAGCTAAAACTGTACTTTGAGCCGCCAATGTCACTTCCTGTCTGCCCTCCACTCAGCTCCCCTAGCACCAGAACACATTTACAGCAACACATACAAGTACTAGTCTTATTTATGTCTTAAATGTCTTATTTTCTCTTATTTGTCTACAATATTGGGTAAGAGGAGTTTAAAGGTTACTACAGGGGTGTTAATTAATGTCCAGAGGGCTCTATTAAAGTTAAAAACATATTTAGAAGGTTGTAAACAGGTTTTCTATGCAATAACTATGAAAATATTCCATTTCTAAATAGGGAATCCTACTTCACGGAAATTCACTTATCACTTGTATTAACCACAACATACAGCAGCTTTAAGAGTTTCAAATACAGTGGATGTTCTGATTTTTTTGGATTAAGAATGCATTTTTTTTAGAACACACATCACATTTATTCCAAGCAAAACAATGACAGTTATTATCATAATAATAATCATAATTGTAATAGTGTAAATAGTGTAAAGATAAGTTAAACGCTGTATAGTACAACTTATTATCAAGTTTGATTCTATGGTTATCATCGCCTTTTCCTCTTTGTCATGACCTGTAACTTTCTGTGGTGTCATTACAAAAAACAGCCAAATATAAAGCAAAAGAAACTTGTTTAAATCGGGGTGTCCAGACACATTTAGCACAGAGATATCCGTACAGTCGTGTCCAGAGGTTTTGGCAGATGCAAAAAAAGAAAAAATATGATGTGTCTCTTATTTAGTGGAAAAAAACAAACCTTTTTTTACGTGAACCACAAACAATTTAAGTAGCAATGATATTGAAACACGGCATTGAAGCGACTCGCAAACCTTTGGGCCACAACTGTATTAGTACGATACCCAATGAAGTGAGCATGGAATATTTTTCAATGTTTTCCTCCTTTCTCCACATTATACCCCAGTTTTGTAACCTTTTTTTTTCCATTTTCACTTCACTGTAATGTTCTAATGCCACCTATTTATTTTGAGAAGATACAAAGGGCCAAAAAAACCAACCCCAAAACACCTGTGGTGCACAAAGTGCCCCTGGGCTGTACTTTGGACATCCTAGCTTGAGATATGCCAACCTGTAAGTGTATATGCTACATTTATCTTATAACTCTAAATGTAAAAAAGTTGGAGGCGGTTTAGTCATTTGCTCATCAATCTTAGCCAAATGTTTACTGTTTGCATTGCTGTTTGTTAATGAATCAAAACTACCGTATTGATTTGCACTAAGCTTTCATGGAAATTTGGGGGAGAACACATTAAGTTTTGGTCCACATCCAGGACACTGCCAGATGCGCATTTATCCACATTTTCTTTTATTGACGATTCAGAATGACCAAATTCCAAGTGTGTGTCTGTGAAAGTGTAATTGTTGTTATCACAAACACACATGATGCCATCTCAAGGGGTCCAGTTGCCTGCAGGCTAAATATGAGCTTGTATTGCTGTGTGTTAGCTGAATGAAAGACTTCATTAAAATGACATTACAGTCCTGCAATGTAAAATCTATACAGGACCTCCTTTGACTCACCTTTAACCCTGTTCCACCTCCACATTCCCATTAGGCACCACTCTTGGTTCCTTTGGATAAAAAGGCGGGGCGTAATTTTTTTCGTAATCAGGTTTTTCGATATGGAGCTCATATGGAACCCCTTAAGTGAGACTGCAAGCTGGAACTAATGCATTTCAGCCAATAAGGAACAAAATACTCATTCACACTGTTCAAACTGTTAGTCTTACATCGTTGTGCTTTCCTAAAAATAAAAAAAAACATTAAAAAAAGTTAAACTATGAAACTATTTCATGTTTATTTATAAAATTATTTGTATTTTTTCTCAGGGTGTTGAATCGATCGTAACTGGACTGCTGAGGTTGTCTTAGAAGATGTTTTGCCTCTCGTCCAAGCTTCATCAGCTCATGCTCAAAGACTAGATAGTACAGCTCTAGCTCTAAACTAGACAGCTCTAGCCTAGATTATCCTTATCTAGTCAGTTCATGCTCAAAGACTAGATAGGATAGCTCTAGCTCTAAACTAGACAGCTCTACACTAAATCAGTCTTATCGAGTCAGTTCATGCTAAAAGACTAGATAGGACAGCTCCAGTCCCAACTCGTCTTCGGGCAATATCAAATATCAATATCAAATGGGATGCAGCTATACTAAAGTCAGCTCATGCTCAAAGACTAGACAGGACAATTCTAGTTCTAGACCAGGGGTCACCAACGTGGTGGCCACGGGCACCAGGTAGCCCCCAACGACCACATGAGGTGCCCCAGGTTGTCAGTTAATAATGTGAGAACACTAGAAAGATTTGCATTCTGAAATGCAAAAAAATGCAAAAAAATGTCTGTTTACATTTTTGTAAAAGTAGCTCCACCCCCAAAAAATGTTGGAGACCACTGCTCTAGACTATGCAGCTCTATCTCTAGATTAGAGCTGCCTTATCTAGTCGGTCAAATATCAATATCAAATGGATTACACCTATACTATAGTCAGTTCATGCTCATTGACTAGGTAGGACAACGCTAGCTCTAGAGCTGTCCTATCAAGTCTTTCAGCAGTCCATGCTCAAATAAAAAATAGGACATTTCTATCTCTAGACTACAGCTGTTTTAACAAATAGGACAGCTCTAGCTCTAGAATAGAGGTGTCCTATCTAGTCTGGAGCAAAATCAAATATTTCTATCAAAGGGATACATCTATACTAAAGTCAGTTCATGCTCAAAGACTAGATAAAACAAATCTAGCTCTAGACATGAACTGCTCAAAGACTAGATAAGACTAGAGATGTAGGACAACTTTACTACTAGAGCTGCCCCATCGATTCTTTGAGCAGTTCGTGCTCAAAGACAAGATGGGACATCTCTACCTCTAGTCAGCTGTCTCAACAAATAGGGCAGCTCTTGCTCTAGAGTAGAGCTGTCCTATCTAGTTTTTGAGCAATATCAAACAGCAGTATCAAATTAGATACATCTTTTCAGTTCATGCTCAAAGACTAGATAGGACAGTTGTTGCTCTGTGGTCTTTGATTGTGAATTGAAAAAGCCTGCTTGGATGAGAGGCGAAACGTCTTCTCAGACAACCTGAACAGTCCAGTTGCGATTGATTCAATGCCCTGAGAATACAATGACCTCAATGAATGAGAATATTCACAGGCATTTTTTATTTGATAATTGCATTTATTGGATAATTACCTGCTGGGTACGTACTGAACCGTGATTATGGCGTAGCGTTCAACCTCTATGTAAAGCAGAGTCTTTGCAGTTTCACCCAGGTGACAGGTGATATTACAAGACTGCCGCCTGGCAAACAAATATTGTTACGAGCGACGCGATTTTCTAATACAAAACCTGACATTTTAATGCATAGCGGGCTTTTAAATGGGTGTTCCATCACCATCAGCACCTCCTCCAATATAGATGGATCGTGCCTCTTGCGTTTGGGACAGGGCCTCATCAATCTCACCAGTGCCGCCCCGATACAACAAAAAGGAGAGGAAAGCAAATTGCTGTATTTTTAATTAATGCACTACACTCGCCTCTTTGGCTCAGCATCTTTCGAGTGTAGATGGAGTACGGTGGTCTCCAAAAAAATTAAAAGCAGGAGCTTGCGTCCGTCTGCAAACTTTCAAATGAACGTCAAAGTGAGTCCGGTGTGATGGATGAGAGTGTAAGCATTTTCGTCACCAGCCTTCTTCCAGTTATTCCGCTCTCGGGTCGAGGGTGAGGTCGAGGCCTCGTGTTGAAGCAGCCGTAAGCGTCATAATCACATCATTAATGAGGCCGTGATTAAATTGACGCCCGCCCGCAATGACACATTCCTCATGCCAGCGTGTGTGTAAATGTTAATCTCTTTAAACGAGCAAACATATTGGACAATTAAAGCAGCAACATATTTGGTTAGCTTTGAGTGATGTGACAGCAGTGAATGAGCTTGTGAGTCATGTGATCATGTGATGTTTCGCAAAGGGGATACCTTTACACTAATATCTGGCATATCATTTTACTACAAGAACATTCTGCTATCATTTTAACACTGGTCCGTGTCTTTGGTCCATGTAGTATTCAAATTTGAGACCCATCTCTCGGGCCACTTGTTTGGTACTTAACAGGGTTCGGATGTTCGCCTTCATGTTGATCAAACGAACCAAAATGAAGGGTGTGAACGCACCCTTCATTTTCTGCAATCTACCCCAACAGAGAGGCTAATGAATGTTTTTGTCCCCACAATGGTAAAATAATACTGTTTTCCATCTAAGGATAAACTTTACACGTGTGGGTGTCCCCTCTCTTCGATAGCATGAAAGTGTGTTGCTGTGAGCCACCATGCGTGTCCCCTAAGCCCCGATCAATAGCACCATCAAATTGTAACCCTCATCACCCGCTGCCATGGACTCTCTGAGGGATTAGTGTGTGCCTCTTCAACACCATTATCATACACTATACAGTATATCCCTTCTATGAAAGGCCACCGTCAGCGAAACTCAATTGACAGGATTAGTTCACAAAGATGTAGCAGGACGCATAGCAGCTGAGTGTGTATGATGGTGATTTTTTTTTAGGATTTGTTCATAATTCAAAACAAATTTTCCCAGCCGAATTAATGGACAGAGTAACAATACATGTTTACACCCTCAGAAAACCTTTGTTGACTGTACAGTAATCCCTCGTTTATCGCAGTTAATTTGTTCCAAACCTGACCATAATAAGTGAATTTTCACAAAGTAGAATTCCCTATAAAAATTCTGTTTTCGACCTTCTACATATGGTTTTTAATATTATTGGAGCCCTCTAGATGTGAAATAACAACCCCTATTGTCACCTTTGCACTCGTATTGCCCGATATAGTAGACATAATAAGAGAAAATAAGACAGACTTGTGCCCGTGTGTGTTGCTCTAAATGTGTTGAGGGGAGGGAAGACAGGAAGTGACAAATTCAAGGATTCAGCATTGAGTTTTAAGTTGCCGTGGGTTACGATCGCAACAGTAGCCCGTGTTAGGGATGATTGTGCCTGTTGTGAGGTCATTCAACCCTGCAAAGCCTGTTGTTCCGGCGACCAAGTCTGGTGCTTGTGTGTCCCACTGAAAATTAGTAACATTACTGACGCAGAATACTACTACAGTGCAGAATACTACATATCGTAACAACATTTTGGAATGTGTCTTGTGAATACCTTTTTTTTGTATTTTTCGTAAATATGCATATTTTTGGACTAATAATAGGTTGTAATCAACCAGAAAACAAGCATGATTTATTAATTAATATATTTGTGAAAAGCCATGATAGAGTGAAGCTGTGAAATTCCAAGCGCAAAGTGGCGAGGCAGTACTGTATAGTCAATGCTTTAAAGGAAAACGGCAGCACTTTTTTGGGGAATTTTTCGCATCATCCACAATCGTTATGTCAGACATGAACACACATGTCTTTATCTTTTCTGGGCATTCTAAAAAAATACAAAAACAGATCAAAAGAGGCAGCTCATTACTGCACAGAATGGGACACACCTGTGCCGCCTACAAAAACCGTTATTAAAACACAAGGTTTTATGGTTTTATTTACATGCATTTATCTAGTAGTAGCAGGCACATTCATGATAACATGTAATACTTACAGTATTACAGGTCCTTTCTTCCTGGATGGATGCATTGTTTTCTCATAGCAATATAGAAACAAACACCTACACCAAGCATTAACTTTTCCAAACTCAAAGACAAAAACAGCAGAATCAGAAGCAGTAGCGGAAGCTCCAATATGTAGCGTTACCTTTGGGTAGTGGTCTGAGGCATTGTGAGTGCGGCGCTGACGCACTGCGGGCGAGTGTGTGGTGAAGCTGTGGTGTGTGGTATGGCAAGGTGTCAATACTTCGTTGTAGTTAGTATGCACGTCATATTGTATGTAAATGGAAGGTTGTTGGTGCTTTTTGGAGTTTTTTTCAGAAGGCTTTATAATAATACTAATAATAATACATTTTATTTGTATAACGCTTTTCAAGGTACTCAAAGACGCTTTACAATGGAAGATAAAAACAATATAACGCTAAATAACAAACAGAGCAGAAGGCACATTAAAATACAACTAACAGAACTGAAAACAAAGCAAAGCAAAGCAAAGCAGCAATGTATAAAAGGTTAACCATCAAATACAGATTTAAACAGGTGGGGTTTGAGTTTTGAAGGTGGGAAGGTCAGAGCAGGCACCGAATGGTTGGGGCAATGAATTCTAGAAGGTGGGGGTGGTGATGGAGAAAGCTCTGTTTTTATAGGTGGAATAGGTGATTCCCATCACGTGCATTCTTAGATGCATGTTTTTTTTTATCTGTTTATATATCTTTAGAACGCACAGAAAACAGAAAGACACATGTGTTCATGTCTCACATACAGTAAGGAATGTGAATGAGGGGCAAATAAAAAAAAAGTGCAGTTTTCCTTTAAGTAACATTTTAACATTCTTTACAGTCACGCAAGTGTAAAAATAAGTTAACAGTTGTGTAACAGGTAATACATAATACATAAGATAATGATAATAGATAATACACTCCTGATCAAAATCTTAAGACCAGTTGAAAAATTGCTAGAATTTGCATTTTGCACATTTGGATCTTAATGAGGTTTTAAGTAGAGCTACAATATGCAAAAACAAGAAGAGGGAGTGAGACAAAAAACACTTTGAAAAAGTAGTTTATTGAAAACAACAATTAAACTGAAACAGGCTGTTTATCAGCTGATCAAAAGTTTAAGACCATCGCTCAAAAAAGAACAAAAAACTCTCCAAACCAGAACAAAAAATGTTCTCAGTAGGACTCAGTAATGAGTAGCTCCACCGTTCTTGTTCATCACTTCAAAAATTGGTTTGGGCATGCTTGATGTGAGTGTTTCCAGGAGGCTAGTGGGAACATTGCTCCAAGTGGTGAAGATGGCTTCACGAAGGGCATCAACTGTCTGGAACTGATGGCCATTTTTATAAACTTCCCTTGCCATCCATCCCCAAATGTTCTCTATGGGATTTAAATGAGGGGAACATGCAGGATGGTCCAAAAGAGTGATGTTATTCTCCCTGAAGAAGTCCTTGGTCAAGCGAGCATTGTGAACTGCAGCGTTGTCCTGTTGAAAAAGCCAGCTGTTACCACACAGACGAGGGCCCTCAGTAATGAGGGATGCCCGCTGCAACATCTGCACGTAAGCATCCGCCGTTTGACGACCCCGCATCACCTGAAGCTCCAGTGTTCCACTGAATGAAAAAGCACCCCAGACCATGATGGACCCCCCTCCACTGTGCCAGGTAGAAAACATCTCAGGTGGGATCTCCTTGTCATGCCAGTAACGTTGGAAGCCATCTGGACCGTCAAGGTTACATTTTTTCTCATCAGAGAATAAAACTTTTTCCACCTTTCAATGTCCCATGTTTGATGCTCCCTGGCAAAGTCTAGACGGGCAGTTTTGTGGCGTTGAATCAGACGAGGTCTTTGAATTTGTTTTTTGTTTTTTAAACCCTTTTCCTGCAGATGCCGTCTGATGGTTATTGCGCTGCAGTTGGCACCAGTAAGGGCCTTAATGTGGGTGGAAGACCGCCCTGTGTCTTGATGGACAGTCAATTGAATCCTCCGGCTCAGCGCAGGTGTGATTTTTTTTGGGTCTACCACTTTTTTGTTCCATAATGCTCAGGATCTTTCAAAACATTTAGAATGACTGTCTTACTGCACCCAACCTCAGCAGCAGTGGCACGCTGTGAGAGGCCTTGCTTATTCAGCTCGACAATCCGACCACGTTCAAAAAGAGAAAGCTTCTTAGCTTTAGCCATCAGGAGGGCATGACTGTGTGAATGCTTGACAGAAAATTAACATTTTTAGCATGTTTTGGCTTTTATAGCCTGTGGTCTTAAACTTTTGATCAGCTGATAAACAGCTTATTTCAGTTTAATTGTTGTTTTCAATAAATTACTTTTTCAAAATGCTTTTTGTCTCACTCCCCCTCTTGCTTTTGCATATTGTAGCTCTACTTAAAACCTCATTAAGATCCAAATGTGCAAAATGCAAATTTGAGCAATTTTTCAACCAGTCTTAAGATTTTGATCAAGAGTGTACAAATGTTGACAAAGTGAAACAAGGCCCCACTGAAGGCCCAGGTGTGTATGACTTTTGTTGCTACTATGCTGCATTAAGTTCATGTCCAGTTTTATGGTGTGGTCATTGACATATTTCTCTGTGGAGAATCCAAGATTTGCATTACTATTGTTGACTTATTGTCACTTTTGTGATGTTATAGTTAAGAGATTTGACCCCAGATGCAGACACAGAGAGGTAAGTTAAAGTCATCCAGGTCATGGTCATCCGCAAACGTTAAAGAGAAGCAACGGGACTCGTTTTGCCTTTATTACAGAAGACATTTCCGTTTCAGTTCTATTTTTTTAATGTCTCTGGTGGGTGTGTCCCCTGGGGGTAGTGACAATAGGGTTGTTGTTTGTTGGCGGCTGGTGAGCGACCGTCCCGCATAACAATAGGTTGCTTGCCTGTGTGGTGGCAAAGCAGCTTGTTAGTGGCTACTCTACTAGAGTAATGAGACAATCTTTGGGGGAGAGAGGTTAGGACATTGTTATCAGCAGATGATAGGTGATGCCGCAAACTTCCTCCTGTGCTTTTGCACAGTCTTTCAGTTTGACATAAATGGCTTCTTTCACACATTTTCAAGCCAGCAGGACGCCCTACCCAAAATTTGGACATCAATGGCTTCAAAGGTATAGGCCTTCTTTTTGAGATGCAAATTTACTCAAAAAATGCTCTCCTATGTTGTGCCATGAGTTTGTATAAGTGTTGCTTGGTCTCTCCAATGTAGAGGTCATTGCACTCCTCACTACACTGTACTTCATAAACAAACATTGCAACCAAAGATTGTCTCATTCCACGGGAAGGGTGGCCACTGACTAGCTATTTTTTCACCAGGCAGGTGAGCAAGCTATTGTTATGCACACCACAACCACTCTATTGTGACCACCCCCAGGGAACACATCCACCAGGGACATAAATAGTGAGTTTAAGAGACTCATTCAATAAGCCTGACACAAGTTTAACATCATAAGGCAGTATTGTGAAGTACAAAAGAGCAAAAGAGAAAAAAATACAAGAGCACAGAAATGTGAAAGAGTAATTTTAAAAAATGGGGGTACAATTAAAGGACAAAGTATCAAAGAAAATATAAGGAAAAAAAACTTGCAGGAACTAGAGTCTATCTGAGAGCTAAATATGCACAAAAGTTCACACCTAAAAACTGACCTGAGGACTGTGAAATAGTCAAACCTCGTAAGCAGCAGCAAATCGGAAGCATGCAGCTCCAAAAAGTTAACAAGGAGTAGACCGGGAACACGAGGAGCAAGGAAGGAATGCCACACATAAGGAAACAATTCGGTGTCTGAATTCGGTGGCTAATAAATTGCTCGTTTTGTTGCTCTGCCCAACAACAGAAGTAGCGAAATCTGGCACATGGAATAAAGATCACAACAACCTAAAAAGGCAGAAAATACAAAACAGAACAGGAAGCGCAAAACGGAACGTACCAACTTTAGCTATATTGTGCTAAGCTGCCAGGACACAGATGTGTGTGAAGCCGCAACAATTATTCAATGATTAATTAATCCAGTTAATCGTCAACTATTTTGGTATTTCATTTTCATCATTTTTTGACTTAAAATGTCAAGACCCTCTGACTTCAGCCTCTCAAATACAAAAACAAATACTATAGAAGTGTATACTTTGGAGTAGTCAGTGTAGAGCGTGTGTACTGTAGCAGTATAGATTTACAATCCACTGAAAATGAGTCAACACACAGCCATTAATGTCTTAATAGGTGACAACACAAATGAGCAGCAAGATAATTGTGTCTTGGTGGTTGTAACACCATGGTCTGGGGCTGCATGAGTGCTGCCGGCTCAGCAGAGCTGCAGTTCATCAAAACATTTTCTATGTTTCAGACATGTACTGTGATATTCTAAAGCAGAGCAAACTATGGTAGTAGAATGTGTGGAGGAACGGCGTATGGATTGTAAGGCGAGGTAAAGCAGAAAGGTGAAGCTCTGTGTGGGATGAAGAGGGAAGCGAGGAAGGAGAGGTGTTAACCTTGAGAGCGGCCATCCATTACAAAAAAAGGCTAAAGCTCTGTCACACTGTCAGTGAGACGCCACCTCCTCGCCGCCCGAAAGGTCACCTAGCACACACACACACACACACACACACACGCACACACAATTTTTGCATTTACAGAAACACACATGGACGTGCTCCCATCTGTTGCCCTATTGCTGTATTTTATATGCAAGACCAAGACACTATGTTCATTTTAAAAAATTCAACCAACTGCCCTCACTTTAATGCAAATCCATTTAATATTCAAATTCAATGAGACTAGATAACAGGACTTTTTGCCCATGAGATCTTCAATTTTTGGGGAACGATACACCTCTAAAGTCACACAAAATCCTCGAGAATGTACTGCCTCAAGCAAGACGGTTGATGGCAAAGAGGAAAAAATGTGATGGAGACCATACAACCAGAAGTGGAACTTCATGAGATGTTCAGTAGATCCCTGTTAATTGTAGGGGTATGTGGAGTAATTGAGACTTCCATAAAAATGTCTATTTGTCACACTTAAATGTTTCAGATCATCAAAAAAATTTTAATATTAGTCAATGACAAGACAACTTAGTTGTAAAATGAATCTTTTTATTATAAAAGGAGAAAAAAATCCAAACCTACATGGCCCTGTGTGAAAAAGTGGCTGGGCCACCTTCAGCAGCAACAACTGCAATCAAGCGATAACTTGCAATGAGTCTCTTACAGCGCTGTGGAGGAATTTTGGTCCGCTCATCTTTGCAGAATTTTTGTAATTCAGCCACATTGTTTTAAGGTCATACATACCACAGCATCTCAATAGGATGCAGATCAGGACTTTGACTAGCCCACTTCAACCATTCATAGGTGGACTTGCTGGTGTGTTTTGGATCATTGTCCTGCTGCAGAACCCAAGTTGGTTTCAGCTTGAGGTCACAAACAGATGGCCGGACATTCTCCTTCAGGATTTTTTGGTAGACGGCAGAATTCATGGTTCCATTTATCACAGCAAGTCTTCCAAGTCTTGAAGCAGCAAAACAGCCCCAGACCATCACACTACCACCACCATATTTTACTGTTGGTATGATGTTCCTTTTCTGAAAAGTGGCGTTAGTTTTAGGACAGATGTAATGGAACACACAGCTTCCAAAAAGTTCAACTCTTGTCTCGTCAGACCACAGAGTATTTTCCCAAAGGTCTTGGGCATCATCAAGATGTTTCCTGGCAAAATTGAGAAGAGCCTTAATGTTTTTTTGTTCAGCAGTGGTTTTTGTCTTGGAACTCTGCCGTGCAGGCTGTTTTTGCCCAGCGTCTTTCTTATGGTGGAGTGATGAAGACTGACCTTTGAATGTTGTTGTGGGGTCTTTTGTGACCTCTTGGATGAGTCATAGCTGCACTCTTGGTGTCATTTTGGTTGGCCGGCCACTCCTGGGAAGGTTCATCACTGTTCCATGTTTTCACTATTAAGGTGATTCTGGGTCTTCCAGGATCAGTGTCTTTGTTTCTCGCTTTAAGGCTCACCTTCACTTCCCAAGCTGCTTTGCTTCAGTCATGTCTGATTAAAATGCGTGTAAAGAATTTGTAAGTTTTCCATGATGTGGTTAATCAATTTTACACTTGCACTTCTGTGGTTCTTTTTACATTTAGCTAAATACAAGCATATTCACCAGTGGCCACCATTTTTAGTTTGCTTCTATTCTATTCTAATGTAAGGCAGGCAATTTTCTATGGAAAGAAGAGAACAGGTGGTGTTAATCATAGCAGAGAATAATCCACCATGTGTTTTGTACATATGAACATTAACTTAATCACTTTTGTTTCAAAGCTCTGTTCTAAGTAGTCACTCACAGACGATTGATTTCTCCAAGTCGTGTAAGTTTCGTGTGTGTGTGTGTGTATGTATGCGCAGTGAATCACATTTCACACAGCAATTACAGTTTCACTTCAGTGACATGTGAGAAAGCACTCAGTAGTTAGCATACCACTCATTTGGCCCATAATTAGGAGTTGCCATGGTGACCATTGAATCTACACAGCAAGGAGGTCTGCTTGGCACAGGATTGACTTTGAACAATGTAATTGGTCAGGTCAGAAAAAAAAAACACCTTTCGACATTGTGCCATTTGTTTAATTTTCTCTCATGTACTGTACAGAGCCACTTTTCTTATATTGTTAATACTCCATACCAGAATTTGATATACCATATCATATTCTATGGAATATTTCCCATTCTAATATTATACCTATTATATTATATTATACCTATTATATCCTATCCCAGCTGACTTCGGGCGAGAGGCGGGCTACATGGACTGGTCGCCAGCCAATCGCAGGGCACATATAGACAACAACCATTCACACTCACATTCATACCTTTGGACAATTTAGCCAACATTAACCTAACATGCATGTTTTTGGAATTTGGGAGGAATGTGGGAGGAAACCGGAATACCCGGAGAAAACCCACACACGGGGAGAACATGCAAACGATCGGTTCGGGTTAGGTCTAGGTTCACTACCCTTCACGACATCAGGAGGGGATTGCAAACGAGGAGCAGGTTTGGTGGGGTAAAGGGCGATACGGTGGTCTGCTGCTCCGTGGTAGAGGCAGAGGCGTAATCGGCGACGCATCGGCAGCTCGGTGGCTAGGGTGGTAGGCTCCGTAGCGGCAGTCTCCATATAATCGTCCTTCAGAGGTGTTTAGTAGATATCGGGATCCAGCTGGAACTCTCCTCTTCCGCGTGCTCTCGGTCACGCTCTCGCAGTCTGTTGCCCAAGTGGATAGCCAGGTCGATTAAGACATCGAAGGTAGTAGTATCACCTCGGACAGCAAGCTCGTCCTTGATGCCGCCGGCGTCTCCACATCCGCTTTCTGCCGCCAATACCCGAAACTCAATTGAAAAAGCCGCCACTGAGCGTCCTTTCTGTTTTAAGTCTAGAAATCTATTCCCTGCTTCTGTGCCTCAAATGGGATGATCGAAAACCTTTCTTATCTCGCTCAAAAATAAGGGAAAGGAAGAGCGAATGGCGGGTTTAGCCTTGCTGACGTTGACTGCCCATGCGGCCGCTCTTTCAGTAAGCAGGCTCATGATACGTGCTACCTTGTCCAGCTCAGTAGAATAAGTGCTAAGCTGCAAAAACGAGCAAGCATTGGTGTAAAAATTGCTCGCAAGACACAGATTCCCCTGAGAAACGTGAAGAGTGAGGAATATTTGGCTCTCGGTGTAGCAGGTGGCCGAGAGGTAGAGTCTGTGGCGGGCTGGCGGCAGATAGGCTAAGTGGGGAAGTGGCTTCATCATGTGGTCTTGGAGCGAAAGTTTGCTCCAAACGCTGATCTAGCTTGTTCACATTAGTGGACAAAGCACTGATGGCTTCCATGATGTCCCTGAGGGACTTTTTGTTGCTCCCCACTAATTGCGCCTGGTGTGCTAGCGCCGATCGAAAGTGATCTAGCTCTGCGGGATCCATCGTGGCCAGATTGTACTATCACGAGCGGCATGTAGCCGGTAATTAGGATCCCAAGATGCAGAGAGACAACAGTCCGTGTAACAACAAATTTATTAACAAGAGCACAGAGCAAGTAGCAAAAGACTAAAATGTCCACAGGTAAAAAATACGCGGGACAAAATACACAACAAAAATTAATAACTAAGGATGCAGCACACACGGAAGTAGCTGGAGTGAAAAATACAAAGATAACAAAAAACACTGCTGAAAAAACTAGCAGGGGAAAGCAGGAACAGAAAAAGCTGCTGAAAACCAAGAAGTATCAAAAGATTAAATGTAACAAAAAATCACTGCTGCAACTCCATAGCAGGAAAATACAGGTACTTACAAGTGCAGGGACAGGAAGACAAGAGAGATAGGGAACAAGGCACAAACAAACAAGGTAAACGGGAGCAGGAATCAAGCGTGCATGGGAAGAAAATCTGGCAACAGGTAGGTAGCAAGACAGGGTCTAAATAGTCCAAGGGATGATTGCTAACAGGTGTGCAGGAGCTCCTCCCACGGGTCGACAGGTGTGCTGCAACAAACAACAATTAGGGGGAAGCAGAGCAGCACCCTAGCTCATGACAATGCTAAATAATAATAAATATATAATAATAGGGAATGGAAAGGAAATAGGAGGGCCCTTGGTGGACATAGATGCCCCTGAGAGTGGGACTGACAAGACAAGACACCAACAAGCACCATCAGCCAAGAGCCAGGAGAAAGAACAAACATGAGAAAACTAGGAAGGAGGCAGCCGGTCTAGTGGCCTAAAGCAAATGGACAAGGACCTCAGCCTTATCTTGGAGCATTCACTGCGTGGCCATGTGGAATCAAAGCATAGCCAGCTCCCGGGCAAGTACAACCTGTGGTGCTATCAGTCCATTCTGTACCTGTCCACGAAACATCCACCATGCAACACCATCAACGCAGGCCTTCAGCACATCCTGTCGGGCTGCCAGAAAGCACTTACACAAGGCTGATACAGGTGGCAACACGACCTGGTGTTGAAAAAGCTGGCAGAGGTAGTGGAGGCATGCAGACAGGAGGCGAACAGTAGACCTGCGGCCCCGCCGAGGGATTCCATCCAGTTTACCCGGGCTGGAGAGAACATCAATACACTCCGCAAGAGAGATACGCCAGGTCACCTCTCACCAGGAAGTGCGTGGGACATAAGGGTCGACCTTGGAAAGTAGCTCCAGTTCCCAAGGGAGATTGCAGAAACATCATTCCAGCCAGACCTGGTAATGTGGTCGGTAACTCGCAAGCCTGTCCTATTGGTGGAGCTCACCGTGCCATGGGAGAACACAGAAGCAGCCCACGAGTGGAACACAGTACGCAGATCTAGCGGCAGAGTGCAGAGACGTTGGCTGGAAAGCCATTACCTGCCCTGTTGAGGTGGTGTGTAGAGGCTTTGTAGGAGCCTCAACTGCTCGCCTACTCCGTGATGTGGGATGCAAAGGAGTTGCGCATCGGAAAGAACTGGCTGAGGAGGCAGAGAGGCAGGTTCTGGCTGTGGAAGCACAGGACTTGGGGGCCAGACAACATTAGCAGGGGGTGGTAGGGAGAGATCTCTTCCATCGCTCTATCATACTGGGGTTAAAGGAGCGAAACATCAATGACTGGTGGTCCCCAGCTAATGACGCGCTTAGGCCCATAGGTGTCACACCTGAATGGTGGAGGTGCGTCAGGCAGAAATGCCGAGCAGGCAGACCATCAGCCTGTACAATTAAGATAATAACTGATGACAAGATCAATAGTTGACATGTAATGAGTGAGTTCAGAAAATGTACTCACAAAAAAAAATAAGAGTTAGTAGTCAGTGCAAGAGGTGTTAGACATAGCATTGTATGTACACTCTTTGAACGTTAACTAGATCAGTCAATTTTAATAACTGTGATTTTATAAAGATTTTGTATGTTCTCTACAAGCAGGTTTATGGATTATCCTAACTGATCTTGTTTGTAGCACATTTAGCAAGTGGAGTGTACTTTTATAATTATTTCCCCATATAGCCACACAATAAATTATATATTGTAATACCTGAGAACAATAGAGAGGATGGAGTCATTTTTGGTCGAGAACTAATTTTGCTTTATTCAGTATTGAGGTGTTTCTTGCCACTTTAAGTTGTATATTTTTTTATTTCCAGCTCATATTTTCATCTATTATGACCCCCAGAAATGTATTTTTGTTCACCCTTTCAATGTTCACACCATCAATTGGTCTTTGCGTATACGTATCCTTTCTCCTATTACCAAATTGATAAACCGATGCGATCTTATATCCTGTTTGACAAAAGAATGATTCCGATGGAAGCCTCCTGTATCGATAACAATCAGCCATACATCTTTAAATCGGGGTGCCCATTACGTCGATCACGAGCTACCGGTAGATCAAGAAGTTACTGTGGGTCGATCGCAGAACTGTCACGTCGTAGATGTCATATGACATCAGCCAGCTGAAGCTCCCCACGTGATTCGCTGGTGCTCCTCCCGCGGCAAAATGTCTATATCGATAACAAAAGTCATCTGTTCATTTGTTATGTACAAATTGAGTATTGTTAGCACAATGATTTACAATAAAACACTGATTTATTTAACCTCTTCAATCAGATGATCAGGTTTTATTATCCGTTTTGAATGGAATCTCCAATTTGTGCATTATACTAACCTTCCTATACATTGTTTGATTGATTGGAATGTTTATTGTTTGAGAAAAAAATTGTGTGTTTGTGTCGTTATGGACTGAGGGGTACAGTCGTCCCTCGCTACATCGCCGTTCGAACATCGCACCCTCTCTTTATTGCGTTTAAAAAAAAATTGATAAATGATCGCTGTTTCGTGATTTAATATGGTCTATTATTCGTTGTTTTTTAAAAAAATGCTGATTTATGCAAATTGTACGTGTTCCTGGCCTAAATAATTTACGGAGCATTTTCAAACACAAAAACAAAAATATAAATATGAGGCATTCAAAAGACGTGACATGAAGTGTAATACAGTATCTGGGACTTGGCCAGGGAAGTGACGTGTGACGTCGGCTATGCTGGAGCTGACTACCAGCTGAGTGCTAGCAGGAGGTTAGCAGTGTCGAGAGTGATTGACAGCAGATCCTGTGAATGTTCACTGCATATGTTCTCTGCTTGTCAATAAAGCGATTGAAGTACATCTTGAGTCTCTCCTGAACCACAAACAGCGGCAGTAGAATACGTAGTATTCTACACTGGTCTCTAGGTGCCAGTAATGTTACATTGATGAGACAACAGCCACCAGGAAGTACGCTGGCAATGCTAATGTGTGAGTCTGTCTTATCCTATTATGTCGGAGATGGCTTCTTTTCTATTATTATGTCTACTATATTGGGTAATACAATTGTAAAGGTGACTATAGGGGTGTTATTTTATGTCTACAGGGCTCTAATAATGTTAAAAAAACATGTTTATAAGGTCATAAACATGTTTTTTATGCTCTAACTGCAAAAATATTCCATTTGTTAATATTGATTCGTACTTGGCGGACTCTCGACAGTAGGACAGTAAATGATGTTTACAAGACATGATGATGAGCGGCATTGTCACAGCGCTAGGAACACGTCTGTGAATCCATGAGCGGGTAATAAGTGTCTGACAGCAAGACATTGCTGCAGCGTGAGAGAAAGTGAGAGAAAGAGAGGGAAAGGTTAATTGTGTCTAAGAATACTTAGGACTGTTTGCATTTTCTGTCATGGTCCACCTTATGCTGCCCTGACCTTTTTGTCTGGGGCCTAATGAAACCATGTAATGCATCAAAGGCAAAGACACACCTTTTCTCTCTCTATCTTCCACTCCTACTTGTTGTAGATATTCTCGTCTCGGAAGTCTATATGCCAGATTGCTGTGTGGCTGCACTCTTTCTTGTCTCTTGACTGTTTGCCTCCCTCTTTTGTGGCCCTGCATTAATAACACTGACACTCACAACAGTGGAGATAAAGGGAAATGAAGATGGGAACCACAGTGTCTCAATACGTGCACTTCATCATATGTCACACTGAAACAAGGGGAGGGAACAAATGAGAGGATTTGTGTTGAAGTTGGTGGAGAACAAGGGGCAGAAATGTGGCGGATAGTCTGTTAGGAAATACAGGAAGAACAGTGATCCCTTGACCACAACCCCTTAAAGCTTAAACATATGAACTTCAAAATGTTAATAAAGAATGTGCCTTAAATGTTGAACATGTATTATCTCTATATCAAATATTGCATTTTCTGTTGAAAAAGTTCCATGATAGGACTCTCAGACGTTTTCCAGCAGTATTTTGTCTACTCAGGACCCAGGACACTACAGTTAAAACAGGACCGCTGACTCGGCATCCACTTCCGTATTATGCCCTGCGAGGGTTTGACCGCCAGGATGGTGAGTAGAATCCAGAAACACTGCATCGTAAACATGTCCTCGGCACACTGCTCAGCCATTAATTGCTCTAACAGACGGTCCAAAAGTCCACATTTGTCATTTTTCAAGTTCCCAAAACACAAAGACAGGCACGTGTCATAAAAATGTTGTAGATTTATAACACTGGTTGTTGTAAATAAACAGGACACTGGAAAGACTTAAAGTGTATATTGTGTGGGACTCCCACTCATTTGTTGAATAAATGATAAATCATTGATATTGATGATTTAGATGATAGTCTATCAAATGTATTAACAATGCCTTTACAGAAATAAATGTTTTGTGTAAATACTTCCACTTAAATATCCATGTAAGTACTTCTAAATCAACTTTCTGTTGTTCCGTATGGACAACAGAAATTTGAAAAAAATAACCAGATTTAAAAAGAAATCAATTTACTGGAATTGTAATTAATGGATTAGTGGAATGGTAATGAATGATGCCATGTGTGGCGCTACCCACACTTGCAGGTTACTTTGTTATGTTGTTATTATTTAATTATATACATGAATACACTGAATAATATACTGAATCTTATTGTTTGTTGCTTGTTATAAGCCTTAGTAACACTGTAAGAAAGGAAAAATATAATGTATATTTTTTAAATGTAATTGTAGTTATTATTTATTTATTCTATTAATTACAATTATTGTGATTTATGGAAAGTTTCTTTCATACTGCTGCTCAGATTGTTATTGACATCGACACTACCAGTCAAAAGTTTTAGAACACGCCAATTTCTCTGGAGGGAAAACCTACATTTGAAAGTGTTAACATGGTCTGTCTCTCTTCCATTGTTATTCCCTTTTTTCTTGCCATTTTTGTCACAGCAAATGACTTTCTCCAGTACAATGCTGTTCAATTGATGCTCACGAGCGTATAGCCCACAGTGCAAACAGAGGAGGTAGTCTGTACAGTCTTCCCTCGTTTATCACAGGGGATAGGATCCCAAATTAGCCTGCAATAACTGAAATCTGCGAAGTAGACAACTTTGTTTGTGCGGGGGCATGTTGGAGCCTATCCCAGTTGACTTCGGGCGACAGGTGGGGTACACCCTGGATTGGTCGCCAGCCAATCGCAAGCCACATATAGACAAACGACCATTCACACTCACATTCATACCTATGGACAATTTAGAGTCACCAATTAACCTAACATGCGTGTTTTTGGATGTGGGAGGAAAACGGAGTACCCGGAGAAAATCCACACGCACGGGGAGAACATGCAAACTACACACAGAAATGCCCAACGGAGAATTGAAGCCAGGTCTTTCCGCTCTCCAGACTGTGACTGTGTGGCCAACATGCTAACCACTAGACCACCGTGCGGCCCAATACATGAATTTGCTGATTATTATTTTGATTGATGACTTTCATATTCTTATTTTATATTCTTTTTTATTGCATTAAAACTACTATATACGTATATATACTGTCTATGGTTTTTTGGCACTACTATGTGCTCTATAGCTGATGTAATGTGAATTACTACTGTGTTGGATCAATAAAGTTCTTATCTTAGCCATCCGAGAAGATCAAATACATTGTTTTTGGTGCCTAACTGTTTCCCAAGTATAATAGTGCGTGTGTGAATGTGTAAACGAGAGGCATCAACTTCAATTTCTTTGTAGAAAGGCGTTTTATGAAGTACATTTCCTTGTATTCACTTACAGCGCAGCCTTGCCACATCCAATATGGCGGCGACGCTAACCTACGGCTCAGCGAAGCGGTGTCTACGTATATGGTTTTGACAGCAGAGCTTCCTGTTTTTCCCAGTGTGCTTTGCTGTACTGTTGTTGTAAATAGCCGCCAAGTTACATGTTTAGCGCTCACATAGTTGTCGGTTATTCTGCATTCGTGGTAGTGGTAGTTGGTAGTGTCTTGTCTGTTGTTATGTACCTATTACCTGTGTGATAGTTTTTTTTTAGCTCTTTCTTTAAAAAACTTTGGTGCTAAAAGCTCTGTATCAGCTTTTATTGTTGGGGGAAAAAAAAAAACAATACCGCTGTTGGCCGATATCACGTTTTTATGCTTGTATCGACCCAATAGTTTTCAGTGGCCGATAATATTGGACACCCCTACTATTATTATCTACTGATTGTACTTAGCAGCCTGGACAGCCTGTTGTATTTCATTTTATACTTGTGACAGTTCATGTTTAAAAAAGGGCTGTGCAATGTTTATTATCATCTTTATTCATCATTCACTTTAAGGGAGTGTTTTAAGTATTTCATGTACTACTCTAAGATGGGTTAGCTTATTTTTATACTGGTCAGACAGTTAGAAGAGTTACATGACAAACCTTGCATGTACAGTTAATGTTGACAGTCTGATCCTGGAAGACATTATGATATTTTATATCTATAAATCTCAACGGGACATTTTGTTTTGAAAACGTAATAAATCGGAGGTTGAAAAAGTCTTGTTTTTGCAGTGAAGTGAAGTTTATTTTGGAGAGACTGGCAATATTCTAACAGTTGTGTTTCACACTCCCAGCATGAAACATACTATAAGGGCTGCTTGTTTTGAAATGTAATTACCGTCCACGCTGCTGCTTGTCCTCCTCATGTTAGCATCTTCTTGTGGAAGTGGAGAAAATGAAGGATGTCAACTGCAAAGAACACGACTCTGACTCATGCATCAACCAAACAACGCAATCATCACCTTAATCAGCATGGTTGCCTTTCATTTCCACTGAGGTGCGCTTGTTTAAATTTCCCATTTCATACCCACTTTGCCCCCAGAAATCTATATTCTTGTTTTTTCTCACAGAAAATAGCAGATCGACTGTTGTCACAAGCAGCTCGTACAGAACTCCTTGTGGTAATTAACAAGCAGAAGCAAACAGGAAGACACATCCTCAGTGGCTTTTAATTGGAGCAACATCTCACACCATACGGAGGTGTCGTAGCCCCCCCGCCTCACTTGTTCACTCTTCTGAGCTTGCCTTCAATTAACAGAGGCCAATCAGTAGCCCAATTAAGTGTTTGCTTTGACTTGCTGCCTCGCCTCTCAGCTCAGGCTGATGAATATTCAGTAATGTAACAATTATATCGACTTTTTTGGAGGGAAAGGGCGGGGGCGGGTCATTAGAAATAGTTTCATCCCACGCAACATTGGAAACATTGCACCATAAGTTAGTATCGAGCAAAATGACAGACCTCACATTTGTTTATATTTCATAACATTGTTATGAAATATAATCAGCCTCCCTGGGCAAGTCTATTCCAGAGTGCTGGAGAGAAACGTACGACCGTTAGTGGAACCTCAGCTACAGGAGATTCTGTGTGGTTCTAGACCTGCTCATGGAACACTGGATCAGCTCTACACCCTTGCAAGGGTACTGGAGGGTACACGGGAGTTTGTCCAACCGGTCCACATATGCTTTGTGGACTTGAAAAAAGCGTTCAACCGTGTCCTTCGCTGTGTTTTGGGGTGGGTGATCTGGGGGTACCGGGTCCGTGCCATGCCACTCTCTGCCATTCGGTACTTGTACAACCGGAAAAGGAGCCTGGGTTGCATCGTGAACTTTGGCCTCCGCCAAGGCTGCCCTCTGTCAACAATTCTGTTCATAGAGGAAAAGGCTTCTTGAGACGTCATCTGTACTTCTGTGAAGAAGGTGTCGACACCTTCTTCACAGAAGTACAGATGACGTCTCAAGAAGCCTTTTCCTCGATGGACAACTCCTGTACGACTGAGAGCCTACACAGACGAATTCTGTTCATAATTTTCATGGAAAGAATTTCTAGGTGCAGCCAAAGCGATGAGGGAGTCCAGTTTGGGGGCCTTAGCAGCTTATCTCTGCTATTTGCAGATGATGCTTGGTTCTGATGGGCTCATCAAGCTGTGGCCTTGAGTGTTTACTGGGTCGGTTTGCAACTGAGAGTGAAGCTTCTGAGAAGAGACCCAGGACCTCCAAGTCTTTGGCCATGGTTCTCTGGCACCCTTTGGGTTTGGAGTCAGATCTTGCCCCAGGTGGAAGAGTTCAACTAACTCAGGATCTTGTTCACGAGTGAGGGAAAGCTCGAACTTGAGCTCGGCAGTGCGTCTACAGTAATGCGGTCACTGCACTGGACAGTCATGGTGAAGAAAGAGCTGAGCCGGAAGGCAAAGCTCTGCGTTCCTACCCTCACCTATGGCCATGAGCTTTGGATAGTCCTCCATAGTCCTCCATAGGGTGGCTGGACTCACCTTAAGAGATAGGGTCATGAGCTTTGGATAGTCCTCCATAGTCCTCCATAGGGTGGCTGGACTCACCCTAAGAGATAGGGTCATGAGCCTTGGATAGTCCTCCATAGTCCTCCATAGGGTGGCTGGACTCACCCTAAGAGATAGGGTGATGAGCTCGGTCATCCAGGAGGAGCTCAGAGTAGACCCGCTGCTCCTTCACATCGAGAGGAGACAGCTGAGGTGGCTCATGCATCTCGTCCGCATGCCTCCTAAATGCCTCCTTGGACACACTGGAGGGATTACGTCTTGCAGCTGGCCTGGGAACGCCTCGGTGTCCGCTCGGAGGAACAGGAAGAAATGGCTGGGAAGAGACTGGGAAGTCTGTTCTTCCCCCCTGAGTCTGCTGCCTTGTGACCCCAACCCGGATAAGCAGAAGAAAATAGATTGCTGGAAGAACGTTTCCTATAGGAAATAATGGAAGAAGAAATACTCCAGGGTCAAAATGTCGCCATTTGAAGTAAAACAACAACAATAAAACAAAACTACTTGACTTCATGCATTGCACTTAACATTCTTAGCTATCATACAAGTGTAAAAACAATGAACTGCTGTACATGAAAAGTGAACAATGATATATTGTCTACTCATAATGAATGTAAAGGACTTGCAGAGAAGTGTTCCTGGAAGGTCAGTCTCTTCACTTCAGTCTCTCCAATTTGCATTGTACATTTCATACTTCATTTATTTATTAGTTTTGTTGACTTGAGCTATTTTAGCCTGAGTCGTCAGGACTGAACACTGCAGTTGCAATGTACGGCAATGCTGCGTCACGCTTAGTAGCATTCTGTGATGGCGTCCCAGTAAAAAGCAGTAAAAAGCCAAAGAAAAAGCAAACCCTAATCCTTTGGGTTGAAGTGGCTGTGCGACTCTTGAGACATATTTTTGGCTGGTTTCCAAATTGCACGACCTCTGAATTTCCACATGTTTTTTATGGGGGCTGTCAAAAATAGCACATTAGCGGCGGTAACTAATTGATTTAATGAATTACATGAACTTTTTTAGCGTCATTAACGTATGCACATTATGCCAAGCCAAATTTCTCTGTGATGACAGCAGGCGGAGTCACAATAGCATCTTTGCAGAGTCACACAGAGTCTGACACATAAATGTATTCTGACCTGAAAAACGTCAACAGCAGTGCAATTCCAACACCACACATGTAACTCCCACTCACAAACACATCTCTAGTCAGCGCTTCCTGGGAACGACACTTTCTCATTGTCGCTAGACGACAGCGAGGTGCATTCACTGACAGTCCGAAAATAACGTCTTTATTATGCGTGTATGTGTGGTCTAAATAAACAGAAAGACACAGAAAAACAGTAAGTGGATATTGTTATCTCTCACTAACGTAACTCTTACTGTATTTAAGTATGCTCGAAAATACATCTACACTCAAAACATGTGAATTCAAATTAAGTTTCGTGGTGTCTTCGGACGCAAGCCTTTATGGCTGATAATAACACAGTTAATGTGATTCAAATGTACTATTAAAGAAACTAGTGTTGGGCAAATACATTTTCAGACGTGTGGTATCTTTTCAGTTCATTTGGAGCTACTAATACAGATGTGTCAAACTCAAGGCCCGCGAGCCAAATGTGGCCCGCCACGTCATTTTATGTGGCCCGCGAGAGCAATTAAATAGGCCAAACGCGTGCTTTGATCAAAAACTCCATTTCCCACAATGCCTGTCGACTACAATACGAAGTGACGTCTCAACGCCACTAAACGGCAGTGTCTCCACATCAATGCCAACGAGTTGAATTGCCAAATAAAAAATGATCCCAAAATGTCCAGGGAGAGAAAAGTTGATGCGGATGGAAGACCGTTTCAAAAAAGGGAAGGCGGGTACTTGTTTGTGCTTCAAGGAGAAAGACCGGTATGTCTTTTGTGTTACGAAGCGGTGTCGGTTGTTAAAGAGTACAATCTGCGTCGGCATTTTGACACTAAACACGGAGCTAAGCACGCCAAAGCTAGCCTTCATGAAAAGCAACAAATTGCCCAAGAATTAAAAGGAAAACTGCGGTTGCAGCAGAGTGTGGTCACGAAATCCACAGCCAAAAACAATGCGGCAGCGGAAGCTAGCTTTATTGTGGCTGAAGAAATTGCCCACGCTTCCAAGTGTTTTTCAGAGGAAACGTTTTTTGAAGCAGTGGATGCTGAAGGTCTGTGAGCAGGTGTGTCCCGACCAATTACAGACTTTAGAAATATCAGTTTTTAGTTACTAACCTAAAAACTTGACCAATATAGTTGTATACTGAGTCAACTTTTATTTTGTAATTTTAAGTTGATTACATATTATTTATGTGTAGCTGTTGTTGCAATTATTTAGTATTTGCAGGTTTTATGTTTGTTTGCAGACAAATTATTCTAGTCAAACCATCAGTTGGATGCAAGACTGTGCAGCCTTTTTTTTTTGTAAAATGCTACATCTGTCATACATGTTGTTAGCAGCTCACAATTGTTGATTTTACAGCAATTAAGCCCATTTTAACTTGGACAAAAACGTTTTGAACAAAAACTTGTGTTTTGTTATTTTTCTTAATTCACTTGGATAGTTTGATCCTTGATTGATGGAGTAGTGTGGGTTTCATAAGCTGACAAATTCAAATGATTTATGTTGTAACAGAGCAACAAGTAAAGATATGTTTTTTCTATGCAACTGTAATGTTTATCACTTGAATAAGTCGTAAATTCAGAGTTATTTAACATTAAGGAGTTGTTACGTTTATTTTACATTACATTTGATTACATTTAGTTTTATTTATAAGTTACATCTGGCCCTTTGAGGACAGCCATTATGTCGATGTGGCCCCCCTTATGGTTTCTTGCGATCGACTGTAATACTTTGGCTCATTTTTGTGAGATACTGTATATTTTTTTTACCCAAAAGTGAAGAAAAAACTTCAAATGTGTATGTGGATATCACATATCATGCCTCCCTCCCCCTTCCGTTCCTCCGCCAGGCACAATCAATGAGTCGAGGCCACCGCCATGTGTGCGGATCTGTGAGCTTTGTTTTAGCCGGCCGAGGCTCAATGAGACGCAGAGACTGTCATTTCTCAGGTCCATCCCACAGGCTCGCTCAAGAGGGAGCGAGTGTGAGGTAATGGAAGTAACAAACAGGCTGTTCAATTAGGGGCGGAACGGTGTGAAATTGCCTCCAAATGATAAAACTCTATTATGGTTGCACACTGGCCCGCATGCTAGCTTCGTACGTACAAACTATTATTTACAGTTAAGACGTTACACTTGATATTCATGTTTTATAAGATGGTGAGATTTGCAGTGTTCAAAAACAACAAAAAAAAGATGATATTTTGGTGTATCTTTGTATAAAAGTAAAAAGAAAAAACTTTAGCTGGTACGGTCCACATGCATCTAGACTAGGTGGGGCTGTGACAAAGCAGACAGATCCAACAGATGGCTCTGTAGCGAAAAAAGTGTCTGTAATGCTGTACAGCGACACGACTGCAGTGGAACAGCAGGATGACAGCAATTTGTCATTCAGTCGAGACAGATGGACAATTGTGGCTTTGCCTTGGTGGAGGTCTGTGAAGTGTGAAAAGATTCATTTGCTTTCACTTTTAGCTGTTACAGTCTGCATGCATCTAGGCCAGGTGACCAGACATATCCAGCAGATGGCGCTCCATTGAAAAGAGTGTTTCCAATGCATATGACCGTCACCTACAGTACAGGTGGTCTTTGGCAGCCATTTTATTTTTAGTCTTAGTCTTTTGGATGAAAATGCTTCTTGTTTTATTCAGTTGTATGTGTGATAGTTTTAGTCCTGTTTTATTCGACAAAACCTTAAAGTTGTATTGTCTAGTGTCAGTTCAGTTTTATTAAAATAATAATAATAATAACTTATGTGTAAGTATTGGAATTTGGATGAGGAAAAAAGAATGTGGGGATACAATTACTGTACTCTATGTATCTGTGGATACCAATTACAAGTGAATGCAACATGTACAAATGTTTTAAAAACTATAATACAGTATACACACACGTGTGTGTATATATATTATATACTGAATATACATTACACACATATATATATTTATTTTGCACATCATCATGTGCTTCAACGCATCATTTTGACAAAATACTAGCATGTTAAAGAATTAGACTGCCCTTAACTACCAAACAAGCAAAACAAAAATAGGTTTTGGTTGCTTATTGACCACTTGACTGGCACCCACACAGTGACTTTTCTTTCTTTCTTGTTTTGCGTGTGTGGTAAGGCCACCATGGCAGGGGCTGCATGACGTCACTGACGTACCCTTGTGGCTTATGGCCTATGTCTGATAACAAAGCACATAACACCTGTTTAACATATCGCAAGGCAGTGGCGGAGCTACGGGGTGGCCAGGGGTGACCGTGGCCATCCTTGGTCACTCTCCGGCCACCCCCACGGCCGGGGCACAATTTTGACAAACGCTGCTCTGTGGTGCAGAACATTAGTTCAGCCTAACCGCCGTTTCCGCTTGGACGCATTTCACTGCAGCACTCAACTTTCTGTGGGAGGAAAGTTTTGTGGAGGACCGGTCAGTAAAACCGCGTCTTGCATGAACTGCGAGCGGTAGGTACGTTTTTTATGATTACTTTGGTCGATTCCGGTCACGGTTTCTCACTATGTTGACTTTGACTTGAATCCTGACATAAATCTGTTAATAATGGAAGCTCTCTGTAGTAGCATGAGTGGGCATGTAAACCAAGGAGTCTAGAGGTGCCGATCAGGAGTGCCGATCGGCATCCACTTCCGTATTATGCCCTGCGCGGGTTTGCCTAACATGATGGTGAGCAGAATCCAGAAACTATGTATTGAAAACATGTCCTCGGCACACTGCTCAGCTATTAAGCAGTCTAATAGACGGCCCAATAGCAGTGGCGGAGCTACGGGGTGGCCGTGGCCACTCCACTGGCCATCTAGACAATTCAGTTATCAACTTTTTGTCACCCCTATGAAAAATTTCTGGCTCCCCTACTGTCCCAACATGCTGACAGAACATAAAGACAATGACAGTCACTGAATGTAAACATGGCAAAACACCATGCTAAATGATGTGTTCATTTCAACACATGGGGAACAGCAACAGGTCTGAAATGCCACATTTCTCTCCACAGCCATGTTTCAACATTACACTTGCTGTCCGGTGAAAAATCCCTGCAGCCAATATCGATCATTGTGCTGTAAACCGTTCTTGCGTGTGTGTCATGTTTACGGACCAAAATTAAGGTTTAAATTCATGGAAGAGTGTACGGAACCACTAAACCAGTGATTCTCAACTTGCCAAAAAAAAAATGTGCAAAGACCCGATGCCTCTAAATGCACCTTGCATCTGTGCTATTGGCTTGCAATACCACCACGAGCTGCATGCAGGGGCGGATCTGCCATTAAAGCAAAGTAGGCAATTTCCTACTAGGCCCCCAACGAGTAGAGGGCCCCCAACCAGCTGCCCCCACCCCAACTAGCATGGGCCAGGGCCACCACAGCCAGCAGCACCCCCAACTATATTCATGTACAATTATGTTAACATACTAAACGAACAAATAACAGAACAAAACAGAAAGCCATCTGAAAGCTAAATTCATATTACCTGCCCCCCTCTCCCTCACACTACAATGGACTGATCCATGATGACGGCAGTAAAGCGCCTTTGTGAGAAGCTAAGTGTGAAGCTACTTAGAATGAAGCGAACTTACCGACAAGAGGAAACGGCGAGAGGACGCCAAAAAATATATTGCCTCATTATCGAAGGTCTCAAGATTCTTTACGGTGTCGGTAGAGCAGGAGAGGAAGGTCATCGAGTGTGGACTTAATGTGTAAACTTGCCTTTATACACTCCTGATCAAAATCTTACATTTGGATCTTAATGAGGTTTTAAGTAGAGCAAGAAGAGGGAGTGAGACAAAAAACACTTTGAAAAAGTAATTTATTGAAAACAACAATTAAACTGAAACAGGCTGTTTATCAGCTGATCAAAAGTTTAAGACCATCGCTCAAAACAAAAAACTCTCCAAACCAGAACAAAAAATGTTCTCAGTAGGACTCAGTAATGAGTAGCTCCACCGTTCTTGTTCATCACTTTAAAAATTGGTTTGGGCATACTTGATGTGAGTGTTTCCAGGAGGCTAGTGGGAACATTGCTCCAAGTGGTGAAGATGGCTTCACGAAGGGCATCAACTGTCTGGAACTGATGGCCATTTTTATAAACTTCCCTTGCCATCCATCCCCAAATGTTCTCTATGGGATTTCAATGAGGGGAACATGCAGGATGGTCCAAAAGAGTGATGTTATTCTCCCTGAAGAAGTCCTTGGTCAAGCGAGCATTGTGAACTGCAGCGTTGTCCTGTTGAAAAACCCAGCTGTTACCACACAGACGAGGGCCCTGAGTCATGAGGGATGCCCGCTGCAACGCCGTTTGACGACCCTGCACCACCTGAAGCTCCAGTGTTCCACTGAATGGAAAAAGCACCCCAGACCATGATGGACCCCCTCCACTGTGCCAGGTAGAAAACATCTCAGGTGGGATCTCCTTGTCATGCCAGTAACGTTGGAAGCCATCTGGACCGTCAAGGTTACATTTTTTCTCATCAGAGAATAAAACATTTTTCCACCTTTCAATGTCCCAAGTTTGATGCTCCCTGGCAAAGTCTAAACGGGCAGTTTTGTGGCGTTGAAGGAGACGAGGTCTTTGAATTCCTTTTGTGTTTTTTCCCGCAGATGTCGTCTGATGGTTATTGCGCTGCAGTCGGCACCAGTAAGGGCCTTATTTTGGGTCGAAGACCGCCAGTCGGATCTTCCGGCTCAGCGCAGGTGTGATTTTTTTGGGTCTACCACTTGACTTTTTTGTTCCATAATGCTCAGGATCTTTCAAAACATTTATAATGACTGTCTTACTGCGTCTGTGCCCTTACTGTACCCAACCTCAGCAGCAATGGCACGCTGTGAGATGCCTTGCTTATCAGCTCAACAATCCGACCACGTTCAGAAAGAGAAAGCTTCTTAGCTTTAGCCATCAGGAGGGCATGACAGTGTGAATGCCTGACAGAAAATGAACATTTTGTGCAGATTTGGGCTTTTATAGGCTGTGGTCTTAAACTTCTGATCAGGTGATGAACAACCTTGTTTTGTTTTTCACTCCCCCTTCTTGTTTTTGCATATTGTTGCTCTAATTAAAACCTCATTGAGATCCAAATGTGCAAAATGCAAATTCTAGCAATTTTTCAACAGGTCTTAAGATTTTGATCAGGTCTGTATCTGTACAAAGAGACAAGCGTCACACCGCTCCAGTCCACGTTGTTTTATGGGGAATTTCGCTCAGAATGCAGACTTGCAGGTACAGTTTCATGTTCAGTTCGATCCATGACCCAAGCACAGAAGTAGTCTACAGAAGAAATGGACCTCCTTTTATTATTAAACTTACCTGCTGAGTTCATCAGAAAAAAGTTCAGTTTGTATGTTTTTAATTGCACTTTCTGATTCATATAGCTAGCATAGCTTGATTTTCTTAAAGATGTTTCACCTCTCATCCAGGTCCAAGTCCAGGTGCTGTCATTCAACTCCTCAGAGACACCATGTACTGAAAACCTTTATACACACTTTTTGTTAATAATAATTTTTCAATTTGTGGATAAAAATGTATTGTTCCCGAGCAGGAAGAGAGCGGGATATTATGCTTGCAACACGTTAGCGCCCTGTGCAAACTTGTTGCCCTTTAAATATAAGACATTTAAGAAGTTTTAGTTGAAAATTTTAGGCAATTTGGGTCACCGCTTGTGATTTAGGCGATGGTTATCCCGCAGCCAAACCACTTGAGAACCACTGCACTAAACGATGTAACACGGAACACCGTCAACTTAGGACACTATTTAACAGCACATGTGTCAATTGAGTCAGGTGTACAGTCATCCCTCGACACTTTGCACTTGGAATTTTGCAGTGTCACTTTATCAAAAATATGTTAACTAATCAATCATGATGTTTCACGGTTGAATACGTTCTACTAATAGTAAAAAAAAGATACATATTTAAACTAATTTGAGTAAAATACAAATGCAAATCCCTCACTACATCTCGGTTCAATCATCACTCCCTCACTCTGCCGTGGTTTTTCAAAAATATTAAAATATTAAAGTAAGGAATCATACTTGGTGGAGGTTTGCTTTGTTGGAGATCTACGCTCCCCATAAAAGTATTAAACGTTTATTTTCACTTTGAGCTGTTACTGTCCGCATGCATCGAGTCCAGGTGGGGCAGTGACCCACCAGACAGATCCATCAGATGCTGCTGAAAAATGTTTGTAATGCATATGACCGCCACCTACAGGACTGGAGTGGAACAATACTCAAGTGTCAAAAGTGTTTCTGTTTCGCCTTGGTGGAGGTCTGCATTGCACAAAACTACTTCAGATGGACACTTTTTGGTGAACTGTTACTTCAAATGTTGAAAATAGTTGTAAGAGATGTATGCTTAATAATTTAAAATCCAAGTGAAAAGCTAACTGCTGTTTAAGGCTATTTCCCTCCGACTGTCAGGACTCCTCTGTTGGCATAATGGATTCAACGCCCTGCAGGCGTTCCCCCCACTCAGCTCATACATCACCGGATAAAGGTCAAGGAGCAGAATCAGGCCCAGCAAAGGGCGCACGTTGATAAAAGCAAGTGTGGAAACTTTGTAACTGGCTGAGGAACCTCGGCAGAATTTCTAGTCCTGAAGATGAACTAGTTGATTAAAGGACTTGCAGACGTCCAGGGGGGAGTTTTCAATCTTGTCTGTAGCACTCATGCGCTGAGGTGCAACCAACAGGAGAGAGTTATGTGGAGGGGAGACAATTTAGAGAGTGAAGCGCTAATTAAGTGGTGCTTCGTGACATGACAGCATTATTTAGGCAAGCTTGTAACAAGACAAGGGAGCCATTGAAAGTCGGGCTTTATTGACAACGTCATGTATTTACTTGCTCGTCGAGTAATCACATAGACAATTTCCACAGTACTTTACGGAGGTGTGACAGATGTTTAACCCATTCACTTCTGGTGAGAATGCAAAAAAAGGTGCAGATATTTATTCGATTTATTTGAACTTTTCACCTTTAAGGTCATTGCATTGGGGCAAAGTGGTGCCGTGACCTACCAACAGTGCTGGGAAAATTACCTTCAAAAAAGCAAGTAGTTATTGTTGCGAGTTACTTTCCAAAAAAGTAATTGAATTAGCATCAGAATTACTCCTTCATGAATGTAGTTAGCTACCAGGGAAAGTCATTATTACGTCGCTTTTTGGAAAAACCTTTAAATATGGAAAATAATTTGGATTTAGCGTTGTAGTGACATTGGCCCGTTGAGAGATGAGATTATGAGATTCATGAGATTAAAGCTGATGGCTGAGCTCGTGACTTGCAATTCTCTACCAAAACGCTAGGGGGCAGTGTTTACTTGAGAGTGAGGAAACCGAAACCCTTGCTGACTAGCTCTTTAGCTTCCTGTGCAGTAGTAGTGAACAATGGTGATTGATCAGTGCACGCGCCACAGCAGTGTTGTAACTTTTGAAAAAGTAATTACTTACATTACTTGTATTGGAAAAAAATACTCCCAGTTCTTCCCAACACTGCCAACCAAATCCAGCAGATGAAACTACAGTGAAACAGTACAAGCTGCTTTATGCCATTCTTGTTTATTTCATTGAACTTAAGTGTAGTCTTACCGTATTGACCCAAATAAAAGATGGTGTTGGCTTTTGGTGTTTAGAATTGTTTTATGCATGTAAAACTACAATTGTAAAACGAAAAAAACGCATTTCGTGTTTCCATTTTTGAGACTTTTGAGACAAAGAACTACAGTCAACCGATGACATCATGACTTCCGCTTCCTGTTTCCATGTATTAGCTAATAGGACGCTAACAAGGATATTTTGTGATGAATATACATTTAAAAAAACAGTTGGACTCACTCGGTGTATTAATAACACGACAAGACGTGCAAGGCAAAATTTTGGCATAAATGTTTTTACACTAACCGAAACACACGCTAACTGAGGTGAACGGTATATGAACTGTATATCCATAGCCGTATCCCTCTCCCTTTACGTACGTTCAACACTGCAGCGATGATTGCAGAAAGAATAATTACCGTAGTTTGTATTGCATTTCTTGTTCCTGGAAACCAAAAAATGTAAAATGTCAGAAAGACCAGACTTTCATCAGACGTTATTTTACTAGTAACATTATGAAATGGTTTTTTTTGTTTAATTTCTTTAAGTTTTTCATGTAATTATAGTGCAGTACTTCTCAAATTGTTGTACGGGCCCCCCGGTGGAAGGGGGTGCGTTGAGGGCAGGGAGTAAATTCAACTTGGAGATCTCAGATGACTTTATTCATCTATTTAGACATTGTATGGAGACTACTGGTGCTAGCAACTCATACAGTGGTTTGTAAAGATCAATAAATAAATATGATCAGGTTCCCAACAGTATTTCATTTCAGGACGGGCATGACAGACTACTGCTCGAGTGTAATGGTTTTTAAAGTGTGAGACGCAGCAGCTTGACATAAATAAAGAAAATACGTTTTCCAAACCTGCTCAGCTTGCTCCAGTTCTGTTTCAAGCCAAAAGCAACTGACTTTAGTTCCGATAGTGAGGGAGGCTGGGGTGGGACGCCAACCGTTTTATGTTCTCTGTGGGGAGGCGCACTGTACCTCACGTTGCAAAATGAAATACCAAACCTGAAATAGTACAAGATGACTTTTAATGCGTCTAGTCAAGGCAATTTGATTCCTACAGCCCCAACTCACAACAGGAAGTCACTTTACACATGGGGCAGGTCATGTTGTAGCCCAAAAAAGGTGAGCTCTTTGACTCCCCTCTAAGGAAATTAGGTTCCCCTTTCGCATTCATAGTGATATAGTGATGTACAGTATCATACATCACTTTCCCCCCCCCAAAATATTGATGACTACAAACTCTCTGTATCGTGATACTGTTACATTAATAGCACAATGTACTGTACATGTATCATACATATCTCATTCACCATGAGATGGTAGTACGTAGTAATAGGTAATATGTAGTAGGTAATAGGTAATAGGTACAATAGGTACCTATTACCTATTACCTATACCTAGCCAAAGACAATGATGACTGAATCGGGACCATCACCAACATTCATGAGTTTTGGGGTTATTTTTTTAATCAGCACTTTTATTGCAAATGTTGATCTGTAATCGGAGGAGAATGTCTAGGTCAAGCTAGCTGGAGGTTGTTTTTTTGGTAAAATAGACGTTTTTAGGGCTGACAGTTTTTCACGAGTTGTCCTAGAACGCATCCCAGGCTCTACAGTATCGTGATACAATACATTAATACACCCCAAATATAACAACTAACCCAAACTCACAGTATCATGATACTATTATTATTATTATTATTTTCGTGTGTATTGTACATGTTTTTTCCCCCAAAATATTGTTGCAAAATCACTGTATTGTGATATGATCAGTACTGTTTAGGGATGTCCGATATGACATGCCACCGATAATTATATCATGCCGATACTGCCATAAAAATGTGATATCGGCCAACATCGGTATCGTTTTTTTTTCCCTACAATAAAACCTGATACAGATGTTTTAGCGCCAAGGTCGCAAACTTGCTACACTGTTGAACTTGCCGCATCGTGAAGTTAATAATGTGCTGTTCACAAGTCTGTGAGAATAAAGTAACTCTGAATTGAAAGTAGTATCAAGAGTATCAACACAGCCCACTATGAACTTAGCAGCTGCTTAGAGATCGTGGGGGGAGTTACCATTCCACACAGTAGTCTTCTTTTATATCTGAAATTGAGAGTTGGACAATATCGGCATATCGATTTTCGTCAAAAAAGCCAATATCGGACATCTCTACTATTGTTACAAAATATTGCAATACACTCACGATCCAAATTTTAAGCCCAGTTGAAAAATTGCAATAATTGACATTTTGCACTGTTGGATTTTAAAGATTTTCATATAAGCATTAAAGTGAAATAGGCTGTTCATCAGCTGATCAAAAGTTTAACACCATAGCTCAAAAAACTTGAAAAAAAAATGTAACCCCCTCCAAAATATAAATAAAATGTTCAAAAAAAGGACTCTTTAATGAGTAGCTGTGCCATTCTTGTTAATCACCGAAAAAATAGGATTGAGCATGCTTGATGCCAGTGTTTCCAGGATGCTCGTGGGAACGTTCAGGTGGTAAAGATGGCTTCACGGAAGGCATCCATTTGCTGTGTACAGAGCTGCAGCGCTGTCCTGTTGAAAAAGGCAGTCATTACCACACAGAGATGAGGGATGCCCCCTGCAGCATCTCCACATAGCCAGCTACCGTTTGACGCCCCTGCACAACCTGAAGCTCCATTGTTCCATTGAAGGAAAAAGCACTCCACATCATGATGGCACCCCTTCCACTGTGTCGGAAAATGGAACCATGAATTCTGCTGTCTACCAAAAAATGCTGAAGGAGAATGTCCTGCCATCTGTTTGTGATGAAACAAATTGGGGTTCTGCAGCAGGACAATGATCCAAAACACACCAGCAAGTCCACCTCTGAATCGCTGAAGAAAAACAAAATGATCTGAATCCTATTGAGATTCATTGGCATGACCTTAAAAAGGCGCTTCATGCCTGAAAACCCTCCAGTGTGGCTGAATTACAACAATTCTGCAAAGATGAGTAGGCCAATCCTCCACAGCGCTGTAAGAGACTCATTGCAAGTTATCACAAACGCTTGATTGCAGTTGTTGCTGCTAAGGGCGGCCCAACTAGCTATTAGGTTTAGGGGGAAATCACTTTTTCACACAAGGCCATGTAGGTTTAGATGTTTTTTTCTCCCTTAATAATAAGTAACAATTAATAAAAAGTTTCATTTAAAAACTGTATTTTGTGTTCAGCTGTGTTGTGTTGACTAATATGATGATCTGAAGCATTTAAGTGTGCAAAAAAAAGAAAGAAATCAGGAAGGGGGCAAACACTTCTTCACACCACTCTATATATTGCCTATGGATGACTTTATTGAGCGGGGTAAAGGCGATAAGACTAACAAAGCCAAGCAGGTATGATGTTTAAATCCCTATTCTGCTGAAATCAGCACTTTACCATGGCTGTTCTTCCTCAAGCACATTCCTGACAATGAAAAATGTCTTTATTCTGTGTGTGTGTGTGTGTGTGTGTGTGTGTGTGCGTGTGTGTGTTTGAGTGTGTGAGAGAGAAAGAGAGAGCAAGCGGGCTGCTTCAAGAGTGTTTGCTGCTGCTTACTCGGCCGTAAAAGCCTTGCGCTGTTAGCTTCCTGTCTGCTCTCCTTGATCAATAACTGGAGGCAACAACAAGATGGCTCCCTGCATATTGGGAAAACGACGGGGGGGCTTCTCCATCGTCCCCCTCTACATCCACCAGCTGGCTCTGCAGTTAGGAACTGTGCACATGTGCATCTATGACCACGTAGCCACAGACAGCAGGCTGGCAGCAGATGGGATGGAAGGGTTAAAGCCCCCCTGCACCCATTCAGCAGCCACTCACTTGTTAAGATTTATGACTTTGGAGGGGTTTTTAATGCATCTATTCAACATTTTTCCCCTGCTATATTTTCCTCATGCTGATGTAAGCTAAAATGTTAGTGTTTTCAAATGCAGGCTGTGATGTTTACAGCTGTGATGTTGAGTTGTGTCATATACATGTACTGTAGACATATAGCCTTGTGTGTACTGTATATATATACTAGTGTGGTGACCCACAATATAGTTTACAGCTTCTACCAGGGTTCCGGGTTACAGTATGTGCGTTGGAGCGTTTGAGCCGTTGCTATAGTGTCGTTGTTGCCTTGTTAAGTAGAGAGTAAATTCCACGAATCCTGGACTCGTGCCTTGTTTTAAATCACATCTCATCACGAGCATACATGTAGCAATGCCTGTGCTATATGGCAGTATGAGTTCAATCAGTTCAGACTAAGAACATTTAAAGGTTCAGTGCATTTTTGTCGTTAATTTGCTGATTAGAGGGCTGCAAACATCCAAATTATTGACAAATTAAGAAGTACATTCTGGAAATATGATATTTGTCGCGGTTAAACGGTTCCAAACGGTGATAAGTGAATTTCCGCCAAGTTGGATTCTTTATTTATAAATAGAATATTTTCCTAGTTAGAACATAGATTTTACAACCTTGTTTACAACATTATAAGAGCCCTCTAACACATGAAATAACACCCCTATAGTCACGTTTACAGTCCTTTTACCCAATATACTATAGTAGACATAATAAGAGAAAATAAGACATTTAAGACATAAATACAACTTGCACTTGAGCTTTAACTTTAGCGTGGGTGACGGTCGCAACAGTAGCTCACATTAGGGATTATTGTGCCTGTTGTGAGGTCATTCAAACCTGCAATAAAAGCCTGTTGTTCCGGCGATCAAGTCTGGTGCTTGTGTGTCTCACCCGACATTACAGTAACATTACTGACACCTAGTGACTAGTGTAGAATACCACATATCATCTTTGAATCTACATATCGTCTTTGAGTGCATCTTCTGAATGCCTTATATTTGTATTTTATTTCATTTAACCATTTTTATGCTTGAAAATGCTTAATTTTAATATTCAACCACGAAACAGCATGATTTGTAAATTCATATATTCTTTAAGTGAAGCTGCATATTTCAAAGTGTTGAGGGATTATTGTATTTGATTATTTCAATATAACATGACTATCACTACTGAAATAAATGACCTTTTCAAGGACATTCTAATTTATTGAGATGCACCTGTATTTTATTCACATGTACTGTAGACATACAGTACATGCAGTGCTTGACGTATTGCTACTGTTTTACAGTATGCAATCACGACTTCACATTACATCTGTTTGTAGAAAGGTGGAGCAATATGATATAACAATATGAAAAGGAAAGATGCATGAAAATGAAGGACTAGCAGGAAAAGAATGTTGGACAGAAGAGGAAGAATAAAATGATGGGGAGAAGTTGAAGGGCAGAAAACCAAAAGGAAGTGAGGGCTAAAAAAAAGGACAACAGGGCAGGATAAGGAAGGAGGGGAGAACAAAAAGATGGCCAAAAGAGAGGATAGAAGGAAGGCATGACAAACAAGGGCAGGCTGAAGGAAGAAAAGGACAACTGACGGACAATAAAATGGAAGACAGAAGAAAGGAAGAACCAAAACAAGAAAATAAAAGAGTAAAAACTCAGGGAGTAATGAGGATAGAAAGAAGGAGGGACATACAAAGGAAGGAATGGTAGTACAAAAAGGGAAGGGAAGGACATTCAGAGTGAGGACAAAATGAAAAAAGTCTGTAAGAAAGACAAAAACAAGATAAGAAAGAAGGACCGAGGACAGCAGATTAATTATTGGAGGACAAGAAGAATCAAGGAAGTACAGAAGACAACATATGGGAAGACATTACAGTAGAATAATAAGACAGAAGAATGAAGAAAGAGGGAAATTTTAAAAATGCACAGAAAAAGGAAAGGACAGAAAGTAACATAAATATGTAAAGAAATCATCACGTTGTCTCCTAATTGTCTTTACTCTACCTGCGTCACCAAGGTGGCATTTTCTTCAACATTTCTACTCTCAATCAATAGCTCGGGAAATTGCTTTATAGATTTTGAAAGTAGACTAATCCACAGCTATGACCAGTGAACGCGAGGGACGGGAGGACATATACAGTATGCTTATAGGACATGTATGCTTAATTGGACAGGAGGACATGTACAGCATGTATGCTTATTATGACACACGTTTATTAGCAGAGATGGGGGCAAGTCGGTGTTTATGGGAGTCTCAAGTCAGTCTCAATCTTTAATCTCAAGTCTTGGGTCAAGTCTCAAGTAAAGACGTGCAAGTCTCAAGGCAAGTCTCAAGTCAAGACAAGACAGGTCGAGTCAAGTCCGAAGTCATAAGCTTGGAATGTTTGAATCCTTTCAAGTCATGAGCGCTGTTTAGTGTTTACCAAAATAGCATGCAATTTTAACGATGTAACAAATTTGATAAACACAATGAAAGCATTTGAATTTGAATTGAATTGCTTTATTTTTTTTAAATAAAATAAGTGCAGTGTGACAAGACTTCGTCACCGAAAAAAGTGCTGACATAGCATTCGAAATTTATGTAATCCACAAATTTGTTGTTTACTCTTAAAGCAGGTGTTTTTGGAGTAGAGTCCTAACAGCAGTCCTGCTGTCATAAAGAGGATCTTCAACTCATGTTTTTGCAGTCGATCCGTAATAACAACAGAGCGCTCCTGTCTGATAAAGCATCTTCGACGAGCATTTTTACACAGTTCCTTAAAATTAGCACAGCTCTCCTGTCATTTAGAGGATCTTTGATAAGCATTTTTGGAGTAGAGTCCTAAAAACAGCAGAGTGAGCCTGTCACAAAAAAGATTTTTGACGCACGTTTTTGCAGTACGCCCTTTAAAAATACAAGAGTGCTACTGATAATAGAAGATCTTTGACTAGAGTTTGTGCAATCGGTTCTTAAAAATATCAGAGCACTCCTGATCTTTGACTTGTGTTTGCATAGTAGATTCCTAAAAACAGCAGATGGCTCCTGTGATAAGTGAGGATCTTTGACTGGCATTTTTGCAGTAGATTCCTAAAAGCAGCAGGTGGCTCCTGTCATATATTGAGGATCTTTGACTCGCATTTTTGCAGTAGATTCTTAAAAACAGCAGGTGGTTCCTGTCATATAGTGAGGATCTTTGACTCGCATTTTTGCAGTAGATTCCTAAAAGCAGCAGGTGGCTCCTGTCATATATTGAGGATCTTTGACTCGCATTTTTGCAGTAGATTCTTAAAAACAGCAGGTGGTTCCTGTCATATAGTGAGGATCTTTGACTCGCATTTTTGCAGTAGATTCTTAAAAACAGCAGGTGGTTCCTGTCATATAGTGAGGATCTTTGACTCGCATTTTTGCAGTAGATTCCTAAAAACAACAGGTGGCTCCTGTCATATAGTGAGGATCTTTGACTCGCATTTTTGCAGTAGATTCCTAAAAACAGCATGTGGCTCCTGTCATATAGTGAGGATCTTTGACTAGCATTTTTGCAGTAGATTCCTAAAAACAGCATGTGGCTCCTGTCATATAGTGAGGATCTTTGACTAGCATTTTTGCAGTAGATTCCTAAAAACAGCAGATGGCTCCTGTCATATAGTGAGGATCTTTGACTAGCATTTTTGCAGTAGATTCCTAAAAACAGCATGTGGCTCCTGTCATATACAGGATCTTTGATTGGCATTTTTGCAGTATAATCCGAATGTGATGTTTTTTATTTATTATATCTTGAATATAAAACAAAGACAAGCGCAATTTACGCCTTCACAATAAAAGCGCTGTTCACTACTTCTTGTCTAATTGCACAGAAGAAAATAAGGGTCTGAGGAAGGTAGCGTCCAACAACACCAGCTCAAAGAATAAAATGAATGCAGACTCACCGCTGGTACGAGCCTGGAGTTTCTTTTCCAGAGGGTAAGATGATGACATCCTCGGTTGATGTGGGTGACGGGCAGTGTGCTAGCATGAAATAAACAAAGAAAATACGTCATCAAAAGCTTACCTTTATACATTCACACGCAAGTCTATTAAGTCTATTTGTGGCAGTGCCGGACAAAGTTTGACTTCCACTTTGTCTCTGCGCACACAACTATGGTGCGTTCATGAACCGCTGGGAATAAACACTGGGCGAAACAATGAAACAAAACAACATAAACATGCAAAAACTATGGGCCGATACCGAGCCGCACGTTTCCTGATATAGAAGATCTTTTAGTAGCATTTTTGAAGGTCCTTAAAAATGTAGAACACTCTTGACATACGGTCTATTGAGGGACTGTGACTGTGCTTTTTAAGGACCTAATGCAAAAACCAAAGACCCCCAATATGACAGAAGTTCTCTGCTGGTTTTTTTTAAGACCTACTGCAAAAGGCTGGTGAAAAATCCTGTTCATGACATAAACTCGTGGGCCGTTCTGATGCCATTCATGGGCATGATTTGGCCTTTGGGCCACCAGTTGAAGCTCTGGTGTGAATCATTGTGCATCATCACTTTCTTACCACTTCCTTCTATTTACTTTCCCTCTGCTCAGCTCTTGAGGTTTAATCGTGCCTAAGGCAGGATGAAGCTTCCTCTACACCAGCATAAATACAAAAATAGGTGGCTGTGGAGGTGGGCAGGTGGACACAGACACACACACATGAACACAAGACATCTGAATGGAACACAGGAAGTGTCTGGCCCCGAGGTTTCAGGGCCCAGCCAGTCAGTTAGCACTTGTCTGGGCCGCACCGCCTCTGAATATAAAGCATCATAACCGCTGCCCGAGTCGCCATTCGACCTTGTATAGCCATGCAGCATGAACTGAATAGCATGCCAAATGCATGCAGTGGTTTGATGGTCGTTGTAACAGACAAGCACCTTCAGACTGCATCGTTAGCGATTCAGGACTGCTTCCATCCATCTGTCATGGGACACTCACATGGCCACCAACACAATATATAGCCAGGATATATACAGTATATATATATATACAGTACATATAATTATAGTACATGCCCCATACCGACACAGTGTGGTATTGGTGTTTGCACATAGCAGGCTTTTTTTTTTTTTTACATAATCAGCATATGTTTATTAAATGTTGTATGGGAACAGCACTCAAGAGAAATTGCCAAACAATATTCCAACTCTTTACAGCAGGGGTGTCCAAACATTTTCCAGCAAGAGCCACATAGTAAAAAATGAAAGCGCCACTTTGATATTTTGTAAAAAAAAAAAAAAACATGTAGATATGCTGATAATTTATGTATATTAAAAAAAAGCCTCCATCTCAGCATTGTGGAACATAGCTTTTTTTTATTTTAGTAATTCAACTTTTCAGTGTTTCAATGTTTTATTTATTTATTTCCAATATATTTTAACTTTTTCCACAACCTAATTTATTGTGTTTTTGTTTGTTTTTCATAATATTACGACTTTTAAAAAATTATATATTTTTCTTGAATACTTCAACTCGATGCAACTAAAATGACATTAATTTTCCTCAAAATATTACAAGTTTATTCTTGTAAAACTGTGACGTTTTTTGCAGTGGAATACAACTTTTTTCCCTGAAGATTTTGACTTTATTCTCATAAAATTACAGTTGTTTTGTTTTCATTTCTGCATTTCTTTTTTTTTTTTTTTTTAGTTTTTCAACTATTTCAGGTTTCTTCTTGTAAATTTTCCTCTGGTAATTATGACTTCATTTCCATAATATTTTGACTTCATTCTCATACCATTATAACTTTTCTTTCAACCTAATTTTTCAAAAATTTTAACTTTATTTGTTCATTTGTTTGTTGTTCATAATTTTATGATTTTTTTAATAACACCTTTTTTTCTTTAATATTTCAACTTTTATTAAAATGACATTATTTTCCTTACAATATCATGACATTACACTCGTAAAATTACGACTTGTTCTAGATAGATTAAAACATTTTCCTCTTCTCTTTCTCTTCTTTCTCTCTATTTTTGTTGTTGTTGTTTTTTTAAATTTAGTTTTCTTGTAAATAATCTTTTTAGAATGTGCCACAGGCCAATAAAAAACACAGCCGCGGGCCGCAAATGACCCCTGGGCAGTGCTGACACCCCTGGTTTACAGGTGCAGCATATATGCTGACTATACTATTCCAGGGATACTTAATAATAATACAAATGAAACAAATTCTTTTAGTTAATGTTGGCTTCTAAATTGGTCATATTGCCGTACTGCCCCTAATATAAGACTAACTGTCAACTATTAAGCCTTTTATCGATTATTATATATTTATTATTATCATTAATTATGCTATATAATTTATTTACGGTAAGTATAAACCTTGACTGTCATTGCACCCACATTGTTACATTGCCTTACCACTTTTCTATGTATTTACAATTGGCAAAGGGTACATTGGAATACAGGAGGTGAACAAATGTATTGCAGCTGACGTGAAACGGATCAGGGGTAGGATGAAATGAGCTTTTCTTCTTCCTACTCCTTTTTGGACATGTGGAAGTGTGAATTGTACTGTGGGATGTACTCCAGTGTAACTTGTACGCACGTTCAAAACCAATTAAACCATTACCATTAAAACGCAAATCAGCATGTGGCATCAAACAGCTTCTCCCTACGTGGGACAGAAAAGTAAATGTCATTGAATAAATAAATGCCATTAAATAATTAAAAAATGTCATGAAATCTATAAATTGGTCATGATATAAATATTTATTAAATGGGTTCAATATTATTATTTGATATTATATTTCACAATTCAATTATGAAATTGAATTATTGGACAATATCATAATTGTTTTTGCATTTTTAATTAATTGAACAATATTTCTATTATGTATCTATTTATTTTAATAATGGTATAAAAAAACTGTAATATGTTCTAATAAAAAAAAAAAAACATAATCCAGGCTTTATTTGATCTCGGTCTGCTTGTTTGGTGCACACCAGGGTTCTGTCATTATAACTGAACCACACATCCCAGTTTGAACGCACCTTAAAGATCACTCACACTGTCTCCTTGTGACCGCCACTCACACTGCTTCACAGCATTTGTGCGCCATCACTTCATCATCCAACATCGTATTGCTGCAACCTGTGTGGATCATTTGCAGATTTTGGCTTGTTTCTATTGTGCAAGGTAGCGGTGATCTTGGTGTGAGTGGGCTGTGAGTTTGTCTTAAAGTTTCCAGTACCCGCGGCGCTCCAAAAAGTCACGTCAAACTTGTCCCACTTGGTGGACTCTGTATTAGCTTTACCAACGCAGAGTTGGAAGGGAGAGAGGAAGGCAAAGGAATGAGCAAAGACTGATTGGCGACTTCCAAAGATTGATGTGATTGCACAAACACAAGTGCCATACAGGTGCAGACAATCGCACATGCATACACACGCACACACAGAACTCTGTGCTTTATGATCCAGAAAGAGTGGGATAATGGAAAACCCTGGAGGGGGTGTGAGGTCTGCCTGTGTCTTCTCCATAGCTACATCTCTCCACTGTCCGCTGCTTTGCAATCCATCAGACGCTCCACTGAAAGCCCCTCAGCCAGGCTTCCAAAACATTCATTAAAGAAAAAACTCTAAAAACCCCCCCTCTCAGGAAACTAAAAACACACATGGCACGGTTATGTTGATGGAGTTCATGATGACATGAGATTAGGCCAATCCAATTAGTGGCACCATAAGTGGCTCGTTAAACAGGTGGGCCATGCTACACAGATGCGTATTTATAGCTGCCTGTTCATTTTTTTTTAGTTTCCAGCCAGGTAGGATACACAGTGTAAATCATTACTCGCAAAAAAATGCTTGGATTTTGTCAATTGATTTGTCCTAGTACATGAGTGCGCTGCTGTTTTTAGGAATCTGCTGCAAAATCCCACGATTTGATCTGAATTTGCAGCCTGGTTTGATGCCTTTCACAAGACGCCAGTTGAGTAGCCCAATTTGGGTCATCACTTTTTTGTTTTTGTGCAAAAAAAACCCTAATTATGATTATATAATATACATTATATAATTGACATGGTGAAGCTGAAAGGTACAAACGTCTATACGAATGAGCATCTGACAAGCGCAATGCTGAAAGAGCCAAGAAAGCATGCAATCTAAGGAAGGAGGGGAGGATCCAAGGGACTTGGAGCGCCAACTGCAAAATGTTCATCAAGTCAAATGGAGGATCAGAGGCCAGAGTGCCTGTTTTCAAAGACATCAAGGATGTGGATAGACACTAAGGATCATATCAACACGATGACATGGAAAAGGAACATAACTCAAACAACGTCATCGGCATGCCACAAGAAGATCAACAATTGGACTCCTTTTGTTTCACAGACCACAAACAATTGGAATTGGAAAAAGACAGAGATCTGGACACAATTTTTTTTCTCATTTGAAACAACCTTAATATCGACAAAAATGTGTCAATTATCCACACAAACAGTGGAAGGATGTATATTTGAATAATATTCGAATCAATTCAAGGAAACCTTCAAAGTAATCGCTGTCTCGGAAACTTGCATTAATGCCGACAAAGGCATGGACTTATGAAATGATCTGCATTAACAGGAATAATGCAAGTGGAGGATGAGTGGCTGTGTATGTGGACTAAGATCTGAAGTACAAAATGGTAAAGAATATGCCATTCGCTATTGATAACATTTTGGAATGTATAAAGATTGCAATCCGTAAATAAAAAAGCAAAAATGTATAAATAAGTTGTTTATATAGAACACCGGCCCGCACGGTGGCCTAGTGGTTAGCATGTTGGCCACGCAATCAGGAGATCGGGAAGACCTGGGTTTGAATCTCAGTTGGACATTTCTGTGTGTAGTTTGCATGTTCTCACCGTGCATGTGTGGGTTTTCTCCGGGTACTCCTTATTACCACAATTTTCTAAAATAATCGAGAAGCTATTCAATAACAGGTTGGACAAATGTATCAATAAAAATGAATTAATTGCAGATAGCCAATACGAATACTAACATTTCAACCTCCATGGCACTGATCGAAATTACTAAGGAAACTACCAACGCTATAGACCGCAGAAAGTGTGCAGCTGCAGTATTTATGGATCTGACACAAGCTTTCCATACAACAAATCCCAACAACCTAATTACAAAATTTGAAAGGTACGGAATCAGAGGGTTACTTTTGAACTGGTTCAAAATCTACCTAGCTAACAGGAAGCAATATGTGAAGCTAGGAGAATACACATCTGCAAGTTTAAATATTATGTGCGGAGTATCCCAGGGATCAATACTGGGACCAAAACTGTTCAGCTTGTATATTAATGACATCTGTAAAGTGACGAAAGACTTAAAGTTAGCATTATTTGCAGATGATACTACCGCTTTTTGTTCTGGTGAAAACACACAAGAGCTAATTAATAAAGTCACAGATGAAATGCCATATTAAAAAATTGGTTTGATAAAAAATAGATTATCCTTGAACCTAATAATAAAATAATGTTATTTGGTAATAGCAGAAAGGACATGCACGCACAAATACAAATTGACGATGTGGACATTGAAAGGGTGAACGAAAATAAATGTTTGGTGATCATAATAGATGAAAATGTGAGCTGGAAATCTCACATAAAAAATATACAACATAAGGTGGTGAGAAATACTTCAATATTGAATAAAGCAAAATTTGTCCTTGACCAAAAATCACTTCATACTCTTCACTGCTCTCTAGTATTACCATATCTAGCTTATTGTGTGGAGATATGGGGTAATAACTATAAAACTATAAAACTATAAAACTATAAAACAATATGACCAACTATATAACTATAAACTATAAAACTATATCTCTAAATGTACTGCAAAAAATATAATTTAGGATCATCCATAATGCCACGTAGAGAACACACAAATCCTTTTTTTCTAAAATCACCAATATTAAAATTTGCTGATTTAGTAAATTTTCAGGAAAATTTCAGTAAAATTTACAGCAAACAATAACCTGTTACCCAAAAATGTCATACAATACTTTTCTACAAGAGAGGAGAAATATGGTGTAAGGGAAAAACCCAACTTAAAAGACTTGTACACTAAAAACCCACAGCATTTCAGAATGTGGAATTAAATTACGGAACGGACTGAGTAAGGAACTCAAACAAAGCACCAAGATGAGCGATTTCAAGAAACAGTACACGCAGTTGATGTTTGCAAAATACAAGGAAGAAGAGTATTGAATTTGTTATGTTATCTTTATTGGTATTTATTGTTATTATATTGATTATTATATATGGTTATTACTTATTATGATTGTGGAACAACCAATTATAACAATTATATTACCATATTGTTACATTACCTTATCACTTTTCTATGTATTAAGAAGATCACATATGAAATGCAGGAAGTGAATAAATGTACAGCAACTGATGTGAAACGGATGGGGGGTAGGATTAAATAAGCTTTGCTTCTTCCTACTCCTTTTGGACATGTGGAACTGTGAATTGTATTATGTGATGTATTCCAAAGGGCTGAGGTCACCAGAAGAGACCCACTTCAGGAGGGAAACATGGAAAATGGGTTGAATTCGATGTGGGGAGCTTGAGTTGAGCAGCAATGGGGTTCACCAACGGCTCAGCCTCGAAAGAACCGATACAGATACAATTTTAACATTACGTTCAGTAAAAATGGCTGAATTTGCACAGTCCCTGATCAAATACAGGGCAGAAACCCAAGATGAGGAGTTGGATCATGGCAGCTGCCAGCTTGTGTTTGTCAGCATGTGGCCAATAATACAATGTTGCAGAAACATTTATTATATACCAGACTTTCTACAGTATGTGTAATGTTTTTAATGTAAGTGTGACATAATTATTTTTGCTAATCCACAATAAAACAGAAATCTAGCTCTTGCTTCATCCTGAAGGGGTGGGGGTGTGCGTGCTTCTCTTGGCCTGCCAGTACCTGTCAGCCGCCTCCAGAGTCTCATGAGCCAAAAAGGCTCGATAGGACTTCTTCACCTTGACGACATCCCTCACCACTGGTGTCCACCAACGGGTTCTGGGATTACCGCCACAACACGCACCAACCGCCTCGACAATGGAGGCACAGAACATTGCCCATTCGGACTCAATGTCAGTCGGAACATAGTCGAAGCTCTCCCAGAGGTGGCAATTGAAACTTCTTCTGACAGGGGACTCTGCCAGTCGTTCCCAGGGGACCCTCACAATACGTTTGGGCCTGCCAGGTCTGACCGGCATCCTTCCCCACCATTGAAGCCAAGTGGTGATCGGTTGACAGCTCTGCCCCTCTCACCCCTCAGTGTCCAAAACATGGCCGCAAGTCCGATGACACGATCACAAAATCAATCATCAAACTGCAGCCCAAGGTGTCCTGGTGCCAAGTGCACATGTGGCCACCCTTATTCTTGAACATAGTGTTTGTTATGGGCAATCTGTGGCACAGAAGTCCAATAACAAAGCACCGCTCGGGTTCAGATTGGGAGGGCAGTTCCTCCCAATCACACCTCTCCAGGCCTCACTGTCACTGCCAACGTGAGTGTTGAAGTCCCAACGCAGAACAAAGGAATCCCCCAAGGGAGCACTCTGCAGTACCAACTCGAGGAACTCCAAAAAGGGCGGATATTCTGAATTGGGTGTTCTGAAGGCGGAGGGAAACTACCCTCTCCTTCACCGGGTTAAATTCCAACATACTGTACAGGCCGGGGCGCAAGAAAAATTGCACCTGTGCCTGTCACCTCTCACTGCTGGCAAAGTCAGAGTGAAATAAAGTCCAGCCCCTCTTGAGAGGTTCCAGAGCCCTTCCTGTGCGTTGAGGTGAGTCCGACTATATCTAGCCGGAACTTCTCCACCTCGTGCACCAGCTCAGGCACCAGAGAGGTGACATTCTACGTCCCAAGAGCTAGCTTCTGTAGCCTTGGATCGGACCGCCAAGGTCCCCGCCTTTGGCTGCCACCCAGCTCCCTCTGCACCCAACATCTTTGTCCCCTCCCATGAGTGGTGAGCTGATTGGAGGGGGCACCCATGTCGTCTCTTCAGGCTGTGCCCGGCCGATCCCCATGGGTGTAGGCCCGGCCATCAGATGCTCATCATCGTACCCCACCTCCAGGCCTGGCTCCAGAGGGGAGCCTCGGTGACCCACGTCTGGGCAAGAAAAAACTTGGTCCAATGATTTCTTTCTTCATAGGGGTCTATTGAGCCAAGCTTTGTCTGGTCCCTCACTTAGAACCTGTTTGTCATGGGTGACCCTACCAGGGGCATAAAAGACCCCGACAACTTAGCTCCTAGGATCATCTTGGCACGCAAACTCCTCCACCACGATAAGGTTGTAGCTGAGGGAGCAGAGAAGGACAAATTAAGAAGCCCAAAAAACACTTCCCCTCAGAAAGGGAGAACTTTTTTTCACTCTTATCATGTCGGACATTCCATGGCTGACTACATGCAGTGTGAAGGTAATTTAATGTCACGTCTCATCAATGTTTTGTGTCATTACTGACGCCAAGTGACCAGAATACTACGTATGACATGCTTTTCAATATTTTTTGACTAATAATGAACCATGAAACAGAGTTAATATATTAATGAATTAACCTTTGAAAATCTGCGACAGAGCAACGGAGCAATGTTCAAACTGTGATTTTTTTTTGTTTTGTTTTTTTTTCCACTATGAGTGGCTGCCTTTCAAGCAGCTCTGTGTGTTCTCGTACTTTTTCTCCTCTTTTAGGTATTTTTTTGTGTGAATTTCTCTTGGAGATGAATAAAGTATCTATCCAGCAAAGGATGACTGTACTGTGCCAACTGCAACTCCACCTCATATGTAGAAGAGATCCGTGTTGACAATTTAACGACATGGACACTATACTTAACAAGAAGGGATGTCCGTTAAAAGTGAAAGACAGGGAGTGTTCCTTGCTTCATGCATTTATTCGTTAATTGATCAATAAGGACAAAGTGGAAGAAGATGCTCAACATGCTCAACAAATGAAATGACACACTTGCACCAATAAAATTCTAAAGCAGGACCTGAACCATGCAGCCACCATGTTCCTTAAGTCCCCTACATCCCTAGATGACAAGTAACTATTATATGCCAACACTGCAAGATGTGAACAAAAGGTACACAATCTTGTTCTGTTGTGGTTTTGTATAGTTCAAAACAGTTTTTATGGCTGTCTAGCCCATATTCTTTCTTATTTGTACAAGCATCCTCTTTGGATTGTAAACCTTTATAGCAGAACAGTTAGGGACTCCCTGCTGACAAAGGTTTGTACTTTATATTCAGCTTCACGTATTTCTTTACACCGCCCCTCTTCATTCTGGTCCTGGTCAGACATCTGCTGTCTACCTCGACTTTCTGAGGGGAGTTAAAGAAGAGAGAACAAAATGCAGTGTTGTGTGGTGAGGTTCATGGCTAGTGAGGCGCTGGTGAGGAGTTCTTTTATGTTAATACAGGTTGCTCATTAAGAGGATAACGATAAAAATAAGAAAATAATTAACAAAGAGAATTTTAAAATTTGTTTTCAAATAGACCCATTTATTTCTTTTTTTATTAACTGAAAAAATGTATTTTCTTACATTTCAAGATTCAAGATTCAAGATTGAAGAGTTTTATTGTCATATGCATAGTAAAACAGGCAGTTATACTATGCAATTAAATTCTTATTCTGTTCATTCTCCCAAGAAAAGAAAGAAAACAGAAGAAAGAATAAGAACATAAGAAACATAAATACCAATAAATTAAGCAACAACAACAGAAGAGACATTAATACAGATAAATGATACAAATAAATAAATAAATAAATAAATAAATAAATAAATAAGCAAATAAATAAAGTGCTATGAGTGTGTGCGTGTGTTGCATGCGGCGTGTGTGAGTGCTTCGTTGAGAAGCCTGATGGCCTGTGGGTAAAAGCTGTTTGCCAGTCTTGTGGTCCTGGACTTCAAACTCCTGTAGCGTCTGCCTGACGATAGGAGTGTGAATAATGAGTGTTGTGGATGTGTGCTGTCCTTGATGAGGTTGTGTGTTCTGCGTAGGACTCGAGATTTATAAATGTCTTGCAGTGAGGGGAGGGCTGCCCCAACAATGTTCTGTGAGGTCTTGATCACCCGCTGGAGTGCCTTCCTATCACGTGTTGTACAGTTACCGTACCAAACAGTGATGGAGGCGGTAAGAACACTTTCGATAGTGCATCTGTAGAAGCACCTCAGGATTGTGGTGGACATGCCAAATTTCCTCAGTCTTCTCAGGAAGTACAGTCTCCTTTGGGACTTCTTCATAATTTGTTGGGTGTTGTGAGACCAGGTGAGGTCCTCGCTGATGTGTGTGCCAAGGAACTTGAAGGTTTTCACCCTCTTCACCTCAGTCTCATTAATAAACAGGGGTTTATGCGGCTCCTTTTCCCTTGTTCTTGGGTCGATGATCATCTCTTTAGTCTTATCTGTATTGAGAAGGAGATTGTTATCACGACACCAAGCTATGAGGTCCGCCACCTCTCTTCTGTATGATGTTTCAACACCACCAGTGATCAGTCCGATGACTGTAGTGCCATCCGCAAATTTAATGATGCTGGTGTTGTTCTGGGAGGCCACGCAATCGTAGGTAAAGAGCGTGTAGAGGAGTGGACTCAGCACACACCCCTGTGGGGTCCCAGTGCTCACAATTCTTGAGCTGGATGTGCGATTGTGGACTCTGACTGACTGGGGCCTGCCTGTTAGAAAGTTAAACACCCAGTTACAGAGGGAGGGTGACAGGCCAAGTGTGAGGAGCTTATTTGTGAGTTTGTGGGGGCTGACTGTATTAAAAGCAGAGCTATAGTCTATAAATAGCATTCTGACATATGTGTCCTGGCCCTGTAGGTGCAAAAGGGCTGTGTGGATGGCAGTGTTGACTGCATCATCCGTGGACCGGTTCTGGCGATATGCAAACTGTAGAAGGTCCACAGTGGCCAGGATGCTCTTTTTGATGTGGGTCATGACTATCTTTTCAAAGCACTTCATAACAATAGGAGTGAGTGCTATAGGGCGATAGTCATTCAAGCAGGTCACGTTGCTCTTCTTGGGTACGGGCACTATGGTGGTGGACTTAAAGCAGGTCGATACAGATACTTGTGCAAGCGACAGGTTAAATATGTCAGCAAGCACATCAGCTAGCTCTGATGAGCAAACCCAAAGTGCACGGCCTGAGATGTTGTCTGGGCCTGCTGTCTGGGTTTGTTTTGTTCAGAACCCTGCGCACATCAGCTGATGTCACCATGAGAGGTGAGTCCTGTGTGCTCCCCAGGTTCAGCCACCCTCTCTGCTCATCAGGAGTTTGGGTGTCAAAGCGGGCATAGAACTCATTCAGCTCATCTGGAAGTGTGGTTTGGCTGGACGTGGCTACGCTACTCCGCTGTCGATAGTCTGTGATGTGCTGGAGCCCCGCCCACATGCGCCGAGGGTCTGAGGTGGAATAGTAGCCCTCCAGCTTCTGTCTGTACTGTCTTTTGGCTTCTCGTATGGACCTCCTCAGGTCATATCTGGCCTTTTTGTAGTCATCAGCGGTGCCCATGAGCACGTAGCTTAGCCCTTACATCACAGTTCATCCACTGTTTTTGCTTAGGGTATTTTCTGTAATACTTGGTGGTGCTAACAGTCTCTATGCATGTGCTAATGTAGCCAGTAACAGCAGAAGCATATTCATCCAAATCAACAGTAAAATCTTCCCTCCCCGCTGCAGTTTTAAACACATCCCAGTTTGTGCAGCCAAAGCAGTCCTGAAGTACTTGATCAGTTTCTTCATTCCACACTTTAACTGCTGTACTTACAGGGGGAGCTTGTTTGAGAAGTTGTCTGTATGTTGGATAAAGGAATATGGCGATGTGGTCGGCCTTTCCAAAGTGGGGTCTTGGAACAGCCTTCAAAGCACCTTTCATGTTGCAGTAGACTTGGTCCAGGATGCTATTTTCCCTTGTGGGAAAGCTCACATACTGGTAATATTTGGGGAGGACAGTCCTGAGGTTACAGTGGTTGAAATCGCCAGATATAATGAATACAACGTGTGGGTGTTTGGTCTCGTGTTTATCAATGATGTCATGCAGGAGGCCTAGTGCATTAGCGGTGTTAGCTTGTGGTGGAATGTAAACAGCAGTTAAATACACAGCGCTAAACTCACGAGGCAAAAAAAAAAGGTCTGAATTTTATCTGTATATGAATCAAAAGTTATGATACTTTGTTGTAAAAGTCTGATTACCCTCTGGTATATAATCCTCCATCTTGGGAGTCAAATTCATTCATTCAATCAGCAGAGCGTACAATATCTTTAATGGATTTGACTTGCAGGCCGCACAGTGGCCGAGTGGTTAGCATGTTGGCCACACAGTCAGGAGATCGGGAAGATCTGGGTTTGAATCTCAGTTGAGCATCTCTGTGTGGAGTTTGCATGTTCTCCCCATGCGTGCGTGGGTTTTCTCTGGGTACTCCTTATTACCACAATTTTCTAAAATAAAGGGAAGACCTCAGGAAGACCTGGGTTCGAATCTCCGCTTGTGTGGAGTTTGCATGTCCAACGCTCGGCGTTATATTTGTCACCTGTCGTGTTCCTGACTACTGTCACCTGTGCATTCTTGTGCATGTGATGAAGACGCTCGAATCAACTTCTGCGAGGGAGCGCCGCGGCCATCTTGTATACGTATATGTTCCACAGTGGAAGAAGATGCGAGTACAACTTCATGCAACTTCATGTCAAAAAAATATGAAGTATCCCTTTAAAAATTGTTAAAAACGACTGGAATCATACAGAAAATACATTTATATTACACTCCAATGGACAAATATTAATATTTATTTCAGTTATCCATGTGTAAAGGTGGATTGTGTATATGAAGGGACAGACATGTTTGCATTGTTTGCTTTATTTGTGTATGTGAATAGACAGACGGTTATTTATGATGTGAATAGACATTTATTTGGTGTGTATTTAAAAGCACAGATTTTGTATATTATGTACTAGATTTTTATAAGAGTTGATGTTGTGTGTTTGACAGTGTTTGTTTTTAAAGGGGATGCTTCCTAACGAGCTCCCACAATGCAGTGTCCGAGGGTACCTGGTCTTGTGCAGGTGGGGAAGGCACAGAGGAGCTCATTATGACCACTAGTCTGCTACCTCCTCTCCTAACCTGCTCTGTCCTCACTGAGAACTTTGTATCGCATGCTAATCAATGCTTTTTTGTGACTCTACCATTGACTTTGAGCAATCTAACCATAGTAGCAGAAGTGACGACCTTATTTGCTTGTTCTTCAGTCGCCATAGCTGACACGTGGGTCACGGTGTAAAAATGTCCTCCTCAAACGACACCTTTAATTGCTTGTGACTTGTGATGTGAAGGGCTCACAGAATTCACTTGAACAAGAAAGTGCTGCACCGTCATTAGCTGATTATTCTTCTCTCTCTTGTGTATGTCTTGTTTTGCCCCTATTTAAGTCCAATCCATCAGCACACAGAGGTTCTGCTCTTGACTTTATAGCCGAGTGTGGTGATCACAGGTTGTGATCTAACTGATCTAGTGGTAACTTTCTACAGTAGTTACAACTAACTATGTCCAGCTATGTCACTCTATTTGCTTCCCCTCAGTCAGATCTTTATTTATGTTATTGTGTTTATGTGAATGGACAGGCTGATGTGACATAATGAGTGCATGCTTTAGGACAGCCAGATGGTTACTTTGCTGTATGTGGCTATGTGAACTGATACATGGATGTTACGTTATGTGTGTATGTGACTAGACAAACATGATTCCTTAAAAGTATACAAGAATTTAGAGACAGTTGCTTGTATGTAGAAATAGGTCAGATGGATGTGTACATTCATTACAATATAACATATTTATATATGTTTATATTTACATGTATGTATGCACCGTGTGCATGTGGAAGATGTTTATAATACGTGTTTATGGAGAGACAGTCATTTATGCTGGTATATGACAGATATTCATATTATGTATGCATGTAGACAGACTTGTTCACATGTATAATACACTGTTATGTGAAGGGATAGACAGGTGTTTATAGTATACAGGTAGAAATTGTTTGGATGTAGATGTGGACAAATGCATTTGCATTATAGTCGTCCCTCGTTACATCACGGTTCGAACAGCGCTCCCTCACTCTATCGCGTTTTTTAAAAAAATTCATTAAATAATAAATGATCATTGTTTCGTGGTTGACTATGGCCTATTATTAGTCCAAAAATATTGAAACACAAGTTATATGTAGTATTCTGGTCATTGATGTTACACTGATGAGACATTACCTTAGATTACATTACCTTAACACTACCTGGAGTTAGCCATGGCATGTCTGACATGATAAGAGTGAAAAAAAAGTTCTCACATTCCGTGTGAAAGCGGTAAGTTTTTTTGCTCTAGAGAACACTTTCTTAAGTTTAGAACAAATCAACTGGAGGATAACTACTTAGGTCGGTAGCTTGCTCTGCTATGAGTGGCGGTCGTCTCTTATGTCCCTGCAGTGTTCCCATACAAAGCTTGCGCAATGTGGTGTAAACAAAGAATAATAGGAGTGTAAAGGTGACTATAGGGGTGTTATTTCATGTCTACAGGGCTCTAATAAAGGTTAAAAAAAAAGCATATAGAGGGTCGTAAACAGGTTTTCTATGCTGTAACTACAAAAATATTCAAATTATAAAAAGGCTCTCACTTTACAATAAGGTACCCAAAAATACTTTGTGGAAATTCCCTTACCACGGTATGGTCCGGAACCGATTAACTGCAAAAAACGAGGGACGACTGTATATGTGAATGGATATAAATGTTTATAATATATGTGTACGTGAATGGATAGACAGATGATAATGAATGGACCGACGGGTGTGTGAATTCCGTGAAATATGGCAGATGTTTAGGTTGTGTGTTTATGAATGAACAAATACATGTTTGTTACATGTGTATATAGAGAGACAGAGGTTTGCGTTATATGTGAATGGGACAGACATATGTCTATAGAATGTGTCTGTGTCAGGACCGTTTGTGGCCTGCAGCTCATTTTTTTATTGGCCCTCAGTGGTGGATGTTGGTTGGGTTGGAGCTTGATTTGATTTTTTAAATTGAGCCTTTTTTTGAGTTGCAAGCATGAGTGTCTATTTACAGCAGTGATGGACATATACAGTAAAGTGCTTATTTACATAGTGATGAGTTATACAAAGGACAAGTAACAATGTTGTACAAGAGGAAGGTAAGGTTGTGCGATGTCGGGAGATTTGTCATTAAATGAGAAGTGGGCTGGCAAAGACTATTCATCAAATATGAAAGAAAAGACACAAAAAAACAAGATAGTGATAAATAATAGCAGAGAGGAAAGAGAGAGAGGAAACAAATATATACACTCCTGATTCCAGTTTTAAGACCAAAAAAAATGAAAGAATTTACATTTTGCACTGGTGGATATTAAAAAGGTTCTAAGTAGAGCTTCAAAATGCAAAAAGACAAAATGTGAGTGAGATAAATAAAAACTTGAGAAAGCAATTCATTGCAAACAAGCATTAAAGTGAAACAGTCTGGTCACCAGATGGTAAATGGTCTTTCACTTGTATTGCGCTTTTCCACCTCCAAGGCACTCAAAGCACTTTGACAATGTTAGCACATTTACCTACTGACAAAGCAGCATCAGGAGCAACTGGGGATTCAATATCATGTCCAAGGACACTATCACACGATCACGGGAGTACGGAGGATCGAACCCACAACCTTCAGGTTGGGAGGCGACCATTCTATAACCTGAGCCAAGCCGCCTTTTGAAAAGCTCAAGACCACAGCTCAAAAAAACACAAGCCCCCTAAAATACAAGTAAAATGTTCAAAAAAGGACTCAGTAATGAGTACCTACGCCATTGTTTTTAATCACATGAAAAATTGGTTTGAGCATGCTTGCAATGCCAGTGTTTCCAGTTTGCTAGGGGGAATGCCATCCATCCCCAAATGTTCTCAATTGGATTTAGATCAGGGGAACATGAAGGATGGTCCAAAAGAGTGAGGTTATTCCTCTGGAAGAAGTCCTTTGTCATGCGGACATTGTGAACTGCAGCGTTGTCCTGTTGAAAAAGCCAGTCATTACCACACAGACGAGGGCCTTCAGCCCTGAGGGATGGCCTCTGCAACATCTCCACATAGCCATCAGTTTGACGCCCCTGCACAACCTGAAGCTCCATTGTTCCATTGAAAGAAAAAGCACCCCAAATCATCATGGCGCCCCCTCCACTGTGCCGTGTGGAAAACATCTCAGGTGGGATCTCCTTGTCATGCCAGTAACGTTGGAAGCCATCTGGACCGTCAAGGTTACATTTTTTTCTCATCAGAGAATAAAACTTTCTTCCACCTTTCAATGTCCCATGTTTGGTGTTCTCGTGCAAATTCCAAACGGGCCTTTGAAGATCTTTTTTGTTCTTAAAAGCTTTCTCTCCATCTGATGGTTATTCGACTGCACTCGGCAACAACCTTCATTTGGGCTGAGGATGGTCCCTTGTCGGCTTTTTTCACTTTAATGCTTGTTTGCAATAAATTGCTGACTCGTTTTTTTTTTTGTCTCACTCCCATTTCTTTTCTTTGCATTTTGAAGCACTACTTAGTACCTTCTTAAGATCCTCCAGTGCAAAGTGTAAATTCTTCAATTTGTCTTAAACTTTTGATCAGAGCGGACTGTAATTTCCGATGTTTAAGATGCACCAGTGTTTAAACTGCACCCACCATATTTAGTGAGAAAAACAGATTTGTACATACTGTACCACATGTCCACATCATAAAAATGACATATTGTGGCGAGCAGTCCGTGAGGACCAGGCAGCTCTTTATTTGGCAGGAGCCAATCATGAGCTATGAGAAAACTCACAACGAGCTTATCAACCAATCGTAAATTGCAGGAGGTCATTACTCAATATAACAGTCTGACTCACGGTGTCATCTTAGATGGAAGGCTAAAATCACGCTTAACACTCAAAAAGTAGCTAAGAAATATACAATAATATCCCAAATATGCAATAATATCCCCTAATGCATTTCTTCCCTGCAGAGCAGTTCATTGGCCAATGAGCTCAGCTCCAGAGGGAGCTCAAGGAAAGAAGAAGTCACGAGATTAGAACATGGTCATAAATTAGTTGCACCGCTGTATAAGCCGCAGGGTTCAAAGTTTAAGAAAAAAACAGTGGTTTATACACCGGAAATTAAAAAAATAGGGTAAATTCAGATAGATACTCCAAGAGAAATTCTCATTTCCAGCAGCTCTGCAAGAATGTCATAATGAACTTAATCACTTAATCACAAAATAAAATAAAACAACTAAGGCAACACATGAGCAAAGAAGAAAAATAAGAAAATAGAATAAGAGAAAATTAACAAATAAATATGGAACATATCACACCAAATTTGTAGTGCAATAATTCATAATAAACAATAATAATACATAATAATTATAATACACAATAAGAATAATACATACTGTAATAAGTCCTGTGTGTGTTTTTATCGCTCCCCTTTGTTGTGTTGAAAAGCCTCATGGTGTGAGGGAGGAATGATCTGCTCATTCCATCAGTGGAGCAGGACAGTGATAGTAATCTGCCACTGAAACTGCTCTTCTGTTGGGAGATGATGCTGTTCATTGGATGATGCTGGTTGTCCATGATGGAAAGGAGCCTCCTTAGTGTCCTTTGCTGTGCCACAGATGTCAGGCTGTCCAGTTGCCAATGACAGTGCCGGCCTTCCTCACCAGTTTGTCCAGGCGTGTTGTGTTCTTCTTCTTGATACTGCTCCCCCAGCACACTACTGTATAGAGGAGGGCACTAGCTACCACAGTCTGGTAGAAGGTCTGTAACAGCTTCTGACGCCAGCCTTCTGAGGAAGTACAGACGGCTCTGCCCTGTCCTGCATAGAGCATCTATATTGGCAGTCCAGTCCAGTTTATCATCCAGTTGCACTCCCAGGTATTTGAAGGTGTGAACCGCCTCCACACAGTCACCTTCAATGAGAACAGGTTCTGGGTGTGTCCTGTTTTTTCTAAAGTCCACCACTATTTCCCTGGTCTTGGTGGTGTTGAGGTGCAAGTGGTCTGCGGCGCACCAGTTGACGAAGTCCTGGATCAGTCTTCTGTACTCATCCTTCTGTCCATCCCTGATACATCCTACGATGGCCGTGTTGTCGGTGTACTTCTGTATATGGCAAAGCTCAGAGTTGTACTGAAAGTCGGTCAAATAAATAAATATGGGGAATAAAAATTCAATTAATTAAATCAGACAAAAAAAGAATTAGAAATTTAATAATAAATAGTTCCCCTGTGATTGGCTGGCGACCAGTCCAGGGTGTACCCCGCCTCTCGCCTAAAATCAGCTGGGATAGGCTCCAGCATACCCCCGCGACCCTAGTGAGGATAAGCGGCACAGAAAATGGATGGATGGATGGATAATGAATAGTAATAAATACAAGCAATATTGTTCTGTATGTTTCCTGACTGATTGATTGAGAGGCAGAGATTATTTGCTGTTCAACCCAGCACACAAACCGCCACACATCACCGCCCACGGGCCCCACCCAAATCCTAATTCTTATTTTGTCCCCTTTCCCATGTTTCTCCCTGCGTTTGTGGCTGTGCATTGAAATGAGCATTGTGCTTACCGTATACATTAATGTGTGTGTGTGTGTGTTTTTTTTTAATATAATCACAGACACATTGAGTGTTCATCACCTCAGTCTATCCACTTGAGCTTTCCTGACTCAACACCTCGCCTGATGGCTGCTATCTTGCAGAACCCCGGCCTGGCTCCATCCACTTGGTGTGAATTTCACTGTACCTTTCAGGAAGATGAAGAACAGCTTGTTTCCATTCACTGTACTACACAAGTACTACTTAGTTTGTCTGGTTCATGCTACTACATCCAAAAAGGCAACAGCAGCTCCTGATTTGATTACAGTATTTGCTTAAACAGCAAAATGGGTCAAGTGGCTAATATTCCGAAAGGTCCTCAAGGGAATAAATGTCAGAGGATAAAGAGAGTAGATGTACGTTGGAGGTGTTCTCTAGAGCAAAAAAAAAAAAGAAGTTGGTCCCCTGAGATGCTTATGTGCAGGGGTCATCTTTGACTTGATAATCCTGCCCGTCTTGGCTACACACATACACTTAGAGTCACACAGTCATGCACACACACGGTATACAGAGTCCCATGGGAGTGCAGTGCTATACCTGTCACAGTGCCTACATACCTCCAGGCTGCTGGGTGCTGAGGGGTGGCGGCTTGTCACTGTGCCCGACTAAGAAGTCACCTTTCAGGGATATGAATCTTAATAAGGTGGCGATGAAGGCGGGTTGCCAAGCCATGAGCAGATGCTCGTGTGTGTGTGTGTGTGTGTGTGTGTGTGTTTGTTTGTGTGGAAGAGCCGGCAGGTGCTTTTTGCTTCCTGTGTGCCTGATTATTTTTGGAAATACAACAATGGCTTCCTGCTTAAAGGGACTTTTATCACACTTAGTGAGGTTACTGTTTCTTATTTTGGTGTTTTGGCGCTGTGCAGAAATTTGAGACTAACTGTACATCTGACATTATGGATTCAAAAATGTTATGCTATAAATGGTTGCTTGTGGTTGTTTTTTTTCTATCTTTTAGTAAATAGTAAATATAAGCAGACATAGGAATGTTATTATGTTTGATGACAGGAATTTGTAGATGTATTAACAAGTTTTTGGACGTAATGTTATGTGTCCAGTCTTGGTGGAAATGCTGTGATCGCTTACCGGATGGAATTGATGATCATTGGATTTGGACTCATCATCAGCCATCGAGCTGGAGGTCACATAAAGGTCACATTCAGAATTAAAGCATGTTTACCTTGAAAAGAGCAGCTTTAAAGCCAAAATGGTGTGATACGGAGAGTAGTGTCACTATTGTTGCCATGGCAACGCCTTATCACATATCAGGACATGCTGTGTTAGCATCAGTGTCAATGTTTCTGTTATTAGCTGTGTGTTCACACTGTTTTAGAAAGTCTGTTTTTGTCAAACCACCTTTTTTTGTTACTTTCCACTGTGAATGTTTCAACATTAGTTCTTCCCTGAACAAAATACAGTATTTTCATCGGCAGATAATACCAAATTTAGATCTTTTATGACCTTACAAATATATTTATATATAGGTTCAATACTTTTGGTCCCTGGAATTGATCCCTGGGGTACACCACAAGTTATATCTCAAGATGAAGATATACAGTGCCCTCCAGAAGTGTTGGCTTTTATTTTTGCTGTAAAATGGAAAAAAATGGGTTTGACATCAAAAGATGAATTTGAGACGGCAACATTTCAGCTTTTATTTCCAGGTATTTAATCTGGGGAAGCTTGAAAAGGGGCATCAAACTAATTTTCCCCATGGGCCACATCGCAGTTACGGTGGTGTGAATAAGTGTTTGCCCCGTTCCTGATTTCTTTTTTTTTTGCATGTTTGTCACACTTGTTTCAGATAATCACATTTAAATATAAGCAGCAACAACTGCAAACAAGCGTTTGTGGTAACTTGCAATGAGTCTCTTACAGAGCTGTGGAGGAATTTTGAAGGGTTTTTGAAGGGTTTTCCAGCATGAAAGCATGCATTGTTAAGGTCATGCTACAGCATCTCAATAGGATTCAGGTCAGGACTTTGACTAGGCCACTCCAAAGTCTTCATTTTGTTTTTCTTCAGCGCCATTCAGAGGTGGACTTGCTGGTGTGTTTTGGATCATTGTCCTGCTGCAGAACCCAAGTTCATTTCAGCATGAGGTCACAAACAGATGGCCAGACATTCTCCTTCAGGACTTTTCGGTAGACGGCAGAATTCACGGTTCCATTTTTCACATCAAGTCTTCCAGGTCCTGAAGCAGAAAAACAGACCCAGACCATCACACTACCACCACATTTCTTTTCACTGTTGGTATGATGTTCTTTTTCTGAAATGCAGCGTTACGTTTACGCCAGATGTAATGGGACACACACCTTCCAAAAAGTAAAATTTTTGTCTCATCATTTTCGTCTCATCACAGTATTTTCCCAAAGGTCTAAGGGATCATGAAGATTTTTTCTGGCAAAACTGAGACGAGCCTTAATGTTTTTTTTATTCAGCAGTGGTTTTTGTCTTAGAACTGTTTTTGCCCAGTGTCTTTCTTATGGTGGAGTCATGAACACTGACCTTAACTGAGGCAAGTGAGGCAAGTGCAGTTCTTTGGATGTTGTTGTGGGGTCTTTTGTGACCTCATGGATGAGTCGTCGCTTCACTCTTAGGGCAATTTTGGTCCACTCCTTGGAAGGTTCACCACTGTTTCATGTTTTTGCCCTTTGTGGATAATGGCTCTCACTGTGGTTCGCGGGAGTCACAAAGCTTTAGAAATGGCTTTATAACCTTTTCCAGACCATCACACTACTGTGACCCAGGTATGTATTCATAATACAGTAGTACCCTATTATATATTATATACATAATTCTATATTTCATACATATACTCTACATCAGGGGTAACCAACGTTTTTCCCTGTGAGAGCTACTTTTACAAAATGAAAATGGCCAAAAGCTACTCATTTTGGTAACATTTATTTTCAGATCTTATTTTAAACCCAATCAAAGCAAATATGCTTGTTTTACCAGAACATTAACAAAATGCTGGTGTCCAAAACTCACATTTTGTATTTCAGAATGCATTTCTTTCTACTGTTCTTTCATTATTAACTGAAAACCTGAATGAAAAGCAGGCTTGCGGGCACCTCATGTGGTCGTGGGGGGCTACCTGGTGCCCGCGGGCACCATGTTGGTGACCCCTGCTCTACAGTCTGTCAATATAAAACAAGTATTCACCATTGAGAGACTTTGCGTTGTTGACATATGACTTCATTTACCACAAAGAACGCGAGACTTCACGTAGGTGTGAAAAAAACAGACCACTACTTCCTGGTTGGAGAGCACCATTGCCGTCCTATGTCACCAACTGTTATGCCCAACAGACCTTTAACTCCTTAGTGTTGTGGAGGACGTGATTGTGTATGCAAACGCTACTGAGACTTTGTGCACAGGATATTGTGTGGTGGGCGAGTCAGCCGGCGCTAGCGTGGGCTGCTCGTGTCCATTCATGTTGTGAGCACGCCTTCAGTCATGCTTACGTCAATGTGTAATGTTAACCATTGCAATGCCAAAAGCTACAAGTGATGTGTGTGTTTATATTTAGCTGTAATAATGACTGTGGGTGCCCGTGTAAGTGCCAGAGTAGATAAAATATGTAGATAAAATAAATGTAGGACTAATATTTATGATGCAAGTCACAATATTCACATTCATAGCACTCACTCCTATTGTAATGAAGTGCTTTGAAAGGATAGTCATGACCCACATCAAAAATAGCATCCCGGCCACTGTGGACCCTCTACAGTTTGCATACCGCCAGAACTGGTCCACTGATGATGCAGTCAACACTGCCATCCACACAGTCAGCCCCCACAAACACACAAATAAGCTCCTCACACTTGGCCTGTCACCCTCCCTCTGTAACTGGGTGTTTAACTTTCTCACAGGCAGGCCCCAGTCAGTCAGAGTCCACAATCGCACATCCAGCTCAAGAATTGTGAGCACTGGGACCCCACAGGGGTGTGTGCTGAGTCCGCTCCTCTACACGCTCTTTACCTACGATTGCGTGGCCTCCCAGAACAACACCAGCATAATTAAATTTGCGGATGACACTACAGTCATCGGACTGATCACTGGTGGTGTTGAAACATCATACAGAAGAGAGGTGGTGGACCTCATAGCTTGGTGTCGTGATAACAATCTCCTTCTCAATACAGATAAGACTAAAGAGATGATCATTGACCCAAGAACAAGGGAAAAGGAGCCACATAGACCCCTGTTTGTTGATGAGACTGAGGTGGAGAGGGGGAAAACCTTCAAGTTCCTTGGCACACACATCAGCGAGGACCTCACCTGGTCTCACAACACCCAACCAATTATGAAGAAGTCCCAAAGGAGACTGTACTTCCTGAGAAGACTGAGGAAATTTGGCATGTCCACCACAATCCTTAGGTGCTTCTTCAGATGCACCATCGAAAGTGTCCTTACCGCCTCCATCACTGTTTGGTACGGTAACTGTACAACACGTGATAGGAAGGCACTCCAGCGGGTGATCAAGACCTCACAGAACATTGTTGGGGCAGCCCTCCCCTCACTGCAAGACATTTATAAATCTAGAGTCCTACGCAGAACACACAACCTCATCAAGGACAGCACACATCCACAACACTCATTATTCACACTCCTACCGTCAGGCAGACGCTACAGGAGTTTGAAGTCCAGGACCACAAGGCTGGCAAACAGCTTTTACCCACAAGCCATCAGGCTTCTCAACGAAGCACTCACACACGCCGCATGCAACACACGCACACTCGTAGCACGTTATTTATTTATTTATTTATTTGTATTATTTATCTGTATTAATGTCTCTTCTGTTATTGTTGCTTAATTTATTGGTACATATGTTTTTTATGTTCTTATTCTTTTTCTTGTGTTTTCTTTCTTTTCTTGGGAGAATGAACAGAATAAGAATTTCATTGCATATTATAACTGCCTGTTTTACTGTGCATATGACAATAAAACTCTTCAATCTTGAATCTTGAATATGGGGGGGACTATGGCGCTTGGCAGAGGTCTGCACTCTCCGAGGGTTTTTCTATTTTTTTTTATAGAATACTCTTTTTATTGTTAAACTTAAACTTATCTTTATTAGCATATTCAATATTCATATGCATAACGAATATGGAAGATTGTTTGATATTATATAATGCTATTTTTACTTTAAAATGGTGTATTGTGAATATTGATTGCTTGGTCCTGTTCTTGCAGGCCAGGTTTTAAGTCCGGTTCAAGTCCTGGAGGCAAAGCTGCTAGGCCACAAGCCTGAGCCAATGAGGAGGGGATGATCTGGTGGTGCGGTAGGAGCAGCTGTTCGCGTTCATGCACTCACTGCCTATTCCCACACATACTACCACACATCCTGTTGGACTCTTTTTGAATTTTTGACCTTTGTGTGGGGCTATGGGACAAGCGAGTTATCATCCGGGTTGATACATGGTGTCACGATCTTTGACATACAAACTCCTCTGAGCCCAACCTGGACTTCTGATATTAGCTTGTATTACTATTACGGGTAAGCCGGATAGTCGTTTTAGACGAATATCCATTACGAATAATGCATTTTTGCAGAGTACGAGCATGAAACGAGTACAGCCCGTCATTATCCATAATCGTGATGAAGGAAAATCCTCATTGGGTAACTACTTATGTAGTCACTCTTCAAGCTCTGTGATTGGCCAGTCACACACAGCGACCGCCCCTCCCTAGACAGACTCCCTACAGCCAGAGAGAGGAGTATGCGGTGCATTTGACAATACAGTTGATTTGAAAATGGCTTGTGTCGCGTTGGTCACTGCCTCTACTCTGGATGTGCTTTTTGAGGTTTTCCTCAGCTCAGCTGGTATCTAAAGTTACTTGGTAAACTTGTTTTGTTGCGTACGTGGTGCATTTGACAAGACAGAGCTGTAAACGGCTCGTGTTGTGTCGGTCACTGTCGGTGTTTTTTGTTTTTTTATCATCTAATTTGGCTTGTGATATAAAGTCAGTTAGAAAACTTTGCTCGTAGTACTGAACGCGGTGTTTTTGAGAAAACTACAGTGATCGAGCCTGGCAGATGATTTCTCTGTTTGCCATAACTGGATTTTTGCATGAATCACCAACTTCACACAGATCATTAAAAAATAATGAAATAATAAAGTCTTATAGATCACTCACACACATACACAGTACACATAGAGATGAATAATAAACAATACATATAGCAACTTCTGATCAATCCATGTCAATTTCAATGTTAAAATTTTGTACTGATTTAAGCCCCACCCATTTCCGGTTAAACCATGCTGACTTCCGGTTTACGCCACGCCCACTCCGAGTACAGATACGGATACAGATAATTTAGATGGGTGAACAGGTACAGATACAGATACAGATAGTGATGTACTCGCTCATTCCTAATGCAAACCACTCATTACATAGGAAGGCCAGGCTGGAATTGCCTAAAAACTACAGAAATGAGACTAAGAAATGCAGAGATGCAGTTTTATAAACGTATTAGTTGCATCTAGGAAGTGTGTGTGCATGTGTGACATATCCCTCTAAATACCATCACAAAATGATACATGTCAATTTCTATTCCCTATTCCACGAGACACATCACACCACCTCCCTTGGAGTCCACATCATTCCACATCCACATTATGTCCCGCCCTGACAGACGTCATCAAATCCAATTATTCCACTTCTCCCTTTGCTCCCCATTAGTGCTCATCTCCCGTTCTCCTCTCAAATTCCCTCTCCGGCAACAAAACATTTGAATGACAATGGCAGCCACACTCGCTTTCGTTTCTGAAGGAAAAACAGAACGAGCGGGTTTTCATTTTGTGCGGTGAAATGACTATTTCCACACACAAAGGGGCTCCATTGCTGCCAGGTGACCTCTCGCCATTGTGTTGCGCAACCTCCGTGCTACGATATCCCTGTTCGTGAACCGAGCGTGCACGTGTGGTATTAGAGATGCTCCTGCAAGGAATGGGACAGTTCCACCTCATCCTCCACTTTGTTTTATGCATCAAGGGGCATGTGACTCATGCCCTATTTAATTGTTGCAGTAAGTATGCAAAAATGATAAAAGCAAGACAAAAAGTGGTGAATAATGTCACTGGGATGTGATTTTTGAGACGGGATGCACAGCGCTTGTTCATTCATCTACGCTAACCGTGTAGCGAGCGCCACCGCTGCTGCTAAGTGGAAAAGAGACTGGGAGCAGCTGGGCGAAATTCACCTGCCACTTCCAATGTGGATCAGAAATTGCACTCGCACCAGAAGTGTGTGTGTTTGTGTAGATGTTGAAAGTGGAGGACACAGTCTGCTGTGCAGGTCCTGTAAATCACACAGGAGATATGAGGGAGGGCACTCCTGTTTATGTTCTTTCAGTTCTGATAGACACTTTCATGGTCCAGTGGAGATGAAGAAATGGCTGTAACACACGGTTACAGTCTGCGAGGGGGTCGGCAACCCTAGACACGTGTGGCACTGTTGGGATGCCGTGGTTTAACTGATGGTTTGCCGTCTGTTGGAGGCGTCCAGTCGATAGGGTGAATTGTTCTTTGTCACTTTACCACCATCACAACAGGGGGTGTCAATCCCGTCAACACACCCCCAACTCACCGTGTAATGTGAGAACTGGAATATTAACACCTTAAAGGGTCACTGAGGTGATCTTGCAACTTTGCTTAAATGTGTTCGATATCAGTGGTCCCCAACCTTTTTTGACCCACGGACCGGCTTGTGTTCCCACAAATGTCCCGCGGACCGAGGCGGGGGTGGGGGGGGGGGGGGGGGGGGGGGGGGGTCGTACATTATAGCGATCTAATTGATGTTATTTATTATGTATTGTGTAAAACTAAGACATGAATAACATCAAATTAAAAGCACAAAATGAATGCCGACCCGCCATCCACCAGTTTAAGTTCTAGCCAAGTTTTTCCAGAGAGATTATTACATCGCTGTTTGACGTGTGTGGTAAAAGGCAGTGTGCTAGCATGAATTAACTTGAGACAAATGTGCACATTAGCACTCAATAAGTCATCAAAACTTACCTTTATGCATTCCCACATAGTATCAGCATTTGAGACCAAATATGAGGTGAAAGAAAAATGCTAAAAATACAGTAGTAGTCTATCTGTGCGGCCTGAGATAAAGTTAGCACATGCACAATGGACATGTGTCAAGTGAGACGGATGTAACAGAGAGAATCCGGCCACTTTTCAAAATAAAACATAAAAAAAATGAAATAATGGAAATTATTTTTTCTTTCAGTGCGGCCGCGGCCCGGTACCAAATGACCCACGGCCCGGTACCCGGGGGTTGGGGACCGCTGTTCTATATTGTTTGTAATTATGTTCTACGTTGTTCGTTTTATGAAAGCCGACGGTAAATTCGCAAAAATTACATTGATTGTTCATGGCGGGAGCCATGACGAACTCCAGTCGCAGAAAAGGGGCGTTTCCCAGGTGACGTCAGCGCAGTCAAACTTCACCAGTAAACAAACATAGCCGTATACGAGATAGAGGATGTTTACAGTGATTACAGCGAAGATTTGCGTGATGTATCATGTTTTTGAGGAGGAAGAAACATCTGGAGATGAAATAGAGAACAGAACAGGGAATTAAGCTGTATTTATTTGAACCAACGACGATGAAACGAGCCTGTCTGATGCGGAGGTGTCCGATGACAAAGACATGGAGATGAAGACTGGTCGGCATCAAAATACAGAATGGTAAGTGTAAATTACCATGTAGTTGCTTATCCTTCAGTTATTGTTTTAAATTGCTGTCTTAATGATCGTAAAGGGGACTTTAGAGCCTTTTTTATTGTGTATTTCGTCGCCACCCTGCCCCCCACCGTCAACATATCGCTTTAAAAATATATGTTTTATAACATGTATAATGCTTTGAATGCTTGTTGCTATGGTGGCATAGTGATTGGAATACAAATGTAAAGAAGACATGACTTACTCTGTTCTGTGACAACTTTGACGTTATTCTTCTCAGTTTTCCTGTGTAGCATAGCATCAGGAATAGCATCCTAGCATCCAAAATGCGTTTATACCGTGCTTTCAGAGAAAATCTAACAAAAAAAAAGTGTAACGTATATGTATAATACAATAATCCCTCGTTTATCGCGGTTAATCGGTTCCAAACATAAGAGAATTTCCGCAAAGTAGGATTCCTTATTTATAAATGGAATATTTTTGCATTTAGAGCTTAGAAAACCTGTTTATGACACTTTCTAAATATGTTTTTTTTAACCTCAATAGCACCCTCTAAACATGAACTAACACCCCTACAGTCATCTTTGCACTCCTATTAGCCAATATAGTAGATATAATAAGAGAAAATAAGACGTAGAAGACATAAATTAATACTTGTGCTCATGTGTTGCCGTAAATGTGTTCCCACGGGGAGCTGAGTCAGGGGCTGGACATTACTGCGCCAGTTGTGAGCTCATTCAAACCTGCAATAAAAGTCTGGTGCTTGTGTGTCTCACCAAACATTACAGTAACACTGACACGCAGTGACCAGTGTTGAATAGGACATACAATGTTTTTGAATGCATCTTCTGAATGCCTCATATTTGTATTGGACTTCACTTAGCCATTTTTATGCTTGAAAATGCTTCATTAAGACATAAAAACCTAATAAATGGTTGGGCCACAATTGTAACCAAGCGTTTGCGATAACTTGCAATGAGTCTCTCATAACGCTTTGGAGCAATTTTGGTCCACTCATTTTTGTAGAATTGTTGTAATTCAGCCACATTCGAGGGTTTTCCAGCCTGAAGAGCCTTTTTAAGGTCATACCACAGCATCTCAATATGATTCAGGTCAGGACTATGACAAGGCCACTCCAAAGTCTTTTGTTTTTCTTCAGCCATTCAGAGGTGGACTGGCTGGTGTGTTTTTGATCATTGTCCTGCTGCAGAACCCAAGTTGGTTTCAGCTTGAGGTCACCAACCATTTATCACAGCAAGTCTTCCAGGTCCTGAAGCAGCAAAACAGCTGTAGACCATCACACTACCACCACCACATTTTACTGTTGGTATGATGTTCTTTTTCTGAAATACAGCGTTACTTTTACGCCAGATGTGGGACACACACCTTCCAAAAAGTTCAACTTTTGTCTCGTCAGACAATAGAGTATTTTCTCAAAGGTCTTGGGGATCATCAAGATGTTTTCTGGCAAAACTGAGCCTTAATGTTCTTTTTGTTCAGCAGTGGTTTTCGTCTTGGAAGTCTGCCATGCAGGCGGTTATTGCCCAGCGTCTTTCTTATGGTGGAGTCATGAACACTGACTTTAACTGAGGCAAGTGAGGCCTGCAGTTCTTTTGATGATGTCGTGGAGTCTTTTGTGACATTTTCCAGACTCGTAGAGCTCAATTAATCTCACTTATGTTTTAACGGGGGGGAACAATCACTTTTTCACACAGGGCCATGAAGTTTGGGATTTTTTTTCTCTCTCAATAATAAAAAGTTTCATTTAAAAACTGCATATTGTGTCCAGTTGTGTTGTCAGTGACTGATATTTAAAATGATTTGATGATCTGAAACATTGAAGTGTGACAAAAATAAGACATCGTCAAGGGGGCAAACACTTTTTCACCTCCTCTGTAGATGTCCAGTGTGAAAGGTGAATATAGGTATAGTCTACTCACAGCTACAGCTGTGGGTCCAGCTTCAGCATTTCTCTGTCCCTCCTCTCCCTCTCTGCCCGTTCTAACGCCAGCTGACGAAGTTCGGCATCAGTGTATTCCAGTTCAGATACTAGGTATCCCTTCAGCTTTGTGCTAAAAGGAATGTCGCCACCACTTGGTTGGTATTCAGACATATTTACAGTACTTTCACGATCCCAGCAGGAAACACTGTGAAGCAGGTGATGGAAATGTGTGCAAAGGTTGACAGCTGGCAGCAGCACGCAGTGATACCAACGCGGAGCCATTGTGAGGTCTGACTTTTTTGTAGAAAAACTGTTTTTTGATGCAAATATATTACTCTTTTGAATGCATAAAGTTTTGAGAAGGAAAACTCGTTACTTGAGTGGCCCCACCAACTAGCAGAAACTACTTTCTTCTACTACTCTTCTACTATTTTGAGTATTCTTCTTAAATTATATTTTTAGAATGTGCCACAGGCCAATAAAAAAAAACAGCCGCCGGCCACCAATGGCCCCCAGGCTGCACTTTGGACACCCATGAAATAACGCATATTTTATTCTGTACTTTTTGGGGTCACTGTTATGAAAGACACTTCAAAATTTTTATAACAAATTCATAAAATCACAAGCTGATTCACCATTCTTGAAAAAAAAATAAGTCTCAACATATTGCTGCTGTTTGCTGTTGCAAAATCAGTTTGAAAAAAAAGGCCATTCACATGAGTGGAGTTTAAAATAAATTGTCTGTCCGCATAAACACATATTCACGGGCTGTAATGCACATTTTGGCCAGTTGGAAGCCTAAAAATCAACCACAGCTGGCCTCTGTTCATCAATATGGCGAGATATTAGATGTACGGTGGTGTGCACATGACCTTCAAAATAAGTGCACGCTTACATGGAGCCCAGGGAACATTACGAATGTTATTTTAATCACGCGTGTGTGTTATAAGGTGCAAGCATGCGCATCTACCGCTGCATGATATGAATAACTTCATGCTCTGCTCCTAAATAAGGTTTCAAAACATGACATAATGTTAAAAAAAACAAAGTTTGCCTGTGGACGCCACAGAAAAATATGCGTTTGTAAAATATCCATATTCGTGAGTGCGATAGGAAGCAACAATAACAACAACAAAAAAAGCCTGCGAAATCATGGTAGGACTGAAAAACAAGAACTTGACCTTTGAATAAGTCAGAAAAAAGACTGATTGAAACTTGTGACCAGTCGAGACGAGATGCAGAATCGATTCGACCTCTGACCTGTAATAATTTGGGCATGTGTTGAATATCTGCTCAAAATCAGCAGATTCTTGTCTGACATGCAGTCGGACGTGTTTGTCATTCATGTATGAACACAGCAACCTCCGTGCATATCTTGTATATACAGCGGTGTAGGTACTGTATGTCTTACAGTGCATGCAAAGCACACAGCATAATGGCAGCCAGTCATCCACAAGCAGCAGTAAGTCTCTTCATGGCCCCTGGTGTCCACACTGAAGAGTGTGCAGTGACAGTTTGGTTCACAGGGAGGCAGTGCTGTGTCACACACTGCAAACATGATGGGATGACACGCGCCTCTTACATTAATATACTATTTACATTTAGTCACACATTTGACTCTGACACTTTTGTCCATCTGTGACAGGCACCGCCTCGACACCCCGCTGAGCCTCTCAATGTGATTTGTGTGTCTGCCCGCAATCTCAAGTGTTTGGGGAAAAGATGCTGGTGCAGGTAGGTGAGTGGGAGAGGCTTTTCTGGCAATTTGCTTGTTCCGCTGCATGAGCTATGAAAACGACATTTTTCATAGGATAGTAAATAAATACAAATACTGAAGGTAAATAAAAACACAGGCGTACATTCCTTGACAGTCATTAATAATAATAAACAGTAATCACAATAATCCCGCACATTCACGATTCAGCATTCACGGCCTTGCAAATTTGGACATTTTTGGTAAAAAAATAAAGTTTTACATTATTATTAATATATTATTTATTCATTTTAAACTATATATTTGTATTTTTTCCGCTAAAAATAGACACATTTTCCACAGAACACACCTCTCATCCACCCTGAGCTAGTAATAATCAAAAATGACTGCATATGTGATAATCCAGGTAGAATGTACAGCATGCATGTACCACTGTTGAGAAAGACCACATTTTTTATGTATTTCTGTCTTTATGCTACACTTCGCTTTTTTTGGGCAACTGTTTAGATTTCCCACTTTGTTCAGGTGTACTTCAGCGCACCATAGTGCTGTGACTGGCTACACCGTGACTCCGATTCCATCTGTTCATGGATCACTTTGCATTAATTCATTCTTTAGTGGTGAGGAGCTATACATGTTATACTTTAAATAGGTGAGGCCTATTTAGGGATTAAACATGGATTTTCTCACTTGTGAACAATGGCAATTGAAGAGAGAAGGGGCTTATTGCTAATGTTAATCTGAGACTAGAGGAGAACATCAAACTAGCAGCAAGGTTTGGTGGGGGGGGGGGGGGGGGGGGGTGGCGGCATTGATTACTCTTTAATACTGTAATAATTCCAAAAGAGTATAATTATTAATTATATATATACATGTATATGTACATTACAGAATGTAGCTACATAGAAAAGCATGATCCTTGAGGGCCACTGTACAGTTGTAATTCATTGGTTCCAGACCCGGTCACGACCATTGAATGGAAAGTAGGATTCAATATTCATGAATGGAATATTTTCATAGAAATACTGTTTATGACTTTTTAAATACAATTTTTACAGTTATTGGAGCCGCCTAGACATGAAATAACACCCCTATAGTTACCTTTATACTCATATTACGCAATATATTAGATATAATCAGAGAAAATAAACCATGTAAGGCATAAATAAGACTATAAGTGCACGTGTGTGTTTTAAAAAATGTCTTCCGGGCGTGTGGACAGGAAGTGACGGGGATTCTGTTGAGTATTACTGGGAATACGGCCGCAACAGTAGCCTGTGTTATTATTATGATGATGGTGACGACTACTATTATTATTATTATGTTCTTACTGCGCCTGTTGTGAGATAACTAATTATAAAATAAGAAAAGCCTGTCGTTGGTGATCAAGCTTGGTGCGTGTTACTAGTAACACCCAGTGGCCAGTGACTACAGTTCATCAAAGTCTGATATTGCTTTAAACTTTTAGTTTATTTAGAACATTTTTATGCTTGAAAATGCATAATTTAGGCCAATTATACATAACACTTGCTTACATATGCACTTTTTTGACTAATAATAGGCCATAACCAACCACAAAACAGCAATCATTTCTTAATCAATTTTTGAAAAGCCACAATTGTGAGGGATGACTGTACTTCAGCTTGTTTTCAGGAAGTGATTCAAAACAGGTTAGCGTCTGTAATAAACAAAGTTGTTTTTCAGAGTTAGCATCACTGTCTGTCCATTTGCATACAGCACATGCTAGAATGTAACGTCTTGTTACAGGGATAATGTATTAATGTGACCATCTCCTTGTGCCCAAACACCCCCAAGACACCACACCACTGTCTTCATCGCTGTATGTTAGGGGTGTCACAAGGCACTCACTGAGACTATACACCACATTGAGTCTACGAGAACGACTCAAGACAAGATTTTAACTTTACTTGTCAGAAAAGTACAATGAAAAAATCTAAAAAATGTATGACAATATATTGCAATCTACTAATTTAATTTCTATTACATTACACTCGTCTGCACTCTGTGTGTATGCTACCTGCCCCGCCTCCACCCAGCGAGACAGAGACTCTTTATGACTGAGAAAAAGGCTCACTCCATTCATGCCATTTTTCTATGGAACAAACACTCCAAGGTGCGGAAACCAATGCACCAATGAGTGAAGTGAAGTGGGAAACAAGGAAAACAGACACACATGCACATGCAATACATTGAGGGCAGCAAAATGATCTAATTCATTTTCATTTACTGTGTGATTAATGACTTTGTTTATTATTGTCCCATGCTAAGTGCCCACGAGAAAGTTCCGAACGAGAAAACTTGTCACGTTTCAATCTCACTAGAGCTTGTGACATGAGAGCCCAATTGCATGTGTTAGCAGGATTACACAAACACTACTTAACGGATTTCAAGGAAACTCAGAAGTTAACTCTTGTTTTGTGAGATTTTTTTGAGTTTTTTTTTTTTAATACATTTTACGTAATTTCTCTGTGAATAATCCATGAAGCATTTAAGAATATGCATGAGGTTTTTCTGTGTTTGGGTTTAAAATTTGATGCTGAGCCATTGTCGTATTGTGCAGGAGGAGTACTTTTTCTACTTTAAAACTCCTGGTTTAATATCAAAATATCGATATTACCGATACCAAGGGTGCCAATACTGGTATTGATTCTCATATTCCAACATTTTGATGCATTTGGGGCAGATGTGTATTCAATAAAAGCAGTTTGGTTGACATGATCTAATTTCAGCTATGCTGTGTTGATCAAAATTATAGCGACTATACTAATGGATTTTTAATGATATCGAGGAACTACTTTCTCTTGTGATTCTCGTTGCAAGTATCCGTGCAGTGCTCTAGTGCTAAATTGTCCCTCTTTTCAGTGTATAGTTAATGTAGCAACCTGTTTTTGGCAACGTCACCTTACAAAGGAAGTGGAGCATAGTAATTAGTATAATACTACGGCATCAGCGTTAATAAAGTAGGGGTTCTTGATCTTTGTCCACCAGGTAGGCCTGCCACCGCCAAAGTGAGGAAAGAAAATTTCATTTGAATTTATTCAACGATACAATAATTAAGATGTTTTTTTTTTATCATTTCTGAGCAGTAGTGGGCAAATCACTTTTAAAAAAGTAATTTGTTATTCTTACTAATTACGTCCCCCAAAAAGTAAAAGAATTGGTAACAGAATTAATCCTGCATTAAATTCTCTACCACAACGCTAGGGGGCAGTGTTTTCCTAAGAGTGCGCAATGACAACTCTCCTTGACTAGCTATTTAGCTTCCTGTGTAGTAGTCGTGAACAAGGGTGACTGAAGCCGCATCCAAATGGTTGATATGGATATCAGTGCATAATAATTTCACCGTCGGTGAAATTTTTGAGATAGTAATTAATAAGATTACCAGCGGTATTAGTAACGCCGTTATTTTTAAAGCCGTTACTCTCAACACTGTTTCTGAGTCACACTAGATGGAGCCGCCCATGTACCACCAGTGGCACTCACATCCCCGGTTTGAGTAGTGAACAGACAAATATACCTACTGTAAATATCTCTGTACACTATTTGGCAAAGTATCGTAATGTATAACTTTATTTTGTATACATGCATACAGTAAAAAACTTGATCTATTTTATCATAAGGTAAGTACAGTGGTTGCCTGCTTTTCGTGAGTAATCGATACACCCTTAAAGATTTGTACCCCTCCAAATCCTCCTGCTAGCTTGACGCTGACGTTGCCATCCAATTTCGGATCAACATTTGCAATAAATGTGACTTTTGTAATTATTACATTATAGATTCAGCTCCAGAACCTCACCTTTGCTCTTCGGTTGCCATTGTTCACTCACGACAGAAGCTAAATACACAATCCGGGTTTAAGGCCTTAATCGAATCGGGATTGGGGTGTAGCCAGTCACAGCACACAACTATGGTGCATTCAATGGCCACCGAGGAAACTGCGACATCTAAACAACTGAAAAAAAATCAGTGACGCATGAAGACATAAACATGTAAAAATTGTGGCCCTTTTTAACAGTGGTACATGTATGCTGTACATTTTACCTGTATTATCACGTATTTATACATTGTTACCAATTTATGGTCAATTCGATGTTTTCTGCGGAAAATGCGGGAACAATTATTTTTCCACCAAAAAAGCGAATGATCAAATCGCAAATGTGTGAGGGTCCACTGCAATTATGGTGTCTGATTTTATCACTGATATTGGTATTATTTCCCAAAAGTATTGGTATCGGTCAGCATTGTTTTGATTTGCATTCAAAATTTTGGTATCCCCAACATTGAATATACAACTCTAAATCCTTAAATCATAGCAAACATATAACTTATTGGATATTTCGCTTCCATTTTGGTGTTTTTTTCCCCTCAGTGGTCCTTTTGTTTGTCACCAGAAAGTGCAGGTGAAGAAGGAGGGGGTTCAGTGGGAGGGGGAGGAAGTAGGAGGATGGAGTAGGGTGGAGAGTGTACAGTGTCTCCTCTCCTCTTCTCCAACAGCCAGTCACCATCCTAAAACCCAGGAAAGCGCCTGGAAGTGAGACCCCCACCTCCCGCTGCGCGCAAAACTTGGCGCACGGCGTCCGGCCAGTGAGCGCGGCACGAGGCGGACGGCTCGGATGTTGCACATGAAGCGAAGCGCAGCGCAGAGACTCGAAGCGTTGAGAAGGCACCGAGGAGCACACTAACCACAACTTTAAAAAACGTTCTCCTTCTCTCTGAGACTTTTCACCTGTCGCTGTTCGGATTGCCGCGCGTCATCTTCTGCGTCCTTCTTTCGTATGAGCAACCAAGGAGGCGTTTAGTTGCGTTGGGTCAGGTGAGCTGAAAGGAAGGTGACATGCAGGTGCTCGGCTGGACCACACTTGTCCTCTGCCAGTGGATCCTTCGCAAGGTGAGCTTCGTTGTGGCTAAATACGGACACCCAAAAGTGGCGGTTGATTCTGCATGCGTAAAAGCGCCAACTTTTCGATCAGTGTGGTGCGTTTGCTGTCATCAGCAACGACCTACTGGCTGCATTCATGAGGTTATGAAACAAAACACTCATGTTAATGTGTTTTTTCTGTACTTGGTGCACACGCAAAAACAGTCAGTTTTATGCAAGTTTTTCTATCTTTACGCACGGTTTTAAGCTGACACCTTAAATTCATCACGAGTTCATTCTTTGGTTTTTGAGGCTCAAACTGAAAAAGTTGTAAGAAAAACAAAGAAACAGTTTCCCCCCTCATATATTTGAAAATGCAGTGTGTCTGCAAGTGTGCTGTGTGCCAGTACAGCCTTATCTTCTATTTATCTATTTGTGCTCCCAGCAACTTCCTTTCATTTTTTCTTCAGAAGTTAAACGCGCCCGTGGCTTGTTTTATTATCTACAGCATCGCCCTGCTCCACAGTGGAGTATAGCTACTGATTACATGAGGTTAAATGAGTGTGTGTGTGTGTGTGTGTGTGTGCTGCTATCGTAATGTTCCCTATGGCTTTTTTGTGCTATAGTTATAATAACATATAACATTGAATAGTGTGTATATTCTGCAGGAAATACGCCATCCATGCTCAATCCTCCCTACCCCCTTCTCACACTCTTCCATTACGGATAATTTGATTTGTGACTGCAAGAATTCAAAGCACTTACAAAATATTGACAACTGCACATGCATACTCGATTTTTAAATGTTTCGCTTTGCTGTCAAAAGACAGACGCAAGATAAGTTCCACTGCATAGTTTAAGATTGTTTGCGATGAGTGTGGCTTAAACAGGCACACTAAAGAACCTCGCATGTTTACACTTACTCAAACTATCTGAAAAGGAGTCGGAAGAAGCAGAGTTGATTTAATCCCACCCTTTTTCCGTGTCAGCAGCAATTACTGATAGTTTGTTCATGCTGTTTAAGTGTAATCATTTTCTAATGAAAAAGAACATCCATCCATTTTCTATGCCGCTTGTCCTTACTGGGGTTGCGGGGAGTATGCTGGAGCCTATCCCAGCTCACGTTGGGCGAGAGGCGGGGTACACCCTGGACCGGTCGCCAGCCTATTTCAGGGCAATGAAAAAGAACAAATAAATGAAAAAGAGGTGATGAAAAAGTGAACAAATACTGTAGGTAAAGAAAAAATTAAGAAAAAATATCCAAGTAAAATAAATAAACAAACACAAAATTAAATACATTAAAATAAATAAAAAGATAACCTAATAAATTATTAAATACCGTGAAAAATAGACAGAATCATTGTATGATGGATACGTCAATGCAGGATTAAATAATGATTGCTATTGTTGAAACTGACATGCATGCTTCTGTTTTTGAAATGAATCATTCATGATTTCATGTCATATTTTGGACAATGAGTGTCCGGATCTGTGTCATTCTCCAAATCTAATCGTTTACGGTGAAAAGTTTCCAATTCCATATCTTGTTGTTCAGCCATCCTTTGTATTGTTGTGTTGTTGATGCCGTTATTCCATCAGACGGTGCAAGTCTTTGTGCCTTCCATTTTCCTTGCGGTCCATATGATGTGATCTTTGATATTTGTCCAGTTCCTTGATGCCTTTGACAGCAAGTGCTTTGATTTGATTACTTCCTTTTTTTTTTTGCATTCCTGCTGCTGTTTTCTGTTTGTGGTTGACACCATGGCAAGTTCCGCTCGTAGGTGCTCTACTTTTATGGAGGGATTAGGAAGTGATGAGTTGAAGAAAGGGAGGAAATGTATCACCGAGTGGAGTTGAATAAAAATGTGTGCGGTGGTCAATTACGCTCGCTCGGGAGGCTTATTATTGTATGTTTTAAATTTGAAGCGGGGAGAACACCTACTGTAAATGAATGCAGCGTTTATAGTGAGTGGCAAGCATTTGTACATATAATGTTTTTCTTCTCAGATTGATGCATTGTTTGCCTGTTTTTATTGCTCTTATTAGCGAAGGCGGTGCTAAATGGATTTTAAAAAATCCACCCTATTCAGAATGGGAGAGCTAGTATTATATTATTATATATTATCTGTCATAACAGGAGAAAATTAAGAAGCGTTTGAAAACAATTTAAACACATTCAAATTGTTTTCAAATACATCTTATTAGTACATTTATCAAATACATTTTATTCAGTGAAAAACATTTGTGTTTTTACCTTTTATCTGTATATGAAGTACTGTGCCCTATCCTTCTCCAGGAAAAGTTCTGATACTTTGTTGTAAAGGTCTGATCACCTCCTGGTGAGCTTGTATATACAGTATAATCCTCCATCTTGGCAGTCAAATTCATTCATTCATTCAGCAGAGCATAGAAATATCTTTAATGCAAAAAAAAAACACTCTGGCTTTTCCTCTTTGTGGAAGGACGATTGTTTGATGGCTTTGCTTCACGTCCTGAACTCCACTATAAAAATGCGGATTTTGTACATTTCCGCCTGTCAAACTATCATTTCATGAATAATTGGAAAATGTGCCCATTGCAAAAACCTTTTTAATACGTTGCCTTGACTTCGGCTGCATTGTCTTTTAGATAATCATTTTTAATTTCTTGTATATCTGTAATGCTTGTTCGCAAACGCTGCACTAGCGGTTGCAGTTTGCTAACTGGCCGTAATACATGAACTGTGTGTATACTGAATGCGACGTAGCTATTTTTACTGACATACGACTCAGGCTATGTACACAACTATTGAGGAATTATGTGCAAGTATCTTTATAGCCATATTGAATTGAATTGTGAATTGCTGAATGATCTCAACAACTTTGATTACCTGTAAACTTTGAAACTGTGAATGTGAAATACTAATCATGAGTATTTAATATAGTAGTTTCAAAGTTTACCGGTTATATTTCATATATAAGGAACCAATAACCAATAAGGAACCAATAGGAGGAGGGTGTTGGCACACCAATTCCGCCCACTCTTACTGTATTTAAGGCCTAGGCTACCAGCACTTATTAGTTCGCTGACGAAGCTCTTCGGATGAGTAGCGAAACGTCCGACACCTTCTTCACAGAAGTACAGATGACGTCTCAAGAAGCCTTTTCCTCGTTTAACTGCGCGGCTAACGTGCGCACGTCCTGTCTGACCCCCGGCCCACACCGTAGCTTGAGGAAGCACTGGTGACGATAGCCACAAGCGGGAACAAATATTGGGCAGAAATGAACAAAGAAAAGGGTATTTTGATTGGTATATTTAGCTTCAAAGCCGTGGCAGATGGCGCCTGCAACAATACCTTATTTGTACTTCCTGTAAGTTATTTGTATCTACTGTCTCTGCGATTTCGGTTATCATGGATTACGTCGCCTGCCAGAGACCGTAGCAGTGCAGGTATTGATTTTATTGTCATATTCAGTGGTACCTTGGCATACGAGTGTCCCAACTAGTGTTTTTTAGATGCGAGCCACCTTTTTTGCTTTGAACTGCAATCTAATATTTGGGTTATGAGCTGCTATTTACGGGCTGTCAATGAGATGACCGTGGCTGAAGTCGATGATGGCTGTAAATAGCATTAGCAGTGCTAGCATTAGCAGCAAACTATAGCTAGACGCCAGGAAAGATTTTCAACACCTCAGTCAAACATACATACATTAAAGCGATCTGATTTATCTTATTTGTTGTGTATTGTGTAAAACTATGACAGGAACAACATCAAGTTAAAAGCACTAAATGAATACAGAGCCACCATCCAGAGGTCCTGAGGTTGTGTACCGAAAAAATATGTACATTAGCACTCAATAATGTAATCAAATATTACCTTTATGCATTCCCACGTAGTAGCAGCATTTGGGACCAAATATGAGGTGAAAGAAAAAGTGGAAAAATGCAGTATAGTAGTCCATCTTTGCATGGGAGAACGTTAGAAGGTGTGTTCAAGGAACGTCAAACAAAGTAGGACAAATCACCGGTCGCATTACACATTAAAAAACTAACTAATAGTTACTGCATTTTAATCAGATAATATTTAATGTAATAATATTGTTAATATCTATCTATTTTAATGACCGTGTTTTAAAAGAACAAAATTACATTAAGTTTGCAATTTTGACTACATGTTACCTTATGAATATTGTCCTGCTCATGAAGATAAAATGGGTTTTAGGTATTTTCATTGTACACTTCATTAAGGAAAGGTGCATTGTGGCAAATATTAAATAATAATAGTTTCTGATTGTTCCTAAATAGACTTTTGTACTCACATTTAGAATTTAAAACCAGTATCAAATAAAGAAATCTTACTTTGAGCTGACGCTGTAATCAAAAAAAGTGAGTGAAGTGAGACCTCTCACACTTAGATGTCTCACTTGCTCATGTTTTGTATTTGCTGAACTGTTGTGTACATGGTTCATAGCTAAAATACTACTAATAATAAAAAAAAAATATGCTTTCTAACTATTTTTTTTTAAATAATGACCCATATTTCCAAAATTGATATCCCCTTACAGAAAATTTGATGTAGTTATAGATAAAAACGTATTTCTATTTGCGATTAAATGTGATTAATTATGAGTTAACTATAGACAAAATGTGATTAATCACGATTAAATATTTGAATCGATTGACAGCCCTAATACTTTGTTGTAAAAGGCTGATCACCTCCTGGTGAGCTTGGGTATTTAATACTCCATCTTGGCAGCGCAGCATAAACATATCTTTTAGGCATTTGACTTGTTTGTAAATTTAGCTCTAGCTGGCACAGATGTGTATTTCAATAAAATAAAAAAACATTGGCTTTTCCTCGCTCTTTTACTCACAAGCACCTTCCAGCTCACGCACGCCTCCACCCCTTCAGGATGACACGAGTACTGCAAGCACTTCCTATATGACATTTCTATGTATTTTATTGTGGGGCTAGCAAGAATAATGATGTCACACTTACATTGAAGACATTACACAAGCTGTAGAAAGTCTGCCGACACAGGCGGGAGGCAGGGGTTGCGCACCAAGTCTAGAAGAGACGCTCGCGGCAGCCTCATCTTAGGTTTCTGTGTTTGATCAGGAGATTCAGCCATTTTTACTTAAGAAAATGTTAAAAATGATTGTAATCTTGCAGAAAATACATTTATAAAACACTTCAATTCTCTGTCTCACCTGACTACACGCACACCACTGGTCTTTCATTTCGTTTTACTTCCACCAAGCATGAAAGTGCAAGGCCAGTGTTGTTGTAGAGCTCGACCGATATTGGTTTTTCAGGACGGATACGGATACCTATTATTGGTAGTTAAGGAGGCCGATTACCGACATTTGGAGCAATATTAATTTGCAGTAAAAGTGTAAAAATTGGCGTAAAAATGCTGAATAATACAAAAACTTACCTTCGTTTAACTGCCTAAAGCATGTTTATTTAACCAAACAAATAGAAAAATAGCTCCAGAAGAGTTCCTAGACTCAAAAGCATCTCTTAGAAGTTGAATAACAACTATAAATAGCTCCCTGAAATCTTTCCACAGTAAATAACGTAACATTTATGTCTACGTTTCGAGCAGGCGAGCTAATGATATGCTAAAAGCTCGTCAGCCGTCATCTTAGCGTACTTCCCTGCAACAAAACAAGACTGAATTGAATTTCTTCCTCTCTCTACAATCACGGACTGTTTCCACAGTGATATTACCAACAGAACAGCATTGTTTCAAGTCATTCACAGACATATCGGGAGGTACTACGAGCTAGCAGAGCTGCCGCGTGGGTTTACTCCGCTCTTAACGTTACGTTATTGCAGTAGTCGTGAGCTGTAGAGTTTTTCATGTGACTTTCACGCAAACACACACTATTCTCCACATTAGATATGTCCTGCCCGTTGCTAATACATAGTCTGCTGAACCTTACAGCCAGACCGGCGAACTAATGTTATGGTAAGCTAGCTAACCAGCCTCCACCTTGGTGTGCTTCCCTCCAATAAAACAAACAAACTGAGTTTTTTACACACTTTCTCTCAATCACACACATGCTGTGACTATCACAGACGGTTTGCCTTCTATCAAGTAATTTACAGACATGTCGGGACTTACTACGAGCTAGCACAGCTGGCGTAATGTGTACTCGTCTCTTACGTTATTCTGGTGCTCACTGTAACATTAGTAGTAGCTGTGCCATGTAGAGCATTAGGATGTTTATTACAATTTAAAGAGAGTTTTTTTGCGTTTACCTTGACACGTGTGTTTGCTCTCAGTTCTCCACACAAGAAAACTGTGGACAGCGTCCGCTTCAGATTAGCTCTGCTACTAACGCGTGCTGTGGCTTGCTTAACCAATCAGATGGTGCAGTGGATGGAGCAATGCTGGAGACAGCGGTGGAACGAGAGAGAGAGAGACGTAGCTGCATCTGAGCCGAAATAACCCAGTTTTAAATTGATTTCTTGATATCGGCCCGTCGGATTTAAATAAAGGTCGATACCGATATACGTCAAAATTCCAAATATCGGCCGATTATGGACACTATTGTTTGAACTATTGCTTGTTTCATGGCTACACAAAGATGACCAGTATTGGGCAAATGACTTTCAAATGTAATTAGTTATAGTGACTATTTACTTTCCCAAACAAGTTTTTAAATTAGTAACAGAACTACCGTTCACAAATTAAATTAGTTACCAGGGAAAGTAATTATTTTATTCAAATACAGACACATCCAGATGGCTGATATAGATGTGCATAATGCATAATAATGTGCCACATTTCACATGTTTTAAATAGTAATGAATTAGATTACCTAGTGGAAAACAATAACTGTTTTAAAAGGGTAGTTCGTATGACATTCCCATCTGCAGTGGGGATGTCCCTGCGTACTGTTGCCTCTCCATTTGTGTGCATGTGATGAAGATGGCGACGGAGCGCAGCGGCCATCTTGTTTACGTGTGTTCCAGAGCAGAAGAAGATGTGAGCGTCTTCATCACATACACACGAATGGAGAGGCGACAGTGCGCAGGGGACACGGCGGGTGTCAAATATAACGCCGAGCGATTTGTGAGGTCTGATGCAACTGTATTACTCTTGTGATGGCATATTGTTTTGAGAAACCAAACTCTTGACTTAAATCACCCAGCAACTAAGCAGAACTACGTTCCTACTCACGGAAATCCGACCAGAACTGAACTCGCGGGACCAAAACGGGGGGTAAGTCACTTTTGATATAGTCCACTGCTGATGGGGACGTCATACAACTTCATGTCAACTAACAATAGGCATGCTGGTTAACTTCCTGTTGGAGAAGAGTGCATATGGGCTTCCCAGCATGCCTTGGTGGTTATAAATTAGCATAAAACAGTAAGTAATAATAAAACTGTGTCAGCGCGTGGTCCGTGTGGCGTAGTTACCTTGTGTGTTCCACACGTATTATTTTTGGTTGCACAGTGAGTGAGGTCGACTCCTGTTGGTTTGTGAAGTGTGATTAAAGGTGTAAATATCAAGCTAATGACAAGCTGCAAATACAGAACACCTCCTCAAGCAACTTGGAAGTGTGCCTTTGACTACTGACTAGTTTTACCAATGTAGTGCAAATGAGATTCATTTCTACCAATAAACAGCCCAATTATGGAGATGGATATGGATAATTATGGATAACATGTTGGGTTACTCAAAAACCTGCAAAAATCCGCACGTTTGTGAATATGAGGGAATCCACTGTACACGGTAGTCCATTGCAAGCTGTGCTTCATACACTGTTAGCGATATGTCTACGTTTAATTGAGGGGCGTCTAAAAGCAGCATCTCACTGCTACACGGCGTTTTCCCATCTTGTGCTTTTGAAAGCGTACATCTACTGTAAGAGCAGAGAAAGATGTGTGAAAAGCTTCTTTGCTGTTTCGGTGGACCCAGTTGGAACAATAGCATTAGCCGCCATCTCAACCTGACAAAATCCTCTTATCCACCCTAGCCCCCCAACTCCCTCCTTTTGCTATAGAACAACTATCTTGTGCATGTAGCCCCCTGAGGATATCACTACTACTTTCATTTCATTATGTGTACATGCTCGGGACTTAGAGTCGGGCCCGGCATCTCAATGTGGTGGTAAAAAGTGCGTCCACGTGTTTTGGCTTTTTCACGCAATAAGATGTGTTTCCCCTGTGGATTAAAGCAGGTGGTTGGTGTTTTTTTTTTTTTTCTTCCTGTCTCCCGCTGGGTGTCTTTTTGTCCGTCCATCTGTCCATGAAGTTGTCTAATGTCCCAGTTTGCTCTGTAATGTGTGTCAGTGACGGCATATTCTCATTCCGCCATGAGATCTGACATGTAATCCGCCAAATCATGACGACACAAGCGATCACATTTACAAATTGGTCCCACGTATCAAAGCCTCCTTAAAAAAAAAAAAAAACAGCAAAAAAATTGTATTTTACAACAAACCATTCTTATTTAATTTGTTTTTGTACCCCGTGTGTCATTTTGGCATTTTAAAGTGAGTCATCGTTGGCTGCTTTTGTGCGCCTCACAAATTCCACCTCAGGCTGCTCGCTGAGAGACGGCAATTTAATTAAAGTGTATGTGTGTTATATCGTATGTAATGTGGCATTACAGATGGCACGTGTCAGGTAATAAGGTGCGTTGCCAGAAATATGATAGAGGGTTATTTAATTAAAAGATGCATTTGATTAAATAAAAAAAAATGTGCATGATATACTTTCAGAGAGTGTGGTTGTAGTCGAGCCCCACGTACTCATCACTCGGCATTCGCCACCCCGCATTTGGTCAAAAAAATTGTTTTTTATTTATTTTTTCCTCAGAAGACATATCCCATTCACTCTAAGTTCTTAATAATTGTTAAGTACAGATGCAATCATTCATTAGTGGCCATAACCTATACATTTTATACTTTAAATGTGTTTAATAAGTGGTTTGGTTTAATTTATTTCGAACATGCATATGTCCGAAAAGGAGTAGGAAGAAGCAGAGCTTATTTAATCCTACCCCCTTTTCGTAGCACATCAGTTGCTAATACATACATGTGTATACACCCAAATGCGCGCATACATACATATATATACACATACATCTGCACCTACACAAGTACACACATATATTCATATATAGTATACACTTGTATACAGGTACACAAATGTGTTAATGTGTTTTTTTCCTCCTTTTCCTTTCCTTTTCCTTTACTATTAATCCTGTCCTTTCTCTTCTGTTGATATCCAAATCCTCTTTAGTATTTCACTTCTAGTGACGCTGGGTTTGTATACAAGTGCTCCTTTTATGAATGATGTCAAGGTTATTGCTATGGAATGCAGTCCTCGTTGCGTTTGTCTGTCTTGTAGGGTGTTTCCTCCATCATCCTTATTGTCACAGTAATATGATCTTTAGTATGTATCCAGATCACTGATTCCTTTTAGTTTGATGTAGATTTTCCCGTTAGTGCTCCGAGTGTTTTGAATCTTTCCTTGCTTCCTCAGGTCTCGTGCTTTCTTGCCGATGTTGGAATTGGGTTTTGTCAGATGCTCATTCATGTAGACGTTGGTGCCTCTTAGCTTCTTTCTCTGTTCCAGCAGTGCTGTTTTGGATTCCCTGTCGGTGAACTTAATGATGACAGGTGTGGTGTTGTTCGTGCCGCGGAGTGGGACGCAGGCGTCAATACTGTTGACATCAACATCCACCTCCTTCAATTGTAGGAAGTTAGCAATCTGTTGCTTTATTGAAGGAACATCTCTTGACTTGGGTGTGATTTGGAGCCCTGTGAGGACCACATCATTCATTCATGCCATCTGATCCATCTCGTCAATTAAGTTTTTAATTTGCTCCTTGATATTCTCCTTTGCTTCTTTCTCTTCTTCAAGGGTGGTGCGAAAGTCAGCATTATCCTTCAATAGTGATATCATCCTGTAGAATGTTGATATCATTGCATAATGCTCTATTTTCTTCCCTGGGGTCTTTAGCGTCCTTAAGATCAGTACATGAGATGGCTTCCTTGGGGTTTGTAGCCTCCTTGAGAGCAGTGCGCAAGGCAGCATTATCTTCCAATAATGCCTTGATTATCATCCTGCAGAACCCTAACATCCTTGCAAAATGCTGTATTTTCCAGTGTGTGAGGCATATTTAGGGCAACTGAAGAGAGAAGGGCAGGGTTCTGGAGCTGAATCTAATCTAATAATGACAACAGTCACTTTTATTGCAAATGTTGATCCGAAATAGGATCCGAAATATTTCGGAAATATTTCTTCTCCTATTTCTTCGCCGAAATAGGAGAAGAACATCAACGTCAAGCTAGCAGGAGGGTTTGATCAGTCAGTCTAAGGAAATGCTAGAGATCATTGCTGTTACAATTCCAGCTCAGGCTTTTCACTACTGACTACGGCAATTTGATTATCACATGCAGTATATAAAGTGGCATCACTGATAGCACATGTAACAATTGTTGTCAGAAATATGATGGCGAGTCATTTGAAATGTAAAGCACAGTGCACTTTCAGATGTTGTGGGTAATAGCCAGCACAGGGATGGAAGTTGCCATAATTCATTGAGATGTGTTGCTTTTTTGCCTGCGAGTGAAAGAAGCGCAGTGTTTTTTAATGCATGACGGACGGATACTGAACATAAGTGTTTGCTTCTCAGCCTCGCAAAGCCACATTTTAAATTGAAGTACAGTAGATGTTGGGTTCCCTTCCAAGCCTTCCAGCAAATGGCGAAAATCCGCAAGTAACTGACACGACCATAAAAACACATGGCTCAGTCGCCCTTCTGCTCCAAACCCTCCTGCTAGCTTGATATTGATATTCTACTCTGATTTTGGATCAACATTTGCAATAAAAGTGGCTGTTGTAATTATTAGACGAGATTCAGCACCAGAAAAGTCCCCTTCTCTCTCCAATTGCCATTGTTCACTTACAAAAAACCCTGCCTCACACATTTATTAAACACATTTGAAGCATATCTACTTACCACTAATGGATGATAACATAAGATAGAATCTGAGTCACAGTGTAGTAGGGGTACGGAACCTATGGCTAGGGGGCCACATGTGGCTCTTTTGATGACTGCATCTGGCTCTTAACACATCCATCTATCCATCCATCCATCCATCCATCCATTTTCTATGCCGCGTCTCCTCATTAGGGTCGCGGGGGTATGCTGGAGCCTATCCCAGCTGACTTCGGGCAACAGGCGGGGTACACCCTGGACTGGTCGCCAGCCAATCGCAGGGCACATATAGACAACAACCATTCACACTCACATTCATACCTATGGACAATTTAGAGTCGCCAATTAACCTAACATGCATGTTTTTGGAATGTGGGAGGAAACCGTAGTACCCGGAAAAAACCCACACACGGGGAGAACATGCAAGAAATTCAAACCCAGTCTTCCCGATCTCCAGACTGTGACTGTGTGGCTAACATGCTAACCACTAGACCACCATGCGGCCCATTTCTTAACACAATCAAATTGTATTTATTTGATTTGTATTTATTTTCCATTGTTTTCCATGTCAAATGATTAGTCCTACCCTAAAAGTATTTTGAACTCCCATTTTTTTCACCAATTTTATCTTTTATTTAATACACTTTTATTGGATTAGCGGTCATGTTCCACAGGACAGGAGTGAGCACTTCCTGGCCTGCGCTCTTATTTTGGAGTGCTGCACTTCCTGCTGGGGGGAAGCTGCAGCCACTTTACCCCAGTGGTATGTTGCACAGCTGTTCGCCATCACAAATAGTAGAGTTTAAAAGCCCAGCGTCGTTATCTTGTTTCTCTTCGCCCGCTTAATTAAAAGACTTATTTTCCACCACTGTTTGTCTCTGTGTACTGGGGGTCAAGCACTCGACAGGTCCTCAGATCCTGACTTTAGGGACCTGACTCACAGAGGTTTGTTACAAAAGCCAAACAATATTGTTGCTCATGTTGTGTAATAAAAAAGTCAGTTCAACAATACTTTGGCTGCATTATTGTTAATGCTTTGAAGAGCTACAGGTATTTTCATAACCATATTTAATTTCATAAATTCATGTTTGTAACAAAAGCTTTTAATTATTAAAAAAAACTGAAAAAAAAAGATTGGTACCGGATCTGATTGGCAAGACTACAAAAAAAAACGGATCGGATCGGAAGCCAAAAAACGTGAATCGGGACATCCTTAGAAACAAGTGATCGATATGGATAAAGATGACAGCGAGACGAGTGAAAGCTACGGGCAGAGAAGAGAGATATGCGAAACATTGCAACTCTCAGTACAACAGAGACAGATGGAAGAGGACAGAAGCGAAGCGAGTGACAAGGAAGAATGAGTAAGACATGCAGGGAAAGAAGATACGGATAAAGAAGACAGCGAAACCAGCAAAAGCTACAGGGAAAGAAGAGAGGTGTGTCGTCCCTTGTCCTAGCCACCGGCAATGGTGGAGGAGTTAAGGACAGCGAGGCAACAGAAAAAACAAATACACATGGCGAACTCAGGTCACAGAAAATTGAAAGATAGATACTTTATTCATCTTGAGGAGAAATTCACAAAATAAGCAGAGAACAATATGAACAATCCACCCCAATCCTGATGCTGTACATCAATGGATCTCAATTGTAACATGCTTTCGTCTCGCAGCTTGTATTTTGGACCTTAGCTTGAGGAAATGTTCTGTATCTGGATCTATTTGAATTTTAGTCAAATATCCCTGATCTAGGCAAACACAACAACCAGAGAGAAGGGTGGAGTGGAGTGTCATGAAGGGTATTGTTTGAAGGGGGGGGGGGGGGGGGGGGATCCTTTTTTTGTAACTGTCCCTGCACCCCTATTTTTGCACTCTTGTGTCACAAAAACCATATCCAGAGAGGTCTGTTTCCGGTGTATGCAAAGTCAAAAGAAACAATGCAAATGACATAAATGACAAATTAAATGGAATAATGAACATTTGACATAATTTTGAAGTTTTGCCGAACACTGCCTTCGCACAAATCACAAACCTCGGAAACAGAATCTTCCGCTACCTGTTTTTCATGGATCGGCACCAACAACAACTTGTCAACCTCTTCCATGGTTTGTGTTGTCTGTTTTGTTCCTTTCGCAGGATTAGCTCCCTTCTTTTGTTGTTTCTTAGTCAGAACTTATTGTTGATGCGGTCTTACCGTCCCTCTGTGGCTAGGTTGGCCACCTGGACGCCATCTTTGTACTTTGCGATGACTTTTTTCATGAGTTCAACAGTGATCTTCACCATTTTTGGCCTCATAGTGTCTCACACTATAAAAAAAAATGCATGCACAGTAACTGCTTTCTGCAGTAAGTGCTTTCTTTGTTACGCGCACCATATTGCACGAGTACCAAACGCAAAGACAACATTTTTGCCTAAATTGTCAACAGCAGTTACTTTAAACCTCAATTATGTTTTTTTTAGTACAGTGGAACCTCAGTTAGCGTCTGCCCCGGTTAGCGTATTTTTCGGTTAACGTTGAAAAGTTGCACCGCAATTTTGCATTCTCCGGTTAGCAAACAATGGCATGCATCTTGTCGTGTTATTAACACACTGCTTGAGTGCAACTGTGTTCTTAATGCATTTTTATCACAAAACGTCCCGGTTAGCATCCTATTAGCTTGCCACTAAATGGAAACAGGAACCGGAAGTCAGCCATGACGCCTGTCTATTACATCGTCTACGGTTGACTCTCAAAAATGTTAACACAAAAGACGTTTTTATAGCTTTACAATTATAGTTCAACATGCTAAAATAACTTTAAAAGCATATAGATGATACATGGAAGGGATAAATGAACATTTCAGTTTTCTTTAACCTTTGTTGAAGACGTGATTATTAGCAAAGACACAACGTGGCAGCGAGATCAACACGGTTATCACCTTCATGTTTTGTTATTTCTTGAATTCAGTAATGTTTCTCAACTTCTTTATCGAATGCTGGCACTTGCAACTTTTATTTACTTGAGTTATTGAGGTGAGAAAAATGTATTTGGTTAGTGTCTGTTTCAGTTAGAATCGGACCTTCTGGAACCAATCAACAACGCTAACCAAGTTTCCATCTTTTTGTGGCTGATGCAACAGAGAATGTGCAACTTGAGGCTACTCCCAAAAATGAGAATGTTTTCATGTCAAAATGAATGCAATATAATCAGTAGGAAATGTATAATTTGTGATTTGTTTCAAAATGCTCCGGGTTTTAATAAAGGTTTTAATTCACAGGGTCGAGTTTGCATTAGGGGCACGTGGGGTAGTGCCCCACAAGATCATGCAGACAGCGCTGAAGTTTTATTATGTATTTTATGCTGCTGGTCACCCAAATGCAGGATACACTGCTAGAAAAAAGTTAGCTTACGGTGTCGCTGCAGTGTTATACTCCGCAGTCGCCTCTTTGCTGCAGCGCTCTGGTTTCTTGCTGCCCTCAGTTTCCTCTCTGATAAAATGATTCTCCTTGTGGAGAATTAATCACAGGAGACCCTCGTCCATTGTTGTAATTTGTGACCATTTTGTCAGCTCTCCCTGTTCTTTCTAAAAAGCATCTTTAGCATGACTGGCTGATGACTGACCATTGAAAGTAGATGGAAGAGTGTTAGCTGTGTGATGATGCACAAATGTGCACAAACCGTCCATCCCTTTTATGTACAGAAGTCAACATACTGGCTTCTCTTTGCACATTGCTGCTGCTGCTGCTGCTTTTTATTTATAATCTTGTTATATCCACTCATCCGTCCACTTTCTTTTTCCCTTCAAATTGTCCTTTTTTTGCGGTGAAAGCTGTGTAAATAGCACAAGGTACTCAGCCAAAGAATAAACAGGATTTTGTCAAGAAAAAGAGTGGTAAAAAAGAAAAAAAAAATACATTTTTTTTTTCTTGCTTTCCTGTTGGGTTCAGACGCGCCTCCAGCTGTCTGAGTCGTCTTGTTTTGCTTTGGATTGACTTACTGGTGAATTCCAGTTGGTGGGATTTCATATAAAAGCAAATAATGTTTTTTTTGGAAAGAAAAATATGGAAATTAACAGAGGCTGAGGGTTTTTGTACACCCACTCTTCTCTCGGCTGTATATATATATTTTTTTTGCACAAGTTAATGTGAAACTTTGCACAGTGCTCGAAACAAAACAGTGTGTTTCATTGCTTTTTTAGTTAAGTGGCTGGCTGAATTAAATTAGCTTTCTGCTTCATTTTTAAACCATTGTAAGCAAATAGTATCCTATAAAACTTGCAATAAACACAAGCTTTTAAATTGGGGGGGGGCGGGGGTAGCGTTTGTGACTCATTCCGCAGGAAGGATGAAAAAAGACAGCAAGCTTTACAACAGAAAGGCCGGCATGTCGCGTCGTGATTTCAAGAAATGAAAGTGATGTGATGGGGTTTAGAGGACGCAGGAAGAGAGATGCTCCATCATGTACTCTGCTGGCGACACACACACTTTTTATTTGTCCTCTACATCATAGCAATGCATTAGAGCACCATGCAGTGTTTTCCGACCACAAAATTCAAGCACTATATATAAAACGTCATGTCCATGTGCAAACCTCTGCAGTGTCGCTGCAAGGCAGGGGCGTCCAAAATGTTTCCACTGAGGGCCGCATATTGACAATCAAAAGATGCAGGGGGCCACTTTGATATTTGTATGTATTTTTTTAAAGGCTAATATATATATATATATATATATATATATATGTTTAAAAACAAAGCTTTGTTTTAGTATCAACATTTAAGGTTCTTCTCTTTACTTAAGTCCAAATTTAATAATCTTACATTAAAAAAGCATCTTGTGTTATACATTCAGATATCTTAATTAGCAATTTGCGATAGAATTAATTTGACACTTATTTCACATTTCTTTTAAATTCATTATTTTTAATTGTAGCCCAACCATTCTTTATTTATTTTATACAACATTTATTTTTCAAACTAAATGTATGATTCTGTTTTTTATTAAAACTTTTTCATCCTGGTCGTGGAACTGTGGACCAGCTCTACACTCTCAGCAGGGTGCCTGAGGGTGCATGGGGGTTTGCCCAACCAGTCGACATGCGTTTTGTGGACTTGGAGAAGGCATTGGACCGTGTTCCTCGAGGAATTATGTGGGGAGTACTTCGGGAATATGGGATACTGGACCCCCTAATTCAGGCGGTTCGTTCCATGTATGACCCGTGTCAGAGTCTGGTTCGCATTGACGGCAATAAGTCGGACCCGTTTCCAGTGAGGGTTGGTCACCGATTGTGCTCATCACTTTTATGGAGAGAATTTCTAGGTGCAGCCAGGGCGTTAAGGGGTTCCGGTTTGGTGGCCGCAGGATTGAGTTTCTGCTTTTTGCAGATGATGTGGTTCTGCTGGCTTCATCGGGCCGTGACCTTCAACTCTCACTGAATCGGGTCACAGCTGAGTGTGAAGCGGGCCGGAATGAGAATCAGCACCTCCAAGTCAGAGTCCATGGTTCTCACTTGGAAAAGGCTGGAGTGCCATCTGCAGTACGTGGATGAGATCCTGCCCAATGGGAGGAGTTTAAGTACCTCGGAGTCTTGTTCACGAGTGAGGGAAGGATGGAACGCGAGATCGACAGGCGGATTGGTGCGGCGTCTGCAGTGATGCGGACTCTACATCGGTCTGTTGTGGTGAAGAGAGAGCTGAGCCGAAAGGCAAAGCTCTCAATTTACCGGTCGATCTACGTTCCTACACTTACCTATGGTCATGAGCTTTGGGTAATGACCGAAAGGACAAGATCGCGGGTACAAGCAGCCAAAATGAGTTTTCTCCGTAGGGTGGCTGGTCTCTCCCTTAGAGATGAGGCGAGAAGCACTGTCATCCGGGAGAGACTCGGAGTAGAACCGCTACTCCTCCGCATTGAGAGGAGCCAGATGAGGTGGCTTGGGCATCTGGTCAGGATGCCTCCTGGACGCCTCCCAGGGGAGGTGTTCAGGGCACATCCAACCGGTAGAAGGCCTCGGGGAAGACCCAGGACACGCTGGATTGTCAACTGGCCTGGGAATGCATCGGGATCCGCTGGGAGGAGCTGGACGAAGTAGCTGGGGAGAGGGAAGTCTGGGCTTCCCTGCTTAGCCTGCTGCCCCCGCAACCTGACCTCGGATAAGCGGAAGAAGATGGATGGATGGATGGATTTTTAAAAAATGTTATTGATTTTATTTATTGTCTTGAATACCTTTTAAAAAATGAATATTAAGCACAACTGAGTTTAAATGATGTTTAATATAAACCATCCATTTTGTATGCCTCTTATTGTCCCTAGGGTCGCGGAGGTATGCTGGAGCCTATCCCAGCTGACTTCGGGCAAGAGGCGGGGTACACCGTGGACTGGTCATAATTTAATATATAATATTTCATATAATGAAAATTGTACATTATAAAAGTAATTTATTTTATAAAGACAGTAATCCCTCGCCACTTTGCGCTTAGATTTTCGCAGATTCACTTTATCAGTGTTTTTCAAAAATATATAAATTGTTTCGTGGTTGAATATGGCCTATTTTTAGTTTTAAAAAATGCTATCTAAGCAAATTTTACATATTTTCTGCTTGAATTAAGCATTTTCCAGCATGAAAATGACTAAATGAAGTAAAATAATAGTAAAAAAATGGGACATAGTACACACACACACAAATATTTCATACAGACAGATTTTTTAAACTTGATTAAATAAAAACTTTTGTCCGAACAGTACCGAACAGTGCGTGTGACACGGCTAGTTTAACTGTAGCCTGCCAGAATAGTCATTCGTTGCCGTCTTCATCCTCCTACCGTCTTCAGCGTCAGAATTAAACAGCCTCATTCTTTCATCACACACTTTGTCAGTCTCTCTCTTTCTTTCGTTGTCGCTCTTGGTGTCACTTTTGTCTTGAGGCAAATTTGCCCTTTGACTTGAGCTGTCCTCTTCAAAATGCAACAGTCCTGCCGTTAGAAACCCATTGGTGATAGTGGATTTTTGTATTTACACACTATCAGGAAAAACATACTATAACCCTTGCGATCCTACCGCCACATGATGTTCCCAGTGTCACGCCGATGATGAGACGTGAGATGCTTTTTGTCCAGCATCTGCCGCGGTCCAAGCAATCCAAAAAGAAGCTCTACACTTGCTCAAACTTACTTAAGATTTGTCAGACCAAACACGATTGCTGCACAAGACTTCAAAAACATGATATCAGCTTCCACTTCACTTGTCCAATTCACTACTTCCCTAGTTCTTTTAGCCATAAAATATCCACATCACTGTATAAGCCGCAGGGTTCAAAGCATGAGAAAAAAGTAGCAGCTTATACACCAGAAATTACGGTATATTTATGTAACCCGCCCTGTTTTGCACCGCCCGCACCAGGGATCGAACACAGGACCATAGTAATGGGAGGCGAGAGCGCTGACCACACGACCAAAAGCCTGGACTATCGACCACGTGTTCAGCGCAGCTCTCAAGGCAGAGGGAGTGAGGTTTACCAACGTACACTTGCACAGCCTCACAGGCTGGCATCTGTCACACTCACCCCCTCAAACCTCACTCCCATCCAGGTCACCAATGTGACTCCCACCAATGTGCAACCGGTGGTATTTGTCTCTCTGCGTTGTGGCTGATGGAGTGATGACAGACGCAGGGTTGCTGCGGAGTTGCACTTCGTTTTACTCTGATGGAAGTAAAACACGCATATGTAGTCACAATTGGGCCGAATAACGTGCCCCCTCTCACTTGGAGATCACGAACAAAAAAGGCGTACACACAAAGCGAGTCAAACATAGCATACCTGATAGAAGTAAAACACACATGTAGTCACAATGTGGCCCAATAACGTGCCCCCTACACAGATTACAACACAACACAAGAAAAGGATAAGAAATAAAGTTCTAAACTAAATTAAACACACATTTCGGGAGCCATACGGATGCCTACCTCTCACTTGGAGATCACGAACAAAAAGGGAAGTACAAAGGCGTGGCCCAAACTTATAATGAAAGGTGTCACACTAGTTAGAGCAGTAGGGGGTACACAGCGACAGACGTTATTGACGTTCCACATTAATAACATGACAATACAAACACATCAGGTATTACTTGAACATACATTTTGTGTAATTATATCAGACATTTATGTAGTATATTTACAATGACTTAATTGACCTTCTTACATTCATATTAGAAGAAGAAAAATAAATCTGTTACTTCTGAAATGAGTGGATTTGATTTGTTTTGAGAATCCCTCCATAGTTTGGCATGCATTTTGAACTACAGGGTTATTTTTGTTGAAAAGAAGCACACATGCGTTCTATAGCAGACCCTCTTCATGTCTGTGAGGGTCTGGAGAAGAAGGCCTCTACAGCTGTTGCATGGGCCCTTTGACGTGGTCCCAGCTCTCCGTAGAAGCGCCAGTGAGATCACCACATTAGGGTCTGCTGTTATGAAGGGCATGATACAATCATTCATTTAGAAGCCTAGCTGCTAGTTACACTTCACGTGTGTGTGTGTGTGTGTGTGTGTGTGTGTGTGTGTGTGTGTGCAGAAGATGTAGGAGGAGCAAATGTACAGGGCAGGATAAGCACACCTCACACACTTGCTCAGCATGTAAATGCACGGCCGCCTACCTCCATGGATTACCACCATTAGCTCACACAGTACTGTACTATACTGTGAGTCACCAGGTCTTGCAGAGCCACTGCAGAAAATTGCTCCCTTAGAGCTTGTTGGCTACATATTACAATGCCTGCGTGGTAGTGGGGTGGCACTACCGGAATGTAACTTACAGATAAACAAGGTTTGGCTGATCAGTGCTTCACATGGCCTTGCTATGGAGTTTCACGCCGTAAATGCTATCATTATAGCAAGAGATGTTTATTTACCCAAACCACAAGAGGAAGGGCTATGCATTGGAAGCAGGAGAACTGGACACATTTGACAACTCATTATTGTATAGCAACTTCATTTTTTTCCACTTTAAGCATTTTGCAGTGTGTGAGAAAGTGGAAAGGAAAACTGTTATTTATTAACATATAGAATATTGCTACAACACAGCAGCAACAGAATCAATGTTGTAATACAATGAAAACGCTGATGCGCTGATGAGTTCATTGTCTCACACAGTATGGCAAGTGTAACATACAGTATAGCAGCTGTGTAGTGCAACCAGCATATTAAAGCGCATGCAGCGGTAGATAAAGCTACCTCATAAGGAGGTTGCCTGCAGCCATAGCTCTTAATGGCAATGTTATTTACCTGGGGTTCCAAGAGTGGGCCGCATGGTGGCCTTGTGGTTAGAGATCGGCAAGACGTGGGTTTGAATCTCCGTTGGGCATCTCTGTGTGGAGTTTACATGTTCTCCCCATGGGTTTTCTCCAGGTACTCCGGTTTCCTCCCACATTCCAAAAACATGCATATTAGTTCTAAATTGTCCATAGGTATGAATGTGAGTGTGAATGGTTGTTTGTCTATATGTGTGCTGCGATTGGCTGGCGACCAGTCCAGGGTGTACCCCGCCTCTCGCCCGAGGTCAGCTCGGGATAGGCTCCAGCATATCCGCGACCCCAGTGAGGATAAGCGGCATAGATGGGTGGATGGGTTCCAAGAGTACCGAGGTGATACCAATTGGTCAAAAAGATTGATCATCCTGCAACAAAGATATGTTTGACAAAAACAACCATGCACGCAAATGCAAACTTTACCTTACCCTGTTGCCGTGCCTTGCCTCTATACATAGCAACATGGGACTTAACAGCATTGCAATCCACTTAGCTGCAGTGCTTTATTTCTTGCTGCCCTCAGTCTCCTCTTGGATAAAAGTTGTCTCCTTCTTTTGCCAAAAATTTACAAATTTGGCCTTGATTCTCATGCTAACAGCACAGGTCTCACAAATTTTAAAACAAAACACCTTTTTATAGTTTTGCAATCATAGTTTTACATGCATAAAACAATTCCAAATTCATATAAATGATGAATGAAAGGGATAAATGTATATTTAAGGTTATTTTTGCCTTCATTGAAGAAGTGATTGTTGACAAAGTCACGATATGGCACTTTGGTGTTTTCCTATGAGTTATTTCTTGAATTCAATAGTGTTTCTCACCTTCTTTATCAAAATGCTAGCGCTTGCAGCTCTGTTTGGCTCCATTTGGCTCATTTTGCAGCTGTGATCAAAAGAAAAGCAGAGAATTGAGGTGACAAACACTATGAATTCAAGGTATAGTCATATTAAGTCAATTAGTCAATTCAAGTCATCGCAACACAGGAAGGTGGTGTCCGTGTTGATCTCGCTGCCACATCGTGTCTTTGTCAACAATCACGTGTTCAATGAAGGTAAAAGTAACCTTAAATTTTCATTTATCCCTTTCAATCATCATTTATATGCATTAATATGCATTTGTAATTGTGTTCTGCCTATAGAACTATAAAAACCTGTTTTGTGTTAACATTTTTGGCTTTCTGGAGTGGATTCATTGAATTTACATTATTTCTTATGGGAAAAGTTGATTTGGTTGGAGTACATTTAGGTTGGAGTCTGACCTTCTAGAACGGATGAATGACGCTAACCAAGGTTCCACTGTGTATGTCCATTTCTCATGTCGCTGCAGAGCTGTCGTAGTGTTTACATGAAAGCTGCACAGTGTTGCGCGCAAACACACATGAAGAATAAAAGACGACTTCAGTGTAAGCTCACGCAAGTTGTGCAGTCGTGTGGACACAAGTCTCTTCACTGTTGTCTACAAAAGTAAACACAGGAAGTTCTTATTCTTCCTCATCATTGTTTGTTAGCATGTCTCTTTTGGACTGACGCATTTAAAGACGTGTGGTTTTCGCAGTTTCCAGCTGTACTGTTTTGACATGGAAAACAGCCCAAAAGCAAAGTCTTTTTCCCCCACTGCAGTACTACAGTAGAGCACTAAACACTGACGTACGTATTGAATCAATACTGTAACCAACAACAACGTTTCCTTTTTTTGTTCTACTGTCATCATAACCTCAATTGTTAACCCAGTAACAGCATATACAGTGTGCATGCAAAACAGCCAGAGAAACTAAATGGGGGAAAAAATGCACATTGCTTTATCCTTCGTGCTTGTTTTCTATTGTATTCTGCACATTTCTTCTACATTTGGAGCATATTTGACGTCAAATTAGGGAGATTTTAGAGTTCCAAGGGTTCTACTGTATACTGTTGATGTAGTATGTGGTAGTACTTTTGTTTTGGGATATATCCGCGTTTTATTTATTGATTGAGTGGTTTGAGGAACACTGAATTAGCCTTTTTAGACCTTCCTGTGCTGTATAATGACATTAAATGCAGTCAAAGCATTGGTCTGCCAGACTGTGTGTTGTCCTCCTTTGCATGCCTTCATAAATAAAGAAGCCAGTGGAGAGGTTTGAAGTGGTCAGGCCTACTTTGGATTGCTCCACTTTGGAGGGGTCCCCTGTCATCTTTGTTGATGTGCTCAGTGTGTTAATCTTCTTTCTCTGTGTCCAGCGTTGGAAATAGATCACATCAGAGGGGACTCTTGGCAGCAGCTTTCTTTCATACATGCATGATGAGAAGCGCAGCTCTCGGCAGGGACCCGCCAGCGGTGGCGTGGCGCCACGGCCTTGTGGTCAGCGCGTTGCAGAGCGTGTGGGTTCTCTTCACGCTCTGCAGTGGTGGTTCTAGCTTCAATGCCATCGCATTAGCTACCAAGTATTGTTATCTTATTTGATCACATTCATTCCATAATATGTTATACCTAAAGTGATGAAATACCTCCTTACCTTTATCTTCATCTCTTCTTCTTTCCTCTTTTATCTAAACTGTAGACCAGATGGCTTCAACGTTCTCTTTTTCATGATGTTTTTTTTGATGCTCATCCCCCAACCGTCGCCAACAGTCAACGCTAAACCAACTCATATTGACTCGCAACTTGCTTGTTTTTGGTATTTAACATTTTTCATAGTGAAATAGCATATTGGCCTGTGATGTATTCAATATTATATAATATTAGGAGTTAAATGTGTTTTATTTTTAAGCACAATCTCTTGTAATTCACTTTTTTTTTACACTGAGGCCCCACTGGGTTTGGTTTTATCCACTTCATGTGAGCAGTATGGGGGACACTAATATCGGGTCTTTGGGGTGCCCATCTGATGCACATATACTGACCTGATGAGCAAATGAGCCTTGATTGTAAATAAATAGAAATCTTTCTGAAGGGAGGAAAGGACAGCATTGTATGTCGGAGAGAGGTCGTGTCGCAGACCTCCCCCTCTGTTTAGAGATGGCTTCTCATGTTGTGTCGGTGAAAATTCTTCACAGTTTCTCAGGTAGTCCTGATACATACGGGATGGCAATGTTGTGGGTAGTGTGAGTCAACTCTGGAACACTGGAACTGGAACACAAACTGGGCATTATTCGAACCCTACAATGCAGAGCTGGTCATGTTCCCACCGGCCAGCCCACAGGCTAAAGAGAAAAAGAATAAGCACTTGAGGGATGCCCTCAAAACCTGTGGTTACACCAGCTGGCCGTTCAACCGTGCGAGTCCCTCCTGTTGTAGGGACAAAAATGTACATATTCTGGACAGAAAGGAAAGGTGGTATCAAAGGGGAGTGAGGGAGGTCATCTACGTGAAATTTGAAAAAAACTTCTCTGAACAGAGGAGGGTTGCATCACCATCTCTCGCCCGCTTACAATGCTGTCCTCTCATCCCTTCCCACAAGATTCAGTCATCTAGCCAAACACGACACAGTCACTTTTGGCATCAGGGGCGTCCATGACCATCATTACATCTGAATGGAATGCCAATGAGGTGATTCCACCCAAACAACCGCAGTTGACTGACCAAGGTCTCACTTCACTATATCTTAACGACTATCGTTTTGCATCCCAAAAGAGTGAAACCATTCTTGCTTGGGGGGTTTGCTTCTACTTGACAGGATGAGTACTTGGATCCCACAAAATCTCCTCAGACTAGAGTTGTCCTATCTAGTCTTGAGCATAAACTGATGAGGCCTGCTGTGATGAGAGGCGAAACGTCTACTAAGACCATCTGAACAGTTTTTAGCAAAGTAAGGTTGCCCATTCCCATGCCTCTCAGCGGATACAACATTAGGTACACTTATTCATTGAACATTATTGAACTTGTCGTTTGCAGTGGTGTACAATGTGACAATAATACTGTAAATGTCTTGCTCATTTAATACCGCTGACAAATGTCGATAGAACATCATCATTGTCATCCTTAACAATTGGAAAGCACATAAAGCATTTATTTTATTTTTTAATTATGATTATTCTTTTTTTTGTCCTTTCCAGCCATTGGGGCAGATAGTATTGTTGATCTAGATCAGGGGTCACCAACGTTTTTCCTTGTGAGAGCTACTTTTACGAAATGAAAATGGCCAAGAGCTACTCATTTTTGTAACATTTATTTTCAGAGCTATGACGAGCTATGACGTGGTGCCCCCTGATCTGGATGGCCTTACAAGCTAAACAGATTTTCTCTGCCAGGCAAAACTGTAAGATACTCTTCACCCGTTCCATTTTATTTGACTATATTTGATGTTTAATATCATGCAAGTTTGGAGTGGCCGATGCGGAGCAAGAGGGGATAGAGAAGAAGAGAAAAGAAGACCGAGGGGGGAGTGCGGGGGCCAGAGGGGCGACGATACAGAGAGACACAACACCAGCAACGCCAACAATCACAACAACAATAACATTATGATTAGTTTTATAGCCTTCGCACAATTATTTGTTGCACTTTATACTTTTCTTTAAGAGGCTTATTTGTTGGACATGGAACCATATTATTATTAATCATCCATCCATTTTCTATACCGCTTCTCCTCATTTGGGTTGCGGGGCATGCTGGAGCCTATCCCAGCTGACTTCGGGGGACATGCGGGGTACACCCTGGACTGGCACATATAGACAAACAACCATTCATACAATTTAGAGTCGCCAATTAACCTAACATGCATGTTTTTGGAATGTGGGAGGAAACCGGAGTACCCGGAGAAAACCCACGCACGCACGGGGAGAACATGCAAGGAAGAATGGAACCCAGGTCTTCCCGATCTCCAGACTGTTACTGTGTTGGCCAACATGCCAACCACTAGACCACCGTGCGGCCCATATTATTATTATTGATTAGAATACTATTACTTACTTGTATTACTGATTTTTAAGAGAGCATGGGGAGAACATGCAGACTCCACACAGAGATGGCGAAAAAGAGATTCGAAACCTTGATTCCTAACTGTGAGGCCAACATGCTAAACATGCTGCTGTGCGGCCCAATTCATTCATTATTTCCTTTTCTATGCCGCTTGTCCTGTGGCCCAATTCAATTTATTACAAATTAAATGTATTATTATTGTGATTATGTATACAATTATTGTCAAGAAATGAAATCAATCAAATTGTGCTATTTTAATCTGTTCTGTTTATTGTGCAATTGTGCCCCAGGATTTTAATAACAAATGCAGCAATTGTACAGTTGTTTTTTTTAGAGCATCAACGGATGATTTATGCACTTTTGGGGGCCTGCAAAAAGCAAATGTTGGCTTTTTATTTATGTTGTTGATTTAGTCTAGATTTCCAATGAACACTTTAATTCCCTTCTCTTGTTCTCTACAGCAGACAGTTTGTGTTAAATAAAATAATAAAACAATACATATTTGTTGGAACTGATGCAGGGCGTATCGATGTAGACTTTTTTAGTATTCCTCAAGGGATGTCTCAACTTCAGCTTTTTCCTTGCTTGTTTTGCACTGGTTCCTATTGCATTAATACGTGTGCAGCTCAGAATCCTTCATATGATTAATAATCACACATCTGCAAAAAAAAGCAGATATATATGATTTGGGCACGTAATGAAATATCAACGTGTAATCCAAGTAACCAAATATCATAACTCAAGGCGCAGGCGACAAGAGAATGCTCAGGGTCAGCGCGCCTCAAGACCCTGCCACAGATGAGAAGGTGGACGAGGAAGAGGAGGAGGGATGAGTTTTTTTTTTTTATCCTTTTTAATATTTCCACCATGACTTGTAATGCATTAATTCAGAAACCGTAGTGAATTTATTGGACATCCAAGGCTGGCTGGGAGGAAGGAATGCATTTCTTCTATGGTGACCTCTTTGCTAAGCCTCAGTAGGCAGCACTCACGATATGTTCATAAATAAAAAGCTTCTGTCGTAAGCCACTGGACATATGAAATTCCTGTTGTATTTGGCTCTTGTCTATGTCCAATAATAATGGTGTCTTGCTTGGGCTTTGGCAACATGAGATGTTATTTTTAAGGATTAAATGTAACCACAAAAGCTCTTGTTTGTTGGAATCTTTTACCTGCTAAACGTTGTTTGGTCGTTCTGTGGGAGTGTAACTACCATGCTTACCTGATTACCATACTAACCCAAACATAAAACAAGCCTCAAATGAGAGTATTCTAGAATTTTAAAAAAGCTGTTGCTGTAAATGTTGTGTGTTGTTTCAATCCTTTATTATTTAGACAAAAAAAACACAATCTACTGTATGTAGGAGATGGTAGAATGTATTGAATATACATACACACACACACACATATAGATTAGGGCTGTCAAATTAAACATTTTAATCAGATTAATCACATTTAAATGCATTAATCATGATTAATCACAATTAGCAACTATGTCTGAAATATGCCAATTTTTTACTGTGTTTAATGAACAGAAAGATAAATGACAGGACAGTATGATATATGTTTGTATGTATGAACAAGTCCAAATGAGCTGGATATGTCAATAAAGTTAAAAGATACCACACAAGTCTAAAAATCTTATTTTGTCTAACACAAGTCTCTTTAATAGCAGCAGAATTTGAATCACAGTTTAAACCGTGTTATTATGAGCAATGAAGGGTTGCGTTCAAACACATGACGTAGTTTAAGGTCAATTTGTGCGTTATTGAAGATTTTGCAGCAATATGCGCTGAGGCTGACATCCCATTAGAAAAGTTAGCTAGGCTACATTCATTTCTCAATGACTGGACAAAATGGGCCAATGATGTATTGTGTCAATAAATGTCAGGATTTTTGCATTTTATTCACTAACCCAAATAGTACACACTCTATGCTGGTAAAATACTTGGAAAAGGTAAAAAAAATTCTAAAAAATGTAATTCCAACGGGCCATAAGAAAGTTTGTTAAAAAAAATCAGATATCCTAAATCACACCACAAATTGATCTACAGTATAAACACGTCAAATGATTAGTCCTACCCTAAAAGTATTTTGCAAGCCCATTTTTTCCACTTTTATCTTTTATTGGATGGACTTTTATTGGATTCGGGACCTGACTACCAGAGGTTTGTTACAAAAGCCAAACAATGTTGTTGGTCATTCTGTGTTATAAAAATGTCAATTCAACAATACTTAGGGTGCATTATTTTTAATGCTTTTCATAACCATATTTAATTCCACAAATGTTTGTAACAACAAACAAACAAAAAAACGATCGCTACCGGATCAGATCTGCAAGAAAAACAAAATTGGATCACATCGGAAGCCAAAAAATGTGGATTGGGACATCCCTACCAGACAGCGTTAAAGAATGTGGAGTGATTTTTGATCAAGAACAAATTTTGCTTTATTCATTATTGAAGTATTTCTCACCACCTTTTGTTGTATATTTTTGATGTGAGATTTCCAGCTCATTTTTTCATCTTTTATGATCCCCAGAAATGTATTTTCGTTCACCCTTTCAATGTCCACCCCGTCTATTTGTATTTGGTCATACATGACCTTTCTGCTGTTACCAAATAGCATTATTTTAGTTTTGCTTAAGTTCAGGCGTAATCTGTTTCTATCAAACCATCTTTTTAATACGGCCGTTTCATCCGTGACTTTTTTAATTAGCTCTTGTGTGCTCTCCCCAGTGGATGTATAGTTTGTTTTGTTTTTTTTCCCAGATAGGAAAACTGGGTTGTGTGGATATGTTTGAGAGGTGGGCGACTTCGTTTTGTTGCCTTTTATGATGCTGTCATTTTTTTTAATAAATTCATCATACTGGCTGGTTCATGTGGGCTCCCCTTGCTCATTATTAAAATTCCTACAATGGGGCTGTGGCATTTGACTCTGCAAGCATCTTTTTCCCGCCTAACTTCTATGTTACCTTGAATTGCTCCTCACTCTTTTGCTGTGTGTGTATGCTAGTGGCTTCGCATCCCCCACAGAGACTGTATGACTGACAAGAAGTCATACTTTGTTCGCCGTTGTTCTATGGAACGCAGTTGCTCTATGAAGTGTGTAGGTGCTGAACCAATGCAGAGAGTGAACCCTCTTCCTGCCTTTTTGGAGGCGAGAGACGAGGACAACTGCCATGCGTGCACATGGCACTATATGGAAGCCGGCAAAATCATCGAGTTATTTTATCGCGTGATCAATTAATTAATTTACTATTGCGTGACAGTTTTTTTTAAACAAGATATACGATACAGCTCTGAGGCAAAACAATAACAATGAACAAATAAGTATGACGACAAACATGCTATCAAGTGTCATTGTTCTACCTTATGTTCTACCAGAATGCGGCTGTAGTTTATTTATGCTCTCCTGCAGTCTTATTGGAGAGTGGTGGAGAATGCAGACGAGACGCGAGCACTCACCTCGCTCAGTGTCTCACCCTCACGCTGTCTTTCATCTTACACCTCCCTCACCCACCACCTGCCTTTCAAAACCTTCACAATGAGCCACTATCTGGCTATCCAGCTATCCCACAAAACTCAGTACCGCGCAACTATTTTTATTACAGTATATCTTGTCAAGGGTCAATACTATAGAAAGTAAACTTGGATATCCTTTAGTCAGTGTACAGCCTGTTCAGCAGTACGGATTGACTCTTCACTGAAAATGAACAGGGTAGAATATCATTTAGATATTATCCAATACCGGTGCCAAATTGGTACTTCTAAAACCGTCCCGCATGCAAAATAATTTAGAGTTTATACAAGGTACCTAAGCATGCATCTGTTTGACAATGCAGTTTGGTAATGCGGATGATGGAGGGACAGAATGAAATAAATGAATATATTTTTAAATAATTACTTAAATGTGTCATGAATTAAATAAAATTGGAATTAAATACATAAATTTGTTACATGTACCATTCATTTAAATGAATAAATAATTTAAATAAATAAATACACCACTAAATAACAGCAAAAATAAAATTGAAAATAAATAAATGTGTTAATAAATGTGCCATTAACTCATGAAAGCAATAAATACACCATTAATAAATACCTACATTTTGTCATGAATGAAATAAAATCGGAAATAAATACATAAATGTGTTATTAAATATGTAATTATGTGTGTGTCGTGTTGTGTTATTAAGTATGTCATTATTTCTATCAATAAATAAATGTACCATAAATAATGATTTAAATGTGCACTATTATATAATGATTTAAATGTATCATTAATCATTAATGTATCAAAAAAATAAATCATCATTAATGAAATAAAATTGGAAATAAATACATAAATGTGTTTTATTGAATTTGTCATTAATTCATGAAATAAATACATGCCTCATTAAATAATTAAATGTGTCATTAATTAAATAAAATTGGAACTAAATATATCAGTGTGTTATTAAATGTGTCATTAATTCATGACATTAATAAAGGCACCATTAAATAATTACTTAACTGTGTCATTCATTAAATGAAATTTATATGATCACTTAAATTTCACATGAATGTAATACAATTTAAATAATTAAGTGTGTCATTAATTCAATAAAATCAGAAATAAATACATAAATGTGCTATTAAATATGTCATTAATTCATTCAATAAATAAATACACCACTAAATAATGATTTAAATATGCCATTCATTAAATAAAATTGGACATAAATGCATAAATGTGTTATTAAATGTGTCAGTAATGTATGAAATAAATAAATGCACCATTCAATAATGCCTTAAATGTGTCATTAATTAAATACAATTTAAATAATGACTTAAATGTGTCATGAATTAAATAAAATATGGAATAAATACATAAATGTGTTAAATGTGTCATGAAATCATGAAATATATAAATGCACCATTAAAGATGACTTAATTGTGTCATTAATTCATGAAATAAATGAATACACCATTAAATAATTATCAAAATGTGTCCTAATGGAATAAAACTGAAATTAAAGTTGTAAATGTCTTATTAAATGTGCCATTAATTCATAAAATAAATAAATACACGATTCAACTACCGTAATTTCCAGTGTATAAGCCACTACTTTTTTCTTAAACTTTGAACCCCGCGGCTTACACAGTGGTGCAGCGATTTTATGGCTATGTTACTACACAAGTACTACTAATTGTTTAAGTACTGTGCCGCTTGCGAGCCATTCAGGAAACGGTAGCTCTTTCTTTGGCAGGAGCCAATCATGAGCTATAAGTGAACTCACGACGAGCTTGCCAACCCATCGGAAATCGCAGGTCATTACTCAATATGACAGTGTGACTCGGTGTCATCTTACAAAGAAAGCTAAAATCATCACACGGCAATTTAACACTCAAAATCTGGGTAAGAAATATACAAGGCAAGTACCAATTTAAACTTCAACCCATAATGTATTTCGTCCCAGCAAAGCATGTCATTGGTTATGGCTGCTGGGGCGCTGCGATGATGTCAGCCTCCCTCTCGGCTCTGGGCTCGTCTTGCTCCATCTGTTGGACAGAGGCAACATTGCAGCGCCCCTGCAGTAATAACCAATGTATATGTACACATCAGTTTTTCTCTAAATTGAGTAAGTGCAGCTTAAACATCGTCTTATACGCTGGAAATTACGGTAATAATTATTTCAATGTGTCATTAATTCATGAAAACAGTTCATTTCATGTAAAAACATTTCAAATGATTTCACAATTTAATAAATTATTTCACAGACCTGCGTTGCAGCGTCAAGAATTAGTTGTAACTGTCCGTCATCAAAGTCAGTAGGCGGGGCTAATGCAAATCTCGTCGATTGAGGCTACGCAGGATAGACTCCAACTTCCTCTGGAGTTGGTGAGAGATATTTTAGGGGAATTTATTGAAGTTGTGGGAGTTATTTCCGCACTTTCCGACCAAACTTGATACACCATTGTGGCGAAGTTGGACTGGCGTTACAACGGTGTTTGCTCGTTAATCCGACGTGCGAGAGTCGTGTATTCATTGAGCAAAAGGAAGTTAGTGTAAGGACATGCTTGGTGTGGAAGAGACATACTTGGCCAATCCATCAGTTTTAGCTTCCTCAGCTTCTTTGGAGCTGTGTTTGGGCTCTTTATCATGCTGGAAAACTGCAATGTGGCTCAGTTTCCCATGGGAGGGGATAAAGTTCTGCTTCACAACGTCACAGTACATGTAGGGCCTCAATGAACCGCAGCATTCCAGTGCCAGCAGCACTCATGCAGCCCCAGACATTAACTACAGGCAAGACACAATTATCTTGCTACTTAGTTGTGTTACTAAATGTGCTAAATGTGTGTTCGCGCCTCCACGGCGAGCTATGTCCACTCCCTGCAGTTCTCTGTGGTCACGCTTGGCCTTCAACTTCTTAGCCAGCATGTCTGATTGAAATGTACTCTTGGCAAATGTCAAGTACGAGGAGGAGGATTTCATCATTTCAGGGTTCCAGCTCCGTGTGCTTGCTGCGAGCATTTCACGTTCTGATTTGGTGCTTTCCTGGCTTCTTTCACCAACATTCTCGCCGGGTGTTTTTGGATAGCATCATGGCATCTCTGGCATGTGAATAATACAAAATGCTTGTTTTTTTGTTCATGATAGACTATGCAGGGAGAAAAAAAGTGAGTGATGTGGCCCAAAGGAGGTTAGAGACACAGCAGAACAAACTGAGCTTGAGTTTGTCCCAAAATCACCTCACTTTTTCCAGCCACTCACTCTCGTAGTGACAAATGTTCTTATAGCCCCCCCATTCATAACCCATTATACATTTTAAAGCTAGCATGTGACAAATTGTCACAAATGATGTTCACCTGCTTGGCTTTCGTATGGGCCAGCATCATTATCTTTATAATTAGGATGATCAGACATGGAGCAAAATCACTTTAGTCCATATCTGGCTTTGCCTCGAGGCAAACAATAAATAACTAATAACCACAGAAAAGAAGACACTTCCTGCCTGAGCGATTGCCTTGCTCACTAACATAAAAGAAACACACAGGTCATCTTTTCTAGCCTTATTATACTACCACTGTAGTATTCTAGCCTAGACAAATCTATACTTCTAAGTGGTGATGGTGGCACAATAAAGTGCATCCCCGCACTTTCACGATTCAGCATTCATGGCGCCCGCAAATTCACAGATTTTTGAAAAAAAAAATTAGTAATTTTCGTTCTACTTTTTTCTCCAAATTATTATTATCCATTATCCGTTCTTCCGCTGTTAGTTTACGCCCTGGTTAGCGCGTTTTTCGGTTAACGTCGAAAATGTACACCAAAATGTTGCCCCGGTTTGCATACATTCATTTAGTGTACAATATGGCGTGCCTCTTGTCGTGTTATTAATACACTGTGTGAATCCAACTGTGTTGTTCATGTATTTTTAATCACATGTCGTCCTTGTTAGCATCTCATTGGCTTGCTACTACATGGAAACGTCTTTTCTAACTAACACAGCTACACCACAAGTCTACAGCTTTGCAATTACGTGCATAAAACAATTCTAAATGAATATAAACAATGAATGAAAGGGATAAATGAACAATTAAGGTTGCTTTTATCTTCATTGAAGACCTGATTGTTGACAAAGACGCGATGTGGCAGTGAGGGCAACACGGACACCACCTTAGTGTTTCTTTATCTACATGTATCTAACTTTTTTTTTGTCAAAATGCTGAAACTTTCTTTGTCTCTATTTTGGCTTATTTTGCAGCCATGATCTTGACTTGTGGCGAGAAACACTATTGAAAACAAGAAATAACTCATGGCCAAACAGGAAGGTGGTGTCCGTGTTGATCTTGCTGCCACACCGTGTCTTTGTCAATAATCACATGCAGAGGTGCTGTTGATTCAGTCTCAACTAGCTCGCTGTTGAAGGAAGGACCACATGACGCCAGCTATGGGAGGGTGAAAGGCACTTTTTTGTTTGCCTTACTAATTAGTAATGTTAATTAACTGCACTTCTCTGTCAATCAAAAATGAGCATCTTTATAAAGGCAGCATTTTTGCTTGTATTGGATTATGTAGGTGCACCAAATCCTGCGTCCTACTTAGGAGGCAAGTTCATTTCACTCAGTAGATGTCACCCTCCCCTCAGCAGAGCGTCAGAGCGGACCCGGGCTTTCATGCAGTCTGTCACATAGCGAGTCACCTGGAGAAAGAGAAGGAAATGAAGGCTGGGAAGTGACAAACGCAAAAAGTGAGGGCGGACATTTCACTGCGAAAACTAGAATCACTAGACCTGCTCAACAAAGTTAATTAGCATCTTTGGCATGGAGCACGACGTATGATGACAGGGCAGTAACATTATTGATCCTTGGGTGGAGGGGATTGTTCTATGGTGACTATGCAGAGCAAAATAGTTCTCAAACTGAAGTGACTTTTTAATGACGTTCTAAAAGTAACAAGTGTTTATCAGCATCATCTCCCTCGCTTGTTTGCTCCACGTACGACAGAAGAAGCACTCAAAAGGTCGCTTTTAAAGTTCAGAGTTTCATGACATCATGAACAATAAACGCCTTCACCAGGCTTCGCTACACATCTTAAAATAGAAGGAGGCACTCAGTCAGCTACAGCCACAAGAGCCGTAAGTTGAATCATTTTCAGTTACAGTTTTTATGCAAAATGTGAATAAAGGGCAGAACAGTACTTCTTGGAGGCACACGCAGCTCATTAGCATTAAAGCTGCACACACAAAACGGCGTGTTCCCATTAGGGCTTAGTAAAAGCACTTTTAAACTGTTGATTTTGGCCAATAAACTTACAATAGACTATTGTGAGGCTTGACGTCGGGGTTCAGAATTCAGTTTTAGCGTGGGGTGGGTTGGTGCTGCATTCAAACCTGCAAAAGCTTGTTGTTCCTGCGAGCAAGTCTGGCGCTAGTGGGTCTCACCTAACATCACGGTAACATTACTGACACCTACTGACCAGTGTAGAATACTATATATATAGCATCTTTGAATGCATCTTCTGAATGATTTCTGTCTGTGTTTTACTTTGTTTAGCCATTTTTATGCTTGAAAAAGCTTCATTTAGGAAAAACATACATACAATTTTAAATTAATAATTGGCCGTAATCGACCACCCGACAGTGATGATTTATTAATAAGGTTGTAATCAGATTAATCAGTTTTTAAATTAATTAATCACGATTATTCACCATTAGCAACTATGTTAACTGTATTTTACTGTATTTAATGAACAGAAAGATAAATGACAGGACAGTGTTATATATATTTGTATGTATTTACAGCTCCAAAGGAACTGAATATGTCAATAAAGCTAAAAGATACCACACAAGTCTAAAAACCTATTTGTCTAACACTAGTCTTTTTAATAGTAGCAGAGAAATGAGGGGTTGCATTCAAAGACATCATGTAATTTGAAGTAAATGTACTTGTTTTCAGTGTATTTTCCAGCATACCTAAATGCAGCAAATTCTACATCCGAATTAAAAGGTACGAAGTGAGTGATAAGAATTTCCACTTCATGTTTTACTTTATCTTGTTTATTCACACACACACACGTATTATGAAGACGTTTTTGTGACGTTTGGAGTGCCCCTGAATGCATCTCGCGTTCTTGTAATGAGAATGAGGAAGTGTCGTTCCCGGGATGAACGGACTAGATGAATTAAGTGGGCCTTACATCCCGACGTACGTGTTACCGCACGCACGGGCTCCGCAATTTTGAGGAAATTTGTTGGTCGTGGCCAGCATGTAGAGGGAGTAGGGAGTCAGAGGGGTTGCAAGTGCGTCGTACTTGTGGATTCGTGACACCCACGTGCTTGCCGCTCGCCCTCCGGTGGAAGCCTTTAGATCGTGAGTGCGGCATGCGACTCGTGCGTGCTAGGTGCGCTTCATGTAAGGCTGTCGTACGTTTCAGTCACTGGCGACGTACGCGTGTGGGCATCGTACAAGGCTCGTGTAGCCAAATCACTTCGATTGCGCAATGGCTTCCTACAGCACCTACGTCCATCGGCCGTAGACCGGGAGATGTATTATTTTTGACAACCATGATGACAGTAAAGTTGGGTGAGACACACAAGCACCAGACTTGATTGCTGGAACAACAGGCTTTTATTGCAGGTTTGAATGATCACACAACAGGCACGATAATGCCTAATAAAGATCCCTAATAAAAACACGGGCTTCTGTTTTGGCCGTAACCCTTGGCAAGATATGAAACAACCACCGACGTCACTCCCTGCCCGCCACTCACTCTGCTCTCCTAGGGAACCCATTTACAGCGACACACACGAGTCTTATTTATGTCTTAAATGTCTTATTATGTGTACTGTATTGTGTAATAGGAGTGCAGAGTGCTCTAATAATGTTACAAATCATATTTAAAAGGTGGTAAACAGGTTTTCTATTCTCTAACTACAAAAATATTCGATTTATACTTGTAAATAAGGAATCAGACTTGGAGGAAATGGAACCAATTAAACACAATAAACGAGGGATTACCGTACTACACTTGAATAATTTTCTTTATTTAAAGTAGCCAAGCCTTTCTTAGTATTTACCTACTTCACAGTACCTGTTCCTTTATTGACAAGATACAATGTATTAGACTGAACCGTCCCTATTTATACCATAAACCTGCCTTTGCATGCACTGCATCTACTGCTTGAATGATTCAAGTAGATTTAGCTACTTCATGGTCCAGAAGCTCCACCCCCTGGAACTGTAACCATGTGGACTCCATTCAAAGACGTCTTTCTAGGGGACCCACTTTTTAAAAAGGACAAACCACCATGACCCAATTCCCTCTTTTATAACTCCCAAAACCAGACAAAAAGTAGATGTGCACAGATGAAATGAAGTATTATATCTTACGATTGTCACTTTGGCATCAAGGTAAATGCTATTAAATATTGGATGTAGACTAAACATTTTCAGAGCTCTATCTGGAACTGTTATTTTCATGACCCATTTAAAAACTCATGTGACCCGCCTCTGGGTTCTGACCCAATTTGGGGGGGATGGGCGAGTGCTGACAAAATTAAATTGTTAAAAGCCGTACTTAATTATACTGACAAATATACAGTATAATGCATGCTGTATTTATATTTGCCTTCTTTTGTTGACTGGGTTGTTTAAAAACAAGAATTTAATAATAATAGAAATAATAGGAATAAAATTTTATAAAATACAGAATTTATTTCTAAAAATGCAACACTCTAATAATAATAATAATAATAATAATAATAATAATAATAATAATAATAATAACAATACAATGGCTATAAGACTATTTTTAATAGTAAATAACAGCCACAAATGATACATTCGCATATAAAGACTGATGTTAAATGGTTGTTTAGAACTCACACAACCATGTGAAAGAAATGTTGATTTTGGTCATCTGTTTTGATACATAACATAAAGAAGAGAAAGGTTGTAAGAGAAAAACGGCGGATCCCCACATATTCGAGATTCACCAGGAGTTACTATGTTCGGAGACCACAAGAAATTGATACGCTCATAAAAATGTATATTTTTGTCACACGGCTCGCTCCTCCCCCTACAAACCCTCCTGCCAGCTTGGCATTGACGTTGCAATAAAAGCTGAAGAACCCTCCCCTTCTTTCTTCAATTGCCATTGTTCACTCGGAACACAATCCCGGTTTAAACCCCGATTTGTCCGGCCTGAAGGAGTCCTTCTTGGAGGTGCTGCCTCCCCGGCAGACTACAGTGTGTGGGAGTTTCCTGCAGATGTTAAAGGAATGCAGTCTCCCCTGGAAGTACAGTCTGCTCTGGCCTCTCCTGTACAGGTGGAATGTGTTGACCAGGTGAGCTTATTGTCCGGCCACAGCCCGAGGTACTTGTAGGTGCTAACTACCTCTACTTCACTTCCTTTGATCAGAACTGGTCGCTGACTTGATCTGGCCTTCCCCTAGTCTGTAACCAGCTCCTTTGGTTTCAGGCTGTTGAGCTGGAGGTGGTTGGTATGACTCCTCCTCCTATTGGTTGTCTCTGATAATGGCGGTGTCAACTCGGCAACTAGAGGAGACTCAGCGGTTAATTGACTAGAGGTGTTAATTACAGCATTTATTGTTTATTAGACTTTCTGACTAAAAAAAGTGCCTAGAACTGTGATGTATATAAGTGACGTGCGACACCGGTCATTAATAAAAGCTTTTCATCTTTAGTCATTTTCTCCCTTTTTTTCCCACTTCAAGTCATCAAGTCATGGAAGCCTGTTTTATGTGGTGTTATGTATGTATTGAACACACCTTGCCGTGCCACATAAATCAAATCTGCTCACCACCAAGGACACAGAGAAAGAGATTAAAAAATATACTTGTGCAAGATTTACTGCTCTATTGCCTTGTAAAATTACCTGTACAGCAGTCGGTTATAGAAATATCAAAAACCTGCAGAGAGTCTATGCTTACTCTTATAAAATATACAGTGGACAATTAAAGGTCCAAGTCAATTTGGTTGGTTTTCAAATCAGTTTTTCTCATTGCGAATTGTGGAAATAGATATCATCCAAAATGTCACCCTCTTGCCTATTGCTTCTTAAATAAGACCTTTACAATACACGTACACACACTCACCTAGCACAATCAGAGCTGTGCAACACTTAAGATATGACTGATGGAAAATGATTGGGGGAGACACAATAGATACTGTATATTGTTTTTGACCCTCACTCTCACACGGGCTTGTTTTCACTTTCTAGAGGAGCGCGGCAACTGCTATATACACTCTGTGTACTTTCATTCTGGGCTCTTTCTTCCATCTTCCTCGCTGATGATAAGAGTCCAGCGCTGTAACTGAATATATTGCTCTTATTTTTTGAAGAAATAGCCATTAGAAGTGTCATACCTGTTTCAAAATAAGTTATTGTCAATGTAATAGTTTTATTTGTCAGTTATGATGAGGGATATTGCATGTTTACACTTCAAAAAGGAGTAGGAAGAAGCAGAGCTTATTGTGTGCTACTCCTTCTCCATGTCTCAGCACTTACTGATAGTTTGGTCACTTCCTGTGTTTAAATGTTACCATTTTCTACCTCGATGGAGATACCGCCTGTGTGGGCTTTTGAGCAATGACAAACGATTTAATAATTATAATCTACAAAGGTGTGGACAATTTTGATGACTTTGGACTCAACATGACAGTATCATCAAAGAGTTGGACATCAATGACTCGGGACTGGACTCGGACTTTAGTCTGATGACTGGAAAAAACTGTATATACTATTTTCAGTGAGTGTGTTGAGTAAAATGTGTCCCCATTCAAAGTATTCGACTTAACGTTTGTTATTGTGTCATTTCCAGCAAGGCAATACATTTTCCCACAGCATCAGCCTCATTGAATGCATCCATTAACGTCCAGAACAAACAACGAGGGTGTGGATTGCATTTCTGTGCTGACTACATCCTGAATGCTATGCCACCTCGCTTTTCTCTGACTAGGTCTTGTCACACTGGATATTTTATTTTAAGAAATAAAACAATTCAAAATACATTAATTGTATGTCAAATTTAATAGAGTGTTAATTAAATGGCATTTTATTTGGTAGACACTAAACGAGGACTTGAAAATTTCAAGCGTATGGCTTCAGACTTGACTCGACCTATCTTGTCTTGATTTGAGACCTGACTATGACTTGCGCATCTTTACTTGAGACTCGACTTGAGACTTGCAAAACACTGACTTTCTCCCACTTATGCTAATTTAGAATCCGGAAGGCATGCTGGGTAACTTCCTGTTGGAACGAGTGTGTGTGTGTGTGTGTGTGTGTGTGTGTGTGGGCTTCCCTACTGTCAGTATAAAACGGTATTGTTTTGCATATTTTAATACCCGCATAGTCCATGTGGTAATGGTAATGGTAATGGTTTAATTCATCTTGAACATGCACATAATTTACACTGGAGCACATCACATAACACAATTCACAGTTCCACATGTCCAAAAAGGAGTAGGAAGAAACAAAGCTTATTTAATCCCACCCCCCGTCCCTTTCACATCAGTTGCAATGCATTTGTTCACTTCCTGTATTCCAAATGTACTCCTTGCCTATTGTGAGTACCTAGGAAAGTGATAAGGCAATGTAACCATACAGTAGACACACATTGATAATAAGTGAGTACAGACAATGAAGAGTTCGTAGTCAATGTAAGACTGGTTAGACGTAGCATTGTATGCACACAGTGGTTCAGGTGTCTTCTTCCTTGTACTTTATAAACATCAACTGCTTGTACTGTTTCTTAAAATCGCTCATTTTAGTGCATTCTTTGAGTTCTTTAGTCAAGCCGTTCCACAGCTCGATTCCACACACAGAAATGCTGAAAAATCAAAAACACGGGCGTTGTCCTAGCGGTGCACCGCTGAAGCCGGCGTTGCTTTAGCGTTGGTTTAACGTTAGCGAACGTTGGTTTAGCGGTGATGCGAGCGTTGATAGAGCGGCGTTCTGCGCATGCGGATCAGTTATCCATGTATTGTACATATAACACATAATGCTGCATTGCTTCAGTGTGAATTTGAACAAAATCCAACGTTGTATTGTATTTTACATCATCTGCAACGTTTTAATGGAAGCTTAGGTTAGCTTCAGTGTATATAGAGATCGTTTCACTGTGTGAAAATAAAGACACAGCAGTCATATAAGTTAGAAAGGAATTGGCTGAACACAAGCATTTTCAGCAACTGTACAGCAGAGGGCACTAAAGTCAAAGCAATGCCACAACAGACTAATGGGCTCCTGGTCCATTTCTCCCCGTATTTATAGACAAATTCTGCCATACCAACGCCAAACCAAAGTTCATCACCGCAATGGATCGCTGCTTCATCGCTGCTTCAACGCCTGACACCGTTCCAGCAATCCCGTGTCAGCTCGTAAAACGCTTACAGCTGCTCGACCAAAGTTTGCGCAACGTTTAATCACCGCCCGGGCAAAGCTGGCGAAGCAGCAGTGGTCCAGCGTTCAAGATTTCTGCGTCGGCATAGCGGACCCAAGTGTCCACGAACTTGCGTCTAGCGGCGCCAAAGTTTGCCTGGGTGTTGTTGGAGCGGTGATAAACTTTGCTGTGGCGGAAAATTGCCCGCTCCTCACCGCTCGCAATATTTTGTGCAGCTCAAAACCTTCGGAGCGGTAGGGGGGACCATCAACGGTGGCCGAGCGTATACGGCGTTGCCTTAACGGGGGCCAACTTCTGTTAAACGGTGGTGAACAGTTACGAGAGGTGTTGAATTTTTTTCACCGCTCCAGGAACGCTACAAAGTTCGGGCGGTGTGACCGGGGCTTTAGGTCTAATTTGTCCCTAAGATCATACAGTACTGTATCTCTCCTCTCTTGTTGAGAAGAATTGTTTTATGTTTTTGGGTAACAGGTTATTGTGTGCTTTATGCATAATTTTAGCTGTTTGAAAGTTTACCAGATCAGCAAATTTTAACAATTGTGATTTTTGTGTTAATAATAGTAATAATAATAATTGTGTGGTACAGTTACATTGTGTGTTCCACATGTGTTGTGTGAGTATGGGGGTAAAACTTTGCAAATAGACAGCACTTCCTCGAGAAAGTTGAAGTTTTTCTCCTGAAAAGTCCATCCATCCATCCATTTTCTATGCCGCTTTTCCTCATTAGGGTCACGGTAGCATGCTGGAGCCTATCCCAGCTGACTTCAGGTGACAGGCGGGGCACACCCTGGCCACACAGTCGCAGCTCACATATAGGCAAACAACTATTCACACTCACATTCACACCTATGGACAACTTAGAGTCGCCAATTAACCTAACATGCATGTTTTTTTTTTGGAATGTGGGAGGAAACCGCAGTACCCGGAGAAAACCCGAGCACACACGGGGAGAGCATGCAAACTCCACACAGAAATGTCCCAAGGGAGAATCGAATCGAACCCAGGTCTTCCCCATCTCCCGACTGTGACTGCGTGGCCAACATGCTAACCACTAGACTAACCACTAGCCGTGGGGCTCCTGACAATTCTCAAACCAGTAAAACATCTCATATGAAAATTATAAACACACAATGGTGGGTTTTCCCACAAATAAAAAGACTGTATATTGAGAGAGACACTCTTGGTTGATCACATTCAGCAGCAACATTTATGTAATCTACAGGATGTGTGTTGTTTGGGGATCATCCCCTAAATAGAGATTAAGATTTGATTTACAAATGGTGATAAATATTGTTTTTTGTAATTTCCTTCCATGTTTAATCCTGAGGGTCAGTGGCCCCTCTACATGCTGGATCATGTATTCTTTTTTAAATACATGTTTTTCTGCCGTTGTTATTAACTAATGTGGATTACAAACATCTTTAAATGATGTGGCTTTGCAAGCATATTAATATTTGTCTGTCCAACCTTTCTGGTGTCATGCACACACATTTCTATTTTGTTAAGAATGGATTGTCATGGAGGGGGATAACAAATGTTCCTCTGCCGCATATCAGCCCCCCCTCCCAGTTTCATTTACCGCCGCTGATTTAGTAAAGATGAGATTCTGTTGCCAAATGGGTGACTTCGTGTTTCCAATTTGGATTTTCATTGAGCTATCAGACACCGGCGACTGTTTCGCATTCTTTCGCCACATGTTTTTTAGATTACACTCTGTGGACAAATCATTTCACACCTGATTCATAGATCAGATTAAACAGCCTATTAGATAACAACATGCCGGTCCTGTTAATCGTACATGATTTGTATGGCAAAGATTACTGCAGGTGGGCTAAACAATCCTGCTTTAAGGATGCCGTATTATACCATTTTTTACCAGAGGTTCCATAATAATATTGGCCAAAGTCTAGCCATGATGATTTATGTTAGCTGTAGTGTTAACATTCCATCACATTTTAACAGCAGCATCATGCTAGGTTAGCAAATTTGCTGGGCAAAATGATCAAACCCAACCTAACCCAACCTAACCCTAACCCTAACACTAACCCTAGATCCCAAGTATGTACAGTAGATGACTGACGGATACGACATCTGTTCATGTCTGTTAAAAACAATACATTTATAAAACCACTTTTTTAAAAATACAGTCACCACTTTGCGGTTTGAATTTACCGTCATCATTCTATCACGTTTTTTCCAAAATATATTCATTCATAAATCATGCTGTTTTGTGGTTGAGTATGGCTTATAATTAGTCCAAACATGTGCATATTTAAGCAAATGTTACATATTTTTTGCCTAAATGAAGCATTTTCAAGCATAAAAATGGCAAAATGACGTAAAATACAAATGCAAGGCATTTGAAGGCGTGATGATATGTAGTCTTCCACACCGGTCAATAGGTGTCAGTCATGTTACTTGATCGATTACTGGAACAACAGGCTTTTATTGCAGGTTTGAATTACCTCACGGCAGACACAGCCATCCATCTTCTAGGTGGTGCTGGAGCCTATCCCAGCTCACTTCGGGCGAGAACTGGTCGCCAGCCAATCGCAGGGCACATATAGACAATCATTCACACTCACATTCATACATATGGACAATTTAGAGTCACCAATTAACCTATCATGCATGTGTTTGGAATGTTGGACGATTCGAACCCAGATCTTCCTGACTGTGCGGCCAACATGCTAACCACTCGGCCACCCTTCTCACCACCAATGAATGATAATGTAAGGTGTTCAGACGGAATGGGAGTCACAGCACACAACTATGGGATCGCCGAACAAAGTGTGAAATCTTAACACTTGAGGAAAAAACATGACCAGTGAAGCATGAAGACATAAACGTGTACAAATTGTGGGCATTGTTTTAACAGTGGCCCGTGTACTGTATGCTGTACATTCTACCTGTATGCTGTTCAGGAATGATTACCCACTTATGGTGAATGAGATGTGTTTTCTGCAGTAATACAGCCTTTTTTTAAAATACGTTTGCAGGGCTGTAAATGCTGAGTAGCTAATGTGTGGGGATGTAGTTGGCAGAACTCCTGGCTTTATTTTAAGATAGGTAGCAAAGCCTGAGAAAGGACGTTTTTCATTCATGATGTTATGAAAACTTCTCTTTTGTGAAAAGTGGAGCAAACAAGTGTGGGAGATGATCGAGTTTTCGCACCTTTGGTGCTTAAAAAAACAGCTCCCGGAACACACGTTACTGTTAGAACATCATTAAAAAGTCATTTTTTTGCAAAATTGGGGACCTTTAAAGACAAATAAAGGTAAAAGGAACTCATCCTTGGTGACCAGTTCAGTTGGGAAAGTCCAAGCGAGCTGATGAACAGCTCTGTCAGACAGTGCAAACAAACAAATCAAGAGCAGCCGCTGGCTGTATTGACTTGGGGGTGTATGGGAGAGTGTTGAGTGTTTTTTGGATTAGTGTGTGTCTGTGAGCTGATTGTTGCTTTGAGACCCAGAAGATCTCTGTGTTCCTTCACAGTCACCCCTCAAGGTACTTCAGTGTTAAGTACTACCAGCCCTACTACTGTATTAGAGCGAAATGACCAATGAGCTACAATCTTCTCTTCCTGTTTGGAGCGCTTTGTTAACATTGCAATTTCTCTTTCAAAGGCAATGTTATAAATAGCACAAACAACACAAGTCATTGGTGATTCATTCTGAAACTTACAAAAATAGTACAAGTATAGTACAATAATACAATAGTACAATAATATAGTAATCCCTTGTTTATCGTGGCTAATTGATTCCAGATCGCGATAAGTGAATTTCTGTGAAGTAGGATTCCTTATTTAGAAATTGAATATTTTTACAGTCAGGATATAGAAAACGACCTTCTAAATGTTGTTTTTTTAACATCATTAGAACCCTTGAGTCATGTATTAACATCCCTATATTCACATTTACATTTGTGTGTGTTGCTGCAAATGTATTCCAGTGTTAGGGAAGCTGAGTGCGGGGACAGAGGAAGTAACGCCAGGGTTTCAGAATTTAGTTTTATCTTAGCGTAGGTTGAGATCGCAACAGTGGCCCGTGTTAGGGATTATTGTGCCTGTTGTGAGGTCATTCAAACCTGCAATAAAAGCCTGTTGTGCTGGTGATCAAGTCTGGTGCTTGTGTGTCTCATCCAACATTACAGTAACATTACTGACACCTAGTGACCAGTGTAGATTAATACATATAATTACAACATCTTTGAATGAGTCTTCTGAATGCCTTATATTTGTATTTTACTTCATTTATCCATTTTTATGCTTGAAAATGCTTAATTTTGGCAAACAATAGGGCATATTCAACCACGAAACAGCATGATTTACTCATGGATGTATTTTAGAAAATGATGGCAAGGGATTACTGTACTCAAAACATTGGATTTGTTTGTGCAAGCTAACTCTTCTACTCCTCAACCACTGCACACAACGGAGTGAAAATTTGACAAAACGTGCACCCCTGCTCTATGGCCTCTGTTATTTCTTGTGACAAATATGCCACATGGTGGCGCTGTTACTAGACCCCAAAGTTTGACTGACTTGAAATTTCTCACACCTCAATGCGCTCTACCAAAGACTAAGTGTAAGTTTTGGGTGTTTTGGCGAATTTGGTGCACACCTTTAGGGGACTGACAAGCGCATCTGTGTGACATTTGAGCAAGATTGGTTGAAAAACATGGCCGCTATCAACCAAAACGTCTTTGCAGGGACAAGGGCGGGGCTTAGCGCTATGAAAATGATGATCTTATTATTATGACATTATTATATTAATATATACTCCTTTCATTTTTTAAATGTTATTTATTTGGGGTGATTTTTCCTCCAAAATCCAGTCAGGATACATGTCAGACATACTGAGGTGATATAACCAATAATATTATGTTATCAGGCAGGTAGCATCACATCCACACATTTACGCGAGCCAATGACCCATTAATGTCCCAGATATTGGCTTTAAAAAAGAAAAATTCCCAGTCATAATGGTGTAACGATGGACGCTGGGATCTCTATTTTTCCTGTCCCAGACAGGAAGGAAGAGTTGATATCATACTGTGTTGTTGAAAGCCTCAGATGTACATAATGTCATTACTGATTCAGCCAGCAGAGTGCTTTGTTGGGGAGGATGCATGCATGGATGGATGGATGATAGTGAAAAATGTGCTAAAATGAAAAGAAAAATACCACCGTATTTAATAAAAATGACAGAGCATCAAAAAACAACCAGTGACGTACACTTGGCATTAAAATACACCTTGGCTTTTGTTTTATTTTGTATTAATTTGTTATTTTTGATATAAATAAATACACATAAATTAAAATTATTAAAGTTAGTTAAATTATTCTTGTTTTTTCAAACTTGATTCTAGAACTGAACTGATTGTTGAGAACTGTAATCATGTGATGTTCCTTTATGTGGTTTGTTCAGCATGCGAATACAACCATGACGGATGCGAGGTAATCCCGAGTCTGTTGCCTCATTTGGAACTTTTGGGGATCAAGTCACCCAAATCAGTCTCTGCTGGTTCTTGTTTGCCATGGCAACGGCAGACATTGAGTGCATTCAAACATATATATATAGACACCATCTCCCTTATCCAATCAATGTTTTGTCTTGCCTTTATTATTGCAGATAGGTTTAGCTATGAAAGCTATCGATTGACAGCCGGAGCCCCAACTGGGACTGAAGGTTTTGCAAAACGTTATTTCCTGCCAGTTACACAAGCAATTGCGATGTATTCACTGATGCCGGAGAAAGACAACATCAGCAAAGAAAATATGCATAGAGATGATGAGTGAATTATTGTGTCTACGTTATTTTTAGCCTGGTAGCAGGGGGGTGCGTGCTAATGAGGCCTCTTGACCTTACCGCCAAGCACACAAGGTCACTTCAGAGATGCATTGTGGGAAAGATGTCCTAGACTAAAGAAGAGCGATGACTTTTTTTTTTGTTTCCTTGTAGTTGTCACAGAAGACTGTATGAGTGTCGTCAGTAAACATGCTGTACTGTTTGATGGAACTCTCAGCATGCACTCACACAAACTAATCTTAATGTCGTTGTAAAAAGAAACCATGTGGGAGACAAACAACACAGCAAGATATAGGACATGTTTTGCAACTACAGTGAAATGCGATTTAGAGTTCAACTTATAAAACAAATACGCCTCAAAAGCAGCTGGACGGCTGTTAGCCGCTCATAAAGGTGCGACGCGAACGAGTCGAGTCCTTTGAACGCCTCTTGTAAGTGAACGATTGCAACCGATTTCCATATGTAAATAATATAAGATACAGCGGATCCTCGGTTAACGTCATTCCAGTCGTCCCCCATTTCTCGCGGTTAGTTACTTCCAGACCAATAAATGAATTTCCTCTAAGTAGGATTAAATATTAATAAAAGGGATATTTTCGTAGCTAGAGCATAGAAAAACTGTTTATGACCTTCCAGACATTTGTTTACCATTATTAGAGCCCTCTAGACATGAAATAACATCCCTATGGTCACCCTTACACTCCTATTATTTTTGTTTACACCACATTGTGCTACACTAATGCACTAATGCGCAGGCTACGGCATCACTGCAGGGACAAAAGAGACGGCTGCCGCTCATAGCATATAGCAACCTCCCGAGCTAACGAGTTAGCTTTCAATGTATTTGTTCTAAACTTAACAAAGTGGGTGGGGAAGAAGGACAAAGTAAAAAGCCAAAAAGCTGTGTGTGACGCCAGCTAGCTACGGTAGAGTTGCTGAGTGTCAGCATGGTTAGAGGGCTCTAATAATGCTAAAACCCATATTTGAAGGTCTTAAACAGATTTTGTCTGCTCTATGAAAATATTCCATTTATAAATAATGAATCTTACTTTGTGAAAATTCACTGATCGCAGCCGGGTCTGGAACCAATTAACCACGGTAAACAAGGAGCGACCGTAATTCTAATCTCACCGATGATCTCTCAGCGGCACGACAAAACTAAATCCCAATTCTTTAATATATTTGAAGCTTCTCCAAAAAAGACATGCAATACAGCCGTCCCTCGCTACATCACTCCCTCACTCAATTGTGGTTTTTCAAAAATTCTGCTGGTTGATTATGGCCTATTATCAGTCTAAAAATATTGAAAGACAAGTTATATGTAGTATTCTGGTCACTCCGTCACATGACATTATATTACATTACTTTCACACTGCATGGAGTCAGCCATGCAATGTCCAATATGATAGAGTGAATAGAAGTTCTCCTATTCTGTGTGGAAGTGGTAAGTTTTGGTCTTCTTACTTTATCCTTCCCCACTCTGTTTAAAACACTTTCTTATGTTTAGACTAAGTAAATTGGAGAGGCTAACTAGTTAGCTTGGTAGCTTGCTATGCTAACGGTGGCTGTCTCTTATGTTCCTGCAGTGATCCCGTAGCCTCTGCATTAGTGTTGTGTAATGTGGTGTGGACAAAGAATGCTAAGAGTGCAAAGGTGACTATCGGGGTCTTATTTCTTGTCTATGGGGCTCTCATAATGTTAAAACTAGGCATGCTCCAATCAGGGTTTTATACTACGGATCATCCAACACTGAAATCAACTGATACCAATACCGATCACATGGATTAGTTATACATTTTTCAACTCATTTATGATGAGTGCTATTGGCCAGGGGTGCCGTATAAAGGGGAAAAGTCAGGACAATTCTAAGGTCCCTTGACTTAAATAGGTATTTTTTAGGGATGAGCCGGATACTCGTTGTAAACGAGTAATTGTTACGGATAATGCATTTTTGACGAGTACGAGTATGAAACGAACACAACTCCTCATTATCGGTAATCGTGATGACATCACGCTCTGTGAATGGCCTGTCACAGACAGCGTCCGGCCCTCCCTAGTCAGGCTCGCTGGCTGGAGCGCACGGGCAGTGGAGCATGTCACTAGCATTAGGGAGCAACCCTGTCATTCGCATTGTGCTCCTGAAATAAGTCCATACAACGTGTATCAAACCAGAGTCACATTTTCGCACATAAATCTACAAGTCTGCTACAACTTTTCTTTGTTCACATCGGCGACTCTCGCGTTGACGCGCGTTGACGTCGCAGCCGCATAAGATGCACTAGCTATGTTATCAGATGGATACTAGAGCGATGAAATAAGGATGACTGTTTTCGCGCGCTAAAAATACTTGTTTTCGTTTGTATGCATCGTAACTCCGCTCCGAATTCCCGCGCGGCGAGCATTAAAAGATACGATGAAGTGTTTCTTTCGACATGCATTTGCTGGCTAATCCTCAAGAGAAGCTTGCCGCCGGAGCTACCTCCTCAAACCGGTGTGTGTGCGCCTGTATCCATCTCGTCATCCTCTCAACGTCTGGACAAAAGCTACAGTATTAGTTTGCAGTTGTGGAATGAGCAGATTACGTGTTTCTCAGCATGCTTTGCTGAAGTTAAAATTACCACTTTTGACAGTTTTATGCCTCTTTGAGGTGTTATTTTGAACAGACACGTTCTGATAGTTAAAATGGCAAAGTTTTTAGTCGTGTACATTGAATTATTGTTACTTTGAGTCAGAAACTGGCACCTTTCGTAGTGCTATATATAATACTGTCCATCCATCCACCTATTTTCCATACCGCTTCTCCTCATTAGGGTCGCGGGGGCATTCTAGAGCCTATCTCAGCTGACTTCGGGCGACAGGCGGGGTACACCCTGGATTGGTCTCCAGCCAATGGCAGGGCACATACAGACAAACAACCATTCCCACTCACATTCATACCTATGGACAATTTAGAGTCACCAATTAACCTAACATGCATGTTTTTGGAATGTGGGAGGAAACCGGAGTACCCGGAGAAAACCCATGCATGCACGGGGAGAACATGCAAACTCCACACAGAAATGCCCAGTGGAGAATCGAACCCAGGTCTATATAACACTGTGGCCACTTTAATTCAGTGACACTGCAGGAATAGTTGAAACTGATATTACTTTAATGCACAGATCATCATAAGCGCATTGTTTGATGAGGTCTGCGATACAGGCCAACTTAATGCTATTTTCCAAAAGGTTCTGTAGGCCGCATAAAATGATGTGGTGGGCCACATTTGGCTAGTTAGGTTCTAACTTTTGAGTAGGGGCGCAACACATAACCACGGTGTCGCATGTACCTGTTTTTAGGTCATGGTTCGGTTCGGTTTTCTGTACAATAAGGGGAAAAAATGTCCCCAAAAATGTGAAATGTATAAAATGAATAATATGTATTCATATACCACATTTCTTTTTAGAAAAGTGGAGACAAGTGCGACGGAAACAGTTTGAAGAGTGTTTATTCTGTGCATGGGTAGTTTTATCGTAATCCATCAATAAAGATTTGAAGGCACGTATCTTCCATGGTTGTGGGAAGTTCTTATGTGGGAAAGGAGAAGTAGAGGATGAAGGGAAATGTGCAGAAAGATGCAGACGCTAAATGTTAACTGGAATCCTCCTGCCTTCCCTTGCTTGGATCATTAATTTGTCTTCTAATTAACAGAAATGTCACAGTTGGAATTTGATGCATGTGCGAGGACGTTGTGTGTGTGCATGTGCGTGTGTGTGTGTGTGTGTGTGTGTGTACTGTCTCTTTGACCTGCCCTCGCTCCAAGTCTCCTGGCTTGTTAGGAATGACAGATTGGCGCTTTCCTGGAACCTGCCCCCCACACCTCCACCGCCACCCGCCAGGCCCGCTGTATCTTCTACACATCCCACCCATCTGCTCTGGATGCCCGCCAAATCTTTAGCGTGGCTGTGTGTTTGTGTGCGTGTGTTTGTGTGTTTGTGTGTTTGTGTGCTGATCTCTTTTTGTTACGTCGTCGATAATTTTGCTGAATGGAATAAATGATTGCAAGAAGCATTGCAGAGCAGCTTCATCCCTGTGCTTTGTCTAATGGCCAACAGGGGGAGACTTGAACCCACAACTCATTGGGTTCATTACCTCCGCCAAGCACAAACAAAAGATGGGGGTTATGTTAAGCTGATTTTTTTTGTACCATATTTCCCAAAATAATGGTCAAGGGTGTTTATCTACTCAACTGCAGAGAGCATTAGGTGTTTATTTGACATTTTTATTTTGGCCATTTACAGTGCAAACTGAAAGTTCACTTTTTCCACATTTTGTTCTGTTATAGCCGAGATTAAACGCTCTCAAAACTCTTCACATTTATACCCCAATACAGTAATCCCTCGCTGCTTCACACTTCGAATTTCGCAGCTTCAATTTTTCACCGTTTTTCAAAAATACATGAATGAATCATGCTGTTTCGTGGTTGAATTTGGCCTATTATTAGTTAAAAATGTGCGTTTTTAAGCTATTTTTTTGTCCTAAAGCATTTTCGAGCATGGCTAAATGAAGTAAAATATAAATATAAGGCATTCAGAAGACACATTCAAATTGTAATATGTAGTATTCTACACTGGTCACTAGGTGTCCGCAATGTTACTGTAATGTTGGGTGAAACAAATACACGAGACTTGATCACTGGAACAACAGACTTTTATTGCAGGTTTGAATCACGGTCGGGGCTGGAACCAAGTAGCCGTAACAAACGAGGGACAGTTAAAATACAGGAAAGTATTAAAACAGGAGGGCACCGGGAAAGAAGGGCAAAATACGGGAGTTTCCGGCGCAAATCAGGAGGTTTGACAGGTATGATTGCAACATATCAACAGTAAGTATTGAACAAAGGCCGTGAGTACTTCAAAACAATATTTTTATTTGTCATTATGTGGCGGTGTGTGTAGAATTCTCAGGAAAAAAATGAATTTATTTAATTTTGGAATAAGGTTGGAACATAAGAAAGACTTATAGCCGAAACTGTAAAACGTGTGAAAGTACTAGGATGGAAATATTAGTCCACTATTCATTTCCTGTATTGTCACCTCCATTGTGCTTAAGTTAGCTGTTAGCAACCCCTGGGGTCCAAAAAGATTCGTTCCATTTGTTCCAGACATATCCATTAATATCCAAGTTTCTCCTGAATGTTTCTTGAAGGGGAAAAAGTGAGGAGGAGAAATGAATCAACTCTGTTTGATTGGTGACATTGTGTTTACTGAGCGTATCCTTGGGACAAAGGAGAGCTGTCCTGTGTAGTCATTTGAAGCTCCTGCTGGACTGTTACTCACCAGCCTTGCTCTTGTCCTCAGCCTTTTATTGCTGAACAAATAACCAGCAACTTATTACTGCGACCAGCAATCAACACCAGCAAGACAAAGGAGATGATCATTAACTTCCAGAGGAAAACATCCCATTTCACACCGGTGAACATCCAGGGAGCGGACATAGAGTTGGTAGACAGCTACAAATTCCTGGGTGTTCACCTTACCAACAAACTGGAACTGGTCCGTCAACACCCACGCCCTCTACAAGAAGGGCCAGAGTCGCCTCCACCTTCTGAGGAGACTGAGGTCCTTTGGTGTGTGCTCTTATGGACATTTTATGACTCTGTTGTGGCCTCAGCCATCTTCTATGCTGTGGTCTGCTGGAGAGGGGGCAGCACGGACAGGGACAGGAGCAGGATCAATAGACTGATGAGGAGAGCGAGCTCTGTCCTGGACGGTCCTTTGGACTCCGTGGAGGAAGTGGGGGAGAGAAGGATGTTGGCTAAACTGACGTCCATCATGGACAACACCTCTCACCCGCTACATGACACTGTGGGTTCCCTTAGCAGCTCCTTCAGCAGCAGACTGTTACACCCACGGTGTAAGAAGGAGAGGTTCCGCAGGTCCTTCATACCGACCCCTTGTCAGGCTCTACAACACCTGCACCACCTGAACCATTTTGTATTCACTATGTCACTATGCATTCTTTACTTGTGTATCTTGCTTGCTGCTGTAACAAGTGAATTTCCCTGCTGTGGGATTAATAAAGTACTACTACTACTACGGAATTAGCAGGAAATGAGGGACGTCCCGAGCCGATCCTCGGGATTGGGATTGGCTGCTGATCTGCTGTATTTTGAAGATCAGATAATCCGCCACAGGGCCGAGCCGGTCGCCGTATCACGTTCGGAACTCCGAGCCACACTCCAGTGAGTAATGGTCTCACCTTGGCCACCCCAATGACAAATTTCTGGCTCCGCCACTGCTCGCACTAGGGATCGTCAATAAATTACTATTGCGCTGAAGAGAGTTTGTTAAAAAATGTCATATTTTCTAAATCACACCACAAATTGATCTTATAACCATGTCAAATGATTAGTCCTACCCCAAAAGTATTTTGCACGCCCATTTTTTCAAATTTTATCCTTTATTGGATAGACTGTTTGTATTGGATGTATCTTTTATATATATATGTGTATATATATATATATATATATATATATATATGTTTGTAACAAAAGCTTATTATTAAAAAAAAAAGGATTGGTACCAGATTGGCAAGACTATAAAAAAATGGAAGTCTAAAAATGTGGATCGGGACATCCCTACAGGAAATTATATCAAAAAAATAACTATAAATGTTTTATTGGTTTGTTTTTAGCCAAATGAGTGTCCCCGTGCTTCACAATGCATCATCTAAAAGTGGTTAGGGTCTTTTGGTATATTATCAGTAGCTGTAGTAGTGATAGTAGCGGTATATATATTTTTTCATTAATTTATTATCATTTTAACAACTACAGGAATTCCCTTTTTTTCCCAGTGCGTTACTCTTTGCACACTTTGTTGATGTTGATAAGGTGGCTGCTGTCAAACAGAACATCTTGTGCAGTAGGAGTGTATGTGTCAGTTCACACAGTACACATGAATGCTCGGCTGTGTTTGAAAGGTTGGAGCAGGTCTCTCTGGCACAACTCGCTGAAATCGTTAACAAAATGACACATTCCTGTTGTTGTTTGGACGTTATTCCTCCCAAGGTGCTGAAAGATGTTTTTTACACTGTCTTCTCTATTTTATTAGCATTTGTCTGGGGTGGTTCCAGTTGTTTTTAAACATGCGATGGTCAGGCCACTTATTACAAAAACTCAGCCTTGATCCAACAGTTTTATCTAATTTTAGACCTGTTTCTAAGCTGTCATTTTTATGGAAGGTTTTAGAAAACGTCATTTTTATTCAATTGCAGTCATTTTTAAAAAACAATATTATTTTAGTAAAGTTTCAGTCTGGTTTTTGACACAGCACTGAGTCCGTACTACTTAAAGTTCAGAATGACATACTTTTATCACTTGACTCCAAAAACCTGTGTTGTGGTGTGCCACAGGGATCCATTCTCTATGGACTATGTTATAGTGGACTATAACAGCAAGAAGTGAAAAATTAATTTACAGTGGATCCCCGTACTTTCACGATTCAGACAAACAACCTTTCACACTCACATTCATACCCAGTTGTTCCAAACAATGCTAACTCACTGTATTCCATTTTTAACTGCATTAAAGGGGGGCACACCTGGGCCTACCAGTGGTGCCCACCTGACAACCCCAATGAAGTCTGAAACCCATCCTTCCTGCCCTTACCGAAAGATAGGGTGTGGGGAGGGAGGGGGGAGGTTGCGCAACGATCTCACTGCCTAGCTCACTGTTTGACAGCTTCCTGAACTTTGACAAACAGATTGGTTCTGTTGGGTTCCGTTGGAGCTAGTTTTTTCCAGCTTCGCCTTCTGGCTAAAGTGAAGCCCTTTGTTAGTCGGCCAGATCTTGAAATGGCCATCCATGTGTTCATTAGTTCTCTCATTGATTACTGTAACTGTAACTGTAAGTTGATTTTCAACTTTTAATGTTTGTTTTTAAGGCAATTCATGGTGCTGCGCCTCATATTTATGTGAGCTTTTAGACATTCATCGCCTTAGCAGAGCTCTGCGGTCTGCCAACCAACAGCTGTTTGAGGTCGTACGGTCCAATTACAAACAGTGGGGTTGATCGGTCCTTTTTCTCCAGCTGGTCGCAGGCTTTGGAACGTCTTACCTGTTGAATTGCGGACCATCACAGACTTCCATTTGTTTAAGGCAAAACGTAAGACTCATTTGCTCCAAACTGCATCTGGCACATAAGAGCATTGTGACACTTTGATTTTATTTATTTGTGTTCTTTTAATTCATCTTATTCATTGTTGTGTTATATTCTTCTTGTTTTATTTTGCTGTTTTTCTTGCACTGTTGTACGGCACTTTGGTTCAGCTACAGCTGATGTAAGGGGCTCTATAGATTAAGTTCGATTGATTGATTGATGGACTTGATCACAACTTGCAAGGCCATGGTATCCAATTCCAACTCCGTCTGCTATTTGGCTTCAATACAAGTGGACTATAACAGCAAGAAGTGAAAAATTAATTTTTCAGTGGATCCCCGTACTTTCACGATTCAGCATTCACAGCCTGGCAGATTTTTGGTCTAAAAAAAGTCTGTTTTTTTTATCTCATTCACCCTAAATTGGTAATAGTTTCTAAATATATGATAATAGAGGTAAAGTTTACAGCATACATGTACAACTGTTAAAAAAGACCACTATTTTTACATGTTTATGTGTTTATGCTTCATTGATAACGTTTTTTCCTCAATGGATTTCTTCTTTGGCGATCCTTGAACACACCATAGTTGCTGTGAGACACAAAACTGTTGATCTTAAATTACTGTTCATTAGTGGTGAGTGTCTACACAGTACATTTTATTAGGAATTTTTGATAATATCGGCACCGATATTATAAGCCGATATTGGCACAAAAATGAGGTATCGGGTCTATATTGGTATTGGTTTGATCTTGCATTGTATCGGCGAGTGAGTGATGACGTTGTGTTTCACACAGCAACAAGCTTGCTAGCTGAGTATGTCCACATTGTGGAATTATTTCCAAGTTACATTTTCGGATTGTAAATATGCAATTTGCAATGATTGTAAGGCATTGCCGGTGGGAGTAAAGGCCCGGTCACACCACCCGAACTTTGCTGTAGTGTTCCTGGAGCGGTGAAAATGGGAAAAAAATCGAAAACACGGGCATCGTCCTAGCGGTGCACCGCTGAAGCCGGCGTTGCTTTATTGTTGGTTTAACGGTAGCGAAAGTTGGTTTAGCGGTGACGCAAGCGTTGATAGAGCGGCGTTCTGCGCATGCGGGCTGGTGGCATCCTCATCCTCAAGTGCTGGAAGGCTCGTGTATCCTCATTCTTCAGCTCCACCATCAGCTCTGTCTCTCCTTCTTCTCTCTCTTCTCCTTCTGTCAACAGCTTGTTGCAATCTGAGGAGGTTCTGATTCTGCTGCTGGACGAGTGCACCAATCATAGCAAGTCTCTCAGCATCCATGGTAGTACAGTTTTAATGTAACTTTGAGCAAATTCGATATAACTGAGGTCTGCACTCAACGGCTATTCCAAATGGGCTCCTGGTCCATTTCTCCCCGTATTTATAGCCAAATTCTGGTCCCCCTCCGACACCTCCATACCAACGCCAAACCAAAGTTCATCACCGCAATGGATCACTGCTTCAACGCCTGACATCGTTCCAGCAATCCCGTGTCCGCTCGTAAAACGCTTACAACAGCTCCACCAAAGTTTGTGCAACGTTTAATCACCGCCCGGGCAAAGCTGGCGAAGCAGCAGTGGTCCAGCGTTCAAGATTTCTACGTTGGCCTGGCGGACCCAAGCGTCCACGAACTTGCGTCAAGCGGCGCCAAACTTTGACTGGGCGTTGTTGGAGCGGTGATGAACTTTGCCGTGGCGGAAAATTGCCCGCTCCTCACCGTTCGCAATATTTTGTGCAGCTCAAAACTTTCGCAGCGGTAGGAGGGACCATCAGCGGTGGCCGAGCGTATACGGCGTTGCCTTAACGGGGGGCCAACTTGTGATAAACAGTGGTGCGCGGTTACGAGCGGTGATGAATTGTGGTCCAGTGGTACGCAATTTTGTGTGCCAATGGCATGTCAGTGAGTAAATTGGTGGTAAACAGGTGTGAAGTATGTGTCAACTGTGCGGGGCTGTGTGCCAGTGCACACAGAAAATTTTAAAATTTGTGGCACAACTAATTTACGTGAACTAGTCATGAATGCAATGTGAATGTACCGCAACCTATGTGCAAACAATGCGGGCGGTGCATATCAAAGCGTGTCTCATTCACATGGATGGGTCGACTTTTTTCCCACCTCTTGGAGCAAGTCGGGGGGAATTCTCAAGTAATTTTTGTACCCTCTTGGATCTTCCTTGTGTTCATAAGTGATTCATAAGTGATTATAATGCACAAAGTGATGTCTTCTAGTCAGCAATTCCCTCTCCCACAGAGCCCGTGCCTTCTTTATCTCATTTATGCCTCCTTCCTGCTCTTTCTGCATTCTTTTTCTGCAGCTGCTTCCGTTTCAGCAGTGAGAGCTTATTCTTTGGAGTTCAACATCTTGTAGATCCTTGCAAAAATGAATTAAGCCAGAAGATGCCTGCTGTTGTGTGGGACAAAGCGGGACCAAATAATGCCACGACTGTTTCACGGATGCGGGAAGTGTTGCTGACAATAGATACCCGTGGGGGAACAATGCGCATCATGTTTACGATACACTATACACTATACAGTACGTAAACAGTAATTGTCTTGTAAGTCATGCGGGAGCGTGACATTTTGTGCCAATGCACACCATTTTCGGTCACGGATTGCGTGCCAAGTGCGTAAACAGTGTGCACACAGTGCGTAAACTAGTCTTCAACCTTTTCAGATGTGCCATCTAAATGATACGCATTGCCACTGCAAATTTCAGGACAATGCGAAGGTAAAATGCGTGCAAGTGTAAACACCGCTTTACTTGTTGATAGTAGGAGAACGTGTTATTTTAGTTAACCATAGGTCCGTATTTTTTTAATGACTATTTTGTTCAGACATGACATTAGTTTGAGGGACGAGCTGCTGGCAGTATCGGTATCGGTAATGAAATGCTGGGCGATATCGGTAAAAGCCAATATCAAGGATCTGTACATATAAATGTGTTTAATAAGTGTGTGAGGCATATTTAGGGGATAAACCTGTATTGTGTTGCTAGTGAACAACAGCAATTTAAGAGAGAAGGGTAGGGTTCTGGAGCAGAATTTAATCTAATAATGTTGATCCGAAAAGTCAAGCTGGCAGGAGGGTTTGGAGAGAACGTTTCATAGAAATCGGTTGTGCAGTTTTTAGCACAATTCAACTAACAAATGAACAAATTTACCGTTTTCCCACATACATTTTTACTGATGCTTTTGGGAAATAAAACCAATCATTACATTTACAATTGATAATACAGGTAAAATGTACAGCATACATGTACCACTATTTTTACATGTTTATATCCTTTATGCTTCACTGATCATGCTTTTTCATCAGGCACTGAGATTTTGCACTTGGTTGGTCCTTGAATGCACCATAAAAGTACAGCCCAATTCCATCTGTTCATGGGTCATCTTACATACTTACAATTGGATTGTGTCGTGAGTGAACAACGGCAATTGAAGAGAGAAGGGGAGGGAGCTGAATCTAGTGAACATCAACGTCAAGCTAGCAGGAGGGTTGGGAGAGAAACGCTCAAAGAAATCGGTTGTGCAACCCAACTAACAAATGAACAAATTGCCCATTTCCTCACATAAAGACCCAAAAGAACCTGAAGCTCATTGGTCTTGTTATTTGCGTGCTTCAGGGTTAGAGAGCAAGCGAAATGACTACTTAGTCTGTAAATAATTTCATCCTTAGTTGGATTTCAGGTTGATGAGGGAAAGTCTGCAGATATAAGGAGGGCTGAGCAGCCCGGAAAGATAAGGAACGGCCCGTGGGTCTCCTCTCAGGTATGAGCACGGTGGATTCTGTTGTGTGCGAGGAAACAAGCCCGTCTCATTTCTGTGTACGAGTGGTGTGATAGTAACCAATGCAAGGAGATAGAGTGTGTGAATCATACTACTGCAATACTTTTCTTCGCTCTACTTTGTTGTTTTTTTTCGTCTGTCATGATCCTTTGGTCTCTCTGAAAACCTCATCAGCACTCCCTTCTTCTGCAGAGGTGATAGTGTACGGTGTGACACACCCGCATGTAGCCGATAATACAGTACACACTCATCTGGCAGCTCCAGAATGAGAGCAAAGCCTCTGGTCAGCACTCTGCATCCAGATGGTGCATGTGAAAGATCTCAGCTAGGGGTCCCAACGCTGTGCCCTTGAAGGCGGGTGATTTATACCCCAGCAAAGGCGTGTGAAAGGCAGCAGGAGGAGAGGAAACTTCCCCCCATAGCCTACATACTGTGCCTCTTTATTTAGGAACCACCTTTGTCGCTGTCATTGATACAATGAATGAATGAGAGTGCACTACTTGGTTGCAACCAGCAGAGGCACAGTTGAGTCAGTCTCAACGAGTTTGCTTCGGAAAAAAAATATGATATTTAATTTTATCGTATTTCATTGTTCAGACAATTGTTAAAAACTGTTAATAACTAAATATGTATTTTTGGATAAAAATATGCATAGAAAACACTTCCCTTTTCTGTCATTTGTAATATGGCTCCTGTAAAAATTAGTAAAAAAAAGTGTTCATCTATTTACCTGTCGGAAATTACTAGAATTAATTTTAATTAAATTAAAAATTTAAATAACAATTGTAATTGGTCATGAATAATTATGATTGTTGATTCATTGTCATGACACAAGTATATAAGTAGACAACATTTTTTCTGCCAAATAAAATTAAAATATTATAAAATGTTTACTACTACTGTTAATACTTATTATTATTATTATATAATTATTATTTTAAAAAATTACATTAAAAAATATTTACCTATTTACTATCTTTTTAAACTTGTACAGCAGTTGCGGAATGTTAAAATGTTACTTAAAACATTGCCTGTACAACTAATAAAGCTTTGATGACGGGGATAGTTTGACCCTGGAACGCATCGTTTCCATTATTTCCTATGTGAAAATGTTGAAAAACGCTCCCACGAAAGTAACAGATGTGCACCAAAACGATAATGGGCTCACCCATGGCTCATGCCATGCCCCTCGACAAAGTTTGCTTGAAAACCATAATGAAAATAGAAAGGAAAAGGTGATGTCCTTGGCGGAGGTAATCACAGTTGCTTCACCCCGAGAGACAGAAGTATTCTTTGCTATTCTATGAACAAAAAATTGTTTGTGTGCTTAGCTTGACAATGAAAAGCAAAATGTCACGGTGCCCACTCCCTATTATTAGTATTTTTAGGAGTTGTATACACACACGCTTTACTTCTCTTCGATTAATGCTTCAATCAGCCCCCGCTGAGGGCACGCTGACCCAAGCTGACAAAGCAAGAAGTATCAAAAAAGAATAATAATATCAAGTAGGCTTGACTCAAAATAGCTAAGATTAAAGGCCAAATTGCTAGATTATCTTTCAAGTGTCCACATTATAACCAAGGAATTAGTGGCGTATGTACCAAGAAAGTAGTTGCGAGCACATGGAAGCAGTACACCTTACAAAATGCTAATCTTGGCAACGTATCTCAATCACAGCGCAATGGTGGAGAAAACAAAATAAGCACAACTCAGATAATACACTGTACATATTCTTCAGATGTAACTGTCTTTTCGCATATTCTGAAAAATAAACTGTATTATTAGATATTAAACTAGTTTACTTTGCCACCTGAAACGCAAATGTGAGATATTGATGTTCTGTTCCTCAGATTTTTTTGTTGCTTGAATAAATTTCTTACCAAAATACCCGCAAAATGAATTTTTGATGTAAAAATATAACTACAGTATGTATCAAATGTTTGTTTTTTGAAGTGGCTTTCTTTACAGCATACGGAACATAGCACAGACAGCAACAAAAAATAGTTGTAAGACACAAAAACAAAGACCTGTCTCATTTCCTTTCCAGCTTGTTTGTGTGTGTAACCCCTCCGTCGCCCTACTGCTTTGTGTCGACACTCACGGCACCACACATTTTCACCAATCACGTGTGGATTTAACAGGAAAAAAAAGTGGGGAAAAAAAACCAGCAGCACGTTCACATCAAAGAACCTGGCTCCCGTCGTTCACTTCAAAGAGCGTTCACTTCGTTCGCAACTGAAACATCCGCTCTTTTGGTCGCAACCGCTCGACTGTCGCAACTATCATTAAGGATAAAGGATGGCTGAATGCTAACAAAAGCTACAGGTGGTCATGGATTCTGTGGGCTGTCACAAGTACATCTGGGGGGGAGAACAGGTGGTTATCCTTTCTGACCGGCCTGGGACGATATTTAAAAAATGTAGAAAGCCCTGCAAGTACAAATACACTACAGGGACAAAAGTAAAGCATTTTTTTTCCATTTCATTCTTGTATTTCATCCTTTTATTACTGTATTTGACATGTACTTCATGTATTCTGTGTACAGTGTGAGTGACTTAGGAGTTCATTTATGTGTTATTTAGGACAGGGGTGTCCAAACTTTTTCCAGCGTGGGCCAAAAAGTGAAAAATGAAAGGGCGCAAGGACCACTTTGATATTTTGTAAAGCAATGCTAAGAAGTTATATGCTGTATATTTCAAGAAAAAAAAACGCATCTCAGCTTTGTGATGTACTGGAGGTGAAAAAGCCGATTGTTAGATGAACTTCGCTCTTTGCTCCTTTTTTCCCATCGTTGCTGTTGTTTTTTTTTTTTCTTAAATCATCTTTGTACATTTTCTACTCGTAATATTATGACTTTTCCCCCCAGCCTAATTTTCCAAAAATGCCAACTTTAATTTTGTTTTGTTTGTTTCTCATAATTCACTTAAAAAAAAAAAAATGTTCTTTATTTCAACTTTAATAAAAATTGCATTATTAGTATGGAATAAGTTTATTCTTGGAAAATTGCTACTTTTTTTCTTGTTGGACTATGACTATAAATTAAATCTAGATAATTCATTATTACAATTTTATTATAATGTTATTATTATTATTATTATTATTATTATAAATTAAATAATCCATCCATCCATTTTCTATGCCGCTTATCCTAATTAGGGTCGCGGGGGTATGCAGGAGCCTATCCCAGCTGACTTCGGGCGAGAGGCAGAGTACACCCTGGACTGGTCGCCAGCAAAATAACATTCTTTTTTTTTTTTTTTTCTGTGGAAAAGTGTGGACACCCGTGGCTTCGTCCATTTTTCCCCAGAGAGACAAAAAGATGAGGAGCCCATCCCTGGAGTATACAAGGAGTGTGTGAGGAAAGTATCAAAATGCATGAATCTTCTTATAAAGTGTGTGACTGTGAGGAAAAGAGTTGGAAAAGGAAGATGGGGGAAAAAAGAGCAGGTCGTTATTCTGGTGACTAACTCTGACACGCTCACGTGGCGCCCAGTGCCAGTCCATCCGTCATCCAGCTCTCCCACTGATGAGCGCTGGAAACAAATCTGAGAAAGTCCGCTATGTATTTTGCCGCCTGGGTGACTTGTCGGAGTCGTCCCAGGGACCCCACGTGTCCCTGCACACCAGCGTCACCGCCCTCGTCCTCTTCTTCTTCATCTGTGCTATTCATTACGCAGAGAGTTTGTTTGTTTTCACCGCACTCCCGTGTGCTTATTCCATTCCTCATTCATCTCCAACGTGTGCGCTTGATAAGAGGCCATCAATCACTGTCACATTGGCGCTCAACGTGTCACTCACGCTGCCACACCTTCCTTGTTTCGTCTAACCTCCATACATTTCAACACAAATAGCTTGGCATGTGACGAGGACAAGCGTTTTTTTCTTCTCTCTCCAATCTGATTCAAATATATGTTTACACGCTTACAAATGAGAAATTCAGGAGCAAGACGTCAGGGGCCCGACTAGCCCTGCTGGCTACATAGCAGACTTCTGCAACACTTATTTAGATGAAAGATTAAAGCTAAGAGTGCCAGCATTCTTATTTAAGGGAGGAATGGGAGAGCTGTCATCTTTTGATGCATTGCCTGCCATCCTGAATGCAAACGAGGCAACCTCACTCAGCAAATGCCACCAAACTCCCTGACAGGCCCCCCCCGAAAAACTTTTCTCAGGTGATCGATCAAGGTCACAGTGGAGAGGAGGCCCTCCCAGGTCACTGAGGGACATGAGACAGCGTGATAGTCTATACTAGATCATTGGTTCTCAACTGCTTTGGCTGTGGGACCCACCATCATCCACCGCCACCGCCAAATATTTCAGCTCAACTTCTCAGATATCTTATACTTAAAGGGACTGTTTGCAACACAACATGCGCTGGAAGTGGTGAGACGCTGTCTTTCTCGTTATGGTGCGCTCTTCTCCAGCGGATATCTGCAGCTGTGTGCCGGACGGACGGCATGTCCCCGCTCCATGTTCTTCCCCTCTCACTCAAGCTTGACAAATCCGGCCATAAACATGGCACGCACCTCGTGGCGGCGTAGCAAAGTGAATAACACAGACAAGAACGGCAGGTGCATTCACAGACATCGTACATCCATCCATCTTCTATTGCTTATCCGAGGTCGGGTCGCAGGGGCAGCAGCCTAAGCAGGGAAATGCAGACTTCCCTCTTCGTCCAGCTCCTCCCGGCGGATCCCGAGGCGTTCCCAGGCCAACTGAGAGACATAGGGTCCTCTCACTGTGGAGGAGCAGCGGTTCTACTCCGAGTTGCTCCCGGATGGCCGTGCTTCTCACCTTATCTCTAAGGGAGAGCCCAGCCACCCTACAGAGAAGACTCATTTCGGCCGCTTGTACCTGAGATCTTGTCGTTTCAGTCACTACCCAAAGCTCATGACCATTGGTGAGGGTATAGGAACGTGACTTTCAGCTGAGCTTTGTCTTCACCACAACGGACCGATGCAGACACCGCAACAGTCCGCCTGTCGTCTTGGACATCATGTCAGGTGAACTTTCAAGTTCAACCTAAAATGTACTTTAACCTTTACAGATTAATTTAATTTGACCTTCTCCAAACATTAGAATGCACATGTCCAACTGTTAAATGTGTCACTACTTTTTGCACAACGTGCTCTTCTCTAACAAGGAGCCGAACAACAACATTCAAAAAGGAGTGTGATCCGTGAATGCATCACTAAATGTCCTGGTTAAATTTTCAAATTGGTATTTAAACAATCCTCACATTTTGACAACGTGAGCTCAAGACCACACCGAACAATTGATTAACAGTACCTTCCCATTACCAGTCTTCAAACAGGAGGTTCTCCGAGGGCAGTGGGCAGTGGGCAGTGGGCTACCATACATGTCATACAGATATCCTCAAAGTTGAATAATCATTAGACAAATGCTTAATCACTTGTGGACAATTCGTGCCACTGCAAAGACATTCTGCTTGATGACGGTCATGTTTTTTCAAGCAATCTTACACAAGACACACATGTGCTTGTCAGTCCCCGAAAGGTGTGTGCCAAATTTTGCGGAAATTCGAGCACTCAGCAACTCCCTCAAACACAGGGGTGTATAAAAAAGTGCGACATGGGCCAGTACGAAGCTGGACTATCCGCCAAACTGTTGCTGAAGTCCGACATCTTTCCAATGTTACCTGCTCGCGTCGAAGAGTCAGAAGAGCAAGCTTAAGTAACAATTTATCAGTGTCCTAACTGTGTTTATTTTGTGTAATTGCACAAAAGGGGTTCGGCAGCTGTCCGTAAGTCGTAAGTCGTAAGTCGTAAGTCCAATCACAGCGGAATGGGCTTGGCGGGAGGCGGACCTGGAGAAGAGCCGGGGGTGGAGTAAATTACACAGACCGTTTGAGCGGGAGGCATGAAACATTTATTTTAAGAGGTGCAGAGTATGGAAGATCTAGAAAGCTTATGATGTGTAGCTGCTCTATAGGAGTCCAGAACTCAATACAAAGGCTCAAAAATTAGTATAATAGGCTCCCTTTAAGAATATGCCAAGGTCGAATACACAATAAAAACTGTGGGCCGCGTATTTAACACCTCGAGACTAAACTGGGATTCTCAAACTGTGGTGCAAGTATCAGGCCCTCCTGCTAGCTTGATGTTGATGTCGGCCTCCAATTTCAGATCAACATTTGCAATAAATGGGACTGTTGTAATTCTTCAATTAGATCAGGGGTGTCCAAACTTTTCCCAGCAAGGGCTGCATACGTTAAAATCAAAGAATACGGGTGGGCCACTTTCATATTTTACATTTTGTAAACCAACTCATGTAGATATGCTTCTTCCATTTTTGCGGTTTTTCAATTTTACAAACATTTCAACTGTCTTCTTCCCATAATATTTTGACTTTATTCTCGTAATAGATACATCTAAAGGGCCGCACGGTGGTTCAGTGGTTAGCATGTTGGCCAACACAGTAACAGTCTGGAGATCGGGAAGACCTGGGTTCGATTCTCCCTTGGGCATTTCCTTGGCATTCTCCCTTGTGTGGAGTTTTCATGTTCTCCCCGTGCGTGTGTGGGTTTTCTCCGGGTACTCCGGTTTCCTCCCACATCCAAAAACATGCATGTTAGGTTAATTGGTGACTCTAAATTGTCCATAGGTATGAATGTGAGTGTGAATGGTTGTTTGTCTGTATGTGCCCTGCCATTGGCTGGCGACCAGTCCAGGGTGTATCCCGCCTGTCGCCCAAAGTCAGCTGGGATAGGCTCCAGCATACCCCCGCGACCTTAAGGAGGAGAAGCGGCATAGAAAATGGATGGATGGATACATATAAAGCTTTTCCCCACCTAATTTTCCAAAATTGCAACTTAATTATTTGTTTTGTTACTAATAATGCGAAAATGATTGAGAAAATGTATTGTTTTCTTTAGTATTAGTTTGTTATATTAATATTATGACTTTATTGTAATATTTCTATGTTATGCTCAGAAAATTATTGCTCTTTTTCAATTTTTCTTGTTTTTTTTTTTTTTTTGCTTAATTGTATTTTTAAAATAAAAAATTAGCCACGGCCCGCGAATGACCTGCGGGACATTAGCTTGCATTAGCTGCATTAGCTTCAACTCCACAACCCTCCTTCTCAAAAAATTGTTTACTCGCGACGCAATAGTAATGTAGTAGTAGTAGTGTTTAAGCCCTAAATATGCCTCAAACACTTATTAAACACATTTAAAGTATAAAAGGTATACTGTGGCTACTCACCACTAATGAATGATAACGTACTGTAAGATGATCCATAACATCTGGAATCGGAGTCACGGTGGAACCAGTTACAGCACTCAACTATGGTGTGTTCAAGGACCGCCGCACAAAGTGTGAAATCACAAAGCCTGACAAAAAAAAAAAAATTCTATGTAAAAACTATGACTTTTCCAACAGTGGTACATGTGTGATGTACATTTCACCTGGATTATCAGAGTATTTATTACTATTATTACTACTGGCGTAGGGTGAGTAAATATGTGCTTAATATGGAAAAAACTATTTTTGGAGAAAAAAAAAACAAAAACATAAAATATTTTTCACCAAAAATCTACAAAATGTGTGGAGCTGTGACTGCTGAATCGCAAATGTGCAGGAATCCAATGTGGTTCTTTTACATATTCTCTATTCTTTTTGCTCCATATTTGAAAATTCTAGCATTTAAACACAGGAAGTGAAACAAATCAGTAATTGCTGAGATATGGAGAAGGGGTAGGATTAAATAAGCTCTGCTTCTTATTAGTCCTTTTCAGACATGTTTAACATACCATGTTGTTTCATGTGATTTTTGCTAAGCATGTTCAAAAACGAACTAAACCATTCCCCAATAAAAATGTTGCTTTTTAATAGACAGTCGCCCAAAATGAACCTTTTGAGGCTTGCTGAGCTCAGGCAGTATGCTGATGTCTTGCGTTTTGTGTGACTATTTTTCCTGAAAATGCGCTCAAATTCAGCAACTTTCAAAGCCATGGGACTCGCACCCGATTGAGTTGTTTCACACAGTTAATGGTAACAAGGCAAGAATGGATGAAAAAAACTCCGCAGCAACATCGGTGCTAGTTCTCACTGCATGAATGCATACGTTGCACGGAAGAGGATTTCTACATGTCCCTTTTATTGCCTTCTGGCGCTATCCGCAATATTTTGCAATATTGTGGGCATATTACACTTAAGCTGGCACGCAATACCGTCATAAATCCTTTTTGTGGCAGACAACATTTTCTTTCTTCTTCACTTTTTTAACAAAAAATTATTTCACAGCCGAGTGAGTCCTCTTGAAACAATATTACTTCTCAAGAAAGCTCTGTTATTCAGGGTTTTTTTTGTGTCTTATTGTGCTCATAATCTCAGTGTGCATGGTGTCTATGTATAATAATATTGTCTTTTTACATTTTGTCCCTTTGCACTTTCTGCTCATATTGTCTCACAGACGTCACAGGCTTTCTCTGCTCTCATCCCTCTTATTCATTTTTGTCTCCCCGGCATGCTGTTATCTGTCTGGGCTCCATTTCTCTGCTCCCTGACACTCCCTGACTCAGTAGCTTTCATTTTCATGATAATCCAGTCACACCAGTGGACTGCGAAATCGCTTTGACTGCCTTTTCTCTCGTACTCCCTCAATCCATCCCCCCTCTTACCACTTTATCGCTTTTTTTTTTTACCCCCTGGTTTTATTTCGCTTCGTGTAATTAAATGACATTTTTAGTGCTCCTACTTTTTTTTGTGTGTGTGGGGGCGGGGGGACAAGTAAGGAAAAAGTATTTTTTCATGATTTGACAGTTGTCAAAACAGAATGAAATCATTGGCTGTAAAATTGAACATGTCTGATCCACTAGACCGCACCGCTAGCACCTTTACGTGTCCAATTTAGCTTCCGAATACCTATTCGCTTGCAAAATGCATGTTCCTATTAGTATTACAGTGGATCCCCGTATATTTGCTTTTCTAGCAAAACATGATTTTTTTTATTTTAGGGAAAACCCACTGTGCTTATCTACCACAGAGATGTAACACACTCACAAGACCTTTCACTTGGAACAAAATAGACCCTGTTGTTTTTACCTGAGCACACACGCACACACATTGTTTGTAGATATGCCACCTTTTTAATCTCTGTTTGAGCTGTCCAACCTAGACTGGCTGGAGCCAGTTTAAACTAATATCCCAACAACTAAAAAAGGGAACACCCATTTCCACTCTGACAAAAGTCCTAAATTAGACTAGTTGGCAACAAAATTAGTTGGCAACTGATCACTCTCTCCAGCACTGGCATTGTAATTGTTTGTATGAACTCCTGTTTGAAGTAAAATGTAAACTGTCCTTGAGACTCCTAGACTAATATTACAGCTGTTAGAATATGAGAACCTGGGTGGATTTTCACTCTGTAAAAGGGCCGGTCCAAAGAGCAGTGATATTCACACCCCTACTCACGCATCACAAACCAACAGGAGTTGATCAACCCAAATGCCTAACTCACTCACGGTGCAACCAAAACTAACAAGTCACACATGTGCACACTTCCCCAAAAGGAAGTTACTCAGCATGCCCAGGTTATACAGTATAACACTACAATTTGGAGGAACTACATTTTTAGGAGTTAAGATGGTCTTGCCAGTTTTGGAGCAACAAGGCTTCCCAAAGAGCCTCAGCAGCATAACCTTCTATGGCTGGAACACCAAGCTGCAGCTTCCGTTTAGCAGCCTTGTGGAGGAGTTCAAGGTCACCAGAGCCAGAGAGGTCCTGCTCTACCGAGACTCCTCTTACACTAAGGTCTCTTCAGCGGGAGTGGAGGTCCGAACAGGAAGGAAATGGCGTGCCCAGGAAGCGGTCACCCAAGCCGAGGCGAGGTTGCAGCACAACATCCTGGTGGGCACGGTGGCATCTGGGCGGGCTGGGCTCAGGAGCATTCCCACACCTTCCTACTCCAAAGCCAGGGGGAAGGAGAGGCGAGATCTCATTCAGGGCGAGGTGCGGGCAGAAGAAGAGGAAGTTCGCCTCAGCAGGATGGTGGGCATGGGCAAGCAGGGGGCCTGGACCAAGTGGCAACTGACTGCTGACCGGAAGATCACTTGGGCAGATATGTGGAAATCGGATCCATTCCGTATCAAGTTCTTGGTTCAGTCAGTTTATGATGTCCTCCCGAGCCCGTCCAATCTCTTTACCTGGGGCCTGGCAGACTCACCTATCTGTCAGCTCTGCAAGAAGAGGGGTTCGATGGAGCACATTCTGAGCTGCTATTCCAAGGCCTTGGCAGATGGACGATACTGCTGGCGTCATGACAAGGTCCTGCAAGCAGTGGCAGATACCATCTGCACCGCCATCAGCTCAAGCAAGGCACAAAATCCCACAAAGCACTCCATCGCTTTTGTTCGCGCTGGTGAGAAGCCTCAGCCCCGTCCAAGGGCGCAGGGAGGGCTTCTCTCTACAGCAAGAGACTGGCAGCTCCTGGTCGACCTAGGAAGGCAGCTGAAGTTCCCGGACATCATTACCCAGACCACACTCAGGCCAGACGTGGTCCTGATGTCCGGGGCTACCAAGCAGGTGGTGATCTTGGAGTTGACAGTCCCCTGGGAAGACAGGCATAAGAGAGGAAGAGAGCCAAGTATGCATCTCTGGTGGAGGAATGTCGGAGGCAGGGATGGAAGGCCCGCCGCGAGCCTGTGGAAGTAGGCTGCAGGGGCTTTGCAGGGCAGTCCCTGTATCGGGTCCTGGGTCTCTTTGGGATCTGTGGGCAGCAGAAACAAAGAGCCATCAAGAACATCTTGGAAGCTGCTTCCAGGTGGCTTTGGATTAAAAGGGGTGAGGAGTGGCAGAGTTTTGCTACCTAGACACAAGTCGGGGGCTGATCATCCCCGGGGTCGCCTGGAAGAGGGTGTCTGGACCTAAGACCCGAAACACCCGATGACGCCAGGTCCGTTCACTGACGATGTGTCTAGGTTGCACCTCAAGGTGTATTATATCACTTCAACGTGCTAACCGCTAGACCACCGTGCCACTGTGCGGCCCAGGGCATAATAACGTCAAAAAATGTATGTCAGCTTTAGTTTTTCCTTAGTTTTCACATTTGTTTTGTGCTTAGCGCTCTTATTTTGTTTTTCTGTTTCCTGTTTTGCACCATGTGCAGTGGCTTTGCTGCTGATTCATTCATTCATTCAGCGGAGCGTAAAATATATTGAATGCATTTGACTGGCAGAAGACGGACTTGCTGCTAAATAGCCGTAAAAAAAGCTGGCTTTTCCTCTCTATGGAAGGATGGCAGTGACAAGCGCCTTCCAGCTCAAGCATGCCCTCTCTCCTACAGGATGAGGGGAGTGCTGACATTTCTGGCCACATGCTGACAAACAACAACTGGCGGGCGCCATGACCGACCCAACTCAGTGCACGCAGACGGCAGGCAGGGCTACCGTCGAGAAGAGAGGCTCGCAACAGCCTCATCTTAGGTTTCTGCCCTGTATTTGATCAGGAAATGTGTACATTCAGCCATTTTTACTTAAGAAAAGGATAAAAAAAACGTTTGGAAACCTACATAAAATGCATTTATAATACAGTTCACTGGGCAAATATGAACACTTGTTTTTGTTATCATGTGTGTTATCATTATTTGGACATCGAGACATTACATTCTGGGGTTGCACGTTCTTCTCATAAAGAGTACCATAACAAAACATGTTTTATAAGAAATTATTTTTTAAAACGTACACTTTGATGAACAGAAGGGTAAAACGTGTAACTTGATTTCGAAGGGGCCTCAAGGGTTAAGGACAGAATCACCCCCAAAATTCATGGTCACTGGTTCTGTGGACTAGTAGTACTAGTATGTCACATTTGTTTGTCACGTCGCGCAGCTTTTTGTCCATTCACATACACACGTAATGTGTAAGCATTGCCTGTCAACATCCAGTCCATCAGACAAAAACACACACCAGAACTTTCCTAAAGTTGCGGAATTTGATTCGTTTTTACAGCGGCCCCTTTAGGCAGCTAAGAATGAATTCACTGCACCCAAAGCTGGAGTGAAATATGTAATGCATACATCAATAAAAATTCACATAAACAAAATTGTTCACCATGAATTCATGTCCATCCCGAAAGGGGCTGATCATATGACGTCTCACTAAAGGGCGGGCTGAAAGAGAACTTGTTGAAGAAACAATAAGTGGTCATATGGCGGGAGTGGAACTCCTGACGCTTCCCCACGACAGCGGATCAATGCGCCTGCAGCACAGATGAAAATGAATTGATTGTGACCAATAAAAGTCCAATTAAACAAAGGAACAAGGCTGGCAAAAAGCTCGGAGACAGGCAGCCCTCATCGTCTCATCAGTCCTCAGGGAGGGAGGACGTGGAAGTTACTGATGAATGCGGGAATGAAGTACATCAGATACCTGGACGGGCGAGGGCGCAGACATTGATCCGACACTTCCTTAATGATGAAAAGAGATCTTAATTGTGGCAATATATCAGCTTTCAACAGTCAATTCTGAGCTCGTCTGACCTTTTCCCATTTAATAATAGTGTGAAGCTTCATCCTGCGCTCTGTCGCCTGCATGCATGCACGCCTCATCCTATTTCCTGTCAGGTCTGCTCTCTCTTTTCTCACTCTGAGCCACAGTCATAACCTTCCTGCATGAACAATCCTTACATTTCATTCGCCAGGTAGCTTATAGGCTTTCTCAAAGATGCTTTTTGCTCAGATGAACCTCTAAATGAAGTTAAAGATGATTAATGTTCCCCATTTCCTGGGAAATGTACACGAGCTCCTCACTCGCTGCTCTACTCATCGCACTTGTGCACTAATAACGTTTTCCACGGCATCTCCCTCTGTCTCACAAGCTCTGTAATTTGATTGTGTGCGCTATGATTGTTCTCTTATTGAGTTGCCGCTATCATGCATATGTATAAGTCCTCCACGGTGCCTGTTCCATCTTCTGCTACAATATCCCCCAGCATTCTCACAAACACGGGGCTCATTCATAACCAGCGGGCAGCCCAATTTGCCTTTTTGACATGTGTAACGCTTCACGGTGAGGAATGTTGCAGTTGTGGCGGGCCCAATTGGACACTACAGGGATTTTAAAGCAATGGATAACGTCCACTGACGTATGCCTTAATGCTTTCTAGGGTTCTTTGCTATACAGTAATGACTCATTTAGCGCGTTTAATTGGTTCCAGACAAGACCGTGATGAGTGAATTTCCACAAAGTCAGATTCCTAATTTATAAATCAAATAGTATCGCAGTTCGCGCATACAAAACTTGTTTACGACCTTCTAAATACTGCACATTGTTTTAACATTATTAGATCCCTCTCGACATGAAATAACACCTCATAGTCACTCTTACACTCCTATTGCCTAATATAGTAGGCATGCTGTAATAACAGAAAATAAGACACAAAATAGACTTATATAGACGCATGTTAGCATTGGGAGAGTTCCTTGCTCATGAGCTCCCTCAGCATGGCAGCCATAGGCCAATGAACTGTTCTGCAGGAACAAAATGCATTATGGGATGAAGTTAAAATAGTTCTTTTAATTTTAAACTCGTTTTGGTACTTGTCTTGTATACTTTTTGAGTGTTAAGTTGCTGTGTGATGATTTTAGCCGTCTATCTAAGATGACACCATGAGTCAGACTGTTATACTGAGTAATGACCTCTTGCGATTACTGTTTTATCACAGCTCACGATCGACTCCTGTCAAACAAAGAGCTGCCTGGTCTTCACGGTCTTGTGCACGCCACAGTGTGTCTTTTTATGATGGGAACATGTGCGGCTTATAGTCTGGTGCGTCTTATATACGTACACATCTGTTTTTCTCTCTAAATTTAGTGGGTGTGTCTTATACATCAGGAATTACAGTAAATGAAACGTGTCAAAATAATCTTAGAATAGGCTTTATCAGAAAATCAGTAGTATTTGTGGAAAAAAATCAATAGTAGTGGTAGCAGTAGTGGTGGTCATAAGTACAAATATAAATAAATTGGAACGTCAGTGTGGCATTGGTCACCTTATGATTGGCTGTGTACCAAAAAAGCTGCACTGGTTAAATTTCAGGCGACAAGATAATCTAATAAGACTTGTAGCGATCGGAATTCTTTCAAAAATGTACATTTTTAATAATATGTCTGCAACCAATACTATTAGTCGTTATAGTAATGTGGAAAAGTAGCAGTGGACATATCAAAAGCATCAGGCTGTGCACCCGCTTCTCCCGCCAAAAGAGCAGGACTGGTTAAATTACGGGCATTAAAATCATCTAACAATGCATCTTTGACAAAACTCAATAGTGGTAGAGATTATCAATAAAAAAATAAATAAATAAGTAAATCAGAATTTCATTGTAGCGCTCGTCGCTTTCGCATCTGCTGTACACCCACTTCTCTCACCACAAAAGCTTCACTCCTTAAATTGCAGTCATCAAAACAATTTAATAATACGCCTTTGACAAAAATCAGTAGTAGTACAGGTCATAATTTAAAAAAATTAAATAAATCAGAATTTCTGAGTAGCACTCGCTGCTTTAGTATCAGCTGTGCGCCCACTTCGCCCGCCCAAAAAGCTATGCTGGTTAATTTACAGCCATCAAAACAATCTAATAGTACATCTTTGACAAAACTTAAAAAAAAAATCAAAATTTCAGAGTGGCACTGGTCGCCTAAGTATCGGCTGTACTCCTGCTTCTCTTCATTAAAATAGAAGCGTCAAAATAAGCTAGTACTACTACTTTTAAAAGAATCAATAGTAGTAGCGTTGTAGGAGTGATCTAGAAATTGATCATTGCTCTTGGCTATCTGTGCCACACCATCCATGCTAAAGGCTGGATTGTTTAACCAAGGTGCAGCAGCAGTGTTGTATTAGCAAGGTGACATTGAAACAATGTAGAATCGACGTTGAATTTTCAACGTCAGACTTCACTGTTGTTTCAGCATTAGTTTGCACCCCCTGCTAACATTGAAACAATGTCCATTTCATAACCTTAGATCAACACAATTTCAATTGTATTTCAACCAATGCGAACATCGAAAGAACATTGAAATTCTCACATGACTAAAAATCAGTGTGGTTACAATGATATTTCGGTGATAACACCAGAAGAAACGGGTATCATTTGATTCTGTTCAATCCCAGTATTTCATAAAAATCCTGCTTTATCTACAGTCAGAATGTCATACGCTTAAAAAAAAATACGTTTTTTCTTCTAGTATAAAAGCAGACACACACTTTTACAACATAAAGCACACTGGTTTTATTTCATTTCGGTCTGACGCAAAGCGGAGCCAATTTTTCACCGCTTGAGCAAAAGCGTCATCATTAACAGCGGTGCCAAGTTGTTGGGCGAGGCCATCTGAAACAAAACAAAACACACATACAAGTAAAAAACAAATATCCATTTGTATGCGAACAATTTATGTGTGTGTAAAGTACTTCTCTCGATCTTGGCCGCACCTGAGGCACCTTCCTCACCTTCCTCACCGTCATGAGCCAGTGCTAACATCTGAACTGTGTCAGGGTGACTATTCATTTGAAAAGTGGATATGAATGTTGGTCAGTTGATTTACGGCGGACTTCTTACACACGGTATTAGCAAAAGATGAACCTACGCTGTTACACTAGACAAGTGAAAAAAAAAAAGAACTTACATGACGGTGGTGGAGACGTAGAAACCTGCCGACAAACACATCAGATCAGTCATATGACATACGCCACGTTATCCATCTTGAATGTTAGCTCCAAACTAGGAAATGTGACTTGTTTGGAAATGTTCTTAAATATCTGCATAACTGTTAACTTACCCGACAGGCTTCCAGGCATACGCGCAGTCCTGGACAACTTTCTTGAGTTTTTCTTTCAAGATTCGTCTGGAAAGAAAGACCATATATGGTACTGGTTGGAAAAAAGAATATTGAATTGTTTGTGTAAATAATGTAGTCTGTCCTGAAGAGGTCTTACCATCACTACAGGAGCCTGAATGGAACCTCCTTGGGCGTCTACGCTGCCAGGACGTATGTTATCCTGCGTCTTAATACTTGAGGAGCTGCAGACATGTCTGATTTGCTTTGGCGTAGCAACCTATGTAAAGAGAAAAATGGTTTTTGAGCCAGTAGCGGAACAAAGTAGTATTTCTATACTTGCTAAATACATTCTATATAGTGCATAGCAGTGATAGTTCACCTGCTCTGTACCAGACTTTTTTTTTTACTGAATGTTTGACCCAGCTTGTTAAGCGCCCAGCTGGCAGCACTTAACAACATGACATGACACATTGAAGTGCGGCAGATGAATGAACCATTTGTTGAAAATAACGTATAGAACGGCAAAACAAATTGTGTCAACGCAAAACCACCTACCTCAGAAGTGTTTTCACACACCGTGGCGTCTGGCAACCTGGCCATTCAGCTTATTATCAATTCAAAGTACAACAAGAAAATCAGTGAAAGTCTGTTTCTGTCGCTGAGAGCATTATCATGCGCCAAAAAGACGAAATTTTGTTTTACCCACTAATCCAATGTTTAAACGGATGGCCACTTCTTCAACTAGACAGCCAGATGTGGCATCATAGTTCGAGCTGTTAGGCTATTACAAATGATTTTATAATCAACAGAACTAAGTCCGCTAGTTAAAAGTCAAATATATCTTTTTAATGTTGTACATGGGCGGAGATGTACAAAGCCACACACATCCATTTGACCACCTTCCCTTCTTCTTCTCCTTCTTGGAATGGCAGTTGACACAGTGTATTACCGCTACTGCTGGTGTGCAACAAGAATTGCAGCTGCTAAATTCCCCACCTTGATTTTGAAGTGCAGATGCGGTTGTCTCCAACAGGAGGGTCTCCCGCTCAACTCTAAATCCATGATTTATCAGTTGTCTTTCCTCTCAACGATGCATCAGTGTTCAATGTCAACATGTCAAATTTCATCAGTTTGGTAACGTTGAGGATCGGTTTTGCATTGAAATTTTAATGTCAACCATTCTGATGATTCTGATGGAAAATCAACAACAATCAACACTATTTCGATGTTGCCTTACTATGAGTGCAGGCCGAAGCACAGTAAGACACGGGCCAAGTGTGTCTGTGGACTCGAAGCAGTTTATGTCTGACTTTTGGGGGGTCATTTTCATACTCCCTGATACATGCAAGAACTACAGTGGCCCTTAGGGGTCAAAAAAGCCCATCATGTTCCCTTGTGTGTGCCTCATCATCATTTTCACAACTTTCCATCAGCTGCAAAAGTTTTTTGACACTTTTTGTGACTAACTAACTAAACCAGAGAGTCAGTCGGCCCGCTGTCACCTTATAAGGCAAATATCCTTTTGGGGAAAAAAAAAAAAAAAGTCTATATAGTGTATGGATTTTGTGTCCAGAGAAAATAGCTGATATTTTTCTAAGGAATCCTCACTGATTAAATGGATTTAATGTCAAGAACAAACATTTTTGTATTTATGCTTGTCAACTCCATCTGTTTATTGCCTCCTGTTGGCATGAAAAGAGACGAAGGCGCCTTCTAGCTATACTTACTTTGCAAAGTTGCTGGCGTCGGATGTAAATGACACGTTCTCCAAACCTGCAGAGATGTTTGGAATGGCGCAGAAACACATTGTCATGTCGCTACGCAGAGAGGTGGGACAGCATGACTTTTGTTCTTTTGAGTTAACACATTTTAAGTTAACCTCCATTACGTCTCCCAGTGCAGTGAATCAGACTCATCTGGTGGTAGCGAGTAAAAGGAATTGAAATTAGACATCGTAAGATGCTCGGTGGAGAAATCAACATTGGCTGCTTGCCTGGTCCAAGCTGCTGAAGCGATATCATGAAGGATAAAGATGGTTTTCTTGAACATGTGAAAGGATCATATACTATAAAAAGGACAGTAATAACCAAGAAGTCATTATTGAGACATGTAAGGAGTTCTGCCATTTTTTTTTTATTCCCATTTCATTTTTGTGTTGAATCATTTTATTTCTATATTTTATATGTATTTCATGTGTTCTGTGTTGAGTGTGAGTGACTTATTCGTTCATTTGGGTGTCAGTTACATATAAATTCCGACTTACGCTAAAACTCAACTTACACCACACCCAAGGAACGTAACTCGTATGTAACACAAGGACCTCCTGTACAACTACAGTATATTCTAGTAAAATAACGGCTTCATTCTCCTAATAGGATGACTTTTTTCCCATAAATTACGTTATTCTAGTAAAATAAATCATCTAAACCCCAACCTTTGACCCCCATGAGTCGGATCGACTTGAAATTGATGACACAGCTATACAAAACAACCTACTGTCTAGATTTAGGGTGTTTTGCAGAAATGAACTTGTGTGTAAAATTTGAGCAAAATTGGTTGAAAAACATGGCTGCCATCAAGCAAAACGTCTTTGCAGGGACACCGGCAGGATTTCGAAAGTAATTGTCCTTAAGTCATTGAGTGTTTGTCTAATGATTATAGAGCTCTGAGGATATCGGTATTACATTTATGCTAGCATGTCTTCCAAAGTGTTTTCACCGCAATCCGTAGGGTTTGTTCACGGTTACTGTATGTATGTATGTTGTAACATTCCTTAAGAATACCTTTGTGAATGATGTGCAAAGGTCACGGTTAAAGGTTGATGATTTTGATGACGCAAGTGGCGCTCTGTTGCGTCACCTTGAGAACTGATTAGCACTGCACGAGCAGAGTGTTGGCCTGACAGATGGCCACACGGCGCTAACACGCAGCACTGCTGACAGCACATTCATAAGGAAGTCATCATCACACATCCCCTGCACACACTCCCAGGGTTCTTTCCTGACACTGCAGCGTCTTTTTACCTCCTGCAGAGTAGTATGTACTAGTAATGGGAAACTCCATTCCTTTTAGTGACTCGAGTTCTTATGAGTCACTCACTGAAGTGAATCGGGTGCTTGATTCACTTGAGTCACCCGTCACATGCGCAGAAACTCGCTCAGGAGCAACAAGTTCAGATGTGCGGCCAGCAGCAGTGAATTTTCGTGGAGTACCTGTGAGTCAGGGAGACTCGAGTCTTTGTCGAACACCCATGAAGCAGCTCGGGTAGGGAGGGGAAAGGAGTTGATTTGAGGCAAGGACAAGAACTGTTGCTTTTTGCAGAGGGGTCTATACTCAATTTTATCAAGGTTGGCAAGTCTGTTAGTGTCTTTATTCATACTTTAACAATGCTGGTGCCAGCAACCCATACAGTGGTTGGTACAGATAAACGGGTTCTCAATATTACAGTGGAACGCTCCGGCTTCAGCTTGCGCACATTTTCCAGTTAGCGTACAATATGTTACGTGTCTTGTCGTGTTACCAGTACACTGCGTGAGTCCAACTGTGTTCTTCACAAAACATCATTGTTAGCATCCTATTAGCTTGCTAATACATGACAACAGGAAGTGGAAGTCAGCTCAGTGGCCCGTCTATTTCTTTGCCGGTAACGCAGTTACATCACAAGTCTCTGATGAATGAAAGGGATAAATGAACATTTAAGGTTACTTTTGCTTTCGTTGAAGACGTGTTGTTGCCGGCAAAGACAGCGAGATCAACAAAGACAGCACCTTGGTGTTTTGCTGTGAGTTATTTCTTGAATTCAATCACGTTTCTCATCTTCTTTATCAAAATGCTGGCACTTGCGACTTCCTCTGGCTCCATTTTGGCTTATTTTGCAGCCGTGATCACAAGAAAAGCAGAGGCTTGAGGTGAGAAACATTGTTGAATTCAAGACATACTGTAACTCATAGCAAAACAGGAAGGTGGTGTCCATGTCAGTCTTGCTGCCTGTCTTTGGTAACAATCACATCTTCAATTAAGGTCAATGTGACCTTAAATGTTCATTTATCCCTTTCGTTCATCGTTTATATGTATTTATATGCATTTAGAATTGTTTACTGCATGTAAAGCTATAATTGTAAAACTACAAAAACATGTTTTGTGTTAACTTAGCTTAGCTTTCTGGAACAAATTAATTGGATGTACATTATTTCTTATGCGAGAAATTGATTTGGTTAGAGTATGTTTTGGTTAGTCGGATTAATTAAAACGGAACGGATTAATTATGCTAACCAAGGTTCCACTGTTCTGTCTCCTACAGGGAGACATGACGGAAAACACTGGGTTAGAGTAACTAGTTGCACAATAATAACATGTTACAGAGCAGGGGTAAGTCACAATTCAGCACAAAACTCACAGCTTTTGATCGACTCATTCATGACTCGCACGTTGTGTGTGGACTCACGCACAAACATTCCCAGCATTGCTGCTCAGGCCTCCTGTACCAGCATGAAAGGCGGTGAGAGTATGCAGAGAATCTTCAGCGGGTCGTTATCCTTGTCACTAATCATTTATCAACGCCTGCCATTTATGTATTTTTTGTGATAATTCCATCAGTCAATAAGCATCCACTTATTCTAGCATCAATCAACATGGGCAGAAATCCCCTCTGCAGGCGTGCTAATGAATTGACAGCAGAAATAGATACATTCATTTAATGACTGAATGCATTAGCAGGGCTGAGTGATGCACTGCACTAATAGAAATATGGACTTGTGTGTTAGATTGAGTGATTGATGACAAACCTGTCACGACTGAAGACAGCAAGCATGTGATCACGGACTAGTCTTGAAAGGTTTGCGGTTGGATTCTCTGGGGAAGCATACCGTGACAGCTGCGTGTGTTTTCACATGCATGAATATTGATGGAAGCACGGGTGCCATGTGACTGATGAGACATGAAAGATTTGTCGTCAGTCAGACCTGAGAATAACCAGCACGGCTGTAGATTAAACGTAGAAAGCTGTCTAAACAAACAGACACGCACACACTTATTGTCTTACATGCTCGCTTTGCTTGGTAGTCTGGAACAACAAAAATTTAAAAATAGATGGTTTTGTTTTATGGAATTTTGGGAGGAGAACAAACATGGAAACATTTAACAAATTTGATGCCTGTAGATTTGATTTCTGGGGAGAATTATTGTAAATGTGTTTGAATTCATCTTGTAGTTATAGCCATCCATTTTCTATACCGCTTCATCCTCATTAGGGTCGCGGGCATGCTGGAGCCTATCCCAGCTGACTTCGGGCGACAGGCGGAGTACACCCTGGACTGGTCGCATATAGACACACAACCATTCACACTCACATTCATATCTATGGACAATTTAGAGTCTCCAATTAACCTAACATGCATGTTTTTGGAATGTGGGAAGAAGCCGGAGTACCCGGAGAAAATCCACGCGCACACGGGGAGAACATGCAAACTCCACACAGAAATGCCCAGTGGAGAATTGAACCCAGGTCTTCCCGATCTCCAGGCTGTTCCTGTATTGGCCAACGTGCTAACTTCTAGACCACCGTCCAGCCTCTTGTAGTTATATATGTTAGTTATTTGGTTAGGTTGTTCTTTATTTTAATAATGGGGACTAATTACTAGATTTAGGTTGCCGGCTGCTCACGAGTCAACCGTTTGGGATGATGACAGCACATTTGCATCTCACCAAAGTGAGTTACAGTAATCCCTCGTTTATCGCAGTTAATTAGTTCCAGACCCCACCGTAATAAGCGAATATCTGCGACGTAGGATTTCTTATTTATAAATTGAATATTTTTGTAGTTCGAGCATGGAAAACCCGTCTGCATCCTCCTAACATCCTTTTAACATCAGAGCCTTGTAGACATAAAATAACAGCCCTATAGTCACCTTTACACTCATTTTACCCAATATAGTGGAAATAATAAGAGAAAATGAGCCATTTTAGACATTGATTAAAACTTGTGCTGGTGTGTGTTGCTGTACGTCTTGTGGTGCCTATCAATTACCTACCAATCACAGGGCACATATAGAGAAACAGTCATTCACAATATGGACAATTTAAAGTCTCCAGTTAAGCTAACATGCATATTTTTTGGAGTGTGGGAGGAAACCGGAGTACCCGGAGAAAACCCACGCATACACTGGCAGAACAGACAAACTCCATACGGAGATGCCCAAATGGAGATTTGAGCCCAGATCTTGCCAATCTCCTGACTGTGTGGCCAACATGCTAACCACTAGGCCACCGCGCGGCCACGGGACAAACAAACTTCTTTATTTAACCGAGTCCCAAAACAATGTAGGTGTGTTTTGAAATATTTATTTCCGTAAATATGTCATCTTTTACTCTGTAAAGTTGCGGAATTGGCGTTTGTGATCTGTATTTTCTCACAGGGAATTCGTTCTGTCTGTCAAACGTTTGCAGCATTTCTTGAAATGCTGGCTTTTCAACTTTATTGTGACACCCCTAGTAAACAATATTTTTGGCAAAAATGTGGCCTTTAGAGTCGCAAGAAGTTGGCAATGTGAACCGTCGTGCATGATGTCCATAGTCTTATTAGATTTCAACTCAGCCGGTGTGAGAGGATCAACTCCCTGCATATGTTTTGCCATTTCCTTGGCCTTTTATGGCTTTTTAGCCTCACTAATTCAAAAAGCCGTCCACACAGCAGCCTCACGGTGATTACGTCACAAGCAGCAGAGTGCCATAATGCCGCTCAATTGAATGTCATTTATTATGACTTTTTCTTGTAAACTTGTAACTTTTCTTGTTATTTACAACTTTATTCTAGTAAAGTAATGGCTTAGTTCTTGTAGTACTCGGATATTTTTTTGAGAAATTACAACTTTTATATTGACTATTTTCATAAATTATAGTATTCTAGTAAAATTACACATAGTTTATGTAATCACAGCTTTTTCCTCATAAAATGAAAGATTTTTTCATAAGCTACAATTAACTAAACGAAAGTAAAAAAAAATGATGGTTATGATTATGGTTTCATTTCTTTTGAACATGCATACAAGTTACATTATAATACATATGTCACAATTCATAATTCCACATGTCCAAAACTTGTAGGAAGAAGCAAAGCTTGTTCCATCCTACCCTCTCCGTTTCACATCAATTACACTACATTATTTCACAATACATTAATTCACCCGCTATATTTTAAATAAAATGTAAAGCCGTACAACAAATAAGGCTGTACAACAATGTGTTCAAATAGGAGTCAAAGTTTGCAGTCACCGTAAATAAATTAAATAACAACCATCGACAATAAGTATATAATGCTAATAACTGGTGAAAGAGTTAGATGACAGAGTACAAACAATGTCTTAATAAAAAAAAGAAGAATTAGTTGCAAGTGCAAGAGTGATTGGACACAACATTGCATGTACACAGTGGTTCAGGATTCTGCTTCCTTGTACTTTGGAAACATCAACTGCCTGTATTGTTTCTTGAAATCACTCATTTTAGTGCATTGTTTGAGTTCCTTACTCAATCTGCTCCATAATTTGATTCCACATACTGATATGCTGAAGGTTTTCAGCATTGTCCTCGCATATAAGTGTTTTAAATTTAGTTTTTCCCTATGTCATATTCCTCTTCTCTTGTTGAGAAGAATTGTATCATGTTTTTGGGTAACAGGTTATTTGTTTTATGCATAATTTTAGCTGTTTGAACATGTACTAAACCAACACATTTTAATATTTGTGATTTTCGGAATAAAAGGTTAGTATGTTCTCTATAAGCGGCATCATGGATTATCCTACCCGACCGTTTTTGTACCACGGTTAGTGAGTGAAGTGTACTTTTTTATTTCCCCATATCTCCACACAATAAGTTAGATTTGGTAATACCAGTGAACAAAAGAGAGGAAGGATTGATTTTTGATTCAGGAAAAAAATGCCTTATTGAGTATAGAAGTGTTTCTTGCCACTTTATGTTGTATATTTTTAATGTGGGATTCTCAACTCATTTAGTCGTCTATTGTAACCCCTAGAAATGTGTTTTCATTGACCCCGTCAATGTCTGTGCAATCGATTTGTATTTGCGCATAAATGTCCTTTCTGCTATTACCGAACAGGTTACTTAGGTTCAGGGATAGTCTGTTTTTATCAAACCATTTTTTAGTATAGTCATTTCATCTGTGACTTTATTTATTAACTCTTGTGCACTTTTTCCAGAACAAAATGTAGTAGTATTGTCTGCAAATGATACTCCCTTAGGTCTTTCGTTGCTTTACAGATATCATTTATATATAGGTTGAACAGTTTTGGTCCCAGTATTGACCCCTGAGGTACACTACAAGATATATTTAAGCAAGCAGATGTACAATCATGGAAAAAATTATTAGACCACCCTTGTTTCTTGAGTTTCTTGTTCATTTTAAAGCCTGATACAACTAAAGGTACTGTACCTTTGTATATACATACTGTATATAACAATGACAACAAAAATAGCTTATACATTTTTTTGGGCAGTAGTATATGCTATAGCAATTCATGCAACTTTTATGAGCTATATTTGTTATCGTCATTATATTTGTCCAAACAAATGTACCTTTAGTTGTACCAGGCATGGCAATGGATCAATAATCTGAAGAAACAAGGGTGGTCTAATAATAATGTTCCATGACTGTATATTCTCCTATTTGATAAGTAGCTTTTTACCCAGTTCAGTACTATCCCTCTTTGTTAATTAAGATTGTGATGATTGTGATGCTTTTGTTAAGTCCATAAATACTGCGGCTGTGCACTCTCTGTAGCATTGGTTACTTTCTCGGTTATTTCAATTAGTGCCACGGATGTTGAAATGTTAGTTCTGTGTCCATATTGGCTGTCCGTAAGTAATTCATTCTTATTTATAAATTTATCTAACCTGTCTTTGAATAGCTTTTCAATGATTTTTGAAAAAGAAAAAAGAAACTGGTAATTTATAAATTGACGTTTGTCTTTTAGTACTACTGTAGCAATTTTCATTTTGTTTGGAAATGTACCTGTTTGAAATGATAAATAACTGATGTACATCAGTGATTCTGTGATCTCATTAATTACCTTTTTTATCGTATCTATTTCAATTCCATTCCAGTCAGTTGATGTTTTTGCTTTACATTTGTTGGCAATTTCAATTATCTCCTTTTTTGTCACATCAGTGAGGAACATGGAGGTGGGATTCTTATCTCTTATTTCATTCTCTTCCTCTATTGACAAGGAATTTGGGATCCTTTTTTCTCTATTGGGCCAATATTTACAAAGTAGTCATTTAACCTTTTGACTACTTTGTTCATATTATCATTTTTGGCATTTTCATCTATACATATTGAGGGTACTCTGCTTTCTTGGAACAATTTCTAATGATACTGTTTAGGATGCCCCATGTTACTCTAATGTTTTTATTCTTGATTAATAATTGACTATAATATTCTTTCTTACATACCCTTAAAATAATTGCTAACTTGTTTTAAAAATCTGTCTGCTATTTTAGTTTTTTGTATTGAAAAAATCTCCTATATAATGTATTTTTCTTCTTACAAGCATTTTGAAAACCCTTTGTCATCCATGGCTGATTTCTCTTTTTTTGCTTGTTAGACAGTGCTTATCGAAATGCTTCATATAAATATTTAGAAAATGTTGATATGCTTCCTCCACATTATTTTCACAATAGACACACTCCCGACTTTATTCTTCCGGATCTTTCTTAAAAGCATGAATAATTTTGTCTGTGCGCTGTTTTTGAAATGCCTTTTTATCCAGTATTTTCCTCTTACTGTAGTCTTTGTTGTAAGTTGGAAGATGGTCACTGATATCATTAACTAGCAGACCAATTAGCAGAACTACCTGTTTTACTGTGCATATGACAATAAAACTCTTGAATCTTGAATCTTGAATCTCACTTACTGTGTTGTTATCAAGATGATTAGTGAATATATTATCAATTAGCATGGCACAATGATCTGTTATCCTGCTTGGTCTGGTGATTTTAGGATATAGACTCAAACTGTACATTCTATCTATGAAGTCATCTATTATCTTTTGCTTATACGGATTCAGCAGATCAATATTGCAATCTTCACATATGAAGATTGTTTTTTGGCTGAGGTCTACATGAAAATGACTAAATTGATGCATCCTTCCCATCCTTAGTGAAAATTAGTGTGAGCTAAGTCATGTATTAAGTATGCGTCTGACACTCCTTCTGTATTGTTTCTTCCATGTCAAGGTCCAAGGGTTGGACAAGAGAGTGGACTTCTCAGACATGGGCCCGGTGGGTTCGGCAATGAAGACTCTTCCTTACGGCATGGCTGGAAGCACAGGTGGAGCACCACCAGGAGTGGCGGCTAAACCTCCGTACCAAACCCGAATCTTCTCGTCCTCCTTTGACCAGACACCCATGAAATCCAAGCCGCCCACCTACAGTTTCTTTAACCCCTACGACACGACCCGGAATCAGTCCCTGCTGGTAGACCAGACGGGCTACCGCTCAAAGCGTAAGCCCTCTCTGAAGACGGCCATGAAGACCAAGAAGATCTTTGGCTGGGGGGATTTTTACTTCAATGTCAAGACTCTTAAGTTCAGCTTGTTGGTGACTGGGAAGATCGTGGATCACATCAATGGGACGTTCACCGTGTACTTCCGCCACAATTCATCCAGTCTCGGGAATGTGTCAGTCAGTATTGTTCCTCCAACCAAAGTGGTGGAGTTTGAGGTCCTCCAGCAGCAGCCCTTCTTGCACCCCCACAGTCAACAGGAGGTCCAGATCCAGGACACCCAGCAATCTACTATCGACCCCAAAGAGGTGAAGACCTTTAACTGCCGAGTGGAGTATGAGAAAACCAACAGATCCAAGAAGCCCAAACCCTGCCTGTACGACCCGTCTCAGACGTGCTTCACAGAGCACACTCAGTCGCACGCGGCCTGGCTGTGCGCTAAACCCTTCAAGGTCATCTGCATCTTCATATCCTTCTTTAGCATCGATTACAAGCTTGTTCAGAAGGTGTGCCCGGACTACAACTTCCAAAGTGAGCACCCTTACTTTGGATAAAAAGCGACAGAAGCGGCACGGATGGAAATGATAGTCATATTGATTATATATTGATGGAGCAGGGGACAGCTTCTTGCCTCTAAGCTGCTGTGAAATGTGGATTGAAATCAAGTATAATCAAAAGTTATGGATGCTTAGGATGAGGTGGAGTCCTTTTCCCCTTCCCTCTACAGTACTTTCTGTTTTTTGCAGTTGTTTCTGTAAATATTGATCTCACCCTTAGCGCTCTTCTTGTTTTGAGATATTTGTTTCTCAGTATTCTTACCATATTGACCTAAATGCAAGAAGGTATTTTTCCTTAGACAAAGAGTCAGAAAAAGAGTCAGAAAAATGTTTCTTATTTTGGGGGTATTTGGGGTCTAGAGATTTAAACATGCAAACTGGCACCAAACAGCTTCTCCCCAAGCGAGTCAGAGCTTTTCTTCCTGTTACTCACACAATATTTATGATGCAAATGTTAACATAATGGTGATCAGCAGTGTTGGGAGTAGTAACACTGTTACTGTTTTCCAGTAACCGGTAATCTAATTCATTACTATTTCAAATGTGACAACGTAGTTCCCGGAGTGAAATGTGGTGCTTTGTTATTTATGCACAGATAACTAACAGCTGTTATCTGCTGGCCGGCTAGCTGATAGAGATATGATGTTTGCGAATGAGTTGAGTCTTTTGAACGGCTCTTCTATGTGAACAATGAGAGCCGATTTGCAGAAATAAGAAATAAGGTATAAGAACGAGCTGTTCTTCTATGCAACTGGGAGTCGGTTTTCGTCATTCACTTCAAGTGCTCATATATGCCAAGAAACAAATAAAAAAACAATGTCAAAAATGAAAGTACCGTAATTTTCAGACTATAAGACGCTACTTTATTCACACATGAATGGCTAAATAACTAAAAGAACTACAGCTCCCATGATGCTCAGAGTGCCGAAACAGAAAATACCGCATTTCTGCAATACAAGCGAATATCACATGTTTCGAAGTTTCATTGCAGCGATCGTGTTTTGATCTGACAAATTTTAAGTAAGTTTGATCAAGTGTAGAATTACGACAGCCTCTACTTCCACGGCGGTAACTTGTCATACTGCTGTCATCCGGCAGTGAACTATAAAATACGAGTGAAATGAAGATGTGAAACGCCCCCCCGGCGAGTTTCCTGAACTGCCGTGTCTGTGACGTCACATCGATTACGCTTTCTGACAAACACACACAGCCACGGACACACAGCAAAGCCAAGAAAGAGAAATAATCACAACAATAACACAATAATAACATTCACTGATATTGCGTTGTGATGAGTATGATATAATACACACAAAAATGGGTCAAAACAGTTATGTTGTTTGATGATCAGTGATTGGCACTGACAGATGAGCAGATGAGCAGACAAGATGAGTGAGCAGCACTCCCTGTTTAGCAAGCCTTAAAATTTGGCATGAAAACCCATATTATTATGATATGATTTGTAAAATATATTAGTAGTAAAATTGAGGATTTACCTACTGCCACTTTGGCACGCTTTTCCACAGTCCAACGTCTTCTTATTTCCATCTGCGTCACTGTGTTTTCCCCGGTCTGGGTCAAGGAAAGGTTGTTGCACAAGCTGATGGTAGAGGCACCCTCCAGTAATACACATTCAGTCCCAAGTTTTCCTTTATCTGAGGCACAGTATCAAAACAACTGTACTGGAAATGTGCAGAACATAATATCAAAGAATTTGATGTGACAATGGGCATTTTTTGGAAATGTCAACAGGCTCGCTCCGTCTGCTTGAGTGTTCGCCAAGGTGAAATGCGTGCAAGTGTTATGGTGGCAAAAGCGTGCCACACAACAAGTAGGCATAATATAAAATATATATATAACAACAACAGAAAAGCAACAAAAAATGCACCGCAACAATACAAAAACAATGTACACTCGTCCCTCGTTTATCGCGGGTAATTGGTTCCAGACCTGACCATGATAAGTGAATTTCCGTGAAGTAGAATTCCTTATTTATAAATAGAATACTTTCATCGTTACAGGATCGACAACCTGTTTAAGACCTTCTAAATATGTTTTTTAGCATTATTAGAGCCCTCTAGACGTGAAAGAACACCCCTATTCTCACTTTTACACTAATATTACCCAATATACTGTAGTTGACATAATAATAGAAAATTTACACTTTACACTCGTTTGCATTGACAGCCTAGTTGGTGGCTATTGTCTAATCAGTGTGACATTCCTGACACCTTGCCAGTGTAGTAGAATACCACTGTAATGGTGCAGTGAACATTCACACAGGAGCTGCTGTCAGCCACAGCTCACACCAGTCACTGCCACTCGCCACACTGCTAACCGTGCTAGCACTCAGCCACTCTACAGTAGCTAGCTAATGTCAAACAGATCACTTCCTCCTTCCTCTCTTCTTTTAGTAACGAAAAGTGTAAAAAGGATAAATATGTCAAAATTTGAGCACACATAGACACAGGAAACACAATAAATATGTAATTTTTCACAGCGAAAGTAACAGCGCTTTAAAGAGCCACTCAAAAGACCTGACTCGTTCACAAACGCCAGATCTCTAAGCCACACGAGATCTCGATGCCACAATGGTGAGGCGGAACGATATTTTGTGTTTAAAGGTGTTGTTTTCATGATGAAAGTACACGCACTGCTTCAACGTCATTGATGTAAAAGGCAGTAACATACAGTACATGTGAAGTGTACATGTTTCTCATCTCATAATGCCAACACACAGCAAAATCCCAAATATTTGATACAGTATAATTAGTGTTTTCAAAAAAAGTAACGCAATAATGACTTTCTGTGCTAACTAATTACATTTATGAACGTGTAATTCAGCCACTAATTCAATTACTTTTTGGGGAAAGTAACTATAACTAATTACTTTGTAAAGTAATTTACCCAACACTGATGATCAGTGAAGAGGAATAATCAAACAACTATCTAGCAACAGAAGAATATATGACAAAAAAGAAATATCATATCCTATTATAATATCCTGTTATTGACAAAATTGATTTAATTTCAAAACGAGTGTTGAAAAAGGATTGTTCGATTCAGGGTCGTCTATATTTCAGGGTGACGAGATTAACACATGCATACCAACAAGTGGCACCAGACAACTTCTTCTCACCCAAGCAACTCAGAGCTTTTCCTCCTGTCACACACAGACACCGATGTCCTGGAAAGATGCAGTCACAGGACGTGTTGGGGGGGAAAAATATGTTTTAAAGGTTGTTAGGAACTTAGCAAATAACAGAGGATGCGTTGTGGTGCTAATGTTAAGATAACAGTGTTCAATGAAGCAGCGTATTATGAGACAGGAAAAATGATATTTAAATAATTTTGCCTTTGATTTTTGTTCTTAAAAATAATATTCCAAAAGCAGGTCTTGAAAAACAGGGTTGTCTTATGTTTGGGATCTCTAGATTTATACATTCAAAGCCAAAAATAAAAGCCAGAAGGACTTCTCTCCAGGGGAGTCAGAGCTTTTCTTCCTGTCACGCTCTTAAAAAATAGGAGTCGCCTATATTCGGGTCAATACGGTACTTTTTTCAGTTGAGAACAACCTTCCGACTTCAAGTGGGACTATAAGGGAGGCTGCCATGACTTCTGCCATGGCTTCTGTAGTGTTTTTGTAGACTGACTGTTAATCATGCCCTGTGCCCCACATCTCAATCCCCGGATAGAAGAGAGACTTCCATGTATGAGAAATGCTATGCTGGATATGCATACAATATGCTGTATGAAAAAGCACATTAAAATATTTTAAACCTTGCGCCGTTTGGAGTGCAAAGTGAATGTCTTCTTTCTTTCTCAAAGCCAGAAGCACAATTACAAGCTGCGGAAGATTTGCCGAGAATTTCCTTGTTATCTGGGCAAGGACAGCATACGCAGAATGAAGTTACGTTTCATTCCGATTAGGGATTTGCGGCCAAGCTTTGTGAAGATATGTCCTTTTAATTTTCTACCACATATTGAAGGCAACTTTGTTTTGCTTTGGAATTTCACCATGAAGCCTGCAGCATTCCAAAGATGATGGCACATCGGGAGTGCTTATTAAAGACATGTTTTATTTGAGAACATTCCGGTTACATACTGTATATGCAGACATTTAAATGGAAATTAATATTTGACACTGAGTAATATGACAGGCTTTTTTTCTTTGCTTTTCAACCCAGATTTCATGACATTATTCATACTATTTATTCATACTGTTTATTATGTTTTAATGATTGAAATTATTGTTTGATTTGTCATTTATTTAAATTATTATTATGTATTAGTATTGAATTTTATGTTTTTGTCTCATTTAAATAGTTTTCATTATATTGTTTATTTCTATAATTATTATTATGTTATTTGTGTTCCCATCATTTTTGTTATTGTGTTTACTGGAGACAATAAAAAAATCCCCTTTAATGACAGCATGAATTTTATGCTTTTGTCTTATTTTGTTATTTTCAGTAAATTCTCTACACCAGTGTTTTTCAACTGGTGGGTCGGGACCCAAATGTGGGTTGCGGACCCATTCTGAGTCGCAGACGACAAGTCAGAAATGACGGTATGTTAAAATATTTCATCTAATTGTCTCTGTTTTTTTTTTTTATTTTGGAATACAAATATTTTGAAAATATATTTTGACCTACTTCTTTGATATACACTACACACTTGAAATACATTGTGCACGTGAAATTGAGTGTATTTTCATTTAAAAAGATGACATGCATGTATTCCGAAGGCTATTTTTGCATAAAAATACATTTGCATGCTTTTACCTCTATAAAAGTGGGTCACGACTTAACGATCATGTGGGTCCCAGGATGAGACCAGGTAATAATCCCTGTTCTATACAATAAATTAATTGTGTGACTAATTATTATTATTATTATTGGAGACAATGATAAAATATCAGTTAAACAACATGCTTTTTACAGATTTTGGTATATTTTCTACTTTTATTGTAGTTTTATTTTATTACTGATTTAGCTTTTTCTGTGTAGGATATAAGATAGAACGACCAGGACAATAAGTGGAATGCCCTCAACCAGTTTGAACAAGCAGACTGACACGAAAACGAGTGACCAACTGAATTTGACTTCCTTAGACATCACAGTATACAGTACATACCTACAGGGCTTGGAGCAATTTAGTACGCATACAAATCCTGTACCGCACTGAGAAGCTTTTTTAATTAACTGTATATTTAATCATACATTTAATTTTATGTTCAGTCTTTCTGTCAGTGTCCCAAAAATATGTACAACATATTTGTTTCTAATAATTATTATTTTTAAAGCCAGTGTTTATTAAACGACATTGCCATGTCGTCTTTTAATCATTTTTAAACACGTTTTATAACATAATGTTGTAATTAATATTATATTAATATAGTGCCTTTATTCTCATAAAATTGCAGCTTTTTCATTGTGATTTAGAACTTTAAATCCTTTAATTTTTTTTTTGAGAAAAAATTACTTAATTCTTGCAAGGAAATAGTTGCTTGTTCGTATGATGTTAATGGTGATGTTGTTACAAATTTTTAAATGTAGTAATTTGACTTGATTCTCATAATATTATGACTTTTCTCTCCTGCTTTCTTTTTTTTTTTTTTTTATAAAAATACAACTGATTTCTTCTAATATTCTAAATTTATTCCTGTTAAAAGTTTAATTTATTCTAATAAAATGATGAATGCATTCTAGTTATACTTGAATGACCTGTTAATGTAATAGGATATGACTCAATTTATTCAAATTAAATATCTGCATAATTTTCTGACTGATTTGCATGACTTTTATAACAAATATAAAAATACATAAAAAAAAACACGTCAACTCAGCTATTAAAGATTGTATAGGTTTTTTGGGGAGGGAGACATCAAAATAAATCAAATTTAAAGTGACTGTAATCTGACTGTAGTTGTGTAAATTGTTTCTGCATATAGACTACATTTCCCAGTAGTCGTTTCGGTGCTTGTGACGTCACCATGAGTTGCCAACAACTCGTTCAGCCTTTGGACTGGAAGAGCGTGATAGCGGTGTGTGCCATTCTCTGCTCCCGGCTGAGCTGCTTCTTCCACTGGCCTTCATACACAAACCATGCTGTCCTTCGCTGTGAGACAACTAGCCCGGGTAAGTGCTTCACTAAAAGACATTTTTTTAATGCCATTTGCGTTATGTTTTTTTGGACTATTGCTTGCGCTTGCTAGCTTCAACAGTGGTGTTCTAGTCATGTCCGATAACGTGTAATTCTTAAGACACCTGTTTTTTTTGCAAGGTGTGCCACATTAACTGAATTATTTAATAGAGCAGTCCGTTTTTTGGCGTTGATTTGGCGTATTTGGAGTAACTAGTAAACAAGCAAGCTTATAATCTGTCTGTCTGTCCGTTTGCAAGCGGCAGCCACGTAATGATGCAACAGCCACTGCTCAGTTTCATCATGACTACCTCTGCGCTGTCGTTAGTCACCACTCGAAGATTTCTCTTTAAAATAAAATGACAACTCAACTCAAAGGAGTCCGTTTAACCCTTACGAGGTCATTAAAATAGACACACGTTTGACCCGATCAACACAAAATGTCAGCTTTCCCAAAACTGCTGTCAAAATATATTTTTTTGTTCTTTAAACCCGTCAGTGTGTTTAAAAATATTTTTTCCTGATATAAAACTTTATTTTAGTGATTTTAACCTTTTACATGCCTGTATCTTTATATATTTACTAACTTTTGTAATAGTACAATTTATTTTTATTTTTTTATTAAATGCATTTAAAGTATAAAATGTATAGGTACTTGCCTTTTATAAATGACTGATTTGATAGATTGATGAACAGATGGAAACAGTCAGCGTGTAGCCTTTAGCCTGGCTATCAGGCCATCGCTAGCAGACTAGAGAAGGTGTCGCGTCTACATAATCCACACTGCTTGCCTGTTGCAATTTCACCGACTTCCCATCATATATTCATTCTTGTTCACCTAACTGCAAGTTTTGGGGCCGGACAGCTTCTGTAGCCAAACAAACTGTTGCGTCTCAGAGCACAAAACTATGATACGTTCAAGGGCCGCCGAACAAAGTACGAAATCTCAACGCTTGTTGAAAAAAACAGTATCAGTGAAGCATAAAGACATGTAAACATTTTTATTTATTATTATTTTTTTTTTTTCAACCAGTGGTAGATGTATGCAGCCCATTGTATCTGTATTATTATGTATGTATAGATTGTTACCCACTTCTGCTAATTGAGATGAATGTTTTGTGCGGGGAAAAAACGTTGTATTTTTGGAGAAAAACTATTTTAAAAATGGACAAAAATCTGCAAATTTGCAGCGCTGTGAATGCTGAATCGCAAATGTGAGTAATTCAGCACAGGCAAAATAGCTTGAAAATAAACTGTCCCCAGACTCTTTTAAGAGGTAAAGTGCCTTCTAGGATAACAAAATGCAACTTTCTACTCTTGTTTCCATCAGGGTCACACACTGTGATTCACCCTGGCTGGGCCTGTCACGATAACACATTTAGCTGGACGATAATTGTTGATAAATGATATTATCAACATTTTGAGACCATTTTTTCATTATTGTCATGATAATATACGGCATTATAGTGCGGGTACATCGTATCAAAAGCAATACACTTTAATTTCTCAAGAGTATTTAATATTGTAATTGGAATGTCCATCCATCCATTTTCTATACCGCTTCTCCTCATTAGGGTCGCGTGGGTATGCTGGAGCCTATTCCAGATGACTTCGGGCGACAGGCGGGGTACACCCTGGACTGGTCGCTAGCCAATCGCAGGGCACATATAAACAAACAACCATTCACACTCACATTCATACCTGTGGACAATTTAGAGTCACCAATTAACCTAACATGCATGTTTTTGGATGTGGGAGGAAACCGGAGTACCCAGAGAAAACCCACACACGCACGGGGAGAACATGCAAACTCCACATAGAAATGCCCGAGGGAGAATCGAACCGAGGTCTTCCCGATCTCCAGACTGTGAGTGCGTGGCCAACATGCTAACCACTACACCACCGTGCGGCCCTAATTGGAATGTCATGAGCTTTTAAATAAAAACAATTAAACAAACAAATGACAATAAATTAAACAAACAAAAAACACACAAAAAACCCCAATGAAAATAAAATGGACTCTGTCTCATTTAACAAAAATTGCACTTAAATAAAAATCACAATTATAATCAAAAACAATAAAAAATAAACCCTGTCTCTGTTAAGCAAAAAAAAAAAAACACACACACACACACACACACACAACTATAAAAACAATAAATAAAATGGAATATCAAGCCTCTATTAACAGGAAGGCTTGAAGGGAGAGTTCGGATTTTTTGACATGAAGTTGTACGACATCCCCATCAGCAGTGTAACCCATTAACAGTGACTTACCCCGCACCTGGTCCCATAAGCCCAGTTCTGGTCGGAAACGTAGTTCCAGTTAGTTGCTGGGGCTACTTAAGTCAAGAGTTTGGCTTTTCAAAACAATGTGTTTGAGAGAGTAATACATTTGCATGACATAAATGCCTCCTCGCAAAAATCAAACCTCACAAATTGCTCTGCTTTACCTTCTCAGACGTCGTATTAAAGGGATGGTTCGGATTTTTTGACATGCATTAGTATGACATCCCCATCAGCAGTGTAGTTTAACAACTGTGACAACCCCCACTTTGTTCCGTGAGCAGAGTTCTGGTCGGATTCGGTGAGGAAGAACGTTGTTCTGGTTAGTTTCTGGGATCACTTAGGTAAAGAGTAATGCATGTGCATCACAAAATTGTTGCTAACAAAAAAATTATTTCCTCTCAGTTCGTATCACTACTCGCTCTCCCCTGTCCATTGTTGTGTGTGTGTTCCACAGCGTTGACATGTGCGGATGGAGACCGCTGCGATGCGAGAGTCTGCCATCGCAGCGGTCTCCATCCGTGCATGTAACACACACAACGGACAGGCGAGAGCGCGGAGTGATATGAACGGAGAGGAAATAATGCCAAGCGACTGAGAGGTCTGACTTTTTTGTTGTTTTGTTTTATTTATGGTGCGATTAAACGATGTATTGATTATTGTGACAGGCCTATGTGTGGCCATCAGCCTCAATAAAGGTTCAAAGTGCAAAAATATGAGCCTGCAAAACACTACAGGCGAGCCCAGCAAATTTGAACTGATAAGGGAATTGGTAGTTATGTAAGCGATGAGGCAAACAGCAACACAAGGGCACTGCAATGAGGACGTGAACTTGAGGGGTGCAGGGTTTCTCCCAAGCATTTTCTGAAGCTGTGGTGGTGGGCTGCATGGGACTGCCGTCGCTCTGTCGTGGCGCTGCTGCGTCTGCAATTTTTTTTTAATGACAAATAACATTTTTTATGACTTAATTATTTATTTAACTGACTTATTTAATGTTTTTCAACAATCAGCAGAACATGTACGGCAAACATTGCAAAACTGTTAATTTAATGCCAAAGTTGCTGAGAGCACTTAAAGTGAGTCTAAAATGTTGAGCCTTTTGTTACCAGACCTATTTAGTCCAATAGTACTGTGACTATTAGTGCAAAAGTACATTTTGTACTGTTTGACAGAAATCTAAATTGACCTTGAGGCCTGTTTTTAGAGTAATATGAATACATGGGAAATGAGTTGTTCAATAATATATATTTTTAGTTCAAAATAACACAATTGACAAAATAAAATGTACATATTTTGGTTATAGAAATGTGTGGTGTATAAATTGTCCAGAGTTGTGATAGCACAGGTGTATCCAACTTGCAGCACTATTAAAGCTACATTGACAAAAGGAAAAGAGAGATAGATGATCTATTTGTTTGCACTTTTAATTTTCGCTTTTTTATTTTTTTTTAATTAATTTATTTATTTTTACAAAGCACATCTCCACTCAGTGTGCTCATTTGTCATTAAATACAGGTGTCATGTTTTGAATAGAACACTTCTAAAAATACTAAGAGGTGAAGCAAATATTCTTTGGTGAACTACTCAACATCAGCTGGTGAGCCCTGTGATAGCATCACTGTCTAAAACTAGACACGCTACGATTTTTCTGTTGACCAACTTAGACACGCAGCGAGTGTTTTGAAGACAAGCCATAAGTATTGTTATGATAACAAGAGAGCAAGATTGTTAAGTGATACTTGAAAAAAGTAAGATATCATGACCGTAATAGCTGCTAGCTTTTTGACTCTTTGCCTCTCGGCGGCAGCGAGCTAGCTCGGAGAGGCAGTGAGAGGCGAAATGTTTAAATCACATGTGTCAAACTCGTGCCCCGGAGGGCCGCGACGCTGCAGGTTTTCTCCACCAGTTTTTTCAGCAGGTGATTTAATTGATGAGCTCCATCCCTCAAACTGAAGGTGTTGATCATTAAAATCACCTGCTTTAGTGACGGGCTGGAAAGAAAACCTGCAGTGTCTCGGCCCTCCATGGAACGAGTTTGACACCCCTGGTTTAAACAAAGATGCCACAAAGTCGAATGGGATTGAAACGTCAGTGATCACACACTTCGCCTGTGACGAGCGGCCGTCTATTCTCACGATAATAAAGCACAAAGTGAACATGAACACAAGACGTGTACTTGATCTGGTCAGACACCCGTAGGGGTCAACGCGGCAGACAGGCGATTCCGGTGCATGCTTATCAAAATACACTGTGTTCCAAATTATTATGCAAATTGTATTTAAGTATCATAAAGATTAAATCCTGTGTTTTTCCGTTAAACTCATGGATGGTATTGTGTCTCAGGGCTCTGTGGATCACTGAAATCAATCACATACTTCTGTGATAAGTAGTTGGCCAGGTGAGCCCAATTAAAGGAAAAACTACTTAAGAAGAATGTTTCACATTATTAAGCAGACCACCATTTTCAAGCAATATGGGAAAGAAAAAGGACCTCTCTGCTGCTGAAAAGCGTGAAATAGTTGAATGCCTTGGACAAGGTATGAAAACCTTAGATATTTCACGAAAACTTAAGCGTGATCATCGTACCATTAAGAGATTTGTGGCTGATTCAGAGCACACACGGGTTCATGCAGATAAAGGCAAAATAAGGAAGGTTTCTGCTAGACAAACACGCCGGATTAAGAGAGCAGCTGCTAAAATGCCATTACATAGCAGCAAACAGGTATTTGAAGCTGCTGGTGTCGCTGAAGTCCCACGAACATCAAGGTGTCGGATCCTCCAGAGGGTTGCAGTTCTGCATAAACCTTTTATTCGACCACCCCTAAACAATGCTCACAAGCAGAAACGGCTGCAGTGGGCCCAGAAATACATGAAGACCAATTTTCAAACAGTCTTGTTCACTGATGAGTGCCGTGCAACCCTGGATGGTCCAGATGGATGGAGTAGTGGATGGTTGGTGCATGGCCACCATGTCCCAACAAGGCTGCGACGTCAGCAAGGAGGTGGTGGAGTCATGTTTTGGGCTGGAATCATAGGGAAAGATCTGGTCGGCCCCTTTAGGGTCCCTGAAGGTGTGAAAATGACTTCTGCAAAGTATGTTGAGTTTCTGACTGACCACTTTCTTCCATGGTACAAAAGGAAGAATCGTGCTTTCCGTAACAAAATCATCTTCATGCACGACAATGCACCATCTCATGCTGCAAGGAATACCTCTGCTTCATTGGCTGCTATGGACATAAAAGGGGAGAAACTCATGGTGTGGCCCCCCTCCTCCCCTGACCTCAAGCCTATTGAGAATCTCATCCTCAAGCATGAGCATCCTCAAGCAAAAGATCTATGAGGGTGGAAGGCAGTTCACATCCAAACAGCAACTCTGGGAGGCTGTTCTGACATCCTGCAAAGACAATCAAGCAGAAACTCTCCATAAACTCACAAGTTCTATGGATGCAAGAATTGTGAAGCTGCTATCAAACAAGGGGTCCTATCTTAACATGTAACTTGACCTGTTAAGATGTATTGGATTGGAATAGCTTTTTATTTTAGTAAACATGACCTTATATTGCTGTAAATTCAACAAATTACTATTTTCAGTTCTTTACAAACTAGAAAACGTCTTTAAACTATGTTGTGCATAATAATTTGGAACAGTGCGTTTTAAGTTTTTGTTTTTTTTTTAAATACTGTTTTCATGAGGAGTTTTGTTCAATAACATTTAAAATAAAATTTGACAGCTAATGACTTGAAAATTATGCTGATCATCATTTGCATCATGTACTTTGGAAAATCAAACAAAAACATCATTTGCATAATAAGTTGGAACGCAGTGTAAAGAGCAGTGAAACATTTCTATGAGCTTTAAAATTGTTTTCAAACTAAACTGGTCAGTATTTGCGTAAATAATAATCTATATATGTATCTATATAGCATATACAGCGTATCCATTCATACAATATATACTTAAGATTGTTTTCAAGTAAAAAAAAAAAATCTTTTTTTAAGGCGCTGCGGCTTTTATTTTGTAGTGGCGGGCCACCACGATCAATTACATGTAGCGGAATCCTGGGGGTGCTAACCATAAGAATAATTTTTAGAAGTTAATTTATGCTTTAATAATAATAATAATAATAATAATAATAATAATAATAATAATAATAAACAAGTTAATATATGATGGTAAATTGTTGGAATGACAACAAGCAAGCAGTGTGGATTATGTAGACGCACTTGAAGAAACGCCTTTACCGACAGCAAGCTGGGACGACCCAGCGGCCTGCGGGGCAGCAAAGTCTTGCACCACTGCTAGCAGCTTCAGAAGGAGATTAAGGCGGTTCCACAACTGATGGAGGCACGCTTGTATCATTAGCCTGACGGACAGGCATCTTATATTATCATTCATTAGTGGTGAGTAGCTATACATTTTATACTTTACATGTGTTTAATAAGTGTGCGTGTGTGAGTGGCATATTTAGGGCTTAAACTTGGATTGTGCTTCTATGCTTTAGCTTGTCAGCATCCTTCATCGCAAGTGAATAATTGCAATTGAAGAGAGAAGGGGAGGTTTCTAGAGCTGTGACAGTCACTATTATTGCAAATGTTGATCCAGAATCGGAGGAGAACGTTAACTTTGAGCTAGCAGAGGGTTTGGAGTGTGAGGAGCGAGCCGACGCCGTCCTCCTTAGTCCTCCTTACGGTGGTGCTTCAATGCAGCAGCGTAATCCATGCTTTTTTTTTGTGTCAAAAATAATTTCATGGCCGTCTCAATTACTCACGTTTGTTTCCTATTCGCGGGTGGTCATTCGTAGGTATCTACTGTGTTGCGTAGGGATGTCCCGATCCGATCTTCAGGATCGGGATCAGCTGTCAATACGCTGTATTTGGAAGAGCGGATAACATCGGCTTGCGCCACGAGATCGGGCAGATCCGGTTGCTGTATCCCTTTTGTTAATTCTGAGCCACGCTCCAACATGGTAGGTGCAGTCATGTGCCTCATACCTGGTTGCCACTCGACTCCCGCCATCTGCAAGAAGGAAAAAAACGCAACACCACCATACAGACATGTCCGCTGTGTACTGTGGTGAAGTTAGTTTCACGTTGGACATTTGGCTCCGTAGCTACAGCGGTAGTTCCACCTCACTACTATGTCATTCTGCGGTGAGCTCGAACGCACTGGCAGAGCTATGTGGTGGCCGATGGGGCCGTGATCACCCTCAGTCACTCTCTGGCCACCCCAATGGCCATCTGAACAATTCAGGTATCAACTTATTGCCACCCCTATGAGAGTAATGGTCTCACCTTGGCCACCCCAATAATGACAATGACAAACAATATTGTTGGTCATGCTGTGTAACAAAACAGTAAATTCAGCAATACTTTGGTCGCATCATTTCTAATGTTTTGAAGAGCTATTTTCATAACCATCTTCAGCTCCACAAATTCATGTTTGTAACAAAAGCTTATTATATTAAAAAAAAGGGATCAGGATCGGATGGGCAAGACTATAAAAAACGATCAGATCCGATTGCAAGTCAAAAAATGTGGGGACATCCTTAGACTGTTGCGCATTTATTCTTGTGAAATTACTTTTTACTTTTAAAAGTACTTGAATGTGAATTCCCAGATATTTTTTATGGAAAATTACACCCTTTTTCTTGTAATATTATATGTAACTCTTTCTGGTGAATTACAACTTACTTGTACATTATGATTTTAATTTATTTTCTTAAGTAACATTACATGTTTTTGTGATATTGTGACTTTATTCTCTTCCTCTTTTCCCCCCTGATTACCGACATTGCTCTCCTCAATTATTTTTTTTTCTTATTCAGTGTTTTATTTATGATTAAACATCTTGGGTTTGTGGGTCAGAAGTGAAACCAGCTTTGGTTGCTGTGGTTTCTTGACGGAACTGCGTACTGCAGAAGGAGAAGTGGCAGTTGCCTTAGTTCCATTATGTATGAACGCATGTGAGTGCATCAGTTCATTGTTGTAATGCTAAACTACAAGACTACATGAGCCACAGTATTTCTACTTTTCTCATTGTGTCAGTGAATACATCATGTGCCTTTTAAATTAGCCTTATAAGTCTGAGAGTCCTCACTTTTCCTCCTCCTGCTTCCTGTTGCTGCTAATTGCTTAAGCGTGCATCGCAGGGAACGTCCAGAAAGGACATGAGACGTCTTTTCTTTTGGTAAAGTCATGTGGTGTCCTCACACAACCATGTGCATGTTAGTTCCCCTTCTGACGGTTTCATGTTTGATTGACATGATTTGACCCCATACATACTGAAAATATTAGAACATAAAAATAGCTGTTAGAGCTTTTATTTTTATAGACTGTGAATATAATTTAATATAAAGTTGAAGTGAATTTGCTGAATTGGTACATTGTGGCTGTAAATCAGACAACTTGGTGTAAAAGAAGTTGTGTTAAAGATGTCTATAAAACATACAGTAGACGCCCCTACAATGTAAATAATCCTTTATGTTATAGGGTTTTTATGTTATACGAAGCGTAAAATACATGTAAATAGCCTAATCCGTTCCAAGATCTTCCCAAACTCACATCTTTGGCCCTTCAAAATATTCTAAGTCCACCAAATATGGTGGGAAAATATAATAAAACGTTAGCATAAACATAGTACAGTAACATTCCAATATAACATAAGGTAATAAATAAGATTCATGTAAAAGAATAAAACTGAAAAACAAAAACCATCTTACTGTTCATGAGATGTCTTGATCAGGAGCACGCAAGTGGAGCCAGAAGGAGGAGGAGGAGGACTAGCCTGAGTCGAAACGCGAGTCTAAGAGTCAGCTGGTCTCACAGACAAACGTACACGCACTACACGATAATGCTGTGTGCAAAATTTTAATTTGTAACTTAACTTAATTGTTTAAGTTAGTTTAAGGGCGACTACGAAGAGGAAGGAGGTTGAAGGGAGAAGCCTGTCTCTCACACAAACTCACCTACGTGCGGTATAAGTCAGCCAATGAGATGAGAGCGTAGGCGGTGCCCCGATAATCAGCCAATGAGATGAGAGCGTAGGCGGTGCCCCGATAATCAGCCAATGAGATGAGAGCGGAGGCGGTGCCCTGTAAATCAGCCAATGAGAGCGTGAAGCGTCAGAAGGCGTCACCAAGTGTTCGTCTGAACTTGCACCGACTTGAGGCATTAATAAGGTTGATTGGGGGGAAAAAAAAAACTTCCCCCACTTGACGCGAATTTCTTCTGTAATACGAAGCAAAAACTTTACATAAATTCTCCACGTTCAGTGGAATTTACGTAAAAGGAGGTTTACGTTATGTGAGGTACTACTGTATCATACTTGGACATTTTGATTGTTTTTAACATTTTGAAAAGTGTTCATGTCCCTGACAATTGTAAGGATGCAATATTTTGGACCATTCTCAAGGTTGTCCTATAATAACTAATGACTTATTGTCGTCCCGTGGGAGTTTCCTGTGTGATTAAATGTGTGTGTCTTTAAATGCGGGATGAGGTTGGTGGTATTAACCTTTCCTGCTTCTGTGCCACCATTGCAAACTTCCATCCATCCATTTTCCATGCCGCTTCTCCTCATTAGGGTTGTGGGGGTATGCTGGACAAACAACCATTCACATTCATACCTATGGACAATTCAGAATCGCCAATTAACCTAACATGCATGTTTTTGGAATGTGGGAGTACCTGGAGAAAACCCACGCACACACGTGGAGAACATGCAAACTCCACACAGAAATGCCCAACGGACATTCGAACCCAGATCTTCCCGATCTCCAGACTGTGACTGTGACTGACACTAGACCACCGTGCTGCCTCCACTGCAAACTTGAAAAATACGTGTGAAAAATACATTTAAAACACAGTTGGACTCAGGCAGTGTATTAATAACACAACAAGACACACGCCATATTGTACACACCAACCAGAAAAGCGAATTGAGGAGACATTTTGCCGTAAATTTTTAACATAAACCGAAAACCACTCTAACCAGGCCGGACGCTAACTGAGGTTCCACTATATTTTTATTTTGGATTTGCGAATTGTATTTATTGAAGAATCACCTGCTCGCTGTTTCATTTAAAAGTTGAAAAATCATTACATCTTTTTACACAAAAGCTAAGCAGTTTTATGTTTTCTTTTTCCCCCTTAATGTAACCAAAATGAACTGCACTGTGACCTTTTATAGGGAACAGTGGTTATGGTGTACCATTACCGCGCTGTAAGGTAAGTCATTTTTGAAAGATGAAATCTCATCTGCCTGCTTTTCTGGCGACTTTATGCTTGTGATGTAATTTAAGTTAAGCAGCGTGAAAGGTTTTGTTAACTCGACTGACCCAACCATCATCCAGCATGTGATCCCATCATTAAAAGCAGCATTAACAATATGAAGTACAGTTTCACCAAACTAGCTATCAACTCTGGAAGTCTGAATGGCAGCCATGTAAAACGATCCAAAGCTGGATTTCAAGTATGCCCAGTGTAGCGTAGCAGCTGCATGCCATGGCAGGACACAGCCGAGTGAAGATTGGCTTTGTTGGCGTCGTTTAAGTCCTGATTGTCACCCTGACAAACCTCCTGACCCACATCCAGTGTCGTTGCTCTCCCATCACTTCACGCCTTTTCAACCCCATCCAGCTTTTTTCCAGTGCGCAGTGTCATCCCCACTGAATCACAAAGGCAATTTGTACTGTCTTCCTATTAGTTGGTGACAGCACAAAGGAAAGTGTGTCAGACTGACGGATGTCGCTCCTTCTCTACTACTGCCTTACATAGCTTTCTTTCCTCCTCTCTAATCTCTTCTTTTTTTGTTGTTTTACTGGCTGATTGTTTGCTATGACCGCTGATAGGCGCCAGTCATCTGTAAAATTGACCCGCCTCGAGAGATGCTTCGGGAAATGGGCAAAAATAATACAGAGGGAGGATGAATAGATGTTTTTTTTTTTTTCCCCCGACACAAAGGCAAACCGTCTGTAGTCACATTTCTACCAAGTGATACAATAAAATGACAAAGCTACACAAAAGCTGATACATTTGTTCCTAATGACAAAGTCTTACTGAAACCATTGAAAATGACATTTTTGCCGTACTTTATGCACTATAGTAATTCCTCATTTATGGCAGTTAATGGCGGTTCCAGACCTGACCGTTATAAGCAAATTTCTGTGAAGTAGGATTCCTTCTTTATAAGTGGAATATTTTCATAGAGCATAGAAAACCTGTTCACGACCTTGTAAATATGTTTTTTTTTAACATTATTATTATATTAAGCCCTACATAGGGCTGTCACAAGATCTAATGTCACAAGATCTCACGAGAACGTGACAAGGTTTTTCATTCAGAAAAAAAATGTCTCGTGGGCACTAGGCCTGGGACAGTAATAAATTAAGTAATCGCACAATAAATGAAAATGAATTTGACGATTTTTGCCGGCCTCGATATGTTGCCATGTGCACGCGTGTCTTTTTTTCTCCTCTCTTGCCTCCAAACAGGCAGGAAGGAGGAGGTTTCACTCTGTGCATTGTGTTCAGCACTTTGGTGCATTTGCAAAGAAAATATGAATACGGTATGTACAGTATATAATGTTTTTTTAATTTTGGGAAGCTGGCATTTTTGTTGTTGACCAACGAGTGAGGATATTTAAATTACCTTTTAAGTGTTAAAAATGCTTTGTTTTGTGTTATGGGTTAGTGGGTGGGTTATGGGTTATGGGTACTACAAGGTGCTAATTTTAGTATCTTATCAGCCAAGGTTCCATGCGTGCTGAGCCGATACCATATGTTTGACATTAACCACTGCTAGTCACTTATTGGTGATTTATTTGTTCATAGAACACACATAGAATGATGAAAAACTTCTATCTGTCTCCTTCCTTCCGCCTATTAAGCAGAGTGTGGATTGCTCTGGTGAGGCGTTCAGGCACACTGCGTATATTTGAGTGTTAGAGGAGTCTGTGCTTTATTTATTTATTTAATTATTTTTCTTTATTTAATACTAGTGTAGAAAAAAGTTGCATGTGCCACAACTTTGATATAGAAGGCAGGGTTTCCGCTACATGTAATGAATCGTGGTGGGGTGTCACGATTCAGTAAAAGCCGCCACTCCTTGGAAATGGTTTATTTTTTATTCATTTATTTATTTATTTATTGGATGAATGGACATATGCCATATCAGGGCTGCCCATTACGGCGTTCGCGAAGGTAGTGTGGGTCTCGTGTCACGTGCATCATAACTGTCACTTCATAGATGTCATATGACAGATGTCAGTCATCTGACATTAAACCTCCTCCTGATTCGCTCTCGTGCCTCGGCGGCGGCATAAAAAAAGTGTAAAACAAGCAGCGACACACACGGATAATGCAACTTTCATCTTTATTACTCCGATTACGGATAAACTAACTCAGCGGTAAGATGCCTAAAAGTTATCCGTTCACTTGTAGCGGCTGTTTATGTAGAAAAAAAAAGTCAATTGTTTCATGGCTGCGCTCCTATTGGGCGGTAGATCTTTGGGACAAAGTAGCCCACAGGCTGACATTGTTGACATTGATACCAACAGTAAATTTAAATATAAAAAAAGAAGATCCTGCCACAGCAAATATCTTACATTACACAAGATAGGAATGACATCTGTGACTACATCTTCCTTAATCACAAGCGCAGGTATTACAGTTTGTTGAAGATTTCATAGCAATATGTGCTGGGGCTGACATCCTATTAGAAAAGTTAGCTAAACTACTGTACATCCATTTCTCAGTTACTGGACAAAATGGGCCAATGATGTATTGCATCAATAAATGGAAGGATTTTTGCATTTTATTCACTAACCCAAATAGCACACACTCTGTGCTGGTAAAATAAGTGGAAAAGGTAAAAACTCCAATACCATGTGTTATTGCTTTGGCCCAGTCAGAGTTGCTTGCTAGAGGTTGTTTATACAGTATGCTGAAGTTATCTGTGTTTGCACTAAGCTGGTTTTCATTCTTGTAGAGGTAACATTCACTGCCGGATGATACCGCTTTAAGATTGCTAACATGTTAGACGTGTTTCCTGCAGCATACCCGATATCCGTGGAACTATGTCGACACACATTTATCCACTTGCCTTTGTCCATCCGTAATTTTAACAGGGAAGCCAAAGTGTTCCCAAACAGGAGACCGTGAGATTGGAAGATCTTCTAGCTCAGGCTTCTCACTTGCATTTGCCATGATGCCATTTGTCACGCCTGAGGCCCAAGACTTCAGTTCTGCGTGAAGCGCTTAGATCACTCTATGTGTGCGTCCACGGAGGTCGGGAGAACCAGAGTGTGTACAGCTGGAAGAGTCGCCTTCCACGGGAGGCGCCGCAACCATGGCCGGGCAATGTACACAATGTTCTTTTAAACTTGCGACACACGCAAGGGTCACACAGTCCTCCTCTGCCTTACCCTTGCGACCTGCATACAGTATGTGCAAGGTTTTCCTGCGTGCACGAAGAAAGTAATTTGCGTTCCAATTTTCTGTCTGCGGGTTTGAAAATCCGTGCGTGTCTCCTGCGATTTTCCCCGCTTTTTGCACGTAGGAGCACGTACGTCGGGATGTAAGGCCCACTTTAGTGTGTTGCATTCTGACTAACGTGGTGTGAGTTGTATGGTACAATAAAGATTTGCTACTTCCCACTTTTGGAACAGTGGGAACCCACAAAATTGTGTGGAGTTGAAAATACCGTATGGCCGAGGTAAACCAGAATATGGTAGAAATGATAGAAAACAACATAAATGCTACTGTTTTAGCTTACCTCCCCTGCTCTTGGATAAAATGTATCTCCTTACTGTAAGGAGTTGATACTCTTGTTCTCTTTCATTGTTTTCACAGTACAGCAATTGTGTTTTGAGTTTGAAAACCGACTTCCCCCATGTTGAACCAGTGGAAGCTGTGAGCCAGCAGTATCTGCAATTGGTACACCAAGTTGTGCCATACAGGTTTCCTCATTTGACCCTGGAAACCCCAAGAATTGATGCGCTCCTGCACTAAACTGAACCAATCTGCTTGTTTCCAATGTGGCTTTACTGTTACATTGTCCCTGGCTGGTGTCGATGTTGCCTCCTCCTTTTTTTCCAAGTTTTCTTTCAAGTTCACCTTGAACCGGGAAGAGTAATCTGTCGCCTAAAAATAGTCCAAGGGTGATACATTTGGTGCTGGTGTCTTGGCACTCGTGCTCACTTAGAATGAGTTTATCCTGCAATTATTTATTAATCTCTTGTAACCATCAGGACTGCAGGGAAAATAGGCGCCAGAGCACAGAGGGACTGACGTGTGTTTGTATAAAAGCAGCTCCGTCCTCTTTGGAAGCAAATTTGATCACGATTAAAAAAATACAAATAAAAATGTCACATGGGTGCAACTTGGACCAGGATGCCTAGCTGTGTAAATAATAGTGTGGGAGGGGCAAGCAGGTTTCTGTGCCATTGCTGTGACCTTCCCTGCACAGACAGCAAAGGACGGTTTCCGTCAAGACTAGGCCTGTCACGATAACAAATTTTGCTGGATGATAATTGGCCCACAAATTAATGCCGATAAACTGTATTATTGTCAATATTATTGAGACAATTTTGTCATTAATATAATGATAATATATGGCATAATAATGTGCATCTTATAAAAAGCCACTTTAATTTCTCAAGAGTATTTAACATTGTAAGTGGAATGTCAAGAGCCTTTAAATAAAATAAATGAAACAACATAATAATTGAAACCAACAAAAAAAGACAGAAAGACCACAATGAAATAAAATGGACTCTAAGTCTCTTTTAGCAGAAATTGCACTTAAATAAAAATCACAATCACAATACTTCTGATTTTGAATCAGTGTCACTTTCGTTGTTGTCTGGATATTGACACAAAAAACCCCCCAGCAAAAACCCGGAAATACTCTGGAGTTCACTTTGTGTGTCAATGCATATACCCTTCCTTGATTGACATTTAGCAACATTGTGTGTGGAATATGCAAAATGCGTTCGGTGCACAAGGAGGTGTTATTCTTTGGGAACCACTGGAACGTAAACGCAAGTTCCATCGTTTTGTATTATTTATTTAATTGTCTTTGTCACAAACTTTTTCATGTCGCAAAATGACAGTGAGCAAACGGGCTGAAATGGTAATGGTTTAATTTAATTTTACATGCATACAAGTTATTTTGGAATACATTGCATAGTATGATTCACAGTTCCACATGTCCAAAAAGCAACTGGAAGATGCAAAGCTTATTTAATCCTACCCCCACTTTGTTTCACATCAATTACAATACATTTATTCACTTCCTGTTTTCCAAATGTACTTTTTGTCATAATAATAATATATAGATACATATATAGCTTTTACGCACATATTGACCATAACTCGTTTGAAACAATTTAAAATATCATAAAAATGTTTCACTGCGCTGCATTTTGATAAACATACACTGGAGTAGCCTGTCTGCTGTGTCGGCACTTGCAGGTGTCTGACCAGATAAAGTACGCGACTGCCATCTTGTGTTGAAATTCACTTTGTGCCTTATTATCGTGAGACTTGACGACAGCTTGTCACAGGCGAAGCAAGCGTGTGTGATCGCTGACGCTGACGTTGTCATTCGTTTCCTTTTGTCAATGTAGTTTTGATATTGCTGCAAGTTGGATACACCTGTGCTATCATATCCCTGGACTCTCAATTGATACATGTTCCGCTGGTTGTTGAAAAACGTTAAATAAGTTAGTAAATAAGTCCTAAAAAATTGCCATTTGTCATTAAAAAAAAAAATTGCAGATGCATTAGCGGCACAACAGAGCGGCGGCAATCCCATGCGGCCCACCACCACAGCTTCAGAAAATCCTAGGGGAAACACTGTAGAGAGAGAGAGAGAGGAGGAAAACAAACACATGCACATGTCAATATATCCAGGCCAGCGAAATTATCAGCTTCATTTTTATTTATCGTGCGATTAGTTGATTTATTGATTATCGTGACCGGCCTAGTCAAGACTTAATGGCCCATGTGATGTGAGCTCAACTTCCTCCAGAATCCTGACGGAGCTGTGAGGTTGTGGCTGTACCCTGGTTTTCTACCTTCACTGCCACAGGTGACAGGAAGCCAGGGCAGAGAGCAGAGATTCTCCAACATTAGCATGCCAGCTGCCTTTTTCTTCCCGAGCAGGAGGGATGTTGAGTTATGACACTGAAAACTCTCACTGTCCATGTCCTTTTATTTTTCTTTAAACATCTTACAGGCCATTGTTAGTGTAGTGGTTCATAAAGCTGGCTTTGACGCAGCTGGTGACCAGTCCAGGGTATGGGTGGAAATGGCAGAACAACTTGTGATACGATATTATGACAATATTTTGCCCATGATAATCATCTCTGTAATGGGGGACAAACATCAATGGTACATTACGTTTTGTATGTAGCCAGAGAAGGGAGTGCTTGTGCAAATTAAGCGGAAGGTTTGTAGCGGTATAATCACAGTTCTGTATGTACGTACGTACGTACCTTGGTTTTAAGGTTGCAGTTTGGTTCATTTTGGGTACAGTAACGGAACAAAATGCAAAACATAAAACTGCTTTGCGTTTGTGTGAACAGCTTTAATGATTTTTTTAATTGAAACATAAAAATCTGCAAACAGAAAACACTCTTCCCCAGACTGACATGGTCCAACATCGCAGCAGCAGAAGAACTCTGCAGGCCACATCCAGATTAGATAAGCTGGAAATGCTGAATCCGTCCTCTCATGCCCTCTTTGGGTATACTGAGGCTGTAAAAGTCTTTTTGTGAAAGTGCTGATTGTTGCATGATGAACAACCATGCAGATAAGTCATATAATGGAAAACATGCAAGAGTCCAATTCTATTAGGCTACGTACAATATTAGATTTTTACTGAAAGGAGGGAAGTACTGTACATGAAATGTATTGGACAATTCTTAGTATTATACTACGCTATGTATAGAACCAACACGATGGATACCCGCTGTTTTGAATAAGTAATTAGAACAACTTCAAATAAGAATGGAATCACCATTTTGTGCTTTGAATTTTTAGCTTCACTCTATCACAGTTTTTCAAAAATATATTTATAATTCATGCATTTTCCGTGGTTAATTATGGCCTATTAGTCAAAAATGTGCAGATTTTAGCAAATGTTACTGTAGTATTAGCATTTTCAAGCATAAAAATGGCTAAATGAGGAAAAATGTAATATAAGGCTTTCAGAAGACTCATTCAAAGATGCTGTAGCATTCTACAGTGGTCACTAGGTGTCAGTAATTTTACTGTCATGTTGGGTGAGACACATACATGTAATCACCAAACTTGATGGCCGGAACAACAGGCTTATATTGCAGGTTTGAATGATGAAGTGTTGGGACCATCTTTTACAGACACCACCTTTTACAGGGCAAAAGTCCCCCCATCCCAGATTATTTTATTCTAACAGCTGTAAAATCTGAGTCTAGGAGTCTCAAGGAGAGTTTAGAATTCAAGACTGCGCGTGCGTGCGTGCGTGCGTGCGTGCGTGCGTGCGTGCGTGCGTGCGTGCGTGCGTGCGTGCGTGATAGCTATGAGAACAATGTTTGTATTGGCCAAGAAGGCCTTGTGATTGTGCGTCTTGTTTCTGCTCTCAACAAGCCTTCAATGTTTCTTCTTCAAAGCAGAGGGAAAATGTTCCATTCCTAAGAGATGATCATCAACACCTACCGTTTTCTATGCTCCAACTACAAAAATATATAATTACAAATAGGACTCCTACTTGGTGGAAATTCACTTATGACGGTTGGGTCTGGAACCAATTAACCGCGATAAACGTGGGATTGCTGTAGTCCACCAAGTCGGAGCAATTGCAGCAATATAGCAGAATATAAGTGATGGATAAGCAAACAGGCCATGGTGCAAATGCACAGTGAGAGTGCAGTCCAGTGCGGGTCAAGAGGGGGAATCATTCCCAAGTCCATCATTTTGAATGGCCTAGTGTGTGTGTGTGTGTGTGTGTGTGTGTGTGTGTGTGTGTGTACGCCCTAAAACGTTCTTCTGCCTTTCCATGTACAGTAGACGCCCCTACAACGTAAATAATCCGTTCCAAGAACCTTTATGTTATAGGGATTTTTTGTTATATGAAGCGTAAAATACATGTAAATAGCCTAATCCGTTCCAAGATATTCCCAAACTCACACCTTTGGGCCTTCAAAATATTCAAAGTCCACCAAATATGGTGGGAAATATAAGAAAACAGCATAAACATAGTAGAATAACATTCCAATATAAAATAAGTTAAATAAGTTATAATGGTCGATGGGGAACGGCCGTATAACGGCCTGCTTTGTTTCGATCGACAACTTTTCACTTTTTTTCTTCTCACTTACACTTGGTTTAGGGCCCATGACTACGGTAATTTTAACACAAATAAAAGTAAACAAATTAAGAAGAGATTTCAATGCGTGCGAACTAGTTTATGGGCGACTACGATGAGGAACAGAGCAGCATGTCTCTCATAAACACACCGACGGGCTGGATTAGTCAGCCAATGAGATGAGAAAGGGGCGATGCCCCGATCATCAGCCAATGAGAGCATGAAGCGTCAGAATTTGTGGATAACTTCCTGCTTCCTTTCTATCAACAACTTTTCCCTTTTTTCTTATCACTTACACTTGGTTTAGGCCCATAACTACGGTAATTTTAACACAAAGAAAAGTACCGTAAAGCACCGTGTATAAACCGCACTTTTTTTTTCCACTGGTAAGAAGCAAAAAATCGGGGTGCGGTTTATACACGATGACAGGTCTGTGACCAGACGCAGAAATTGACTACAAGTCCATTTTAGAATAGCCGTCTGTGGGTCAGACAGTTGCTTTGACTTTAGCGCCCTCTGCTGTACAGTTGCTGAAAATGCTTGTGTATGCAACTAACTTATCTAACGACTGTCTGTATTTTCACACAGTGAAACGATCTCTATATACACTGAAGCTAACCTAAGCTTCCATTAAAACATTGACCGACTCAGATGACGAGCTCCGTGCAGTATTCGAATATTCATCTAATGAGGAAGACTTCTTTGGCTTCTAGAGAAAAAGAGAAGCAGTGAAAGATAAGATTGAAATTGCTTAGTACCTTTATGCATGTTGATTTGAGATGAAAGAGTTGGCAAGCATTTATGAACTAAACATTTTTTGAGCCTGAAAATGGGGGTGCGGTTAATACACGGTGCTTTACGGTAATGAAATTAAGAAGAGATTTCAATGCATGCAAAGTAGTTTAAGGGCGACTAAGATGAGGAAGGGAGCTCACATACAAACATGGACGAGCTGGATAAGTCAGCCAATGAGATGAGAGCGTAGGCGGTGCCCCGATAATCAGCTAATGAGCGCGTGAAGCCAGAAGGCGTCACCAAGTGTACTCTGTTAGTCTCTCTGTCGCTTGCACGGACTTGACGCTTTACGTTATATGGAATATCTTACGTAATACGATGCGAAAAATGTACAGAAATTTTTTTACGTTCAGTGGAATTTACATAAAAGAAGGGTGCTGCTGCCTTGCAAAGTCCAAACAGGCCATTTTTGTTGCATTGGAGGAGTCGTTGCCTTTGCAGGCTTGTTTTTGTTTTGAAGCCCTTTCCTCTCAAAAGACATGTTTAGGCCAGCAGAGAAGGCATTGCTGGCGCTGACTGCACACCACTGCTCTGACGATGCAGAGTTACAATGCTATCTACTGTACGGAATTGTAACTACAGCGCTACACAAGCCACTCAGATAGCCCTATTATAATGTGTTTGTTAGCGACGGTGACCATATAGCATCAAATCTAAAAAATGAAAACGGGAATGGCATATTTGTAATGTAAACGGTAACTGTCCAAATGTAATCGTGGCAGGCCACCTCAAATGGAAACAATATGGAAAGTCATGACATTGTGAATACGTATCAGAAAATGACATAGAATCCAAATTTTTCTGCAGATTTTGGCTTTCGAAGGCTGTGCTCTTAAACTTTTGATCAGCTGACAAAAAGCATGTTTGAGTTTAATTGCAGCTTTCAAGAAATTGCCTGCTAAACATATTTTGTCTCTTGCTCCCATTTTCAGCTCTACTTAGAACCTTCTGAGATCCAACAGTGCAAAATGCATATTTTTGCAGATTTTCACGCGCTCTTCAGATTTGGATCAGGAGTGTACCTGGATAGACTGTCTGCTGTTCAACCCTGCTTATTTGTAATCTGCTCACTCTTTTCTTTTTATTTTTTCTCTTTTTCCCCACAGCCTCTGTGCCAGCGTGCCCCAGCTCGCCTCTGCATCCGCGGGCAACAGTCCCACGCCGCCAGCCGCCCCGTGGATGAAGACAGACCTTGGACGGGCCAGGAAAGTCTGTCTCAGGACGACCCAGAAATGTGGGATCTGCTGCTGAAGGAGAAGGACAGGCAGTGTCGCGGCTTGGAGCTCATTGCATCTGAGGTAACATTTATCAATGATTGCCAAACAGATCAAAGTTCCCAATGGATGAGATACAAGGACTGCCACTGTTGATAAATACGCTTTTGTGGGTCAGTTTATCTCTGCATACTTTAACTGGTGTTAATCATTTCAAATGTGTTGTGCAAAACACTCACACAGTAGTTAGCTTTGGATCAGTTTCTGTTTTCATTTTAAGGCTGAAATAGGAAGTCTTACTTGAGTGCAGGCAAGGTGTTATGCTGCTTCCTTCCCACCTCCTTGTTACCGGCTTCTTTCTCGGCACAGTAGTTGTTCAGTGAAGTATATCAGCCGCCTCTCTCCACACAAAGCCACACTGCTCTGCCGCAAGATAAGGCTGATATCTTTATTCTGCCTCCTCCCCACTTCACGCCCGCAAGCCTGAGGAGCTCAATGCGTCTCAAGACGGGCTGTCTTTAAAGGCAATCCTGGTGGATTTTTCCACAGGAGTGCACACGCAATGTCCTCTTTGCAACACACATGGCAATCATGCATTCACTAGACACAACAGTAGGCACACCTGCTCAATCCAACAGAACAATAATCATGCTCAGTTTTGATTGACACTATCCGGATCCCACTTGATTACATGCCTGTGTCATCCCATTAGTCCAGACTTACCCATGGCACTGTGACCACTACATAAATGGAACACAATGTCAAACTACACGACAGGGCAATAAATAATCCTCCCTTTTGCAAGTATTATCATTTTAATCTGTTTGAGAGAGCTCCTTGTTTATTTACATGATCATTTATTTTAGTGGTGGAATCTGATTTATGGTGCTGGGTTATACCCAGCTTTCTTGCTAATGTTTTTTCATGTAAAATCAAATATTATTATAGGCCGCGAAAATGCAGCTTTAAGAGAGCAAAAAGTGGGAAAGCAATAGGGAGTAATAATAAATCCTGCTTTGTGTTTATGTCAAATGTGTTTCTCTTTAGTACATTAGACAAACTGCAAATTTAATCCGTCTATTGATGATCCATTTTCTATGCCGCTTGTCCTCATTCGGGTTAGGGGTGATCAGCTGACTTTGGCCGAGCAGCAGCATACGGCATGGACTTGTCACCAGCCAATTGCAGGGTCAAAATTGAATCAAAATTTTCAAATAAAGTATGATCCAAAACTGGACACAGAATTTGCTGAAAAATCCACAGAGAAGGGTAGAGAAGTGGCTTGATATACGCTGATCTGCCTTTAGTTTAACCAATAACAAGTTACAACGGTCAAACGCCAGGCGTTCAGATTTTAAATGAAAATTGAGGTACTAATGGAAATCTTATGTATGTTATATTTAGAAACACAGTCTTGACAAATTACCTGGGGCTTCATTTAGAAAAGGTTGCTGCGCACAAAAAAGGGGCAAAATGTGCTTACGCGTCTTTCACCGCAAACGTTGGTATTTATAGAACAATTCCATGCGGAAAAGGTTGTGCATTACTTTGCATTCTTTCACTCATGCTTGGAACTCATGCCACGTTTTTCCAGACACGGGAACCGGCAACGGCCGATGGTGATACCCTGAAATAAAGCTCATGATCGCATGAAAAACCAAAGTTAAACTATAAAATACAAAAGCACCGCATATACAGTCGTCCCTTGTTTATCGCGGTTAATTTGTTCCAGAATCAACCGTGATAGGTGATTTTCTGCGAAGTAGGATTCAATATTAATAAATGGAGTATTTTTGTAGTTATGGCATAGAAAACCTGTTTACGATCTTCTTAATAGGGTTTGTAACATTACAGCCCTGTAGACATGAAATAACACTCCCATAGTCACCTCTTCATGTGTATTACCCAATATAGGAGATAAAATAAGACATATTAGACATAAATAACATAAGACTCAAACATTAGTAGTTCCTTGTTTTTTTCTGGACAGCGTACTTTCTGCGGTGGCTATTGTCTCATCAATGTATTTTAATAGCGGCTTTAAATGTCTTTACACTTATTACCCAATATAAGAAGAGTAAATACGCCATTTCAAACGGATATAAAACTCCTGTCCGTGTGTGTCAAAGTAAATGTGTTCCCTAGTTAAGCATTGTCCAGCATAAAAATAGCTAAATGAACAAACTAAATGGACTTAAAATACAAACACAAGGCAGAAATCTATAATTGGCCACTGGGCGTTCGGGCCAGACATGATCGCCAGAAAAGGCATTTAGTGCAGGTTTAAATTATGTCACAACAGGCACAATAACAACAACATAATAATCATAAAAATAACCAACTACTGTTGGGTCCATAACCCACAACAAGCTAAAATTCAACTCTAAACCTCCGACGTCACTTCCTGTCCTCTACACTGTCTGTCACTGCCAAGAATAAAAACAATTTGCTTAAATATGCATTTTTTTTTACTAACAATAGGCCGTATTCAACCATGAAACAACGATCATTAATTAATTACTTTGTGGAAAAACTGCGATGGAGTGAGAGAGTACAAAATGCGATGTAGCAAGGGACGACTGAATTTCACAATGTGTAAGCAATCCTCTAATTGCAGATATATTGTATATCTTCAAAGGGTGCAAAATAAATTCTGGAATTATGACGTCATACCAATAAATCCAATGACATTTAAAAATAGCTCCGATAACCTATAATTAAAAAGTAAAAAAACAGTCGATTACCCGTACTTCGCTGTAGGTGGGGATGAGCAAATCAAGCGCTTTTTTTCTCCTATGTGTGACGTGCTGTAAACACATGTTGTAAACAAAAATGGCGTCTATCGTGGGGCACGGCCTCAGAAAACCTCTAGCGCTAGCAAGTTAACGGTCTGCAAATACGCACCGAGAGGAAAAAAAAAAAACATAGCGCCTCAACACACCTCACCTACCAGCCACCTGAAGCAGCAGCAGCCCAAAAGCCCTCAAAGACACCCGTGCCGCCAAAGAAGCTGCCCTAGAGCCAGCCACAAGGGAAGGCCCACCGCCAAAGACACCGCCCTTCGTCGGCCATATTATTTGAGATTTGTTTTTTTTCTTACATGTTTAATACAGTTGCATAGCACTGTGGTTCGGGAAGTACATCTTTTAGTTTAGTAAAGACCAAAAAATATATATTGCATCACAATGTTTTGTTAGATTGAATCGTGTTATGAATTTAAGATATGATTACTTTTATCTTTTTTCAGTAAATTTAGAGATTGGAAGTTTATAACCCTGTGGACTGGTTGTGAATGTGTGGATCTAAGAGCCATTACACAGCCACTACTGAAATGTACCTCAACATAGCATGTACTATCTTGTAAAAGGTCAAACCTGTTGTTGAATCCATACTGCTGGTCCACTGGAGCAGGTACTATGATGATAAGGGAGACTCGTGTGCTGTATCATCCAACACACTTTAATTTGCCACCATTGTCGAGTGCTGTGATTAATTGACATGCTTGCTTGTATGTGCTATCACCTCAGAATTTCTGCAGCCGGGCTGCTCTGGAGGCTCAAGGCTCTTGTCTCAACAACAAATACTCTGAAGGCTACCCAGGGAGAAGGTAAGCCACCTCATTAGCACTGCTGATGTTGTCAGATTCAGGATATTGGACATTCTAAGACATATAGCTTAGAGTCACATCTACTCCTCCTTTTATGTGAGGCATCTTCATTTCTGCATTGGAGACTAAAACCAAACGTGGTTTTCATTTGTGCTTGTGATTGTTTTCCCTTTTTTAATGAAATGAAATAAAAGTACAATCTCAGTGATTGGAGTAGTTTAGCCATCTGTGGCTCTCTCATCTGTAAATCCACTGACAAGGTTTGAAATGAGTAATTTAACATCTAATGGAGATAAAAAAACAAACAGAAAATATTCATAATCCTGTTGCATCTGCCACTTCATAGGTACTATGGTGGAGCAGAAGTGGTGGATCAAATTGAGCTCCTGTGCCAAAAGCGAGCCTTGGATGCTTTTGATTTGGACCCAGAAAAATGGGGTGTCAACGTCCAGCCTTATTCTGGCTCCCCAGCCAACTTTGCAGTCTACACTGCCATGCTCAACCCCCACGACCGCATCATGGGCCTGGACCTTCCTGATGGAGGACAGTCAGTGCTTTTATACAGTTGTGGTCAAAAGTTTACATACACTTATAAAGAACATCATGTCATTGCTCTCTTGAGTTTCTAGTTCATTCTACAACTCTAATTTTTCTCTAATAGAGTGATTGGAAGAGAAACATTCATGAAGTTTGGTTCTTTTATGACTTTATTATGGGTCAACTGAAAATGTGACCACACATACACACACACACACACACACACACACACACACACACACACACATACACATCTTTAACTGCCAACGTGAAATTCACAGCGACGGAGACGAATATCCAACATGAAACTAACTTCACCAATGTGCAGAGTGAACCCTCTTGTATATCAGCCTGTGCCGTAAAGAGAGAGGAGAGAGAAAGACAAACATGCATGCACATGGCACTGTATCGAGGCAAGCAAAATGACCAACTTTGTTTTTTTTTGTTGTTTTTTTTTTTATCCGTTGATTAATCGATTTATTTATTATTGTGACAGACCTAGTAACAATGCAATCAAGGATCTTTAAATATGGGCGCCACATTCATGAGTCCCTTTGCATTGATCTTCTCTGGCGAAGTGGTGGCGTGGAAAGGAAGTAACTTGAGGCGGAGTTGCATAAGCACATTGCTACTCAAGGTGGAATGCATAAACCACAAATTGTGTGACCGTATGCGTACGCCACTTCTTATAAGTCTGAATATTTTTTTCCATACACACATTTTGTGTTTCTAGCATGCGGATACTTTTAGTTGGAATTCCACGTACACTTTTAGAAATGAGGCCCCGGTCAATTCCATGCCCAAGAGGATTAAGGGAGTGCTTGGATAACACTGTTGTTTACTCTAAATATTCACAATTTCGACACTGTGAGATGTACTTGCTTGTGTTGCCAGCTATATTGGACAATCATGGCCGTGTTGACTCATTTTCAGTGGATAGTAAATCTATACTGCTATATAACCTACTGTACTATATATACTGACTACTCGAAAGTATGTCGGAGATGAATTGATATACTGTACTATAGTGTTGTCCCTTGAGAAGATGTTGCTGAGAATGTGAGGGGTGTACTGCAACTGCTAGTCATGTCCTCCTTCATGGCATGCATGTTTCTATTATTGCGACACTTTTCTACATTGTTGCATTAAACTTGTTATGTGCAGCTTTCAACACTCATGTTCTTTTTTTTTTATCTCTTCAGTCTGACCCATGGCTACATGTCAGATGTGAAGAGGATCTCTGCAACCTCCATCTATTTTGAGTCAATGCCCTACAAGCTCAATGTAAGTAGAGAGCCTCAGCGACGCAACACACGCTCTAGATAACTTAACTAACTGAACTCAAGATAAACTTTAATGAAACTCAGTTTAATATGCAACAATTTCCATTGCCAATCTCCTTTTCTTTCCTCTGGTGCTAATTCATGTTGGTGTTAAAATGAGCAGTGCCTCAGATCAGTATCACTTTGAGTCTGGGGGTCATCAAGGTGTGCTGGTGTTGCGTTTGTTGAAAGATGGCCCTGAGAGTCAGCATGATGTATGGGCAGCCGGCACCCCTTCGTGGGGAGAGATAATGGGAAATCGACAGGCCGGCCAGCACCGGAGGCTCTGTCCTCGCAACGGTCAGCTTGATAGAGCGAAGAGGGTAGCCGGCAGTAGATGTGCTCTGCAGACGGGAAGATTGTCAGCTTGTCTAAATAAAGCTTTCCCCCTTCTTTCACTTGTCTTTCTCTCTCACTTTTTCTATCATCGCCGTCTTTTCCCTGCCGCCTTAAACTTGGTCTTATTTGACTCCCATCTAATGTGACTTATTTCAATAAAAGAGCATGAAGTGTCTCCAAAGCCAGCCTCGTATCAGCGCTTGAGTGGGCACCTGAAAGGTTGCATTTTGGGTGCATTACCTCAATTGCACCGAAATATCTTTTGAAATAATTCCGTCCTCTTTCTAAGGTAGTAGCTTGAAATGTAGCGGCGCCGAATGAAAATAATCCCTCTTTGATGTTGTTTGCAAGTGAGCGTCAGATATCTAACTTTTTTTTTTTATTTTTTTTATTGCCTACTTCTGCCCTAAATCTTTCCTGGCACTCTTCTCACTTCTCTCTCTTTCCCCACTCCCTCGCTCTCCTCAATGGGCCCCCTCAGCCTGCGACAGGACTCATCGACTACGACCAGATGGAGATGACGGCCAAGCTGTTCAGGCCCAAGCTCATCATCGCCGGCACCAGCGCCTACGCCCGCCTCATTGACTACGCCCGCATCAAGAAGGTGCGCACACCCTGCCCAACCTTGACCCCTGTCTGTCAACACCCTCTTTGCAACTTCTGTGTCAAAAGTTAGGTCAACTTTCAAATCAAATACGGCAGGTTGAAGTGGGACAATTTGGAGTTTAACACAAATTTTCTGGTAAATTTGCCTCAAAAGTGTGCAGAAGATCAAGACGTCAGCAATCTTGCAGAATTTCATTTAACGTGTTTATTGTCAAGTATTATTGTGCAAGTACCACTTGGTGGTACACTGGTTCAATTTATTGGTACTCAGGAACACCACACAGTAAAAAATAAAAATACAGTGGATCCTTGCACATTTGAAATTCTGCATTTATTTTTACTTTTTTTTTTCTCTCATAAAACTAAAATAAAATTAAAATGAAACTAATGGAATTAATTTATATTTGACAACCCTTCTTATTTATTTGAAAATAGGCATTTTTTTCCCCACATAAAACTTCTCATTCATCATAAGTGGGTAATTTATAAATATGTGATAATTAGGGTAAAATGTACAGTATACATGTACCACTGTTTAAAAAAAAAGCCCACAATTTTAAGGAGGCTTTTTGGAGCTGAATCTGATCTTTTATTGCAAATCAGAGGAGAACATCAAACTAGCAAGAGTTTGAAGAGAGGGAACGAGCCATGTCTCAAAAAATAGACATTTCTGTGGGCGTATCAATTACTCACACTTTTTCGCCTTTCAGTGATGATCCCAGGATATAAACTCCGCAAAAAGCGAGGTTCTGACGTGATACTTAGTGCAATGTTTGAGAACCACTGAGCTAACTCAGCGGTGTCCAAAGTGCGGCCCAATGTCCATTTGTGGCCAGTGACTTGTTGAAGAAAGCTAAAAAAAAAACAAAACAGCAAAAATGGAAAAAAAAATCAGCCATAATTTTACAAGAATAAAGTCAAAATATTAAGAGAAAAAAGTTGTATTCTCATGGGAAACAATTTGCAATTTTACGAGAATACACTTTCAATATGAGGAAAAATAATGTAATTTTAGTAGCTTATAGTTAAAATGTTAAGAAAACAATAGTATAATTTAAAATATATTTTTTAAGTTTGATAATATGGTAAACAAAAATAAAGTAAGTTTTGCAAAATTAGGTTGGGGAAAAGTTATAAAAAGGGAATAATGTCATATCACTAAAAGAACATTTAGGAAGATTATTTAAGAAGAAATATTTGGCAAATTAAAAATAAAAAAACAGCAAAAATTGGGGTAAAAAAGTACTGAAGACTGAAGTTCATACTAATGCGCTTTTTCACCTATTTCACAAAGAATTTTTTTCTGGAAATATTTATATACGGTACATATAACTTCTTAGCATATCTAAAAGTGGCTCTTGCATCCTTTCATTTTTCAGTATGTGGCTCTCGGTGGAAAAAGTTGGAACACCCTTTTTATAAATAAATACAAATCATTTTTACTGCACCTGAAAGGTATATTCTCTTCCGTTACACAACGAACAATGACTGAAATATTTTTAACAAGTAAACACGCACACCACAAGTAGCTGCTAAAGGCCAGTAAGTGACAATATTGAAGTAGATTTGAGGACGTATTCAAGCATTTTAACAACTTAAGAACTACTTGCGCAGGGCAGCTAGTCTGAGTTTATTTTACTTTTGTTTCCTTTATCACTGGTTAGATCCTATTTACACTTCTATGACATTTAAGAATGTTTTAGCTATAACATTCCTGTACACTTGTTCAAGTGTTTAGCATGGGGGCAGTTTTACCCTGGGACAGTTTAATTCTATGCACATGATTTGCTATGGCACAAATGGTGTTGGGTTCCAGTGCCAAATCATTTCCAGGATTCCTCCATGATTCACCTACTCAACTATAGTGGACGATACTCCAAGCAAGCGACATGAAAGCACAAAGTGCACAAGACATCCTGTTATGTGTTGTTACCGCTTGGTCTTTGTTGCACAGCTCCACTTTAGCGAGGTACCCTCAGATGGAGTGTCCCACCATTACAGTGCTGTGTGTATTTATTAAGATCCATAACAGCTCTGCCACTAGACCTGAAGTGCAGCCATATTTCTCCACCACCACGCTCGTGTGCCTCGGTGGAACCATTCACTGTTTTATGGGAGAAAGCGCCAGGCTCCTGGACAGATTTTCAGTAGTATTACCAGCACAGTCTTAGAGGGACATGCACACTCAAACCACCACCACTCCTCCACCAGGCTGGTGATCATCACCCCCTCCTTGTCATCTCCTGCCAGTAATAAATGTGTTCTGATCCACTTAAGATATGAGAGCGGACAGCAGATTTTCATGATAATGCATATTTACTGGAGCACTTTGAAAGATGCGGAGCTCTGATCTCTCGCCAGCAAGTCATTTGCATGCGCGCAAATGGTGCCTCTTTTCCATAAGTGTTGGCAAGAGAAGGCAAAAAAAAAAGTGTTGTCCCGTTGTGTTGTAATATTTGGGGCCCTCAGAAGATGGCTGACGTGCTGAATTGCCAACAGCTTTCTTTTGAAATGCCTTTGTCTTTAAATGAATCTTTAATGAGTTCCAATACAAGTTATACTGTATCCATAATTATGCATCATACTGACAAGTATGTCTAATATTTTGCCCTTAATCCAACTAAAGATGGTAACTAAAATATTAGACATTGCTCTCAGTATGATGCGTAATTATGGATACACCCTAACTGGTTCCAGATCCGACCGGGACAAGTGAATTTTCGCAAAGTAGGATACCTTATTTATAAATGGAATATTTTCATAGAGCATAGAAAACCTGTTTATGACCTTGTAAATAGTTTTTTAACATTATTGGAGCTTCTATACATGAAATAACACGTGTGTTGCTGCAAATATGTTCCAGTGTTAGGGGAGCTAAGTGGGGGGAGGACAGGAAGTGACGCCTGAGCCTGTTGAGATAATTCATACCCGCAATAAAATTGTTCCGGTGATCAATTCTGGTCCTCGTGTGCCTCACCCAACATTACAGTAACATTACAGACACCTAGTGACCGGTGTAGAATACTACTTATCATCACATGATCTTTGAATGCTTCTTCTGAATGCCTTATATTTTTATTTTACTTTATTTAGCCATTTTATGCTTGGAAAGGCTTAATTTAGGCAAAAATTATATGTAAATTTGCTTAAATATGCACATTTTTGACTAATAGACTATATTCAACCATGACACAGCATGAGTTAATATATTTTTGAAGATGGAGTGAAGTTGGTAGCACGACATAGCTGTTTGTCTAATATTTTGCCCCTCATGCAACCAAAGATAGTAACTAAAATATGAGACACAGCTCTCAGTATGATGCATAATTATGGATATTACTCGATAAATAATAAGACTCATCTTTGTCACGCTTTTTTTGTAGGGAAAAAAATTACGTTTTACATTCTTATCAATACATTACTTGATTGCACTACTGGCTGCAACCAACGGAGTCACTGTTAAGTCGATCTCAATGTGTTGCCGTCTAAAGAAGAACATGACATCAGCTATGGGAAGCTGAGCTAAATCCATGCGATGGCACAACCTCTTCGTGCAGCATTATTGCACTCAATTCAACACTGGCATGGTAAAAGGAGTTCAGAGAGATATTGTCCCATTCCATAAAAAATATAAAATTGTCTACATTGATCGTGAACGTACCCCCATGTTGATGTCAAATACAAAACTGAGTAAAATGTGTTGTTGTCCTCAGCTGTGCACGGACATCAAGGCCTACATGTTGGCTGACATGGCTCACATCAGCGGACTGGTGGCAGCCAAAGCCATCCCTTCCCCTTTCGAGCACGCTGACCTCGTCACATCCACCACACACAAATCCCTCAGAGGAGCCAGGTGACATGTTAATGACGACCTACGTGGTGATGTTCTACTGTTAAAAAGACCAGCAGAATGTACATTGATTCTTTTTCTTTGTCCAGAGCTGGTCTCATCTTCTTCCGTAAGGGCGTCCGCTCTGTGGACAAGAAGGGGAAGGAGATAATGTACGACCTGGAGGACAAGATCAACTTCTCAGTTTTCCCCTCCCTGCAGGGTGGACCTCACAACCACGCCATCGCCGGTGTAGCCGTGGCACTCAGACAGGTCAGCAAACCAAATATTTCCTCAACTTGATGCAATGCTTTTTATGCATTTTTTCTTTATCATGTGTGCAGGCTCAGTCTCCCATGTTTAAGGAGTATATTGTCCAAGTTCTAAAGAATTCCAAGGCCATGGCTTCTGCTCTCCTCAGCAAAGGCTACACCCTGGTATCAGGTACTGGAGTTGGATTTAAAACGTAATTCACAAGCAGCTTAGCAGCCAGCAAGAGAAGAAACTGAAAGGATTACAGGATCATACTAATTTCTAAGATACACATATATACATATATATATATATATATATATATATACACACATATATATATATATATATATATATATATATATATATATATATATATATATATATATATATATATATATATATATATATATATATATATATATATATATACTCTGCTCAAAAAAATTAAAGGAACACTTCGAAAACACATCAGATCTAAACTGGGGGAAAAATGATCTTGAATATCTTTCCTGATAATAAGTGGGTGATGTATTAGTAACAAAATGATGCCACATCATTTGATAGAAATGAAAATGATCACCCTATAGAGGGGGGAAATCAAAGACACCCCAAAAATGAAAGTGAAAAAATGATGCAGCAGACTGGTCCATTTAGCTAAAATGTCATTGTAGCAACTCAAAATGATTCTCAGTAGTTTGTGTGGCCCCCACGTGCTTGTACGCATGCCTGACAACGTTGGGGCATGCTCCTAATGAGACTACGGATGGTGTCCTGGGGGATCTCCTTCCAGATCTGGACCAGGGCATCAATGAGCTCCTGGACAGTCTGAGGAGCAACCTGGCGGCGCCGGATGGACCTAAACATAATGTCCCAGAGGTGTTCTATTGGGTTTAGGTCAGGTGAACGTGGGGGCCAGTCAATGGTATCAATTCCTTCATCCTCCAGGAGCTACCTGCATACACTAGCCACATGAGATTGGGCATTGTCGTGGACCAGGAGGAACCCAGGTCCCACTGCACCAGCGTAGGTTCTGACAATGGGTCCAAGGATTTCATCCCGATACCTAATAGCAGTCAGGGTGCCGTTATCTAACCTGTAGAGAGGTCAAACTACTGAGAATCATTTTGAGTTGCTACAATGACATTTTAGCAAAATGGACCAGTCTGCTGCATCATTTTTTCACTTTCATTTTTGGGGTGTCTTTGATTTCCCCCCTCTATAGGGTGATCATTTTCATTTCTATCAAATTATGTGGCATCATTTTGTTACTAATACATCACCCACTTATTATCAGGAAAGATATTCAAGATCATTTTTCCCCCAGTTTAGATCTGATGTGTTCCTTCTGAAGTGTTCCTTTAATTTTTTTGAGCAGTGTATGTATATATATATATATATATATATATACACACATACATACATACATACATACATACATACATACATACATACATACAGTGGTGTGAAAAGGTGGGTTTTTTTTTTCCAAGTTTGTCACACTTAAATGTTTCATATCATCAAACAAATTTTAATATTATTCAATGACAACACAACTGAACACAAAATGAAGATTTTAAATGAAACTTTTTTTATTAAGGGGGAAAAAAAATCCAAACCTACATGGCCCCATGGTGTGGAAAATGTGATTGCCCCCTAAACCTAATAACTGGTTAGGCCACCCTTAGCAGTAAGAACTGCAATCAAGCGTTTGCAATAACTTGCAATGAGTCTCTTACAGCGCTGTGGAGGAATTTTGTCCTCATCATGGCAGAATTGTTATAATTCAGCCACATTGGAGGGTTTTCCAGCGTGAACCGCCTTTTTAAGGTCCATGGCACAGCATCTCAATAGGATTCAAGTCAGGACTTTGACTAGGCCACTCCAAAGTCTTCATTTAGTTTTTCTTCAGCCATTCAGAGGTGGACTTGCTGGTGTGTTTGGATCATTGTCCTGCTGCAGAACCCAAGTTGGTTTCAGCTTGGGATGACAAACAGATGGCCGGACATTCTCCTTCGGGGTTTTTTGGTGAACAGCAGAATTCATGGTTCCATTTATCACAGCAAGTCTTCCAGGTTCTGAAACAGCAAAACAGCCCCAGACTACTACACTACCACCACCATATTTTACTGTTGGTATGATGTTCTTTTTTTAAATGCGGCGTTACTTTTACCCCAGATGTAATGGTAAACACACCTTACAATAAGTTAAACTTCTCTCATATTTTCCCAAAGGTCTTTGGAATCATCAAGATGTTTTCTGGCAAAATTGAGACAAGCCTTAATGTTCTTTTGGTTCAGCAGTGGTTTTGGTCTTGGAACTCTGCCATGCCATTATAGTGGAGTCATGAACACTGACCTTAACTGATGCAAGTGAGGCCTGAGGTTTTTTGTATTTTGTTGTGGGATCTTTTGTGACCTCTTGGATGAGTTGTGGCTGCGCTCTTGGGGTCATTTTGGTAGCCAAACAAACTTTTGCATGATGCATAATTTATAAATAGTAAATTACTATTTATAAATTATTACTATTATTTTTACTATTATGACTATTATTATTACTATTTTGGTGAATTTTAGGTTTTCTGTGGGGAACAAGCTGCTTTTGTAGAAAAACTAATATTTATTTTTTTTTTTTTACCAAAAATCAGCAAATTTGCAGGGCTTTACTGTATTTTTTTTCCTGTCTATGTAAAAGATACCGAAAAACATAAAGCTAAGAGGAACAAACTGGGCTTGTTCCGCATTATTCCAGTCACGTGATGTTTCTGTGGTTTGATCAAACCCCAGGCTGACATGTTTCCTTCATATCAAAACTTTTTAACTGAATGTTTCAGGGGGCACCGAAAACCACCTGGTTCTGGTAGATCTGCGACCCAAAGGCATTGATGGCGCCAGGGCAGAACGGGTGCTGGAACTGGTTTCGATCACCGCCAACAAGAACACCTGCCCTGGGGACAAGAGCGCTCTCACTCCTGGAGGCCTCAGGCTTGGTAAGGGTCACAAGCAAACTGCTTGATTATGCCGCGGCATCAAAGCACCACCGTACACTACATCAGCTCGCCCCTCCCCGTCTAAACCCTCCTGCTAGCTTGACGTTGCAGTCTAATTTCTGATCAACATTTGCAATAGTGACTTGTAATTATTAGATTAGATTCATTTTCTATGCCGCTAAGGGTCGCAGCTGACTTCAGGTGAGAGGCGGGGTACATCCTCGCCAGCCAATCGCAGGGCACATATAGACAATCTTTCACACTCACATTCATACCTATGGACAATTTAGAGTCAGCAATTAACCTAACATGCATGTTTTTGGAATGTGGGAGGAAACCAGAGTACCCGCAGAAAACCCACGGACGCACGGGGAGAACATGCAAACTCCACACAGAGATGCCCAAGCGGAGATTCAAACCCAATATATTTTTTTAAATAAAAAATCCATGAACATTGTCGACACGCCTCCTTAGGAATATTTCACAGGAACCAAATCATTGTGTGAATTTGAAATATTCAAGAAAGTAGTTATTTATTTACTGGGGACCTCTTGCACCTTTATAGCCTCTTCACATATGTGTTTTTTCCCAGTGAAAAAACAAATACATCCTTGCATACGGATATGAGTCAGCTGCACGCCATGAGCAGGGCATGATTAATTAAACGTGTTTAGCTTTTTAATCATCTTCCAGGAAGTTCACAAGCATCTCATTTACACTGCTCCATTTTTTTAGCATAATCTGACGGCTGGATCTTTACCTCCCTATGCAAATGACATACCTTTTCTTTTGTTGACGTTTGATTATCATTTTTATTGTGATTTAAGTGAATCATTTCAAAACTTTCATTAAGATAGACCCTTTCATTCTTCTGTCTAGCAAAGACAATATTGTTCCTACTTTATACAGTAGGTCACAAATAGGTGGTGAGTGTAACGATAATTTAGTCTTGCCGACACTCTAGCATGATGGTCGTAGCATCAGGGTCGGGGCCCACATGAATGCTTCCAGCACTGGGAGAGCTGTGGTTCAGTGAGGGAAATATGAATTCTCAACATGTTCTGCAACATAGTGAAGCAGAGCATTTCCCATAGGGAAACTGGGGATCATGTTTGAGTTTGAGTATATGATGCCATGGCCTTTGTGTTTGTGTGTTCCAGGCGCTCCAGCTCTGACCTCCAGGCAGTTCAAAGAAGCTGATTTTGTTCAAGTGGTAGAGTTTATGGACGAGGGCTTCCAGATTGCCTTGGATGTGAAGAAAAAGACAGGTGAGCAAGGATAAAGGCTCTTGCAAATGACTCGCAAGGTACAGTAAATCTCACTTTTCTTGGCGGTTACCATCGAGGAACCACCAGTGGATGAAAAAAATCCGGAAGTAATTGATACGTTAAGGTATCTTCCATCCGTTCTCTTCTGCTTATCTGGGTCCGGGTCGGGGAGGCAGCAGTCTCAGTAGGGAAGTTCCAGTTCCACCGGAAGGACCCCAAGGCTTTCCCAGACCAGCTGTGAGACATAATTCCTCCAGCGTGTCCTAGGTCTGCCCCAGGGCCTTCTCTTGGCTGGGCATGCCCGGAACACCTCACCAGGGAGGCGTCCGGGAGGCATCTGGACTAGATGCCCAAGCCACCTCAACTGTCTCCTCTCAATGTGAAGGAGCAGCGGCTCTACCACGGCCGCATTACTGCAGACACGGCGCCGATTCGCCTGTCGACCTCAAGTTCCAACCTTTTCTCAATTGTGAACAAAACCCAGAGATACTTCAATGCCTCCACCTGAGGCAAGACCTCATTTCTAACCCGGAGGGCGCAATCTACCCTTTTCCGACTGAGAACCATGGCCTTGGATGTGGAGGCCATGACTCAGTCTCATGCCAGAAGCTTCACACTCAGCTGCAAACCTCCCCAGTACGATGAGGCCATCAGTACCACATCGTCTGCAAATAGCAGAGACGAGATCCTAAGACCCCCCAAACTGGACCCCCTCGACGCCTTGGCTGCGCCGAGACTTTCTGTCAAACTTTCAACCTTGTGGCTTACACAGCGGTGCGGCTAATTTATGGCCATGTTCTAATCTTGTGACATCTCCTTTACTTCAGAAGTACTACTAATTGTTTAAATGCTATGCTGCTCGCAAGTCAGTGAGGAAACGGCGGCTCTTTCTTTGGCAGGAGCCAGTCACGAGCTATAAGGGAACTCACGGGACAGAGGCAGCTGAATGAATCATTGCAGCGCCACGGCTGGTGTTTTTTTCTAAGCTTGTATTGGTACTTGTATATTTCTTAACTACCTTTTGAGTGTTAAGTCGCTTTGTGATGATTTTAGCCTTCTTTGTAAAATCACGCTGTGAGTCAGACTGTTATATTGGGTAAATGGCATCCTGCGATTTCCGATGGGTTGACAAGCTTGTTGTGAGTTTTCTCATAGCTCATGATTGGCTCCTGCCAAATAAAGAGTTACCTGGTCTTCACGGACACGTGCGTGCCACAGTATGCCATTTTATGACGTGGACAAATGTGGCTTATAGTCTGGTGCAACTTATACATGCACAAACTATGTTTTTCTCTCTAAATTTAGTGGTTGCGGCTTAAAAACTTGTTTGTCTTATACACTGGAAATTACGGTATGTTTTATTATTGCTTATAATGTCTACTATATCAGGTAATACAAGTATAAAGGTGACTATAGGGATGTTATTTCATGTCTACAGAGCTTCAATAATATTAAATGTTACCGTTTTAAGGTCAAACAGGTTCTCAATGCTCTAACTACAAAAGTATTGTATTTATTAATATTGAATCCTTTGCGGAAATCACGTTCAGGGCTTGAACCAATTCACCATGATCATCGAGGGACAACCATATACCAGATACACTTTATTAAATCTAAAAAATAAAAATAAAAGCCTTTCACCCTCCTTGTTCCTGTGCAGGAAAACTCCAGGACTTCAAGAACTTCTTGCTGGAGGACCCCGAGACAGTTGCCCGCATTGCCGGGCTGCGCCACCGCGTGGAAGCGTTCGCCAGGCCTTTCCCCATGCCGGGCTTCCACGACCATTAGGGTCATTAGAGAAGCAGATGTCAACAACAATCCATTCTTTAAAAAAATAAATAAAATTAAAAAAACAAGGCCTTTTATGTGAAGGTTAAACAATACAATTTTGCAGATTTTATAGAAGAGAAGAACCTATTTTCTATTATGTTTTTGGTGTTTACATGGACCTGTCATACTCAAACACTGATGAGTGTGATTCATGTAATTTGTCCGCTAATAAGTCTTAATGTTTTTTTAACTAGTGGCAATAATTCTTAGTATTTGAGAGCACAGGTACAGAAGAAGCCGTTAGAAGTGTGACAGTGTCTGCATGAACACCTGGAAATGACACCTAAATGTCGTCAGAGTATTACACTGTCATGCAGTGGTAGGGAAGCTCCAGCCTATTTACATACAGCCATTTATATGATGTACAAGAGCATTTGATTCGGGCCAAACCTCAGCGACTCTAATAAAAAAAAGCCCCCAAAACCAGTTGGGGCCACAAATGCTCGTGATCTATAATATTAAACATGGTTTTTCATAAATGTTGTATGGCCCTTGTAAAGAAAAAGGCTCGGTATTACTGGAATGAAGCCAAATTTGACATTCAGTGTAGCTAAACAACATGCTATTTTTAGTAAACCAAAAAAACACACTCATAAATTTCCCAGTTTACACAATTTAAACAAAAGCATTTCCTTACTTTTTCTTTGTAACTCTGGGTATACTCTTGCTTTGAGGATGACTTCAAGGTGGTGCTTTACAACGTGATTTCTTTTTTTCCAAAAGTACTTTTACTATGTAGTTGACGGGTGACCATAATCACTGCATCAGTGAGCAATTCAGGTTTCTCTGTATTAATCTATGGTAGGACCAATGTTTCTGCCATTCTTTGCAAAGCATCTCCAAGCCGCCTAATTACAGTATGTCAAACTATAATAGCGTACATGTTGGCAAATACACCAGTGTCTGCTGTCGTCTCTTGTCTCTGATATTGTCTAAAGTGACTTAACATCATTTGAATTACTTTTCAAAGAGTATAAATAAAGTCATACAAAATACACACGTGTTGCGTCATGGTATAATGCAATATTGATATATAAACATGGTGAATGTTGATCTTAGTGTATATATTCTGCTTATTTTATTGTTTTATTTTATTGGTCATTGTTGGGGCTACTTGTATTTTTTTATTTTTAAAATTGTATGAGCCCCTCTATTAAGTAAGGTGTATATAATAGGTTTGAGTGTGTGTGTGTGTGAGTGACTTTCCCTTGTTTTATTCACCAAACTTTCATTATTAGCTCCAAAAATAATAATGCATCAATATCATGCACCAAATTTTTATCCGATTGGGGAAAAAAAAGAGGTAAACATATAAAGAGTAAGTTAAAAACAAAAAGATTTGATGTGGTGAAAAGGACAATAAATTAGACATTTTACAAAAGGGACCAATTTGGAACCCTGGTGTTAAAACTGTATGTTCATTTTTAAGAAGCCTGAAATGGTACAGCAGCAAAGATTAAACGCAATTATCCAGATGTTAAAACAGTAAAACATTCAGTAATCTAATGCTAATGTCGTCAATTAAAGCAGTAAATAAGCTACAGTTGAAGATAGCGCATTGCTTACACGTACAATGACTCACATGCAGCCAATATGTTGAGTTTTCTTAAATTTTTCCAAATTAAATCCTGCTACTGACAGAAAAGTGAAGAAATTCAAATAAATGCCCAAAATTTGCATAGCGTCATGTGACATTTTATGCTTCGTTTTCCACAAAACAAGTGCACCCTCTGGCAGTATTTCTTATATTTCCTTTGTAAAAAGACATGTGGGGAGGTCTTCAACATTAACAACACCATTTTGCCAAGTACGTAACCAGACTCGGTGTCTTCATCTCTCATTTCATCACTTGACTATTTTGTCTGTGTGTGGAAATGCTAACAGTAAGCTTGAAATGTTAATGGATGCTAGCAGTGTATGTATTTAGGTAACAAAAATGCTAATTCTAACTAGTCTTCCATTAAGTAGCATTAGCATAATGCCTAATGTTTACCATCAATACATCTATTCATTTAATTGTATTCAAAGTTGTTTTCATTGGTGTTGTATCATAAAAAATATTAAAATATATATGAATACAGACGTCCCTCGCTATATCGCGGTTCAAATATCGGTTTTTCGTGGTTGTGGTTGGTAGTGGTTGATATTGAAAGACGAGCTATTGTATATGTAGTATTCTGGTCACTAGGCATCAGTAATGTTATGAGACATGACATTAGATTACATTACCTTTCACACGACATGGAGACTGGCTGTTGAGCCAGCGGAGCCGAGCCAACATGCCATGGTTAAGAGAGTGGAAAAAAAAAAAGTTTATCCTCTCATTCTGTGTGGAAGTGGTACTTTTTGGCTTCTTTGTCCTTCTTCCCCACTCCGTTTGAAACAGTTAAGTTTTGAATAAGTAAATTGGAAAGGCTAACTAGTTAGCTCGGTAGCTTGCTGTGCTAGCGGCAGCCATCTTTCGTCCATGCAGTGATCCCCTAGCCTGTGCAATGTGATTTAAAAAAGAATAATAGAGTGTAAAAGTAACTATGCAGTGTTATTTCATGTCTACGGGGCTCTAATAATGTTAAACCCCAAGTCATAAACAGGTTTTCTATGCGCTACCTATGAAAATATTCCGTTCATTAATATCAATATCACTTATCACGGTCCAGTCTGGAGCCAAGTACCTGCGATAAACGAGGGACGACTGTACAGAGCCGTGTCAAACAATTAGAATATTGTGTAAAATTTCATTTTCTTCTGTAATATAATTCAAATGTTGAAACCTTCATATATTCTAGGTTCATTGTGCATGCAGTGAACTATTCAAAACCTTGTTTTGTGTTAATTTAGATTTGCACGGCATACAGCTCAAGAAAACCCCCAAATCCATGTGTCATAATATTAGAATATTCTGACAGTACTCAGTCTCAGAGTACTCTGTTTGCTAATTTAAAAATCAGCTCATCAACTCAAAACGCCTGTTAAGGTTCCCTGAGCCTATAAAAACTTGTCAGCCTGGTTCAGATCACAAAACCACAACCATGGGGAAGGCTTCTAACCTGACTGATAAGGAGAAGACCCCTATTCACATCCTCCATCAGGAGGGCAAGAAACAAAAATACATTTCAGGAAGAGTTGGCTGTTCAGAAAGCGCTGATCCAAAGCACATAAGAGGAAACTTGTTGGAAGATCAAAATGTGGGAGGAAACGCTGCACAAGCAGGAGAGATGTCCGGAAGCTTAAGAAAATTCTGAAGCAGAGCCGCTTCAAAAGTTTGACTGAGCTCACAAAGCAGTGGAATGAGGCTGGAGTGGGGACCTCAAGGAAAACAGTCCACAGACGTATCCTAGAAATGGGCCACAGAAGCTTGATGCCCAAGAAGAATTGGACTGTTGACCAGTGTTCCAAGGTCCAGTTCTCTGACGAAAGCAAATGTCGTCTCTCATTTGGAAATCAAGGTCCTAGGGTGTGGAGGAAGACTGGAGAGGCACAGGACAGAAGCTGCCTAAAGTCCAGCGTGAACTTTCCTCAGTCTGTGATGATTGGGGTGCCATGTCATCTGCTGCTGTTGGTCCACTCTCTTTCATCAACTGCAGAGTCAATGCAGCAGTCTACCAGGAGATCCTGCAGCACTTCATGCTTCCACCTGCTGAAAACCTTTTTGGAGATGCTGACTTCATATTCCAACATGACCTGGCACCTGCCCACAGCGCCAAAACCACTAGTACCTGGTTTACTGACAACGGTATTACTGGGCTGGACTGGCCTGCAAATTCAGCTGACCTGAACCCCATAGAGAATGTGTGGGTATTGTAAAGAGGAAGATGAGTAACATCAGACCCAACAACAGAGATGAGCTGAACGCCCCTATCGAAGCGTCCTGGGCCCCCGTAACACCTCAACAGCGCCACAGGCTGATTGCCTCCATGCCAGACCAAATTTAAGCAGTGATTCATGCAAAAGGAGCTGCAACCAAGTATTGAATACAGGAATTAAACATTTTCAGTGCATTGAAATTTCTGTATTGTGAATCCCATTTTTTATTGTTTTGATGAAATAGTCTGATTTTTTGACACGTGGATTTTTGGTTTTCATGAACTAAAGCTTAACTTAAGCTATAAGCATCAAGATTTAAACAATAAAAGGCTTGAAAAAATTCAGTTGACGTTTAATAAATCTAGTACATATGAAGGTTTATTTTTTTAATGATGTGATGGAAGACAATTAACTTTTACACAATATTCTAATTTTTTGACATGGCTCTGCATATGTATTTATATATAATTATTTAAATCTAAAACAAACGAGGGATTACTGTACTTGGTCAAGGTACTGTGTAAGCTTACTTTTCTACTCCTCAACGGCTGCACACAAAAGGGGGAACATTTGGCCAAACATGCACCCCTGTGTTGCCTGTGCAATGATTTTAAACCCCAAAGCTTAAACTGCTGCAACTCCAGCTCACCATGAACATTCGGTACACACCTTTTTAGGGGACTGATAAGCACATGTATGCACAATTTGAGCAACATTGCTTGAAAAACATGGCGGCCGTCATGCGAAAGTCTTTGCAGGGGCACGGGCGGGGCTTAGCGACACGTGTCGTTCACTTTATTGGCACGAAAAGTGTGTTTATTTTATCATCTGTTTTCGCTTCCATTAAACAAGCGGTCGTTAAAAAGAGGACGCAAGTGAGTGAAAAAGCTACCCAGATGAGTTATAACACAGACTGAGTCTGTAAACAAGAAAAGACGCAGTGAAAAAGTACTCTCAGGCTGTAACTGTCATAATTGTCTTCTGCGTTGGCCATCTGCTACGTTGTCTCCTAATGTTAGTCGTATATCAAGGACTTAGAACACACACACTGCTTCTAAGGACAAGATGATCAAATCCCGTTACCTCGCTAGCTGATGTGGTAATAAATCACGCCTGTTTAATGAGGGGAGGGATAAATGACATTGTCAGCAATTACTAACGTGTGTGTGTGTGTCGCTCAGTACGACGTGTGACATAATTAAACCCTGCACAAGTTGAGGGGAGTGTAAAACGTCTAAATATAGAGCAGTCTGGGTGTTAGTGAGACACAGGAATAACTGTCTTGTAATGGTGCTGGTGATTCAGATGATGTAAGAGGCTTCACAGCCGTCTTAAACAATACAGTTGTCCCTCGTTTATCACGGTCAATTGGTTCAGACCCGGCCGTGATAAGTGAATTTCCGCAAAGTAGGATTATCTTGGTAAAAGGTACAATTGGGATCCAGCCTGAGTGAGTCTTGTCAGTCGTCTTATTTGATTTAAAAAATCAAACAATTAATTGTATTTGTCAAATGTAATAGATTCAATTGTTAATCTTAATTATAGTTAATGTTACATTGTTAAAATGATATTTTATTTGGGAGACACGGAACAGTGCTTACCACTTGTAAGGAACTGAGTATTTCAGGCCTGTGACTCGGGACTTGACTCGACCTGTGTTGTCTTGACTTGGACTTGCACGCCTTTACTTGAGACTTTACTCGAGACTTGGCATTAAAGACTTGCAAAAACACTGACTTTCTCCCATTCCTTGTGTGCTCCGAGTGCTAATGAGAGAAGAAGTGGTGATCCTCTGCGCCATCATGTGACACCTCAGAGATGTCTGAACATCAGGAGTCAGGAGTTAACAGGTAACATCACCTTCGTCGTCTTGCACTTGTTGCTATAACAACACTTTTAACGTGAAGGCAGCATAGCTCGGGAGCTGCCTGTTTCGCCAAGATGGTCATGGGAAGACATTTTACTGTTTACTATTTTCAAACACACACCCTTTCTCTGATTATGTAAAGTAGCTTATTTGACATTTGTCTGCAAACTTTATTGAATACAAAACTCTGACAATGTAAAAGTGTAGTTGATTTCATCCTCATGCTGTGATGCTGTCAGCGCTGACAATCCTGTGTGTCTGGCTAATTGTCCTTGTCTTGCTGAATGACCTCCATGACAGTGGTTAGGTAGCACAAAACAGGCATATGACATGTTCTCCGGACAGGCAGAGATGTTTACATTCGATGTATGCATTAATCCCTCGTTTATGGTAGTCAGTTGGTTCCGAATTCGACCGTGATAAGTGAATTTCCGTGCAGTAGAATTCTTTCTTTATAAATGGAATATATTCATAGTTAGAGCACAGAAAACTTGTTTAGGACATTGTCAATACATTTTTTTAATCATTATTAGAGCCCTGTAGACATGAACTAACACCCCTATAGTCACCTTTACACTCATATTACCCAATATAGTAGACATAATAAGAGAAAATAAGCCATTTAGGACATAAAGAAGACTTGTGCTTGTATTTGTTGCTGTAAATGTGTTCCCTAGGGGAGCAGAGTGAGTGGCGGACAGGAATTGATGTCGGGGGTTCAGCAACAGTTCAGCAACAGTAGCCCGTGTTAGGGACTATTGTGCCTGTTGTGAGGTCATTCAAACCTGCAATAAAGGCCTGTTGCTCCGGCGATCAAATCTGCTGCTTGTGTGTTTCACCCAACATTACAGTAACATTACATTACATAAGTACAAGAACTTTGGATATCCAATAACAATAGTTACCCATCACGCGGGTTGATTAGCATGGGAAGCGCCTTGAATGCCTTCTGTTTTGCTTCTAACACATACCAACTGCAAAGCAAAAGACTATAGTTATGGGGCCAAATGACTCCATGTGAATAAAATGTTATTAAGTTCATTTTGTATTATCTAAAAATCATGTGGTGTCCCATCATTACAATTGTCATCACTGACATATATTTATGTGCCACTATTTTTTACATTGTACAGTCTTTTTTTTACATGCATTTATGATGTAAAGATAATGGTAATGGTTTAGTTTTATTTAGAACATGCGTACAGGTTACATGCATGTTGCAGGTGCCCAGAGTCAAGACTAAACATGGTGGGGCTACGTTTAGTTTTATGCTGCCAAAATCTGGAACAGTCTTCCAGAAGATGTGTGACAGTCCTCAACTTTGGCAATTTTCTGAAATCCAGGCTGAAAACATTTCTATTCAACTGTGGATTTGACTGAAAGTATTTTCCTTCACTCTTCATTTTGAATTGTTTTGTTTGTTTGTTTTTTTTTGCTTTATGGAATGATTTATGGAATTTTATGTAATGTTTTTGAATGATTTACTGGAATGATTTTATGAAGTGATTTTACCTTTCTTTCCTGTAAAGCACTTTGAATTACCTTGTGTACAAATAAACATGCCCTGCCTTACATTGAAATACATCACATATTCCACATGTCCAAAAAGGAGTAGGGAGACCCAAAGCCTATTTAATATTAGCCCATATCCCCTTCCCATCAATTGCTAATACAGTTCTTTGTGCATTTATAAATTATGTAACATTCATAATAAATAATAATAAATATCTAAATATTAGTGCTGGAAGTTAATAGTTGACAGAAGCAGTTTGATGCTGAGTGAGTTAGTCCTAAGAAATGCCAAATAAGTGCAAAAGTGGTTCAACACAGAGTTGTATGAACACAGTGGTTTATCAAACATCAACTGCTTGTACTGCTTGTACTGTTTTTTGAAATGGCTCATTTTAGTGCATTGTTTGAGTTCTTTACTCAATCTGTTCCATAATTTGATTCCATAAACTGATATGCTGAAAGTTTTTACTGTTGTTTTTGCCTAAGGTCATATTTCTCCTCTATTATTGAGAAGAATGATATTACATTTTTGGGTAGCAAGTTATTGTTTGCTTTATGCATAATTTGATCAGTTTACCAGAGCAGTGAAATATAATAATTGTGATTTTAGGAATAAAGTGTTCTCTATAACCGGCATTATGGATTATCCTAACTGATCTTTTTGTAGCACAGTTAGTGAGTGAAATACAGTTTAACAGTTATCTCCACACAATAAGTTAGATATAATAAAAGCAAAGAACAATACAGCTGTGGAGGGATTTTTGGTCCAGAACGTATTTTGCTTTGTTCAGTATAGAAGTATACTTTATGTTGTATATTTTTAATGTGGGATTTCCAACTAATTTTGTCATCTATTATAACACCTAGAGTCACTCTGTCAATGTCTATGCCATCTATTTGTATTTGCACATAAATATCCTTTCTGCTATTACCAAATAGCATTCTTTTAGTTTACAGTAAATAGCGGTGTATAAGTTGCACCCACTAAATTTAGAGGAAAAAACAGATTTGTACATATATAAACCACACCGGATTATAAGACACAAATGTCTGTCATAAAATGGCATACTGTGGCGTGCACGAGTCTGTGAGAACCAGGCAGCTCATAATTTGACAGGAGCCAATCATGAGCTATGAAATAACTCACAACGAGCTTGTCAACCCATTGGAAATTGCAGGAGGTCATAACTCGTTATAACAGTCTGACTCACGGTGTCATCTTACAAAGAACACTAAACTCAACACACAGCAACTTAACACTCAAAAGGTATACCTAAATATACAAACATTTACCAATACAAGTTAATAAAAATACAAAATACAAAATTAAAAAAAAAAATGTTAAAGTTTTCCCATAATGCATTTCATCTGAGCAAAGCATTTCATTGGAGGACAAGTGTGGATGGTGCTGCAATGCTGCCTCTGTCCACCAGAGGAGCCCAGAGGGAGGCTGACATCATTGCAGCGCCCCGGCAGGCACCAATGAATGCGCTACTCAGACTCAATGCATTATTGGAAATCTTTCAACGTGTTTTTTTTCATTTTGAACTCATATTGGTACATGCTTGTATATTTCTCAGTTATACCTTTTGAGTGTTAAGTTGCTATGTGAGTGAGTTTAGTGTTCTTTGTAAGAGGACACCATGAATTACACTGTTATATTGTTATACTGTTATATTTAATGATCTCCTGCAATTTCCAATGGCTTGATAAGCTCGTGTGAGTGCGCTGATAGCTTCTGATTGGCTCCTGCCAAAGAAAGAGCTATCGTTTCCTCAATGACTCGTGAGCGGCACAGTTTTTAAACAATCAGTAGTATTTCTGAAGTAAAGGAGATATCACGAGATTAGAATTTAGCCATAAAGTAGCCGAATCGCTGTATAAGCCGCAGGGTTCAAAGTTTAAGAAAAAAGTAGTGGCTTATACACCAGAAATGACTTAGCTTCAGGGATAGTGTGTTTTGATCAAACCATCTTTTTAGTATAGTCATTTCATCTGTGACTTTTTTATTAGCTCTTGCGTACTGTCACCAGAAAAAAATGCAGTAGTATCATCTGCAAATAATACTAGCTTTAAGTCTTTGGTAACTTTACAGATGTCATTAATTTATAGGTTGAACCGTTTTTGTCCCAATATTGACCCCTGGGGTACGCCACATGATATATATAAACTTGTATATGTATGTTCTCCTAGCTTCACCTATTGTTTCCCGTTTGCTAAGTAGCTTTTTTACCCAGTTCAAAACTGACCCTCTGATTCCATACCATTCTATTTTATTACTTAAGATATTGTGATTAAATGTATCAAATGCTTAAACATGTACAACAAATATGGCTTCAATGAACTTTTCAAATTATTTAGATGCGAATTGCGCAGCGCTTGGCGAAGGTAATAATAAATATTGTATTTAAACATTCGAGCACACATCTAACACAGGGGAAATATACCATTCAATGCTATTTTTCATGGTGGAAAAAACAAGATTAACATGTTGTTGGTGTCGTTACAATGTTAAATTATACATAATAAACAAAATTAATGCTAAACAGGAAAATAAATAGAAAATGAAATGATAAACTCGGGGTTTCCCACAAGATTCAGATCATTATTTGGATGAGATAGTTCTAAGGCTCTATGGGGAGGCCGCCCCACTCTTTGAGAAGCACCGGACTACCTCAAGTTCTCAGGTTGGATAGGTGTGATACTATAGTGTGCATGTCTGATTGTGCACGCCGTTTGTGTGTATGCTCAGACACTTGAAAAATTAGGGGGAACATTGATGCCCCGTGCAACATCCCCACATCACCAGCTGCCATTTGACGCCCCTGCACAACCTGAAGTTGTTCTTTTGAAGGAAAAAGCACCCCACATCATGATGGCGCTCCCTCCACTGTTCCGTGTGGGAAACATTTCAGGTGGGATCATTGGATCATTGCCATTAACATTGGAATCCATGAGGAACGTCAAGATTACTTTTTTTTCTCATCAGAGAATAACACTTTTCAATGTCCCATGTTTGGTGCTCTCCTGCAAATTCCAAATGGGTAATTTTGTAGCTTTGAAGGAAACAAGGATCATCTCGTGTCTTGACGGACAGCTAATGGGATCCTCCAGCTCCCACATTTTTTTGGTGTACCACTTGACTTTTTTGTTCCATAACCCTCAGGATCTTTGAAGAAGTTTCAAATGACTGTCTTACTGCGTCTCACCTCGGCAGCAATGGCGCACTGCGAGAGGCCTTGCTTATACAGCTCAACAATCCGACCGCATTCAAAGAGAGAAATCTTTTTTGCCTTTGCCATGAAGAGATCATGACAGTGTGAATACCTGACAGAAAATGCCAAGATTTCGCCAAGATTTGGGTTATTAAAGGCTGTGGTCTTAACCTTTTGATTAGCTGATGAGCAACCTATTTCACTTTCATGCTTGTTTGCAATAAATTGCTTACTAAAAAAAAAAATCTCTTACTCTCGTTTCTTCTTTTTGCATTTTGAAACTGTACTTACAGTAGAACCTCGTTTGGATCCAACACTGCAAAATGTCAATTCTTGGTCTTAAAATTTTGATCAGGAGGTTATGTATGGATCCATGAGCAGCTAGTTTTTCAACCATGTTCCCATAACATTTGGGTGAGAATCATCACATTCTTCAAAAAATAAGAGAAAAAAATCTATGTAGACGTTCATAGAACTGAGCTTTTTTCTATCCTTGTTATACTCGGAGTGAAAACTTTTGAGTTTGCCGATGCAGCATAATTCTTTTGGCCTGCTTTCCGCACAGTGCAAGCTATTCTCATACAACAACATAAACATGCCACGGGGATATTTAGAAATTTATATAGGCAGGATACTACCTACTAGCATTTTGATATATTTTTATTGGCCTGTGCTGCCCGCTTTGTTTTTTACCCTTTGCAGCAACATTGTATTGATCAGCTCAGAATGCTTACTTGTGCACCTGAAATGTCGAAATGTAATGTCCATGGATGGACATAAGATCATCCAATAGAAAATTCAAACTGCGCTCAAATGAGAGGTATTCCTTGAACATGTTTGTCATTGTGCTTGTAGTTTGCTTGCAACAACATTGTTAAAAGTGTTTTGTTTACGTTGAAGGTGCTCTGTGAGTCCTGCATGCTTTCTTAGCTTGTTGTTCTAGCATCTTTTATCAATGTAATGACTGTAGGAAACCGATTGTTGATTAATAATCAGTGTTGGTAGTAACACCGTTATTGTTTTCCAGTAACAAGTAACCTAATTCATTACCATTTCAAACATTAACAGTGCTGTTACCGACAGCGAAAGGTGGCACACTGATATCTACTGTATGTCTACCATCTGGACTACTACACAGGAAGCTAAATAGCTAGTCAACAAGAGTTATGGTTGCTCACTCCCAGGAAAACACTGCCCCATACCATTTCCCCAATTAATCAATCAAGGAAATTCAGTGGATTTCAAGACAGAATTTCAAAACAGCCTGCCCCGCCTTACCCCCATTTATTTTAGTGTGCTGACAGTTCTAGATGTCGATATGCTTATCTGAGAGAGCGAACATTAGCGGATGAAAGGCATCTCTATCACCACCGCCGCATCGGTGAATGTGCCCACGGCCACACTAGCCCCACATCGCCGCGGTTGCCTCCTGTTTTTGCACCATGTCCTATTTACTTATTTATCCGGCCTCCTCGCCGCCCCTGCAACCGCTGTCTTATCTCACCCAATAAAAGTTAATCCTCGTCTAAAAATATCCATCCGTACTCAAGAGAGGATGTCACGGAGGAAGAGTCAGTCGCTCAGGAGGAATACATGGATGACACTGAGACGACACACGGTCATATGTCTCGTCACACGCTTTCTTGTGTGGTGCCATGTTTTGGTAAAGCCAAACAGATAGCAAATACGTCCATGTAGAAGTGATGCTAGGTATTATTCATGAAGATTTCCAGACCTCCCTGTATTTTATTTTGTATGTATATTTATTTGCCGCCTGTGTGTTTCCCGTGGCCCGTGCTCCAGCATGCCTGGCGCCATGATGTGCTCTTTTACACATTTGAAAATACTGTAAGAATGCCACTTTTATAGAATTGACGTCTTTATTTTATCATTTAAGATTAATGTCTACATCAATAAATGTAACCGCTGAATCGTATTGAATCAAATTGTATCGTTTGTACACTGTATCGAATCGTTCTGGTTTTAAAATATATCGTTTATGAATTATATAACCCGTGTATCTAGAAGTGTATCGAATCGTTCTGGTTTTAAAGAATATATCGTTTATGAATTGTATAACCCGTGTATCTAGAAGTGTATCGAATCGTTTACCACAAAGAGTTTTACATCCCTACTTATTATAGGTAAAAACGTATTTCTATCTGTAATTAATTGTGATTAATTATGAGTTAACTATGGACAAAATGTGATTAATCACAATTAAATATTTTAATCAATTGACAGCCCGAATACATGTCATGTATTTAATAGCATTTTATTTATAATAGTAATAGAACCCATGGAATGCTGTAAATGCCCATTACGTCGATCGCGAGCTACTGGTCGATCGCGAAGGTAGTTTGGGTTGATCGCACAAACATCACTTTATAGATGTCATATGACATCAGTCAGCTGTCATTAAGCTCCCCTCCTGATTCGCTCTTCCGCTCCCACGGCAATGGTTGAACGTCACATCTCAAACAACACACAGAGATGCAACTTTCGTCCTTATTATTCCAATTATGGATAAACTGACTCCTCGGTACAATGCCTATATATCTACAACAAAAGCTATCCGTTCACTTGTAGTGGCTACTTACTATAAAAAGTGAATTGTTTGACGGCTTTGCTTCGAGTCATAAACTCCACTATAGAAATGTGTGTTTTTCTACACTTCCATTTCTTAAACTATTATTTCATGATGAAACGTGTTGCTGAAACCTTTTTAATATGTTGCCTTGACTTCGGCTGCATAGTCTTTTGCATAATCATTTTCATTTCTTGTATACTGGTAATGTTTGATAGCAAAAGCTAACTGGACGTAACACATGAACTGTGTGTCTAATGAGCGCTACGTAGCTATTTTGACAGACATATTACCGGTACACAACTATTGAGGAATTACATGTAATTACCTTTATGACTTGGTCATTTTAACAGTGACTCGCTGGCTGTGAGCACCCCTGCTATAAATGAAATAAGTGAATGTGTCAAAGTCACTCATCAAAGAGGTAGTGGGAGAGGATCACTGATTTGATTGGTTGAACTGTGGTTAGTTAAGATTCACCTACCAGTACATGGTAAATGTTGCTATAATTGCAGCTGGATGGATGGATAATTTGAATCCAATCCTGTCTGATGATGATGCAAATTGCTGGTGTGCGTGTGTGTTTTTGTAACCCTTTGCCCTGGAAGTTTAGACCTTTACCAACATAATCACAACCTTTGAAGGTGTTCACATTGGATAAGTAACACTTTACGCCGCATTTTGTGTGTGTGTGTTTGTATAACCTTGTGATTGTACCTCAGTGTGACCTCTTGGCTCAGCTGATTACCTGTCAGCAGCTTTTGCACACACACACACACACACACACACACACACACACACACACACACACACACACACACACACAACTTGCAATACCCACTGGGCAGGTCACTGTCGGTTGCTGGAAGCATATTGCTATTTAATGGGAGCAGAAACACACACACACTCTCAAATGGCCACCTGCAGGAAGGGATCTTAGATTGTCTATTAAGGCTGGGATTAGGAGACGCCATGAGTCTGACACTGACACTTTTTGTGTGTCATTAGAGCAGGATTTTTAAGCTGTTTTGTTGTGTAGCGTGCGCTCATAGTGAGTGACAGCATACACACATAAAACACTCCAATTCACCACTCGGTGAACTCGCCAACAAAGTAAAAGGGTGCCAGCAGAAGGCATTTTTGGAGAAAGTGCTGTTTTTTTTTTTTTTTTAGCTTCATGTCCCTGCGTGGAAAATGATAATTGTGATCAAACAGTTGATTGATTTTGTCTCCCTGTGCTGCATCTAAGCATCTGAAAAATAGCTCTATGACCCACACATATATTCATCTCTCATGACGGAGTTCTATTTTGGTCCTCCTGATCTGCTGCTTCATATCTCAGCATGCGTGACTTTGGTGACCTGTGTGTGTGTGTGTGTGTGTGTGTGTGTGTGTGTGCGTATGTGTCGGGGTGTGTGTGTGTGTGTTTGTGTGTGAGAGAGAGAGAGAAATGATGATGATGTGTAAATCATGTTTCTGCCACGTATTAAAGCAAGATAGGTGTTCATAATCCAACACAAATGCGAGCTCCACTTACATCGACAGCAACATCAAAACGACAAAATATTCCCTAAAAAAATGTGGTTTAGAAAAATAAGGTTGTATAAATCCAGCAAACTTGGCAGTCCTCATCTTAACACCCCTCACATTTCAGCGTTTATTTGGTGACAGGGCAGTGGATCCCAAATTTGCGGATTTTTGGTAAAAAAAAATAATGGTTTGGTTCACAACATGTCAAAAAAGACGTTCATATCTGTTTTCCAAAGTCAAAGCTTATGTAAGTGAATATCTTGTTTTGCCTAAAACACAAAGATGATCAATCTGCTTTCATGGATGACTAAGTAAATATTCACATTTGAGAGGCTGAAATCACAGGATACACTAAGTCCCCTACTAACGAACATCCGACGTGCGAACATTCGGAGATACGAACACAGGCTGACTGGTCTATTTTTTCATGTGTTTTGCCTTATACAAGTAAGTGCTACATGCTTGACCCGCAAACCCATATTTATACTGGTACATGCTTGACCAGCAGAGGGCACTGTGACACTGCTAATGGGACCAACAGATACAGGAAGACGAGGAAGAGGAGAGAGGAAGGCTAAGAGTTTTATGATACAACCCGGACAGAGCGTGTGATTAAAGTTTATGAAGAGTTAATAGGCCTGCTTAATTCTATACCACCCACAGAACACTACCTCTTTTAGAAGAGTCTAACGACGACGACCATTTGTCCTTTTTTTCAATATCTCCTCCTCCTCCTCCTCCTCCACAACGATGTATGCTTGACCACTCTTCTTCAAAGGTAAATAACATTTATCATTACGTATTATTATATCATTTTATTATTGTTTTTTTCATTAATTATCCTCGTTTAATATTACTACTGCATCCAAACTCATATTTACATACATACGCATATACTGTATATGTATACACGTACATGTAATACCTATATCATTGGTAATATTACCCTTTCCCCTACTTAAGAACAATTCGACTTAAGAACGGTCGTCTGGAACCAATTGTATTCATTAGTTGGGGACTTAGTGTATTTACATTTTTAAATTAAAAAAATATTAATCGAATACCAAAATAGTTGTAATAATTGGGTGATCCATCAATCGTTGATTCTTAATTGTTGCAGCTCTCTTTACTGTATGTCTTCATACTTCACTGATCTTGCACTTTGTTCGGCGAACCTTGAACACATCATCGTTGCTGTGTTACTCCCATTCCAAAGTGTGCATGGATCATCTTCCGCCATCATTCATTCATGTGAGCAGCTATACATTTTATACTTCACATGTGTTTAGTAAGTGTGTGAGGCATACTGAAGACATCTGCCAACAGCCACTTGTATTGCAAACCTTGATCTGATATCGGAGGAGAACGTCAAATCAAGGACATTTTTTATCAATTACTGGTAGTATTTCACCATTCCCTGGTGAAAAACAAGGTGACCCCCATTAAAAGCGGGGCTGTGCTGTATATCTTCTCAAGTGACGATACTATAGAAATACCTTTATATACTTGGAGAAGATATAATCAAAATGTGTGTTGAAATGTGAGGTCTGTACTCAGTTTTGTATGTTTATGCTTGGAATATTACAAGTTCTCGACCAGTCCAGGGTGTACACCGCCTGTCGCCCGAAGTCAGCTGGGATAGGCTCCAGCATGCCCCCGCGACCCTAATGAGGAAGAAGCGGTATAGAAAATGGATGGATATTACAAGTTCTTATAAAATGATAGCTTTTTTGTACATAATATTATGAGAGTATTCCCTTGTGTGGTGTAAAGGCATGTAACTACACTGAGGGGACATTCTATAATTTCGATAATGAATACAACTATAATGAACAAATTAAAAGCATCCATCTGTCGAGTTCCTTGTCATACGCTGACATCTGTAAATACTGTAATGTGCAACATTATGTGATTGTAATCACTAGCACTGGATTGCTTTGCACTGAATAGCCTGAAAGCAATACTGAGGACATGATGACTAACCTGCCAGGGTTGTGGCCCTGGAGGTGCCTGTAGGAGCTCTTTGCTTCAGGCTCTCTAAATTTGTTTTGATGGTCATAAACTGTGGAGGGCAGGAAGAATATATTTACATCTCTTTTTCATAAATGAAATTCAAAAACAGCACATGGACACAAGCAAGGAGACACTCTCATGCATTCCATGCTCACAAACGCATGCACTAGGATGTTTAGATGATTCACAAGTGTCTACCTGAGAGTTTTAAGTATGGACCTATAATGTAATATTAGGGGTGGAACAGTATGCCATAATCACTGTTCGGTACGCATCTGGGTTTTAAGGTCATGCTTGGCTCATTTTGGATACAGTAAGGCAGGGGTGTCTGAAGCTTTTCCACTGAGGGCACACATTTTTCCTTTTTCCACTTTAGAAATAAATGGATGCGCTGGAAGGAAAAGCGGAAGAAACAAAATGATAAAAAAAGGATTGCATTATATCACAAATGACAAGTGGATGATTTGGAGCAGTTGACACGCATGAACAATGTGCTTGGAACTGGGCTTCACATGACACGCAGGTCTTATGCCAGTGCATCTGATAACGGCGGAGGACACGTTGTTTCTCCAACAGAGCAACAGGCGGCCAACTTTCTGCAGTCAAAGGGGGTGGATGTGGATGTGGATGTCAACAACATGGATACATTCATCCCAATGTTTGGCAGGAATAACAACACAATCCCTGTCATCATTATAAAGCTCAACAACAGGAAAAACCAGGTAGCATTGCTGAGGCAGAAGAGTAAGCTGAAAGAAACAAACATCTACATCAATGAGCATATGACAAAATGCAATGCTGACATCGCCAAGAAGGAACGCGACTTAAGGAAGAAGGGGAAAATTCCAAGTCACTTGGAGTGCCAACTGCAAAATCTACAGCAAGGTAAATGGAGGTCTGGAGGAAGACCAAGTACCCGTTGTCAAAGACATCAAAGAACTAGACAAATATTGAAAATTACATCACGTCAACTACAAGGAAATTAAAGCCATAACCCACAAAGACTTCATGCAGCTTTGAAGTCAGCATCCTCAATGTTTGTTTTTTTATTTAATGTTTTACTAATTCAAATGTACTCTTATTTAATAACAATTTATTCCCAATTTATCATTTTTCTAATTTAATTTATGCCCTTGATACTGCACAAGGGTTATAGTGTCATTATTTTAACTCCTATTTGCTTCTTGTTTTTTTTTAACACCATTCTTTCCTTTTATACAGGAAGTGGAAAAAATATGTAAATGACAAATGTCGGAAAATGAAATATCGTAAGTGTCAAGAAGTAAAAGTTCTGATCTGAATGAATTATAGAAGCAGAAGTAATAGACATGGGGAAGGGATAGGATTAAATACATGTATAAACTGTGCTTCTTCCTCACTTTTCAGACATGTTGAATTGTGCAAAAGTAACCGTGTGATGTTCCTGTTCCTGATGCGTAACTTGTTACGCATGTCTGAAAAAATAAACATACCATACTGAAAAATCAAAGGATGTGACTTGTATTTTTTAAACCGAACCATGTAGAGACAGTATGATGAGATGTTTTTATATTTCAAGAAAAAACAAACCTGCATTTCAGCTTTGTGTTATCGGTGACAAAGCGTATTATTACACTGTTTTGCTCATTTTTTCCTTTTTATTATTATTATTATTATTATTTCTTGCAAATAGTTCAATTTTCTTCTTGTGTCCTTTATTTGTAATATTATGACATTATTATCATAATATTCTGACTTTATCAGAATATTCTAACTTTTACCCAACCTAATTTTCCTAAAATTGCAACTTATTATTTGTTTTGTTTGTTTCTCATAATATTACACATTAAAAAAGGCGTATTTTAGTTTTTAATATTTCAAGTTAATGCAGTTTTTTCTCTTCATATTATGACTTTATTCTCCTAATATTTGATTTTAATTGCTATAAAAATAACTGCTGTTTTTTTCATTGTAACTGTTTTTTTTTAAATGTTATTGTTTAATTGGGTTTTAGAATGTGCTGAGTACTGATTAAAAAAAACACCCGCCAGCCGTAAATGGCCGCCAGGCCACACTTTGGACACCACTGCAAGGGAACAAAATGCAAAGCATAAAACTGCTCAATTTTTGTGTGAACAGCTTTTATGTGTTTTTTTTAATGAACGAAAAAAATGCAATTTGCCAATAAAAAAAATTCTCCAAAAAATAAAAAGAAATAAAAAATATGCAACACACACGAGAATGAGTCTTATTTATGTCTTATTTGTCTTATTTTCTTTTATTATGTCTACTATACTGGGTAATAGGAGTGTAAAGGTGACTAAGGGGTGTTTTTTTTATCTTAGAGGGCTTCAGTAATGTTAAAAACCCTATTTAGAAGATTGTACACAGGTTTTTAACTACAAAAATATTCCATATATAAATAAGGAGTCTTACTTTGTGGAAATTTCCTTATCACAATTGGTCTGGAATCGTGATAAACAAGGGATCACTGTATGAGTTTGTGTGACTGCATGCATGTCTATATGGCAAGCAAGAATTATTTTCCGCCTGTTGTATGACCATGTCCTGTCCATCCGCCCTCCTCATTATGATCCTTCTTTGGACTTCAGTGGAATTTTGATGCAAGACCTTTGCCTTGCTATGGAGAATTAAACATGCCGTGTCCCGACCTTTTTGTCTGCAGCCACTTTCATTCCGCCGGCATGTAACGCACCCTTGAAATCCTGAGAAAGCGCTCTGTTCCCCAAAACACATTCCCTGAAGCTGTCATCACCTCAGATCTATCACTTCCTACTACTTTTTTCATACATATATATATGTCTGCCTCTTTCAGGTCACGGTAGTACTCTTTAATATTTTGATGAGTGTTCTCAGGCTCTGACCTTGTTGGAGAGGCACAGCAAATGATTGCCTGCAGCAGAATGTCATTTGCATTCCTTTCCGGGAGATTTGACGTTGTTTGAACAGATGAGCAAGCAGCTCATATGACATTTCAACCAAATAATATTGCATATTTTCAGTGACATGGACGAACTGCTTGTGTCCAGATTAGTTTCTAAGCTACGTCATTTGAGCGTGACTGCGGGAGTACAGTAGTGAGAGTTACGTTCCAGGACCACGAGCCGATGATGAAAAACCGTGAATAATTGAAACGTCCATAAAAATGTCTATTTTATAGAGCGCGCTGACCATTCAGTCAAAATCCTGAACTGTCAACCCAGCGTTCCACGCATCTCTTAAGGCCGAGGGAGTGAGGTTTACCAAGGTACACTTGTGCAGCCACACTGGCTGGCATCCATTACACATGCACCACTAATGAATGATAATGCAAGATGATTCATGAGCACATGGAATCAGAGTCATGGTGTACAACAAGTGGATGCGAACTTTTTCCACTGTGGGCCACCTCCACCTTGACATCCGTCAGTCTTGGAAAACAATACGAGTCTAGTTGCGCCATGGATTGGTCTGTAGAAAGGTTGCAAACCCTTTGGGGGTGGAGATGCGACCGCCTTTGTTGAGAGCCAGAAACATGCTGGCCTGGGTGCTGCTGTGTGGTGAATGTAGTCTCTGTAGTCTCCTGAGCTGTTGTTCTTCCCATCTGGCCTCTTTCCTCAGTTTCGCTTCTTAGATGCCAGGCAGTGGACACTGACGACTGACGCGGTCTGAGGATGCCGTTTCCACGTCTGCGCTCAGGCTGCGCTTACAGACGTCTTTGTAGCACGGTGCGGGTTGTCCTGGAGGTCTGGAGCCACTGGCCATCTCGCTATACAGAACATCCTTTGGAACGCAGCCATCGTCCATGCGGCAGACATGGCCCAGCCAGCGCAGTCGTCTCTGCATTAGCAGGGCAAACATGCTTGATATCCCTGCCTGAGCCAAGACGTCCGTGTTGGTGACACGATCTTGCCAGATGATGGCTAGGAGCCGTCAGAGGCAACACAGGGAGAAGGCGTTGAGCCTCCATTCTTCCATAGAGAAGAGTACTGAGCACACACGCTTGGTACACTTTTATCTTTGTTTTGGTTGTCAGTATGGTGTTGCCCCGGACTGTCTTTGCAAGACGAGCCACAGTTGTTGCTGCCTTCCAGTATCTTCTCCGTGGGCTGTCTCTTGTGTTCAAGGAGCGTAGCAGGCACCATTTCCGCAATTTCTGCCTCAAACCAGTCCTCATTCTTCCTCTCTCGACCCAAATGTGTCTGAACCAGATTGGTACATAGCATTGCAGATGTGGTTCCACCGTGCAGCGGCGCTGTCGGTTGGGCATTTCTCAAGGGCCTCGTCAATAGCTCTGGCGAAACGTTCTCACAGTTCAGACACTGATGCTCTAGTATTGTTGAAACGAGGATGACCCCTAAGCTTGGAGCGGTGGACACGTCTGGGTTGGAGACGCACCTTGCTGCTTACCAAGGAGTGGTCATTGTCACAGTCAGCACTGTGGTACCTGTGGGTGATAAGCACATGGTTCAGCAAGGATCTCCTGGTGATAACAAAGTCCAGCTGCTTCCAGTGACGTGATTTAGGGTGCCTCCAGGACACTGTGTGGTGTGGCTTGATGGGGAAGAATGTTTGTGACACAAAGGTGATGATAGGAGCAGGGCTCAAGTAGCCACTGTCCATTCTCATTGAGCTTGCCTATTCCAAAGTGACCAATACAGTGGGGCCAGGGTCTGTAGTCTGCGGACACCCTCGCATTGAAGTCCCCAAGCAGGAGCAGGTGTTCATTCGCCGGAATCTCTTCTTCCTTCCTTTTTTGCCTGGTGCAAGGTGAAAAAAATTGTATATTTCAAAAAAACAAAAAAAATTGCAATTTTTGGGGAAAAAAATGTTCATTCATCTACTTTCTATGCTGCTTATCCTCACTAGGGTCACAGGGGTATGCTGGAGCCTATCTCAGCTGACTTTGGACTGGTCGGCAGCCAATCACAGGGCACATATTGGTTTGGTTTGGTTTAGTTTATTTGAACATGAAGGTTACAATGGAATACATCTCATGAATCATATAGACAAACAATCATTCACACCTATGGACAATTTTAGAGTCGCCAATTAACCTAACATGCATGTTTTTGGAATGTGGGAGGAAACCGGAGTACCCGGAGAAAACCCACGCACACACGGGGAGAACATGCAAATTCCCCACAGACATGCCCAAGCGGAGATTCACCCCCAGGTCTTCTCAATCTTCTGACTGTGTGGCCAACATGCTAACCAAAAGTAAAAATACTTTTTTTGACCAAAAATCTGTGAATTTGCGGGGCTTTGAATGTTGAATCAAGTGTTTGCGCGAATTTACTGCAGTCAATAGGACATACAGTAATTCCGTTTATCACAGTTAATCGGTTCCAGACTCGACCATGATAAGTGAATTTCCGCAACGTTCATTATTTATAAATGGGATATTTTCAGAGTTTGAGCATAGAAAACCTGTTTACAACCTTCTAATCATGGTTTTTAACATTATTAGAGCACTCTAAACATGAAATAACACCCTTATAGTCACCTTTACACATAAAAATAACATGTGACCATTGGGAGAACCTGTTTTTTTACTTCCTGTTCCATACAGTACTTCCTGCAGTGGCTATTGCCAATGTAACATTACTGACACCTAGTGACCAGTGAAGAATACTACATATGATCACAACATCTTTGAATCTTCTGAATGCCTTTTATATTTGTATGTTACTTAATTTAGCAATTTTTATGCTTAAACTGCTTCATTTGGACAAAAGAAATGTAACATTAGCTTAAATATGCATTTTTTTTTTACTAATAATAGGCTGTATTCAACCACGAAACAGCATGTTTTATTTATTAATATATTTTTGAAACTGTGATAGAGTGAAGCTGTGAAATTTGCAGTGCGAAATGGTGAGTGACAACTGTATGTGAGAGAAGGACAGGACATTCAAGAGTTCATGACAAACATAAGCTGCACTTTTTTGGAATTTTACCCATCATTCACAATCCTAATGTGAGACACAAACACACGTCTTTCTATTTCTGTGCGTTCTGAAGATATAAAAACAGCTAAAAAGAGGCGTAATCAGACACACCTATACAAAGACCATTATTAAAACACCTCAAAAAACCTCCAACAAGGTTTTATGGTTTTATATGCATGCTGTGACCATGTAGTAACAGGTATGTTCATGATAACATGTAATACTTACAGTATTTTGCTGTATTTTGGTCATTTTTAAGCATTATCTGAACCTCCTTCTTGGGCGCATTGATTTCACATAGCACCATAGAAACGAACGCTACACCTAGTGTTAATTTTCCAAAAACAAAAACAGAGCAGCAGTGGCAGCAGCTCCAATATGTAGCGTTACCTTTTGGTAGTGGGCTGAGGCATTGTGAGCACGGCGCTGACGCTCTGTGAGCGAGTGTGTGGTGAAGCTAGCGCTAGAATTTGCCAACGCTCCTCTTCTGGATTTCACTGCACGGCCTCCTCCCTTGTTCTCCTGCAGCACATCACGCCATGGAAGCACAAAGAAAAAGACTGATGGTTCAGCAAGCCCATCTGACCACCGCGCTCATCAGCGGGATGAGGTCTGGCTTTATGGCTTGACCCCTCCAACAAGTGGCTGTTTGTGGACAGAAATAGGGCAGGGAAAGTGCTAAATGGACATGACATGACAGGTTATGTTATTATGTCTGGTAATGAATTCATCTTCGGGAATCTAACAGAAAGAAAGCATTCCGAATTCTGTACTTTGGGGGCACTGTCAATTTTGCTGAACTAAATATACTTAAGTTTTGCTAAATGAGGCTGCACTTGGGCTGCACGGTGTCCTAGTGGTTAGCATGTTGGCCACACGGTCAGGAGATCGGGAAGATCTGGGTTTGAAGATCCGTTGGGCATCTCTGTGTGGATGCTAACTGAGGCTCCACTGTTTGTAAGTTTCACCTGTGCATCTCTTCAAAGACTGTCGAATGTGCAAAATCTCAACGATTGACAAGAAATCGTGTAAATATTGTGGTTTTTTTTAAAAGAGTGATACATGTATCTTGTTCATTTTACCTGGACTATCACGTAGTGATACATCCATCCATCCATTTTCTATACCGCTTCTTCCTCATTAGGGTCGCCGGGGCATGCTGGAGCCTATCCCAGCTGACTTCGGGCGACAGGCGGGGTACACCCTGGACTGGTCGCCAGCCAATCGCAGGGCACATGTAGACAAACAACCATTCACACCTATGGACAATTTAGAGTCGCCAATTAACCTCACCTGCATGTTTTTGGAATGTGGGAGGAAGCCGGAGTACCCGGAGAAAACCCACGCGCACACGGGGAGAACATGCAAACTCCACACAGAAATGCCCAAGGGAGAATCGAACCCAGGTCTTCCCGATCTCCAGGCTGGCCAATGTGCTAACCACTAGACCACCGTGCGGCCCGTAGTGATGCATTTGAACCAAATTATGGTGAATGAGATGTGTTTGCGGAAAAAATGGCCACCTTTCAGTGAAAAAAAAGATTCCAAAAAATTATTCTTTGACCAAAAGTCCGCCAATTCATGGGTCCGTGAATGCTGAATCGCGAATCTGTACTTCCCAGTTCCAATCTGTTATGCTGACAAATATCTAGGTGGTAGGTTGTGATGTGTGATTTTTATCATAGACTTGTGTACAGCACACACACACACACACACACACACACACACACACACACACAGATGGTTGTTTTTCCACTCTTCCCTGCCCTCTCCTCCATATGCATGAGGCGCAGGCCATGCGTGTGGCGGCTCGCTGTCAGACGGGGTTGAGCGGGCAAGGACACGTTGCGGTGGAAGAGCGGGGCGCATTCTGCCTCCCCTCCCTCACCAATATACCTGTCAGGCTGAGAGACAGTACCACGTGCAAATAAATACATACACACCATGCATGCTCAAACACGCATATGTTACATTAACATTTTTAAATACTTACTGTAAAAGTTTTTTTCTTGTACCTGTGGGGGGGAAAAACTTACAAATATGGTCATCAGTAGACAGCAACTATGTGTTTTCCTTGCTGCTTATTGCTATCATATGCTGCGTATGAGACAGACTGTCACAGCAGTGACAAACATCTGTTCATAGCTCACACAAGTCTCGTTGAGCTGCGAGATATGAGAGTTTGATCAGGTTGAACTGAGAGACGTTAGCGCTCCGGTGCTTCTGAACATCTGTGTCGCCACGTCCTATGTTGTTCATTAGGAGAGTGCCTGCTGACGATATCAAAAAAATGCATTCTTTGACAAAGAAATGATAGAAATACAAGCTGATGTCACAATTATTGACTAGCAACACGATTTTTGCAGTGTTTAGATGCACCAAGATTAATAACATTGCTGACCCATAACTCGAACCCTAAAAACAGAAGATTGGTTGACAATCAACATTAGACATTAAAATATCAATACGACAATTTTGGGGGTTTTGATTATGTGGAATGAAATTATGGAAAGTATTCAGGAAAGAACACAATGTACTAACATGAGACGGTTTAAGAAACAGTACAAGCATATGGTGTTAAAGTATACAGAAGAAGAACTGCTGAAGCACCATGTCTGATATCATCAGACATGTATCATTATCTATTCTACCCAACCCTGAACAGTATATTACTGAATAAGCTGTCTATAAACTAGTGACATGCAGTCAGAGGAGGACAAATAATGATAACATAAAATAAATATGAATATGTGTCCTTTGAACTGTATTATAATTGTATTTTCTGTATGATTCCAATTGTTTTTAACATTTTCTTCAGTAAAAATGGCTGCATTTGCACATTTCCTAATCAAATAGGAAAGATGAGGCTGCCTCGAGTGTCTCTTCTCGACTTAGTGTGCAAGCCCTGCCTGCCGAGTGCAGATTAAATTAGATCATGGCACCTGCTAGCATGTGGCCAATAATATAATGTTAACATTTATTACACACCATGATTTTCTACAACCTGTGTAATGTCTTTAATGTAAGTGTGACATCATTATTCTTGATAATCCTACAATAAAATGCATACAAATGTCATATGCGAACGCACTGCAGTACTTGCTTCATCCTCAAGGGGTCGGGGCGTGCGTGAGCTGGAAGGTGCTTGTTACTGCTGTCCTTCCATAGAGAGGAAAAGGTGTTTTTTGACAGAAAAATTGTTTTATGCTTTGCTGAAGGAATGAATGAATTTGACTGCCAAGATGGAGGATTATACAGTATATCGTAGCTCACCAGGAGTGATCAGACTTTTACAACAAAGTATCAGTGCTTCTCCTGGAGAAGGACAGGGTGCATATACTTCATATACAGATTAAAAGCTAAGCACACCAAAGTTTTTCAGTTAATAAAAAAAATGGAACTAAGAAGTATTTAAAATCAAATATTAACCAAAGTGAATTATTGTCGTCTTTTTCAACCTGTACTAACATAAAAAGATAGAGGAGTCAGTGCCACACCAGCCATGAGCCTCATCACATGTTAGTGCTGCAAACCGACCCAACTTACGACTACACATCCTTGACTTTCTCTTACTTTCGTTGTGTTTTCCCAAGACATGTCTTGTATTCAGGTCTTGTCCTGGTCATCCTCTATTTTTTTTATTTTTTTTTTAAGAAAGTGATGAAATTGTCCTGGTTTTCATTGTTTGGCATTAGGGTACTCTGCTGCATGTGATGTAATCCACAGGTTCCTCAATCGTTCTGCTTTTACAATCATTTTCGTTACAGTTTTTGAACATTCTGTTTTTTGGAATTTGTGTCTTTGGTTATAGATTGTATTTTGTGATATAACAATTTTCTATCCATACAGAGAAGGCATACTTTAAATGTGTTGATATGATAAGGCATTTTTGAGTAAACTTCCAGTATCATTTGAGTATCTCATTTCCGGGCCAAGTGTCCTGCTTTTCAGTAATGAAAATATGGTCATCCTATGTTAAACTCAGTAAGTGAATCATATCAGTGAGTGATGGGGCACACTGAAGAGGTAAGATTAATTAATGGGCTGTACACACGGGAGGCGATGTCGCCTCTAGTCCATTCATTTTCAATGGAAAGTGTAAGACAGGGTGATTATCGCGAGTCTCCGTCCTGCCAGGCGACACACAAAATTTGTGCATCTTGCACACGCTGGCTTGCGACACGATCCCAGAAAGTTTAAAAAAAATGTTCAACTTTATATCGCTGTCGCCTAGACGAGGACCGATCAGCCCAAGTTTCATTGACCGACCAATGAACTGACAGGATGCTATTCAGTACTCTCTCACAGGTAAACCTGGAGGAAAATTTGGTGTCTTCCTGGAAATGACATAATAACGGTCACGTTAGTTGAATGCTTTGAATGGGGACACATTTTACTTAACACACTCACTGAAGTCTTTGTCAAATCGAGTCCACAATCATCAAAATTATGACTCGATTCCGAGTCCACACCTCTGATCAACTACAGTCATGGAAAACGTGATTAGACCACCCTTGTTTCCTCAGTTTATTGATCAATTTTAATGGCTGGTACAACTAAAGGTACATTTGTTTGGACAAATACAATGATGATGACAAATATAGCTCATTTAAGAGCTGATATCAAGCAACTTCCATGGTTTTCTTGATAATAACCAAAATCACTTAAGTTCTTACATGAATAGCTATAACATTGTACTGCCAAAAATGTAACTCTTATGAGCTATTTTTGTTGTCATTGTTATATTTGTCCAAACAAAGGTACCTTTAGTTGATTCAGGCATTAACATGAACTACAAGCTGAAGAAACAAGGGTGGTCTAATCATTTTTTCTGACTGTATGTAAGTTTATCTCCGATACTAGCATGATCCGGTACTAGCAAGAGCACGTGATCAACACTTTGTGTAGCCTATATCAGATTAAAATCTTTAAAAAGTGTTAAAAGACTGTCTATCCGTGAAGAATGTATTTTTTTATCCTGTAAAAATACAGCCAAAGTAATCAAAGTTGTCTCTTATTTTTGCTTCAAATTTGCTCTGCGTGTGAGCTCATTGCTCACCGGTGTCGCTGGCCGCCTCCTGTGTGCAGCGTTTCCTCCGAATTGGCGATGAGTTTGACCAATTGCGGTCGTTCGTCGCCCGCCATGTGTAGAGCCAATAACTGCTTCTGACTCCTTTTCGGACATGTTAAATTTTGTATGTGTAAAATTGTAATGTGTTTGGATTTTGAAGATTCTGACTTCTATTGTGTTTGGGAATATTTTTAACCAATTTTCCATCAAAGGCACAAGACTGTTGTTCCAACTGCTGCCACCATGTATCACATTGTTTCATTGTGTCTCCTGGTTTGTAAAAAGACCAGCCATCGGTTTTACGGATAACAATCGCATTAAAGCGTTAAGAGCTTCCCTCGGTGGTCGTTAAAGATTGCTGCCTTTGCAACAGTGTCTCGTCTCTGAGGTCGAGACCTTTGTCCCGGGCACAGTAATGCCAATCGATCAGTCAGTAATGCAGCGCCTCACAGACCTTTAGAGGTTCACTAACAGCAATTTGTGTGCTAAATGTAATTAGCATAGAAATGCTATGCTAGGAAGAATCCGCTGGTCATTACTTATTCCTTTGCTTAAGATACCTGTTGTGCACTCACCATTGATCTTGCTTAAGTGGGTGAGGGTGGAAAATTAAACGGCATTTACACTTGTCCACTGGACAAATGCAAGTTTTGCTGCTCAGTTAAATGTAAATCTGTGCTCCTCCTTATCTTCTTGTTGTTGTGATTTCTGCTGGGAATGAATTTTGTCACAAATGCAAAACAAGAGGAGGCCCTATTAATCCCATTTCAGGCCTTGATTAGCCCAATTTGCTCCCAAAGAGGCGACATTCATCAGATTGGAATGAGCGATTACGGTTTGTGCACTTTCGTGATAGAAACTCGGAATGCTCACACAACAGCAAAATGTTCCATCCTCAAGAGTTACTAGCTTTACTAGTAGTAATAGTTACTAGTTACTAGCTACTTGTAACACTGCATTATGTAATAATGGTGCAATATGTAATAATGGAATAAATGTTCACGTCATGTAACAACACTGCATTTTGTAATAAAATTCTTGAACGCATTTTGTAATAAATTTCATCGCATTTTGTATTTCATATTGCAAAAGTTATTACAAAATGTAACATATTGCAAAAAAATGTAACATATTGCAAAAATTATTACAAAACGGGGCAAAATGTATTACAAACATTCAAGAATTTGATTACAAAATGCGGCAATTATTACAAAATATGGCGTTATTACATAATGACGTGAAAATGTATTACATCATTACATATCGCACCATTATTACATAATGTGGCGTTACATTACTTCACCAAAACAGTTACTAAATTAGTAATGGAATTATGTCTTCATAAATGTAATTAGTTACTGGAGAATGTAATTACAGTAATCCCTCGTTTATCACAGTTAATTGGTTTCAGACCCCACCATGATAAGTGAATTTCTGCAAAGTAGGATTCCTTATTTATAAATGGAATATTTTCAATCTTCTAAATACGGTTTTTAACATTATTTGAGCCGTCTAGACATGAAATAACACCATCATGAGATGAGACGATGTACAAGATCGCGTCTACGAGAACGAGACTAAATGAGATTTTAACGCGGTGTCGCTGTTTCGCTGAATTTTTTTAATGCTTCTTTTTTTTATTACAGCTCATGAACGCTGTTACAGGCTGAGCCTGGCCCTTTAAGAAGAACTGTGGTAAGCTGAGTGTCTCTCTCTTCCCTCTCTTGTCTGACTGCACTGCCCATTGTTTCCTGCATCCTGATTGGGTGTAGACCATTGTCAATCAACCTCCTTTTGCCCCCCTGTCTCCTGTATCATCGCTAGCCTGCTTGCTTGCTAGCTTGTAAAGGAATCTTCGGTTCGAAGGAGGAGTACTGCAGCAATATGTTTTAACAAGGATACAAACACGCTACAGCACAGCTGAACGGCATCAGAATGAAAAGGCACGACCACATGAGTGAAATACGCGTGAGCGACTTAATAATTTCTTGTGTTTGACCTGTCGGTTAATCATTAAAATTGAAACAAAGGTTTGAACTTTTTTGAGAGTGTTTAAACAAGAGAGAAATGTGAGATAATATTATTGCCTGTCTGAGAAAAGTGTATAAAGTGTATGGTGAGGGGTTTTACACCATTAAAACATATATAATAATTGTAAAAAAAAAAAAAATGAAGTTGGCTACTTTGCGAAATTCATTTATTGCGGGCTACAGTATTTTGGGAACCTATCCCCCGCGATTAACGAGGGAACACTATACAATGAAATAATATGAGTGGACGACCATGCCTTTTTATTTAATTGAGTCACAAAACAATGCAGCGTTTTGAAATGTTTATTTTTCTCCTGACCAAATAAACCACTAATTTTATGATAATATATAATATTAATTATCAAAATAATTCACTATTTTTTTTTATAATTCATCTTTCACTGTGCAAAGTTGTGGAATTGGCGTTTTCTCACAGGTTATTTATACTGTCTATAAAACATTTGGAGCATTTCTCGAAATGCTGGATTTTGAACTGCATTAAAGAGCAGCATTTCTTCTGCGATGACTTTCTGTGAATGCACACCATTTTGTGCGGTTCTGTTTGTATTTTTTGACGATGAAACGTCTCAGTGAGTGTTGACTGTCGGTGTGTAGTTTTTTCCCCGGATGGGAAAACTGGGTCGGCTGGATACATTTGAGGTGGGCAAGTTTATTTTCTTGCCTTTTATGTCGCCACCACTTTCAAACAAATTCGGCACACTGGCACATTCGTGTTGATGGGCTCACCTTGCTCATTACCGCACTGGGGCTGTAGCATTTGGCTTTGCAATCATCTTTTCCCTTTCTAATTTCTACTAGGTTAGCTTGCATTTCCGCTCACGAGGTTCCACTTTTTTGTTCGGATTGTGCAACAGCATGATTTTATCTTTTCAAAGAATGCAATGACATGACCAGTGAAGTGATATTTCACATCGCGGTAATGAGGTTTGAAGGAATGCCGCTTGAATCAACACACAGGCCGCAGTTCATACAACCTGATTTCTTCTCATTCTTTCTGATTCCCAACACATAACTTGCACCAAACTACACGTTTTCCGGTATCTTAAAGCAGACATGTAGCATGCTGGCAATACATGAGCCTTATCCACACCCGGCCCTCCTGTACAAATGTGTGTGACCCCAACATGTGATCCCACCCTGACTGCTTCCAAATAATAGATGACGGCATTACTGATGGTTCACATTGAAGTTGGCTGTGATGGTGTTTGGAGTGACGTTGAATGCAAGCTCAGACTTGGAAACCGTTGCAACTGCAATACTACACTTGCAAACTGCCATTGCTTCAAGATGTGATTAATCAACAATTAGTTTTATCCTTGACGATTATTCTGCCCATTCCTGCAGGGTAGTAGTCATAGTAGTCATAGCCATAGTCTGTACTGTAAGCAGAAGTATTTGTGATTTTCCAAGCAGAAGGCAGAAGAGACAAGAAGTACGGTGCTCTTCAAGCAGAAGGCTCCTCAGCTAATATCCATGTGTGAATGGAAGCATGAAAAACAACACAATCTGTTCTCAGGAGGCACATAAAACAACAATCTCTGCTGCTGACACATAGTTCCTGTTATATGGATACGATATGGACAAAAATACTGGGACACCTGGCCAGTATTTAATATTGAAATACTTTTTAACATGACTGCATGTGTTTGTGTAAGTTAACTCTTCGACTCCTGAAATGCTGCACAATGGTGAAAAATTGCCATTACATGCAACCCTGTTGTGTTGCCTTTGCTTTCATGTTTCTGACAAACACAGTAGATGCCCACTTTTCACAGGATTTTGAGATTTTGGTTTGCTATGTATAATTTCAAGTAAAATTCATAGTCAGTTAAGCGAGCGTTGGGAACCATTTACAGTGGTACCTCGGTCCCCCCCCCAAGCACACGTACACACACAGATTCATATAATAATGTAAATAAAACCTCTGATATTAAAATCAGTTGAGTTGACGTGACCCAGGCAGAACATGTTAACAATGTACAGAGTGAGATGTACACGCCTCCTGAGCAACTAGCAAAACACCGTCCAAGAGCTCACCGATCACACGTTAGCAAGACACGGAAAGCGCCAATCGAGGAGCTTGTCGGTGGTGTTAAACTTAAATTTCCATTCAATATAGCATAACAGGAAAGCGAAGCAAGAAATAAATAAATAAACGGCCATCCATCAAGCAAAATGTCTTTGCATCGGCAAGGACTGAGCACCTTATTGTCCACAAGCCAATGAGCAACCAAATCAGGGCGTGCCACAAATGCCATTTACATTGACATGACTGTGTGTGTCTCATTACTTTAGTCGCTTTAACGGTTAAAAGTGTTGGCATGGTCTGTCAGGGCTGACGTTCATTATTAAGTAGCACATTTCAAGCTTCGGACATCAATGGTCATGCCTTTGTGTGTGCCCAGACCACGTCCCTTGCCAAGTTCTTACCTTGATGCATTTTTTAAAAGACTGTGACACGAATGACAAAAGAAACACACAGCAGAGTGCGCACAGTTCTCCCCCCCCATGCCCCCACCGCTCATCCTTTGTCACATTTTCAACTTCTTGTTTAAAATAATATAGGTTTTGTCAAAAACTCCACGCTGCCAGCTGATAGGTGTGTGTGGCAGTGCTGAAGTTAAGGACACATTTTTCTCCATAATTTATACCAGGAGTGTCCAAATGTTTTCCACCAAGGGCCACACACTGAAAAATGAAATAATGCAGGGGCCACGTTGATATTTTGTAAAGCAACACATGTAGATATGCTAACGAGTTATATACATTGTATATTCCAAGAAAATACTGTATCTCAGCTTTGTGATGTACAGAAGGTGAAAAAGCATATTATTAGTATGAACGTTCTTTCCTTTTTTTGCTCCCATTTTTGCTGTTGGTTTAAAAAAGACAAATATTTAAACTTTCTTCTTTAATAGCCTTTGTAAATTTTCCCCTCACAATATTTGAACTTTTTCTCCAACCTAATTTTCCAAAAGTTACAACTTTATTTTCCAATTTCAAGAAATATGAAACAAGAATTTTTCTTTCTCATAATATTTTTTTCTTTAATATTTCGACTCGATGCTGCTAAAATGAGCTTTTTTCCTCATCATATTACGAGTTTATTCTCGTAAAATTGCAACTTTTTTCTCGTTTGAATACAACTTTTTTTACTTTGACTGTGAAATGACAGCTTTTTTTTCATTTCTGCTGTTGTTGCTTTTTTGTATAATTTCTTCTGGTAATTATGACTTTATTCCCATAATATTACCATAATATTTCGACTTTATTAGTAACATTATAACTTTTTACACAACCTAATTTTCCCCCCAAAATTTTAACTTTATTTGTTGTTTTATTTGTTTTTCATAATATTATGACATTTTTCTTTAACACAGTATTTAAACTTTATGCAACTAAAATGACATTATTTTTCCTCATAATATTGCAACATTATTCTCGTAAAATTACGACATTTTCTCTTAAAGTTTTTATTTTATTCTTGTAAAATTACTGATATTTCCATTTTTGCTGTTTTTTTTTCCTTTTTTTTAATTCTATTTTTACAATGTGAACTGTAAAATAATAAATAATTTTAAAAATACAGCTGCAGACTGCAAATGGCCTCTGGGCCACACTTTGGACACTCCTGATCTCTACGTTCATGCTGACACACATAGTGCTCAATACAATATTATCAAAATCACATTGATTGCATGCTGACCTATAATGATTAGAATAGTATCACCACCGTTGTCCCCATATCACATTCTTCAGGGTTTTATATTATTAGTGGACCAGCCAGGATGCCTCTCATGTTGAGTTAGCGTCTAGTGGTTAGCATGTCCGTCTCACAGTCAGGACAGCCAGGGTTGAAAACTTCATTGGAGCATTTCTGTGTAGCATTGACATGTTCCCCCTGTGCATGCATGCGTGGGTTTTCTCTGGGTACGCATGATCTGATCAAAACGTTAAGACCAGTTGAAAAATGGCAAGCATTTACATTTTGCACTGTTGGATCTTAAGGAGGTTCCAAGTAGAGCTTCAAAATGCTAAAAGAAGAAACGGGAGTGAGACTAAAAATGTTTTTGTGGAAGCAATTTATTGCAAACAAGCATTAAAGTGAAATAAAATACAAAGACTTAAATTTCACTGACTCACGGGTGCTCGACAAAGGCTCAAGCTTCACTGATTCACGGGTACTTGATGAAAACTCGGGTTTCACTGACTTGCAAGTACTCAAGGAAGACTCCAGTTTCACTGACTCACGAGGGTTTGATGAAGACTCGAGCTACACTGACTTTCTGGGCACTCAAAAAGACTCAAGTTTCACTGACTCACAGGTACTTGATGATGATTTGAGTTTCGAAGACTCACAGGGACTCAACTAAGACTGGAGTTTCACCGACTCATGGGTAATCCACGAAGACTCGAATTTCAAAGACTCACCAGTACTCAACGGAGACTTGAGTTTCAGCGACTAAAGGGTACTGGATGAAGCCACGAGCTTCACTGACTCACATGCACTCGACAAAGACTCCACTTTTACTGACTCACGGATGCTTGATGAAGATTCAAATTACACTGGCTTTCTGGGTAATCAACAAACACACAAGTTTCACAGATTCACAGGTACTTGAGGAAGACTCGAGTTTGATTGACTCACTGGTACTCAACAAAGACTGGATTTTCAAGGCTTCACGTTTACTTGACAAAGACTCGAATATCACTGACGAATATCGCCAAGCATCTACCTCCTACTCTCACTTTGTGGCAAGTGACGAGCAAATCGAGTAGTCGATTCACTTCAGTGAGTTACTTATAAGAAGCAAAAGGAATCGAGTTTCCCATCACTAGTACAAAATATTTCAAATTGCCTCAAAACTGTCAGTAAAAATGGCAAATATTTTCAATAATATCTCCAACAGTGGTTAGGATGTTGGGCACACAGTCAGAAGATCTGGAACATTTGGGTTCGAATCTTCATTGGGCATCTCTTTCCGTGCGTGTGTGGGTTTTCTCCGGGTATTCCGTTTTCCTCCCACATTCCATAAACATGATGTTAGGTTAATCGGTGACTCTAAATTGCCCGTAGGTATGAATGTCTATATGTGCCCTGTGGTTGACTGGCGACCAGTCCAGGGTGTACGCCGCCTCCTGCCCAAAGTCAGCTGGGATAGGCTCCAGCATACCTCCGCGACCCTAATAAGCAGAAGCAGAGAAGAAGATGGATGGATGGATGGATGGATCTCCAACACAACTTTTTACAGTATTTTGCGACTTTCCAGACATAATATACCCAATCAGCAAATTAAAAAAATCACTTTAATTTAACTTTTGGACAGAATAATAACTTTCGGAGGCCATGTTGCTCATTTTAGCTGCAGTTGCATGTCCTTTCAACGTGGATAAAAAAAAAATGCTGTCATTATGCCATGTGTTCAATACGTAGCGCCATGCGAGGCTCCTCAAGGGAAGTGAAGTGAAGTGAAGACGGACGCTTTCACACTTACGTAAATGAGAGCTTTCACCCACACCTTTTTTGGTTCGGCTCAGTTTGCTTGCAGGTCTGGCAGCTTTCGGACACAGTGTCAGGTGAGGAGCCATCAGATTATTTTCTTTAAAAAGAAAGTGAGAGAAATAAGTATTAGATCGCCTGCAGATTTTTTAAGTTCAGCCCATTAATAAATATCAGCAGTACATCATTTTTATGGTGCATTTATTGTAACAGAATGTACAAAAATATATAGAATAAAACATGAAATAAAGGTTATAAATACAGATATTATTATATTATAGCAGGGGTGTCCAAAGTGCGGCACGGGGCCATTTGCGGCCCACCGGTGTTTTTTTAAAATACAAAAAAATACAATTACAGTAAATAGAAAACTTTAAAAAAAAACAGCAGAAATAGAACAATAGAGCAGTCATTTCCACAGAAAAGTCAAAATATTAAGGTAGTAAATGTTACGGCACAGCACGATGGTGTTGTGGCGATGACCTCAAGATGCAGAGACGGGACCCAAGTGCAGGTAAAAGTCATTTAATGAATGAAGGCTGCAGAGCAGAAAAAGGGATCTGGCAACAGAAAACACAATGGACAATGCTCCAACAACAAAATAATATTGCCACTGAACTAAATGGAGAAACAAATTTGTGCCAGGTGTGCATGAGCAGGAATGTAAAGGCGGCAGACAAAACACAGAACAAAACAGCAAGTCTAACAAAATAAGAGCATGACCACCGGAACTAAAGATGGAATAGAACACAAAGTTCAGACTTTCACAGACGAGGAGGACAGCTGGAAGGCTTGCTGCTCTTGAGCAATGGCCATGGGGCGGCACTCAAGAACAGCATGTGGCTGTTGCACCTCGGCATGACTTGAGGAGGGAGGGAGGGAAGGCTGCACCTTTGCCCGGCATGGGGCCTTCGCTGGGGTCGGCCAACATGTGCGTCTGCGTCGTGGCCGAGCTTGTGTGTGTGTGGTGGGTCCTGGGTACACACACTCCATGAGCACCAGGCTGATGTCTGACCCCCCACACCATGGTGTCCCGCTCCCCCGAGCCAGCTCGGCCTCCATTGCTTTGAAGATCTCTTGGGTCCAGAGAATCTACTCCACGGGGTTGTCCTTTGGTTGGAGCATTCTGTTACTGTGCGGCGTGATGGTGTTGTGGCGATGACCTCAAGATGCAGAGACGGGACTCAAGTGCAGGTAAAAGTCATTTAATGAATAAAGATTGCAGAGCAGAAAAAGGGATCCAGCAACAGAAAACCTAACAGGCACAATGCTCCAACACCAAAGAAACTAATTTGTGCCAGGTGTGCATGAGCAGGAAGGTAAAGGCAGCCCACAAAACACAAAACAGGAAACAAAATAAAAACAGAAACAAAATAAGAGCATGACCACCGGAATTAAACAAGGAACAGAACTCAAAGTCCAAACTGTCACACGGCTCGTTAATAAATGAAGTTAGAACATTCAGGAAAAAAAGTGTTAATCTTGGGGAAAAAAAAGTCATAATTTCACAGCAATGAAGTTGTAAGAGTATGAGGGAATATTTTAGAAGCATAAATTTGACATTTTAAAGACAACATTTTTTTTGTGTAAAAGTCGTAATATAATGAGAAACAAAATAAAGAACAAAAATGCAACTTTGGCAAATTAGTCTGAAAAAAGTTACATTATGATGATTCAATCTTTTGGGATAAAGTCATAATATTATGAAAAAATAGATCAAAGGTATCAAAGTAGCCCCCGCATCCTTTGATTTCTCAGTATGCGGCCCTCGGTGGAACAAGTTTGGGCACCCCCGTATTATAGTATTGATCCCCTACCCCTACCATCAAAGGAGTGACTCAAGAAGAAGTGCATTAGGATCCTGGAGTGGCTGAGCCAGTCTCCGGACTTTCATCCCATACAAAATCTGTTAAACTCCGAGTTGCAAAGCGGCGTCGTCAACCAAAATCCCTCCTGAGATGTACGCAACCCTAGTGACCTCAAGAACTACAAGCATCTGAACTCTGCTTGCCAACAAGGGTTTCTCCACCAAGTAATAAGTCACGTATTAATTAATCTAATCGATTATCCAATTAATCGGCAACTACTTTGGTATTCGATTAATCATTTTTTAAATTAAAAATTTAAATATTCTCATATTTCAAACGAGTTGTGGACCGAACCGCCAACTGTTTGTGTTTGGTTCATATTGATTTGGTCCATCTAGGCTAGGGGTCAACAACCTTCACTATCAAAACAGCCATTTTGCCCCGTTAGCCCCCCAACGCTATAGACCGAAGAAAGTGTGCAGCTGCAGTATTTATGGATTTGACAAAAGCTCTCATCACAATTAATCACATCCTAATTACAAATTAGAAAGGTATGGAATCAGAGGGTTAGAGTTGAATTGGGTTCAAAGCTAAGAGACTACACTTTGGCATGCCTATATATAAATATATCGTGTGGCGTACCCCAGGGGTCAATACCGGGACCAAAACTGTTCAATCTATACATAAATAACATCTGTAAAGTTACGAATAACCTAAAGCCAGTATTATTTGCAGACGATACTAATGCCTTTTGTTCGGGAGAAAGTACACAAGAGCTAAGAAAAAAAGTCAGAGATGAAATGACTATATTAAAAAGATGGTTTGATAAAAACAGTTTATCCCTGAACCTAAGTAAAACTAAAATCATTCTATTTGGTAATAGCAGAAATGATACTAATGTGCAAATACAAATTGTTAGACTGGACATTGTAAGGGTGAACAAAAATACATTTCTGGCAGTCACAAGAGATGATAAAATGAGCTGGAAATCTGACATTAAAAATATACAACATACAACGGCGAGAAATACATCAATATGGAATAAAGCAAAATTTGTCCTCAATCAAAAATCACTCCATACTCTCTATTGCTCTCTGGGATTACCATATCTAACTTAATGTGTGCAGATATGGAGAAATAACTATAAAAGTACACTTCACTCATTTAAAGGTACTGCAAAAAAAATCAGTTGGGATAATCCATAATGCCGTGTACAGAGAACATACAAATCCTCCATTTCTAAAATCACATATATTAAAATTTGTTGATCTTGTTAATTTTCAAACAGCTCAAATTATGTGTAAAGCAAACAATAATCTGTTACCCAAAAATGTCATACAATTCTTCTCAACAAGAGAGGAGAAATATGACCTCAGGGAGAAATTTAACTTAAAACACTCATACGCGAGAACAACGCTAAAACCTCTCAGCATTTCAGTATGTGGAATCAAATTATGGAACGGCTTGAGCAAGGAACTCAAACAATGTACTAACATAAGCGATTTCAAGAAACAATACAAGCAGCTGATGTTTTCAAAGTACAAAGAAGAAGAGTCCTGTATACACACTGTACACAGACAATGCTATGTCTAATCACTACTACACTTACTGCTAACTCTGCATTCGTGTGAGTTAATTGTCAGTACTCACTAGGGATGAGCGAGTACACCACTATCTGCATCTGTATTTGTTCACCCATCTAAATGATCTGTATCCGTATCTGTTCTTCGAATGGGCGGGGCATAAACCAGAAGTGGGCGTGGTTTGATTGGAAATATATGATGATACATGCAAACATCCAGTGATGGCAAACAGGGAAATAATCTGCCAGCCTTGTTCACTGTAGTTTTCTCAAAAGCACCGCGTTCAGTATTTACGAGCAAAGTTTTCCAACTGGCTTTATATCACCAGCCAAATCAGAAGCAAGCAGACGAAAAAAAACAAAAAAACTGTCAGTGGCCGACGCAACTCGAGCCGTTTACAGATCTGTCTTGTCTAATGCACCGCGTACGTAACATATTCGTTTTAGACGAGGATCCATTACGAATAATGCTCATCCCTAGTACTCACCCATTATCCAACTATGTTCTCCTATGTCTATTTCATACATATCATTTATTATGATTATCATATGAATAGTAGAATAGTGTAATAGTAATTAGAAATAGAAATAGTAGAATTTTGACTACTATTTTACCATATTATTACATTACCTTATCATTATCCTATGTGATTTCAACCTGCAAAAAGTGCATTTGGAATACAGGAAGTAAACAAATGTATTGCAATTGATGTAAAAACGAATGGGGGGGAAAGATTAAATACGCTTTGCTTCTTCCAACTCTTTTTGGACATGTGGAACTGTGAATTGTAATATGTGATGTAGTCCAATGTAACTTCTATGCATGTTCAAATAAATTACCATTACCATTACCATATTAAACGAGCATCGCTGGCAGAGAAGACAAAGGCATCTGTTCATGCAGAATTAAAAACTCTATTTTCTTCTGAGATGTTTCTTTTTAGGGGGGTATATTGATTGTTAGTTTACCGCAGGGGGGGAAGTCGTGTCTGTCACGTCTCAGCCAAAGTAGGCAGGCAAACACCGGCTTCCCCTCCCTTCCTCGCGCTCATCCAATCACCAGTCAGAACTCAGCCCGGATGCATTTACGGCCTCAAAGAAAGTTGGATATTTTTAACTCATTACAAAGATGTGCATTTTCCCCGTTTGGGTGTTAAAAAAACATTTAAGCATTGCAAAGGGAGCCACAACAAAGAGGCTGAAGAGCCGTATGTGGCTCCGGAGGCGGGGGTTGCCAACCCCTGGTGTAGGCCCTAACCGATTACTCGATTCATAACAACAAGCTTCAGATTAATCTGCTTAGAAAGTAATCGTTAGTTGTGGCCCTAAATCTTTGTAAGGGGGTAAATCAACAGGGGATCAAATACGGAAGCTGTAGCAGCCAAAAGTGTTTGCAAAGCTATTTTTAAATTACCGTAAGTCTTGAACTATTTAAATTATTGCAATGGTCTCTGCAGTGAGAGACTCTGCGCTTTCTAGCGATATATGGGTCATTACGATAATCATAGCGACTACATCACTGCAGTTCTAGGAAGACAAGTCTTTACTAGAAAGCAGAGTGGGTGGAGATCTGTGTGCAGAGCAAGCAAACTTTCTAGGACAAAGTTCTGCAGAAAAGTATTTTTATATTTTATGGGTGTTTTTTTACATTTGTTTTTGTGTAACGCCATGTTGTTGCTTTTGTGCTATGTTTTGGCTTCATTGCAAAACATGTGGAGGAATTTGTCTGGGACGGTCTTGATGTTCATTGTTTTATAGTTTATATTGTAAATCCCACATCTGTTATTTGTGTACATTCTGGGTGTTTTAGTCAGTAAAAAGATTGTTTTTTGAGGTGGTCTGTCATGATAACATTTGTAGCATGCAGTAATACAAAGCAACCTCCAGATTTTTAAAGTGATCCTGAAAAAAGGACCCAAGCACATACAGCACATTGTATAACACTTTTTACATCCTAAATAAAACAAATATTTGCATGTACAGTTTAATACCATACCGGTTTTATTTGCATGAAAAGTGTGTTTTGTGTCAGTGGGAAGCATTCCACAAGCACTGGTGACCGAGGTGGACGTCATAAATTCTGCCCGATTGCTTAATATCATAACATTATAAGCAAGGTCCTGTCTGACTGAGAGGAATAATAGCCTCTCCTCCTTCTGTCTGCAGCTCTTGATGAAAAGCTCATTTTACCACAATGGGATTATCTCCAGGTGTGATGAGGGCATTTCATGAAATCATTACAATGGATTACTTGCACTTATTAATATATTTTATGAAAGGGCTTTGCTTTGTTTTGTTTGTTCGCCGTCTTCACTCTGACTGATTGCATGTTTGTCAGCCTGGCAGTCGCACCATTTGTGTCTGGCATCAAAAGCCTGCAGGGGGCCACCAGATCTGATTGGGAATCTTGGAAAAGATGAGGGAAGAAGTTAAAAAAAGAAATACATTTGCTTGTGTTGTATTGATGTGTTTGAACAGAGGGCTCTCATCTTCATGCCCTGGAAGCACACATGAAAAATGTTGATCTGCGTGAGCTGTAATCAAGTTTCCTTCTGTCTTCCTTGTCCCTTCTGTTCTGCTTCCTTCTTTCCTTGCTAACATTTTTATGAAGCATAAAGCTTCACCTGTAAATCTCCACGCTGTGGATGTTCAAGTTTAATGAGCAGCACAGGCCATCCATTGCCATCCATTGCTCATTTTGATGGACTCCCGCATGTACTAAAATCAATGCCTTCACTTGTACTTCATATTTCTCTGCATGACAAAGCAGCGTTGTTTGCGCCTTCATCAACCTGTGGTGGTCTGAAGAATCACCTGCATTGTCGAAATTAGCATCAAGCACGATTATTTATGTTGATATAAGTTAATATCATCTTGTTGGATCTGCTGTCATCAAAGTGTGAGTGTGAGTGCCATTGTTATCTAGCACTGCCTTCATCCTCTTGGGAATGGAAGTCACCAGGGCTGCACTGGATTCACGGGTGCTTGATGACGACTCAAGTTTCACTGACTCACGGGTGCTCGACGAACACTTGAGTTTCACTGGCTCACGGGTGCTCAACGAAGACTCGGGTTTCACTGGCTCACCCAACGAAGACTAGCTTCACTGACTCACTGACTCATGGGTGCTCAACGAAGACCGGAGGTTCACTGAAACACGGATGCTTGACGAAGACTCAAATTTTGCCGAGTTTCACTGACTCATTGGTACTCAATGAGGACTCCAGTTTCACTGACTTACGTGTACCAGATGAAGTTGCGAATTTCACTGACTCAAGGGTGCTCAACCAAGAATAGATTTTCACTGCCTCGCGGTTACTCGACGAAGACTCGACTTTTGCTGGCTCACAAGTGCATGATGAAGACTTGAGTTTCACTGACTCATGGGTAATCGGCAAAGACTTGAGTTTCACTGACTCACAGGTGCTTGACATGGACTCGAGTTTCAATGTGTCACATGTACTTGACGAAGTCTGGAGCTGCCCTTACTCATGGGTGTTCGATAAAGACTGGAGTTTCACTGGCTCACCCAACAAAGACTCTAGCTTCACTGACTCACTGACTCAGGGGTGCTCAACAAAGACCAGAGGTTCACTGACACACAGATGCTCAACAAAGACTCGATTTTCACTCACTCACAGGTGCATAATGAATATTTGAATTTCACTGACTGACAGGTGCTCAACGAAGACTCGAGTTCCCCTGACTTATGGGGGTACTCAATGAAGACTCAATTTTCAGTGGCTCACGGGTGCTTGCCGAGTTCGGCTGCCAAACTTGCATGTTTCTGCACATGTCCTGTGACGGGTGACTCGAGTACCAGCTTCAATTCTTAAGGGCTCGAGTTAGCAAAAGGAATCAAGTTTCCTGTCACTAGTGTATAGTACAGGGGTCACCAACGTTTTTCCTTGTGACAGCTACTTTTACAAAATGAAAATGGCCAAGAGCTACTCATTTTTGTAACATTTATTTTCAGAGCTTATTTAAACCCAAACATTAACAAAATGCTGGTGTCCACAACTCACATTTTGTATTTCAGAATGCATTTCTTTCTACTGTTCTTTCATCATTAACTGAAAACCTGAATGAAAAGCAGGCTTGCGGGCACCTCATGTGGTCGTGGGGGGCTACCTGGTGCCCGCGGGCACCACGTTGGTGACCCCTGGTATAGTAAATACAGGTATATCTGCAAACATGGTATTGGTGACATGCTAAGAAACAGAAAGGAGCATGTGGCACGCATCCCATTGTGTGAGGGATGGCACATTCAGAGGTAAAGCCCAGCTTGCCGCTGCTTCTACTTGAAAAAATGTTAAAGATGATTGGAATCATACAGAAAATACATTTATAACACAGATCAATGGACAAATATGAATGCATATATTATATGTGATCAATATTATTTTTTAGTATTCCATGATGACTCTAAAGCGCCTGCGATAGTCCTAATTCACTGACTGAGAAGTGTGTCTGTATACTTTTGACTACTTGTGGATAGGCTCCACCAATGTTGTTTTAATAACATCTAAGAATTCTTATTATTATGGATCTGTATCTTCAAGTAGGCACTCTGCAGGCCGCCACCTCAGGTGACTCCAAGAATGAGCGATGATTATATCCACAGCTCTTGTCAAGCTGTGATGAATAGATCCAACTTCTCACCCATAATGCTCCAAACAAAATGAAAGCAAATTGTGAATAAATGTATTAAACATTCCTACTGGGCCTGGTCAGCACTCTACTTAGCTCAAGGGGGGTTGGAGCGGGCGGGCGGCGTCTCCGCACACCTCATTAGTCTTCATTTTGGCCAGGACATGCAACAGGGCCCTTTTCGTCTTGAGGAACAAACTAAAATTTATTGGAGCAGCCACTTGGGGCTAATTGAAAGAAATTGTCTGTCTGTTTGCATTCCATTAGGGTCATGGGCGGGGTTATGATCTGGTACCTGAGCGGTCGTCACCCGGGGCCGAGGTTTCAGTTTATGGTTTGATCTGTGAGCGCCCTCCACAGAGCTGAGCTTTGGGAATCATTTCATAGAGGAATCCTTTAGAGAGGATTTATGAGAGACATTCATTATGAAGTGCGTGCAGGCCCACTTCAATCGGTCAAAGTGCTACCGTAATGTTGCACCTGCTGTGGTTTTTGGTCCGCTACTCTCAAAGTGACTGATGAGGCTGCGTCACTGTGAGGGATTTGAATCCGAGTTGCTTTTCTTTGTGCGTTTATCAAGTACATTTGAGCAGTAAAAAAATATTTTTTGTTAATATTTTGGGGTGTCTGGAACGGATTAATTGGATTTACATTATTTCCTATGGGAAATCTGTGTCGCTTTTCATATATTTTGTTTTTTGTCAAAACCTTTGGAACAAAAACTAAAGTGCGACTGTAATTCCATTCTCTGCGTCCTCCCATTTTTAATTGATTTCCGTTTTTTAACTTGCATGAAAAAAACAATTGAAAATTCTCGTGAAAGGACCAGAAGTTCCTCTACACAACCATTCACACTCACATCCATACCTATGGACAATTTAGAGTCGCCAATTAACCTAACATGCATGTTTTTGGAATGTGGGAGGAAACCGGAGAACCCGGAGAAAACCCACACACGCACGGGGAGAACATGCAAAAAACATGCAAGAACATACCAAACTTCACACAGAGATGCCCAACGGAAGATTCATACCCAGGTCTTCCCGATCTCCTGACTGTGTGGCCAACATGCTAACCACCGTGCAGCCTTTTCAAAAATATATTCATTAATAAATCATGCTGCTTAGTGGTATAATATGGCCTATTATTAGTAAAAAAAAATGCTTATTTCAGCAAATGTTAGAGATTTTTTGCCCAAATGAAGCATTTTCAAGTATAAAAATGTCTAAATGAAGTAAAATACAAATATAAGGCATTCAGAAGACGCATTCAAAGACGTTGATATGTAGTATTGTACACTGCTCACTACGTGTCAGTAATGTTTGGTGAGACACACAAGCAACCATACTTGATCGCTGGTACAACAGGTTTTTATTGCAGGTTTGAATGCTCTCACAACAGGTATAATAACACGGGCTACTGTTGCTGCCACAACCCAAGACAAGCTAAAACTCAACTCTGAACCCCGACGTCACATCCTGTCTGCCCCCAACTCATCTTCCCTAGCACATGTACAGAAACACACAGGAGCACAAGTCTTGTTTATGTCTTATATGACTTGTTTTGGCTTATTATGTCGACTATATTGGGTAATAGGAGTGTAAAGGTGACTATAAAGGTGTTATTACATGTCTAGAGGGCTCTAATAATGTTAAACACTGTATTTAGAAGGTCATAAGCAGGTTTTCTATGTTCTAACGATGAAATGTTGTAATTATAAATAAGAAATCCTACTTTGAGGTAATTCACTTATCACAGGCGGGTCTGGAGCCAGGTAAGCGCCATAAACGAGGGATTACTGTAATCAATTATTTGTGTTAGTTTCTGGTCACTGGTCATCCTATTTCTTCACTTCATCATCAATCACACATACACACAAAAACAGACAGAGAAAAACAAAACCACTGTTGGAGTTCATCAAGATATGCTGAAATTTTGCAAAATGGTCTGCAGTCTCTCAATATATGCACAATGGCCAGGTTTTTTGTGATTTTACAAGCATGTTTTTCCCTTAAATTGGCTGTTTGACTTAAGAGAGAAGGCAAAACGTTCAGACTGGCAACTCACTTTGTCCGGTCTTGTTTGCATTTGAGACCATCTTGGACTTCATAGTCCACTGTATTGCGTGACGGGAGCAGCAGGTGATTTGCCCGGCTGCCTGTGACATTACATGAGTGACATGAAGAAAAAAAGAAAAACACTTGACAAGCACTGCTCCTCTGTCACAGAGAAGATCCACTCTCTCCCTGCTCCATTATAATTGCTCGCATTTAACAGCTGAGCTTCTCAATCCAGAGGAGCAATGAAGCGGCGGTGGTGACTGTTTAAGTGAAACAAATAAATAAAAGTGTCTCTAGTGGAAATTGATTGGCAGCGGTGTTTAAAATAATAAGATGCAGCTGTTGATAGTGGAGGAGCGTCTGCAGCTTTACTTTCCGTAGCGGCCCCCGTGGCGGCACAGGAGTCGTGATGAAGGCAGACGGCTGACAGGTGCTCCAGGATGATGGCGACGTCAAGTGCACCTGCTAAACTTAACTCGGAGACGGGAGCCAAACAGGAAGAGAAAGCATGAGAGGAAAAACACCCAGTCTGGGAGTGAGAGACGGGCCACAAAAAATAAGAAGATAAGAGGGTTAAAGCATAAAAAAAAGATGGAAAGTGAGCAGTCAAAGAGTTTGGAAAGAGTCGCCTCGTCCTTACACTTAACTTTTTGTGTGTGTGTGTGTGTGTGTGTGTGTGTGTGTGTGTGTGTGTGTGTGTGTGTGTGTGTTAGGCTAACAGAGTATTGTCAAAAGTCAAGAATGTAATCATTATTGTGTTGTCAACTTGACCAGATTTTCCAAGGCATCTCTCCAGGTCACTGCTCTGAGAGAGTGACTGGAAGAAAAGCTTTGAATTGTTTGGGCAGTAGTTGATTGGCGCCACCTGTTTGTTTACACATAAAAAACTGTAGAATATACTTAGTATACTGTACAGGAAGCCCTCGAGTTATGACGTACTCGACCTACGACGTTTCGACTTTACGACGCCCGTGCCTCGTCCGCTATTTTGTCCGCCATTTTGTTCCCAGCACCATCGTGTTTCTGTTTAGCTAGTGCATCGTGCTTGTCTGTGTTTGTGTGCCAGGAGTATCTTTGCCTTTTTCGCCCTCCCTTTTTCACATCATCATAAAAAGATCGGAGACAGCAGAGACACCAACGAACATCAGTAAAGACTTGGGCTTCAGTCGGTCGACCGTGGCGACCATTATTAAGGACCAAGTTCGTATTTTAGCGCATGTGAAGGGTTTCGCCCCTATGAGGGATACAGTAATCTCAAAGCAAAGTTCTTCGATCCTTGCGAGATGGAAAGATTACTTACGTTATGGATCTAAGAACAGAATCAACGTAGGCTTAATATCAGCCTAATGCTCATTCAGGAAAAGGCACAATGTATTTTCCAAACTTTGAAAGAGCAGAAAGGCAAGGACGCTGAGAAGGAGGAATTTACCCCTAGCAAGGGCTGGTTTATGAGATTCAAAGCCCGTACTAATCTTCATAATATCTGGGTCCAGGGGGAAGCTGCATCCGCAGATGAAGACAGATGAAGGGTCATCTAGCCAAGATAATCCGGGAGGGTGGGTATCTTGCAGAGCAAGTTTTCAACGTGGATGAAACCGGATTGTTGTGGAAGCGGCTGCTTAATCGGACCTACATCTCTAAGGAGGAGAAGACGGCCCCGGGCCATAAAGTTGGGAAGGAGAGGCTTACTTTGCTGCTTGGGAGTAACACTGCTGGGGACTTCAAGCTGAAACCTTTGCTCGTCTATCTTTCTGAAAACTCCAGGGCACTCAAGGGGATATGGAAGAGCATCTTACCAGTCATCTGGAAGTCGAATAGGAAGGCATGGGTGACGCAAGCTGTTTTTGAGGATTGGTTCACCAGCCATTTTGACCCTGCAGTGGAGCGGTGCTGTGTGGCCAAGGGCATCCCCTTCAAGGTCTTACTTTTGCTCAACAATGCTTCTGGCCATCCTCCTACTTTGGGTGATTTCCACCCCAGTTTTAAGGTGGTTTACCTCCCACCCAACACGACATCCCTGCTGCAGCCCATGGATCAAGGCGCCATCCTTCAAGGCACGCTAACTTAGAAGGACTATGGCTCAGGCGTTGGAGAGGACGGAAAATCAAGAGGGCTTCAACCTTAAGGACTTCTGGAGGGGGTATAACATCCGTGATGCCATTAAGAACATTGCCGATGTGTGGAATGAGGTGAAGCAGAGCAACGTGAACGGCGTGTGGAGAAACACGTGTCCCCAATTTGTGGGCGACTTCCCCGGCTTAGAGGAGACTTGTGAGTCTGTAATCGATACAGTTGTTGAAATCAGTCGGCGATTGGATCTGGAGTTGGACAAGGACGACATCACGGAACTTCTGGATTCCCAAGGAGAAGAGCTATCATCGGAGGACCTGATTGAATTGGAGAAGCAGATGATGCAAGAAGACGAATCCACAGTATCCCCAGAAGAAAGGCATTTCACGACCAAGGGCTTAGCTGAGGCATTTTCTTGTGCGATTCGTTTTCCCAATATGGAACGATTTTTGGAAGTTTCAAGGGAAGTGATGGACAGTGTATGGTGCTACCGTGAGATCTGTGAGGAAAAGAGGAAGATTTCCTACCAGACGGACATCTGCTAGTACTTCACCAAGGTGGCGAGGCCAGTAGAAGCTGCACATGCTTCCCCAGCAATAGCTCTCACAGCCTCCCCCCCTTCTTCTCCATCTACCTCTCGGCAGTAATGGTAAGTGCAGCATCTTAATTTTAAATTTTAATGTATTTTAATGTATTTTAGTTTTTTTACACAAAGTATTTTGTCATAAATTTCGACTTTAACGGTGAAATAGGACTTACGCGGTAATTCGGGTTATGTCACCACTCGTTCGTAATTGAGGACTTCCTGTACTTGGATATTAAAATATAACAATTGAGTCTTTTAATAATAATTAACAATACAGTTAATCATATTTCTTAATTTGTTTTACTTTTTTGTGGGGAAAAAATTGTTTTATTCAGATCAACACGGTGTTGCAATAACATAATTCAGTGTTCCCTTCTTACATCCCGGTTCACCTTTTGCAGATTTTTTAAGTGCAATTTTGCTTTTTTGTTTTACAGCGTATGAACACGCATTGCGTTGTGGTGTATTAGAGCGATCTATCAGTGCTCTGTTGCTTGGGTCTGTTATTGTATGTACTACTGCTACCAGTAGAGGGTGTTGTATACTCATGTCAGAGTCCCTACACCTCATCAGCCTGCAAAATATCGAGCCACAACAGCCCTGACTGGCTCAGGGAGAACCCGCCCATTATGTTCTGTGTTCTGATTGGCTTTAGACCATTGTCAATCAATCTCCTTCGTGCAACACTGCTGTGTTTCCTGTTTGGTAGTGATCATCGCTAGGACGCCATTATGGAATGCTGTAAATGAATTTTCGGTTCATGGAGGACTACGAGGAGTAAAATACAACAACAGTAGCAATATGTTTTAACAAGGATACAAAAACGCTAGAGCTGAACGGCGACTGGGCGAGGCACGTCAGAGGAGAGAATCCGGTGAGTCACTTAATAATTTCTTGTGTCCAATAGATTGATCATTCAAATTCAAACGAAATTTGAACTTTGAGAGTGTTCAAACAAGAGAGAAATGTGATTTGTGCCTGCGTGAGAAAAGAATATAAAGTGTATTGTGGGGGGTTTTGCAGCCTTAAAACATATAATAATTGCAAACAAATAAAGTTGGCTACTTGGCGCATTTCACTTAATGTGGGCTATTTTGTGAACCTATCCCCTGTGATAAACGAGGGAACACTGTATCCATCCATCCCTTTTCTATGCTGCTTTTCCTCATTGGGGTCGCGGGGGAACACTGTATCACAAATGGAAATTACCGCAAATATATTGGGGTGTTTATTTAACTAAACTGCAAAGACGACGGTTGGAGAGAGGCTGTTATTTCCGCGATTTGAAAACTCATTACATAAACGTTTATAAAGTGGAGAGTAAAATGCACCAAAAAATGACCACATGATCATTTATTAGCATGTATATGACAGCAGCAACACAACCAATGCTGTAATAGCCGGCATAGAGTGCATTGTACCGACAGCTGAATAGCGCAGCTGACATTTTAAAGCGCACGCAGAGGTAGATAAAGCTGCTCATGATACTTCCAAAGCCATCTTGTGCAATTAATTAAATTAGAAAAGCTACAGCCACAGTTGTTAATGCCAATGTTTTTTTTTTTGCTCAGCGTTAATTAGAGTAGGTAATTTGCTTTTGTAGACAATGCTGCCGCAACTGATACAACAATATTTAGTTTAAAAAGTGTCAAACACCGTTGCTCCTTCTTGCTACCAAAATGTAGTTCAAGTTCCACAAACACGTGTAGGGGTGTGAAAAAAGAGTTGCATGTGTGTGTGTGTGTGTGTGTGTGTGCGCATTTGTCGACATTCTCTGAACCTGCCAGCCTAACTTTTCCTGGAGTGACACTGTGGAACGCTAACACGTTACTGAGCAGGAGATAACGGCATGGCAGGGAGCGGCGCTAATGAGCAACGTGTTAATATCAGACACATGCAGGACAAAAAGCAGCTTGTCCAGTTGCTGTGTGTGTGTGTGTGCGTGTGTGTGTGTGTGTGTGTGTGTGTGACCGTACGCACTAACACTTTTTCCATATGTTGAAGTAACTGTACGCATCAGCACTTTGCAACACTTGTGTCAGATAGACTGTCATAACACATTCAGTGTGTGTGTAGGTGTGTGTGTGTGTGTGCGTGTGTGTGTGTCTGATAGTGGTGATGCTGACGCTGTAACTAACATTACTAAAAAAAAAAAAAAAGTCCTGCAACCAGTACTTGTCTTCAGCTGAGGCACGGATTTGAAGACCCCTGCACCTTCATGCTGGGAGAGATGTCATCATCCAACACAAGACCACAGAAGAAGTGTTATGAGATCCTATGTTAGGCTGCGTGCGGCACTCTGGTGTGTTCACACTGGCATTTTTGTCATGTGACCAAATGATGCACGGTAACTCAAACCAAATTTGGTTCACTTGAAGTCCAATGTGAACACTACATGGAACAAAGACCATGAAGGAAATGATAAATGTGTGTGAGAAAAGGTGTTGGAGGTGCCACAGCGCTGTTATGCTCTGTTGGATGCTATACAGTCAGTGCATTGTCAGTCTGACAACTTCTCACAGGGGCCTTCACACAGACACACACACACACACAAACACTCACCTAGCACAATCAGAGTTATACAACACTTTAGATAAGACTCATGACTGGGAGCCACACGGTGGATGTATTGTTCTCACTCACACCAGTCTGACTCTCGCTTTCACACAGACTTGCCTTTCCGGGTACACAGGCTTAGGTTTCACTTACTTCTTATATATGCTCTGTGTACTTTCATTCTGGGATTTTTCCTATATTTTCCTCATTGATGATAAAAGTCCAGCGCTGTAGCCAAATATATTGCCCTTATTTTTAACACAATTTGAAAACCTTTTAAAATGGTGTGATCATCAACCAGGAAAAAAAGCTAAAGAAAAGAAAAAGCCATTACAGGGCTCTGCTCTGTGTGGCAATGGTACTCTTTAAGAGTACATTTTTGAAGTTTTTTGTGAAATTCAAGATGGTAAACATATATAATATAAAAATATTTTTATATATAAAAATATATATAAAATCTAAACTACACATTCTGAACTTTGGTTTGGAATATTTGAGCTACATAACACATCACAAACCGTGTCCAATCAATTCCTTACCTGCATTTGTTCTTGTTAGGAATGGAATATTTTCCACACTGAACAGAGAGATAACACAATCACAACACATTTCACTTGGAACCGTGTTGGGTTTTTTTTATTCTCTCTCTCTCTCTCTCTCTCTCACACACACACACACACACACACACACACACACACACACACATAGTTTCATTATGAGTCACGTTCCTGTCTGGCTTAGACGCTCAACCACCTGGCGTGGACTGGGTGAAACCAGATCAGACCAATACACCAACAAACAATTAACAGGAAGTTTCCTGATTACTGAGACCGCCTCCACAGAGGGCTTACGAGGAAGAGGAACTCAGTTTCGCTTTAGAGACCTTGGCTGGGTGGCTGTCCGTTCTCTCCAGCGTTAGCATTGTGCCCGAAAAGCGAAAGCCAAATCTATGTGAGCTGGCGTGAGTGAGAACAATGCATCCATTGTGTGTCTCCCAATCATTTTCCATGAGTCTCATCTTGCGCAACTCTCATTTTGCTCGGTGTCTGTGTGTCCTGAAGGCTCCCATAAGAAGTAATTAGAATGAACTATTACACAGAAAAATATCTAACAGTACCAAAACCACAAGTGTGAACGCACCTGTTGTAGTTGTAGCCACTCCTTTATTTTTTCCACTTGCATTTGCAGTGTGTGTGTGTGGGTTGTTTTCTTACACACACTTTCACTATGTAAATGCTGGTGTGTGTGTGTGTGTGTGTGTGTGTGTGTGTGTGTGTACGGAGACGTGCACAAGGTAGCCCAGCAGAGTGGCTGGGAGTGCTGTCACCAATTTGTTCCTCGCCGTAGGGGACATGCAGGGGATGGAGAGGCGATGGCAGCTCCCTGTCCTCCTCATGGCTAATGAGGCCTACACTTCTTCCTCTCTCTCGTGTACGTGTGCGCGCGCGCGCGTGTTTGTGATCAGTTCGTATCCATTTGTGGTGCAGAGCTGCCATCGCTCCTATTTCTGAGAGTTGATGTCTGCCACCTTAGCACTTAGTTCTCCTTAAAACTTTTTCCTTGCTGAATTATTTACTGCCACACACGCGCACACACACACACACACACACACGTAGTCTATCACATACATTGCACCAGGAGAGGATTGCGCCCGTGTGACCCATCAAATGTACAATGTAGGCAGCATGACGGATCAAAATGGAGAGAAAAAATGAGTTTAACTAGGTGTGTACAACATGTCTCTCACGTTCACCATATTAATTAGAAAGGATGTGTTGAAATTATGTATTTCTTGCTCGTGTAAAGGTGTTTAAAGTTCTCCAGAAGCGACATTAGGTCGCGGCAATAATGGAGAGGCGCCCCGTGAGGTGCATTTGTAGTTCAGGAACGCCCCTGTGTGGAGAAAAACAGAAAGTGCAGCTGCAGTGAACGTGTGCAATGTAGGTACTGAGGTGTTTGTTTACTCAACTGCAGTGAATAACAGGCATCAGTTTGAAATAAGGTTCTTTGTTTTTTTTTCTTATATTACAATTTATTTTACAACTTTTTTAAAATTACTGCTTTTTTTCCCCCCATTTTTGCTGTTGTTTTTTTAAATTGTATTGTTTAATCGTATTTTTAGAATGTGCCGAGGGCCAATAAAAAAGCAGTCGCGGCCCGTAAATGGCCTCCGGGCCACACTTTGGACACCACTGTTATAGAGGATCTTTGACTAGTGTTTTTTGCAGTTGAACCTTAAAAACAGCATAGCTCTCTTGTCATATACATTAGAGGATCTTTGACTAGTGTTTTTGTAGTAGATCCTTAAAAACAGCGGAGCGCTCCTGTCACATAGAGGATCTTTGGCCAGAGTTTTTGAAGTTCGGTCCTTAACATCAGTCAAAAACTAATCTTCGTATGTGGAGACTTCAGTATTGATCTGCACAAAATAATAGATGACTTCATAGATGAGTCTATACCCTAAAATCACCATACCCAGCAGAATAACAGACCACTGGTGCCACGTTAATTGATAATATATCCACTAATGATTTTAATAACAACACAACTAGTGATCTTCTAATAAACAACATCAATAACCATCTTCCAGTGTTTAAAATTTACAACAAAAACTATAAAAAAAAAGAAAGCTGGAAGTCAAAAGGACTTTCCAAAGACTACACACAAAGGAAAGCATCAATGCTTTAAAAAAGACTTGGAAGAACAAAGATGGAGTGTGTGTACAGTGAAAATGATGTGGAAGAAAGCATATGAACACTTCCTAAATATTTATATGAGGTGCTACGATAAGCACTGTCCATTGAGAGAAATGTCTAATAAGCAAAAGAAGAATAATCAGCCGTGGATGGCAAAGGGTCTGCAAAATGCCTGCAAGAAGAAAATATAAGAAAAAGATATACAAAAATAAATAAACATCTTGAGAGTGTGTAAGTAGGAATATTATAGCCATTCACTAGACAAGAATAAAAACAACATTAGAGCTACATGGGCATCCTAAACAGTATTAGTAGGAATGGGACTAAGAAAGCAAATTGGAAATGGCAAGAATGATGATATGAATGAGGGAGTTGACAGTTTCAATAACTACTTAGTAAATATTGGACCAAGACTGGAAGAAAAGATCCCAGAATCAGTGGAGGAATGGAATGAAAGTATAGACAGGAACCCTAACTCTGTGTTCATCACTGATGTGACAAAAAAGGAAATCGTTGATATTGTCAATAAATGTAAAGCAAAAACATCAACTGATTGTAATGGAATCTAAATGGAAACGATAAAAAACGTAATTAACAATATCGCAGAACCTCTGACGTACATCACTAACTAATCACTCCAGACTGGTAACATTTCCAAACAAAATGAAAACAGCGAAAGTAGTTCAAATTTTCAAATATCAACTTACAAACTACCGACCAAGTTCGTTATTACCACAATTTTCCAAAATCATTGAAAATCTCTTCAACAACAGGTTGGAAGAATGTATTAATAAGAATGAATTACTCACGGACAGCCAATACGGATACAGAGCTAACGTTTCAACTTCTTTGGCACTGATCGAAATTACAGAGGAAATCACTAATGCTATAGATGGCAGGACGTGTGCAGCTGCAGTATTTCTGGATCTGACACAAGCTTTCCATACAGTTAATCACAACATCCTAATTACAGAAGTAGAAAGGTACGGAATCAGAGGGTTAGTTTTGAGCTCGGTTAAAAGCTACTTAGCAAACAGGAAGCAATATGTGAAGCTAGGAGAATATACATCTGCAGGTTTAAATATATCATGCGGCGTACCCCAGGGGTCAATACCGTAACCAAAACTGTTCAACCTATATGTAAACGACAACTGTAACGTCACAAAAGACGTAAAGCTGGTATTATTTGCAGACGATATTACTGCCTTTTGTTCGGGAGAGGGTACACAAGAGCTAATAAAAAGTCACAAATTAATTGACTATACTAAAAACATGGTTTGATAAAAACAGTTTATCCCATAACTTGAGTAAAACTAAAATAATACTATTTGGTAATAGCAGAAATGCTCAAATACAAATTGACGACGTTTTCCGGGGGTCATAATAGATGAAAATATGTGCTGGAAATTTCACATAAAAAATATGCAACATAAAGTGGCAAGAAATCAGAATCAGCTTTATTGGCCAAGTATGCTTACACAAACAAGGAATTTGACTTTGGTTCAATTAAATACCTCAATACTAAATAAATACTGAATAAAGCAAAATTTGTCCTTGACCAAAACTCATTCCTGGGGAATATGACCTCAGGGAAAAAATTTAACTTAAAACACTTAAATACGCACAAAAAACCTTCAGCATATCATTATGGGGAATCAAATTATGGAACGGATTGATTAAGGAACTCAAACAAAATGAGCGATTAAAAAAAAAAGTACATTAAAATATGATTGATTTATTGTGGTTCCAAATGCAAGCAACATCCATTTTTATTGATGAAACACTTTCATTCGTCTGGATTTGAAGATTAGAACTTGCTGTTGCAAAGGAAAGTAAATAAAGATGTCTCAGCCCAGAGAATGAAGGGGAAGGACCACTGCGTCCTGACAGGAAGTAGTCCACATGAGGAACCTTCACTTCCTTAAGGAACAAACAATGCTAAAACTAAAACATCCCTGATTGTACATCAAATTCAACTAGTCTAAATACATTTGTACTGCATTTGTTTATCCTTCAGTATTATTCCACTAAAATCACACAACAGCAGTCGTCAAGGCAAATGTTGAGGACACTTATAAATATGGCTGGACGCTGGTTATACAGCGATGTCATCAGGGCGCAGAGGTGGGTGGTTTGAACAGCCCCGTCCTTCTGAAGTAGCGCACGATGAGTGGCACCGACACCAGGGTGATGCTGATGCGAACGGGAGCAAAGAGTTTGTGGATGGCGTAGGCCAGGACGAAGGTACTGGTCCCCGCTGCCATCTTGGACTGAATGATGGCCTCGCTGAACCCCACTTTGCTCAGCACGGCTGCCATATCAATCCCACTGGTGGAGACAGAGAACTCATTAGATGTAGGTCCAGTTTAGGCCCACCAGAGGGAGCCAAGCTGTCGGGATGTAGTGTGACTCCTGTCTTCACATTGTCAAATGTTCTGCACTCCGCAAGCTTTAATCAGCTAAATGCAAGGCTGGGTAGTCCTCACATAGTGATAATGCTCCGTGGCTGCGGGCGACATTTGGAGGGTGATAATCAGCTGTATGAGGAACGCTGCCTGCTGCTAATCTCCACTAAATCTCTCTGGTATTCAAGCTGCTGGCACGCCGCCTCTTACTAGTCTGCCAGATCCAAGAAATGCTGTATGCTTGACTCTTTGCACCGGCGTTATCACATGAAAATGTCCATGAAACACAAAGATTTGATTTTCAGCATGTCTTGTCTGAGACACGCAGGGTGAGAAAACAAGCTCATGTTTTATGGTCGTCTACACTTGCTGCTATAAAGACTGAGAGACGCTTTTTAAAGCCACGTGCCTCTGCTGCTAGTTCTTCATGGGTACTCCACTCCACAGTCCAACAGCATTTCTTCACCGATACTGCCACGATAACTACATACTTTCTTCTGCTATATAAATATCATCTCTGCTCCAATTACCAGCTCTATTCAATTAACCACAGAGTCTCCTAGAGTCGGCGGGTGCATGGTCTACATAAGCAAATAACCGCCAGGGCTTCTAATTAGTGGCCAGGTCAGAAACATTGGTTTTAACAGCTGTGGCTGTAGGCAACTTCCTGATGTAGTTTTTTTTTATTATCAACTCCACAAGGTGACAGTAGCATCATTTGATGTATCATCAGTGGTCACCATCAAGCATCTTTACAGTATCTACCTCTGCATGCTCTATAAAATTATATATAGCTGCTGTGTTGTGCAATGAGGAATTGATACGCTGTCGTAGGTCAAATATACTACAAATATATGAAAATATCAAAGTGGCAAAGACTTTTTGCTCAGTACGCGGCCCTCGGTTGTAAAAGTTTGGACACCCCCTTGTTTAGAGCATTTATGGTAACTTTTTGGGCCACAATGAAGAAAAAAAACAATAAACATGTAACGTTCTGGGGGAAGCAATGATTTAAGAAGTATTTTGTTTAAGAAAAAGCTATAATAAAATTACATTTTTGGGGGGAGAAAGGTTGTAATTAAAAAAAGTCTTAATTTAAAAAGAATAAAGTCACACTCATATGATACAATTACAACTTTTCTATAAAAAAAAAAAAAAAAACATACAACTTTTTTATCCAGACTAAAATACGTAACTCTGCAGTAAGCTGCGTAGCTACCTGGATATGAGGAGGTAGAACATTCCCAGGGACATGAGGGAGATCCCAATGTGAAAGGAAACTCCCACAGCTCCGTATTCCTGAAAGACTTTTTTTAGCTGCTGGGTCTTGTTAGGTTTATCTCCATCTGGTTCTGACTCCCCGGGGGCTTTTCCTGCAGACCAGTGGGTTGAGGGGTCTGTTTTTTGGTCCTGGGTGGGATGAAATGAAACAGAACCATCAATCACTGTAAGGTGAAGTTGTTTGAGTACACAAAAAGTCTGGTCTGCAGCTGCTTTCTTGTACTACTTTGGCCCAAGCTTTCAGAATGACTTTGGAGCTTGGCAGTGTCCTTGCTGGCCTGTCAACAAAGAACAGTAGTGTGTGTGTGGGAGCAGGCTGCTTTGGAGAGGCGAGTGAGGACCGACTCAAAGCAAAGACAGGCAGGCGGCGGCAGCAGCAGCAGCATTGGAGGGTCATGTGAGCATGAGTTACGCCACAGAGGGTGTATGGGAGGGGAACATTGGGACCTCTGTGACTGATAACTTCTTAGAAGCGTACAGTCATAGTGGCACACTAACACACACTCCCTTACACACACATACACCTCCTCAACACTGCAGCCTTACGTGCAACATTGAGACATTTGTTTGCTTTGGAGGACATGCCAGCAGACATATCAAGTTGTATAGCCATTAGACAAATGCTCAGCGACTTGGCTAAATCTGACGTTTTTTTTAATAGCAGCCATGTTTTTCAACAAATGTTGCTCATATTTTACGCACACGTGCTTGTCAGTCTCCGAAAGATGTGTGCCAATCTCAACCACGTTGGAAAAACAACCAAACTATTTTAATATTTCATTATTCATATTTATACTTGAGTACATTGCTCAAGTTAAGGTTCACATAATAACAATTATGCATGCAAAGGTGAGATAAGGTTTAGTGCGGCACCACTCGTGTTTGTCGTTCAACAAAAGGAATGTGACCGACGTCAAGCCACTTCCGGGTGACGTCACATACGTCAACCTGCCACGCGCATTAAAGGTTAATTAAAACCAGGTGTGCTGGAGCACTGTGGGTCAGCAGTCATGCAAACAAAAGTACACACCTGCCAACTCATGAACGTTATTTGCACTACAACTAAGTTATTTTTAAAATACCTCCGCAATGTTGTCCCCGTCGGTGGTCTTCTTGGAGGATGCGGATGAAGCTCGACTAGCCGCCATGGTGGCTAAAAGCCGAGTGTTACCTGCTAACAAAGCCACCGTGTCTGCTCGGCCTTCATGTCGCCTCAACACCCTCGATAACCGGCCTCCAAGTTGTTGACCTATGGACTCGGCGCTAACACACACCCGCTGCAAGGGTCCCAAGTTGAAACCGCAGGAGTCCCGGTTGTGGCGGAGGTGCGTCGACGATGGTTCCGGTTGTTGTCCCCCGAGGTGAGCTAATGTTGAGCCGACAAAGCAGCAACAGCAGGTCAGGTACCGCTGAGACGCGTGTGTCCTCGTTAGAGTACAAGTGACGTTCTTCAGTGTTTGTGCTGTGAGCCTCCAATGTGCCAACAAACCGGGTGACGGGAGAACCATACACGCCGTACGCAAGAACATGGTCGTCGATTGCTCTAGAGATCCGCTGTTCCTGAATAAATAAATAAATTAAAAAATTTGTTAAATATCAACGAGTGGCGGTGCAGACATGCTGTCAGTGTCCCCCTGGCTCCGAATTTAGCCGCGCAAGCGCAGACTGGAAGCCTGTGTGTGTGTGAATGCAGTGGACAAAGCCAGTGGCGGTGACAGGAAGGCAACGTGCGTTCTTTCGACTGCCACTAGGGGGAGTTGGGTTGACAGCCATATCATTAGGTACATCTGCAGTAAAAGTAGTACAGGTCTAAAAATCTAACCAGGTTTAAATAAAACAAAATAAGTGATGCCGAATATACTTGGAGTAAAGTTACTTAGTAAAAACACTTACTCAGTCTTATCCTCATGTGCTTTACATGCCTGCTTTTATTTAATGTCTGACTCCACTTATTCTATTTCCCATTAGCATGATTTTGCTGCTACTTTGTTTCCAACAGCTTCCTTTTCTTAACACAGAAAGTGGACAAAAGTTAAATGACAACCAACCATACCATACCATACCTAATATTGTGCCCTTTTCTGTAACAGTTTAGTGTTGTTGTGTATCAACTGCATGCAGACGGTAACCTGTCAGAGATAGTACAACAAAGATTGCAACATTTGTCATCCTGTGGCCAGATGATCTTTCTTAAAGCCATAGCTCATTGGCTTACATTCCTCTTCTGCAGTTGTTTATTGTTATCGAGAGAGGCCCAGAATGAAAAGCTTGGGTGGGAGTTGAGATAAAGATGTGAAGGGGTGACAGCGGCATTTGGCAGGAAGCCACAGAAATGATCAACATACCGTCTGACCTCTTCTTAGAAAAGCCACAAAAACAATGTGTGGGCTGGAAAAAAAAATGCAACCTCTGTTGTTGGGTAAAGGTACCGATAAACATATTTACAAAGAAAAGACTATATGTAATACACATCTTACTAGAGGCCATCACATACTCGTGTGAATATTTAGTTTTTCCACTTAAATTGCATTGGTAATATCACAAAGTTGATTTTTGACTTGTTGGAAAAAGTCTTATCCATTTCAATCCACTGGTGTCACACTTGAAGCCGCAGGGCCAGATTTGATGATTTTGTGGCCTGCGAAAGCCTGGAAATAAAACAAATACACTTATGTTTTTTATTTGATTTTTTTTTTTTTTTTTACTATATGAGGAGAAGCGGCATAGAAAATGGATGGATGGATATATTTATATATATTTTTTACCTTTTTCTTTAATTTTTTTATATTTAAAAAATATTTATTTTCTACTGTATATTTATATGAAAAAAAATTAAATAAAAAAATGTAATAAATCCAAAAGCCAGTTTTTCATGCTAAATGTATTGTCCATTTTGACTTGCTTTTTCGTTGGCAAATCCTATTGATATAATTAAATGGAAGGAATTAATTATACATTAGTTTTATACTAAAATGTCCGTGTGGCACTGACTTCTTTCGATGTAAGTTTCTTGGTAAAACCACACAAAAAGAAAATGATAATAAAACACGGTATACTGTATATGGTTTCAGTCACAGGTGGCCCTCTGGGGGTAACCGTACCTACGATGTGGCCCACGGGGAAAATGAGCTTGACGAACCTGTTTTTTTTTTTTAATAACATTTTTAACCACTTAAGAATTACTTTTGTCATTTTAAAGACGTTTTTATTTTCAGTTTGCAGATTCTGATGGTGACGATGTGAGCGACCTTGGCAGCGAAAATCGAAGGTAATCAAGTGATGATATTCCAAACTGTGTGCTTGTACTTTATTTACTTGGAGAAAGTCATCGGATAATGTTCTTGAAACCAGTCATTCAGGTTTATTCACCCACTTTTAAAAAAAGACAAACATTTCCTGTGTGAGTAGCAGTTTGCTGGAGGGCTCTGTGTCGTAACTGCAGCTGCCACCACTCATCTCTGCTTCTTCCTTGTGATTAACTTCCTTTTTTTCTGTTTATTTGATCAGGTCGCTACCCATAAAGTTGAGCTTTTTTGCTTTTCAAGTAGGCAAGTAACATATTTTGCAACTTCATGTTATTTTTTTGCAGTTTGCACTAGTTGCACAGTTACAGTATATAAGACCATGCAAACGTGCATTGGGTTTGATTGGTACTTGTCAAATCATCCAAATACCAATGGTTAGCATGTTGGCCTCACAGTCCACAGATAATGTGTTTGAATCTTTGTTGAAACACGTGTGGAGGTTGCATGTTCATGGCTACCTTTCCAGGTACTCTGGTTTAGGTTGTCCCATATGTGGCCTGAGATCGGCTGGTGACCAGTCCAGGGTGTACCCCACCTCTCGCCCGAAGACCGCTACCCCAGCATACCCCAGTACAGATAATGGATGGATGTGTTGAAAAACTAATCATGTAATTACAGCCACCTAAGAGTAAAAATACATTTCAGTCATGATCCATGTCACTCGGATGTCTTCAGTGGAGTACAAAAAGACAATGAAGCTCTGTTGTGCCCCTCAAATGAACATTATTTGCATGATGGTGAATCATTTGAGCTTGCCATTCACGTGTCATTTGCACTTCCCTCCATGAATGAGAACCTTCTTTTCATCCATTCTTTTTCTCGGTGATCAGCGTCCAAACAGCCTGGCACTGAATCGTTTCCTGTCTTTACTCAGCCTCGCTCCTTTGTTTGCTCTCTCCGGCACACATCCATTTGGGCCACAAGCCAGCTGACCCACCACGACCCAGGACAGACTGGCCAATGCAGCAAGGTCCGAGCGACAGGGGTCTGGACCATGTGTTTGCTCTGCTTTTGTCCTCCTTTCTGGGCCTGTTCCTCACGTTGCCTGGCACGCGTCCAACATTTATTTAACATCAAGTCAAAGTCTAACCTGACATTCTTTGGGGAATTAGTTCAATACTGTCAATACTGTCATCAAAGCAAGAGTTCAGATCATTCAGAGACTGGCATCCCATTGAAATACACTCCTGACCAAAATGTTCAGGCATTCACACTGTTATGTCTTGATGGCAAAGGCAAAAAAGCTTTCTCTCTTTGAACGCGGTTGGATTGTTGAGTTGCATAAGCACGGCCTCTCACAGCGCGCCATTGCTGCTGAGGTTGGACACAATAAGACAGTCATTTGAAACGTCCTCAGGCAAGTTAATCATTTGCACAGTACGTCTCTGTTAGCAACAGTCAAGGGGACCTTGTCAACTCTCACAACACACTGCGGGCCTTCAAAATAAGAGCGTTTTCAGCTATTGGCTCTTGCTTACCTGTGTTCACAAAGTAAGGGTTTCATAAAAAATAGCTTACACCAACATTAAGGCAGCAAACAAAGTGTTACTTTTCAAAAGTAAACCTCTATTGTGAAAGTTTATTCCTGTGAAAAGAAACTTTATAATAATATATTCAAGTTGAATGGTATATTTATATACTGGTTATAAATTGCCCTGTAAGAAATTCATAGTAATGTTGATAAAAGGTTCATATCAAACAATTCATGGAGAACTTTAGACATTCCATCGAAAAAGAACTGTGGTTAGCGGCCTCATCTAAAACCATGCAGTTTTATGACATTGCCTTGAAGAATGAAGAATTTGAACCGGAATCGTTCTAATTCAAACGATGCCCAACCATAATGACAAGGAGATCCACCTGTGAGGCTTTCCACACGGCACAGTGGAGGGTGTGCCATCATGCATTGGGGCCTTTTTTTTTTCCTTCAATGGAACAATGCAGCTTCAGGTTGTGCAGGGGCGTCAAACGGCAGATAGCAATGTGGCGATGTTACAGGGGGCATCCGTCATGACTGAAGGCCCTCTTCTGTGTGGTAATGACTGGCTTTTTCAACAGGACAACGCTGCAGTTCACAATGACCGCCTGACAAAGAACTTCTTCCAGGGGAATAACCTCACTCTTTTGGACCATCCTGCGTGTTAAACCTAATAACTGGTTGGGCCGCCCTTAGCAGCACAGCTGTAATCAAGTGTTTGCAATAACTTGCAATGGGTCTCTTACAGCGCTGTGGAGGAATTGTTGTAATTCGGCCACATTTAGGTTTTCCAGCATGAACCTCCTTTTTAAAGTCATACCACAGAATCTCAGTAGGATTCAAGTCAGGACTTTGACTCGGCCACTCCAAAGTTTTCATTTTGGTTTTCTTCAGTTCTAGAGATTGAGGCTTCATCACACGCTTGTGAACGGAGGAGGAGGAAGCTTGATGAAGATGGACGGCCCTTAGGGGAAGTGTGAGCTCCGTCCTCGAGTGACCGGCAGAAGCGAGCATTGAAGTGGACAATTGTTACTGGCGCAGGTGCCTTGAAGAAGCGACAAGGATCCCCTGCCAACAGGAGTGCTGCATGGAGGCGACCTACAGCATGTCCGATTCCTGCCACCAGGGGCGCCCTACAGAGGCATCAAGCAGTCCCCGTCACCAAGAGAGAGTTGCATGGAGGTGGCCGACAGAACAAGTGATACCTGCTGCTGGCGGTGTCTTGAGGTGTCGGGCAACCCCCACAGTCAAGGCCACTGCAGGGAGACCATATGCTTGCTAACTCTCCCGACCTTCAACTGCTGCCACCCACAACACTGGAGACATCAAGGCCGAGAGGAACAGCTCCACAGACCTGGAGGACAGTGATAATGAAGACGTGGTTCGCCAAGCCACCACCACACAGGCGGGGGCCACTGCTCCGAGGCAGTTGTACTGCAGCCAGCTGGGGAGCCGGTACGTCCTGGTGGCAATGGTCTCTCTTAGGAAGTGGCTTGAAGCCTACGTCGTCCCCAACTAGCGTGTCACCACCAGCACTGAGCACCCAGTAAATGATGTACAGCTGGTTTGGTCCGCCAGGGGAGCTGCACAGCGACCAGGGCGGAACGTCAAGGCCTGGGTCTTCAGCGAGGTATTATGTCAGTGTTAGGATTGGTGTATCGTATTCATGCCTTACCTTTTATCTGTAGATTTATATTTGTATGTACTATATCATTCACGTGTAAACACACCCTAAATTATTGCACCTTTTCCATACAGCCCCACCCAATTCAGAAGAGACCATGTAAGCTTCTCAAAATATACAATTTATTTCAAAAGTGTGAATGCCACCGTCAATATTTTCCAGTAATTACAAACCTTACCTTATCCTTCCAAACATGTAGGTGAATGACACATGTTTAACAGGTGCTTGTTATCCCTTTTGGGGCCACTTCTAATGATACTTTACAAACTGGACATGAAATCTCAATGCATTTTTATTGCAGCAGCTAGAACAGACAAGCTCAGTTGGACCTCCGCTAGTTTCAAGTGGACTCATTGAACAAACAAAAAACAAGCATGAATAAGGACTAACATGAAAAGATGAACAATAACACTGACACCTGAGCAGGGTTTACACTGTGGGATTAGCCATATGGATCGTTAAATTCTCCTATGTTACTCAGTCAGGTTCCATTTATTTTCATTAAGACACAAACAACAGACTTGAATGCAGCTGACGGGAACAGATGACCAGACACGTACAATCATATTTACAAATTCATATTTACAAATAATAGACACTGTACAAGGGCTTACAAGGGAGGTTGAATTGTGTGTTAAACAAAATCGGGAAGAAATAAAACCTTTCGACGGAAGACTCTTTGGCACTGGTGAGGAGATGAGGCAACATACAGTTAAATGTCAGGGCCAATGTGCTTATTGGGTGTCTCATTGGGGTGGGGGGGGACATGCTAACACTGTCAATCATAGTGATGGAGTCACGTGCTGTGAAGCACTGAACACTTCACTTCTCATATCAGAAGGTGCTTTCTCATCTTGTATCACAGTCACACGCCATCTGCAGTAATAAATAATGTAGGAACCATGATGCTTTCTAATATCATAAATAAATGTACAGTCAACAACGCTCCGAGTGAATGATTCATAAATAGAAATGTCAGTTGGAGTTCTGACAGTATAAAAAGGGACGGTGAGTGTCCAAGTACACTTCCTGAACGTTATAATACTTGTTTTTTTTTTTTTTAATGGCATTCCTTCCCTTTGATATACAGGCTACCTTCATAGCTATTTTTGCTGAATTTGCTTCCTGACTTTTCTTCTGTTGAAAAAGCACAACAATGACATTCGAATGAAATCTCGAACAGAACTTCAATCGTGTACCTTGAATTCTTCCTCATCCATCTTTTGGATTTAGGGTGCACAAGGCCAGAGAAACAAGTGTATCAACAGGAATTTTAACCCATAGACTCATTTTAATTTACAGCCTGCCTTCTTCTGAGGAATTCAGTTGTGTTTTAGGCTGCGTTCACACTTGTGGTTCGGTACCAAAGACTTGACTGAGCAGCTTTCGTGACATAACTCAAACACCCCAAACCAAAATCGCATCTGCTAGGTTGAATATATAGCTTATTTTTATATTTTGCTATGCAGTCGCAGTGGTTTCGGTCGAGGACCACCTGTGAATGGCCAAAAAAATGGCGAGTAATAGATTCGCCCATAAACTATATGCTTGAGACATGGCTTACTCCCCCCTCCCAACTCCTCCAAACGTTCTCCATTTTCGGATCAACATTTGCAACAAGTCTGATTGGAATTATTAGATTTGATTCAGCTCCAGAACCCTCACCTTCTCTCTTCAATTGCCATTGCTAACTTGTGACACAATCTAGGTTTACGCGGCAGTTTGTGTTCTATTTGGGGGATCTTTTTAAGCTGTGGCAGCATCTGAGAAATCTATAAGCAAGTTTCACGTTTGCATCTCAGCACACAACGATGGTGCATTCAGAAACCACCGAACAAAGTATGTAATTTCAACACTTGAAGGAAAAAAACCAATCATTGTTGAAGCACCGGAAAGACGAACATGTAAAAAGTGTGGGCTTTCAAAGAGTGGTGCACGTGTGCTGTGCACGTTTTATGTATTTCTAAATTGTTGCGACATACGGTGGTGTGTTTTCTGTGGGGGAAAAAAAGTGAATTTGTGGGGTTGCAAATGCTGAATTGGTGAATATTTGAGGGATCCACTGTATTTACCAGCTTTGGTTTCAGGAAAAGCGAAAGCTCAGTAGCTCTTGTTTTTAAAGAGTGGCTGTCGGCACAGAGGGGATAAAGTAGAGCAGTTTTTCTTCCATATTTATTTCTGCATGCTTTTTGCTGTCTTTTTAATACCGGTCCTTGTGTTTGGTCCGTGTCATGTTCACACTTGAGCTCAAATGAACTGAACCGCACTAGAGTACACTTACAAGCGGAGAGACCCAGCTCTCAAACCATCTCTGTCTCCACCAGGGTTTGGATGATCGCGTTCACACTTGACCAAACTGTACCTTAACCTAACATGACAGGTGTGAACGCAGCCTTAGTGAGAATCCATTGATTGTTTTGCGTCCCATTTCCATTCATCCTTCTGTGCAAATGCTTGCTGTTCCATCATTTCACATGACGAGGGCGCTATGACACACAGCAGCAGGTCCGCGACTTTGGCTGCTCATCCTCTACTGGCTGTTTCAGTTTGAGGAGGGGCGGGTCGCCGCTGGCCGGCGTGTAGAAAACGGCGTTGCCATTGGACGACACAAGCGGCATCCGGGGATCGTCGGAGTTGAGTTTGGCATCGCTGAAGGAGTCTGTGGACCCGTTGCCGAGGTGACCATTGAACAAGGGGTGGTTCAGCAGTTTGGCCGCCGCCCTCTGTTTCTTCAGCTCCGACAGAGTTTGAGGTCTTTCGTGAGGCCACTTGTCACCCTGGCCTGCGGCAGGCGGCTGTGGCGGCACGCACGATGACGTGGGGATGAGGCCGTTCTGTTTGGTGCTGCCATCTTTGAGAATGGTGGGCTGCTTGGGCTGGTCGGGGAGTTCCACCGCCTCAACGGGCTTTACCTGGACAGTGAGAAAAGTGATGCACCTTCTTAGTCATTGACTACATACAGTCATGGAAAAAATGATTAGACCACCCGTGTTTCTTCAGTTTCTTGTTCATTTTAGTGCCTGATACAACTAAAGGTACCTTTTGTTTGGACAAATATAACAATGACAACAAAAATAGAAAATGTTTTGGCAGTACAATACTACAGCTATTCATGTAAGAACTTAAGTGATTTTGGTTATCAAGAAAACCATGGAAGTTTCTAGATATCAGCTCTTAAACTCAACTATTATAAGCTATATTTGTTATATTTGTCCAAACAAATGTACCTTTTAGTTGTACCAGGCATTAAAATGGATCAGTAAACTGAAGAAACAAGGGTGGTCTAATTGTTTCCATGACTGTACACGAGCAGGTTTGATAGTAGTTCTAGCATTTTACCCGTGTTATCATACAATGTTGCACGTAACAAACTTGTCTTTTACCCTTTGCGACTCGTGTAATAAGGATATAGATCAGGGGTCTCATCGTATCTTGCAGCCCGCGACTGGACATCAAAGAGAAGTGTAACTGCAGCCCGCAACATCCGGGCAAACTCAGTGTTACTTCCATACTTACAGGGGCAAGTAAACACCAACACTGAACTAACAGTGGTGTTATCACATGGACCGGGGGAGGGGTGGCCCTTTAGCGTTATTGTGAGCCATGTATTGTGAATCGTATCGTATCGTGAGGTACCCTGAGATTCCCGGCCCTACTTCCAATACTTGATGCGACCCAGCCTCGCCCAGACTCTACCTCCACTGGGCCCCAGTGAAATTGAGTTTGAGACCCCTGATATAGATGGACCCTTCCCAGCACTGCTTGTTAATTCAACCATCGTGGATCACACACCCAACACCCAATCTCGTGATACTCGTGTTTTATTTTTTTATTGTTCACAGCTGCAAGATAACCCACCATGGAGCCAACCAAAGTTGCAAGTGCCAGCACTTCGATAAAGAAGGCGAGAAGAATCCGTGTATCATTCGTTCATTCGTTTTTCTGTATGAAATCAACACTATAAGAACGACTGATGTGTTTTTTCATAATTTGTTTTTTGAACTAAATCAAAAATATTTTGTTTTTCAATAAAATATGAAGAAGATGGATGTCAAGAGAAAATCTGCTGTTGGCTCCAAAATAGATGAGCGACCAGACAAGTTATTTGAGAATAATCCATCCATTTTCAATGCCGCTTTGCGGAGGGTATGCTGGCTTTGGGTGAGAGGCGGGGTACACCCTGGACTGGTCTTTGAGAATAATGAAAAATCCAAAAGTAAAATTGAATAAAACTTGCATACGATGAAACAAATCAATACAACCTGACGAGACGGCTTCTAGATAAAATGTCTGAATATTCATGCTAAAATGTTAGTTAAAATAGGAAACTAAAATAGAAAATGCTTTAGTTTAAAATAACTAAAGACCATTTGAGATGCTACAGTATGTATTTTTATCATAGGAATTCTCAAAATGTTTCACTACTAGCACAGTACTGTGGTATACTTAACAGCATACATACTGTATGCTCTAATAAGTCAAATTTGACTTCCTTGTCTTAATGTCTTGTCTTATTGTCAGCTTCAGTCTACCTCGTCTTTGGCAATTTGCAAAACAGAGTTGAGTGACGGGATTCGAGGACTCACCTGAAGCACCTGGATGTTCTCCTGCCGATCAGACTCCTTCTCTTTCTCCTCCTTCTCATCCTTCTCCTCCTCCCTCCCTCCCCTCCACACGATGGCCTCCGTCTCGTACTCCTTGCGGCACAGGTTGTGTCTGTCCGACAGGCTGGCTCGCCGCACTACCTTCCTGTGGGCGTGAAGGAAGGCTGAGTGAGATGAAAAAGCAGGAGAGCAACAGACTCCAGTCTCCAGTCTCATTTCTCCACCAAGAAATACTCTTCAGGATGTTTGACGAGCGCTTTTGCAGTTGATGGTTACAAACCCAGATAGAATATCTTGTCATATTGAGGATCTTTGACCAACTTGTTTGCGGTACATCATTAAAAACAGCAAATCACTCCTGTCATGGAGGAGCTTGTAAAATGAGAGGGTCCCAAATACAGCAGAAAAATCCCTGTCATATTAGAGGATCTTTGACTATTGTTTTTGCTGTAGGTCCTTAAAACGACCAGAATCATCCTGTCAAATAGAGGATCTTTGATTAGCGCTTTTGCAGTTGATCGTTAAAAACAGCAGAGCACTCCTGTCATGGAGGATCGAGTCAAATAGAGGATCTCTGACTAGAGTTTTTTTTTTGCGTAAGATTCCTAAAAACAATAGCGCTCCCGTCGTATAGGGGATCTTTGACTAACCTTTTCAAGGTAGATGATTAAAAACAGCAAAGCGCTCCTGTTACAGAGGATCTTGTCAAATAGTGGATCTTTGGCTAGTGTATTTTTTGCAGCAGATTCCTAAAAACAATAGCACTCCTCTCATCTAAAGGATCTTTGATCAGCTTTTTTTACGATAGATCATTAAAAACAGCAGAGCACTCCTGTCACGGAGGATCTTGCCAACTTAAAGGATCTTGGACGAGTGTTTATTTTATTTTTTGCAGCATATTCCTAAAAACAATAGAGAGTTCCTGTCATATACATATATATATATATATATATATATATATATATATATATATATATATATACAGTATCTATATACATTTTTGGCTCCGGCTCGTTTTCCCACAAATCACCAGCAGACTTGGGGGTGGGGGTGGTACATGACAGTGATGTAATTGATCTTATTTATGGTGTATATCTTTGACTAGGTATGACTAGATCAGATAGGGGAGCTTTGACCAACATTGCTACAGCTGATCAATGAAGACAACAAAGCGTTCCTGTCATAGAAGAACTTGACAAAGAGGAGTGTTTTTTGCAGCATGTTCCTAAAAACTCATAGAGTGCACCTGTCAGAGGTTCTTGTCAAAAACAAGATTTTTGACTCGTCTTTTCACTCCAGGTCCTCAAAACAACCTTGTGTTGGTGTTCTGTAGAGAGAAGTTATGTAAAGAGAAGTCCCGCCCCCAGTCCTGAGCATCTGGAACAATTTAATTTCAACCACTTAGAAATTGTTAAAACGTGAGTTGCAGCTACGGAATGTGAGGAATCCTGATAGTACGGAAGTGTACTGCTTGGTGGAAACGCTTGAAACGTGTCTGACTCGCTTGACTCCTGTCACACTGACTGTGTAGTAGCAGCTTGGCGGCCAGCAGGTGTCAGCACTCACCCACGACTGCCAGCACTGGACGTCCTCCGGCACAGGGAGGTCTTGTGTTTGAGCTGCGACTTCATGATGATGTCATGTTTGTGCTTGAGGTCGAGCAGGATGGCTCGGAACTCCTCGTCCTCACACAAATCTGAAAATAAGAAAGTGTGTGTCAGATGAAAGCCGACTTGGCGGGACTGACAGGGTTGACTTTATGGGAAAATCACATGTATAAAAGCACAATGAACTTAACTGGAAAGACTTTTTTTTAAATTAAGTAAATTGTCCTGCACACTGCTACAGTCTGATTGCATATTTAATCAATAACATTTGAAATACTAATCGAAACTACCTTCACCCTGGAAAAATAGCAGCAATAAATGTAATGTGGCTCTGTTTTATATACAGTAATGCCTCACCACTTCACCCTTCAAATTTCACCCTATCATGGTTTAAAAATATATTAAAATAAAATACAAATATAAGGCATTCTGACAACGCATTCAAAGATGTTGCGATGAAATGTAGCATTCTACACTGGTCACTAGGTGTCAGTAATGTTACTGTAATATTGGGTGAGACACACAAGCACCAGACTTGATTGCTAGAAGGCTTTTTTTTGCAGGTCTCACAACAGGCACAATAATTCCCAATAAAAATCCCTGATAAAAACACGGGCTACTGTAACCCATTTCCTCTCCCCCAGCCCCAGCTCCCCTAGCATGCGAACACATTTACAGCAACGTACACAAGCAGTAGTCTTATTTATGTCTTATTTTCTCTTATGTCTACAAGATTGGGTAATAGGAGGTGACTATAGGGCTGTTATTTCATGTCTAGAGGGCTCTAATAATGTTTAAAAACTTATTTAAAAGGCCGCAAACGTGTTTTCTATGCTCTAACTTTGAACGTATTCCATTTATAAACAAGGAATCATACTTTGCGGAAATTCACTTATCACGGTCGGGTCTGGAGCCAATTAACTGCAGTAAATGAGGTACTGCAGTACTTCCAAAAACTCACTCTTGTTACTTTCAGTCCTGTTACTTAATGAGTCATGCTGGCTTAGGATAATTCCACAAAAATGAAGTAAAGTTTTCTGAGCTGGGCCAAAACACATTTTGAGTAGTTTAATATGTGTCTTATCAGATTTAGAGTTGGAAAAAGACAAACTGAGGTTTATTTTGAGAAGCCAATTGCATAGATTGGGTGGAGTGTCTGTATACCAATGGGGGTCTCCTCCAGGAAAGTCTTGGCGTTGAGACTGGCTCCATGAGACACCAGAAGCTCGGCCAAGTGCATCTGAAAGAGCAGCAGGAACAAATTACATTAACAACCGCGGCGGTCGCTACACCAATCTGCTTTCCGTCGCCGTCTATCTCACCTGACCCCAGCACGCTGCGGCGTGCAGTGGCTGCCATCCATCCGAGTCCCTCAGATCCATGCGAGCACCCCCTTCCAGCAGCAGCTCAGCAGCCTGCATGTAACCATTTGCTGCTGCAATGTGCAGCTACAATGACACAAGGAACTTAACTTATTCACGTATTTTCACAAATGTTGCACTCTGTGCATAAAACAGACTACGCAGGAAGGAAACCTGTCAGTCCCTCCACATCCAAAGCGTGAAACAAAAAGCATTTCTCTTGAAAACAAAAGATTAACCTTACGTAACTTCCCACAATTTCCTGCGTGGCCTTTGCCAAAGACTCTAGCGGCACTGTTTTTGATTGGTCATGCACAATGAAGATTAGCGAAAGGATCCAGAATGCAGAGGCCAAATCTTTCAGCTTAGTAGGACATGTTCTCATCACTTTTTTCCAAATGCAACACTAAATGTACTACTTTAGTCCTGAAGTGGTCACTTTTTACAGTCACTGTTCATGCAATCATTGGACGGTCTCACAAAGGGGTGTCCAAACTACAGCTTTGTTTTTATTGGCCCATGGCATGAAGTGCTCCCTCGCTACATCGCTGTACACCTTTTGCGGATTCGCTGCGTTTTTTTAAGTGCAATTTTGCATTTTTCTTAAACAGCTTATGAGCGTGCATTGTGTTCTGCCTCCTTGTAGCGTGTTAGAGCGATCTACCGGTGCTCTGTTGTCTGTTTGTTGTTGTACTTACTACTGCTACCTTTAGAGGGCGTTGTGTACATATGTGAGAGTTAGATATCTCCCTCCACCTGTTGCGCCACAACAGTCCTGATTGGCTCAGGGAGAACCCGCCTATAGGGTTCTGTGTTCTGATTGGCTGTATACCATTGTCAATCAATCATTCTCCTTCATGCAGCACTGCCGTGTGTCCTGTTTGCTGGCGATCATAGTGTGCCATTATGGAACACCGTAATGGAATCTTTGCTTCATGGAGGACTACGAGGAGGAGTAAAGTACAACAACAGGAGCAATATGTAGCAACAAGGATACGATGAATATGGTGAGTCATTTAATTTCTTGTGTCCAAGATTGATCATTAAAATTCAAATGAAATTTGAACTTTGAGAGTGTTTAAACAAGAGAGAAATGTGAGAAAATGTTCATGCCTGTCTGAGAAGTGTATCAAGTGTATGGGGAGGGGTTTTACCGTTGTTTACAACTAGTACATTTGGCTACTTCGCAGATTTCACTTATTGCGGGCTATTTTGGGAACCTGTCCTCCGCGATAAACAAGGGAACACTGTATTCTAAAAAATGAATTGAACAAACAAACAAAAACAGCAACAATGGAAAAAAGACCTTGAAGGTGTAATAATAAAAATGCGCTGTGTCACCTATAATACAACACTAACACAAAGTTTTGTCTTTAAATACAAACGTCTTTTTTTTTTAAGCCGTTTTACGAAATAAAAAAGTATCAAAATGGCCCCGGCATCTTTTATGTTTCCATATGCGACCCTCGCTGGAAAAAGTTTGGACACCCCCGGTCTAACATGTCAATCACACGAGCAGAACCACTGATTGGCTGTTAAGTCACTCAGTGTTTTGCATCCTTTATAAACCACAAAAAACAGTGCATCTGAGTTTCCAAGTACAAACAAGACTTTTAAGACCTTTTCAAGACATGTAAATGGAAAGATGGAGATTCTAGCATGACAAATATGCCACAGGGTTTTGTAACTTTGAGTACACAGATTTGGTGAACAACAGACACGTTGGTGTCAACCGTTACGCCAAGTGACAGTTGCACGTGTGCAGTTGGCACACCGTGCAAGGAAGACTGACTTCCTGGAGCGAGCACCGAGAAACAACTGGCAAATAGCAGCGGCTCAACTGCAACCGCCACACTTCCTCCAAAAAAATCTATTTGCAGTGGTGGGAGGGGGTCCCCCTAAGGGGGCGGGGAGTGATTGCATCATCTAATTTGCATAGTTAGCCATGATGCATGACTGCTTTCTTTTTCAGAAAGTGAAACAATGCAAGTGAGTACAAAGCAACATTTGGAAACGTGTGAATAATGATTTTATTGCTAGGAAGATAGTTCCTTATTGGTTGAAGTGTAGTAAACAAATGCCAGCTTGTCTTTGTTTGCTTATGTCAGGACTGTCCCCCAGGTTCCAACCGAGGGTCGCATACTGAATGCAGGGGCGCCACTTGGTATTTAGAATTTCAAAATTATACATATATTTAAAGACAAATCTGTGTTTTATTAGTATCAACATTTCAGCTTGTTTCTATTTCATTTATGCCTGTTTGCTGCATTTTTCCATTTTGCTTATTTCTGCAAAGGGACATGGGGTCATGGGAGGTGAGCCACAGGTCCCCATATGGCCCCTGGACCACACTTTGGACACCTCTGGTTTGCGTGTTTCACCGGGAAAGTGAGGTGTTGCCAGGCGATGGAGGAGTGTACTCCTACTCTACTCTACTCCTACTCGCTTAGCCAACAAAGTGGCTAAAATAGCAACACAGATCTCTCCTGCTACGTGTTATTCTCTGACAACCCAGATATGCGCGAGGCGTGTTGTGATGCGAAGTTACAGTATGAAGCATTCCGCCACAGTCATTATACTTAGCTTATGAGCGAGGGCTAACCTGTGCCAAACCCTTACAACATCTATAGTTCTTCATCTACAGAATGCAGATGACACCAGCACAGAAATTGTGGTTAAGAAAAACAAAAAAACACACGAAACCGGATGGAGACATTTCACTTGCTCGGTCCAATGTAAATTTAATGCCTCCCTTTTAAGAATACGACAGAAATTCAAGACGATAAAACTGCTGGATGCTGACCACTCATTGTACAGTGGAGCCCCGGTTAACGTCCGCCCTGGCTAGCGTGCTTTTCAGTTAACGTCGAACATTTACGGCACAATTTTGCACCAGTTTGTGTGCATTTTCTGGTTAGTGTACAACAATGCGCACATTTTGTTGTGTTGTTAATAGTCCAACTGTGTTCCTAATGTATTTTTATCACAAAACATCCTTCCTTGTTAGCATCCTATTAGCTAGCTAACAAAATGACAAGCAGAAGTCAGCTATGTTACGTCACCAGCTGATGATGTCTTCAGCGGTTGATTCTCAAAAGTGTTAACAGAAAACACATTTTTATAGTTTTACAATTATAGTTTTACATCCATAAAACAATTCTAAATGCATAAAAATGGCAGATAAAAGGGATAAATGAACATTTAACCTTCACTGAAGACGTGATGTCAAAATGCTGGCACTTGCACCTTCCTTTAGCTCCATTTTGGGTTATTGAGCAGAGAATCACTATTGAATTCAAGAAACAGTCACAGAATCATGTCTTCAATAAAGGTAAAAGTAACCTTAAACGTTCGTTTATCCCTTTCATTCATTAGTTATATGTATTTGTATGCATTTGGAATTGTTCTCTGCATGTAAAACTATAAAAACATGTGTTCTGTTAACATTTTTGGCTTTCTGAAACGGATGAATTGGATTTACATTATTTTTTTATGGGAGAAATTGATTTGGTTAACGTCCGTTTCGGTTAGAGTCGGACCTTCCGGAAGGAATTACTGACGGTAACCAAGTTTCCACTGTACTTCAAATGCAGCGACTGCCATCTTGTGGCGTTACACCAGGATCTTTCCCACAGATGTTAATGCTATGTTTTTTGACCCGCTAATTTGAGACCCCGGTGGTTCACTGAAGCATTTACGGTATTACTACTACTATGGCAACACCACTTGGACAAAATAAAATATCCCACATTCTCGGCAACACTCTGGCAGCATATTTCCAAGTATGGATTCTTACCAGTGTGGCTCCCTGCGAGTCCTGCTGGTTGACCTCCTCTCCTATCCGCACAAGCGCCTGGATATCTCCCAGCATCGTCCTCTCTGTTGACGCTCGTGTCTCGTTGATCATCTCCTGGGTGATGCCTGCCGGTCCAATTACACAGACAAACAGCGTTAATTGCAGCCGAGCGCTGGTTTTATTAACACATTGGAAACATTTGCAGAGCTTTACGATCGCCATTGATTCTTTTGCTGAACGGTTCATGGATTGTTTTACAAGAGGCTTTTTATAGTGTGACCTCAGGGAAATTAAGGTTCCAATAGCAGCAGCACTCTATGCAGTATACTATATATATAATATATATACTAATAGCACAGCACACAGAGCAAACCGATATTAAGGAAAGTAGAATAATAAAAGTATGAATAAAACAACAAAATGATATATTAATGTAAGGCAAAAGAGAAATAAATGATTGCACATCGTCCACATGTACTTTAGTACTTCCCTTGTCATTCTTGGTGCAGGGACGGTGGGTAGCTGTCAACAAACACACAACATCGTGGAATGAACATGATCACGTTCCTCCACTAGAAAGAACGGGAAATTCCAAACTCAACACCATTTTTTTCCGTGACCGTGACCGAGGGATAACGTGAAAGGGGTGACTGATCGTGAAGCACATATTTTCTCAGTCTTCAATTCAATCACAGGTTCACTTTTCCCACTCAATTAACAAATGGAAAACTGTTACTTTCACCGTTTTCTGTTGTTTTTCCTCCAACATTGAACAAAAACAACATGAACTACGTCACTACCCGCTTCCCTCACTCACATCAAAAACAAAATGTAACACGTGTGGAACAAACAATGTAACTGCACCACATGGACTATGGACAAAATCAATGCTAACACACTAATATACATGCAAAACATTACTATTTTATAACCCTCAAAGCATGCCGGGAAGCCCACACACACACACACACACAGTTACCCAGCATGCTTTGCGAGTTATAAATTTGTATAAAATAGTTTTGTTTTGTAATATCTATTAGTGTGTAAGCATCTCTTTTGATACCTGCATAGTCTGTGTGGTGCAGTTACAGTGTGTGTTCCACTTTTTATTTTTGGTTGCACCGTGAGTGAGGGAGGTGTTTGGTTTGATGACACCCTGGTGGTTTGTATCATGTGAGTATGGGTATAAATGCCAAGCTAATTCACTGCAACGAGACAGCACTTACATAAGAAATCTGATGTGGACAAATATTCATTTTTATTTTATATTATTATTAGGTTTTTTTATGTTTCATTATGACAGGTGAGGCCTTCCCTCAGCGCACATCCCTGAAACCAACATGCGGTGCCAAACGACTTCTCCCCAGGCGAGCCGGAGATTTTCTTCCAGTCACTCACACATCCCAGTGACCTGGAGAGAAACGCTGGGGGAAAAAAAGTGTCTTGAAGGTTGTTGGCAAGTTAGCAAAGAACAGAGGGGAGGATCCAGGGTAAGATGCTAATTTGAAGATAATGCTGATCATTCAATGAAGCAGTCATTTCCCATTTTAATTGCAATTTAGCCAGTTTTGTTTGAAAAAATGTAAGATTGATTTTGTCTGGACATCTTAGATTCAGGTGATAGGTCAATACAATACACAGTATCGTATCAAGCTCAGTTTTAGGTTTTTTTCACTAATATGCAAACATAATAGCAGTGATAATTCTCTTCATTGTCGAGTTTCTGTGACTATTTGATCGTTTCTATGCCTATAAAAGCAGCATCAGCTTTGTAAATGTCATATTTAGGCTCAATATTTTGCACCGTGTGTGTTCCGTCGCTTATTTGTGGATGCTAAATGGCACGAGTTCACAGTTTGTATGACCCCCCCCAGATGGAGGAGACATTCTTTTTCGCATTTATTTATGTTTGACTCCTCTTATTAAGATAAGATGAGTGGATGCCTCATGTGTTTTTAGACGTGTGTGAGAGTGAAGGAATAAGCCAGAAGAGAGTCAGTCTGCTCGCAACAACGTCATCTCTGGAGGTCTTACAGTTTTGGCAACATTACGAGAGCAATTAGCGTCTCCCTTTGATGGTCTTATTTGCATTCTTCTCACCTACTGTAGCGCTATCTGCATTCTGCAAAAAGAAGCCAAGTGAGGAGCTCCTGGGTGTTGCAGTACAACCTTCAATCCTGAGTGCCGCCACCGGGCTTCCATACAAAGTTTTTATTGTTCACTGGGGGACTCACTGAAAGGCACCGTCAGCAGTGTTTATTAGGCTTGTGGCCGGCTTGACTCGCTTTTACTGCACCGCCGCGCCGCTGTTGGCACTCGTACAAGAGACTTGAGTCTGCCGCGGCGCGTTGCTGTGAACGTGTCTGCTTACTGACCATGAAACAACAACATAACACTGAAAGCAGACTACGTTTAAATAGAGCTTGAAGTTCTGTCTGCTCTGAAGGAGGTTATTGCCAGGGCTACGTGAGCTAATGTTTTATGACAGTACACCAGGTGTCCACACTTTTTCCAGCAAGGGCCACTTTTATATTTTATAAACCAACACATGTAGACGTTGTATGCACTCCTCATCAAAATGTTACGATCAGTTGAAAAATTGCAAATATTTACATTTTGCACTGTTGGATCTTAAGGAGGTTCTAAGTAGGGAGTGACATGGGAGTGAAACAAAAAAAAATGTGTTGAGTAAGCAATTTATTGCAAACAAGCATTAAAGTGAAGTAGGCTGTTCATCAGTTGATCAAAAGTTTAAGACCACAGACTTTAAAAGCCAGAATTTTCCCCAAAAAGTGGATTCATAGTCATTTTCTGTCAGGTATTCACACTATTACGATCTCTTGACGGCAAAGGCAAAAAAGCTTTCTCTCTTTGAACGCAGTTGGATTATTGAGCTGCATAAGCAAAGCCACTCCTTGGACGCAGGTTGGACGTCATTTTTTTCTTAAAAGATGCTGAGGGTTATGGAACAAAAAAGCAAGTGCAAGACCTCAAAAAATGTCACCAGCGTGGGATCTGACTGCTGCGGGATGAACCGATCGCCGGGTTAAGATGCCCGATGCCGATGCTCATCAGACCCCAGAAAAGGTGTTGGTTGATATAGACAGCAGGACGGTGGCCATGGAAGTCGGAACCCGCTGATTGTCAGTCCAACAAGACACAGGACCATCCTCGGCCCAAATGAAGGTTGTTACTGGTGCAGAGTGCAGTCTAATAACCATCAGACGGCTTCGGCGAGAGAAGGGTTTTGAGAACAAAAAACGTCTTCAGAGGCCTCATCTCCTTCAATGCCACAACATTGCCTGCTTGGAATTTGCACAAGAGCACCAAACATGGGGCACTGAAAGGTGAAAGAAAGTTTTATTTTCTGATGTAAAAAAATGACGGTCCTGATAGTTTCCAACGTTACTGGCATGACAAGGAGATCCCAGCTGTTTTCCACACGGCACAGTGGAGGGGGTGCCATCATGATCTGGGGGGCTTTTTCCTTCAATGGAACAATGGAGCTTAAGGTTGTGCAGGAGCGTCAAACGGCAGCTGGCTATGTGGAGATGTTGCAGGGGGCATCCTTCATGACTGAAGGCCCTCGTCTGTGTGGTAATGACTGGCTTTTTCAACAGGACAACGCTGCAGTTCACAATGCCCGCCTGACAAAGGACTTCTTCCAGAGGGATAACCTCACTCTTTTGGACCATCCTGAGACTTAGATTTAGCCTATAAAAAATAAGTAAGAAACAGCCACCTTGGTTTCAGGTGGGTCCATGACCATCTGAACGGGACGCTGGAAAGGTGATACCACCCAAACGACGATCGTTGGTGGGCAGAGGCCCCACTCTATTGGATCCTAACAATCATCGTTTGACACCACTGAGCCAACCATTCCTATCTGGATCTGCCGCCTCCTTTAAAGGATAAATAGATTGGATCTTGCACCACGCTCTCAGACGAGAGCTGTCCTATCTAGTCTGAATGGTGTGTGTCCCATCTAGTCTTTGAGCATGAACTGATGAAGCCTGCTCGGATGAGAGGCGAAATGTCTTCTGAGACAACCTGAACATTCCCGTTGAGATCGATTCAATGCCCTGAGAATACAATGACTTGGATGAATGAGAATATTCACAGGCATTTTGATCAGGAGCGTATACTACAAGAAAAACTGCATCTCAGCTTTGTGATATAGGTGAAAAAGCGTATTATTATTATGAACTTTGGTCTTTTTCCCATTTTTCTTTTTCCAAATACTTCAACTTTGCTCTTTATCTTTCTACATTTTCTTTTGTAATATTATTAATGATAATTAATGAGGTTTGCGCATTTGGAAGTCAGACCAGAAAGCAGTTTTGGACGGCTGTGCATGCTGTGTTTTACAGAGTTTTTTATTTTTTCTAACGCCGAGTTCCATTGACGTCAATGCACCCCGGACTTCCTTATATGGGCATGCCCAGGAAAACGCTGTGGGCCTGCCCTCTCCCCGCTCTGCTTCGCTCTGCTCTGTTCACTGTTAGCACGTATGGCTCCCAGGAAATGTTTGTTCGGGTGTGTCTAAAGAACCAAGCATCAGGCGGAAGTGGTTGGAGTTGCTGATTCCTGGCCAGCAAGAGGAAAATATGCTCATCTGTCAACGGCACTTCACACGGGACTGTTTTGTGAACATGGGCCAATACGAAGCTGGACTATCCGCCAAACTGTGGCTGAAGTCCGACACCTTTCCAACGTTACTTGGTCGTGTTGAAGAGTCAGAAGAGCAAGCTGCAAGTAACAATTTATCAGTGTCCTAACTGTGTTTATTTTATGTAATTATTAGGAGAAAAGGGGTTTGGCAGCTGTCCGGAAGTCCTTGGGAGTGTGACCAATCACAGCGGAGTGGGCTCGGCTGCAGGAGGGCCGGGGGTGGAGTTAATTACACAGACCGTTTGGGCGGGAGGCAGGAAACACTGCAGTAAGAGGTGCAGAGTCCCGAAGATCTAGAAAGCTTTCTGTGCGTGTTATCGTGTGTAGCTGCTCTATAGGAGTCCAGAACTCAATTCAAAGGCCCAAAAATTAGTAAAATAGGTCCCCTTTTATACTTTCTCTGCAGTCTAATTGTCCAAGAATTCCAACTTTATTTATTGTTTTGTTTCTCACAATATTATGCCATTATTCTCGTACAATTACGACTTTTTCCTCGTAATATTTTTCCATTATTCTTCTTCTTCTGATGATTTTTCAATTTTTTTGCTATTAAAAAAAAGTCTTGTTAAAGTATATTTTTAGAATGTGCTGCGGGCCAATAAAAAGCATCAGCAGGCTGCAAGTGGCCCCCGGGCCGCACTTTTGACACCCTTGCAGTATATCTTCTCAAGGCGCAATACTATATTGTAGCAACTTGGACATACGTTAGAGTAGTCAGTTTACAGGTTATATGGCAGTACAGGTGGTCCTCCGTTTATGGCGTTTCATGATAATTACTCATTTATCGTCAGTAATGCATGCTGGGAAGTCACATGCACACTTCCTCAACAGGAAGATGCCTCGTGGGTTATAGATTTGCATAAAATAGTGTAATTTTGCATGTATATTAGTGTGTAAGCGTTAATTTTGATACCCATATAGTCCCTTTGGTGCAGGTAGACTATGCTCCACCTGTGTTACTCACCACTTTGCGCTTCAAATTGTGCGGCTTTACTAGATCACCATTTTTCACAAATATATCCATTAATAAATGATGCTGTTTTGTGGTTGAATTCAGCCTCTTATTAGCAAAAAAATATGCACATTGAAGCAAGTTTTATGTATTTTTGGCCTAATTGAAGCATTTCAAGCATAGAAATGGTTAAGTGAAGTAAAATAGAAATATAAGGTATTCAGAACATTGAAAGATGTTGCGATGATATGTAGTATTCTACACTGGTCACTAGGTGTCAGTAATGTTCCAAGTAGCCATAGTAGGAAGTACTGTACAGAACAAGGAACTCTCCCAAAGCTAAACGTGTGAGTCTATACTATGTCTTAGTTTTTCTTATGTCTACTATATTGGATAATAGGAGTGTAAAGGTGACTATTTGGGTGTCATTTCATGTCTAGAGGGCTCTAATAATGTTAAAAAACGAATTTAGAAGGTAGTAAACAGGCTTTCTGTGCTCTGACTATTCCATTTATAAAAAAGGAATCCTTCTTTGCGGAAATTAACCTGAAACCATTTAACTACGATAAACAAGGAATTATCCTACTTATGTTATTTTTGGTTGCACCGTGAGTGAGGGAGGCATTTTGTTGGATGATGTCCTGTTTGTGTGAGTCCCGAAATAGATCTTTTCATCGGCGTCTCAATTACTTGCGTTTTTTTTTTTTTTTTGCTGGTGGTCTGAGAACACAAGCCCTGCCAATGGCCGGGAGATGCTAATGTGAACAAGACAAGCTACTGTATATACCGACCCTAGTCTACTCAAGTATATGCAAGTTTCATGACTTTATTAACCACATTGCTTTAAAGTGAACATAACAAAAAAACACAAGAGTGTAGATGGATGGGCTACCTCTGTTGGCCATGGCTGTCTCGATAATATCCAGTGTAGGGTCGTCTTCACAAAGGTCATAGGGCATATTGCCGTCAGAGTTGACCGCCAGCAGATCCGCACCACTGTGGAATGTTAGCAAGTGAATGCCAGCGTCTTGTTTGTCATCGTTCAATCGTTTCCCTCCTCCACGGCGGCTTACTGTGCAATGAGTATCTTGACCAGGCCAGCGTGGCCACACGTGGCGGCGGCGTGCAGTGGCGTCCACAGCTCGTTGTCCTGAGCGTTGACGTTGGCTCCTCGGTCCAGCAGGATCTTCACCATCTCCTCATAGTTGTCTATGCAGCACTATGTGGGGAGGAGAGAGTGACGAGGGAGGTTAAAATGCGCTTCAGCAAGAAGACGCAATGAAAATGTTAAAGCCTGTCAAGACTGTGAATGTAAATGTCTTAGAGTCAAGCGACAGTTCCACCGAGCTGATGCAGATGGCCTAGTCTGCTTCTTCTCAAGGTTGCTCCCTCAATCACTGCACATTTCCAAAGACAACTAGGGTTGATGCCAGCCAAAATCCCTGCGTGGAAGCTAGGTTAGCGTCATGAATCCGTTCCAGATGGTCCGACTCTAGCCAAAACGTACTCTAACCAAATCAAATGTTCCCATAAGAAGTCATGTAAATCCAATTAATCCGTTCCAGAAAGCCAATAATGTTAACATAAAACATCCATAAAACAATTTAAAATGCATATAAATACATATAAATGATGAATGAAAGGGATATAAATGAGCATTTAAGGTTACTTTTACCTTCATTGAAGATGTGATTGTTGCAAAGACACGATGTGGCAGCGAGATCAATACGTACACCACCTTGGTGTTTTGCCATGAGTTATTTCTTGAATTCAATAGTGTTTCTCACCCCAAGTCTCTGCTTTTCTTTTCATCACGGCTGCAAAATAAGCCAAAATGTAGCCAAAGACAGTTTAAAGTGCCAGCATTGTGATAAAGAAGTTGAGAAACGCTATTGAATCTATTGTGTCAGAACCATTGGTGGAGAGCTATGCCTGTGAATATTCTCATTCACCCAGGTCACTGTATTCTCAGGGCATTCAATCGATCGCAACTCGACTGTTCAGGTTCCAGTTGCGATCGACTGAATGCCCTGAGAATTGGTGGAGCGCAAACAAACAGCTCATGATCCAAAGCATACCACATCACGTGTCAAGCAGCAATTTTGATTCAATAACATCTGCTGGAGCTCCTATGAATACAATCCATTCACATCTATAGACAGCTAACACTTGTAGTTCCTACAGTAACAGCTGCATGTTTATTACTTCATTTTAACTATCCTCATGCAGGGAGTCCACAATTATATAATGCACAATTAAGACCTTAATTATGCCTTAAATGACACTTAAAGGTCCCCGATTACGCAAAAGTGACTTTTCAATGATGCTCTAGCAGTAATGTGTGCTGTTTATGAGCACCAATGATGAGGACAGTCTATCATCTCCCTCACTTGTTTGCTCAGAAGAGGTGCTCAGAATGAGCTAACCTAGCATGATGTTGCTGTTAACATTGCACTTTTTTTTTAACCCCTTAAATATAAAAAGACCACCAGCGGCTAGCATGTGTTACCAATAGTGGTTTCAGAACACACAAAAAATGTCTATATTCTTCACAATGACCAGCTCGATTGAGTGAGATTTGTCGTTCGGCCTGAAAAGGGGGCGTGGCGAGTGGCGGTAGTGTGCGTGCAAATACACACATGGACTACGGCATATTATCAGTCAACACATATGCATATTTAAGCAAATGTTATGTATTTTTTGCCAAAACTAAGCATTTTCAAGCTTAAAAATTGTTAAATGAAGTAAAATACAAAGATAAGGCATTCAGAATACGAATTCAAAGACGTTGTGATGATATGTAGTATTCTACACTGGTCACTAGGTGTCAGTAATGTTGCCGTAATGTTGGGTGAGACACACAAGCACCAGACTTGATCGCCGGAACAACAGGCGTAACAATCCCTAACACAGGCTACTGTTGTGGCCTTAACCCACGCCACGCTAAAACAAAACTCTGACGTCACTTCCTGTACCTCCCCTAATCTCCTCCCCCAGGGAACACATTTATAGCAACACACACGGGCATGTGTCTTATTTATGTATTAAATGATTTATTTTCTCTTATAATGTCTACTATATTGGGTAATAAGAGTGTAAAGGTGACTATAGGGGTGTTATTTTATGTCTAGAGAGCTCCAATAATGTAAAAAAAAAAAAAAAACATTTAGAAAGTGGTAAACAGGTTTTCCGTGCTCTAACTATGAAAATATTCCATTTATAAATAAAGAATCCTACTTGGCGGAAATTCACTGATCAGGGTCGGGTCTAAACTGTAACATTAGCACGGTAGCTCACACAGCTATGCTAGTGTCCTCCTGTGCCGCTCCTTTGTTGTCACCATGTGGTATGTGATATATGACGTCTATTAAGTGCAGCGTTACGGCGTCCAGTAGATCTCCGCTATTCTCAGATCACTTGTGAACAGAAAAAAAAAAAAAGAGGCATGTTTCCCAGCATGATTTGCGGGTTTTATATTAGTACAAATAATAATTATTTTGCATGTATATTCATGTTTAAACGTCTATTTTTATACAGTTGGCACAGTTGTACCATGCTTGGAAAGAATTGGGAGGGATACATTGTGGTCTTCTACTACAGTGGATTTATTTAAAATTGTATTCATTTTTTTCCGAAAGTAGGCCATTTGGCCAACACGTCGCATTCATAAGACAGTAATAATTGAGAAATAATGAAGAAATAATGAATAATGATTAGAAAACCCACACGTTTTTCACTGAGAATGTTTTTTCATCAAGAGTTGGGATTTTGTACTTTGTTTAGCGGTCCGTGAACACATCACAGTGACTCTGATTCCATGTGTTCATGGATCATCTTACATGATCACTTACTGTACATTATGCATTTTATACTTCAGATGTGTTTAATAAGTGTGTGAGGCATATTTGGGGATTAAATCTGGATTGTGTCACGGAGGGTTCTGAAGCTGAATCTAATCTAATAATTACAATTCGTCACTTTTATCGCAAATGTTGATCTGAAATCGGAGGAGAACGTCAACATCAGGCTAGGAGGAGACTCTGGATGGGGAGGAGCGAGCCGTGTGGTGGAATTTCCTGCAATTTTCTCTCATTTTCAAGAAAATGTCATGTTTTTTTTGTTGTTTTTTTAAGAGGTGTGTTTCTAGTTCGAGTTTGTCCAGCTAGCACTTGCAAAAAAAAAAAAAAAAAGAGTGTCCCAGAAAGCACGGTGCCCGAGGCGAGCCTTCAGAAGAGGTGAAGACTCTATTTGAGGCTGAATACACACATCAGTTTACAATCCTCCCCGCCGCCTGCCATGTCGGTGGGCGCAGGACGCTTCCACTTCATCACTGTGTCCACAGCTTGCTCTCACAAACGCACACACACACACACACACACACACACAGTGTACCTGCATGCAAATGCTGACTGATGACCTTCATTATGGCAACTGATGAACTCATGAGGTCAAATTGGATTATGTACACACTGTGCAGTCGCTCAAACATGGGGTGTTATCTTTGTTAAGGCAGATGATACATAGAGAATGCTAGCAAAAACAAAAAGAATGCAGTGCTAAAATGAGTGGAGCCATTGACCAGGCTGACGTCAGGACTTGTTTTGTACGTCAAGGCTGTGCCGATAAGGGGATGCTGCCTTGTGTTGGGCGGGTGTGTGCAGACAAACAAAATCATTACACAACAACATGAGAGGAAATGAAATTAATGCGCAGACGCAAAGCACAGATTGCAGCAACATCAGATAAGACGTGAAAAGGATGTCCACAAACCAAACCCACCCACTGGAAACAGGAGCGCCACCAAAATTAAAAATATTACAAATATTTTAGATGATTGTTGTTGTGGTAAACATACAAAACTTGCAATGCATTTTTGTCAAATAAAGGCAAAAAGAAATATTCATAAGTAACAAATTTACAGCAAACCATTTTCCTTTTTCCTTTTTTTTTTTTCCTATTCATGAAAGAAAGCTCTCACACTGACGGCTCTCCCTTCATGCACACTGGCTGAGCTACAAAGACCTTTTGGCAATGAAAAGAGAATAAAATAATAATAATGCGAATAAAGAATCAAAGCATTAAGTTGTTCATAAAAGAATAAAGTCTTTCAAGCAGCTTTGAGGACAAAGTTTCACAAGAAACTTATTTTGATTCACTTTAATTTATAAAAAAAATAATATTTTAGAATAAAGTAGTTATTCTGAGGAAGTGTTAATGCTATTATTTAATAATAATATAAAATAATGGTAAAGCTCTTTTTTTAAGTGGTAATTTCATGAAAATGAAGCCATGTTATTGCATGAAAAAGTGTTAATATAAAAGACAGAAGCTGTAATTGTATGATACTATTACTACTACTACTACTAATAATAATAATAACAATAGTAATATATTCTAAATATTATATATAAAGTATAAAGTGGTATTTTTTTTACATTCTAGTGGTAACTTAATAAAAAGTCCTAATATTTCAAAACAAAACTGACATCATTTTATGATACTACTATACTATACTATACTATACTATACCATACTATACTATACTACTATCACTACTGCTACTAGTAATAATAATAATATCAAATATTACGAGTATAAAGTGTTGGTGTGTGTTAGATTAAAGAGCTAACTTAATTAAAATTAAGTTGTAATATTGTATAAAAAGTGTTAATATTCCAACACAATTTTTTTTACAAAAAAGTTGTTTTTAGAAAATAAAATCAAGGAGGATTTTTATGATAATAAAGTAATGACATTGCAAGAAAAAGTGATAATAAGTGATATTTTTTTGTAGAATAAATGGGTTTTTTTTTCATTGTTTAAAATAAAGTCAAGTAGTCATTTTGAGAATGAGAATAAAGTAATAAAATTGCAAGAAAAAGTGGTATTTATTTACATTAAGGTGATGGCAACACTTCAGTTTATTTCGAATATGCTTAAGTTACCTCATGTTTACACTGGCACAATTCAACATGTAAACATAAAGAAGAGTAGGAAGAAGCCCATGTTATTCCATACTGCCCCCCTCGTGGGGTCATTTTATACAAATAATGACGTCATATTTAATTGGTACATTTCCCAGACGAAAGCGGCATTCTGTTTTTTCCTTTTTTTTTACGATAACTACAAAAGCAACTATTTTGTAATAATACTGTATCTTTTACATTATATGAAATGAAAGTATGGTGTAGTATTTTTACATGTACATACAAGTGGGAATTGAATAAAAAAATAAGTCTGAATATTACAAATCATTTTAACCAGAATAATTTCATAATTTCTTAAATTGCGGCAAACCTTACAACATTATTTTACTTCTTTGTGGGCCTAAAATGCTTTCACAATCATCTGATTCTGTGTTTCTTATGTAATCTATCTTGAGTTTAAATGGACCAACACAAACAGAATTACCACTGTGGAGGCCGTTTAACCGTCTGCCACTTCTTGCATCAAAGCACCGTCAAAATAAAAGCCAGACTTCTTAACAATAGCGAGAACGCCTTGCAGAAATGACACACAGACGACTGCTGCTCTGCTGAAAGACGTACACGGATTATCTGGCATCTCCAGCTCCGGCCTGCAGCAAGAGCAGATGTCTGAAGAGAAAAAGCCAAGAGAATGCAACCTACACACTCGCTTCCAGCCAAGCTAATCTGCTTAGCTTCTCTGTAAACCTACATATTCACACACCTGCTAGCTGGCTGACTGCTGAGCTCATCAAACTCACTGCCTCCAGAATTAGAGCAGAGGGGGTGAGAATTGTGAGCTCAGTAAACCAGCGTTGCATACTATGTTCTCTCTAACTTTACAACACAGCTGCGAGCCAACGTTCATGAGAAATCGTGCAGGTGCAGACAGGTTTGCCTCGTCTATTAATGCTCTTTAAGGTGGCGACACTGCTCTGTTGTGATCTTTGAAACCTGTTTTCACAGACGAAGCCCGACAAAGTTTCTTAGTACAATAATCACTTGTTTAGCGTGGTTAATTGGTTCCAGACCATGATAAGTGAATTTCCAAAAAGTAGGATTCCTCATTTATAAATGGAATATGTTCATAGTTAGAGCATAGAAAACCTATTTACCACCTTCTAAATACGTTTTTTTCCCACATGATTAGAGCCCTCTAGACATGAAATAACACCCCTATAGTCACCTTTACACTCCTTTTACCCAATAAAGTGGATATAAGAGAAAAAAAAGACATTTAAGACATAAATAAGACTCACACGTTAGCTTTGGGAGAGTTCCTTGTTTCTTTTTTACTTCCGGTTTCTGGAGAGTTCTTCCTGCAGTGGCTATTGTCGCATCACTAGAACATTACTGACACCTAGTGACCAGTCTAGAATATGACATATAATCACAATGTCTTCGAATGCATTTTATGAAAGCCATATATTTGTATTTTTTGCTAATTTTGCCATTTTTATACTTGAAAATACTTAATTTAGGCAAAAAAATGCATTTTGCTTGAATATGCATAAAAAAAAACTAATAATAGTAAACCACGAAACAGCATGATTTATTCACCACCACATAAAAACCGTGACAGAGTGAAGGCACTCCCGGGCCAGTTGAGAGACATAGTCTCTCCAACGTGTCCTGGGTCTTTCCCAAGGCCTCCTTCCAGTCGGACGTGCCCTGAACACGTCCCCGAGGAGGCGTCCGGGAGGCATCCTGAGCGGATCTCTGATCCCTGAAATTCTGTCCATAAAAGTAATGAACAGAATCAGTGAGTCAAACCCTCACTGGAAACGAGTCAGACTTATTGCCGGCAATGCGGACCAAGGTCTGACACCAGACATACACGGAGCAAACCCCTGAATTAGCTGCTGCATTACCACATACTCCCAGAGTACTCTCCAGAGCGTTCCTCAAGGAACACGGTCAAATTCCTTCTCCAACGTCACAACACACACATAGACTGGTCTGTCAAACTCCCATGCACCCTCAACGACCCTGCCGAGAGTATAGCGTTGGTCCACGACCCGGACGAAAACCACACTGCTCTTCCTGAATCCGAGCTTGAACTATCTGGCGTATCCTCCTCTCCAGAAGCCCTGACTAGATCTTACCAGGAAAGCTGAGGAGTGTGATCCCACGATAGTTGGAACACATCCTTCAGTCCCCCTTCTTAAAAAAAAAGGGACCTCCACTGCTCATCCACATGAACACCCCCACCAACCCCTAGGGGAATCCACGCGGTTCTACTTTGTTGTGATGTATGCAGGGCCCATTGAAGTACTTCCAAATATGCTTCCTTGGCCATAAAGTATCTCACAAAATTCACCTTCCTCACATCTTCTCACATCTGGAGTGAGCTGGAGCGTATCCCAGCTGAGGTACACCTTGGAGTGAAGAATATCATTTCTAATGCATATTTATTTAATCACTTTCCTTCATCTGTCACACTCCATTCAATCTTTTTGAACGTTCCAGCGACACTCCTGCTGAGAAAGGCAGCAACACGAATCGAGAGAAGTCCAAGTCTGTCAGTCCCCTCCCACATGATTGCTGTTCCAGAGTCCTGTGCACTGTGGGCTGCCGAAAAAACATCATACCAATGACCTTTAAGGCCTTAACGGTGGGTGTCATTATTTTCCCATTCGGATCGATCAGTCTGCACATTTTCCTTCAAGACTGGAGCAGTTTTGAACAAAAATGGCTGCTGGCTTGCAGTATGGAAGTAGACGTGTGGAAGTCATGCCTCCATAAAAACCGTCCACTTCTTTGTGTTGTCATCCATTAAATCCATCCAGAAAACACACACACACTTTGAAATGAAAGAATGTGATCTCTCTTGAAATGAGATGTCACATCCATCTGAGCTGGCTCCGAGCTCACTGATCATAGACACGCACACGCACACACACACACACACACACACACACACACACACACACACACACACACGGATGTGATAGAGATTGACACGGCTGTGATGTATTCCTGGGCCCTCCACTATAACCTGAGTCATTAACCCTCCAGCTGCCCTCTGAAGGCTTCATAATGCTACAGCGTCGTCACTACGCCAGCGCTTCTCACGCCGTCTTCTCCGACAGTGAGCAACCACAGCTCTCATTGACTAGCTCTTTAGTTTCCCCGAGTAGTCGTAGGGAACAATGGCAGCTGAAGCGACACGCGGGTCGTTGCTGCAGCTGGAACTAATCAATGTGGAGCATCAGTCACTTTGTCATACATCTGAAAGTGCTCATATTTATTTATTTATCATATTCATATTAGAAGGTGACAAGCGAGTGGATTTTCACTCCTGTACCGTCCCAATCCCGGCAAAATGACTCCCACTCCTGTACTGCTCCCATTTTTTTTCTTTAGTTGTCCCTGACTCACTGGCGTACTTGATTAACACTGGACACATTTTACAGGGTGGCATACAAAGTGTTTACACCATCACACCTGACTCTTTTGAAAGTTAAGTCAAATTTGCGACTTCTTTGCCAGATGGGAAGGTTATTTCTGGCTTTGCGTTGCCAATCCTGACAGGCTTCTATTGCATGTTTGAGTGATCTCACAACAGGCACAATAATCCCTGACACGGGCTACTGTTGCGACTGTAACCCACACTAAGATAAAGCTCAACTCTTAATTCCCGACGTTACTTCCTGTCTGCCCCCCGCCCCCACTCAGCTACCCTAGCACTGGAACAAATTTACAGCAACACACAAGTCTCACTTCCGTATTAAATGTGTTATTTCTTATTATTGTGTCTACTATATTGCATAAGAGGAGTGTGGGTGTCTAAAGGGGTGTTGTTTCATGTCTAGAGGGCTCTAATAATGTTAAAAACCGTATTTAAAAGGCAGTTTTCTATGATCTAACTAGGAACAAATTCTATTTATAAATAAGGAATCCTACTTTGTAAAAATTCACCTATCACGGTCGGGTCTGCAACCAATTAACCACGATAAATGAGGGATTACTGTAAGTTCCAATTTACACCAAAACTCGACATACTGTACATCACGACCTAGGAACAGAAATTGTTCGTAACCAGGTGATCATCTGTATACAAGTTTGCAGTCGCAAACTGGCTTAAACATGACGGCTGAGTAGAAACACTGCAAGCATGTTCCACCAATCAGCGTTCTTCAGCACACAGATGCCCCAGGAGCTATTGAAAAAGATCCTACTAAGCGCCTGGAATGCAAGGGGAACCTTTTTACCTGGGTAATTTTTGGTGGAAAGGCAGGCGGGTATTTCCAAATACCAAGGTACATGGGAAAGTTCCTGAAAAGGTTCCTGCAGTAGAAATGGGTTGTAGCCCCTTGAAGTTATATGAAATTCCTGCTGCAGTGTAACGTTTGCAAGATACTATATGCAACGATCCACAACCACAATAAAACTCAATATTATCTTTTGTAAAGGCAGAATTTGTGTCCCATCTCCACTCCACTCCCTGTTCTTCTGCCTTTCATGTTCTTCCAGGAGAAGATGTGCTTGTCTGCATTCGCAGGCACGGAACAACATCCCCCCTTCAGACGCCTGCGCTTGGCTCAATACATTTGCCTTCAAGCACCCCAATGATAGAATGGGCATAAAAAGGCCGCGGGAAGGAGCTTCTGATGTCTTCCTAAGTGGCACATCATATTGTAAGTACTGCAGAGCGAGTGGGCCACATGCTGGTTTGCGTCGTGCTGCACACAGTCATTGAACTCCTGAGTCTGGCGTGACTTAAAATATTTTGTGCAAAAAAAGTCCCACAGCCTAATGGAAATGATATGATATATCATCATTAAGCAGAGTGTAATTAGCAGTAACACACACCAAAGGAAAATGAGTGATTAGTGATGACTGTAAACAGAGGTAGCGTGATTTGTGGTTAAATGAGGCGCCATGTGAATGTGGCACATAATTGAGCCATAAGTTAAACAACGGGCCAGTTTAGAAGTGATTGGACTGCACATTAGCGGCATATTAGCGCCACTAATGACTTCAATAACAAGTGAAACCACAGCTACTTTCAATTGCCTGCAAGGAAATGATTTCCTCAATATAAAACAACTGTACAGTAATCGCTCGCCACTTCGCGCTTACAATTTCACCGCTTCACTCGATCATGGTTTTTCAAAATATATTCATTGATAAATCATGCAGTTTCACGATTGTCTAAAACATATTATAAGTCAAACATATGCATATTTAAGCAAATGTTATGTATTTCTGAACTAAATTTTGCATTTTCAAGCATCAAAATGGATAAATGAACAAAAATACAAATATAAGGGATTCAGAATATGAATTCAAAGACATGGTGTGATGACAGTATGTACTATTCTATACTTGTCACTAGAGACAATAGCCACTGCAGAAAGTACTGTACAGCAACTGGAAGTAAGAACAACAACAAATAAGGAACTCTCCCAATGCTAACATGGAGTGTGAGTCTACATTATATCATATTGTCTTATTTTCGTTTGTTATTAGCGATGTCCGATAATATCGGCCCGATATTGGTATCAGAATTTTTCCCTGTAATGAAAGCCGATAATAAACATAATTTTTCCCTATAATGAAAGCCGATAATAAACATAATTTTTCCCTATAATGAAAGCCGATAATAAACATAATGCTATATACTGTATAGACCTATGGGCTCCCGTATTTCCCAGCGTGCAAATGATGACCTCATCAAGCGTGTAAACAACCATGGGTGGCTAGTAGCAAGCTAGCTCACTCCTTCCATTCCATCCATCTATTTTTTTACGCTGCTCATCCTCAGTTGTAGGAATGTTAGAATTCACAGAAGCAAGAGATGGTAAAATCTGACACTATTTATACAAACTGGATTAGGAGAGTCCGTGGGGACATCTGTGAAAATGCTGCTTTTTCATAGGATATTGGGTGTATTTTCATTCGTATACATGTTTGTTCGGTAGATGACTTCTTCCTCTTCAATTTTGTATTGGATTTACACAGAGTGTTGGACCACATCGACTCATACTATGGCTTTGAAAGTTATGTCCAACTTTAAGCCTTTCAAACTCATGGATCAGAACTTCAGGGAAAGATAAAGGTATGGAGGATATAAATTCACTTTAATATCCATTTGCAGATGAAATTTCATTAAAATCTGGTGGTGCAAAATATGTTAATTTTGGCCCTAAAAGTTACTGTGTACATGCAATTTGTGGTGTGGCGTGGAAGAGTACGCGGCATACATGAAAATTATGATACTTGATTTTCTCCCCTGGACATTCTGATGCTCAAGAAAATGTAAATGGCCACTCCGATGACTTTTAAAACAAATGTCAAAGCCTAAGCATAATCGCAAGTGTTTCTCAGATGTTGTACAATGTTGTTTACAGCCACGTTGAGAAGCTACTTGCTGATGCTGAATCCATTAGCTTCACAACAGATATGTGTTGATTCCACCACAAGAGATGTGTGATTTTACACATATAGGTATCGGCTGATATCGGTATCGGAAATTGAGAGTTGGACAATATCGGACATCCGTACTTATTATGCCACTTAGTATGTCTATACTACATCGGGTAGGCTTTTATTGCATGTTTGAATGATCTCACAATAGGCACAATAATCCCTAACATGAGCTACTGGTGCGGCCGTAACCCGTAACTCCAACATCACGTCCTGTCCGCCCCCCCCACCAAGCTCTCCTGGCACTGGAACACATTTACAGTAACACACAAGCACAAGTCTTGCTTATGTCTTAAATGTCTGATTTTGTCTTATTATGTATGTCTACTATATTGTGTAAAATGAGTGTAAAGGTGACTATATGTGTGTTATTCCATGTCTAGAGGACTCCAATAATGTTAAAAAGTGTATTTAGAAGATTGTAAACAGGTTTTCTATGCTCTACAAAACTATTCTATATACACTCCTGATCAAAATCTTAAGACCGGTTGAAAAAATGCTAGAATTTGCATTTTGCACATTTGGATCTTAATGAGGTTTTAAGTAGAGCTACAATATGCAAAAACAAGAAGAGGGAGTGAGACAAAAAGTACTTTGAAAAAGTAATTTATTGTAAACAACAATTAAACTGAAATAGGCTGTTTATCAGCTGATCAAAAGTTTAAGACCATCGCTCAAAAAATAACAAAAAACTCTCCAAAACAGAACAAAAAATGTTCTGTTCTCTTGTTAATCACTTCAAAAATTGCTTTGGTCATGCTTGATGCGAGTGTTTCCAGGAGGCTAGTGGGAAGTGGTGAAGATGGCTTCACGAAAGGCATCAACTGTCTGGAACTGATGGCCATTTTTATAAACTTCCCTTGCCATCCATCTCCAAATGGGATTTAAATGAGGGGAACATGCAGGATGGTCCAAAAGAGTGATGTTATTCTCCCTGAAGAAGTCCTTGGTCAAGCGAGCATTGTGAACTGCAGTGTTGTCCTGTTGAAAAACCCAGCTGTTACCACACAGACGAGGACCCTCAGTCATGAGGGATGCCCGCTGCAACATCAGTCGCCGTTTAACGACCCTGCACCACTTGACGCCCCGGTGTTCCACTGAATGAAAAAGCACCCCAGACCATGATGGACCCCCCTCCACTGTGTCGGGTAGAAAACATCTCAGGTGGGATCTCCTTGTCATGCCAGTAACGTTGGAAGCCATCTGGACCGTCAAGGTTACATTTTTTCTCATCAGAGAATAAAACATTTTTCCACCTTTCAGTGTCCCATGTTTGATGCTCCCTGGCAAAGGGTAGACGGGCAGTTTTGTGGCCTTGAAAGAGATGAGGTCTTTGAATTAGTTTTTTGATTTTTAAACTCTTTTCCCGCAGATGCCGTCTGATGGTTATTGCGCTGCAGTTGGCACCAGTAAGGGCCTTAATGTGGGTCAAAGACCGCCCTGTGTCTTGATGGACAACCAATTGGATCCTCCGGCTCAGCGCAGGTGTGATTTTTTTTTTTGGGGTCTACCACTTGACTTTTTTGTTCCATAATGCTCAGGATCTTTCAAAAAATGTAGAATGACTGTCTTACTGCACCCAACCTCAGCAGCAATGGCACGCTGTGAGAGGCCTTGCTTATGCAACTCCACAATCCGGCCACGTTCAAAAAGAGAAAGCTTCTTAGCTTTAGCCATCAGTGTGAATGACAGTGTGAATGCCTGACAGAAAATGAAAATTTTGAGCAGATTTTGGCTTTTATAGCCTGTGGTCTTAAACTTTTGATCAGCTGATAAACAGCCTATTTCAGTTTAATTGTTGTTTTCAATAAATTACTTGTTCAAAATGCTTTTTGTCTCACTCCCCCTTCTTGCTTTTGCATATTAAAACCTCATTAAGATCCAAATGTGCAAAATGCTAATTCTGCTAATAATGCTAATTACGATTTTGATCAGGAGTGTGTGTATATATATATATATATATGTGTATATATGTAAATATATATGTATATATATACAGTATTAAATACTATAAACTAAAAAAATATTCCATTTATAAATAAGGAGTCCTACTTCATGGAAATTCACTTATCACAGTTGGGTCTGGAACCAATTAGTGTCATTTTCAAGCCTATTCAAATTGTATTGATTTCCTTCTGTTTCATCATCTACATTGGAGTTTGACTTTACGAGCTAAGCAACTAAAAATTGTTTAACTACCTGAGGCAAAATAAGACAGCAACGGCATGACGGCGACACATTGCAGATAATTAAAAGTAATTAAATGTGTCTTCTTTGGGAAGAGTGAAATGTCCACCATGCCGTCACTAAGTTGCAGCAATAGAGCAAAAAAGGAGCTTGCTGTGACAACAAACTAAAAAAGAGGAGCTGGTAAATGAGCAAATCACCTGATGAAGTGCGGTGAGGCCGTCTTCGTTGCAGAGGTCTGGGCTCACGTTGTTCTTCAGCAGGTAGCGCACTAGTAAGAAGGAAGACAGAGGCATTAATGAAAGCAGACGACTGGGAAATAGTGCTTTCCATTGACTTTAATTGGCTTTAATTACCGGGTGCCCCTCCATAAAATTCATGACGCCTGCTAGTACACAAGCAATACCTTACGCATCGGCTATACTAGTGAGAAACGCTACAGTTGGTACGTTTCCTTAGGCTTGAAAATCAGGTGTGATTTTGTGTGCGGAAATCCGTACACCAACGTGCTAGCTAAATGAGCTTCCTTTTGCAATTATATGCCGCTATGTTGCCAACATGATTATCAATTAGGGATGCTGTAATCCATCAGCCACCGGTCAAAATTGACCGATTTCCATAAAAACGCATGTGATCGGCATATGCCGATAAATGCCTGTCAACGCTGATCACAAAATCCCATCCCCTCTGGCTCGTACTATTGCAGCCTGTAGCAAAATAATCCAAAAATAATTTAATTAATCGGACTAGATGACCAGCCTGGCTGCATGGCGGCCTAGTAGTTAGCATATTGGCCACACAGTCAGGAGATCGAATCTCCGTTGGGCATCTCAAGATTCAAGATTCAAGAGTTTTATTGTCATATGCACAGTAAAACAGGCAGTTATACTATGCAATGAAATTCTTATTCTGTTCATTCTCCCAAGAAAAAAAGAAAACACAAGAAAGATTACGGTCGCAACAGTAGCCCGTGTTAGGGATTATTGTGCTTCTTGTGAGATCAAGCAATAAAAGCCTATTGTTCCGGAGATAAAGTCTGGTGCTTGTGTGTCTCACCCAACATCACAGTAACATTACTGACACCTACTGACCGGTGTAAATTACAACATGTCATCACAACATCCTTGAATGCATCTTCTGAATGCCTTTTATTTGTATTTTACTTCATTTAGCCATTTTTATGCTTGAAAATGCTTCATTTAGGCAACAAATTTGCATTAAATACATTTGCTTGAATATGCATACTAATAACAGGCCGTATTCAACCACGAAACAGCATGATTTATTAATATATTTTGGAAAAAACACAATAGAGTGAAGCCGTGTGTATTATTTTTACACTGACCTTTTGTGTGCGTTCCGAGAGATAATACATTCATTTTGTCTGTACTTATTTGTTTATTACTTTTCCGCTTCATAGATTTCCATTCTATTTATGCGATGATATTGAACTACTTGTATGTTCCACTATATTGGAGCTGGCATGACAAGAGTCTGTCTACCATGTCAAAGTGTGTCGTAAATATCTCCAAGGACGAGTTGAGATGAGGTTATTAGTCAGACACACACGCACACGCAGGCACACACACACTCACAAGCCATACAAACAAACCACACTGATGTTTGCTAATTAAAAAGGGAGAGAGAGCCCGTATTCAAAACGTCCAAACAGCAACAAACAAACTGGTGGCTTTCATTCATGATTACTTTCAATCCAAACATAACATTCTGGACACATTAGCTCACACCATAATCATCCTAACCCTGGTGAGATAGGAAATCATCACAATTAAATATACAATGCTAATTAGGGAGCTGAGTGTGGTGAAACTGATGCAGCAGTCATTGGTTTATCCTGAAAAATCAAAAGAATATGGCCACTTTGATGTTTTCATATATTTGTTTTATTTTTTTTATATCTGTTATATACAGTGTTGCCTCACTACATCACGGTTCACCTTTCGCTGTCGCTGATTTTAAGTGCAATTTGGCGTGTTTTTTTAACAGCGTATGACCGCGCATTGTGTTTTGCATCCTTGTGTTGTATTAGCGTGATCTATCATGCTCTGTTGCATGTTGTCTGTTATTGTATTTACTACTTCTACCAGCAGAGGGTGTTGTATACTCATGTGAGAGTTGAAGGCTGTCCAGACTGTCCAGTTTGTCTCAGTAAATGCACAGCCACAACAGTCCTCATTGGCTAAGGGAGAATCCGCCCATTGTGTTCTGCCTTTTGGTTGGCTGTAGACAATTGTCAATTAATCTCCTTTGTGCAGGACTGCCTGTTGAATGAAAGCAAAAGTTACATGGCTGTAAGGCCCTTGGAATACTACAAATGAATCTTCGGTTCATGGAGGACGAGGAGGAGGAATATGTTTTAACAAGGATACAAAAACGCTACAGCCTAACGGCGCCAGGACAAGCCACTGTGAGTCACTTAATTTCTTGTGTCCAATGTCATAAATTGATCATTAAAATTCAAACGAAATTTGAACTTTGAGAGTGTGAAAACAAGACAAATGTGATCAAATGTTAATGCCTGCCTGAGAAGTTTATAAAGTATATGGTGAGGGGTTTTACAGCCTTAAAACATACATACAATATATGTTTTATATTGCTTGACTAAAAAACATTAGTGAAGCAAACAGCTTTTACCCACAAGCCATCAGACTTCTCAACGAAGCCCTCACACACACTCATAACACTTTATTTATTTATTTATTTATTTGTATTCATGTCTCTTATGTTGTTGTTGCTTAATTTAATGGTATTAATGTTTGTTCTGTTCTTATTCATTTTCTTGTGTTTTTCTTTTTTGGGAGAATGACCAGAACAAGAATTTCATTGCATAGCAGAACCACTGGTTTTACTGTGCATATGACAATAAAACTCTTGAATATTGAATCTGAATCTGAAAAAATTATGGGATTTTTGAGGCATTACTATGTGTGTGTAAATATATATATACTGCTCAAAAAAATTAGAGGAACACTTGGAAAACACATCAGATCTAAACTGGGGGGAAAATGATCTTGAATATCTTTCCTGATAATAAGTGGGTGATGTATTAGTAACAAAATGATGCCACATCATTTGATAGAAATGAAAATGCAGCAGACTGGTCCATTTGGCAAAAATGTCATTGTAGCAACTCAAAATGATTCTCAGTAGTTTGTGTGGCCCCCACGTGCTTGTACGCATGTCTGACAACATCGGGGCATGCTCCTAATGAGACTATGGATGGTGTCCTGGGGATCTCCTCCCAGATCTGGACCAGGGCATCAATGAGCTCCTGAACAGTCTGAGGAGCAACCTGGAGGCGCCGGATGGACCTAAACATAATGTCCCAGAGGTGTTCTATTGGGTTTAGGTCAGGTGAACGTGGGGGCCAGTCAATGGTATCAATTCCTTCATCCTCCAGGAACTACCTGCATACACTAGCCACATGAGATCGGGCATTGTCGTGGACCAGGAGGAACCCAGGTCCCAACGCACCAGCGTAGGTTCTGACAATGGGTCCAAGGATTTCATCCCAATACCTAATAGCAGTCAGGGTGCCGTTATCTAACCTGTAGAGGTCTGTATGTCCTTCCAGGGATATGCCTCCCCAGACCATCACTGACCCACCACCAAACCGGTCATGCAGGCAGCATTAACGATCTCCACGGCATCTCCAGACCCTTTCACGTCTGTCGCATGTGCTCAGGTTGAACTTGCTCTCATAAGGGAAGAGCACAGGGCACCAGTGGTGTAGTTGCCAATTCTGGTGGTCTATGGCAAATGCCAATCGAGCTCTACGGTGCTGGGCAGTGAGCACAGGGTCCACTACAGGACGTCGGGCCCTCAGGCCACCCGCATGGAGCCTGTTTGTGATTGTTTGGTCAGAAACATTCACACCAGTGGCCTGCTGGAGGTCATTTTGTAGGGCTCTGGCAGTGCTCATCCTGTTCCTCCTTGCACAAAGGAGCAGATACCGATCCTGCTGAGGGTTGAAGGACCTTCTACGGCCCTGTCCAACTCTCCTGGAGTAACTACCATCTCCTGGAATCTCCTCCATGCGTCCAGGTACCGCAGTGATGCCCTGGTCCAGATCTGGGAGGAGATCCCCCAGGACACCATCCGTAGTCTGATTAGGAGCATGCCCCGACGTTGTCAGGCATGCGTACAAGCACGTGGGGGCCACACAAACTACTGAGAATCATTTTGAGTTGCTACAATGACATTTTAGCAAAATGGACCAGTCTGCTGCATCATTTTTTCAGTTTCATTTTTGGGGTGTCTTTGATTTCCCCCCTCTATAGGGTGATCATTTTCATTTCTATCAAATTATGTGGCATCATTTTGTTACTAATACATCACCCACTTATTATCAGGAAAGATATTCAAGATCATTTTTTCCCCCAGTTTAGATCTGATGTGTTTTCAAAGTGTTCCTCAAATTTTTTTTGAGCAGTGTATGTATACAGTATAAAACTAATGTTTTTTAGTCAAGCATTGTGATTTCACACTTCCCACGACCAGGCTACAAGCTACACCGTGACTTTGAATCCACGTGTTCATGGATCATCTTACATCATCATTCATTAGTGGTGAGTAGCTATATGTTTTATACTTTAAATGTGTTTAATAAGCACGTGAGGCATATTTAGGACTTAAACCTGGATTGTGTCGCAAGTGAACAATGGCAACTGAAGAGAGAAGAGGAGGGTTCTGGATCAGATCATTCTCTGGTGTTCCCAGAAGTAACCCCCGCAGAAAGACTGGTATCAAAAAAAGAACGTAAGGAATATAGCCACAACAGTGCATGATATGCTGCCATGCCCCCAATACTACTCTGTGATTGGTAGACAATAAAAAACAAAAGGGATTTTGTCATGATAGTACATGATATACAGCAATGCCACATAAACTCATCTAAAAGGATGAACTCCCTAACTACTTCTTGTCCACGTGTGCTATTATAAGGAAAAGTAAAGTAAGTAAAAGTCCCCTAAAAGGGTCACTGACTCTGGGGAAAAAGCAGCAGTGAGTTGTTTCCATCTGTCTTTAAAAAGCAATCCATTACATGGGAGGGTCTGGAAGAGCCTTATCTCCCGTCGCAAACAATCAGCGCACACATCTTGTACATGACTTCCTGAGCACGCTCCAGCTGAGATTCAAGCGGGAGGTGGACAAGATGCTTCCCAAATGATAAAAAGAAAGACAGACAAACAAACAAGAGCTACAGGAAAAAGGAACACACCCTTCCTTCCTGTTATCTTGACAGTCGTGCTGACAACACCGCGTGCTAATGTTAGTGATAGCGGTGTCCCGAGCGGTCCTACAGGTCACAGTGTCATTGCAGCTGGCTATTGAAAGGAGATCGTTCAAAAGTTACACATAGGAGCCACTGTGGAGTCATGAAGTCATGACACTTAATAATCCGTTCATCATCATAGTGTGCGTACGTGGTGACACACAAAATGGCCTCTATGTGGTTGCCATCTTTAAGGACTCCACATGTGAAAGACAGGTGGAGCTACAGTTTATATGTTCCAATAACCATGTTCCAGTGAGCACCATACAGTTTGTTGATTTTGACCAAAATGTGCAAAAAGTCTGTAAAAATAATGCACACCATAAGCTAGCAAAACAGGATTCTTCTTGACAGTTTCTGGTATTATGCTTGAATAGTCCCAACACCGTATGATATGCTGCTATGTCCCCAATACTACTATACAGAGGATCCCCACACAGTCACGATACGGCATTGGCGACCCAATAATTTTTGTCTCTAAAAATATGCCACTTTTTCCTCAGAAACACACATTTCATTCATCGATTAATCAAATGAAATGTATTTTGACTGAAGTGTGTTTTTGCAATTATCCAATTCATTGACAACTATTTTGGTATTCAATTGATCGTTTTCTTAAATTTAAAAATGTAAATATCCTCTGATTTCAGCCTCTCAAATGTGAATATGTTTGAATTTCCTGAGTCATCCTTGAAAGCACACGTATAACCTTTGTGTTTTAGGCAAATCAAGATATTCACACAGATCAGCTTTGACTTTGGAAAACAATGATCATTTGTGCCTCTTTTCTGATATGTTACAGACCAAACCACTAACTGTTTGTGTTTGGTTCATATTGATTTGATCCGTCTAGGGCCCAACCAATTACTCGATTAATCTAAACGACAAGCTTCAGATCCCTGGACTAAATAATCGTTAGTTGCAGCCCTAATCTACTGTGGTCATGGTTCGGTTCATTTGCTGTTCAGTAAGGGAACGCAATGCAAAATGCCAACTGCTTAGCTTTTGTGCAAAGAGCTGATTATTTTTTAAAGGAAACATAAAAACCGTCAAACTGCTGGCAGGTAATTCTCCAATAAATACAGTTATAGTTTCAGCTTGTAAGCTTGTAGCGCCGTTCCCCATCTCTACTGAACAATGGCGCCACACAGCTAAGGGACTGAAGGTCCGTACCGCAAAATCCGGTTACAAATGCATGTACCTAGTCACAATACTTCATGGCATACTGCTATTCCACCAATACTACCATATGAGACTTGTAAAAAACAAAGAACATGGAGGATTTAGTCATGACAGTACATGATATGCTGCTTATGCAGCTAAGAGAGGTGGCTGATGTAATAAAAAAAAAAGCAATATATATTTTTCTGCCAGATTTTGCCATGCGGGCTTTAAGTACTAAACCGCTGAGGTCATAAAATTTGGAATTTTACCAACCGTTTCCAGGCAAAATATGTACGGTATCTAAAGTCACTGAAAACTTGAAAGTTCAAACCAATGCTAGGGCTCTATGAAAACTGTTGTAGTTTTTTTTTCCAATTTCTCCGCTTTCATTTTTTTAGAGGTCTGTTAATTAAATGCAAAAATCCTTACATTTACAGATGCAATACATCGCTTGGCCAATTTTGCCCAGTATTTCAGAAATGGATGTAGCTTGGCTGACTTTTCTAACGGGACGACAGCCTCTGCATACACTGCTAAAAAAATCCTCAACAAACTGTAATGCTCATGCTTGTGGTTAAGGAAGACGTCACCGATACAATTCCAATCGCTTTATTAATGGAAGCTATTTTTTTATGACACCCTTACTTTGTTGCGCTCTTATTTTAAAGGCCGGAAGTGCGTTGCGTGTTGAGAATGCCTCGACTGTTAAGTGAGACGAGCTGGGTGCCTCTTGCAGCCATGGATTTATTTCACTCAGAACTTGCACGACGTCAGTGGGCATCCTAAAACGCCCGGTTACATTAACAAGAGGTAAAACACAACACGGTGTAAACACACTCATACACACACCGATGCAGTAGCATGCTCTGCTAAGCTAACTCCGCTAGCTATGAGTTTCAACATATTTTCGCCAACTTTCGCTGGTGTTTCAGTCGCCGTTTCGTCATGTTTAGTTCAGGTGGGGGCAGGTTTGTGGTTTGTGAGGAGATCCCGCCACGATGGAGCGGTTGGTCAGGAAAATGTTTTAGTGATTGACAGATAATCTGCATTTTTATACATATCTGCATCAGCCTTTTTTTTTTTTTTTTTTTTTTAATAAATCAGATAGCCAGAGAGAAAGAGATCAAAAAGCGGAGATCAAAAGCGGAACTAATGTGATGCAACATTCTACAAGACTACACGAGTAAATTAAAGTGCACCCAAACCCTGCAGCATTTCTCCTGTTGCACGACTTGAAGGTACTTACTTTCGTGAAACAAAAGGTGGCACAGCGTCCTTTTTAGTCCCGGTAATGCAAACAAACAGTGTGACAAAATATCGACCTAACTCATTAACAATGATTGGGAAGTAAACAAAATAAATCAAAATTTTGTCGCCAAAATTTTCACTTTTACAGCAAATAAATATCGGTTAACGACCTCCTTTACTGCAAAAAATCGGTATCGGCCCTGAAAAAAACATCTAAAATATTTCTCTAAACAAACGTTCCTTCTCATCAAGATGACAACATTTCATTCACATTATGTCCATTTCCGTGAGATTCCACGTTTAACAGTAGATCCCGTTTTTACTGACCAATTCCGTGATTCCGTGGAAATCATAGGGCCCTACAATGGCTTTCATGACATTACATGAGTCTAATTTGACAATCAAAGTGAATGTGTTTTGCTTTTTTTGGCTTATTGTGACCAAATCCAAAATAAGAAATTGTCTCTGGAAGGGAATATTAACAATGTATGTAAAGGGATTTTAGAAAGGGTGGTTTACTTGTATTTACCGGAACAGACCTGGGGGATGTGAGCGTGTTTATTCAAATCATATAGTCTTTATCTTTGTTGGCCTAGAATGGCATTTTTTAAAATCAAGTTCTTCTTAGCAGTGCTTGTCATTTGCCAAGCAGTGGTCATGATCATCTCTTTGGAGTAGCAGATGAAGCATAGCTCTTGGAGTGTCTGATGACATTGATCTGTAAGGTTTTGTGGGCGAGTTGAGAATGGAGGACACTTTATTGCATGGCTGTTCTCACTGCCAGCATGCGAGTGTCTCCGGGGTTCATAGCTCACAGGCAATGAGCAGCAGGCTACGTTAGCGTTCCAGTAACAAGCGTGATACGGGAGGACAGCGAGACCGAGAATCGACATTCTTGCAATATTGGAGCTGTAAATCTGTGTTGTGTGGCAATAACATCTGCCACATGCTCCCCTTCAATCAAACGTGTTAAACCGTACCTGGGAGACTTGCATTATGTAGTTTGTGATATGACAGAAATGTCAGTGTGCTTTATTATCGCTATGAGAGTGATGCTAGATACACTGTAGCTCAATGTCAGTATTTTTACCGTTGCTATATTTATTAAACCTAGTGAATGCTACAGAACTGCTACAATTTAGACTTCTACCACACATTTCTACTCAAAGAAATGAATCAAAACTCCAAAGACTTCAACTCATTCAGCATTCCAAGGGATTTAGTTATGACAGTGCATGATATGCCACAATGCTGACAATGGACTACTTTTGTTACAAGATTGATAGAAAATAAAGAACATACGTAATTTAGTCACGACACTGCATGATATGCTGCAATGTTGTAAACACTAATATACATGTCTGGAGTGACTGAGTTTTACATTTAGTTTTATTATACCGTGGTTTCTTCTCTTTACATAATATTCAAAAATTACTGAAAAAATACAATTTAAACCAATATACCACATTTTGCAGTATTATACATGCAATGGTGATTGTACAATATCAACAACAATGGTAATGGTTTCGTTTACTTCAAACATGCATAACAAGGTTACTTTGTACATTGTGTATTATCCGAACTGACCTTTTTGTAGTACAGTCATTGAATTAAGCTTACTTTTTCCAGCTCATCCGATCTGAACCCGTGTGATGTGATGTTATTGGACTTCTGTGCGAACCACAGTTTGTCCATAACAAACACCATATTCACAAACACCAGCTTCGGTGCTGGTCAAGGCATAAACTCGGGTGTGTGAAGAGTCTGGTAACACCATGGATCACGACTTTCGGGTGGCCTTGAAGAGGATCTGGCAAACCGTTTGAAGCCTCAGATAGGGGAAGCAGTGCCCAGTCTACACTGTTTATTTGCAAAACTCTGAGGTCCTTCTCAATCCCAGACATACCTCAGGGCTCTGCATGAGGATCTGTCTTGGCTGACACGTCTCTTCAACATTGCTTGGAAGTCGGATACAGTACCTCTGAGCTGGCACACCAAGGTGGTGGTCCCCCTTTTCAAGAAGGGTGACCGGAGGGCGTGTTCCAACTATAGGGGAATCACACTCCTCAGCCTCCCTGGGAAAGTCTATTCCAGGGTGCTGGAGAGAATGGCACCGTCGTTAGTCGAACCTCGGCTACAGGAGATACAATTTGGTTTTCGTCCCAACACTGGACACTGGACTACATCTACACCAATGCAAGGGTACTAGAGGGTACATGGGAGTTTGTACATGTGCCTTGTGGACTTGAAAAAGGCATTCGACCGTGTCCCTCACGGTGTCCTGTGGGGGGCGCTCCGGGAGTACGGGATTGGTGGCGCGCTACTACATGCCATTCGGTCCCTGTACAACCGGAGCAGGAGCCTAGTTCACATTGCCAGCAGTAAGTCGAGCCTGTTTCCGGTGAACGTTGGCCTCCGTCAAAGCTGCCCTTTGTCACTGATTCTGTTTATCATTTTTATGGGCAGAATTTCTAGGTGCGGTCGAGGCGTCGAGGGAGTCCAGTTCCGTGACCCAAGGATCTTGTCTCTGCTATTTGCAGATGATGTGGCCCTGATGGCCTCATCGGGCTGTGACCTTCAGCGTTTACTGGGGCGGTTTGCAGCTGAGTGTGAAGCTTCTGGGATGAGATTCAGCACCTCCAAATCCGAGGCCATGGTTCTCAGTCAGAAAATCGTGGATTGTTCACTCCGGGTTGGGAATGAGGTCCTGTCCCAGATGGAGGAGTTCAAGTATCTTGGGGTCTTGTTCACGAGTGACGAATGGTTGGAGCGTGAGGTCGACAGGCAGATCGGCGCAGCGTCTGCAGTAATGCGGTCGCGGTTGAAAGCTCTCAATTTACCGGTCGATCTATGTTCCCACCCTCACCTATGGACATGAGCTTTGGATCGCGACCGAAAAAACTAGATTGCAGATACAAGCAGCTGAAATGAGTTTACTCCATACGGTGGCTGGACTCACCCTAAGAGACAGGGTGAGAAGCTCAGTCATCCGGGAGGGGCTCAGAGTAGAGACGCTGCTCATTCACATCAAGTGGAGCCAGTTAAGGTGGCTCGGACATGTAGTCCGGATGCCTCCTGGACACCTCCCAGGTGAGGTGATTCGGGCATGCTCAGCCAGGAGAAAGCCCTGGGGAAGCCTGGAGGGATTATGTCTCACAGCTATCCTGGGAATGCCTTGGAGGTGGCCGGGGCTTCCCTACTGAGACTGCTGCCTCCGCGACCCGGACCCAGATAAGAGGAGAAAACTGGATGGATAGATTTTGTTCTTATTCGTCTCCATCTCATCCTATCTCGTGTATCTTCTCCTGAAGCACCAACCCTCTTCAGGTCCCAGAACCTCCTCCTTTTCCAGACACTAGAATGTTTGGTCAGCCACTTTTTCAATTTGTCAGTGGTACATGCCATGCAGGGCGTTTTCGTGACAGCCCAACTGGCCCCTCCTTACTTTTCATTCACTTAGCAGGTCGTCTCAGAATGCTATGGTAGGGCATAGGTAGGTCATAGGCGTCTTACTCTACCTCACCCTCCGTTGGTATTTGGCTGTGGCAGCAGTGCTGTGCAACTGGCTCCAGAGTTGTCTTCCAGAGCCTCACTGAGTTCTTGATGAAGGTTCTTCGCATCCTGTTGATGATATACAGTTCCAAGAACTCCAATATTCATGTGGGAGTCGTTGACTGTGAGTCGACTGTTGAGTCGTAGGTTGTCTTGTAATCAATCCATCAGCTCCATGTTTTCCGCTCATTCTTGCTGTTGTCAACACCTGACGCTGACTTAGTTGACGTCTTAGCCAGCATGACTCTATCAGTTGTATCTCTCATGTGAGGTGACACTTACCTCAACATGTTTGTGCGCACACACACACGCGCACACACAGATACACACACACAGCACATGACATTCTAGATACAGTATGCCACCATTTTAACCTCTATCTGAGGAGCGTTGAGCTGTCCAACCTAGACTGGCTGGAGTCAGTTTAAAGTAATATTCCAACAACTAAAAAAGGGAAGTTTACACCCATTGCACCACCTCTCTGACAAAAAGTTCCTCTACTGAACCTTTGTTGGCAGCTAATCACTATCTCCAGCACTGGCATTGCAATTGTTTGTATCTACTCCTGTTTGAATTAAATTGTAAACTGTCCTTGAGACTCCTAAATTCATTTCACACTAGTTAAAATAAAAGAATCCGGATGAACGTTCGTCCTGTAAAAGGCCTGGTCTTAACTGTGGTACTAGCATATATCTGAAGGGTTTTGGACCTACCTGGTTGTTAACATTCGCCCTGACCAGGATTCAAACACCCGGTTTCCATGCCAAAGTCAGCATGTTACCTACTGAACCCACTGGTGACAGCAAATCATCCTGACATAGTGGTGGTGGTGGTGGTGTTGGTGGATTCTTGCATGGGAACTATGCCAGGAGTGTCACCTGAGCATGTTTGAGATGCTCTGGATCAGCGTATACGGTGTTTGAGGCAAATGGTGGTCACATCAGATACTGACTGCTTTTCTGACCCCCAATACAGTTCAAATGCACATTTTGGAGTGGCCTTTTATTGTGACCAACCTAAGGCACACCTCTATAATAATAAGAAAAATATATCTAGCGTTGTTTTTTTTTACTCATCAAATGTACATTTATAAATCTGCTTGCCGTGCTAAACAAATTCATTAGGGTTAAGCTAATATTGTGCTCTCATTACCTTGCTAATTGCATTGCATCATTTCCCACAAACCAGCCCTTCAGTACAACTTCAGTACAAGAACAAAACAAAGCAAAAAGAGTGCAGCTTATTATCTTTTCTTGTAGCAAGGTATCCTTTCTCCCTGTCTCGCTGCCAGCTGCGCAGAAAGTAGGACACTCGGCTTATTCCAGAAATGACATTGGTTTTAGTAGGACGTTTGGGGAGCAGATTGCTGATATAATCAGCATGTTATAATTATCCTCTGCGTGACGCGCTAGTAAGACACTTTAATTGCATGTTGCAGACGTGGTCAGGTAGCACAGCAGAGAAGCCAACAACATTTGGAGTAGTCATAGATTTGGCATCTGGGTCGCTGCCAGCAAATTAAGACTCAAATAGAAGAAACATAACACATGGCTGCATGTGATTGGACTTTGCTCTGGAACCCTAATGATGTCATTATCAGGCAAACACATGGAGTGGCGGTGTAATGTTGTAGATGCAGTGGCAATTCCCAGGCATTATTAGCGGCGTGGATGCGAGCTTTATTTCCTGGTGGTACTAAACACTCGAAGTATTACTGAGGCGGCCACTGCAGAACGCTTTTCAATTACTGTGTTGGATTAGAAAGGCAAAACAAAGAACAGTACATTCCTCAAGCAGTCTTCTAAGACTGTCCTACTCATTTGTTGTGTCACACAGGCCAAGACGCCACACAATAATGCTTCCAGGTCCGGTCTAGACTGTTGAAAGAACAAACAGCAATGCTAAAAAAAAATTACAGACAAATGTTTTGTTTGGAAACCAGCAGGGAGTAAAAGCAAACTATAAGGGCACACTCACACTGCTCTGCACTGACGGGGACGTTTGGTGCCATCACTTCATAATACAACACAGTTTTTTCTGAAATTTGTGGATTATTTTGAGCTGTTCTTTTTACTTCTATTGTGCAAAGATGTGGTTATCATTAATAACTGGAGAGAGGAACGATCACATAGATTCTTCCTTGTCTACTGCACATGCTCGTGCATGAGCGTATGCACCTCGGGATTTGACTTTGTGGATTATTTGGAGTTGTTTTGTTTATTTCTATTGTGCAAAGTGGCGGTTATCATTAATAACTGTCAGGGGGAGCGACTGCTTTGACGATACATCATGTCCCAGTTGGGTGCTCTTGCGTGAGCAGTCGTACGTGATGTTGTGTTCAAGGCCCTGTTCACACGAATGCAAAGTTTTTGTGTGTCTCACCCAACATTACTGACACCTAGTGACCAGGGTAGAAAACTACACAACATCACAATGTCTTTGAGTGCGTCTTCTGAATGCCTTATATTTGTATTTTAGTTCAATTAGCCATTTTTATGCTTGAAAATGCTTCATTTAGGCAAAAAAAACCCAGAACATTTGTTTAAAAATGCATACTTTTTGACTAATAATCGGCAGCATGATTTAATATATTTAAAGTGTCATTAACATGATTTATCAACTTTGCTTAAATATGTTTTATATTGTTTGTAATTATGTTCTAAATTGTGTTTTTTGAAAACGAACAATAAAATCTCAAAAATGACGAACTCGTCGCAGCAAAGCTTCACTTCCAAAAGTGACATCAGCGGAGTAACACCTCTCATCTAAAGCCGAGTAAGCAAATGCTTCTCAAGGTAGCCTGTCGACTTTGTTCGGTTTATTTTTCATCAAAACAGAAGTCTTGTCAAAATGTTATGTTGCTGCTGGATGTTTACAGTGATGCTGTTTGTTTTCTTTTCCAAAAGAGGAAGGTTTAAGACAAAAATGGACGACGCAAGTGCAGCGAACGAGAGACTGATGCAAGCCCACCTTGAGTTCTTTCTATTTTTTTGCTGTTTTTATTTTTCTGATGACTGCTTTGAAGGAAGACCTTTATGAGAAGCATTTGACTTGAAAGTATCGTATGAACGCATGTTTAAAAAGAATGCCATTCCGCTGGTGAAATAGTACCAGTCAGTACACAGGAAAAAAAAAAAAACAAGAAATACCACTAAGTAAAATTTGACACAGAACAGAGTAAGTCATGCCTTGTTTACATATTGTAGTCCAAACACTATTCTACCATAGCGATATGGCTGCAAAGCATTATACATGTTATATAAACATTTTTCACAGTGATATGTTGATGATGATGGGGGGGGGGGCAAATTTTGGAGTAATTTACACTTACCATTCTGTGTAATTTTTTAAAAAGTATTTTTTGCGACTTTACAGTTCACTTTCCAAAAATGAACAATGTAGAACATGGTTACAAACAATATATAACATATTTAAGCAAAGTTGACAAATCATGTCAGTGACCCTTTAATATATATTTATAATTATTTAATAGTTTGAGAAATGTTAGTGAAGCGGCAAAATTCGAACCAGAAAGTGGCGAGGGATTACTGTATATAACTATACTGATAAACAGATGTGTGACCAAGTCAGTTGTGGTTGCTTTTTTGGGCTTCTAATTGGCCAAAATGCGCTTGACAGACGTGTTTTCGTGTGAACAGACATTTTTTTTACAACTCTTGTGGATGGAGATTTTGTTTCACACCGGTGTCGGGGAAACGTGCGTTTTCCCAGTGCTTACATACCAATAGTATCGTGTTTGCATATCTTCAAAGTGCATTTCATGTTGTGTAGTTTTCATGCAATACTGTCATATATGTTTTAGATGTTTTGGGCGTCCATATTATGGAACCGCATTTTAAGAACAATAAATCCCTTTGAGAGATGACAATTTCTGCCTGCAAAGCTATGGTCTGATCTTTAAAGATTTAGGTCAAGATTGGAAGAGACAAATTAAACGCATAATTTCTTCAGTAATCAATTTCCTAATCTTCTGAAATTGTGTTATTTTAAAATCATTTTTTAAAAACCCTTTTCAAATGAATGCATGCAATTAAGAAAGGTTTCTGTACTGAGATTCTAGTGTTTAACGCCACTAATGAGGCATTCTGGTTTGGTTTGGTTTTCTGAGGCCTAATCCTTGTTGGATAATCCAGAATCCTATTCCGGGATTATGGAACAGGGGAACTGTTCAGTCACCATTTACGAGGGAGGGGGGTTGTTCTGGTAGGATGAGCAGACAATGGTGGTCATTAATTTAAGGGACTGGTGGACAGGGATCAGGTGCTAGCTGCTTTGACCACATGTTAGAGAGGTTCTGGCTGGAACTAGGGGTGCAACCGTATATCATAATCACAGTTCGGTATGTACCTCGGTGCTAAGGTTATGGTTTGCACCGTTTTTGGGTACATTAAGGAAACAAAGTGCAAACCATGCTTAGCTTTTGTGTGAACACCTTTAATTATTTTTAAATAAACTACTAGCAAGTAATTATCAAATAAATAAAAATAAATTTAAAAATAAAAATGATGCAATAGTGCATTAGTAACAGTTTGAACAGTGTGAATTATTATTTTATATTTAGGAAAGTGAAGTTCCTTATTGGGAGGATAAGCGGCATAGAAAATGGATGGATGGATGGAAGTTCCTTATTGGTTGAAGTGCAGTGTCAATAGTTATTAATAGTTGCAACAGCTTGTAGCCCTGTTACCTATTCTCTAATGAACAATGGCGGCACACTGACTCGTCCGTTCACGTATTTCCCGAGGAAGGCTAAGTGCTCTCAAACTGGAGACGTTAATGAAAGATGAGGGTTTTCAAACTCTGGCTTCTCCTTGGCACTACCGTTAGCCATGACTCCCACTAGAACTGTACAGTAATCCCTCGCCACTTCACGCTTAGAATTTTGTGGCTTCTCTCTACTGCATTTTCATGCTGTTTGTTGGTTGAATACAGCCTATTATTAGTCCAAATGATGCATATTTAAGCAATTGCAACATATTTTTTGCCTAAATGAAGCATTTTCAAGCATAAAAATGGCAAAATTAAGTAAAACACAAATATAAGGCATTCAGAAGACACATTCAAAGACGTGATGATATGTATTATTCTAGACTGGTCACTATGTGTCAGTAATGTTACTGTAATATTGGGTGAGACACAAAAGCACCAGACTTGATCGTCGGAACAGGCTTTTATTGCAGGTTTGAATGATCTCACAACAGGCACAATAATCCCTAATAAAAACATGGGCTACTGTTGCAGCCGTAACTCATGCCAAGCATCAGAACACATTTATAGCAACACACACAAGCACAAGTCTTATTTATTTTTGAAATGGCTTATTTTCTCCTATGTCTACTATATTGGGTAGTACAAGTGTAAAGGTGACTACAGGGGTGTTATTTCATGTCCACAGAGCTCTAATAATGGTGTAACAGGTATTCTATCCTCTAACTATGAAAATATTCCATTTACAAATAAGGAGTCCTACTTCATGGAAATTCATTTATCACGGTCGGGTCAGGAACCAATTAGCCATGACAAACAAGGGATTACTGTATTTGTTTTCAGAGTGGACACAGTTATACTTCCCGTTTCTCACTTAATGTGTAACATGTAGGAATTCACTATGCCGAAAAATCTGATTAAGGATACATGCACTGTTCCAACCCTAATTGGTACATTTGAAAAGACCTGATTGGTGTATTTTGTCTGCTGCTTACTTCTCAACAATAGTCCGTATATGTTCCTTTCACACTGCAGGAGGACTTATCACCACTTCAGATAATTTCAAGCTAAAATTGCCACCCCGCCCCCGCCCCGCCCAGCATTTTAGACCATGAGTCATCTTGATTATCCTCCAACCAACATGGCGACATAACTACACCCATGACAAGAGGTCACAACATTCAGAACACACACAGCAAGATTGAAACTCTGCAGCTGAGTCGCTCTGGGCCACGGTTAACTGGACCTCTATGTTTGTCTCAGTTACCATGGAAATAGGAGTCCACTTCAAGTCCCAGGAGAGGACTGATGTGGAGCTCTGGATGGTAGACAGTATTGGGAGCAACATGTTACAACATAACTAAAGTCAGTATGCAGTATGACAGAGTTTAGCTATTATTCCACAGTCTTTTTTCCACATGACTGTAAATGACATTTCTGACACTGGCGGCAGCCTCATCTTAGGTTTCTGCCCTGTACTTGATCAGGAAATGTGCAAAATTTGCCATTTTCACGAAAGAAAAGGTACAAAACAATTAGAATTACAGAGAAAATATATTTATAATACAGTTCAATTAATAAATATTGAGATTTATTTTACTGTATGTTATCATTATTCGTTGTGGCCGCATGGTGGCCAAGTGGTTAGCATGTTGGCCACACAGTCATGGGAATGTGAGTGTGAATGGTAGTTTGTCTATATGTGCCCTGCGATTGGCTGGCGACCAGTCCAGGGTCCAGCTGGGATAGGTTCCAGCATACCCGCGACCTTAGTAAGGATAAGCGGCATAGAAAATGGATGGATGGATTATTCGTTCTTTTATTTTTCATTATTACTTTTCCCCTGACTTTACGTCACTGTACAGTATGTAATGTGTTACAGGAAGTAACTTGCCCAAGGCGGGCAATTGTGCAGACCACAATTCCCTGCACTGTGTGTCACTAAAAACATCTCAACAAAAATACATGCCCATATTTTGTCACCGTGTCTCATGCATTATTCACAGGGAAATCGATCCAAAATGTCATGTGTTTTTCCTTAGCACACTTATGTTCAGTAAGTTTTGCGTAAAAATGCTCAAACAAAAACAAAAAACAAAACATTTGCCTATCAATAGCAGTGCGGTTTCTAAGAGGGCAGAAGCAATGGAAAGAAATTGAATTCCAAGTAAGACATGTGCTGCACTACAGTAAAAGTGAAGGACACAGCGATGGAGGGATCAGTGAAGTATAATAAACAGCCCATTACTGATGCGTCACACATTTGCTAAATGATGCGCCTGAATAAGCAAAAATGTCAGTCCTTCCCTCGGTCCACTCTCACTAATCCTAAATGATGTTTCGTGACCAGAATGAGTCCTTTTGCCAAAACAGAGACATATAAACTTAAGAGTGGGGCAGGGAGGGGGGCGGAAGTGCCAGTCAGCAGAGCGGCAAGGTCTGCAGGAGTCTTTACCCGAATGTTAATTTAGAGAGACAAAGCATGAGAGTTGTGACAGGGAAGATTGAACGAGCTGCAAAAAGAAAACAGTTGAGTTGACCTGAAGGCTGCCATGAAAAATGAAGCTAATCACAGATGCCTGATGGGAAAAAGGGGGGAGGCGGGGGGATCAAAGCTGAAAATACAGTAGTAGCAAAGCTGACAGACCATAATTAAAACATAGCTGTCTGCAGGGTTGGACTGGTAGTCCTGATGATAGTCGTCATAATGTTTGATGGATAGAACAGGCACAAGGATACGTCTTATCTCAAGTCTTAGTGGTGATGTTGCAGCAGCGCTTCAAGCTACAAATGACACTCAAGCAATCATCTGCAGCACAATGTTGCATTAAACGACAACCACATGAGAAGTGCTTCAACGCCAACCACCCTGAGTCTTGTGATTACATTAATACGGAAAGGACAAACCCTATAAGACAATATGCTCCAGTTTAAGACGATATCTTGTATGTTTACTTGTTCAAATGTAAACACTTGGTAATGTAAAGGCTATTGCTTCTCTTTAGCCTTTTTTCCTGGTTCTTTGGACCGCATTGCTATTAGAGAAGTAGTCAACAATGAATCAATTTAAAAGGATTTCCAATTGTATTAAAAAATAAGAATGGTTACAGTGGTTACAGCACTGGACTCTACAGTACATCAATACAGAAGAGGCCAGAATGAAAGTAGAGTAATCCTTCATTTATGCTGTTTAATTGGTTCCAGTACCAGCCCTGATAAGTGAATTTCTACAAAGTAGGATTCCTTCTTCATAAATGGAATATTTTTGTACTGAGAGCATTAAAAAAAACCTGTTTACAACCTTCTAAATACACTTTTTAACATTATTAGAGCCCTTTAGACAGGAAATTACACCCCTGTAGTCACCTTTACATTTGTATTACCCAATATAGTAGCTATAATAATAGAAAATAAGTCACTTAAGACATAAATAAAACCCACACTTGTGTGTGATGCAGTAAATGTGTTCTGGATGTGTTCAGTGTTCAGTTTTAGCTACATTACTAGACACAACAGTATTATGCAATTATTATTATTATTATTATTATTATTATTATTATTATTATTATTATTATTATGTTTATTATGTTTTTATCATTATTTTTGTGCCTGTTTTCTGATCATTCAAACCTGCAATAAAAAACTCTTGTTCCGGCCATCAAGCCTGGTGCCTGTATGTTTCACCTACTGACACGTAGTGACCAGTGTAGAATAATACATTTTCTTAATGTCTTAGACTGTATTTGTACTTTGGTTCACTTTGAAAATGCTTAATTTTATGCTTAATTTGCAACATCTGATTAAATATGCATGTTTTGACTAATAATAGCCCATATTCAACCACAAAACAGCATGATTTATTCATTGATACATTTTTTTTAAAAACCGTGATAGAGTGAAGCCGTGAAATTCGAACTGCAAGATACACTTGATCAGCTACTCAGCTCAAGTGTGCAAGGAGTCATAAAGCCACTCAAAAACTGTAGGCTCAGTTCATATAATGGCTTCTTCATATATTTTCTGAACTGCTGACAAAGAGCCACAGCCATCAGTCTTCTCTTCCGGGAGTCCTATCGGCCGGCCAGTGTCCTGACCAGCAACACATGCACTGCAGCAGCTTACGCTACATTTGTCAAAGGTCAGATGTCACATGAGCTTAGTGGGGTGTGAGTGAACAGGTTGCTGTCACGTATCACTAGTTAGCTGAGCAGAGGGACAAAAACATCTACAACGTCTAGCTTGACGTTGATGTACTACGCTGGTTTTGGATCAACATTTGCAATAAAAGTGACTGTTGTAATTATTAGAATAGATTCCGCTGTCACAAAAGTGAGCACAGTGTTCCCTCGCTACATCACCGTTGACGTTTCGCAGACTCACTCTTTCGCAGAATTCTTTAAAGCGCAATCTTGCTACCAGTAGAGGGTGTTGTACACTCATGTGAGAGTATGTCCTGATTGGCTAAGGGAGAACCCGCCCGCTGTGCTCTGAGTTCTGATTGGCTGTAGATCATTGTCAATCAATCAATCTCCTTCATGCAGGACTGCCTGTTTCTTGTAAGTTTGTCATTAAAATTAAATTGAAATTAGAACTTTTCGAGTTTTTAAACAAGAGAGAAATGTGATAAAAATGTGCCTGTCTGAGAAAAGTGTATAAAGTGTATGGTGAGGGGTTATACAGCCTTAAAACATAATAATTGTACAAAAATATGATTGGCTACTTCACAGATTTCACTTATTGCGGGCTATTTTGGAAACCTTACCCCCGCGATAAACGAGGAAACCCTGTACACCCTTCACATTTTTGTGTAAAGCTTGAATAACAGTGTAAAATTTCATATCCTCAACCATTAATGTCTAAACCAATGGCAACAAAAGTGACTACACACCTCATCAAAATGTCCAAATTGTGTCCAAAGTGTGACTATTTAGTATGGATAGCATTATTTTGCAACACTGCCTTAGCTCTTGAAATTAATCCTCTTTCAGGCCTCCGTGACGACATGATAGACACCTTGCACTCCTCCACCTTCCGTGTGAGGATGCCCCACAGATGCTCAGTAGAGTTTAGGTCCATCACCTTTACCCACAGCATCTTTAGCAAGGCAGTAGTCATCCTGGATGTGTGTTTGGAATCCTAATGTTGGAATACTGCCCTGTGCCTCACTTTTCCAAGGAAGGGCATCATCATGCTCTGATTCAATATGTCACAATATATGTTGGCATTCATGTTTCGCGCAATGAACTGTTCGCCCCAGTGCCAGCAGCACTCATGCAGCCTCATACCATGACACTCCCACCACGCTTGACTGTAGACAAGACACGTTTGTCTTTGTACTCCACACACGCATGACACTATCTAAACCAAATAAGGACATGCTTCCCGTAATCCGTGTCCTTAGTCTGATTGTCTTCAGCAAACTGTTTGCAGGCTTTCTTGTGCATCATCTTGAGAAAAGGCTTCCCTCTGCGATTACAGCCATGCAGATCAATTTGATGCAGAGTGCGGCGTTTGGTCACCTCACCTCACCCCTTCAACCTCTGCAGCGATGTTGGCAGCACCCATACGTATGTCTATTTTAAAAACACGACCTCTAGATAGGACACTGAGCACGTGCACTCAACTTCTTTGGTAGAGCATGGCGAGACCTGTTCTGAGTGTAAAGCGTTGTATGGTCTTGACCACCGTGTTGCAGCTCACTTTCAGGGTGTTGGCAATCTTTCTATAGCCTACAACAGCTATATGTAGAGCAACTATTCTTTTTTTCACATCCTCAGAGAGTGAGTGAGAGCGATAAGACCAAATTTAATACACCTGCTTCCCATTCACACCTAACATCTGGTAACACTAACAAGATTCTCCCAACAAGGGAGAAAAAATGCCTAATTGGACCCAATTAATAGAGTTTAAAATAAGGGTTTGCTCACTTTTGTTCCCAGCGGTTTAGGCATTAATGATTGTGTGTGACAGTAAATGTACACTGTACACTGACAACTTTACATTGTATGTAAGTGTTTCTTTAGTGTTGTTCCATAAAAAATATTCTAAAATATTTGCAGAAATGTGAGGGATGTACTCACTTTCATGACACACTGTAAATGTGCTATCCTGATTTAAGCCTGAATGAGATAATGTAAGATGATTCATGAACAGATGGAATCCGAGTCACGGTACAGCAAGGCACTGCACACAACTATGGTGAGTTCAAGGACCACCAAACAACATCGCTTGACGGTCACGCTGCATACGCTCGTACTGAGCGGGTCATTCAAAAAAAATAAATAAATCACCTCGGGTCTCAGCGGGAGTCATCTTTTGCCTGGTTTATTCTGTCATGATTTGCGGGGCTGTCGAATGATTGACCCACGATATGCAGAGATAGATGCATCGTGCAAGTAAAAGTCCTTTTATTAGGCACGATCAGGTGCAGGTACTCACGGTTGTAAAGTACACAAGCAACAAAAAGCGACAGAGGGAAAGGCCCTGTGAAAAAAAATCAACTGGCAGTAACAACATTTAGGTGACAGCACAGGTGAGGACAACAGAGGCAATTCATGGAACGACGCTGGGCTTATAAATCCAACTAAGTGCAATGACAAACATCCATCTATCCATTTTCTATGCCGCTTATCCTCTTTAGGGTCGCGTGGGTATGCTGGTGCCTATCCCAGCTGACTTTGGGCGAAAGGTGGGGTACACCCTGGACTTGTCGCCAGCCAATTGCAGGGCACATATAGACTTTTTTATAGATTTTTTTTTTGGGGGGGGGGGCAAAAATCCACAAATTTGTAGCCTCGTGATTTCTAAATCATGAATGAGCAGGACTCCATTGTACTGACATAAAAACAAAAAAAGCACCAAGAGATGTCAACAATGTGGCCATATCGCTCCAAGGAGTCACATTTCCTGTGATGTCTTTTAATTGGGGCTCATTTGGTGCTGCTTCAGTGGTGCTCATGCTGCCGTCTGCTACGCTCCACTCCAGTAAGACAACAAAAGAAGACTAAAGCTCCTGTGAGAGCTCATTTGCACACAAATAACTTAGAGAACGCAAAGAATCTACACAAGAACTCTTCTTCCAAGAGGCAGCCTCAACTCTCGCTGCTGGAGCCTAAAATTTACTTGCTCCTCCTGTGTGCTTTTTATGCTAATGACATGGTAGAAAGAGAGAAAAAAATGCGGTGAACCCAAAGAAAATCTGTGTGTGCCTAAAAATGGACGATGAATTTTAGGTTGAGGCTTCTTCAACATAAAGTTAAATGTTGTAATGGTCAGTGGCGTGTGTAGTGTAATTAGCATGTTGTCATAATGCTGCACATTCATTCACGTTACTGTGCAACAACATTCAAATTGTTTTTTGAGTCTGCAGGGCAGTGTTTTTATATCAGAAGACATGGAGTCATTTTAAAGGCCTAACTGGCAATGTTTGCATTTGGAAATAAGGAACATTTTCCCAAATTTTCACTTTTATTGCAAATATTGATCTGAAATCAGAGGCGTAGGCATTTGCGAAGGTGGGCTGTACGCCCTCTGAACAAGTCCTATACACACAGGAAATAATATTTTTTTTAAAAAGACAGGGTCCGGGGGCTGCACGGTGGTCTAGTGGTTAGCACGTTGGCCAACACAGTAACAGCTTGGAGATCGGGAAGACCTGTGTTCGATTCTCCCCTGGGCATTTCTGTGTGGAGTTTGCATGTTCTCCCCGTGTGTGCGTGGGTTTTCTCCTCCCACATTCCAAAAACATGCAGGTGAGGTTAATTGGCAACTCTAAATTGCCCATAGGTATGAATGTGAGTGTGAATGGTTGTTTGTCTATATGAGCCCTGCGATTGGCTGGCGTGTACCCCGCCTCTCGCCCGAAGTCAGCTGGGATAGGCTCCAGCATGCCCCCGCGCCCCTGATGAGGAAGAAGCGGTATAGAAAATGGATGGATGGACAGGGTCCACGTCGGAACAGCGTGAGGTAATATTTTTTTTGCACATCATCCTACGCAACAGAGAGAGCGTAACCTGGCGCATCGACAAAGGCGCATTACCCAGGCTTCAGAGAATTAACTCCAAAGGTGTGGACTCGAGTCACAATTTCGATGACTTTGGACTCAACTTGACAATGGTACCAAATTTCACTTGTGTGGCGCTTTTCCACCTCCGCTGAAAGCGCTTTGACACTGTTTGCACTGATGACGCAGCATCAGTTGCTACTGGGATACTTCGACAGAAGGATTGAACCCACAACCTTCAGGTTGGGAGATGACCACTCTACCACCTGAGCCATGCCACCCCATCATCAAAGCCTTGCAACTCAACTTGGACTTGGACATCGATGACTCGGGACTTGACTTGGCCTTTAGTCTGATGACTTGAAAATACTTGAGATTTCCAGTGAATGTGTCGAGTAAAATGTGTCCCCATTCAAAGTATTCAACTAACGTGGTCATTATTCTATCATTTCCAAAAAGACAACATATTTTCCCACAGAATCTGTCTCATTGAATGCATCAATTAATGTCCAATGGCTCGTTTTCACCCATAGATAGTGTTCTGGATTTCATGTTGTTTTCACCTCTAAATGCAGTCTACACACGTAAAACTTATTTTACTGAATCTGAAACATGATTAACACACCTGTCATTACTTACTTTTACAACACACTTTTGCTCATATGAAAAATGGGTGGGTTCAGACAAAAAGGTGCTATCTTCTATTTTGTGAATCCGATTCAAATGTAAATACCTGGAAATAAAATCTGAAATATTGCTCTCTGGTCTCATATTCATGTTCTGATGTCAAACCCATATGTTTGCAGTCTATAGCAAAAATAAAGAAACTGACCTCAGAATTCCAATACTTCTTGGGAGCAATGTATCAGGGCTGTTTACATGATAAAACAAATACATATGGCGTAAATGTGTCTGTTATTACCTAACATGCAAGTCATGGAAAAGCAAGTGTTCAACTTTTGGGGATTTGTTTACAGGACAGCAACCTCTTTTCATGAAAAGAAAATGGTCATCTGTAAAAACAGAAAACATAAGTGTTAAGTGCTCAATGTGGGCTTGGGCACGTACAGCACAAGTCAAAAGTTTGGACACACTTTGTCATTTCATAGCAAACTTTTGATCAGCACTGGACTTGCCCAAGCCCACACTGAACACTTAACACTTAAGTTTTCTGTTTTTACAGAAGACCCTGAAGACCCATGTAAACAAACAGCCAAAAGGCAACTAGACTTGCTTTGGCGTTTTTTTGTACTCAACTGACACTTTGACCCTTGAATACGCTTGTGTGTTTTGCTGCTCTCCAGGTACACATTTTGTTGCATTTTGCTTGTTTCAGTTTTGAGTTCAGTCCCTGAAACCTAGACAATGCTCCTGCGTCGAGGCGCCAACAGAAACTACACCGGCTCACTCCTCCTTCTACAAACCCTCCTGCGTAGCATGACGTGCACCTCCAAAATAAGTATACCGGTAACCGCGAAGCATTAAGGCTGTGAGAAAACAATGGCATTCAAATACTTTCATATGTGAAATTATAGACCCATACAAATGATTATGTATAAGACTTGTTTCTGTTGTCTTATATTCGGTAATTATTCTTCCTAATTACTTGATTTTTGAACAAATCCAAAAGGTTATGAGTAAAACTGTGGGGAAATTTGCAAGTACCCCTGTGATGATGTACACAAGAGACTGTCAAGTCCAGACGGCCAAATCTGCCTGAAGCGACCCGATGGGGACGAGAGGCGAGGTAATGGAGCCCCCCGAGAGCATCCAGCTGCCACCGAGTGTGCCGAGTTTGTGGGCCAGCACGCATGCTGCATCTCTTTCTGTCTTTCATCTCATACTCTCGCCCTCATTATGCAGCCTCCCTGATAGCAAACAGATCAATGGCGCCGTGCCATCAGCAGCGGGGAAACATGCAAAGAATGAGCTTCAGTTTTAGGCGGAAGCAAAGAAATCTGATCTCAAGTGCCTTGATGTTGGATGTGTTAATGAAGGTTGAATTACAACAGTTCTTCTACCACCACGTGGTAAGGTTGAGGAGTTATTTCGTGAATTTAACAGTGTTTCTCACCTCAAGTCTATGATCTTCTTTTGTTGAAGGCTACAAAAAAATCCAAAATGGATTGCAGGTGCCAGCATTTTGGCCAGGCCAGTGACGTGCAGTCAGGGGAGGCAGGTGAGGAAAAGATTTTAAAAATAAGTACCGATAACATAAAAGAAAATAAATATAGTATTTGTCCATTCAAATGTATTGTAAATGTATTTTCTATATGATTCCAATGTTTTTTTTTAACATTTTCTTAAGTAAAAAGGGCTGAATTTGCACATGTCCTGCTCAAACACTGGTCAGAAACCTAAGATGAGGCTGCCGCCAGCGTCTCTTCTCGGCTTAGTGCGCAATCCCTGCCTACCATCTGAGTGCACTCAGTGAGTTCACCAAGTTATAACATGGCACTTAACAGTTTGTTTTTCTCAGCATGCGGCCAATAATATACACCTTGACTTTCTACAGCCTGTGTAATCAGGGTCAGGTTTCAACAAGTCAAATTTAAGACTTTTTTTAAGACCCATTTCACATCCATGCTGGCAAAAAATACAAAAGAAGTGAAGGGAAATCGGAGGCCTGGAATTACTTGCAAAGTATATAAATTTATTCTCAGCTCTTTCACATTGAAATACAAAATGCTTAACCCAAAACTATTAAAACTACTAAACGTGTAACTTAAAAGCCACTTACAACAACAGTCAACAAAGCACGCTGGGAAACAGGAAGTGCTCCCAGTGACGTGACAGTATGTTGTTTAAAATTTATGCCATATATGCCATATAACCATACAGAATGGTTGCACTTCTTTTGCAATGTAGCGAACGACACCGTCTGTGACCGTGCACCATTTTGTTTATATTTGCCAACCAAACGCCTCAGTAATCTTGCCAGTATATTTATGGTGTTTATTGAATAATCCAAATCCAACAATGTTTTATATTTGATTTTAGTATAAATTGTAATCACTGTAGGCCGCACGGTGGTCTAGTGGTTAGGATGTTTGCCACACAGTCACAGTCTGGAGATCGGGAAGACCTGGGTTCGATTCTCCCTTGGCATCTCTGTGTGGAGTTTGCATGTTCTCCCCGTGCGTGCGTGGGTTTTCTCCGGGTACAAAAACTTGGGTTTTCTCCGGGTACTCCGGTTTCCTCCCACATTCCAAAAACTTGCATGTTAGGTTAATTGGAGACTCTAAATTGTCCATAGGTATGAATGTGAGTGTGAATGCTTGTTTGTCTACAGTATATGTGCCCTGCGATTGGCTGGCGACCAGTCCAGGGTGTACCAGGATGATTATTTATCTATTTATGTGCGGTCATGTGAAACTTAATAAAAAAAAATTCTTCCATCTTCTGTGCCGCTTACCTTTATGAGGGTTGCGGAGGTATGCTGGAGCCTATCCCAGCTGACTTCGGGCGAGAGGCGGGGTACACCCTGGACTGGTTGCCAGCTAATGGCAGGGCACATATAGACAAACAACCATTCACACTCACATTCATACCTATGGACAATTTAGAGTCACCAATTAACCTAACATGCATGTTTTTGGAATGTGGGAGGAAACCGGAGTACCCGGAGAAAACCCACGCACGCACGGGAAGAAAATGCAAACTCCACATAGACATCTTCAAGCGGAGATTCGAACCCAGTTCTCCCCGATCTCCTGACCGTGTGGCCAGCATGCTAACCACTCAGCCGCCATGCGGCCAACTTGACATTACAATAAGATTAATTACCCAATTAATTACATTCAATAATTCCGGTTAATTAAGATAAAAAGGTTTATGTTTTTTAAGTGTGCACCTGTTGTGGGCGCCAAATAAATTGATTATTCATTTTCAATGGGAAAACGAATAAAAATTGTCATAGAAAATATGAAATTACAACAAAATGTGGGGATTTTTTTTCAATAAAAAATAAGCTGAACATTTGGATTGGTTTGAATCGGGCCAGAAACATTGGGGGGTGAGGGGTTAGAGAATAAGGCTTAAAGTGCCCAATCAAAAGGGGAAAAAATTGTCTGCAAGATCACACAACATCAATGACATTTACTGTATGTTCAATAAAACCCACGTGGAGGTAGATTTTCATTTGAAAACTTTACACATGACAAGCCTTAATTACGTGAGCGCAATGAGGCAGCAAGAGGCTTAAGCATAATAATGGAAGCAGCCATTCCTGTGCATATGTTTGCATGTACAGTAGACTTTAAAGACAGCATTGCTCAAGCACAGAATGCACATTTGCTACTCGGTCAAGCGGTTCAATCTAACCTCAAATCCAAGTCAATTTAAATGACACATCATATCTAAAAGTCAACTGTAATCTCCCTCGAGTCGCTGCAACAGTTTGGTGTTTGCACCGCAGCAAAAATAGTTATCTTGGAAAGAGGAGGGCGCGCCATCCGTGAGAAATTTTAATTAAAAGACTGGCAGAGTTTCTGCTCGCTGTGACAACTCCATTATTCCCCTGGTGATAAAACATCGCCGTAGCAGAACAAATTCAACTCATTAACTGGCAGCTCAAGTGGCCAGGATCAGCTACAGTAAGTGTTGTTGCTAAGTGTAGAGAGATGAATGCTGAGGGTCTATTTCAATGTACAATACAGTATACTTGAGAGCAGCGGTCACCAACCCACCTTTTTGAGCCCAAGATCTCTGGTCTCGGCCGTGAACCTGCGCAATATCTACAGTATCTCTTATATATGCCTAGGAAAAAGTCTACATGCAATACACTTAAAAATATATTGTGTGTGTGTATATATATACAGTATATATAAATAAATTATACATATATATTTATTTATTTGTTTATTTTGTAGAAATGTTTTGAAAGTAAATTAAAAAGCCTTTTCTTTACATACAAATTTCTGTGTTATTACTGGTTGTTGGCGTCAACCTTTCAGCTTTTTCTCATTGTGTCTTTCCCTCTATTTTTACAATTTTTATTGTTTTTAAATTTATTTTGTTTTTCCAGGGGTCCAGTGTTTTTCCAGACTCCTGGTCTGCAGATGGCCCCTGGGCCGCACTTTGGGCACCCCTACTTTTGTGGATCTTAGTAGGGGGTCAGGCTTGTGGCTTCGGCTCTATGTAGGAAAGACAACTCTTTTTGGCTTGTTGGCTCAGTTTCGGGGGCGAGCGATGGTGGTTGAGAGGAGAGGGGCTGCGTTCAAACAGTCAGTCCTAACAGGCAGCGTTTTTTGGCTGTGCACATCTATGGAGTTATATTTGTGCCTTAATTCTGAGGTGGCAAAGGCAGATTTTGAGCCACATTAATGTGCAATAATTACTGTTGCATCAACAGGCACGTCACTGTGCTCTGTCACTCTCTCGCTGTCGCTCAACCTGTGAGCGCTTGCGGGGAAAGGCGAGGCGGTGTACGTGTGTGCGCTCAAGGTACCTCTGGGCGGGTTATAGGGACTGGACTCCTGGCTGGAGCTTGCGGGTTTGCGTGCCTGGAGAGCGGCAAGGCGTACAGGCGTGTTCAGGCATCAAACTGCGTGCCTGTTGGGCACTCTCTTGGAGGGAGGGCACTGATGTATAAACACATTTTTTAAAATAATATTCTCGCGATCAACTGGCAAAGTCCCAAAGATCGACTAGTAGCTCACGATCAACACGTTGGTGACCCCTGTTTTAGAGTATAGTACAGTAGCAGTAGCACAGCTTGTATAACAATATAGACTTACTTGTGTTGCCAGCTATGTAGACAACAATGGCTGTGTGTTGACTCATTTTCAGTGGATACTAAATCTATACTGCAAGCTGTACAGTAATCCCTCGTTTATTGCAGTTATTTGGTTCTAGACACGACGATAAGTAGGATTCCTTACAGTATTTACAAATTGAATACCTTAGCATTAAATACCTGTTAACCTCCTTCTAAATACAGTTTTAAGATTATTAGAGCCCTCAAGACATGAAATAACACCCCTATAGTCACCTTCACATTCCTATTACCAAATATAGAACAAAAACTAACAAAAAACAGGCCATTTACAGTAAGACTTGTACTTGTGTGTGTTGCTGTAAATGTGTTCCAGTGCTAGGAGATCTGAGTGGGGGACAGACGGGAAGTGACGATGGGGATTCAGAGTTCAGTTTTAGCCATGTTAGGGATTATTGTGCCTGTTGTGAGAGCATTCAAACCTGCAAAAAAAGCCTGTTGTTCCGCTGATCAAGTCTTGTGCTTGTGTGTCTCATCCAACATTACTGACACCTAGTGACCAGTGTAGAATACTACGTGTTTGAATACATCTTCAGAATGACTTATACCTGTTTGTATTTTTACTTCATTTAGCCACTTTTATGCTTGAAAATTCTTCATTCAAGCAAAATAAATAATTTGCTTAAATATGCTCATTTTTTGGACTAATAATAGGCCATATTTAACCATGAAACGGCATGATTTTTTAATTCATATATTTTTGAAAAAACGTGATAGAGTGAAGCCGCAAAATTCGAAGCACAAAGTGGCAAGGGATTACTGTACATTGACTACTCTAAATACTGTAGAAGTGATACAAGTAGAAAGCAATACTGCACAAATGCTGCGTGCTCTGTTGACTCTTAGGAGAGCAGAGGACACCAGGGATGGTTGTAACGAAGGGATAGTTGTAATACCCTCAGTTTGACCCATCAGAAATGAGCTGTGGTCAACAATACAGTTCATGCCAACTCATGGCCAAGGAAAGTGTGGATTAGATGTCAGCACTGTAAATTTTGGGCCCATGAAGCCTGCACCTCAGGCAAGGACAACTACATTTGCCACAACTGCCTATCTAATTAAACATACAGTATGTATTATGCCTTGGGCAGTTTGCTTACTAAGTGCTTTTGTACCTTAAAAACACTCTGTTCAAAAGTGTTTTGTTTATTGTTCAATAGACAGTTCAACTGTTCAAATGCCTTTTAGTACTTACTAAGTACTACGTTTTACACAATACATCATAAATGAGATAAATTAGATCGCTGTAATGTACGTTTTGCTGATGTGTTTAAAATCTTTCCCAGTGACTAGGTAGTGCACCGCTAATGCTAGAGTTGCTAATGCTATTTACAGCCATTCTCATCTTCAGTCATGGTCACATTGACACAAGCCACCAATCAGCTGTGTTCGGCTATGTCTGCCAGTAACTAGCAGCTCGTAACCCAAATTTTAGCTTGCAGTTCAAAGCACAAAATCAGCCGAGAAACAGCTCTCATCTCAAAAGCACGCGTATAAATGACAATTAAAAAAACATACCAGCAGTGCTCCAGTACCTTCACTTCTCTCTGGCAGTCGACATGCTATGTGACAACTTAACTCACAGCGGCAGTTGATACAAATAACATTGGTCTTGTTGAGAGAGACATCTGCCAGGGCTTTGAAGATAAACTTACCATTCAAAATACAATTTCTTTGTCCATTTATTCTCAGTATTTGTTCCTGCTTGTAGCTCCACATCCACTGCTGCATTTCCTCAAACTACGGTGTGGGCCAAGGGTCAAACAGGATGTGTGCACGTTAATCGTGCATCAAAATAAATTGTGCCGTTAAAGGAAATTTCCGTTAACACGTTATAAACTTTGACAGCCCTAATATGTATTTATGCATAATATACAGTAAGTGACTGGGTCTACCTTCTTCTGGGTCGTTCCTGGCCGACGCTTCCAGAAGCGCCACGCTGGCAGCAAACGACACTCGCCTCTTGGACTCGCCGTGCTGGAGACCGTTAGCGTTTCGCCCCTTCTTGTCAGCCTTGCGCTTCTTGTTCTGCATCTCCTTCTCGTACACGGCCCATCTCTTGAGTTGCTGAGTGCGCCGCTTCTGGGCCGCCCGCAGCCTCTCCAGACTGGGCACCTTGTCCAGCTGCTGCAGCTCCTGGATCAGCTCCAAGTGGTTGGCCATGGCGGAGACACTCGGGGGTGGGGGTGGATGATAGTGGTGATAGTGGTATAGAGCGCTGCAGAAGTGTGCGTCTAGCGAGGGCTGCACCTTCGGCAGTGGCCTCCTCCTGTCAGGATCTTCATCATCATCATTTCAGCAGCATTTCTGAGGGAGCAAGAAAAAATGGGGGACTTTATTTAGATGTTTTACCTGTCATTTCCATCATCACGTTAGATGTTATTTTCTAAAGTAGTAATATTATTATAAACAAAACAACAAATAAATTAGGTTCCACAAGAAGTTACAATGTTGTGAAAATGATGTCAAAATATTTTGGAAATAAAGTAAGGATTACGAGAAAAAAAATTACAAGAAGAAAGTTGAAATTGTTGATTTTTATTACGAGAAAAAAAATTACAAGAAGAAAGTTGAAATTGTTGATTTTTTTTTTTAAAGCAACAGAAATGAAAAAAAAATGCTGTAATTTTACAAGAATAAAGTCAAAATATTAAGAGGAAAAAAGTATTCTAACAAGAAAAAAGTAACAATTTTATGAGAATAAACTCATAATATTATGAGAAAAAATAATGTCATTTTAGCAGCATACAGTCGAAATATTATTATTTATAAATCAGTATTTATAATTTATTACAAATTTATAATTCATTATTAATATTCAAATTATTTTTTTAAGTCGTACAGTAATATTATGAGAAAGAAACAAAACAAAATAAAGTTGTAATTTTTGGAAAATTAAGTTGGGGAAAAAGTTATAATATTATGGGAATAAAGTCAAAATATACAGTAATGGGAATAAAATGATAATGGTACGAGAAAAAAAGTTTACAGATAATTTCAGAATAAAGTCAAAATATTTTGGAAATTAAAAAAAAAACAAACAGCAAAAACAGAGAAAAAAAAGCAAAGACCAAAGTTTATAGCTTCCTTTTATTTTTCCATATGTGGCCCTTAGTGTAAATAGTTTGGACACCCTAGTTGTGGGCTAGAAGAAGACTGCCTACACCCTGAAAGTGAGCTACAGTACGGTGGCGAAGACCATACAGTACAGTGCTTTACACTCACAACAGGCCTCGCCATGCTCCACCAAAGACGTCGAGTGCACGTGCTCAGCGTCATATCCACAGGTTATGTTTGTGAAATTGATGTATGAGTGCTGCCAGCATTGCTGCAGAGGTTGAAGACGTGGGGGAGTGAGATCATACACTGCACTCTGCATCAAATTGGTCTGCATGGCTGTCATCTCAGAAGGAAGCCTCTTCTAAAGATGATGCCAAGAAAGCTTGCAAACAGTTTATTGAAGACAATCAGACTAAAGACATACATTACTGGAATCATGTCCATCCGTCTGATGAGGCCAAAATCAACTTATTTGGTTCAGACAGTGTCAAGTGTGGGAGTGTCGTGGTCTGGGGCTGCATGAGTGCTGCCGGCACTGCAGAGCACAGGCCATTGGGGGAAACATGAATGCCAACATGTATTGTGACATACTGAAGCAGAGCATTGATGCCCTTCCTTAAAGAACTGGGCCACAGGGCAGTATTCCAATATGAGAAATATTCCAAACGCACCTCCAAGATGACCACTGCCTTGCTAAAGAAGCTCAGGGTAAAAGTGATGGACCCAAACCCTATTGGGCATCCTCAGAAGGAAGGTGGAGAAGTGCTCATGGGTGAGCACATTCGTGTTCGTAATGCAGGCGTGTCATTGAATCAGTGTGATTGCTTATCTGGCAATTATTTAGTGACAGCCATCACTTCAATAATAATCACAACAACTCACTGACAGTCATTGGAAGTGCAGTAATATAGAAGAACCACCAGGCCGATGGCATACCTACAATGAAGAGCGGTGGTGGCCGCATCATGCTGTGGGAATGTTCTTCAGCGGCAGTAATTAGGAGACCAGTCAGGATAGAGGGAAAGATGAATGCAGCAATATACAGACACATCCTGGGTGAAAACCTGCTCTAGAACCCTCTTGACCTCAGACTGAGGTGATGGTTCATCTTTCAGCGGGACAACAATCCTAAGCAAGACAATTCGAATGAACTATAACCTTTACAGGTCAACTTAATTTGACCTTCTCTAAAACTTTTGAATGTCCAGCTGTCGAATGTGTCCGTTTTGCACAACTTACACATAATTTTTTCCATTCTTCTTAAAACATGATTTCTGAATGTTTCAATTGAGCTTGTGAAATGTTACAGACACCCGTCTACCATCGTTCACCAAGACTAACCACTTCCTGGATGCGACACGTCAAAGATAAACTCCAAAAGTGGGGCAATGTAGTCTTTTTTTCCGTACGACAACAGCAGGTTCCACTGAGAGAAGGAACAAAACAAAAGACTACTTTTTTTACATGACTTTGAAATATAAATTATAGCTTTTCATTGGAAAGAGTCCTTATCTGACACTTGGGGCGGAGGGGAAGTATTACCTTACAAAAACTGTGTCAAGAGCAGTTCAGAAACTTCCTCAAGGAGTCCTTACTATTTGCATACACCATCAAGCAGACAGCCAGCTCACTTCTGTTATAAGGCTTGTTTAACATTGCAGCCAGAAAATGTACAAATCAAATCCAACAATAGACTTTCTTGTCAGATTGATTGTTTTTCTTTTACTTACTTTGCTGCCAAGGCTAATCCTACAAACCACAGCCCATAATGCAATGTGATGTTATGCCTCAGCATCAGTGCATGTATTGCCTTCACTACAGTGCAGCTGCTTCACAGCCGCACACAGGAACAGGAAGCTTGATACAAATCACTTCACTTCAGACATCACTGTCTTTAGCTCCTTGGCTTTTTCTCACTACAGTGGAACCTCGGTTTTCGAAAGATCCAGTTTTCGCCAAGAATTAGTCTCAGTTTTCATACAACCAAACAGTGCGCCTAACAAACTAGTCAGTTTGCCTGCATATCATCTTGCTGAATTGAGTGCCAAAACAAAGCATCCACGCAACGGTGACTCATGAATGTTTTTGTTTTTTTTTTATGAGTTGGGATGCTAGACAGACAGACTCCAGCCAGGGAACCCTTTAATCATCTTTATTATGTGTGTGTGTGTCGTTTATTTGTTCATAGAAGGCACACAGAACAATGAACAACTCCGTATCTGTCTCCTTCCTTCCTGCATTCAAACGCAATGCGTATTTCTGAGTGTTAGAGGAATCTGTGCTTTTTGTCATTTTGGACAGCTGCAAAAAAAGTTTGAAATGCTTTAACACAGGAGGAATAGGGAGACATGCCGCAGTTTGTGTAAAGGCCCAAACATACTCGGACCTCTGCAGACTCTGTTCCACGTACGTCCCGCGCAGACTCAAAACGGACATCCCAAAGCTCCATACACGCAATAATAAATTTAATGTGACACTGATCTGCAGTGCGCTCGAGTCAGTGAGCACTTTAATGATGATTGTACCCGCTGTTGAAGTTTACAGTAAAGTTCAAGTGAGCAAGCATGCAGCTCTAACCGTCCACTCTTTAAAATTAACTTTGTAACGGACTAGAATGAAACAGCATCCACGTGGTTCTTACGTCCCCTCACCTCCTCCCTCCATCAGTCACAGTGTTCACCAACTAGCCTTCAATAAAAAAATAAAACTGCTGTTAAATGTTTAAATGTTTATTCATTGCATGTATTTTGCTTGTTTTTTGCATGTAAAACTATAATAGTTCTTTAAAAAAAACAAGTTTTTGTTCATATATTTGAGTGTCTAGAATGAATGAATTAAAAATTTTGTTTATATCTGTGTTTCATATGTTTCAGTTTTCGTCAGACCTTTTGGAACAAACTAATGACGGAAACCGAGGTTCCACTTTATACCAAACCTTGTTGCGAATAAGTGAGCTTTAAGCGAAAGAACAATGAGCCAGGAGCACCGACCACATATCAAATTGCAAATGACTTTGGTCCCAATCCAAAGGTGGCTCTCTTAAGCAGCACAGTCACAAGTTGTTCTTCTGGAGGAATTTCAAACTAAAGCTGTCAGTTGTTTATTCCCGCAGACTGAGAACAACTTGGACAGGCAAGGTCGAATGTGAGTTTTGCTTTCTACGACTAAGCCCGGATATGAGGGATGGGCATAAGAATTGATCATTACGAATTCAGAATTTGTTTATGTTAAGTTGGGTCAAAATGGAGTGCTGGACTTGCACTGCTGACTCACACCACTTGATCGATGGCAACGAGGGAAAAATACAGTTGTAAAATATATACAGTGGAACTTTTGTTTGGGGTTATTCATTCGTTCCAGAAGGTCCGACTCTTAATAACCGAAAAAACATTTTTCCCATAAGAAAGCACATAAATCCAATGAATCAGTCCCAGAGCCAAAAATGTTATAATTTTTTATAATTTTATAATTATAGTTTTACATGTATAAAACAATTGTAAATGCATATAAATGATGCATAGTATAGTATACATATGTTTCATTATGTGGTTTACGTTTCTGTAAGTGTGCAGGAGTAGGGAGTACATGACTTCCAGTCAGAGTACGCAACTGTGAAATGTTAGGGAACCACTGATATATAGCATACATGTACCAAAAAAAGCTCAAAATTTTGACATGTTTATGTCTTTATGCTTCACTGGTAATGTTTTTTTATCGAGTGTTGAGATTTCGCAATTTGTTTGGCAGTCCTTGAACACACTATAGTTGTGTTCTGGCTACACCGTGACTGCGATTTCATGTGTTTGTGGTCGGGATGGCCCGATCCACATTTTTTGGCTTCTGATCCGATTTTTTTTTTATAGTCTTGCCGATTCGATCCGGTACCAATCGTTTTTTTGTTTGTTTTTTAATAATAATTAGCTTTTGTTACAAACATGAATTTGTGGAATTGACTTTTGTTATGAAAATAGTTTTTCAAAGCATTAAAAATAATGCAACCAAAGTATTGCTGAATTTACTTTTTTATTACACAGCATGACCAACAATATTGTTTGGCTTTTGTAACAAACCTCTGGGAGTCAGGTCCCTAATCCAATAAATGATCCAATAAAGATGAAATTGGAAAAAATGGACGTGCAAAATACTTTAAGGGTAGGACTATCGTTCCTGAAGATCGGATCAGGACATCCCTAGTTCGTGGATCATCTTACATTATCATTCATGAGCGGAGAGTAGCCATACATTTTATACTTTAAATGTGTTTAATACGTGCGTGAGCTGTATTTAGGGCTTAAACCTGGATTGTGTTGCGAGAGAACAATGGCAATTGAAGAGAGAAGGGGAGTGTTCTGGAGCTGAATCTAATCTAATGATTAAGCACTCACTTTTATTGCAAGTGTTGATCCAAAATCGGAGTAGAACGTCAACACCAAGCTAGCAGGAGGGTTTAGAGGGGGAGGACTGGGAGCGAGCTTTGTGTCAAAAATAAACATTTTTAGCGGATCAACTGTGTTTGTCACATTTTACCATTATATGCCATAGCATCAGCTCAGGATGCAGAGACATGGCGGTGGGTCTTTAATTAGCAAAAGGTGATCACAAAGAGCACTACAACTTACAAAAATCAACAAAATAACAAATGGCTTCACGGCGAGGGCTAGCGTCAGTCAACTCACCAGGTCAGGTGGGGAAACAGGAACGTGTCCAACAAAGAAGATAAATACAGGAAATAAGAATAATGCTGACGGGAATGCAGTGAGAATCAAACAGCATTATTCCTGAAAGTAAAATAGTTCAATGTATCACTCGGACATGAAACATCAAGTAAGCACAAACAACAATTCGAAACCAGTAGAGGACACAGGTGAACTTAAACGACACTCTTATTGTAACCCCAGTTGATTGCAATAAACGAGGGATTACTGTAATTTTTTTCTTTTTAGTGTGGCCCTAATAACCGTTGCTCCTCTCCAGTCAAAACTGGAGTAGGTTATTTTTAGCTCCATGCAAATGGACTTGCAAATTGCTAAGAGAAGTTTTTAAAACCGCGGCAGTGCAGCGAGTATTGTGCCGTGATGTCAGCACAGGAGGCAAAGAAAAAGTGAAGCTGTGAACACCACGAGGGGCTCTAAAGCCCTACGGTGATATCACGGCCGCTCCCCCAGGGGGCCAAGGCTGCAAATCACAGATTGACCTCAATCAGCTCCCGAGCCGCACGTAGGAATGCTCACGCTTTGCATTGCACATTTTTATGGAAAAGGAACAGCCTCCATTGGATACAGCTCATTTATGAAAAAGCAGGTCACATGATAAACATTCCTGCCAGCATTTCCTGCAGCCTGAAATCTTTTTTTTTTTTTTTGCCTTTTCTGATCATAATTCTGACTTTCATAAAGTGGCGGCTGACAGGAACACAACAGTGCAAATCACACTCTTCAAAGTCAAAACAATAAGGAATACTCTTGTGACAACTACACATTCCATCAGGGATGTACACTGTAACAACAAAACTATTGGGTCACACTTACAGGAAGTCATTACCATGGAACCCGCTTATCTGCACGCCCCACAGACTCGCTGACTGACATTGCCATAAGCACTTACAGCTGAAATCGAAACAAACACTAACCATTGCTTGCACATTTACTTGTGACTTTTGCAAGAGACATAAGGTGAATGGGCGATAACAAAAGTTACTTTTTTTAACCTACGACTGTTTGTCCCTTTTCCTCCATTTGTGCCTATTTTTATGTTAATTTTTGTGGTTTAATGTGATATTGTAGTGATGAGAACAAGGGAGAGTTATTTTTCTTTCATGACAAAGTTCAAGGTATGAAAAATGCAATAATTTCCACAACACAAATAACTATTCTGCAGCCAGCTAGACACATCAAGCTGACACATTTCACACCTGTCATTGACAAAACAGTCGAAAAGATCATCTGCAATATGTGTCCATCAAAGTGCTGCCTTGATGTGTTACCCACTAGATTTCTAAAGTCTGTGCTGAGCAGTTCGCTACCACAACTCACTCATCTAAGTTAACATCTCACTTCAGACCGCAACATTTTTGAAGGCCCTAAAAACTGCTGTCATTAAGCCTTTTTGAAGAACGACAGTCTTGATGCCACAGTACTGAACAACCATCGGCCCATATCAAACCTGCCATTGTTGGGAAAAGTCTTAGAAAAAGTTGTATACCAACAACTTACTAACTTTCTCTTCTCTAGCAGTGTGTTTGATACTTTCCAATCAGGCTTTAGGTCCCACCACAGCACTGAGACAGCTCTGATCGAGGTGGCAAATGATATCCGTCCGAACACAGATGCAGGCAAAGTCAGTTTTAGTTCTGCTTGACCTGAGCGCTGCCTTTGCCACAGTTGACCATGTGACCTTATTACAGAGGTTAGAAAACTGGAAAACATGTTGCCTTTAGGCAAACTAATACGCAGCTGCAGTGTGTCCTACCACAACTATGCAGACGACACTCAGATCCACGTGTCACTGACGGCAGGTGAACATCGTCCTGCAGATTTACTTCGCTGCATCAAACGGATCAGTTTGTGGATGCAAAACAACTTTCACCAGCTAAGCCCAAACAAAACTGAGATGCAAAACAACTTTCACCAGCTAAACTCAAACAAAACTGAAATAATTGTCTTTGGCCTACAGAAAAAAAGAGAAAGTGTTATTAGCCACCTTGAGATTCTTTATCTAAAATCTAATCATCAGGTTAGAAATCTAGGGGTCATAATGGACTCAGATCTGAACTTCAACAGCTACATCAAATCAATAACATCATTAACCTAAAAAACATTGCCAAAATCAAGGGAATAGTGTCTAAGACAGATTTAGAGAGACTAATGCCTTTGTTTCCAGCAGGCTGGACTACTGTAACGGCCTTCTCCCCGGGCTCTCTAAACGAGCAGTAAAACAGCTGCTGTACAACCAGAATGCTGCTGCTTGAGTGCTGACTAAAACCAAGAAAAATGACTGTATTAGTACTCAGGTCTCTGCACTGGCTTCCTGTCGCTCAGAGAATAGAAATTAAAACAGCCTTGCTTGTGTACAAGTCTTTTCATGGTCTTACGCCAAAGTACATCTCTGACTCTTTTCTGATATGTTGTGGAACAAACCAATAACTTTTGTGTTTGTTTCATAGAAAGAAAAAAATTAATTAAAAATAATTATTTGACCAAAAATCCACAAATTTGCAAGGCCGTGAATGCTGAATGACAACTGTGCGGGTGTCCACTAGAAATGTGGGTTGGTCACTGATATTGACCTGAAAGAGGACCCACTGACTTCTGACCATCTGTTCTAGTTCATCCCAAAATGTCCCGGTTTCCCAAAGTAAGGCCCAGGGGCCATGTGTAGCCAGCAGCTTGTTTTTTTTTTATTATTGGTTATAAACATACAAGTAAAATAGAAACCCAAAAAACAACAGCAAAAGTTGAAAAAGGGCAAAAGGTTTAGATGTTGATTAGTCGGCTCTAACACCAAATTGACATGCAGTAGGGGTGGGGGAGATAGTCGATTCTTAGATTCATCGCAATGCGTACATTGACGATTATTAATCGAGTCATAAATGTTCATAATCGATGCTGACGGAACAAAAAAAGGGAACAAAGAGACAGAAAGCGTAAGTGCCCGGACAGTTTATGGTGGTGCACCTCAGTGTAAGACGCTACCAGAATGGCTGAGCGTAAACTCCAACCCGCACCCGCTGGATTTAAAGCGAGCGCCTGGAAGCACTTTGGCTTTCACGTAGTTGAAGGTAAAAATGAGCTGGTGGGTCGAGACCAAAAAGTGTGTTGCAGAACTGTTTTCAGTGGGTCAAGGGTCTTTGCCTAATGACTCAATGTCTGTGAATGCACCTCACGTTCTTGTCTGCGCTATTCGCTTGCTACGCCGCTGCAAGGTGCATGCCATGTTTCTAGGCAACTGTCAAGCTTGAGTAGAGATTTACATGCCATCTGTCCAACAGACAGTTGCAGATATCTGCTAGAGAAGAGCACGCCATAAAGACACAGCGTCTCAGTGCCGTAGCTTGCATTGGGTTCACAGTCCCTTAAAATATAAGCCAAAATATTGCCACAATTTGGGTTACCACTTGTCATTGAGGGGAGGGGTGACCCACCAGGTCCCGCAGCCAAACCATTTGAGAACCACTGACTTAAAGCTGCTTTCTGCCTTGGTTAGGACCGGGGGGGGCTAAATTTGTAACATTGGAACGTGCTGAAAAGCATTATAGCGTGCCCTCTTTCTGATCCTACTGCACATAACTACAAAGTCAACCACGGATGATAGACAAGCAACGGAGCTGTGGGACAATGACTTCTGGCATGCTAACATGTTACTGTTTTGTAATTAAGATACGTTACGAGCACAACTAGTCTCACACAGTATATTAATAACATGGCAAAAGCGCCATATTGTACACTTATCGGGAAATGTATGTGAACTGAGGCAAAATTTTGCGTCAATTTTCTACGTCAACTGAAAAACACCCTTACCGAGGCGTATGTTAACCGAGGTTCCACTGTATGACCTTTACTCCCCTAATAATTCATTATCTGCTCACGCCAGTTGTAGGAAGTAAAAATCTACTCATTTTACCATGAAAAAGAACTGGTTAGTTTAGCAGGGGTTTTTTCTTTTTTTTCTCAAGCTGCTGCACACCCCACCCCCACAACATAATAGGACATGTAGCAAAGAAGACAAAACAGAAATGGAAATGAAGGTATTTGACTATAAAAACCTTCTGCAAACAAAAAATCATCAGTTCAACAATCTATGACCAATACAACTAAAAGTTTCCTCCTAGACGTCATCCAGAAGGTGATAACAGGACTATTTACTGCATCCAATCATTTCATTACATTTGATTTGCAAATGAAGTGGTTTCAAACTATAATTACATTGTGTGTCAAAATCCTTAACCCTTGTAAAGCACAAATGTAATTTTGACAGTGCATTGCTGTTAACTGTTAACTGCCATGCCCTCCTACGCCGTCATGTTTCCTGCGGCGACGTCAAAGAGAGAGTCAGAATATAACATACAAGCATTCGCTTCAAATCACTCAAATCTCATCCAGCTCATTGGATTGAGGTCATTGGGAAATTTCATCATCCTTATGGACGTCATTTGGCTCCTAGAGCAATTTACGATATACAGTAGAGTCCGGCTTTTCGTGTGGTTATCTTCTGGGACTGGGACCACCAGCAAATGGCCAAAAGAAACGTGAGCAACTGACACGTCCATAAAATTGTCTACTTTTGGCACATGGCTCGTCGCCCCCCCCCAAACCCTGCTACTAGCGTAATCCTCTCCGATTTCAGAGCAACATTTGCAATAAAATAATTATTAGATTCAGCTCCAGAACCCTCCCGTTCTCCCTTCAATATGACTCACACACGTCCATCCATCCATCCATCCATCCATTTTCTATGCCGCTTCTCCTCATTCACGGGGGCATGCTGGAGCTGATCCCAGCTGACTTTGGGCGACAGGTGGGGTACACCCTGGACTGGTCACCAGCCAATCGCAGGGCACATATAGACAAACAACCATTCACACTCACATTCATACCTATGGACAATTTAGAGTCTCCAATTAACCTAACATGCATGTTTTTGGAATGTGGGAGGAAACCGGAGTACGCACGCACGGGGAGAACATGCAAACTCCACAAAGAAATGCCCAAGGGAGAATCAAACATCGACTGTGACTGTGTGGCCAACATGCTAACCACTAGACCACCATGCAGCCTCACACACATATTAAACACATTTTAAATTATATAATGTATATGTACTTACTAGTGGTGCAACGATACAGAAAATTCACAGTTTGATTTGATACCTTAGTGTCACATTTCGATATTTTTTTGAATGCAAAAAAGAGAAATTTGCATGCCTTTTTAAACATTAAAATGACCAACATTTGTCTCAAGTCAAAAGTACCGTATTTAAACAAAATGTGTGTCGTACAGCGATGCCTGCCTCATTTTCTGCTGAGCATACTTAGACATTCGAACCATATAAAAAACACCACCTTGTAAAAATAATTAGAAAATAAATAATTCAATATTCTGTTCAACATGGCAATAAAGATAATGACACATAATTCATCAGTAGTTGTGTTCATGGATTCAACAGTATTCCAATCAACTACATAGCGTTGATTATTTACACACTTCACATCCACATATTTGCTATTAAACATTACAATTATAAAATAAATAATTATGCAAATAACAACACAGCCAAAGTCAATCAATCAAAGCCAACACATAAAAACTTATGATTTTTTCAATTCATCATAAAATCATAGCAATAATCACAAGTGTAAACGCATTTCCGCAATGAAGTTCACACACAGAACTCGCCGCTATAAATGCAATGAGGACTTTTAGTGTATGTATATGCATCTTACCGCTGACCTATTTCATCAGCAATTTGGATAATAAAGCTGAAAAATGCAGTTTTGCATGCCATTTGAGACACGTCTTTGCCACGGAGGAGCAACAGCGAATCAGATGTGATACATGTTTTGTTGCACCCCTAGTAGTCACTACTAATGAATGATAATTTATGATTATCCATGAACAGATGGAATCGGAGCAAGTCACAGCGCACAAATATGAAGCGTTCAAGGGCCACCAAAAAAGGGCAAAATCTCAACGCTTGATGAAAAAACATCATCAGTGAAGCAAAAACACATAAACATATACAAATCATGGGCTTGGTGGTACATTTATGCTGTATTTATACATTAAATACATGCATACCTATTACCGACTTCTGGTGAATGAGATGTGATTTCTGTACAAAAAAAATTGCTTGTATTTGGTGAAAAATAAATAATTTTTTTTGTTTTTTTGTTTTTTTACCAAAAGTCCACTGGGGATCCACTTCTACAGCAAATGCATACAGTAGATATTGTAGTCATTAGGGCTGCAAATAACCATTACTTTCTTTGTCGATTAATCTGAAGCTTGCTGTTTTGATTAATTGAATAATGGGTAAGGCCCTAGACGAGGGGTAAGAAACCGATGGCTCGGGAGCGCCACATGTGGCTCTTTTGATGACTGCATCTGGCTCTCAGACATTTCTTAACACGATAAAATGTATTTATTTAATTTGTTTTATTTCACTGACATTTTAAAGTGAAACATTACAGAAATCACAGTGTTACAAATAATGTTCAAAATATAAAACTTCAAAACTATAACATCCATCCATCCGTTTTCTACCGCAGTGCAGGTGGCCAGAGCCAATGCCAGCTGTCCTTCCTATATTTTCAGGGTCAGACACCAAAACTCGATGACTACTGAATAATGCGGTAACCTACCCGGGTCATTGAGAGGTCAAGAAGTAAACTTCCCTCCTTTGATCAAATAGTCAGCTAACTAATTCTGCGGAGCCTTTTGACGAAGAAGATGGCAAAAAGAAAGATAAGAAGTATGGTGCAAAACCATGCAGTACCAGAAGTATTTTATTTATTATTGGTTAGTTTCAGTATAACAACATTATTTAAAATAACAAATTCAGAGACTTATTATATTCAAAAATAGTTGGTCTTGCTTGTGTTCTGTATGTATACACGGAAATACATTTGAAAATATGTGGCTTTCATGGCTCTCTTAGCCAAAAAGGTTCCCGTCCCCTGCTTTAGAAGGACCAAACCAATATGAACCAAATACAAACAGTTAGTGGTTTGGTCCGCAACATATCAGAAAAGAGGCAAAAATTATTTTGAATAATTACAGTTGCCACAATATCTTATAATTAGGTTTTCAAGCATCTGAGTTTGTGGCCTTCAGTATACTGACGAATTTATTGTAAAAACTTCCAACCCTTAAAAAAAGCTCCATCGGAAAAACATCATTTCACAAGCAATCAATAGCGCCTGCAAGTTAGTCGACTGTAGTGTGAATGATCTCTATAAAAGTTATTTGTCAACAACTCATTCCCTTTGTTTTGTGGTACTGTAGTTAACTGTTGTGGTGCTTTGTATTCTGCTGTGTCGGGGCGCAGTGCAAGGCAAAGACAATGGCAGCAGTGTCCCACAATTCCCCTTTGTTGCTTAACAAATGCATCACTGTTGGTGCAGCTGTTGGTTGTTGATTCATACCGTACCTGTTTAATGACAGGAACGAGGGAAAAGGACAAGATATCTGTCAGCTTTGTGGAAAAAAATAAAATAAAATGAAAAAAAAAAAGTGGAACCCCACATATTTGCAATTCAGATTTTGTGACCTCGCAAATTTGCCGATTTTTTTTAATCAAAAATATTTTTTTTATTTGTTCTTATAATCTCCATAATTGAGCAGTTTATTGGTAGAAAACCCATCTCATTTGCTCTACATCAGTAAAACTTGAATTCAAATGTCTACCTCACTCACGGTGCAACCAAAAATAACACAAAAGTAACACTTGTGGAATACACACTGTAACGGCAGGTATAAGCGGGTGTCAAAATAGACGCTTACAACACACTAATACACATGCAAAGCAATACTGTTTTATACTAATTTATAACCTTTTTTGTAACATTTTAATGGCCGTTTTTTTCGCCATTCGTGTGTGGTGTGAGAACGACAATGCCTGCTGTATATAGTACAGGACATTTGAGTTGCCTGTCAATATTCTCATTCATCCAAGTCATTGTATTCTCAGGGCATTCAATCGATCGCCACGGGACTGTTCAGGTTGTCTTAGAAGACGTTTCGCCTCTCATCCGAGCAGGCTTCATTAGTTCATGCTCAAAGACTTGGTGGGACACTAGATAGGACACCCCTGGGGTGAGCTGATCAGACTAGATAGTCTTCCTAGAGCTGTCCTATTTAGTCTGACAAGAGCTGTCCTATCAAGTCTGACTGCTGTGTGTCCCACTAAGTCTTTGAGCATGAACTGATGAAGCATGCTTGGATGAGAGGCGAAACGTCCTCTAAGACAACCTGAATAGTCCCGTTGCGATCGACTGAATGCCCTGAGAATACATTTGGGTTTTACAATAAAAAAAAAATCTGAAAATGATGCAGTCATCAAATGTAAAATACGATGAAAGAAAGATTTACATACTAATTGTGAGCACTGGGACCCCACAGGGGTGTGTGCTGAGTCCACTCCTCTACACGCTCTTCACCTACGATTGCGTGGCCTCCCAGAACAACACCAGCATCATTAAATTTGCGGATGACACTACAGTCATCGGACTGATCACTGGTGGTGTTGAAACATCATACAGAAGAGAGGTGGCGGACCTCATAGCTTGGTGTCGTGATAACAATCTCCTTCTCAATACAGATAAGACTAAAGAGATGATCATCGACCCAAGAACAAGGGAAAAGGAGCCGCATAGAACCCTGTTTATTAATGAGACTGAGGTGAAGAGGGTGAAAACCTTCAAGTTCCTTAGCACACACATCAGCGAGGACCTCACCTGGTCTCACAACACCCAACCAATTATGAAGAAGTCCCAAAGGAGACTGTACTTCCTGAGAAGACTGAGGAAATTTGACATGTCCACCAAAATCCTTAGTTGCTTCTAGAGATGCACTATCGAAAGTGTCCTTACCGCCTCCATCACTGTTTGGTACGGTAACTGTACAACACGTGATAGGAAGGCACTCCAGCGGGTGATCAAGACCTCACAGAACATTGTTGGGGCAGCCCTCCCCTCACTGCAAGACATTTATAAATCTAGAGTCCTACGCAGAACACACAACCTCATCAAGGACAGCACACATCCACAACACTCATTATTCACACTCCTACCGTCAGGCAGATGCTACAGGAGTTTGAAGTCCAGGACCACAAGACTGGCGAACAGCTTTTACCCACAGGCCATCAGGCTTCTCAATGAAGCACTCACACACGCCGCACGCAACACACGCACACTCATAGCACGTTATTTATTTATTCATTTATTTGAATTATTTATCTGTATTAATGTCTCTTCTGTTGTTGCTTAATTTATTGGTATTAATGTTTCTTATATTCTTATTCTTTCTTGTGTTTTCTTTCTTTTCTCGGGAGAATGAACAGAATAAGAATTTCATTGCATAGTATAACTGCCTGTTTTACTATGCATATGACAATAAAACTCTTGAATCTTAAATACCATATTTTCACGACCATAAGGCGCACTTAAAAGTCTTAAATTTTGTCCAAAATGGACGGGGCGCCTTATAATGCTCGCACCTTATGTGTGTACCGAGTTTCAAAATCTGTAAGTGTTGCTGTGTGACTTTGATGAGCGCTCCACTCGACTGACTGGGAGCGTCTCCTGCCGACACGCAGCTTATATAGAGGAAAGGTGGACGTGACTGAGGACAACATGCTGACGTGAAAGAGGACGCTAAAGGCACGCCCCAAGTAGATATATAGGTATATTTTATGAAACGGCGCCATCTATTCATCCGGGCAAGGACTACCGTGACGCAGCAACATCCAGCGGATTACAAGGAAAGCTGGCCATCTTCCGCTCCTACTGCAGTAAAAACATTGCAGACAAACACATCCAGCCCAACTACATCACCAACATGGACGATGTGCCGCTCACTTTCGACATCCCGGTGAACCACACTGTAGAGAAGGGGACCAGCACGGTAGCGATACACACAACGGGGCACGAGAAGTCGGCTTTTCCTGTTGTGCTTGGTTGCCATGGTAATTTACAGAAACTGCCACCTTTGGTGATTTTTAAGAGGAAGACGCTGCCTAAAGAAAAGTTTCCAGCCAGACCAATTACAAGCGCTGGAAGGACGAGGAGAAAATGGCTGGGTAGCTGAGTGACAAGTACGGAAAGAGACCGGATGTTTTTTTCACACGCATCACCGTCCCTGTGTATCTGACTCCATGCGCACCCATCTCACAGCTGTGAAAAACCAAGTGAATTCGGAGCTTGCCATCATTCCGGGAGGCTTGACGAAGGAACGGCAACCGATGGACATCGGTGTAAACACGGCGTTTAAAGTGAAGTTGCGAGCGGCGTGGGAGCGGTAGATGACAGCTAGCAAACACAGCTTCACTAAGACTTGGAGGCAGCGACGTCGGAGTTACGCCACAGTTTGTGAATGGATTGTGGATGCTTGGGCTGACGTGTCTGATGCACTGTTGTTCGAGCTTTCGCAAAAGCCGGCATCATTTCTGAGGCGCCACATGGCAACAAGACTGACTGACAATGACGAGCGGGAATCTGGCGTGGAGAACTTGCCCCGCTGTTCATTTGGGATACAGAAGATGAGGACTTTGATGGATTTGTGGATGAGGATTTATCAAAAATAATGTGAGTACATTGTTAAATACTTCAATAAAGTACAACCGAACTCAGTTTTGCTCTCGCTGGCTTTTTAAAAACATACAATAGCATGCATGCTAGCGTATTGTAGCGTCGCTGGGAGCACTTCCTGTTCCCCAGCGTGCTTTGCGGTAGTGTTTTGGTGCAAATGCTCTTAAAGTTACATGTTTGAGCTACATAGTTGTTAGTTATTGTTCTGCAAAAATAGAGGTAGTGTCTTGTCTGTCTTTGCGGCGCTGTGTGATGTTTTTAGTTGTGCACCATGACTGAGACTGTTGTGTTGAGTGATGACCATCCTGATTTCAAGTGGGTTTGATAAACTGAATGAGAGTTCTGCTCTTAATCTGTCAAAAGAAATAAAGCACTGCTGCTCCTCACTGACTTCTAAGCGACACGGTATGTTTTTGTTTGACCATACCTGCGCCCAATAATACGGTGCACCTTGTGTATGTGTTAAATACAAAAATAGCACCTGTAACTGAGACTGCGTCTTTTAATACGGTGCGTCTTATGTTCTTGAAAATACGGTACATGAAAAAGTGTAAAAGGAAAATGTTCAATCCATAATGTATTAATTTTGCATTTAAAAAAACGAGGAATCGTAGCAAAACGATGTGACAATGATTCTGCAAGCAGGATCAAGTGGCTTTGCAGAGCTAATTGGAGAATTCATTAGTAGTGCTGCACAACAACTGAATGTTTAGAGCATTTCAATAAAGAATGAAGATCAATTTTAGTGAATTAAGATGCGAGTCTAACACCCGCCCCAAGTGCTCACTGTGGTAGCCTTGTCATTATTTTGGGCCGCAAGGCAAGCCTGAAGAAAAGGCTAAAGCCCTTTTTGTGGTACTTATTTGCTATGTAAGAAAGTGGCACACACAAAAATCTCTGTTCTGGCTGCTCAGTACAACATGTCTTAAATCACATTCAGTTGACAATAACAAGCGGAAAATATGCTATACAGTGGAACCTCGGTTAGCGCGTTTTTTGGTCCACGTCAAAAATTCTGCCTCGGTTTGCGTGCATTTTTCGGTTAGCGTACAATATAGCGCGTATCTTGTCAATCACTGCGTGAGTGCAACTGTGTTCTTAATGTATTTTTACCACAAAACACCGTTGTTAGTATCCCATTAGCTTGCTAATACATTTAAACAGGAAGCGGAATTGTTTTCTACAAGTAAAACTACAATTTTAAAACTATGAAAATGTGTTTTAATAGTTAATATTGGATTTACATTATTTCTTACGGGGAACATTGATTTGGTTAGCTCACGCTCACTCTCGCTCTGCACGTTCTCGGGTGAGAAGTTTTGGATCTAATCTGGAGACAGTAGGCATTTAAAGTGACCAACCATTAAGGAGAGGGGTTTGCGGGGCCGTCTGTTTAATGCCCACCCCCAGAGTTCCAAAACTCAGCAACGCCGAGCGCGTAGAAGGTACAGGGAGTGACCGCACTTGAGCAAAAAGTGGCAGCGAGCAGTTATCAGTGACTGCTGTCATTATGTGCACAGATTTTGGCACTTTATTGACACCATAAATCATCGATTTGACGCAGGGGCATAAACCGACCTTCACCGTTGCAATCTAATCCCAACAAAGAGGTATTGAAAAGTGAGACAGTTTGAGTCGGGTACTGTGGAATCCTTTATGGTGGAAACGCAGTAAAATGTGTATCGAACTGTACCACTTAGTGGAAGCGAGGCTTAAGTACAAGCTACTCTATTTGCAAATGGTTGCTACAGTATGTTGGTGTTAGACTGCCCTCATTAAAGTGCTGCTATTGACCACAAAATTAAGTCTGTGACAGTTTGAAGGTCTGGTGCAAATGGCTGACAGTGAATGGGGGAGGATTCACTGGAAAAGGAAAAGCCTGTGTAGACTGCATGAACATGACACAAGCTTCCGATATTTTGCCAAGACGATGATTGATTTTTCACAATCTGCTCACTCGCAAACACATTATCATAGGACTGTCTGACTTGTTGTTACAACTCCATACAGTAGATGGCAACAAAACACCCGTAAGTCAATAACGTCATGTTCTGTTGTTAAATAAGGTTTACAAACATGAGGTAATGTCGCACATTTCTTTTGATAGAAATAAAAAAAACCTTTACCCATCCACCCACAAACACAGCCTATTATCCTGCAGGGCAAAAAAAATCTATCAATTTTGATAGAACACACTCTCGTCCTTTCTGGGTTTTATGGTGTCATAAAATATGAACTCATATCATGCACATCTTTTTCTCCGCCAGTGCACACTGCAGCCACACTGCACACTCGTCTTTCGCCTCCGATTAGAAGTGACACTTACTGCAGGCTGGCTGAGTCTCAGCCTTGTTTGCGCAGGTCTTTGCCGGCCAGTCATACCACCATTAGGCAGGGAAATGACTCAATGGGGAGAAAGGGATCCAGACAGGGAGAGGACAGGCTGAAATCAAAAAGTAAATAAAGAGTAGGCAGTGCTAGCATGCAGCAGGAAGCTAGTGGTAATGTAAGTTTTTTTTTTTTTTTGGTCCCGTAAATATAAACAAACAGCTGGATTTGCGTGTGTGGAGCAGATGGAGGAACAACCGCACCCAGGTCAGGACAGCAGGCTCTCTACATGCAAAAAGTGGCAGGCCAGCCACAGGCCTTTTGTTCATTCGGAAAATGTAGTCCTGCAGGGGGAAAAAAAAACTTCCTTTTTGAAGACAGAGTTTGGGGAAAAGAGGATCAGTGGGTGTATCCTCCGAGAAGATGGAGGGGCTTTCACTCTAAGCTGTGGATCTCTTTGAATGCTTGGTCTGCAAACTCCAAACCCGCACACAAGTTGGCAACAGATGTCCACATATGCGGAAAATGTTTTCATACAAATGACCCATTTGGGTTCTCACATTTGGTACTGACAAAAATGTATATGTCAATGTCGACTTAAGCGGGCGCTTTTTTGTTATAATAACAATACGAAGGGTGCTGATGAGTTATTTGACATAGGTTGGCAACTTAAGCAGCTTCTACTTCACGCTTAGAATTTTGTGGCTTCACTCGATCAGTTTTTCAAAAATAGATTAATAAGTCATGCTGTTTCGTGGTTATTAGTCAAAAATAGGAACGTCCCGATTCACATTTTTTGGCTTCCGATCTGAGTTTTTTTATAGTCTTGCCGATCTGATTTGATTTTTTTTGTTACAAACGTGAATTTGTGGAATTGAATATGGATATGATAATAGCTCTTCAAAGAAATAAAAATAATGCAACCAAAGTATTGCTGAACTTACTTTTTTATTACACAGCATGACCAACAATAGTTTGGCTTTTGTAACAAACCTCTTTGAGTCAGGTCCCTACTCCAATAAAAGAGCCAATAAAAGTCTACCCAATAAAAGAGTTGGAAAAGTTGGAAAAAAATGGACGTGCAACATACTTTTAGGGGAGGACTAATCATTTGACATGGTTATAGATCAATTTGTGGTGTGATTTAGAATACAGTAGTTCCCAAACTTACGAATATCCGACTAGCTAACATTCGCGGATACGAACAGAAGCCGACTGGTCTATATTTTATTTTATTTTGCCTTGTAGTCGCTCAATCAGTATCTATACTGCTACTGTACATGCTTGACCAGTAGAGGGCACTGTGACACTGCTAATGGGACCAACAGTCACAGGCAGACCGGGGGGAGGAGAAGTGAAGAAAAGCTACGTTGTATCTTTATGATACAACCCGGACAGAGCGTGTGATTAAAGTTTATGAAGAGTTAATAGGCAGGTTTGAATGATCTCACAACAGGTACAATAGTCTACTGTTTGCGGCCGTAACTCACACCAACCTAAAACTCAACGCTGAATCCCCAACATCACTTCCTGTACGCCTCCTACTCAGGTCCCCAGCACCGGAACACATTTATAGCAACACACACAAGTACAAGTCTTATACGTCTTATTTTCCTCTTATAATGGCTACTATATTAGGTAATGAGTGTAAAGGTGACAATAGGGGTGTTATTTCATGTCTCGAGTGCTGTAATAATGTTAAAAACCGTATTTAGAAGGTCGTAAACAGATTTTTATGCTCTAACTACAAAAATATTTTGTTTATAAATAAGGAATCCTACTTCACAGAAATTCACTTGTCTGTCTGGAACCAATTAACCGAGATAAACAAGTGATTACTGTATTTGTTTTTGCACCCCTGCTGTCTTGCCTGTGCTCTTATTTTTCCACACAGTGGCACTGTTTTTAAATCCCAAAGTCTTTGGCGACTCACCATAAAATTTGGTACACACCTTAGGGGACTGACCATCACATGCGTGTAAAATTTCAGCAAGATTGGATGAAAAACATGAAACATGGCTGCCATCAAACAAAACATCTTTGCAGGGGCACAGGCCAGACTTAGTAATTAGCATTTGATGTATGCTAGCATGTCTTCCAAAGCATTTGAATTGATATAGTCTCCACCAGGTTGCTGTCTGAAGAAGATACAACATCAATCAGCAATAGCTACAGTCATGCAGATCCACGATTTTTTACTTGAGCACCATCTGTAGTGACAGTTTCTCTCGTACTGCATTAAGCTTTGAGGAAGAGTGAAACAATGGCTGTTTCTTATGAAGCTTAATGGTAAAATAAAATATTCATACGTTCACACTGCAGTACTACATCAAGACAATTTTCTATGCAAGAGTTAGGATGAACAACTACTTGCCGCACAAGTAGCTCATTGTGGCTGACGCACATTATAAAAAAAGGTGTCTAAAGGTGTACACTTTACATGAGCAAAAACAAACAAGATGCTAACACAGTCTTCCAGTTAGAGTGTTTTTAAATGCTCCACTTTGCTCACTGCTTGCTCGTCAGGAGCAAGGCGTCCCATTTGACCTTGTGTTGACACTGTGGTTGCTGTTTTTATGTATGGGTGTGTTTTCCATCTTAAACCATGGCCTTTTTCTATGGTGGAGATGCCGGTTTCAACCATTTCAGCCAGCACAATCGCACCATTTCCACCGATCAAAACACTACAGTACACGTTGGTACGCTAGGCATTTTTTGGTGTTACCATTGTAAAGGATCCCACAATAACAGATTTAACACCATAAAAAACAACATCTGGTGGATTGATTCACTGTTGTGCTGCTAGGAGCAGCTATTTGCACACCTATCACCATCCCGCCAATACTCCGTGCCATGAAAACGCAAACTTGATCAGGGTTTACCGAGCCAAATTAATGGTAGCTACGTTCACACTGCAGCTCTTTGCCAAGTCTCTTTGCCATGCGAGACTTAGATAAAGATACTCACAGAAGTAGGCAAAACTTGTTCTCGTCATCCAGAAATTATTTTTAAAAAGGGTTAGTGAAGCGGCTCACGTCAGTGTTCCTCCACTCCTGGCTACGACATCCACCTACACGCTCCTCTGAACAGACATCGCAGCAAGTCCTCCATGAACTGACCTAGCCAAAATTCTTGCCTCCTCTGTGGAATCATTTGGTTGAGAAAATGTTGACTCCCGTTGCATAAAATCCTTGAAATTGTCACAAACACGGCAAGGAGAGCAAAAATCAAGGCATGTTTATTTCTGTAAACCCACGGCAATGAGTGTGATGTCATGGTTTTCGCATGTGCGGCACTTCCCGGACGTATAGTGTTAACATTTACAAGTCGGAATGTGAACAACCACATAAGAGATCGAGTTTTAGCAAAAAATCTGAATTGGGCATCATATCCTGCAGTATGAACATAGCCCTATTGTAAATGTGGCTATTAGAGCTACAAAAACTAATCACCGAATCGATGATTAATCGATTATCCAATTAATCAACAACTATTTTGGTGTTTGATAAACCGTTTTTTTATTGAAAAATATCCACTGATTTCACTCTCAAATGTACATTTTTTTTAATTTAACCTATTATCTCTGTGTTTTTGACAAAAAAAGATATTCACACACATCAACTTTGACTTTGGAAAAGAGTAATGGACATTTTTGCCTCTTTTCTGATATGATCTGTACACTGTGTTTGGCTCAAATTGATTTGGTACACCTAGGGCAGCTCGTCAGCCTCCTTGTTGTGGCTTCCTTTCCCAATGCTCAAATATTTTTTTAACACCCACGTTTTTGAAAATCCATCTTTTTATGAGACCGTGAATGCTTCCTGGCTGAGTTCTGACGGGTGATTGGATAAGATCAAGGAAGGGCAGGAGAGACAGTGTTTGCGTGCCTGCGTTTGGTGAGACATGTATCGGAAGAAAATAGTGTTTTAATTCTGCATGGACAGATTTTTTTGTCTTCTGTGCAACAACGGTTAGCTTACCTGTATGCTTGATATGTGCCTGAGAAATTAGCAAAAAAAACAAAACAAAAGACATTTTCAAAACAAACACTCAACATTTTCTGAAACGTATTCATCTATTTAGCAGTGATTGAGCGTTAAGTCGAGCAGCGTGAGCTAGCGAGCTAAAAGAAACAGGCTGTCAGTTCACTGTGCTGCACACTTCTTAAGGCGTCAGCTAGTGAGGTTTGAGCAGCGTACCATCACAACTCCACCAGTCGGCATCAGTTACACATGCACACTGCACTTCTGTTTGTTGTAACAGGTTAAATTAGGAAAGATTAAAACTTTTGGAAGTTTATAAGCTGTTATGTTTTGTGGCTGAAGAATACTTTTCTTTAGTAGGCGAGGGGTAAAAATAGCTCTTTTGATAGTAAAGGTTGCCGACCCCTGGTCTAGAGCCTAACTAATTACTCCATTAATCAAAACAACAAGTTTCAGCTTAACGAAAGGTTGGCTATTGATAGAAAAGTGAGCACATTTTCATGACATCTACAACACCTCTCCCCCAAATTCACTTTAGAGATGCACCTAATGTCCTGTGTGGTGTTCTTCTACAGGTTTCGTTCACACCACAATTAAGAACAACTAATCATGTCCCACTGTGGCATGCAGAGAGATCTGGATGGATCCAGACTAAATAGCGGATTGAAGACAGCACAATGGTGCCACTGTTGGTGATGCTGTGTCAGGCAGGATGTAGTACAACAGTGCATGAGGTCTACTGCACAGCAAATATCGCATTTGTCTCACACGTGATACCATGCAGCCTGGTTTTCTCGCAGGAACTAATGGACTTGGAGCATGTCAACTGAAGCTGTAAAAGTTGCTGATAGATCTCAACACCTAGCTACTGCCTGCCATCTCCGTGTGTCCCGGATCGTTGCGACAAGGGAGACGACGTCCCAGAATGGAGATGACCTGAGCTCTTTAAATGGAGGCTCTACCCGAGAAGATAAATTCTCTCCATAGCAGCGAGCCCACTGCCAACTAGGACAAGTCATCCAGACAAAATAAAAACGTCCTCCAAGAGGACGCCCAGGGAGAGAAGCGAAGATGGGAGATGGAAGGGTAGCATTGAAGTGCTGCATCACTGCAGCAGCTCTCAAAACATATACAATCTTTCTCATTTCAAACATGTCATAATTGCAGCATTTTAAGGATCTTGATGGGGAGTTTGCTTCTAGATAAGCTGAATGTCCAATCGGGTTATTTTTAAGGTTAATAAACTACCACACTTGTAAAAAGAAGTTCACCGCTAAAGTGAAGTAAAATAATACTAAAATCAAATGAAATCTACCCTCGCTGCATCATGTATTGGCTCCTCAGCACAGGAGTATAAACCAGATTTTACAGTCATACTTTCAAAGCAGGAAAATTTGCAGTTTGACTTTGATTTTAACCTACAGAGTTAAAATCATGCTAAAACCTCACAAACACACAAAACATGTTTTACTCACACCCAACAATTCACAAACAAACGCTGTGTGGTTTGCAAATACACAACATCACTCACAAGTGCACAAATGCATTTTGTTTTGCAAATCAGAAACGTACCCATCAAATACATCCTGCTTCAGAAACAAATACAGCATATTTTACACACACAAAATTCAATAATAAAAAAAATATCCCTCAAAACACAATTCTACAACTTTGAAAAACTGTCACCAGACTTACTGCTGTCAAGTTACTTTTGGCCCTAATCTTCTGCCTTGCAATTCCACACACAAATGCACTCTGATTTACACACAAATGCCGGTAAACCTTCGGAAAAATGGTCTGTAATTTGCGCACCACAACAGCAGGTTGCGCTCTTAAACCAGGACAATTTTTCCCCCCGCTAATCTTTACTCAACAAAACTACGTGAACACACACCTTCCATTCTTCACAATAAATACTTATAAACATAAATGGAGTTCTGACAAAGACATAGAAGTTAATGTGATTGGAAATATGGATCGCACATGTCGACTAGCTCCTGGGAAACAACTTAACATGATCGCGATGACCTTGTTTGGCACTCAAATTAATGTTCATATGCGACACTCTGATACGTAATGAACTGAGGGTGCGTGCACATTGTGGTCGCAAGTGTCACTAATGCCAGTAGAATGCGCAGAACAAGCCATTCTCAGAAGGTTTACTGGCATTTGTGTGTAAATGTAAGTGCATTTGTGTGTGGAACTGCAAGGTGGATTAGCGCTTCTTCTTCTTCTTCTTGCGTATGTCTTCAGATCCTCAGCTCTGTTGCAGCAAGCCATTCCACCGTCTCGTCGTCCAGGTTCATTAGGCCCAGGTTGCCATTTGGTAGCCGGTATTTGGAGCAGCTGGTCAAGACGTGGTCAATAGTCTCTGGGGGGGTCTCCACATTCACAGTGGGCACTGTCCGCAAGGCCCCACCGCTGCACTGATTCTCCGAAACGCCCCACACCTGTCCTTAGGCGGCTGAGGGTTGTCCAAAAGTCACATGACAGTTTTTCATAGTGGTGGCATTGCTTTTTTGTACTTGAAGGATATTTTTTTGTACACTTGAAAGATATTTTTGTATACTTGAAGGATATTTTGAAAATGAATTATGTTCCTTTGTATATGTAAAACTATTGTATTTGTTTCCGAAGCAGAATGTAACTGTTTGACAGGTACATTTCTTACTTGCAAAACAAAATGCATTTATTTGAAAATGATGTTTTGTGTTTGCAAACCACACTCAGTTTGTTTGTGACTCGTTGCGCATGAGTAAAACATGTTTTGTGTGTGTGTGTTAGGTTTTGGCATAAATTTAAGTCCATACCCCCTTTCTGTGTGGGTGCTGTTCACACAGTGAAAAGTACTTCTTCTGTCTTGTATTACCGTGGTGTTGCATCAAGACAATACAAGAGGGATTTTCAATATACACAGTGCAGCGCATTCATTTCTTTTCTTGTAGCAAAATGCAGCAAAAAAAAAAATCTAGACGCACAGTATATGATATAGCTAGCTTCTTCATGAATCGCTCCAAAGAATCAAAGATTGCAATGCAAGAGTGCATGGCTTTTAAACCTGCGGGGAATCTTGACTCTTACCCAAAGATGAAGTCAGCCACCATTTCCCTTGTCTCGTTACAATGACAAAGGAAAGAAGGGGCTCCAAGATGTCAGCATGCTATCAATCACTGTGTAGCGGCACCATGCTGGCATGTAGTATTTCTGTGGTGCCGCTCAAGCCTTTGCCTTCTGTGTTTTTAATAAACTTGTAAAATTGTCATCAGGTGTTTTAATGCTTTTAATGCACATGTAGGTGCTTTCATTGACATCACAAATGTAAAAGGGTGAAACTAATGTTTTTTTAATGCTTTCACTTTAGTTTTGATTTACCACAGCTGTTTTTCATGCACCCTGTTGCATCTAAAGCCCCGGTCACACCGCCCGAACTTTGCTGTAGCGTCCCTGGAGCGGTGAAAAAAAATCATCATCGCTCGTAACCGCTCACAAAATGGGGAAAAAAAAAAAAAAACACGGGCGTTGTGCTAGCGGTGCACCGCTCAAGCCACCGTTGCTTTAGTGTTGGTTTAACGGTAGCGAACGTTGGTTTAGCGGTGACGCGAGCGTTGATAGAGCGGCGTTCTGCGCATGCGGGCTGGTGGCATCCTCATTGTTCTGTGGGTGGTGTCGAATAAACAAGCCTACTAGTTTATTTATGACTAATCGCCAGGTCTGCTCGCATGCATCATACAGCTCCACACTCACACAACTGTTGGTCTCCTTCGCAGTCCCACAGTGCCCTCTACTGGTCAACATGTAGCAGTATAAATATAATGTGTCTGCAAACACTACATTCATAAAGTGCTGGAAGGCTCATTCCACAGCTCCACCATCAGCTTGTCATTGCCATGGTAGTACAGTTTTACTGTAACTTTGAGCAAATTCGATATAACTGAGGTCTGCACTCAACGGCTATTCCAATTGGGCTCCTGGTCCATTTCTCCCCATATTAATAGCGAAATTATGCTCCGCCTCCGACACCTCCATACCAACTGCAAACCAAAGTTCATCACCGCAATGGATCGCTGCTTCATCGCTGCTTCAACACCTGACACCGTTCCAGCAATCCCCTGTCCGCTCGTAAAGCGCTTACAGCCGCTCCAACTAAGTTTTTGCAACGTTTAATCACCGCCCGGGCAAAGCTGGCGAAGCAGCAGTGGTCCAGCGTTCAAGATTTCTGCGTTGGCGTAGCGGACCCAAGCATCCACGAACTTCCGTCTAGTGGCGCCAAACTTTGACTGGGCGTTGTTGGAGCGGTGATGATTAAATTTGCCATAGCGGAAAATTGCTCGCTCCTCACCGCTGGCAATATTTTGTGCAGCTCAAAACTTTCGGAGCGGTAGGAGGGACCATAAGCGGTGGCCGAGCGCATACGGCGTTGCCTTAACGGGGGCCAACTTCTGTTAAACGGTGGTGCGCGGTTACGAGCGGTGGTGAATTTTTTTCACCATTCCAGGGACGCTACAGCAAAGTTCGGGCGGTGTGACCGGGGCTTAACTAAAGATGTAGCCAATAGTGACCAGTCAAGACACCCACTGGTACAGGTGCAATGGTACTCCAGGGGTGTCCAAACGTTTTCCACTGAGGGCCACATAATGAAAAATAAAAAGGATGCAAGGGCCAATTTGATATTTTGTGAAGCAACACATGTAGATATGCTATTTCCAAATACTGCAACTTTTTTCATAAATAATCTTTGTAAATTTTCTTAATGTGACATGACTTCATTCCCATTATATTTTGACTTTATTCCCAGATTGTAACTTTTCCCCCAACTTAATTTTCAAAAAATTAGACCTTTTGATTACCTTTTTTTTTTTCCCATTCTATGCTACTGAAATGACATTATTTTTCCTCATAATAGAATCAATGTATTCCCGTAAAATCCCACCTTTTCTCCTCTTTTGTCTTAATATTTTGACAATTGTGTGGGGAAATATTTCCCCAGCGGACCGCTTATTCATCGCCGGATGTCCTCACAAACTCACCATCACTCTCCTAGGTAAGTCCACGAAAACACTCTTCACCGAGCCTGACAGCAATGGCCAGTGTAAACTGTCTGGGTTAGCTTAATTTAGCGTAGCATGCTCATGCGGCTGTGTGTGTGCCAAAGTTGTGTTTTAGGTAATGTAACCAAGCCTTTTAGGATGCCCATGCCTGCTTTGTGCGTGAAATAAAGATGACAGCCACGGCTGCAAGAGGTACCCCGCTAGCTACCTCACTTAGCAACAGTCAAAATACATTTTCAACACACACCATACTTCCGGCCTTCAAAATAAGAGCGGCGCACATCCTGTAATAGTGGTAATAAAATAAGGGTGTCTTAAAAAATAGCTTACATTAATAAAACGATTGCAATTGCATCTGCAACTACATCTTCTTTAACCACAAGCACGGATGATCATTTGTTGAAGATTCTGTCGCAATGAAAAGCGTACCAAAATTGTCCAATGATATATTGCATCAATAAATGATTTTGCATTTCTTTAACAGTCATTTTATTCACTGACACCAGTAAACACACAATCTATGGCGAAAAATAAATAAATTGAATAAAAAAAGAATTAAAATGTAAAAAGCAGAATTTATGAAAAAAAATAAAATGGAATTTGGGAAAAAATAAAACAGATTTCATCGGGCCCTACTATGCTCCGTAAATCCGCTTAATCGATTCATTGTTGAAGGGAATTTAAAAAAATATTCACATTTATGAGGCTGAAATCAGAGGATATTTACATTTTGAAATAAAAAAACGACTAATCAAACACAAAATTAACACAAAAATAGTAATTAATTGGATAATCGATGAATCAGCTCTACTGTAACTTACAATATCCTGAAATTAGTTTTGCTCTGATCTTAAAATTACATTAAAATCTAATTCAATGAACTTCACTTAACTTGGGGATGTGGGGGGTGGCATTGGTATGAGAAACACCGACACCCCCCCCCCCCCCCCCCCCCCCCACACACACACACACACACACACACACACATTAGGGAGCACTAATCTAGACACTAATGCACTTTCTGCCTTTTTAGTGAAGATCCCTAAAAGAATGCATTCTGATATGTGATCAATATTTCAACAGACACAACTTGCACTTACAAAGACACCCTGTCTTTTAAATAAAAGATAAGGACTCAGACGCAATCAAACACACAAAAATGCTAAGTAGAAAAAAACATGTTGTAAACAAAGCAGTGTGTCTTTATGAGGAGGAATGTCTGTTTTGTTGTGTTTCTTGCAACCATGAAAAAGTGAAACAAACAAACACACACACACACACACACACACACACACACTTGAACAGCTTAGGCCAGACCAGGCACCACCAGGCACATGATCATGTGACCACGTGTAGACCAATGGCTGCAGATGGAAACCAGACGTGACAATGATTCAACAACAGGGAGAAACTTGATCGAACGTAATCATCCCACACAAAGAGTCAAAATGTAACACTGACCTTTCCACCACCCATTACAATATTGCGTATTGGATGTACAGTGCATAGATAACAGACTTATTTTTCCCGCTACAAGCAGCTTATTTTCTGTAGTCAATCAAATATAAATGCAAATGATGAGGGAACACAATGAAATGACATGACAGATGATATAAAAAAAAATACATTGAATAAAAGTGCACACAAAAACGGCAACATTACACACTAGTTGCAGCCACAGGCACCGTCATGGAACTAGATAATAACATAACCTTCTAGATAAGAACAACACGGCAAACGACAAACAGCAGGCCTGTCTAATCAGTGTCGGGTCATGGTATTTGAGCCTGCATACATATAACAAATTGAATTCAAACTCATGTAATTACGTTACAGTTTAGGGTCAAAAGATTTCTTCACCGGAAGAATCCGTAGACCACCTGATTTGGTCTGAAACCGAGAGGGGAAAACACACTCCAGTTTGATTCATGTAGAGTAGACTAAATGCACTTTAGCACCCTCAACGCAGTCAGTGGCAGCCCGGCCAACACTATGTCTTCTTCAAATGTGATGAACTTGTGTTTCCATGGACATCAGGAGAGAAGTCCATGAGAATGTGAGCCACCAGGAAAAGAGAGACAGGAGCCTTCTGAGCTTTCCAACAACAATGTGAGGAAAAAATCTTGACAATGCCCCCCCGTCGCTCAAACACTTTCCTGAACAGAATGCAGGACCAAAACTATGAGATCACTTCCTGTTCATTTGAGCCTGCCAGCCTCTGATTGGCCGAGATCATTCAATGCAGCAAAAAACACATTTCCTTAAAGTTCTAAATGCTTCAGTCTTAATGTAAGGAAGACTTTATAGACAAGTCTTTCTACGAGGTGATGCTCAGCAAATGGTGCACTCCAGACTAGGGATGCGTACACACCAAAAACTAATTAACTATGGGTACCTCATTTTGGTGTTAAATCAATGCAGACTCAGCCACCTGCAACAAGTACTTAAAGGTAAGGACTTGCAAGTTATTGCAACTTCCCCACAGAAACACAGCGAGTCTGACACTCTTTTTAAACTTCAGTGCCAACCTTAACATGCCAACAGCAGTGCTCAGTTCCAACATGGTGAACTTGCACATACGTTTCTACATCAATGTCCACACCAACGAACATCACAACGCTCTTCATTAACCACCAACGGTGAGCATGGCAAAGAGCCCTCCCTGCGATGTAATGTCCCATTTACCACACCGTACATATTTCAAGTGAGGGACAGTCTACCTAGCCGATGAAAAGGCGAGGCATTCGGCGACAGAGTATAGGACAGAGTATACATCGTAGTGTATCGGCAACAACAGCCGCACGACACCGCCCGTCTGTGTTGGCAAAACACAAAGACGACAAAGGTGCGGTGCAACTGTTTTTGAACAAGTCACTCCGTAAACAAAGATGAGTGCGTAAGATAGAGTAAGCAGAGTGCTGCCTTTGTTGAGTACAGATGAGAATGGTTCTACATGCTGCAACTATTAACTCTGCACTTCAGGCAAGGAACTTACTAAACAAAATAATCATCACCCTGTTCAAACTCTTACTCTTGCACTTGCACCTTCCTAAAAAGAAACACTGTAAACCAGAGGTGTGCGCCCCAGGATGTTCTGTGTTCTTTCTAGTGAGGTATATTATTAGATATTACACAAATTTACTTTGTTACCTCTTACACAAAGATTATATAGCTTACCGTACAATATACTAGGGGTGTAACGGTTCAAATGGATGTATTGAACCGTTTCGGTTCTGTATGTTCGGTTCGGTCCACTTGCGTTATATATCGGTTGCATTTTATGCTATTTTTCTCATTAAATTTATTACTAGAGTGATCTAAGCGCTTCATGCGGAACTAAAGCATCCTGAGCGAGTTTCCGCACGGACGCCTCTGAGCACTTTGGCTTCCCTGTTAAAATTACGGATGGACAAAGGCAAGTGGATAAATCCAAGTTGTGTATCGACATTGTTCCACGGATATCGGGGATGCTGCAGGAAACACATCTAACATGTTAGCGCATTTAAAGCGGCATCATCCGGCAGTGAATGTTACCTCTACAAGAAAGAAAACCAGCTAAGTGCAAACACCGATCACCTTCAGCATATAAACAACAGCTAGCAAGCAACTCTGACCGGGCCAAAGCAGGAACACATGGTATTGGATTTTTTACAGCCACGACATTACATCCATATACAGTTTCTTGTTCATTTTAATGTCTGAAAAAATGAACAAAAGGTACAAACAAAAGATACAAAAGGAACTGAAGGTACCTTTGTTTGGACAAATATAATATTGCTATAGCTATTCATGTAAGAACTTAAGCAATTTTGGTAATTATCAAGAAAACCATGGATGTCAGCTTTCAAATTCAATTCTTATGAGCTATATTTGTTAGGATCATTACATTTGTCCAACGAAATGTACCTTTAGTTGTACCAGACATTATAGTGGAGCAAAAAACTAAAGAAGCAAGGGTGGTCTAAACATTTTTTCCATAACTGTATATGATTACTGTAAAGTTGTTGAACCTCACTACGAAATACCGTCACATCCTCAATTTAGCTAGAAAGTTATACCAGCATGAAAAAGCTAAAAGTGATGTTGTCAACGAGCTATCGCATCTGTCCGCTATTTCACTTATGACAGATGGTTGGACTTCACGTGCAAAAGAGATCTATTTAACTGTGACCGTCCATTACATTTCGCCACAATGTTTAAAAAATTGTTTAAATACAACTGTTTATTTTATAATTATTTTTCTATTTTTTAAAAACCCAGAGTCTAATTTATTTGAAATATCACCCATATGGGTCGCTTTTATTTATTTTTTTAAAAGTTCTGTTTGCATTTTTTTTAAAATAAAAGCATTTTTTTCTTCCTTTTTTGTACCGAAAATTAACCGAACCGACCACTTCAAGAAACTGAACCTAACCAAAATTACATTTTAGTGTACGGTTACACCCCTACAATATACTGACCTACATTGAATTGCTTTTGGCATCTTTAATGTTTGCCTCAAAGTGGACCTCCACCATTCCATTTTTCAGTATGCTATATAATTATTTTTATTTTTTATTTGAGAATTGTATTTATTGGAAAAATTCATTTTCATGCTTCATTTTGAAAAAAAGTTCCACAGCAGACATGATTGTATTTGTTTTGAAGGAAGTAGAAGTACGACACTGCCAAAGACGTTAGTTACAGTAAGTCTAGATATTACACTGCACAAAAGTATCGCTGCAGGCTGCAATAGTGCTAACAACAGGAGATCAGCATTTGTGATCGCCTTTGCCGGCGTTTTATCAGCATATGCAGATCACGCAATTTTTTATGGAAATCGGCCGATACTGATCGGTGGCTAATCGATCGGAGCATCCCTTACTTGTACCATTTCAAAAGTACAAATGTGGCACTGATATCAGATATGTGATATCAGTGATATCCAACCAAACTTCAGACCTCATAGTATACTAAGAACTGTATATACATACTGTAGCATACAGCACATAATATACAATGTTCATGTGCCTATGTATCCAACACAGTAAAACCAAATATCAAATGAAAACACTGTACAAAACACACAACATCAGTAAGTAATTTAATGGGAATGCAACAACGTCTTCAACTTGACCATTTTTGAAAGCTTTGGATAGTTTCTTTTAACTTTACTCCAAAATGATGGACCAACAAACTTTTCTCCAGGAGGTTAGATGTACAAGTAAGGGGGTTGCTTATCACTTAAGTACCTATTCAGCCAAATACCTCACATTCTAGAGTAATTTAAAGCCCTCTGTCATTTAAATGTCAAGTACTTGGGTTTTATCTTGCTATGCTTTCAGGCCACAAATCCAAAATTCACCTGGACCTTCACACATTTAAATCAACATAAAGGGGACAAGTGTAGAGCTGCTTTCCGTAAATAGCCAGGAACTAGGTTGGTGGAGTTCTAGGACCTCTGAGTAGCTGCCCTGAGATTTGCCTGTGTCTCTATCAGAACGGAAGATTAGCAGACGGACGCTGTTGGTTGCTAGCTGTAATCAGAACACTGATCTAGTGTAATCGCTTTTCCATAGTAAGCAAGCAAACCAGCCTTGTTCACCACTCAGCCAAGACGTCTTAACCAGTAGGTGGTCAATGAAGAGGTTTGCAGTGTAAGGACGGGACTTTCTGCGGAGACTAACGGCAAAAAAAATGTCAAACACAAGAGGGCAAACACAAGGCGGCACGGGCATCAATATTTTATGGGCAGCAGCCAAATCAGAGCAGCAGAATAATTAAACATCAGTTAGGGTAGAGAGTACTTCAGGAGGCAGCAGAGCAGTGAGGACTGCAGGCTGCCTCACACATCAGACAAATTCCCATTTTGCTGAAACACAGCCTCACGCTTTAACCTTTTCAAATGCAAGATGAAATATTGCTTATGTAAGTGCAAAGGAAACATTTTCTCGAAGTTCTTGCTCGACATGGAGTTAACCCCTCAGACACATCCTTCATGCAAGGCTGCGATTCATCAATGTGTTGCTAATGATGATTGATAGCGATGGCAATTGACGGAACAGGAACTTGATTTCCTTTCTGTCATTTTTAACACAGCAGAAGCAGCTTGAACAAAAGCTTGACCACAGACGACTCCTCTGGACACCTCTTCATGCAAATGCTTCTTTCGATCCTTTCTAGCGCTGCCACAATTAATCCATTAATCAATGATCCACTTTAAACTAAGTTGGTATTCTAGTAATCGTTTTTTTAAATTTAAATATGTAAATATCCTCTGATTTCAGCCTCTCAAATGTGACTATTTTTCCATTTAATCAATGAAAGCTGAACTATTATCTTAACAAGATATTCACACACATCAGATTTGGCTTTGGAAAACAGTGATGGACATTTTTGCCTCTTTTCTTATATGTTGCGGATCAAACCACTAAGTGTTTGTGTTTGCTTCATATTGATTTGGGCCTAGGGCCTAACCAATTACTCGATTAATCGGAACAACAAGTTTCAGATTAATCAACTAAGAAAGTAATCATTAGGTGCAGCACTAATCCTTTCCTAGATCCTCTTTCCGTTTGCTAGACTGGGTCTTTAAGGCAGAAGATACCTGACATTAAGGAGACGTTTATACTATACTCACTGTAATATAAACACCTAGCTTTGATCGTTTCCAATAGTCTTGTGCCCACTTAAGGTGACGTCCACATAGATGGTCGAGTGCTTTTGCTGGCATAAAATTGAGACCCAAAGGTGTCATTTCTATGAACAATTGGTCCATCTTGTCACTTTGTTAACTTCATCATTATGGCTAAGCAGCGTGAGACGAAAACAGCAACATCTCTACTGTCTCGGAGCATTAAAACATGCACACAGTGACTTCCTGTTCAGTACAAAGTAAACTTCACGATGAAAGGATGACAGTGTTTTTTTACATTGTTGTATTGATTTTGGGTATTTATTTTGTTGTTAGATTTGTGATTTGTACAAATGTTTTTAGAGCTACAACAATTAATCGATAATTAATCCATTATCCAATTAGCCAACAACTATTTCTGTATTCCATTCATGGTTTTTTGATTTAAAAATGGAAACAACTTCTGATTTCAGCCTCTCAAATGTCACCCATAAAGCAGACCTATTATCTTCAAAACAACAAGATTCAGATTAATCGACTGACTGTAGCCTGATAAGACACAAAACAAAATTTGGCAAGAGTATAAAATATATGCAAATAGAATAATCTAAATAGCAATATGCACAAATGGTGGAAAACCATGCTGTAGGTTAAAAAATACTTCATCGCCCATCCTTCTCATAAGACAGTATTTTTTCCTTAGAGAACCGTCAAGAGATTTATACATGCAAACCAGAGGCTGGCCCCAAAGAACTCCTCCCCAAGCGACTCTGAGCTTTTTCTCCTATCACTCACACACACAAATGACGAAGAGAAATGCAGAGACCCACTGGAATATAGTGTCCAAAAAAGGCTGTTAAAAAAAGAGGGGTTGTCCTATGTTCAGAGTAGTCTTATAGACAGGGTCTAGAGCAGGGGTCACCAACGTGGTGCCCGTGGGCACCAGGTAGCCCCCCACGACCACATGAGGTGCCCGCAAGCCTGCTTTTCATTCAGGTTTTCAGTTAATAATGAAAGAACAGTAGAAAGAAATGTATTCTGAAATACAAAATGCGAGTTGTGGACACCAGCATTTTGTTAATGTCCTGGTAAAACAAGCATATTGGCTTTGTTTGGGTTTAAAATAAGCTCTGAAAATAAATGTTACAAAAATGAGTAGCTCTTTGCCATTTTCATTTTGTAAAAGTAGCTCTCACAAGGGAAAAGTTGGTGACCCGTGGTCTAGAGATTTATACAGTAATCCCTCGTCACTTTCAAATTTCACAGCTTCACCCTATCACATTTTTTAAAAAATACATTTAGTAATAAATCATGCTGTGTCATGGTTGAATACGGCCTATTAGTTAAAAACTGCCAATTTAAGCACATTTTAGGTATTTATTTGCCTAAATGAAGCATTTTCAAGCATAAAAATAGTTAAATTAACTAAAATACAAATATAAGGCATTCAAAAGATGTAATGATATGTAGTACTTGCACTTGTAATGTTCGGTGAGACACAGACTTGATCGCTGGAACAATAGACTCATATATGTCTTATTTTCTTCTAATTATGTCTACTATATTAGGTAATAAGTGTAAAGGTGACACTAGGGGTGTTACTTCATGTCTAGATGGCTCTGACAATGCTAAAACCGTATTTAGAATGTCATAAAAAGGTTTTCTATGCTCTGTCGATGAAAATGTTAGTTTTCTAATTCAAGACTCCTACTACTCCCTGGTAATGTTACTAATTCAGCCTTATGTACATAGTAACAAAAAAACTATATATAGGTCATCAGCAACATACACTCCTGATCAAAATCTTAAGACCAGTTGAAAAATTGCTAGAATTTGCATTTTGCACATTTGGAACTTAATGAGGTTTTAAGTAGAGATACAATATGCAAAAGCAAGGAGGGGGAGTGAGACAAAAAACACTTGTAATTTGTAATTTGAACAAAAACAAAAAAAATTAAATAGGTTGTTTATCACCTGATCAAATGTTTAAGACCACAGGCTATAAAAGCCAAAATCTGCTCAAAATTTTAATTTTCTGTCAGGCATTCACAGTCATGCCCTCCTAATGGCTAAAACTAAGAAGCTTTCTCTTTTTCAACGTCGTCGGATTGTCGAGCTGAATAAGCAAGGTCTCTCACAGCGTGCCATTGCTGCTGAGGTTGGGTGCAGTAAGACAGTCATTCTACATTTTTTGAAAGATCCTGAGCATTATGGAACAAAAAAGTCAAGTGATAGACCCAAAAATATCACATCTGCGCTGAGCTGGAGGATCCAATTGGTTGTCCATCAAGACACAGGGTGGTCTTCCACCCACATTAAGGCCCTTACTGGTGCCGACTGCAGGAAAAGGGTTTACAAAGCCAAAAACTCATTCAAAGACCTCGTCTCCTTCAACACCACCAAACTGCCCTTTTAGACTTTGCCAGGGAGCATCAAACATGGGACATTGAAAGGTGGAAAAAAGTTTTATTCTCTGATGAGGAAAAAAAATGTAACCTTGACGGTCCAGATGGCTTCCAACGTTACTGGCATGACAAGGAGATCCCACCTGAGATGTTTTCTACCTGGCACAGTGGAGGGGGGTCCATCATGATCCGGGGTGCTTTCTCATTCAGTGGAACACTGGAGCTTCAGGTAGTGCAGAGTCATCAAACGGCGGCTGCTTACGTGCAGATGTTGCAGCGGGCATCCCTCATGACTGAGGGCCCTCGTCTGTGTGGTAACAGCTGGCTTTTTCAACAGGACAACGCTGCAGTTCACAATGCTCGCTTGACCAAGGACTTCTTCAGGGAGAATAACATCACTCTTTTGGACCATCCTGGGAAGTTTATAAAAATGGCCATCAGTTCCAGACAGTTGATGCCCTTCGTGAAGCCATCTTCACCACTTGGAGCAATGTTCCCACTAGCCTCCTGGAAACACTCGCATCAAGCATGCCCAAAGCAATTTTTGAAGTGACGAATAAGAACGGTGGAGCTACTCATTACTGAGTCTGACTGAGAACATTTTTTGTTCTGGTTTGGAGAGTTTTTTGTTATTTTTTGAGTGATGGTCTTAAACTTTTGATCAGCTGATAAACAGCCTGTTTCAGTTTAATTGTTGTTTTCAATAAATTACTTTTTCAAAGTGTTTTGTGTCTCACTCCCCCTTCTTGCTTTTGCATATTGTAGCTCTACTTAAAACCTCATTAAGATCCAAATGTGCAAAATGCTAAGTCTAGCAATTTTTCAACTCGTCTTAAAAGTTTGATCAGGAGTGTATTACGGATGCTGAATGTTTGTCTTTTCATAAGCAGATGGTTTGTCTTGCACACAGGTGATGGATCTCAAAGAATTACCGTCATTCTTCGTTAAACAGCCATGAAGATATGAGCTGTTGCTAGATGTTAGGACACCTTGGATACCTACCATAAGCAGCAGGTGATGAGGTAAAACCGCTTCCAGATGAGGACAAGGAGGACATGTGTATGCATGTTGACAGAGAGTCCCTCTGAAGAGCAGCAGGCAAAAGAGGAGCAGCAGCAAAAAGAGCTCAGGACCGCTCGGCACATCAAACATTTAAAGACCGCCACAGCCAGGCGGGAATGGCACCCACCATCACACAGTAGGAGAAACACAGACAATGATGTTTCCATTAGTGTAGTGTGTGCGTTAGCGTGTTTGCCCGTGTGTGTGAACAGTTCCACTATGGCATTAAAGAGGTCTTGGCTGTTGTAATACTAATATGAACACCTGTCCATCATGTACTGTATGTCATCAACATCAATTGTAATATTCAATTTGTGCATGATTCAATTTGAAAATAATGTAGGTTTTACTGTATGTTATTTTACCACTGTACAGGTGGTCCCCGAGTTACGAAAGAGTGTGACGTAATTCAGCCTAGGGCTGGGCGATATGACCTCAAATCATTATCACGATAAATTGGGCAGTTTTACTTTGATAACGATAAATGCTTTGGGTGGTTACGACAGTTTTCATGCTCACTTTGGATTTCTTGTTCTTTTGCTCAACATCATATTTGTGGAACCCAAAATAAATCTCCCTGGGACATACTACATCCTGTACACACATGTACTAAGCTACACATACAGCCACATAACACGACTGACATCACGTCTCATGCAATTACATTACTAATGGCCACCTATCACACTGCACAAGAAGATCGGCGTTGATATCAACCCAACCTGCTACAACCATGTCAGGTAATATATTCCAATAAAAACGATACCACTTATAAATATAGTGACTTTCTCATTTTTCGAACAATTCTATTGAATTCCATGCATTCCATTGTCATGTTATTTGCCTTAATGTGTTGTCTTTAGAAACCGGATATTGTGTAAATGACCATTTACACAATGAAAAGAGAATTTCACATGTTGTTGTAGCCATGTGACCATCTATTCGTGACATCAAATAAAGCATGGAATCCTTTAAAACTGCTACCAACAGCAAACTAATCATGGTTTCCTATAGAGATGCTTTTAGAATGTTTTTATTTTCTTGTTCTTTATTTGTGAACTGTCACTTTTGCAGAATTGGCCATGATGTACAGGTACATGTTTTTTAAAGGCTTTAAAAAGCCATATATTTAAAGTCACGTATTATCACGTGTTATTAGTTTTTAGTATGATTCGGAGCGGCGTTACGATGCATACAAACGGAAAAAGAAGTAGTTTTAGCGCATGAGTGGGAAAGCACTATAGTACGTCACAGTGAGCAGTCATCTTTCCCGCAGTGTTACAGTATCCAACTGATATCATAGCTACTTAGCTACGTCAGCGATTGCAGTTTGTACGGCTGAGATGTCATCCCGTGTCAACGCAATGCCGATGTGAACCAAGAAAAGTTGTAGGAGACTTGTAGATTTATATACAGATGCGCCAAAATGTTACTCTACTTTGATTCGCTTTGTATGGACTTATTTCAGCAGCAAAATGCGAATGAAAAGGCTGAAAAACGTAGTCGCATGTGTGCTCCCTTTTTATTTTTTCTACTCGCCCAGTCTATTGGTAGGTGCATATGCAAGTGAAATGCTGGCACTGTACAGCCGCTTCTTCATTTGAACCATGAGCCGTTCCCTCATCGTCCGTTCCCTTCTTGTTAAGGCTGACTACACAAGCTGTATCACGTCTGAAAGGGTGATGAACATACCATACTAGCATACACAGTCAAAACAGACAAAAAATACTTTTATGTTCTTTTTGTATTAAAACACCAAATTTGCCGACATGAGCAAAATGACGGTTATTGTGGTAATTTCAGTAACGGTAAATTTTTGGTTTATCGCCTAATTCAGCCTAAATTATACTTAAATGAACTGCTACGCCACTCACACTGTACGCTAAACACATGAAGTACATATAAAATGCAGTAATAAAAAGATGCAATACGAGAATAAAATGAAACAGTATTTTTTTTTTTAAAAGGACAACTCCTTACTTTTATCCTTGTGGTTGTCTTGTAGGCCTTTCTACCTTCTTAAAATGTTGTGGAAGAATAACCTCATCTTCCTTCCACATCTCCTTGTAACAGCGCAGGTACTCCATGACCTCTAGTCCTCAATCATCTTTATCCTTAAACCTTTATGTTTATTTTCACTTCTATGGTGATGGCTTTCCTTTTCTTTGGTGCACTGTCACTTGGAAGACATAATGAAGTGCAAAAACCTACCTACTAAGCGACGTTATTCTTCCTCGGTGTGGCTACGCAGGCTCACACTGTATTCTTGCCGCACGTTTTGTAACTAGCTCTCGAGCGAGTCTTGTGTTTGCGGACAAAAATTAAGTTTTTAATTAATTTATGGCAGTGCATTTGTAACATCGAAACATCGCAAACAGAGGACCACCTGCACTTTCATAGGCTGTCTTTGGTCTGCATCAAAAATGTTAAAGTTTAGCTTTATATCATATTATATATTGGGGTGATAATCACCATTTTAAGTTTTTATTTTAAAAAAAATATACAATTATTAAATAAATAATATTTTGCCCAAAAATTAGTTGGATAGGCTCCAGTTCACGTGACCCTAATAAGGTTGATTAATATTTTATATATTTGTTTATTTCAGTGTTCTGGTCAAATCCGTGTATTCCTGCATAGACTAAAATATTTTGAGACGATTGCTCAGATTTCCGGGCTTTATATCTTCCTCAAATAGTGAACATAACAACAAAATATGACAAATAGTGTGACTTTTGTTCGTTTTCAAAAAAAAATGCATCATTAATTGACTGTCAGGCACAATTCTAGTCAGTCCTAACCTGATACATCCCGCAAAAGCATTAAAACCCTATCAGCAGTAAAGCCACTAAAATGAGCCATTAACAAACGAGAAACTGAATCAGCGCGAACATAACTGACAACAAGTTAAAACTGCAGTAGCTGCACTCAGTGTCCCAGCAGTAGCCAAAGTATGGAGGACCATGTGGAAGGTTACAGCAGTGTAACATCTCCACCGAGGGGAGGATGTCGGAGCCTCGCTGCTAATCCCCAACCCTTCCATCCGGTCTGATCACCCGAGACGCCTGTGACGTCCATTCAAAACGCTCCGTAGCCCTGCAAGCCGCTAAAAAGTGTGCTAACTAGCCAAAACTGCTCGGAAAAGAATTAGCAGAGAGTCTCGAGAATGTGCCTCATTTCTTTTTTCCTCTCCAAAAGGAAATCCCTTCTCGTCTACACTTCCAGGCTGGCAACACGTCCGCTTGTCGCTACTCACCTCAGGCCGGGAACAGGCGCTCGCATGCGGGCGAGAGAAGCGCAGAGAGGTCGGTGGTATCCAGTTGGGTTAAAGTTGTCCCGTTATGTTATATTATACATTCACCGAGCCGCTTAGCCATGATGTGTGTGCGTGTGTTAGAAAAGTGTGTGCGTGTAGTCCTCCTCCTGGCGGGCGGGGCTGAGCGGCGGGAGGAGGAGACTGATGCAGGAGCAGTGTGTGGCAGGGGTGCACGTTGGGGTGGGGGACCCGTAGCCTAATACCCCCACCACCGGTTGCTTGTTTGATGTGTTGCATAGTCAAAAGGGCGCTATTTTGCAAAACTGACTTTTGAATGATGTTCTAACAATAATAAAGTGGATTTCATTCATTCATTTATTTTCTATGCCGCTTAATCCTAAATAAGTAAAAATTCTCTCAAAATTGGCCGTTTTTTTTTCCATTTTTTTCATTCAACATAAATAAGTATGAATTTATGAATATTTGATAACACAGGTAAAATATAAAGCATACATGTACCACTGAAAGCCTGTAATATTTACATGTTTATGTCTTTATGCTTCACAGGTAATGTTTTTCATCAAGCGTTAACATTTTGCACTTTGGTCGGCGTTCCTTGAACGCACCAAAGTGTGTGCTGATACGCAAAAGTTTGTTTGGCTAAGGAAGCACTAGCTTCCAATCCAATGTGAAATGAAAAATAGTACTATATGGCCGACTCTCCTTGTCCTTTTTCACCTGTGTGGGGCAGTAAAGCCCTTGACTCCAAGTGACCTAGCATACAGCGCATATTGCGTCTTTTCCACAAGAGGTACCTACTCATCTAAACTTGTTTCAGGTATTGCTGGGTTTCACGTGACGTCACGCCTGGTTGTTGTCGTCATGGGCTCAAACAGATGAAGGGCAAATACCCTATTCATGACTAGAAGTCATGTGACACCAGAGAGAAAATGTTGCATAAATATGTGCTGTCCACACATGTGGATATCGTTCAAATAGGGATTTTGGAAAACACTAATACTAGTCCATCATAAAGGGAAAAAGTTTAGGAAACAACCAAAAAATGCAGAGAAGGGTGGCTTCTGAACCTGTCTCTTTTGTCGGGTGGAGCCGAGTATGAACACTCTCCAGTTTGCAGTGACCACAACAAGCAAAACTGATACTAAAATCAAAGTTAAAGTATAGAGCTCGAAAATAGTCAGGAAAATGTGAAATGCAGAAATAATTGCCTCATAGCAGAAAATTATAGATTAATCATTTCATCATACAGCTTCATATAAGGTAAATGCTCCAACTGTGTGTAAGTGCCCAATTATTCAATAAACACCATAAACATACCGCCAACATTTCAAAGTCTGCTCTGTTGCAAGAAAACAAAATGGAAAAGCAACATATAAAAAAAGAGGGGAAAATCTGCACCACATCTTCCAACTTGTTACTCCATCACATTGTTGACACATGCCTGCATCCGCCAGGGCCTCCACGCACTCAGAGGTGGACTGGTGAAATGTCCATGGCCTCCAGAGCAGCACCCCGGCTAAAACAGTGAGTTGTTCCGCCTGGAAGCATGCCCTGCGATGTTCCACAGAGGGCGGGGAAGTGTGGCGGGGTCCACTGCTTCCAGCAGTCTGGAAATAGTGCATGAAATCCAGCTAAAATGGCGAACGGACACCATCATGGGGGCTTGGTTTTGGAGCTCACACTTTGCCAAACAGTGTAGTGAAACAATGAAGGACACATACAAGAATGTATTCATGTTAGAAGCATTATTTTCATTATGTCTGATAGGAAAGATAAGCATTTACGGCTATTTGACCATCTTGTTTTCAACTATTTAATGTCTTCATGCATCACACTATGCACACTCATGCAATTGGAGCAAATAATTTTGACGACAAGCACCGTTATTCGCTTTAATCTGCCAACCATGGTACAAACATACTGACTGTGTACAGTATGTTGTCATAGTCTTTGTCTGACCCCATATGCTCACCGGACGTGACACTTTGGCTGACCAGGTACTAGTCCAGGTACTACTTCTAGTACCTGGACTAGTAACTGGTCAGCCAATATTAATTTGGGGAGGTAAACCACTCACTGGTCCAAGAAGTTATATTGGAGGACAGAAGGTATAGCTCATCCTCTAGTTTTCTTGCTTCGAATTGAGATCGCAATTCTCTGGACAACACGCGCACACACCGACACACACACTATGTTCAGGGACATGTTCTTATGTTTTAAAGAAATAACACAGTTTTTTATCATTATTATCATGATAGCCTCCTCATTGTCTTCCTTTAAAGAAACTTTCAATTTCTGCCGTTTTTCATGAAAGGTCCCAGAAGGAGGACTTTCGTAAAAGAAATGAATAAAAAGACTCAAAGCAATCCATCAAGTCAAAAATATGGCACATTCATGTCCGTAATAAAGACAGTTACTGTGATTGCCCCTCCTACAAGTTTATGAATGGTAGCTGTCAGGAAAATATGGTTTGTTATTGCACTTATAGAATGTTATGTGTTCATTATTCAGTATTTATTATTTTTAATTTTGTAATTTTTTTAATTTATTAAGCATTTTGTAATTTTTTTGCAAATTAAGCATTTGCAAGCATAAAAATGGCCAAATGAACTGAAATACCAATATAATGCATTGAAAAATGCATTCAAAGACGTTGTCAGTAGATGTCAGTAATGTTGCTGCAATGCTGGGTGAGACACACAATCACCAGACACCAGGCACAACAGGCCCAATGATCCCTAATAAAAATCCCTGATAAAAACATGGGCTACTGTTGCCGTCATAACCAGCACCAAACTATAACTCAATCTGAAACCCTGATGTCACTTCCTGTCTGCCTGCCATTCAGTTCCCCTATGGAACCTTAACCCCATTTAGTTTTACTTATGTCTTAAATGGCTTATTTACTCTTATTATGTCTACTATATTGGGTAATAGGAGTGTCAAGGTAACTATAGAGGTGTTATTTATTGTCTAGATGGCTCTAATAATGTAAAATAAGAAGAAGAAGAAGAAATAAATAAGGAATCCTACTTCGCAGAAATTGGACTGGAACCAATTAACTGCAATAAACAAGGGATTACTGTAAATATTAATGTCACATTGACTTGCTATGGTTATGTGCACGGGGCTAGAGGCCTCTTGCCTCCAAAACACATCCTCCACATGCTTAACAACTGATTCAAACAGCCTTGGGTGTCTAGGCATGTGAGTCTACCCTTCATCATCTCTGTACTTTTTTTAAAAGTCAACTCAAATCCTACCTCTTTGCTAAAACACATAGTTAGAACTGACCCCTGATACTCATATGAAGAGACACTCTATGTTCCTTGGACTAAGACTAAGACTTCTGGCTTAATCTACCATCTGTCCCTCTACTCTATTTTTATATCTTAACCCAACCGGTCGAGACTGACGGCCGCCCCACAGAGCCTGGGTTCTGTTCAAGGTTTCTTCCCCAGAGGGAGTTTTTCCTTGCCTCCGTCGCCAAGTGCCTGCTTATGTGGGGTTTCAGTTGGCTCTGTTTTCATTTATGAATGTGACCTTCCTGTGTAAAGTGGCATGAGATAACTACTTTTGTGATTTGGCGCTATATAAATAAATTGAATTGAGCTGAATTGTCCCTCACAGGAGGAGGAGATCACCCCTCCCCTCGTATATGTTGTTTCCTATATTAAGATTTTAGCATGAATAGTCAGACATTTTCTCTAGAAGACTTCTGTTCAGGTTGTATTGATTTGTCTCCCCGCATGCAAGTTTTATTCAATTGTACCTCTCATTATTCTCAAAGAACTTGTTTTGTCTCTCATCTAGTATTGCGGAGCCAGCAGCACATTTTCCCTTGACAATTGCCCACTAGATACAAAAATAAACGCACATGCTAACGTATTATACTCCACAGTCTCCACTTTGCTGCAGTGGCCCGTTTTCTTCCCCCCCCCAGTCTCCTTTGGATAAAAGTACAACATAGGAAAGCCTCGTTCTCCAATGTTGCATCTTGCCACGTAGTGATGCGTTCAATGTGGCATGGTTTTCGCAATTAAAGCCAAATTTTTTATTGCAAACGATTGTGCCCTTTGAACTCTGCCTAGCAGCAAGCAGCCGGGCAAGAGTCCAAGCATTTTTGTGCTCATAAGTTGTATGAAATGTTAAAATGTTGAAGTTTTTAATAATAAATCCTATTTATTTGATATAAAAGGCAGTAAGAGCAAGTACTGTAGTTATTCTACCTCAGGGGCCCAGGAGCCATTTGCCCCCCATGGCTGTTTTTTTTTTGTTGACCTGCGGCACATTCTAAGAATATGTTATAAAATGGACAAATTAGCAGTAATTTTGCAAGAAAAAAAGTCAAACTATTTGGTGAAAAAAGTTGTAATCTAACAAGAAAAAGTCATAATTTTAAGAGAACAACATCATAGTATTATGGCAAAAAAATAATGTCATTTTAGTAGCATAATGATAAAATATTAAAGAAAGATTGTTACGAACGGCCGAGGCCGTGATTCAGGAATCCAATAATGCAGAGTCAAGTCCGTGTAACAAAAGTATTTTAATACAAAAAATGGAAAACGAAAGTACAAAACAAACAAGAAGAAAAGTACAACAAAAATACCTCCGCACCTAGTCGCGGGAATAATAACTGAAAACACTGCTAGCACGGAAGACTAAGCAGGGAAAAAACACTGGAATATAACAAAAAGAGCTGCTAACAAAAACTAGGAGAAGTACCAGGAATTACGGCTACTGCTGGAGAACGTCAAGCAGGCACGTTGGTACTTACAAGGTAGAAGAGCATGGGGCAGAAAGCCAAAAACACAATGCAACGAGAATGCTGGAGTGAGCATGACAAGGTGTAACAAAGGGTAACAATCTGGCAGTGGACATGAGTTAACACACAGCTTAAATAGCTCTTCTAATCAGACACAGGTGATGACAATCAGCTTCATCAGGGTGCTCAGGAGCGTGCTGCAAAAGAGGACAAGTAGATGGCAGTAACGCAGCACACAATCCTGACAAAGATGTTATTTTTTATAAAGCTGTCATATGAGAAACGAAATTAGTTCTAAAATTAGGTTGCAGAAAAGTTAGAATGTGATGAGAATAAAGTTAAAATATTGATGGAATAAAGTCATAATTATGAGAAGAAAATTTACAAGAACAAAGTTGAATTAGTTGGAAAATGTAAATAACACAACAGCTGAAATGAAAAAACACATTTAGAGAAAAAAGTGGTACTCTAATTAGAAGAAAGTTGCAATGAGATGATGAGAATAAACTTGTAATATTATGAGGAAAAATAATGTCATTTTAGTAGCGTAGAGTTGAAATATTAAAGGAAAAAAACATTTTTTTAAAGTCATAATATTATATAATAAAACAACATAAAGTTGCAATTTTTGGAAAATTAGGTTGGAGACGAAGTTATACTATTATGGGAATAAAGTGAAACTATTATTCGAATAAAGTCATAATATTAGGAGAAGAACATTTACCAAGATTATTTAAAAAGAAAGTTGAAATATTTGGAACATTAAAAAACAACAACAGCGAAAATTGGAAAAAAAGAATGACGTACATGTTCATACTAATAATCGATATACTAGATTATTACTATACTATATCACAAAGCTGAGATGCAGTTTTTTCTTGAAATAACTTCTTAGCATATCTACAATGTGTTGCTTTACAAGATATCAGTCCTCCCTAGTGTAAGTACACGTCCTGCTGGAGCATGGTGATGTGAGAATGTGGGTCAGCCTTAATGGTTGGAGGAGTAAGGTACTCGTCATCCTTTTCGTCTTCTTAACCCCAATCTTTGAGTGAATTCTTTTACATATTTGATGGATTTGCAGCATGCAGCCAGCTGGCATTGCCCCACTTGTTTCTCAGGAGCAAACAAAGGTGGCACAATAAACAAGAGGCCAGGATTGTTGATGCCCGCTCGACACACACAACAGAAAATATTCATGACTTTGTCTTCTCATGTTTTGAAAAGTGAATCATAAATCTGCTTGGTGTGTCTTTTTGCCCTCTGTCTCCCCCTCCTTAAGTATATCTATCTTTGTCTGGCTGTCTCAGTGGATCAGTGCCAACCGTGTGTCTATCCACTCAACCCCCCCATTAAGATATTAGCACATCAACAGTGATGGAGTATGTTCCAATCGTCAACCATTTACTTTGTTTGCCAATCAGCTGAGCATAACTCTGTCTGGATGTTATTTATCACTTTGTGTCCTACTGATGCTGCCTCTTGTGCTTAAAGCTGCATTCACACGTTGTGGTTTGGGACCAAATATTTTAAAAAGATACTTGGTGCGCACTTTGGAAAGGATGCCATTAGTGAAGCTAACCAACTAATTAACGTAATGAACAGTCTGTTCCATGTACAGTCAAACCTGTCTTAGCGGCCACCTTTATAGAAGGGCCACCTGCCTATAGCAGCCACTGAAAAATCCCCCCCAGCAAATTTACATGTTATAGACCCTGTGTATAGCAGTCACCTGTCCAACGCAGCCAGCAGCCACCCATTTTGTCTCCCTTGGTCAATATCTGACTGCATATAGCAGACAAATTACCAACTCAAGTAGAAGCTTCATGCACGAAAAAGTTTTGTTTTTCAATCAATGAAGGCGTCGTGTGTAGACTTTAATTACTGAGTCCTAGCTCAGTCACAATCATTCACAAGATCCACACAAACTGTCAGTTGTTCCACATACAAAAGCCGTCTTCTTTTGAGCTTGCTATTTCCTGGTCAAACATGTAAATTTAAGAGCATTTGCACCAAAACATTACCGCAAAGTAGGCTGGGAACAGGACGTGCTCCCAGCAACGCTACAATAAAAAAAAAAACATATGCTAGCATGCATGCGGCAGCGGGAGCAAAACTGAGTTCGGTTGTACTTAACTGAAGCATTTTATCAATTATCAGTTATTATTAAGCCTCTAGCTTCCTTTTAGTAAGTAAAAACCTTGGCTATGATTGCACTACATTGTCATGTAGACCTACAAAGTACACTTGGAAGAACAAGAGGTGAATAAATATATTGCAACTGATGTGAAACTGATGACGGGTAGGATTAAATAAGCTTTGCTTCTTCCTACTCCTTTTTGGACATGCAAAATTGTGAATTGTACTATGTGATGTGCTACTGTTTGACTCATGCATGTTCAGGATTAAAACCATGAACCATGATAATAACAAGCCTAGTAGTGCTGTACAACTTTTATCAGCAGTCCGCAGTGCCATCTACTGGTCAACATTATTATTATTATTATTTTCCATTTTTTTTCTTTTTTTTCCTCTACTTGTCAACATTCAAACTGGACGCCAACCTGTCTATAGAGGCCACCTGTCTATAGCGGCCACTTTTGCAGACTCCCTCTAGTGGCCGCTATAGACAAGTTTGACTGTATTTTTGTATAAGACCAAAAAATTGACATTGTGGAAGAATTCAAATAGCTAGGTGTTATTTAAAGCTATTTCAAGTTATTAAAAGCATATCAAGAAAATGTGTATTACTGTGAAATACAGTGGCGGGTGGTGCATTTGGTGCCTGGGTCTTCAGTGGGCCTTGACTAGCCAGAATTGTTCTTGCCAGACATTGTGAGGGCCAGTATTGTTTAAAAAAAAAAAGATAATAATAATATATATTGCCATACGTTGCCATTTACCCTGAAACATGGTGAAATATAACCTGTCAGTCTTTAGACACAATATATGCTCACTTATGATGTTGCACACATTAATTGAATTAAATGAGTGTTTCTCATATTCATTATTGTACCTCTTATTATTCCCAATTAACATTAACACCAGTAAAATCACTTTATAATCAGCCTTTAGATATATTAGACCCGGACCCGGACCCGGACCCGGATAAGCGGAAAAAAATGAATGGAATGGAATGGAATATATATATATATAATATTAAATGATAATTAACATATATTCCTGATCCAAATTATAAGAGCAGTTAAAAAATTGCAAGCATTTACATTTTGCACTGTTGGAGTTTAAGGAGGTTCTAAGCAGAGCTTCAAAATGCAAAAGAAGAAATGGGAGCAAGACAAAAAAAAAAACTTTATTTATTTCAAACAAGCATTAATGTGAAATAGGCTGGTCATCGGCTGATCAAAAGTTTAAGACCATAGCTCAAAACCCCCCGAAAACCTGCTAAAATAGAAATATAATGTTCAAAAGAAGGACTAAGTAATGTGCAGTAGCTGCGCCATTCTTGTTAATCACCTCAAAAATCGGTTGGGGCATGCTTGATGCCAGTACTTCCAGGAGGCTCGTGGGAATGTTGCTCCAGGTGGTGAGATGGCTTCACGGAGGGCATCCACTGTCTGGAACTGATTTTTGTGAAATTCCCTTTCCATCCATTCCCAAATGTTCTCTATGGGATTTAAATGAGGGGAACATGCAGGATGGTCCAAAAGAGTGAGGTTATTCCTCTGAAAGAAGTCCTTTGTCAGGCGGGCATTGTGAACTGCAGCGTTGTCCTGTTGAAAAAGCCAGTCATTACCACACAGACGAGGGCCTTCAGTCATGAGGGATGCCCCCCTGCAACGTCTTCTCATAGCCAGCTGCCGTTTGACGCCCCTACACAACCTGATGCTCCATTGTTCCATTGAAGGAAAAACATCCGGGTAGAAAACATCTCAGGTGGGATCTCCTTGTCATGCCAGTAACGTTGGAAGCCATCTGGACCGTCAAGGTTTCATTTTTTTCTCATCAGAGAATAAAACTTTCTTCCACCTTTCAACGTCCCATGTTTGGTGTTCTCGTGCAAATTCCAAACGGCCAATTTTGTGGCATTGAAGGAGACGAGGCCTTTGAAGATGTTTTTTCTTCTTAAAAACCTTCCCTCGCAGATGCCTTCTGATGGTTATTGGACTATTTGGGCCGAGGTTCATCTCGTGACTTGATGGAGAGCCAATCACATCCTATGGTGACATTCCTTTGGGTCTACCACTTGACTTTTTTGTTCCATAACCCTCAGGATCTTTGAAGACGTTTCAGATGACTGTCTTACTGCGGCCGACCACGTTCAAAGAGAGGAAGCTTTTTTGCCTTTGCCATCAAGAGATCATGACAGTGTGAATACCTGACAGAAAATGAACATTGAATGTACATTTTTGCCAAGATTTGGGTTTTTAAAGGCTGTTTTTGGAACGTGGGAGGAAACCGGAGTACCCGGAGAAAACGCACGCACGCACGGGGAGAACATGCAACACACAGAAATGCCCAATGGAGATTGGAACCCAGGTCTTCCCGATCTCCTGACTGTGACTGTGTGGCCAACATGCTACAATGTTAACATAAAACACCTTTTTATAGTTTTACAAGTATAGTTTCATATGAATAAAACAATTCTAAATTGAAGACGTGGTTGTTGCCGAAGACATGATGTGGCAGCGAGATTGACACGGAAACCACCTTGGTGTTTTGCTATGAGATATAGCTTGAATTCATTCGTGTTTCTCATGTTTTTCTTCATCAAAATGCTGGCAACTTTCTTTGGCTCCATTTTGGATTATTTTGCAGCCGTGATCAAAACAAAAGCAGAGACTTGAGGATTCCATTGCCTCTTGGATGCACACTATATTCTATTTAAACTGCAGTCAAAATAGTCATCATCCAGTATGTAGTGCAGAGCATTAAAAGACATGAACTGGAAGATGGAATAAATAAACGTGTGTATTTGAAGACCACATGTTGGGCCATTGAGATGCAAATATAACAGATGCATATGACACACATGGTCTTCTGCAGTTCACTCAGCCACTTTAACGTGAACAGAAGACACACACTCAAGAATTTGAATGAAATGCGGCAGCAGCACATGAACTAGGAAGTAATTGCTTATCTTTTATCTCTTCTTACAAATTCCAACGATAGACAGGTGACTCTCACTCTTCTGGCACCCAAAGGGAAAGGATATTTCACACTATAGCACAAAACACACCTGACTTATAGCCAGAGATTTTTCTGCCGTGCAAGTTTATGAGAGCTGAAGGAAATATGTCATTTTTTACTGCAGAAGGAAGAAAGATTTGCTTCAGACACATTTGCATTTTGCTGCCGTGACTTACTATTGGGCACGGGATGTACTGGTATGAACCGGTTTGAGAAAGAGTACCAGAAAGTGGCTTACAAGGTACATGGAAGAAGAAGAAGGCAAAGAATCATACTTTCAATTATTTATACTGAGTTTCGCTCATCTGTCATTACTATAAATTCATGCTTATTCTATATATGACATTTATTCATACATTATACCAGGGGTGTCCCCAGGAGTGCTGCATACTGACAAATCAAAGAATGCGGGGGGCCACTTTTCCATTCTTTAAAATCAACCCATGCGACAAAGCGTATTATTCACATTATATAATCAATTCATTAATTCATTCATTATTAATATGATATATAATATGATATTAATTAATCAAATAATTCATTATAAAATGGTATAATTAATTAAGATATTATTCATATTATATAATTAATGTATTAATTAATTTATTTCTTTATTAATATGCATTTTTTCTTCCTGCGTTACACCTTTTGCTCATTTTCCTTTTTTTCTTTCTTCTCATCCATTTTTTCTTGCAAAATGGTGTCTTTGTGGTCATATTTTGACTTTCTCATCGGAATAACGATTAACTTTTATGCAACCTAATTTTTCTAAAATTCCAACTTTTTGCTTTGTCTGTTTCTCATACTATTATGATTTTTAATATATATTTAAATCTTTAATATTTCAAATTTATGCAAATTTTTCCTCTTTTATTCTCCTAATATTTTGTCTTTATTCTTGTAAAATTACTGGGGTTTTTTTGTTTTCCTCTTCAATTGTATTTTTGGAATTTGCCGAGGGCCAATAAAAAAACAGCCACGGGCCATAAATGCCTCCTGGCTGCACTTTGGACACCCATGCATTATACAATGTTTCTCCTGTATTTATTTATTTATTGTTGTGTATTTATTTATGTGTTATTTTTATGTATACACCTTTCATTTATTTATGTATTTATTTTAACACTTCTTTCTTTTTCTTTCCTTTTCCATTCCTTTCATCATTTACAGAAGCCATCTAGCTGTTGCAGGGGTGTCCAAATTGCGGCCGTAACTTGTTTTCTATTGGCATCTGGCATGTTCTATAAATGCAATTAAACAACAAAACAACACAAAAAAATGGAAACAAGTTAGAGTGGATCCCTGCATACTCACGATTCAGCAAATTTGCAAATTTATGGTCAAAATATATGACATAAACAACAAAATCCAGCAGAAAACACACCTCATTCACACTACATTAATAATAACTTATAAATGCTTTATAATACAGGTCAAATATACAGCATACATGTACTGCTGTTATACAAAATGTTACAAAATGTATGTCTTTATGCTTCGCTGATAATACTTTTTATCGAGCTTTGAGGTTTCGCACCTTGTTAGGCGGTCCTTGAACGCACCATAGTTGTGTGCTGTCACACCGTCACACCAGTTTCATGTGTTCATAGATCAACTTACATTATCATTCATTAGTGGTGAGTAGCTGTACATTTTATACTTTAAAGGTGTTTAATAAGAGGCATATTTAGGGACGACAGGGAAGAGTTCTGGAGCTGAATCTAATCTAATACTGTAATTACAACATTCTCTTATTATTGCAAATGTTGATTTGAAATTGGAGGAGAAGGTCAACGTCAAGCTAGAGGAAGGATTTGGGGGAGGAGTCAAATATAGACATTGTTATGGGTTTTTCGCCATTCGCTGGTGGTCCAGTGGTATACCCTCAGCAAAATGCAGGGGTCTACTATAATAATACTAATAATACCACACGTCACCTGTGACACAAAGCTGACTTTGGGCGAGAGGCGGGATAGCTAATTCACAACACAGTCCCCTGTGCCAAGTGCCCCAATCAACCTCTTAAAAAAATGAACTCTTACATTATACATAAGTGGCAGGTAGTATTTGTACGTTTCTTATTGGCTGAAGTGCAGCGTTAATCGTTTCAGCTTGTAGTTGAACAATGCCAGCTCACTGTTGTCTTATCTACTTGTCTTTTAGAGATGATAGATGATAGATGCTCTTTGTAGACAACCATCCAATACGGATGATGCATTTTTGCCGAGTAGGAGCATGAAACGAGTGCGGCTCGTCATTATCCGTAATCGTGATGACAGAAAAATGTATTCACTCTTCAAGCTCTGTGATTGGTCAGTCACACACAGCGACCAACCCTCCCTAGACAGACTCGCTGGAGGCTGTGCCTGTGAGTCAGACCTTTTCACTCGCATATTCGCCTAGAAATAAGACGAGTAGAGAAAATGAAAAGGCAGCACTTTTTCAACCCTTTCATTTGCATTTTGCTCCTGAAATAAGTCCATACAAAGTGAATCGAAGTTGAGTACATTTTTTAAATCTACAAGTCTCCTACAACTTTTCGTTGTTCACCTCGGCAACTCTCGCGTTGACGTGCGATGACGTCTCAGCCGTACAAGATGCACTTGTAGCTAACTGACGTAGCTAACTAGCTATGTTATCAAATGGATATTGGAGGTATTTGCGGTATTCTGTGTGTTTCAATAGCCTTTTTCATGCATATTGAGCTGAGCGGAATAACAGTACAGTTCTGAAGTACGGCCTGAAGGTCTGAACGTTGCTTTTCTACGCTAACCCCCATCGTCACATTGGCAGGAATATCCTCAACATCTCCTCTGACTAGCACATCTTTTCTTCTTTCCTTGCATCGTAAAGCATGAAAGCTTGCAAGCGACTTGACCATGACTGAAAAACTCTCAACTAGTCTGTCCGCTAAAAAAAAAAAAAGGAGAGACGAGGCCTTGAGTGATACATCATGCATTTGCAGCAAAGAACGTGACAGCAAAATGTACAGAAATGGGTTCCAATTGTGCTTGTCAAATCACCCTAACCCAGATTTCTATAAAAGCCACTACAGTACTTGTGTTGTCATTTTTATTTTTTTTTTTTGGCAAAAAGCAAGATTCATATCCTGACCAAGTGCATTTTAAATGAAATAGCTTTTAGCAAAAGACTGTATGCTATTTAAAAAAAAATTTGCATTGACAAAATGTTTCATGCCCAAAATGTTTCATAGTCTTTTTCAATATATACATATTCCATGTTCTCATTGTACAGTTGTTTAGAAAGCTACATGTGGTTGTCAAACATTCTACAGCCACTACCACCTGAAAAATACCACCCTTTGCTGCTTCAATATGACAGAGGTGCTTTTCTGTTTTTAATACGAACAGGGTTATTTCAAATGTAGATTTCATTGCATTGCCTCATATATATTGTCTTTAATTTGATATTATAATTATTATTATTTTACATTATATATACTTTGTATTATATATTAAATATATTATAGTGTATGCATACTAATTGCTAAAAAAAATTAGAGGAACACTTCGAAAACACATCAGATCTAAACTGGGGGAAAAATGATGTTGAATATCTTTCCTGATAATAAGTGGGTGATGTATTAGTAACAAAATGATGCCACATCATTTGATAGAAATGAAAATGATCACCCTATAGAGGGGGGAAATCAAAGACACCCCAAAAATGAAAGTGAAAAAATGATGCAGCAGACTGGTCCATTTTGCTAAAATGTCATTGTAGCAACTCAAAATGATTCTCAGTAGTTTGTGTGGCCCCCACGTGCTTGTACGCATGCCTGACAACGTCGGGGCATGCTCCTAATGAGACTGCAGATGGTGTCCTGGGGGATCTCCTCCCAAATCTGGACCAGGGCATCACTGCGGTACCTGGACGCATGGAGGAGATTCCAGGAGACAGGTAGTTACTCCAGGAGAGCTGGACAGGGCCGTAGAAGGTCCTTCAACCCTCAGCAGGATTGGTATCTGCTCCTTTGTGCAAGGAGGAACAGGATGAGCACTGCCAGAGCCCTACAAAATGACCTCCAGCAGGCCACTGGTGTGAATGTTTCTGACCAAACAATCACAAACAGGCTCCATGAGGGTGGCCTGAGGGCCCGACGTCCTGTAGTGGGCCCTGTGCTCACTGCCCAGCACCGTAGAGCTCGATTGGCATTTGCCATAGACCACCAGAATTGGCAACTACACCACTGGTGCCCTGTGCTCTTCACTGATGAGAGCAAGTTCAACCTGAGCACATGCGACAGACGTGAAAGGGTCTGGAGATGCCGTGGAGAACGTTAATGCTGCCTGCAACATCATTCAGCATGACCGGTTTGGTGGTGGGTCAGTGATGGTCTGGGGAGGCATATCCCTGGAAAGACGCACAGACCTCTACAGGTTAGATAACGGCACCCTGACTGCGATTAGGTACCGGGATGAAATCCTTGGACCCATTGTCAGAACCTACACTGGTGCAGTGGGACCTGGGTTCCTCCTGGTCCACGACAATGCCCGACCTCATGTGGCTAGTGTATGCAGGTAGTTCCTGGAGGGTGAAGGAATTGATACCATTGACTGGCCCCCACGTTCACCTGACCTAAACCCAATAGAACACATCTGGGACATTATGTTTAGGTCCATCTGGCGCCTCCAGGTTGCTCCTCAGACTGTCCAGGAGCTCATTGATGCCCTGGTCCAGATCTGGGAGGAGATCCCCCCAGGACGTCATCCGTAGTCTCATTAGGAGCATGCCCCGACGTTGTCAGGCATGCATACAAGCACGTGGGGGCCACACAAACTATTGAGAATCATTTTGAGTTGCTACAATGACATTTTGGCAAAATCAATCAATCAATCAATCAAAGTTTATTTAGATAGCGCTTTACAATAGCCCACGGGCTCCCAAAGTGCTTTACAATAAGCCGATACATAAGAACACAGCATAAAACATGAACACAAAGTAAACACAGAATAAAAACTCTATAAGAAAATGCTTTAGTGCTGCAGAGTGCTAAAAGCCTTTAAAAGTACATAAAATGGGAGTCAACAAGAACTAAACATGCATAAAATGAACATAAATACAAGACCGCCCTAGTCGGTGTTGAACGCCTGTCTAAATAAATGAGTTTTCAATTTTGATTTAAAAAGGCCGACTTCAGCAGTGGTGCGAATATCAGTGGGCAGTTTGTTCCACAGTCTGGGAGCAGCGACGGAGAAACAGCATTCGCCCCACTGTTTGTATTTTGCCCGTGGGACTTCTAACAGAAGCTGTCCCGAGGAACGCAGGGCCCTGCCGTGATTGCGGATAGTTAAAAGCTCCGACAGGTCCAAAAATGGACCAGTCTGCTGCATCATTTTTTCACTTTCATTTTTGGGGTGCCTTTGATTTCCCCCCTCTATAGGGTGATCATTTTCATTTCTATCAAATTATGTGGCATCATTTTGTTACTAATACATCACACACTTATTATCAGGAAAAATATTCAACATCATTTTCCCCCCAGTTTAGATCTGATGTGTTTTCAAAGTGTTCCTTTAATTTTTTTTGAGCAGTGTATATATATACATACACTATAATATGTTTAATATATAATACATATATATATATGCTGCATATACGTATATATATATATATATATATATATATATATGCAGCATATATATACAGTATATATATGTATTTTTTTTACATTTTGTATTACACTTTTTGTTTTTTAAACATGCATTTATTATGTTTCTTCTTGATTTGTTTTTTAATCGTGTGCCCCAAATGCACATAATTTAATTTAATTTAATTTAATTTAATTTAATTTAATTTAATTTAATTGTGAGTGTTCTGGGCTGATCACACAAAGTAATAAAGTTAAATATGAATTTATATATTTATGTATATATTTATATATTAATTTATAAATAACATATATATTAATGTTGTTTACAATGCGAATTATTTTGTATGTATTTTGATTTATTAAAAAAAAGATAGTAATGCCACAGCACTGTTTTATATCTATCTTTTCAACCAAAAATGTTGGGGTGCTTAAAAATATACCACTAAAAAAACTTTGAGAACTATTGTGAAAATGGGGCAATACATTATATGCATATATTATATGATATGAATATCACTGACGCAACTTTTTACAATCTTTTAAATAAATAAAAATAAAGTTTAACATTTTTTTCAAGATATTATGGGCTTAATTGTATATTCTAATACTGTAAGGCCACACCTCCCTCTAGTGGCCATATTAGAAAATTACAATCCCTTGAAGAAAAGAGTGTCAAATCTATGTTGCCATGATGTGTCATGATATAAATGGTCAACTAGAGTAGCGAATATAAGCGGAATTGAGATTATATAAAGTATGAGGGGAATGCAGGCTGCTGTTGTGTTAGCCTATTTGTAGACAAAGAACCTCACTTGGTCACGGCACAACGAACCAGTACAACCACGTGGTTCCACTCAGCCAATCAAACAAGCAATAATGACAAGTTATAATTACTTTTAATGAAGTATATACTGGAATGTATTTTTCCATCAGACTGGGGAATAGTTTTTTGGTTTTTTTTTCCACAAAGACAACAATTTATTACACTACAGACTACACTACATACTGTACACCACATACAATACATATATATTTAACAATACGTACATTTACGTGTGTGTGCATGAGACGAAAACACAATGCTTTAAATGTCAACCATTGAATTCCCTCTTTGGAAGTCACGAGGACTCGTGCTGCAGAGCTCATGTGCTGCTCTGCACTTCAAATAATGTTTAATCCCAAAGTAGGATATTGAAAGCACTGAGAGGTTAAAAATAGAAAGAGCTTTTTTTTTTTTTTTTGCTTGTATAGCACCCATTGTCTGTGAATTTACGTAATTGCTGTTAAAGCTCCTCTTAACCAACACAGCAAAGTAATCCACCTTGTGCATACTTCAATGCTGTTAATCAAGTGTTTGGACATGAATCTTACTGAAAAATCATGATGAATATTCATCGAGATGTCACTTCCTTTAAAAACACCACTCCTGTTATATAGAGGATCTTTGACTTGCATTTTTGCAGTACAGCCTTAAAAACAGCAGGGTACTCCTGTCATATTGAGGATCTTTGACTGTCATTTTTGCAGTAGGTTCTCAAAACAGCAGTATGTGCCTGTCACGTAAAGGATCTTTGACTTGAGTTTTTACAGTATATTCCTACAAAAGACAACGCAGTCCTGGTATATAGCGGATCTTTGATCATTTTTGCAGTACAGCTTTAAAAACAGCAGAGCGAGCCTGTAATATCGAGGATCTTGGACTGGCATTTTTTAGCAGTTGGTCCTTAAAACCATCAAAGTGCTTCTGCCAGATGGAGGAGCTTTGACTCGCATTTTTGCACTAAGTCCTTGAAAACAGCAGAGTGTTTCTGTAATATAGAGGATCTTCGGCAAGCGTTTTTCCAGTAGGTTCTTATAAACAGCAGTATGCTCCTGTCGTATAAAGGATCATTGACCTGACTTGAGCTTTTACAGTAGAGTCCTACAAAAAGCAACACTGTCCTGGTATATAGAGGATCTCTGACTAGCATTACTGCAGTGCATTCTGAAAAACAGCAGGGCACTCCTGTCATATAGACATAGATGTATACAGCAAAATACTCCTTGCAGAGGCTATAGGGGATCTATAGGGGCTCTTCCTCGTTAGTCTTTAATAACATCTGAGCGCTTCTGTCAGATGGAGGATGTTTGACTGGCATTTTTGCAGTAGATTCCCAAAAACAGCAAAACACGTCTAGCAAAAAAAGGATCTTTCAGGCATGTTTTTTGCAGCTGGTCCTTAAAAACATCAGACCGCTCCTGTCAGAGGATCTTTGACAAGCATTTTTGCAGTAGATCCCTGAAAACAGAAAAATACTAAGAGGATAATACAGTAGAGGCCTCCTGTCAGATAAAGCATTTTTGACTAGTATTTTTGAGGTAGATTCCGAAAAACAGCAAATACTCCTTGCTTAGGCTATAGAGGATCTTGGATGCAGATCCTTAAACAGCCGTATGCTCCTGTCATATAAATATAGTGTATAGCTGATCTTTGACTAGCATTTTTGCACTAGGTTCTTAAAAATGCTCATGTAATATAGAGGATCTTTGACTAGGATTTTTGCCATGCTTTAGTTGTTCACTCAGCTGAAGTCTCACATGTTGATGATTTGAACTGCTAGTTTTGTTTGACTTTTGAGGTAAATAAGTTAAATTCTAAATTGTGCCGCTTTATTGACTTGGAGGTTGTCTGATGTCATTAAATAGAACTTTTTGAACATGTACATCATAAAACAGAAAGCGGTTTCTTGTGGTGACATGACAGTGGACAGCAGATGTCTGGCCTCTCTGCCAGATCCAGTGAAGCAGCTGAAGGCCTTTAAGGAACTTAGCAATCCTTCTTAATGCACATATGTCGCATAGGAAGCCAGCCAGCGTCAAACCTGACCACCATTTGTTGCCACCAATGTGCACAAATGCACAAAACATAATGACCTCTGTTGAGGCTACAAGCAGACCATCAATGTTGTCTCTGTGAAGGCTTTGTCTCCATGGCGACAGAAGAGCCAGGAGTGGGCAACAAGAAGGGTGAGGAGCCTCCTGAGGGTCTCTGGGATGAAAGAATAATAGCAGGAAGCGTGTGGGCTGCGGTCTTCATATGTATTCTCTCTTCATCAACCTGCAGACAAGCCCACAGGAGGGCAATGAAAACAAAAACAGGATGCTAGTGAGAATTTGTGAGGAGCACATTCTTGACTCAGTAGACACAATGCAGGGAGCGCAGCCACTACTCCATAGTGACTTCTTCGGCGTTTTTGTTTTCCATCATCATCTGGCTCCCCCGACTGCAAGTCAGGGCCAACACGTGATCAGTGAAGCTCGCAGACTGAGCGAGGGAATCCTTCGTTTTGTAGAGTCTGTGATGCAGCACAGCAGGAAGCCGAACACAGAGTTAATTTGAGGCAATACATTCACTGAAGTGCAGTTTGAGAACAGTTGCACAATTAATGACATGTTAAGTGGTGAGTTAGTGGTGAGTCAGTGAACGAGGTCGTGAAGCCCGGATTCAGTAAAAAATGAATTGCGAGTTCATGACTCGCACATCTCTACTGCTTTACAATGTAAATGATTTCTGTTTGTTTTATTAAATATAAAATATAAATGTCTTGTTCTGCCTATTATGGCTCAGTTGACACTAGGTAAATTAACAATCTGAAACATATTTACAAAAATACAATAACTATTGTGACATATGGTCTACATCCATGACAATCATTCAATGCAAATTATCCTATTGTGTTTATTGTTTTACAAAGGTGGCGAATGTCTCTTGTATATGTACGTACAAATGCGTGATGACATCAGATGCCAGCCAGGTGAGTGTTGATGACGTCTGCGGGTGGGGGTGGGGCGGCGGTAGTCTCCCTGATAGTCTCCCTGATAGTCTCCCTTGTCATTAGCGTCATCATTACCACTGGTCAAGCAGGCAAGTACGCAAACACAGTGAGTTAGCTTCCCTTCTGCCTTCTGTTTTGTTGCCATCGGAGTCCAGAAAAAAAAGCCCACATGGAGAACGCTTTTCACGGAGAGTCAAAGCGTCTAACGCCGGAGGAATCCGCGCTGTTTCTCCAGGTAAGACTATAGCAAGTTTTAACTGTTTTAACTAGCTTGTTCTTCTACAAACTCCTGCAGTAACATAATGTTTAGTATGGCGTTGGTGCTAACTTGCCCTAGTGTCAGCACTCGTTGCTATGGTTACTGCTCGCTTCTAGCTTGTGGTTAAAAGTGAGTGAACGTCGGCTCAGAAACTACGTATTTGAATCACGCTTCACTTAACTACTTTTGAGTACTACAGTACGGTATTGATTGCTTAGGGCTAAAATACACGGATGACATTGATTTTGATTGATTATTATTACTATTATTGTTGTTGATTATAGCCAATTACAGTAATCCCGCATACGTTTATCCCGGCTAATTGGCACTAGAATTTACTCGGCCGACTTGACATGCTCAATTATAAATGCAATATTGTTGTAGTTAGAGCATAGAAAACCTGTTTACGACCTTCTAAATACGGTTTTAAGTTTATTAGAGCCCTCTAGACTTGAAATAACACCCCTATAGTCACCTTTACATACCTGTTACCCAATATAGTAGACATAATAAGAGAAAAGAAGACATTTAAGACTTAAATCAGGCTTTTGCTCATGTGTGTTGCTGTAAATGTGTTGCGGTGCTAGGGGAGCTTAATGGGGGGGCGGACAGGAAGTGACGTCAGGGGTTTAGAGTCGCTTTAATAATAGCAGAGATTTTGCATCACACGTTAACTGTGTTACTTTGAGCAATGAAAGGCTGCGTTCAAAGACACCACGTCATTTAAGTTGAATTTACAAGCTATGAGTGCATTTTATGGGATTTTCGAGCACACCTAAATGCTGATAAAAGTGTGCACTTATTCTTCTTCTTTGTATTACTGTTGTGATGTTCGGAGTTTGGCGTGTCCATGAATGCACCTCAAGAATGAAAGAGAGATTGTGAGTTGGTGATATATACTGTATACTGTATATGTTGTTGGAATTGCACTGCTGTTGATGTGTTCAAGTCAGAATAAAGTTAGAAAAGAGTGTCAGACTCTCAGAATCAATGTTGCCCCATTTTCAAGTATCTGAGCATGCACAAAAATGACCTGAGCATACCTTGGATACCTGTGAAACCTGAGAACTTCCATTCTGTCATATTTTGTATATGACTGATTTCAAACAGATGGCATATAATAGGTGTGTTCGAATGTTTTTAGGTATCTACTGCAAAAACACTAAAGATGGAGATCGACTGCTATGGTCTTCAGGGCTGATACTGATACAGATTTTTAGTAGTCAAGGAGGCCGATAAGCGATATTTGGAGCTGATATTCATTTGCAGTAAAAATGAAAATATTGGCGATTAAATTTTGAATAATAGAAACTCCAACTTTTGAGTTACTTTAACTCAAATTATATTTCTTATACCATGCAGTACAATTCATCAGAGTACGGCAATGACCAGACATTTACTTAGTTGGAGTGTGCCATTTGGGTTCATGTAGGTGTGCATGAACATATTGTGTGCAAAACATGTTTGTGTGCAAACATATTGTGTGAAATGTACTGAGTAAAAGCATAAATTAAAACATTAAAGGGACAGTTCGGATTTTTTGACATGAAGTTGTATGACATCCCTGTCAGCAGTGTAGTGCATCAACAGTAAATTTACCCCACTTCGTCCGGTGAGCCGAGTTCTGGTCGGTTTTCGTTGTGGAGGAATGTGGTTCCGGCTAGTTGCCGGGGTCTCTTAAGTTAAGCATTTTGCTTCTCAAAACAATATGCTTTCAAAAGAGTAATATATTTTGCAAAATCCACAAAAAAGTCAGACCTCTCAATCGCTTGGGGCTATTTTCTCTCTGTTCGAATCACTGCGCGTTGCCACTTGTCCATTGTTGTGTATGTCTTTCAGTGTTTACATACGCGGATGAGGCCCGCGGAGACACGAGAGCGTTAGCATCGCAGCACTCTTCATGCGCGCATGTAAACACTGAGGAACACATACACATACACACACATGGACAGGCGCCATTTCTTTTGGAGATAGTCCAGACGCTTGCTGGACTTTTTTACAGGTGCCCTGAAGCCTTCTTCACAACAATTGAACCTCTCGCCTTGAAGTTATTAATGATATGATAAATGGGTGGCTCAAGTGCAATCTTACTAGCAGCAATATCCTTGCAGGTGAAGCCCTTTTTGTGCAATGTAATGGTGACCGCACGTGTTTCCTTGCAGGTAACCATGGTTAATGGAGGAAAAACAAAAGATTTCAAGCACCACCCTCCTTTTAAAGCTTCCAGTCTGTTATTCTCACTGAATCAGGATGAGCGCGTCATCAGCCTTTCACCTATGTTAACCAGAGAATCAACATAATGTCAGCTGGACCTTTTGTGGCAGGAGCTGAAATGTTTTTTGGGGATTCAATTCATTTTCATGATAAAGAGGGACTTTGCAATTTAATTGCCATTCACTTGATCACTCAACATAACATTCTGGAGTATATGCAAATTGCCATCATAAAAACTGAGGCAACAGACTTTGTGAAAATTAATATTTGTGTCATTCTCAAAACTGTTGGCCGTGACTTTAATTGATAACAAGCCAGGTCAGATTAGGGGTTAAATTGGCGTGTTTGCATGATGGCATACACTGTAAATCTGGCAAAGGTGCAAATGGAGCACACTTCATACTGTATGTTTGGCAAGAGAGGTTGAAGGAGCTATTTATTGAGCCTGTTGATGCACCGAAGTTGTTGTTGTTGGATGTGCTGTCTTTATTCGGCCTTGCAAAGTGACATATTTGTTTGTCTTTATGCATGCCAGGGTAATTGAAGGTTTGTCCAGCTCTGTTTGTGGTTTCAGAACCAGTTCAGCTTCACTTTAATGAATGAATGAATATCTAAAACATTCAGGCATTGCGTGATCAGTGAGAACGCCCATGTAGCCTTGTGGACAAGGCAGCAAGTGCATACATACAAAAGTGTACAGCATGCAAAAGTACATGCTTACTTTACATCTACATTACTTTATTATTTATTATTTATCCCACGCTCCCTATCCTTCTCCAGGAAAAGCTCTGTTACTTTGTTGTAAAAGTTTGATGACTTTCTGTTGCACTGGATAAATTCATTCATTCCTTCAGCAGAGCATACAAATATATTTAATGCATTTGACTTATTGCTAAATCTAGCTCTAGCTAATGCTGCTGCTTATATATTTCCAGAAAACAGCAGCTCCTCAGCACATTACATTTCTGTGTATTTTATTTATTTTATTTTATAGAACAATTCTATACGGAAAAGAGTGTGTATTCCTATGCATTCTTTCACCCATGCGTGAGAAGTGTAAGTATGGAAGTGCACGAATTGAGACACTTGTTACCTTTTCACCAACCTCTCCTATGCGCCCCATCATCATCCCAATTTTCTCTTTTTTCCTGACTTTTCCTTCTTTTGCCTCCATATGCTCCACTTTCCTGCTCCACTCATCCTTCTTGACCGTGTGACCATGCTTGCCAAGATGTGCATGAAGAGGGCACGAGGCTGATCTGGCTGTCACATGCCGTCGGCGGGGTCACACACACAAACGTGCCCTGACCTTCCAGCACAGACCTTATCCATGTGCTATAAGCTGGCTTGTCAGAGGAGGCGAGAATGGTCTCGACTTATACCAGGAGCCTTTTCCTATCACACGACGAGAGGGACTTTTATTTTGGTTTTGGCACATTAGGGCAATAGCTTTGGGTCTAGTCTAGCAGAAAAGAGAATGACTGGCCTGGGGGACATGACATTAGAGTATAGTTAAGGGGTGTGCAAAGTGCTTTCCACAGCTTATTTTTTTATTGGCCTTTATCATATTCTACAGATAAAATTCAACACGGCCTGCAGTAGAACATTACAGTAAAGCCCAGCTTTTCGTGGGGGTTACATTCCACGCTAACCAGCAAATGGCAAAAATCCGCAAGTAATTGATACACCCATAAAAATGTCTATTTGTGTGTGATACACGGCTCACTCCTACCCTTCCAAACTCTCCTGCTGGCTTGACGTCAATGTTCTCCTCCGGTTCCGGATCAACATTTGCAACTGCTGTCAAGGACCACCGAACAAAGTGCGAAATTCCAATGCTTCAGGAAAAAAATCAGTGAAGCCTAAAGACATAAACATGTAAAAATGGCTTTTTTAACAGTGGTGCATGTATGCTGTATGTTTTACTTGTATTATAACATATAGTGGAAGCTCAATTTTTGAACACTCTGGTTTTCAGAGCATTAATTTTTTGGACTAAATGTTTTGGGAAAGATTTTGCCTTAGTTCTTCTATACTGTCTGAGTTATGGTACAATATTGCCCATAACAAACTGTTGTATTTTACTCTTTAGCATGTTGAATCTTATGGTCTTCATTCAGAATTTAGATGTATTTAGAATTATTTTCTGCATGTAAAACTATAATTGTCTTATTTAAGTGTTTTGCGTCAACATTTTTGGTTTATCTGGAATGAATTAGCGTAATTTCCGGGGTAAAAGCCGCTACTTTTTTCTCAGACTTCGACGGAGATGTTTTTTGTGGAAAAACATCAACCTATTTTGCAACATTTTTTTTTTTTTTTGGGACAAAAAATGTTCAGGCCTGTGAATGCTGAATCACGAATGTACACAGAAAGCAAATAAAAAGTGGAAATGGCTCTAACACCCCCCAAAAATAGCACCTGTAGACAAAAATGAATGACTTCTTGTGTGTCTTTCTTTGTAATTATTTTCGTGCATCCTGTCATGATGAGCATGTGTGATTTACTGTCAATCAGACACTGACGGCGGCTGTTTCTTACTCTTGCTTCTGGGACCTTTAAAATGTGTACATTTTTGTCAGGAAACGCTCACAAGATTTGGAACATTTTCGAGGATGTTAAAGCCTTTTAAAGGGTGATTTAGTTGCAGAAGTAATAATTGAATGGATTAAAATTTAAAGAATGACAAATTGGACTTCAGTCTTTCTATATAAAGTTTGGACCGCCCTGGTATAGGTTATCAGATACAAAACAAGACGTGTCAGTGAAGAATATGTTGTTTACAGAGAGAGCTGGTGAGGGAGGTTAAATCCTCAAACAGATTCTTGTGCTCTCATTAATCTGTGTTGATCTGGTTAAAGTCCAGGAGACTCTGAGCCCATAGAAAGCCTTTGCAAAAGTCAAGATATCAATTCGCAAGATGATTGGGACTGTTAGGAGGCATTCTTGCAACCCTAATGAACAGATGTAACCTAATAGACAGCATTTTCGTTTGGAAAACACAGGTTGTTCGGTCCAGACTTTTCAAAGATACAGCTCCAACGGCTTTCCAATGGCTTTTCATTTTGTATCACTCGGAGGTTTCAGTTTTAGCCTCATTAGGAATGGTTTGTGTGTTGGAAGGCATTTTTTGACGGGACAGGGTCAGTGCTCACTCGCATTGGGGGTTGGGCTGGGTTGTCTTGGGTTGGTAGGCAATTTTTGGATCCCTGTGCAGGTTTGTTGTTGACCCGGTTGGACTCACGCAGTGTATTAATAACCCTTGCCATATTGTACACTAGCAGGAAAATGTACACACACCAAGGCAAAATTTTGGCATCTACATTAAGGGAAAATAATGCTAACTAGGGCATATGCTAACCGAGGTTCCACTATATAACTAATTGTTTTGAGATTTGGATTCCGGGATTTGACTGTTCCTGATAGGAGTCGACACTTCATGTTCGTGACAGAGAATCGGCTTAAAATAGTTTAATCACAAACATGCTTCGGTTAGGTTGTGACTTTCTTCATATGTCTGTTGATTGGCAACTTTTGGTGCAATGCTAAATAATGCCAGTGTGAACGATAAGTTAGTCACACCGCACTACAAGTCTGAACACAGCCTTCTTGGTTTCACTTCCGGTTCAGTGGTTACAGTCACCATTTTCCTTCTTTACTACATTACACAGAATAAAATATGAAAAAGTAAAATACACTTGAGTTCATCCTTCAGATCAGTGTTTTCAAAGTCTAAGAAATAGAAGACTTCAGGGGAGGCGCAGCAGTGTGAGAAAAATGAAGAAAAACATATATATTTAACAAATCCTGCTAAGCTAATTTCAGTTATTTTTAAAGGCAAAATAAATTGATATTATTTCCTACAGTCAGAGAGTCTAAAATATTTAGTGTTCTGTAGTAAACCAGTTTTTTAGGGAATTGGCGAGGCTCCAAACCGAGGCTCGCTGTGCCACGCTTTGAAAAACCCTGCTTTTTAAAAAACGCTCACCAAGCTAACGTCGCATGGGACGTATTTAACCCCAGATTCAAATTGTAGAACCTCAGAGGTACAAATTTTGAGTTTCTGCTGTACACATATCATCAATGTACTCTATGGATCCTAGCTTCCGACACAGCTAAACCACGCCCACTCTCGGTGTCCCCTCTATCTTCTAAAATCATACTCACATTTTCTGCCTATTTTGTTTTGTTTTTTCTTGGTAACAGTTTTATTTATATCACTCAGCTGCTCACATATTTTGACATTTCTTAAGTTTCAAAGTTTAATCCTCAGTAGTAATCCCTTTCAAAGCTCTCCCTCCTGATTAGAACAGTTGTACCTGAGGTATTGTGGTGGTTTTGGACAGGGTAGAGTGATTCTAGTGTCTGTCACAAGTCGAGGTGTAACGGTATGCCATAATCACAGTTCTGGATGTACCTCGCTTTTAATGTCACGTTTCGGTTTATTTTTGGTACAGTACGGGAACAAAATGCAAAACGTAAAAAACTGCTTAGAGTTTGTGGAAACAGCTTTAGTGACTTTTAAAATGCAAAAGTAAAAGTAATTTCAAATAAATATGAAATAATAAAAGAAATAATGAAAGTGCAATGTAGACAAATGCAACGTGAATGATTATGTCAAGGGAGAATTTGCTGGCTTCCAAATAGACAAGAGACGAGACAGGTTCTTTGTGACGTACAATTTAATTTATATGCCAGGAGACAAATCAATACAACGTCAGCGGACGGCTTCTTGAGAAAATGTCTAACTTCTACAGCGTGTGATGTCATTATGGTGTGCATATGCGAGGGGAGGAGGACTCTGAATTGAAAGGTTGAAGCTAGGTCAGATGTCATAGGTTATTATACACTTTTATTTGGGAGTGTCACAAGATCTCGTGAGATTAAAATGTGACAAGATATGTTGTTCAGATAAAACCCAAAGCTAGGAGACAACAGGAGACAACCACCATGGGGAACGACGATATCACAAGACAACACACAAAAGAAATAGAGAGATACTGATAATAAATATCATTCTAGCTATATTCTAGTCATATTGCAGATGTAACAAATTTTTCCAACAGATTAAATTTATTTTGGATATTAAAGTAGCTTATTGGTTGAAGTATTAAAAGTTCCCATCTGGTAGCCCGAGCTGGCATCGCTACTAAACAATGGCGGCACATTGCTTTCATCTTAACCACTTGGAGAGCACACAAATGACTTGGACATCAGTCATCTTTATTATTCTGATTACGGATAAACCAACTCAGTGGTAAGATGACATTGTTTGATGGCTTTTGCTTCGCGTCATGAACTCTACTACAGAAATCAGTATTTTCTACATGTCCGCTTCTATTATTATTACTATTATTTCGTGATGAAGTGGAAAATGTGCCCATTGTTGAAACCTTTTTAACATATTGCCTTGAGTTCGGCTGCATTGTCTTTTGTGTAATCATTTTCAATTCTTGTATATCGGTAATGTTTGACAGCAATTGCTGACTAGATGTAATACATGAACTGTGTGTCCTAATGAACGTTACATACAGTAGCTATTTTGACTGACATACTTGTATTACCAGTACTCAGGTTATGTACACAACTATTGAGGAGTTATGTGTAATTATCTTCATGCCATATTGAATGTAATTATGATATCAACTACTTTGATTACCTGTAAGCTTTGAAAATGTGAATGCAAAATACTAATCATTAAGATTTACAATAGTATTTCAAAGTTTACCGGTTAGATTTGATATATGTTATATGTTTTACAGAAAGAGGTAGATCATTTTGACTTGGGTCAAAGTGCGTGATATACCCCTGATCCATCCATCCATCTTCTACCGCTTATCCAAGATCGGGTCGGGGGGCAACAGCCTGAGCAGGGAGGCCCAGATTTTCCTCTCCCCAGCCACTTCGTCCAGCTCCTCCTCCTCGGCGGATCCCGAGGCGTTCGCAGGCCAGTTGGGAAACATAGTCTCTCCAAAGTGTCCTGAGTCTTCCGCGAGGCCTTCTACCGGTCGGACTTGCCACGAACACCTCCCCAGGGAGGCGTCCGGGAGGCATCCTGACCAGATGCCCAAGCCACCTCATCTGGCTCCTCTCAATGCGGAGGAGTAGCGGTTCTACTCTGAGTCTCTCCCGGATGACAGTGCTTCTCACCTCATCTCTAAAGGAGAGACCAGCCACCCTACGGAGAAAACTCATTTCGGCCGCTTGTACCCGCAATCTTGTCTTTTCGGTCATTACCCAAAGCTCATGACCATAGGTGAGGGTAGGAACGTAGATCAACCGGTAAATTGAGAGCTTTGACTTTTGGCTTAGCTCTCTCTTCACCACAACAGACCGATGTAGAGTCCGCATCACTGTATACCCCTGATATACATGTATAACACGTGCTCATACTTTTTTTCTAAATATAGTAAATATATATATATATTCTACATTTATAGTAGGAGGGAGATCTTTAGGACATGGTCATTTTAAATCTAGCTCACAGGCTGAAAAAGTGTGAGCACACCTGTTGGAGAGGATTCCCAGCTTCTGGGATGCCAATGACTGTGGTCCGGGCGCCCCTTCCCCCGACATAAGCCACGCTCTGCACCTCCAAGTTCAACCTCATGGAGGAGTGGAACACAACATGGGAGCGCTCCACACACCCAGAGCAAATAATACTTATGAGCCGACTACGCACGGCCTGGATCGGACTTGCCAAGGAGGGAGTTGGTCACTCTCAACCTACTGCTGACCAGTGTCAGCAAATTCGGAGCGAAATTATTAAAGAGCACAACGCACACAACCTAAGCAGTTTTGTTCTGCATTTTCTTCTCTTATTGTACCCAAAATGAACCAAACCGTGACCTCAAAACCATGGTATGTAAACATGACTATGGTGTAGCGTTACATCCCTATAACACACCAAAGACAGGAAGTAACAATTTGTAGGAATGCTTTACGATGGCAGTGATGTGCGGTCAGGAGGAGGCTGTGACATAAAATAAATATTACATATTACTTTGCTTCTGAATGACATACGCCACGCTCTGCACCTCCAAGTTTGTCAGTTAATATTGAACTGTTATGAATGTATTTTCTTCTTTGATTCCAATAGTTTTTAACATTTACTTCAGTAAAAAAAAACATGGAGCATGAAATACTTCCTGATCAAATACCCGTGAGAATGATGAGGCTGCTGTGTATGGAAAGAAATGTGTGTCTTTTTATCCAATCAAACAAAAGTAATGGATTTTCAAACAAAATAAAAGATTTGGAAACAATAACAACATTTGCAAAGAAAAAACAATTCGCAAACAAAAAGATTTGCTAACAAAAAAAGATTTGCAAACAAAAAAGAGCTTTTATTTGCTAATCTGTATGTTTTGTTTGCAACTCTCTCTCTCTTTGCATGCAGCACTCACGTTTTCAATTAGCTACATTTTTTGAATGCGACCATGCATATGCATGCGCATTTCAATTAAACAGGCTATGGGCGGGGCCTCCTCTGGATGACGTTAGAAGCCTTTTTATTGGTCAGTCTCGAATACAGCTGGCTGTCTGATCTTTCAACATGGCGGAGCTACACAGAGAGGAAAATGCGACTTTAAAATGTCAGTAAAGCTTTTTTTTATTCCTTAGAACATGTAACACCAGATATGTAAAGCTTAGTGTGATGTTTGAAACTTCAATTTGTGTTAAAATGCAAGACCTCGACTATATCAATGTTGATCACTACCATAACACAAACAATAAAGACCTACAACATATTTTTATCAAAACGAGCCGTCTTCTGCACAATACGACTTACATTGATCTAAATGAGAAGCCAGCAGCGAGAAAAAATTGCAGGGACCTTCTTCTTTTTCTTCAGGTGTACATGGATGATGTGGTGGACATACCTCACACACTTACTCTTCTGTCCCATGAAGACGTCACACAGCAACACCACACAGTCCTTCTCAACTATTTCAAAAAATATGTCTAATCTAATCTGTATATAGAAATCTCTTCTGTAAATGCCCAGACTTCATTTTGATTACAAATAATGCCTTGTCCCTACAATGTAGCGCTTCTAATCTGTTCTGAAAGTTTGAACTTTACTTTTATTTTGTCACATGTACATTGTACAGAAAAATGTGTCTTCATCACCTTGGTCAGTGAAGCATCCATGCGTGGAGGCATTCTGGGTCCAAGTGTCTTGCCCAAGGACACAACAGCAGTGCTTGCAATGGAGGGAGCGGCATTTGAACCGGGAACCCTGTGGTTACTCGACGACTGCTCTACAACGTGCTAATTACAACAGCAGATTGTCTTCCTGAATCTTTGCAATGAAGGGAGAGAAAATTAATGACAGCACGTGATTATTTTACATTGGTTAAAATAATAACTAATCCTCAACACTCTACATACCTTTTTGCTATCCATTACTTTTTGCCAAGTTGTCATTCAAATTGTCTTGTGAGTCCATTTACTCCTGGAGTGTTCTAAAGAGCAAAGCAAAGTAAACATAAGATCACATTAGCAACAGTGATGTAACATAATTCTTGACATTTGCCCATAAAATTATGTTCTCAGACAAAAAATAACTGCGTAACTCCCAACCATTTATGTCTGTAATAATGTATGTAATGCTCGCTTGACCAAGGACTTCTTCAGGGAGAATAACATCACTCTTTTGGACCATCCTGCATGTTCCTCTCATTTAAATCCCATAGAGAACATTTGGGGATGGATGGCAAGGGAAGTTTATAAAAATGGCCATCAGTTCCAGACAGTTGATGCCCTTTGTGAAGCCATCTTCACCACTTGTAGCAATGTTCCCACTAGCCTCCTGGAAACACTCGCATCAAGCATGCCCAAGGCAATTTTTGAAGTGATGAACAAGAACGGTGGAGCTACTCATTACTGAGTCTGACTGACAACATTTTTTGTTCTGTTTTGGAGAGTTTTTTGTTATTTTTTGAGCGATGGTCTTAAACTTTTGATCAGCTGAAAAACAACCTATTTCATTTTTTTTATTATTTAAATTACAATCTCCAAATGTTTTTTGTCTCACTCCCCCTTCTTGTTTTTGCATATTGTAGCTCTACTTAAAACCTCATTAAGACCCAAATGTGCAAAATGCAAATTCTAGCAATTTTTCAATTGGTTTTTAAGATTTTGATCAGGAGTGTATACTTTTAATCCAAGCTAAAAAAAACTTATCCAAACTGGACTTTCAGACCACACAGAAGGTGAACAGACTTTTACAACAAAGTAAAAAAGCTTTTCCTGAAGAACTTGTCCTTCAGTACAAAAGACAACAAATGGTTTTTCAGTTTATTAAAAATAATTATTAAATGGGACTGGAGCTGCAACGATTCATCAATTATCCAATTAATCAACCACGATTTTGGTATTCGATCGTTTTTTAATTTAAAAATGTAAATATCCTGATTTCAGCCTCTCACATGTGAATGTTTTTAAATTTCCTTAGTTATGCATGAAAGCAGGCCTATTATCTTTTGTGTTTTAGGCAAAACAAGATACACTAGGTCCCCAACTAACGAACACAATTGGTTCCAGACGACCGTTCGCAAGTCGATTTGTTCGTAAGTCCAACAAAAGGTAATATTACCAATACATGTACGTGTATACATATACAGTATATGTGTATGTATGTAAATATGACTTTGGATGTAGTAGTAATATTAAACAAAGATAATTGATGAAAAAAAACAATAATAAAAATGATATAATAATACGTAATGATAAATGTTATTTACCTTTGAAGAGGAGTGGTCGAGCATATGTCGTTGGTAGTGGTGGAGGAGGAGGAGATATTGAAAAAAAGGACAAATTGTCGTCATTGTTAGGGGTAGAGGTAGTGTTCTGTGGGTGGTGTAGAATTAAGCAGGCCTATTAACTCTTCATAAACTTTAATCAAACACTCTGTCCGGGTTGCATCGTACAACTACAATTTAGCTTTGCATTTCTCCTTTACACTCTCTCCCCACCTTCTTCCTCTACCTGTTGGTCCCATTAGCAGTGTCACAGTGCCCTCTACTGGTCAAGCATGTAGCAGTATAAATATGGAGTTACTACAAGGCAAAATACATGAAAATATAGACCAGTCAGCTTGCGTTCGTATCTCTGAATGTTCTCAAGTCGGATGTTCGTAAGCTGGGGACCTAGTGTATTCACAAAAGAGTGTTTTTGCCTCTTTTGTGATATGCTGCAGACCAAACAACTAACTGTTTGTGTTTGCTTCATATGGATTTGGTCTGTCTGGGGGCAGTCAGACCCACATTTTCACATGGTAATAAGTCATGGCCCACTTTATTAGAGGCAATATTTTTTAATTAAATAAAATACAATTAATTAAATACAATAATACAAATAAATACAAAAATACATACTGTACATCACAAATAAATAAATGCTTACATGCTTACAAGTGCATTTGGGGCACATATAGACAAACAACCATTCACACTCACATTCAATTATTCATTCATTCAATTTAGAGTCACCAATTAACCTAACATGCATGTTTTTGGAATGTGGGAGGAAACCGGAGAAAACCCACGCACGCACGGGGAAAACATGCAAACTCCAGAGATGCCCAAGCAGAGATTCAAATTCAGGTTTTCCCTATCTCCTGATCTTGTGGCCAACATGCTAACCACTCTGCCACCGTGCAGCGATATATGTACATATAATATAAAATAATATAGGACAAAAATATAGAATTCATACATAAGAATAAATATCAAATGACACAAAATATATAAGAAGTTAAAGGGCTAGTGTATCAATTTAAGGAAATCTACATTTCAAATGGTAATCGAAATATTATTTACATCTCTTTTGCACAAACAATTCACTTACCACGCTACACTGGAACATGTTTCTGACGCAGGGCAGATGCTGTCCACAGTACACTAGGGCCTAACCGATCACTCGACTAATCGAAACAAGCTTCAGATTATTCGACCAAAAAAGAATTGTTAGTTACAGTCCTAACTGTGGCCAAAAAGTCTTTGAAAACAACATTTTTAACGAAAGTGAATTATTCTCTCCTTTTCTTGTTATCATTTTAATGAGCAACCTCTATTAACATTAAAAAAAGCCTCCAGCCAGTGCCTCACCACCCAGACCCTTCTGGCACGTCACTGCTGTTAGTAAATTTGTTGTGAATAAATGAAGCGCTTGAGGACAAAAGGGCAGAGTACAAGTTAAACATCAGTCTACTGCAGATTCTCGACCTTAGCGTTAGGAACTTAGTAAACCATTAAATGAATATGTGATATGAAATATGTCCTCCTATTCTTCTATCTAGCTATTTAAATGTTAGTTCTGGCCAAGTCATCTGACCTTCCCCAAGCAGACCCCCCTTTCCTGCTCCAGGATGCCATGACGTGACATTCCTGTGGAAGCAGCAAGACCGTCCTTTTTCTAAGCAATGTGTTTTTGCGCGCTGAAGAGATTGCAAGGAAACAGCTTGTCAGGGGCAGGCAGCTGCTGCTTCCTCCATTTTTGGGGGGCGAGGGGGTCTCACCAGCCGTGATGCCGTGGGGGAGAGGTGGCTCGGTGGCCTTGCTGCTGCTCTCAGGCCGAGGAATGGGTCGGGCAAAGGCCAGGTATGATCAGGTCTTCCTTCGTGGTTTGGCTCAAGATGCTGTAATGTTGAGAATGATTATTTTGTCTCTTTGCTTATGGTTTTCAATGATTGTGTTTTTAGCATCAGTCTCCATATCCTTGACAAGCAACACTTGATTAAGCATGCATGAGCTCCCTGTTGCATGTGTTCCCTTGAGGCTAAGAGGCTTGCATGGAATTTGCAGTGACGTTTGACACATGCATCTTTTACAGTGGGTTACAGTATTCCTCGACAGAGCAGTGCTGCTGTTTTGTCTTAATTATTGTGACTAAGTCCAAGACCACTTTTTACATTGTGTTTAGTGTTCTCCCGGAGTGACTGTAGTTTGCTGTCCGACTCTGTCTCACTAACATGAATTCAAACCCAAACACTCTCAAGAGGCTGGCATTTTCTCTAGTGACCACCCTTAGCTTGTTTCCAAAAACAAAAATTCCATTTGAGATTTTAACCCTTATGGTGTGCTTTCTGTCTGTTTACATTCAAGTGGATGCTTTAGCTGCCAGTAGTAGTGTTGCAGCAGTAAAAAGTGAAAATGGGAGGTTGTCCTAAGTGATTCAAATGCAGCCAGTAGCCAATGCTGACAAACCTGTTGCACTTGAGTAAGTTGCGAAACGTTTTCACTCCATTTTTCTTTCATTTTGCCTTGCACGCCTCTTCTGTCTCTCTGTCTCACACACACACACACACACACACACACACACACACACACACACACACACACCATACCTGCCGTCATGCTCAGGTATGCAGCCAGGTGTGTTGTTGTGAATGTCTAGTAACTCCTAATTAACAAATTAAGTTAAACATTTCATTAAGTGTTGAACATGCTCAAACTTCATTTGTTGGATTCCCTTTCCCGATGCATTTCTATTTCAACAAACATTTCTAATTCCTCCAGCTCCTCTCAGGGGATCCCAAGGCGTTAGAGACATGTGTCCTGTCCACACGGGAATGCTTCCTGTTTTTTGGGGGGCGTTTTTTGGCGGGTTGAAAAAAAATGGCATCCACACAGTATCGGATCAGTAAATAGTCACATCCACATGGGAAAGGCTCAGTGGATCAACGGATGTAATACATAAGGCACACCTACACATGGCACTGTAAACAGACGCACGGACAGAACCATGTGACACACCAAAACTATAGAAGAAGAAAGAACGTGTGCGCAGAAGGGCTGTCGTTTTCCTTGTGTCCAGCTTGTCTTGACTTACGATGAAGTGGAATTACTGCTGCGAGCCACTTTGGAATATAAAACAAAAAAAGATATCAGGAGAATGTCAACTGGGAGTCATGCCAGTCCAGATATTCCGATATTATGTTGGCTTTTTGGCAGCAGTACACAACCGCTCATTTCTGGTCACGTGACGACGACGGGGCGATGACGTCATCGCTTTCGGAAAGTAGTGGTTTGCTTACCTACACGACAATGCCAAAGCGGTGTTACAGATTTTGGATAAATGATAAAATACTTATAGCCTCTCCCCATGTGGACGGGCTCTAAGTATCGCCAGATTTGGTGTTGGGTGTGTGATCCAGGATGGCTGAATAAAGAAGCAATGCTGGGAGTATCATTCGTCCACATTTGTATTAATTCCAGAAGATACAATGTACCAAAGTGTAACTTACAACAGTTTGTTACGTGCAATACTGTACAATAGCCAAGACAGTGTATGAGAGCCGAGTCAAAATTATTGCACAAAATTTTGTCGAAAACAGGGAGATTTTAAAAAACAAGGTTTGACTATATTCGAAACCAAAATTCAATCTGCTGGGTTACATATTTTTTCTCTGTAGGGTGGCTGGGTTGTCCCTGAGAGATAAGGTGAGAAGCACTGTCATCCGGGAGAAACTCAGAATAGAACCAGATGAGGTGGCTCGGGCATCTGGACAGGATACCTTCCCGACGATTAGGGCACGTCCAATCGGTAGCAGGCCTCGGGGAAGACCCAGGACACGTTGGAGACGACTGTGTCTCTCAACAGGCCTGGGACTGCCTCGAGATTCGCCGGAAGAAGCTGGACGAAGTCGCCGGGGAGAGGGAAGTCTTGGCTTCCCTGCTTGGGCTGCTGCCCCCGTGACCTGACCTCGGATAAGCAGAAGATGGACAGATGGGTTAAATATGTGGGTTATTTTTATATTCTGCTATAATTACCGTTTTAGATTGCATGAAAACGTTTTAAAATATGCAATGGAACCCTGGTTAGCGTCATTAACCCATTCGAGAAGCTTCAGCTCAAGCCGAAATGTACTCTGACCGAATCAATTTTTCCCATAAGAAATCATGTAAATCCAATCAATTTGTCACAGAAAAACTAAAATGTTAAGACTAAACATATTTTTATAGTTTTAAAATAATATTTTACAGGGATACTTTTACCTTCATTGAAGACGTGATAGTTGGCAAATACATGATGTGGCAGCGAGATCAACACGAACGCCACCTTTGTTTTTTGCTAGAGTTATTTCTGGAATTCAATAGTCTTTCTCACCTCAGCTGCTTTTCTTTTGCTCACGGCTGGAAAATAACCCAAAATGGAGCTAAAAAATGTTGGGGTTGGGGGCGTGTCACCTAAGGGGCGGGATCAGGTGGGAATGATGTGTTAATGCTCAAGGTGCCACCTCTCCCTACTGCATTCCTGCCCCGGGCTTGGAGCCTTACAACAGCTTCCTTTTTTATTGCGAGAGATTTGTAATACCGCTGAGTCTAGTTCCATAGTTTCGTGTGGGACTCTTTCATAATTGCTGGATTCTTTCGGCGCTGCGGACATGGGAGGCAGAGAGGAGGTCATGGTGACCAGGCCACTTGGAGCCACCATGCAGTTTTCACGCAACCGGTTCAACAATTTCAGGATGCGTCCGTCACAGAACCCGATGAGGAGCAGATACTTAAAGAGTTCCTCGCAAAAGAAGATATCCAGGTAGGGAGTTCTGCTGTGGTTGTGCATACTTTTCAAAGTGAATTTAAACCTTTTCTGACTCGGAAATGTACTTTGTTTTCCAACAAGTACCAAAAGAGTTGGTCGAGGGTCAGTGATTAAAATTGAGTGCTTGTACTAACACATGCATCTTCCCAAACCGTGAGTCAGGACCCCAAATGGGCCGCGGATTCATTTTTATTGACAGCAAAATATTGTAAGCACATGGAATAAACACACAATTTCTTTACATAGGGTTGTTCTGTACATAGGGTTGTTGTCATAAATTAATATTTGGTATTTCATCATTTGTTTATATGCATGTCTGTATTGATATTGGTCAGTGTGGAACCACATTTGTAATTTGGGTCTTGAACTGAAAGTGTCTCAGTGCACACTTTTCAAAGTGAATGTACTTTGTATTCCAACATGTACTAAGAGAATTGATGGACAAGGCAGTTGACGAAAGCGATCAAGAATCAGACACACAATTTCTTTGTCAATGGATTTTTAATGCATGTTTGATGCCGTAAATTCAAAATTCTGTAGTGTTGTTATTAGAGCTGAAAAAAAATAATCGATGCGTCGATGATACGATTATTCAATTAATCGACAACTATTTTGGTATTCCGTTAATTGTTTCTTTAGTTTACAAATGTAAATATACTCGGATTTCAGCCTCGCAGATGTACCTGTAGATGTTTTTTAATTTCCTTAGTCATCCGTGAAAGCAGACATATTATGTGTTTTAGGCAAAAAAAAAATCTTCATACATCAGCTTTGACTTTGGAAAACCACTAACTGTGTTCATATTGATTTGTTCCGTCCAGGGTCTAACCGATTACTCGATTAATGAAAAGATCAATCGACTAAGAAAAAATAACATCCCTAGTTATTTTTAAAGAGTTGAGGTTTATATACTGTATATCTTGAGACACTGTGCCGTAGTGCATACTTTTCAAAGTAAACGGGTTTATAGAAGTCAGAGACTAGCATGGCACATTGTACGTGACTGACATGTGGCATTTACGCTCATTTGTCAGTGAGTTTATGTCTTAGTTGCCAAAGACACTGTGATCATTGCCTCACAGCTTAGTTATTTGCTTGGCTTGTGACTGGTGATAGGTGATTGGTGATTGCTTGTCTCTCCTCGCTCATTGTGGTGACATCATGCCGTCTTGGATTCTTACGAGTGTTTGTGGGGTCTCCAGTTTCTGCCTATGGAATGTGACCACACACACAAAAAATTGTTTTGCTGGTCACTTCCTGTATCTCTGTCTGTATGCTTAGGTATTTGCTGATGTCAACAGGCAAGAGTCTTCAGAAAGTCCTGCTCAAGACAAATGGGCTGTGTTCAGTAGTAGTAGATGGAGGTGTTGAGCTTTCACTGACATCTAGCGGTCCTGAGAGGTATGTCTCCAGGCCACATTTTACAAGAACAATAGAGAGACGCCCCCTACTCCCCCGCCCCTTCGCCATCTCCTCCCTCCCTCCATCCAGCTCCCTTTGTCTCTCCATCTAAGTGCCGGCTCATCCATCCTCCTCGCTCCACCCCATCTTCACTGTTCACCCAGACTTTGTGTGCGTTGTCCTCAACCCACCCCCCCACCTTTTGTTTGCATGCACGCCTGTGATTTTTTTACGTGTGTGTATGTCTGTGCCAGAGACCCCAGCCCCACCGAGATGAGCGTGGAGCCCTGGGTCAGCCCGCAGCATCAGGCCGCCGCTGAGCACCGTCCACGCACGCCGCCCTCACCACCTTTCCAGGATCAGGATCAGGATCAGGAGCAGCATCCGGACCAAGTCTGCGTGGACTCCTACTTCACTGAGCTGGAAACCATTCGGCAGGGGAGTGGCTACACAGAACTTGACATTGCCAGGAGGGATTCCAGACAATCAGAAGGTAAAAGAACATGACATTGATGAGCTGATAAAATGATGCTTTCGCAATGGCAACATTCACAGGAGAGCACATTACCATGACGACATTATCAGAGTGTTTTTTGTTTTTTTACAAGCCTATTTTCATGTATGCAAATGCTCTTTATTGTGTTATTCTGCCCTTCAAAGACACCCGATTGAGTGTTATGTTAAAGAGAGGCCCTGTTTGTCTTAGAACCCTCTCAAGTCCAAATGAGGCTACATGTGACTTGACACACGACCACATGCATGGTCTGTGTGTCTGTGTGTGTGTCTTGTGTGTGTAGCCATGCGGAGGGTATGCAATCCTGTTTGTGTACAGCTTTAAAGGGGTATTGCGTTCGTTCACTATCAACAAAGACATCTGTATTTGCAAAAGGCTGCAGATTTATGTTGGACCTGCTAACAGTGCTAATATTAGCTCAGTAATATCTTGTTGAATACTGTAAACGCATTAACAAAGCTGTACACAGTACAGTATGCATGCTTGCCTTGCTCGACTATAAAGATTTTTATCGATCACATTAATGCTGCGTTCACACGTCGATAGTCTGGTTAGGGCCATAAACTATTGTTGCACTTTGGTGTGGTTCACTAGACTGGTACAGTTAATCCGCGCACATTCGCGATTCAGCAGTCACAGACACAGGAAATCTGCAGATTATTGGTCAAGAATGTATTTTTTTTCTCCGTAAAAGGGCTTTTTGCAGAAAAGACATCTCATTTACCTTAAGTCGGTAATAATTTGTATATAAGTAATAATACAGTTACAATATACATGTACCACTGTTAGAAAGCCCACAATTTGTATATGTTTATGTCTTTGTGCTTCACTGACAGTGTTTTTTTTCATCAAGCGTTGAGATTTTGCACTTTGTTTTGCTACCATAGTAGTGTGCTGATACAGTATGCAAAAATCTTTTGGCCCATGGAAGCACTAGCATCGACAGTCATGGATCATCTTAACTCATTCAATCCCAGCCATTTTTCAAAAGACAACCCCTTCAGTACCAGCCAATTTAAACAATTTTGACTGATCTTTCAAGGCACACAGAATATTATATTCTATGGCTATATAAACATGGACCTTACCAAAAGAAATACAGTATTAGACTCCCATTGTGGTTGTTTTTGTGGCATTAAATTGACCCTCAGGTCTAACATTTTGATCAGGATTGTGTTTACATTGTGCAAAACACGTTAAAGTCGTATAACTTTGTTGCTGGGATCGGGCGCTCGGGTTTATAAAGATGTATAACTACGTCTTTGGCATTGAATGAGTTAACATTATCCTTTATTAGTGAGGCACATTTAGGGATTAAATCTGGATTGTGTCACAAGTGAACAGTAGCAATTGAAGCGAGATGGAAGGGTTGTGGAGCTGATTCTAATCTGATAACAACACTTTTATTGCAAATGTTGGGGTTCTTTGGGTTCTGTTTTTTCGCCATTCCCTGGTGGTCTTGGAACGTAACGCCTGTGAATACCAGGGCTCTACTGGGATCTACTTGTCATGAGATCAAAGGCTGTCCAGTACAGAAGACATGCATAACGTAATGACTTAATTGAGCAGCTTTCGTGACATATTACACTCCCCTCCAAATGTTTGGCGAGACTTGCAATTGTTGCCAAACTTTTTGAGGGGAGCATACATATCAAAACATATAGAGTAATCCCTCGTTTTTCAGCTGATTGGTTCCAGACACAGCCCTGATATGTCCATTTTCGCAAAGTAGGATTAATTATTTATTAATGGAATATTTTTAAAGACATTATTAAAGCCCTCTAGACATGAAATGACACCCCTTTACATTCCTGTTACCCAATATAGTAAACATAATAAGAGAAAATAAGTCATTTAAGATCTAAATAACAATCATACTGTACTAGTGTGTGTTGCTGTAAACGTTGTAAATGTTCAGGGAGAAGAGTGCGGGGCCGGACAAGAAGTGACGTCAAGGTTTCAGAGCTGAGTTTTAGCGTTACGTGGGTTACGGCTGCAAAAATAGCCCGTGTTAGGGATTATTGTGCCTGTCATGAAATCAGTCAATCCTGCAGCAAAAGCCTGTTGTTCGGGTGATCAATTTTGGTGCTTGTGTGTCTCACCCAACATTACAGTAACATTACTGACACCTAGTGACCAGTGTAGAATACTACATATCAGAGGTGGGAGAAAGTCAGGGTTTTTCGTAAGTCTCAAGTCTTTAATCTCAAGTAAAGACGTACGAGTTGAATTCAAGTCTCAAGCCATGACAAGACAAGGTTGAGTCAAGTCCGAAGTCACAGGCTTAAAATTTTTGAATCGTTACATGTCATAAGCACTGTTTAGTGTCTCCCAAATAAAATTCCATTTTAACCAGTGTGGCAAGACTTAGTCACAGAAAAAGAATGCTGACTTAGCATTCATGATTCACGTAACCCACACCTTTGTTGTTTGTTCTTAAACCTGATTGAACGTTAATAGATGCGTTCAATAAGGCCGGTTCAAAGGGAAAATATGTTGTCTTGCTGGAAATGACATAATAACGATTACGTTCATTGAGTACTTTGAATGGGGCACATTTTAGTCAACACGCTCACTGAAAATCTCAAGTATTTCCAAGTCATCAGACTAAAGTCCAAAATCAAGTCCCAAGTCATTTATGTCAAAGTGGAAGTCGAGTTGCAAGTCTTAGATAATATTGTCAAGTCGATCCAAAGTTATCAACACTTTTAATTGTGAAATGCTTATTTGAGTCAAAACATTTGCTTAAATATGTATATTTTGACTAGAAATAGGTCATATTCAACCACGAAACAGCATGTTTATTAGTTAACGTATTTAAAAAAAAAACATTATACAGTGGAGCTGTGAAATTTGAAGTGCAAAGTGGCGAGGCATTACTGTATTGCATATTACCTATGTGTTCTTTTGTGTATCAGAGGGGGAGCAAGAGGAGCAGTGGCTAGCCGACGCCGGTCTGTCCACCCTCATTAGTGAGGACAGCGAGGATGTGGACAACCTGCTTCTGATGTCCACCTTAACACGCACTCAGGCGGAGGCAGTCCAGCGTAGAGTGGATTCGTACACAAAGTCTCTGCGCAAGAGAAACAAGACGGCTCCGCCGCACATTCGCGACGTCTTCAGTCAGGTGAGCCGTTGTCGTGGTTTTGGCATTGTTCCACCTCGTTTTGCTCGCTTGTTCTAATGATGACGAGCAAACCTGAAAGCAGATCACATCGAAAGGTCATGCGTTGTCTTCCCCACCCACAGAGGAACAACACTGACATTCTTGTGAAGCTGATCTTGCTGCACTGATACACTCTCTGTGTTGTGTGTGCTGCGTGTTATTAAGGACTCTGTATTATATACAATTGTGCATAAAAAGTCTGTCCAATTCAAGCATATTAAGTCCTAATAATAGATCATTTTCTTCAGCAGAACTTGAGTCTGCCTGACTCTCAGCCTGGTGAAGAATCGGCCCAAAACAACATGGCATCAGCCTCCAAAGCCAGTCTGTCAGGTGAGAGCCCGTAAATGCAAAATTACCCTGAATGCTCTATTTATAACCCTTTTTTTTATCTAAACCACTAAGAAGACAGGTGTTAATTGGAGACAGGCTGTTCTGAAATGTGAAAGTTCATTATATACAGCAACGTGATTTTTTTAAGTTTAAACGTGATTTGGAGTGCATGAGAAAGCGTAGCGTAGTGAACCTTGGCTACAGGCGGTTCAGTGTGGTTTTCGTCCCGGTTGCGGAGCACTAGACCAGCTGTACACCCTTGCAGGGGCACTGGAGGGTACATGGGAGTTTGCCCAACCAGCCTACATGTGCTTTGTAGACTTGGAAAAGGCATTCGACCACAGTATCTTGTGGGGGGTACTCCGGGGGTATGGGGTTGGTGGCACGCTACTATGTGCAACCGGGGAAGGAGCCTGGTTTGCATTGCCAGCAGTAAATCGAGCCTGCTTCCGGTGAACGTTGGCCTCCGCCAAGGCTGTCCTTTGTCACCAATTCTGTTCATAATTTTCATGGACAGAATTTGTAGCTGCAGCCAAGGCGTCGAGGGGGTCCAGTTTGGGGGCCTTAGGATCTCTTCTCTGCTACTCGCAGATGATGTGGTCCTGATGGCCTCATCAGGCCGTGACCTTCAGCGTTTACTCGGGCAGCTTGCAACTGATTGTGAAGCTTCTGGGATGAGACTCGCACCTCCAAATCCAAGGCCATGGTTCTCAGTCGGAAAAGGGTGGACTGTGAACTCCGGATTGGGAGTGAGGCCTTGCCCCAAGTGGAGGAGTTCAAGTATCTCGTGGTCTTGTTCACGAGTGAGGAAAGGTTGGAGCGTGAGGTCGACAGGCTGATCGGCGCAGTGTCTGCAGTAATGGGGTCCTCCCGGTGGGCCTGGAAGAGGTGGTCTGGACTTCCCCGCTGAGGCTGCTGACCCGTAGTCAACAGTACGGAAAGTGTAACACGCATGACATTAAGCTGAGCAGTAACATTTGAAATCACATGCAGAGATAGATAACGCACTCTTGATACTTCAAATTAAACTACTGCCATCATTGTGGAGTTAATCATAAAAAACTACATCAGGAGGTTGCCTACAGCCATGGCTGTTAATGCCAGTGTTTTTTTTTAACCCAACGGGTGGCCTGCAGAAGTGCCTGCTGAAGTTGACGTTGACCGCTTTCAAATGCAAAGGGTTCATTTCTATGAAAATTGATGCGAATACAGTAGAAACTTCGTTTTCATCATTAATGTCTTTCAAAGGTCAGGCAAAAACCGAAACGTATGAAAACCGAATGGGATGAAAATCAGCACCTTCAATTCCCAGTCCATGGTTCTCGCCCAGAAAAGGGTGGCGTGCCATCTCCGGGTCTGGGATGAGTTCCTGCCCCGAGTGGAGGAGTTAAGGTACCTCGGGGTCTTGTTGAGTGAGGGAAAGATGGAACGTGAGAACGACAGGCGGATTGGTGCTACGTCTGCAGTGATGCAGTGTGTACCGGTCCATTGTGGTCAAGAGGGAGCTGAGCCGAAAGGCAAAGCTCTCAATTTACAGGTCAATCTACATTCCTACCCTCACCTATGGTTATGAGCTTTGGGTAGTGGTCAAAAGGACAAGATGGTGGGTACAAGCGGCTGAAATGAGTTTCCTCCGTAGGGTGGCTGGGCTCTTCCTTAGAGGTAAGGTGAGAAACACTGTCGTCCGGGAGAAACTCGGAATAGAACCGCTGCTCTTCCGCATTGAGAGGAGCCAAATGGCTTGGGCATATGGTCAGGATCTCCTTGGAGAGATCCTCAGGGCACCTCAGGGCACCTTCAGGGCAACTCGGGGAAGACCTAGGACACAGTGGTTCTCCATTATCTTCTGTCATGCCCCCACTGGGGGGACAGAAATGTTTTCGCACTCCCCCGAATTGAAACAGACAGACCGTACAGACTGAACTCGAAACTGAAATCAGCAAAATGCAGCAAAATGGAGAGCAGTGAAGCATACAAGCCTATTTAAGAGTTAAATTGCATGCAGAGTACGACAAATTCATACATGTTGGCAGGTCTGCTCTGACAATGAAAGTCCTCCCTGCCTCTGACCCCAACTGCCCCCCCAGCTCAGGCACCTCCCCAGGGTGGCCCATCCCCCACTATTTGAGAAGCACTGCACTATAGTAATTGATTCAATGCACGCATTAATACCTTAATATTGCAATGTGTTTTTCTTTGGGCTAGTTGTGACCCCAGAACACCAGCGAAGCGCTGTTAAAGAAGAAGAGTTCAAAACTGACGTGGCTTACTGTGAACAGGCCAAACTGAACAAACTTGCTCACAGCAACATCCAGTGGAGGAGAGAGGACAGCACCCTGCCGGTAAGCATCTGAACTGTCGCTTCTTTTGAGGTGTCTTGCCTAAAAGATCACTTCTTTTTTGGTTACACTGAATTAAAATAAAAAACACAAAACTGGTAGGCGCACCCACGTTGCCGCTCCCTTTTTCAGTCTTGTAATTACACAATAATGACAATCATTGTGTATTTTACGCAGACATTTTTTCTGCAGGAGTCACCTGGTGTCACGTGCTGCAGACTGAAAATGTGCGAGTCTTAATATGTGATTTCATTTTACCAGGACGGTTCTGCTAACGTTCAAATTGAATAAGAATTGACTCGGGCTGTGTTCACACTTGTAGTTCAGTATTCTGGTTTGAATCCGAAATAAAACAAAGATACTTGGTATGCACTTTGGTGTGGTTCGCTTAGCGTTCACACTGTTTTTTTTTTTGTCATGGGACCAAGGGCTGAGCAGTCAAGAACAAATGCAGAAAGTATTGGACAGCTTTTGTGACGCATTACCTGACGTAATATTGAAATTCACTTGTCATAATCGAGTCTGGAACCAATTTACCGTCATAAACAAGGGATTACTTTATTTCAAACCAAAATGGCTTCTGCTGGATTGAATATGTAGGTGATTTGATATTCTGCTATGCTTACCAGGCTTCGATCTCACAAAGAGCTTCTAAAACAGGGGTGTCCAAACATTTTCCACCAAGGGCCGCATACAGAAAAATCAAGCATGGTGCGGACCACTGATATTTTTATATAGTTTTTAAAATTTTTAAACATTTTAAAATGTACATACATTTAAAGCCAAAGCTTTGCTATTAATTAGTATCAACATTTCAGCTTTTATTGCATTGTGCTGTATTTTTTTCATTTTTGATGTTTTTTGTTTAGTTTTATTTCTACAATGTGCCGCTAGCCAAGTCACGGGGCGCACGTTGGACACCCCTGTTCTAAAATATACTTTTAAAGGGCGCTGTGGTCATACACAGGGAGGGAGAGAGCAGAGAGACAGCACTTTTAACACATTTTCGCTTACACATTTGTCATTTCCGCATGCTTATTGCTTTTATTTTAACACTTTGGTGATGGTAACATGTTAAACCTGAGTACAGTTCACTTGCAAGTGGACCGAGACTCATCCCTTAAGCGCGCTTGTTTGGTGCACACCAGGGCTCAGATGATGGTGTTCACATTTGACCAAATGAACGTTTTAACTGAACCAAAGATGCCAATTGTAAACGCACCCTGAATTGAAAGGGATTCACACCATCATTAGTCCTAAAGAGGCTTTGTTTACATTTTTATGCCACTGACAAATAGGGCTTTAAATAATTCCGTACTATTAAAGTTCCAGCCACCACATACTTTCGAATAGTTATATACAGTGTAGTGTATATTATTATCCACTCAAATGCCAATAGATGTCAGTTGGATCTTGACGTATAATTAAAATGCTTGAGCAGGTCGAAAAAACATGACAGGCTACCTGGTACAGAATTTCCGTCTTCCTCTTCACTGCCAATCCTCATCCTCTCTGTGGCATTCTATTGTCCTCCATTCTCACCTCGCCAGCGGGTGATCTGCCCCAAGTGCCGTCTAGGAGTCACTCGAGTCCAAGATCTGTCCCACGGCGACATGAAGAAGGTGCGGCAGTTGGCTCTCATCGACATGACGGCACTGTGCGACCTCCTCGAGCTGGAGGTCAAGCGACACAAGACGTCCAAGAGGAAAATGGCAGGTATGACTACTGGTGACGCACAATGACAACTACTACTCCATGTTTCCTCTTCGAACCAGTGCACATCAATGTAGTTCAAGCTGGCAACTTGACACTAATTATGCATAATGAATCCCCCATAAACAGCTACTGCACGTGACATCAGAGTGTAATTGTGCACACAATTAAAAATAAAAATAAAAAAAGATATTTGTTTTTCAGAGAGCTCATTGTTTGGTGTGCCGCTGGCTACGCTGCTGGAGAACGACCAGAAAGTTGCGCCCAACACCGCCACTCCTCGCTTCCTGCAAGAGGTGAGACTACTCATCACATGTATTGATAGTGTGGCAATGTGACTTGTTGTCAGAAGTAATCACTTTGTAAAGTAATCGCTTTGATTGACTCTGCTTAAGCACACCTAGCACTGATACTACAAATCCCCGTATACGCAATGATGGCTGCCTCTCTGTTGGCAGCGATTCGAACAATAATTCCTTGCCACGTCACACTTTGTGTTTTGGGGGTTCACTCTATCATGTTTTTTTTTTTTAAATATATCAATAAATCATGCCGTTTTGTGGGTAAATACAGCCTATTATTAGTCAAAAAATATGCGCATTTAAGCAAATTTTACATATTTTTTGCCTAAACTAATAATTTTCAAGCATAATGGCTAAATGAAGTAACATACAAATATAAGGCATTCAGAAGACGCATGCAAAGACATTTTGAAAATATGTAGTATTCTACACTGGTAACTAGGTGTCAGTAATGTTACCGTAATGTTGGGTGAGACACACAAGCACCAGACTTGGTCGCCGGAACAACAGGCTTTTATTACAGGTTTGACTGATCTCACACCAGACACATTAATCCCTACTAAAAATCCCTATTAAAAACATGTGCTACTGTTGAGGTTGTAACCCACAGCAAGCAAAAAACTCAACTCTGAACCCCCGATGTCACTTCCTGACCGCCCCGCACTCAGCTCCCCTAGCACTGGAACACATTTGCAGCAACAAACATAAGCACAGGTCTTATTTAGGTCTTAAATGTTTTATTTTATCTTATTATACCTGCTATATTGGATAATAGGAGTGTAAAGCTGACTATAGGGTGTTATTTCATGTCTAGAGGGCTCTAATAATGTTAAAAACCATATTTAGAAGGTCGTAAACAGGTTTTCTGTGCTCCAACTATATAAACACTGCTGCAACTAACTGAAGTGACTTTATAAAGTGGTGTTTTTTTTTTAATTTTAGAATAAGGCTGTTCAAAATGTGGTAAAAATGAAGGACTGTGAACATTTCCAGATGCGCTATATAGTGGCAGTGTTTGGGAAGAATCTCAGACTACACCCTAAATAAGTTGCTGTTGCTGAGAATAACCAGCCGCCTCTATAACCTCCTTCTACTCTCTTCTTTACAGCTTTTGACCTTTTTGGAGAAGCGGGTGGATTCAGAGGGGATCCTGCGGGTTCCAGGGTCTCAGTCCAGAATCAAGGTAAGATGGAACCCAATTATCATTTTTATTGATTTATGTCTTTTCTTTAAAGTTAAAAATCAACTGCAGTTGCCAAATTTGGAAACGCCAGCTTCAGCTTGCCTTAGTTAAAGTGAGGCTACAGCTAATATATACAGGGGGCAAGGTGGTTATGATTTTGGTTGTTACATGGTAATGGTAATGGTAATGGTAATGGTAGCATTTATTTGAACATGCATACAAGCCACATTGGAATACATCACATATTACATAATTGACAGTTCCACATGTCCAAAAGGAGTAGGAAGCAGAGCTTATTTAAATCCACCCCATCCCTTTCACATCAATTGCAATACATTGTTCACTTCCTGTATTCCAAATTAATGAGATAATGTGATAATGTCCATCCATCGGTTTTCTGTGCCGCTTATTCTTAATGTAATAATGTGATAAATAGAAAAAGTAGAGGTCCCGTTTCAAATTTAGTCAGATTTCTTGTCACCCTAACTACTTGATTTGACAATCCTAATAAATAATATGAAATAGACAAAACACAACATAGTTTGATAATGGGTGAGTAATGACAATGAGTAAGTAGTAAGTGTGGTAGTGGCTCACATGACAGATGAGTAGAGCTGACAGAAGAGGGCGCCATTTGTCAAGGATTATGGCTTTATTAGCTCATGCACAGAAAGGATGTCACTCACTGAGACACTGTGCTACAGCTAAGAAAAAAACATGTTCATTTACTGTAAATTACATATAAATACAATATAAAAATAGCTGGACAACATACGAGGTGAATTACAAACGTCCTCTCCCCCTCAGCTGCTGCAGCAGAACCTAGAGGCCAGCTTCTACTCAGGTCAGTTTCGGTGGGATGAAGTGAGTCCAAACGACGCTGCCGCGCTTCTGAAGAAATTCATCCGAGAACTTCCTGCTCCTCTGCTCACCGCCGAGTACCTCAACACCTTCAGTGCCGTCAGAGGTCAGCTTTTTGGGCAATGTACACAAAAGCATTGGGGCAGCATATTTCCTGACTACATCACAACTGCTCACAGAAGGCACTGTTACAGCCGCAAAACAGGAAGCACCATTATATTACCTCCATTTGAAATCATCTGTCACAACAGAGGTGTGAAACAAATCATGTGTTTTCCTTGTGGTTTGCACTTTAATAAAACATGGATCAATATTAGTATCATCTGATTAATGGCTCACTGATGTAGAGTTGGTGAGGAATGTGATAAACGATCACATAAGCTCACGCTTAATGGCCTCCTGTCACAACACCATCCGTCTTTGGACATCCCATTATTTATCCACAAACAGAGCAGGAAATGAGTGTGTGTGTGTGTGTGTGTGTGTGTGTGTGTGTGTGTGTCTCACCTTCTGCTCTTTGCTTCTTGTGTAGACATCACTGATCTGAAGCAGAAACTTCACATGTTGAACTTGCTCATCCTGCTGCTGCCCGAGTCCAACAGGAACACCCTGAAGGTACCCACCTTAATAACATCACATGGCCCAACATTTTATTAGATTCTGGGGGGGGAAATAAGTATTTCATCCCCTGCTGCCTCCCTTACAAATGCTCCCGAATTTTTATGGCAGGTTTATTGTAACCAAGAAAGACAGAATGTAAAATAAATAAATAAAAATTAATAATTAATCTGTATTTGATCTCCGACAACCCACAAACATTTGGACCGCCACGGGCCAGTTGAGTGCCCATGAAGCACACAAGTTAATCCCGTCCTGTTAGAAAAGTACTCCTAATCTCAATTTATGTGGGTAAAAGACAGCTGTCCTCCATTCAAACCCCTTCACCACCATGGGAAAGGCCAAAGAGCTTTCAAAGGACCTCAGGGACACACATGATTGTAGACATGGACAGACCAAGCATGGTGAGAACCTCCTGGCTTGAGCCAGAACACTGAAGATGGATGACAATGATTTGTTGCTAGGTAGGCTCACAAAGAAGAACATAAAGATACTGGAGTGGCCGAGGCAGTCTCCGGACCTTAATACCATAGATCAGGGGTATTTCAAGTGCGAGCAGGGGGCCATTTACGGCCTGCGGCTGTTTTTTCTTTTTTTTTGTTAGTTTTTTTTGTCCCTCTACACTGTCTAAAGATACAATTACACAAGAAAACTTACAAAAAACAGCAAACATGGAACAAAAGAAGTAATTTTACAATAATAAAGAAAGCAAAGTCATAATATTACGTGAAAAAATAGCATAAAGTTGAAGTCTGATAACTGCTATCTGCTAACTTTCACCCAGAAAGTGTGCCAAGCCCGTGAAGTGGCATTATGGGAATCAAATGTCCTCATCTAATGCACCTGCAGAGCATTAGGCAGCCACTCTGCAGCCTCTCCACCTTCCACAGCTGTGCCAGCCCATCCCCAATCATCGCTTTGCTGTTTTGTTTCACTCTTGGTGCATTTTAGCCCGTTTTAGCTGTTCAGCTGTAAACCAGTGAATTCACCAGAGGATAAGATCTATCGTGTTGACGCATCACAGCTGGATGTATCCATTATTGTGAGCTGATTGGTGGCAGCTAGCTTTGAACAAGCTATGATACTGTAATCCCTCGCCATTTAGCACTTTGAATTTCACAACTTAACTAGCTCTTAGTTTTTCAAAATCTATTAATAAATCATGCTGTTTTGTGGTTGAATATGGCCTATAGTCAAAAATAGGCATATTTAAGCAAATTGTACATATTTTTTTGGAGCATAAAAGCAGAAAAATGGCTAAATGAAGTAAAATACAAATATAAGGCACTCAAAAAATGCATTCAAAAACGTGATGATGTGTAGTATTCTACACTGGCCACTAGGTGTCAGTAATCTTACTGTATTGTTGGGTTAGACACACAAGCACCAGATTTGATCAACGGAACAACGCCCAGCAAAAACTCAGCTCTGAATCCACTTCCTATCCGCCCCCACCGTGCTCTGGAACACATTTACAGCAACACAAGCATGAGTCTTCTATTTGTCTTATCTTCTCTTCTTATGTCTGCTATATTAGCTAATACAAGTGTTTTGGTTTGGTTTAGTTTATTTGAACATGAAGGTTACAATGGAATACATCTCATTAATCATCCTTTCACAGTTCCACATGTCCAAAAGGAGAAGGAAGAAGCAAAGCTTATTTAATCCTACCCCCCATCTATTCCACATCTAGTACAGTACATGTAGTTCACTTCCTGGATTCCATGTCATGTTTTCTATGATAATCAGAATAATAATACAAAATGAATAACAGTAAGACCAAAAAATATATATATATATATATATATACGAATAAACAAACAACCTTTTTTTCCCCTTAAAAAAAACGAAAAAATAACCAACCTGACAGAACAATCAAGACTCTTCTGCCTTATATTTAACAAACATCAACTGCTTGTATTGTTTTTTGAATTTGCTCATTTCTGTACTTTGTTTGAGTTCCTTACTCAATCCGTTCCATAATTTAATTCCACATACGGAAAAGCTGTGTGTTTTCAGGTGTCTCTATGTCTAGAGGGCTCTAATAATGTTAAAAAGCGTATTTAGAAGGTTGTAAACAGGTTTTCTATGCTCTGAAAATATTCCATTAATAAAAAAGAAATCGTACTTCACGGAAATTCACTCATCACGGAGTGTGGAACCGATGAACCTCGATAAACCGGGGATTGCAGTACATTAACCATTACACCCCCGCAATGAATCCATCAGCAGTTGGACTCAACTGCTGATTGCCTCTCAATCGTAATTCTTCATTTTAGCCAACCATTTTGAGTAATTGTATGCTTCCATCTTAGCAGCAAATGAATTGACAATATAAAATGTTTGGTAATGCACCGTGCTCTTAATCCACATTGGAAGCGTTTTCCTGCGTTATATAACAGCGTGCATTAAGCATGACTCACTGACACCAGTGTGCAGTCGTCCCCGAGCGTGAAAACCCACCTGAACCAGTGAATCTGACTCCAGTGGAGACAGCTGGAACGTGTGCTGGAATGCATCTGCTAGGGATGATCCAACTGAGCTCTTGAAACTGATGTATTTTTTCAAAAATATGGTCCACAGACATATTTCATGGATGCGTTCTTTCTACCGCGTGTTCCCTCAGGCTCTCCTGGAGTTCCTCAGCAAGGTGGTGTCCCGGGAGAAGAGGAACAGGATGAACCTGTGGGCTGTAGCGACCATCATGGCTCCCAACCTGTTCCTCCACAAGGCCGTGCCCAGCAGGCTGACAGAGGCGGCCGGAATAGGCCAGGTGGAGAAGGCCGCCGACGTCATGAGGCTCCTCATCCGCTATCAGGACCTGCTGTGGAGGGTACGTGCATGAAGCAGCTTTTAACAACAGCCATCTCACCAGATGATGATAAGGAAGATGTCCTTTATCTCCACAGATCCCAATTTTTGTCATGAGCCAGGTGCGAAAGCTGAACGAGCACAGCGGCAAGCGTTACCAGTTTTACGACCGCCGCTTCAAGAACCTGCTGAAGAAGATCCACACGGATAGTCGGGAAAAAGCTGATAAAAACATCTCAGAGGTCAGCAGCTTTCACACAAAGGAAGCACGCAAACACTTCATCATGACTCCTTCTCTGTACAGGTGCGGCGCACAGTCAAGGTCCACATCGGGGATCAGGTGAAGGGCACTATGGAGTTGCACATTGACAGCGGCTCCAGAGCGTCAGACGTGCTAAACCACTTTTACCAGCAGTTCCTACGCAGCCCTGAAAACGGCAAGGGCCAACGGCGAAGGTACTCGCCACTGGCTGCTACTCTACTTCCTTCTTGTTTCTACTTCTTATTCTAAAGTACTCTTATGCCTTAATACGAGTTGATAAGTCCAGTTAGGTTCAGTGAGAGAACAACGGCAGTGGTAGAAAGAAGTAGTATTTTTATATGTATGTGTAGTACAGTAAGTACAGTAATCCCTCGTTTATCGCGGCTAATTGGTTCCAGACCGGACTGTGATGAGTGAATTAGTATTAGGGATTAGTGTTCCTGTTGTAAGATCAATCAGACCTGCAATAAAAGCCTGTTGTTCCGGCGACCAAGTCTGGTGCTTGTGTGTCTCACCCAACATTATAATAACATTATTGACACCGAGTGACCAGTGTAGAATCTTTCACATCATCACAACGTCTTTGAATGCATCTTCTGAATGCCTTATAATTTCTATTTGACTTAATTTTGCCATTTTTATGCTTGAAAATTCTTCATCAAGGCAAAAAAAAGTAAATATACATATTTTTTGACTGATAATAGACTGTATTCAACCACAAAATGGAGTGATTTATTCATGAATATATTTGCAAAAAACCATGATAAAGTGAAGCCGCGAAACTTGAAGCGTAAAGTGGTGAAGGATTACTATAAATGCTCCAATCAACACCTCTAGTTAGGCCTGTCACGATAACAAATTTTGCTGGTCGATAATTGTCCTACAAATTATTGTCGATAATCAATATTATTGACAACATTTTTTGCGACCATTTTTTCCTTAATTATATGGCATAACAATGAGAGTACATCGTATCAAAAGCAATAAACTTTCATTTCTGAAGAGTATTTGACTTTGTAATTGGAATGTCAAGAGCTTTTTAATAAATTAAACAAACAACATAATAAATTAAACAAAAAAAAAAGACCAAAAAAAACCCTCGAAGAAAATAACATGGTTTCTCTCTGTTAGGAAAAAAAAAACACTCCAATAAAAACCACACACACGTACACGCAGTTATGTAGTGTATTGTTAAACTAAGTAGGGGGTCATATTTGAGCTGGCCCACATATCTGTGGTGGCAGTTTTAAAATGCAATGTTTCTGATGTCCTTCAGCACGTCTTCTTTCACGCGGTTATACAGTTCAATTGCTGTTTGTGCCATGTTGTACTTGTACCTTCTCTCAGGCAATTCGTACTGTCTGTCAAACATTTGTCACATTTCCCGAAATGTTGCATTTCTTTTGCAATGTAGCGAGCGACAAAAAAACATTGGCATTATCAGCTGTGGCTGTAGGCAACTTACTGAGTATTTTTTTCATGAACTGTACAACGAACCTGTCTCCTTCAGCGGTAGCTGCATTTGAAGAGCGGTCAGCATCTAAGAAGCGTTATCTACCACTGCATGCGCTTTTAAAATACCCCCACCACCCGCAGCACTGCTGTGTGTTCTTACTTTGTTGTTTACAAGGAACTCATCAGCGGTGTTACGGCAGATGGCCCTTTAACGCTCGTTCAACGTCGCTTCTGTTGCTGCCGTGTTGTGCAATATACGGTACTTGTCAGTATTATCAATGTTACATAAACACTCCTAGTACACTCCTTATTCCTCGTACTACTGCCACCAGTATTATTACATTACTAAGAATAATGAAAATGAATTTAGTTTCGTAACAAAACATGAAAATGAGTGTTTTTTTTTCTCCACAGGAATGGCTCCGTGTCTTTCTCGGACTGCGCCCTGTACGAGGTGGGAGGAAATATCGGTAAGTGGAAGCGTCTTTCTGCCCAGTGAGCTGATGATGGGTGGGCAGCAGGCTCTTATGCAATGGGCATGCATCATGTGATGTGCACTTATCAGAACACACGCACACACACACACACACACACACACACACACACACACACACACACACACACACACACAGGGGAGTTTGTCATGGCAAACCTTCATGTTTACATGACTTTCCATGTGTTTATTTCTGCATTTGTGAATTTGCCAATAAGAAAGGCAAACATTAAAACGTGGGTTAAAAAGCTCGTAGGTGTGTTAACCAATCTAGAAACATAACAAAAATATGTTGGTAATTACCAGTAATGTTCATTTAGGGCAGTGTTTTTCCAAAGTCCGGCAAAGGGGCCTTTGCCATTTATGGCACATGCATGACTTGCAGCATTTCCTAAAAATGAAATTTAACATGAAACTGAAAAGCAACAATAATAAAACATTTCAATGCGGGGGGAAAAAATGTTACATGACATTATTAATTACTTTTAACTATTTGCTTTGTCACCAAAGCTGTGATTTTCCTTAAACATGCTGAAATACACATCTTCGTCTACCGTAGCTTTAAAAAATAAAAGATTAAAGATATCCTTGCAAAGTATGGTGGCCGCTTATGATATCATTGCATGCACAAAAAACCCCAAACACAATATATAGATATGCTAAACAATGAAATGCCATTAAAGAAAAGCATCCTACCTCTCAGGTGAAAAAACAAATAATGTGTCAGTGTTTTAATATGAAATTGAAGTTGTGTGCTTAAGGGTGTCATTTACCACCGTGACCACCAGGTAGTGCAACTACCCCTTACTTGTGTGTTGGAATGCATGTCTTGCACTGGATCTCATTCATTGTGTCCCCCTATGCGTGTTTGTGCGTGTGTGTGCTGCAGGCGAGCACCGTCTGGACCCCGACACCCACCTACTAGATCTATACAAGAGCAATTCGGGAGGGGAGTGGCTAATCAAGCTGAAGGCCAATGGCAGCAGAGGAATGTGACATGGAGGCCATGGATGGATGATGGATGGATGGATGGATGGGGCATCATGGAGTCATTTCATGGTGACATCAACAGGACAGAAGATGGAGGATGAAGAATCTTCCAGTAGGAGCATCTTCAAATGAAATCTGCACCCCTCCATCTCCTGCAGGCCTTGTGGCCCGTCAGTCGTGTGACTCATGACTTCCTGCTGACAAAAGGAGAGAGGGAGGACACATGGCCAATCATGGCCAGTGGAATGGAGCAGATGGCCATGCAGAGCACCTCTGGCCATGCACACACACGCACACACACACACACACACACAAGCTTCAATGCACTTTATTTTAACAAGAGGACGTGGGCATTGTGGACAGTTTTGTGCCTTGCTCAAGGACCCTAAAGACATCTACCCATTTTTGGTGGCTCTTTTGCCTTCGGACTAGTGACTACTTGAGTTAACATAGCAAAGAAGACAAGATTCTGCTTATAGAACAGGTGTGTCCAAAGTCCTTTTTTCAAAAATTATTCATATTCAGGGGCGTGGCCCTGCGATTGGCTGGCAACCAGTCCAGGGTGTAGCCCGCCTCATGACCAAGGTAAGCTGGGATAGGCTCCAGCATACCCCTAGTGAGGACAAGCGGCATAGAAAATGGATGGATGGATGTTCAGGGGTGTCAAACCGGTTTTCACCGTGGGCCACATGGCAGTTATGGTCACCATGTAGCTGTGAAGTCATATTCACGTATAATCACCTCGTGATATTATGACACACTTGATTATTAGCGTTTTCACTTTGGACCAACAAACTTACATTAAAAGATGTCAAGTTGATTTGAGTAAGAAGCTATGGTATAATTCCAATAATCATCATTTTAGCAATCATAATTATTATATTAATTTATAATAATAATAATAAAACAAGAATTTTAAATTGGATTTGGCAACAAAAAAATTGTCACATAGAGCAAGAAAAATTGCTCCCCCCCCCCCCCCCCCCAAATTTTTGTATTATTTTGTGCTTAATATAATGTATATTTAAATAAGTAATTAAATAAATAAAATCCCAAAATATATAGATATAGAACTATATAAAATATATAATTATATAAATATATAACTATTCAAAAGGTTAAATTTTTTTTTAAATATATATAAACAATATTTTTCAAACTAATAATAAAACGCGCATTCGCAGGCCACATCAAATGATTTGGTGCACCAAATCCAGCCTCTGGGCCTTGAGTTTGACACCTGTGTTCATATTCTAAACATGGCCTCACCGCCGAACCATTTCAAACTATTTGCTTTGTCACCTTCAACACAAAAGCGGGATGTCGGCTGTTTTTTTCCCCTTGAAATATATTTGCACCAGCACGGAACTGTTAGTAAGTATTGTAAACAGTAAATATTGTTTGTTTTTGTTGGACTGTTTGGACACCCCTGGTCTAGATGAAGTCCATGAATCATCTTTGTACAAGTGCTGGCTTTTATTAGTGTGTGTGTGTGTGTGTGTGTGCGTGTGTGTGTGTGTGTGCCATTCAAAGAGATCTGCTGATGGCTATCTCCTTATCAGCACTCTCACGGGCCTTATAAACAACAAAAGACGTCTCTAACCTGTGCACCATGGAGCACAAAGGCGCTTCCTGTCATCTAACGCCATGTCACCTCCTCAAGGACACAAAGCGCTGAAGCTGGTCTTCATTTGTGCAACATTTCTATGAATGTTTACACATCTTCATGTACATATTTATGATAGCGCTACAATGTGTGCGTGTGTGTGTGTGCCACCATGTTGGTGTCATCGGCGCCATTTTGTGGCGACATCCGTCACGCTGTCATGTGGCCTTAATGGAGCGTAATGGCCGCCGGTTGCAGCGAGGCATCTCTCTGATAAAGGGGAAGCTATAAATAGCTGTTATCAATTCTGGCTCCCCCTTGCTTCATGACAGCAGTGTATATACGCGTGTGTATGTGTGCATGCATGTGTGTGATGAGCTTCATTACGCTGAGTCCAATTGGGCCGTCCCACGCCGCCACAGTTGAGTGGCTGCGTACAAAGGCGAGCTGATGGAGCGACCTTCTGCCAACACTCAGGAGAAGTAGGTCACCTCTGAGGTGGCATCCCACAGGGCTCATCGCTATACATGCTGCCATCTTTGTTTACTTCTACTGTATACATATACGTGTCCAATACGATGTTTTGTAGAATGACATATTTCAGCTTTTTTACAAGGGCTTTTAGAAGATTTGTTGTCTCTGTCAATAAATGTGATTCTCATGTTAGGCAAGATGTATTCTTTTCAATATGGCGTCAAGATGGAATCACTCGGGAGGAACATTCATCATTTACATCTACACACAAAGGCAGCAATGACAGACAACAAATGGATGTATCGCAATCTTTGCTCAGAACTGTTATTGTTTTTTCATAGCACAATAATCCCTCGTTGATGCTGTTTAGTTGGTTCCACACCCGACTGCCATACGCAAAGTAGAATTCCTTATTTATAAATGGAATATTTTTGTAAGTAGAGCATAGAAAACCTGTTTACAACCTTCTAAATGCAGTTTTTAACATTATCAGAGCCCTCTAGACATGAAATACCACCCCATAGTCACCTTTACACTCCTATTACCAATATAGTAGACATAATAACAGAAAATAAGACTTGTGCTTGTGTGCGTTGCTGTAAATGTGTGTGAGCTGAGTTGGGGGGCGGACAGGAAGTGACATCGGGGGTTCAGCGTTGAGTTTTAGGTTGGTGTGAGTTACAGCCGCAACAGTAGCCCGTGTTAGGGATTATTGTGCTTGTGAGATCATTCAAAGCTGCAATAAAAGCCTGTTGTTGCAGCAATCAAGTTGGGCACCGAGTCTCACCCAACATTACAGTAACGTTACTGACACCTAGTGACCAGTGTAGAATACTACATATCATCACAATGTGTTTGAATGCATCTTCTGAATGCCCTATATTTGTATTTTACTTCATTTGTGCAAACAATGTGGAACATTTGCTTAAATTTGCGTATTTTTGACTAATAATAAGCCGTATTCAACCGCAAAACAGCATGATTTATTTATTAACATATTTTGGAAAAACAGTGAAGCACTCCGGTTTCCTCTCACATTCCAAAAACATGCATGTTAGGTTAATTAATTGGCGACTCTAAATTGTCCATAGGTATGAATGTGAGTATGAATGGTTGTTTGTCTATATGTGCCCTGCCATTGGCTGACGACCAGTCTAGGGTGTACCCCGCCTGTCCCCCAAAGTCAAATGATTAACCATTTTAATCAAATTAATTCGTTTTCAAATAAAATAATCATGATTCACCTTTTGCAACTATGTGTGAATATTTTTATATTTATATTTTATGAAAAGAAAGATAAATGACAGGACACAATTCTATATGTACTAACTTTCAAGTTTAAATCAAGCTAAAAGATAGCACACAAAATATATTTGCCTAACGCTAGTCTCTTTAATAGAAGCAGAACTTTAGAACGTGTAATTATGAGCAATGAGGGGTTGCATTCAAAGACACCTCGTCATTTAAGATGAATTCACATGTTTTTAGTGTAAATCTACTTTTCAGGAATTTCTGAGCATACTTAAATGGAGCAAATTGTACTTCCACGTTAGTGAGAGATAAGAATATCCACTTACTGTTTTTTTTTTTTTTTTTGGTATTTCTGGGGGTTTTTTTAGACCACACATACACGCATGATAAAGACGTTGTAGTGATGTTCGGAGTGTCCGTGAATGCACCCCACGGTGTCTCGTGGCCGTCAGGAAATGTCGTTCAGATGACTAGCGGACTAGAGATGTGTTTGTGATTTGGAGATACATTTGTGGTGTTGGAATTACACCGCTGTTGAAGTTTTCAGGTCAGAATAAAGTTATAAAAGAGCATTCGACTCTGTGTGACTGCGTCAGGACGCTATTGTTCCCCCGTCTGCCGCCATAACAGAGAAGTCTGGCTTGACATAATGCGCATGCGTTAATTACATCAAAAATAACATAACGTCATCAATGAAATACATTTGTTACCTCCGTTAACACGCTATTTTTGGCAGGCCTATATGAAATATAACCTTACCGATCTTTACTAGTTCTTAAAAACATTACAAAATTCGTAAATATTGCTGAAAAATACAAAAGATAATACTAAATAAATGTAACATGGTTAATATAGTTGTACTGTTTGCTTTTTTTTTTTTTTTAAATAAATAAACTGTATAAAACCCTACTACTTTAATAGCTGGCTATTGTTGTTTGGATATGTTGTACTAATTTGTAATGCATGATATTTGTATGATATTGTTATGGATTGTGTACATTGCATTGAAAAAGTAGATCAGCTGCATGTTTGCTTCTTTTCAGCCTCAATTCATTTCTGACTATGATTTGCCAGTCATTTGCCCCCCCCCTCCCCTCCCAGACAGATCTGGAGCAGCCATCTTGCCTGCAGGCACATGTACCCCCACCCTACCCCAGCCCAGCGCAGCCCCTCCAAGCCACAGATTCACTCCCACCTCTGCAGGCCAGCCGGCTGGCTGCAGATGAAATGAGTGTAATCTGTGGATGAATAGCAATCAGCAGCCTTGTATGAGCCACTGGCACCCACATGACCAACCCCCACCCCCTCACCCCGCTGCCTCCCATTCATGAGTAATCATGACGTGCTTAACGTGAGTGCTCAAGCTTTTCTATCAGTTGTGGTGGCAATGGCAATAAAACTATGACATACAAGACAGGAATATTTCTCTAATATTACAATGAAGAGGCGGTCCTCACGTTACGAACATGTTCCATTCCTAGACTGTGATGTACAGTTTGTGGAGTTCTGGTGTAAGTCGGAGCCTAAATGAACACCTAAGTCGCTCATACTGTACACATATGAAGAACATTTAAATACAAGAATGAAATAAAACAGTAATAAAAAGGAGAACAATTCCTTATTTTGTCTTGCACCGTGGAAGGGGCTTTGCAAGGGAGGGAGAGACCATTACACTGCCACTGTCCATTTCAAATGAGCAGATCCTTTCACATGTTCAAGGATACCATTTCTATGTTTATCTTGATGATGGCAGCTTTGTCCAAGCATGCAGCCAATGTTGGTCACCATTTCTAATTTCACTTTCATTTTCTTTGACGCATTGCATCAGAAGAGGACAACTGCAATTTAGACCCCAACATTCTCAACAATTACTGACCTCTTTACAACTTACCATCTTTAAGTAATATCTTAGAGGAACAGGTATTTAGTCAACGAAATACATTTTTAAAGAGAAATACAGTAATCCCTCGCTGGCTGGTTAGCATGCTGGCCACACAGTCAGGAGATCTGGAAGACATGGGTTTGACTCTCCGTTGCGCATTTCTGTGTGGAGTTTGCATGTTCTCCCCGTGTGCGCGTGGGTTTTCTCCGGGTACTCCGGTTTCCTCCCACGTTCCAAAAACATGCATGTTAGGTTAATTGGCGACTCTAAATTGTCCATAGGTATGAATGTGAGTGTGAATGGGGGTTTGTCTGTATGTGCCCTGCGATTGGCTGGCGACCAGTCCAGGGTGTACCCCGCCCCTCGCCCATAAATCAGCTGAAATACCCCCGTGACCCTAATGAGGATAAGCAGCATAAAAAATGAATGGATTGATAATCCCTCGCCACTTCATGCTTCAAATTTCGCGGCTTCACTCTATCACGTTTTTTCTAAAATCTATTAATAAATCGTGCTGTTTTGTGGTTGAATAGGGCCTATTATTGGTAAAAAAATATGCATATTTAAGCAAATGTTACACATTTTTTGCCTAAATGAAGCATTTTCAAGCATAAAAATGGCTAAATGAAGTAAAATACAAATATAAAGCATTCAGAAGACGCCTTCAAAGACTTGATCGCCGCAACAACAGACTTTCATTGCAGATTTGAATGACCTCACAACAGGCACCATAATCCCTAACACGGGCTACTGTTGCGGCCGTAACCCACACCAAGCTAAAACTCCACTCTGAACCCCCGACGTCACTTCCTGTCCACCCCCACTTACAGCAACACACGCAAGCACTAGTCTTATTTATGTCTTATTTTCTCTTTGTCAACTATGTTGGAGTGTAAAGGTGACTGTGGGTTGTTGTTTCATGTCTAGAGGGCTCTAATAATGTTAAAACCCATATTTCGAAGGTTGTGAACAGATTTTCTATGCTCTTACTATGAAAATATACCATTTCAAGAAAAGGAATCCTCCACATTCACATTCACATTGGTGTCTGGAACCAATTAGCCGCGATAAACGAGGGATTACTGGACTATTTTGGAGACGCATCCATCTTGGTTTTAGGATGAACCACAGTACCAAAACAGCCCTGGTAAAAATTGTCAATGACATCAGGTTGGACTGTTGGTGTGGTGTGCCTCAAGGTTCAATTTTAGGTCCAGTTCTTTTTTTATTTGCTTCCACTGGGGGGGTGTCAGCAGGTGACAATGCATCCATGTTTGTCTCCAGATGGAGCCACACTTTTTCACTGAATTCTAGATATCAAATCATGGATGGCAGTGAATTTTCTGCACTGCAACCGGACAAAACAGATCCCAATAACTCCTTATTGGCCCTGAAGATTTAGAGAGAAAGATTTATTGTGTTTAAATGTATTAATAATATTGATATTTAATTAAATAAGTGCACCAAACCAAACAAGGAATAAATAAAAGATGAGTAAAAAAAAAAAATCTTATCAGAAGATGCCTCCTCTCTGTCTTTGTCACATTCCCCCCTTCCTCCCCAACCCCTCCAAAAGTCTTTCTTTGGGGCGGGGGTATCCCAGCATTTATCTCCAGCATCCAGCCATGCTGGTCTCCTAGCAACAAAGCAGCCCACCATCCTTTTCATCATCCGCTGTGCCTTTTTACTCTTATTGTCGTCTTTTTGGCCCCTTCAAACTTGCCAGCGTCACACTTGTCCGTCTGTCTCCAGGGGTGTTTTTTTCCACCTATCAGTGTCCCTCTGGGGGCAGACAGACAAGCAGGGGAGTTGTCCTGTCAGCACGTGTTATTGCCCACGCGCGCACACGCGCGCACACGCGCGCACACACACAATCAGCTATGATTGAAATGAATGACGAGTGCGCTATCTGTGATTGGTAAGCAACATCAAACGTATTCAAATAGAGACGCTCTGTTTAAAGACGCCACCTTTTAATAAAATCCCATTTCCATATAAAAAGTCTCAGGCTGAGTGGTAATTAAAGATAAAACGATGGCAGCTTTATCTTGCAATATCCACCACAGCAAATATGTTTACATGTATTTTCTGTACGAGCCCAAGCATTATTTCGTAAGTAACGATCACTGTTGCATAAAGATTTATTGTACCCCATCACCATGTAGCCATGTCTTTAATGGAAGTGGGTGACATCCATACCTGTCAACGTTAGAAAATAAGGGAACTTTTCTGTAAAATGAGGAAAATTCTGGTGTAAAGTACTTTTATTTTGAAGGCCTGACTTCGCCGGCTGCATGATCTGTTACACCGATGTGCTGCACCGGCAGAACCGGAGAGGATTTTTTTTTTTCATGAAAATAAAATACAGGAAAAATGTTATTGCATTTCTAAAATGTTTTGTGTCCATTATTCCATTAGAATTTACCAATATTATTCCTAATTATGCACTAACCTACAGTATGTTAGTGCATGTATTTTTGCTAAGATACACATTCATGTCACACTAAAACGTGCTATGGTTATCTGCTCCAGGCTAGAGGACTTGTCCCCACGTCCTCCACATGCTTATCACCTGATTCAAATAGCCTTGGGTGTCTAGGCATGTGAGTCTGCCCCTCATCCTCTCTGTCTGTCATTTTCTCAAGAAGCCGTCTGCTCAGGTTGTATCGATTTGTCTCCTTGCATGCAAGTTTTATTCACTTGTACCTCTCATTATTCCCCCAACAGCTTGTCTCATTGCTCATCTATTTTGGAGGCAGCAGCAGAGTTTCTTTTGACAACTACGGGAGGGCGCCGGGAAAGAAAGGCAAAATACGGGAGTTTCCCAGGCAAAATGGGAGGGTTGACAGGTAAGGTGACATTATTACTCTTGCTGATCGGACAGTAAACTGCAGAGGAAAGTCTTTGCACACTGTGACCGAAAATAGCAAGAAAAATATCAGAAAAAGATATAATAATACATAAAGGATAAGTATGAGGAATAATAAGATGGGCTGCATTGCTTTGCTCCGCAAGCAAACCCATAATAATATCCACGCAATGATATTAAAATAGCATAATAGCGTGAATGAGTCCATCAGTGAGGGTCATCTGCAGCGGAAGCTGCCTCCTTTAAACATATTTGCTGTGATGGATATTGCAAGATAAAGCCGCCGTCATTTTATCTTTAATTACGACTCTGCCTAAGGAGACTTTTTATATGGAAATGGGGTTTTATTAAAAAGGTGGCATCTTTAAAAAGAGCGTCTTCATTCGAGTACGTTTGATGTTGCTTACACAATCACAGATAGCGCACTCTTCATTACGAGCTTCGTTCATTTCAATGATAATTGATTCCTCGTGTGTGTGCGTGCGCGTGTGTGTGTATGCAGTAACAACTCCCCTGCTTGTCTGCCTTCACTGATAGGTGGAACAAACATAATTCTCCACTTTTCGCAGGGTTTATTTTTCATGCCACAACACTAACGAAACAACACTTTTGTACAATGTCAAGTAGCCAGTGTACCGCTTGGATAACAGTGTAAATAAGTCAACACACAACCATGAATGTTTAAACCGCTGGTACACCCTTATGTTAAACTCTATAATTGGGCACAATTAGCCATTTTTCCCCCCAGGGTCATGTGACTCGGTAGTGTTACAAGGTCTCAGGTGCGAGTGAGGAGGAGGTGTGTTAAATTTAGCTTCAGCTGTCACACATGCTCATACTGGTCACTAGAAGTTCAACATGGCACTTCATGGCAAAGAACTATCGGAGGATATGAAAACAAGGATTGTTGCTCTACATCAGTGGTGTCCCAACTTTTTCCAGCGAGGGCCACATCGTGAAAAATGAAAAGGCTGCTTGGCCCACTTTGAAATGTTGTAAAGCAACACATATACTTGTAGGTATGCTAAGAAGATATACTGTATATATATTTCAAGAAAAACCTGCATCTTGGCTTTGTGACATACGTGACTATTATTTGTATCCACTTTGGTCTTTTGGTCTCTTTTTTCCCCATTTTTGCTGGGGTTTTTTCCCCCCAAATATTTCAACTTCCTCCTTAAATAATATTTGTCAATTTTCTTTCCTGAATATATTGACCATAATATTTTTAATACTTTTTTCCCCAAACTAATTTTCCAAAAATTACAACTTTATTTTGTTTTGTCTGTTTCTTATAATATTATGTTTTTTTTTCTTTAATATTTCAGCTCTATGCACTGCTTCCCCTTTCCCCTTGTTCAATTATATTTTTAGAATGTGCCGCGGGCCAAAAAAAAAACAACAACCGTGGGTCATACTTTGGACACCCTTGTGTTTGTATTACAAGGTCTCACATGTGAATGAGGAGCAGGCGTGTTCAATTTGGTGTTATCGCTCTCACATGAGCGCTGGTTACCGGAAGTTCAACATGGCACCTCATGGCAAAGAACTCTCTGAGGATGTGAGGAAAAAAAGAATAGCGGCTCTACATAAAGATGTTGCTGTAGATGTATGAGTGTTGCCAACATTGCCTCATCACAATCTAAACACACACACACGCCACAAATACGTCATCAAGCACTACTTCCTGCACGTGTACAAACAGCCATGATGTCATAAGAGGGTTTCTTCACTGCACAAAGACAAGTCGAACAAAGGATTTGACAGTAAGACGCTGCAGGCCCATGTGTGTGTGTGTGTTGGTGTGGGTGTGTGTGTACGTGCGTGCGTGTGTGTGTGTGTGTGTGTCATTTGAGGATGATGATGCTCTGTTGTGACAGGGAGACCACCAAGAAAGCCAAAGATGCTGCATGGATGTGAAGGGACAACTTATTCCAACTATCTATTTTATTTATTGTTTCATTGAAATAGTAATATTATATCGCATTTCTATAGTGATAAACTCGCTGAAATTTGTAATGAAAGAAAAACTAAAACGAACAAATGAATAAACATCAACTGTAACATTTGAATGATTGTAGTTTGTATAAATTCTTCTTATGGTGTTTTAGTGAACAGTGGAACCTTGGTTAGCGTCAATCTGCTCCAGAACAGCCGACTCTAACCAAACTGTACTCTAACCTAGTCCATTTTCCCATAAGATATTATGTAAATCCAATTAATCTGCTCCAGAAAGTGAAAAATGTTAACACAAAACCCGTTTTTTTTATAGTTTTACATGCATGAAATATTTTACATGCATGTCAATTTTGAATGAAATGGATAAATGAGCATTTGATTTTATTTTTTACCTTCATTGAAGACGTGATTGTTGCCAAAGACACCGTGTGGCAGCGAGAGCAACACAAACACCACCTTCTTGTTTTGCTATGAGTCATTTCTTCAGTTCAATACTGTTTCTCACCTCAAGCCTCTTGCTTTTCTTTTTTATCACAACAAGTTCAAATGGAGCAAAAGAAAGTTGCAAGTGGCAGCATTTTTTATAAAGAAGGTCAGAAACACTATTGAATTCAAGAAAACTCATGGCAAAACAAGAAGGTGGTGTCTGTGTTGACCTCACTGTCACATTATGTCTTTGGCAACAATGACATGCTCAGTGAAGGTAAAAGTAACCTTAAATATTCATTTATCCATTTTCGCATGTAAAACTATAATTGTAGAACTCTAAAAACGTGTTTTGTGTTAACATTTTTGACTTTCTGGAACTGATTAATTGGATTTACATATTTCTTATGGAAACGTGTTTGGATTTTTGGATTGGGGTTTGGATATTTTTTTCCTCCTTTTATAATAAAGAGTTTCATTTAAAAACTCATTTTGTGTTCAGTTGTGTTGTCATTGACTAATATGAACATTTTTTTGATGATCTGAAACATTTAAGTGTGACAAACATGCAAAAAAAAAAAAAATCAGGAAGTGGCAAACACTTTTTCACACCATGTATGCATGTAAAAGTGTAATTGTAAAACTATAAAAACGTGTTTTGTGATTTTTTTGACATGAAGTTGTGTGACATCCCCATCAGCAGTGTAGTACATCAACAGTGACCCTTCCCCCATTTCGTCCTGTGAGCCCAGTTCCGGTCGGTTCCAGTGTTTACATGCATGGGTGCAGACCGCTGCGAGGCGAGAGAGTTAGCATCGCGGCGGTCTTCATTAAGCGCTTAACTTAAGAGAACCAAGCAACTACTTTCCTCCACAACAAAAAACGACCAGAACTTGGCTCACGGGATATCATACAACTTCATGTCAAAAAAATCCAACTATCCCTTTAACATTTTTGTCACTTGTGTTAGTTAGGAAAGAACTACAGAGTCAAGTGCTGATGACAGGATAGACGGGTGATGGAGCTGATTTCCACTTCCTGTTTCCATGTCTTTGCGAGCTAATAGGATGCTAACAAGGACATTATGTGATAAAAATACATTAAGATGGCTTCACGCAGTGTATTAAAAACATGACAAAAACGGAAAACATGTTTAAACCTAGGCCAAATCTTGCCATCGATTTTCGGTGCTAACCAGGGTGTACAATAAACCGAGGTTCCAGTGTTCTATCATATTAAGTAATATAAAGTTAATTGTGGTTAAAGGACAAGTTGATTTTTTAAGTAATTTACTTCTGTTAATTTTATCATTATTATTTAAAAAACACATTTGAAAAATATTTCAATAATCTAAAATTGAAATTATGACTATAAAGGTAATATAAATATAATAAATGAATTTATTGGCTAATAAAAGTCTAATTTATTTAGTCAGGAACAAATTGTTATGTAGATGTCGTTATTGATTTTTAACAATAAAGAGTAGAATTACCTTTGTCTCTCATGGTTATTCATTGGTTTTGGTGAGGTGACATGAAACCTTGTTGTTATTAACATAAATAAATAGCTTAAAATAAGGAGTTCACATTATTTTCATCCACTGATTTTATAAAAAAAAAAAAAGAGGCCACTTCACTGCTCTGCCTGTCAATTATTGTGACCATGGCAACTATCTTAGAATATGGCCTGTGGTTACATTTACTATTAGCGGGTCACTGCCTGGAAGCCCATTCACACACACACACACACACACGCACACACACACGCGCACACGCACACAGTAATCATGAGCCCCTGAGGAGGCACAGACCTTCAAAAAGAGAGAGCAGTAACTATGGCAACAAATTGGAGGCAATTTCAGTAATAGCATGAATTAGACAGCAAAAGCTGCATTATTATTAGTATTATGATGGTGGACTAAACAGAAAAAGGCTCTCTCTTCCATTTCGGACGTGACACAAATCAAAAATGTGACTCACAGCCTCTGTGCATGTGCCCATAATGTGTACATCATATGGATAATAGTGTAGTGGTGGCTTGGCAGCAACAAGCATGCTGATTGGTTGCCGTGACAATAGTAGGCCAAAAGAGGACAGTGGATGAAGAAGAATGGCAGCTGCTGAAACATTCAAGCATGAACATTAGCATGGATTCTCACTCCAGTGCAGCTTGATGGTCATTTACACTGTTTACAGTATATGTCAGCGCAATCCAGAAGACAACTGCTTTTAGAGTACAGCTAAAGTACAACAATCTCACACACATGCAAAAAACTCTTAAGTCACTTTAGTGGATCAAGGAAGTTTTTTTTAACATTATGAATTCCTCAGTGAAACCGCCATTCATCTTAATGACAAAAATCATCTTTTTGCTGGCTTTTATATTGACTGGGGCTGTTAACAGCTCATCTGAGTCCTTAAAAAGAATCAATTTCAGCTGCTGCACCCGCCTTTGTAAATCAGGACATTCAAACGTCCAAAGCATAAAAGTGGAGGAGGAAAAGGGATTTAAAAGAGGAGAGGGGCAATTAATTCAGAATGCCCCCACGCACTTACGTTCCGTTTCAGCAGCCAACAATGAATTGCAGCTGTGGCGGCGGACAAAAACGTGCTCTTTCCACTTCTCTGCTGTGGAGTGATTATCAGGTGCGGAGATGGAGGTGTGCTCACCACTTGGCTGAGCTTGGAAGCCTGCAAGTGGAGGGAAACATTTTGATTTCTATGTCATCATTGAGGGATAAAATAAACCAAAAAATAATATAATAAAATATAAATGAAACAATCAAGGCCACAATAAATTTAATTTAACTTTTTTTTAATTAAATACATTTTTTATTTAATTTTACATTTTCAAAAAACAGTGCCAAAATTCTTTTATCTTAAATTTAATGCAAAATTTTAATTACAAAAAACCAAAGCTTTAAGGCCCAAAAATACTTTAAAATCAATTAAATAAAACTCATCCATCCATGTATTTTCTATGCCGCTTATCCTAATTAGGGTCACGGTAAATAAAATTCAAATGAAACAAAAAAAGTTTGTTAAAGTGAGTTTTTTTTGTTTGCGCTCTTGTTACACAAAGAATGTGGCAAAAGACAAGAGACATTAAAGTGCTCAGGACACCAAAAAATAAGAAAAAAACAACAACAAAATGAAAGTAATCACTTAAGAAAACATTTTGTCATACAGCTGTCATAAATAAACTATGAAATAGGAGTGAAATGAAGTGATGCCTTTAACTCGATTTTGATCTTGTGACTTCACGACCAGAACATCTTCCAGGAACCAGATTCAAACACATGCAGCTATGAACTCACAGCAAAGCCAAGAAAGTGACATTCACAAAAATAACACAATAATAACATACAGTGGTGTGAAAAAGTGTTTGCCCCCTTGCTGATTTTTTTGTTTTGTTTTGTTTTTGCATGTTTGTCACACTTAAATGTTTCAGATCATCAAACAAATTTAAATATTAGTCAATGACAACACAACTGAATGCAAAATGCCTTTTTTTAATGAAACTTTTTTTTTTGAGTATTAAGGGAGAAAAAAAAATCCAAACCTACATGGCCATGTGTGGAAAAAGTGATTGCTTTCTAGTGAACTACCGTGAGAGCCCACCAATCCATTTATCTTCTATCGCTTATCCAAGGTCGGGTCGCCGGGGCAGCAGCCTAAGCTCCCTCTCCCCAACCACTTCGTCCAGCTCCTCCCGACGGATCCCGAGGCATTCCCAGGCCAGTTGAGACGTCTCCCCAACGTGTCCCGAGTCTTGATGTAGGTTTCTCCCTTAATACTCAAAAAAAAAAAGTTTCATTAAAAAACTGCATTTTGCATTCAGTTGTGTTGTCATTGACTAATATTTAAATTTGTTTAATGATCTGAAACATTTAAGTGTCACAAACATGCAAAAAAATAATAAATCATCACTTTTTCACACCGTTGGGGAGGTGCTCAGTGGGTACGTCCATCCAACAGGAGGCCTCGGAGAAAACCCAGGACACGTTGGAGAGACCATGGCTGTGTCTAAATCCTGGAGGTCTGCAGCCTACTAGTTCACATTTGTTGGCTGCATGACGTCACCGTGCCGCGCGAAGTTTGTCCAAATTAAAAAGTCTGCGAAGGCTCCTCCAAATGTGTCCGACAAATGTGTCCTCCTTCGATATTGAGAAGAAGTCTGCATTCAAACCATCCTTTGTGGCCCATCGTATCCTAAGATTCTTTGCGCACTTCTGTTCAGCACTTAAAAATGTCAACATTACGGCCCAAAGTGGGAGAAGCGTAAGTATTACTTTGTTAATAAATATTGGTTTGTTTGTAAGTCATTTGTGCAAGCAGACAGTTTGATATGCAGAGCTTTTGGATGTAAAGTCTTCAGTATTTCTACGACATGAAGTTTTCACTTTGGTCTTACTACCATGATTGTGTAAATACATAACACTTCATATTGCGTACATGTGTGTTTACATTTCTCTTGCTTCTGTCTTTAGAACAGTCTTGGAGGAAATGCACGGGCTCACAAGTACATACAGTAAACAATAAAAAATGTACAAGTTCAGATGATAATTTGGCAAACAAAATGTTTTCAGTGTCAATTAATAAATATTGTGCTGACACCACTGCTCTCGTGATTTTCATCTTCCATATTAATTGCAAAGACTGATCAATAGGGAAGATATACTGCCTTACAAATGATTTACTTCATTTTTACTACTACAGTGTAAAGTACAATCATTTATAACAGGCTTAGCGAATGGCAGCAAGTGTTACATTTTAGACATGAATGAAAATACAGTGACTATTATTAAACATGTATTTCAAATAAATATGATGCGAGTATGACTGCATATGTGTTCCATCAACAAATATGTCTTGTGTCTGTCAGTGGGACATCATGTGGACTGGGAGATGTCTCCACTGTCCTCTACATCATGCATCAAGTGGGTGTGCAAGGATGGTCTCCACTGCCATGTCACTAACCCTTTTCAAAGAAAAATACTCTTTCTCAATAATGTCAACACAAAATATGTCCTCCATAAACTTTATAAAGAACACAAATAGAATAGGATAGTTTAAACTACTAAAGATAATCATGATCAGGATGGAGCTCCAGGACAGCCAGTTACAGTATGTGGTACTACCATGGAACATCACTGATGACCTTCCAAACCTTCTCCTCCTTTGGCTTCCTGCACCTCATCATTTTTTCACCTGCCCTCTAGCTTGAAACTGTGTCGGATGCTCCATTGTTTTAGCACATCAGGTCATATATGTGATCAAATAATACATCAATTAAAACTTATAAATACAATGCAAGTCGGTGGAGGTATTCCGATGAGCCTTAAATTCTCGCATCTATATATAAACACGTTTCATAAATAATGTGTTGCTGCTGATCAGAGTGTTGTACAAATGAACAAAGTAGCCAAAGAGTAACAAATAAGTAGCTATTAATATTACTATTGTTAGATTTAGCAAAGAACCTCTTCTTTCTACATTACTGTAAAACCTACATTTAAAAACAAATAACTTTGCCTCCAAAATGTCACATTTTGTTTGTTCTCCTTCACTTTAGTTAGGTTTTCGCTCTCCTTTAGCGATAGAAGCCCGATATCATTCCGTCATGACATCAGGGTAAACATGAGAACACGTGACACAACCAGGAAGTGTGAGGAAGGCTTGATTCACAAGGCTGGTTCGCCGCTTGAGGAGCCTCCTAACGTCTGGCATTCGTCGACCGGGTGGGCTGCAGACCCTTAAATTAGACACAGCTATAGTCTCTCAACTGGCCTGGGAACGCTTAGGAACCACCCTGGAGCAGCTGGACGAAGTAGCCGGGGAGAGGTCTGGGCGTCTCTCTGCCCCTGTGACCCGACTCCGGATAAGTGTAAGAAGATGGATGGATGGATTTTGGTATCAAATGTAAATGTAATTATTGATATTCCTCGAGTCGTAAGTGAGAAATAGCAGTGCATGCATGCTGTGAGGAGATGCGGGGGGTGGATGGATGAAAGGTTTAGATATGGAGGTGTGTTTCATATTGTGGGCTGTTTATCTGCAGCAAACACACGATGTAGATTGTATCTGGGCTACCTTAGCGTGGAAAAAACATTTGACATAAGATACTTTCAACACTGTCAGTGCATACATACTAGTCTTGACTTGCTTTTCATTGGGAATTGACTAAAATAGCAGATTTTCACTTTAAACACTTTAAAATGTGCAAAATGCATTGTCGATTTATTATGAAAAAGTATGTCAATTTAGTTACTATTTTGTTAATAATAATAATAATAATAATAATAATAATAATAATAATAACAGAAGGACATTTTAAATGAGCCTGCCTCTTGCTTACCCGCTGGCCCGGTGTTGTATCCTTGTAGGTTGCTAACATTGGTTCTATCCAATGTATGGCCTGAAATGTGGGTTCCTAATCAAGTGGCCGTTTTCAACTTTGTTTGTCAATTACACCACCGTGGTTACACAGAATGCTACCAAATATAAATAAAGCTCTTCCACCCTTGAGACCTATCCAGTAATATAAGATGTTAGCTTTCTTTGCAGAGTATGGGCTGAAGGAAGGTACCTAATTGAGTGCCCGTTTTCAACTTTGTTGGTCAGTTACTTTGCCATGGTTACACAGAAGGTTACAAACAGCACACTTCCCCTCATCGAGATCTTTCCAGTGATATGGCATGTGTTGGGGTTCTTCACATAGTGTGGCCTGAAAGGAATGTTCCTAATCAAGGGCCTCGTTTTCAACTTTGTCAATTACGTCGTCACGGTTACACAGAATGTTCTATAGTATACATAGCGCCGTACCAACGACCTTTCCGGTGATCTAACATGTATGGCAGCTCTTTGCACAGTTTGTCCAGCATTAGTTGCGGCAGAATAATATATAATAATAAATAATAAGTACTCACAAGACGAGACAATGCACGAGATTGAGTCTACGAGAACTGACAACATGAGATTTTAACATTTGTTTTAAGAAAAGTACAATGAAAAAATATGACTGCACAAACAATCTTTTTAATTTAACCGAGTCACAAAACAATGCAGGTGCGTTTTGAAATGTTTATTGTCCCACAAATTGAGGCTAAACAATATTATTGTCAACATTTTTTGAGACCGAATAAACCACTCTTATGATAATTACAGTATATCATAATAATAATAACTAATAATACAGTACATCATAATAATGCTATAGTCCTTTAATATGCCATCTTTTACTTTGTAAAGTTGTGGAATTGCCGTTTGTTTTCACACAAGTAATTTGTATTCTCTGTCAAACAATTGCATTTGCATTTCTTGAAATGCTGGCTTGCTATGCTGGTGTCAGCATCGTTCCAGCTTGTAGCTGAACAATGCCAGCTCAATGTTTTTGTCTTATCTACTTGTCTTTGTCTATTTACATCAGGGCTGTCTGTCTGTCCTTTGATATTTATCATTTTTAAAAATCAATTTATAATAAAAAAGTATCAAAATGTAAATGTAATTTACATTTACAAAATAAATGTATATATATATATTAGTTATTAGTATCAACATTTTAGCTTTTTCTCGTCACAATATGCCTTTTTGCTCTATTTTTCCACTTTTAATGGGCTTTTGTTTATTTGCAATGAGACATGTGGACACCCATGCGTGTTTCGCCAGCAAGCAAGGTGAAGCCAGGCAATGGGAGGAGTGTGTCCGAGCTATGCCTTCTTGGCTCTGTTGTTGGTTTGCATTGTGGAGGAGGCTATGCAGCTTTCAGGCCAGCATCGCACAACAATACCTTCACTCTTAATGCGCACCCATACTTACTAAAATAGTGACCATGTCGCTAAATTGTCAACACGGATCTCTTCTACGTATGTTGTGTATTATGAAGTGGAATTAGGGTCACCAGAGTACCATTATTAATGAAGCAAGACACCAACTTAACCCTTTATGTTCCAATACATTGTCACAGATACCCCTGACTTTCATTTCTGCTACTACTTTCACCGGTGATTGCCAGTGCTTGTAAAGTTGGCGCTCTGTCAAATGTAATGTGTTTTGATCAAATGTAGCATTACTACAGCTTCTGCTTGCACATTAACACTGTGGCAGCCATTCAACTCTGATGGAAAAAAACAGCCAAAAGTCAGTCACTGAAGCTGGGAACACTGAGGTAGGTTGGATTGCAAAGTTTATAGTGTCCACTAAGAACTTAATATGCGGTTCCAATGATGCCTCACAGAACTGCCACTTTCGTATTACGTGTAATATCTATTTTTCCATAGTAGCGATGCCATAGTTCACAGTCCGATTGGCTTCTAGCTGCCAGCATTAGTGACTTACGAGGAGTAACTGACTTATAACACATATGATGGGTTGCTGCACTTTGCTTGCAGGCCCATAATAATAAAAACAAAGAAAGGAACTGAAAAATGTGAGAACAATTCTTTTTTTAATTATGTATATGCTATTTGTCGTTTCTCTCATGTAAGCGCTGCCCTAGAAAAAATGGGGGAAAAAATCATGGTTCAGATTATCGCGTGTCCCTTTGTGGGGACATTTTGGGCCAAAAAAAAAACTATTACGTTTGTGTGTGTGTGTGTGTGTGTGTGCCTGGCCGCAGGACTTGCATGTGTTCCCGTAAAGTGTATGAGAAAGCAATCAGTGTAGAATGGTGGCCATGTAGTGAAGGCAGCCTGAGGGTTAGTGTTGATCTGAGTGAAACAGCAGAGAATATTGACTGACTTGTGTAGAGGTGGGACAAGCAGCCCCCCTGAGATGCAGCTCAACACCACGATTCTACAATCCTATTGACTGTAGAGGGACAGGTCACCTTTGATCTGTCAATGAACCTTGTCAGGAAGAAGACCTAAACAAAGCGTTGGGGTTAGGGTTTGTGTTGGGGACTGGGTTAGGGTTAGCGTTCATGTTGCAGTGAGAGTTGAAGCCTGTACTCCGAAGCACGTTGAATTTATCAGGATCTCTTCTTCTTAACCAAGCCAAACATTGACATTGATAAGCGGTACTACAAAGCTGCATACTAACTCACAAATACATACTGTACATACTGTATTACTACTTTATTTTAGTGTTTATGTCATGTGTTAAGTCATGTCATACAAGTACAATGCTTCTTGCTAATGAGTGGTTTGCATCTCCTGGTGTAGCCATTGTACTTCTGATTGGTTGTTGCTGATTTCACTAACAGTTGTTTTAGGCTCTTTCTTTACAGCTCTCACCATGTTTCTGTCATCAACGGTTGATGTTTTCCTTGGTCTACCTGTTCCATGTCTGTTACTTAGTAAACCAGTGCTTTCTTTCTTTTTCACGACATTTCCTGACATCTGTGGTTATGGATAGATTTTGGGCTAGGGTTGGTGTTAGGGTTGAGATTAGAGATGGATTTGGTGTTAGGGTTAGTGTTGGGGTTGGGTTTAGTGTTTATGGTTAGGGTTTGAGTTAGGACTATGGTTAGAGTTAGGGTTGGAATTGGGGTTAGGGTTGAAGTTGGTTTTGGGAGATGAGACAAATCTACGCCAGCTTCTTTTCAAAGTTCCACATTAGTTCTTTAAAAAGTTTTTAAAGCTCCTTGTGCTCTTGAAAGCATAGTGGATTAAACAAATGGTTTGTTCTGTGCTGTATTGATCTGCTGCCTACAAATACAAGCTGTCATTGTCGGGCTGTTATAGCTCTCACAAGACAAAAACACCTTTTGTACTCTGGCTTGTGTGTTTGTGCACCGTCTCGCACATCAGCTCACAAATCAATAGCAACATCTGCTGTCCTGTATGTGTGGATTTTTATGTGTGCTGTATGTGTGTGAGTGTGAGTGTACATGCTATTTTTAAGCTCATGATGACTGCTGTCCCCCCTCTCTCTCCACTCTTGATTGGGCTGCTATTAACTGCTATTGTCAGCAGGACAAAGTGGCTGTGGGGGATGGGGGAGGGATGTAGCATTTTCAAAAGAATACATGTTTTTTCTCATGTATTTATTCATCAGCCTGGATGCATTACGGCTTTTGCTAAGATGCGAGCCCTCTCCACCAGCAAGCGTTGCAAATGAAGTCAAAGTGTTTGAAGGCCTGCCCACATCACTGGAAAACGACAAAAAGCTTTCACCAGGTTGTGAAGATTTTCAAGATGTGCATTTCAATGGAAGCAAACGTTCTATTAAAAAGCACAGGGATGCCTGAGGATAAGTGAAGCAAGGATGCATCCTTTCATATTAAAACATGCTTAATAAACAGGACACGCAAACAAATTTGAAAATGTTAACGGTAGTGTAACGGTACAATGTCTGCATTCACATTCAGCACAGTACAGAGGCGTACCGAGTTCCCACACGGAACACATCGCTAAGGAACAGGAAGTGTAACTGCCCTGTGATATAGTCATGTGTCTACTCGGTAAACAAATACAGTGCAGCCCTGCGTTTGGCTAATGATGGTGCCCAGCAGAAGAGCTTGAAAATTCATCTGTCATTAAAGTCTCCTGTCATAAAATCATATATAATGTATATCCAAGTCTGAGTCCATGGTTGTCACCCGGAAGAAGTGTGGCGTGCCATCTCCGGGTCAAGGATGAGATTCTGTCCCAAGTGGAGGAGTTTAATTACCTTGGGTCTTGTTCACAAGTGAGGGAAGGATGGAACGTGAGATCGACAGGTGGATTGGTGCGGCAGTGATGCAGACTCTGTATTGGTCCGTTGTGGTGAAGGGGCAGCTGAACCGAAATGAAAAGCTCTCAATTTACCGGTCAATCTACATTCCTACCCTCACCTATGGTCATCAGCTTTGGGTAGCGACCGAAAAGACAAAGATCGCGGACACAAGCGGCCAAAATGAGTTTCCTCCGTAGGGTGTCTGGACTTATGGGTGAGGAGCACTATCATCCAAGAGAAACTCAGGTGTTGAGGCTTGCCGGACGCCTCATTGCGGAGGGCATGTCCAACCGGTAGGAGGCCTTGGGGAAGACCCAGCATACACTGGAGAGACTACGTCTCTCAACTGGCCTGGGAACACCTCACGATACACCAGGAGGAGCTGGATGAAGCAACCGGGGAGAGGAAAGTTGAAAGACGGGTCCGCACCGTCCAGCTTCCACTCCTGCGTCACCTGCTATAACACCACGTTCGCCCGAGGGCGATCCTCCACCCGCAGCAGCTCCACGTCCAGCTGAGGGAGAGCCTTCAGGCACTGTAGCTCCACGCCTGGCCAAAGGAGAGTCTCCATCTGCTGCAGCTCCACGCTCACCGGAGGGCAAGCCTCCAGCCGCTGCAGCTCCACGCCCGGCCGAGGAAAGGTCTCCAACCACTGCTGCTCCACTTGGGGCCGAAAAGAAGTCTGCACCCACCGCCGCTACATGCACCGCCCAAGGCATGTCTTCACCTGGACCGGCGCTCCAGGATGAGGCCAGGTCTCCTCCTGCTGTGCGGTTCTGGCTGGACGTTCTCCGGCTTCGCGGACCTGACCACTCCGCCGCAAACCTGGCCATGCCGTCTGTCCGCACTTCCAACAGCAGAAGCGGCAAGTCCTCACCTGTCTTTCACGCCGGCTGCAGCGATTCTTAAACTGTCAGCGGTCTTCTTCTCGCCGGCTGCACCGTCACGTGGCCTGGCGTCACCACCAGACGCTGCCTCGCTAGCAGCAAGGACGCCGGCCTGTTTTCTGCGTTTGTCCCGTGCTGGCGGGCGTGTAAGTCCGGCGACCCACCGCCTTTCCTTCCTCCACCCACTCTGGATTTTTCAGAACTGTAGAACGTCTGGCATCCGTTCCGTTGGGGGGGGGATACCGTCAGGAAATATCACCTCCTGTTCTGCGCTCTTATTTTGGACTGCTGCACTTCCTGCTGGGGGGGAAGTTGCATTTGCTTTACCCCAGTGGAATTGTGAACAACTGGTTGCAATTGCAATTAGTGGAGTTTAAAAGCCTAGCGTCGTCGCAAAGGACGGGGCTAGTTCATTAACTCGTTTCTCCTCGCCTGTGCTGTCACCTGAATGGTTTACTTACCTGTTGCTTCTGCCAATTGTTTGTTTTCACAGAGCCTTTTTCTCTGCCACCTTTTGTTGCCTTATTCAACACTACTGTGAGTACCTGTTTTTGTTATTAAAATATTTTTATTTGCATGCTTCTGCCACTGTTTCTGCATACCGGGGGGTCAAGCATTCGACAGCTCCACAGAACCTGACAATTACTAATCCAGTTACTGTAGTTTTATTAGTACATTTACATTTTAATTTTAACTAGACAGATTAAACAGCTGACACTTTAGTGGCAGTTTATGGGACAAGAAACCATATGTGCTACCTTAAGTGACATCACATGCCATCTTTAAATCATATTACTGTATTCCTCTTTATTCACGGATCCTCAGTGTGTTTACTCCTCCAGGTCAAGGTTAAAGGTCAGAAAGTCTTTGTAGTAGTAGTAGTAGTAGTAGTAAGTAGTAGTCGTGTGAATGTATTCCGCTTCAAGCAGTCAGTCCCAGTGAGAGTTTACATGATGTCTCATAGCATTAAACTTTCATGAGAACTAAGCTGAGACAAGTCGCTTAAAGAGCCACTCAGATCTCATCATTTATTGACTTTGACACACACACACACACACTTAAGTGTCCCGTATATCGTGTGTCTCTAAAGCCTGTTTATGAGCACCAGATGTGAGAAAAAGCCATCATCTCCCTCACTTGGTTGCTCCACTTTTGAATTTGGGGAGTGTTGATTTTGAAGCTCTGAGTTCTGAAGCCTAGACATGACACTGTCTCTGACCGCCCCCGGCAAGATGAGCCCGCCCCGTGTATACATCCACCATGCCTGGAGCTCTGCCAACTATCTGTCAACGGTAAATGTGGAAGCTTGTTTTTCTTCAGCGAATAGCATGATGTAATATTAGCACTGTACCTCACATATGTTAATGTTGCTAGCGTTTGTGTCCTCCTTTCCCATTCTTTAATGTTACGTTGCTGGATGCGATATGCAGTCGTCCCTGGCAATATCGCGGTTCGATGACCGCTCCATCGTTATATTGCGTTTTTTCAGAGATTCATTAATTATGTAGTATTGATATGTATTGATATGTAGTATGCTGGTCACTAGGCGACAGTAATGCCACAAAACATTGAGACATTACCTTACATTACATTACCTTAACACTGCATGAAGTCATCCAGGGCATGTCCGACATGATAAAGTGACAAAAAGCTTTCCCATTCGATGTGGAAATGGTATGTTTTTGGTTTCTTAAGTTTACAAGGACAATTGGTTAGCTTGCTAGCTTGTTAGCTCGCAAGCTAGCGGCCGTCTCGAGTCCCTGCAGCAATAATAGGTGCAAAGGTGACTATAGGCATGTGATTTCATGTCTACAGGGCTCTAATAAGGTTAAAAACCGTATTTAGAAAGTCATGAACAGGTTTTCTATGCTCTAACTACAAAAAATATTCAATTTATTAACACTGAATATACTATACTGCAGATGTTAATTTATCGCGGTAGGGTCTGGAATCAAATAACAGCTATAAACGGGAGACTACTGTATGGCATCTATTATGTTTGACAAGTGCAGCGTTACAGTGTACTGTGGATCGTCATTTAGCGCACGTCCCAGTTAGTCTGTTTAGGTAATGACAAAAAGTTAGACCAATTTTGCCTCAGCTTGCGTACATTTTAGCGTACAATACGGAGCGCGTCCTATCGTGTTCACTGCATGAGCCCAACTCTGTTCTTAATGTATTTTTATCATATCACATAAATACACAATTGTGGTACCTCTGAATACTATAATATATACAATAATACCTCGCGCTTGAAATTTTGCGGCTTCACTCTATCACAGTTTTTCAGAAATATATTCATTAATAAATCATGTTGTTTCATTGTTGAATACGGCCTATTACTTATACAAAAATCTGCATATTTCAAGCATAGAAATGGCTAAATGAATAAAATATGAATAAAAGGCATTCAGAAGGCGCATTCAAAGACGTTGTGATGATATGTACTATTCTACACTGGTAGTCAGTGATGTTACTGTAAATGTTGGGTGAAACAAGCACCAGACTTCATCGCCAGAACTACAGGTTTTATTGCAGGTTTGAATGATCTCACAACAGGACCCCCAACATCACATCCTGTCCGCCCCCCATTCAGCTCCCTTAGCACCAGAGCACATTTAAAGCAACACACACGAGCACAAGTTATATTTATGTCTTATATGTCGCATTTTCTCTTATTATGTCTACTATATTGGGTGACTATGGAGTGTAAAGGTGACTAAAGGGGTGTCATTTCACATCGAGAGGGCTCTAATAATGTTTAAAACATATTTAGAAGGTTGTAAACAGGTTTTCTAAACTGCAGACAAGCTTGTGTGTTTGGTGTTTGGAGACTTTATCAGTAATGAAAGACTACAACATGAGGTACCACTACAACAATTATGGCAGGATACTACTTCTAAAGATAAATAGTTTTTAGTCAGGTGCAACAGTAACTGAACAGTTTGATTAATTATTATTATTTTTTTTAGGAATTTAAAGTTCCTTAGTGAAGTGTTGAATTAATAGTTCCAGCTTGTTGTCCCGTTTCCCATCTCTGCTGAGCAATGCTGGAATGCGGCTTTCATCTTATCCACTTTGTCCCGTTACAGGAAGGCCGAGTGTTCTCAAACAGAACATTTTCAAAAAGACAGAAGAGAGTTTTCCAGCTCTGGCTTCTCCTTGGCACGATCGCTAGCCATGACTCCCACTCCCCACTCGTAAAAGGCTGGACTGCACAGTATCTGTTCACCAAGTAGCACATGCTGCGAGGAACACTTCCTGTCCCTCATGCATACTGTGTGGGACATCGTTGCAAAAAATCAGATTCCGAATGTAGCGTTACAGCACTACAAATTAATTGGAGTAACTTTTGCCAAATTTTAAATCATTATCACTTTATATTAGAATATTTTATAATATTTAAATGGGGCTTTGTCATTAGTATTACTAACTTTTTTTGCTTATTGACTGAAAGACATGACACTGTTCCTTTATGTGACAACTTAAATGACTAAATATGGTTCGCAAGTAATTCATACACCCATAAAAATGTCTATTTTTAACCCCATGGCTTTAACCCCACTCCAAACCCTCCTGCCTTCTTGGTGTTGACGCTCTCCTCCCATTTCAGATCAACATTTGTCACAAAAGTGACTGCTGTAATTTTTTGATTCAGCTCTCTTTCTCTCTTTAATTACCATTGTTCACTCGTGACACAATCCAGGTTGAAGCCCTAAATATGCCTCACACGTGTATTAAACACATTTAAAGTATAAAACTTACCACTAATGAATGATAATGTAAGACGATCCATGAACACATGATATCGGAGTCATGGTGTAGAAGTTACGGAATATATAAGTTTCATTTTCGCGTCTCACGGCAACCATGGTGTTTTCAACGACCGCTGAGCAAAGTCCGCAATCTCAATGTTTGACAAAAAAAACATGAGATGTGTTTTCTGAGTAAAACACTTACTATTTGCAGACAAAAAATATGTTTGGACCAAAAAAATCTGCCAATTTTGGTGGCCATAAACACTGAATCGCGAATGTACGGGGATCCGCTGTATTCAGGGGAAAAAAACAGCCTCACGAGCGTTCAGTACGTGCCCTCCACACCTCCCTCGTACAAGAAAACATTGTGTTGATAGCTTGCAGTGTGTGTGAAAAATAGACAGCGTAGCCTTCCTGCCCCCGCCGCGGGCCCTCTCGCGGGTCCCAGTGGAGCGGCTGAGTTTATTGTGCTCAAAAAAAGGCAATTACAATGTTAATGTGTCGCAGCAGGAGAGCAAAGAAGGCGCACGTCAAACACTTGATGGAGAGAGCGCTCCGAGTCAACGTGGGTTAACAGCCAAACGCCGTCTGGGGAGCGTTTGGCATTGCAAACGACAACACGCTGAGGAATAAGCGCACGTATGGATGACGCTCTTTTATTTAGTGCAGTCAAGATACCATAAGATAAATAAGATAACATGGTATAGTAAATAAAAAATGTATAATTAATAATAATAATAATAAGAACAGATATGTTACCATTGGTTAATATAAGCTCATCCTTAATTAAGATAAGATATGGTAAGATAGGGGTGTCCAAACTTTTTCCACCTAGGGCCGCAGATTGAAAAAAAACAAAAACAAAAGATCCAGGGGGGGCACTTAGATATTTTTATGTACAGCATATGAACGCGCATTGTGTTCCGCGTCCTTGTGTTGTATTAGAGTGATCTATCTGTGCTCTGCTGCATGTTGTCTGTTATTGTATTTACTCCTGCTACCAGCAGAGGGTGTTGTATACTCATGTGAGAGTTGAAGACTGTCCAGGCTGTCCAGTTAGTCTCAGTAAATATAGAGCCACAACAGTCCTGATTATCTAAGGGAGAACCCGCCCATTGTGTTCTGCATTCTGATTGGCTGTAGACCATTGCCAATCAATCTCCTTCGGACTCCCTGTTTCCTGTTGTATGACCGCTAGCTGCTAGCGATCATATACTTGCTGGATGAAGACAGACGTTACAGTCGCCCAGAATACTGTAAATGAATCTTTTGTTCATGGCGGACAAGGAGGAGGAATATGTCTTAACAAGGATACAAAAACGCTACAGCCTAACGGCGCCACGGTGAGTCGCTTAATTTCTTGTGTCCAATCTCATAAGTTGATCATTAAAATTCAAACAAAATTTTTACTTTGAGAGTGTTTTAAAACAAGAGAGAAATGTGATAAAATGTTAATCCGTGTCTGAGAAAAGTGTATGATGAGGGGTTTTACAGCCTTAAAACATATAATAATTGTACAAAAATATAGTTGGCTACTTCACGGATTTCACTTATTGCGGGCTATTTTGGCAACCAATCCCCCGCGATAAACGAGGGAGCACTGTTTTTTAATTTTGTAAAAAGGCTAACAAAAAAATGTATATATATTTAAAGACAAAGCTTTGTGTTATTGTTAATTACGATCAACATTCTTCTCTTTACAGTTTGTCTTTGTGCTCTATTTTTCCCAGTTTTGCTACTTTTTTTGTTTCATCTTATTACTACAATATGCCGTGGACCACAAAAAAACAAGCTATGGGCCGCAAATGGACCCCGGGCCACAATTTGGTCACCTCTGTGGTAAGATATGCAAGTGCAAGGAAAGCTAAGCTAACAAAATTTGGAAGTTTGTATGTTTATGCGATAAAATAACAAGGTATTTCACAATAATATATGATAACATCAGCAAACACATACATAAATAAATAGTCTGTAAGATAAGATTTTTTAAAAATTGTACAATAATATTAAATAAGATCAGTTCAACTCAGCCAAGCTAAGGCTAGGCTAAGCTATGCTAAAGTCGAGCTACGACAGCTAAAACAAGGCTAAACTAACAAGAGTAGCATGAGATCTTTGGGACATTTTGTGCCATTCATATTTTTAATTTTCAAGCCATTTGGCCTGTGTCTTTTAATTCTTTTAATATTTTATGAAAACATTTGGAACATATGTTCCTTAAATTAGCCTGAGATAGCAACGCAAAAACTGACATTTGTTGTTCCTCGTGCCCAAAAATGCCCAATTGAAGATGGAGTTTTTCTAACCCCACATTTATCTTAACATAAACAAATGAAATCCTTACTTTAATATGTCAATCATGACTACCGGCCTTCAATGTTTTATTTTCATATTTACCATAATATTTGTATCCTAATATATTATTACTTATATTATTTACATATTTCTCATAATAACTTATTCCGGTTCAAAGCATGCAGCAAAATTTCTCAAACTTTAATTCTTTTCTGCAATGTTGCCGTAACAGCTTCTGAAATGATGTGTGTGTCTCTATTGATGTATGACAATGGTGTGTATGGAAAAAAAAATATGTATCTACTCCATCTAGCTGTCAAGATAAGCTAAGCTAAGATACTGCAGCACGTGGACAAAGCCCTCAGAGAGTCGGTCCCTTGGGAAGCCATAATAAGCCATTAAACCGGCACATTAGGAGTAATGAAAAGGCTCTTAGTGCTTTTCCTGGATTTGTCTCTCTCTCTTTACATGCTAATAAACAATGTCTGTGTTGCTTATTTTGGAATACTAGAAAGAGCTACCCACCGCAATCATTAACAAACTGCTCCATTCATGCATTCTGTTAGTGTATATAGAAAGTCAACACATACAAATACACACATTTAGAAGCTCGAGCTGCAAATCCATGTTGTTGAAAGAGTGCACGCTGACGTTACACACCACACAGCACAGCGCAACACAACACAGTGTGTTATACACTACCTGCTGCCATTGTCATGCAAATGTGAATAATGGACTGGATAGTGAGCCCATGTGATTAGCTTGATGTGGTCCCATTTCCCTCCTCCTGCACACTCCCCAGAGAGACACGAGTGCCTTTTCTGTCCTCCATCCATCCATAACAACTTTCTGCCGTTTATGCACTGATTTATAGACAAAATGCTGGATATCTTCACCTCAAAGCGGGTATTTCATAGAAAATGCTTGATTAGGGTGCTACAAAACTCCCCTCTTTCATCTCCTCATAATCTCTCGCTCTCTCTCTCACACACACACACACACACACACACACACACAGTGTAAGGGAAACTCATGGTTGCATATTTGCTATACAGTAATCCCTCATTTATCACGGTTAACTGGTTCCAGACCCATCTGTGATAAGTGAATTTCCGCCAAGTAGGATTCCTGATTTATAAATGCAATATTTTCGTATTTACAGTATAAAAAACTTGTTCACAACCTCCTAAATACAGTTTTTAACATTAGAGCCCTCTAGACATGAAAGAACACTCCTATAGTCAACTTTGCACTCGTATATAGTAGACAAAAGAAATTAGGGCATTTATCACATAAATCAGACTTGTGTGTTACTGTAAATGTGTTTCGATGCAAGGGGAGCCCAGTGGGGGGCCAAACAGGAAGTGACGTCGGGGGTTGAGAGTTGAGTTTTAGCTTGGCGTGGGTTACGACCGCAATAGTAGCCCATATTAGGGATTATTGTGCCTTCAAAGCTGCAATAAAAGCCTGTTGTCCCAGCAATCAAGTCTGGTGCTTGTGTGTCTCACCCAGCATAACAGTAACATTACGGACACCTAGTGACCAGTGTAGAACACTACATACAGTATCATCAAAATATCTTTCAATGTGTCATTGTGCCATTTTTTATGCTTGAAAATGCTTCATTTAGGCAAAGAAAAATGGTAATATTTGCTTAAATATGCAGATTTTTTTGACTAATAGTAGCCCGTATAATAGCCCGTACCAGGAAACAGCATGATTTATTGATGAATGTATTTTTGAAAAATCGTGATCTCGTGAAGCTACAAAAGTGCGATGTGGCGAGGGATTACTGTAGACAAAAGGTTCCCACAATAAAGATGTCAAAACTACCAGACACACGCGTACAAGTATCATACTTTGTAAGGAAAGCTCCAAACACACACACACACACACACACACACAGGCAGACACACTCCCTCTAATGTGGGGTGTAAGGACAGCCCATCATTGCATTTTTGTTATGTCAAAATTGTGCCAAAGATGGAAAGACAAGAGTACCAACGTACACTCACACACACAGAATATTGTAAAGAAACCTCGTGGTGTGATCTATGTGTGATATAGACCAGATCAGATATCTCAACAAAGACAAGATGGCTAATAGAATGAATATGTAACTAGGGCGACACGAAGACAGAAAGACAAACACACACACACACACACACACACACACACAAGCAGACCATTTTGTACAAAATGAACGACGCAAAAGATCCACGAACAACGGTTGCCACAATAAAAAGGTATAAAAACACACACAAACAAATTACGTAGTTGCTATAGGAACACATTATCTCGACAACACAATTTTTGGTACTGACTTTTTAGGATTCGGGGGGAAAAGACGGAGGGGGTTACACTTTAGTGTGTGTGTGTGTGTGTGATGATGAAGATGATGATGAGGGGTGGAATATATGGGGTGTAGCATCCAGCCAGCTCAGCCATGTGTGTAATGTGAAAACGGAGGGCTTTGGGGAGGGGTGAGGTGGGGGTGGGAGTGGGGTTTGGGGGGGGGCTCCTAAAAAAATGCCTCGAGTATGCACGTGAAAAGACCCAATTGAAAGAGGGTGCTTCCGTCTTCTTGCCTAAATTGGCCCTGAAGCGGATAAAGAGCTTTGATTGGTCGGATGTACATCGACTGCGACGTGAATCCCCAAGGGACTTGGCCCCGCCCCCTCCACTCACCCACACACCCTCATCATCATCATCGTCGTCGTCACGATCGTGACTGTGTGTGAAAAAAATCACTTTCTGCTCACACTGATAAGACAGCAGCTAACGTGCAGAGTGAAATGCATTTAACGCAATAAAGAATTCAAAAACAATCACTCCATTGATGATGATGACATGATGGCGGTCAGCGTGTGCCGTGAACCTCCATCCTGCAGCCTGCACGCGGCTGATAAGAGCCTCGGTCTTTAATTCCTTCATGCAGCCTTTGACCTTCCCTGCACGGCTATCAAAAAAAAAAAGTGCGGTCGTGTGCGTATGTGCAAAAAGATTAGAGAAAGATAGATTGATTTAACTGCTGCATTGAAAGGGCTTTGCATTGGGGTAAACATGTTTGAAGGTGGTGCAAAAAGGAAAAAAAAGTAAATATTTCATATTTCAGTGCTTGAACATTAACGTGTATTTTTAAACTGTTGGTAATAATAGTGTATATTTATGCACTGAGTTTAAAAAAGCAATTACAATCAAATGTCGATTCTGTGCCAACCATGCACAAAAAATGGCCGTTCTCCTTTATATAGGCAAATTCATTGCGGTAATTATATATCTATATTTCTGCAAGTACAAGGTCAAAAAAGCAAAACCAAACGGATTTATACGTACATTAAAAAGAGAGCCTTTAGTAGAGCCAGCAAGGCCGCTCTGCTGCAGCCTGTAAGAGGCATACACAGAATTTGTAACAGTTATATTCAATCATTGTATAAATCATAGGCAATTGAATCTGTAAAATAAGCCATGCAATGAAAAGCAAAAAAATAAAAACAAAACAATTCTGTAAAAAAAAAAATACAAACAGTCTCGCGTTTGTTCAATTGAAAAACAACCTTTTTCATTAACAAAATATCCTTGAAAGAGCAGTCTTTTTTTCAACGGGACACTCTCCCTGCATGCATAAATGAATGAATGAAAGACATTTCATCCTTAAAAAAAACACGCCGCCGTATTGAAACCAAAGCAAAATAAATAAATAAAAAGACCCAAAGTTACCAAAAAAATATGCATCCAAAATGTATTTTTAACGCAGCTGCGTGTGCAGTGGCAATACATCCCGGATAGAACAGTTACTAGAGAGCTACTCCATACACGTCCTGTAAAAAAATAGAAGAAAATATGCATTCTTTCTTTAAAATTGTAAACAATAAAAAGATCCAAAGAGCTTGGCTTTGTGACAAACCTCGCAGCCTCCTTTTATATGAAGTTAGGCAAGGTTTGAGGCCGCCGGAATGCCATTGGATGTCGGGCTGAAGTATTATAGATTATGAGTCTGGGAGGGGGTGGCGGGGGTACGCAAGCACCTCCCCTAGAAATGCAGCAAATCTCTCCCGTGTTCTCGTGCTGGGGTTCTACTAAAAGGAGCGAGCGAGGGTGGGTCGGAGCTAGGGTGGGTTTACTTTGCAGGCTGGAGTAGGACACGTGGCTTGTGCCATACACCCACTCAACCCCCACCCCCTTCCCCCTCGGGCTCCACGGTACCGCATTGGCATCAGTGAAGGCACCTGAGCACCACCTTCCATCTTGCATGAAAAGGATATCATAAGGCCCACACGACGGTGCTTCTTTATCCAGGTGCGTAAAAACGCTTTTACGCACAGAATCTGGAGCCAAAAGAAGTGAAGTGGGCTTTTTTTCTCTCTCGTAGAGCATCAGAGCTCAAGGAGGAGGAGGAGAAAGGGAGCAAGATGCAGAAGCGGAGCAGCGACGTCTGAAGGTGAAATGAACCTGAGGAGACGCACACTGAGAAAAAAGTGGAGATAGCAACTAAAAAGCCGTCAGTGTCTTCATTGTAATATTTTGCTTTTTTCTCATCTCTTACTTCAAGCGTGGATGCAAAGCTCACACCCAAAGTAGCCTCTCTTTTTTGGTCACCGGCGGGAGGGGAGAAGCAGAAATTAAGTTGCAACACCGCGCGCAAACATGGCGACCTTAATTAGGAGCAAGCTGTCGAATAAACTGTCGAACGCGGCGACGACCGTCACCAACAAATCGCAGGCGAAAGTCAGCGGCATGTTCGCCAGGATGGGCTTCCAGGCCGCGACCGACGAGGAGGCGCTGGGCTTCGCCGCCTGCGACGACCTGGACTACGACCACCGGCAGGGCATGCAGATGGACATCCTGGCGACCGACGACAAGCCCGGGGAGGGCGTCGGGGATGGTGACGGGCTGGAGGGGGACAGCCACTACCAGAGGGATGGCACCGGGCCGTCGCGGTCAGCATCAAAGGACGGAGGTTCGACCAACGAACTGGCGGAGGTCAGACCCAAGATCACAGCTTGGGAGGCGGGATGGAACGTCACCAACGCCATCCAGGTATGCGCCTCGAATTGGGACGCACACACCTCGCATTGATAAATACACACACTCATTGATTCTACCTATTTAGTATGCATTTTTATTTAAATCATATTACTAATAAGGATAGGAAACAAATATGTTATAGTGAAGTAAATAATGATTACAAGGGGATACCCCATGTACCCTCCCACACAAATACACGCATCTTTTGTCTGATTCATTGAAGACATTTTGGCACTATAAAAATCAATGTAATGATTTTTGCAGTCATAATACATACAACATTTAAGCGTCAAATGTGACTAAATGAAAACACTGGCAATTGCGTATGAAGCTCACAAAAAAGCATTCCGTGCGCAATTACGCACAACCATTGCGCACCCGAGCGAGATGGAAAAAGTGGGCGTGAACATTCAAATCACTCGAGCGACCACAAGGAAGTTCCAACAGTCACAATGCGGCTCAGCTCTGCGACAAAAATCTTGGTCGCAGAGCCCCTTTATTAAGGCTGCGACGATCGCCGTGACGTCACAGCCTGCTAGTGACGTTGGAAGAGGGAGCGCGGGCGGACGCGCTCAAAGCGAAGTGGAAAACCCACACACGACGTAGAAAACGGGGGAGGGGAGGGGAAAGCGGAGCACCGACAACGTCACGTTCCTAAGACAGGACGAGTCATGACAGCCACAAATGAATGAATGAGCGAAGAGCATCTCTTTATGAGACCTTTTATATGCATCAGTGTGGAATCTGGATTGAACCCAAATTTAATCTTGGTTTGATATCACATTTTTGGCAGGTTTTGATCCAATCGACTAAGATTTGACAGATATGACTGTTTAAATGTGCAATTAAATGAACCCCCCCCCCCCCCCCCCCCCAAAAAAAAACAACCAAAAAAACCCCACCGCAAACTTCCATGACAACTTTGCAATTTGGATCAGATCCAGATATGAAACACAGTTTGACAAGATAGCTTCTGACCCTGCATAGAAATAGTAAATTGTGTCAGAGATATAAGCAATATAACACGTTTAAAGTACATGATTTTTTCCATCTTAAATAGATTTCAAATGCTCAATCTGGATCAGATATGGATCAAACCAGGTTTGATGTCACACCTTGCACTGCAAGTGAATTTTATCTTCAGTGTGACAGGAATTTAACGTTAAAATCACGAGATTGTTCAAGTCGTCACATGCTCATTCTGGATTGGATCTAGATCAAACCTGGGTTTACATGACAGCTTTTGATCCTGCTTGGTGATTTTTGTTCAAATCAGAGCAGCAGAGATTATGCGCAGCAAAACATACCAAATGAAATTTCCACGATAACTTTAAATGTGTATCAGATCTGGTTTAACATCACACCCATTTAAACATGCAGTTGAATGGAGTTTCCCCAAGTAGAAAAAAACAACACATACCTCCATGTCACCTTTACAATCTGGATCAGATCCGGATGAAACTCGGTTTGACCAGACAGCTTCGGACCCTGCATAGAAATAGTACTTTGTGTCGCAATCATAGACACACAGAATATGAAAGTGATTTAAAATGTATTTAAAATGCTCAATCTGGATCAGACATGGATCAAACCAGGTTTGATGTCACAACTTGCAATCCAGGTGAATTTGGGCTACAGGAATTTAAATGTCTGAACATGTTAAAATCTTGAGACTTTGCCAAATTGCCGCATGCTCATTCTGGATTGGATCTAGATCCAAACTGGTTTTACATGATAGCTTTTGACCCTGCTTGGTGATTTTTGTTCAAATCAGCAGGTTTGATGAGTAGCAAAACATATCAAATGTGATTTTCCTAACTTTAAATATGGATGAGATCTGGATTGAATCTGGTTTGAATCACACCTTCTGACACTGCATATTCACAGTGAACTTCAAACTGGCCCTTAACATTAAACATAAACAACAAAACATTTTCTTTAATTTGCCGGCCAAAACTCTTGATTGGGATCAAATCCGGCTTGACTGTGCATAAAGCAAATGTTAAATTGTGATATTTGACATGTTTACCCCTTATTTGAAAAAGATAAGACTGTTTTGCTTTTGATGTGTGGCCTTTCACCTAAGATCACAAAAGAATGTACTGTAATTAACCAAAAAGGGGCAAATAAAAATGACTAAGATGTTTGTGGAGGTACTAAAGTATGATTGCCGTTGACGACAGTATTCATGTGGTTCTTTTTTTTAGGGGATGTTCGTGCTCGGGCTGCCCTACGCCATCCTCCATGGGGGCTACCTCGGACTCTTTCTCATCATTTTCGCCGCCGTGGTGTGCTGCTACACGGGCAAAATCCTCATCGCCTGTCTGTACGAGGAGGACGAGGACGGACGCCTGGTCCGCGTCCGGGACTCCTACGTGGACATTGCCAACGCCTGTTGCGCACCCCGGTTCCCCACGCTGGGGGGCCACGTCGTGAATGTAGCCCAGATCATCGAGTTGGTGATGACGTGCATCCTGTACGTGGTGGTGAGCGGCAACCTGATGTACAACAGCTTCCCCAACATGCCCATCTCGCAAAAGTCCTGGGCCATCATCGCCACCGCGGCCCTGCTGCCCTGCGCCTTCCTCAAGAACCTCAAGGCCGTGTCCAAGTTCAGCCTGCTGTGCACCCTGGCCCACTTCGTCATCAACATCCTGGTGATCGCCTACTGCCTGTCCAGGGCGCGGGTGTGGGCCTGGGACAAGGTCAAGTTCTACATCGACGTCAAGAAATTCCCCATCTCCATCGGCATCATCGTCTTCAGCTACACGTCGCAGATCTTCCTGCCGTCGCTGGAGGGCAACATGCAGAAGCCCAGCGAGTTCCACTGCATGATGAACTGGACGCACATCGCCGCCTGCATCCTCAAGGGCCTCTTCGCCCTGGTGGCCTACCTGACGTGGGCCGACGCCACCAAGGAAGTCATCACGGACAACCTGCCGCCGGGCATCCGCGCCGTGGTCAACATCTTCCTGGTGGCCAAAGCCTTGCTCTCCTACCCGCTGCCCTTCTTCGCCGCCGTCGAGGTCCTGGAGAAGAGCTTCTTCCAGGAAGGGGGCCGCGCCTTCTTCCCGGACTGCTACGGCGGCGATGGACGGTTGAAGTCGTGGGGGCTGACGCTGCGCTGCAGTCTGGTGGTTTTCACGCTGCTCATGGCCATCTATGTGCCGCACTTCGCTCTGCTCATGGGTCTGACAGGCAGCTTGACAGGGGCGGGTCTGTGTTTCTTGCTGCCCAGCCTCTTTCACCTAAAGCTGCTGTGGAGGAAGCTGCAGTGGCACCAGGTCTTCTTTGACGTGTCCATCTTCGTCATAGGCGGTATATGCAGCATATCCGGCTTCATCCACTCCACGGAGGGGCTCATAGAGGCTTTCAGATACAACATAGAGGAATAGAAGCGATCCGCGCGCGCGCACACACACCCACCCAAAGCCAAACATCTGCTGGCCCTCTTCTGGCTTCTTTAGTTCATGCGTAAAAATGCGCGCATGCTCGCAACCATACACGTGCAGCTTTAGGGAAACCACGCACACCTGCGAGGTCAAGATGAGGTACAACTATTATGGTAGGGATTTAAAGTGTGTGTGTGCGTGAGTGAGAGAGAAAAGGAGAGCGCGAGAGAGAGCGAGGCCTTGCATTAACATGTCAAAATATTCAAACACAGGATTATAATACTCACAAAGGTGATTGGACGTTAAGTGCAAAAAATATATGTCACTTTACCTTAATCTGTTTGAATTTCATTATTTAAAATAATTTATTGAGGGAAACATGCAATAAATTCACAAACGGTCAGCGACAATGTAAAAAAAAAAAACAGCAGTAGAAATACTCGTGGGTGCATTTTAATTATGAATAATAAATTAAAATAAATGAAAGATATTTCCGTAGGAAATTGGACCTAAGCATCTTTTCAAACTATGCATTGAATGTATGATATTTCTCGCACACACAAACAAAACAAAACACTTGGTAGTGAATATTTAAAAACTATATATATCGATTATTCTTAGTGGTAGATTGGATTCATTTTTTAGCATTTCTTAATCTTCGATTGGCAGATAAAATTAAACTCCGACTGCAACATTTCGTCATCACATTCCAAACACATGGCCTGTTCTCAACATGAATTTGATATACAACTTCTGTCTTGAAATTCGGTGTATGGGGGGAAAAAAATAAGAGAGGGGGGGATGTGCATACAGACATTTTTCATTCTGTGCAATCAAAATGGGTCCTGTGGAAATGTTATTTTAAAAAAAAAACAATACGTGTAGTGTGTTTATTGTGGTTTCAAAACAGATGGAATGTATATCTCAAAGTCGTTATCATATATCGTGGAAAATTAATAAAGAATAAAGATTAAGTGAAATTATATTGTCAAAATAAAATGTGTGTGGTCTTATGTAACACTAAAACGGTCAGAACATGTATTTTTTCTCTCCACCTCCTCGGTAATAAAGGACGGAAAATGATGTAGATGCACTCATGTATTTATTTTTAGGTGGATTGTTATATTGTGGTGCACGTTTAAATGGTGGAAAAGTCAAATACAAAAATAACAGGTGCAGTGCATGCGGAAATTCAATGCGTGCGCTCAAATTAAGAAGCAGATTTTGTCCTCCAAGCATGCACAAGCTTCCTTCTGCTGTTACCTGTTCATCCGCACTGTTGTTTCCGAAGCAACATCTGGAAAGACTGCACGCTTCTTTCTGCAGGGCGCACAAACATACATTTAACTTCAAATGGCTGCAAAAAATGAACATCAAAAAGCTGGTGAAAGTTTTCTTTTCTTCTCTTTCTGTTCAAGTCAATACTTTCACTGTAGGATAAATGACCTGCAATGCACATAAAGAAAATAGGCTAAAAATATTTACAGACATGGAAAAAAATTACAGAGGTACACAAAAACACGTACACGCTCATAGATTTAAATGTTATTGTAAAAAAACTCAGGTGTGCATGATGTCACACCTGTGCGCTTATGGAGTGAGAGAGGGGACGACGAATCACATGTTAGCAAAAAAAAGGGGCAGAGCCAATCGATGAGCTTGTAGGCGGTCTCAAGGGAAACATACTTTAGTTTGAGCGGCCGTTTTCTGCTTGGTTTGAGGACTTGACTCGTCTCCCTTTAATATAGCATATAATTGTTTTTAGACGCTAAAAAATGCAGGGAAACAAAGCTGCCTTTTGAAACAGTACAGGAGACAAATCTCCCCTGAACCCCCTCAAAATTACTTCCGTGTTTGCGGACCAAAACTCCCAAAGGATATATCAAGTACAGGCCTACATTTTACACCGGCTTGTTCACCGTTTTTGTCGTTCTACCGCCACCTAGTGGACAAGGCATAGAAGGGACTTGATGCGGTGAGCACAAATTTGACTCCGACGTGACGTCAGGTCACATTCCGTATTGCATTTTAATTCTATATATTTTCACATAGAAAACAACGCTGTTATTTCTGCTGAAAGTTTACCGGTCCGTGGGCGGGGCTGGCGCCCCCTTGCTGTCCAAACACTAAACTACGCTGGAGGACACAAAAACACCATAAAATAAATGCAACGGGTAAATGCTGCCAATAAAAAAAAAAAAAATGCAAATGCCAAAAAAAACGCACAAATTTCAAAAGCAACTGCATGAGAGAAATGCTGCAAGGTGACGGAAGAAAACAGACCTGAGGCATGTTGGTCTTTAAAGACATGAGCGAGATGCCCAGAAAAAAGTTGTCCGACTTTTGAGGCAGAATGAAAAGGCAGATTTAGTGAAATGCTTACATAGTTCTGGGTGCCCTGGCTAACTTCCGTTTTCATTTCTCATGTGCCGTATATTGTTTTTTGACATTTGCAGTATTGGTCTTTTGGTTTTGATCTTGTAGCGATGCGATTGCTGCTTTTGTTATTTGAATTTGCCAGACGCATTTCTTTTATGGGGTTTACGGTTTGGAACATCTCTTTTCGGAGCGTTTGGATGTTTCTGCGCATATGCCTATATCGGCCACTGTACTCAATCTAACACTCACTGAGCGTCACATTCAACATACAGCTTCTCTCATGAATAATTAAATTTTTATTCAACTCATGGTATTTCAGTAAAATTTGTACAACAAATGCGCCAAAAAAAAAAAAAGAACAGTCAAATATTTACAGCAAGAGTGAAGGGGTGACGGGGGTGTGTGTGCAATTGCTCAAGTTGCAGGACAAAAACACCAGCATGAAATGATTTGTTAGTGGTTGTTGCATCTACACAGCAAAAAACAGAAAACTCAAAAGATCATTGGTCTTTGTTGAGATCCGTGGTCTTCTTGGTGGAGTTTTGGCGCACCCAAGGGTGAGTGAGAACTCCATGGATGGGCATTCTGTGTGCAGGGTTGTGCTTCAGCAGCCGAGAGATGAAATCTTTGGCTGCAGCACTGATGTTGGCTTGGGCGGGGTATGTGTACTCCACCTGGCGAGCAGAGACAGGAGGAACATGCAAGAAGGTAAACAAGAGCTAAAAGGAGGCTTGTAGTTTGAAGCCCTGAGAAATGGAAAAATTCTAAATCCAGTTTCATTTTGCGCTCAATTTAAGCGTGCTAAAATGTGTTCCAGAGCATCGACTCAACTAAATGCAGGGATAAACTACAGAAGAAAGCATGAACACAAACATGTTGGAAGGGGAGGTATGTGGTCACTTAGCATTTATTTCAGGGTGGGAAAGCAATTGTTAAATCACAATAAAAGACAGGACACTTTTCCTGCAGTAAAGAGGCTAGGATAAATGTTAACTTTCATAGTTTTACATTCATTAAACTGTAAATGATGAATGAAAGGGATAAATGAACATTTAAGGTTACTTTTACATTCACTGAATAATAACAACAGATTAGTATAGATTTTATGCAGACAATGAAAATGAACCCATTCTTCATTCACACACTGGTGGTGGTAATACTGTATCTTGCTCTGCAGATTTAGCTAGCTGACTATTTGATTAAAAGGAGGGAAGTTTACCTCTTGACATCTCAATGACCTGGGTAGGCTGCTGCATTATCCAATAGTAATCAAGTTTTGGTGTCTGACCCAGAAAATATAGGAAGGACAGCTGTCATTGGCTCTGGCCATCCGCATTGCAGTAGAAAATGGACGGATTAAAAAGCAGTTTTATATTTTGAATGTTATTTTTAAGGATTTCTGTAATGTTTTACTTTAAAATGTCAGCGGGAAAAAAATGTAAATAAATTTGATCGCGTTAAAAAATGTCTGCGAGCCAGATGCAGTCAACAAATGAGCCATAGGTTCCCTACCACTGTCCTAAAGGGATTATAAATCGGTGTAATAAAACAATACAAATACCAGGGGTGTCACGATACAAGACGATACACAAGATTGGGCCTATGAGAACGAGACAAGATTAACATTTTTAAGAAAAGAACAATGGAAAAAATATAAGAAACAAAAGACAATATAGGCCACAGAGTGGCCAAGTGGTTAGCAGTCAGAAGATCTGGGTTCAAATCTCTGTTTGGGCATCTGTGTGTGGAGTTCGCATGTTCTCTCTGTGCAAGCGTGGGTTTTCCCGGGGTACTCTGGTTTCTTCCCACATTCCAAAAACAAGCATGTTGGGTTAATTGGTGACAGGTATGAATGTGAGTGTAAAAGGTTGCCTGTCTACATGTGTCCGGCGATTGGCTGGCATACCCTGCCTCTCGCCTAAAGTCATTTGAGATAGGCTGCGGCATACCCCTGTGACACTAATGAGAATTAAGCAGCATAGAAAATTAAGTAAGTATTGCAATCTACTAATTTAATTTCTATTATTCTGCAGAGTGTGTGAACCCTCTTCCTGCCTGTTTGGAGATGAGGGAAACAGACACATGCACATTGCTATTTATTGAGCCTGGCAAAAATGATCAAGTTCATATTAATTTATTGTGTGATTAATTAATTAATTACTGTCCCAAGCCTAGTGCCCATGACAGAGAAATCTGGTCATCTTTTAATCTTGCGAGATCCTGTAACACCCCTAATACATACATACAGTACATTTACTCAACTGGAGAGAGTAGTCGGCATCTATTAGACTAGGTCAATGTCATGTTGTATCTTGTTTTTAAATAAACTATTAACTATGATAAGAAATAATATAAATCATAAAATGTACAATACTTCAGCTGTGTAGATGCTTGTCCAATGTAAAGGTGGTATTAGTCATAGTAAAAGGTAATTGCGGGACCATGGGGAAGATATCCAGCCATTAATGTGAGCACGGCATGGAGGCCACCATGGTATTCAGTTAAGTCCAACGATTACAGGTAAGACAATCCTTTCAGACCTTGACATTGTTTTTTTAACTGTCAGGGGGGCATGAGAGGCAGGGAGGACTTTCAATAGTAGTGCAGACCTGCCAGCATTTATGAATTTGTCGTACTCGGCATGTAATTTAACTCTTAAATACACTTGCATGCTTCACTGCTCTCCATTTTGTTGCACTTCTCTGGTTTCAGTTTCTAGTTCAATTGTAGAGTACAGATAAAAATAGATACGTTTCTCAATCATACTTCAAATCTGGGGGGGAAGGGAGGGAGGGAACAGAAAATAATTGAGAACTACTGCTGTAGATCAAGCTGAACATAACAGTAGGGGGCGATAAAAATCCTGATAGCCAACGTGTCTTAAATGAACATTGACGTTTGATTAGTTTGAATTGGTTGAGGAGGGAATGTGGGAGGAGTTGGCTTACAAAAAAAAAAACCCAAAAAAAAAACGATTAAATGGCTGAAAAATGGCGTAGAATTGAGTGAATGCTTCTCAGCAAGTGGATTAACTAACCTTCACAGACATATATGGAGTTCAGGTAAAGAATCTATGATCTAACTCGTAGGTGTTTTGGTTTGGTTTAATTTAGTTTATTTGAACATGAAGGTTACAATGGAATACATCTCATGAATCATTTTTTTCCCCACAGTTCCACATGTCCAAAAGGAGTAGGAAGAAGAGGTGTGGTTTCAAAATAATTGAGTGCATTGTCATTGCATTGACAAATTGTCATTTGTCACTGCTATTCATGCCTTACCTTGGATATCCTGCGATAAGTGTCCTCGTGGGATTTGGTCTCAAATGGGGGTTTTCCAACCAGGAACTCGTAGCAAAGCACACCGAGACTCCACAGGTCAACCTTCTCGTCATGAGTTCTTCCTTCAATCATTTCCGGGGGCAAATAATCCAGTGTTCCACATAAAGTCGACCTCCTGCACAAAGGCAGACAGTATGTTTCCGTAACAGTATATAATAATAATAATAATAATAATAATAATAATAATAATAATAATAAAAATATATATATATATACACACAAGTAAATACCTGGAGGAGGGCGCGTGAACAGACCAGCCAAAGTCAGCAATCTTCAGCTCTCCGGTGGCCCCCAGGAGAAGGTTCTCAGGTTTGATGTCCCTGTGGATCACCTTTCTGGAGTGGCAGTAGTTGAGGGCGTCCGCCAGCTCCATGATGTACTAGTTAGTGCAACACAGGGATCACAGCAAGGGTGCCTTTCTTTATCGTTTATTCACACAAACCCACCACAACTGTTCAAAGTGTGAAACGAGGCAAAACTAGACTTACTGTTGCACTTTGCGCTTCGGGAAAATGTCCGCAGCGCTGCAGCTCACTGAAGAGTTCGCCTTTGGGTGCATACTCCAGGATGAGATACACACGGCATTCGTCGTGGAAGTAGCCATACAGGCGCAGGATGTTGGGGTGCCTGTAGTGGAGCATTCAGGAAAAGCATAGAATAATCTTGTGATAGTACACATAGCGAAAATTACATTTTCATGCAGAAAGCGACGCCCTTGGTGGACCACCTTCATGTTTTGTCCTTAAAAGGTCTTCTGCTTTAAAGACATGCTAACAAAAATGTAACATAAGATATCCTCAAAGTTGAATAATCATTAGACAAAGGCACAATGTCCTCACATTATTAAAAAAAAGATGAACCCTCAGATGCAAAACAAAAGACCAATTATAAAACTATCTTGACAAGTGTTTGGAAAAAATAGTGATCGACCAGTTGAAAAATATTTGAGACAAAAATCACTTTGACATTTGAGTATGGTTTTAGGAAATTTTAAAACAATTTTAGTCAATCATTGGATATAAAAAAAATATATATCTAGTGTTGCTCTTTTTATGGATTTTTATGATTGGAAATACCGATGATATCAATGAGGTAGGTGATAAGTTTAATAACTACTTTGTAAATACTGGACCAAAACTGGAAGAAGAGATTCCAAAATTCTGGACAGCTGAGAAAAGGAATGAAACTAAACAGGAATCCTAATTCCATTTTAATCACTGATGTAACAAAAAAGAAAATCTCTGATATTGTCAATAATTGTAAACCAAAAACAACTGATTGTTATGGATACGATAAAAAGGGTCATTAACAAGATCGTAGAACTTTCCAAACAAATTTCCAAACAAAATGAAAACAGCTTAAGTAGTTCCCAATCTGGCTGCCGAGTGGTTAGCATGTTGGCCACACAGTCGGGAGATCGGGAAAATCTGGGTTTGAATCTCCATTGGGCATCTCTGAGTCGAGTTTGCATGCTATCTTTGTGCGTGCGTGGGTTTTCTCCAGGTACTCTGGTTTCCTCCCACATTCCAAAAACATGCATGTTAGGTTAATTGGCGACTCTAAATTGTCCATACGTATGAACGTGAGTGTGAATGATTGTCTATATGTGCCCCGTGACTGGCTGGCGACTAGTCCAGGGTGTACCCTGCCTCTCGCCCGAAGTCAGCTGGGATAGGTTCCAGCATACCCGCAACCCTAATGACGATAAGCAGCATAGAAAATAGATGGAATGACAAATATAAAAATTAGCTGATTTAGTAAATTTTCAAACAGCTAAAAATTATGCATAAAAGCAAACAACCAAGGAGAAATATGATCTGAGGGGAAAAAGTCAACTTGAAACACTAGAACAGCGCTAAAAACCCCACAGCATTTCAGTATGTGGAATCAAATTATGGAACGGATTGAGTAAGGAACTCAATGCACTGAGATGAGCCATTTTAAGAATGATGTTTGCAAAATACAAGGAAGAGAAGTCTTGAACTTGTGTTATGTCTATTTGTATTTATTTATTATTATTTATTAGGATTGTGAGAAAACCCTGATAACGCTGATACGTTACTTATCACTTTTGTATGTATTAAAAAGATCACATGAAATACAGGAAGTGAATAAATGTGTGGGGGGTAGGATTAAATAAACTTTGCTTCTTCCGACATGTGGAACTGCGAATTGTACTGTATTTTTTCCATTGTACTTTTCTTAAAACTGTTAAAATCTTGTCTTGTCCCCAGGAACCCAAACTCGTGCATCGTCTCGTGACACCCCTACTTTAGTTTTTATATGACAATGACAGTTGTTCACATTCACTTAAGCCTTTGAATTCTTAGCATGCCTTTTGATCTTGTACAATCTCGTCTGCAGAAACAGCTGGTTAACGCAGAGAAAAAACAAAGCAGTACAGATGGGAGTTTTGTCGTTTCATGGTCCTGTATGCAATTCCCATAAATTTATTTAATTTTGGTTGGTAACCACGAGACTCGCTCCAGAATTATCTATCAGCAGTGTACGGTCGCGACCATAATTACGAATAAAGAGGATATTTTAATATCTATCCAGATGTTAACGAGCTGGTTGATCAACATTTTATTGAAAGAACAACCTACCGTCAGCAAACAACTGTCCTCTTCTTTCCCTCAGAGCTCGGAAACGTCTTGTAACAGAAAACTTTATAACGTTGCTTGACGTCCTGCCCATGACTACCATCAACAAAATGTCTCCAGTCATTAAATACTCTTTACCATTGTGCTTTGAAGGTTGTTACTGGCTGTGCTCGCCTTTATGCACCACTGAACTGTACACCAAAGCTGACTGGCCGTCATTGAACACTCATTTGATGACTCTGATCTACAAGGGTCTCTTTGGCCTGCTTCCATAAAAGCTCTGTCCTGTGACACGTCTGTTCCTTGGGTTCGGACTGAATTGGGGGGGGCATTCAAGTTGCTGGCCCATCTGCATGGAATACTCTCCAGTCTGAACTGAAACTTCTGGATCGTGTTTCGTTCTTAGACGTTAAACAGGAATAAATGGGTCAGGACCTGGGTTTTTTGTCATTTTTCCTGTGATATCAACTACAGTGATCCCTCGTTTGCCGCGGTTAACTGGCTCCCGACGCAACTGTGATAAGGGAATTTCCGCGAAGTACGATTCCTTCTTAAAAATGGAATACGTTCATAGCTATGGCATACAAAACCTTCAACAGTTTAACATTAGAGCCCTCTAGACATAAAACAACAATCCTATTGTCACATTTACGTTCGTATTACCCAATATAGTAGTCAGCGAATATAAGCCATTTAAGGCATAAGATTCATGCTCATGTGTTACAATAAATGTCTCCCGACCATATGGACCGGAAGTGACATCAAGGGTTCAGAGCGTTCAAAGAGAGTTGGATTTGGGGCACAACAGTAGCCCGTATTATGATAATTGCCTCTTGTGAAGATAACTGAAACCTGCAACAAAACTCTGTTCCAGCAATCAAGTCCGGTGCTTGTCTCACCGAACAATTACTCACACCTAGTGACCAATGTAGACTACTACATTCACAATTTTAATGTGGCTTCTTAATTCCTTGTATAGTATAGGTATTTGTTCATTTAGCCATTTTTATGCTTGACAATGCTTAATTTGGGCAAAAAAAAGGTAATATTTGCATCAATATGCATAATTTTTGGATTTGGCTAAAACACCCTACAGCAGCGATTATGGTGGGTAGTGACCCAACAGTGGGTCGCACAGTAGTTTTCACTTTTTAAAAAAACAAAAAAACCCTGTAAAGACTAGCGGTGTCACAAGAGCGCCTTTCTTGTTCCGAATAAAATTTATTGCATTGGTTTCAGCATCTTGGCACTAGGTCGCCTTTATACCTGCTGGAGAAGAGTACATTATATCGAGATGATTGTCTCACTGCTCCAACTCACGTGTGTGTGGGGGGAATTACGCATGAACTGTTCGATTTAATAATGCCCAGTTTAAATCTGTTTGAACTAGGCAGAGGGGTCGGGTCATCTACAGAAGAAATGGACCTCGTATTATTAAACTTACCAGAAAAAAAAAAAAAGAAAAAAGTAAAATTTGTATATATTTTTTTAATTGGACTAGCTTGATGATCTTAAAAAAAGATGTTTCCCCTCTTATCCAGGTCCAAGGTGCTATCGTTCAAGGAAGAAGGCGGGATGTAATGCTTGCAACAAATTATAAACAAAGTGCCTTCAGGTAACATAACTGTTGCAAAAAGGCCCTTTAAATAAGATATTTAAGAAGGTTTAGTTTAAAAATTTTGTGTCAGACCTATAATAGCGTAGTTTAATAGCGGCACCACTAGTTGATTTTAAGATGAAAGCCGGGACATAACCTGGTCCCGACCAGGCTATGAGATTAGCCTAAGTTACCATGGCGATAAAGCTGCTTTAAAAGAGAGCTACCTTTGCTGAACACACAAATCCGGCTTTCAACTCAACACAGCTCGCTAACCCACTAAACTCGCTTCACAGAATACCTCCTTTGTCCTTACCTGAGGTGAGACTGAATCTCCACCTCTCTCCTCAGCTGGTGCTCCACACCCGCCTTCTCCAGCTGCTTCTTGAAGAGCACCTTCAGGGCCAGGATGAACTTGGTCTCTCGCTCTCTGGCCAGGTAAACGTTGCCAAATTTACCCTTGCCTAGCGGGCGACCAATTTCAAAGTTGTCCAGGCTCCACTGCTTCCTACATGATGGCAGGCAAACAAGTGTCAACAACAGCATAGGTAGATGGGACGTGCAGGAATTGTAAAGACGTACTTTGATGAAGTCTTGTCAGCAGAATCTTTCTTGGCTGGTTTGTCTTATTAAATACAAAAGCACATATTTTAGCAATAACATCCCACAAGCACACACCAATGACACATTTAAAGCGACCATACTGTGTTGCATCTGAGGTTTGGTCGGTCCCATTGCTGGTTTAGCAGATCCCACAGCAGGTTTTGTCACTGCTGGGTTCACCTTGGGCTCATTGATCTTCTGTTGGCTGCGCTGGAAACTAGGTTTGGGCTGGGCCGCGGGATTTGTGGTCGCAGGCTTGACATTCTCATCAGCAGAAGTGTGCTTGGCGGCAACGGAGACTTGAGGGACGGACTTGTGGCGGGTCATCGGCTGCACAATGCGCTGAGGTCCATTTGACACACCCAAAACCTGTGGTGGTTGTTGGGATGGTGGTACTAAAACCTTCGGAGCTGTCTGTGACCGGTGGGACACAGGGATTCGCATAGGGCCAGCATCTCCTAGCTGTAATTACAGGAAAATACAGTGAATACGCTGAATGATCAAACAAATACATTACATAGAAATACATTAGATACATTTCTCCTGTTCTTCCTCTGCTGAAAGCTGGGCGGTCAGCACAATCAGGTCCACCTGTGGCCTCCTGCCGTGGCCACCACACAGACTGCTTCTTATCTTAGTTTGTTCTACAACACCTTTGTACTCACACAGACTTACATACAGTCAAACCTGTCTTAGCGGCCACTGACAAATCCCCCGCAGAAAATTTACGTGTTGTAGACCCTGTGTATAGCGGTCACCTGTCTAACGCGGCCAGCGGCCACCCATTTTGTATCCCATATAGCGGCCAAAATGCCGACTCAAGCAGAAGCTTCATGCACGAAAAAGTTTCATTTTTTTAAAGCAATGAAGCAGTCGTGTGTACACTTTAATTACTGAGTCCTAGCTCAGTCACAATCATTCACAAGATCCACACAAACTGCCAGTTGTTCGACATAAAAAAAGACGTCTTATTTGGAGCTTGTTGCAGACAGTGACACCGTTTATTTCCTGGTGTGAGACAATGTGCACTGGTCAATACTGTAATGCCCCTTGTTGTGGGGAAGGAGAGACTCACGTCGCAGATGCACTTTATTAACAGCGATTTATTAACCTAGTAGTGCTTTACAACTTTTATCCGCAGTCTCACAGTGCCCTTTACTGGTCAACATGTAACAGTATAATTATATGTATCTGCAAAGACAACAATCTTCTAATCACAGACATGTTAATATGTGCGCGCACAAATTCAAAATGGCCTCCAACCTGTCTATAACGGCCACCTGTCTATAGCGGACACTTTTGCCGTTTCCCTTTAGTGGCCGCTATAGACAGGTTTGACTGTATTCACATTGCAGTATACACATTACTTTTATTTGATAAACATTCTTTTTTTCCATTTTTGTGTGGACCCCCATTTTTCTTGGTAGTTATTGAGCCATTGGTAAAAAACAGTCTTGGTCGCTTTTGAAGTTAGGATATACAGTAATTCTTCACCACTTAGCACTTTGAATTTCTCAGCTTCACGATCACGTTTTTTTAAACAAATACATTAATTACTAAATCATCGTGGTTTCATAGTTGAATATGGCCTAATAGTAGCCAAAAATATGCATATTTAAGCAAATTGTCTTTTTTTTGCCTAAATGAAGCATTTTCAAGCATAAAAATGGCTAAATTAACTAAAATACAAAAGGCATTCAGAAGAATCATTAAAAGATGTTGTGATGATGTGTATGTCACTAGGTGTCACTAATGTTACACTGATGAGACAATAGCCACTGTGGTTAACAGCACAGAATGTGTGTGTGTGCGTGCGTGTGTGCGTGTGTGTGTGTGTGTGTGGGGGGGGATAAAATAAACAAGGAACGCTCCCAATGTCTTCTTTTATTGTGTCTGCTACATTGGGTAATAGGAGTGTAAAGATGACTATAGGGCAGTTATTTCTTATTTAGAGGGCTCTAATGTTTAAAATCATATTTAGAAGTTCAACAGGTTTTCTATGCTCCAGTTACAAAAATATTAGATTTAATAAAAAAAAGGAATCCTACTTCGCGGAAATTCACTTGTCAAAATCTGGTCTGGAAACAACCGCAATAAACGAGGGAGTACTGTAGTATATTATATTGTATACCCATAGTTCCCTTTTGAGCCAAAGCAGAACATTTTACAAACTAGTAATTCCCAACTTTGTGTGGGCCATTTTTTCCCTAAATTTTATTTTATAGATAAGTTTGCCACTACAAGGGCTTGCGCCTCTGCCCCGCCATCTCTGTCCCCTGCTCTGCTGTTTTCGATCGGTATAAGCCAGTGACTGAAGTGGTTAGAAGACTTACTCCTTCCTATCAAGCCTTCAGGTTCCCCCCATTTAAACAGGATTTCCCTTGCGTAGGGCAGTTGGTTAATAGATGTTTAAATCAATTATCAGACTCTAAATTTTCCATAGGTATGAATGTGAGTGTGAAAAATTGTCTGTGTCCCGCAATTGGCTGGCGACCAGTCCAGGGTGTAGCCTGCCTCTCGCCCAAAGTCAGCTGGGATAGGCTCCAGCATTCCCCTGCCATCCTCGTGAGGACAAGTGCAGTGTTTCCTCTACATGTAATTGATGGTGGTAGTGTGCCACTACAAAATCAAAGCCGCCACACCTTAAGAATTAGAGTTTGTTAAAAAAAAATTTTTAAAAAGCAGTTTTAAGTAATATATTGTATGAATGGATATACACTATATGATATATAGATAGATGCATACAGCGCTCTCACCAACTTTGCCATTAAATTAACAGTTCTGCAATGTTCTTAGTTCATGCTCTGCTAGCTGTTGAAAAAAAGTTAGTCAAAAAAATGCTTTGTCCTAAAAAAGAAAAAATGCAGACGCAGTAGCGGCACGACACAGCGGCGGCAGTCCAACCTCCCATGCAGCCGACCACCACAGCTTCAAAAAAATCCTAGGGGAACCCTGAAGCGGCATAGAAAATGGATGGATGGATAACCATCCAATTAATCGACAACTATTTTGGTATTCGATTGTTTTTTTTCTTTTAAAATGTAACTATCCTGATTTCAGCCTCTCAAATATATACTTTTTAATTTCCTTAGTCATCCATGAACGCAGACCCACTATATTTATTTTTGAAACAAGATATTCACACACATCAGCCATGACTTTGGGGAAACAGTGATTTTTGCCTCTTTTCCAATATGTTGCGGGCCAAACCACTAACTGCATTTGGTTCATACTGATTTGGGCCTAACAGATTACAGTTAATCAACCAAGAAAAGAATTGTCAGTTGCAGCCCTAGCACATTAACACCAGTCTCAGACCTACCGACCTTGAACACATTTTATTGAGTACTTCAAACTACTTCAATTTAACCCCTCCTGCATGTCTTGATGACATTAAAAGGTGGGATGGTACATTTTTTAAATTAAAACAAGACTAAAGTGATGGGTTTGGACCCAGTGGCACACCCCTGTTGACTTGGGCCACTGAGCACTGCATGGAAAGCCAGGTTAGATAGTGATTGTAAACTAGACTGTCAAATTGGCACAGTGGTGAAGCTATTTTCACTTATAGCAGCTCGCAAAGGTTAAATGGCTGCACTCGATGCATGGCTTCATCACGTTACTGTAAGATTACAGTAAGACACTTTATTTTAAAGTGAGCCAATCTTCTGTCCCCCGTCTCCGGCTACAGGAAACATCCACTTCGCCCTCACCCCACTGGCTGTCTGTGCTTTTGAGAAGTCGTTTTACATTTTTTTTTTCGTTTTTAAATGGTCTTGCCCAACACTGCCATGCAAAACTCGGCACAACATTGGGTCAGCTGCTCTTGGCGGTATCGAAATCGAAGCGCAAGCTTTTGCATTTCTGCTCCCAAAATGGTGCGATGTAAAGCACTCGGTTTTCAAAGGTGGTTGTTTACAGGACTTTCGAAATAAAGTCGGCATGGTATCGTAAATTGACTTTCTTACCTTCACGTCATGCCTCTGGGCCTTCGGCTCGCTCAGTACTCTGAGCCTAGCATCAGTCTCCATATTCTAAAAAAAAGAACACCGACTTTTATTAGCGGTTAGCATCTGTTAGCAACATTAGCTTGCGTTCAAGGCCAACTACTAGCCTTGCAGAAAACGCTACAGCACAACACAGAAATGGCTAGTTTGGCGTTTTTGTAGCGTAACTTACCTAAATACAATATTGCACGGCGATGGCGAGCAACCACTCCCGAAAAGGTCGCTGACAAGTGAGGTGACGTTAGCCTAGCCTCACTAGCTGGCAGCTATCGTTTGAAAATGTTTACGGAGGCCGTACACGAGAGAAAAGTCAGGCAGATTTTAGACGTTTCTAAATGCAGATACTACCACTACCACTGGTCCGTTTTCATTTTGGTCTATAATAAAAAACAGACTATTAGGAAGCCTAGAATGAAGAGCCAAACGTCGCCGGTAGTCGCTTGTTTAATTTCAAACGTCCCTCGCTTCACAACCTTTAAACTCATTGCGCGCTGCGATTGGCTGAGATAATGTACTAACGCCTTTCCCATTGGCTGGAAGCAGTTTGAAACGTGACGTCATGATAGCTCGAATAGGTTCATTATATCTTATATTGAATATATCTTCCGTTTGTTATATTTAGACGATGTTTTTTTAAAGATATATTACATTGAGATAAGCCGAAACGTCATGAAAACTCTTCCACAACAGCAGGGAGCAGCAACGTTGATCTGATGAGGACAACATAAACTTTATGGCTATTTCTTGTGACAACAAACATAATGAAGAGGAGACATTAGTGTCATGATGAATATGTTTATTTTTTCGGAACGATAGCCTTCCATTCCAAACCTACCCAACCCATACTGCGCATGCGTACTTCGGACGTATGGTACGCCGTTGGTGACAAAATGCACAATGGACCACTATGCGTATGTGGTTAATCAATGTACTGTACTGTACTGTACAAACACTGAACTACCTCTCCACCGTGCCCCTAGTACGTATTCCAACTCTGCTTTCCAATCATAATTATATTTATGCTGTTAGAACTTTTGATCAATGTAACACATAAATGCAAGGGAGCAGTAACTGCTTCTCAGTTCACCAGCAAAGTACTACAATGTGGTAAAATGGCCTCAACGTCACATAGGTAAATGAAAGTAGATCGAGCCACCAGGGCAGTATCGACATTTTCAGATGTCTTCTGTGTTTATTCTAAAAAATGTCTGTAAATGTTTTGTTGTGTTGTTCAAGCCAAAGGGTGTGAGTGAGAGCCAATAGGTTTTGTTTTTGGTTACTTATTTTGCACTATGGACTTTATTTTGCTCACACAATTGTATGTAATAAAATGAAATTAGTAAATGATTTTCTAATTTTGCTGACATTGTCATTGTCTTATATTGTTGTATTATATGTCCTTTTGTATATTGATACATAATAATTGAGTTTGAGAATAAAATACCTTTCAATAGTGGAATGTGACGGCCAATAAATTAATATTTATTACTAAAAATAAGTAAACTAAATAAGATACAATACAAATACAGCAAACAAAAGTAATAAACACCTTATAAATACAAAGCAGGACAAAGTAGATCCTTGTCTTATCCCACCAGTAGATAGAGACCATCCTCTGTTGAGGAGTTACAGCGCTCAAACGTTTTTGCTTAATATCAAGGACACTTGAGGTAAAATAGGAGAAACTTTTTCCTTCTTTATTTTAGTTTTTTATTCTTTACAGTGTTATCAACGCTTAACAATTAACATACAAAATAATACTAAATCCTAATAAAATGAAAAAAAAACAACAACATAAACTGCAAGTGTGGGTAGAACCACAGATGACATCATTCATTACCATTCCACAAATCCATTAATTACCATTCCAGTAATTTGATTTAAAAAAAAAAAATCAGGTTATTTTTCATGACCATAAGAAACAACAGAAATTTGATTTAAAAGCAAATGGATATTTAACTGGAAGCATTTACACAATACAACATTTATATTAAATTGATATTTAACTGGAAGTATTTACACAATGCAACATTTATTTCAGTAGTGACATTGTTCATACATTTGATAGATGTATCATATAATCATATAGTATATAATATAAATTATCATCATCACTGCCTCATCATTCATTCAACTAATCACCCACAGAAACAAATGACCTTTTAGCTATATTGTGTGGGAGTCCTCCACAATATACACTTTAAGTATTTCCAGTCCTGTTTATTTACAACAACCAGTGTTATAAATCTACAACATTTTTATGACGCATACATGTATTTGTTTATGGGTAACTTGAAACATGACAGATCTGGTCTTTTGAACCGTCTATTAGAGCAATTAATGTCCGAGGACAATGTTTATCAATGCAGTCTTTCTGGAGTCTGCACACGATGTTGGCGGCCAAACCTGTGCAGGGCATACTACGGAAGTGGGTGCGGAGTCGGTGGGTCAATTTTAACGCTAGTGTGATGTCACGTGGCTTCTGAATTGTAGTTCGTAGTGATGGAAATTACTGCACTTTTTAGAGAGTCGATTATTTTGACTCGACTCACTAAAAAGAGCCGACTATTTCGGCTGCCAAGTGGCTCCTCAGATTTTTTTGTTGTCTGATATCAATTTATTACCAAATTATGTGTATAGCGTAACATGAATTACTAATGTAAAAAATACATGATATAAAATGTTTATTATTTAAATGGACTTATTTGAAATGCAATGAGCAGCTAAAAAATACCTTATAGTGTTACATTATAAATACAATTCATAAACAAAGACCCATTTCAATAGACAAATTAAGTCAAAATAGGTCAAATCTCATCATGCAAAATTCTCACAAACTAATCTGCTCTAAAAGCACCACAGCGTGTGTTTAATCCCGCCCAGTCCCCGCTCAGTGTAGACACAGACGCTGCCACATATCTTGACCAATGACATTAGCCTTTAACAGAAAACACGAGGAAAAAAATAATCGCCTCCTAATTGTCCCCCAACGACGCGAGCCGGCTCTTATAGCCGATTCGTTGGCGACCGACACATCACTAGTTGTTCGCATTCACGCATGCGCATGGCAAACGTTCCCGGGCGTTGTAATAAGTTCCGTTGCCTTAGCTTTTTGCTGTTATTATGCTGTAATTTCAACGGTGGTTTTCAACGGATAATTGCCATTATTGTTTATAAAGATAAAAAAAGGTGATAGCCTATATTTATAAGCAGTTTGAAGGTGCACAAAGAGGGTTGGAACCCCTTCGGGGACTGAAGTGGCCACCATGAAGCTGACGGACAATGTGCTACGGAGCTTCAGGGTAGCGAAGGTTTTCCGGGAGAACTCAGACAAAATAAACTGCTTCGATTTCAGTTCAAATGGAGAATCAATCATATCAAGCAGCGACGACGATTCTCTAGTCTTGTACGACTGCCAAGAGGGAAAGTAAGAAAGGAACACCATCATATTTATGAGTCCTATAGTTAGCTACATGCTAACGCTAATGCTAGTTAGCCGGGCCTGCAGATTTGTTGGAGTATTGTTAATATGAACAAAATCAACTGACTGGTTATTTCAATTGCAACATTAATCATCATATCTAATGTCGCTGATGTACCTTTGATGGCCGGCAAATATTAAGGTAGTCTTGCAGGATTTTAAACTTTGTCATTTAACATGCTACTACGAAAAAGCATGCTTTTTGTGCTTTGATCAAATCTCTATCATATCCTACCAGACCCAAGAGGACCCTCTACAGTAAAAAGTATGGAGTGGATTTGATCAGGTACACACATGCGGCCAACACAGTGGTCTACAGTTCCAACAAAATCGATGGTATGTTGACGTTATCGTCTGTTTTTTTTTTGTTTTGCAAATTGTGATTTTTTTTTTGTTGTTGCTAATGATGGCTTAATGAGTGTTGTCTAACTTTTCCCTCAAATTGTGGCCTCAGCTGTAATAGACACAGTACCTGCATTGAGGGGTGTGTCATCCCGTTTAACATAGGTACAGCTAGAGCTCGGTGTAATTTGCGCCCGCTAGGAGTACACAAAACATGACTTACAAAGGGGAGTTTTTATCCTATAGACAAAACGAGCAATAAAAACAATGCTGAAATCAAACAACACATGTTGTAGTGAGACAAAGGACAAACAAGATAGATAGCGACATCTTAACAGCTGTGCAGAAAGTGCAAATTTGAAAAGATGTAACTTTGCAGAATGCTTGTGCTCTCCATCCATTATTTTTCTATGCCACTTGTCCTCACTAGGGTCGCGGGGGTATGCTAGCCTATCCCAGCTGCCTGTGGGCGAGAGGCAGGGTACACCCTGGACTGGTCACCAGCCAACCGCAGGGCACATATAGACAAACAACCCTTCACACTCATTCATACCTATGGGTGGCACGGCCAGGTGGTAGAGTGGACGTCACCCAACTTGAAGGTCCTCCAGTGATCACGTTGAAGTATCCTTGGGCAATATACTGAAGCCCCAGTGTTTTGAGTGTCTCGGAGGTGGAAAAGCGCTATACAAGTGAAAGACCATTTACAATTAAGAGTCTCCAGTTAACCTAACACGCATATTTTTGGAATGTGGAGGAAACCGTAGTACCCGGAGAAAACCCACATGCAAACTCCAATGCCCAAATGGAGATTCAAACCAAGGTCTTCCCGATCTCCTGACTATGTGGCCAACATGCTAGCCACAGGCCTACCACATAGGTGGCATTGTATCAGCCTTTTTTGGGGGATGGGCTGTGGACTAGGTATGAATGATTTGTGTGGTGTTGTTTTTTTACTTAAAGCGTTGCTAGTTATAAATGTGGGTGTTGTTTTCTGCTTTAATTGTAGTGTCAGATGAGGCTATCCAATTTTGGAAATCAGGTAGCTCTCGCCCAAGGATGGGCAGCTTCTTTGATTACACACAACACTTAAGCTGTACTCATTTAGTGAATTAAATGACCATTTAATAAGATTTCATTATTATATATAATTAAATTGAATTCAATTTTAAATTATAATTTTCTTCTTTGAACAGCACAAAATAATAATTCTAACATTCCTGTGCATTAAAGTTCAAAGACAGTTCCAGACCCAACCGTGATAATTGAATTTACGCCAACTATGATTCCCTATTTATAAACGGAATATTTTTGTAGTTAGAGCATAGAAAACCTGTCTACAACCGACTAAATACGTTTTTTGAACATTAGAGCCTCTAGACATGAAATAACAACCCTATAGTCACCTTTACCCTCTATTATGCAATATAGTAGTAGGTCAAGGTCAATACATTAGACATAACAAAAAATAATAAGACTCGTGCTCTTGTGTGTTGCTGTAAATGTGTTCTCGTGCTAGGGAACAGGAAGTAATGTCGGGGGTTCAGAGTTGAAGTTTAGCTTGGCGTGTTAGGGATTATTGTGCCTGATCAAGTCTGGTGCTTGTGTCTCACTCAGCATTACAGTAACATTACTGACAGACTGACCAGAGTAGAATACTACATATCACAATGTCTTTGAATGTGTTTTCTGAATGCCTCGTATTTGTTTTCTACTTCATTTAGCCATTATTATGCTTGAAAATATTTAATTTAGGGCAAAAAATACTTAAACTTTGCTTAAATATGCATTATTTTCCTAACAGGCCGTATTAAACCACAAAACAGCATGATATTTTAATATATTTTTGAAAAACCGTGATAGGGTGAAGCCCCAAAATTTGAAGCGCAAAGTGGCGAGGGATTACTGTAGTCGTATTAGACCAGTTTCTGATATTAATATGGGATACTAGGGACTCCCCTAGTTTTACAGCCGTGCAAAATGCTTAAGCGATGATTGGTTCCTCCACTTTGGGAAAATATGGTAGAGTTTTGTCACTTTTTTCGTACCTTCATGCATGAAGACCATATATCCAGCTGAGTGTGTTTGTCTTTAGAATACTCCAACTAGACACATTTGTACTGCTCACTCTGGTCTGAGGTAGTTGTTTGTACAGTTTTTGGGTCTGTGATTGTGCCCCATACAGGAGCTAACTGTACAAGTGACTGCCTTGCCCATGGTTGAGTGCTCTCATCTCCACTGCTTGCTTATTTGCTTGCCATTTATGAGATGTGCGCTGTTTGTGTACATGTCAGCTAACACTAATTGTGTTGTTGTTACTCTTGAAGATACAATCAGATACCTGTCCCTTCATGACAATAAATACATCCGCTACTTCCCTGGCCACAGTAAAAGGTGAGGAGTCGCCGTATTGCGTCGCATCAATCCCCTGTTTCTCATGTTCACGGCGTGTTTTTTGTTCTATCCAGAGTGACCTCCCTTTCCATGTCTCCTGTGGATGACACGTTTATTTCTGGTTCCTTGGATAAAACTATAAGACTGTGGGATCTACGCTCGCCTAACTGCCAGGTAACCGTCTCTTGCTTGTCCTCTCCTGGTAACGAATTCCAATAATCTCGTTACTTGTGTGCAGGGTCTCATGCACCTCCAGGGGAAACCGGTGTGCTCGTTTGATCCAGAGGGTCTCATTTTCTCAGCCGGCATTAATTCAGAAATGGTTAAACTTTATGATCTGCGCTCATTTGACAAGGCGAGTGTGGCACCACAAATGTTATATATGAACATATGGTAATGATGATGTTATACTGTGAGATGATGTAAGCAGAGCTTGACCTTTCCTTTCATCCACAGGGTCCATTTGCCACCTTCAAGCTTCAGTACGACAGAACGTGTGAGTGGACGGGACTCAAGTTCAGCAATGACGGAAAGCTCATCCTGCTCTCTACAAACGGCGGTGCGCTTCGGATCTTGGACGCCTTTAAAGGGGCTGTGCTACATTCCTTTGGGGTAAAGAGAAGACACAAGTTCACTACTGATCCCCATACTATTCCGATACCAGAGCTCTGTTTGCTTTAATTGTGTTAATGCTGAAAAGCATGCGCACATATACAATTCTACACCATTTTTCATCTATTTATCCCTCTACTACTTATTCCGCCTCATTTTTGGTCCACTTACTCCTCCCACATGTCTGAACCGATTCAAACCAAACCAACATCAAAATAAATGTTCAACTCATGCAGGACATGTTGGCTACATATCAGGACGTTTCCAAAAATGCCCACATTTACTGTAATTTTATATTTTCTGTGGCAAATTTCCTACTGAAATGAATGGGCCATTTATTTGGTGTCATTTTACGTTTTCCATGACCGTAACATTCTGCTTGCTCTGCAGCATGTGTGTACAAACTAGGGCTTATGATTTCCGCATTAATGGAATCACGGAATTGGCCAATGAAAATGGAATTTACTGTTAAACGCGGAATCTTGCGGAAAATTACAGTGTAAATGAAATTATGGCATCGTGAGGAGAAGGAATGTGTGCGGAAGTATTTCCCCGGCGGACTGCTCAATTTTGGCGGAATTTCATTAGAAACACTAACCTGCCCCCTCCCGAACTAAACATGTCAAAACGGAGGCGAAAAAACTTGGAAACTCCTCTCTTACGTACCGGGAATGGAAGCTAGTGGGGTTAGCTTAGTTTAGCAGAGCATGCTAGTATGGCTGTGTGTGTGCGACTCAGGCTGGATGAGTGTTTCCACAGTGTTGTGTTTTGCAATGCCCGCTGACGTCGTGCAGGTTCGGAGATGAAAAGATGAGAGGCACATTTATTCTTGCGCCGAGCTCGTCTTACCTAGACATTCTCAACACACACAGCACACTTCTGGCTTTGAAAATAAGAGCACTGTTTGCCACATCCTGTCAAATTGTATAAACAGAATAGGGGTGTCATAAAAAATATGTTGCATTAATAACGCGATTGGAATTGCATTGGTGACTACATCTTCCTTAACCACAAGTACGGGCATTACAGTTCATTGCATAGCTCCAGCTCCATTTCCTATTTCTTGACGTTCCCGCCTTCCATTAATGAAGAAAGTGAGACAGAATAGTGTCAAGTACTGGTGGTGGGTCAGTACCAGCACCAAAGAGCAAACAAAGGTGTTCATTATCCGCCATGCTGGTGTTGTTGTTTTTGGATACTGGAAGAAGAAGCGGAAATCACGCGCATTGCGTCATGACGTTTTCCGTGCGTCGAGACGTTGTCTGTGCGTTTTTGTTTTTTGTTCTTTTCACATTACGTATGTAAACGGGTTATTCCGAATGTTTCAGAAACCAGAATATTGACCTTAACCTGAATATTGACTGCATGTAAACGTACTGAGTAACAACGTTTATTACTAGTATGAATAAACCTTTCAGTATCTGACACATTAAAAAAAAACATTTTTAGTCTTTAATATTTAAACTTTATGCCATTGATTTCTTTTTATTATGACTTTTTTCTTCTAATATTTTGCTGTTTTTGTTTAATTGTATTTTTAGAATGTGCCAAGGGCCAATAAAAAAAATAGCTCTTTGCCGTAAATGGCCCCTGGGCTGTGCTTTGGACACCCCTGCTCTACAGGGCGACATGGCTCAGGAGTTAGATTGGTTGTCTCCCAATCCGCTGGTGGCTGGTTCGATCCTCGTGTCATTGTTCCACCTATTTTTACATTTCAACAATCATTCTTCATTTTTACATTCCAACTTTTCAAATTTTGCCATTGTTTGTCCACTAGCTCCTCCCACATTTCTCAACTGCTTCAAACCAATCCAACATCAAAATATTCCGTTCATTAAGAACACAAAGGCTATCAGTCAGCACTATCCCAAAAATTCCCCCCTTTTCCATATTTCATTTTTTTCTGTGACATTTTTCCCATTGAAAAGGAATGGCACCACACACACACACACACACACACACACACACACACACACACACGCTCAGCCTGAGGGCCCTGTCACACCTTGACGATTTAGCCAGCGCATGCCTGACTTGATGATTTTGATGGCATACGTTGCACTGTGGACGTTTTTTTCAATTTTGGGCGTATACATAGCGTATTCATAACGAGTTGGACGTATACATGACGTATTAGTAACTTATATACAACGTTTCTATAACTTATAGACAACTTATACCAACGAATGCGTAGCGTGTTGCCCACCCACAGCCTCCCCCTCCCACTCTCACTCTGATGGAGATGACACAGGTTGTAACGCCCCTTCCCCTCCTGACAGTTCCATTCCCCAAAGTTGTTTGAGTATTATTAAAGTGTTGCACTGTGCAATAACACTTGAAGGAATACTTTTATCGTTCATTGCTGCGGTGTGGTGTCATTATGACGGATGATCATGTATTTCACGGCTGTCTTTTATACTCATTTGTAAATAGTTCTATTTTTTTCAGCAAACGCTAACTTGGACAGTAACATGCTGTATCTCTCCATTCTTTTTTTAATGTAAATACTCCTATGCATTTTATGTTGACGTGATCAATAATGCTTGATTAAAACGTGCATTGTTTCTCTCAGACAAAGAGAAAAAAATAAATAAATGTTAGTTCCGTTCCCAGTGTCACAGTGCCCTCTACTGGTCAAGCATGTACAGTATACATAAGGACTGCCTACAAGGCACACCATAATGTACTGTATAATGTAATCTATGCAAAAACAGCAGCCTCCATCTCCTCTCAGCCAAAGCTTGCCAAGAAGATACAGTTTGTCTCAAGGTATGTTGACGTATTCCGACTTGTGCGTAACTTACAAATAACGTGTGTGAACGGGTGTCAACGATCGCATAACTTATTGCCCGCGGATGCGGGAAGTATGAATCATACGTTGACATACGTCAAAGTTTTGTGCATGCACAAAATTTTTGGATGACTTGGACGTACTACAACGTATGCCGGCGTGCTTCAGCGTGCTGTTAACTTATACAAAACTTACCCATAACTTATTCGACGTACGCCAGCGTATTTGCCAAATTTTTCATACGTTGGCGTAAGCTGGCTAAATCGTCAAGGTGTGACAGGGCCTTGACGTGTTGAAAGCTTCACAGACAGACAACACAACTCTTTAAACATCGCACATAACGTCCTTTTTGCTTTTGCTTTTGCTTTGCGTTCGTCCTTTTGTATATGAGGCTGTAATGAACTCCTCCTATGGGCAAGTATGATACGATAGTGGCCTGGAAATCTTATGTGCATGTGTGACGACAGCATGTTCACTGATACTCGTTTGGCTATGTTTGCTGATATTCTTCTAGCTACGTTTGCTGACACCATTAAAGCCACAGACATGGCTCATGATTGGAAAATCTCCGCAGATGGTATGAGCAATATGAAGTACGCTGGTATCGGAACCCGATACTGGATCGGATTGGCTCCATCCCAAATTCACCCTCCGAATATAAGACAACCCTGAATATAGGCCGACCCTGCTGTTTCAGACCCGTTGTTTGAGTAATGCTTCATTGATCACAATTATCTTCAAATTAGCAATAACTCCTCTGTTGTTTGTCTGTTGTTCATATTTGGGTCAATACAGTACTTCAATTGGTCACAGCTGCAAAATCAAAGAGTTCAGTATCAAAGTATTCTTTATATTGTTTAATTTAATACCTCTTTGACAATGTCAATGAAAAGTGAGCTTTATATCTTGGTAAAGGCTGACCTTTTGATACAGCTCTTTAACGGGATGTCCTGCAGTGTGTTCTTGAGTTTTGGCAAGAAGATGTGCATATTTATAAGGCTCCTGTCTTGTACCTGCAGGGATACAACAACAACAAAGGTGTTACGCTGGAGGCATCATTCACACCTGACTCTCAGTTTGTTGTTATTGGTAAGTTGTTTGCACAGCTCTTTATTTTGAAGGTGAGACGAAGATACTCAACAATGTGCACGCAGTTTTGATAGAAAATAATGTCCATTCAAACCTCTTTATCTTCAGTTAAATTGAAAAACAAATAAAAATGCTAATAAAGTAATTTGTTAAAGCGCCTCATGATGTTAACACATTTGGCAGAAGTGTTCCAATTTTATCAGATGTGGAACCTTGTAGACTTGTAAAAGAATGTGGTTCTGGACTCTAGCTGGGCCATTCCAAAAGTCACTTTGCTTTATACTGTATTTTGACATAACGCCCATATTTCACAGGGCTTTATACACCAGCAGTATGAACTCAATGTTGTGTTCCACACTGTAGGCTCCGAGGACGGAAAGATCCACGTGTGGAACGCCGAGAGCGGCATGAAGGTCGCCGTGTTAGACGGCAAGCACACAGGGCCTATCACCTGCCTGCAGTTCAACCCCAAATTCATGACGTTTGCAAGTGCCTGCTCCAACATGGTGAGTGGATTGTGTCACTATCTTCATCCATCTAGCATGGTGTATTGGTGGGATCTTACAAAGTTTAAAATCCAATACAGTAATCCCTCGTTTATTGCAGTTAATTTCTCCCAGACCCGACCGTGATAAGTTAATTTATGCAAAGTACGAGTCCTTATTTTGAAATGAAATAAAGGGACATAGAAAACCAGTTTACGACCTTCTAAATGCGCTTTTAACATTACTTGAGCTCTCTAGACATGAACTAACATCCCTATAGTCACCTTTACACTCGTATTACCCAATATACTGTAGTAGACATAAGAGAATATAAGCCATTTGAGACATAAACAACTCATTCTTGCGTGTCTTGCCATACATGTGTTGCCTTGGGGAGCTGAATGGGGGGCGGACAGGAAGTGACGTGGGTGGTTCAGAGTTGAGTTTTAGCTTCGTGTTAGCGATTATTGTGCCTGTTGTGAGATCGTTCAAACCTGCAACAAAAGCCTGCTGGTCCAGCAATTAAGTCTGGTGCTTGTGTGTCTCACCCAACAGTTCTATAACATTACTGACACCTAGTGACCAGTGTATGTCTTCACATCTTTGAATGCGTCTTCTGAATGTCTAATACAGTAGACGCCCCTACAACGTAAATAATCCGTTCCGAGAACCTTCATGTTATAGGAATTTTATGTTATACGAAGCGTAAATTACATGTAAATAGCCTAATCCGTTCCAAGATCTTCTCAAACTCACCCATTTTGGTCCTTCAAAATATTCAGTCCACCAAATATGGTGGTAAAATATAAGAAAACAGCATAAACACAGTAGAGTAACATTCCGATATAAAATAAGGTAATAAATAAGATTACTGTAAATGAATAAAACTGAAAAACAAAAACAATCTTACCGTTCACCAGATGTCTTGATCAGGAGTACGCAAGTGGAGGCAGGAGGAGGAGGGGGAGGGGAGCCTGTCTATCACACACACGGAAGTGCTGGATACGTCAGCCAATAAGATGAGAGCGTAGGCGGTGCCCTGATCATCAGCCAATGAAAGAGAGCGTAGGCGGTGTTCCGACAATCAGCCAATGAGATGAGAGCGTAGGTGGTGCTCCGATAATCAGCCAATGAGAGCATGAAGCGTCAGAATTTGTGGATAACTTCCTGCTTCGATTCGATCGACAACTTTTCCCTTTTTTCTTACCACTTACACTCGGTTTAGGGCCCATGACTACGGTAATTTTAACACAAAGAAAAGTAAAGAAATTGAGAAGAGATTTCAATGCGTGCAAACTAGTTTAAGGGCGACTACGATGAGGGAGGGAGCTCACACACAAACTGGATGCACTGGATAAGTCAGCCAATGAGATAAGAGCGTAGGAGGTGCCCCGATAATCAGCCAATGAGATGAGAGCGTCGGCGGTGCCCCGATAATAAGCCAATGAGAGCTTAAAGCGTCAGAAGGCGTTGCCAAGTTTACTCTGTTAGTGTCTTTGTCGCTTGCACCGAGTTGACGCTTTGTTATATGGAATTCCTTACGTAATACGATGCAAAAACTTTACATAAATTCTTTACGTTCAGTGGAATTTACGTAAAAGGAGGTTTACGTTATGCGAGGTACTACTGTATTTGTATTTTACTTCATTAAGCCATTTTAATGCTTGAAAATGCTTTATTTAGGCAAAAATACCCAAAATTGGCTTAAATATGCATATTTTATGACAATAGGCAGTATTCAACCACATAACAGCATGATTTATTAATATATTTTTCAAAAACTGTGATAGTCAAGCCGCAAAAGTCGAAGCGAAGTGGCAAGAGATGACTGTAAATTCTAACTCATGAAACGACACTGTTTCATTTGTGTGTTTTGTTTTGAAATTCCTTTTTTTTCCCCCCCTTTTTAGGCATTCTGGCTTCCTACCATAGATGACTGAAGTTGACCAAAAGGGGGCAGCACTGCAGAACGTCAAATTCATGTTTGTCAGATCAAACTTACAAAAATGTAAATATTGTGTGCAGGAGTTGAGTTATGTGTTGGTTTGATTATTTTTTTATATGTATTTTTATTCAACATTAAAAACATTCCTTGGAAACTATAAATGGCTTTTGTCTTGTTATAAGTTGGAGCAGAGATATTCAACTAGAATCCAAATAGGACCGCAAGAGCAGACATGGTGAAGGCAATGAAAAGCAAACTTCAGCCGTAAAAAGTGAACAAAAGGTGAAACATGCAAAATTTCAACTACCGTATACTTGTGCAAATCAGTGTTATAATAATCAGCATCATGGATTGGATTTATTTAGCCAAAAGGTAAACCAAAGGTGGCGAAATTTCAACTGTACAAATCGCAAATGGATGTGTTCTAATTGATAAATATTTTGTCATAAGGGTTGCTCATATTGCTGGTTAGATTTGTGCCAATATCGCTTTTTGTGCACAGCATGAGCTTGAAGGCACTAAAAAACCAAGCTTCACTCTCAGGTGAGTCAAAGGTGGCAAGTGCTAAACTTCACCTGTACTTTTGTCAGTTGGTTAATTGTATTTCGCAAACTTAGTGACAAGTTAATAACTCATGTGTAATGCTTGCAAGCCCCACCATTGTCAGGCAGAACACAGCAAAATACGCACAGCACAGGTGAACGTGTATATCAATCACCTTAGGTACACCTGTTATGGTGGAATGTAACTTTTTATTGCTTTAAACGCACTTTCAGCCCGCACCGAATGCATTGCATGTCAGTTGGATTGTTTGGACATGACATTAAATCAGGTGCACTAAAACTTCACATTTAGACTGAGCCTGTGAAAGAGATCCCACCAGGGCCTAATAGGACCTTGGAGAGGCCCTGAGCATCTTTTTGACACTTTCCAGATGTGGTTGATGTTTTGGGGAAGTGTCCGAGGGCTTCTAAGATGCTAGGCTGGTTGGCGCCATGGTATATTCGACGTGACAGCATTTAAGCATAAGCACAATATCGACACAGATATTTTCTTTTTTTTTTTTCTTCTTTTTGTCCTGTCCAGCCATTGGGGCAAATAGTGTTGTTGCTCCCTTACGTGTTCAACAGATTTGCTATGCCAGGGAAAAGTGTGAGATACACTTCCCCTGTTATAGAGAATTTATTTACTTTTGATGTTTTGTTGTTATGCAAATTTGGAGTGGCCGGACCGGAGCAGGAGGGGATGGAGAAGAAGAAAAGAAGAAAACAGAAGAGGGAGTGCGGGGACAAGAGGGGCACAGGACTACATCAGCACATGTCTGTGACGGCTACAAAGACCATCACGGAGAGGACAAAATAATATCAACAACCACAATGATAATACTGCATTGAAACAGTCATACATATTAGTAGTAATAGTAGTAATGAAATTATTAACTATGATAGTGATCAGAATGACAATAACTGTAATGCACACAATTGTAAAAACTATAATCATATTGCTGACATCACCGTCACTATAATAAAACCAACAACATAACACCCCCACCAGGAAGACCAGCGAGGGGCGAGAGATCCCACCCCACAAGGGCAGACGGGCACCAGGGGCCACATACAAGCAGGCCCAGAGACGCCCCCACAACCGGAAAGGAGCCCGCCGACGGTGGAAGCTCCACAAGCACCTGTGCCCCTACCGTAGCCTGTTTGCAAGGAAGTAGTTGGAGAAATTTGGAAGTTCTAAGCTCCCACATTCTTTAGACTTTTGTTACGTTCTGAGACTTATTCGTGCTGGCTTGTTTTTCCAAAGAAATGTATTTATATAGGGATCTAATGACTTGAACCGTGTCGTAGATGGTTTGGTGGGGACCATGGAAAACAGATAATTAACCCTTGGTACGATCATCATTTTCACGGTGGACACTCTGCCCATAAGTGAGATGGACAAGGTTCTCCAACGCACAAGATCATCCTCAATTGATTTCAATAGTGGAGTATAATTCAAGCGGATCAGGTCTGACAGGTTGGAGGGAATGTTAATACCCAAATACTTTATGTTCCCTGAACGCAGTGGTATAGAGGGGGTGCTCTGGAAACCAACATTAATGAGCAATACTGTGGATTTAGACCAGTTAATGGAGTAGTTTTGTCAAGGTGCTCAAATTGTTAATCGACAACAATATTTTCTACTCGGGCACTTTTTCAGGATGACTGAGTTATTTTGTGATTCTTGCCTTTACTTGATTAATTATGATTATAATCGGAATAAAGCTTGGTATAGGGATTTAGGTAAATCAGAAAAAATGTTGTACCATACATACTATATAATTTAAGTAGGTTCACGTTATGCAAGATTAAAATCGGGCCAATCTCATTGACCACACATACCAATGCTATACTGCCTAGGTTCCCAAAGTGGGGTACGCCAATTGTCATAGGTGGTACGTTAATTAAAATGAAAAACAACTAGTGCCGAACGCTCACAATTACGAGTGAGCGTGAATGCCTCACGGCGGGAGGAGATCGGAGCAGAAAGGAGACGGAGCGCGCCAAGTTGTTCATTACTCTGTGTGCATCATATAATCAAAAGCAAGTTTGACGATTATTTTGTGCATTAAGAGTGTTTCATTCTGAAGATTTCAGTTATATTGGTGTTCCAATTAATCCCCACGGCGCAGCTGTGAAAACCTGTCACTGTGAGCGTCAATTCACCAGAAAATGAGGCTTTGTCGTTGGTTGTACAGTATGTATTTTTGCATTTCGGACACTATTAAGGAGAGGGTGGTAGTTCTTTTAGAGTTGGGACACCATGGAAAGCCAAACTGCTACCAGTGTTTAGCTAGCTTGTTTCTATGAATGGTGCATTCAGGTGCATCACGTAATTCCTCGGGCATAAGTTGCTGCTGCATTAAGGGACACACTGTTTCGCTGGAAACACACCCAAATATGCACATGCAGCCCAAATCACGTTATATTTACCAAGACAACCGCTTGTTGCTTATAGCAGACATCAGTGTTAAACAGACTTTCAGACAGATACTGCTTTATCATGACTTTACCTTTCAGTTTGGCATGAAATGAATACACTAGGTCCTCAACTTACGAACATCCGACTAGTGAACACTCGCGGAAACGAACACAAGCCGACTGGTCTATATTTTATTTTATTTTGCCTTGTAGTCGCTCAATCAGTATTTATACTGCTACTGTACATGCTTGACCAGTAGAGGGTACTGTGACACTGCTTATGGGACCAACAGAGGAAGCGTTAGAGTTAATGAAACCAACAGAGGAAGAGTTAGACTGGGGAGATGAAGCTAAATGGAAAGCTAAATTATACAACCTGGACAGAGCGTGTGATTAAAGTTTATGAAGAGTTAATAGGCCTGCTTAATTCTACACCACCCACAGAACACTACCTCTTTTAGAAGAGTCTAACGACGATGACGACTTGTCCTTTTTTTCAATATCTCCTCCTCCAACTCCACAACAACGTATGCTCGACCACTCCTCTTCAAAGGTAAATAAAATTTATCATTACGTATTATTACATCATTTTATTATTTTTTTTTTCAATAATTATCCTTGTTTAATATTACTACTACATCCAAACTCATATTTACATACATACACATATACCGTATATGTATACACGTACATGTAGTACCTATATAATTGGTAATATTACCTTTTCCCCAACTTAAGAACAATTCGACATAAGAACGGTCGTCTGGAACCAATTGTGTTCGTTAATTGGGGACTTAGTGTATTCAGATTTAAACTGTGGCTCATTGGTCACTGGCCTGAGACACACGCAGAAACAAAATGAAAGCAAAAATGAACAGAAATAGAAATAGAAATGGTAGAAATAGAGCAAAAGACACAATGATAAAAAAATGAAATGTTCACACCAACAATCAATAATACCACAAATCTTTTGTCTTTAAATAAGTATCACTTTTCAAAAACTCTTTGACCAAATGAAAACTGTCTTTGAGCAAATAGTTTTTAAGTTCAACTTACAATTTTAATTTTATGACTTTATTTTCATAATATATTGACTTGTATTATTATACTATTATTGTAATAACTTTTTCCCAACCTAATTAAAAAAAAATGCAACTTTTTTCATTGTTTTGTTTCTCATATTATGTTTTTTTCTTTAAATTTTTAATGTTTGTGCTATTTATTCTCTTAATATTATGACTTTAAGCTCTTGATATATTGTCTTAATCTTATATAATTACTGGTCTTTTTTTTCCATTTTTACTGTTGTGTTTTTTAGTTTTCTTGATTAATTGTATTTTTAGAATGTGCCAAGGGCAAATAAAAAAACAGATGAGGGGTGTCAATGGCCCCGTGCCATACGTTGGACACCCCCGTGTTTGAACAGCCAACTCCTTGGTCATCACATTTTGGAGTAAACCAAAGGTCATCGCCATGAGGATACTAACATGAATGTTTGAAACATATCCCTCAGCAATAGACCTTTTCGTGTAACTGCATAACTGAAGTTCCGCCACGGTTTTGATGTTTTCCTAAGAGAAAGGACCACACAGTCGACAGCCATTACTGTATTTTGGTTAATCATCAACCCGTGCAGCTCTCACTAACTCCTCTGAAGTCAAAATGTTGTGTCTAAATTACACCATAGGCTTTGAATTGGGATGCGTTCAATGTAAAATTTTTATCATGCGTTAACCCATGAAACATGTTTTGCTTTCAACATTGGAAGCGTGTGGCACCATTCCATTTGTTGAGAGGATGACTTGAAAACACAAAGAAAGCTTTGCTTTATGACAGGGCTATCCAAAGTGTGGCCCATTGGCCATTTGCGACCTGTGGCTGTTTTTTTTATTGGCCCGCAGCGCATTCTGAAAGTATAATTTTTACGAGAATAAACTTGTAATATTATGAGGAAAGATAATGTAATTGTAGTGGCACAGAGCTGAAATATTGAAGAAAAAATGTTTTTTGAAGCTGTGCCACATTATCATGATGTCTTTTCTGCCATGGTACATGATACCAATATTGATTTGTCAGTTCAGCAAATGTACCTACAAGTTCCAGACTATGGATGACAGTGGAAAGGAGGACGGGGGTCATATATACGGTATGGGGGTGGTTGTGATGTGAGCTAATGGCTCTTTGCTGGCATCTGGCCACCGTGCATACATGCAGCTCATCAAACAGTCATGGAAGAACCCCCAAGAGGCGCAGAGGGGAGTGTTTGGGTGGGGGGATTACTGGTAAAAGCTCCAACTCAGATGACAGCAGCATCAAATTAGCTCCATTTCATTCCTCACAGGGACATTGTCTCATTGACTTTTCTCACAATGACTACACAGACTGTTAAGCACTGAATAATTTAGGCTTTTTTGTGAAGCCACTTTAGTCCCTCAAGAGATTTTACAGTTCATAAATCTCTTGCCTATTATCTACAGTATTTGTTAACGTATAACTCACACCCAGAAATATCATTAGATATTTTTCACGAAACCCTAATTGCAATTGTAGGTACATTTGTACAATTGTACAAGTGTGAATGATTATTTGATTAGTAGTAAAGTTTCTTATTTGTTGATATGTTGTAGTAAGAGTTGCACCTTGGAGTCCTGTTCCCCATCTCTACTGAACAAAGTCAGCACACTGCTTTCATCTTCTTGTCTTTGTCCCTTTACGTATTTCACCGGGAAGGCTAAGTGTTCCTAAATGACAGAATGTTAACAAAATGTTAACACAAAACACATTTTTATAGTTTTACAATTATAATTTTACATGCAAAAAATGATTCAATATACATAAATGATGAATGAAAGGGATAAATGAGCATTTAAGTTTACTTTTACCTTCATTGAAGATGTGAGAGATCAACACGGACACCACCTTCTTGTTTTGCCATGAGCTATTTCTTGAATTCAATAGTGTTTCTCACCTCAAGTCTCTGCTTTTGTTTTGATCACGGCTGCAAGATAACCCAACATGGGGCCAAAGAATGTTGCAAGTGCCAGCGTTTTGATAAAGAAGGTGAATTCAAGAAATAACTCATGGTAAAACACCATGGTGGTGTCCGTGCCGATCTTGCTGCCACATCGTGTCTTTGGCAACAATTACATCTTCAATGTAGGTAAAAGTAGCCTCAAGTGTTCATTTATCCCTTTCATTCATCATTTATGCATATTTTGAATTGTTTTCCGCATGTAAAACTAGAATTGTAAAATTATGGGGGAAAAAAACATGAAAATGTGTTTTTTGTTAACATTTTTGAGACTTGTTGTGTAACTGTGGTAGTTAGCGAAGAACTACGGCATCAACCGCTGATGACATGATAGACGGGCGACGGAGCTGACTTCCGTTCCCTGCTAACGAGGTAAAAATAACAGAGTTGGACTCATGCAGTGTATTAATAACACGACAAGACACATCTGACGCTAACCGAGGCAAAATGTTGGTAAATTTTGGTAAACACACTAACTAAACTAAGTAAACTAACTGAGGTTCAATAAAAAAGTAGGGTGCTGTTAAAAATCATTATCAACGCTTTATATATGAACATTATTAGCATTTATTTATCTATGGTATTTTTTTACTTGTACAATAATACTAAAAAAACCACAAAGGAGCACACATTAGAGCCTGCTACATAGCCAAGCACAATGCATACAATGCATACTGTAAAGCTGCACCAATTAGAGTTTAAAGTTGTATTTTTGTGTAATCTTGAAATATAAACTGTATGGTCTTTTGTTGTACTGTAATTGGATAAATGCTAGATAGCCACCAATGAGGTTGCTGTAAATATTCATTGGCTTAATAGCATGAAAAAGTGTCCAACTATTCCATGATATTTGCTGCATTATAGACATCTTCTCCACCCCCACATGAATCTCCTCATTGCCACAGGATTGGAGGACGCTTGACTCACAGTGTCCCAGCAGGGAATTGTCCCATGTCTGGATGGTCTGGCTGAGACAGGATGGACGTGGTGGAGGAGAACAGCACCCAGCAGGAAGCCGGCACATCTTTTTCTTTAATTGGCGCTTGAGCTTGAAAGCCATCTTTATGAATCATTCAATGCTATACTTGACAGTAGATGCTGTCACTTTGAATTTACTGGGACATCATCGCCAGTGTGCACACACAGAGGGAGGAAACAAAGCAGACATTTCTGCGTGCTCTTTGCTGTCATTTTAACACTAGTTTGTGTTTTTGGTCTGTGTCGTGTTCACATTTGAGCTCAAGTGAATCCAAGTGGGAGAGTTTTGCTCTCTCCTTCTGTGTGTGTGATAATGATGCTCCTCAAAAGTATATTTTAGGAGCGTTTTCTGACATCTAAGAAGGTACAAATAGCAGAATATAAAAATAACCTATGTATTTAACCAAGCAAATGGTGTTTTGATTTGGAATACAATGGAATTTTGGCACACCCCGGTGTTTTTCGGCTAACCTTGACCATTTACGCCGAAACTTTGCTTCGGTTTGCGTACATTTTCCGGTTAGTGTACAATATGGCGCGCGTCTTCTTGTGTTTTTAACAGTATTAATAGGGCTGTCAAAAATAGCATGTTAACGGCAGTTACTCATTAATTTAATTAAAATGTAAAAAAATTTAATCACAATTTTTACCGTCATTAACGCATGCGCATCATGTCAAGCCACATATCTTTGTTATGACAGCAGATGGAGCCACAATAGCATCCCCACAGTCACAAAGAGTCTGACGCTATTTAATACCTTTATTCTGACCTGTGCACATCAGCAGCAGTGCAATTCCAAAACCATATATGTATTTCCAACTCACAATAAATTTCTCTTCGAGATGAATAAAGTATCTATCTATCTACAGTATCTATCTGTCTGTCTGTCTGTCTATCCATCCATCCATCCATCCATCTATCTATCTATCTATCTGTACGTGTCAGAGAGACAATAGAACATAGCTCTATAGGAAGGAAGGAAACTTTCCTGTAACCCGGAAGAGTTTGCAGCTGTGGAATGGGTGGATTACGCGTCATGTCATGTCTCCATGTGGTTCTCCACATTGTTCCTTGTTCCTCCATTGTTTGTGATGTTGATAAACTTTGCTCTCCTCCTGTGTTCCTCCTGCAGGTCATAAAGGTGGCTCCTCCACTGGTCTTTCATCTTGTGAGGTCATTTCTTTATGATGTCTAGCATGTTAGATAGTGTGTCCAGGCCGTGTAGATACTGCACATCTTCCATGGCAGCAGTCGGGGAGGAAGAGAAAGGCTTGGCTGGAAAGGCGCTGCCTCCCCTGATCGCTGTCACTGGGGCTCTGAATATTGCACATGAAGACAAAAGCCATCTGTATACATGTCCTTATTTAATAAACACTAGGGATATCCGATAATATCGGCCCACCGACATTATCGCATAATTACTTCAAGTATTACGGTTAACATGACAGCAAACGTGGTGACGTCACTCAAAATGAGCCAATGAAATTGTTTGTTTACTTGCTGGGAGCCATCCATCCATTTTCTATGCCGCTAATCTTCGAATAGAACCATGGCTTGTTCAAAAGTAAGATGTTGATTGAGATGTATTATAAAAAACATATAAAACCACTCAGCCCCCCTAGTACCGGAACATATTTACAACAACAGACACTCATATGTCTCGCTTTCTCTTATTATGTCTACTATATTGGCAAAGAGGCGCGTAAAGGTGACGATAGAGGTGTTATTTCATGTCTAGAGAGCTGCAACAATGTTCTAAAAAACGTGTTTAGAAGGTCGCAAACAGGTTTTCTATGCTCTAAATACAAAAATATTCCATTTATTTATTGGAAATCCTACTTTAGCACCAAATTGACCACAAAAACAAGGAATTACTGTGCTATAACATTAGAACATACACCGTGTATTTTAACGAATTTACATATAGAAAACAGAAACAATATCACGCAGCTACAAAAGTTACAACCAAATAATGAGAAAGTCATTATCATCATTAATATCACCTTTGTGCTTTTGTATCAGCTGATAATGACAATATTGATTCTGCTGCAGTGTGGCTTCATTTAGTGTCTGCTCCCCTGAGAGAGAAGGAGGGAGGAGACGAGGAAGGAGGAGAGGAGGAAGGGAGGAGGGAGGCAGGGATGCAGCACCTGCCAGCTCTTTGCATCACTTCCAGGCAGACCACAACAAAAGAAGTGCTTTGACTGGAGGAAAGCTACATTTAGCAGCACCATGACAAATACAGGAAGTTATCACGCTTTGCCTTCAGTATAAAATACCTTAAGACAGCTGACCTGTGTATTCATACACATATCTTAATGGATAATGAAAAAATAGTTATGTGTACGTTTCAAAGCCCAAACACACTTTGGGAATTCTTCATAGTGCAGTTTGAGTAATAAAACATGCACGTAGTTATATTATACTCTAATAACTACAAATGAATGAGTCTGCCTTTTATTTTGTTAGACGACAACCGGAAGTTGATTGTAATATTGACGCTCGCTTCTTTTGTGCTGACATGGAGCAGACAGAACGTGAGGATACAGACGAGATGAACGTGAAGCAAAGAGAGGATGTGGACGTTGACTAATTAAAAAGGTTGGTTGGCTCCGTTGACGGGGATTTAAGCAACGTTTGGACTCCTGCGCACATTTTTCGTGGCTCCGCATTTCGGTGTTGGGAAGGGCAGCACCGTCCGCATCCCAGCAAGGTATTTGTAAATAAATACATTCATCCTTTTCATCCTATCATTCAACACATTTGTACATTTGTCATTTAAGTGTGTTAGCACATAATGAACAACAATAGCATGACTTGTATGATGTCACACACATGTTCGTCTTTCGAACTTCAACACTGCCATTTGTCTTACCTACATACCTTCTGACTACATACAGCATATACATGTATCTATATGTTATATATATATATATAATACGCTACACTATGTGTTATATATGCTGCAATTGTTATGGTAGGCTAATGTGATGGAACTTCAGCCATTTTTCTGTTCACTCACTGATTATTATTATTATTGCTAGTGCAAGTTGCACTCTGCTATACAAATAATTATAGTATTTGTTAAATATTGTTAAATATTTAGATTATATTCATATGTTATTGGCAGTAATCACACTGATAGATAAATATTTATATATTATCTGGAATAGAAATATTTATATATTAAATGTATATATTATTTGTAGTAATCACTGTGGTAGAAAAATATTTATATCTTATCAAGAAATATTTATATATTATACTTATATATTATTGGTTGTAATCACGCTAGTAGATTAAAAATGATATTAGGGCTGTCAAGAATAAGGGTGGGAACTAATTTGTTTCATTAATTACGTTAAATTTTTATTGTAATTAACGCATGCACACCACAGCAAGCATGCCTCTGTTATGACGGCATACGGAGGCACAGTGGAGCGTCCCCACACAGTCACACAGAGTCTGACACTCTTTTATAACTTCATTCTGACCTGAACACATCAACAGCAGTACAATTCCAACGCCATATACTGCATGTATCTCCAACTCACACACATCTCTAGTCCGTTCATCCCGGGAACGACACTTCCTCATTCTCATTACAAGAGCACAAGATGCATTCAGGGACACGCAGAACATCACAAAAACTAAATTGTGAAGCGTGTTTGTGTGTGTAAATTAACAGGAAGAAAAAGAAATCTCTTAATTTGGTGATGTACAATTTGCTACATTTAAGTAGGCTGGGAAGTACACTGAAAACAAGTACATTTACATTCAATTACGTGATGTCTTTGAACGCAAACCCTCATTGCCCATAATAACAGGATGAAAGTGTGATTCAAACATTCTGCTACTATTAAAGAGATTAGTGTTGGACAAATAGATTTTTTGACTTGTGTGGTATCTTTTAGCTTTATTGACATATTCAGTTCCTTTGGAGCTGTAAATACAATATAACACTGTCCTGTCATTTATCTTTTTGTTCATTAAATGCAGTAAAAATGGGCATATTTCAGACATAGTTGACATTAGTGATTAATCATAATTAATTTAAAAACTGACTAATTTGATCAAGATTTGTAAACATTTGACAGCCCTATGTATCTGGTCAATTTTTAATATATATATTTTTTATATTATTTGTAGTACAGTAATCACATTGATAGAGAAATATTTATATGTTATGCTTATATATTGGGAGTAAACACGCTAGTAGAGAAGAATTTATATATTAAATTTATATATTATTGGTAATAAACACTCTGGTAAAGAAATATTTATATATTGGGGGTATTCTGCAAAGCGAGTTTAGTATCGGGTTCGCGAGCTGTGCTAGTAATCATGCTAGGACAAAAATATTTATGTATTATATTTATATATTATTGGTGATAATCATACTAGCAGAAACATATTTATTATCTGGTAGAGAAATATTTATACTGTATATTTTCTGGTAGAGAAATGTTTTGATATTCCGTTTGCGCTATGGGGGTTTAAGGTACATTTGTGACTTTCTCTCCTTGACAATCGTGGTATCAGCAAGTAACACTAATATATATTACCATTCAATTTTAACTTTTATAGGAAGCCAGTGCAGTGTAGCTAGTACAGGAGAAAAATGATCTCTTCTGGTTCTGGTTAGAACTCAGCAATGTTTTAGACCAGCTGGAGGGATTTACTGACTTGTTTGGCCAGCCTATTAGTGGGAAGTTGCGATAGTCCAGCCTGGAGGTGACAGAAGTGTGGATATAAATGGACGTCCAAGTTGGTAGATGTTTTTTTTCATTCATTAAGCTTATAGCATTCATGTATGACGCAAACACACATGGTGTGAGATGATGATTTAAACTATTACCAAATGAAAGTGAATGAGATGTGTTTTTTGTGGGAAAAAAACATATTTATTTTATAGCTCCTATTTTTGGGGAAAAAAAATAATAATAAAATACACTTTTTTACCAAACATTTGTGAATTTGCAGAGCCGTGAACGCTGAATCATGAATTAGTTAATGAGCGATTGCTGAATGAAGTTAGAATGACAATGACTCTTTGATTCAGAGATAGTTATCTATTGTAAAAATCTGCACACTTTGCTTCTCAGCTGCCTTGTGTAATGTGCTGCAATGAACCCATCAAATAGACTCCATTGATATCTCACTTTCTGAGAGTCACTAAACACTTCAAGCTTTGTCATTCCTGCTGCTCATGTCTGACCATTTGGATGAATCGTTACTTGTTTGAGTGAGTGAGACTTCATTGTGACACATCAGAAGCAGTGTCTGCACACTGTGACCAAAGAGCCTCTCAGCTACATCGTAGATGGTACAATATGCCTGGGGAAGGATGCTGCCCTTATCAGTGAACTCATACTGGCATATAACAAATGTCAATGTCTGGCGAGCTTGTATATATAATCCTCCATCTTGGCAGTCAAATTCATTCATTCATTCAGCACAGCATAAAAATATCCTTAATGCATTTGACTTACTGCTCTCCAGCTGGTGCTGCTGCTGTAAAAAAAGGCTGGCTTTTCCTGTCTATGGAAGGACAGCGGTGACAAGCACTTTCCAGCTCACGCACGCCCCTTCACCCTCTCAGGATGAGGAGAGCACTGCAGTACTGCCGACATTTCTATGTATTTTATTGTTGGATGAGCAAGAATAATGATGTCACACTTCCATTAAAGACATTACACAGGCTGTACAAAGTCAGGGTGTAAAATAAATGTTTCTGCAACATTATATTATTGGCCACATGCTGACAAACACAAACTGGCAGGCGCCATGATCCAACCCAGTGCACTCACTGGATGCACTCAGACAGTAGGCAGGGCGTGCGCACTAAGCCGAGAAGAGACGCTTGCGGCAGCCTCATCTTAGGTTTCTGCCCTGTATTTCATCAGGAGATGTGCAAATTAGCCATTTTACTTAAGAACATGTTTAAAAAATGATTGAAATCATACAGAAAATACATCTATAATACAGTTGAATGGACAAATATTCATACTTATTTTATTGTATTATTTTTTGTTTTTTAATTTTTGTAAGTCACTGCAAATAAACACTTGTGCATCCAATTCTTGCTTGTAAAAATCATTGAAGACATATGGGTATGTTGTCCAGATCTGCCAGTGCATTTTGGTACGCATTTTGTTGCATTTCGCCTGTTTCAGTTTGGAGTTCAGTTTGTGTGGCGTGCACCTCCAAAAAAATCCTCGAGCTGCAGTGACGCAAGTCGTTCAGAGGCCGTAAAGCCCACCTCCACGAACGCCTTGTTCTCCAATTTCAGATCAACATTTGCAATAAAAATGAGTGTTGTAGTGCATCGATTAGTCCCAGGTGCAATAACACTCCCTTCTGTCTTTAATTGAATTAAAGAGCTGCAAGGGAGTGTTAATAACGACGGTAATTAAATGATTTCAGCTTTGTCTTTTAATATTTATCATGTTTTTTTAGCCTTTTTACAAACCCTAAAAAAACATCACGGTCCCATCCCATCCACCAGCACCCACACTTCTCCACACATTTAGTATTTACTGTATATTTCATTCAACTCATGTTTTTTTATGCACAGGCACAACGGGGGCACATCTTGTCAGCAGGTTTTAATGGTTGATGAGTTGGAGTGAGAAGATGGAGTGTTTGCTGCCACTACTGATCCTCAGCTCGCTGTTTCTCCAGGCTTTTGGCAAGTTCACTTCCTCACATAATGGGCATTCTGTTCACTGAAATTGTTTTCATCCCACTTCTCTTTGCGTCATACTTGTGATACAGTATACAGCAATCCCTCATTTCATCAAGGTTAATTGGTTCCAGACCTCACAGTGATAAGAATTTCTACAAAGTAAGATTTTTTATTTATAATTGAAATGTTTTTATAGTTCCAGCATAAAACACCTGTTTTCAACCTTCTAAATACTGTTTTAACATTATTAAAGCCCTCTAGACATACTGTAAATAGCACCCATTACATTTCTATTACCTAATATAGTAGATATAATCAGAGAAAATAAGACATATAAGACATAAATAAAACTTGTGCTTGTGTGTTTTCACAGTGCTAGTAGGGGAGCAGACATCGGGATTCAGAGTTGAGTTTTGGCTTGTTGGGGGCATATGGCCACAACATTAGCCTTTGTATTATTATTATTAATTATTATTATTATTACTGTTATTATTGTGCCTGTTGTGCGGTAACCTGCAATTAAAAAATAAACCTGCAATAAAAGCCTGTTGTTCCAGTGATCAAGTCTGGTGCTTGTCTCACTGAGCAATTACTGACACCTCGTGACCAGTGTAGAATACAACATTCACAATTAGTATTTTAATTTATTTAGCCATTTTTTATGGATGAAAATGCTTAATTTGGGCAAAAATATGTACAATTTCCTTAAATATGCATATTTCTTGACTAATAGGTCAAAAATGAAACAGCATGATTTATCAAAGAATATTTGTTTGACAAACCATAACAGAGTAAAGCCACGAAATGTGATGAGGGACGACTGTACTTTTAAAAATAGCCATTTTTGTTTTTAGATAATTTACATTTGGATGTAAACAACTAAACCCTGAAACTTCTGTTTAATAATAGCAGGAAGGCAGACTTCATAATAAAATAAAGACAAAAAAATAAATCAGTCCTGTTTCCCTTCAGACATTTCTGCAAATAACATGTTAAGTATGATTTGATTTATGTTCCACTTTTAGTAACAGAAATCCAACTGTTTGCAAATGAAAAAAAAATTACTTTTTAAAATATTTTGTTGATTTATTTCATACTTTTTTCCACTTACTGTACCTGTGCTGGATCAAATGGGACGGAATGAAATAAATGAAAACATCTTTAAATTATTACTTAAATATGTCATTAATTAATGACAATTGGAATTAAATAGGTAAATGTGTTATGAAATGTGTCAGTGATCAAAGAACAGTTCATGTAACGTGCAAACGTATAATTATTTCACTATTTAATTCATGATTTCACTATGTAATTAATTATTTCATGGACCTCTCTTGCAGCGTTTCAATTTATTTTAACTGTAAAACTGGGCGTATCCTAACACCTGGTTGGTTACCTGCCAGATCAAATCAAGACAGGTCAACTCTAGATATTGGATTGATGCAGAGCAAGTGAAAATATCCTGATACTCGAGGTGTACTGGGTTCAAGAAAGTGGAGGACGTATTGGGGTGAATGTACTTTATACGCAAAATGTTTTGTTAATTTGTTTCATTTTGCACCACGTTCCATTTTGTATTTATTGTATTTTGAATATTGATACAAATTATTCCTTAAAAAGGTATCAATCTGTCTAAAAAACGATTTTTCCCAAACAGAGTGTTGTACTGGAGATCATCTACGTCTGGATTATTACAGAGACACAACAATGTGTAAAGATGAAATGCATTGTTTTTTCTGTGTGTGGTTGCTCTTTGTTAATACATTTTAAAATAAAGTCACGCAACACTGCAAGAAATAAAATTATAATTAACAAAGTAATGAAATAATTCAGTGAAACGCGAAAGGATTCATTAAATATTTAAATAACTATATATAAATGTACATTAAGTGAAATGGTATTTTTAATTCATTACTGGCACATGTTAAAACACATTTATGTGTTTAATTCCAATTTTATTGACTTAATGACACAATTAAGTAATTATTGAAAGGTTATTCATTTAATTTGATCCTTCACACTTAAGCTCCTACATTAAACCTGAAGTATGCTGTAGCGTCACGGCGCTCACGTAAGCTACGCAGGCTGCTTGACGTGCCCCTCCAAAAAATTCGAACGTCACGCCAATAGCAATGCTGAACGTAAAGCTGTGATTGCTCGACATTTTAATGTTACATTATTTCTGTTTTTTTTTTTGCAAAGGCGTGAAAAGGTCCACCTGAACAAAAGAAACTGTGGTGCAAATTGAGGAGTATTTTTGAGAAAAAAAATATGTAATATGCAAATATGAGCAGTTGTATGAATATGATTGAAATATGATTGCTTTCGGGGCAGCATGTACTATAAGAGTGACTGTTGCTCCACATGGATTAGTTCCAGCGCCAACGATAATCTAGACGTTGCCGTCGCTATTGTTTGCTACCACACAAGAAGCTAAATAGCGAGTCAAAGAGAGCTGTTCTGAGCCCGTGTGGAGAATTGCAAGTGAGGCGCCAGCACTCACTGACCAAAAGAGCTAAGCTGTGATATATAACTTAGCTTTGCAGTCATTGACCTTCTTTATGTTGCCATCCATCATGAATTAGAGCCGATGTCAGCAGCAGGTAGTAGGTTTCATTCTCAAATTGCTAAACAGTATTATGGGGACTTTTGGTGGTCTATGTTGTGAAAGCATGTGTATTTTTTTCAGGTGGGGATGTGTGTGTGTCTGGTCATGACAGTGGGCCAGTCTTCGATGAGCAGCCAAACAGTGTCATTTATCCAGAAGGTCTGAGTGAGGGGAAAGTGGTTCTCAGCTGCCAGGCCAGGGCCAGTCCAGCTGCTTCCTACAGGTGGGTGGTAAGCAGACAGCAGTCACAGCAGACAACTGATTGATTTTAATCTAATCACCTGAGTACCCAATCACATGCAGAGATAACACATTGAATACCTCTTTCTATAAAATATGTATCTGCACCTGAAAAGAGATCATTCAAAGAAGAGTCTCAGAACCAAATGCATATCAAATCATCCGTCCGTCATCTATTTTCTATATCACTTGTCCTCATGAGAGGTGGCCTGGATTCTGCTTACCATTATGGCGGCCAAACATGTGCAGGGCATACTATGGAAGGGGATGTGTGAGTGGACTGTCCTATCCATGTAGTGTCCTTGTTTGGTCCAAGTACATGTGCTTTTGGTGCACAATAAGGTGTCCGGAAGGGAGTGTTATTTATTTCATTGTCTTTGTGACACACTTTTGCATGTCACAAAGTGACGATGTGCAAACAGGCTGAAATTGATCAGATTGTGTTTCATACACAACAGACACGAAGAAAATCGTTTCCCCTTTTATTCAATGTGTTTGCAATATATTTTTATATGGTTAAATCAAATCACGGTAGTCTGTGCGTCATGCACCCTCTCTGGTACCCCTTTCAAGAGAATCGAGCTTATATGTGTCCTGTCATTGGCTGGTGTTAGCCTAGTCACCTAGTCAGCTGGGATAGACTCCAGCTCATCTGCAACTTTGAACAGGATAAGCGTTAGAAAATGGATGAATGGATGTTTTTGGGATGCAGCCAAAGAGCACAGAACATGAGTGAGGCTAACCATTACGCCACTGACCTGGTGTCTAATAATATGGTAGTATCATATACTCTATATACTGGATGCTATGTTTCTCTTTATACAGGTGGTTGGTGAATGGTACCGAGGTCCCGTTGGGTTTAGACCTCCGTTACACTCTGGTCGCTGGTAACCTGGTGATCAGTAGACCAGAATGGAGTCGAGACACAGGTTCTTATCAGTGTCTGGCCATCAATCGCTGTGGAACCATCATCAGCAGAGCAGCTATCCTTAAATTTGGCTGTAAGTGAAAAGGAATGTTTTCTGTTCATATGACCACTGTCTTGTGCAGGCAAGCAGGAATAAACTCTGAACCACGGTTGTCTTTCTTTACTTTAGACCTTCACGACTTTCCTCCGGATAGCAGGAGTCCTCAGACAGCTTATGAAGGCTCTGGAACATTCCTAGCATGTCAGCCACCTCCACATTATCCAGGTATTCTGTTCACTATTGGTCATCCTTCAGCGCTTTTCTCCTCGATCGATCTGATCCAATCTTGTCTCTCTGTAGCTCTGTCCTACCGCTGGCTCCTCAATGAGTTCCCCAACTTCATCAAGAAGGATGATGGTCGCTGGTTTGTGTCCCAGGTAACAGGGAACCTGTATCTGGCCAAAGCAGAGCCCAACGACACTGGAAACTACTTCTGTTTTACCACGATCAACATGGACGTCAGCACCAAGAGCACCTTCAGCAAAGCCAACCAGCTAACCGTGCTGCCTGATGGTAAGACACAAGCTCAGCAGCCTAGCAGCAGTCACACTGCTGACACAGCAACATTACGTACATGTCATTTTAAGCCAAACATTCGTTTCAAAATGTGATTCAAACTGTTTAAATGATGAAATGAAATACAATGCTAGTTATAATTGGAATTGTAAGAAAGCATACTTTGGTGACTGCACTGTATATGATCATTGAAGTTACTTGTTTTGATCGTAGTCCATCTCAGGAAAGCACTTGTTTATTATTTTAGTCCACTTAAGGAAAGTACTTGTTTTTGATCGTAGTCCATCTAATGCCAATCTCACAACCGGTCGTACGAGCTCCTATGGCCGGTCTATATGCAAAAAAACGCAAGTGCGCGTGTGTGACGTGCTGATTTTCAAGCTGTCGACTGGCCGCAGACCGGCTGCAGAAGTACTTTGTCATGTCAAACAAACTCTACGGGCATTTTTTTCAGGTTGCAAGACAAACTTACACACTTCAAACGTCTCTGTGTGTTTTCCAGAGGCCAACGTGTGTCTTTTGTATGTTGTGCTGGTGTCTGGCTTGGGCAAAATGTCAATTTTTTTCTACGTCGCACTTGCGGACTTCTATGTGTGTCGTGCGCTAAACGTGCACCCCATATACATAATTAGTGCGGCCAATGCGCATTCAGATATTTCATACATCCTCCATATGTGTCGAGATCTGACTCCTTCATGGTCACCACAACTGCTTTCAACACAAACAAAAAAAAAAACGCAGCGATTTGGGGAACGCCAAAAATCAGAAAGGCCAAAAAAATTGTCGGGTTGTGAACTAGGCTTAAGGAAAGTACTTGTTTTTTTATTACAGTCCATCTAAGGAATTAATTGTTTTTGATTGTAGTCCATCTAAGGAAAATACATGTTTTTTTATTTTTGTCGATGTAAGAAAAGTATATTTTTTTCATTGTAGTCCATCTAAGGAAAGTACTTTCTGTTTGATTGTAGTCAATGTAAGGAAGTCAGCTCCAAGCATCAAAGTTCGCTTTCTCGCAGAGACCTACGTCCTAGCAGGAAACACTGCCCAGCTGGAGTGCTTTGCCTATGGAAAGTAAGTTTAAAAAAAAAAAAAAATACATCTTCATCCTATAGCTGTCTTACAATCAAATATCACAGAATAGAATAGAATAAAAGAAGACATTATTTGTCCCACAGTGGGGAAACTCCACTTTTACAGCCGCAAAGTGGACAGTAGCAGCACACAAGAATACGTTTCAAGAAGAAATATATCAAAATAAAATACAAATATTTATGTACATATTTACACCAGCTACAGTAATTATAATGAGCATTAGCAGTGTACATGACAACTTTACACAACTACTCTTTAAGCCGATGTAAATGCCACCTATAATTACTAAATACATACTACTATATACTATATATGTAGATCTAAATGTTACCTGTACATACATTACAGTATATACAGATGTAAATGATACTTATAGTACATTACTGAATGCATACTATGCTGTATATTTAGACGTAAATAAGACCTATACATTACTAAATACATCCCAGATATTACTACATGAATGCTATATATAAAATGTTACATCTAAACTGTACATTACTAAAATATTCTGTATATAAAGATTCAATTTACTAAATAAATACTATACAGTATACAGTACATACATATGTAAATGTCAACTATATATTGCTAAATACATACCATATACATATACTGTATACATAGTAGATACTGTATATAGATAAATGGTAATTGTAAATGAGCACATCAATAACAAGTATTGAGTACATCAATAAAACAGTAATGTAGTGATTATTGAGTTTTTCTACTCTAGCCCTGTCCCAAAAGTGCGATGGCGAAAGGTGGATGGACTCATGCCGTCGAAGGCAGGTTCTAGTGCTGAAGGTCCAACTCTCATCCTGCCAGACCTCTCCTTTGACGACGAGGGTGTCTACGAGTGTGAAGCCTATAACTCACAGGGAGTTGATGCGCACCAGGGCCGCATCAGTGTGCAAGGTCTTTTTCTTGTCTACTTTGCACTTTGTTTTTTTTTCTTTTTTTCACTATATTGTCACCTCTTTGTCTTCAGCTCAGCCAGAGTGGTTGCAGGTGATGAGTGACTCAGAAGTGGAGATCAGTTCGGAGCTTCACTGGAGTTGTGTGGCTGCTGGTAAACCACGACCTTCTGTTCGTTGGCTACGTAATGGACAGCCTCTCGCCACACAGGTGTGTTTTCACACACAGGTTTGCTCCTGTATCTCTTGTCAAATTCTTATTACAGGTTTCCATTACAACTATAACCATCAACCTTATGTGGCTCTTTCAACCTGGACAATAAGACATGAGTCCTATTTCTTTCTTAAATGGCGTACTTTCTCTTATTATGTCGACTATATTGGTTAATAGTAGTGCAAAGGTAATTATTGGGGTGTTATTTAAAGTCTAGAGGGCTCTAAATAATGTTAAAAACCGTATTTAAAAGGTCGGAAACAGGTTTGCTATGCTCTAACTATGAAAATATTCCCTTTATAAATAAGGAATCCTACTTGGCGTAAATTCACTTATCGGGTCTAGAACCAATTTACTGTGATAAACGAGGGATTACTGTCGTGGAATCTTGGGTAAATCTTTCCCATAGGAAGTTATGCAAATCCAATGAATCTATTCCAGACACCCAAAACTATGACAAAAAAAATATTTTTGATAAAAGATAATTATAGTTTTACATGCAGAAAACAATGTGAAATCATTTCAAATCAAGTATGGATGGAATTTACTAATACATCCTGGCGAGATTAAATTCAATAGTGCTTCTGACCTTCTTTTATCAGGACAGAGTACAAGTCAATGGAGCTCGTCTCAAGATCAGCAACCTTGCTTTGGAAGATTCTGGGATGTATCAATGTGTGGCTGAGAACAAGCACGGAACCATCTACTCTACTGCTGAGCTACGAGTCCAAGGCAGGATAAAGTCCGCTACAATGGAACAAGACCTCTTACCGTAGACTAACTTCATTTTACACCTTCTCCCTGCTCCAGTTCAGGCTCCAGACTTCCGGTTAAACCCCGTGCGGAAGCTGATCCCCGCAGCCAGAGGGGGACAAGTGATGATCGAGTGTCGCCCTCGAGCTGCCCCAAAGCCCAGCCTGTTCTGGAGTCGTGGGACAGAGTTGCTCACCAACAGTAGCAGGTTTTTAGCATAAGTCTTCTTAACATGAAAACAGGACAATAGGAACAAAACAAAAAGAGAATCTGCAGCATCATTCACAGTATCTCCACAGTGCTTTCTTACCGGGCTAGTCTGGGTCCCCTTGATCAGGTGAGCCAGCACCAGCTTTCCAACATATTGCCTTATATTATTGCCGTATAGTATTACCTTTATAAATAAGGAATCCTACTTTGTGGAAATTCACTTATCACGGTCAGGTCTGGACCCAAGTAACCGCGATAAACGAGGAATTACTGTATTTTGTACTACTTCAAATTCCAACGACAACTTAATGTCTTTTCATTACATAAATAATATTTGAGAAATTTTAGTTAAAACAATTTTGCATTTTGGCGTCACCACTTGTCATTAAGCGGTGATGGTGTTCCCGCAGTCAATCCAGTTGAGGACCACTGTGCTAGAGGTTAACTAAGCACCATTTTGACCCCAGAAATGTTATGTTCGAGCAAATGTACAAACTTAGAAGAAATATTGACATATCGTTCCCTTGTTCTGTCCTTTTGTTTGCACAGGGTGACGGTGACTCCAGACGGAATCTTGTGGATCACTAATATCAGCAGGGCAGATGAAGGCAAATACACTTGCTTTGCTGAGAACTACCTTGGCAAAGCAAACAGCACAGGACACCTGTCAGTCAGAGGTATAGTATATACACGCTGCAGAAAATATATTTGCACCGTATATATATACTGTATATGTAGTTACTCAGGTGGTTTTACTTGGTGATACAAAGTAATACACATCAAGCACAGTCCATTTGTAATTAAAACCATGCAACATGCTGATTTCATCAAATCATCTTCCCTAATGTTTAGGATTTTCGCATTCCTTAATTCTGTCTGTGGTGTGAAATGTTCGAAATTGTAGAGTTTCACATTAACGGTAACATTACTCATAATGTTGCCAAAACAGACGCCACCAAAATCACACTGGCTCCCTCCAATGCTGACATCAATCAGGGTGAGAATGTAACGCTACAGTGTCACGCCTCCCATGATCCTACCATGGATCTGACCTTCACCTGGGCCCTCAACGGGGCTCTGCTGGACCTGGAGGACTCGATTGGGCCCTACCATCGAGTGGAGGGCGTGAGTGCATGACTGATATCTACAGTATTATTGCAGCATTATTCACAGAATTATTCAATCACAATGTCAACTCTGTACTTAGTACACTCTTAAAACATCCATCCATCCACCCATTTTCTATAGCGCTTGTCCTCATTAGGGTCACGGGTAGCTGAAGCCTATCCCAGCTGACTTACAGTGAGAAGCGGGGTACACCCTGGACTGGTCGCCAGCCAATTGCAGGGCACATACAGGAGTATATACAACTAACCAGCCACACTCGCATTCACAAGTGTTTTTGGAAAAGCAGTCAGTGATGTTGCGAATGAGGCCGGTGATGGAGTCCAATGCGTGACCAAGAGTGCGAATGGATGGGCAAAGGATCGACTAAACCAGAAGGAGGACAATGAGAGGGCTTGTTCTGGGCACAGACAGGCGGAGACACACTCTCTGATGTCCTTGTCTATGGATTGAACTTCTGAGCACATCACATGTTTCCACTGGGACGACGGGTCTGTTGATAACCCTCTGGCACTTGAGAGTGTCTGGAAGCTCTCGCAACCCTTCTCTCCATTTAGATGACGGTAGAAGATAGCCGGGTAATAATTTAATAGCGCAATCATAGGGTCAGTGGGGCTAAAGGGATTGGGGTAAATCTTTTCTGAATAATGGCGGAGATTGTGGTATTCTTAGCGAGGTCGATCTTTTTGGGTTTAGTGTCAATGGAAAAACAGCGGTTGAGACGATGGAACGGAGACAGCAGCAATGTTGACCAAGCTCTGGCACCGGTTATACAGGGTGCAACCTGCCCGAATCAGGTGGTTCGATTACCCCATACTCCCGGAGTACCTCTCATAGGATTCCTCAAGCAACTTGGTCGAATGCCTTCTCCAAGTCCACAAAACACATGTAGGCTGGTTGGTTGGTTCAAACTCCCAAACACACTTAAGGATTTTGCCGAGAGTATAGAGCTAATCAACAGTTCCACGACCTGGAGGAAAACCACACTGCTCCTCCTGAATCTGAGGTTCAACTATTCGGCGGACCCTCCTCTCCAGTGCCCCTAATTAGAACTTACCAGGAAGGCTGATCAGTGTGGTCCCACGATAGTTGGAACACACCTTCTTAAAAGGGGCAACCAACACCCTGGTCTGCCAATCCAGAGCCACTGCCCCCATTGTCCATGCAATGTTACAGAATTGTGTCAACCAAGACGGAGAATCCCCAGGCAGTAATTCCTCATTGGAGGACATGTCAGTGGGATTGAGGAGGTCTTCAAAGTTTTCCTTCCATCGGTATTCAAAATCTCGAGTTAAGGTCAGCAGCACATTATCCCCACCATACACACTGTTGACTATTCACTACTTCCCCCTCCTTAGATGGCAGATGGTGGTCCAGAATTTTTTTTAACCTGACCGGAAGTCATTTTCCATGGCTTCCCCGAAGTCCTCCCACGTCTGAGTTTTTGCCTCTGCGACCGCCAGAGCTGCACGCCACTTGGCCTGTCGGTACAAGCTGCTTTTGAGTCCCATGGGCCAAAAAGACCCTATAGAACACATTCTTCAGCTTGACGGAATCCCTCACCACTGATGTCCACCAACGAGGTTTGGAATTACTGCCATGACAACCACCGACCACCTTATGGCCACAGCTACAATTGGCCGCCTCCACAACGGCACAGAACATGGCCCACTCGGAGTCAGTGTCCACTGCTCCCCTTGAAACATGGCCAAAGCACTCTCGGACGTGGGAATTGAAACTCCTTCTGACAGGAGAGTTCGCCAGACGTTCCCAGTAGACTCTCACAATCTCACAATGGGAAATGTAACACAGGAGAGAGTCGGCAGAAAGACAAGTGTGGCAAAAAAGGTTCATGACAATTGCTGCATTCAGGCTTTAAAGCAATCAACATTATTAGGTAGTTCATATTTCAAATGCTCACAGAATAAGAATAATATTGGCCTCCTTTTTAAGCAAAGTAACCATATCTATTTTATATTTAAGTTGAACCAGCGATACTGGTCATACTTAACTAAAATTCTTATTTCATTTTTTATATTTAGAGCATAACAAAACAAAGTCATTACAGTATTTGTTTCTTGCAAGGGTACTGAAGGGTGCATGGGAATTTGCTCAACGGTCCACATGTGTTTCTTGGACTTGGAATTGGCTGGAGCATGAGATTGACAGGCATATCGTTATAGCATCTGCAGTAATGCGGCCACTGTACCGGACTGAAATTATGTCCTTCGTAGGGTGGCTGGACTCACCCTAAGAGAAAGAGTGAGGAGCTCGGTCATCTGAGAAGAGCTCAGAGTAGAGCCGCTGCTCCTGTGCATTGAGAGGAGCCAGTTGAGGTGGCTCGGGCATCTAGTCCGGATGCCTGCCGGACACTTCCCTGGTAAGGTCATGCCCAGCCGGGAGGAGGCCCTGGGGCACACCCAGGACACACTGGCAGGATTATGTCTCACAGCTGGCCTGGGAACGCCTCGGTGTCCCCCCGGTGGAGCTGGAAGAGACTCCTACTCTCGCGACCCGGACATGGATAAGCAGAACAAAATGGATGGATGGATGATTGATGATTGTCTATCAGGTATCAATTTAATTTTTAGTATAAATTTTGTATGACTTATTAAATGTCTCTGTTGTGTGCTTTGTTTGACTTCTTTGCCTTGTAGAAAGAAAACATTGGAGACCTGTTTATTGTGAATGCTCAGCTGAGTCAGGCAGGTACTTACACCTGTAGCGCTCAGACCGTGGTAGATGGTGCTTCAGTTGTAGCCAAACTAGTAGTACGAGGTAGGTTTGGACACACATGCTCTGTATTTCAACAGTATTTCAACAATTTCAGGTTGTGTGATATTACAAATGAAGTACGGCCATTTCTCGCTATTTTGCCGTTCAAATTTTGTGGCTTCATTCTATCATGGTTTTCGAATCATATATTAATTAATAAATCATGCTTTTTTGTGGTACATTAAGTACAAGTAAATACATTAAGCCTAAGGATACAGAGTATGAAATAAGAATACAGTATATTCAAAATGTCATCTTGTGTTCAAAATACTTGATGAGGCTCTTTGTTTTTATTCTTCTCTATTAATAATAATGACTACATCATCACTATAGCCATGCTATACATTTACAAGACACAACTAACATCAGCAAAAAGCCCACTTAAATGGACACATGCCATCAACAAGCAAACAAGTAGAGATGCTCGATATTGGCTTTCCTACCAATGGTCCAGAACTTCATTACCAATACCCGAAATTGACAGCAGCACTTCCCTCAAACCAATGTCATGTAATGAACACATGTTGCTTCTTTGACTGTGATGCCCCTTGATGCATTACACAAAGAAACACTATGCAAAATAAAAAAATAAGACAAATACTGTAATATACAATATGCAATATACAATATAGTGCCATCTTTATTTGAAACATTTTGTCTCAACAAAATAGTCATTACCTACTATCAACAACAATGATACAATCCATCCAAATGAAATGATCAAAATCTACTTATTTCCCTATAGACCTATATATCCCTCACAGTATTTCTTTTTAATGGAGAATACTATGAAATTAAGCTTAGATTTATTTAGTGTAGTCTGTGTACAGCCTGTATAGCAAGTGTGATCGTGATAGTATGTCCCCTGTAGTATTTGAATTTGTTTAGTCATCTTCAGCATGAAAATCAGACAGCACTGTCAGTGTCAAAAATGCATTCAAAATCTTGGGAAGACTGAAAGACATTAGGGAAAAAAACTGCTTACTGGTGTCTTGTAAAAGCACCAATTCCATTACTTTTATACGATACTATACTATTGCTACTCTACTATTCAAAGGGTATGTAATACTATGTTATTGTAAAAGCACTGTGGGACTAATAAAGGCTTGTTGTGTTCTAACACACCTAAAGACAATTTACATTTTAGCTTTGGCAATGGCTCTTTATAAATTTGTCGTTGGAAATGTTATTCATTTGAGCATTTTACAGGTCAAGCCCTCAGAGCATTTGTAGTACAGTGAAGCCTCGGTTAGCATACGCTCTGGTTTGCGTGTTTTTTGGTTAACATCAACATTTTGGCTCAGTTTGTGTACGTTTTTCGGTTAGCGTACAATATGGCGCCCCTATTGTCGTGTTCTTAATACAGTGCGTGAGTCCAACTGTGTCCTTAATGTATTTTTATCACAAAATGTCCTTGTTAGCATTCCATTAGCTTGCTAATACATGGAAACAGGAAGCGGAAGTCAGCTCCGTCATCCATCTATGATGTCAACAGCCGTTGACTTAACACACAACACGTTTTTAGAGTTTTACAATTATAGTTTTACATACATAAAACAATTTGAAATGCATATAAATGATGAATGGAATGGATAAATCAACATTTAAGCTTACTTTTACATTCACTGAAGACCTTAATGTTGCCAAATTATTTCTGTAATATCGAAGTGGTTTGGTTTCGATCGAGCAGATGTGCAGCAAGAGACCATAATAAAGTTTGCAAGGCAACGGTGGCGGCAAAAAGTGGGAACACGACAAGTTTGTTCTACCATCTCAGACAAATAGAGTTGAGTACGAAGAGTGTGTCATGACGCGTGAGACAGCGAGCATGTCTACACTTACCCAGTCAAAAATGCAAAACGCTTAGTTTGGTAAACACTAAATGCACTTTCTGTATTGCACAGTTTGTTACCAATAAATCAATAAATGTGCTTTACAAATTCAGACAAGTGTATTTAATTATATGGGTTAAGGATTGTCGCTTTTTATACAAGCTGAATTTAATTATACGATCTTATGTTACGCCGCATAAAAAAATAATGTGACACATGCTAAGGTCCATATGGCCCAAATCTATTGTAAAACTCTAAAAACGTGTTTTGCAATAACGTTTTTGGCTTTCTTGAATGGATTCATTGGATTTACATTATTACCGCTAATATGTCAGTCAAAATAGCTACGTAATGTTCATTAGGACACGCAGTCCATGTATTACATCCAGTAAGCTTACAGATATACAACAAGTGAAAATGGTTATGCAAAAGACAATGCAGCCGAAGTCAAGGCAACATATTAAAAAACAATGGGCACATTTCCCATTTCATCATGAATTAGAGTATGTTTTGGTCAGAGTGGGGCCTTCCGGAGCAAATTAATGACGCTAACCAAGGTTCCACTGTACTGCAATACTGCATGTCGTTCACATATGTTGGTTTAACTATTGTACCCCAAAAACACAGGTTGTAGTAAGAGCTTAAGACTATACCAAAGCATCTTATATTTGCATGATCATATGCATAATTTAATGATATACTGTATAGACTTACTTTGTGTGTTACTTTGTGGACCTTGAAGTATACAGTGTTTCCTTTTGTGGCCCCAGGCCCGCCAGGACCTCCTGGAGGTTTACTGGTAAGGAACGTTGCAGCGACGTCAGTGGAACTGAAGTGGAGTCGTGGTTATGACAACCACAGTCCTATTGGCAATTATGTGATCTTGGGCCGATCGTCTCTGTCATCACAGTGGAAGCAGATGAGGACCGGTGTGTGAAGTCATCTCAATCAATCAATGATGTGACTTTGGTACTTATGTGAGGCATGTGTATTTTATGTATTATTGTGATAATTATGATTTGAATGCAGAGCCGGTGAATATAGAGGGAAATGCAGAGTCTGCTGTTGTGATGGGCTTGTTACCTTGGATGGATTATCAATTCCAGGTCATTGCCAGCAACATCCTGGGCAGTGGAGAACCGAGCATGCCGTCACACACTATCCGCACACAACAATCACGTAAGGACACGCGCTCACACGCACACACACACACACACACGACCAGCCCAAGATGCTTACTGTGATTTTTGTGTTGTCAAAATGTGTCAAATGTTCATGAATATGTACTGACCCTGTATAAATAACTGAAATCTATGTCTAAAGTTTACTATTACACTTATCCTATGCAATGATACAACAACTGTGAACCTCATATACAAAACCATTGAATATACAAAACCATTAATATTGCATGTACAGTCGTCCCTTGCCACTTTGCAGTTCGAATTTTGCGGCTTCACGTGATAATAGTTTTTCAAAATAAATTAATGTACAAATATTGGCATAATAAAATATGCATATTTAAACAATTTTTATGTATTCTTGGCCTAAATGAAGCTGTTCCTTCTTTACTTCCTCTTTCATACTTCCTGCAGTGGCTATTGTCTCAACAATGTAACATTAGTGACACCTAGTGCCCAGTGTAGAATACTACATACCATCGCAACATGTTTTTGAATGTGCCCTCTGAATGTCTTATATTTGTATTTTAGTTCATTTAACCATTTGTAAACTTTGAAAATGCTTAATTTAGGCAAAAAATATGAGTATGTAAAATTTGCTTAAATATGTATCTTTTTTGACTACTAACTGGTTGTATTCAACCATAAAACAGCAATGATTTTTAAAATTAAAATACTTTTGAAAACCATGAGAATGAAGCTGCAAAAATCCAATGGGGAAGTGGCGAGGGATGACTGTAGATCATGGTTTTATAACAGTATTTATGTTATACATCATGTTTTATAACAGTATATATGTTGTACATCATGTTTTTATACACTTGGGCCTCAGCTCCTTCGGTGGCTCCAAGTGGTCTCGGAGGAGGAGGAGGAGATGGAAATGAGCTCATCATTACGTGGACCGTAAGTAGCAGACTTAAGTTACCTTAAAGAGCGTCAACAGGCCATCAAGTAAACATTATAAGAAAGAACAAGTACACCTAGTTGACGCAGATTTCAATAGATTGCGTGTGATTGCTGAAGTTGAACTGAAATGTAGAAGGCATGTTGAAATATCCTAGAAACACGGTGAAATTATTTGCCGCCCAAGGATCGAACCATCAAAGATCAGGTTGGGAGACGACTACTGTACGACCTGAGCCATGCCACCGTGCACAGAATAAGCAGGATGTTAAATGTAATGTTGAATGCACCAATATGGGGCAACGTGCACAGTGGCCTAGTGGTTAGCATGTTGGCCACATCTCGGTTCAAATCTCCGTTTAGGCATCTCTTTGTGAAATTTCTATGTTCTTCCCATGTGTGCGTGGGTTTTCTCCGGTTTCCTCCCGCATTCCAAAAATATGCATGTTAGGTTAATTGGAGACTCTAAATTGTCCGTATGAGAGTGAAAGGTTGCTTGTCTATATATGCCCTGTGATTGGCCGGCTACCAGTCCAGGGTGTACCCCGCCTCTCGCCCATAGTCAGCAGGGATACACTCCAGCATACCCCCGCAAACCTACTGAGGACAAGCGGCGAGAATGGATGGATCGAGGGGGCGACATTGAAATTGTCCATTCATTTCCAATGGGAAAAATGTCACATTGAATTATGGAAAACGTTACTTAATTTTTAATAAAAAAAGAGTCGGCATGGAGCATCATTGCAGGAAACATAAATGCCGTTTCCACGGAGAAACGCGCCACCGCAGAGGTTAAAAAGAAGTGTTTTGACTTAAAATAGACTCAAAAAAAAGATTGGACTGCACCGGAGGGATCTGGAGGAAAGGCTGGCCATCAATCACAAACCAAACCATTTCGGAAACTCTAGAAAATATTTACAAACAATCATGATGGAAAAATAAAGTCAAAATACATAGTTTGTGTGTGACAATTTATTTTTTCTGTGGTTACATTTGATTAGACGCTGCCTAATTAATACAGCAGCCCCGTGCTCTGGCTCAAGACGTGGCTGGGGGCGCATGTCGTTATCTGGGGGTGCTACGTGCGCAATAGGCACACCACGTTTCATTGCGATGTTATTCTGATGATCCTGCACACCTGCAAGAACAGAGAGGGAAGCCTGAAGCCTGAAGCGGGACATCAAATATTCGTCGCTTTCAGTAAATAAATCTAATGGTCCCTTTACATTCTCTTTCTGTGCAGCGCACGTCCAGCCAGCCTTTTTTTTTTTTGATGAATTGGGATTTGAATATATATTTATCCATGGAGTATATTTTAGTTGTTTTGATGATAAATAATTGTTGGGATATTTTATTTGCACTACATTTTTTGGGATCAGGTTGCAAAATCCATCATGAGGGCGATTGCACATTGAAAGTGCAAGCTTTGTTTGTGCGTAAGAGTCCTCCTGAGCGTTCGTAGAATTTGTTCTTAGATCTAAGAACTGTGAGTTGAGAACAGGTTTCGTGAATGCCAAAAATCTTTGTAAGAAGGCTTTAAGGACACATTTGTGTGTAAGAACGTTTCGTGAATGAGGCCCATTGATCTTATTTGTCCCCGACACCAATATGTACAACTCAGTATTATTTGTTGTGCTTCCTTACTGTCTAAGGATGATCTACTCTCTCTAGTCTGCGCTCTAGACAGCCCAATTCTATACAAAAGCTTCTTAAAAGTTGACTAACATGTGTTTATCATTCACACACTAGCATCTTCTGCCCAACCTTTCAGCCCATGGCCAGAGAATACCAGAATGGTGATGGTTTTGGTTACACCCTGGAGTTCAAGAAGAAAGACACGTCATCATGGACAGTGGTGCGCATTCCCTTGGTGGAGTCATCCCGATACGTGTACTCCAACAACTCCCTGATGCCGTACACCCCCTTTGAGGTGAAAATTAAAGCTTATAACCGCAGGGGAGAAGGTCCATTCAGCCAGATCGCTGTTGTCCACTCTGCTGAGGAAGGTCAGTTGATCTCCAATCCTCCAAACATACAGTATGTAGACCTTGTTGCTACTTTCAAGCAGGCTAACTAACTTGTCTTTATCGTCACCGTCACACATAACAAAACGCACCTTTACTTGTTCTTTCAACACAGAATAGCGTTGCTATAGATAGATAGACAGATCAATATTTGGATGTGGATATGTTCAGAATGACCAATCAGAGAACAGTGTGACATGTCACTGATGATGGGCGGTTGAAAACATTGATTTATTTGGTGTATTGTATCTGTAAAGCATACACTTTACCTCTAGAGGGCAACACCAGCTTTGAGACAGTAGTCACAGCTTCGTTGTGTAATACAGTGGAACCTCTGTTAGCGTACACCCAAGTTAGCATGTTTTTCAGGTAACTTCAACAATTTATGGCAAAATTTTGCCTTGGAGTACAATATGGTGCGCATCTTGCCGTGTTACACTGCGCGAGTCCAACTGTGTTCTTAATGTATTTTTATCACAAAACGTCCTTGTTAGCATCCTATTAGCTTGCTATTACAGTGATACCTCGGTTAACAGTGTACATGGAAGTAAGTGCCATGGCCCGTCTACGATGTCACTTTCTTTGCTAACTAACACAGTTACATCACAAGTCTCAAAAATTTTTTATTTTTTATCGGAGTTATATCTTATGGGAAAAATGGATTTGGTTAGAGTAAGTTTCGGTTAGACTTCTGGAATGGATTAATGATGCTAACCAAGGTTCCACTGTAGTTGAATGACTCTTATCCTCTGTTATGATAAAAATATGTACAGTATGTTGGTGTTCTTTCTTTAAACCCTCACAGAACCAACAGTTGGACCTTTGAGCATCAATGTCACTGCACTGACAGCTTTTGATATCCAAGTGTCATGGGAGCCTGTCCTGCAGCCCAATACCAACGGCATCCTTAGAGGATACGAGGTGATGTCAAAACATGAAGAATTTGAAAAATAAGTCGCATGAATTGTTTGTTTTTCAGAACAGTGAAACATGACTTGGACTTATCCTGGATTCCTTTAGATCCGATATTGGCGCCAGCATGAACGGGAGGCGGCGGCAGACCGAGTGCGGACAGCAGGACTTGAAACCACAGCCCGGGTGTCTGGACTCCGGCCTAGCACGCGATACCATGTTGCAGTCGTGGCTTATAACAGTGCAGGCACGGGCCCGCCCTCGCCGCGCTCCACTGTCACCACCAGGAAACCACGTATGTATACACCACGCACGCATGCACACAGCAACATGATCTTTTTTTATGCTGCAATTTTCTTCCAATTAACTTCCAGTGTCAACCACAACGTGTTCATAGACACAGGTTTCAATCTGATCTATCATTCCAATCAATTGTAACTGATAGAATTTGTACACCTTGGTAAAAGTGTACAATAATATATTGTATACATTCCGCCGGAGTATTGGCCTTGTTCCTCTGCCATAACTTCCTCTTCATCTGACCTCACTTCCTGCTATTCAAACGTCTCATTGGAGGAACTTCCTTTTCCACTTGCCACCTAAGTGGCCTATCCATATGTACTTCCATTCGACTCACAAGTTCATCCATCTTCATGAATGTCTGTCAGTGGTCCCATTGTCCGACTCAGATGTCTTTTTCAGGGCTAGCAGTACCCAAGCCTCTACCAGCATTGTGCTATCCACATTAGCAGTTCATTACCAGTGAAAAGTTGAACATTCTTGACATAAAACACCATAAACAGACAGTGTTGGCTCTGAGTTGACGACGTTTTGGGTTTGTATCGGCAGTCTAGGCACTCTGGAAGTCTTTAAATGGGTGCTGGGTGTACCCTTACCTGTTACCTGAGAGGTCCACTGAATCCATGGAACAGAATATGGTGTGTGTGCAAATATTGAATTCTCTGCTGGGAGGCACCGTTGTGTCAAGCGGGCCTGTGGATGTCATTGATGCCAAGCTGGAGGATTGTTTGTGCTGATGGAAGCCTGGTACATAATAAGTCTGGTGATACAACTGCAATAAGTTCCATTTCCACCTTTATGGTTATCATATTATTTGTCCTCTTTGCAATCACTTGTACTCAGTGCATCACAAAAAACACTGGAAACATTTTAAACACTGTAAAATACTTTAAAGACAGTAAAAAATACTTGAAACACAGGAAAAAATGTTAAAGACTGCAAAAAATGTTAAAAACAGTAAAATTCTTGAAACAGTAAAACATTTTAAACACAATAAAATACCGTAATTTCCAGACAATAGAGCGCACCTGTCTATAAGTCGCAGGTGTCCATGCTGTAACATGAGATATTTATTACTGTTTAAACCCTAGTTACCTAGGGGGTGCAAGATCCTCGCTCCCTCATAAGAAGCAGGCGCACCTCCATGCATGACTTCGCCATTTAAAGGGTTAAATCTCCCCCCGTTGAGGGACGGAGACCTCTAAGTCAGGGACGAGGGGAACTCACCCAGGTATTCACAGCCTTTGTGGTGCACAGGCGGCCCCGCTTCATCCGGACCACGCACAACCAGAGTAACCGCTTTTGGTTGCCCACGACACCACGACATCTGCTTTTATGACTGCTCCCCCTCTAAATGGTTAGTTGCTATTGGAAAGGACCTGGGACGGTTTACTCATCTGTTCGCGATCAGAGGGACCCGTCTAAATGTACGATACTACCGGAACAACTTTAAAGGAATTAGTCTTGGTCACACTGCATACATTTTTATATCACAGAAGATACAGGGTGACAACTCTTAGATGGTTACAGGAGTAAAAGATTTATTAGGATAGATTTGCAAGGGCATTAGCAGATAAACACATCAATTAGGACTAAAACTTAAAGGACTAGCCTAGATGAGCTCCACTCACATATATCTAGACAGTAAAAAGCCTAAGGCCAAAGGCCAATACCTCAGTCCGGCCTGGATAATGACGACCGATGTTAGGGTAAAAAGTCCAGTAAGTAGTTCTCTGCTTGGGGATGTTCCCAAACCAGGTGGAACAGACGGCGAGTGATCGGGTCGTCGGCCTCCCCTGGACAGTCTGAGGCCTCTAGGTAGGTCCTGAGAGTGGCTGGGTAAAGGGCTGCTGCTGTGGCTGGCTCCGCCCTCCTCCAGGCTCGGCTCCTCTCCTCTCGGCAGTGCCGCAGAAAGTCTCTTAATCTGGTGGGTCACGTTCATCTGACAGATGGAGTAGCTCCCTTCTCATGGGCAGATAAAGTCGTGGTGGTGTCCAATCTTTGAAGCAGTCCCATAGCGTGGTTGAGAGCCTTGGAGCTCTGGTGAACTGGTTGCAGCGACACCAGCTCAGGAACCAGCCTTGTTGAATGCAGTCTCCTTTTATGCTGTGGACTCACAGGGGAGTGTCTTCCTGACCATTCTAGCTCCTCTTAGGGGCTTTCCGTCCTGAAAGTACCCTACTTCCCCTAGCCATTTGGGACTCTCTGGATGTCCTAAGAAAAACTTCTTCTAGGACAGCCATATGTGGCCATCAGCTTGTCCTTAGATGAACTCTCCCCAGATGACCCAAGACGGACTTCTCCTTGGTTGTCCTTAGATGGACCTGAGATGAACCTCTCCTTTGAATGTCCATATTTGGTCGTTCCGGACTTAGTCACTGTAACTCACAGTGACCTCTCTGGAGAACACTGCTGAACTTCTTAACCCTTTACTTCTGCTAGGAGCTCATTTTCAGCTTAGACCTTTACATATAATTTACTTTTTGTACCAATATTTTAACTCATTATACATACAGCCTTTAGCTATCAAGCAGTTGTTATACATTGACATTCTTAAGACCATAGGCCTATATACTTCTAATAAATCATGTTGCTGACTAGTGCTGATTATAAGTGTATATATCAGTGCGTAAGCTTAGCGATAGTTTATTGCAAGAGTCCCTAATGTTGTGTAGTGCAAGTATGTATGTGCGTGCGTTTCCCTACAAATGCACATGTTCTTAAAACATGAGGTACTAACTAACTTGTGTGTTGTATGGTTACTTACACTTAAAGCAATAGATATACTTTGGCACTCTCAGGCCTCTCAGACACTACGGGAAATACCACAAGGTCTTCCCTTTCCGGGTACACCTACACTTATGCTGAATGTGTTCAGTGCCGGGGAATCCTACATCTCACTGCTGTGTTCCGATCTAACACTTCTTCCACTATGTCGGCCTGCTTGTACTTGCTGTTTACTGCAGAGTTGCTGGGTGCTTCTCCTGCTTTGATCCACACTCGCTGCCCGACACTGTATGGTCCTGTAACCTTCAGATCTTCTCTTTTTGTTGGGTTCCGCCCTGCTTCTGACGTCACAAAGAGGCGTTGGTTCAACTCCTCTGAGGGGGAGGGTCTATCTTGTCTCCACCTCCCATTCAGTTGGGCTGCAATCTCTAAGGCCTTAGTGCTCCACTCTTCGCCGTTGGCGTTCTTCCCTAACCAGTTCTTGATTAAGTCGATGGTTCTCTTGGCGACCCCGTTGGCTTGTGGAGTAAAAGGGGGAGAGTAGACCCTCTCTACTCCCCACTTCTGGCACCATCTATCCACTAACGCATTTTTGAAGTGCGTTCCATTATCCGTTCTCAGCTCCTTTGGTATGCCTAGCCACATGCATCCTTCATCCAGGGTGCGCAGCACGCTGTTGGCATTGGCCCTCCTCACTGCCTTCACCCCTACGTATCCCGACATAGTGTCCACAAGCACAACAAGGTACTTTTCTCCCTTCGTACCTCTAACCCCCATGGGTCCAGCAACATCCATGCATACTGATCTCCATGGGATTGTGCTTTTAATGGTCAGGCCATCCGCTCGTTGCCCCCTGCGGCCTGTGTTATATTTCCCACACGCCTCACAGTTCCTTAGGGCAACACGGATGGCTCTATCAGAGATCCAAAGCTCCAGTCTCTCCAACTCCTTCCGTGTAGGTATTGGGCCAACATGACCAAGGGCTTTGTGTACGGCCTGCACCACTCTCCCCACAGACTCCTGTGGGACTATCCTTCCCTTAGGCGTCACATCCCACTTCTCACATCCGACAACTACAGCTCTTCTTTCTTGGACGAAACGATCCACTTGATCGTTTCCTTGCCAGTGTGCCCCACTCTTGGTATGGGCCTTCTGGTGGACAACATAAATTTCCAAACTCAGCCGCAATTCGGCTATCTTCTTCCACAGTTCACTGTGAGCGACTTGCTTCCCTTTCGCTCCTTCGTAGCTGTTCTCTTCCCAGATGGCTAGGTCTTCTTTAAGTACCTGAGCACAATAATAACTATCGGTTACCAGCTGTATCCGTTTTACGTGTCGATTCATGGCTTCCAACAGTCCTTCCAAGACTGCTGTCACTTCTCCTGCTTGTGCACTGCCGACTGTCTTCCCCCGGCGACGCACTCGTTCTTCACCGTTTTGTCGTAGAATGAAGCCCCAGTAGGCATATCGGTCGTCTCCTTTCTTGGATCCGTCCATATAGAGGGTCCACTCGATCGGTTGTTCTTTTTCCTGGCTAGGCTCCTTAGGCTTCTTGGAGGCTGTCGTTGGCTCAATCTCGAGATCTGGATCCAGTAGAATGTCTTCCCACCTTCCCCATCTCACGTTTGTGGCTTTAGTACTTTCGATGGTATTCTTCCTCAGGAATCTGTGCACATTGCTTTGCGTTGTGACTTTGATTCCTTGCCCCTGGGCCAGGTCCTTGAGAGCACTCCAATACTTAGCAAGGATGGCCAACTCCTTCTCCTCCTGTGGATATTTTTTCTCCACAGAGGACAGGGTGTAGCTCCATAGGGTCACTAGTCCTCCCCCTTCATTACTAACGGCTATCATTGCGTCGTATCCTTCGCATGACACTTCGGCGGTTAAGCGGGTAGTTAGGCTCCTTGGTTCCAGTCTTACGGCTTCCTTGATGGCTTGCTTCAGCTTCTCCAGATGCTCCTGGTCTTCCACTGACCACGGCCATGTGGCTTTGCCTTCATGCCCAGAGTCGGTCTTCTTCAACCGGGCATACAGAGGTCTTGCATGTTTCTGGTAGTGGGGGACATGGTCCCGGACATAATTGCAAAGTCCCAATATCCGTTGTAGCTCGTTCTCTGTAGTAGGAGGCAGAATCTGTTCGATCTTCTGCCTGTATCCATCTGAGAGACCCAAATCCGCGGCCACCTGGAAACCCAGGTAGTCCACTTGGAACCGGGCTAGCTGACATTTCTTGAGATTGAGTTTGAGGCCTGCCTGTGAGACCCTCTCAATGACGGCTTGCAATAAGTCCAGGTGTTCCTCTTCCGTATCGCTTGCGATGAACACATCGGCGATGTACACTGCAACTGGTAGTCCCTCCAAAACCTGCAGGACCGCTGACTGGAAGATGTTATGGGAATTCTTGTACCCCTCTGGAAGCCTCTGCCACACATAAGCCTTTCCTCTATGGGTGAACGCTGTTTTTCCTTGTGATGTCTTGTCTATTCGCAAGGAGAAGAACCCGTTAGCCAAGTCTATACAAGACTTGTATTTCTTCACTCTCAAAGTCTTCAGGGAGGCTTGGGGGTTTATCAAGCTGGCTCGGTTTGCCACCGTACGACGATTCAGGGCCTTGAAGTTGATGACAGGACGCCAACCGCCTCCCACTGACTCTGGCTTCTTTACCGCTTGTATTGGGCTGTTGGTGAGGGGGTATGGCTCCTCACGTAGTATGCCCAACGTCAGTAGCTCGTTCACGATCATGTCCATCTCGGCCACTATTCCTGGATTCAGTGGGTACTGCCTCACCGGGGGATGCACTCCTCCTTTGATCGTATGCACATACTTTGGGCCCAGATCCCCACAGTCGTTCTTAAAGTGGGCCACCGAGGCTCCCTCCAGGATCTGTGCCAGTCTTTCCTTTCCTGCCGGTGACAGGTCACTGTCTTGGACCTGCTGTATCTTGACTGCCGGCACATCCACTGGCTTGTACCATCCTCCGGACGAGGGACTAGTTGTGTCCAACTGAACCGCTCTTGCTTGTAGCTTCTGCAAACGTTCTTTGAGGGACCGGCGCTTGGTTGTCTTCTCATGCAGCTCTTCGACATCTCTCAAGGTTATCAGGTTGCTGGGTCCAATGATCCATATCAGTCCTTTCCATATTCCAAATGGCATCCTTTTAGCTGATCCGCCTGCTAATATGACATCTAAGTGTCCTTTCTGTTTGAGGCTCCTGCGGGTCATCGACACCTCAGCTCCCGTATCTACCAGATAGGCTACTCCTTCCACGTCGGAGAAGAGCATGTCCCCCTTTCGGTAGATATGGTCTGAAATGACCCGCGCCTCGGCGGTCATCATTGGCTGAGCCCTTCGGAGCCTGCCGTCTTGCGGGACTCTCGAAGGGCGTCTTTTGCATCTGGTGTTAGCTTGTTGTAGTCTTCGGACGGGCTCACTAGGTGTGTTATCGGCCCTCCTCTCCAGGAGATCAGCATCCTCTTCCACCAGTCCAACCATGTCTGGGTTTCGGCGTCTGATCTCGGTGCCCTGTCTGGATGGATGACCACCATCACCTGCTGGTTCCCCTTCCGGGCATTGGCTTAAAGCCTGGGCATAGGCTCGTCCTTCCTCCCTTAGCTGCTTTTCCACTACGGTTGGAAGTAGGAGCGGATCCACAGTCGATTTCAAGGCTTCGAACCTCATTCCAACCTGGATAATGACGACCAATGTTAGGGTAAAAAGTCCAGTAAGAAATAGTTCTCTACTTGGGGATGATCCTAATCCAGGTGGAACGGACGGCAAGTGATCAGGTTGACGGCCTCCCCTGGAAAGTCTGACGGCTCTAGGTAGCTCCCGAGAGTGGCTGGGTAAAGGGCTGCTGCTGTGGCTGGCTACGCCCTCCTCCAGGCTTGGCTCCTCTCCTCTCGGCAGCGCCGCAGAAAGTCTCTTAATCCGGTGGGTCACGTTCATCTGACAGATGGAGTAGCTCCTTTCTGCTGGGCAGATGAAGTAGTGGTGGTGTCCAATCTTTGAAGCAGTCCCAGAGCGTGGTTGAGAGCCTTGGAGCTTCAGTGAACTGGTCGCAACGACACCAGCTCAGAAACCAGCCTCGATTGTAGAATGCAGCCTCCTTTTATGCCGTGGACTCACAGGGGAGTGTCTTCCTGACCATTCTAGCTCCTCCTAGGGGCTTTCCGTCCTGAAAGTCCCGTACTTCCCCTAGCCATTTGAGACTTTCCCTCCCTGTGACTCGTTACCTCAGTTGAACTTCTTGTGTCCTTAAATGACTCAGAGCGCCATCTTGTCCTCAGATGAACTCTCTCTGGATGTCCTAAGGTGAACTTCTTTTTGGACATCCATATATGGCCATCATCCTGTCCTTAGATGACCTCTCCTTGGATGACCCAAGATGAACTTGTCCGTGGTTGTCCTTAGATGGTCCTTACATGAACTTCCCTTCGGATGTCCATATTTGGTCATTCCGGGCTTAGTCACTTTTGTGCCATCACTGTGACTCACAGTGACCTCTCTGGCGAACACTGCTGAACTTCTTAACCCTTTACTGGCCATACTTCTGCTAGGAGCTCATTTTCAGCTTAGACCTTTACATACAGGGTCAGGCAAAATGATCTGATACATTTGCTTTTATTTAACCTACAAATGTGTCAGATCATTTTGCCTGGCCCTGTATAATTTACATTTCATACCAATATTTTCACTCATTATACATACAGCCTTTAGAATCAAACAGTTGGTATACATTGACATTCTTAAGACCATAGGCCTATATACTTCTAATAAACCATGTTGCTGACTAGTGCTGATTATAAGTGCATATATCAGTGCGTAAGCGTAGCGAGACTTATTGCAAGAGTCCCTAATGTGGGTAGTGCAAGTATGTATGTGTGTGCGTTTCCCCACAAATGCACATGTTCTTAAAACATGAGGTACTAAGTAACTTGTGTATTGTATGGTTACTTATACTTAAAGCGATAGATATATATTGAGCATGTTAGACTGTTCATGCTACATGACTGTTACAAAGGCTGAATCTTTGCTATGCCTCCCTCTGGTGGACATTCCAGGTATTACTACTTTAACATATATTTGGCGACCTCTAGTGGTGTACTAGGGTGTTGTAGGTCTAGGACAGTTGACATTACTCAGAAACAATGTTGCCCCTAATTTTTCAAGCATCTCAGCATACACAACAATGACCTGAGCATTTGTAGGACCTCTGTGAGCGGCATCGGATGTGCACACTGTAGCATCGCACCTATCCAAAACCTGAACTTCCATTCTGTCGTATTTTGTGTATGACTGGTTTCAAACAGACTGCAAGTAGGCTTCTACAATGTAGCTTTCTTTCTTCTCAGCCTCAGACAAAACAAGCCATGGTTCTCATACAATTAATCATCTGAATCTTGTAGAAAACCCATAGTTTATCATTTCATTTTCCATTTATTTTCTTGTTTACCATTTATATCCTTAATTAGGTATACTTTCATTTCCTTATTTGACGTTCACATCCTGTTGTAAAGCAGCCTGTTGTGGCACTATTTTATCCTTGAAATGTACTTGAAATTGAGCCCATATATGTCGTATATGTTTACTCGTGTCTAAATAAAAAATATTCAAATGAACTCCCAACCGACCTTCCGGTCCCTTCAGCAACACAAACTCGGCGTAACACTTCCTGTATCCAGTACATCCGGCCATCAAAATAAAAGCACGGCAGTAAAACATGCACAGTTACGCCGCACTATGCATTCACTCCACACTTTTGACTTCAAAAACTCGCTTGCTACTTTGGCTTTGCAGCACGTTCTTCTCATTCGAAAATGAAAAAATCTCACCCAGTTTCACCTCTTGTTCTTCTTTTTTTCTTGTTCTTCTTTTTATTCACACTCAAATGGCCCCCCTGCTTTTCACCCATCACACGCGCGCGCACACACACGCACATACACACACACACACACTACTAATGCCAGTGATATATACTATAAGGAATTACAAGAGTATTTGAACAGTAAGTAATATTGTTTATTGATGGTTTCATGTGCTAATGTTACATGATAAGTCAAGTAGCTACAGTATCTATATTGAAATGTTCAACTAAGTCAGATCTACATGATAAATATGTACTGTATGTATGTTTTTTCAGCTCCTAATCGCCCTCCTGGAAATGTGTCGTGGAGGACGGATGGTTGGTGGGTGATTGTGAGCTGGGACCATGTGAAGGCCTTGCACAATGAGTCTGCTATCCTGGGGTACAAGGTGAGTGGTGTTGTGCATGGATTTATACGCTTTTCTCGTGTTGCTGCAAATTTAGAAAGTCCACTGGAGTCTCCAACGATTTGATTTGACTTGAATAAATATTGCATGAAACATGACACCAGAAACCTTTGAACTTCGGAGCACATCTTTGTCCTTTTTATGTACACCGATTCTCAATGAATCACTCTCATTGACTGCAACAATAAATCTTAGTACTTTGATCGTTATTAATAACCCTCATTTAGATTTCATTTTGGTGAGCCGTGAAAAAGAATATCAAACAAAAGGCAAAGTTCATGTTATACAATAACTATTAGAAAGTTAAACCAAAAAAAGAGTTGTTAGAGACATGCTTAGGTGACCTTGCGCAAGGCAAGATTATGCTACAAGTTACCACGTTGTTTGTGTTTACTCAATGATGCTGTAAAAAGAAAGGCAAATACAGTAATACAGCGCACCTTGCGCTTTGTATTTTGCGGCTTCACTTGGACATTTTTTTTCAAAAATCTACTACTAAATCTTGCTGTTTCGTGGTTGAATACGGCCTGTCATTGGTCAAAATCTAAAAAAATGTTATGTCATTTTTGCCTAAATTAAACATTTTCAAGCATAAAAATGGGCTAGATGAAGAATAATACAAATATAAGGTATTCAGAAGACGCATTTAAAGACGTTGTGAATGACTTAGTAATACTGGAATGGTGAGTGAGACACACAAGCACCAGACTTGATCACCGGAACAACAGGCTTTTATTTCAGGTGTGAATGATCTCACAACAGGCACAATAATTCCTAACAAGGGCTACTGTTGGGGCCGTAACCCACGGCAAACTAAAACTCAACTGTGAGCCCCAGGTGTCACTTCCTGTCCCCTAGCACTGGAACATGTCTACAGCAATACACACGAGTCTTATTTCTGTCTTGTATGTCTTATTTTCGTTTATTATGCCTGCTATATTGGGTAATAGGAGTGTAAAGGTAACTATAGGGGTGTTGTTTCATGTCTAGAGGGCTGTAGTAATATTAAAAAGCCTATTTAGAAGGTCGTAAACAGGTTTTCTATGCTCTAACTACGAAAATATTCCATTTACAAATAAGGAATTGTACTTCCCAGAAATTCACATATCACGGTCGGGTCTGGAAACAATTAACTGCGATAAACGAGGGATTACTGTACTCATGATTATGCTACAAGTTCCCTCCATTTGCATGTGTCCAAACATACCCATTCAACAAATAAAAAAAGTCTTTGTTTAGCGTCCCTGCAGTTGTTATGTAAAGTAAAGTAACTTTGAATGAATGTATGTGCAAACACTAACACAACTCAGCGGGATACGATTGTGTGGTCCTTTAAGTGTGCCGCACAAACACAACATACACACCTTACTCACGTCAACATTGACGTTAGCGGCCCATGCCTTATTCTTATTGTTACACTGAATTCCAAAGTATTATGCAAATAGAATTTTAGTGTCATAAATGTTCATTTTCTTGTTTTTTAATGCAACACATGGTTGGCATTGTGGCTGGTAGGCCCCCTTATGGTCCCTGAAGGTGTGAAAATGACCTCAGCAAAGTATATACAGTATAGTTTCTGACAGACCACTTTCTTCCATGGTACAAGCAAAATGTTTCCTTGACCTCAACCCAATTGAGAACTTATGGAGCATCGTTAAGCGAAAATTGACTGAAATATTGCAAAGAATTTCATGCAGAAACGCTCCAAAAACTCAGAAGTTGAATGGGTGCAAGGTTATATGAAAGAAGGGGTTTTATGTTAACCTGTAACTTGGCATGTTAAGATGTTTTTGGTTGAAATAGCTTTTGTTTTCAGTTAATAAGTCCTCCGAATGCTGCAAATTCAACAAATGACCGCTTTCGGTTCTTTACAACCAGTAACGTGTTTTGAAACTCCGCTGTGCATAATAATGTGGAACAGTGCATTTTCAATGTTTTATTTTTGCAAAAAATTGTTAACATTGGGAGGTTTGTTCAATAAAATTAGATTTTTGCTCTAACGACTGATGACTTGAAAATGATACTGGCTTCGACCATGTAGGAAAATCAGTGACAAATATTTGCAGTCATTCTGAACGCTGTGTAAATCTAAAGTTGATAAGACAAAACAATGTTTTCATGATGACAGGTTCTGTACAAGCATGAAGGCCAGACGGTTTTGAAGGTCGTGGACAAGGCCAAGACGTCAGTGAAGCTACCGCTGCCCAAAGACAACGGATACGTGGTGTTGGAAGTGCGGTCCTGGGGTGAGGGCGGCGACGGACCTGCACGTGAGATTATTGTCTCGCGCGACTCAGGTGAGTTACCAACATCCTACAGTCGTTGCTACATCACGGTTCAAACATTGCTCCCTCACTCGTGGTTTTTCTAAATTAATTAATTAAGAAATGATTGCTGTTTTGCGGTTGACTACGGCCTATTATTCGTCAGAAAATACTGAAAGACAATTTGTATGTAGTATTCTGGTCACTAGGCGTCAGTAATGTTACATTGATGAGACATGACATTAGATTACATTACCGACATGATTGCATGTCCGACATGACTTCATGAAAAGAAAGTCCTCCTCCCTTTGCGTGTGGAAGTGGTACGTTTTGGCCTTCTTATATTGTCCTTCTTCCCTACTCAGTTTGAAACACTTTCTTAAGCTGAGAACAAATAAATTGGAGGCTAACTAGTTAGCTTGGTAGCTTGTTATATGCTATGAGTGGCGGCCGTCTCTCATGTCCCTGCAGTGATGCCGTAGCCTGCGCATCAGTGTTGCGCAGTGAGGTGTAAACAAAGAATAGGAGTGTAAAGGTGACTTTTGGAGTGTGATTTCATGTCTACAGGGCTCTAATAATGGTAAAGAACATGTTTAGAAAGTCATAAACAGGTTTTCTATGCTCTGACTATGAAAATATTCCATTTATTAATATAGATATAATACTTCACAGGAATTCAACTATCACAGTAGGGTCTGGAACCAATTAATGGTGCAAACAGGCAGACAATACATCCTACAAAGCCATATTTAAATATATATTTGCCGTTTCATGAAAATATTATTCATATTTGAAAAAAAATCGTCATCTATAAACGATATTGTCTAACAACGTTTATGTAATGTCAATTCAATATTGACATTATATAACATTTCAGATTAATCATGCTATTTATAATCAAACAAAAGCGGAAATGTTGATACGAGAGAGAAGAATTATGCAGCATATGAAATGGTGTTAGGTATTGTGTTTATTTATGTATTAATAGTGTCACATGCGGCCATTGATGTCTTATTCCGCCATATGCAGCATATGAAATGTTATATATATTATATTTATTTATGTATTAATGGTCTGTGATGTCTTTGCAGGAACCAGCATGATGGTGCAGAACGCGGCCACAGTGTGTCGTCATCCAGTACATCTCCTCACTGGCTCACTTCTTCTTGTTTTTGTTTTTCTGTCAGGATTGTGAGTTCAGCCTTTTGGACTTTTTTTCTTTTCTGAATTAAAAGTTCTCTGGTCTTCAACCTGTTTGGCATTTGGGGTTTGGCAGCTGGCGTCATTTTAACCCTGCGGGAGGTAGATTTTTCATTTTTGTATTATACAAACTCAAATGTTGTTTTTTTTAATGGGCAAATGAATGTCAGTGTTTTATGAGGGACATGACGTGTGAGCAGCTATTCTTTCACCTACAGTATTTACAGCATACAAGTATTGGGATAAGAGAGTGAAAGCCACAATAAACAAAAGGAAAACAAGATGCGATATTCATCTGTCATTCACAGAAATGTGCCATAAATTATTGTAAAGTGGTTTTCGTCATTAATTTGTTCCAAAAGATCAGACAAAAACTGAAACACACAATAAAGGAGTCAATTTTTCCCCATAAGAAGGAATGTCAGTCCAGTTAATCCGTCCCAGACACCCAAAAATAAAAACAAAAACACATCTCAGACAGCAAGGGTATTCAACTATAAAATTCAAATAGGTCCAGATACAGAACATTTTCTCAGGCTAAGGTCCGGTCCAAAAATTTAAAAAATACAAGCTGGCCCCCGGCCGGGACGCATTTTGGGCACCCCGGGGTTAGGACTGAGAGCCACTGGATCAGGATCAGGATTGGGGTGGATTGTTCATATTGTGCTCTGCTTATTTTCAATTACCTCGCTTCAGACTTGAGTACGTTGTGCTTTGTCTCATAGTTTCACATTTTTCACATATTTCTATGAGTGCCACAATCCCTGCGCTAAGAACTGCTTTTGTCCTTCCAGAGGAAAGAATGAACATAAATTAGTGTGTCCCTTCTGAATTGAAAGCACCGTCCACTTTTTCTTCTTTAGAGAGCCATGTGGATCTGTTTTTTTTTGTTGCTGTCTCACTGCCAATCATACAAAAACTGGGGCGCACGGAAACCGAGATTTGACAGTATAAAAAGTACAGTAGTCCCTTGTTTATCACGGTTAATTGGTTCCACGCTCGACCGTGATACGTGAATTTCCGTGAAGTAGGATTCCTTTTTTATAACTGGAATATTTTCGTTGTTAAAACATAGAAAACCTGTTTACAACCGTTTTTAATATTATTAGAGCCCTCTAGACATCAAATAACACCCTTATAATCACCTTTACACTCCTATACCCGATATAGTAGATGTAACGAGAAAATGCCAGATATAAATACAGACTCACACGTTACCATCAAGAGTTCCTTGTTATTGTTTTTTTTTTTTGTACTTCCTGTTCTGTACAGTACTTCCTGCAGTGGCTGTTGTCTCATCAATGTAACATTAGTGACACCTAGTGACCAGTGGAGAACACTACATATCATCACAACGTCTTTGAATGAGTCTTCTGAATGCCTTATATTTGTATTTTACTTCATTTAGCCATTTTTATGCTTGAAAATGCTTCATTTAGGCAAAGAATATGTAAAGTTTTTTGACTAATAATAGGCAGTATTCAACCATGAAACATTTGTGAAAAACTGTGATAGCGAGAAGCCACAAAATTTAAAGCGTTTTCAGAGCTGACAGGTGTTTGGTAAATATGAGCATAATCGTTTTTACTTGAAGTCGGCTTGGCCTTGATGTCAGGGTTCATGTCATGTCATGTCAATGCAGAATACAACACAAGTATAACTCAGCTCGACAAAAATGCTTTTATTCCCAAAAAAACACCGATACAAAACTATTCAGGGTCAAACATACTTTTAAAATCAGAGAGCAAAGTCTGCAAATAAAAACAAAACCCACGCAAAACAAAGAACGCACAAGGAAACTAAACACTTACCACAAGCAGAGAAAACAGTTTGGGCGCCACGCTATCCATGCTAGCGTATCAAAAACAACAAGATGTGATTGTTGCCAAAGACACAATGTGGCAGTGAGATCAACAATCGACACCACCTTCCCGTTTTGCTTTGAGTGATTTTTTTTTTTATTCAGTCGTGTTTCTCACCTCAAGCCTCTGCTTTTCCTTTGGTCATGGCTGCAAAATATTTTGATAAAGAAGGTGAGAAACACTGTTGAAGTGAAGAAATAACTCACAGCAACACACCAAGGTTGTGTCTGTGTTGATCTCGCTGCCACATTGTCTTTGGCAACAATCACATCTTCAATGAAGGTAAAAGTGACCTTAAATGTTCACTTATCCCTTTCATTCATCATTTCGAATTCTTTTCTTTATGTAAAACTATAAAAACGTGTTTTGTGTTTACATTTTTCAGACTTGTGGCGTAACTGTGTTAGAAAAGAACTACAGAGTTAACCGCTGATGACATCATAGACGGGTGACGAAGCTGACTTCCGCTTCCTCTTTCCATGTAGTAGCGAGCTAATATGATGCTAATAATGATGTTTTGTGATAAAAATACATTAAGAACACAGTTGCACCCAAACAGTGTATTAATACCAACACAAGACATGCCATATTGTACGCAAACCGAGGTTAAATCTTGGAGTAAATTTTGGACTTTAACCGAAAAACACGCTAACCACTGTACTTGTGCCAAGACAAACACCATGCGCAAGATGTTTCATGGATTTTAAAGATGAAAATGAGCAGCGTCTTAGCGGAATTGACACCATATCACATTGAAGAAAACATTTTTGACCAACCTTAACTTGGTTCTTGTTCACTGATGTGTGGTCGGGGGGGGCAAGTGAGGCAGGGCCTCACTTTGTCATGATGAAACATAACATAACATAAAGTAAATATGAATTTTTGTCCATTTGAACTGTATTATAAATGTATCTTCAGTATGATTCCAATCGTTTTTAACATTTTCTCAAGTAACAGTAGCTGAATTTGGACATTTCCTGATGAAATACAGGGAAGGAACCTAAGATGACGCCACCGTGAGTGTGGCTTCATGGCTTAGCGTGCAAGACCTGCCTACGATCTGAGTGCACACTGAGTGGGATCATATGCGCCTGCCAGTTCTTGTTTGTCAGCATTGCACATGTCATCAGTTACTGAAGTGTGTAGAAAACAAGAGACAAAGTGGGAAACCTTTGGTATCAAATGTTAATTAGATGGTTCTGTTCCAAATCTGGCCAAGTGGTTAGCATGTTGGCCAGGAGATCGGGAAGACCTGGGTTTGATTCTCCGTTGGGCATCCCTGTGTGGAGTTGGCATGTTTTCTCCGGGTACTCCGGTTTCTTCCCACATAGTTTAATTGGCGACTCTAAATTGTCCATAGGTATGAATGTGAGTGGGAATGGTTGTTTGTCTATATGTGCCCTGCCATTGGCTGGCGACCAGTCCAGGTGTACCCCGCCTGTCGCCCGAAGTCAGCTGGGATAGGCTCCAGCCTACCCGCGACCCTAGTGAGGACAAGCGGCATAGAAAATGGATGGATGGATGTTACAAATCTGAAAATACTATTCTTGAATAAGTGCTCATTTCAAAAACTTGTGTGTGATTAAAAAGTGGTAACATTTTATTAGCTCTCCCTGTAAACGAGACTAAGGCTCTTCTTTTTTAGGTACCCTCTTAATGAGCAACCTGTATTAACATAAAGAAAAACTCCAAAGGAGTTTGTGCCTCGCCGCACGCCACTGCTCTTGTCAATATCTACTCTGAAATAACAAGTATCTCAACTAGAACATGTATTATCCTGTTTAGGACTCGGAAAAGTCATGGTGACAATATGAAAGTGTTTCTGCTGATATACTGGGCGTGTCACCACATGAGAACACAGTATATCCTTGTCATTGTAATCCTGTCAGCATCTATCAGCTCTTACGTAAAACTTTGTCACATTTATGACAGCAGAAAGATTACGTTTCCTTCCTTTTCGTGATAAGATCCAATGTACAAACGTATTTTTCTTCATGGTATTATTATGTTATTTTAAAAGGCTTGGTTACCGTGAAAGGCAGAAATAAAGACAAGGCATCTCTGAGTTCATTGTGGACCATCCGTCCATCCATTTTCTAGCGTGGGGTACACCGTGGGGGTCACCTGTCAGGCTCATTCAGACTCATTGGTTTCAGTCATTCACAGTATCACACACTGGGGATGAATGGAGGGCGAGTCATCCACCAGACCAGGACGACACGTCTTCACAAAGTTAAGGAGTTCTCCCTTCACTAGTATTATTATTATTATTATTTTTATTATTATTAGACATACATATGCCATAGCTTCACACGTTGACTTGGCCAGACGGCTCAAAAAGTCATAAACTTAAGAGAATAACCTCCTAATATTATGTGGTAAAATATCATCATGTTAGTAGCATAGAGCTGAAACATTAAAGAAAAAACATGTTATTTTTTAAAAGTCGTAAGATTATGAGAAAGAAACAAAGCAAAATAAAGCTTGAACCTTTGGAAAATTAGGTTACGAGAATAAAGTCAAAATATTATGGGAATCAAGTCATATCACGAAAAGACAAGAAAAAACGTCATATAGTTGGAAAATTGAAAAAGAACGACAGCAGAAATGAAAAAAACTGTAATTTTACGAGAATAAAGGCAAAATGTTCAGAGAAAAAAAGTCGTATTTTAACGAGAAAAAAAAGTCGTATTTTATGAGAATAACGTCATAATATTATGAGGAAAAGTAACATCATTTTAGTAGCATAAAGTTGAAATATGAAGAAGACAGGATTTAAAAAAAAATAATAATATGAGAAACAAACAAAACAAAATAAAGTAATTTTTGAAAAATTAGGTTGCGGAAAGAGTCGTGATCTTACGAGAAGAATTTACAAAAAGAAAGTTGAAATAGTTGGCAACTTAAAAAAAAAAAAAACAGCTGCAATTTTACAAGACTAAATAATACATTAAAGAAAAAACACGTTAATTTTTAAAAGTCATAATATTTTGAAAAACAAACAAAACAAAATAACATTTTAATTTTTGGAAAATTAGGTTGTTGAAAAAGTTATAATATTACGGAAATAAAGTCAAAGAATGATGGGAATAAAGTCATAATATTATGAAAAAAAAGTAAGTTGGAAAGTAAAAAAAACATTTTACAGTTTTACAAGAATAAAGTCAAAATATGAAGAGAAAAAAGTCATATTCTAACAACAACTTTTACGAGAATAAACTTGTAATATTATGAGGAAGATAATTGAATAATAATATAATATAATAATAATAACAATGTCATTTTTGTAGCACAGAGTTGAAATATTAAAGAAAAAAGTTTAGTTTTTTTTAAAGTTGTTTTATTATGAGGACCACACAAAACAAAATCAAGTAATTTTTGGAAATTAGGTTGGGGAAAAATGTATAATATCCTGGGAATAAAGTCATAATACTTCATTACAAAAAGGCAGTTGAAAGACAGGTGAAATATGTGGAAAATTAGAAAAACAAACAGCAAAAATAGATGAATAGGCTTTTTCACCCATATCATAAATCTGAGGTGCAGTTTTTTCTTGAAATATACAGTACATAACTTCTTAGCATGCAAAATATCAAAATGGCCCTTGCACCCTTTCATTTTTGACTATGTGGGCCTCGCTGGAAAAACACCCCTGCTCTACATGACCATTTATAGGGACCTAAATGCTAGTCAAAGATCCTTTATTTGACCATAGCACTCTACCTACTGTGCAAACTGTGGAACCGTGGTCATTAATCCGTTCCAGAACCGTGGTCATTAATCCGCTCCAGAACCATGGTCATTAATCCGTTCCAGAAGGTCTAACTCTAACCAGATCGATTTTTCCCATAAGAAATAATATAAATAAATATAATATAAATAAATCCAATTCATCCATTCCAGAAAGCCAAAAATGTTAACAAAAACAAGTGTTTATAGTTGTACAATTATAGTTTTACATGCATAAAACAATTTGAAATGCATATAAATGACAAATGAAATGGATAAATGAACATTTAAAGTGCTCATGACACCAAAACATGTTAATCTTGTTCATTTTGCTGAGCAACATATGTGCTCCAATATTTACGCTTTACGATCCTGTCGGAAACAGGCGAGGAAAGAGCAAGTGACGTACGTCACTTTGAGAGCCCCCCCCTCTCGGAACGACGCATGGAATACATTGGTCTCATATTGTTGTGGTGCATTTTTTTGTTGAATTTCTGTTGTCGTTATACTGTATATATTTTTATATTATGGGTTATATGCATATTACATGTTATGGGATGAGCCTGTTCACATTTCCAAAAGACGCCATTCGCCACGTCAGATTCTTTGGTAGTGTGTTTGGCACATTTGATACTGTGCCTCGGATAAAGGAAAGTTTGGGACTGAATGTGTATTACCGGAGGGTGCCTCTATCATCAACTCTCCCGACTATCTTTCCTCGACCCAGACTGGTGAAAACACAAGCACCGATGCAGACGGAAATAAACAAAAAGCCAAAAACCCAGAAGGTGTACTGGATGTAAATCCACATATTTTTCTACTAGATATATTCTACTGATCTAAAAATAATTATACGGGTTTTCATGCCAAATTCCAAGGCTGCCCACTAGTGTGTTATATGAACTGCTCCATGAACTGCCTTGTCCAAAACTGATATAGTGCCAACCGACAGTGCTTAATCTGTAAATGTTGAAAAACTCATGTATACTTGTACACTATGTAGTAACAATGTACTATGATGTTGTTGTGTTATTGTTGTGAATATTTCTCGGCTTCCTCTGCGTGACGTCACTGCCAAGGTGGCGGCGGCTCAGTCCGATAATCACAGCTTCATTTTGCCGGTATTTTATAGTTGTTTACCGGCGGATGACAGCGGTATTGCCAAAACGTTCTGTTGAGTGTCAGGATCTGACGAGCTGTCGAATGCTTGACCCCCGGGATGCAGAGACAGAGGCAGAAGCGTGCCAATAAAAATATTGTAGCAACAAAAAACGGTACTCACAGCAGTGCAGGGTGTAAGAAAAGGTGACAAAAAAGGCTCCGTGAAAACAAACAACTGACATAATAATAATGGGCTTTTAAATCCCGCTAATTGCAATTGCAATCAGCTGTGCACAATTCCACTGGGGTAAAGCGGCTGCAACATCCCCCCAGCAGGAAGTGCAGTCCTCCAAAATAAGAGCGCAGGACAGGAAATATCACATCCTGCTGACGGCCGTAATATTTTTACATGCAGAAATCAACACCACACGGACGCCACCTTCCTGTTTTGCCATCAGTTGTTGAATTCAACAGTATTTCTCACCCCACCAACCCAAAATGGAGCAAAAGAAAGTCACAAGTGCCAGCATTTTGATAAAGATGGTGATAAATATACTCTATACTGTCCAGCAATCGTATATACTGTATCTATACACTGCATCTGTATATCTTATCATTGGCAAGAAGGGAAGTTGTTGGAGAAATCCTTCCACATTTGCTAAATGACAACATGAATACAGTAATTTAATGGTTTGGTGTATCCAACAGTTAATACAGTGGAACCTCAGTTAACATGTTTTTCAGTTTACGCAACCATTTTGCCTTAGTTTACATACATTTTCCAGTTAGCGTACATTACAATGCTAATACACCGCGTGTTCTTTGTTTTTATCACAAAACGTCCTTAGCTTCTAACAAGGGAGCTAGCTTGCTAGCAAAATAGCAACTGGAACCGAAAGTCTGCTGTGTAGCTCGTCTGTGATGTCATCAGCGGTTGACTCTCAAAAATGACACATAACACAAAACCCGTTTTTATAGTTTTACATGCATAAAGCAATTCTAAATGCATATAAATGACAAATGAAAGGGATAAATGAACATGTAAGATTAATTTGAAGACATGATTTTTGATGTGAGTGTTGCCCAAAGACACGATGTGGCAGCGAGACACCACACAGACACCACCTGCCGGTTTTGTCATGAGTTATTTTTTTAATTCAATTCAGTGGTGTTTTTCACCTTCTTTGTCAAAATGCTGGCACTTGGAACTTTCTTTTGCTCCATTTTGGGTTGCTGAGGTGAGAAACAATGTTGAATTCAAAAAACAACTCATGGCAAAACAGGAAGGTGGCGTCCATGTGGTGTTGATTTCTGCATGTAAAAATATTACGGCTGTCAAAAATAAAACATTAATGGTGGTAACTAATTTATTTCATGAATTATATTAACATTTTTAGCATAATTAACGCATGTGCATCATGTCAAGCCATATCTCTCTGTTATGATGGCAGACGGAAGGCTGGTGTAGTGTCTCCACACAGTCACACAAAGTCTGACACTCTTTTGTAACTTTATTCTGACCTAAACACATCAACAGCAGTGCAATTCCAACACAAAATATGTAGCTCCAACTCAAAAAACACGTCTCTAGTCCTCCTCGGAACGACACTTTCTCATTGTCACGAAGGCCGTGAGATGCATTCATGAACACTCCGAAAATCACAGTAATGTCTCAATTATGGGTGTATTGTGGTCTAAATAACCAGAAAGACAAAAAAAAAACAATAAGTTGATATTATTATCACTCACTAAGTACAATTTGATTCATTTTAGTATGCTCGGAAATCCCAGAGAATACATCTACACTCAAAACGTGAATTCAACTTAAATGACTTGGTGTCTTTGAAGGCAACTCATAAAAACGTGGTTAAAATGCGATTCAAATGTTGTGTTATTGAAGAGACTAGTGTTACGCAATTAGATTTTCAGACATGTGTGCTATCTTTTAGCTTCAGTTACATTTTCAGTTCATTTGGAGCCGTTAATACATACAAATATAATATACGTAATTGTGTCCTGTCATTTATCTTTTTGTTCATAAAATACAGTAAAAATGGGTATAATTCACACATAGTTGCAAATGGTGATTAATCATGATTTATTAAGCGGAAAACTGATGAATTACATTACAAATTGTTATTGTTTGACAGCCTTAAAATCTCTAAATCTAAAACTATAATGTGTTTTGTGTTAACATTTTTGGCTTTCCGGAATGGATGAATTGGATTTACATGATTTCTTATGAGAAAAATTGATTCAGTTAGCGTCCGTTTTGGTTAGAGTCAGACCTTCTGGAACGAATTAATGACACTAACCAAGGTTCCACTTTATTTATTATTCATTCTGATTCTATTTTGCAGCGGTGAAGAATTGAAGAACACATCAACGCAAACGGATTTGATGTCAGCGCTTCCAAAAAACAAAACAAAAGAATATATTGTCATTATTGCTGTTATTATTGACGCTAATAATAGCTTCCTGATTGATGGATGTCATCCAATAGTACAGGTGTACCTGATGAAGTATGTGCAGTGTATGCAGTAGATGCAAATGACGCATTGAGTATAAAAGTTTAATGAGAATTAAGAAATGATGATGGATGATGCTGTATAAGTTACATAACAGCTACTTTATCAATACACTATTATTAGTTTCTTAACAATGGCTTTGTTGACCTTCCGTCAGTGAGGTGACATTAAATCAACAAGACGCCCACGCCTTCTTTATCAGCTGCACTTTGCCACCGTCTATTTTACATTCAAGAGAAAAATATAAAAGAGGCCCAAGTGGTGAATGTGTGCACTGGTGCCTGCGCTCCTCTCAATACAAGGTAAACATATCTACTTCTTTTTCATGCAATCAAAACTACGTCTTATTTCTATATCATTATTAGCAGTAATTATACATCATCTTTTCACATATGCACACCGATGTTATTACTATAGTACTATTACTTATACATCATCTTTTCACATACAGTACACACATACAGTACATACAGTGTCAATGTCATCCATGTTTGAAGTACTTTTCAATCTTTGCAGTCGTTTCATCGCTCCAGCTGGTTGTTCTCAAACAGCACAATGGCCAAACTGCTCACAGGTAAATATCTATTTTTACTCCATACAAAGTCATCAGTGCATATGAATGTTACGTCTACTGAATGTTTTAATTTGACATCCTTAAACATCACGTCACGTCACTTTTTTTGGTATAATTACTAGGGATGTCCGATATTATCGGCCACAGATAATGCCGATAAAAACGTGATATCGGTATCGTTCTACAACAAACGCCGATACGGAGCTTTTGTCGGCAAGGTAGCAAATTTGCAACATTGCTGATCTTACTGCACCATGAAGTTAATACTGTGCTGCTCACAAGTCTGTAAGACTATCTTTAAGCAAGCAGAGCAACAACAACGCTCACAATGAACTTACCTTGGAAATCGCAGGGGTTACCATTCCACACAGTAGTCTTACCCACTGTGTTTTTTAAAGAAAGAGCTGAAAAATACATCACACAGCAACGCAATAGGTAGGTAACAACAGACAAGACACTACCGACAAATAATGCAGAATAACCGACAACTATGTGAGCTCTAATCAGGTAACTTAGCGGCTATTTACAACAACAGTACAGCCAAGCACGCTGGGAAACGGCAAGTGCTGCGTACGCAGACGCCGCTTCGCTGAGCCGTATGTCAGCGTCGCCACCATATTGGATGTGGCAAGGCTGCGCTGCAAGTGAATACAGGAAATGTACTTCATAAAACGCCTTTCTACAAAGAAATCGAACTTAATGCCTCTCGTTTACACATTCACACACGCACTAATATATTTGGGAAACAGTTAGGCACCAAAAACAATGTATTTGATCTTCTCAGATGGCTAAGATAAAAACTTTATTGATCCAACACAGTAGTAATTCACATTACATCAGCTATAAAGCACAATGTAGTGCCAAAAAACCATACACAGTATATATGTATATATATATATATATATAGTAGTTTAAATGCAATATAATAAGAAGATAAAATAAGAACATGAAAGTTATCTATCATAATAATAATAAGCAAATTCATGCATTTTAAACGATACCCCTTTAACTAAAAATAAATTTTACTCAGGAAAAAGATATGTGATGTTAAACATATCGGTATCGGTATCGGTTGATATCGGAATCGGAAACTGAGAGTTGGACAATATGGAATTTTTGGCAAAAAAAAGCCAATATCGGACATCCCTAATAATTACTGCTTGAGTTGAAAATATCACTCTGAAATGTACCTACTATGCATCAAGTAACAATATGGAATGTATTCATACAGGTGTGGGTCTTCTTCTAATGCTGCACATAGGTAAGGCATCGCTTTCATGACTGCTTCCTGTTTGCTTCCTTCTGCTTTCATTGCAGCGTTTAGGAAGAAAAAAAAAGCTCTACAGTACTTCCCACGAGACACACATTTGTTTTCATCGCGCAGTAAAAGCTTGCTTTGCATTAGATTATCATAATACTGTACTATTATTATATATTATCATATTTGGGTAGTTGGCCAATCTTTCCTTTGTGTCTTGTACACATATAATACACATATGCTCGGGATCGGTCTATACGGTATTTGAGGCAAATGGTGGTCACAGCAAACACAAACTGCACATTTTGGAGTGGCCTTTTATTGTGGCCAACCTAAGTGCAATAATCACGCTGTCTCATCAGCATCTTGATATGCCACACCTGTGAGGTGGATGAATTATCAGTCATGAACGGCGAATGCTACCTAACACGGATTGAGACAGGTTTGTGAACAATATTTGAGAGATCGATACGATAAATTCTACATCTTTGTGTTCGGATCATACAAAATGGAAGCAAAAACAAAAGTGTTGCATTTATATTTTTACACATAATAGACATCATACACATATACAATATTAGGCACATTTACATATTATACAAATATTGTACACGTTAGACAATATTGTACAGATATGCATATTCATCCTATATTGTACAGATTATACACATATTAAGAATATTACACACATATTAGGCACACATATATATCATACACATACAGATCGTACGTATATTAAGCCCATATTATACTCTTATAGGTTAAACACACATTATCGATATTATGCATACAAATTTAGATCTTATACAGATGTAATACTGATGATGAACATCGATATTGTGGACATATTATTGGCATTATACACGTCCGACATGCTGTGTACACATGTTTTACACATATTGTTGACATTATACACATATTATTGAGATTAAAGAGATATTAGAGAAATTATACAGATATTTTAGAGATTATACGCATGCGAGTAATCCCTTATTTAATTGGTTCCAGACCCGTGCACGATGATGATGAATTTCCGTAGTAGGGTTCAATATGAATAAATGGAATATTTTTGTAGTTATGGCATAGAAAACCTGTCTATGGCCTTTTAAACAATTTTCAGTTTTTAACACTTTTAGAGCCCTCAAGACATGAAATAACACTCCTATAGCCACCTTCACATCATTGGTATTGCCCCGTATAGTAGATATAATAAGAGAGAATAAGACATTTAAGACATATTTAGGACATATTAGACATAGACTCACATGTTAGCATGCAGTTCCTTATTGTTTTTTTCTGGACAGTGTACTTTCAGCGTACTTCCTTGCGGCTTTAAATGGCTTGATAGTCGTCTTACCCATTATAGTAGACAGACTAAGAGTAAATAAGACATGTACGACGTAAATAAAACTCCTGCTCTAGCAGTGTCACAGTGAATGTGACGACTTAGTGACAGCCTGTCTAACCGAACACTGACACCTAGTGACCAATGTAGAATACAGTACTAGATTCACAATTCCAATGCTTCTTCTGCCTTGTATTTGTATTTTAGTTCATTTAGTTTGCTCATCTAACCATTTTTATGCTTGAAAATGCTTACTTTAGGCGAAGAATAAGTACAATTTGTTTAAATATCCATATTTTTAAAACTAATAATAGGCTGTATTCAACCACGAAACAGTGATTATTTCTTAATTAGTTTCTGAAAAACTGCAATATAGCGAGGGAGTGATTAATGGGCCACGATATTGCGAGGGACGACTGTGTTGTGGACAGATACAAACATACTGAATTAGTATTACTGTAATAGTCTCATATTGCAGTGTAGGTGTGGGTAAAACAACAACAAAAAGAAAAGATATTTGTACAATATAAAAGTCAATGTAGTGAAATATCAACAATAAGCAAGGAACGGAAAGAAAAAATAAAAAATGACTATCTTTAGTGCTCGTTAGCATGTTTGAATACAATCATTGTTTTTCCGTCTATGTTAGGGAATACTGTAACTACGACACATTTACGTTAAGTTAGCACAAAGGTAGCACATCAAAGACGACATGTCTGTTCTCTCTCCAGCGTCTTCCAGCAAATTGGTGTGTCACATGACCAACTGGGCCCAGTACAGGCCCGGCAGTGCCAAGTTCACCCCAGACAATATCGACCCGTTCTTGTGCACGCACGTCATCTACGCCCTGGCCACCATCAACAGCTTCAACCAAATCAGCCCCATTGAGTGGAACGACGAGGACCAGTTTATCAAACTGAACAACCTGAAAAACACGTACGTTACTCCTCGCAACTTCAACAACGTGCTTTGTTAGTAGTACTCATCGTCGATGTTCATATTGTTAGCAACCCTGCACTGAAGACTCTGCTGTCCGTTGGAGGAACAGTCAATGGAATAAGCCCGTAAGTCCTTGAACAGTCCCTGAACTACGACTATTAACTAGAACTCATATTGAACTAACTACTTTCATGTTCCTCCAGATTTATCGCCATGGTTGGCAAGCCAGAGAGTCGCGCTACCTTCATCGTGTCGGTCATCAACTACTTGAGAAACCATAACTTTGACGGACTGAACCTGGCTTGGGAATATCCCGCACACAACGGCAGCCCCCAGGAGGACCGGGGCAGATTCACACTGCTGGCCAAGGTTAGCATCTTTTCTCACGGTTTAGCAAGTATTGGCTATACACTGGAACCTCGGGTAGCATACGCCCCGGTTAGCGTGTTTTTTGGTTAAATTTTGCCTCAGTTTGTGTACATTTTTTAGTGTACAATATGTTGCGTTCTTGTTAGCATCCATTAGCTTGTTAATACACGGAAACAGGAAGTAGAAGTCAGCTCTGTCGCCCGTCTATGATGTCATCAGCGGCCGACTCTGTAGGTCTTTGCTAACTAACACAGTTACACCACAAGTCTCAAAGATCTTAACACAGAACACCTTTTTATACAAATTCAAATATTTTTTTGTTTGAAATTCGAAAATCATAGAATATCTGGATTCAACATGTAATTCACGGCTGATCAACAGGATTTGGATTAGTTTTAGATTATAAAATTAGGTGGTAGACATGTTGTCTCTGAGCTTGAATTTTGTGTGTTGGGTACTTGTGATTGTGTGAAAGTACCCAGAGAACTTTATTTTAATCCATTTATTTATTCCAATATTAAATTAAATGTACATTTGCTTTAATGTATTTATTTATTTAGTTATTTACTTGAATATGAAATGGAGTGTTTTAATTGGTGTGAACGTATTTATCATTTAAAATAATGTATTTCTGAATTTAAATGTACTTTAGCTTTAACATATTTATAAATGTATTAAAATGTACTTTAAAATGAAATGGGCATGTGTTTTAATATATTTAGTCATTTTTAAAAGATATTTATTAATTCAAATATGACATGTAATGTGCATTTGTTTTTATTTATTAATTTATAATTCATCAATTTACATATATTAAATGTACATTTGTTTTCATGTATTTACTGTATCCTTTTTTTAAAAAAGTATGTATTAATTTAAATATACATGTATTTATTTATTTCAATATGAATTTAAATGTACATTTTGAATGTATTTATTATTTTTTAAATGCACGTATACACTTAAAAATGAAATTAAATGGACAATTGTTTTAACGTATTTACTGCATAATTTGTTTTAAAAGTATTTATTAATTTATTTTTACAATTACCTTTGTATTTGTTTTAATGTATTTGTTTATTTCCCAAAAAATATGTATTAATTTAAATGTGAATGAAATGAAATTAAATGTATACTTGTTTTCATGTATTTATTAATTAATACAAATGTTGTATGAATTTATTTTAAAAAATATTAGTTTAATTTATGTAATATTAAATTAAATGTACATTGGTTTTCACGTGTACTTATTTTTAAAATGTATTAATTAATATTGAATATAAAATGAAATGTATATTTGTGTTAATGCTTAATATAATATATAATGTTTAATATAAATGAAATGTACCTGTGTTTTAATGTATTTCATTATTAAATGAAATGTACTGTACATTTGTGTAGGAGTTGTTTACAGCTTTTGAGGCAAATGCCATAACCTCCGGGAAGCCTCAACTCCTGCTGTCCGCCAACGTGGCATCCATCAAGTCCACCGTTGACCGAGCCTACGAGGTCAACAAGACTGCACAGTAAGCTTCAGTCAACTTTTTTCCAGGCATGATTAGCATGCTAAGTCGCCTCAACAGAATACCTCAGCCTACCAATGACGATGAGTACAGAAATAGAATCTTTTTGCTTTCACCCACAGATACTTCGACTTCATCAACGTCATGTCGTACGACTTCCACGGACACTGGGAGGCAGCTACCGGACACAACAGTCCTCTCTACCCCAGTTCTATTGACTCTGGATCGCACGTTCACCATAACATTGTAAGAAACACACACATTCATCTTAATATGGTTATTCAAATTCATTATTTTATTATTCTAACAATGTTATTCTATTTTTTTTTATTATTCTAACAGTCTTATTCAAATTCATTATTTTATTATTCTAACAATGTTATTCTAATTTAGGATTTGATTATTCTAATAATGTTATTCTTATTTATTACTTTATTATTCTGTCAATGTTATTCTTTTTTATTACTTTATTATTCTAACAATTTTATTCTTATTTATTATGTATGTGCTACGTTTGAAAGAGTATTAAAAAAGGACATAAATGTAAAACTAGGACAATAATATATAATATGAACTGATATTACAATAAGTCATATTTTTACAGGAATCAAGTGAGAATGCAACAAGAATAAATGATGAATGAATGAATGAATAATTCATTTCATAGTTTTAGTCCCTGCCAAAACAAAGACTGTTGGGAATAAATGAATTCGGTTTCATGGAAGAAAGAGTAGAATTTAAGTAGTAAATGAAGGTCAGTGTTTTCTGGTAGCGGTTAGGCCAGCAGAGAAGGCTTTGCTGGCCCCAAGTGTACAGTACACCACTGGGTAAATAGGTATACACTTGTATGTTAATTGTGTGGCTTCATTGTGACACTAAAAGCAGCATATAGAACGTAAGTGAAAATGTATGTTCTTTGCCAAATGTTAGAACTCTTCTGTGTCGTACTGGTTGGAGCTTGGCGCACCCGCCGAGAAGCTGCTGCTGGGTTTTCCAACGTACGGAAGAACGTACCGCCTTAGAACTGGCGCTAACGGCTTGGGAGCGCCATCTAACGGACCAGCCGACGCCGGGCCGTACACTCGCACTGCTGGGTTCTGGGCCTTTTATGAGGTGGAGTGATAGTAGCTGTTAATTAACCAACACATGGACAAAGTGAGGACTTTTGTAGGGCAAGAAAGTGATGTTGTGTGCGTTTGTTGGGTTGCAGGTGTGTACTTTCGTCTCCAGTGCTTCTGTTGGATGGATCGAGCAGCAGAAGGTTCCTTACGCCACTTATGGCAGTGCTTGGGTGGGCTATGATAACCAGCAAAGCTTCTCATCCAAGGTAACAGCATCTTCTACAGCTGGAGCCTACCCCAGTTATCTTTGGCTGATAGTTGCATGACAAGTCTAGGTAGCCTCTGTAGTCTGAGTAAAGCCTTCATATGACAAATACGATCATTAAAGTCTGCTGTTCTTATTTAACATTTTATTATTACAATTGTATTATTCTAACAATGTTATTCTTATGTATGATGTTACTATTCTAACAATATTATTATTTCTTATTTTATTATTCTAACAATGGTATTCTTATGTATGATGTTATTATTCTAACAATATTATTATTATTTCTTATTTTATTATTCTAACAATATTATTTTTTTTATTTTATTATTCTAACAATATTATACTTCTTTATTATTGTATTATTCTAACAATGCTATTATTATTATTTATTTTAACAATGTTATTCTTATTTATTATAATTCGAGAAATGTTCATCTAATTTATTATTTTATTATTCTAAAAATATTATTCTTATTCATTACTTTATTAATTTAACAATATTCTAATGTATTGATTGATGTAGTATATTATTCTAACAATGCTATTTTTATTTATTCTTGTATTATACAAACAGTGTTTTTTGTTTTATTCTAATAATGTTATTCTTATTTATTATTTTATTATTCTAGCAGTTATTCAAATTTATTATTTTAACAATATTATTCTTATTTATTGTTTTGTTATTCTTATCTACTTTCTTATTGATTTGTTTTCTTATATATTTATTTTCTTATTTATTGTTTCTAATAATGTTATTGTTATTATTATTATTATTTTGTTTTTCTAACAATGTTTTTATTATTTATTATTTTAACAATATTATTCTGATTTATGATTTTGTTACACTAACAATGTTACCTTAATTTATAATTTGATTGTTCTACTATTCATATTCTGACAGTTATTTTTATTTATTATTTTATCTTTCTAACAATGTTTTTCTAATGCATTACTTTATCATTCAAACAATGTTATTCTTGTTTATTATTTTATTATCCTAACAACGGGGGCGCATGGTGGCATCGTGGTTAGCATGTTGGCCACACAGCCAGGAGATCTGGAAGATCTGGGTTTGAATCCCTGTTTGGGTCCGGTACTCCGGTTTCCTCCCACATTCCAAAAACGTGCATGTTAGGTTAATTGGATCCTCTAAAATTGTCCGTAGGTATGAACGGGAGTGTGAATGTTTGTTTGTCTATATGTGCTCTGCGATTGGCTGGCGACCAGTCCAAATGAAACACCATTTGCCCAAAGTCAACTGGGATAGACCTCAGCAGACCACTGTGACCCTAGTGAGGACAAGCAGCATAGAAAATGGATGGAAGCATTATTCTAACAATGTTATTCTTAGTTATTATACATTGTTATTGAACTGTATTACTGTATTGTATCATGATTCTAACAATCTTATTGTTATTGTAGGTGCAGTGGATGACAGGGCTGAACCTGGGAGGCGCTCATGTGTGGACGCTTGACATGGACGACTTCAGTGGATCCTTCTGCTCATCAGGATCTTACCCTCTCATCAACCACCTCAGGATGTCAATGGGTGAATACTCTTCCTTGCCTACCATAATGCCTTATTATTCCATCTATTATAATACAGTATATATCATATTTGATCATCTTTAGTCATGCTCCAGGAAGGAACTGCAGTGAGTGTGAAGGTTTTAGTGAAAGTGAATATCCTAAAATGGATTTTAATACGTATTTGCATGTGTGCAGGTTTCCCTCCTAAGCCTATCACCACGCCAGCTCCCACCACTACCATGGACCCCATAGCCCACTTCTGCAAAGGGCGTCCTAACGGGCTGTATGAGAACCCATCTGATAAGACAACCTACTTTCAGTGCTTCCAAGGAAACACGTACTTGCACCGCTGCCAACCGGGACTCATCTACTGGGACTCCTGCAAGTGCTGCAACTGGCCTTGATACACAACAACACGCATACACACGTACTACTGGAAGTATTGACTCAACAACACAACAACACAACAGCATCTCACTCACACTGACCCTTTTAAAATAAAATACATCCGTATAAAAACCAGCAAACGTTTCATGATGTTTCATTGACTATTATATATTATTATAATGCTGGAGGAACAATTGCTAATAAAATTCAGTGGTGCGCCATCAGGGCCAGCAGAGAAGTCTTTGCTTTCTTTATTTTTGATTTTTTGTCCTGTTCAGCCATTAGGGCAGATAGTATTGTTGGTCTAAATGAAGTGCTCAACAGATTTGCTGTGCCAGGGAAAAGTGTGAGATACACTTCCCCTGTTATACAGAATTTATTTAACTTTGATGTTTTGTTGTTATACAAATTTGGAGTGGCCGGACCGGAGCAGGAAGGGATAGAGAAGAAGAGAAAAGAAAACAGAGGGGGGAGTGCGGGGACAAGAGAGAGACAAGGACAACAGCAACAACAATTGCGACAACAATAACAAAACAACAGAAACGAACAGGACTACATCAGCAATATAAAGACCCTGACGGAAAGGACAAAATAATATCAACAACCACAGTGACAATACTGCATTGAAACAGTCACACATAATAGTAGTAATAGTAGTAATGAAATTATTAGCTATGATGGTGATCAGAATGAAAATAACTGTAATGCACATCATTGTAAAAACTAGAATCATATTGCTGACATCACCGTCACTGTAATAAAACCAACAACATAATAACACCCTGGTTAACACAGTGAGTAATGTGGGGAAGTACGTATGTATTGAGAGTGTGCACATGTACGTGTGTACAGGTATCTCTGTTTGTGTGCATGTCTTCATGTATATAAATGTGCACGAATGTGTGAGTGTATAATTGTCACTGAGAATGCATGAAAGGAGAGGGACTGCCTCCCACCACCAACCAAGCTCCGCCCCACACAGCCAGGCTGAGCCCACACCACCAGAAAGCCACCGGGAACCACAGAGGCGGGCAGAACCAAGACCAGCCCCCCAACAGCCAGCCCACAAAGACCCCACCCCCCAGAAGACCATCAAGGGGCCGCAGAGAGGCAATACCAACCAGAAACAGGGCGCCGGCAGGCCGGGGGCCAGCCAACCCCCGAGACCGGCGAGAGATCACACCCCACAAGGGCAAACGGGCACCGGGGGCCACACACTAGCAGGCCCAGAGACGAGCAAGGCGGCCTACAAACGTGACTCAGCTACATCAGTTCTGTCAGGAGGAATGGGCCAGAACTCCAGCAAACTATTGTGATAAGCTTGTGGAAGGATATCCAAAACACTTCACGCCAGTCATACCCTTTTAAGGCAATGCTACCAAATACTAAGGAAATGTATATCAACTTTTCGCTTTGAAGAAAGTCATAAAAAAAAACCTTGAATATTCCGTTTCTCATAATTACAGCATTTCACAAATAGAAATAATTTGAGTAATTCTTACTGACCTGAAACAGGAAAGGTTTTTAGGTTTTTCACTTAGGTTTAGTAGATTTAATTTCAGATCCTGAGAAAAAAAATGTTTCTATGTCTTTCTGCAGTGTATGTAAAATTGAAGTTTCAACTATATTCAGTATATAACCTTGTATTAACAAATTCGGCCATTGCTCTTCTTTCATCTAGTACACTGCAAATCACTGTAACCTTAAATACTGTATTTGTGAGCTCAATACGGCTAAATATTACAATGCTGTTGTCATAGCTTATCTCCATTCCTGCTGTTACTCAACCAAGCTAGGGCGCACTGAAGTGATAATAAAATATATGAGTATGTGGTAGAATAAAATGTGCTGACATATTTACATTCAGCATTTTCGTTAACGTTGTAGTCGTGGTGATACGTTAGGTTATGAAGCAGATAAGATGAAATCTGTCATTTAGACACAAATACCACAACTTGTGCAAACAATGTCGTCATGAATGATTCATGCTGTCACGACGCAATGCACGTTCATAGCAAGAACTCGTATTCATCTTTATTATGTGTCAAAGACACCAGGCACATTGTTCTGTTATGTGTGTGTGTTCTGCCATTGAATGTTCAATTTAAATTGCCATCTTGTATTGAAGTCAAATTAAGAAATGATGTTTGTATTTCGAACCTTGGTTAGTATCATGAATCCGTTGTAGAAGGTCCAACTCTAACCAAAGTGTACTCTAACCAAACAATTTTTCCCATAAGAAATCATGTAAATCAAATTAATGCATTCCAGAAAGCCAAAATTGTTAACACACAAAATGTTTTTATAGTTTTACTTGCAGAAAACAATTTGACGTGATTGTTGACAAAGACACAAGGTGGCAGTGAGAGCAACACAGACACCAACTTCCTGTTTTGCTATGAGTTATTTCTTGAATTCAATAGTATTTCTAATCTCAAGTCTCTGCCTTTCTTTCGATCACGGCTGCAGCAAATGGAGCCAAAGAAAGGCGCAAGCGCCAGCTTTTTAATGATGAAGCAGAGAAACACGATTGAATTCAAGAAATAACTTGTAACAAAACACCAAATTGGTGTCCGTGTTGTTCTTGCTACCACGTCGTCTTTGGCAACCATCACATCCTCATTGCAGATGAAAGTAAACTTAAGTGTTCATTTTTCGCTTCCATTCATCATTCATATGCATTTAAATTGTTTTATTTTTATTTTTATTTTTAAAACTATACAGTCATCCCTCGCCAATTCACGGTTCGAACTTCGCTCTGTCACTGTATTGCGTTTTTGTGAAAATTAATTAATCAATAAATGACCGCTGTTTCGTGGTTGACTTTGATCATTAGTCTAAAATATTGAAAGACAAGTTATATGTAGTATTCTGGTCACTAGGCATCAGTAATGTTATGTGGTGTAAACAAAGAGGGCTCTAATAATGATTAAAAAAATATTTAGAAAGTCATTAACAGGTTTTCTATTCTGTAACTATGAAAATATTGCATTTATTAAAATTGAATCCTGCTTTGCGGAAATTCACTTATTGTGGTCGGGTCTGGAACCAATGAGCCGTGATAAACGAGGGAGGACTGTAATTGTAAAACTATCAAAACGTGTTTTGTGTTAACATTTTTGAGAGTCAACCGGTGATGACATCATAGACGGGCGACTTCTGGTTCCGGTTGCCATTTTGTTAACAAGCTAATAGGATGCTAACAAGGATGTTTTGTGATAAAAATACATTAAAGAGCACAGCTGGACTCACAAAGTGTATTAGTAACACAACAACATACTGGAAAACATACACAAACTGAGGCAAAATTTGGCATACATTTTCTATGTTAACCTAAAAACACACTAATCAGAGCGTACGCTAACCAAGGTTTTATTGTATTGTCTAATTAGAGAAGAGTCACATCACTTAGACTTGAGTCACAATTTAGATGATTTTGGACTCGACAATATCACAGAAGACTTGCAGCTTGACTTGGACTTTGAAATCAATGACTCCAGAGCTGACTTGGACTTTAGTCTGTTGACTTGAAAATACTTGAGATTTTCAGTCAGTAAAATGTGTCCCCATTCAAAGTGTTCAACTAATATGATTGTTATGTCATTTCCGGCAAGACTGCCTATTTTCCCTTTGAATCTGCCTCATTGAATGCATCTATTAAAGTTCAGTCAGTTTCAACAAACAACAAATGGATTACATTTCTGTGCACTGACTAAATCCTGAATGCTATGTCAGCACTTTTTTTCTATGACTTAGTTTTGCCACACTGCTCTTATATTATTTAAAAATAAAACTATTCAAAATGCATTCATTTGTCAAATTTTATGGCTTGTTACATTGTTAAAATGGCATATTATTTGGTAAACACTATACAAGCACTTGAAAATTCCAAGCCTATCACTTCGGACTTGACTCACCATGTCTTGTCATGACTTAAAACTTAAAATTTTTTACTCACTCAGACAAATTTACTTGTTTCTGTTTTTTCTGTTTTCTGTCGACCGCGTGTTCAGCACAGCTCTCAAGGCAGAGGGACTGAGGTTTACCAACGTACACTTGCGCAGCCTCACAGGCTGGCATCCGTTACACTCACCCCCTCAAACCTCAATCCCATCCGGGTCACGGCACCAATGTAACCTGCCCTGTTTCGCACTGCCTGCACTGGGGCTCGAATACAGGACCTTCGTAATGGGAGGCGAGGGCGCTGACCACACGGCCAAAAGCCCGGACTGTCGACCGCATGTTCAGCGCAGCTCTCAAGGTAGAGGGAGTGAGGTTTACCAACGTACGCTTGCGCAGCCCCATAGGCTGGCATCCGTTACACTAATATGCTCATATTCCTTGATTCTAGTCAGGACTCGAGCAGCAGCATTCTGGATGTACTGCACCTGTTTTATAGCTTGTTTAGAGAGCCCACTGGGAAGACCGTGACAGTAATCTAGCCTGCTGGAGACAAAGGCATTCAATAGTTTCTCTAAATAAGGTCTAGACACTATTCCCTTGATTTTGGCAATATTCTTTAGGTGGTAAAAAGATGCTGATGTGATTGTTTAACATCTGAGTCCATGATTACCCTTAGATTTCGACCCTGGTGATTACGTTTTAGAGAGAAAGTTTTGAGGTGACTGATAACACTGTCTCTTTATTTCTGTGAACTACAGACAATGTTTCCAGTTTTTATTTAAATATTAGTGCAGACCTGCCAACATGTATGAATTTGTCGTAGTCAGCATACAATGTGACACTTGAATACGCTTGTATGCTTCATTGATTTCCCTTTTGTTGCATTTTACTGGTTTCAGGTTTTAGTTCAGGCTTTCTAGATAGATATCAGTTTCTCAATAGTATTTCAAATTGGGGTAGTGGGGAGAAAAACATTTCTGTCCACCAGTGGGGGCATGACACAAAATAATTGAGACAATAATTGAGTGTACAGGAACATGTTCACCTGCCATCAATGACACGTAAATCTGAGTGTCACCTGCGTAGTTGTGGTAAGAGACATTGTAGCTGCGTATAAACTGGCCTAATGGAAGCTTATACAGATTGAACAGGTGTCCCAAGATTGACCCCTGGGGAACTCCACATGTCATAGTTATTTGGTCGGAGACGATTACTCGCGGTTACTGTATTAGTGACACAAATATAAGGCATTCAGAAGTTGCACTGTGAATGATGCAGTATTCTGCACTGGTCATTAGGTGTCAGTAATATTATTGTAATGTTGGGTGAGATCACCAGAACAGCAGGCTTTGATTTGTTAAAACCCTTGTTACCAGGTGGTGCAAGACTCTTACCCCTTCGTGTGTTGAGCAGGCGCACCTACCTCTCTGACTCACCCAGGTTTTCACGACATAGGCTATGTAGAGGCGGCCCCGCTACATCCAGACCAAGCACAATGGAGTAACCATGTTTAAATTGTACCCAGCACTAGACCCTCTACTTATAGCCGCTTTCCTCCGTAATGGTTTGTTGCATTTGGTATAGACCTGGGATATTTTACTAATCTGTTAGCGATCATAAGGACCTGTTTATAATAGCAAAGGTGTGACCGGAACAACTTTCTTATACAAACAGCTTACTCTTTTATCTCACAAGACGCAAAAACAACAGAAAAGATGAATAAGGGAAATTTAATAGTAAATTTGGCAAGGGCAAAAAGCAGTAAAACAAGAAAAATCATACATTACTTTGTCTTTTAAAATGTTGTTGAGCTCCAGTTACATATGAACAAATGTTGTAAAAATGTCCCAACCGGAATGTCCAAAGTGGTTAAAAATGAGAAGTGGGTCGCTACCACCCTCTCAGTCTCTTCCCAACTTGAACAATAAACATGTCACAACAGCATCCAAATAAAAAGGAATAAGACAAAAATAAAAAATTGTCAAATCCACTGCTGGTGGGAAATTCCGTATCCCAAAGGTGAGACTCGTCAATGCGTATTTGATAAATCTTCTTTGGGCTCCAACAAGGCTCTAAGTTGCATGTGGAAAAAAGGAGAGAAGGAGCTGCATCTATATGTGGCTATCTCCGATGTCCCCGGGCACTTCCCTTCCTCACTAAACTGCGCCTTGCTGGTTGCTAGGTTGGTTGCTAGGTCTGTGTTTCTTCTGACGAGAGAGCGGATTACTCTTTTCGTTTGCAGAACAAAGTCACAGTTGAAGCCAATTGGGTAGAAGCAGCTGCACGTATTCCAGGGACTCGCAAGGAGCAAAAACCACCGAAATGTCTTGGGTGCGGTTTTTATACCTTTTCCATTTTTTGGTGTCATAGCACCAACTTTTTCACACACTAACTTGTTCCAACTCTTCCTGGAACACAAAAAGTTAGCACAAAAGGTCAATTTCCGCCCAGCAACGATGTGAAACACATGTACAGCGGATGTGAAATACATGCATCGCAGCTTCCCATACCAAGCAACTTCCTCAAAATTGTGTGTGTGTGTGTGTGTGAGTGTGTCCCTATCAATGCATCACGCTAAACTAGGTGAAGGTTCAACTAACTTGTGTGTTCAAAAATCTATTTCCTCAAAATAGCTGCACATCTAGCAAGCATAAAAAAAATACGAAAGAAGTTAATGTTTCCCTCCAGTGAGAACAGCTATCTTTCAATAACCATTGCTTATACATATATGTACATATTGCTATGAACATATCCTCCTTTCACAAGGTGAGGTCGACAAAATAGTACATACTTGCATAGCCATGAGCACAATCGTACTATAGAGTGTCCCTCCTTTACGCCATGCAACCTTCTATGTCTGCCCATATCATACATGCCTTATTAATATATAATATTGGCTGGATATTTTATGGCGTCATAATCAGCAGGTATACATGTTATGGTAACAATTAGTTTCCCTTAACTCCTATCCTCGCCAGTCATCCCTGGCTGGGACCCTAAACAGGTGCTAACATTCCGGGCCAAAATGTACCTGGACGCGTGTGACAATTAAGAGGTAGCGTCACTCTCCTCAGGTCACTTGTGTGACCTCATCACCGGATGCCTTTCACGGCCATGCCATGACCCAGTCCTTTCACAATAGCCAAGAAGTCCCTTGTTACTGTAGGATTCTTGACAGATTGAATGATCTCACAACAGGTACAATAATCCCTAACATGGGCTACCGTTGCGGCCGTAACCCATGCCAACTCTGAATCCCCAACCTCACGTCTTGTCCACCCGCCACTCAGCTCCCCTAGCGCCGGACATATTTACGGCAACACACACAAGCACAAGTCTTATTTATGTCTTAAATGTGTTATTTTCTATTATTATGTCTACTATGTTGGGTAATACAAATGTAAAGGTAACTATAGGGGTGTTATTTCATGCCTAGAGGACTCTAATAATGTTAAAAACCGTATTTAGTAGGTTGTAAACAGGTTTTGTATGCTGTAACTACAAACATTTTGCATTGATGAATAAGGAATCCTACTTCACTTATCAACTACGGTCACCGATGGTGGGTGCTGAGCTGGGTGAGTTTTGGTTGGTGGAGCAGGCTGAGGAGGGAGAGGGGCCAGTTTTATTTTTTGAGGATAGAATCCTTGATCTTGCCATGTCTGGAGTGAGGCCATTTTGGTCCCTGAGTTCACCAAGCTTTCAAGATGGTCAGGAAGTCTCATGAGTGATGGTGGAGAACGGTAACGAAGCAGGTGGGTCCCAGGCCTGTGGTGAAGGTAAGAGAGAAGCTGCTGCATCTGAATCCTGTGTTCGGGAATCCTTTGCCTGAATCCTTTACTGGGTCCTCGGGGAAAGGGCGAGGCAGGAGTTCTTTTCTCGCTCCTCTTCTCTTCTCTCGATGGCAGCACAGGATCTGGTCCTGGCTCTGATGCCTGAGAGCATGGAGAAGGTTATCCGTCAGTTGTCTCACTCCACCTCTGTTCAGGTGTGGCCTTTTTTTTTACTCTCTTTGCCAGAAGAGGTTAAAATTGTCAGTGAAACGCAGCCCTCTGGACTCGCAGGCTTTGGACAGTCATGTGTTCAACCGAAGCAGCCACCTGAATTTGTTCATCCTCCTGTCGATGTTTGTGAGAGGTCCACTGACGAATGTCGGTATTGCCACTTTCTCCAGACTCTTTTTAAGGTTTCAGACTGTTCCTTTCTGACATCCTCTGCGCCTACGTGCACAATCAGCTGTTTCAACTCTTGGTGTTTTGCCAGTTCCTCAGGTAGCAGTTTTATGATGTCAGAGACAGCAGCACTTGGATAGCTGCAAGTACTGTAACTATTTTGTTTATGTTCATGTTAGATATGGCTCCGTCTCCAAGCACCAGAGTATCTTTGACCTGCCGCTTTGTGCTGACGTCACATAAAACACAAAAATTAGACAGAAAATGGCGACAACACTGCTCCCACAATTTACATTTACTTGCAACTTGAATTTTTAGATGTAAAATGACAGGTAGAGCCTTTAGTTATCAGGCTCCTCTGTTATCTCTCTGACTCAATCCTGGGAGCAGACACCCTCTCTCTATTTCAAAATAAACTCACCTTTTTGCTAAAGTATATAGTCAGAGTTGACCCCTTTCTCCTGATACGTTCCTCTCTGTTCTTTGGACTAAGATAAAGACTCTCCTGTTTCTCATTTGATCTACCTGTTTTAACCCAGCCGGTTGAGACAAACGGCCGCCCCACAGAGCCTGGGTTCTTTTCAACGTTCCCCAGAGGGAGTTTTTCCTTGCCTTTGTTGCCAGGTGCTTGCTAATGTGGGGTTTCAGTTGTTTTCTCTTTTCATTTATGAGCAGCGTGGTCATACTGTAGGCCTACTTCATGCGTGCCTTTTGTTGTGATTAGGTTGTATAAATATTACTGAATTTAATTGAAAAGTTGAACTTCATGTTGACTTATGCACAGTGATTTTATGGTTTCATCTCTGTTTGTTATACTCAATTACACTGGACTCCGAGAGTGGTAAAAATCTGCTATATTAAGGCTGAATCCCAATTCTACCTCTTACCCTTACCCCTAGTTTTTGTGTCGTTCATGAGAATCAAGTGGTGTCCTAATTCTCCTTAAACCGAGGAGTAAGGTGTAAAAGGGGTACACACCCCTTCATTTCAAGTGTGGTCTCTGAAATGAAGGGGTGTGTAGGCGGAGCTACAACACCAGCTGAAGTAATTACGCATAATTATTGTGTTTCACAGTAACGTCACTCATGGTTTAGCATTTATTCAATCATTTGCTACTCCACGTAAATATTGGCTAAGGTGTAAAAGGGGTACACACCCCTTCATTTCAAGTGTGGTCTCTGAAATGAAGGGGTGTGTAGGCGGAGCTACAACACCAGCTGAAGTAATTACGCATAATTATTGTGTTTCACAGTAACGTCACTCATGGTTTAGCATTTATTCAATCATTTGCTACTCCACGTAAATATTGGCTATGTTTTGAATTGTTGGTTTTCGCGAGTTATAAGTAGCCGGCTAACACCGATATCTGACTTCACTGCAATCTACTGCATTGAATAAATGATTAGACAATGATAAGATAGCGACCACATTAGCCTGTTCAATGTAAGTTGTATTTTAAAGTAGCGAGGGGAATCTACATTACTGAGAGAGTGCCATGTTTGTGTCTGACTAAAGCGGCCCCTTTCTCGGACACGGCGGGTGGATATCCCTCGCGCTAAACTCGGATGCCCCTCGCCTACCCATGGCAGGTGGCTAGCCCCGCTCCAGAGTGTACAGGCACGTTGGTGTTTTCTATTCTAATCATTCAACGCAGCACATCGTAGTGAAGTCTGTTTGCTGTGAATCATATCCACCCAAGTCCACCAACAATTGTCATGGTGTGATATGTTAACTGTATTCAGCATACAGTATGGAGGGTCAGGAAGTGAGCTAAATGAAACATGTAAACAACATGGCTATATGTGGACAGCACACCACATTATGAAACTTTATTTTTACTTTTGGAATCTACTGTTACCCCAACTATTGTTATATTGTCACTATTGTCACTCTATATTTGTTTTCAGCACACTATTACTAACTACTATTACTATTATTATTGTATTTACAATGAGTTAATAGCTGCAGCCCATCAATCATGCATATGTGTCCTTCCTGCGGGAGATGCTAAGCCAAGTGAAGTCAGCTGCTAGAAAGTAAAGCACTCCAGGACCTTTCAAAAGCTACAATCTCAGTATGGAAAAGACAAATAGAACAAAATGCAATTATGACGCTTGATAAGGTTCATACATTTGTTGATGACGTTTGTTATATTGTTATTTCTATTTCATATGTATATTTGCTACATTTTGTATTTTTATAAATGTTGTTACAGTGCTGGTTAGAAGCTGTTTATTACGATTGTTTGTTGTTTTGCAATAAATGTCACACTTTGTACAAATGTGTGCATTTTATTTAAAAAAAAAAAAGTGTTGTGAGGTAGGCTCTATAGCATTGAAATAATGTAGCCATGTGTGCACCTTACTTCATGCACCATTTCTTAGTGGCTTCTTCCCCTTGGCCCGAGGTTTTAAGTGGTAGGGTAAGGGGTAAGGAAAGGGGTAATACAAAGGGGAAGGGCTAAGGGGTAGAATTGGGATTCAGCCTAAATTATAAGTGTCCTTACAGAGTCTTGGAAAAGACACGGTAAAAAGTTTTTTCACCCTTTCCTTTGGCGGTAAATGTGGATTTCTTACTACTGTATTCCACTTGGAAGCCTTTCATAAAGTCCTTTTCTGGTTTCTAAGGCAAGAATCCGAGCTTGTAGCACACAAATTTCTTGCAGATCTAGCCGACAGCTTTCACAGGGAGACTTTGGCTGAATGCTAGTTCCACCTCTACGCCCTTCCCCTTCGTCTTACCCCTACCCCTGCCCCTGTAAACCGAGGGCCAAGGGGAAGAAGCCACTAAGAAATGGGAGGCCACTAGATTCTCATTACATCATCAAACTTCACCGCTTGCTGGCTGTGCCGTAAGCACACTCTAAAAACTAATACAGTGCTGTACTTTTTTGATGAAACATTTTTCCACAAAAAAATACTGAGTGAAGACAAAAGATGTTGAATCCGTTACATGTACCTAATTAATTGAGTAAAAATAATTTAAAGAATTGAGTAGATCTGAATAATCTTTATTTTTAACCATAACCCATTCATTCATAATTTGAGTAGATTTTGTTAAAAATGATTTTTTTTTTTTTTACTTACAATTAAACTTTTGCTGCCCTTTCAACATGGCCCCCCTCTCGGCCGCGCCATCTTGGTCCAATGGTACACCGGGCGTTACAGATTGGAGCTGGTTTTGACTGCAGAAGCAAGCGGTCTTGCCCCAGGGACACAGCGGCGGTGACTGCGTGGAGACAGCGAGGATCGAGCCGCCCACCTTCGGGACGACCTGCTCTACCTCCTGAGCCACGGCCGCCCCTGCTATATTTAACCTTTTAGTTACTTTGATTCAAATAAAACAAGTATAAAACAGAAAACAAAACACACACGATAACATTTCAACTGGATGTTTCTGTAATATGTATGTATCTTTAATAGTGTACTACACTAGTACACTTAGCAAATGGCAAATGCAGTATTTAGAATTTAACAAGGATTAAAGCTATTCAATAACAAATTAGAACAATTTGTTAATAAGAGTGAATTGCTTGCGGATAGTCAATGTGCATATAGAGCTAACATTTCAACCTCCATGGCACTGATTGAAATTACTAAGGAAATTACCAACGCTATAGACCGCAGAAAGTGTGCAGCTGCAGTATTTATGGATCTGACACAAGCTTTCCATACAATTAATCACAAGATCCTAATTACAAAATTAGAAATGTACGGAATCAGAGAGTTAGCTTTGCATTGGGTCAAAAGCTACCTAGCTAACAGGAAGCAGTATGTGAAGCTAGGAGAATACACATCGGCAGGTGTAAATATTATGTGAGGAGTACCCCAGGGGTCAATAATGGGACCTCAACTGTTCAACTTGTATATTAATGACATCTGTAAAGTGACGAAAGACTTAAAGTTAGTAGTATTTGCGGATGATACTACTGCTTTTTGTTCTGGGGAAAACACACAAGAGTTAATTAATAAAGTCACAGATGAAATGGCCATATTAAAAAGATGCTTTGATAAAAATAGATTATCCTTGAACCTAAGTACAACTAAAATAATGTTTTTTGGTAATAGCAGAAAGGACATGCAGGCGCAAATCCAAATTGACGGTGTGGACATTGAAATTGTGAACAAAAATACATTTTGGGTATCGTGATAGATGAAAAAATGAGCTGGAAATCTCACATTAAAAATATACAACATAAGGTGGCGAGAAATACTTCAGTACTGAATACAGCAAAATTTGTCCTTGACTAAAAATCACTCCAACTTTCTACTGCTCTCTGGTATTAGCATATCTAGCTTACTGTGTGGAGATATGGGGTAATAACTATAAAAGTAATCTTCAGTCTCTTAATGTCCTGCAGAAAAGAAAATTAGGATAATCTGCATATAGAGAACATACAAATCTTTTATGTTTAAAATGACAAATTTCCTGATTTAGTTTGATTTCAAACAGCTAAAATATAAAGCATAATGCAAACAAAACCTGTAACCCGAAAACATCATACATCGCTTTTCTACAGGAGAGGAGAAATATGAATTAAAACAACTTAAAACACAAAGAACAACGCTAAAAAGCCACACCATTTCAGTGTGTGGAATTAAATTATGGAACGGATTAAGGAACTCAAACAATGCACTAAGATGAGCCATTTTAAGAAACAATAAAAGCAGTTGATGTTTGCAAAATGCAAGGAAAAAAGAGTCTTGAAATAATTATGCTATGTTTATTTGTATTTATTTATTAGTATATTGGTTATTTCTTATGATTACTATTTGTTATGATTGTGGAAAAACCTTGACAATTATACTACCTTATTGTTACATTACTTTATAGCTTTTCTATGTATTAAAAAGATCACATGAAATACAGGAAGTGAATAAATGTACAGCAACAGATGTGAAGCGGAACTGTGAATTGTATTATGTGATGTATTCCACTGTAACTTGTATGCATGTTCAAATCAAATTAAACCATTACCAATACCGTCACCAATATTTTAGGAGCAAAGTGCTTTTCAAGTCACCACAATACGAAGCCAAAAGGCCTTTGAACTTAATCGATTTCACCACTTGTAATAGCGAACATTTCACATTTGAACTCAGGTCCAGTAACCGGTTACAACAGTATGTCCTGACGTGACCTCTTTTATGTGGCTGAATTTCACCCAGAACAAAAAAAACTTGACATTAAAGTTCCAAACGCAAACATTATCTCAAAAGTTGCAGGAGGGAAAAACCTACAAGCGATAAACAGGAAGAATTTCACAACAAAGCAGCTCTGGTTTGTACTTGTACTTTACCCCTGTGGAACACATTGTAAAACTTATGACCAATGCCTTGCATCAAACTATGAGCCCGAGTGGACACAAATAGCAGTATTAAAAAAAAAAAAAAAAAAGAAACACAAGAATTAAATGCCATAAAATGTAATAATAAATAAAGCCTCTTGAAATCAAAAGTTGTTTGGAACAACTCAGGCACTTTGTGAAATTTGTTTAGTTCAAAGTTGAAATTTTAGGTTTTGTTTTTTTTTATTTCAGTTTAGTTTAAATTACAAAAGAAAATAGTACTACCAAGTTTCTGGAAGAAAAACTCAATATGTAAACAATGTGGTGCAGAAAGCGCGGATTTGTCATGAGCACGTCCTCGCGACCGTTAGTGACGTCACAATGTTGAGCGCGATTTACTCAACATATTAAGTTGATGGGAAAGTGTGACTATTAATTAATTAATTAATTTTAGTGTTTGAAACGAATCTTCACCATCACAAAATACACAATTATTTCGAGTGGAATTTAAGTTTATTAAACAGATGTAAGAATCCTAATCTGTTTTTTATTTACTAGTTGATTTTAATTCATGGAAATGGAAACCTTTAAATAACTGTGATAATTACCAACGGGCTGAATTATGTTTTAGAGTGCAGATGAAACAATACAATTGTTCATAATAAGTGTTTACTACCAAAAAGTAAGGTGTTCTTTTTTTTAAGTAAAAGGAAGACATTTTTAGAAATTGTGACATTTATTGGTAAACAACAAACAACTCTAATAAATAGCAGCGTACAACCAGCACTGTAACATTTATAAAAAACAGAAAATGTATCAAATATACATATGGGGTAGAAATAACAATACAACAAAGTTTATGAACATCAACAAATGTATAAACCTTATCAAGCATTATTTGAAGGTTCAAAAACCTCCATGTTTTGGCCTTGCTCTCATCTTGTCGTTGATGTTCTCTCATTTGGTTGCATTTTGCTTTTACATACTGGGATTGCAGCTTTGGATTGGTCCTGAAGTGCTGTGTGGTGTAGCAGAGGGCTGACCTCAGTTACCTCAGCGTCTCCTGCAGGAATGACACATATGCATGATTGATGGGGTACAACTATTAAACAATTGTAAATACAACAATAACCGTAATTGTAGTATAGTAATAGTGTCCGAAAACAAATAGAGTAATGGTTTAAAAAATTGATGGTACAACGTTAAATTCCAAAAGTTGAAAACGGCCATGTTTACATGTTTTATTTAGCTCACGTCCTGACCATCCATACTGTACGCTGAATACAATAAACATGCACCATGACAATTGTTGGTGGCTATGATTCACAGCAAACAGACTTCACTACGATGTGATGCCTTACATGATAGCTAATATAAAACGCAAATGCCACAGTACACTTCACTAATGTAGATTCCCCTCGCTAGTGAGTGATTTTAAAAAGCAGCTTACAATTAACAGGCTGATGTGGTCGCTATCCAATAATTGTTTAATCATTTATGAAATGCAGTAAATTGCCGTGAGGTGCGATATCGGTGTTCTGGCTCGTTATAACTAGTGACAAGCAACAATTCAAAACATAGCCAATATTTATGTGGAGTAGCAGATGACTGAACATTTAAAAAAACATGACTGACCTCACGGTGAAAATCAATAATGATGCTTAATTACTTACATTTATATGCTTTCGGTTTCCACTCTGCCGTCCTGTCGGGGGAGCGTTGTATCTGAGACTCCTCCTACCCCTACGTTTCAAGTGCGGTCCCAACCTCACTTGGTTTCTAAGACTGTACATCACTGAGCACCTTATCCCTTATCACCTTATCCCAGCTGGGACACCCCTTGATTCTTGTGAACACGCAAAACCTAGGGGTAAGGGGTGCACTTGGGATTCAGTCTTGGTTTGGATGACTCCTTCGGGAAACTAGAAGGTTGTAGTCGCTGGCTCATCAAATGAATTTTAAAAATAATTCAAAAAGTCTTGGACTTGACTTGAAAAGAAAAGAAATCAAATCATATCCAAGGTAAAAAGTAGAATGATTTAAAAAGTGAATAAAGCAGCAGAACCAAGCAGAGACATGCCAGCATTCGACAGAGCAGGAAGCGCTTTAATCATCTTTACATTATTTATATATATATATATATATATATATATATATATACAGTATATATATATACTGTATATATGTCAGGAAAATATGGTTTGTTATTGCTCTTATAGGCCGCACGTTGGTCTAGTGGTTAGCATGTTGGCACAGTCAGGAGATCAGGAAGATCTGGGTTTGAATTTCCGTTGAGCATTTCTGTGTGGAGTTTGCATGTTCTCCCTGTGCGTGTGTGGGTTTTCTCCGGGTACTCCAGTTTCCTCCCACATCCAAAAACATGCATGTTAGGTTAATTGGCGACTCTAAATTGTCCATAGGTATGAATGTGAGTGTGAATGGTTGTTTGTCTTTATGTGCCCTGCGATTGGCTGGCGACCAGACCAGGGTGTTCCCCGCCTGTCGCCCGAAGTCAGCTGGGATAGGCTCCAGCATGCCCCCGCGACCCTAATGAGGAGAAGCGGTATAGAAAATGGATGGATTGCTCTTATCAAATGTTTTATAGACACTGACTTGCGATCGTTATCTGCTCCAGGGTAGAGGCCTCTTGTCTCCAAAACAAGTCTTTCACATATGCTTATAACCAGATGCAAATGGCCTTGGCTTTCTAGGCATGTGAGTCTTCCCGTCATCGTCTCTGTCCCTCACAGGAGGAGATCACCCCTTCCCTCACATGTGTAGTTTCCCATTTTAACATATCAGCATATACAAGCCATCTCGTCTATCTAATCACACATTTATTTACCTTGGGCTTAATCTATTGAAGTGCTATACTTGACTTGAATTTTGTTTTGTGTTGAGATAAAAATATGGTTGCTTACTTAGGTCACTATGAAATCAGTTTTGTTTTTTTCCCCCCCCAAATTCTGTTTAAATTTTTTTCTTTTTACACTTATTTTATCACCATAGATTGTGTGTTTACTTGTCAGTGAATAAAATCATTACATTTATTGATGCAATACATCATTGGTCAATTTTGGCCAGTATTTTTAACTTTCCATTGCTACAGAATCCTCAGCAAATGTAAGCTACGTCTTAAGACACCCTTATTTTGTTAACACTATTACAGGTTGTGTGCCACTCTTATTTTGAAGGCCAGAAGTACGGTGTGTGTGTAGAAAATGTACTTTTACTGTTGCTAAGTGAGATAGCTAGCTGGGAGCTTCTTGCAGCCGTCAACGGGCATGGGCATCCTAAAACGCTCGGTTACATACCAAAAACACAACTTTGGCACACACACAGCCACAGCATGCTCCGCTAAACTAACCTAACCCAGCCAGTTTACACCGGCTATTACTGTACGTGAGCTCACACTCGGTGAAGAGTGTTTTCACGGACGTACTAACTTCAGGAGGGGGCTGACATGCCGCTATGAATGAGCGGTCCGCCACACAAATGTTTTCACAATGTCAATATCCGTGAGATTCCGTGTTTAACAGTAGATCCGTTAATGCGGAAATCATAGGGCCCTACTTACCAGTGGTCTCCAGTGCAACAAACAGAGCTTTGACCAGCTGGTCCAACTTTGTTGCCGTTTCATTTCCATACGGTTCGTGAATTCTTGTGACGGCAGTTCCCCCGTATGAGGCCGTAGCTGTTGTGTTTTTCTTGATAAGTCCGAGCCAGGTGCACTCGGCCAGTGTAGCTTGATGATCACACGTTGTTAGCATCTTTGCTAACATTAGCAAAGATATGCTTTGCCCGAAGGTGGTACTTCAGACTCGTTGTGCTTCGATGAAAATACAATTCATCACCGTAATATGTACACACAACTTTGGTTTTATCCAGATTTCGATTAGGCAGCTTTGAAATTATACTGAAATTATATTAAAATTTCCCGTTCTCCTCGTTCATCGCTGCTGGCTGCATTGCTCGGCGCGGAGGACTACGGGGTGACGTCGCAGTCAAACTTAGTGATATAATGAAATTGCGTCATTGCTTTTATTACGCGTTACAATTCTGATTAAACGTGTTATTTTTAATAGCCACAATTTGAACAAAGCAAGCCAGAAAAAAAAATGTTTTTTTAACAGTGATAATTCACATAATAATAATGCAATAGTGCTATTTTATGAAAAATGCTTTCCTCTGGATAGAGGGTACTTGGCTGACATACAACATACAAGAAGTATTTTCTTTGACGAAATTTTACGGTGTAATGATAAATGAGCGTCTTATCGCAAATATGCTGCGTGCTCACATTGATCTTCCAGCATTTATTGTGTCTTATCAGTGTGTGTCAGATTATCTTATCCTTTCCAACAGAAACAAGCTGTGCATGATTTATGACTAATACCTCCTCCTTAGCACTGCTGTGATATACTGTATATAAGATGCTGCACAACGACTACATATTGGGTTCTTCTGAGGTCCCGAGGTAAGGGTGCGTTGAGAATGAAGTCAGTACAATTTACTTTCAGTGCAGAGGCAAGAATTCATTCATCATTCCAAAAGGTTCTGCAAAGGCAGTTCCGATCCAGGTGGCAACATGAAAGAATATTTTATATTCACAGTGTCACCACTCATTTTAATCTCCTTCCATTAAAATCTCCTCAAACATTCTCCAACACAGAAAATAATGTTGATGTTTTGTTTGTTCAAACAGTAAATTCACAGCTTTGTGCTCAAGATGACAAAGTTGACAGTTCTAGCAGGTAAAGCACTCTTCACAGAACACGACATTGCTTTTGTACTGTCAATGTCAAGCTTTGGTTTCTCGTTCCTTCAGGACTGTGCCTGCTGATGTGCCAGCTGGGTAACTCTTACTTCTCTCATGTTGCAAATTCAAGATTCAAGAGATTCAAGAGAGTTTTATTGTCATGTGCATGGTCAATAAAACTCTGGAGATCTGGAGAAAAATCTGGAGATAGAGATTCAAACGATGCATTTTGACAGTAAATGTGTTCTTCTCAATCCATAGCAACGTCCTCCCAGATGGTGTGTTACTTCACCAACTGGTCCCAGTACAGGCCGGGTACCGGCAAATACATGCCGCAAAACGTGGATCCGTTCCTGTGTACACACCTGATTTATGCTTTTTCAATCATCAACAACAAAAATGAGCTGGTCACGTATGAGTGGAACGATGAGACCCTTTACCAGAGCTTCAACGGTCTGAAGCGCAAGTATGGACCTGTCGTGGAACACCTGAATATTTGATGTCCAACTTTCTGGTAACTTTGAATAGAACTGACTAGAGCTGCAACAATCAATCGATGATTCATCGGTTATCCAATTCATCGACAACTATTTTGGTATTTGAAGAATGTTTTTTTGTATTTTAAAATGTAAATGTCCTCTGATTTCAGCCTCAAATAATTTTTTTTTTTCATTTCCATAGTCATCCATGAAAGCAAACCTATTATGTTTGTGTTTTAGGCAAAACAAGATCTTCACACACATCAGTGTTAACTTTGGAAAACAGTGATGCTTCTTTTCTGATATGTTGACCAAAACACGAACTGTTTGTGTTTGGTTCATATTGATTTGGCCCATTAAGGGCAGGGGTGTCCAAAATGTGGCCCAGGGGTCATTTGCAGCCCACGGCACACTCTAAAAATATCATTTTACTAAAAATATTAAAAACAACAAAAATGGAAAAATCTGCAAGAATTTTACAAGAATAAACTAGTCAAAAAAGTTCAAATCGAATCATTTTATGAGAATAACGTAATATTATGAGGGAAAATGAGGTCATATCAGTGGCATAAAGTGGAAATATTAAAGAAAAGATGTTACTTTTTAAAATTTGTAATATCATGACAAACAAAACAACAAATGAAGTTGTAATTTTTGGAAAATTAGGTTGCGGGAAAATTATAATGTTATGAGAATAAAGTGAAAATATGGAAATAAAGTCATAATTATGAGAAGGAAATTTACAAGAATAAAGTTAAAATAGTTAATAAACAACAACAGAAATGTAAAAAAAAAAACAGCTGTAATTTCACAAGAATAAAGTCAAAATGTTAAGAGAAAAAAGTCATTGTAACTAGAAAAAAATTGCAGTTTTACGAGAACAAACTTGCAATACTATAATAAATAAATAATATAAATAATGTTATTTTAGTAACAGAGAGAAAATTAGGTTGGTGAAATAGTTATACTATTATGGGAATAAAGTTATAATATGGAAAGAAAATGTATAAAGAAAGTTGAACGAAAAAACTAAAGCAAAAATTAGGAAAAATGAGCAAAGCTAATGCTATTAATATGCTTTTTTGCCTATATCACAAAGCTGTACTTTTTAAAAAATATATACAGTATATAACTTCTTAGCATACAAAACATCAAAGTGACCCTTCCATCCTTTTTTTTTTCATTATGTGGTCCTGGCTGGAAAACGTTTGGACACCCCTGGTCTAGGAATCCTCCATCGCTTCAAATTAAGAAGAATAAGTGTTAGTCGCAGCCCTAGAGATGACACGCATTTTTGTTTTCAAGGAACCCAAGTCTGAAGACGTTACTTGCCGTTGGTGGATGGAATTTTGGCTCAACTCGGTGAGTTTTTGAGCTTGAATTGTAACACTCCAATGACTGCATTTGGCAGGAAAAAGTTGCAGGAAAACTGAAGAAATGGCATAAATGATGCATGCACTATTGCAATACTAAGTTGCAATGATGCAGTTCATAGCTATGTTGTTATATCCTTTAGGTTCTCCATCATGGTGTCCACTCCAACCAACCGTCAGAAATTCATTCAATCTACCATCAAATTCCTGAGGACTCACGGATTTGATGGTCTGGATTTGGACTGGGAGTACCCTGGATCTCGTGGAAGCCCCCCAGCAGACAAGACGAGGTTCACTTTGCTCTGCAAGGTGATACCTGAACTTTCCAGCAACAGCTTTATGCGCTGACACCACAAAATGTAAACAAACACATGTGTACGTTAACAGGGACTTGCTGACGCCTACGCAGCCGAGGCCAAGGCCACAGGCAAGCCCCAACTCCTGCTGACTGCTGCAGTGTCTGCAGGAAAGGGAACCATCGATGCAGGTTACGAGATCGCTGCAATTGCTAAGTACAAAACTATTTGCTCTTTGGAAATGTCATCCTCAGTATACTCTTCTATCAATCAAGTATATCCCATATGCGCTTCCAGGTATCTGGACTTCATCAATGTCATGACATACGACTTCCATGGAGCTTGGGAGCCATTCACAGGACACAACAGTCCACTGTATAAAGGCTCACATGACACCGGTGACCTCATCTACTTTAACACGGTAAGATTCTTAGTGGCGGTATTTGAAGATTGAACCGTTTGTGGATAAATCAAGTGCTGTACAGTTATGGACACAGCACTTTTGACACTCAGATCTTCCATTCCTCCATTTCTGTGTCAGGACTATGCTATGAAGTACTGGAGGGATAAAGGCACCCCAGTAGAGAAACTGAGGATGGGTTTTGCTGCCTATGGTCGTACTTTCCGTCTGACATCATCAAACACTGGAGTCGGAGCTCCAGCTAGTGGTGCTGCATCGGCCGGTCCATTCACACGTGAAGCTGGATTCTGGTCCTACTATGAGGTCAATATTAGCAGTAGTTGAGATGGTGACCCTTCAGACCATCCATAGTTTTTGCACTAAACTGTTTTTCAGATTTGTAACTTCCTCAAGGGGACCACCATTCAGTGGATCGATGAGCAGAAAGTTCCATATGCCAGCAAGAACAGTGAGTGGGTGGGATTTGATACCCGAGAGAGCTATGAGAGAAAGGTTGGTGAAGCATCAAAACACAACAATTAAGGGTTTAGTCCACTAGCTAGGACTTTGTAAACGTTGTTGACTTGGCTTCTTGCTTAATCCAAAGGTTCAATACATGAAGGACATGAAGTATGGTGGTGCATTTGTGTGGGCTTTGGATCTGGATGATTTCAAAGGAGAGTTCTGTGGACAGGGCAGCCATCCTTTGCTGGCGCATCTGCGTAAACTTATTGACGTTGGTATGTCTTTGACTGCGAAAGTTGAGAACTGATCTGTGATTTCAGGACACAATTCTTCGCACTTCATTTATGAAAGCAGGAACCGTCATGATAGCAGCTCTCTTTTGTGAGTGGAATGCCAGGGCAATGCCTTTTTTTTCCTCAACTTTTACAGAAATGCCTCCAACGCCATCAACCACAACAAGGAGACCAAGTGCTACAACCACAACTGCCAAACCTGTTACTACCACTGCATCAACAACCTCAACCACATCCAACAAACCCATTGGCACTACCACCGCAACATCCACCAAGACCACAACCAAAAAACCCATTGGCACAACCCCCGTACCAACAACCTCAACCACAACCAACAAACCCATTGGCACGACCGCCGCACCATCCACGAAAACCACAATTCCCATCCCAGGACGTGGCTTCTGTAAAGGCAAGCCAGACGGAACATACACCAACCCGGACGATAAAACCAGCTTCTATGTGTGTGCAGGAGGTCGAACCTTTCCGAGGAAGTGTGGCATTGGCACTGTCTTTGGAGACAGTTGTAAGTGCTGTGTGTGGCCTTAACAGTCACATGGCTAAATGAAGGAATGCTCCTGGACCAAAAAAAAATGTATAAAACATCTTGGAAGTAGAATGAAAGGTTGTCAAATTCAAGGTTTTAGTCTTAAGGAACATATAACAAGAGATTGTTTCTTTGCCTTGCCCTCAAACTGATTGACTTTAACCCTTTCAAGCCCAGTTTGGTAAATGAGTCATCTGACAACACAATGTAGGTAACTCCAAAATGTTGTTGTTGGGTTTTTTTTAAATCAGGTTACTGATGGTATGATAAAACCCTCAATTAAGAAACAATATTCAGTGTTTTTGTCTCTGTCAATGTGTCACAACATCAATTTGATATATATACAGCAGAGAGATATAATAAGTACAGATGCTTGGCTTTCTTACTGATATCAGATATACCATTATCAGATATACCGATATAGGCAGCAGATACTCTCTTGTAATGAACACATGATGCATCTGTTCCTGTCATGCCACTCCATGCATTTCAACAATAAATCACTGTTGGTACAAATTGCAATGTATGCAATTGTCGTTATAGACAATGTGCCATATTTATTTTAAACATTTTGTCTCAACAAAATAGTCGTGAAAAAAATCATGAATTATAAATTGGCCTCAACGCAGCATGAAGAAAATATATTACATGAGAAGTATTACCGTAAGAAGCCTTACTCCCCAACAAAACGCCCACCTCACATAACCACAGTTTTCATTGCAAATTGGAAATTTACAAGCCAAAGGGCAAACATGGAACTAATTCCACACTATGGAATGCCTGAGCTAGCAAGCTTGTTGCTGCATGCCGCTTGTCATCACTCGCGCACCAATATCATTATCAGCAGAAATGCAGATGTCGATATCAACCGATTTGTCATTTTTATGCCAGTGTTTGATATTATACAACCTAATAGCTCTGTGCATTGTCAGTCTAATAACTTTTCATAGGGGCCTTCAGGTCACATACAGTACACACACACACACTCACATAGCTCAATCAGACTTGCGTAACACTTAACCAGCCATTTTTCAAAAGACAACCCCTTGAGCACTGGCCATTTTAAACAATTTTGACTGATCTTTCAAGGCACACAGACTATTGTGTTCTATGCCTATTTAAACATGGAACCTACCAAAAGAAAGAGTAGACCTCCGTCTTTCATCAAAAACAAAAGTTTGTTTCTACCTTTTTCCATTCTTTAGTAATCAGCAGTAGCACATATGTAAATTCCAGTAAAATATCAGTTCCCGACTAAAAAAGGGAGAAAAGCAGCTTTTTGTGAAAAGATACATTTCAAGTGTAACTTTCACTTTGACACAAATATTTTTTGCTTTTGTGACAGCCCAAATATCTAAACAACTATACCAACATAAACAACACAAAAGGGGCTTGTTTTACATCAAAATAACAATTTCTTTACAAACATAACACCATGAACTATTTCCAGTTTTCACATTTGGAAATGAGCTATGTATGTGCACGTGTGTGCTCACGTGTGCATGCGTTAAAATTTTGCTACAATGCGTAACCTTCTGCACGCTACACTCCTCCATGTCATCACGCAATCTATCCCGGAAATGCAAACGTTTCTGCGCATGCGCAAGGCCTACGTCACTTCCTCCTTGAGCAAATTTTTACGACTGTGCATCTGCGACGTCATGTGCTGTGGTAGTTTTTGTTTTTGAATGTATGAACAGAAATGGTCAATAACCATGCTTCATGTATGTTATATATTGGGGGGTTATTGTATTAGTGACTCGTATTAAAATACTTGGTTAGCATGCGGATGTTTTGTCTTTATTCACCAACACTGAGCTACATAAATATAATAAAACAACACATAAAATGATGCAGTGATATTTGAATGTAAACAACCATAAGCAGAGTGAAATGATAGATTAATCTAGAGGATTTAAATAGAGTTTTTTTTTCTAAACGGAGAAATATCAACCATCCAAACAACTTGCTAGCAAATGTTTTGTCTGTATTTTTTCAGTGGCGAAAAAAAACGTAATATAATATAAATAATTTATGGAACCAAGAAAAGCTAGAAAAGAGGGCTGGTAATTTATCCACTTGCATCATGAATGTGATATAAGAAAAAAAGCTTGATTATTTGGATTACACGTCTAACATGTGACTGCCGAAAAACAGGCCGACCGGCTGAAGACACGTTATGTACATGCGCAGAGATGATTGCGTTTTCGGTACGGATTGCGTAATGACACTTCACACTCTCTCACGTCCTCCTTCCTGTCGTGTGATTTTTCATTTAAATGATCCCTGCCAAGCTCTCATCAAAGGCACTTCTGCCATCTTGTGGCCGTTTTTATGGCTTAAAAGTGCTCAGAAATTTTTGCGCATTACTGCAAAGTTGCATCATCACCTCTTTTTGCCTCTTGCGCAAAAAACGTAAAAGATGTATAAATACGTTGTTGGGCTTGGGGGTTTGGGATTATAAAAATGTAGAAATATGTCTTTGGTATTGAAAGTGTTAAGATATGACTCATGGAAAATGACTGGGAAGAACAGCTGCATTGTTCTCACTCACACCAGTCTGGCTCTCGACCACTTACTTGGCTTTCGCTTTCCAGGCACACAGGCTTAGGTTTCACTTTCTAGAGCGGTGCGGCAACTGCTTCTGTCTATACTTACTTTCATTCTGGGCTGTTTCTTCAATCTTGAAGCTAATATTCCAGCGCTGCAACCAAATATATCCTCCTGTAATTTAACACAATTTAAAAACCTTTTAAATTGTGTGATTGTTGACTACTTCTCCGATAGCAATGCGATCCAAAGAACCAAAACGAAAGACTAACGAGAAGGAACAGCCATTACACCAATATCAGCTGATAATATCGGACACCCCTAATAATAATTTACATTTGTCATGATGATACACTTATTTTCAAGGTTTACTTTTTACAACACTGATTTGTTGATGTGACTCTTAGAAAAAACTCATAGAGTAGACTTGAACTGCTTGTGAAAAAAGAAAATACTTGGAAATGGAGTAGACCTGTACTTCAAAGCTGGTTGTTATTCATCTTGATGGGCATACAAGTTGTTTGAGCAGCTGCGTTTTCCCTTAGAAGAAAGGTTTCATCATCTGGGTGTTGATTAAAAAATGACTTCATGGTTACTAAGACATGAAAAAGGTCTTGAGAGTAAGCAGAGTGAGTTCAGCAGATCTTTGAGTGAATTTTACACGCTTTTCTAATGTCGGCGTGAAAAGCACCGACACGGAATAGGGGTGTGGACCACCAAATGTTCTGTCTTTGGGCATCAGAGGCTTCACAGTAGAAGTGTGAAATTGTATTCTGTATGGAATCTATTGTGTATTTTGTGTATTCTACTCCAGTGGGATCAGGTTGTCAGGTCTGAAATTCATTTCTGTTGTGGGAAAACAATTGTCTGACACCTATTGTACAAGTCCCACCAAGTGCCGGTGGACATGGGAGGACATATGTGATGTGTTATATACTGTATATAATGTGTTAAAGTATGTATATGTATATGTGACATATGTAGCGGATTTTCTGGTCTATAGGTCAACTATCACTCAAAAAATGCATCTTGAAGAGGAAAAAACATATATACTAGGGATGTCCAATAATATCAGCCTACCAATATTATCTGCCCGATATTGGCATTAAAATGTAATATTGGTCAGTATCGGAATCAGGTTTTTTCCCTATAATGAAAACCGATTTTAAAAAATGCTGCATATGGTTCCATTGCCTCCCTTATTTTCCGGCATGCAAATTCTAACCTCAACAAACCACGTCTCAAGCATGTTATAAACAACCGTGGGTGGCTAGTAACAAGCCAGCTCGTGCCTTACTGACGTTATGTCTGTGGTGTCTCCTACGGACATTACAGTTTGTTTTGGGAGACCCTACCAACAGCAGATCGCCCCAGACGACATATTTCCTAGGCTCACTCGGGCACTCAAACCCCTCCATCTTTAATAGAAGCAAACATCTCAGTCATCAGTCCACTCATCACTGCAATCACAAGTAACTACAAACTAGACCCACCAGCCCTAAAAACTGCGATCATTCACCTTCACCTTAGGAAACCATCACTAGATCCTGAAGACTTCTCAAACTTCAAACCCATCTCAAACCTACTATTCCGCTCTAAGGGTTTGGAAAAAGTTGAGGTCTACAGTTGCTTCACAATCATTTCTGTACACACAGCCTATATGAGACTTTCCAATTCGGTTTCCGCTCTGCACACAGCACAGAGACAGCCCTAATCAGAGTCAGTAACCATCTGCTGATGACTGATAATCAAGGCTCACCTTACCTGATCATTCTTCAGTTAAAAGCAACACACACATAAAACAAGGCATGATAAAATTATAGAGAATAATTAGTGGACCATAACATTCTACAGCATTGGCTTCACACCAAAGTTGGACTCTCTGTGACCATTTCCAAATGGTTTCAATCATATCTCACTGGCAGGGCTGAGTACATGGCTCTGGGGGAGACAAAATCATCACCCCACAATGTCACCTGTGAGTTCCCTCAGGGGTCAGTTCTTGGACCAGCTCTATTTACTGTTTACATGCTCCCTAGGGTCACATCATCAGATAACATGGGATCTCATTTCAGTTGTATACTGACGACACCCACCTGTAACTGAAAACAGATCCCACCCTCTCCCCAGCCACACCAACTGCTCTCAATGCATGCCTGGAGGAGACAAAGGCATGGATGTCAGAGAACTACACCAGCAGTAAAACAGACGGCATCCTCATTGGAACCCGACATCAGATCCAGTCATCCCTCATCGGTAACATTTTTGTCTCTGGCCACAGCATCCCTCTTTCTTACTCTGTCACAAGCCTAGGTGCCAAACGTGACCCACATCTCCACCTCTCCAAAGTCTCCTTCCTCATCTCAAAAACATATCAAAATGCCACCCATCTTTTTCCAAAGCTGACGCTGAAAGACTTGTATATAGTATATGTGGCACATGTGATGTGTTTATATAAATTTATACTTTTACTGTACATTTTGCATTATCGGATCTTAAGGAGGTTTTAAGTCGAGCCTCAAAATGCAAAAGAAGAAATCAGAATGAGACAAAAAATGTGTTGGGTAAGCAATTTATTGCAAACAAGCATTAAAATGAAAAAGGCCGATCAAATGTTTAAGACCAAAGCACCAAAAATGTCATGTTCCAGGAGGTACTCAGTCCTGTCCTGCGCTCTTATGTTGGTGCGCTGCACTTCCTGCTGGGGGGAAGCTGCGGCCGCTTCACCCCAGTGGTATGTTGCACAGCTGGCCACAATTACAATTAGTGTTGTTTAAAAGCCCAGCGTCGTCTCATGTACGGCATGTCTTCGCCCGTGCTGTCACATAGACGTTCCTCCGCCCTGTTTATGCTACCTTTGTTTGTCGATTTTTGTTGCTTAATTAAAAGACTTTTATTTTTCCCACCGCTGCCTGTCTCCACGTACTCCAAGCACTCGACGGCTCCACAGCCAGATCATGACAAAAATAAAAAACTAAAACAGAAATATAATGTTCAAAAAAGGACTCGGTAAAGAGTAGCTGCACCATTCTTGTTAATCACCTGAAAAATTGGTTTGGGTATGCTTGATGCCAGTGTTTCCAGGAGGCTAGTGGGAATGTTTTTCCATGTGATGAAGATGGCTTCACGGAGGGCATCCACTGTCTGGAACTATGTCTGTTTTTCTAAACTTCCCTTTCCATCCATCCACAAATGTTCTCAGTTGGATTTGGATCAGGAGAACACGCACAATGGTCCGAAAGAGTGAGATTATTCCTTTGGAAGAAATCCTTTGTCAGGCGGGCATTGTGAACTGCAGCGTTGTCCTGTTGAAAAAGCCAGTCATTACCACACAGCCTTCAGTCATGAGGGATGCCCCCTGCAACATCTCCACATAGCCAGCTGCTGTTTGACGCCCCTGCACAACCTGAAGCTCTTCTTTGAGGAGGTGTCAAATGACTTTCTTATTGCATCCGATGTCAGCATCGATGACGTGCTGTGCTTATGCAGCTCAACAATCCGACTGCATTCAAAGAGAAAAAGCTTTTTTGCCTTTGCCATCAAGCGATCATGTGAATACCTGACAGAAAATGACTCGGAATCCACATTTTTGCCAAGATTTTGGCTTTTAAAGGCTGTGGTCTTAATCTTTGGATCAGCTGATGAACAGCCTATTTCACTTAAATGCTTGTTTGTAATAAATTGCTCACTCAAAGCATTTTTTGTCTCGCTCCCACTTCTTTTCTTTCTTTTTTTTTTTGCATTTTGAAGCCTTACTTAGATCCTCCTTTAGAGCCAACAATGCAAAACATAAACTTTTGCAATTTTTCAACTGACCTTAACATTTTGGTCAGGAGTGTATATGTATATAGTATGTGACATATGTGATAAGGTAGTACTCACTTTGCTCGTTTGAATAAAGTTTAAGGCTGTGTAGTATTTGCATTTAAAACATACACAAATGTTTTTTTGTACTACAAATTCCCAAATGTGGTCTGGTCGGGATGCGTACCAAAACATGGTACCGTAATGGCACCGGTGCCGACGTAACGGGTACGTAAAAATGAAAAGGTGTTTTCATTTTTTAAAGTACCGGATCGGGCACCGTTTCAAAAGTACTGGTTTGGCATCAGCATCGGATGATATGTAAACGATACCCAACCCTCCTAGTTTGCTGGAGGATGTTCTTATCCCTCACTTTAAAGGACAAAAGGAACATGATCATTCTGTACTCACAAATTAAAAATCAGTAATAAGATGTCTGTGGTGAATAGCCATGTATAAATAATGATATTAAATCTTCTTATAGCCTACAACATCTTTATGTAGCGCAGCAATTCTTTTTTCCCCACATCCTCAGAGAGTTTATTTCCATGAGATGCCATATTGAATTTCCAATGACCAATATGAGCGACTGTGAGCGGAATAACACCAAAACACTAATGAGTCGCATGACCCTGGAGAGGAAAAATGGGTAATTGGGCCCAATTAGTAGAGTTTAACATCAGGGTATTGTCATTTTTGTAGCCAGCGGTTTAGACATTAATGATCGTGTGTTGAGATTTTTTGAGAGAACTGTAAATTTACACCATTATCCAAGCTGTACACTGACTACTTTACATGGCAATAAAGTGTCATTTCTTTAGTGTTGTCCCATGCAAAGATATCATCAAATATTTGCAAAAATGTGAGGGCATTTACTCACTTTTGTGACATACTTTGGAACAATGACTGTATCTGTAGGGTTAATTTTTACAATGCATTACTGTACAGTATTTATGACTAGTGGAGCCATATTCCACCCATGAAGTTCAGTACTCTTGAGAGAAAACCGCTGATTTTCTCGTGTTTTCTCATGGAATTTGGCCAACTGAAATGCATTCTCAAACATTTTTGTGTTTTGACACTACATTGTAAATAATCTTTTACGTGTGTTGTACCATGAAGTATCAATCAAATGCCATTGAAGGTGACTTTTCAATCACACTGGTCCACAGTCCCAGATAGCTCCACACTTATCTCCAAGTCACCAAGTGCTGAATGGAAAACAAACAATCTGCTGTAGAAGATTATGATGGTCAATGGTCAGGAACAGATAAAGTTACCCTTGTTTATGTGCTTCTGTTGGGATGATGGCATTGCACTTTGTGATAAGTTATTTCCATCACTTCAAATGTAAAACCTTTTTACTTTTTGTTTGATATGAAGACGGCAGTTGTTCAGAGAGCTATTGTACATTTAGTGGACAAGGCAAGACAATACTCAAGTCATAGTAACGAGAAAAGAGACCACAGGAATGTAACAACTATTGTTGGTTCTAAAATACGGTTAGATGTAAATACTGATTGTTATTTATGAAGCATCGAACAATGTTTAGTATGAGTGGTATTTTGATGCTATTCCTCTTTGATACAAGATTATCAAACTAAGCTGAAAAGCTCCTCTAAATCAATGAGGTGTGAAATAAACGCAACAAAATTGACCGAAGTTCAGTTGATCAAGCGTCCGCTACCGTCTTCTCAGCCTGTTCAGGTTCAGGCAGACCAAATCACAGAGAACTTGGCATATGGAAACATTATACAGTAGCGGTGTAACGGTACACTAAAAAGTAATTTCGGTTCGATTCAGTTTCTTAAAGTGCTCGGTTCGGTTAATTTTCGAGACAAAAAAGGCATAAAACAATGACTTCTACTGCTCTTATATTTTACTAAATGCAAACAGAACTTTTTTTTAATAAATAAAAGTGACCCATTTGGGTGATACTTAAAATAGTAAAAAGTTTTTTTTAAATAGAAAAATAGTAATTTAAAAAATAATAATAATAATAATAATAAACAGCTGTATTTAAACAATTGTTTAAACATTGTGGCAAAATAAAATGGACAGCTCGCTGTTGCACGTAAAGTCCAACCATCTGTTGTAGGTGAAATAGTGGACACGTGATAGCTCGTTGACGACGTCACTTGTAGCTTTTTCATAAAGTGCTGGTATAACTTTCTGAGTAAAGTGAGGTTGTGATGGTATTTCGTAGCGAGGTTCAAGAACTTTAATCATATTCAGTCATGGACAAAATGATTGGACCAGCCTTGTTTCTTCAGTTTATTGATCCATTGTAATGCCTGGTGCAACTAAAGGTACATTTGTTTAGACAAATATAATGATGATAGCAAGTATAGCTCATAAGAAATGAATTTAAGAGCTGATATCTAGCAACTTCCATGGTTTTCCTGATGATAACCAAAATCACTTAAGTTCTTACATAAATAACTATACTCGCCCAGGACTTTAGTTCCGCATGAAGCGCTGCGATCATTCTAGTAATAAATTTAATGAGAAAAATAGCATCAAATATAACCGAAACCGTACGCAAGTGGACCGAACCACACATGCAGAACCGAAATGATTCAATACACCCATGTGAACCATTACACCCCTATTGTACAGTATAGGTTATTACAGATGATCACAAGCTCTTATTGGCATCATAAATCATCGTAAAACGTAAAACCGTTTCAGTAATCACTTGTTTATGGCGGCTAATTGGTTCCAGACCCAAAGTTGCATTTCTTATTTTAAATGGAATATTTTTGTAATTAGAGCATAGAAAACCTATCTACAACCTTCGAAATACAATTTTTAACATTATTAGAGCCCTCTTGGCATGAAATAACACCCCTATAGTCACCTTTACCAAAATACTATGACATAATAGGAGAAAATAAGAGAAATGATTCTGTATTATATATAGTCTACATAAATAATATAGACTCACATGTGTTAGCGGACATGGGCTATTCGGTTTATTTGAGAGTATATTTGAGAAAAATTGTTGAAAATAAGCATCACATGACTGTATTTGTATTCATCAAGGATTATGATAATTATCATGCAGATTATTATGCTAAAAATGGTGTCTTTCAAATCTGTGACCGTATATTATGCTAAATTGACTTGTTTGATACCTATTTGACATACCCATGACATGCATTATATGATGCTAGGTGGTTGTACATTGTAAATCATTTGAGAAGGTAGTAAACAGAGAAAGGCACTATTCAAAGATAATTGTAACGAAAGAAGACCGGAGAGACCACTGGTATGTAACAATTATTGTTGTGTTTGGTCTTGAGTAGTTATTTGATGCTATCACCCTTTGATTCAGTGTTTGATTCAACCTAACCTGACAAGCGGCTGTAAATAGTTGAAGTGTAAAATAACAACTCACAAGAAAATCTACTAGAGTTATGTTGATCAAGCATCCTCTACGATCATCTCAACCTTTTCAAGTGCAGGCTGTCTTAAGTTCCAAAGAACTTTATCACCAATTACTGCATTGTGATCAACATTACTGACACCTAGTGACCAGTGTAGAATACTACATATCATTACCCTTAGCCTAGGGTTTGTTTCATTTCATACGCTTGCTACATGCAATTTTATGCTTGCAAATACCTAATTTAGGCCAAAAATACATTTAATTTGCTTAAATACGCATATATTTCCTTTACAAATAGGCCATAGTCAACCATGAAATGGCAATGTTTTTTTAAGTTTTTAAGTTTAACTTAACTTTTTTAAGTTAAGTTTTTGAGTACAGTCATCTCTCAGGGATTCAGAATAGGCATTCAAAGACACTGGGCTGATATGTAGTATTCTACACTGGTCACTAGGTGTCAGTAAAGTTACCGTAAAGTTGGGTGAAACACACAAGCACCAGACCTGATTGCCAGAACAACAGGCTTTTATTGCAAGTTTGAATGATCTCACCAGATACGAGCTACACGGGCTACTGTTGCGGCCATAACCCACAGCAAGCTAAACTCAACTTTGAACCCTCGACCTCTCTTGTCGCTCTAACAGCTCCCCTAGCACCGGAGCACATTTATAGCAACACACACGAGCTTGAGTCTTATTTATGTCTAATTTTCGATTATTATGTCTACTCTATTTTTTTAAAAGGATTTTAAAGGTGACTATAGGGCCATTATTTAATGTCTAGAGGGCTCTAATGTTAAAAAGCGTATTTAGAAGGTTGTAAGCAGGTTTTCTATGCCTATCATGTTTGGGTCTGGCACCAATTAACCTTGATGAACGAGGGATTACTGTACTTTGAAAACCGTGACAGAGTGAAGCCGTGAAAGTCAAGGCGCAAAGTAGTGAGGGATGACTGTATTTTTTTAAAATATCTATTGTTGTATGAGCAGAAGTGTGAAGTGTCAACGTTGTAAATATTGACACAAATGTCTTTTCTTGTCCAATTAAAGCATGTTTCTGTTTTTTTCTGTGTGAAGTAGAGAAGTTATTGTATAAAAATGCTGAAGCAGCAAAGTATCATTTGAGGATTGTATAATCATACTATAATCAATAGAAAAACACTTGATTATATAACAACATGATACAGTCCTGGCCTAATTTGCAAGAAGAACCTGTGAAAATCTGGTAAATGATTGTCTACGTGTACTTGCAAAGTCGTCTTATCAAAAAAACCATGTCTTATTATTTGTGACTTTTACAACCCTGACGCTAATAAATGGCTGGCAAACCTCCCCCAAGGAATGAATAAAAGCCCCAACCGTGCTGCTGCTTTTTGGGTCTTTCCTCTGGTCCCAAGGTGCGTTTCTGAAGGAAACTTCAGATTTCCGCTTTGTAAATGTTGCTGGAAGTGTGATTATTACATCTGTTGCATAATTTGTGTGTTTCTTTAACAGTAACCCAGTGAATTTGTGCAGAGAGATCAAGATGACCAGGCTGACAATATTTGCAGGTACTACAAGAATGTCTTTTTTTTTTTTTAAATAGTTGTATTGTACTGTTTTTCTGGTGTATTTGACGTGTTTTCTCTACTTATATTAGGCTTGTGCCTGGTGATATGCCAGCTGGGTAAGTTAGCGTATTTTCAAATCATCAAAGAATCTTTTTTAGCACCGTCACGGCTGCATGGCTGTTTCTCTTCTCTGTCTCAGGATCGGCCACCCAAATGGTGTGCTACTTCACAAACTGGTCTCAGTATCGACCTGGAGAGGGGAAATACATGCCACAACATGTGGACCCCTTCCTGTGCACCACCCTGATCTATGCCTTCTCTATCATCAACTCTAACAACGAACTGGTTACATATGAGTGGAATGATGACGTGCTGTACAAGTCTTTCAACGACCTGAAGACTAAGTAAGTGGCCAGATTGAAACACTCTTGGAGCTCAAATGTGAAGCAAATGAAACAATAAATGGGGCTTTAAAGTGTGATTGTGATGATTTATCATAATTTGATTTCCAGGAACCCTCATCTGAAGACTCTTCTGGCTGTCGGTGGATGGAACTTTGGTTCACAACAGTGAGTCACATTTCAGCCAAAGACACATCAACGCTCTGACTCTCACATATCATATATTCATATTGCCACAATAGATCATATTTTCCATATGCACCATGTCTAGGACCACGTTACAGAAAACCTAGTAAATCTCACATGAGTAAGGCAAAGAAAAAAATGTTTTCAGCAGGTAACCTTGAACTGAACCAAAACTCTGTGGTTTAGAGTTAGGTCCTTATGCCTCGACGGTTAAGTTTAGCGTTAGAGCCACATTAGGATCTGGACCAAATGCTTAGGTAGTTAGGTTTTGGGTTAGAGCCATATGCCTAGACTTTTATGTTTAGGGCTAGGACCATATGCCTGGACAGTTAGGGCCATATACCTAGATGTTTAGGTTTTGGGTTAGAGCCATATGCCAAGACGACTATGTTTAGGATTAGGGTGATATGCCTAAACGATTAGGGTTAGGGCCATATATAAACTGTTAGGTTTAGGGTTGGAGCCGTATACAACGGTTAGGACCATATGCCTCGACGGTTAGGTTTAGATTTATGGTCATATTCATAAGCGTTTAGCTTTAAATTTAGAGCCACATGCTTAAGTGGCTAGGTTTAGGGTTGGAGCCATACAGTCGTGGAAAAAAAATTGTTGACCACCCTTGTTTCTTCAGTTTCTTGTTCATTTTAATGCCTGATACAAATAAAGGTATCTTTGTTTGGACAAAAAAACAATGACAGCAAAAATAGCTCATAAGAGTTCATAATAATTTTTGGCGGTACTGTACCATAGCTATTCATGTAAGGACTTAAGTGATTTTGGTTATTACCAAGAAAACCATGGAAGTTGCTAGATATCAGCTCTTAAATTAAACTCTTATGAGCTATATTTGTTATCATTCTTATATTTGTCTAAACAAATGTACCTTTATTTGTACCAGGCATTACAATGGATCAATAAACTGAAAAAACAAAGGTGGTCTAATCATTTTTTCCATAACTGTATGTTCAGGCAGTTAGGTTTAGGTGTAGGGCCATATGCATGGATAGTTAGGTTAGGATTAGAGCCACATGCCTAAACCAGTGGTTTTTACGTTTTCTGTTGTACCCCCAGGGTTTTTTTTGCGCCTTTTTGTGTAAAAGGGCTAAAAAAAAAAGTTATACATATATTTAAAAACACAGCTTTGTGTTTTTTATTAATTATTAGTATCAACATGTCAGCTGCCACAGGCCAAAAAAAAAAAAGACACGATTCACACACGGCACCTGGCCCACACTTTGGACACCCCAACCCATAGTTCTTCGCGAAATGCAACAAAATGAACACCAGGAGAGCAGCGAAGCTTACAAGCACATTTAAAATGAGTACAAAAAATGCACACACAGCGGTAGGACTGTACTTACACTAAAAGTACCCCCTGCTTTCCCTACCTCCCCACTATTTGAGAAGCACTGGCCTAGACGGTTAGGTTTAGGGTTAGGACCATATACCTTGATGGTGAATAAACTAGTGTGTACTCAAGTATAATCTGTCCCACAGGTTCTCCATCATGGTATCCACTCCAGCTAACCGTCAGAAGTTTATCCAGTCTACTATCAAATTCCTGAGGACTCATGGTTTTGATGGTCTTGATCTGGATTGGGAGTACCCCGGAGCTCGTGGAAGCCCCCCAATAGACAAGCAGAGGTTCACTTTGCTCTGCAGGGTAGGCACAGATATCTCTTGGTCATATGTTCAACGGCAATTCACTGGTAGTGTAGTGTAGATAATGTGGCATTCTTTACATTGGCTGTATTCCTAAATTGTTTTACATACTGTATTCCCTACTACAGGAACTTGTTCAAGCCTATGCTGCTGAGGCCAAGTCCACTGGCAACACTCAACTGATGTTGACCGCTGCAGTGTCTGCTGGGAAGGGAACAATCGATGGAGGATATGAAATTGCTGAGATTGCCAAGTAAGTGCACGCTTAGACTTCTTCGTAAGAGGGGGGTAACATGAATATATACTGTATATACAGATGAAGTCATTGTGTTTTTCAATGAACCTAGGGAACTGGACTTCATCAATGTGATGACCTACGACTTCCACGGAACCTGGGAGCGGTTCACCGGACACAACAGTCCTCTGTTCCGTGGCTCCCAGGACTTTGGTGACCTCATCTACTTCAACACTGTGAGTAAGAAGAACACAACTCTTTTCAAAAACTCTTCCCAACATTATGAATCCCTTTTCAGGACTATGCTATGAAGTATTGGAGAGACAACGGCACCCCAGTGGAGAAGCTCAGGATGGGTTTTGCCGCCTATGGTCGTACCTTCCGTCTGACATCATCAAACACTGGAGTTGGAGCTCCAGCTAGTGGACCTGCAGCAGCTGGTCCATTCACACGTGAAGCTGGATTCTGGTCCTACTATGAGGTATTGTAGACGGTAGTAAATAAACGTGTGATACAGCACATGTGAAGTATCTCGGTTCTCAACAATACTGGGAAATATAAACCACCTACATCAACTTTGTCATCTACGCTTCAGATCTGTGGCTTTTTGAAGGGAACGACCCTTCAGTGGATCGAGGACCAGAAGGTTCCTTATGCCACTAAAAACAACGAGTGGGTAGGATTTGACACCAGGGAAAGCTATGAGACCAAAGTAGGTTGACGTCAAGTGTATATGTCGAACATGCTCTCAGGATATCCAGACCACCATTAGAAATGATTTGTTCCCGCTAGGTGCGTTACCTGAAGGAGCAGAAGTTTGGCGGTGCTTTTGTGTGGGCCCTTGACTTGGATGACTTTGCTGGACGGTTCTGTGGTGAGGGCAAACACCCTCTTCTGTCTCATCTTCGCAAACTTCTCAATATTGGTAAGTTTTTCCAGGAGCAAGTAAAATGTGAGATAAATGAGCGCGCTTGCAGTAGAAACCTACACGGGATAAAAAAAAACAAATACTTTAACATATACTACTTCTTGCACGACCATCCAGAGCTGCCCCCACTTCCTCCGACCACAACCCCCAAACCAGGCGCTAGCACCACCTCCCGTCCCACCACAACCACCACAGCCACCACCCACGCCCCAGGATCCGGGTTCTGCAACGGCAAACCCGACGGTCTGTATCCCAACCCAGACGACAGGGCCAGCTTCTACATGTGTGCAGGTGGCATCACCCATTTGAGGCAGTGTGGCTCTGGATCTGTCTTTGATGATAGCTGTAAATGCTGTGTGTGGCCATGAGCAATAAAAGTATAATTGCCATGTCATCTATTAAACAGACTGAGATCATGTATCCACCGCGTACAATCATTTCTGTGTGTATTGAGTCGAGTCGATGGACATGGACAATTTACACTATAGACTAGAGCTGGGCATCCATATGTGGCTCTTTTGCTGACTGGCTCTCGGACATTTAACACGATAAAATGTATTTACATTTTCTTTGCTGACATTTTAAAGTACAACATTACATAAATCAGTGTTAAAAATAACGTCCAAAATACAAAACATTCATTTCAATCCATCCATCCATTTTCTACGGCAATGCGGGTGGCCAGAGCCAATGTCAGCTGTTGATATTTGGCCAATATTTTCTGGGTCAGACACCAAAACCCGATTATTACTGAATAATGCGGTAGCCTAACTGAGTCATTGAGAGGTAAAAAAGCTTCTCCTTTGATCAAATAGTCAGATAGCTAATTCTGCAGAGCAAACTCTTTTGACAAAGAAAATTGCATGAAGAAAGAAAGATAAGCAATGCGGTGCAAAACCAGCACCGGAGGTCGCATTAATAGTAAAGTAAAGTATTTCATTTACTGGTTAGCTTCACTATTACAATGTTATTAAAAAGAATAAATTCAGAGACTTATTATATTCTAAAATTGTCGATCCTGCTTAAAAATGCATGCATTTAGTTGGATTCCATTTTTAAAAATATATGTCTCTCAGGGAAATGCATTTTAAAATATGTGGTTTTCACGGCTCTCTTAGCCAAAAAGGTTCCCGACTCCTGGTATAGAACATAACATGCATGTTTTTGGAACATGTTTCTAATAGAGGCACAAGCCAAAGCAAAGGTTTAACAAAGTGAGAGTTCAACAATAACAAAAAACAATGTATGAAAAAATACAAAACAAAAAACTAGCATCCAGGAAAAACTACCGCAACAAAAAGAGACCAGGTGAAGGCGAAGCCAAAAATACACCACAGCACGATGGCTAAACAGCAACACGGAGGCAAAGTAACAAAAACGCACCATCCAGTAGGTGACAAAAGCCAGGCAGGACACAGGAAGCACTGCAATACAAAAGTCATTATGCTAAAGGCTACAGGTAATTAAATCCCGCTAACAGCAGTGAATGAAGCTGGAAACAGGAACGGAAACTGAAGGTGAGCAAACCAAAATAAAACAGGAAATCTGCAAATACAATACGACTGGGGAGAACAGGCAAAGTCCACACTAGCCATGGTAAGCTCGATTCCTGTTACTGATGGATATTTTTTTATGAGTCAAAGTGAATCGAGTACACTAAGTCCCCGAATCGAATTGTTCTTAAGTCGGGGAAAAGGCAATACAGTAGACGCCCCTACAACGTAAATAATCCGTTCCAAGAACCTTTATGTTATAGGGTTTTTATGTTATACGAAGCGTAAAATACATGTAAATAGCCTAATCCGTTCCAAGATCTTCCCAAACTCACACCTTTGGCCCTTCAAAATATTCTAAGTCCACCAAATATGGTGGGAAAATATAAGAAAACATTAGCATAAACATAGTACAGTAACATTCCAATATAAAATAAGGTAATAAATAAGATTACTGTTAATGAATAAAACTGAAAAACAAAAACAATCCTAATGTTCAGGAAATGTCTTGATCAGGAGCGCAAGTGGAGGCAGGAAGGAGGAGGAGGAGGACTAGCCTGAGTCGAAACGCAACTCAAAGAGTCTAAGAGTCAGCTGGTCTCACAGACAAACGCACTACACGATAATGCTGTGTGCAAAATTTTAATTTGTAACTTAACTTAATTGTTTAAGTTAGTTTCAGGGGGACTACGAAGAGGAAGGAGTTTGAAGGGACAAGCCTGTCAATCACACAAACTCACGCACGTGCTGTATAAGTCAGCCAATGAGATGAGAGCGTAGGTGGTGCCCCGATAATCAGCCAATGAGATGAGAGCGTAGGCGGTGCCCCGAAAATCAGCCAATGAGAGCGTGATGCGTCAGAAGGCGTCACCAAGTGTTAGTCTGAACTTGCACCGACTTGAGGCATTAATAAAGTTGATTGAAAAAAAAAAAAAAAGACTTGCACTGACTTGACGCTTTATGTTATATGGAATTTCTTCTGTAATACGAAGCAAAAACTTTACATAAATTCTTTAGGAGGAGGAGGAGTTATTGAAAAAGGACAAATTGTCGTCGTTGTTAGACTCTTCTAAAAGAGGTAGTGTTCTGTGGGTGGTGTAGAATTAAGCAGGCCTAAACTTTCTCTTCATAAACTCTTCATAAACTTTAATCACACGCTCTGTCAGGGTTGTATCATGCAACTACAATTTAGCTTTCCATTTAGCTTTCTCTGCCCAGCGTCTGTTGGTCCCATTAGCAGTGTCACAGTGCCCTCTACTGGTCAAGCATTAGCAGTATAAATACGGATGGAGCGACTAGAAGGCAAAATCAAATAAAATATAGACCAGTCGGCTTGTGTTCGTATCTCCGAAAGTTCACGTGTAGGATGTTCGTAAGCTGGGGACCTAGTGTACTCCAGTCACTCGAGTCGGGCGTCACAAGAGACTCCCATATACTGTACACATACTGTATATGCACTAAGCAAACACCTCATTGAGATAGTTGGCCCGTCGCAGCGATACAAAAATGAACCAAGCTTAATGAAGCGCCTTTTTATGCCACAGTCGACAAATTGTGTTTCTTTGTTTACACCACATTACACGCAGTCTACGGGATCTCTGAAGTGACACAAGAGACGGCTTCCACTTTAAAGGAGGCAGGACACGAGGAAAACAGCCACGCTTGCATACGGCAATATATTGAGGCCAGCAAAATGATCGAGTTCATTTTCATTTATTGTGTGATTAATTCAGTTATTTATTATCATCCCAGGCCTCGTGACCATGAACAACAAAAAGTCTTGGCACGTTTTAATCTTGTGGCATGAGATCTTGTGACACTCCTCTAATCAAGCTTCCAGTGTCTTTTGGTGTACTCATCTGTCTCAGGTTTGATGTCTTCTCCAGACTGCATGTTTCTTTCCACAGATGTTCAACTCAACTGGTCTGTTCTGTTCTATTCACAGAAGAAGAATTCAGAATAGTCCAATATTTGGTTCTTAACCAGTACGGGAAATATGGCCTGTAGCTGAGATCAAACTTTCTGACATCGGACAACACATTTATCTCCAGAATTGATCGTCTTGAGATGTCATTGTAGCCTGCACCGACTAAAGATGCAGCATAGCAGCCTTAGAACATCAGCCAGTCTCTCTTTTCTCCACATTTGTCTCTCCGATGCTTGTAGATTGTCAAGATGCATTTTGACAAATAAGTCTGTAACACGTGTTTGTCTTTCTGTATGTTCACATAAAGCAGTGATTGAAGTCTGTGGGGGAAAATAAGTGAGTGAAATGAGAGCGCAAACTGATATAATTTGAAGAATAGCATCTTTTGTTGGATTCGTGAGGATGAGATGGTTTGCTCTTGCAAAACAGGTTTGGTGTCAGTGAAAAAGTGGAAGTGGGGTCACGCTACGCTGACAGACTCGTAATATGACACGCAAGTGTTCATTCTCTCCCCATGGACCATGTTGTCACTCTTGAAACGAGAAGGGGAAAACACAGTCCATGCCTACCATGTATTCTGGAATAACTACTACCATAGGTACAGTATACACCCAAGTTCATGACTTTCTTTTGGAGCGAGTTATTCAAACTGAATTTATTTGAATGTGTGTTTCTTGCAGCCTTACTGCAGCTCTTTCACATTGGTAAGTCCTGCTTTCTTCCATCTTCAGTTCAATAAGTGGAAGCTTTTAAACTGACCGTTTTTGTTTTTTTTTAAGCAGCATCAACAAGCAAACTGTTATGCTATTTTACCAACTGGTCACGGTACAGAGCCAGTGCGGGAAAATTCCTGCCAGAAAACGTAGACCCTTTCCTGTGCACACACCTCGTTTATGCCTTTGCCATCGTCAGCCACCAAAATGAGATCACAGCGTTTGAGCGGGATGAGAAAAACCTCTACCAAACATTCACTGCGCTCAAGAACAGGTCTGAAAATGTGGTATATTCTATCTGTACTGTATATATCTATAGATATTCTTGTTATCTGTGCTCAGGAGCTCCAGTTTGAAGACATTGCTGTCCGTCAGAGAGCAAGGCGATGGATCCCAGTGAGTTCACTCAACTGTGTAAAAACCAAAGCTTGAATCTCTGCAAGGAACATGAATGTCACATGTTTTGGGTGCAGGGTAGGATTTTCCACTTTTGCTTACTTTAGTCTTCTTCTTAAAGGCTCTGTCCCATACTGCCGTTTAACCATTCCGTCTGCCTCTGGTGTCATATGGTGGCAAATTCTGATGTTTTGGCAATGGACGGTCGATAGAACAGCACGAGTAGCATCCAAATGTGCTTGAGTAACATCTGCTTAAGTATGGATAACGAACGAAACGTCTGAAAAAGTCTGAATTACATCTATGAACATCCAGTTTGCGTCTTATAAAAAGCCAACTGCACCAGTCACCTCATCACAACAGTTGTAACTACCGGACGGTCCACATTGCTCATTTTGAAATTATATTTGGATGGCTATTATCTTGGAATACCATTATCATAGAATACTATCATTTGCATCAATATCATCTTAGAAAACTATTACTTGGAACACTGTAAATTTGGAATACAATTATTTGGAGTACTATCTTGGAATGCTATTATTTGGACTACTGTTTTGGAATACTATTTGGAGTACTATTGTCTTGGAATGCTATTATTTGCATGAGTATTATCTTGGAATACTATTATTTGGAGTACTATTATCTTGGAATGCTATTATTTGGATCAGTATTACGGTATTGTGGAACATTATTCGGAGTACTATTATCTTGGAATGCTATTATTTGGACCAGTATTGTTGGAATATCATTATTTGGATCAGTATTATCTTGAAATACTGTTATTTGGATCAGTATTATCTTGGAATATCATTTATTGGATCAGTATTATCTTGGAATACTGTTATTTGGATCAGTATTATCTTGGAATATCATTATTTGGATCAGTATTATCTCGGAATACTGTTATTTAAGTACTATTACTTGGAATACTATTATTTGGAGTGCTAATATCTTGGAATATATGGAGTACTATAATCATGGAATACTATTATTTCGAAGACTATTATCTCAGAATACTATTATTTTGTAGTACTATCACACTTGGAGGTACTGTACGGTACAAAAACTTTGTTGAGTACCATAAGTGATTTATTGTCATGCAGGAGAGGGATTGTGATGATGAGTGGGATGTCTACATTAAATATGTGAGTGCATGTCATGTCATGGCAGCAAAACCATTTATTTTTAATGCCATTGCTGTCAAAATGTTGTCATGTTGCCTACGGAGAGTTTTGTGGCTGGAGGAGGACAAGATGTCCGCCTTCGCAACAGCCATAAAAGTTTAAAAAGTGGTAAAATTTCGCTCAAGTAACACTGAAAATGGCAAAAAAAAACCATTGGGGTAACATATGAGAACCACCGGTCGTCTGCATGCAGTCTGAAGTCTCCAGTTTCATTGTGAGTTAGAAGGAAACGTAATTGTGTCATCAGGCTGCGCCACCTCAAACCCAACATTTTAGATTATTTCTTGCGGAGTCTGTAGACATCCTCCCCAGAAGACACTGACTAGAATACTATGGACTATTGTGAAACCCAGGTGGGCCTCATTTTCTCAGGGTGTTGTAACAGAAGCTCGACCATCCTGCAGGTTCTCCATCATGATGTCTACTTCAGCCAACCGTCAGACTTTCATCCATTCCACTGTCAAATTCTTGAGAACTAATCAATTCGATGGTCTGGACCTGGACTGGGAGTACCCTAGAGGTGACCCAGAAAGTATCAGGTTCAGTCTGCTGTGTAAGGTATTGTCCATTAAACTGTATTGAGGTACAAGCATTGGGATGGTTTTGTTTACCAGTTAACATGATTTGTTTGTCTTTTGCTTTTGTGTTGTGATGTCAGAAGTATTCATCTTGATTTTGTGGACCTGTAGGAACTTCAAGCAGCCTTCAAAGCTGAGAGCAAAGGGCAGAGGAACACACAACTCCTTCTCTCTGCAGCGCTTCAAGTCAAAACAGACATGATCAACAAAGGATATGAAATCTCCCAAATATTCAGGTGAGATCATCAAGCATGTGTTTTGGAGGCATCATCATTATGTGACGTCAATCTTTGCTGTGTTTGTGTTTAGATACTTGGATTTCATGAGCGTAAAGACGTTTGACCTGCATGGTGGCGATGCTGTGACAGCCCATCACAGTCCAATCTACTCTGCAGACAACGCAAACATAGTCATTATTTCACTTTTACCTTCATGTTCTTTGCATAGTAGCTTTTCACACTGTTATCTGAAGCAGACATTAGGGAGAGGAACACATACAGGAAGCATTCAACGGTGTAAGGAAAGAAAAAGAGTACTTTGACTTTAATAGTCCATCTATGTTTTTTTTCCTTCAGAACGCCATCATGCAGTACTTGATGGCACAAGGTGCTCCTGCAGGGAAGTTGCTGCTCGGCTTCCCCGTTCATGCACGTTCCTTTACTCTATCCACCACAGCGGCTGGCCTCAATGCTCCGGTGAGTGGTGCTGCACCTCCTGGGCCGTACACCCAGCAGATTGGCTTCTGGGCTTATTATGAGGTAAAAACATGAGAGGTAAAAGAGTCTACAATGATGCATTTATGACTTCTCTAAAAACAATAATGTTTTCCCAGACATGTTCTTTCCTGATAGGCGCATCTGTTTGGTGGGATGACATTGAAAAAGTGCCCTTTGCTGTTAAAGGCAATCAATGGGTTGGTTTTGACAACCAAAAGAGCTACGCTGCCAAGGTATTACCTCTAATATTGTCTAATCTGCATACGTCTGTGTAGGCTCTCAGTCATACAGGAGTTGTCCATCGAGGGAAAGGCTTCTTGAGACGTCATCTGTACTTCTGTGAAGAAGGTGTCGGACGTTTCGCTCCTCATCCGAAGAGCTTCGTCAGCGAACTAATAAGTACTGGTAGCCTAGGCCTTAAATACAGTAAGAGTGGGCGGAATTGGTGTGCCAACACCCTCCTAGGAGAGGACAGACAGCTACTTACAGAGGTCTTTACAGTAGAAAGGCCACACACACTGACCAATACCTGCTTTTTGAATCAAACCATCCACTACAACATAAACTAGGGGTTATTAGTACCCTCCAACATAGAGCGGAACAAATACCAACTAGTGCTGAGGTAAGGAAAAAGGAGACACAACATGTCCAGAGAGCGCTCTCAACCTGTGGGTACCCACGGTGGGCTTTTAACAAATGTCAAAAGAAGAGAGTAGGGAAAGAAACCCAAAAGCCCACAGAAGCAAAAAGGAGAGGAGTGGTAGTCCCTTATGTAGCGGGGGTCTCGGAAAAACTCAACTATGGCAACACAAAATTCCCACCTATTTTAAACCGGTAAATACCCTGAGACAAAAATTAGTGCATCCTAAAGACAAGGCTCCAAACCAAAAACAGAGCAATGTGGTCTATTCCATCCACTGTAAAGATGAGGAATGCAAAGAGCACTACATTGGGGAAACTAAGCAAATGCTCCAAAAAAGGTAGACAATAGATGCTAACGAGCCAGTATCAGAGTCGTTCATACCCAACTCAGGGAGCGACACTTCCCTTTTATCGTAGGTGCTAATAGCAGGAGAGGATTATACCACTACTCCGCCCAGGCTTAGTGTAAGGAACCAATAGAAGGAGGGTGTTGGTGCACCAATTCCGCCCACTCTTACTGTATTTAAGGCCTAGGCTACCAGTACTTATTAGTTCGCTGACGAAGCTCTTCGGATGAGGAGCGAAACGTCCGACACCTTCTTCACAGAAGTACAGATGACGTCTCAAGAAGCCTTTCTCTCTAATCTGCATAGTCAGCACATTTGTAAATGTGTGTCATGTGACTTCCAGGTGGACTACCTGAAAAACAAACAGCTGGGAGGAGCTGCTGTGTGGACGCTGGATTTGGATGACTTTACTGGACAGTTCTGCCATCAGGGCAAATATCCTCTCATTTCTCATCTAAAACACAAACTTGGAGGTGAAAAACTTTCATTCTTTTACATAGCACTACAATTCTACCTCAAATACAGTGGTGTGAAAAAGTGTTTGTCCCCTTCCTGATTTCTTATTCTTTTGTGTGTTTGTCACACTTAAATGTTTCAGATAATCAAACAAATCACTTTTCCACACAGGGCCATGTCGGTTTGGATTTTTTTTCTCTCTTAATAATAATAACCTTCTTTTAAAAACTGCATTTTGTGTTCAGTTGTGTTGTCTTTGACTAATATTTACATTTGTTTTATGATCTCAAACATTTAAGTGTGACAAACGTGCAAAAAAATTAAAATCAGGAAGGGGGCAAACATTTTTTCACACCACTGTATGTTAGATATTCACAACACAACTGTTATACATTGCTAGTAGGATAGCCATGTAACAGTAAGCAAACTTGCAGCAGGTAATTATGCAAGAAATACAATTCTCAAATAGAAAATACGGATAACAATAAAAATATACGCATTAGAGGATATACCTGTATAATGGTTTTGTTTTAGTAAAGTGTAAGCATTTGAAGTGTGTGAATCATTATTTTATTTGTAGTAAAGTTTCTTATTGGTTGAAGTGTAGTATTAATATTTCCAATGAATGATAACAATTTTGTAGTAACAATATCATTCAAAATAACATAAAGTTCCATTTTGTTAGTACGTAATAATATAATGAATAATAATTTCTAGCTCCAGCTTGATAATGTATATAATTAATATAATGAATAATAATTCATATTTCCAGCTTATTAGTAATAATTATCTGAGATTAATTGTGATTAGAGATGAGTTAACTATGTACAAAATGCGATTAATTGCGATTCAACATTTGAATCGGTTGAGAGTCCTAGTGTACAGCACTAGTAATACTGTACAGTACATACACTCTGTTAAGACCAGTTGTAAAATTGCTAGTATTTACATTTGCACTGTTGGATCTTAAGGAGGTTCCATGCAGAGCTTCAAAATGCAAAAAGAAGAGATGGGACTAAGAAAAAAAAACTTTCAGTAAGCAATTTATTGCAAACAAGCATTAAAGTGAAATATGCCTTTGGTCAGCTGATCAAAAGTTTGACCATAGCTCAAAAAAACAAAAAACGAAACGCCCCTAAAACAAAAATAAACTTTTCAGAAAAGGACTCTAATGAATCACCTCAAAAATTGGTTTGGATGCCAGTGTTTCCAGGAGGCTATTGGGAATGTTGCTCCAGGTTGTAAAGATGGCTTCACGGAGGGCATCCACTGTCTGGAACTGGTGCCTGTTTTTGTAAACTTCCCTTGTCATCCATCCCCAAATGTTCTCAATTGGCTTTAGATCAGGGGAACACGCAGAATGGTTCAGGAGAGTGAGGTTATTCCTCTGGAAGACGTCCTTTGTCAGTCGGGCTTTGTGAAATGCAGTGTTGTCCTGTTGAAAAAGCCAGTCATTACCACATAGACGAGGGCCTTCAGTCATAAGGGATGCCCCCTGCAACATCTTCACATAGCCATGTGCCGTTTCACACCCCTGTGCAGCTTGAGACTCCATTGTTCCATTGAAGGAAAAAGCACCCCAGATCATGATGGCGCCCCTTCCACTGTGTGTGGAAAAACATCTCAGATCTCCTTGTCATGCCCGTAACATTGGAAGCCATTAGCACCGTCAAAGTTCATTTTTTTTCTCATCAGAGAATAAAACTTTCTTCCAGCCGTGTTTGGTGCTCTCGTGCATATTCCAAATGGGCAATTTTGTAACGTTGAAGGTGATGAGGCCTTTGAAGACGTTTTTCCTTCTTAAAAGCCCTTCTGCTGATAAACAGCCTATTTCACTTTAATGATTGTTTGCAATAAAAAAAAAATTGGCCCTAAAATGTTGATCAGGAGAGTATACCTGTATAAAGATGGTTAGACTTTTCCCAGAACTCACTGTAGTCATGTAGGAGAGCTCAGTGCTTAACTGTTAAATTGCCACTGCAATCTTTTCTGTGTGCTTGTCTTCTAGACTGGAAAGCACAGAATTTACCTTCGTCCATATCGCCTGCCACAAGCCCCGCCTCTCAAGTTACTGTAGAGCCGTCAATCACAACAAGCCGGATAGGAGCACAACCAGATGACAGTTGCTTTGACAACATCACTGTTGTTTACCCTGGGAGTGACTTCTGCACACGCAGACGTGATGGATTGTATGCAAGATCAGTGCATCCACACACCTTCTACACGTGCATGCAGAGTATCACTTATGTCACAAGGTGCCACAACCTACAACACAACACTGCAATGGAAGTCATATCCTCCAAGAATTTATGTGTCCTAAACCTTGTTCTCATACTAACATTGTCAGTCTAACACCTACCTATATGTAAGAAATCTTTTTAAATACATATTTTTTGTCGCACGAAAAAACAGATTTGAATTTTTTTGTGTTATTTGCAAGCAAAAGATTTGCAAAAAAAAATAATGGATTTGGTTGTTTGTTTTTTTTTGCAAACAAAATTACTTTTACCAAAATTATTAAGAATGCTGCTTTTGTTTATCAATTATTATTTCATCAAAAATTTGTTCTTGTGAAACTGTAAATTTTGTTTGCGTTTCCTGACGAATTGTTAGAATTTTCCTTTACGTTTCTTAAAGTTTCGATTGCATTTCACCCTTTTTATTGGTCATTCTCATGCTGGGCTGACAATGTCCGCCCTCACAAGTTGACTGAAAATACCAAAGGCAATCAACATCAAACTACCCAACACTGGAGAAATTGGTATGTTAATTCTTAAAGTAAAACTGCACTTCTTTTGGAATTTTGCCCATCATCCACAATCCTTATGTGAGACAAGAACACACGTCATTCCTTTGTCTATCTTTTCTGTGCTTTCTAGTTACTTTCTACTTATTAGGCTTACATCTGGTCCAGCTGGCTTTGGGCGTCTGGAGAAAAGTTTCTACCACTGCAGGGTTTGTTAGCGCTAACAATTCTTCATGGTGATGCAGTTTTTTGGAGCAGTGTCCTCCTCGCCATATGCATGAAGCCTTTTCGTCGATGGCAACACTGCGTGCTACTTGGTTTTAATAGTTTTACAAGCATAAAACAATTCTAAACGCATATAAATGATGAATGAAAGTGATAAATGAACTTTTAAGGTTACTTTTACCTTCTTTGAATATGTTCCCAAAGACAGATGTGGCAGTGAGATCGAGCCAGCATCCTTCCTGTGTTCAGTCACGTCAAGATGAATGTTCATTTATGCCTTTCATTTATCATTTATATGTATTTATATGTGTTATGGGATAGGCTCCAGTATAGGAGAAGCGGCATAAAAAATGGATGGATGGTTCGATGGATGTAACTAATTGATTTTATTAATTACGTTTTGTTTGCCGTAATTAACGCATAAGCCTTATGGCAAGCCACATCTCACTGTTATGACGACAGACGGCAGCACAATGTAGTTCCCCACAGAGTCACACAGAGTCTGACGCTCTTTTACCACTTGAATCTAACCTGAACACATCAACAGCGGTGCAATTCCAACGACATACATGCATTTCCAACTCACAAACGCGTCTTCAGTCCCTCCGTCGTCGGAACAACACTTCCTCGTTGTCTCTATAAGACGGCGAGATGCATTCAGGGACACTCCAAACATCACAAAAACGTCTTCATTATGCGTCTAAATAAACAGAGACAAAGAAAAAGTGGATATTCTTATCACTCATTTTATAACTCTAAATGAGGAAGTACAATTTTCTGCATTTAAGTATAATCGGAAATGCCAGAAAGTACACCCAAAATGTTAGTTCTTATTAAATGACGTGGTGTGATTGAACGCAACAACTCATTGCTCATAATAAAACCAGTGTGATTCAAATGTTCTGCTACTATTAAAGAAACTAGTATTAGGTAAACAGATTCTTTAAGACGTGTGGTATCTTTTAGTTTAATTGAAATTTTCAGTTCCTTTGGAGCTGTTCATACATGCAAATATATATAATCAATTTATCTTTATTACAATAAAATACAGTAAAAATGGGTATTTCATACATGATTTCAAATGCTGATTAATCATGATTAATTCATTTGAAATCCAGGATTAAGCTGATTACAAAGTTTAATAATTTGACAGCACTAATTTATATACATTTTCAATTGTTTTCTTCATGTAAAACTGTATTTGTAAAACTATAAAAACGTGTTTTGTGTTAACATTTTTGGCTTTCTGGAACAGATTTACATTATTTCTGTCAGGAACGGCTGCTAACCGTGGTGATGGAATCCAAGAGGCAGAGTGGTTTTCATGTAATAAAAAGATTTAATACCAGAAATGTCCAAGCAATACGAAAATACAAAAATGACAAAACACAAAAATACAAAGTGCAACTGAAAACCTCGGGACCTAGTCACGGGAATGATTAACGAAAAACACTGCTAATGCAGGAAAAAACACATGGTGTTAAAAACTGAAAGAGCTGCTGACAAAAACTAGCAGAGTGGAGTTACAATACACCCAAGACTATGGCAGGAAAAGCCAGGCAGGTAATCAGGTACTTACAAAGGTAAGGAACAAAGCAATGACCAGAGAGCCAAGACACGAGGTACAACTGAGCTAGGAGCAACTAGTCACAGCGCAACGAGAGGAAACAATCTGGCGATGGAGGGAAGTCTGCACACAGCTTAAGTAGGAGCTCTAATGGAGATCAGGTGTGTTCAATCAACTCCTCACAGTGGTTCAGGAGGTGTGCTGCAACAGATGGCATACAGAGGGCAGCAAAGCATCACACAATCCTGACAATTTCTCGTCCATCTCGGTTAGAGTGGGACCTTCTGGAACTAATAAATGACGCTAACCAAGGTTCCACTGTATAACTAAGACATACTGTAACAGTTAAGAATAAACAATAGCAATTTCTCTGCATGGGTAGGTGTCCACCGAGTGTTACTATAAAGACAAGAGAAGCCACCTGTCGGCAGACTTATCCTTGTGACCTTGTATTTTTAGCCACACTAATACAAGTATTAACTACTTTACTTATTACATTTGTCTAATTTGCCCATTTGTACAGCGTTTTGGTCAGTGTGTTTAGTTTTACAACCAGCTTTAGAATATATGTGTAGATTTGTGCAATTATGGGTTGTTTTGGCTATCTACACAATGTTATGTATGACTTTTTTATGTATCATTATTACATCGGATTCATTTTATTCAAAGCATTTTATATGTCATTCAAAGTTAATAGTTTCTTCCGAGACAGACGGATGCCAAGAGAGAGACATAGTGTAAATTAATAATAATGTAATGTACCGAAACTACATTATTTAATGAATTTACATAGTATTGAAACAACATTATTTATTAACAAAAAATAACTCTGCTTTATCCTCCAAACCTACGATGCAGTATTAGGGCCACATTGACAAAAAAATCGGCGATTTTGAGAATAAAGTTGTACATTTACAAGAATAATGTTGTAAATTGACTTTACAAAAAAATGTCTGAATTCACGAGAAAAAAAGTCGTAATATTACCTTTGCCCGAGGCCAAAGGTCACATAAGTCGCCCATTTTCATAGCTGTCTCAGGCAAGGCCTACGAAGGAGTACTAGGGCCACATGGAAAAAAAAAAATCTGAGATTTTGAGAATAAAGTCATGCATTTTTACGAAAGTAAATTGTAAATTTACTCGAATAAAGTCGGAAATTTAAGAGAACAAAAAGTCGGAAATTTACAAGTGTAACAAATTGTAAATTTACGACTTTTTTCTCGTAAATTTACGAGAAAAAAAAGTAGCAGCGTTACCTTTGCCCAAGGCCAAAGGCTGTGTCAGTCAATGCCTGTTACAACGGAGTATGTGAGATTTTGAGAATTAAGTTGTACATTTTTGACAAAAAAGTCAAAAATGTATGAGAAACAGCTTGTGATATTCCGAAAATAAAGTCCTACATTTATGAGAAAAAAACCCTCATAATTTTATGTTACAGGCATTGCCTGAGACAGCTATGAAAAAGGGGGACTTATGTGACCGTTGGCCTTGGGCATGTGGAGGAGGCGAGCTATGGGGGGGGGCACGTTATAAATAAAAAGTTTGCCTGAAGCAAGAGGAAAGTTTCCTTCCTTCCTGAAGAGCTATGCTCTATTTTCCCTCTGACACATAATATTACGACTTTATCCTCGTAATATTACAACTTTTTTTTAGTAAATTTATGACTTTATTCTCGTAATATCACAACATTTTTTTAGTAAATGTACGACTATATTCTCGTAAATTTACGACTTTATTCTTGAAATCTCCGATTTTTTTTCTTGATGTGGCCCTAATACTCCCTTGTACGAAACTGTAGATACGTTTTTGGCGATTTCTTTGTGGCCTGTTGTCCGTCAAATTTTCTTTTGAGGCAATTCCTGGAGTATTTTAAACAGAAAAGCAAAGTAAAGTAAACACAGGAGCTCATTAAAAACAATGATGTAAACAGTCATAAAAGTTAACTTTTGTCAATAACATAAAATGTACGTGATGTCCACAAACTAAAAAATAACAAAGTAACCCCATTTACATATGTAGTAATGTACGTAATAATTTATAATGCATAAATACAAATGATAAACTATAACACAGTCACATATATTAATAAGACATACAGTAAGTCAAAGTCTAAGAATTTGAAAGAAAGATTTAAGGCTGAAAAAGCTCCATGCATGTCCTTCTTGACATGCAACCCCGCTATATGATCTCTTTTTGGGTAACACGAGCGTACAGCACGTTGGTGGATCAACATTATGATAGTTGAGGTCTTTTATTTGAACACAAATTTAACTTTCAAACGTCACATTTTTATTTCAACACAAATGTAAGTTTCCTATTCAGATGTCACATTAAGCTTTATATTGCTGGCGTTAGATGTTCTCCTGAGTGAAAAAAAAAACTTTACAGGACTTATATTTTCTCTTTGCGTTGCGCCGTCATGTTGAAAGATTTTTCAAGCTGTGCAAGTGAAGGTAGAAGTCCTCACACCATCATTTGGGACTGACCAATAAAAAGGTTCGTAACATCGTTGATGAGTTAAGTTGCAACGCCACCAAAACTACTGGAATTGCAAACAAAACTTAAGGAAACGCAAACAAAATGTATAGTTTCATTAGAAGAATTTGTAAGCAAAAGCAGCATTTTTAATCATTTTGGTTAAAAAAAATTTTGTTTGCAATTTTTTTGTCAAAACAATTTTTTGTTTGATTGGATACAAAACTTCTCTTCATCGATTTTAGAGTAGAACGTTAGACACTCCGATACAGTAGGTGGCGGTTTTCATTTTTAAAGTCGTGGTTGCGACTCACCGTCAAAGCAAAAAGGAGGAAGAAGAAAAGTTGGTTCTGGGAAATGTAGTTTATTTGTGAGTTGAAGGCCAGACCAGGAGATCAAACTTTGACTTCATTTCCCACAATTCTTACAACCTTACTTTCCTTTTACGTCACCACATCCGCGTTCAAAGTCACAGTCGACGTTTTCACTTCTTTTTATTATTTTTTGAATTTGTCGGCTACTTGAACATAATAATAGAATTGTTTTCTTAGATAATGGAAGTACATTGGCATGACTGTCTATTGTCATCCCTCAGTGTGAACTAAAGCACAAGAGTCGCAATAGTTGTACGTATGTGGTAGTATTGTTTGTAGCCATGTACACGTTATTATCAGGCTTGTATAAATACATGTTCCAAAAGGACGAATACTGCATTTTAATCCTGGGACTGGATAACGCTGGGAAGACGGTGAGTTAACATCCACTTTTATTGTAATGTAATCACATTAGTTAAATTTAGGCCTGTAATCCTATGATGCACTTTTAGTTCTGTTAAAGATGTTTTAATGACAGTAATTTAAACATTCAGCTCACCAATACTACCGTTGTACTGTTCTCCTCTTGCCAAATGTTGGAATATACTGTTGTCCTGTCAATATTTTATATGTATTATACAGCTCTACAGTTACACAAACTACAATACATTCAACATTAAATTCAACATTAAAGTGGAACTACAAAGCGTACAATGTACGGTATTGCATGACGTGAGGCATTTGCCCCTTATTTATTTTCATTTATTGAATGTCCACTGGATGTCATGTATATCAAATACATAATAAATATGTAAACGTTGTCTTTCCAGACTTTTCTGGAACAAACCAAAACAAAGTTCAGCAAGAACTACAAGGGGATGAATTTGTCCAAGATCACAACCACGGTTGGGCTGAACAGTAAGTGTCTTATTGTACTTCACATATAAATATAAGTCATTCAGAAGATGCATTCAAGGGTGTTGTGATGATATTTAGTCGGGGTGTAATGATTTGTTTTAATAACGATTCGATTCGTATCACAATTTATGGTTGCCGATACGATTCAAGGACGATATTGGTTCATTTAGTTACTGAAATGATTCAGTCACTTTAAATCGATTCAGAATTTTTTTTTTGACAAAAATTCAACCAGTGTGAAATAAATACCTGGATACTGGACAGTGCAGGAGAAGTTTCCTAGATTCACGTTGTTTTTTGTAAGGGAATCAGGTATAAATGATTAATAATGCTGACATACTGAAGAATAAATGGTCAATGAGTACAAAAAATGAGTTAAAAATGCAGTACAAAATCAGGATGAACAGGGGGTGGTATCGCTTGCCATGATGAATTATTTACTTTAAATAGTGCAATCCAAACCTGCACTTTGCACCCTAAGGTGAGGGACGTTATGCAAATTCCTCATTGTATGGTATCTTAAATTAGGTGATGAAACTTTCTTTGCTTTTTTTGACCTGATAATCCTCCTGATCAGAGCAGCCATTTGACAGAATGGTGCAGCATCTAGCAGGAATACATAAATGACAGAAGTTTTGCAGCACACATATGTTAGGAATGTTACAAAATTTTGAAATATGTAAAATCAAGTCTGTTATGAATTATTTCGGATAAAACATGACCTGAACTTTAATTTGATACCTCATTCACTTCTCTACCCCAAGTATTAAAGACGTTAACGCAAATTTCATACCGGAAAATAGTGTCTTTGGGTCCCATTGCTTTAATATTGAGTCAAGACAAAAGCTGTGATCAACCCATGGACCTTGGCAAGTACAACCGTACTACAAAATATATCATAACTTTAGGCAGTGACATTTGTTTTAAAAGTCAACAGAGTAGCCATTTACATTTTTTTGATAATAAAGTCCAGGGAAGAAAATCAAGTGTCATAAACGCTGCAGCCGCACGCTGTATTTGTTTCCACGCCGCAGTGCTAATTGCTTGACACTGTAATTCCGGGGCAAAATTAACATATTTCTCATGATGAGATATTAATTACATTTTATCTGCAGATAGATATTAAAAGTGAATTTATATCCTACATACCTCTTATTTTGTCCTGAAGCTCCGATCCATGAGTTTGAAAGGCTGAAAGTTGGACTTAACTTTTCTGTATACGAATGGAAAATGCACCCGATATGGAAAAAAAATTGCATTTTTAAGGATGTCCCCACGGAATCTCTTAATCAAGCGCACACACACAGTGTTAGATTTTTGCATCGCTAAAATACCGGGATTGTATTTGTAACATTCCGACATATATGTTTTGACCTGACCACGCCGCGCTGGGTGATGTCTGTAAGCGTCACTGCTACTGCACCGTAAACTACCGTCCAGAGGCGTACAATATGTCCTTACTTTATACACTGTCCCCACAAATGTCACTTAAAAGGCGTTTCAAATAAGGCCAGATGAGTTAAATATGAATACTGAATAAAATTAATGAACTGACCAAAAGAAGAAGCAGCGAATGAACGGTATTTCACAGGTCCACTACAACTCCCATGACCACCACATACCCGGAAGACAATGACGTCACCGACAGGCAGACTATAATGAACGTCTTCATCATTAAAAGTGCTAAAAAAAAAAGCACATCCATATCAAGTATACCGTGCTTAAATCCAATGATTCATTTCCTAGTATCGATTCAACCGATTACCTTTTAAACGATGTTAGATTGATATATATGTTGTCCTGAATGCAAACTTGAGAACCCAGGTCGATGTAGTTGAATCGTAGGAATATAAATCGGTGCATCGATGTAGTGAATGAATCGTTACACCCCTAATATTTAGTATTCCACACGTGTCACTACATGTCAGTAATGTTACATTGATGAGACAATAGCCACCGCACGAAGGACTGTACAGAACGGCCAGTAAAAAAAAAAAAGAACAACAATTAACTGTATTGTTCTGCGAGACGCCGCACGGTGGTCTAGTGGTTAGCACGCTGGCCAACACAGTAACAGCTTGGAGATTGGGAAGATCTGGGTTCGATTCTCCCCTGGGCATTTCTGTGTGGAGTTTGCATGTTCTCCCCGTGTGCACGTGGGTTTTCTCCGGGTACTCCGGCTTCCTCCCACATTCCAAAAACATGCAGGTGAGGTTAATTGGAGACTCTAAATTGTTCATAGGTATGAATGTGAGTGTGAATGGTTGTTTGTCTATATGTGCCCTGCGATTGGCTGGCGACCAGTCCAGGGTGTACCCCGCCTGTCGCCCGAAGTCAGCTGGGATAGGCTCCAGCATGCCCCCGCGACCCTAATGAGGAAGAAGCGGTATAGAAAGTGGATGGATGGATGGATGTTCTGCGAGACACACAAACACTAGATTTGATCGCTGGAACAACAGGCTTTTATTGTAGGTCTGAATTAAACAGTATTTAGAAGGTGGTAAACGAGTTTTCTAAGCTCTCTACATGAAAATATTCCATTTATAAATAAGGAATCCTACTTTGTGGAAATTCACTAATCACGGTTGCGTCTGGAACAAACTGCCGTAATTTCCGGTGTATAAGCTGCTACTTTTTTCCCCTCATACTTCGAACCCTGCGGCTTGTACAATGATGTGGCTAATTTATGGCTAACAACTACGTTTCCCATGATGTTTAGAGTGTAGCTTCAGGAAGTAGTGACGGGGACGAGTGAAAGAAAGTATCACGTTTTGAAGTCTTATGCAGCGATCTCTGACACATTAAGTTTGATCCAATGTGTAAATACTACAGCTTCGGTTTGGACTACTCAGGCCAACCCGAAAGGCTGGAATGAATGAAGAGGATAGCTCAAGGTAAAGGGCTAATTTGGGGATTTGCTAATAAACGAAGAGCGCAACAAATGAAAGAGAAAGAGAGAGAGACTGACAAAGTGTATAATGAAGGAATTGTGAGGCTGTTCAATTGTGATGCTTGTCAAGACGACTTGAATGGATTTAGTTCCCAGGAGGAGGAGGAGGACGGCGCTAAATGAATTTTCTGGTAGGCTACTGTTTAACTGGCCAAGTTACACTCACTGTTCGGCACTGTTTGGAAAAAAGCATTTATTTAATCAAAAGTTAAAAAACATTTTTCTGTGTACTAAATACCCCATGTTACAACACGGACACCTGCGGCTTATAAACAGGTGCATGTACAAATCTTTTTTTCTCTTTAAATTATTGGGTGCGGCTTACATACCGGAAATTTCAGTAACCACAACAAAAGAGGAATTACTGTTTACAAATGATGACCGATTTAGGATGAATAAGATGTGTTTTCTGTGACAAAAACGGCCTATTTTTGGAGAAATAGATACATTTTAAACAAAAAATGTGCTAATTTGCGGGGCAGTGAATGTGCAGGGGTCCGCTGTTTGTCTGTATTCACTTATATTACAATGGCAACGTTTCCTTCTTTGCTACTGTCATCTTTTCCAGTTGGTACAATTGATGTGGGGAAAGCGCGTCTCATGTTCTGGGATCTGGGAGGCCAAGAAGAGCTTCAGTCTCTGTGGGACAAAGTAAGTACATTTGAAGTATTACTGCTAGTATCTATGTTATAATACAGATCAAAGACAATCTTTTAGTTGACGTGATGATTGTACAGACAAAGTTTTGATATCCTCCTCTTTTGTTTGTTTGATGACTACACTTCTTGGCCCCTCAGTGTGGCTGGAAGAGGTGGACTCGTGCACTTGACCATTGCTAGTATGCGAGCACAACTGATAAAACATGTACTAGTGATCCAGTGTTGTATGTACCTAAAGGAGTTGGGTACAGTGTTGTACTTGCATGGACGTAGATGAAGTAATCATCAGTTGTGACATATTGCATTGTAGTACTATGCAGAGTCGCATGGAGTTATCTACGTCATCGACTCCACTGATGAAGCACGTCTTTCTGAATCCAAGGACGCCTTTGGTGAGTACTACTTTTACGTTGGCGTACTGTTCGTTCACCAAATGCAGTCAAACCAACGTTCACTTGCACCGACAAATGTTGGACTTAATGCTAGGAAGCTGAAATACAGTACTCCCTTGTTTATTGCAATTAATTGGTTAACTCTGGAAGAGGTTTTCCTCCAGGATATCTCTGTACTTGGCCGCATTCATCTTTCCTTCAATTGCAACCAGTCGTCCTGTTCCTGCAGCTGAAAAACACCCCACAACGTGATGCTCCCACCACCATGTTTCACTGTAGGGATTGTATTGGGCAGGTGATGAGCACATACCGCTTAGAATTAACACCAAAAAGTTCAATCTTCTTCAATCTCAATCTCAGAGAATCTTCTTTTTCATAGTGTGGGAGTCCTTCATGTGTTTTTTCATGTGTCTTAAACTGAGGAGAGGCTTCCGCTGGGCCACTCTGCCAAAAAGCCCCGACTGGTGGAGGGCTGCAGTGATAGTTGACTTTGTGGAACTTTCTCCCATCTCCCTACTGCATCTCTGGAGCTTAGCCACAGTGATCTTTGGGTTCTTCTTTACCTCTCCTACCAAGGCTCTTCTCCCACGATTGCTCAGTTTGGCTGGACGGCCAGGTCTAGGCAGAGTTGTGGTCCTCCCAAACTTCTTCCATTTGAGGATTATGGAGGCCACTGTGCTCTTAGGAACCTTGAGTGCTGCAGAAATTATTTTGTAACCTTGGCCAGATCTGTGCTTTGCCACAATTCTGTCTCTGAGCTCCTTGGGCAGTTCCTTCGACCACATGACTCTCTTTTGCTCTGACATGCACTGTGAGCTGTAAGGTCTTATATAGACAGGTGTGTGCCTTTCCTAATCAAGTCCCATCAGTTTAATTAAACACTTTATTGGACTCCAATAAAGGAGAAGAACCATCTCAAGGAGGATCAGAAGAAATGGACAGCTTGTGAGTTAAATATGAACGTCGCTGAAAAGGGTCTGAATACTTATGACTATGTGATATTTCAGTTTTTCTTTTTTAATAAATTTGCAAAAAATTTCTACATTTCTGTTTTTTGTCTGTCAAGATGGGGTGCTGAGTGTACATTAATGAGAAATAAAATAAACTTTTTTGATTTTGGCAAATGGCTGCAATGACACAGAGTGAAAAATTTCAAGGGGTCTCAATACTTTCCGTACGCACTGTATATTTGCCTTTTACTTTATTTAGCCATTTTTATGCTTGAAAATGATTAATTTAGGCGAAAAATACACAACAGTTGCTTAAATATGCACATTTTTTTCCTGTAAAGTCGTATTCAACCACGAAACAGCATGATTTATGAATATATAGTCAAACCTCTTAGCGGCCACCTGTATAGAACGGCCACTGAAAAAATCCCCCGCAGAATATTTGCGTGCTGTGGACCCTGTGTATAGCGGTCACCTCGCTAACGCGGCCAGCGGCCACCCATTTTGTATCCCTTGGTCAATATCTGACCGCATATAGCGGCCAAAATGCCGACTCCAGCAGAAGCTTCACGCACGAAAAAGTTTCGTTTCTTAAGCAATGAAGCCGTCGTGTGTAGACTTTAATTACTGAGTCATAGCTCAGTCACAATCATTCACAAGATCCACACAAACTGTCAGTTGTTCGACATAAAATAAAGCCGTCTTCTTTGGAGCTTGTTGCAGACGGTGACACCGTTTATTTCCTGGTGTGAGACAATGTGCACTGGTCAATACTGTAATGCCCCTTGTTGTTGGGAAGGAGAGACTCACGTCGCCGATGCACTTTATCACTTTATTAACATCGGAGAACACTGCAGGACTTTACATCCACGCCAACATCCACACACTTCCCAACTCTCTCGACACTCACAGCTAGCACTTAGCCTAGCTTTCCTGCTCGTGACGTCGCACCGTCACTTCCGTATATTTAGCCCACGAGTAAGATTTCTTCAAATTTTCTTCAAAAAAGTTTAAGATCAGCCAATCAAATCCAAATTCAAAAACAAAATATTAAAAACAAACATAAAAGACAATACAGTACTAGCACATCTTTGTTCTGTGGGTGGTGTACAATGACAAGCCTAGTCGTTATTTACAACTTTTATCCGCAGTCCCACAGTGCCCTCTACTGGTCAACCTGTCTATAACGGCCACCTGCCTATAGCGGCCACTTTTGCCGTCTCCCTTTAGTGGCCGCTATAGACAGGTTTGACTGTATTTTGAAAAAACAGTGATAGTGAAGCCGTGAAAGTGCAAAGTGTCGAGGGATTACTGTATTTCCCAAAGTACTTTTGTGTGACAGCGTTGGTGGATTGATTGTGTTGTTAATTAAAATGGAGCTATCATTCAATGTGTTGACTTGATGTAATCATGTAATAATAATCATGTGTAAAGGGTAGTGAACATTATAATTTATGTAGTATCACGTGTACTGCATTAGTCATATTTGAGCATTCAGTGAATTGTAAGAGTACAGTTATTCTGTCAATAATGACTTAATTGGTTCTTGTCCTCTCAGAGAAGATGATCAGCAGTGAGGTGTTAGAAGGGGTTCCCCTGCTGGTTCTGGCCAACAAACAAGACGTAGCGGTACTGTGGCAGTATTTCAAGTACACACTGTGTGGTATTTTTATCGCAGTTTGGCATGTGTGGTGTCTTCTACCAGAACTGTTTGTCAGTGGCTGACATCAAAACATCCTTCAGTGACTGCGCACCAAAGATTGGCAAGCGAGATTGTCTGGTCCAGCCATGTACAGCCCTCACGGGGTGAGTAGGTCTTACTAGAGTGTTTTACTGTGTTAATACTGCTCTTCAAAGTCAGGGTGGTGTTTTGCAGGGATGGAGTGAATGACGGCATTGAGTGGATGGTGAAATGTGTCATCAGGAACATTCACCGACCCCCCCGACAGAAGGACATCACATAGACAAGACCCCTCTCAGCACCATTTGGACCTTCTCATCAAGAATATGACTGGCAAGCTCTGACTCAGGGTGTGTTCACACAAAATGTCAAAAAAAGACTTTAGTCTGGTTTGCGTTCACACTTTTTGTCAGCGGACCAAATACTGCTCAGTCAAAACAAGTCAGGCCTCCACTGGACGATGTATGTGAGGTCCCACCTCACATGACGTCTTCACATACACTCAGAGGACTTTTCTTTGAACAGCAGAGGGAGACCCATCTCTCAGGTGGTCTGCCCCCACCCCAATCGCCCCCTCGGCCCTGGATGTGCGTTCACACTTGACCAAATGAACCGTACTAACACAGCAAATGAACTCTAGTCTGTTTTAACTGAACACACCCCAAATTTCTTCTGTCTGCATTATGTCATCCTTAGGGAACGTCTGACTCTTTTTAGGATATTAACATCTTTCTCACCATTTTGAAAGCTCATTTTGCTACAGATAATCGTCATTGATCCTTCACTTGGAAGAATTCCATATCATTGCATTGTGCTTCAGACTCAATAAAAAGTACAATAGTTGTCTTAAAGGGAGTGTATGCAACGGTTCCGAGAGGTACCAATAGCACTATATCCCGCCTCTTCCTGCTTTGACGATGTAGGACGTAATGGGCGCACTAGTTATGTTTGGTGGTCATGATAGCGATTTGGCAAAGTTTAGCTACTAGATAAATGACTCCAAATTGTTGGTCTGTTTTCTGACACTACTTTTGTGTGTTTGTGTGTGTGTGTGCATGCGTTTGCGCTACGGACATATACTGTACGTGTCTACCAGACAGCGTGGGCCAAACAAACAAGTACAGTAATCTCCCATTTACAGTATGGCGGTTAATCAGTTCCAGACCCGACCGTGGTAGGTTAATTTATTTATAAATGTAACATTTTTGTAGTTAGAGCATAGAAAACCTGTTTATGACCTTCTAAATAGAGTTTTTAAGATTATTAGAGCCCTATGGACATTAAATAACACCCCTATAGTCAGCCTTACACTCCGATTACCCAATACTGTGTACATAATAGAAAATAATACATAATATAGACTCACACTTCTTGGCATTGGAAGAGTTTTGTTGTTTTTCTTCCTACCTGTTCTGTACAGTACTTCCTGCAGCGGCTATTGTCTCACTACTGTAACATCACTGACATCTAATGACCAGTGTCTTTGAATGCGTCTTCTTAATGTCTTATATTTGTATATTTTTATGTGTGAAATACTTAATTTAGGCAAAAAAGTACAATTTGCTTAAATGTATCAGTAAGCAAGCATGATGTCATGTTTGTATCCTTCCAAGTGCTGGAATCTCACTTCCACGTATTCGTTTTTGTCTATGACCTCTCAACTTGTGGAAATCGTCAAAAAATAAATTATTCAATTCGGTCACTTTTCCTGAGCAATCCAATTGTATTTTATGTATATACACTGCTCAAAAAAATAAAGGGAACACTCAATTCACACTCAGTCAAAACTGCAGCGCTGTTATTCAAACTGTCCACTTTGGAAGCAACACAGATTGACAACCAATTTCACATGCTGTTGAGCAAAGGAATAGACAACAGGTGGTGTCATTTTCCACTTCAATTTTGAGTGTGACTCCAAATCCAGACCTGCGTGGGTTAATAAATTTGATTTCAGTTGATAATTTGTGTGTGAATTTGTTGTCAGCACATTAAACTATGTAAAGACCAAAATATTTAATAACAATATTTCATTAATTTATCTAGGATCTAGGATGTGATATTTTGGTGTTCCTTTATTTTTTTGAGCAGTATATATACACAGACTTGACCAAAATCTTAAGACCAGTTGAAAAATTGCTAGGACTTGCACATTTGGATCTTAATGAGGTTTCAAGTAGAGCTACGATATGCAAAAACAAGAAGGGGGAGAGAGACAAAAAACATTTGGAACTTGTAATTTAAACAAAAAAAAACAAATTAAATAGGTTGTTTGTCACCTGATAAAATGTTTAAGACCACAGGCTATAAAAGCCAAAATCTGCTCAAAATTGGGAGCAGTAAGACAGTCATTTGAAATTTTTTCCTGATCCTGAGCATTATGGAACAAAAAAGTCAAGTGGTAGACCCAAAAAAAAATCACACCTGCGCTGAGCTGGAAGATCTGATTGGCAGTCCATCAAGACACAGGGCGACCCAAATTAAGGCCCTTACTGGTACCGACTGTACCGCAATAGCCATCAGACCGCATCTGCGGGAAAAGGGTTTAAAAAAACAAATTCTAAGACCTCGTCTCCTTCAATGCCACAAAACTGCCTGTTTAGACTTTCCCAGGGAGCATCAAACATGGGACATTGAAAGGTGGAAAAAAGTTTTATTCTCTAATGAGAAAAAATGTAACCTTGACGGTCCAGATGGCTTCCAACGTTACTGGCATGACAAGGAGATCCCACCTGAGATGTTTTCTACCTGGCACAGTGGAGGGGGGTCCATCATGATCTGTGATGCTTTTTCATTCAGTGGAACACTGGAGCTTCAGGTGGTGTAGGGTCGTCAAACGGCGGGTGCTTATGTGCAGATGTTGCAGCAGGCATCCCTCGTCTGTGGGTTTTTTTTTTTTTTTGACCAAGGACTTCTTCAGGGAGAATAACATCACTCTTTTGGACCATCCTGCATGTTCCCCTCATTTAAATCTCATAGAGAACATTTGGGGATGGATGGCAAGGTAAGTTTATAAAAATGGCCATCAGTTCCAGACAATTGATGACCTTCGTGAAGCGCTCTTCACCACTTGGAGCAATGTTCCCACTAGCCTCCTGGAAACACTCGCATCAAGCATGCCCAAACAAAATTTTGAAGTGATGAACAAGAATGTTGGAGCTACTCATTACTGAGTCTGACTGAGAACATTTGTTGTTGCAAATTGCAATTTTTGTAGCAATTTTTCAAATGGTTTTAAGATTTTGATCAGGTCTGTGTATATATACAGGTATATATAGATAGATAGATAGATAATGATTACTATTGCATATATATTTTTTCAAGTTTATTTCCTCTGGCTTTATGCTAAATTCAATACTCAATAAATTCCCATGATGCCATGCTGTAGTAAAATCAGTGCGGCCGACTGAAGGTGACATCATTGGTCCCCGTTAAATGCCCCGTTAGGCGACATGCGCTAACACGTGTTCTCGGGAGCTTTAAATGGTCCACGTGAAGTGCCATGCTTGACGAGGACAGTGAACATGTCCTTGTTGTTCTTTGAACTTTATTGAAATACAGTAAACATGTCGTCTACAAGCAGTGAAGAAGCCTGTTTTACTAATTGACGCATCTATATATTAGAATTATACACTGACGTTAGGCCAGTACCTTCATAGGCAAACTAACATCCAGCTATAAATTGAAGAGTTGCATGATAACAGGATGTATGGCTCAACGATGTCACACGAGAAGCACGCCGCGAATGCCGAAAGGCCGAGCGCAGTTGGAAGAAAGGTGGTCTGCAAGGTTCCTTTGAAACCCTCAAAGCCAGTTGGAGGCGTTATCGAAACATAGTGAAGGCTGAGAAAACAAAATACCTCTCAGATGTGATATAAAAAAATATGAACAACCCACGTGTTCTTTTTAAAACTATTGACTCTGTTTTAAATCCCACTCCATCCACGATACTGGAAGTCTCATCTGACACTTGTGAAAATTTCCTGCACTTTTTTAATAATAAGGTTGCGTCTATAGGAGCCAATATATCACCCCCCTCTTTTAATTTGTCTACAGTGACACAGTGCTCTAAAGTTTTTAATCAGTTTGAACCTGTGTCGCTGGCCTTCATTACCAAGGTAGTTGATGGTCTTAAGCCTTCTTCCTCTCCCATTGACCCACTCCCCTCTCGCTTTTTTAGGGAGGTGTGGGCAACTATTGGCCCCTATGTGTGTAATATCATCAACAGCAGCCTGTCCTCTGGTATTGTTCCTTCCTTTTGTAAAAAGGCTGCTGTTGAACCTTTGCTTAAAAAAACAGGTCTTGATCCTTCGATTTTATCAAATTATCGGCCCATTTCTAAACTACCTTTTATCGCAAAGATTTTAGAAAGAAGTGTTCTTGCACAGATGCAGCCTTTTTTAGATGAAAATGGGATTTTAGACACCTTCCAGTCAGGTTACAGCGCCTTTCATAGCACTGAGTCTGCACTTTTAAAGGTTTTTAATGACCTGTTTTTAATGACTGATACTGGTGGTTCAGCCATTTTAGTGCTTTTAGACCTGACTGCTGCCTTTGACACAGTGGACCACACTATTCTTTTATCTTGCTTGGAAAACTGTGTGGGTGTCAGGGGGACTGCCCTTGATTGGTTTAGGTCATACTTGTCAGGGAGATGCCTTACTGTGGGACTTGGTGACCTTGAATGTGGAGTCCCCCAGGGATCAATCCTGAGGCCCATCCTATTTGTTCTGTACCTAATCCCACTTAGCACAATTTTTAGAAAGCATGGCATCTCCTATCACTTTTATGCAGATGACTGCCAGATCTATTTACCAATCACAAGAAATGACGATGCCCCCCTGACTCGTGCTTTAGTGACGTCAAGGTCTGGTTGGCTCAAAATTTTTTAAAGCTCAATGAGGGGAAGACAGAAGTTATCATCCTTAATAATAATGACCCCCACTTGGACTTGGGTCCCATGAAAAACCATGTCAGTCCCACAGCCACCAGCCTTGGTGTCATCATTGATAGTGATTTTAAACTTAATAAACAAATCAATGCCGTTGTAAAATCTTGTTTTTGTCATCTTCGGCTTTCATCCAAAGTCAAATCATTTTTATCATTGCAACATTTCGAACAAGCCATGCATGCTTTTATCTCGTCACGTCTGGACTACTGTAATGCCCTTTACTCTGGAATAAGCCATAAATTACTCTCTCGCTTAGTTAGTCCAGAACTCTGCAGCACGGCTTTTAACAGCAACCAAAAAGAGGGAGCATATTACCCCAATTTTAGCTTCCCTGCACTGGTTGCCTGTGCGTTTTAGAATTGATTTTAAGATTTTATTGTTTGTTTTTAAGGCTTTGAATGGGCTGGCCCCTCAGTACATCTCGGACCTCATCCAAATTTACACTCCAGCGCGCACATTGAGGTCCGAAGGCCAGCTCCAACTGGTGGTGCCTAAGACCAGACTTAAGACCAGGGGAGACCGAGCCTTTTCTGTAGTCGGCCCAAAGCTGTGGAACACTCTCCCCCCTCATGTAAAAACGGCCCCCACAATTGAAAGCTTTAAGTCTCGTCTTAAAACCCACTTTTATTCTGTGGCTTTTAACTCGGCGTGAGTTGTGTGGTCCTCTGTGTCTTTTATTATTTTTTAAGTTTTTATTGGTTCTATTTATTTTAGTTTTTTAAATTAAATTTACTTATTTATTTTTTACCGACTTCTTGGACTTTTGGCTTTTATTGTTTCGATTTCTTGTTTTAAATATTTTATTGTAGTACGTTTCTTTGTTTCTATTTGATCTTTGTTTTTATTGTCGTAATTTTTACTTATTTACATTTACATTCCTTTATTTACTTATTATGTATGGTTTTGCTAGTCTGTGCAGCACTTTGGAAACAGTGTTTATAAAATGTGCTATATAAATAAAGTGGATTGGATTGGATGATATGTTGAATATGAAAGTGACCGTTGGATGGAAACTAACGGTGAACGTATTGAGTAGGGTAAACGTTATCGGGCATACAATATTTGTTGTGAGTTATTTGCTTGAACTGAACCGCGTCACCCCATACTCGCTGGAGCTGGTCAAGTTGTACATGCTGCTGGAACGTCGTGGGAAAACCGCATTCAATTTGGAAATAATTTGTATTTTGACATTATCGAGATCAAAGTGCAGTTTGTAAAGATTGAACGAGTTAAACATTTAAATATGTTGCATGTCGCAATAAATGCCTTCACCTTTTAAGACAAGCTTGAACCACCATACAACACTGGAGCTATTGATATTTTATTCCTTTATTAAGTAGCAACGGTAGTTGTCTATCGGGAATGCAAATGTAAGCGGCCCACTCAGAATGAACGGAGGCAATGCTCATCAGTTCACGTCACAGTTCAACATGTTCACGCTTTTATTTTGAGGGGTTCCCCGGAAGTGTATCCGTTAATTTTACAGATACTAACCCTACCGCCCCTCCCCTCATGCTGCTCTGCAAGTTAGTTCCTGTTGTGGCGATTCAAAACACGGTCGCACTGCCGTTGGTTCAAACCATGACCGCGTCGTCTTATCAATACTGCAGTTAGTGAAAACATGACGTTTGAAGCAAGTGATTGACAATGACCACAGTTGGTGGCGATAGCTGGCGAGAACGCACGAGGCGCGGGCGAGCCTGCTCCAAGCTAGCAGCGGGGCTAACAGCTGGGTTAGCTGACGACAGCACCGTGTTACGATGCTTGAGTGTGGACAACGCAGGAGACGATCATGACATGGGGGACGACGTCGGCTTTTTCAAGCAGGGCAACTTGGAGCGGAAGATCATGGCCCCACGCTACAACCTGATCCGCGAGGTGGGAAGGGGCACATACGGCGTGGTGTACGAAGCGGTAGCCCGAAGGTCTGGTGCCAGGGTGGCTGTGAAGAAGCTCCGGTGCGACGCGCCGGAAAACGTCGAGCTCGCCCTCCAGGAGTTTTGGGCTCTGACAAGTTTGGAGAAACGCCACCAAAATGTGGTTCAGTTGGAAGAGTGTGTCCTTCAAAGGAACGGGATGGCCCAGAAAATGAGTCATGGGAACAAACGCTCAAAGCAGTATCTTCGCCTGGTGGAAACGTCTCTCAAAGGTGAGAATTGGCATTAGACAATAAAGATACGTCACATTTAATGTTAAAGTGAGGCGTTTGAGCTGAGTCACGTTAGCACTGATTTTGTTATCAAGCTAGTTAGCAGCTGCATTGGTACTGACGTCACCATGTCCAAACACGAGTACATAACTAGAAGTTTTGTTCAAATCTAATGTCATTTGACCTGTTGACAGCCTAACGTTAGTAATATTTCATTGGCGTAAAGAAGGAAAGGGAACGCTTGTTTATACCTTTTTGACTTCCTGAAGGATCCAGGCTATTTGTTGTCGCCATGACAGCCTGAAGGGGGGATGGGTCCATTTGTTGACGAGCTCCTCTTCCAAAATGGAGTCACTTTTGTTGGCCACATAATGTCATTATTACACGCCACTGTACTGTATATAATCACACTTTACCTCGTCATCATTCATTTATTATATGACAACAAACACTCTTTCATTGACACTTGAAAAAAAACATCTGGCAGTTTGTGTCCCGACCAAATACTGTAGGTTATGGCCACTTTTACTCTTGGTTTAGTTTATTGGGAACATACTAAACAATGTGACTTTGACGTGAATCTCACGTTTACGCTTGAACAATTCATCTTGGAAAAGGAGTAGGAAGAAGCACAGCGGTAATAAGAACAATAAGTACATGATGCAATATTCATTAAAAGTAAGGAGACTAGTCAGTATAGAGGGAACCATGAATGCAGCAATGTACTGACACGTCCTGAATGAAATCCTGCTCCACAGCACTCATGACCTCAGACTGGGATGACTGTCCGTCTTTCAGCGTTACAATACTATGCACACAACCGAGATTTCAAAGGAGTGTCTTCAGGACAACTCTGTGAATGTCTTTGAGTGGACCAGGTAGAGCCCACACTTGAATCCCAGGATTTACCTGTACTTGTTCATAGAATGCACACAGAACGATGAACAACTTCTTACCTGTCTCCTTCCTCCTAATAAGCATTGTGCACCGATGAGGTGTTCAAGCCCACTGTGTAGTTCTGAGTATTTAAAGAATCTGTTTAAAAAAAAAAAGTAAACACAGCTGTGGCAGAACTTTGGTAGAGAAGGCGAGAAACACTGTTGAATTAATGACAGAAGCTGTAGCTAAGTTTGAAGGTAGCGTCCCAGTTAACACAGGTCGCATGGGTACAGGTTTAAGGGAGACATATAACAGATAGGCAGGCCTGTGTGTGTAATGAAGATTGAAGGTTCAAGTGAGCAAGTATACAGGTCTAACCATCCACTCTGTAAAGTTTCTTCACGTAAATAAACTAACAAAATGTTTAAACATTTTCTAAATAAATGCCATTCACATTGTCATCTAAATGATAGCAATGGTATTTGACCTAATTGCAGGTATTTGTCTAAGTGTACACATTTGTTGTGTTAAATCTATCACGAGTTTACTGAATAAGTGGGTGTGTTGCAGGCGAGAGAGTGCTCACGCCTTCAGAGGAGCCGTGTTACCTGTGGTTCGTCATGGAGTTCTGTGAAGGAGGTGACCTCAACCAGTTCATCTTGTCTCGGCGGCCCGACTTGCAAACCAACAACAGCTTTATGCTCCAGCTGACCAGTGCTGTGGCTTTCTTACACCAAAACAAGATTGTACATCGAGACCTCAAACCAGACAACATCCTCATCTCAGAGAGATCAGGGACTCCTGTCCTCAAGGTGGCAGACTTCGGCTTGAGCAAAGTTTGTGCAGGTTTAGGAAATGCTATTGAGGGCAAAATAGGCGAGGACAAGAACAAAAATGTCAACGTGAACAAGTTTTGGTTGTCGTCAGCATGTGGCTCAGACTTCTACATGGCTCCTGAAGTCTGGGAAGGTCACTATACAGCCAAGGCGGACATATTTGCCCTCGGCATCATCATTTGGGCCATGTTGGAGAGGATTACTTTCATCGATGCCGAGTCCAAGCGAGAGCTCCTCGGAACGTATGTGAGACAAGGAGCGGACATTGTGCCAGTGGGTGAGGCGCTGCTAGAGAATCCAAAGATGGTCCTGAACATCCCGCAGAAGCGCCGATCGTGCATGTCGGATGGAGTGAGGAAGCTGCTGCTGGACATGCTTGCCGTCAACCCTCAGGACCGACCAGATGCTCTGGAGCTACAGGCCAGAATGGACCAGGTTACATGCATTGCATGATGTCATCGGGATCGTTTCTCAGGTAACAACAGTTCCACGACTGCTTAAACACAGTCTCTTTGATTTGTCCAAATGACGTACTTAAACTCCAGCAATATCAATACAGTATATTTTTATTTTACGATGGGCTACAAAGTTATTGTGCTCATATGTCTTGAGGTACATTAAATTCCTTGTAGCAGCGTAGAAAACAGTCAGCAAAACTTTTTCAAGAAAATATTGACCCGGGACCAGCGATCACTGAGCCTAAGTCACTTGGTTTGTTAGCGTCTCAACATTTCCCTTGATGTCTGTACTTGGTGTTTGTGATCATGTGACTATTGCAGCATCCAACATCCCACGGTTGCGCATAGAGGAGTTTGCCTTTTTTAGCTTGGAATTGCCATTTCATTTTAAAGGTGCTGTCCCTATTCAGCCTTGTTTTTTCCAACCAAAAAATATGACACTACCGGCTAGCAAATGTTACCAGTAGTGGTTTCAAAGAACAGATTTGTCACATTTCCAATCATTATGCGCATGCATGTTGCATGGTTTGCAGCGCCGGAGCAGGAAGTGGTTGGCATATTCAGGTTTCAAGGGTTGACACCCTCACCAAGGCACCTTTTTAAAGACACGTCGGTATACAAATTGTTGCTGTTAAACAACAAATATTTATGCGTTACAGAAATATTTGATCTCCAATTACAAATTTTAAATAGAGTAATCCCTAGCCACTTTGCATTGTAAATTTTGCATCTTTTGTGCTGTCATGGTTTTTCAAAAATATACTAGTCGTCCCTCACAATATTGCGGTTCGATTATTGCTCCCTCATATTGAGTTTTTTCAGAAATGTATTAAATGATGGCTGTTTGTGTGGACTATATTCAATTACAAGCGATATGTAGTATTCCGATCCCTAGGCAGCAGTAATGACAAAAAACATTGACATTACCTTACATTACATTACCTAAAATTGCATTGCATTATCTTTAAAACTGAAGTCAGCCATGGCATGTTCGACACGATAGTGGGAAAAATAAGTTCTCCTACCAATCCGTGTGGAAGTGGTAAGTTTTTGGCTTCTTAAGCCTAGAAGAAAATTTGAGGCCAGCTGGTGATGTAAACAATGAATAATAGTAGTGTAAAGGTGACTATAGAGATGTTATTTCATGTTTACAGGGCTCTAATAATGTCAAAAAACATATTTAGAAAGTCTAAGTTTTCAATGCTGTAACTATGAAAATATTCATTTATTATTGACACTGAATCCTATATCGCGAAATTCATTTATCGCGGTTGGGTCCAATTAAGTGGAACTAATTAACTGCTTTTAACAAGGGACGATTAATGAATACATCTTATTGTGTCGTGGTTGAATATGGCTTACTAGTAAAAAAAAAAAAATGCATATTTAAGCGTGGTATGTGCGTAAGTACATACCATGGGCCCTAAACCAAGTGTAAGTGGTAAGAAAAAAGGGATAAGTTGTCGATCGAAAGGAAGCAGGAAGTTATCCACAAATTCTGATGCATGCTCTGATTGGCTGATTATCGGGGCACCGCCTACGCTCTCATCTCATTGACTGATTATCGGGGCACCGCCTACGCTCTTATCTCATTGGCTGACTTATCCAGTGCGTCCAAGTTTGTGTGTGAGCTCCCTTCCTCATCTTAGTCGCACTTAAACTAGTTTGCATGCATTGAAATCTCTTCTTAATTTGTTTACGTTTCTTTGTGTTAAAATTATCGTAGTCATGAGCCCTAAACCAAGTGTAAGTGAGAAGAAAAAAAGGGAAAATTGTCGATCGAAACAACAGCAGGAAATGATCCAGAAGCATGAAGGTGGTATGAAATTAAGTGATGTTGCTAGACTATACGGCCGTTCCCCATCGACCATTATACCTTATTTAACTTATTTTATGTTGGAATGTTACTCTACTATGTTTATGCTGTTTTCCTATATTTTCCCACCATATTTGGTGGACGTTGAATATTCTGAAGGCCCAAAGGTGTGAGTTTGGGAAGATCTTGGAACGGATTAGGCTATTTACATGTATTTTACGCTTCATATAACATAAAATCCCTATAACATAAAGGTTCTCGGAACGGATTATTTACGTTGTAGGGGCGTCTACTGTATAGTGTACCTATTAGCATCCTGTCTGCTCATTGGTCGATCAATGAAACTCCCATTTGATTGGTCCTCGTCTAGGCGACAGCGATGAAAAGTTGAACATTTTTCAACTTTCTGGGATCGCGACGCAAGCCAGCGTGGGCACGAACACGCACATACACAAACTTTCACACGCACAAATTTTGCGTGTCGCTCAGCTGGAAGGTGACACATAATAATCGAATTGAATTGAAAATGAATGGAGTAGAGGTGATGTCGCTGTCTATGCCGCTGGATTTAAAGCGAGTGTCTGGAAGCACTTAGGCTATCACATACTTGAAGGTAAAAATGAGCTGGACACGAGCCAAGACAATATACAAGCTTAAAATATTTTGGTAACGGAACAAATATGAGAAACCACATAGCACGTTTCCACCCGAACCAGGAGGGGAAAAACCTGTAGCTGAAGTGCTTGCCAACCAGAGAACCATCAAGCAGGTGATAACTAATTTTCCACCCAACTAAGGAAAGGCGAAGCGAATCACAAAGTCAGTTGCAACTTCTATTGCGAAGGATTTGTGGCGCAGTAAACAGACACGCAGACGGAACGACGTGACACACCAGGGTTTCCGCTACATCTAAAATCGATCCTGGCGCCCCGGCACAGCTCAAAGCCACACATCTTGGAAATGATTTTTTTTTACGTGGAAACAATGTTAAGTAATACACTGTATAATGGACATATATGCCATGTCAGGTGTGCCCACTACGGCGATCGCTGAGATACTCCAGCTCGACCACAACTGATGTTCCAAATGATCCAAAACATACCGCCATGGTAGTGAAGAAATGGTTCAAGGACTATGATGTCAATGTCCAAAAATGGCCAAGTCAGAGTCCTGGGCTTGTGGCGACACTTGAAGACCAGAGTGATGGCTAGGAACCTGACTAACCTGACACAGCTTGAGCCTTTTGCCAAGGAAGAATGGGCCAAAATCCCACAGGAGACATGAAGGACGCTTGTTGCCACGTACAAGAATCGTCTAGTTCAGGAGCAGTCATAAACAACAAAGGCAAAAGAAAGACATTGGACTCAGTAAACCTAGGGTTTGAATAATTGTGAACATTATTATTTTAATTAATAATTTCTGAAATTGTTTATTGTTGTTATTCTTTCTCTTGTTGGTCACATATAAAACCTGAACAAGCTTGACAATATGCATTCATTTCATCACAAAATGATGAAATGTGACAAATGTAATTGTGGACCCCTGCTGTAAAGGCTGCCCCCCTTTCCCATATAATGGTAGGGGCAGCACTGGCTGGTAAATTCCTGTGGTATCTGGGGTTTTGGCAGATCTCCCCTTGTTGCTTTTCACAGACAATGTCCTGTTTTCACTTTGTGACAATGTTCTAGTCAACAATGTGGTGAAAATGTATGGATTACAGTGGAGAAAATAAGTAGTATATGATTTACTATGTTTGCTTCCTTACAAAGATAGGAACGTCATTTTTAAGACTTTTATTTCAGAGACAGAATGACCGGGAAAACAAAAAATAAGGGTTCTAAATGAATTTGTAATGACAGATACTTTATCTCAAAGAGAAATTCATTGATTGCGTGAAATGAGTATTTGCTAATACAATACAAAAGACTGGCGAATCCGAAATGTGATTGGTTAAATAAACCGCTCCATTGCTAATAGTGTTTAAATGACATGGGCCAGCCTGAAGGCCCTGGGCAGGTTAGATGAACGTGGCAACACATAGAAGCTAAAATCTGATTGGACAAAAAATAATAATCTAACATACACTACTGGCAGGGCAGCCAACAGACTGTTGGGAATAAATTCATACAATTTCATAGAGCAAATGCTAGAATTGAAGTTGTAAATGTGTATAGGTTTCCTACACATGTATGGAATTTGATATTATAAATTTCCAGGAGGTGTGAAAAATGAAAAGTCAAGTATCTGATCCGATATTGCGGACTAGAATATCATCCATTACCGATATCAATCCCATATCAGCTGGAATTATACTTTTGTTACTTATTTTATTGTTTGGACTGTTAGAAAAAACTTGATCAAGTGATACAACTCAGAACAATAATCAGTAATAGTAGGCATTAGAACAAAGGACCAACTTACTTCCTTATTCATGTGGGGTATAGTTTTATCCACAATGTAGTGGCAGCTTGGCATAATATAGCATGGTTTTGAGGTGCTCAATGAAGCGTTTAAACCCAACTTTACTCACCACGGTCCGGGGCTGGTCTTTTTCTGGTCTAGCAAATGATTTCTTGTCATCCTGTGGGAGTATCCCGTGTGACGCTACTTCAAATGCGCAATGAGTTGGGTTGTATTAAACCTGACAGGTTCTGTGCCACCATGGGAAACTTGTGACAAGTGCTGCACTGAGCTGCGACTGGTTTTTCTGGCATTGGCTCTGTTAACCCATTAGCACACGCTGTTTTTGTAATCACGTGCTCTCTCTGGTTGTTACTGGGTAGATGTGCTGGGGCGGAGTCTGGAATCGACTGTATTGGAGTGCCAATATCGGAGATTTTAGATGCAGGCTGACATAATCTGAAACTCGTTTTTTGTTGTTGTTTTTTGCTGATATCGGCCCGATACCAGATATCAATATTGGATTGGGACACCCCCAATTGGTAGCTTTTGTCAGCTTTGTGCTTGTTCTAATACTCGTTTTTCATGGTTTTTTTTACATGTGCCTGCAGACATGCATCTTTACCTGGAGCTGCTACTTCACTTCCCTGCTGTGTAATACAATGAAGATACAGGAGAGTCTCACACACACACACACACACACACACACACACACACCACTCACTGTCATGCTACTTTGTCCCCACCCTCTCAAGTGTGCTCTTTTGTTTGCGACCATCATTTAGGATTGTATTTTGTGTGTAATGTGTGATGTCTCTACGTGTTTCTCCAGAGATCTGACACCTTTTATCCATGAGAAGCCACCCTTTTTCTGCTCCCCAACAAAAGCCCCGCTTTAGTTTCTGTCACTTCCAATGAAAGTATTCTATTGGTTAACCCTGTCAATCAAAGAAATATTGTTGACGCCATTGTCATTTTCTCTTATTGTCTTTGACCTTAAGTAGCATATTTAAATATTTATATCACCACGTAATATACCAGCAAAAATACTGCTGACAATGGCATAAATGATAAGGACACCCACTAAAGAGGAGAAAGAATTAGTTTTATTGACACATTGAAGCACATTGTTTAACTGTACCTCCTTCCACTTACATTCTTTACCTATGGTGCCTTTAGGAATTGGCTGACTGTTAGCTAATGGCTTGTTTTTCTACAATCATTTATGGTACATACAAGGGTCTTTAGCATCGACACACAAGTACTAGTATTTACTTTAGCATTGGCACATGAGTACTCCTTGTAGTATTTCATTCTTGTTGACGGGGCAGTTGTGTTAAGATGACAAAAGTAGAATGTGTCAAGCACCAATGATTGTGTGAATGCACTACCTCGTCTGCACACCTTTTGCTGAGCCTTGCTTGAACACATTCCTCCTCCTCACAACACCTTCAACACTTGATTTGATGTGTGTTGGCAGTCAACCCAGCAAATGATTTGTTCCTTAAAAGTTTACACCATGTACTGTGATTCTTTTTTTTTTTTTTTTCCTTTTTCTTTTTTTTTTACTGCTGTACCTCATTTCTGGACCTTTTCTAATGTATGCAGCATGCAGGGTAGATGTGGCCAATCTCTGTTGGAGATGACGGCACTTGAGTTGAGTTTTTTCTATTTTGCTTGAAGAATCCATTATGTGCTGTTGTTGATGAGCGAACACACACACACACATATGCATACACACACTAAGAATGTTGTTAGGCATCTATGCAATGGCTTTCAACCTTAAACTGTACCAATAAAACCACCGAAGGTGGTGCTGATGGATGTATCTGGTCTTTATTTCAAACGGTATCTTCACTTGTGGAACTCATTGCTTCAAATTTTTTATTGCTTCCTTTGTTCATCAATAAAGCTTGGAAATACAATATGCTCTGGCCCTATTTCGCCTTCTGTCCCCCCCCAGTTAGCTCCTTGTCTTCTCTTTGCAGCATTGCACTTGTTCCTATTGCACCGTCGAACTGGATCGCTGACCTGCCCGCAAAACCCTTTATTTACAGGGTGGATGAGTGCTTCCCACCCACCTTCTTTGCATTCTTCTGCCACCTTTCTGCTGACAACTGGAGCCACTTTAGCTCTTATGGCAGCCATCACCAAACGATGGACCTCGGAGTGATGGGCTTTTACGGAATCATGACCAATTAAAGTGAATGGGAAATATAATCATGCTCGCGGACCGATTGCAGTGGCAGTTTGCGGGCGTAATTACTTCAGTTATTACAGTTAACGTGAAAACAAATGCGGTGACGTCGCTCAAAATGAGCCGATGAAATTGTTTACCTGCCGATCGAATGACAATCATCCATCCATGCATTTTCTTAGCCGCTTAATCTTCAAGTAGAACCATCGCTTGCTCAAAAGTAACGAAAGCCAAACATTTAAAAGTAAAAGGACGGACCAATATATGTTAATTCTTCCAGAAACCAGTGCCAAACCGCAGTGTCTGATATGCTCTGAAACTAGTGCCCAGTTTGAAAAATCTACGACAGTCATAGCACAATCAATTCACAGCACATCAGCGTGCAAATGAGTCTTCACTAAGGATTGTATGGATATTGGTGCGAAACAAAGCATCTTTTGCTGGCGGAGAGTTGTGGATTGCTTCTGTTGCAGAGAACTTACTCAAAGGTAAACAATGGTACAGTTGCAGCTTTTCTGTTAAAGAGACTCATTCAATTATTAGGGGTGTAACGATTCATTCACTACATCGATACATCGATTTATATTCCTATGATTCAACTACATCCATCTGGGTTCTCAAGTTTCCATTCAGGACGAATATCGGTCTAACATTGTTTAAAAGGTAATCAGTTGAATCAATATTAAGAAATGAAACATTGGATTTATGCACGGCAGGTTTTATATAGTTGTGCTTTTTTTAAGCACTTTTAATGATACAGACGTTAAACGTCAGAGTCTGCCTGTCGGTGATGTCATTGTCTTCTGGGTATGTGGTGGTCATGGGAGTTGTAGGTGACCTGTGAAATACAGTTTATTCACTTTTTCTTCTTTTGGTCAGATCAGTTGATTCACTTCATTCAGTATTCATATTTAACTCATCTGTCTTTAGGCTAAATTCCTTTAAGTGACATTTATGGGGACAATATGTAAAGTAAGGACGTTTTGTACGTCTATAGACTTGTTTACGGTCCAGCAGCAGTGAGGCTTGGTGACGTCATCATCCAGCGCGGCATGTCCACGTCAAAACAAAGGCTTACTTACGTGGAAGCAATGAATGCACTTGCTTGTGCCGGGGAGGAAGGAGAGAGGAAAGACTGGGAAGCTATAATTTTTGTTTATTCCTTTTGTCACACATTTACACTCTCGTTTATGTAGTCTTCTTTTGCGTTACCACGTTTCCTTAGACTGCTGCATGCCATTTGCCATCACTTGACATGCAAAGTATCAGTTTAGTCTCATCATTATCAAAACTTATTATCATAAATCCACCACACCACGGTATCCTCTTCAGTGTCTCTGTTAAGCGCATCATGAAGACGGAGTACCCATCACGACCCTCTCAAAAGGTACAAGGAGGCCACATTACTAGCTTGTTGCGGGACCGTTCTTTCGAATGGCTGTTTATCAGCACAAAAAAGACTCTGCTTCTATTGGCCCGTACAGGTGACAAAGTCAACACCTATTGATGACAATATACCACATTCATTTGCTGAGGAATTTGCATAATGTCTCTCACCTTGGGGTGCAAAGTGCAGGTTTGGATTGCACTATTTAAGTAAGCATGGCAAGCTATACCAACCTCTGTTCATCCTGATTTTGTTTTGCATTTTTAACAATTTTTTTGTAGTCATTTATACTTGATTCTTAAGTATGTCAGCATTATTAATAATTTATACCTGATTCCCTTACAAAACAAATCAGGAATCTGGGAAACTTCACCTGCATTGTCCAGTATCCAGGTATTTATTTCACAGTCACACTGGTTGAACTTTTGCCTAAAAAGTTACTGAATCGTCCTAAACCAATATCATCCTTGAATCGTATCGTGCTTGTATAGCGCTTTTCCACCTCCAAGGCACTCCAAGCACTTTGACACAGCACATTCACCTTACTGATGATGCAGCATCTTGTTATACCCCTAAATCTTGTAATTTAATATTTTTTTCAGAAAAAACTGTGCACTTTTATTTAACTTAAAAATAAGCCTCTTGTGTGTGCCCTGCGATTGGCTGGCGACCAGTCCGGGGTGTACCCCGCCTGTCGCCCGAAGTCAGCTGGGATAGGCTCCAGCATGCCCCCGCGACACTAATGAGGAAGAAACGGTATAGAAAATAGATGGATGGATGGATGGATAAGCCTCTTGTGTTCATTCAATCTTTGTACAGTCAAACATTTTATAATTTATGTGAAATTTGGTCTTGTTTTCTTTTAAATGCAATTTAGGTCGCCAAAAAAGTGTTGTAGGGCAGTGGTTCTCGTTGGGGGACAGAAATATTTTCGCACCCCCCGATTTGAAATGCGATATGTATTTATCTGTACTGTACAGACTGAACTCAAAACTGAAACCAGCAAAATGCAACAAAATGGAGAGCATTGAAGCATACAAGCATATTCAGAATACAAATATTCAAAATTACCCCAAGACCGCAGCGACGACTTGACCCCACAACTGCATCCAAAGAACTGCAGGCCTCACTTGCCTCAATTAAGGTCAGTGTTCATGACTCCACCATAAGAAAAACACTGGGCAAAAATAGCCTGCATGACAGAGTTTCAAGACGAACATTAAGGCTCTTCTCAATTTTGCCAGAAAAAAAATCTTGATGATCCCCAAGACCTTTGGGAAAGTACTCGAGACAATAGCTGAACCTTTGGGAAGGTGTGTGTCCCATTGCATTTGGTGTAAAAATAAATGCTGCATTAAAAAACAGTAACAGTAAAATGTGGTGTTGGTGTGGTGGTCCAGGCCTTGAGAGAAATTGACTAGCCTAGCCTAGACTAGCCCTACATGGCTATATGATACAAAAAAACGGAACCACAAAAATCACCTTAATTTAGACATAAACATATTCAACTTACTTTTTCAAGAGAACATGAAACTTCCAGAGGATTACATGCCTTCTTTTAGGAGACTTTGAATGGGAGAGTACATTGGTGGATCTTCCAGGTATGTGGAAAAAGCACTCGGCAAACCAGATGTCTTCCAGTTATTTTTCAGGTTATGAGCTTAGCTTTCTCACTGTCATGCACATAGGCGCGAGTGTTAGCCACGGCTACGTTAACTGCCTTTGCATGATGATCACACTGTGCGCCTCGAAAACTCACCATACTCTGTTAGTTGTTTGGTCTTTAAATGCCTTATTAAAGCTTTTTTAAAGGTGCTGGCCCCGCAAGATATTTTCCATGGCATGTGTTGGCAGTTAAGTTGCACATGGCAGACATGGTTGTTGTTTGTGGGAGGGGAAAGTGGAAGGATGCTGCCAAAGATGTTAGTCAGGTCAAGATACTAGACTGCTTCGGTATAACTAAAAAATACTATTTGGTAATAGCTGAAAAGACACGTACGACCAAATACAAATAGACGGAGTGGACATTGAAAGGGTGAACGAAAATAAATTTCTGGGGATCATAATAGATGAAAAAATGAGCTGGAAATAGCACATGAAAAATATACAACATGGCGAAACATTCTTCAATATTGAATAAAGCAAAATTTGTTCTTGATCAAAAATCACTCCACACTCTTTACTGTTCTCTGGTTTTACCATATCTAACTTATTGTGTGGAGATATGGGGTAATGACTATAAAAGCAATCTTCACTCGCTAAATGTACTGCAAAAAAGATCAGTGAGGATAATTCATAATGCCACATAGAGAAGATAAAAATCCCTTACTTTTAAAATCACAAATAGTAATTTTTTTGCTGATTTTAAATTTTCAAACCGCTAAAATAATGCATAAAGCTACCTAACAATAACCTGCTACCCAAAAATGTCATACAATACCTTTCTACAAGAGAGGAGAATTATGATCTTCGTAAAAAATTCATTTGAAACACTTTTATGCGAGAACAACGATAAAAACCCACAGCATTTGTACGTGGAATTAAATTATGGAAGGGATTGAGTAAGGAACTCAAACAATGCACCAAGATGAGCGAATTTCAAAAACAGTACAAGCAGTTGATGTTTGCAAAATAGAAGGAAGAAGATGCTTGGATTTGTTTTGCTACACTTATCCCTATTTATTATTCCATCCATCCTTTTTCTGTGCTGCTTATCCTAATTAGGGTCGCAGAGGTATGCTGGAGCCTATCCCAGCTGACTTCGGGCAAGAGGCGGGGTACACCCTGGACTGGTTGTTTGTTTATTTATTATTATACTGATTATTATAGACGGCCCCGCAGTGTCTGAGTGGTTAGCATGTTGGCCACACAGTCAGGAGATCGGCAAGATCTGGATTCAAATCTCCATTGGGCATCTCTGTGTGGAATTTGCATGTTATCCCCGTGCGTGTGTTGGTTTTCGGGTACTCCGGTTTCCTCCCACATTCCAAAAACATGCATGTTAGGTTAATTGTCGACTCTAAATTGTCCATAGGTATGAATGTGAGTGTGAATGGTTGTTTGCCTATTTGTGCCCTGTGATTGGCTGGCAACTAGTCCAGGGTGTTTCATTTCTAGAGGGCTCTAATGTTAAAAAAAACATATATAGAAGGTGGTAAACAGGTTTTCTATGCTCTATGAAACTATTCCATTTATAAATAAGAAATCCTACTTCGCGGAAATTCACTTATCACAGTCTGATCTGGAATCAATTAAGAATAGAATAGAACTTTATTGTCTGTTCTATAAAACAGAAATTTGTCTTCCAACACGGCTTATAAAAATTCACTCACAATAAAGTACAATATAAAGCACACATCAAACACATAAGTCACAAACAAAAAAAAGAATAACAGTGCTACCGAGCGCTGTTTAAGATAGTTACTGCAACTGGAATAAAGGATTTCTTGTAGGTGTTTTTGCGGGCCAGTGGGGTTCTGTATCGGCTGCCTGACGGCAGCAGAGTGAAGGAATGGTGCAAGGGGTGTGTGGCATCCTCAGTGATGAGAGTGGCTTTTCTCAGCACTGATCGCCTATACAATTCACAGAGGGGAGTCTGAGGTGTTTGAGTGATTTTACTGGCCTGGTTTATGATGCTTGAGAGTTTTGTTTTATGTTTGAGTGTGAGAAAATTGTACCAGGAAGAGAGTGAAGTGTACACAAGAGTTAAAATGTCTTTGCTAACATTAAAAGATCTCGGTTTTCTCAGGAGGTGGAGGCGTTGTTGTGCCTTCTTGAAAGCTGAGTCTGCCTGGTGTCCAAAAGACAAGTTATTGTCTATGTCTATCAGTCAGTCAACCTGCTCCACCTGCTGGCCATGAATGACGAGAGGTTGAGAGATGCTTGCAGTGCCTTTCCCTGTGGCTCTACAGCACAACTCCTTTGTTTCAGAAATGTTAAGTTCCAATGAGCTCTGAGCAAAGCCACATACCAGAGTGTGGACCTGCTCTGGTACTGTGTCAGAGCCTCTGTGTCCGTGATGTGTGCCACTAGAGCCATGTCGTCAGCATACTTTATTAACGACAGCGCATGAGATGTTGTTGGTGTACACTGAAAAAAGAATAGGTAACAGCCATAAACGAGGGGTTATGGTGCTAACTATGTACACAACAAATAATGCGTCCCATTCCAGAAAGCATTCTTCTGTATAGATGATACAAAATGAAGAAATATCAAGGGCAGCCAAGGGGAAGACAGGCTTACAGGCATACGTCTTAGACGTGTTTCTCCACATGGTGGCAGTGTTGACTTATCCTTCTCCTGCACCAAAAGGGCGCGTAAATATGCAACAAGTGACCACACAAAGATAGGATAGTATCATTTGACACATGTAACACCTTCCCCGTGGAGCATGCAGAGAGGAGGAGCATGCAGGGAGGCGTGAGGGTATGATGTTGCTTTAGCTTTTTGCGTAAGAGATGCAAAGACACGTGCCTCTATGCAAGGTGGCTGCAGACCAATTTAAAGGAGCAAACTTTGAAGATGTTTGGCAACATCACTCAAGGAGACAACAATTCACGGTGTGGAATAAACCTACATTTCACACATGTGTTTCTGCCACCTGTCTATGTCTGCGTCTTCGTGGTGGGGACACTTTTCAACATGTGGGGCTTAAGGAGCGTGTGGTTGGCATGGAACAAAATAGGAAGCATCAACATCTTCATGCTCAACCTGGGACTAGCGGACCTGCAGTACTTGTTCACGCTGCCTTTCCTGGTGGCGTACTACGCCAGAAACAGCCACTGGCCGTTCGGACAGCCCTTCTGCAAGGTGACCCGCTTCTGCTTCAACCTCAACCTGTACGGCAGCATTGGTTTCCTCACATGTATCAGCTTCTACAGGTACCTTGGCGTGGTGCACCCCATGAGAGTGATGGGGAAGATCAGCAGCCGGCACTCTCTGCTTATTAGCGTGCTAGTTTGGCTGCTGGTCATTGTTCAGATCCTCCCGGACGTGTTCTTTGACAAGAACAACACAACCAACCAGAACGCCTGCTTTGACACCACCTCCAACGAGCGAATGAGAGAATATCTTCCTTACAGTTTAGGATGGACGCTGACGGGGTTTGCTGTACCGTTGCTGATCATCATTTTGTGTTACGGACACGTTGTTTGGATTCTGGCCAAAAAGTCCAATATCAACCCTCTGCTCAAGCAGCGCTCTTTGAAACTGGTACTGGTTCTGCTGCTGCTATTCTCCGTCTGCTTTGTTCCCTACCACATCTTCAGAAACCTCAACCTACAAACCAGGATCTTGAAACAAGATGGCATCTGCCGCCCAGGCTTCCGCCACGTGTACATCGCCCACCAGGTGGGCCGATGTCTGGCGTGTATGAACAGCGCCATCAACCCGCTCATCTACATCGTAGGAAACGACAAATTCCTCATCACGCTCCATCGCTTCAGGGACAGAACCAGGGAATCTTTGACCAACATCACACACGCCGTCTTTTACCGCAATACTTCTCCCTCCCTGGGAAGGTTATGAACTTTGATCTGCAGCTTTAACACCTGATAGACATCAACAAGAGCACTCATCTTTTAGCTCCTCCAGTCATTTTCACATACAGTACATGCAGTATATTTGTACCATTTTTGTAATATTTGTACACTAACCGATTGCCTAATTTTTCCCAGAAGAAATCCGTACCAGAATTCCAAAAATGTTAACGCAGAACACATTTTCATAGTTTTACATGCAGAAAACAACAAAATGCATATATGAATAATAAATGAAAGGGCTCAATGAACATTTAAGGTTACTTTTACCTCCATTGAAGATGTGATTCTTGATGTGACTGTTCCGAAAGACACAATGTGGCAGCGAGATTAACACCATCTTCCAACATCTTCCTGTTTGGCTAGGAATCATTTTTTGAACTCAGTCGAGTTTCTCACCTAAGTCTAAAATGGAGAGGCTCTCAGAGGGGTGAGATATCTCCTGGGATTTACTGGTTTAGAGCAGCCAAAGGTATACATAGGTGTGTCCAAGTTAAAGAACATGGCAGGTCTGTCTTCTGTTCTGTTGGTGGATTTATTTATAGTGGTGGACGTGAAGTGGTGACAAGCTGTGGTAAGATATGGGGAACTGTGGTGTTGATGCTCTTTTGCTGTGGTCTGCAACAGCATGGCATACAAAGAATAATCAGTAAAACAATGCAACTAATATTACACATAAACATAATATGAAAACAAAGGCACATAAAGTACAGAAATCCATCCATCCATCTTCTAGGCCGCTTATCCTCATTAGGGTCGCGGGGGTATGCTGGAGCCTATCCCAGCTGACTTTGGGCGAGAGGCGGGGTACACCCTGGACTGGTCGATACAGAAAGTAGTACAGAAGTACATAAATATTACATAGTAAAGAATACATAAATACAATATGAGGCTTATTACTGAGCTAAATGGACATATGAGTTCAAATAGCGTGAGATTATCCCCAAAAACAAATAATGCTCCCTAGCACTCAGCAGCACAAAGCTAACATTATTGAAGCTCACCCCTGTGCATTTACGCACAGGATTTACGTTTGTGAACAAGAACAAAGTGAATGGAGTGATCGAAAATATACATCTGGATGGATTATGTTTCACAGGCGGCCTAGGAAGGCCTCTGTGTCTGTCTGTCTGATGGGTGGAGTACCAATGCAGATTCCCAGGTCCTGGCATCTGTCAGTGCAGTGTCAGAGAAAGTCATACACACACTGTACATCTCAGTTTGTCATACAGCACACAACTATGGTGCATTCAAGGACCGCCGAACAAACCCTGAAAAAGATGCATTATTAGTGAAGCATAAAGAACATAAACATACAAAATAGTCAGTGCATTCAGTCAAGAAACAAATGACAGCCTCATACAGCTGAAAAGAGGACTAATTAGTCACATCACCATGTAAGAAGACCGCCTCTCATTTGTCACACAACATCAATGACATCTTCAAGATTAAACACTCTTAATGCACAACATCATCAGCATTGCATTTGTTCATATAACGCTCACAGAGCAATCAACAACCTCATGCTCTGCCTCCTTGTGTGTGGCAGGTGGTGCATTTGGTAGCTGGGCCTTCAGAGGGGCCTTAACTGGACAGAATTTTTCTCCGCAGACACTGTGAGGGCCAGTATTTAAAAAAAAAAAAAAAAAGTAATAATATACATTGCTGTATGTTGCCATTCACCCCAAGCACCGCAGTCCTTACCCACTGCACCATCCAGCCACTTAAAAAAACAACAAACTTTAGTCTGAGACTAAACATAACTACCAGGTCGCAACAGTACCATTATTAATAAAGCAAGACATCCACATAATCCTTTTTCTACGCATACATGACTTTCATGCTCATATTAACCTTGAGCATTAGTAACTTCCACCGGTGATCGGGGGCGCTTGTAAATTTGGTGCTCACCCAGTTGTAACTAGTGTAAATGGAACCGCTCGGTGATGAAGGGTTCAGACAACTCCAAACCACTACGCTACATCATCTGGGGCAGTTAGTTCAGAATCAATATTTATCTAAAAAACATGACAAAAGTATAAAACCTTTCAAGTGAAATACATCTACTCATGAGAAATTGTAGGTCCCGTGAGGCAAATCTGAAATTTGAAACAACGCCATTACTAATAGTGTGGATATGACATGGGCCAGCACTCCTGATTTTGAGGGCCCTGGGCAGATTACTTTGACATGGCAACACATAGAAGCTGAAATCTGATTGGACAAAAAAGTAACATACACGTACAAGTACTGGAAGCAGTGCAGCCAAGAGACACGCTGTGAAATGAAGATAATAAACTGTTGGGAATAAATTGATGCAATTTATGGAACAAATACTAGAATTTAAGTTGTAAATGTACTGTAGCTCATTGCTTCTGATAGTGTTCACCCACCAGAGAAGGCTTTGCTGGCCCTGACTGCACACCACTGGTCTCCTTTCTTCTGCACTGTACTACCTGCGCTCTTCAGGGCTGTTCACATCAGGCGTTCAGGTGCATTACGTACCTCAAGAGTTAAGTGCTAATGTAGTCACACTTTTTAATTTTTATTCATGTACCCCCTACAGCAGGGGTACGCGTACCAAACTTTGGGTACCTCGGCAGTACAGTACATTCCATTTTTACATTACAGCACATTAAGTACATTACATTACATTACAGAGCATACTCCTTGCATTTAGTCAAGGTGCATGGTGTTCTGGTATACAATGTCTGTGTCATCTTCTGCGTTTACTTGGGCAGTTCGCAGCTGAGTGTGAAGCTTCTGGGATGAGACTCAGCACCTTCAAATCTGAGTGTATGGTTCTCAGCCAGAAATGGCGGATTGCAGCCTTTGGGTTGGGAGTGAGGTCTTGCCCCAGGTGGAGGAGTTCAATTATCTCAGGGTGTTGTTCACGAGTGAGGGAAGGCTGGAGCATGAGATCGAAAGGCGGATCAGGGCAGCGTCTGCAGTAATGCCATCACTGTACCGGACAGTTGCAAAGATCTCGATTTAGCAGTTGATCTATGTGTCTACCCTCACCTATGGTCATGAGCTTTGGGTAGCAACCGAAAGAACAAGATAGCGGATACAAGTGGCCCGAAATGAGTTTCCTCCATAGGGTGACTGGACTCACTCTGAGAGATTTGTGGAGGTCAGTCATCCAGAAGAAGCTCAGAGTTGCTGCGAGAGGAGCCGATTGAAGTGGCTTGCGCATCTAGTCCACATGTCTCCTGGATGCCTTCCTTAGGTTGCCTGGGCATGCCCAGCTGGGAGGAGTCCCAAGGGTAGACCTAAAACATGCTGGATGGATTATGTTTCACAGGCGGCCCGGCAAGGCCTCGGTGTCCCCCCTCCCAGGATAAGTGGAAAAAAATGGATGGATGTAGTACCAATACAGATTCCCAGGTCTTGGCCATCAGTACCGACTCAGTTCGAATGTGTAAGATACCACCCCTAAAGTGAATGTACAGTACTTTCCTTCTTGATTCCATTTGCACTACCTGTTGCATTCTATCACATCATCAAACAGTAATATTTACATAATATTTGTTAATATTTGTAAAATATCATCACATGAAATACACATCATAAAATTGTACTTTTTGTTTCTTCCCGTTGTATTTTATACTTCGTAAACTCTCATCTTCTACATGAATGTGATGTTTCATTTTGTGTAATTAATTGGAAGTAGTCAAATGCAATACATGCACTGTAAGATTCAACGATGAAGTTACTTAGTACCGTGAAAAGACTGCGGAAATGATATAATGTCAACGTTTGTGGTTTCCTGTGCAGGTGTACTTTCTCTTCACCCACCCTGACTGTCACACCACAAATCACTCTAAAACGTTGCTAAACATGTTCAATTCAATTGTAAAGCAAAAACATCCAATAATTAACATCAAAAGATTTTTATGTCACCATCACCCTAACTTACTACACCATCCACCTTTTTTTGTGTGTGTATTTAGATAGACAGATAGACATGAGTGTGTGCGTGTGTGTGCGTATGACATTGAAAATTACATTGAATCCAAGATTTTGTTTTTTAAGGTTGTGGTCCTAAACTTTTGATCAGCTGATGAATACCCTATTTCACTGTAATGTTTGTTTTCAATAAATTTCTCCCTCAAATCTTTTTTTTGTCTCACTCCCATTTCTTCTTTATGCATTTTGAAACTCTACTTAGAACTTTCTTAAGATCCAACAGTGCAAAATGTAAATTCTTCCAATGTTTCAACTGGTCTTAAAGTTTTGATCAGGAGTGTATGTGGGATACAGTATATAGAACATGTGTATACATACAGAAGATTTAGACATGCAATAAAAATTCAATGAATATTATATGTGTGAATGTATATTAATGTGTCTAAGAGCCACATTTCTATGCTTCTATGTTCTCTTTAGGGGACATTTATTTTGTTAGAGTTACAAATTTGGGAAAAATAGCACTGTTTTACTCATGAACAATGGAGGTCGGCTGATGACAAATGTTCACACTTCTCCAGGAGTTCTCTAAGACACATTTGTTTGTGTAGGAAAGGCCCTCTGGAGGACACATCTCTTGCATGCTAACTACAGTATTTTTATCAGTCACATTAGTATAGTTGTTAACTGGGGTGCTTGTTTGCCTGCTTGTAAAATAGTTAACCCATATGTCATATAAGTCAGGCATCTCACAGAGTCAGGCACGAAGACGATAAAGTTAGTGTGATAATCCTAAAATAAGATTTGGCGAGTCAGGAAGCATTTTAACAAAAAAATTCCAGGACCAGGACAGTGTGCGTTGCCATGGATTCCAGGCTAATCAATCAATCACACTGAAACAAATCTATGATAGTAAATCTGAAATTGACAGTCACTTGGTGGGTTTTTTTTTGCCAATGAAAAGCTCTGACACTAACAAGTCATACATGGTAAGTATAAGTATACAGCATATATAGAGTATAAGGTATACAATATATGCAGGGCTCCAGACTGCGACTAAATGGTCGCATTTTGCGACTAAAATAGACATTGCGAGTGAATTTTTCATCTACTTGTGCATGGGTGACCAGATAAAAGTACTTGTCTGGTATTGAGTTGGCTAAAATGAGGCTTTATCGTTGGTTGTATGTATTTTTGTACTTCAGATATTGCTTTATCATGATTATCAAATTGGTATTAAATTAATATGCAAACTTAAACCATAGCTATCGTGAGTGGACAAAAAAAAAATCATTCTCAAATTCAACCCATTCAAACGGAAGGATGCCAACATCACACTGGAATAAAAGATATTCAGGATGATCACTTATCTATTTATCAGTGCTCAGGTGAAACTTTATCCAAATGTAACCATGCAAAATGTATGTATTTATGTGTATGGTTTACTTTCTATTCAAGTGTATTATACGTGACCGGGTGGGTCCATTGCATTTTCTATGCGGCTAATCCTCATTAGGGTTGCGGGGGTATGCTGGAGCCTATCCCAGCTGCCAATCGCAGGGAACATATAGCTCACCTTCATACCATAACTCCCCAATTTCTTACATATATGAAGTATGGTTATTGACCATTTATCGTCATAAATTAAAAATAACAATAACAATAAACACCACAGCATGTGACGTCGCAGAAGCGTCGTAGATATTTGCGAATGGAGAAAGTGACGTAGTTCTCGCACATGTGCAGGACCGATCGTGTTTCAGGTAAGGCGTGCAGCGACACTCTTTGTTACTTCCTAAATGATAGCGGTATTACGGTATTTGAAGATTTCACTGCTAAATATAACTTAAAACAAAAAAGAGTGCCAAAAATTGTTAAAGCAATTCCTGAAAATATTTTGTCTACAGCACATCATCTTTTTCAGAATCCTGACTATAGAATCCGTGAACTTCCCAGGCTTTTGGTTACTTACTGGGCATTGCTTTACATCTGAATCAAGGTGCATTTGAAGTTTCAATGAAGGTGCTTTTTTCCCGATGTTGTGGAGCCCCCTGGCGCATCAATTACCATACACAAACGTCACGCAATAATCTATATAGCAGCAAATATGACTGCGTCAATATACCACAGCAGCTAAACAGGGTGAAAAGTATAATAATATATCAATAAATAATAAAACAATGTGATATATATGAAAACAAAGTATAATAATACTAATATATAAATAAATAATGACACAAAATTTATGAAAAAATATATTTTAGTCTTTGTTGACGCAATTTATCAATTTTTGTTGTTAATTTTGTTGTTGGGTCAGCACACCGATGACGTCATAGGTGAGTGATGCCTTTAAGGTCTGTGGGCAGAAAGAAAGAGTGTTGCAGCAGCCTGGCGGTGCTGTAGGAGGAGGTTCTCTGCTGACGTTTCAACCAACAGCAGCGGTCTCAGTACAAATGTTGGAGCTCTCAGGAAACAAGACCATCGTGAGAAGAACGGGAGGAACGTCACACCAAAAGCTGTCATGGGAGCTGCATTGGCGGCTTTTCCCTTCGTTAGCTGGGTAAGTCATCTTAATATATAACTTTTTATTCTTCTTGTACTACACTTTTACGCTAACAGTTAAATGGTATTCATGCCCGGATTCTCCCGCGTCATTTCACATATCATACTTATATCATACTTTGGACTAAAAGAAGGAACCGACAGCATGAAAGTACCTAACCGTGAGATCCCTTTAAGCCTCACGGGACATTTATCTAATTAAATGTCTCTAAACTCATTATAAACTTACATAACATTTATTTATCTTGCTAAAAATCTCTAATATATCGTAATCCTAAACTTGCATTACATTGATTTATGTTGCTAACAATCTCTGAACTACATTTGACTAATTTTCTAATAGTATTTTAACATTTAATCTTAATGCTTGACATTAATGAAACAATAGCTTCATGACAATGGCAAGTTGTTTGTAACATAATAAAGTTAATAACGGGATTATTTTGCTTAGCTGTGCTTTGTTTTGTTGGTGAGTGATAGCAATTGTTTTATGCATGTAAAACTAAAAACGTGTTTCTGTTAACATTTTGAGAGTCACCCGCTGATGACATCATAGACAGGCGACAGCGCTGACTTCTGCTTCCTCTTTCCACGTATGTGCAAGCTTATAGGATGCTATCAAGGATGCTTTGTGGTGAAAATACATTAAGAACACAGTTGGACTCACGCAGTGTATTAGTATCACATCAAGACGTGTGCCATATTGTATGCTAAAAGGGAAACATACACAAACCAAAGCAAAATTTTGGCGTAAATTTTCAACGATTAGCAGAAAACACGCTAACCGAGGCGTACGCTAACCATTGCTATTTTTCAGTATGGAACATTGTATTACGATGAGGTTGGTCGTATTAAACTGCCCGGGTTCTGTACCACCAGGAGAAACTTGTGCATGACAAGTTTTGCACTCAGCTGCAATGTCTTTTTTCTGACTTTAACGAAAAACTACTTTGCTAGCACGTCAGCACATACCATGTTGTGATCATGTGGGCTCTCTCTTGCTGGGGCGGAGTTTGCAATGGGCCGCTTCTATTGGAGTGCCAATATTGGACATTTTAGATGGAGGCCGATATAATCCAAAATCTGATAGCAGAGTTGTATCCGATAGCAATATTGCATCGGGACAAAGTGTTTACACAAAAAGCTAAGTAGTTTTATGTTTTGTATTTTGTTTAGTTACTGTACTCAAAAGGAACCCAACTGTGACCTTAAAAGCGAGGTACGTACCAAACGGTGATGATTGTGTAGGTCACACCACGACTCGCCTCTGTTAGAGCTTTCATAGATTTTTATTGGAGTGTGCCAGTGAAGCTGACACAAAAGTGAGACCATGCTTGTGTCCATTTGTTTGTTTGTTGGAAATGAGGGGTGTGGTTGGTCATGCGCTGGTTGTTATCTGGCCCACATAACCACACGTCCACTAAGCATGCTAAACTAAGCTAAGCTGGCTTGTCTGGCTGGATGGGTATTAACTTGTTGACAAGCTTCCAGGCCTCTGATCACTCCTCAATAGAGGAGAGGCATGTCTTATACTATATAAGTTACATATAAGCCTGTCACAATAACAAATTTTGCTGGACAATAATTGTTCTACAAATTATTGCCGTTAAACATTATTATTGTCAACATTATTTTGACACAATTTTTTCATTAATGTAATGATAATATATGGCATAATAATGCGAATACACCGTGTCTGAGTATTGACAATAAACTGGAGGAATAACCCGGAAATACTGAAGCAGACGTCAGCTCATATGCATATTCACTTCCTTAATGCGATAAGTCAGGGTTCGTCGTGAGCTACTAGTCCAGTCTTTGGGACTTGTCGGTCGATTGCGAGAACGTTTTGAAACAAATTTATTATCATGTCAGTGCCCTCACCTCCCAGAGAGCGACCAACAGGCACGCATTTTGTCCACTTAACACGCCCGTACGCCTCGCCGCTATCCAGGCAGCAACCCACGAGCCCCAGCAAGGAGCCCAGTGCCCAAAACCCGGCCGGAGGTACACTAGTACACTGGAAGAACACAGAGGGACTCACGCAGTGTTTTAACAACACGACAAGACGTGCATAATGTATGCTAACTAGAAAATGTACATAAACTGAGGCAAAATTCCACTGTAAACACTTTGTTTCTCCACTGCCTCGTACACTTTAGCCATTTTTTGTTCGACAGAGACAATCGGCTACATTGTAGTGTCAGCTACATTTACCTCATCTCATAAATCTAATAAATTAAATTCAATGACCTCCTTTTGGAGGCCCCCCCCCCCCCCCCCCCCCCCCCCCCGCCAACACACACACAGGATTTCAGGGACTCTTTTAGAGTCGAAGCTGCTTGAGGTATGATAAACCTTTCCTGCAATGAAATAAAAACATCTAGCATTGCTACAGTTGACATGGAAAGGCCATCTTCACTGAGATTGCAGTGTGTCATACATTTGTTATCATCATATCACTGGAAGAAATTCACTTATCATAGTCGAGGTCAGGAAATAAGCCAAGAAAATTCTGAGCCGAGTTGTAACAGTTGGATTTATTCATTCAGCCGCAGCCCACAATGTCAGTGGAATCAGTTGATGCGCTTACAGTTTATCTCTCACATGATGCTTCTGTATGTGTCACGATTAGCACAGTATCTTCCTCATCCTGACTTGCTTTTTACATCCTTGGCAAAGCTAATCAACAGGAAGGATTGGGCTGATAATCAATACATGCGTAACCAGCATAGCTGGCTAATCGCTCCTCCACAGTTACATTGCACAAACTTTCATAACAGGAAGCAATAGAAAGACTCCAAAATAAGTTAAAATAAAGACGTGTTATTGAATGCGATCACTTCTTCACAACGATATAGAGAGCAGATGATAAATTATAAACGTGACCATGTACAGACAGAAATGACACGCTGTCATGGAAAAGGAAAACAAGAGTAACTTCACGCACACGGCCCTGACACTATCCACGCAAATAGAGGTGGTGGTAAGACAAATAAATGGTATAGATTGGTATTGATGATGACATATGCCACAAAGAATTGTCTTACGTTTTGATGAATTGCCCAAAGAAAAGGGAGAGCTGAGGACATATTGTCTCTGTGTGTTATAAACCTAAACCCATAGAATTATTTAATTGACAACTTGATGTAAGTTATAGTTAATGATTATCAAATACATAATATTATTCTCATGATGATCACATGAAATGATGAAATATCAAGCACTGTGTTGTTTTTTAAGTATCTTTTAGTCAGGATATGAATACACCGGTGCTTACCAGTGTTTATGATACTTTAGGACTGATACCACGGCTATACAGGTATATTTACACTCACTACTCCAGTGGCGGCTGCTGGTCATTCAAAGAGGGGAAAGTAATTTTTTTTCCGGCCTATATCATAAACGTGTTTATATGCAAATTCTACCCTCGGTTCCTTTTCAAGAAAATGATCTGTGACCCTGTCGTACCAAGTTGGTACATTCATTGCTTTTGTCATGCCTTCTGTATGCCCTGTCAAAGTGAGACAGATCCCCAAAACCCACTTTTGACCAGCGCTTGACCCCCACTATGCTGAAACAGGCCTCGGTGGGAAAAATAAAAGTCTTTAAGCAAAACACAAGGCGACAGAGGTGAAAAAGGCTCTGTGACTGGATACTCACTGAAGTCAACGACAGTGTAAACAAAGCGGAAGAACATCTCGGTGACAGCACAGGCTAGGAGCAAAGGTACAATGAAACAGCGTCGTGCATGCAATGACGTTGGGCTTTCCACCACTCCTAATTGCAATTGTGGCCAGCTGTGCAACATACCACTGGAGTGAAGTGGCTGCAGCTTCCCCCCAGCAGGAAGTGCAGAGCACCAAAATAAGAGCGCAGGACAGGAAGTACTCACTCCTGTCCTGCGGAGCATGACAGTATCCCTCCCCCACGGAATGGATGCCAGACGTTCCACAGTTCTAAAGAGTCCAGAGTGGGTGGAGGGAGGATCAACGGAGGGTCGCCGGACTTGCACGCCCCCCACCACGGGACGAACAGAGGAGACAGGCCGGCGTCCTTGCTGCCAGTGAGTCAGCATATGGTGGTGATGCAGGGTCACATGATGATGCAGTCGGCGAGGGCGATCGGTGAGGAATTGCCACTTCTGCCACAGGAGGTGTGGCCACCCAGCGCGTCCAGGCTTGCGGCGGCGGAGTTGGAGTCAGCTGGAGCGGCCAGGTCCGCGAAGCCATAGCTGGAGATGGTAGAGCTGGAACCGTCGAGCAGGAGGTGACCTGGCCTCATCCTGGAGTGCCGATCTGGGTGAAGACGCTGGGCTTTTAACCACCCCTAATTGCAATTGTGGCCAGGTGTGCAACATACCACGGCTGCAGCTGCAGCTTCCCCCCAGCAGGAAGTGCAGCGCACCAAAATAAGGGCGCAGGACAGGAAGTACTCACTCCTGTCACATGACATTTTCAAGCATAAAAATGGCTAAATGAAGTCAAATACAAATATAAGGCATTCAGAAGACTCATTCAAAGACGTTGTGATTAGGGATGTAAATCTCTTTGCGATAGACTATTCGATTTGAATTTAGATACACAGGTTATGATACGATTAAAAACGATATTTTAAAAACGGAACGATTCCATACGATTTGATGCAGTGTACAAATTGTACGATTCGATTCAATTCTACAGTTAACGTCTGTTGATGTAGATATTAATCTTTTATTCTAAAATAAAGAATTAACTATATGAAAGTGGCATTCTTACAGTATTTTCAAATGAGTAAAAGAGCACACCATATCCCCAAGAGCACATCATATCTCCAAGCATGCTGGCAAAAATAACGTCAACAGAATAACATGTCAAATGTTTATATTGTTTAGACAAATGACCAATAAAAGACTTGCTGAATGAACATCTTTTTCTTTGATGAGATCAATATTTTACATTCTATATTGTATAGCTACATTTTTGTACCTGTTAAGTTTGGATTTGGAACCTTTAAGTTTCAACGTGTTAATGTTGCGAGAAATGGAAATGGGGCCACCAAACTAAGTTTCCTGGTATACTGTGTGCACAACGCTAAAAACCTTCAATATATCACTATGTGGGATCAAATTATGGTTGAGTAAAGATCTCAATGCACTAAAATGAGCCATTTTAAGAAAAAAAGTACAAGCAGTTGATGTTTACAAAATATAAGAAATAAGAATCTTAAATCACTGGGAAATACTATGCTTAGCCGTATGACACTTACACTTTATGCAATTTGCAGTAATTTGTCCATACAGATTCACAAACCTAAACTTCATTGTAATACATTGTTATATTTCTTTATCATTTTCTTGAGTTATTTAGAGCTGGCGTATGGAACATGTTGAATGGGAAAGGAACAAAAGTATTAGCAGTTGATGTGAAATGTATTAACAATTGTGTAATGTACAAGCAATTGATGGGAAAAAAAGGGGTAAGATCGAATAAGTACTGCTTTTTCCTACTCCTTTTGAACATGTGGAATTATGAATTGTGATATGTGATGTGTACTGAAGTGAAATGAAATGTTCAAATCAATCAAACAGTATCAAATATAAGAATGAAAAAAACACATTCCAATAACTCAGTCCAATAAATAATACAAAAATAAACGTCGGCGTTCAAACGCCAGCCAGCTAGCTAGCATACTTGCTTCTGTTGGGCTGGCTGGTCAAATTTTGCACCCTTCTTGAAATTAATCTAAAGACGGTCCAAACTTTGGCGTTCAAGCTAGCTAGCCGGCGCGCTCCCACGTTGTTCATAAGACACTGTCAACCGATTGCTTCCCTCGCGATATCCAGTGCATGTCTCCACAGTCAATTAATGTAAAGATTTATGGCTGATTATTTTCGATACAGGAGTATTTAACCGGCGCATCAGTATATTTCGCTCCTCAAACCAGATATCTGGTCACATCGGTTTATTGTTCACATCCCTAGTTGTCATGGTATGTAGTACTCTTACACTGGTCACAAGGTTTCAGTATATTACACTGATAAGACAATAGCCACCCCATAGTAAGTTATGTACAGAAACCAGAAGTGAAAAAAGGAACAGCAACAATGAACTCTTCCAATGCTAACATGTTAGTATATATTATGTCTTATTTATGTCTTATTTTCTCTGATTATGTCTACTATATTGGGTAATAGGAGTGTAAAGATGACTATAGGGGTGTTATTTCATGTCTAGAAGGCTCTAACAAGTGTCAAGCAGTCTGTATGCATCTGCCACAGAATCTTTTAATTATTCTAAACATTGGTGTGTACTGCTTATATTCTTTGTGTACTGCTTATATTGTATGTGTTTTGTTTATATTAATTGTGTACTGCGTAAATGTGTTTTGCCTATATTCCGTGTGTGTTGTGTTGTGGTAAAATCAATATTTCCGCTGTATGAACTTTTTCTCTGTTTTGTTGCAATTATTTTTGTGTGAAATTTTCACCTCTTACTGTTGTTTCATCTTTATCGCACCTAGATATGTTCCGGTCGGCCTGTCCGCACTATCACGCATCTGGCTTCTCTCGAAACAGGAGACTCCCCTAGAGAAAAAAAATCCCCACTCATGTACTTTCACACACTGATTATATGTGCCTGTATGGGTCTTTGTTCGACATTCACATTCATTCAGAGAGCAGCTTGATTGTTTCCTTTCTGTGCAACTGTGTAATGTAGGAGCTCCTAATAAACATAATAACTTCTCTGGATAGTCTTTATTGAAATAAAAATTGCCAAAACAACTGCTTATATTCCATGTGCATTGCTTATATGCAATGTGTGTTGCATATATTCATTGTGTTTTGCTTATATTCATTGTGTATTTCATCCTAATTAGCCACCTCTCTGCCCCTCTGCTTTCAAGTTTGTTTTTTTTGTAAGTCTGGTATCAGTCAGTTCCCAGCAAGTAAGTGTCTGCCCCAAAGTTTTGTATCGTCCTCCCTGAAATGGATGTTGTCATTGGTTAGAGATATTTTGCTGATGATTGTGAACTACGGACGTGCAGGTCATGTTGATATTCACACCTGGAACTTTTCAAGTGGGCGGGTGTGTGCGTGATATTTTCCACAGTCATTCTTTGCTGTTCAATACACTGAAGTATTCCTGATGAACAAGCTTCTGATTTTGGTTGGTCTTAACTTGTCTCCAGGTTCCATGTCTGTGCAGCAGTGCCACATGTCTGGTGTGCAGCTGCTGTCCAATCAGCAGGAACTCCACCGTGACCAGGATCATCTACGCTTCCATTCTGCTGCTGGGGACCGTCGTGGCCTGCATCATGTTGTCACCGGGTGTGGATCAGCAACTTAAAAGGGTATGAATGCTGTGTTTCCCACAGGACTGCAATCTATTTATGGAGGTTGCTGGCTTTTATTGCTGGTTTGAATGATCTCACGACAGGCACAATAATTCCTAACACGGGCTACTGTTGCGGCTGTAACCCACGCCAAGCAAAAACGCAACTATGAACCCCAGACGTCCCTGTCCCTGTCCACCTCCACACACAGTTCCCCTAGCACCAGAACACACTGACAGCAACACACGAGCATGAGTCTTATGTATGTCGTAAGTGTCTTATTTTCTGTTATTATGCCTACTATACTGGGTAATATGAGTCTAAAGGTGAATATAGGGGTGTTATTTCATGTGTAGAAGGCTCTAATAATGTTAAAAAGTGTATTTAGAAGGTTGTAAACAGGTTTTCTATACTCTAATTCTGAAAATATTTCACTTATAAATAAGGAATCCTACTTTGTGGAAATTCACTTATCACTCAACCAATTAACCGTGATAAACAAGGGATTACTTTCACGGCAGATCTATTTGTGCAGTCCGTATGTACTCTTGGTGGGACAGAAATGTATTGGAATCACTGGAGTGGATGAGAACAGTAAACAAAATAAAGTAACCAAAACCGCAGTAATGCTTAAAACGCTTCCTATACCTCAGCCAAGTAAGGTATTGAGAGTTTCCAAGAAAATTACTACTCTGTCAGTACAGACGGTATTGTTACCACTCATCGTGTTTGATACAAGTTTGCTTGGACCCATTGAGCACAAAAAGTCCTCTGACTTTCTCCTCATACGTGAAGTGATTTCATTTGGTTGGTGGAGTGTTAAAAAGACATGATTCCCTTGCTAGCTGTTTACTGACCTTGTATCTTGCACATGTTTTATGTTGTACAGTACGAACAATTCTAATAACAGTTCTGGTCAACCTGACCCTGCCAGTCCTGCTCCCTCCCAGGGATAAAATGGGAGTTTGAGGCTGAAGACCAAGAATGAGTTTATTTGGCGTGATATACACTCAACAAAAATATAAATGCAACGCTTTTGTTGACCCTGTTTGTGAACTCAAAGATCTAAAACTTGTTCCACTATATCACCATTTCTCTTAAATATTGTTCACAAATCTGTCTAATTCTGTGATAGTGAGCACTTTTCCTTTGCTAAGATAATCCACCCCACCTCACAGATGTGCCATAATCAAGATGCTGATTAGACACCATGTTTAGTGCACATTAGTGCACTCAAATCTTGCGACATCTGTGTCATTGTGCTGTGTGATAAAACTGCACATTTCAGAATGGCCTTTTATTGTGGGCAGTCTAAGGCACACCTGTGCACTAATCAGCATTTTGATATGGCACACCTGTGAGGTGGGATGGACTATCTCAGCAAGGGAAAAGTGCTCACTATCACAGATTTAGACAGATTTTCTGAACAATATTTGAGAGAAATGGTTATCTTGTGTATGTGGAACATGTTTTCGATTTTTGAGTTCATCTCATAAAAAATGGGAGCAAAAACAAAAGTGTTGCGTTTTAAGTGTTGCGTGAGTGTACATCATCAAAATTTTAAGACCAGTTGAAAAATTGCAAGAATTTACATTTTGCACTTTTGGATCTTAAGGAGGTTCTAAGTGGAGCTTCAAAATGTAAAAAGAAGAAATGTTCATGAGACAAAAAAAAAAGATTAAGCAATTTATTGCAAACAAGCATTAAAGTGAAATAGGCTGTTCATTGCCTGAAAAAAAGTTTAAGACCACCTGAAATGCATAGGTGGATCCCTTACGTGCAGTAATGAGCTATCTCTCTTTACCTGTTTTTATATCTTTAGAACGCACTGAAAAGAAAAAGACGTGTTTTCATGTCTCACGTAAGGATTGTGGATGATGGGCAAAAAAAAAACAAACGATGTTTTCCTTTAAGATCCAACAGTGCAAAATGTAAATTCTTGCAATTTTTCAATTGGTCTTAAATTTTAATCAGGAGTGTATAACCAATGAAGCATGCATTATGAGACATGAATTCGTGTGTGGATTCAGAGCCCAAATCTGACATAGGTTCGCTGCAAGATGAAAGACATCACAAAGGAAGCAGATCAACTTCCGCTTATCCTAATTAGTGTTGCGGGGGCAGATCAACTTAAAACCTAAATTTCAATTACTGTTCTCCTGTACCACATTAATATAAGTCCTTTTTTTCAAAAAGTTCTTGCCTTTAAATGTCTTTGAGCTCCAAATTTGACTGGCTGTGATTTTGTGTAGATCCCAGGCTTTTGTGAAGATGGGGCAGGTTCTACCATACCTGGCTTGCAAGCAGATGTTGACTGCCAAATGTTTGTTGGCTACAAGGCAGTGTACCGCGTGTGTTTTGGAATGAGTACGTGGTTCCTCGGCTTTTCCATTCTAATGATTAACATCAAGAACAGCAGAGACCCCCGGGCTGCCATCCACAATGGGTGAGTAAAACTGTGGGAAATGTTGCATGCTGGAGTCGTAGTTGTAGATAACACTTAACTTTGACTTCCATAGCAACAAAAAATATCAACAGTCTTGACCACCTCCACACTCCATGACTAGGTCAGAGGTGTTCAAAGTTACATACCTGTATGACTTGTACGTCTGCAGTGGCAGTTGTCCGACAATCTCATTTGAGGTCTTATCTGTTATCAAGTGCCTTTTATTCAAACAGCACAGTAATTGACGATGCAAGTTATCTCAAGGCATGTTTCCTCATACAACTGATCCCAACACCTGCAAGCGCTTTGGTGATGGATCTAAGGAAAAACTCCCTTTCAGGAAGAAACTTTCAACAGGACCAAGACTCTACCAGTAGTGTTGAGCTAGAGAATCGAAGGAGGGCGATAAAGGAAAGATAGAGACAACAGGATAGAGCGACTGGGGCAGGGATGACCCAACAATGTGTGTAACAATAGCTATATCTATTATAGATTGTATATTATGTTAATAACAGTAGTACTGTTTTTAGCATTCAAACCACTTGAAGTCGGTCCTTACTACATTGCAGTTTGAACATTGCTAATTAAAAAAATAAATTCATAATTAATAAATCACCGCTATTTCGTGTTTGACTATGGTCTGTTATTAGTCCAAAAATATGAAGAATAAGCCAATTTTATATATATATATAAGATTATATCTTTAAATCTTAGCCTAAATGAAGCATTTTAAAGCATAAAAATGATTAAATAAACTAGAATACAAATACATCTGTGAACTGTAGTCTAAACTGGCCACTAGTTGTCACTAGTAACACGCACCAGACTTGATTGTTGTCAACAACAATTATTGCAGGGTTGAATTATCTCACAACAGGCACAATGACAATAATCAGCATAATCATGATAATAAATAAGATATTACTTTTATTTACACTGCTGTTACCCAATAAAGTGGACATAATACGAGAAAATAAGACATAATATAAACTCACAAGTTAGCATTGGAAGAGTTCCCTTTTGATGTTCTTTTTTTTAAACTTTCAGTTCCTGTGGTGGCTATTGTCTCATCAATGTAACATTACTGACACCTAGTGACCAGTGTAGAATACTACATAATATCACATCATTTTTGAATGTGTCTTCTGAATGCCTTGTAGTATTTGTAGTTTACTTCATTGGCAATTTTTATTCTGGAAACATTTAGGGAAACAATACGTACACCATCTTCCTGTTTTGCTATGAGTTAGTTCTTGAATTCAATAGTGTTTCTCACTATATATATCAAAATGCTGCCACTTGCAGATTTCTTTAGCTCCATTTTGAATTACAGTATTGAGGTGAGAAACACTATTGAATTCAAGAAACAACTCTTGTCAAAACAGGAAGTTGGTGCTGGTTGATCTCGCTGCCACATCGTGTCTAATCTGTTTTCTGCGTGTCAATCTATAATTGCAAAACTAGAAAAATATGTTTTGTGTTAAAATGTTTGGCTTTCTGGAATGGATTAATTAGATTTCTTATGGGAAAAATTTATTTGGTTAGCATACATTTCGTTTAGAGTTAAACCTTTTGGAACAAAATAACACCAAGGTTCCACTGTACATTGCATTGGAGGACTGAGAAACAGAGAAGAAAATTGATTGATTCATTGATTGGTTTTAGCTGTGTCGCTTGAAAAGTGCAGGAACAGATGTAGGAAATGTAGAAGTAACGTTCATAGCATCAGATATGGTTCTTCTGTAGACTTTTCCATCATGAATCCATTTTTCCAAGCTGCAAGTCTGCCAACTTAAGAAGGCACGGATGGCATGGCATGTGGTGTGTCAAATGATGATCTTGTGACCTGACTTTGATGTGCACTGCTTTATGAATGAGCAGTTATTTGTGTGTCTGTGCGTAATCTGCCATCCTTTTTTTTTTTTTTTTTGGTAGATTTTGGTTCTTCAAGATTGCTGTGCTGGTGGCCATTACAGCTGGTGCCTTTTACATTCCAGACGGGACTTTTACCTACGGTAAAATCATATTACAATTGTCCAAACTGGCGCCCGTTGCACAAAAGTATAATTCAGACATCCAGGATAAATGACTGAGCTGAGCTCAACCAATTCAAAACAAAAAGCACCTAGGTTCAATTGGTTTCACAAAGCCCAAGCTGGGATGAGTAGACACGGATTAATCAACCCAGGTCAAACCAATCCCGGATCAGTGCTCGTATGCGGCTTCCTTACATAGACCCCGCTATCAATCACGGAGTCACCGATTCACCATGGCAACGAAAGCGGCGTACTTTCCCCCAATGAAGCGGAAATCCTCATGGAGGCTCACGAAGACGCAAAAGAGCAAATAAAAAAGAAAGGCAACACCGCCACAGTCATAAAACAAAGACAGAAAGCCTGGCCAAGTATTGGAGAGGCGATCTGCACTACTTTGTGTGTATGTAGTGCACAAATACACACTCACTGCTCCGCTGAAACCATCACAATTAAAATCCAAATAATTAATTCATGTTATGTTTGTTGCTTGTTTAACAAATCAGGCACGGCTGTGTACAGTAATATCTATGAACTCTTTATTGCTTTATTAGCACATCACCATTACTCTCTCGTAGCTTCAACAGCATGTAAACCTGCAGTTTCCCCTTGAGCACTAAGCCTTCTGGGTAATGTAGTACACATCCACATTAACAAACACAATTAACGTATCCAAAAACATAGTCGCGCAGCGATTATGAATATGTTTAAATTGTAGGTCAGATTGACTGTGTAACTCTTTTATCTCTTATGGGATGTGTATTTTATAATCTAATGATTGCAACATCATCTAAAATCATCTATCAACAATGATTGAAATGAATGATCACAAATGTTGAATGTGATAACAGTGTGTAGTGGGCAGTGGAATAATGATTGGTTTCCAGTTATGGTGACTGCTGACTGAGATAAAGGATGAGATCAAATAGCATTATTTTAGTTTTACTTAAGTTCAAGGATAATCTGTTTTTATCAATCCATGTCTTTAATATGACCATTTCATCCTCGACCTTTTTAATTAGTTCTTGTGTGTTTTCCCCAGAACAAAAGGCAGTGGTATCATCCGCAGATAATACCAACTTTAAGTCCTTTGTCACTTTACAAATGTCGTTGATCTACAAATCGAACACTTTTGGTCCCAATATTGACCCCTGGTCTGGAGCAGGCTAACCCCACAGAGTAAATCTCCATGGTAACTTATGTCAGAACATATCTCACTTTCCATTATCCCATTTTTGTGCAACCAGATCATGGATAAGTAGAGCCAGGATAACCAAGATATCCCGACTTAATCCCTTATCCTAGTTTTGTGCAACGGGCTCCTGTACAATGTCTTCTATCAAGGCTCGGTGTGTCATTGAATGACTTTGCCGTTGCAGTTTGTTTTGTTGTAGGCTCTGCTGGGGCGTTGTTCTTCATTGTGATCCAGCTGGTGCTGCTGGTTGACTTTGCTCACTCCTGGAATGAGTCTTGGTTGGACAAAATGGAGAATGGGCACTCAAAGGGCTGGTATGCAGGTCAGTGATGCTGCCTTCATATGCTCACATGCAAAACTCTCAAAGAAGGTTTTGTTGCACACTACAGAGGGAAAATAAGTATTTTTTTACCCCATTGCCAAGAACAATTCATTCTTATGGTAGGCTTTGTCATGCTCCATGTGACAGCTTGGACCTCGGGTTACATTATCCTGTGTTTCCACCATGACGTCCTGTTTGTGACCCTGGCAGGGCACCTGTTTCTTGTTTGCAATCAGTGCACTGTTTTAGTTGATCCATTGTCTTTGCTTGCTGCTGGATCAATGTTGAATTTGTGCTTTGCATGTCAGTGTGACATGTTTGGCCTACCTCCCGTTCCCATAATTATCCTATTTTTGCATTCTGATGAGCATTTTCCTTACTCCTGTAGTGTTTTTCCTCCACCTTCCACGGTGAGCCTATGTCACCCTTCTGTGCTCCCCAGTCATCTAGTATTTTTCTTAGTCATGCCCTCTTTGTAAGCTTCCATCCATCCATTTTCTTCTGCTTATCCTGGTCCAGGTCATGGAAATTATTGTACTAGAAGCTTAAAATGATCATATATTGAGGGAAAATAATTGTACATACTCGATGCTCAGCACCATCTGCTACAGGAAAACATGCCCACCGACAATGTATAGTATATTATAAAGAAGTTTTACCTTTAAATAAACTTAACTGTCAGGGGGAAAAAACTGATCCTGGCAGAACATTGCACCCGCCCGTGTGTCACGCAGGATGAACCACTGCACTGAACAGCCCAGAATATCAGTCATCTACAGTGGAAGGTTAGCATATATCCGGTTTGCATATTTTTTGGTTTAAGTTGAAAATTTACCCAAAAATTTTGCCTCGGTTTGCGTACATTTCACGGTTAGCGTAGAGTATGGCTATCTGGAACGGCGTAATTGGATCTACATTGTTTTTATGGGAAACATGTATTCTGTTACAGTATGTTTCGGTTAGAGTCGGACCTTCTGGATTAAATATTTGTCTCAGCACCGATGGAAGGCTGAAATAAACAATAAAGCCAAACTTGTCTTTTGTCAAATGTATTCTATAAAAAAGGAGGCAGTTAATCACATTAAAGTGTGCCAGAAAGTGACACAGATACAATTATTATATGTGTATATATATACAGTACATATACAGTATATACCTATAGATGCTCCATATTGACTTTCTTACTGATACAGATATCCCATACTGTCCAGCACTTCATTACCGATTTGTATATCAACCAATACCAGCAACAGCTCTTCCCTCAAACTAATGTAGTATAATGAACACATGATAATTCTTTTACTGGATGGATTTCACAAATAAACACTGCAAAATAAGACAAATACTGCAATATGCAATACAAGTTATAGAAAAAGTGCCAAAACTCTGCGAGTGATTCAGAGTGATTCTTCTTGAGGTGTGATATTAGTTTAGAAGTACTGAAGGAAGACACCTTACTGCCCTCTCACATAACCAGCTCTTTTATTGCAGATGGCATATTTACAATACAAAGGCCAAACTTGGTAATAATTCCACACCACGGACATACTGAGCTAGCAAGCTTGTTGCTGTGTGGAGCGTGTCATGACTTGCGTGCCGATATCGTTCTCTGCATATCCCTCCTGCTTTGAATTTTGCGGTTTCACTCTTTCACGTTTTTTCAAAAATGTATTAATTAATAAATCATTCTGTTTCGTGGTTGAATATGGCCTATTATTAGTCCAAACATATGCATATTTAAGCAAGCATTTTGTATTTTTGCATAAATTAAGTATTTTCAAGCAAAAAAATGTCTAAATGAAGTACAGTAGTACCTCACATAACGTAAACCTCCTTTTACGTAAATTCCACTGAACGTAAAGAATTTATGGAAAGTTTTTGCATCGTATTACATAAGGAATTCCATATAACGTAAAGCGTCAAGTCTGTGCAAGTTCAGAAATTCGATTTGAATAGCTCGCGCGGCAGAGAGAGGGAAACATTTTCCATGACTAACAGAGTACACTTGGTGTTCTGACGCTTCACGCTCTCATTGGCTGATTATCAGGGCACCACCTACTCTCTCATCTCATTGGCTGACTTATCCAGCGCATCCGTGAGTTTGTGTGAGAGACAGGCTTCTCCCTTCCTCATCGTAGTCGCCCTTAAACTAATTGATTGTTTTTGTTTTTCAGTTTTATTCATTTACAGTAATCTAATTTATTACCTTATTTTATATTGGAATGTTACTCTACTATGTCTTTGCTAACGTTTTCTTATATTTTCCCACCATGTTTGGTGGACTTTTAATATTTTGAAGGGCCAAAGGTGGTGAGTTTGGGAAGATCTTGGAACGGATTAGGCTATTTACATGTGTCTGTGTAGGCTCTCAGTCGTACAGGAGTTGTCCATCGAGGGAAAGGCTTCTTGAGACGTCATCTGTACTTCTGTGAAGAAGGTGTCGGACGTTCCGCTCCTCATCCGAAGAGCTTCGTCAGCGAACTAATAAGTGCTGGTAGCCTAGGCCTTAAATACATTAAGAGTGGGCGGCATTGGTGTGCCAATTCCGCCCGTAAGGAACCAATAGGAGGAGGGTGTTGGCACACCAATTCCGCCCACTCTTACTGTATTTAAGGCCTAGGCTACAAGCACTTATTAGTTCGCTGACGAAGCTCTTTGGATAAGGAGCGAAACGTCTGACACCTTCTTCACAGAAGTACAGATGACGTCTCAAGAAGCCTTTCCCTCTATTTACATGTATTTTATGCTTCGTATAACCCTATAAAACCCTATAACATAAACAAATGTCGGAACGGATTATTTACGTTGTAATAAAACTGAAATATAAGGCATTCAGAAGCCGCATTCACAGACGTTGTGGTGATATGTAGTATTCTACACTGGTCACTGGGTGTCAGTCATGTTGGGTGAGACACACAAGCACCAGACTTGGTCACCGGACCAACTTATGACACATTGTTCGTCCATCACACGTTCTGACACACTGACAAGTAGGTGACCGTGTTCGAATGAGGCTTGATTATAATGAGTAGTAATTAACTGAAGATTAAGAAACATTTATGCTTTAGATGTTAAACAGGGCGAGATCCACCCCGGTGGCATCGTGCCTTGCGCATGCGTGATTCATGGATGCATGGAGCTCCACTATGCTGACAGTGCAGTGACAGCTTTTGACTGCATTCAGCAGAAACAAACACACATAAAATTGGCATGATGAAGTGTTTGTATGACTGCTTGTCATTTGGATTGTAAAGTGTATAAAAAGTGTATAAATGCCTTCCTTGTCTTTGACAGCTTTGCTGGCTGTCACGATCATCAACTACATCCTGTCCTTCATTGCTGTTGTTCTCTTCTTCATCTTCTACACCAAAGCTGATGATTGCTTCATCAACAAGTTCTTCATCAGCTTCAACATGTTGTTCTGCATGGTGGCCTCTGTTATCTCTGTGCTGCGTAAAGTACAGGTACACATCAAACACTGTTTGTGCAAAATATTACATACTGTATACCTTCCTCTGTCCGCTTTAAAATGTATTTCTTCAACGTATTTCTTAGCTTGCGCATAGTGTGGGTGTATTTGAAACATTATTTGAAAAAAAAATAAAAATCATGTCAAGTCATTGACTGACTTTGTTCCACATTGTACAACAAGCTGCAAGTGTATCATGTACGATACTTGTTGTGTTTGGTAGGAATCTCAACCTCGTTCTGGTCTTCTCCAGTCTTCCATCATCACCTTATACACCATGTACCTCACCTGGTCTGCCATGAGCAACGAGCCAGGTGAAATGTTTGCAGGCGTCTACTTCATTGCACATGACTGTCAAATTTGATACCGTTTAATCTCAAGAAACCAGTCAACAAAGAAAAACCAAAATGATAATTGCATCTTTAAAAGTATATATTGTAGTTGCAGCAGTATGTGTATTGCAACCTCTAGCCACCTTAGTGTGAAAAAGTGCTATTTTTTTGCATGTTTGTCACACTTAAATGTGTCAGATCATCAAACTAATTTAGATATTAGTCAATGACAACAAAACTGAACACAAAATGCAGTTTTTAAATGAAACTTTTTATTATTAAGGGAGAAAAAATTTCAAAAGGAGCTTTGAGACTCCAGCGAACTACAGTGAGAGCCATTACCCACAAAAGGCGAAAACATGGAACAGTTGTGAACCTTCCATGCAGTGGCCGGCCAACCAAAATTAGCGAGGCCACAAAAGACCCCACAACAACATCCAAAGAACGACACTGGGCAAAAACGTTCCAAGACAGATCCACTGCTGAACAAAAAGAACATTAAGGCTTGTCTAAATTTTGCCAGAAAGCAACTTGATAATCCCCAAGACCTTTGGGAAAATACTGTGTGGTCTGATGAGACAGAAGTTTAACATTTTGGAAGGTGTGTGTCCCATTACATCTGGCGTAAAAGTAAAGCCGCATTTCAGAAAAAGAACATCATACCAACAGTAAAATATGGTGGTAGTAGTGTGATAGTCTGAGGTTGTTTTGCTGCTTGCTGTTATTAATGGAACGATGAGTTCTGCTGTTTACCAAAAAATCCCGAAGGAGAATGTTCGGCCATCTGTTGGTGACCTCAAGCTGAAACCAACTTGGGTTCTGCAGCAGGACAATGATCCAAAACACACCAGCAAGTCCAGCTCTGAATGACTGAATAAAAACTTAATGAAGACTTTGGAGTTGCCCAGTCAAAGTCCAAACCAGAATCCTATTGAGATGCTCTGGAATGACCTTAAAAAGGCAGTTCATGCTGGAAAACCCTCCAATGTGGCTGAATTATAACAATTCTGCCATGATGAGTGGGCCAAAATTCCTCCACAGCGCTGGTTGAGGCTCATTGCAACTTATCGCAAACGCTTGATTACAGTTGTTGCTAAGGTTGGCCCAACCAGTTATTAGGTTTAGGGGGCAATCACTTTTTCACACAGGACCATGTAGGTTTGGATTTTTTCCTCCTTTAATAATAAAAAGTTTCATTTAAAAACTACATTTTGGGCTCAGTTGTGTTGTCATCGACTCCTATTTTAATTTATTTGATGATCTGAAACATTTAAGTGTGACAAACATGCAAAAAAATAACAAATCGGGAAGGGGGTGTAGATCATGTATTTCTGTGTAACGCTGTAGTGTCATTATCATCAAGTCCGTTGTACCAACTGGTCAAGTACAAGATACAGTATATTATGTCACAGCATTGATTTGCTGTGCAAATAAAAAATGTTCTTGTCTTTTTTTGTTTAAGATCGAACATGCAACCCAAGCCTGCTGAGTATCTTTCAGCAGATGACGGCGCCCACTTTGGCTCCCGTGGAGATGGAGAACCAGACTGCTGTGGTGATCATAGGCACGGAGGAACCCATCCTTACGTCGCCTTACCTGCAATGGTGGGATGCTCAGAGCATCGTGGGGCTGGCGATATTTGTCTTATGCATCATCTACTCAAGGTGTGTAGCACGTATTTCCTAATGTCCTCTCAGCTGCAATAATGGCTAAAGAAAAACTCTTTTTATTTTGTGCTCTTCAAGTGATCAAATACGAAGACGACTTTAACTTGAGAACAGGTGTGCACGTACTGAAAAATGCAAGGATGCTATTTTTCACAACTATGCTAAGAAGTTGCATGAATTTCAAGAACAAAAATTGGACTGCATATCTGCTTGGTGTTACTCGCGTCAACATTTCCACTCATATTACGCCTTTTTTTGTTTTCTTGTTTTGTCATTGTATTTTTACAATATGCCACGGGCCGATAGAAAAAGAGCTGTGGGCTGCAAATGGCCCCCTAGCCACACTTTGGAAACCCCCGATTTAGATGATTTGATGACTATCGTTTCATTACATTCTATTCTAGTGGCTGCAATTCTTACATCGAAGCTTTAATTGCATATGTACTACAATTATTTACGCCATGTGACTTAGCGATAAAAACACACACAGAACTGGACTTATTACCTTATCATGTATAATTATTATTATGTATTATTATTTATTATTATATATTATTGTACTACAAATTGAAAATGAACTGTTCTGTATTATTTATTGATGTATTTATTCTTATGTTATTTTCTTACTGTTATTTTCTTATCTGTGCTATCTTGCCTCGATTGTTTATTATGACTTTATTATGATTTTTGGACAGCTGCTCGAAACGTGAATTTCTTAATTTGATTAATAGTAGTATCTATCTAAAAGTATCTATCTATCTTGAAAACAGTATGAAAACTGTATGAAATTGGTATGAACACTTTATGAACACAGTACAGTATGAACATAATCCGACCACTATGAATAAATTACAAACACGATACGAAAAGAGTATGAAATTGCTATTAACACTGTATAAACACAGTATGAAAACAGTATCTACACTATGAACACAGTATTAAAACAGCATGGAATTGGTATGAACACAGTATTAAAACAGTATGAATTTGGTATGGACATGATATGAAAACAGTATGAAATTGGTATGGGCAAGATACGAAAACAGTATGAAATTGGTATGAACACAGTATGAATGTAGTATGACCACTATGAATACGGTATGAAATTGCTATGAACACTGGAGAAACACAGTATAAACATAATGTGAACACTGTATGAACATTATGAATATGGTATGAACACAACATGAAAACAGTATGAAATTGGTATGAACACAGTATGACAGCGGTATGAGAACAGGATGACAGCGGTATGAGAACAGGATGAACATTGTGATGGTTTATTTCTGTGCAGCATTCGTTCCTCCAGCACCAGCCAGGTGAACAAACTGACCATGGCCTCCAAAGACTCCACCATCCTGGCAGAGGACGGCAATCTGGACTCATCGGAGGAGACAAATGGACCGAGGAGGGTGAAGGACAATGAGCAAGACCTGGTCCAATACAGCTACTCCTTTTTTCATTTCATGCTCTTCCTTGCCTCACTGTACATCATGATGACCCTCACTAACTGGTACAGGTCAGTACACCCCCTCAAAAAACACATTTTATGCACACTTTGCATTTATACTCACAACAATTGCATACTGCATATGTTTAGATCAGGGATGGTAATTTGTGTGATGGTGGGGGCCAGTCAAATGTCAGGGAACCTATTATATATGACAAAAATGACTCATTGAATGAAATGAGCATTTAATGAAAGTCAATTTATTTTTAACCCTGTTTATTTTTAGAGGACCACAAACCAGTTTCAGTTCATTCGAGTTGACTGAAAAGAACAACTATTACTACAACACTTTTGTGCATAACCAGGGGTGCCACCAGGAATTCTGGGCCCCATGAAAAAAAATCACAGTGGGCCCCTCATGGGCAGCTGTTGACACCACATCTCTATTTTACGGGCCTGTGGAATTGTCCAAACTTTTCTTCCATACGCTGCCCCCTGTGTATACCTGCACCCAAAGATTTCAACATATGACACTCGTCCTGTGGCGGACACTAGAGGGTATGCCTCGCACCCATTCGGCAGCTGGGTTGGGGGTGTGGTTTGTGGCCTATGTTTTGGGACTCCTTTCAACTGCCACATTGGATCGTGTCTGGGCCACCAATTTGGCAGTTGAAAGTAGCACGCAGTGTTGCGCTCACGTCTTCAACTGCCAACAATAGAATGAATGTCAAGACAGGAAACTTCTGTTTGTTTCTGTACAAAAAACATTTCAGCTCTTCTTCATAAACGGAAGTCGTCTTGACCTTGGAATCCATCCTTGTTAGTTGGATGAAAGTAGTAAAGTAAATGTTCCTGTAGTCCAAATGCAGACTACAGCATCAGCAGCAAGTGGCCGGCAGTGTGGGTGAAGATCTCCTCCAGCTGGTTGTGTTTGTGCTTGTACGTGTGGACCCTGCTGGCTCCCATCATCCTCACCAACCGAGACTTCAGCTGATCTTATTTCACACGCAAAACTACCACATCATCAATGTCAGCCGATCATGCAAGGTACGTTGCTTTATCACTCGTAGTACTTTTAAGAATTCAAAAGTGCCACAACTGCTGCTTGCTTCACTCGCTCATCCTTACTGCTTCTATTTGATGTTTGTGTACACTCCCATCCAAGCTACTACTGTATGTCATTATTTCTGTATCTTTAGTCACGCATTCTACATTTTACATCTATACAGTATGTATATGCCTTTGCTAGTATGTTGATACCTAATGACCATTCCATGAAGACAACTGTAGTACGAAAGCAGCACATTCCCATTTTTGCCAAATATTTCTGTACTGTACTTGTATACCATATTTTCAAATCTGAAAGGTTGAAGATGAAACTAAATGTTTAGATATTGTGCTTTTATAACAGTGAAACAAAACAGGAAATGTGAAAATGATCATTTGTTATCAATGTATTGTGTTGACATTTTCTTTGCATGAAACCTTAGAATGTAAACATTTCAGCACATACAGTCATGTCATCTTGTATTCATTTAAAGCTTTCCAGGATTTTTTTTAACCACTCCACACTTTTCCTAGAGGGAATGGTTATACATACAGTATAATAAAACACTTGGGTGCATAGGTATGAAAAGATTTTGGAACTTCCATAGGATATATATAGTGTGTATACTGTATATACAGTATATATATACACTCCTGATCAAAATCTTAAGACCTGTTGAAAAATTGCTAGAATTTGCATTTTGCACATTTGGATCTTAATGAGGTTTTAAGTAGAGCTACAATATGCAAAAACAAGAAGGAGTGAGACAAAAAGCATTTTGAAAAAGTAATTTATTGAAAACAACAATTAAACTGAAACAGGCTGTTTATCAGCTGCTCAAAAGTTTAAGACCACAGGCTATAAAAGCCAAAATCTGCTCAAAATGTTCATTTTCTGTCAGGCATTCACACTGTCATGCCCTCCTGACGGCTAAAGCTAAGAAACGTTCTCTTTTTCAACGTGGTCAGATTGTCGAGCTGCATAAAGCAAGGCCTCTCGCAGCGTGCCATTGCTGCTGAGGTTGGGAGCAGTAAGACCGTCATTCTACATTTTTTGAAAGATCCTGAGCATTATGGAACAAAAAAGTCAAGTGGTAGACCCAAAATAAATCACACCTGCGCTGAGCCGGAGGATCCAATTGACTGTCCATCAAGACACAGGGCGGTCTTCCACCCACATTAAGGCCCTTACTGGTGCCGACTGCAGCGCAATAACCATCAGACGGCATCTGCGGGAAAAGAGTTTAAAAAACAAAAAAATAATTCAAAGACCTCGTCTCCTTCAACACCACAAAACTGCCCGTCTAGACTTTGCCAGGGAGCATCAAACATGGGACATTGAAAGGTGGAAAAAAGTTTTATTCTCTAATGAGAAAAAATGGCACCTTAACGGTCCAGATGGCTTCCAACGTTACTGGCATGACAAGGAGATCCCACCTGAGATGTTTTCTACCCGGCACAGTGGAGGGGGATCCATCATGATCCGGGGTGCTTTTTCATTCAGTGGAACACTGGAGCTTCAGGTGGTGCAGGGTCGTCAAACGGCGGGTACTTACATGCCGGGCATCATGATTGAGGGCCCTCGTCTCTGTGGTAACAGCTGGGTTTTTCAACAGGACAACGCTGCAGTTCACAATGCTCGCTTGACCAAGGACTTCTTCAGGGAGAATAACATCACTCTTTTGGACCATCCTGCATGTTCCCCTCATTTAAATCCCATAGAGAACATTTGGGGATGGATGGCAAGGGAAGTTTATAAAAATGGCCATCAGTTCCAGACAGTTGATGCCCTTCGTGAAGCCATCTTCACCACTTGGAGCAATGTTCCCAGTAGCCTCCTGGAACCACTCGCATCAAGCATGCCCAAAGCAATTTTTGAAGTGATTAACAAGAACGGTGAAGCTACTCATTACTGAGTCCTACTGAGAACATTTTTTGTTCTGTTTTGGAGAGTTTTTTGTTATTTTTTGAGCAATGGTCTTAAACTTTAATCAGTTATATTATATATTTATATATATATTATATTATATATTATAACAGCCTATTTCAGTTTAATTGTTTTCAATAAATTACTTTTTCAAAGTGCTTTTTGTCTCACTCCCCCTTCTTGTTTTTGCATATTGTAGCTCTACTTAAAACCTTATTAAGATCCAAATGTGCAAAATGCAAATTCTAGCAATTTTTCAATTGGTTGTAAGATTTGGACCAGGAGTGTATAGTACATATATTGGGGTATAATGAATTAATGTACAGTAATCCCTCACCACTTTGCGTTTCAAATTTTGCGGCTTCACTCTATCATGGTTTTCAAAAACAAATTAAATTAATAACTCATGCTCTTTTGTGGTTGAATACGGCCAACTATGTCAAAAATATGCATATTTAAGCAAATGTTATGTAGTTTTTGCTTAATGAAGCATTTTAAAGCATAAAATGGCTAAATTAAGTAAAATACAAATATAAGGCATTCAGAAGACTCATTGAAAGACGTGATGATATGCAGTATTCTACACTGGTCACTTGGTGTCAGTAATATTACTGTAATGTTGGATGAGACACACAAGCACCAGACTTGATCACCGGAACAACAGGCTTTTATTGCAGGTTTAAATTATCTCACAATTGGCACAGTAATCCCTGACACGAGTTACTGTTGTGGCCATAACCCACATCAAACTGAAACTCAACTCTGAACCCTCGACACCATTTCCTGTACACCCCCCACGAGAACACATTTACAGAAACACGCGAGATTGAGTCTTATCTCTTAAATGTCTTATTTTATTGTGTCTACTATATTGGGCAATAAGGGTGTAAATGTGACGATGGGGTGTTATTTCCTGTCTAGACGGCTCTAATGATGTTAAAAAGCGTATTTAAAATGTCGTAAACAGGTTTGTCAATGCTCTAACTACAAAAATATTTATTTATAAATAAGGAATCCTACTTCGCAGAAATTCAATTGTCACGGCCGTGTCTGAAGCCACTTAACTGCGATAAACGGGGGATTACTGTATTCGTATTCCGACTCAAATCTCCGTACCAATTCCCACTTGGTACACATTTCAAGTGAGAGACAGGAAGAGGACATTGAGTGTTGCAACGCACTTCCAACCACATTTACGTATGTGTAGTGTGACTAAAAGTGGACTTAATTTTGTACTATAATTTTATTTGACAATTGTATTCAGGGGAGAATTACCAGCCAGCAGATTGCAGTTTTTATGTTTTTAAACCCAAAAAGCAGCTTTATGATTTTTATTTTGTTCCCTTATTGTACCCAAAATCAACCGCGGCCTTAATACCCAACCTTGATGATGGCGTACCATTACACCCCTACTATAAAGATATAGAAAATGATCTGTAAGCCATAATCTTCCAACTTGGAATAAATAAATATTCCATTGTGTCAAAAATCTATTGTATATAATATAGGCTTTCACTTTATGAAATGAGTGACAAATATTCAGCTCTTTTAATGACTTCCTAATGTTTGAAGATGTATCTTGTATGTGTCCTGCGGCCCTGTAGATGGCACTCTATGGTTAAGAAACAACAGGTTCAAACAACAACAAATTATCTTTCATTTGTTTTTTTATTGTCCACAAAAAAGACAGGTCTCGAAAAAAATTCAAAGGTAGACATCAAAAACTGAAGTGATCATCATGCAAGTTTGTAATAGACTTATTTGAATATATTGTGTCTAATATGATGATGTCTTCTAATTTGTCTCCATATTCACATAATTATATTTGCATTAAAAAAATGGTTGTCTTTTGTATTATATTTTATATAATGGGTAAAAATGTACTTTGTGCTCTTATTCCAAGAAATAAAATGCTTTTCATCCCACCATGGAGCGCTTTCTCCCTCTTAATCGAACCTCATCCAGCTTTTTAAGGACTGCTGCGGACTTTTTGGACGATGCTGCGTAGGTCTTCAGCACCTTCTGGAACAGTTCTTCTGTGTTGGGATGCGTACTGAGGAAGGCCTTTTCCAGCACATACAAATCCACACCTTTATCTTCTGGCAGAGCGGAGATGGAACTGAGACCAAAGTCAATGAGGACCAGGTCAGACTCTCTGTGTCCTGCTGGACCCCTCAGCAGCATGTTGGACGTGGTTAAGTCGCCGTGGATGACGTCCTCGTCGTGCATTTTGGCCAACGTCTGGCCCATCTTCTCCGCCAGGCCGTCCAGTGCCACATCAGGAACGGAGGAACCAGACCGCTGAGTGGATGCAATGTGGTCACGCACAGTGGATGAATCTTGTATTTCCTCCAGGAAAATGCAGTGAGATGTATAGTCCACAAAGTAGACCACGGGAGCAGAGATGCCTAAGAGCGACAGGAAGGACAAATATGTCAGACCTCTATGGCTGCAAGGATGCTGGTGAAAATACACCCCGACATTCTATTCCATACACACATAAATGCTACACCCTTTTTCTCCACTTAAGGAAGTTGAAACACACTTAACACTGCCCTAACTGGGGGAAAATGTGTACATAGGTCGAAGTACTGTAATTTTAGCACTCGCCTGCTCGCCGACATCTTAGAATGGAACGAACTTCTTGAACCGTCCGTCGATGTGTGAGTTTTTCCTCCAAGAGCGGAAGTCTGTAACGTTTTTGGAATCTTTCTTTTACAATCGTCGGTCTTCCCAGAAACAAAGTCTTGTATATTCTGGCTTCAGCGCCTTGCTTTAGTAACTCCGCTTTGCTAAGCAACTCCATTAGTGCAATGCTGCTGTAGCTGGCCGTATTTACTTCCGGGTCACACCCCGTGCACCGGAAATTTGAACGCCGTCGACCATAGACCACTGAACTGCGATAGACTGATGACTATATATGGAAGTCAATAGTTGCTACTAGCTACTTCCCAGGCAGTGTTTTTTTTTAGATGAAATGGTCTAAAACAACACATAAAACGTTTCATTAACAAAAAATGCATTTTGTGTTCAGTTATGTTGTCATTGATAATATTTAAGTGTAGCAAACAAAAAAATAAGAAATCAGGAGGGGGCAAACACTTTTTCACACCACTGTATGAACAGGATGGTATTTTTATGGTAACTTTAATAGAGACTCAATTTAAAAAATGAAACAAAAATTACATTTGTAAAGAACACATCTTTATTATAATCCCCAAATAAGATGATAATTACTTTATGTGCGCAAAGCTTTTAATTTGAAATGTACTTAATTATTTATTTGTTGATTGATTGTTGAATTGAAGTTATTTCATATGTATTTTTATTTACACATGTTTCAAACAAGAACACTTCAGACGAGCACCGATTTGGACATGAATGAATCACACATTGATGCTATTATACTGTATATCTGACATATATACTATTACTACCGTATATTTGACAGAGGGTACTTTGATTTAAAAAAACGAAACAAAACAGCGAAGACTTGGATGAAAAAAATACTCCATATAAGGTACTAGGATGAAAACAAATATTCCGCAGTGAATACTTGGATGAAAAATTATTCTAAAAGGGTATTCTTATTTTAAAAAAAAATACTTGGATTAAAAGAAAAATATTCCACATAGGGTCCTTGGATGGATGGATGGATAAATAAATAAATAAATAAATAAATAAATAAATAAATAAATGTGTGTGTGTGTGTGTGTGTGTGTGTGTGTGTGTTACACAGAGCGCACTAGGATGATAAAATACTCCAGATGGATGAAGACATACTCCACAAAGTATTCCAAAGAGAGTATTTGGATGAAAAAAATATTACATAGAGGGTACTTGGATAAAAATATTTCATATAGGGTGCTAGGATGAAAAAATATTCCATAAAGAGTACTTGGATGAAAAAAGGTTGGCAACAGCTGATGAGTGCAAGCCTGTGCAGTAACCAGTATTGACCACAAGGTGGCGATTATTCACAGTTGAAGAAGAAAGGGAAGAGGAAGAAGCTCTAGTAAACAAGAGGCCAACAACGAACTTATTCGATTTTTTTTTGTTAATTTTTATTTACATGTGACGCACTTTGCATTGGATTATTGTGCTGGAAATACTGTGTGTATATTCGAGGCTTATGGCGGAAAAGTGGACGGACAGAATTAGTGCTTTCTTTCGTAGTCCTTGTAGATTTATTTCATCCACATCGGCGGACACATTCCTGTCTGAATTACTTAGTGAACTCCGAGATGACAAAGTCACCTACACTACCAAGGTACGTCCTATCTAGTCATTCATTTCCTCTAAATATTATATATAGAGGAAATATTAGCAATTAGGGAGTTTAACATGCTCTTAGAAACATGACAAGCACTCCAAGTGTGATGCAGTACTTTTATGCACCCAAAAAACAACACTGTTGTGTGTATAGTGTTATATAGATCTACATAGTAATCGTTATTTATATATATTAATGTGGGCCAGTCAGCGTACAATACTAAAGGCCTGTCGTTTTCACGGCGAAAGTCGTTTCAGCCGTAAATTGTACTAGTCAGAGTAGTTTTAATGCAACCGACTTTTACCTTAATGTGAGTATTTTTGTAAAGAGTCACTTTTACTCCGTTACATTCCGCTCACTACTTAGCAAGATTGATCTGTTTTTGGTCTGTCAGAGAGACTTCCGCATCGGGCGCTGTCACATGACTCAGTTTCACCAATCTAACTTAATCACTTGGGACGTTTCGCCAATCAAACGGAGCCTGGCAGTGACATGACCACACACGAAGGCGAATTGGATTTACTACGTTCCTGGAGTAAATGTAGCGTGTTACTACCCACCCTGACTATTACTGCTAGTGTTACTATCACTATAACTTTCCCTATTACTGTCACTGTTTCTATTACTATTTCTATTACTGTTACTATTATTAGTGTGACCATTACTATTTCTATTAGGGGTTCAACGGTACGGCATCTTTACAGTTAAGTATGTACCTTAGTACAGTAAGGGAACAAAATGCAAAGCATGAAACTGCTTAGCTTTTGTGTGAAATGATTTTTGAAATGAAGAATCAAAACGCAATTGCAATGGCAGGTAGAAATAAATTCCCCAAAAAACCCAAAACAAATATTGATAGAGCATTAAAAAAAATGGAAGGATGTCGGTGACCAATTAGACGTGTACATTAAAGATGCTGAAAGCAATCCAATGTAGGTGAGTATATTGTACTATAAGCCATGTAAGCTGTGTGTTTATAGGTGACAAAGGAAATTAGTGTAATATGGAATAATACTGTATGTCTCATTAATAACAAGTTTTACTTTTAGAATAAACCAAGGGCTGAAGTGTTTCTTTTTAGAAACGTGAAAGTGAAACAGAAAGAGTAACAGGGTGATTTTATTATTATTATTATTATTTTAGCAAATTTCCTAATTTCCTGAAGTGCAGTGATACTACTGTAGTTGCAGCGTGCAGCAGAGTTGTCATTGCTACTGAACAACGGCAGCACGCTGCTTTCATCTTATACACTCATCTTTGTCCCTTTACGTATTTCAAGGGAGGTGATGTGTTGAATTGATGAATGGTTATATTGAAGAAACATGTTCATGTTATGGTGTATGGTTGTGGTTTATTCAAACATATTTAACAGTGTTACAGTGAACAACATCACATGTTTACAGTTGCAGTCGTGTAACTTTTTGACTTAGCATTTGACGTGTCTGTTACATACGGTAATCCCTCGTTTATGGTGGTTAACTGGTTCCACATCCGAACGTGATAAGTGAATTACCGCCAAGTAGGATTCCTTATTTACAAATTGAATGTTGTTGTAGTTCGAGCACAGAAAAACCAGTGTATGACCTTCTAAATACGGTTTTGACATTATTGGAGCCCTCAAGACATGAATGAACAGTCACCACAGTCACCTTCACACTGCTATTACACAGTATAGTAGAAATAATAACAGAAGGTAAGACATAAAAACTGGTGCTTGTGTGTGTTACTATAAATGTGTTCCCTAGTGGGACCTGAAAGAGAGGCGGTCAGGAAGTGACGTTGAGTTTTAGCTTGACGTGGGTTACAGCCGCAACCGTAGCTAGCTTGTCTTAGAGATGATTGTGCCTGTTGTGAGATCATTCAAACCTGCAATAAAAGCCTGTTGTTCCGGCGATCAAGTCTGGTGCTTGTGTGTCTCACCCAACATTACAGTAGCATTACTGACACCTAGTGACCAGTGTAGAATACTACATATCACATTGTCTTTGAATGAGTCTGCTGAATGCCTTATATTTGCATTTTATTTCATTTAGCCGTTTTTATGCTTGAAAGTGCTTTATTTAAAAAAAAAAAAGTACAATTTCCTTCAACATTCAACCACGAAACAGCGATGATTTATTAATGAATATATTCTTGAAAAACTGTGATAGAAAGAAGCCGCGAAATTTGAAGTGCGAAGTGGCGAGAGACGATTGTAATGATCTTTGATTGCACACTCGGAGATGAAACAATGTGATGAGTAATGATCTTTGTCATTCATTTCAGGTCCTCCTGCTGTCACCACTATGCGAGCATCCGTCCCTCCTTTGTTCCTCCCAGTCTGTTGGTGAGGAGACGCTGGTGGAGCTCTTGTCCATCTTTGTCCACTGTCCACCTAAATGTCTTCAATTTCGCAATCACCTCCTCGTCGCCCTCACATCTGTCTTCATCTGTACCTCCTGTGTGAGCAAAGAAGTCCACCTGTGTGAGGACTTCCTGGATCTGCTCCTCCAGCTGGTGCAGGATACATCAGACCTCCATTGTGACCTTCTCTTAGGAGCTACAGCGTGCGAATGCCTGCGAGAGCTGGAGGCCTGCTGCCCCGGTCTACTGTCTCAGCGCCTTGAGCTGATAGGTGGTCTTTGGAGCAAAGAAAGTTCCAGACTTCACCAGGCTTATGCAGGACTCCATACGCTGGTGTTGAGGAATTGTGTTTACCAGCTGGCCCGAGATCCTGCATCGGGTGATGATCATCTCCACACACTGTTAGGGTTAAATGCATTTGCCAGCAGGGACGCAGACCAGGAGGTAGTTGAAATAAAGAAAGACTCGTCCATCTTCTCCTCACTTATAAGGACTCACATGGACACAGTGGCCATTCTTCAGACGGGGCGGGACTGCAAGGATTTGCGATGGGTCTTGTCTTCCAACCTGGAGAATTGTTTTCTTCTCACTCCGCTGTATCAAGCAACGGTTCTCCACAGACTGATGGAGGTGGTTGCCATGGTTCCTGCCGTCCCACCGTCCATATTCAGGTCTCAGCTGCTGCGGCTGCTCGGCACCAGTGAGGTTTGTATCCTTTACCCATCTTATTCTTTTCGTCTTCGTCATTCAGCTGCTCATTCCCAACAAGTTGAAGGCCGTGTTCACACCAACGGGTATGTTCAAAAAGTCACATTTGTCCATCCTCGTGATTGGAGCTTTCAAAAAAATATCTGTCCAAAACACATTCAGCAAATGTCATGCAGATTTTGGCCAATCAGAAGCCTGAAAAAGCATCAAGCTGACTTGGCGGTGTTATAACGCATCTGTTCATCGATGTAGTGATCTTTTACGTGTACAATGACGTGTATATGTCTTTAAAATCAGCACACACCTACATGGAGCCCAGGAAACATCATGAATGTTATTTTAATCACCTGTGTGTGTTGTAAGGCGCACGCATGCATGTCTAGCGCTCCACACTACAAAATGAAACCCACACCTAAAAATCAATAACTTTGTGTTCTGTTGTTAAATGTGGTTTAAAAACGTGAAATCATGTCGTGGATTTCTTACGACACAAGCATACGGCTCCGTTTTACCCGTCCTTTCATTTCTAGTATTCTCCCTTGAAAAGATGTACTGTTATGAAAATGGTTGAGAGGTGAGATTGTGTATTTTTGCCTGTTAAGGTGATTTTCAAAATCTACTTTATTGATAAATTGGATGTTTAGTGCAGGGGTGCCCACACTATTTCAGCCTGCAAAGTACTTTTAAAATGACCAAGTCCCAAAGATCTACCTCCTACTATAAACATAGAGAATATACCACTGTTGGGTTTTTTTTTGCGTGTTTGTCACACTTAAATGTTTGTGATGATCAAACAAATTTAAATATTAGTCAATGACAACACAACTGAACACATGCATTTTTTATTATTTTACAAGACTTTTTATTATTAAGGGAGAAAAAAAATCCAAACCTACATGGGTCTGTGTGGAAAAACCGCCGCATTTCAGAAAAAGAACATCATACCAACAGTAAAATATGGTGGTGGTAGTGTGATGGTCTCGGGCTTTTTTTGCTGCTTCAGGACGTGGAAGACTTGCTGTGATAAATGGAACCATTCTGTTGTCTACCAAAAAATCCTGAAGGAGAATGTCCGGCCATCTGTTGGTGACCTCAACCTGAAACCAACTTGGGTTCTGCAGCAGGACAATGATCCAAAACACACCAGCAAGTCCACCTCTGAATGGCTGAAGAAAAACAAAATGAAGACTTTGGAGTGGCCTAGTCAAAGTCCTGACTTGAATCCTATTGAGATGCTGTGGCACATGACCTTAAAAAGGCGCTTCATGCTGGAAAACCCTCCAGTGTGGCTGAATTGCAACAATTCTGCAAAGATGAGTGGGCCAAAATTCCTCCACAGCGCTGTAAGAGACTCATTGCAAGTTATTGCAAACGCTTGATTGCAGTTGTCGCTGCTAAGGGTGGCCCAACCAGTTATTAGGTTTAGGGGGCAATCACTTTTTCACACAGGACCATGTAGGTTTGGATTTTTTCTCTCCCTTAATAAAACTTTCATTTAAAACCTGCATTTTGTGTTCAGTTGTGTTGTCACCGACTAATATTTAAATTTGTTTGATGATCTGAAACATTTAAGTGTAACAAACACAAAGGGCAACCACTGTATAGACAGTCATGGAAAAAATTCTTAGCTATTCTAGGAAGTGAGGATGAGGGTGGGCTGTGCAGGGACACATTTGATTGGTTAGAAAGTTGACATGCGCGCTTGAGCGCTGCTCATAGATAAATTCGATTGGCCAAACTGTGCAGGAAGTTGCGGGGTTTGAACAAAGTTGCAAGATTGTGCATAATTAATGAAGATTGGTTGGTTGAATTTGCGTGATCTCACGATCTGAAAGTCCTGGGGGGTCTGCATAGCAGAACTGCATACAGTTAATACTGGGGTGCAATGGTTGTCAGTACTGATGGTGAAACCTACTGTGTTCAGGTGTGCCTTCTTCATAGTACTCTGCTGATGAAGTGTGTGTACACGGACAGCCTGTTCAGCACCGACGATGAAGCTTTCCTGCTGAGACGATTGGTTGTTCTCTCCCAGCACCCGCTGCTTAGGAAACCACAGAAGCTTTTCTTCATGGACTATATCCTGCATTTTCCTGAGAACCGGCCAATCGGCTGTGGAGATGGCACAGAAAACGTCCCTGTGCTGCTGACGCCCCACCTAGGCAGTACTCTGGCACCCACGGTCCTCAATGATGAGGCTTCCATGCTGGCACGCTTCAACCTGCTGGCGCTGATCTACCAGGAGGAGGCTGAGAAAGATGGAGGGGAGGAAAGCAAGGGGATGCTCTACCTCTACCAACACCTCAGTTCGCTATTCCACGTCGTAGAGAAAGGATGCAGTCGGGAGATCGTCGTCACATTTTTCCGAGCTGTTTTCCTTTTTTTGCTCTACTTTTGTCCCGTGGAGAAATACTCTCATCGCATCGCAGATCAACTCTGCAAGCTTTATCGGCGTCGAGCCCACTTGGTCCCGCACATCCTCAACTTGGCCGACCAGGCTGCCGATGTGTTCCCTGAGTGTCGTTGGGTTGCAAGGCTGTGCGCGGCCCTGCGGGGAACCGTCATTGAGGCTCAAGCCTCAGGTTTCACCTTACAAGACCTCACCTGGCACCTAAAGGTGCTGGCTCGCGTGGCGGAGGAAGACCAGATCCCTCAGCGAAGCACCCTCAACCTACTTTCCAACATGATCATGGCACCTTCTTCAACGCTGAGCACGAGTAGCGACTGGCGTCTGGGAAATGCGGTGCTGGGAGTTTGCCGGCGCTTGATGACACATTCCAGCCTCGGCTCACTCTTCATCCCTCTGGCCAACATCCTGCAACATGTGGCATGTTGCTACGGTGACGCAGACATTGAAGACCATGCCCGACTATACTACACCCTCCTGACGACACTCTGCAAAGACAAGATGTCTGCTATTGTAGCACAGGATGTGAGGGAGCGAGGACAGCAGATCAAGCAGCGCTCGCTTTCCTGCATCATGGCGGACAGCGAGAGACTGACAGTTCACCAGACAGATCAAGCAGTCTTTAGGCTGGTTGAGGTGCAAAACCAAACCCACCTAGAAGGTGAGCCGACTTCAAAGGAGACCGAGAACTGTTCAGGACTTGAAGCCTACAGAGATCAATTCAAAGACCCTTGCTTTGGCTCTCAGTTGGTTTTGTACTATCAACTCAGTCATGCTCCATTTCCCAACCTGCCCTGCTTCGATGAGGTCTTCAGCATCTGCTTGCATTTCAGCTTCAGGGACGAGCACTACAAAGAACTCAGTGACTTCAATGTCCCTTGTCTGTTAAGGGGGAGACCACCTCCTGTGGTGAAACTGAGCCTGAAGCCCAGGTTGCCCATCCCCACCTCCCTCTGTGCCAGCGCCGTATTCAACACCTCCAACGGCCTGACTTGGTCCACGTCGCTGCCAGACATCCACATAGTTCTTCAGCAGATGCTTGTGCCTCTGCCCGTCCCCACTGCTTGGACGAGCGAAGACAAAGTGAGAGTGTTTGAGAGCCTTTGGAATGAAATCAGTGCGGAGGAACATGCAGATGATGCTAGCAGCCTGTTTTGTTGCCAGATGCAATCAAGGGAAGTGGAAGCCTTGGTGGAAAAACATTTCCTTCCGTTCGTTATATCACGCCAACCTGATCGGGCCCAAGTCAACGTGCTCTTTTTCATTCCCCCGCAATTCCACGTCCTGCTGAAGTTGATTTCAGAAGAGGATGCGGTCCAATTCAATATCGCGACAGATAACTGGCGCCTGCTGCCTCACATCAGATCTTTTCTGTGCACTTTCACCTCCAATCTATGATCTTTCAATCAGCAGCATCAAAGTCAGCAAAATAAAGTTTCGTATAACTTGAAGTGCGTGGTTTTATACGACGTATTGCACAGTTTCAGTCGGGTTTGGTCGTGAAGCGCTTTGGGTGTCAAGAAAGGCGCCATATCAATCCAGCCAATTATTATTATTAATTATAGTTCTTTTTAAATGCGTACGTCTGGCTCGGTAAAGATCTTACCCACACAATTATGAAAACCTGGCATTGTGAAAACACATTTGTAGGAACTGAAAGAGCATCGAGGCCAATCAGAAGCCAGAAAGGTGCTTCTTTCTGATGCTTTAGTACGTTTGTGCTTAAAATATTAGAGCTGTTCTTGGTAACCTTTTGAAAACATACATACTATCGGTCAAAAAATGTGTCATAAAGAGCAAAAAAACTAAAGTGGCATTTAGCGCAACGTAGCTTCGATATCAGCCTAAATTTGACTTGTATCGGATCACATCGCTACTCACGTGTCACAAGCTCAACGCAATTGTTATTGTGGCCACTAGGTGTCGTAAAAAACCAACCACCACTCCTCTTCAATTTCATAACAGCACGTTATGTTAAATGGTACTTTTGATATGCAAGTCACAGGGCCAGCCAAACTATGAACAAAAAGTGTGACTTATATTCTGGAAATAAGGGTACGTGAGATATACACTGCTGTTGAGCCTTTTTGATCAATACAACTGTTTCCTACACGTAGAATGTATCTTCAAATCACATACTGCTAATGTACTTACATTGAAAATATATACAGTTTAGAAAGTAAGTATATTTACAAGTTTACCCCAAATCTGAAAGTCTAAAATTAATTTGTGTTCGATCGTGTAAAAGTTGAGAATTCCTCACTCAAGACGACATGCAATACGGTAAAATAATGTTCTTTTTATTTGAAACTGTGAAGCACAAGTCACGTTTGACTGCCAGAGAGCAGGACAGCTGGTGGCCATACAGTACGTATTAATATTGCTCTTTCTTGGCAATGCTTTTTACATGTCAATTAATAACCATTAATTAATAACATGGGGGCCATTTCAGTTCAAATTCAAGAACATCCCAAACTTAGCTGCGACAAAGTGCAAAATGTTGTTATTATTATGAATCATCATCTGTGTGTAATATTCTTGTTACTGAATAATTGCACTTTATTAAAAGTAACGACTAAGTTCCTGAGCCGCTTTTATTCAGCGGGAGCAGCGTCTTGATCGGTGAGACCTCTGAAATTGAGTTCAAGGTGAGACGGTAATGCAGTCTGATGGCTGACAAGCTTGTCCATGATGGCGATCTCGGAGTCCCTCTTCTGCACGTCCTCCTCTGGAGTCCAGGACATGTCGTGTTGAAGTTTGAATGCACCAACAAACTGGTGAGGACAACTTGGACCCCATTCCTGAAAGTATGGAAAAATCAAAATACGATAGAATGTGTTGTGTTTTAATATAACACAGCATGAACTGATTGGATTGAAAAAGCAGAGCAAATAATGCCCGTCTTTCTTCATGTTTGAGCAACATTTCCTATGACATTTAAAACAAAACAAAAAAAATGACAGCATTTGCATTAATAACAATTTCAACTGACTTTAAAAAGCAGAATTAAATCCTGATGTTTTTCATTTTTGACTTGCTTGTGGCTGTGCTCCGACAACGTATGCATGTGGGCACCCCTGTCAAAGAAAAGTCACGCGGCCCGCAGCACATTCTAAAAGTATAATTTAACCAGAAAACTACAAGTAAAACACAGCAGCAAAAATGGAAAAATCTGCAGTCATTTTACAAGAATAAAGTCAAAATATCAAGAGAAAGAAGTCGTAATTTTACGAGAATAATAATAATAATAATGTTATGACTAAAAACGGCATTGTAGAAGCACTGTTGTTTCCCTGAGCAGCTCCTTCAGCACCAGACTGTTACACCCACGGTGTAAGAAGGAGAGGTTCCGCAGGTCCTTCATACCGACCGCTGTCAGGCTCTACAACACCTGCACCACCTGAACCATGTTGTAGTCACTATGCTTTCTTTACACTGTTCTCTTTACTTGTCTTGCTGCTGTAACAAGTAAATTTCTCCGCTGTGGGATAAATAAAGTACATACAATACAATACAATAAAGTTGAACTATTAAAGAAAAACGTTTTTTAAGTCATATGAGAAACAAAACAAGAAATAAAGTTGTAATTTTTAGAAAATTAGGTTGCGAAAAGTCATAATGTTACAAGAATAAAATCAAAATATGGCAATAAAGTCATAATTACGAGAAGAAAGTTTACAAGAAGTTAAATAAAAAAAAATAAAAGAAAAAAACAGCTGTAATTTTACAATAAAGTCAAAATATTAATAGAAAAAAAATCTATTCTATTGAGAATTGTTTAAAACTAGAATAAATTCATAATACAGGGAAAATAATGTCATTTTAGGAGCATAGAGCTGAAATATTAAAGAACAAAAATGTTTTTTTAAAAGTCAGAATATGAGAAACAAAAAAATAAGTTGTAATTTTTGGAAAATTATGCTGGGGGAAAATTATAATATGGGAATAATATGGACAACTCCTGCACGACTGAGACCCTACACAGACGCATGGGAATAAAATCTAAATATTATGGCAAAGTCATAATATTACGAGAAGACAATTTATGCTGATTATTTCAGCAGAAAGCTGAATTATTTAGAACTTTTATTTTTTACCAAATCAATATGAAGCAAACACAAACAGTTAGTGGTTTGGTCTGCAACATATCAGAAAAGAGGCACATATGTGGATCATTGTTTTCCAAAGTCAAAGCTGGTGTGATGTGTGTGAATGTTGCCTAAAACCCAAAGATAACAGGTCTGTTTTCATGGATGACTCGGGAAACTAAAACATCCACATTTTAGAGGCAGAAATCAGAGTATATTTACATTTCTAAAAAAAAACAAAAAAAACTAATTATAGTTGTCAATTAATTGGATAATTGACTACTCATCAATTCATTTTTGCAGGACTAGTTAAAAATGACCAGAGTACTGATAAAAATGTGACATTGCCTCTGAATTGTACTTTCATCACTTTAGAAAAACTAATGAAAGCGTCCTCGTACGATGAATATTTCCTACATAAGCTGTAGTCTGTGTTTTGTACAACTGTGGATGTCGGCATATTTTTCAACAAACTTCTCCATCTGTGAGGCTTTTCTCCAGACTACATGGTTTCAATCAGCTCCTTCCACTGATGATCCTTCTCAGATCTCCATCCTGTTCAGCCATTGTTTCGCCATTAGCCATTCTTAGCTGTGTTTCCACAATGGATGGATGGGTGGGTGGTTGGGTGTATACCCAAACACCCACCCATCCAGGTGGGCCTTCTCAGGGCCTCCTCCCGGCTGGGCATACCCAGAACACCTCACCAGGGAGGCATCCTGATCAGATGCCTGATCCACCTCACTGGCTCCTCTCAATGTTAAGGAGCAGCGGTTCTATTCTGAGCTGCTCCTGGATTTCCGAGCTCCACACCCCTATCTTTTAGGGCGGGCCACCCTACGGAGGAAACTCATTTCAGCTGCTTGTATGTGCAATCTCGTTCTTCCACGCTCATGACCATAGGTGAGGGTGGGCCAGTAAAATGAAAAGCTTTGTCTTCTGGCTCAGTTCTCTCTTCACCACGAAGGACCGGTACATTATTGTATGATTTTCATGACGTCGTTTTCATTACATTTTTGTCAGTTTCTTGACAGAGACCGTTGGGGGTTTTTCTACCTTCACGGAAGGGTAGCAACATGGGTGTCATTGGACAGCCATTGGAGTGCATCCAGTATGAAGGAAATCAGACAGTAAAGTCTTGTGGTTTACAAGAAAGAAGTTAAATGCTAACCTTAGGAGAAATGATGGAAAAGTACTTTTGTCCAGATGGTCGCTGGTAGAGGTAGTACATGTTTCCTGGTTTCTTCACTATGTTACAGGCAGCATGGTGAAGGTCAGCATCTCTTTTTGCTTCTTCTAACACCTACACATATAGAAAAAGATATAAACATTAGCGTATCCCACAGACACGTAATCTATTTGTGGTGTTGGTGTGTTGCGTCTAATTTGCATAGTCAGTCAAGATGCATTAGCAAAAAGTGAGGAAAAAACATGAAAAGCAAAAGTAATGTTTAGAACTACAAATGAACTTCCTTCTGTTGCTTCTTTTTGTTGTGTTTGTTAAACGTCACAAATAAAAAGGCCGCTGCTCGTTGAGATTCCTCGCTTAATATGCAAACTTTTATATACAAAAAGGGGCTTTGTGCTCGAGATGCAGCTCAACAAAACCTAAATTCCCCAAACAGAACTAAAGGGTATGTTACAATAATGTACATACATGCTATCATATATTTGCACCATCTTCTTTTCAGCCAGTATACTGTTGCTGAACTGTTATAATGCTGTGCTGTATGCGTGAGCTTGAACAGGACGACTCAAGGACGTTGGAGAAGAAAAACAAGAACATCTGACCACAGTTCAGACACAAAGACCTTCTGTCTGAACCTCCTGTTCCATCAACGATTTGCTTAACTTATCATGCTTTGTTATGTCTTTTATTGTGTCGTCTTAACCGTAGCACATTGCAGCTGTAGCCCCCCACCCTTTAGAGCTGCAATGCCTCGTAACTAGGAAACTCCCTAAGGAAATAAAAGAGACGGAGAGTGTCTTCAGAGCGGCAGAAGGTTGTATGCTGAGTACATTTCTTCCGTTCTCCTCGCAAGTAAAAAGGCCATATTTGTTGTCTTCTTTCTCCTGTCTCATTGTTTCATGAATGTTTTATGTTGCATGAACCTGACAGGGTACTGCAACGGTAGTTACCAGCTAACGTTGTCAAGTCCGGTTCTCGGCTTTGTGCGCGTTCACATAAAAGGGGGCGTTTGGCACCATATTACTCTACTTCCAAGATGAGCAAGTCGTTATTGTGGAGCGTTGTGAAGAGTTCTAAAAGATTATCATCGCCAAAAAGCAACACTGTCGCCGCCAATAGAGCGAGGGAGGACAACAACTGTCTTTTCATTTTTGAATGATGTCTATATTGTTTTCATATTTTACTCATCTCGATAATGGAATTTGTGTGTGTGTTTTATTGAAAGCGAGGCCGATTGTGCACAGGCTATTTTTCTTTTACTGTGTCGGGATGAACACGCAAATCTACCGTCTCTTCTTTAACAGCCAGTGACTGACATTGCCCAACACGTAAAACGCTGGTCCGTTCATTTCTGACCATATCAAAGTAATATCATTAATGATACTCATTAGCTGTGACAAATAAGTACTAGGTCGACTGATCAGTGTGCTCACGAGACATGCTGTACCTCGTGGTGGCCACTGGATGGCAGTGTTGACGTTTTTGTGACAACTTTTTTTTTCTTTTTAAAATTTTTTTATTGTAGTTGATTGATGCCTGAGAGTGCTTATTCCTCCAGCCAACATTGTAATATAACACAAGGACTGATGTGACATATACATCTGCTAACATTGGCGCAGTTCATATTTTATATTGCATTTTATCCCCGACGCTCGGCTCAAAAAGCGAGCACATCTCGCGTATTCCCTCGACTGTAAATCTATCTCACTTATAGATGGATAATTTCATCAGGGAATGCCGGCGGATCAGCACAATCTTTTAAAAAAAAGCCGCTCCCGTTGTGGTGCTGCTCGAGTTATTCTTGCTCTCATGTCCACCCGGTTCTCAATAAATGGTGACGCCATCTCCGAATGAGTTAAACAGTGAAACAGCTGCGCTTTCATAGCCCATTTTAAGCTGAAGTCTGGACATAACCTGGTCGGCACCAGGTTGTGGGTTTAGCCTAAGTTACCACGGCGATATCACTTTAAAAGAGAGTTACCTTCGCAGAACAAGCAAGCTTAGTCGCTATTCTCTGTGATGTGTTTATGAGCGACAACGAGAAGCTAGCACCAAATCTATTTGTGGCAGTCCAAATTAACTTTGGCGGGCAGTCACTAATCAATTTGGACGACCAATTTGACAAATCCAGTTAAGAGCTTTTGACATGAGGAGCATGTATCGCTCTTCTGAACGTGAAGGGCCCCTGTCCCATTTAAAAACGCTCACAGGGGGCTCCGTCTTGTTTGTGACATAAAAAACAAACAACAATTTGTAGTCCTCAACTTATTTGTTTAGCTTGTTATGTTTTGGACTCACTTTTTGCTAATGCATCATGGCCAGTTGCGCAAATTAGGTGGTTATATGATTACATCATTTATTTATCCTGCCCAATATGAAAGTCAGGTCCTGCTGCTGCTGCACTCACCTTTCTAGCTTGCTCTTGTAGATATCTGATGTGGTCGGCAATGACGGACAGTTTGTTGCAGGCGTTGGCTTTAATAAAGTCATCTCCCTGAAAAAAGACGGTATTTTTAGTACTGTACATTCACAGCAACAACGTACAGTGTAGGTAATATACTGTATGATCATGGGTGAAAACCTTTTGTACTTGTGCTGCCAGAGCCACCAGATCCATCGCATCCCCCACTCTTGTGGTCTGGTAAGCGTTGACAAGTTCCAGTCCACCAGGAGAACTGCTGCTCTCAACCAGAACCACTACAACACCACACTCATTACCACCTTTACATACGCACTACATAGAAAATACTTTCCACACTTGCACACATATTTTTTCAGACACAACACTGTTAATCAAGGCACACTGAAATATAATATATTAGGTCATAAATATGTTACTAAATGATCAAGTATCTACTCAGAATATCCACCATGTACTTCAATAAGTCAGTCCTGCCAGTACTACACTTTCCACATAAGCTTATTCCGTCGAGCTATTGTGATATTTTAGTATTTGCAAGTAGCTCAGTATCAGCAAGTTTTGTTTGTTGTTGTTTTTTTTACCTTTGGTGCTTTTGTCAGGTTGACTTGGTAGGCTGACGGTTTTCTCCATTTTTATGTTCTCTCCACGATTCGCTGGAATTATCTGTTAACACTTAACTTAAAACCTTCAATATGCTGTAAATATGCCTAAGTAAATATGTACAGGTATATGTAAGTGACCTCTCAGGAGAACATGGCGTTCTTGTCCACACGACACACGTCAGCGCTTTCGGCGGCGTTAAGTAAGTGGTATGTAGTATGTAGTATGTAGTAAGTAGTAGTAGTAGTAGTAGTAATACTACAAGTCAAAGTCCACGGCTGGACCCTCCTCGCTCTCCGAGGCACCGATTGTGACCCGGAAAACGTTCTCAGGCCGTAAACAAATGCATCTGTGGCGTCACATCCGCAACAGTGGTAGTTGCCGACAGACGCCGCATCGAGTGGGTTTGTCCACTGCTGCGATACGTCAACGTCGCCGCCATATTGGATGTGTCAAGGCTTCGCTGTAAATGAATACAAGTAAATGTACTGAGTTAATTCCTCTCGTTTATACAGTACCTTCACACACGCACTATTATACTTGGAAAACAGGCACCAAAAACAATCAAAACCACATTGTACAAAAACAATCACATTGTTTTTGGTGCCTGTTTCCAAAGTATATTAGTGCGTGTGTGAATGTATAAACGAGAGGAAATACTGTAAATAGAATACATTTTTTGTAGAATGTTATATGTGAATACTTTATCATTCACACAATAATTAGGTACTAATGTGTGTTATGAGCATCATGCAATACAATATCGCTTTTTTTGTTCTATGTCAATGGTTTATCCTTTTTACTGAATTAATAAACACCAGTGATGCCCATGCAAGTGCGTAATTTGCACAGGGGATACGGGGGTCATGACCCCGGCAAAAATCAGATCCAGCCAATATAACCCCTCGAATATAACCACATCATTCCTATTTAATAAAAATATACATTATCTTGCATTCTATATTTATATCATTTGCCAGCAAAACAGTAGCATGTTTAGTCATCCGGTAATGTAAATGTTGGTATGGACCGAAGGATGATGTCCACACCAACATATGCAAATAAAAAAATGTCATTAAAAGATTAAATTGTAACTTTAGTGGCTACTTTTTTTTATGCACCCTGTATTACGGTGGCCGAGAAGTGCAAAACATGTTAACAAAAAGCAAACCAAATTACAATCACACCAGCCGGAAAGGGAATGTACTCCTGTTATACCCTCATTAAAATATTTGATGGACTCCTGTAGTACATCTGTTCCTTCTGTCTGGTATTTGCATGCACGCCATAGATGCATGCATGCGATAAAACAACACATTTCAGAGTGGCCTTTTATTGTGGGCAGTCTAAGGCACACCAGTGCACTAATCCTGGTGTCTCATCAGCATCTTGATATGGCACACCTGTGAGGTGGGATGGATTGTCTCCGCAAAGGAGAAGTGCTCACTATCACAGATTTTGACAGATTTGTGAACAATATTTGGGAAGATCTTGGAACGGATTAGGCTATTTACATGTATTTTACGCTTCGTATAACATAAAATCCCTATAACATAAAGGTTCTCGGAACGGATTATTTACGTTGTAGGGGCGTCTCCTGTATTACAAAATACTATCTATGACCAAAGACATCAATTCCAAAGGAAGAACATTCAAAAACTGGCACACACTGGCATACACTGTTGTGCATGACGTCTCCAATTTTACGAGTCTTCAACTCAGCAAGCGTCAGAGGATTAAGTCCTTCCATGTGTTTTACGTTTTGCAGCTTTTTGATAAAAACTAATTTGAAAAGCCACCCACACGACAGCCTCTCAGGGATTACGTCACAGCAGAGTGCTTGAATGCCGCTCAATTTAATGGCCCAGGCCGTCAATTTAAAAACCAGGAACTTTTCATCACTTTCTAGGACAGGATGTGAAAACAAGATGTCCTGGGAAAACATGACATTTGGTCACCCTATTCTATACACCAGAGGCCTCCACAGCCACGCCCCCTAATGCCTAATGATATGAGCAATTGTTCGATCCATGAATACTCTGGTTTCACACTTGTAGTCCATTCCAGTCTTGTGCAGGTCTACTATCCTGTCTGTGAGATCCCTCTTTGGTGGTTATGGTTTAATGGATTCCGAACATGCATACAGATTACATTGACTGCTTCGTGTTACAATTCACAATTCCACATGTCCGAAAAGGAGCAGGAAGAAGGAGGTGGTGATGTAAAGGATGATGAAAGCAGTGTGAGGCAAGGCAAGTGGAGAATGAACAAAGTGATTTATTGAAAGAGATGTGACACGACGTGATATTCATTCATAAGCAGCGGTGATTCCACGTCTATTGGTTTGCATCCAAAGAAAGAAGAAATCCTTGTCATGATGTCAAGGTGATGAAACGTGAGCCCTGAATGATTCCATAGCACGCACGCACACGACGAGCAAAATCAATCTGAAACAGCCAAAGCATTTCGAGTGCAGCAGAGTTTGTGATACAAGCATGAAATTTGGTGCTTGGTGTTTAGTGTTCACTAAACCCTTCTCTGTAAAAAAAAAAAAAAAATCTAGGTGTCCACGGAAAACTTCAAGATGGCCGCCAAATATCAGGATGACCATCATTTGTTCTGATTTCTGCCACTTTGAGCACATCATTGTACAAAAAACCTCGTCATAGTTGGAATTATCTGTTTTTGGGAGAAAAAAGCTCACTGGACATATGAATGCAATTCCTACTACAATATTAACCATTTTGACAAAGATCTGAATTGTTTTTCACAACTTAAGCTTTCAAGCATGTAGCCGATTGAACCAAAAATGTGTAGGGGACCAATGTCCCTCTTGGTCAAGAAGTTAAGGTCACAGTATGTGATACTTCAAAACTGAAAATAGTTAACGATGTAGAAGGTTCATTGCACCGAACATTTGCAGCGACACGAGGCTGTGCATGTTAGCCCAGGTCTATAGCATGTGCATCTGCCATGGCAGCCAGACTTGCAACCACATTTTGTGAGCTGTTCGCAGCTCTTAGCAATGGGGGAGTTGTCAGTCCTGAAGACTTTCCATTCTTCGCCACTCTTTTCCAAACCCCATCAGCTGGGCTTTCTGCTTCTGGCCGGCGCAAAATTGCTTGAGGCCACACACAACCCGTTTGGCGTTTTGAAGCAGAGCTGCTCTGGTTGGAGGGATGGCCTCATATGGTCTCTGCTTTCTGGTAAACAGGTCGAGTCTGGCCTCATCCACACTGTGAACATTGCTTGACCTGTCATAGATGAGGGCCACAAACGTCTCTAGAACATTCATGTCGTCATCCTCAATGGCAGGTGGGTACTTGCTCGGTTTTGAGAAAACGTGAGCGACGTCTGGAAAACTTTCCCATGTCTGCCCAGCTGTTTTCTTTCCTTTGTTTCTGAAGGCTGTGACCACATCAGAACCTGTGAATGCATGAAAGAACAGCATGCCTTTAGCCTTTCCTTGATAAACACTGTTGTTCAGGTTGTGAATGCCAATCCACAGAAGATTCTGACCTTGGCCAAATGCAAGCCATAGCTGCTGCAAACCCATGCATTGCAGAGTTGGGAAAACACCGAGACTAATAACGAGGACATTGTGTCATTGGCCTTGATCTTGATAGACTTGCTACCCTGTCTTGCGGCATAAAGCCACGTGACAGCCTCATAATGACAACAGTTGTCTAGTCCAAGTAGACTTACTTTGTGCGTACTGAGCACTTTGGTTCCCTTGGTGACAATTGCCAAGATTGGTGCTGACATCTGAGAAAGTTGAAGAGATCTGACTTGTTGACTGACTTGTTTTGCGAGTTTGCAGGAATGGCTTTCCCGTCGCTCACCTTCCATCTTCTTCCATGTCCTCTTTTGGACCTTGTGTCTGCTGTAGACTTGATGGAGCATAGACATCAAAGGCAACATGTGTTGCATTGTATGCATGCGCATGAGCACTGATCCTTAGAAAGAAGTCAAGGGATGCATCGTCTGCAAAAGTCGTCGACCTTTTGGGAGGCAGTGCATGGATCTAGGCGGAGCCATCAATGATAATGTCATCTGCCTTTGGTTCTTTGTCTGGACGTGAGATATGCTTCTCAAGTATGGAGGTCAACTGGGACTTCTGACAGCTGTAAAATTTTCCATCCTCACTCAGAGTGTGTCCTTGCTGTGCACAGACATTCACTCTTCTAAAAAAGTATATGTAAATATACATATATACAAACCCCCATCTACACTTACACTAAAAAACAGACCACTTTTTCCGTGCCTATGGAATCCTGAAAAACAATGTTTAAGGTTTTTGGGGACCATATTGGAAGCCATCTTTGTTTATAATACGCTCTATGAAATGTTAAACACAACCATTTGACCTTTACTTGTATCTTGAATTTTCAAAAAGCCTCATAAAAAAAAGCAAGAAAGAAGTTCAATGGAAAAGAGTGAGTATACCATGGCGAAAACCATGGAGGATTATGGAAAACAGATGCAGCAACTTGTGGAGAATTCCAACTCCCTGCAAAAACTAACTTATAGTCTGCTAGAGACTACCAACGCCATACAAAGAGAAATGCAAGGTATGAAAGAGCAAGTTCAAGTTCAGAGAGAAGCATTTCAAAATGAAATGGGGATATTAAGGAAGGAAATGCAAGGTCTGAGAGTGGAGAATAAAAAGTTACAGGAAAGTTATGATGCACTGGGAGCCACTCTCAAAAATGAATGTGAAGAAAAGGATAAAATCTTTGAGAAGCTGAAAATCACCATAGATGACATGGATCAGAACACGCGAATGAATGACGTGGTCGTGACGGGACTTCGAATCAAACCAAGGTCCTATGCCAGAGCAGTGGCGAATACTGAAGAACCAGACGAAATGGATGTCGCCTCAACAGAGCAACAAGTTGTTGATTTCTTGCAATCAAAGAATGTAGATGTAGACATCCAATCTATTGATACTTGCATCCCATTGTATGGCAGGAACCGTACAACACCCGTCATCATCGTCAAATTCACTAATAGGAAATACAAGTTTGCTCTGCTGAAACAGGGAAAGAAGCTGAAAGGAACAAATGTCTACATGAATGACCACCTGACCAAGCGCAACGCTGAGATTGCGAAGAAAGCACGTGATCTGAGGAAGCAAGGAAAGATTCAAGGAACATGGAGTGCAAACTGCAAAATCTTCATCAAAGCAAATGGAGGACCAGAGGCCAGAGTTCTTGCTGTCAAAGACATCAAGGACCTAGAAAGATATTGAGGTCTCCCAACATGGAGGAAAACAGCTTTAATATGCTACAAGAAGATCTACAATTGGACACTTTTCACTTTACAGATCACAAACAATTGGATATGGAAAAAGACATTGATCCAGACTCAAATTTTTTCTCTCACATTACAAACGACTGCCGTTATTATACGGAGGAGCAATACAACAACAGTTTTATCAACGACGACAAGTTATCCATCATACACATAAACAGCAGAAGCTTGAACGCAAACTTTACTAATATTAAACAATATTTGAATCAATTCAAAGAACCTTTCAAAGTTATAGCAATCTCAGAAACTTGGATTAATGCTAACAAAGGAATGGACTTCGAGCTGGAAGGATATGAAATGAACTCACACAAATGCAAGGAAATAGACGACTTCACAGATACAATGTATAGTTTGAGTTTATATCCTAAAATCATTAGACCAAGTAGAATAACAGACCACTGTGCCACCCTCATCGATAATATATTCACCAATGACTTTGATAACAACACCATCAGTGGCCTGCTAATTAGTGACATCAGTGATCATCTTCCAGTGTTCACAATCTTTAATGAACATTATAAGAAAAAACAGGTGGAGGCAAAAAAGACTTTTCAAAGATTGCGTACAGAGGACAGCATCCGTGCCTTCAAGATAGGACTAGACGAACAAAGTTGGGAGAGTGTCTACAGTGCAATAGATGTGGACGAGGCATATGACAGCTTCCTTGGTACTTATATGGAGCTCTACAATAAGAACTGTCCCTGGCAAGAAAAGCCCAAGAAGCAAAAGAAAAACCAGCAGCCATGGATGACAAAAGTACTAAAAAACGAGCTACCTAGCAAAGAGGAAACAGTTTGTAAAGCTAGGAGAATATACATCTGGGAGTTTACATACCACGTGTGGAGTACCCCAGGGGTCCATACTGGGACCAAAACTGTTTAACTTGTACATTAACGACATTTGTAAAGTAACAAACAACTTAAAATTGGTCTTATTCGCTGATGATACCACCGCTTTCTGTTCTGGTGAAAGCACACAAGAACTCATTAAAAAGGTCAAGGATGAAATGGTCATATTAAAGTCATGGTTTGACAAGAATAGATTATCTCTGAATTTAAGTAAAACTAAAATAATGCTATTTGGTAATAGTAGAAAGGATACGTACGACCAAATACAAATTAATGGAGTGGATATTGAAAAAGTGGAAGAATATAAATTCCTTGGGGTTGTAATAGATGAAAAAATGAGTTGGAAATCTCATATTAAATATATACAACAAAAGGTGGCGAGAAATATCTCTATATTGAATAAAGCAAAATATGTTCTTGATCAAAAATCACTCCACACTCTGTACTGTTCCTTAGTATTACCATATCTAATGTATTGTGTGGAGATATGGGAAATAATTACAAAAGCAATCTTCACTCACTCACTGTACTGCAAAAAAGATCTGTAAGGATAATTCACAATGCCAAGTATAGAGAACATACAAACCCTTTATTTTTAAAATCACAGATATTAAAATTCGCAGATTTAGTACACTTTCAAACCGCTAGAATAATGTATAAAGTTAATAACAAATCGTTACCCAAAAACCTAATAAAGTATTTCTCAATCAGAGAGGAGAAATATGATCTTAGAGGAAAATTAAATCTAAAACATTTATATGCGAGAACTACGCTGAAAACCCACAGCATTTACGTGTGTGGAATTAAATTATGGAACGGATTGAGTAAAGAACTCAAACAATGTACAGAGATGAGCAAATTCAAAAAACAATACAAGCAGTTGATGTTTGTTAAATACAAGGCAGAAGAGTCCTGATTGTTCTGTCAGGTTTGTTATTTATTTATTTTTTATTTTATTTTATTTTATTTTTTATTTTTTATTTATTTTTTTATTATAATTTTCTTTGTTGTGTTTAAAAAAAAAAAAGAAAAGAAAAAAGCTTTGTTCTTATTTATTTATTTATTATTGTCATCATTATTATTATTATTATTAATGTATGTGTATGTATATATATTTATATATATATATAATTTTTTTTTCTATGGCTATCTTACCGTTATCTATTATGTATTATCCTGACTATCACTGAAAACATGACATGGAATGCAGGAAGTGAACAACATGTACTGTACAAGATGTAGATTGGAAGGGGGGTAGGATTAAATAAGCTTTGCTTCTTCCTACTCCTTTTGGACATGTGGAACTGTCAAAGAATGATTCATGAGATGTATTCCATTGTAACCTTCATGTTCAAATAAACTAAACCAAAACCAAAACCAAAACCAAAAAAGTGGCTTATGGAGAAGATATATGTAAAATGTCATGCTTGTATCACCAAGGTAAGTGAAAAAATACATTTATCTGCTGCAATAATCATCATTGCGTTTTCTAAGCCACAAAGGAGACATCGTATAACGTGACGAGCAGTTTGATGAAGACCAAACTAGCACATCTCCATCTCATCTCCAAGTGTAATGATGTCCTTCAGCGATAGATGATGACGACGGCCCATTCCCAACAAAAGCACATGAATCCAAATTGAAGATCATCTTCACAGAAAGTCCCAAGAACATTTGGAGGTGCAAACAGTCCATGTGAGCTCACCGTGTGCCGGCTGCTGTGTCTCACTCATCCTTCAGCTGTCATCCTCTCTGAGAGCTGGGTACCGCCGTCGCCAGCTGTCGGACAACCAGCTGGATGGTAACTGGCTGAAATGAAAGAGAAACAAGGTGAACTGGACCTTTTCCTCACATCACGTTGTGTTTCTATGAGAGTGTGGCTATTTAAGTGTTTGGCTCGAAGTCAACTAAAACAGGGCTGCACCTTTGTAGCCTGGGTGAAAGCATCAACTCACGGCCTCAACTGAATGCACAGAGAGGACAAAGACAGAGAACATTGGTGAGCCTTACCTTGTTTGTTTCTGTGACGCTTTACAATGGCGATGACGACGGCCGCCAGGAGGACCGCCACGGCCACGACTGTGGCAGCAATGGTGACGCTCAAGTTGTCTGTTGAGAGCAAAAGGAACAACTGGAGTGACAAAAAGCATGAAGAAGAAACCCTCATGACTACTTTGCATGCAAACGCCAACCACTGCCATGGTGACATGGACCAATAATGGTGATAGTTGGACTTGTAATGTGCAATCCAATTAAGTGTGCCTTTCTCACCTTCATGGCTTGCGTTGCTCAGGATGCTTCTTCTCTCCAGCTTGGTGATGATGTCCTCCTCCACGCCAGACAGCCGAAACACACATTCGTACTTGCCATCCACGTCAGCCGTCGCCTCCGCTTTCAGGTTTGACGACATCTGGAAGGTTCCGTCGTGGTTGAGGAGAATCTCGCCGTGCTCCACGTCCTCGTGGAGCTCCTCGCCGTCTTTCCTCCAAAACAGGTCGGCTCTGTCGGGATAGAAACCTGTCGCCAAGCAACTGACCGGTGAGGACGCCGTCTTCTGGAGGAGGTACACCTCTGGTAGCTCTGCACAGGAAGTGATACCATGTGTGGACAGAGGACAACGTGGAGAGAAGGTGTGAATGAAGGTAAAGATGGAGAGAAAAGAGTAGAAACAGCGTGTAGGTTGTAATGCCACTAATGTTCCTATAGGGGGTGTGCTAACATGGTTACAAAGGTAAACGTACATGGTGTGCTTCTACCTGTTCTCATTAGGACGTCCCTCCCATAGTTCACAAACTTCTTCAAGTAAGTAGGACAATACTCAGTGTAGTAATACTTTTGGTAGTCTAGGTGAGCTTTGTCATGCTCCCAGTTGCGTTTACTAGGAACAGCTTGATGTTTTGCTGCGGTATATGTCCATGTCTTCATGTCCAACGATAAGAAGTCTTCTCCATCATAACTTGTCTGACACCAACCAGTAACCTCATCAGTCTCATCATCCCATTCACATCCATACATCCACTGGAAAATGTGAACACCTGAGAGAAAGACACAAAGCGTTGAAAGCAGAGTGAAACCTCATCACCATCACACACACATCAATTGTCTTTTTGTAGGTCATTATAGGATGGACAGAGACAAGGTATCAGTGCAGTAATTTGTGTGTTTACTGTTAGAGGCGATCCAAAAATACACAAGGGCGCCCTTTGCATAGCACCAGTGCAGTAGAAGTTCAAAGTTTGTCAGCCCTTGAAGCCCCCAACTGGGCTAGGGCCCCAAGCAGTTGTTTGCTTTGTCTGGTGGCAAGCAGGGCCCCTGGGTAGGGTACAAGATCTTACCGTGTCCGGTCCGCCGTGCATGGTATAATCCTCCCTTATGGACTGCAATTTTGCAAAACATTTTTCACATACTGTGTGTGCGTGTGTGTGCGAAAGTCTTCCCCACGACGTAACGTCCCATTTCACACACTTTACATACTTCACAAGTGAGGGACGATCTGCCTAAAAGCAGAAGAAAAGGCGAGTACTGGAGAGTATAGGCTACAAGGTTAAGGTGCAGCGCACCTGTTTTTGATCACGGACAAAGATGAGTGCATAAGATGAAAGCAGCGTGCTGCCATTGTTCAGTAGAGATGAGAACAGTGCTGCACAATGCAACTATTAACGCTGCACTTCAGATAAATAACTTTACTCAAAATAAAATAATCATCACCCTGTTCAAACTCCTACTGTTGCACCTGCACCTTCCTAAAGAGAAACACTGTAAACCAGGGATGTCCAAAGTGTGACACAGGGGCCAGTTTTGGTCTTCAGGTTGTTTCTTGTTGTTTGTCATGACAATTTCCATTCCATTTTCTTCCGCTTATCCGGGTCTGGGTCGCAGGAGCAGCCGGCTCAGTGGGAAAGTTCAAACCTCCCGAACCTCGGCCATCTCTTCCAGTTCCACCGTTCCCAGGCCATCTGTGAGACATAATACCTCCATCATGTCCTAGGTCTACCCCGGGCCTCCTCCTGGCTGGGCATGCCCGGAACACCTCACCAGAAGGCATCCAGGAGGCATTCAGACTAGATACCCGGACTAGATACTCGCAAGGAGCAGCGGCTCTACTCTGAGCCCCTCCCGGATGACTGAGCTCCTCATCCTACAGTATCTCTTAGGGTGAGTCCAGCCACTCTATGGAGGAAACTCATTTCAGCCGCTTGTACGCAATCTTATTCTTTCTTTCACGACCCAAAGCTCATGTCCATCAGTCATAGTCATAGGGAAATGTTGGAACTGGACATAAATTAACCAGCAATATAATTATCACGCATATATCGTAGTAGCGTTAGAGTGTGTTGGCCATTAGGAATGCCTGTTTTAGGAATGCAGCGGTGACCCAGCAACAGAGAAGGTGGCGACTCATGGCGCCACGGTGTCTGCTGACTCCAAGGATGCAGTCGCATACTAACCGATGTCCTTCGAGGCTGTGCTGAAATGTGCTTCATACCACACATGTATGACTGATAACTGCCACAGAGATGCACACACATAGAAAAAACAAAGTACAGTTGTGCAGCTGCGTTGCTCACCCCATCCTTTAGAGTTGCACAACCTTGTAGATAGGGAATACCCAAATAAAAAGCGAGAGCTCAGTGAACGTATTCAGAGCGGTGTGGGAAGGTAACTCTGGTACGTTCCTCCGTTCCCCTCGCGAGTAAAAAGATACACTTGTTGTCTTGTCTCTTCTGTAATTTTGCTGTGTTTTACAAGTGTCACAGGAGTTTGAACCTGACAGGAATATAGATCGACCGGTAAATTGAGAGCTTCATCACAACAGTCCTGTACAGCGATCGCATTACTGCAGACGCTGCGTCCATCCGCCTGTTGACCTCATGCTCCAACCTTCCCTCACTAGTCAACAAGACCCCGAGATACGCAAATTACTCCTCCCGGGGCAGGCCCTCACTCCAAACCCATAGGGTACAATCCACAATTTCCGACTGAGAACCAGGACCTCGGATTTGGAGTTGCTGAGTCTCATCTCGGCTGCATGGTGGCCTAGTTAGCATGTTAGCCACACAGTCAGGAAGATCTTGGGTTTGAATCTCTGTCGGGCATCTCTGTGTGGAGCTTGCATGTTCTCCCCGTGCGTATGTGGGTTTTCTGAAGGTACTCTGACATTCCAAAAACATGCACGTTAATTGCAGACTCTAAATCGTCCATAGGTATGAATGTGAATGTGAATGGTTGTTTGTCTATATGCGATTGACAGGCGACCACTCCAGGGTGTACCCCGCCTCCCGCCCTAAGCCAGCTGGGATAGGCTCCAGCATACCCCCCCCCCCCCCCCGCCCCGCCCCCCCCAGTGAGGATAAGTGGTATAGAAGGAGGATGGAGTCTCATCCTAGAAGCTTCACACTCAGCTGCAAACCACCCAGGTAAACACTGAAGGTCACAGCCTGATGAGGCCATCAGGACCGCACATCTTTAATGTACGCATCAACGTGGTCCCCACATCCTTCAACTTTTCTGTATGCTATATCAATTTTTTTTTTTGTTGAAAATTATGTTGGAGAAGTACCTGCCAGTAGATTGCTATTTAATTTTCATGCTGTACAGTTGCAGCTGGTGTTTACGACAGTATAAAAAGAGTACATCAAATATATTTTAATCGTAGAAAGTTCAACATAAACAAACCTCCAGTTTGGTTGAAACGCTTCTTGAGAATTTCAATGGCGTTCTTGTTGATGTGCTCACTAGCAACATTGATCTCGGTCTCTCTCTGCCAGTAATGTGGATCCTCTGCTGTGATTTGGTTCATCCAGTCCTGTTTGGCTTCTGTTTTCCTGCTGTTGCTGTCATAGTGAACAATCTGAACTTCATCAACATAACCAACACTCACAAACTCTGGGAAGTTTGGAACTTGAGAGGACGCAGTGTGGAAATACTTCAGCGAGTGAATCACTGAAAGAAGAAGAGAAAAACAAGATGACATTTGATGGTTTTGTTTCATGTTCAACAGTCTTGCACTGTGAGTATTTGAGGTCATTCAGTCTTCAGTCTGGTCTTAATGTGAACACAAAACACTGCTGGATATCACAGTCAAGACTCACATGGTCTTCTCGTTGCAAAATACAACACATTATGTTGTTTATGCTCATTTGATTCATTTCATCTTTACAGTTGCACTAAAAACAACATTATATTGGTTATACAGTGTGTATTTCATCTGTGGATAGTTTGTACATTTTCAAAAAAAAGTATCCTCCCCAGATCCCTCCCCTCCCATGTGTTTATATGTCAGCTTTTCAAATTAAACACAAAAAAATAGAGATTGATCCCGCACACTCCGTTCATCATCCGCTGCCCTGCTCGCCACTCCTCGTTTCAAGATGACTACTGTTCACCTCCGCTTAACTCCCGTTGGCTCAATCCTAGCATTGATTTGGCTCCCACGAGTACCATGTCGCTCCTACCTCCCAGATTATTGATCTGATCAGGTCCTCTAGTTCAGGGGTATCAAACGTACGGCCTGCGCCAACGGGCGAGATGATTTGGTAAAGTACAAAAATGAGATGCAATTTTTCAATAGAAGAAACTGCTGTTCTAATTGCGTCCAGATGATGCCGCAATAGCAATTGTGTTAAACAAGCAAACTGTTGATACCGCCACAGAGCAAGTAGGTCAAGCAAGCGCAGCCAGTCCGGATGAGCTATTTGTGTTTCGCTTGCGCTATTTATTACGGGTTGTCACTGCGCAATACATACCCGGAATGCAGTCGGTCCCGAGCATGCGCAAGGACTACGTCACTTCCTCCTTCTGCTAATTTTTACAACTGCGCTTCCTGTCCGACGGTGCATTCAATCTAAACTCCTCCTCATAACCTTCAAAGCACTCCATAACCTGGCACATCCATACTTGCATGACTTGATCTCCCCTCACATCCCATCCCGCACACTCCGTTCATCATCCGCTGCCCTGCTTGCCACTCCTCGTTTCAAGGCGACTACTTTTGGTGCTCAGGCTTTAGATGCTCAGCACCCAGACTCTGGAACGCCCTTCTTCCACTACACATCCGTCTACTGGACTCTGTCTATATTTTTAAATCACAACTTAAAATTCACCTGTTCAAAACTGCTCACTCCTCTTGACATTGGATTTTTTAGTATTGATTGTCTGGCTGTTCTTCCTTTGTATTATTATTTTTATTTGTATGTTTTATTGTGATTTTTATTATTATTATTGGGCTTTTAGCCCATCACCGCTAGGGGCCACCCTATAAAGAAGGGCAGTGTCATCTCCTCTACCTCTTACTTGTTGGTACAGAGGTACGCCACCTGCCTGGTCACCTCGTGCATTCCTCTCATCATCATTGAAAGGGCACATAGTTGTATTGTTGTTGGTTGCGTGTGGCAACCAGCAATTTGCACACACACACACACACACACACACACACACACACACACACATTGGTGGTCTTTTTCATTGCAGTGAGCGTTTCATGGTGAGTTGCATAGTTGTTACTGTCGTCTGCAGGTATGTGGCCAAACCACTCTTTTAATTGGCTGCTATGCCATCTGCAGTTTTATGCCAGCGCCTGGTTCCTAATCTCACACCTTGTTATGTAGAAAACTCACGTCTTAAAATTTTGAGCTACGGCTGTGTGCATCTGGGCGTGTCCCTATGAATTTGTTATGTATTCTCTTGTATTGATTTGAGCTTTGAGTATAGTACATTGGGTTTGTTTGATTTTACTGGCCGCACGGTGGCCTAGTGGTTAGCATGTTGGCCAGATCTGGTAGATCTGGGTTCGTATCTTTGTTTGGGTATCTCTGTGTGGAGTTTGCATGTTCTGCGTGGGTTTTCTCCTGATACTCTTCCTCCCACATTCCAAAAATATGTATGTTAGGTTAATATAGACTCTAAATTGTCCATAGGTATGAATGTGAGTGTGAATGGTTGTTTGTCTAAACGTGTCCTGCAACTACCTGGCGACTGGCACCCCGCCTCCCACCCGAAGTTAGCTGGGATAGGCTCCAGCATACCGTCGTGACCCTAATTGGGATAGGCGGTACAGAAAATGACTGAATATTGTGGTAACTTTTAATGCTTCCAAGTGTAATAAAATCAGCAGTTTTTGTATCAGTTGAAACCGCGTGTCCTGCCACAAACAAACCTTGTGTGTCCTTTGGCACGTACATTTAACTATATCCTTGGACAAAATACCCAACGTGGCGTTGGCAGCATTCTTTTGTTTCCAAAAGTTATCATTCAATGTACAGTAGTCCCTCGCTGCATAATTAATAAATTATCGCTGTTTCATGATTGAATATGGCCTATTATTAGCAAAATAATTATGCATAATTGTTTGTTGAGACAAAGGGGGTATTCTGCGAAGCGAGTTTAGTGGGTTAGCGAGCTGTGTTGAGTTGAAAGCCGGACTTGTGTGTTCAGCGAAGGTCGCTCTCTTTTAAAGCAGTTGTATTGCCATGGTAACTTAGGCTAAACTCATAGCCTGGTCGGGACCAGGTTATGTCCAGGCTTTCACCTTAAAATCAGTTATGAAAGTGCCACGTTTAACTAATTTGGAGATGGCGTCACCATTTATTGAGAACTTACGAGGTTCCCGAGCGGACATGGAGACAAAATTTTTTTAAACAAGAGCATTCCCTAATAATATTATCCATCCATGAGCGAGATAGATATTCAGATGAGGGAATACGCTAGATACTGTATGCTCACACGAGCACCAGATGCAACATGAAATATTAATAATTAGGCCAACATTAGCAGACGTAAACGTCACCGCAGTCCTTGCATGAGTACTCACGTCAACACTGCCCTCTAGTTGTCACAAAGATACAACAAGAAGACATACACGAAGTCCCCAACTTACGAACATCCTACATGAGAACTTTCGGAGATACGAACACAAGCCGACTGGTCTATATTTTATTTTATTTTGCCTTCTAGTCGCTCCATCAGTATTTATACTGCTAATGCTTGACCAGTAGAGGGCACTGTGACACTGCTAATGGGACCAACAGACGCTGGAGAGAGAAAGCTAAATGGAAAGCTAAATTGTAGCTGTATGATACAACCCGGACAGAGCGTGTGGTTAAAGTTTATGAAGAGTTAATAGGCTTGCTTAATTCTACACCACCCACAGAACACTACCTCTTTTAGAAGAGGCTAACGACGACGACCATTTGTCCTTTTTTTCAATAACTCCTCCTTCTCCTCCACCACAATGCTCGACCACTCCTCTTCAAAGGTAAATAACATTTATCATTACTTATTATTATGTCATTTTTATTATTGTTTTTTTCATTAATTATCCTTGTTTAATATTACTACTGCATCCAAACTCATATTTACATACATACACATATACTGTATATGTATACACGTACATGTAGTACCTATATCATTGGTAATATTACCTTTGCCCCTACTTAAGAACAATTCGACTTAAGAACGGTTGTCTGGAACCAATTGTGTTCGTTGGTTGGGGACTTAGTGTACTTCAAAGATTTAAATAAACAAGTTTTTGCCCCAATTTATTCTTTTTTTAAATAGGTAAGTGTTAAAATGTCTAAGTTGTGATATGTTGAGCGTTGATAAATGAAAAGACAAGTAGGGTATAATTAGTATAATAAACCATTGTTAACTTGCCCATTACATGCTCAGCATTATTCTGTCAGAGGCCCTTCTTTGCTCTATTGGCGGCGACAGTGTTGCTTTTAGCATAATCTTTTTAATCTTGCATCTTATCTTTAATCATAATCTTTTGGGAACTCCTCATAACGCTCCATAATAATTATATACTTATTTTTTGTAAAACACACAGGCTGGGATTGCTTCACTTTTCAGCAGAAATAGAATAATATGACGTCAAACTCTTTCCACCGTGCTCTATTTAGCGGCACTACTGCACGCACCACCCAGATCGAAGGCCGTGGTGATGCTGGGCAACTCCACCACGCATTCGGGGAGAGGGGAGGTTAGTAGAGGTTGGTAGTGAGGACAAGCAGATCTGTATAGGACAAAGCAACGGCACTATCAGGATGTCAGATCTTGTGCCTGCCTGTGAAGGCTTAAAATCACAGACAGCAGGAGGGGGAGAGCCAGAAGAGATCACCCGTGACACGCACCAAGGCGTCCAGGCACATGAGCATGCTCCAACAAAAGGCAATGTGGCATGGACCATCAGGCTTACCAGGCTATGTTCGGTGTAACCCACCAATCACAACAGGTGTGGTGCACACCTACATGCCACAATGTGATTAAATAAATAGATCTATAAAAGTGATAATAAATAGAAAATTCCATAAGTTAAATAAATTAAGGCTGAAACAAGATTTTGGGAAGAAAGTGGACATACCAGGCACCACGCTGTGCATTTGCACAGCCAGAAGAGACAATAACAGCAAGTTCATGATGTCAGTGCAAAATAAAAAGAGGTTTGGCACTTTTAATCCTGCAAGTGAGAAACACTCACTTGACTCACTTATATAACAAACAAATCAATGTTGAGTAGGCGGTCTTTTAATAATGCTCCACCTGAGCCAATGAGAGTTCAGCATGCTAATGACTTCTTATGGTCTCCTGCCGGCTCAAAAGAGAGCTGTCAGGTAAATGCTTGAGTGGCTTTTCTGGGAAATCACGTGACCTGACAAGAAACAACACGTATGAGTCACCCTTGGCTGCAAACGAGCGTCTTCATCAGGTGTTTTTCCCATATTTATCTGCTGGCACCACTGTCCTTTCAGGCTGCTGCTCCCCAGCTTATTCATTGCATTAAAAAAAAGATCAGGAAAAAAGGTGAAGAGTCGGTTGACGTTTGAAGAGGCGGAACGAACGTGTTACGGAGTTCCATGTCACAACCTTTCATGGTTTACGAACGCACTCCCATTAATGATTTATACTAGGGGTGTCATGAGACACTCAGCTCACAAGACAAGATGATACACATCATAGTGGGTTCACGATAGTGAATAGTGGGCTGGTGTTGGTGTAGGTTGCACTAAGCTCTCTTTCCTAGGGGGTGTTCCTTACTGTTCCTAGGAAAGACCGCATTACTGCAGACACTGTGTCGATCTGTCGATCTCTCACTCGTGAACAAGACCCCGAGATACGCAAACTCCTTCTCCTGGGGCAGGACCTCACTCCAAAACCGTAGGGTGCAATCCACACTTTTCCGACTGAGAACCATGGCCTTGGATTTGGAGGTGCTGAGTCTAATCCCGGCCACACGGTGGCCTAGTAGCCAACATGTTGACCACACAGTCAGGTGATCGGGAAGATCTGGGTTTGAATCTCTGTCGGGCATCTCCGTGCGGAGCTTGTATGTTCTCCCCGTGTGTGCGTGGGTTTTCTACCGGTACTCCGACATTCCAAAAACATGCATGTTAGGTTAACTGGCAACTCTAAAGGGGCCATAGGTATGAATGTTAGTGTGAATTGTCTATGTGACCTGTGATTGACTGGTGACCAGTCCACGGTGTACCCTGCCTCTCGCCCTAAGCCATCTGGGATGGGCCCCAGCATACTCCCATGACCCTAGTGAGGATAAGCGGCGTAGAAGATGGATGGAGTCTCATCCCAGAAGCTTCACACTCAGCTGCAAACCACCCAGGTAGACTCTGAAGGTCACAGCCTGATGTGGCCATCAGGACCACATTGTGTGCGAATGACAGAGACAAGACAAGATGACATATATTATTACATATTACACTTCTTTGCTTTGTCACCTATAACACAAAGCTTATATAGCTTAGAGTGCTACGTATATATGAACATACAGTACATTGGGTTGGTTTTAGCAGCTTTCATGTGCACATCAGTGGTCCCCACATCCTTCAACTTTTCTGTAAGGTATATCAATATTTTAATGTTTTTATTTGACAATTTTGTTGGAGAAGTAGCCTACTTGCCAGCGGATTGCTATTCAATTTCCATGCTGTACCGTTGCAGCTTGTGTTTACGACAGTATAAAGAGTACATCGAATAAATTTTAATAGTAGAAAGTTCAACATAAACAAACCTCCACTTTGGTTGAAACGCTTCTTGAGAATTTCAATGGCGTTTTTGTTGATGTGCTCACTAGCAACGTTGATCTCTGTCTCTCTCTGCCACGAATGTGGATCCTCTGCTGTGATTTTGTTCATCCAGTCCTGTTTGGCTTCTGTTTTCCTGCTGTTGCTGTAAAAATGAACAATCTGGCCCCGGTTGTTCAAAACCCAGTTATTTATTTAACCACTGGTTAAGTAAATTTAACCAACTGTTAACTGTTAACTTGTCCAAAACTCGGTTAACTTTAACCGGCTGTTAACTTGATGTTAAGGTTAACACACCTAAGGACCACCGCTAACTTTTTAACAGGTGGTTAACTCTCAAGATGGAGTTGCCGTCTAACGCTGCCTTCATGATGCCATACTGTCATGTCTCCTTACGTGCATTGCTGATGTCTGTGTTATGCATTACTTCACACTTTACTGTACATTGCACATGACAAATTATTTACATTTGCAAGACAGAAAAACAGGTTTTTAACTGCCTAGATTTTAAAGGAAACTATTTTATTGAACCATGTTAAGCTCGTAAATTATAGTCTAATTCTTAGTCATGGTTAAGAACAACTATTGTGATAGAATAATTGTACATGGAACTATTTGAGGCTTTATTGGCGTCACAAGATTGTATTTTCATGAACTTGCAATTTGAGGCGATAGTTGCATTATTTTTAAAGCTTTCCACAGGAATTGTAAGTATAGTGTGTCTGATGGTGTACATAGTCTTGCCTTTGCAATGTATTGAAAGCTGGGTTCTGTGGAATTGTGTAACAATAACAAATAAAACATACATTTGATAAATATTGCTCATTTGTCGTTCATACATGAATAGCTATTATACGTATCATCATCTTGGCACCAATATTAGGTTGAATATTAGGTTTTTCCAAACTATAACAGCGTGTGCTGAGCAAAATATTTTTATTTAATTGTGTCGTTCATAAATTGCTTGCTTGTTTTAATTCCTAAAACGTTTAACTTCATTTGTTGCAGTATACAATTTCAACATTTTTAAGTTAAGCACATCTGGAGGAAAAAAAAGATATGATGGGTAAAAAAAAAAAAAACAAAAAAACGAACAAACTTTTACGAGACCTCACGAAACTTTTGAGAAATAACGCAAAACTTTTGCAAGAGAACGCAAAACTGCAAGAGACTGCGGTGAAGTTAGAAACATAGCACATTTTCCCAAAGTCTTTGCTGTAGTATGAACAGGAGAAGGCCGTTGATGTGTGAGGTGAGTTTTGTTGTCCTCCACATTACAGAAGTGAATTTATTAACAACCTAATAAAAATTGCCCCAATTATGTAAAAGTCCATTTTCACAAACTTGTTGCTTCGTATGTATTTTTTTAGTTCTAAACATAATCAAGGTGTTTTTACTCACTTTTTAAATCTATTCTACATACTGTATGTTTTTTTCCTAGATCTCTTACATCATATGCAAAAATTATGCAAACTAGACAATTACGTCATCTATCCGCCTTTCAGAACAGCCAATAGATACTTGTCTTACTGAGGAGTTGGCAACATTGATGCCAACCACCATAATACAGAAGAAGAAAAATACAGCTTCTCATAGAGATCAATATAAGTCAGACTGCACAGAAGATGGCTCGTTTTGATAAAAAACTGGGTTGTAGCTGTTTGTCTGTGTTGCCACGGTTGGAAAGAGGTATGGTTTACTGTGTTAGAACCATTCACTAGGGAGTTATTGATCCTGGAAGTTAGACTTTGTGAATGTGTTTGTAACTTTACCACAGTTTCTTTTCGCGAGGGAACGCAAAACAGTTTTTTCGAGATCTCGCAAAAGTTTTGCAAGCTTCGTTCTTTTTTTTTTTTTTTTACCCATCATATTTTTTTCACCATGTCCCCTCTGGGGCTCCGTACAAAATAAAAAGATGTTTGACACTTTTAATTCCGCAGAGAAAGACAAAAGTGATAACACTGGCTTTACTAGCAACCATGACAAATTACATGAGAGAAGGCTGTCTTTTAATAATGCTCCACCTGAGCCAATGAGAGTTCAGCATGCTGAAAACGTCACCTATCACAGGCCAAATGGAATTCGCAGACAAAAAGTGGCTACAGTTCTCAAACAAGAAGTCTCCTACTGGACACCTCCTACTAGAGAGCCCTCTTGTGGCCACGTTCGGCAAATGCTTGATTTTTTTTTTCTGGGAAATCACGTGACCTGACAATAACGTTTGCAGCCAAATGTTTTACATAGTAGCTACACTGAGGAAGGACAACGCCTCTATTGTTCTTTGTACTTAAGTTTTTAACTTTCACCTCATTCTGCCAAGCGTGAGGCAGACTCTTGTTTGCAACGCATCAATGAAAAGGAAAGTGAAAGTGAAAAGTGTAACTTAGACACCATAAAATACGACATTGGCTGCATGCCCTGACCAATCCAAACAACTATGTGATGAAAGGGAACTATGTTGAAAATGTTTAGGTTAAAAAGCATCAGTATCGGCAATATTGGCCCTGTATTTACTGTGGTATCGGATCGATACAAAAGTTTGCAGTATCACCCACCCTTAATGGAGAATGTATTGGTAATGTGGTGCAGAACCTCTCCAGGCCTCTTGGTGGCAATGTGGTGCCGGTGGACGCGCCCACAAGCAAGAATTAGGGGTCTTATTTGAAAGGTCACTCGCACAACTAACCATCACCATCACCCGGCCGCTTCTCCACCGGGCCGCTGGCTCCTTTGCCGGACATCAGCGGCCATGGCGCCGCGGTTCTTCGTGGGAGGAAACTCATGGCAGCCTGAACGAGGCCAGCTTGCACGACACCCGTAGGACAGCGGAGGTTGCGGACAGGAAGAAAAAAAAATTGCATCTCGCCTCTGCTCTTGTGTTTTTACAGTAACTTACTGTATTTAAGGTAGCTGGTAGCCTGGTAGGCTAGGCCTTAAATACAGTAGCTTACTGTATTTAAGGCCTAGGCTACCAGCACTTGTTAGTTCGCTGACGAAGCTCTTCGGATGAGGAGCGAAACATCCAACACCTTCTTCACAGAAGTATAGATGACGTCTCAAGAAGCCTTTCCCTCGATGGACAACTCCTGTACGACTGAGAGCCTGCATAGACACATCACTCTAGCATGTTACTGATTAGACAAATAAGGCTTGTTGCAACCGTCCCCTGTTGCAACTGTCCCCAGTCTCCCCTACTACAGGAGTCCTTCAAATATTTTAATGAGGTTATAACAGAGGTGCAATCCCCTTCCTGGAGGTGTAATTATAATTTATAAATGTTTTTGTTTTTGTTTTGTGTTTTGCACTTCTCAGCTACAAAGATAAACCAGATAAGGAATGTACCAACTCCCCGGAGCTGGTTGTCACTTGCTATAACTCTGGGATTTGGTACATTGCCTTTCCGGCTGGTGTAATTGTCATTTGTTTTGCTTATTGTTAACGTGTTTTAAATATCAACAAAACATAGAAGGAAAAATAAAAAAATATCGAATATCGAATGAAAAATATCGATCAGAACACGCTAGTATCGAGCCGATACCGACATTAGCATGGTATTGATATTACCGACATGTGTATCGATCTGCACGGCTCCAGTGGGCGTGTCTATCCAGTGGTTAGTAAAAGTTTTTGCTAGTTTGTCTTCAGCTAACTACAAGTAGTTTAGTTACGCTCCTATTTTACTATAATACATTATTATTATTATTATTATTATTTCAACATATGTTACGAGAGGACGTCAAGTTGATGAAGATGGAACTTGTTTTGTCCTTCGCAGTGATTTTTGCTGTGTTTTTTCCATCATGGACGTCGTGCAGTCATGTGTGTTCGGAGCATTATGATTGTCTTTTTGACAGCGCGGTGGAAGCTTACTACAAGCACGACTGGCTGTCCGTCATCCTCAACATGGAGAAAGCTCTTCGGAACCGAGCTGCGGTGCTCAAGGTGACGGCAGGCTGCCGGCTCTCATGCGCCAACCAAACCGCTTGGGGAGCGCCGATGGCCGGCTTAGGAGTCCCCATCCCGGGGGTCGGTTCTGTGGAAGACCTGGGCTTCTTCCAGCACGTCCTCCAGCGAGCACATTGCGTTAACTCCTGTCAAGAAGACAAACTTTCTTTTTCTCTGCATCCCGTCAGTCATGAAGTGGAGTTGGAGTTTAAGAAGAGGACGCCCTACAATTACTTACAAGTCGCATATTTCAAGGTACAGTAATTACATTGGTACACTAGTATTAAGTAATAGTTGTAGTCAAGTATTCAAGTCTGGAAGTTAAATCGTGGCAGCATTTGCCCAACCCCCAAAACACAAAGATGCCACGTCAGCATCCTTTCTTCAAAAAGTTCATCTTGAGACATGCTGAGAATCCTCAGCATGTGATACATGTAATAAACTTAAGTTTACATGTTACTTTTGTGTGCATATCATTCTCTATACAGTACATACCAACATACCCATTGTTGCTTAACTTCAAAATACGGTTGTGTATTTTCTTGTAGATCAATAAGCTGGACAAGGCAGTGGCAGCAGCCAACACGTTTTTTCAAGCCAACAAAGACCACACAGAGATGCGACAGAACCTGGACTACTACAGCATGATGTCAGGCGTACAGGAAGAAGACTTTAAAGATCTGGAAGCCAGGCCACATATGGTATGAACAAATATTTTTCCAGTCAGAATGTTGCTTGAACTTCATGTCTGTTTGGTTTGTTTGTGTCAGGCAATGTTCTTGCTGGGGAAGAGTTACTACAGCGACAACTCATTTGATCTGGCAGCCAAAGCGTTTGAGGAGGCGATAGATGAGTACTGGATAGCTGATAAGGAATGCAGAGCACATTGTGAAGGAGCCTACAACTATGATGGCTACAATTACATGGAGTACAGTGCTGACCTCTACCAGACCATCACAGGTAACTCACACGATGACTTTGTCGCTAAAGAAAGCGTTCTTTAGTGGCGTACTTTGTGTGTCAGACCATTACGTACAGGTGCTGAACTGTAAGCAGCGCTGTTCCGTGGAACTGGCCTTGCCTGCTGGAAGTGACAAGCCCTTGGACGACTTCCTGCCCTCTCACTTGAACTATCTGCAGTTTTCCTACTACAATAGTGAGTCATACTCTATGTTTTGCTATGTTCGGGATTATTTTATGTCATGATGAATATTGGTATCAGAATGTCTTTTAAACCAAATTTCATCCTCAGTCCCCCTTAAGTACCCTTGAGAAAGATTTTCTGGGCGTCCTCTAGGCTTCCATGCACACGCACAGCTTAGCCGAGTCATAGTCATGGTTGGTTAGCCTGCCATGACGTCATATTATTCTACTTCTGCTGAAAAGTGAAGCGATCCCAATTTTTCAAAAAATACGTACTTATTGCGCAGCATCATGACGAGTTCCCAAAAGGTTATAACTGCTAAAAGCAACACTATCACAGCCTCAGAGTGTTTATTCCTCCAACAAATATTGTAATATAAGAAGACTAACAGGCTCAGTACTCACGCAAGTACTCCTATGACATTTACATCTGCTAACATTAATTATTCATACTTCATATTGCATTTTATTCCTGGTGCTCGCATAAGGATATCTAGCGTATTCCCTCGGCTGAAAAATTATACTTGTAGATGGATAATATCATTAGGGAATGCCCTTTTTTCCCCTTTTTTTTCTCCATGTCTCCTCGGGAACCTCGTAGGTTCTAAATAAATGGTGACGCCAACTCCGAATGAGTTTAACAGTCTACGGCAGCTAACGCAGCCATGTAGCTAACACTCACCCGTATGTGTGTGTGTCAGTCAGACGGCTAAGCTAATACCCCGAAATATAATTGAATTCATCGGACGAACGCAGCCTTTCTCAGCGACGGAAGACACCGGGTTGCCAAAGTCTCCTTAAAGAAGGCGTCTCATCCTTTGGAAGTTTAAAGAGTGATATGTTGTCTTCAAAAGGTAATTAAAATATGTTTTTGTCTAAATTAACATGACTTGGCAGTCAAGGGACCTTGGAATTGTCCTGACCTTTCCACTTTATACGGCACCCTTGGCCAATAGCACTCGTCATCGGTATCGGCGACTGCCGTTTTCAGTCCTGAATCATCGGTATTGGAATCGGCAGCATAAACCCTGATCGGACCATCCCTAGTTCATATAATTAAAAACTTTTCGGACTTTCAGAGATTTCCACCAAAAAGAACTCTGTTTAGCACCCTCATTTAAACCATGCAAACTTTTATGACCCTGTATGAGGATTGAGAATCATAAGAAACTGGATTTGAAACGAGGTTTCGATGTCATTACAATAATCCCTTGTTTAAGGCGTTTAATTAGTTCCAGACTCAGCGGTGCTCACTGAATTTCCGTGAAGTAGGATCGCTTATTTATAAATGGGATATTTTCATAGTTAGAGCATAGAAAACCTGTTTATGACCTTATAAATATGCTTTTTAACATTATCAGTGCCCTCTAGACATGAAATAACACCTTTATTCGGTCGTCCCTCGCCACATCGTGTTTCATATTCGTGGCTTCACGCTATTACGGTTTTTCAAAAATATACAAATTAATAAATCATGCTGTTTTGTGGTTGAATACGCCGTATTATTGTTAAAAAGTATGCATATTGAAGCATATGTTGTGTATTTTTGCCTAAATTAAGCATTGTCAAGCATAAAAATGACTAAATGAACTAAAATACAAATTCTTTTTTATTTAGAAGCCGAATAAAGAAGCCACATTCAAATTGAGAATGTAGTATTTTGCATTGGTCACTAGGTATCAGTAATTGTTCGGTGAGACAAGCACCAGACTTGATCGCCGGAGCAACAGGCTTAATATCGCAGGTTGAAATGATCTCACAACAGGCACAATAATAATAATAATAATAATAATAATATCATAATCATAATAATAGCAACAAGGGCTGCTGTTGTGGCCGTAATTCAGCTCAAAAGCTCAACTCTGAACACCTGACGTCACTTCACACATTTACTGCATGAGCGCAAGTGTGTCTTAAATGGCTTATTTTCTCTTATAATTCCTAATATATTGGGTAATACAAATGTAAAGGTAGAGAGTAACAAGAGAATTATGTAAAGAGAGTAACATTACTGACACCTAGTGACCAATGCAGGATTCTACATATCACCACAACTTTGAATGCGTTTCCTGAATGCCTTATATTTGTATTTTACCTCATTTAGTCATTTTTATGCTTGAAAATGCTTCATTTAGGCAAAAAATTCATAACATTTGCTTAAATATGCATATTTAAAAAAAAGTAAGAATAGGCCCACATTCAGCCACAAAACAGCATGATTTATTAATATATTTCTATAAAACTGTGAGAGAGTGAAGCCGCCAAATTCGAAGTGGCGAGGGATTACTGTATTTGTATGTTGTGCTGGTGGATTTGAAGCAGATTGTCATTGGAAAAATTAAATTCAAGAAGAAGAAAGGGTAGCAAGAGACAAAAAAAAGTGTCAGCAATTAATTTTAGGACAGCAGCCTTAAAAAGTCCAAATCTGTGGTAAAATCTGTCTTTCATGTCATTTTGTGTCTGACATTCACACTGCAGGGTTTCTCTTACATTCATTTATTTTTGGCTGCCCGCCACAATTCATTTTAGACCGCCAGAGAGAGAGTTGGCGCTCACATTATAAATAAGACTGTCACTGACACAACTCTGTCCAGTTGGTGGCATTGTGATTGACTGGTCTCGAGTACAGGGTGTACCCCCGCCTCTCATCTAATGTCAACTGGCATAGACTCCATCTCACCGTCACCCCAATGAGGACGAGCAGTACAGACAATGGATGGATGAATAATTCTTATGAATTATTAGATATCCGCTTCAAGTTTGTTGTTGTGTTTAGGTGAAAGGTACGAGCTGGCCATAGAGTGTGCTAAGACCTACCTGCTCTTCCACCGGGATGATGAAGTGATGAAGCAGAATCTTGCCTATTATTCAGTCGTACTGGGGGAGGACAAGGCAGATCTCATATCCGCAAGACAGGTACTGTCCGTCAACTCACATTTAAGAAGATCCTCATTGGTATTTAATAGAATACAGTTAGGAAGTAGACTTCGCGTTTACATGCATTCATTATGCACATGAATGTTACATTCATTTTCATGATTCATGATGTTAGAGGACGTCATCACTTATTTTGCATAACTCACCATTGACGCATGTGCATGTCATTTTTTAAAAAGGCTAAAGTTATGCATATATTTAAAGACAAGTCTTTGTATTATTTAAGAAAATTTTTTTTTTTAACACAAAACACAATTATAGTTTTACATACAGGAAGCAATTCAAAATGCATACACTGTACACATATATATAAATGATGAATGAAACCCATAAATAATCATTTAATATTACTTTTACCTTCAATGAAGACGTGATTGTTGATAGACTTGATTAGGCATCAAGATCAACACAGACACCACCTTCCTGTTTTGCTATGAGCGACTTAAAAATACAATAGTGTTTCTCACCTCAAGTCTCTGCTTTGTTTTGATCGCGGCTGCAAAACAAGTTCAAATGGAGCCAAACAAAGTTGCAAGTGCCAGCATTTTGATAAGGAAGGTGAGAAACACTATTGAATTCAAGAAATAACTCTGTCTGTGTTGATGTCGCTGCCACACTGTGTCTTTGGCCGCAATCACGCCTTCAATTGCAGCCCGTGATTCATTTTTTTTAGTGGCCCACGGCACATTGTAGAAATAAACTAGATGAAGCAATTTCAGTCGAAATTGTGTGTGAATGCTGAAATTCTGAAGCTGAACTGAAATGTAGAAATATCCTAGAAATGTGTTTAAATCTATTCACCGACTGAAGATCGACCCACAACCACCAGGTTGGGAGACAACCAATCTACCACCTGAAAATGCCATTCTATGTTACAGTAATGTAAAATGTGAAATTATTTTTCACCATTAGGGGGCACTATTTAATTTGCCCCTTTTGAAATGTAAAGGAATTTGAAGTGTTGGAAAGTAAAACTGCAGACTGATTGTTGAGATATTAGTACAGTATCGTAATAGTAGTACAGTATATAGTATAATAGTAGAAGTATAAATAAATGGAATGATTACAGCAAGTTCAAGGACTGAACCAGCAACCATTGGGTTGGGAAGCAACCACTTTGAGCCATGTCACTCTTTAGAAGCAAAATGTTACAGCAGTGGTGTCCAAATTGCGGCCCAGGGGCCATTTCTGGCTCAGGGTTTGGTTTATTGGGCGGGGCACACTATAGAAATAAAATTAAAATATATCAAAAAACATTTTTAGCCTTTTGACAAATTTTTAAAATACACAAAAAGTATCAAAGTGTCCCCCTGCAGCTTTTGATTTTCAGTAGGCGGCCCTCGTTGGAAAAAGTTTGGAAGCCCCCCAGTTACAATCATGGAAAAAGGAAAATTATTTTCCACCAGTAGGGGGTGCCAAATAAATTGCCCATCCATTTAAATGGGAAAACTGTAACAGAAAATATGCAGTTACGGTAAATGTGGGACTTCTTAGAAAAGTGCTGACAGACAGCGGACAATAAAAGAGGCAAAATATGATTAAAGTAGAGGAATAAATAAATGAAAAATGTTTAATTTATATGTTTACATGTGTGAATGCTTCCCCGCCATGAGAGGGGTGTGTTCAAAAACACCATGTACATTTTTAAGATAAATTCACAGTTTTGAGTGTATATTTCCTGGGATTTCCGAGCATACATGAATGCAGCAAATTGTACTTCTGCATTAAGACTTACAAAGCGAGAATGATGAGAATATGCACGTATATTTTTTTGTTGTATTTCTGTTTAGCTAGACCACACATACACGCTTGACATGGTGTGCATGCATTAATTACACAAAAAATTACAAAGTTATTCATTCATTAGGTGTTGTTCACACAAGAACTGACTTGTATTTTGCCATCAGAACCATGAATTGCCAAAGAATCTCTGGAATTCAAGTTGTTTGCAGTGATTTCAACAAATGTTTTAATCCCTCAGCCTGTGAAATTATTCATTGAACGCTCCCTGCTGGAGAAAGAACTGCTGTACTTTGGATATGAAGCTTTTGGGATCACTTTTATTGATCCTGTGAGTATGTCAAGGCTTAATGTTTCATTAATGTTGCCAGTGATATTTTCCCAATTCAATGAATGTAGATTTTCTATTCAGGACTCATGGACTCCAGAAGATATCATGCCAGCAAAACTGAAAGACAAACAAAAGTAAGTAAGTTTAAATGTATGCTGAGTTTATTTGGTAAAGCACCATTTCTTGAACGCTTTCATGTGTCTCAGGGCTGACAGAGAGACAGCAGCAAGGATTACAGAAGAAATAGGAAACCTGATGAGGGAGATTGAGACCCTGGTTGAAGAGAAGAAAAAGGACTCCACAGATGTAGCAAACATATTGGTAGCACAAGAAAGTAAGTATTTGAATATGAAACACATTCACTCATCCAAACAACTAAATATTGACTCAGACTACAAATATGCGGTAGTTGTTTTTGCTCGCATCAGTGGGTGTTCCTACAAGAAAGAGGCAGCACGTGCTCGTTAATTAAACACACAAACAATCCCAGACTCAAGCTGGTGTTGTGTGGTAGCTGCCTTGGGGGACTCTTACAAATAATTCAAACACCACCATTGCATTCATGAAATAAAACGCAACTTCCAATTTCCAATTCAGCGGCTTGACTATCAGGGTTTTTGCGTCTGTGTAGGCTCTCAGTCGTACAGGAGTTGTCCATCGAGGAAAAGGCTTCTTGAGACGTCATCTGTACTTCTGTGAAGAAGGTGTCGGTCGTTTCGCTCCTCATCCGAAGAGCTTCGTCAGCGAACTAATAAGTGCTGGTAGCCTAGGCCTTAAATACAGTAAGAGTGGGAGGAATTGGTGTGCCAACACCCTCCTCCTATTGGTTCCTTACACTAAGCCTGGGCGGAGTAGTGGTATAATCCTTTCCTGCTATTAACACCTCCGATAAAAGGGAAGTGTCGCTCCCTGAGTTGGGTATGAACGACTCTGATACTGGCTAGTTAGCATCTATTGTTCTGGCTCTGCCCTGGCTTCACCTCATTTGCAAGACTAAGAGCTGCGGGTTTTGGTCTCAGTAACCTGCTGAACACAGGGTCCAAATTAAACCTCAAACCACCATTCCGATTCAATGATGGGTTCTGTTGTTTGACAAAAATAGCTTCCTTTACTCCTCTTTCAAACCATCTGTTTTCTTTGGCCAAAATCTTTACCTCGCTGTCCTCAAAAGAGTGATTGGTTGCTTTAAGGTGTAGATGTACTGCTGATTGAGGACCACTAGAATTGTCCCTGCGATGTTGATGAAGCCTTTTTTGGAGCATTTGCTTAGTTTCCCCAATGTAGTGCTCTTTGCATTCCTCATCTTTACAGTGGATGGAATAGACCACATTGCTCTGTTTTTGGTTTGGAGCCTTGTCTTTAGGATGCACTAATTTTTGTCTCAGGGTATTTACTGGTTTGAAATAGGTAGGAATTTTGTGTTGCCATAAGATCCTCTGGAGTTTTTCGGAGACCCCCGCTACATAAGGGACTACCACTCCTCTCCTTTTTGCTTCTGTGGGCTTTTGGGTTTCTTTCCCTACTCTCTTCTTTTGACATTTGTTAAAAGCCCACCGTGTGTACCCACAGGTTGAGAGCGCTCTCTGGACATGTTGTGTCTCCTTTTTCTTTCCCTCAGCACTAGTTGGTATTTGTTCCGCGCTATGTTGGAGGGTCCTAATAACCCCTAGTTTATGTTGTAGTGGATGGTTTGATTCAAAAAGCAGGTATTGGTCAGTGTGTGTGGCCTTTCTAAAGACCTCTGTAAGTAGCTGTCTGTCCTCTCCTATAATTACCTTGCAGTCTAAGAAGGCTAGTTGCTTCACTTTAGTGTCCACCGCATTGATGTGATCTGTGAAAGACTGAATTTCTTGTTTTTTGATTATGACAAAGGTGTCATCCACGTATCTAAACCAGTGCCTTGGTTTTGTCCCTGAGAAGGATGTGAGAGCCTGTTTCTCCATCTCTTCCATGTACAGATTCGCCACTATGGGTGAGACTGGTGAGCCCATAGCACAACCATGAATTTGTCTGTAAAATTTCCCTCTAAACTGAAAATATGTAGTGTTAAGGCAAATTTCCAATAATTGGCAGATGTGGTCAGCACTAAGTTTTGTTCTCCGATGCAGAGTTGAGTCCTCGAGCAGTCTCTTCCTCACCACCGAGACTGCTGCTGAGGTGGGGACAGATGTGAAAAGAGGACAGACAGCTACTTACAGAGGTCTTTAGAAAGGCCACACACACTGACCAATACTAATTAATTAATATGAATTAATTAATCCATGCTGTTTTGTAATTGAATAGGACCTATTAGTGGTCCAAAAATATGCACATTTAAGCAAATTTTACATATGTTTTTAGCCTAAAATGTCTAAGTGAAGTAAAAAACACATATGAGGCATTCAGAAGACTCATTCAAAGACGTTGTGATGATATGTAGTATTCTACACTTCACTAGGTGTCAGTAATGTTACATTGATGTGACAATAGGTACCACAGGAAGTACTGTACAGAACAGAAAGTAAAAAAATAAAAATAAAAATAAAAAATAAGGAACAACATAATGAATTAAACAAACAAAAAAAGACAAAAAATCCCAACGAAAATAAAATGGACATTGTCTGGTTTAGTAAAAATTGCACTTGAATAAATATCACAATCATAACCAAAAACAAAAAAAAGTAGACCCCGTCTCTGATAAGAAAAAAAAAAACACAACAATAAATAAAATGGAGTATGAAGTCTCAGTGAACAAAATTGCAGTTCAATGGAATTGAAGCGCTCTTCAAAGTCTTGTTAGTTAGCACGAAAGTAACACACTTCACCTTCCGCGAAAAAATGATGTAAAGCAATAGTTCCCCAAATTGTTTTGATTAGAAAAAATAGATCAGTAGACAAGAGAAACGTAACGCGCACCATGGACACTACATCATATTTCTGATTTTGGATCAGTGTCACTTTTGTTATTGTTAAGAAACATTGTGTGTCAATGCAGATGTCAGCTCATTTGTATATGTATATGGGGTGTTATTTCATGTCTAGAGGGCTCAGATAATGTTAAAAACCATATTTAGAAGGTTGTAAACAGGTTTTCTATGCTCTAACTACCAAAATATTCCTTTTCTAAATAAGAAATCCTGGTTTGCGGAAATTTGCTTATCACATCCGGGTCTGGAAACAATTAACTTCCGCAAACGAGGGATGACTGTATTATTTATTATATAAACTGTATTCCTATTTGGTATCATGTGTGCATGTCTTGTCCGTGATGTTTCTCCTGCAGGTGGAAGTCTACTTTTTGACAACATAAAGGTGACCATGACGTCGACCCAGATGAACGGCTCGCAGCGGGTCCTATTTGATGGGGTGGTCACCGATGATGAGTGCAGGGACTTGCTACGTCTTTCCAATGTGAGTTGTCTAAAGAATGAATGTTCCATTAGATACTCAACTGATTGCTAAGGACATTCTTAATATTTCCTACAGTGGTTATTTTGGCCTCTCCATGAATCATTAGGTTTTAGTGGGGGTGGGGCTTGAGGACCTGACTAATCTAGTTATAAGTAGCTCACAATACACAGCCTTGTTGGGGGGGTTGCTGGACAGCATCCCCACTGGGAACTCCATGGTAGGGCTGGGCAATATAAATATAAAATCTCAGATTTTTTCCTTTATTACAAAAAATTTGATTTAGGATTTTTGTCCTACTTTTTAAAGAAAACAATAAGTACTCTATTTTCCAAAGTGTAAGTCGCATAACTCAAAAAATGCGTCATGAAGAGCAAAACAACATACTGTATATACTGTAAGTCGCACTGGTCTGTAAATCTGCACGTCTGACGCTTTTTTGTCAACCATTTGGAGCAAATGTCACCACTAAAAAAACGCAACTAGAAAGAGAAGTGATAATTTTCACAATAATCTGTTATTTTCATTTTATGTTTACCGCAGTTTTAGTTGACAAAATCTAGACTTAAAACTAAATCAATTTACATGACTAAAACCTGACTAAAACTAAAATATATTTTTGTCATGAAACTGAATTTAAAAAGTGCATGGGCAGCATGTTTGGGCTCTCCAGTGGAACTATAGCAGTGGCCACTATTTGCAATCTATGGAGTTACATTTGTGCCTTTAATTTTGAGGTAGCAAAGGCAGATTTTGAGTCATATTTATGTGCAACGACTACTGTTGTGTGCTCAAGCACATCGCTGCGCTCTGTCACTCCCTTTTGCATGTGGCTCATTCAACCTTTACTAGTGCGATGAGGGGAGCCGATGTCCTTGTACGGGTTTTGGGGACTGGCCTCTTGGCTGGAGCTTGTGGGTTGCTGCCTGGAGGGCGGCGGGGCCTATGGGCGTGTCCAGTGGTCAAAATGCATGCAGTCGGTCACTCTTTGGGAGGGGAGGGCACTAATTTTTTTAACATTCTCGCGATTGACTGGCAAAGTCCCAAAGATTGACCAGTAGCTCGCGATCGACGGGTTGGTGACCCCTGAACTACAGGATAAGAATTCTTGGGACTTCCCACTTCTCATCTCATCACGTCGTTGATGTTGTGTGCATTTACTAGGCTGCCGCTCTCAAAGGAGATGGATACAGAGGACAGCCTTCTCCCCACTCCACCAGTGAAATGTTCCAGGGCGTCACCATCCTAAAGGCTCTGAAGGTGTGTAGAATTATTTTTTTAATCTGGGGGGGCAGGTAACAGGTAAGACATTGGAATCGAGGACACAAGCTACTTTTCCACCAGGAACTTTTGTTACCAAGAACTTTTTTTTTTACCCAGGTAAAATATCTGCTTATCCGTGTCGGTCACAGGGACAGAAGTCTCAGTAGGGAAGTTCAGACTTCCCGGTCTCCGGCTACCTCCTCCAGTTCCACCAGCGGCACACAGAGGCGTTCCCAGCCCAGCTGAATTAATCCCTCCAGTGTCCTAGGCTTGCCCCAGCAGCGCCTTTACTGTGAGCTCCTTCCAGTTGATGGAGTTCTTCATCCTATCTTTTAGCGTGAGTCCCACCACCCTACGATGTACTACCCAAGACCTGTGACCATAGATGAGGGTAGCACCATTGATGGACCGCTTAATTGAGAGCTTTGCCTCCTGGTTCAGCTCTCTCTTCACCACAACAGTCCGGGGCAGCGACTGAAGCTGCACCGATCCACCTGTTGATCTCACACTCCATCCTTCCCTCACTCATGAACAAGATCCTGAGATACTTGAACTCCTCCACCTGGGAAAGACTCCTTTCCGAACCCAAAGGGTGCAATCAACCATTTTTTGGCTGAGAACCATGGCCTCAGACTTGGAGATACGGAGTCTCATCCAAGAAATCCCAGAAACTTCACACTCAGTTGCGAACTGCCCCAGTAAATGCAATGTTGAAGAGACACGTCAACCAAGACAGTCCCACAACATCCCGAGCTTTGAGGAATTCAAGGCAAAACTTGTCTACCACCAGAGCTTTGCCATTGAGGAGTTTAATGACTCCCTCAGCTACCTCAGCCACGGTGATGGGCATGACCGCGTTTGTGTCCTCAGACGCTGCTTCCTCTATGGAAGGTATGTCAGTGGGATTGAGAAGGACCTCAAAGTATTCCTTCCACCGCTCAAGTATATCTTTGAGGTCAGCAGACCTCTATAAACAGTGTGGACAAGGCACTGCTTCCCCTTTCTCAGGCCTCACCAAACTCCTCCCACACCTGAGTGTCCACCAATCAGCATTCTTCAGCACACAGTCCAGGATCCATCCTGGATCCTGGAACTTCTGAGAATCCTTGTTGCTTCTCTGTACTTTTTCAGGTTTATTTTTATTTTACCTGGGTAGTTTTGGTTGAAATGCAGGTTTTTCAAAAGTTCCAGCGCTGGAAACGTGGCTATAGCGTTCTGGTGTACACTATGTACTTTTAGTTTGCTAACTTATTGGCCTCATCATTCATCATTTTGAGGTGCCTTCACATCAGCTTTTATCAGCTTTGTTGAAATAGTAAAACTTGATCCCAAACAATGACACTGGCTTCTGTTGATCCTACAACAGCTGGCACAAGAGGGAAAGGTTTCATTGAAGGGTGCTCGTCTCTTCTTTGACATTAGTGAGAAGGTGAAGAAGGTGTTGGCGTCCTACTTTCTCTTGACTTCTCCGCTGTACTTCTCCTACTCACACCTGGTGTGTCGATCTGCTATTGAAGGTAAGTCAATGTACAAGTGTGCTGGTATGTGCAGCACTGTAGTACTGTATATGTGATATTATAACTGATAAGGGTTTACACTTGAAAAGATTCTTCTTCTTTCCCCCATGTGTGGGGTCTTCAAGCTGTGCTGATACATAAAGAATGCAGTATCTTCATGTAGGCTACGATGATATATATACAGTATATATACAGTGTCTTAACTGTTCCTAGAACTGTGATGATATACATACAATATCTTAGCTTTTTCTGGGACTGTAACTATATATTCAAGATTCAAGATTCAAGAGAGTTTTATTGTCATGTGCATGGTGAAACAGCAGTTATACCATGCAATGAAAATCTTATTCTGTTCATTCTCCCACGAAAAGAAAGAAAACACAAGAAAGAATAAGAACATAAGAAACATAAACACATAAACATAAATACCAATAAATTAAGCAACAACAACAGAAGAGACATTAATACAAGTAAATAATACAAATAAATAAATAAATAAATAAATAAAGTGCTATGAGTGTGTGCGTGTGTTGCGTGCGGCGTGTGCGAGTGCTTCGTTGAGAAGCCTGATGGCCTGTGGGTAAAAGCTGTTTGCCAGCCTTGTGGTCCTGGACTTCAAACTCCTGTAGCGTCTGCCTGACGGTAGGAGTGTGAATAATGAGTGTTGTGGATGTGTGCTGTCCTTGATGAGGTTGTGTGTTCTGCGTAGGACTCTAGATGTATAAATGTCTTCCAGTGAGGGGAGGGCTGCCCCAACAATGTTCTGTGAGGTCTTGATCACCCGCTGGAGTGCCTTCCTATCACGTGTTGTACAGTTACCGTACCAAACAGTGATGGAGGCGGTAAGGACACTTTTGATAGTGCATCTGTAGAAGCAACTCAGGATTGTGGTGGACATGCCAAATTTCCTCAGTCTTCTCAGGAAGTACAGTCTCCTTTGGGACTTCTTCATAATTTGTTGGGTGTTGTGAGACCAGGTGAGGTACTCGCTGATGTGTGTGCCAAGGAACTTGAAGGTTTTCACCCTCTCCACCTCAGTCTCATCAACAAACAGGGGTCTATGCGGCTCCTTTTCCCTTGTTCTTGGGTCGATGATCATCTCTTTAGTCTTATCTGTATTGAGAAGGAGATTGTTATCACGACACCAAGCTATGAGGTCCGCCACCTCTCTTCTGTATGATGTTTCAACACCACCAGTGATCAGTCCGATGACTGTAGTGTCATCCGCAAATTTAATGATGCTGGTGTTCTGGGAGGCCACGCAATCGTAGGTGAAGAGCGTGTAGAGGAGTGGACTCAGCACACACCCCTGTGGGGTCCCAGTGCTCACAATTCTTGAGCTGGATGTGTGATTGTGGACTCTGACTGACTGGGGCCTGCCTGTGAGAAAGTTAAACACCCAGTTACAGAGGGAGGGAGACAGGCCAAGTGTGAGGAGCTTATTTGTGAGTTTGTGGGGGCTGACTGTATTAAAAGCAGAGCTATAGTCTATAAATAGCATTCTGACGTATGTGTCCTGGCCCTGTAGGTGAGAAAGGGCTGTGTGGATGGCAGTGTTGACTGCATCATCCGTGGACCGGTTCTGGCGATATGCAAACTGTAGAGGGTCCACAGTTGCCGGGATGCTCTTTTTGATGTGGGTCATAACTAATCTTTCAAAGCACTTCATAACAATAGGAGTGAGTGCTATAGGGCGATAGTCATTCAAGCAGGTCACGTTGCTCTTCTTGGGTACGGGCACTATGGTGGTGGACTTAAAGCAGGTCGGTACAGATGCTTGTGCAAGCGACAGGTTAAATATGTCAGCAAGCACATCAGCAAGCTCTGATGAGCAAACCCGAAGTGCACGTCCTGAGATGTTGTCCGCTCTTGGTAGCGGTGGCCTAGTCGCTCTAGCTTTTAGCCTAGCATGCAGGCCGGCTCGCTTGCCTCGTTTACGCCTCGGATGCTTAGCTCGCCGGGTATTCAGCTCACCGGACCCGCAGGCTGCTGCGTTCTCCCGGCGCAGAAGAAAGGCAAAGTCTGAGAGGCTAAATGAAAGTTCATGGTGAACCCTGCCGATGTTCAAAAGTGTCTCCCTGTTGTAATGTACTGCGTGAGTGTGTTGAATGTCCAAAATGAACAATAAAATAGCAAAAAATAGAAAAACACGGGAGAGTGTCACAGAGACGTCTGCCACGGAGGGCGCCATCTTTGATCTTTATATATATATATATATATATATATATATATATATACAGTATCTTAGCTGTTCCTCTATTCCTAGGACTGTTACGATATATAGAAACTGTCTTAACTGTTCTTAGAACTGTGATGATACAAAAACTGTATTTTAACGCTTCCTAGAACTGTGACGATATACAATATGAACAACAGCTTAGCTCTTTGTAGGACTGCAATGATATAGCCACAGCATCTTAGCTGTTCCTAGGTCTGTGATGATACATAATCAGTATCTTAGCTGCTCATAGGACAGTAATGATACAGTATATTGCATACACAGTATCTTAGCTGTTCCTAGGTCTGTGATGATACATAATCAGTATCTTAGCTGCTCATAGGACAGTAATGATACAGTATATTGTATACACAGTATCTTAGCTGTTCCTAGGTCTGTGATGATACATACAGTATCTTAGCTGTTCCTAGGTCTGTGATGATACATACAGTATCTTAACTGTTCCTAGGATTGTGATGATACATAATCAGTATCTTAGCTGCTCATAGGACAGTAATGATACAGTATATTGTATACACAGTATCTTAGCTGTTCCTAGGTCTGTGATGATACATACAGTATCTTAGCTTTTCCTAGGATTGTGGTGATACATAATCAGTATCTTAGCTGATCATAGGACAGTAATGATACAGTATATTGTATACACAGTATCTTAGCTGTTCCTAGGACTACGGTGATGCATACACAGTATCTTAGCTGTTCCTAGGTCTGTGATGATACATACAGTGCTTTAGCTGTTCTTAGGACTGTGATGGTACATAAACAGCATCTGAGCTGCTTATAGGACTGTGATGATATATTGTATACACCAGAGGTCACCAACGTTTTTCCTTGTGAGAGCTACTTTTACAAAATGAAAATGGCCAAGAGCTACTAATTTTTGTAACATTTATTTTCAGAGCTCATTTTAAACCCAAACAAAGCGAATATGCTTGTTTTACCAGAACATTGACAAAATGCTGGTGTCCACAACTCACATTTTGTATTTCACAATGCATTTCTTTCTACTGTTCTTTCATTATTAACTGAAAACCTGAATGAAAAGCAGGCTTGCGGGCACCTCATGTGGTCGTGGGGGGCTACCTGGTGCCCGCGGGCACCACGTTGGTGACCCCTGGTATACACAGTATCTTAGCCCTTAACTCTTCGTAGGTCTGTGCTGATTACCGTAAGAATGTCACGTCAATACTTAGCCCTTCCAATGCTGCAAATATCACTCCTCTACAGCTAAAACCCACTGAACAAGCATCTTCAATTTGCTTGTTCTTGTTACTATTTTTTTTCTAGTTTTTCTAACAAGCTTCTCAAGACGTTGACTTCCAGGAGCTAAGGTCATGTTTAAGAGCAACGCTATAAGAAGTAAGTGTCACTGTTTCTGTACTGACTTTCTTCTTGTTTATCATCCAGAGAAGCAGGAAAAGCGTGAAGATTTGAGCCACGCTGTTCATGTTGACAATTGTCTGCTGGTCTCTGAGCTCAATGAGTGTTTCAAGGAACCTCCTGCGTACACACAGAGAGATTACAGGTGATCTCACCTTGTTTTTTCGTCCACAGAACCACCTGAATGCAAATGCTAAACTTTTCTGTCTCCAACAGTGCAATTCTTTATCTGAATGACGACTTTGAAGGAGGGGATTTCATTTTCACGGAGTTGGATGCCAAATCAGTTACGGTATGAATTCAAGCTTTTATTTTTAGACTTACCGCTATGCATTTTTGATCTTGTGCTTTCTTTAGGCGGAGGTGCGTCCACAGTGTGGCCGTGTGGTCGCCTTTGGAGCAGGAAAGGAAAACCCGCATGGTGTGAGAGCGGTCACGAAGGGGCAGAGGTGTGCCGTTGCTCTGTGGTTTACCTTGGATCCAGCTCATGAGGAAAAGGTACGTGTCATCCATGTAACCATTATACAGCTTCTTTACATCACTCTTATTGCCACGCTTCACCTTTGCAGGAAAGAATCCAAGCTCAGAATATGCTGGAGATGTTCTCTACCACTGTCAAGTCAGACTTCATCTCATACGAGGCAACCATCAGCTCAGAATCAAGCAAAGAAACCAAACCGCAGGAACAAGATGGTCAAAAAGTGGAGCAGAACTCTGCAGATTCTCAGGACAAATCTTCTCCTGAAGCAAAGGTCGACGCTGTACAAGCTGTTAGCACAGTCACAACAAAAGACATGCACGTGGACAAAAAAGATGCCAAACTCGCAGTCCAATCCAATCCAAAAACTTCCACGACAGACTCTAAAGACGAGCTGTGATCAAACTCCACCTTTATTTTCGTCATGTTTGTCCTCAATTAAGATACAGTGGTCCAGAAATGTCTTTTAATGTGTTTTATTTAATAAAATGGACATGACTTTCAAATCCTCTCTTCACTGTGAAGCAGCCAAATTCACCCACCACGTTTACACGCACACAATACAGCCATCCGAGTTTTAGACTATTTTGGAGGTTTTCTGACCACGAGCACAGGATTGCTAGCTGACACATTCGTCTTGAAGCGGGTCCGGCGTGAGGTGCGGATTAAACGACTTACGATCGCCGCTAGATGCTAACAAGCCAAGCTAACCGTTGCTAACAGGCATTCTTCACAACGTTTGCCTAACAACACGATGTGACGCAGCAAAAGAAAACAACTTTAAGCCCGGAATGAGTGCACTTAGACAGAAAGCAGGGCTTTTGGGCACTAAGCAGAAATGACACGCTTAGCTTTCTGCCCTGTATTTGATCAGGAAATGTGCAAATTCAGTCATTTTTACTTAAGAAAATAATAACAGAAAACATTTGAATCATACAGAAAATACATTTATAATACAGTTCAATGGACAAGTATTAATTTTTATTTTGTTATCATTAATCGTGAGGCTCTGCCTCACCTGTTTAAAGAGTGGTATGTGGTAAGTAATTCCAATTTCAAAAACAAAAGAAAGATTCCAGTGAACATCAGCTTCTTCTTGATTTCTGTGGTCGATATCCAGCAGCTTCTGGAACAATTGGCGCCGCTTGGTTCTACGGCGCCCTCTAGTGGCATTAACATGGACAACAGCGCATTGTGAAACGCATAATGTGTTCCGGCGTTATCTTTCAAACAGCACACACGTGAGTAATGTTTGCCCCTGACTGATGGGGCTAAAAAATATAAAGAATAAAAAGTGGGGGGGTCCACTGTAATTTTTTTTCCCCCCCATGGAGCCCAAAACTTTCTTTGTCTTCATTTTGGCTTATTGAGGTGAGAAACACTATTGAATTCAAGAAATAACTCATGGCAAAACAAGAAGGTGGTGTTTGTGTTACTCTCGCTGCCACATCGTGTCTTTGGCAACAAGCACGTCTTCAATGAAGGGAAAAGTAACCTTAAATGTTCATTTACCACTTTTATTCATCGTTTATATGCATTTTGAATAGTTTTCTGCATGTAAAACTATTTTAAAAAATGTGTTTTGTTAACATTTTTGGCTTTCTGGAATGGATTTACATTATTTCATAGGGGAAACATGGATTTGGTTAGAGTCGGACCTTCTGGAACGAATTAATGACGCTAACCAAGGTTCTGCTGTATTCCATTTGCAAATTGCTAAATAAAAACAAAAAAAAAAAAAACGTGTCATAAAGGTACGGAGAGCTTGTTTCAACTCTGCGTGAAGATTTAGGCTCATGCTCGGGAGGTAGAAAGAGAAAGGGTTGTCCAGAAGTGCAGGGTTGGCGGTTCAAATCCTGCTTCCTCCATCCCAGTTACTTCTGTTGCTTCACTTGGGATGCTTCGGGATGCTGTTCCTGGGCGCTGTGCCATGGCTGCTCCTCAAGAGAATGGGATCAATGCACAGATGAATATACATTTCTTAATTGTCAATCGCACCCCAAAAATGAATGAATGAAGTCATCTTCATGTTCAAGGGCACACGTTCTTTACTCAGAGCATACAGATGAACAGTGTGTGTGGGGGGGTGAGTTTTGAGTAGTTGCTTTGTGTCTTTGTAGAAAAAGAGAGTGGCACACTGACCGCTTTGTTTGGCTGAATTTGTGTCTTGTGGGTTGGAGCATTGTTTGCCGAAGAAAGAGTGGGAGAAAGATGTGCCCGGCTCGGAGTACAGTAAACAAAAGACGTTTAGTCTGTGATTGGCACAGCTATCTCTGATTGCCCAGACCTATCATATGTTTCCATTTGCAGTGATAATCCTTGTCTTCATCGGTCACACATGCTCAATATGTCAAAACATACTCAATACAATATTACAGGCAAACCACCGTTTTCAAACGCCGCAGTTTTTGTATGATTTGGTTTTCGATTGAAATTTTGCCTCGGTTATCGTGCAACATTGTGCTTGACAAAACTGCTGTATTTACCCTTCGGTAGGTTGAATCTTGTGGTGTTAATAAAGATGTGGACGGAGGACACTCCCAGCATTGCTTGTTTATTCAGCCATCCGGAATCGCATCTGGCGACACTTAGTTGGCACAATAGTATGGCATCCTGGAAGTCCAAACTGCAGTCCCGGGGCCATTTGCGGCCCGCTGCAGTTGTTTTAATTGGCCCGCAGCACATTCGAAAAATACACTGTAATTTAACAACAAAACTAAAAAACAAAACAACAGGAAAAATCAGCATTAATTTTACAAGAATAAAGTCAAAATATTAAGAGAGTTGTAACCTAACGAGAAAAAGTCGTAATTCTACGAGAGTAACGCCGTAATGTTACGAAGAAAAACATGATTTCTTTTCATTTTAATAGCATAAAGTTGAAAAATTCAGGAAATACGTTTTAAAGTTGTAATGTTACAAAGAACAAACAAAGCAACGAATAAAGTTGTAATTTTTTGAAAAATTAGTCTAAAGGAAAAAGTTATAATCTCATGAGAATGAAGTCCAAAGTATGATGACAAAATTTAAAAGAACAAAGTTGAAACAGTTGAAAACCGAAAACAACCAACAACAGCACAAATGGGAAAAAACAGCAGTCATTTTACAAAAATAAAATCAAAATATTAAGAGAAAAAAGTGGCAATTTTATGAGAATAACCTCGTAATATTATGAGGAAAAATTTTATGAGCATAGAGTTTGAATATTCAAAAAAATATGATTTTAAACAAAGCAAAATAAAGTTGTAATTTATGAAAAATTAGGTTGGGGAAAAAGTTATAGGAATAAACTCATTTTAAAAATCACAAAGATTATATTAGCAAGAAAGATGAAATATTTGGAAAATAAAAACAAAAACAGCAAAAATGAAAAAAAAAACTAAGCTGAAAGTCTTTTTCATCTACTGTTTATCCCAAAGCTGAGATGCATTTTTTTCGTGAAACATAAACTGTATAACTTCAGCATATCTACAGGTACATGTGTCGCATGTGTGGCGCTTGCATCCTTCCATTTTTCACTCTGTGGCCCTTGCAGGAAAAAGTTTGGACACCCCTGTTGTAAGGCAAACTCGCATGAGAATGGTACACAAATTAGTCCATTTCCCGAATCAACAATAAGTTCCATCCTGGCCCAGAAAGAAGAAGTCAAGGAAGCTAATGTTGTGAAAGGAGTACGTGTGTTAGCAAAGATCACAAACAATGGAAGATGTTGAGAAGTTGTTGTTGGTGCGGGTGCCCTTCTCTCTCTCTCGCCTCCCCGCTGCTCGCCGTCCTCCCAACAATACTCTTCAGTGAAGGTAAAAGTCGTGTTAAATGTTCATTTACCCATCTGTAAAATGTATTTTTATTCCTATTTTTGGGTGTCTGGAAGGAACTGATTGGATTTACATGATTACCTATGATTTGGTTTTCGTACGTTTGTGTTTTTGTTGTGTAAATGGAGGTACGACTGTGTACCATTTCATCAATTGCATGTTGATTGACAAGAAATGGTTCCTTGTTGAAAGTTGCTACCGTGGTAAAATCAAAATGCCCCCCCGAGTGTTTAGGAGGGACACAGCGTTTGTCCAACGATGGATTTAGAGATGGTGCATGTATACTGGGACTTTACAACACAGAGAGAAGCAACTATAGAATCAATCCGACTTTGCATGTAAACGTGGTGATTGATTCTGATAGGCCAGGGGTGTCAAACTCAATCTCACAGGGGGCCAAAACTCAAAGTGGCGACTTTACATTGCGGGCCGAACAAGACAACCATTGGAGTTGGGGAAGTGTACGTTTTTGAAAACATCCGTGTTCAGGTCTACTTTCCGAGGCTTTCACTGAGGCCACGAATTTATCCTGTCTGCTGATTGGCAGAGGCAGGAGATGGGGGCGGAAGACAGGGAGAGTTTGTGTTCAAAGAGAGAGGAGGTGTTCATGTGTGAGGCAGCGAGAGAGAGAGAAAGTGTGTGAGATTGTATTAATGAAATGGTATTCATGTCTAAATAACCTCTGTCACACATGAACACCCCCCTCGACCTTTGAACACAAACGCTCACGGTTTCTATCTCACACACATAAACAAAAGTCATCTTTGCAAACAATTGATTTCTTCCCATTCCCATGCCGTCCTCCTGACACCCTGTATGGTTATGACTGTTGGCATGTGTTGGTTAGTAATTGCTTTTCTTACATTGTAATTGTTCATCTCACTACATACACACAGTCTCTTCTCTTTCTCTATCAAACACACACACACACACACACCTGTTGTGATGATGTCTGGGTTGTTTTTGTTCAAAAATAAATATCTGGCATTTTGACAAACGCTGGTTTTACGTATATTTGGAACTTTATTCTGTCGTCCTGTTCACCCTGTATTAATTTAGTGCAAGGGTGTATATTGATAGGGGCCTTTAAGGCTGTCTTTCCTGCTTAAAAGAACATATAAAGAGGGCCCCTGGCTGTGTTCGCCTTAGGCCCCAAAATTGCTAAGTCTGCCACTGGGTATGAAGAAGTGCTGTAAAAACAATGTGGCTCTGTGTGTGTGTGTGTGTGTGTGTGTGTGTGTGAGTGGCGTGAGGCAGAGATGTGAGAGAATAGGCGTGTGTGTAGGAGGAGTCTTTGTTAGAATAGAACTATTATGTCTTGGTGAACACTTGGGATGTACATTTGATGTCCTCATATATTAGTGTTGCCATAATGATGGAGGAGGTGGGACTTAGACTGGGACCTTGGTTAGCATCATTCATCCGTTCCAGAAGGTCCTACTCTAACCAAAATGTACGCTAACCAAATCAAATGTAAATCCAATGAATCCCTTCCAGAAAGCCAAAAACGTTCACACAAAATGCAATATACAATTATAGTTTTACATGCAGAAAATTATTGAAAATGCAGATAAATACATATAAATACATTAAATGATCAATGAAAGGGATAAATGAACATTAAAGGTTACTTTTACCTTCACTGAAGACGCGATCGTTGCCAAAGACAATTAAAACACAAAAATGGTTGTGTTATGTTGGTAATGGTCCAGTAAACGTAAATAGTTATTCCACACCAAGCTTTGCATTCATAAACACACACTGACCACTGCAACACACTTTCATCATCTTCATCAGAGGTACGTATTTTCTTCATTGTATTGATCATAAGATCAGTTAGCTCGGATGCATTAGCCACACTGTGCTACCCAAATAACTCTGAACTGTTGACCTTGTCTGCTGCGGAGGTTTGTTTGCATGAAGTTCGTGAAGACTCTGACCAATTGTGACCAAAGGGTCTCCAAATGGGACATCGTTTGAACAACTGGTACTAACTTTAGAAAATACTGTGTGAACTACTAAATTGTTGTAGTATCATTGCCAAATTTGAAATGGGAGTAGGTAGGGACTCAAGCTATATGATCCCTTTGTGTTTTTCCCTCCATACCTCCAAACTTGTTATTTTGAAGTGTGAAGGCACGTTTGTTTAATAAAATGTAGGCAAACTTAAAAAAATCCTTTTTCAATTTATTCAAACTACTATTCTGACTTCTATTCTCTTATCCTGACTGTTGGGGATAAAAATCCAGCTCGTTAGCATTCAAAAGCACCCAAAGGCACACCTCTACTCCACATGCTTCAATGACAGCTTCATATTTTTTGAGGGGTCTGATGTTTTTAGGTTTTTAGGTGTTCTGGATTTGAAAAAATCCCAGAATGATAATGGGTTAAATCAAAGGGAACGTTCGGATTTTTTCACATGAAGTTGTATGACATCCCCATCAGCGACTCACCCCCCACACGGTCTCCGAAGTCCAGTTCTGGTCAGATTTCTGTGATGAAGAACGTAGTTACGATGCACGTTCTAAAAAATATCATTTAACAAAAAAAACAACAACAACAGCAAAAATAGAAAAATCTGCAGTATTTTTACAAAAATAAAGTCAAAATATTAAGAAATCGTAATATAACGAGAAAATGTAATTTTAGTAAGTTGAAATATTAAAGAAAAACATATGACTTGAGTTTTATATAAAGCCGCAATAATATTATGAAAAACAAACAAAACAACAAATAAAGTTGTATTTTTTTGGAAAATTAGGTTGTAGAAAAAGTTATAAAGTTATGGCAATAAAGTCCGAATATTCCGAAAAGAAAATGTATAAATATTATTTAAAAATAATTTTAAATTTAAAAAACATGGAGAAAAAAACTAGAAAAAAATCGTTACAATATATATATATATATATATATATATATATATATATATATATATATATATACATATATATATATATATATATATGTGTATATATATATATATATATATATATATATATATGTAAAATGTCCTGTAAAATGCACCTGTAAAATGTCCATTTTTGACACACCACTCGCACCCAAAACTGACAAAAATGTATAATGGGAATAAGGTCATAATGACAAGAAGAAAATTTATAGGAAGAAACTCCGGTTTCCTCCCACATTCCAAAAACATGCATGTTAGGTTAATTGGAGACTCTAAATTGTCCATAGGTGTGAATGTGAGTGTGAATGGTTGTTTGTCTATATGTGCCCTGCGATTGGCTGGCGACCAGTCCAGGGTGTACCCCGCCTGTCGCCCGAAGTCAGCTGGGATAGGCTCCAGCATGCCCCTGCGACCTTAAACGAGGAGAAGCGGTATAGAAAATGGATGGATGGATGGAAGTAGAAGTAGTCGAGGGAAAAAAAACACCAACAGAAAAAACAGCTGTAATTTGACGAGAATGGAGTCAAAATATTAAGAGAAAAAAAGTCGTATTCTAACAAGAAAAAAAGGTCACAATTTTACGAGAATAAACATGGAATATTATGAGGAACAACAATGTCATTTTAGTAGCATAAAGTTGAAATATTAAAGAAAAAAATATATATATTTCTAAGTCATAAGAGGTCACATATGAACATATTCTGAGAAACAAATAAAACAAAATTTATTGTAATTTCTGGAAAATTAGGATGGGAAGAAGTTAGAATATTATGGGAATAAAGTCATAATATTATGAAAAGAAAATTTAGAATGTATATTTAAGAAGAAAGTTGAAATATTTGGAAAAAATTGTAAAAATGAAAAAAAAAAGAGCAAAGAGCGACCAACGCCACCTACATCACAAAGCTGAGATGCAGTTTTTTCTTGAAATATATATAACTTCTTAGCTTATCTGCATGTGTTGGTTGACAAAATATGAAAGTGGCATCCTTGCATCCTTCTATTTTGCAGTATGAGGCCCTCTGTCTAAAAAGTTTGGACACCCCTGGGTTAAATGGTTTCACTAAAATAACTGGGATGCAATGAAATCGTCAGTTAGCACGGATTGTGTAGAATTGTACATGAGGATGCCATTTCAACATTTTCTTTCTATCCCTTCCTGTGGGCGTGGCTGTCACGGGATGGACCAATCACAACTGTAACCCTCGGTCAGCATATAACTGACTCTTTTGTACAACGTTTTTCCTCCTCCTTTTATCAAGCCCATCACGAAGACGCTTGACTTGGGAGCACAGTTGAAGGAGTGTGAAGCGAGCAGCAGAAAGGAGAAGTTGTCGGGAGCCATGCAAAGATACAAAAGCTACTTGATCAACTAGAAAGATTTTCTTTCTGTAGGAGTTGACAGGAGTGGTCGAGAGGCGATTCTGCAGGGACAAGATAGTGAGGCGCAAAGAGGGTTTGGACGGTTCGAAAACCCAACGGGATTAAAGAGGAGTGTTGAGAAGCTGCCAGCAGCAAGCAGACGAGGATGGCAAACTCCGGCCTCCAGCTCTTGGGTTACTTCCTGGCCTTGGGTGGCTGGATGGGCATCATCGCCACCACTGCCTTGCCCCAGTGGAAGCAATCATCATACGTTGGTGATGCCATCATCACAGCTGTGGGTCTGTACGAGGGGCTGTGGATGAGTTGTGCTTCGCAGAGCACAGGACAGGTCCAGTGCAAGATCTTTGACTCCATGCTTTCTCTTGACAGTGAGTACTAGCACACTACTTGAGAATCATTGCTTTAGTACAGTAAGCCCTCGTTTATTGAGGTAAATTGGTTCCAGATCTGGCCGTGATAAATGAAATTCTGTGAAGTAGGATTCCTTATTTATACATGGAATATTTTGGTACTGTTACAACCTTCGTCGGGGGTTCAGCTTGGTGTGTGTTATGGCCACAACAGTAGCCCGTGTTAGGGATTATTGTGCCTGTTGTGAGATCATTCCACTCGCAATAAAAGCCTGTTGTTCAGGCGATCACCCAACATTACAGTAACATTACTGACACCTAGTGACCAGTGTAGAATACCACGTCAACCTCTTTGGATGCATCTTCTGAATGCCTTATATTTGTATTTTAGTTCATTTAGCCATTTTTATGCTTAATTTAGACAAAAAGTATGTAATATTATCTTAAATATGCAGGGTTTATTTTACTAATAAAAGGCCGAATTCCACCACGAAACAGCATGATTTTTTAATTCATATATTTTTGAAAAACTGTGATAGAGTGAAGCCGCAAAATTCAAAATGCAAAGTGGCGATGGACAATTGTATATACGTTGTTGGCACAATTCAAAGTTAGGTTTCATGGCACCGTGAGAACATTTACTAGAGTCATCATCTACAAGAGACATGGGCAACTGGCAGCCATTGGGTCAGCTATGGCCCTTGCCTCTGATTAATCCGGCACTTGGATTAATTAAAAATTAAAGCTGAAATTGATTCATTGTAATTAATACTATCAACCAACAGAGGGAGCTCACAACTGTGTGAAGCCTGGATTGTGCTCTTTTGTGTCAACGTACGCTAATAAATAGTGAGTGGCCTAGTGTCTAGAGCTACAGTCACACTGCAGATCAATTCTGATTGTTTTTGCTCATGTGTGACCTGTAGCTAATTTTTTCACGTCAATGTGGACAGTACAAGTCCCATTTTTTCAAATTTTTTCAAACGTATATAGATATAATCCGATCTGTATCCAATGCTAGTGCAGTCCAAACCCTCGGGTCACATACAGTCATGGCCAAAAGTACTGGCATGCCAACGATGCCAATTTTTTGGCCATGGCTGAATAAATCAAGCTGATTTGGTTGCATCCCTTGCATCTGTGGTATGCCAATACTTCTGGCCGTGACTGTATATCCCACCTATACGTCATAGAAAGGCGTGTTTTGCCGAGTGAGAGTTGGGGAAAAGTACTCAGATGTACACAAAAGTTCTTCTTGTCATCCAAAAATTAGCAAAGAAAAAGAATCGTCTCACGTCAATGTTCCCATCACCCATGGTCCGACTCTTCCCCACACACTCCTCGGAGCAGATGTCTTCTTCCTTAATCTACACAAAATAATTTGGTCAAGAAAATGTTGATTCTAGTCGCAAAAAAACCTTGAAATTGCCGCAAATGCGCCAGGACTGAGGCCACAAATTGTGACCATGTTTACTTCAGGAAACACGGGGCACCGCCTGTGACGTTGTGTTTTGTGCGCATGTGCGTCACTTCCTGGATGCAATTTGATTGGCTCCCCCATCATCACACAAGTTGCTCATCCCTGACGTCCAATCATCTACATCTCTGACAACTTCATCTCATGTGGCTTCATTCAATAGTACTTAAAACAGACACATAACCCGTACTGGGTGGTTCCAGGACCACCAGCGAGTGGCAAAAATCAGCAGATTAAAATGTCCATTTTTGACACACCACTCGCACCCCACCAAAACTGACAAAAAAATCTGCCAAATTGTGGGATTATAAATGCTAAATCGCAAATGTACGGGGATCCAGTGTACATATATTTGTAGTTTACGTTCACTGAGGGTCGTTATTATGTTGTGATGCTATGGATACTGGACCCGAGTACTAAGAATGGTGTATTGTCTTTGTCAATGAATAAGGACTGTGTTTGGCAAACACCAGGAGTTATTCAACCCCTCTCCAACACACACATTACCGTAACCGTGCCCGTTTGTGTCACCGATGCATGCAGGCAGCGGTGCTCTTCAGCTACGTACATGCCCGCTGTCGTCAAGGTGCAGCGCACCTGTTTTTGAACACTTCACCTCTGTAAAAGGACAAACATGAGTCTACAGTATAAGATGGAAGCAGTGTGCTGCCATTGTTTAGTAGGGATGAGGACTACCTGACCTCTGCACTTTAGGAAATAAGGAACTTTACTAAAACTGAAATAATTATCACCCTGTTCAAACTCTTACTGTTGCGCTTATACCTTGACCAATGAGATATATTATTAGATATTACTGTAATTTGCTTTGTCATCTATAACACAAAGATTATACTGTATTGCTTCGAATACAAGATACTGACCTACATTGTATTGCTTTTAGAATCTTTAATGTGCTTATCAAAGTCGCCCTCGGGTCATTTTTTTGTATACTATAGCAATATTTACCGCCAGCATATTGCAATTTAATTTTCATGCTTCATTTAAAAAATAATGAAATAATAATAATAGTAATAATAATAAATAATAATGAAGAGATCATTTTAAGCACAATGTACTAAAGCAGTAGCCCAAATACGAGGCAGGGACCATACCGTGGGTTATCTGTACCGTACACCCCTAGTACATACTGTACATACATGAAGTACATCTAATAATTTTAAAAGAATAAATAGTGATCATGCAAAAATAGGAATTTTGGAAATAGGAAAATTGAATCGACCAAACATTTTTTTCTTTTAAATGTGAAGTGTTTTGATGAACATGTGTTGATAAAAAGTACTTGCAGGCTACGTGCATAGTGAGAACTTCTCGTGATGATCAATGCCATTTTCCATAAAACAAACGGACGTGCTGCTGCTGGTGTTCAGTCACAAAATGGTTAGGGCAAGTTTGATGAAACCTTTTTCAACTGACTTTCAAATACAATTACTGAACTTAATATACAGTACTGTATATTGTTAAAAAGTGTCCTATAGCTAGAGTCATGTGACTATCCCAGGATATGGCTTCCCCAAAATGGCAATGTGTTTTTTACAAAAGCTACATTTTTCCCATGAAATCTAATTTGAAATCCATTTAACAACTGTAATGCTTTAATAGGGTGTCAAGTGTCACACTTCAACCCCTACAATATTTCTGCAATGAATTCATAGAGAATGGCTTTCAGCCTTCAAATTGCTATGTTTTTGTCACAATAACAAAAATGCTAATAAGACACTCAATAAATGTCACTCTTTCAATGATATCAAATTAATATATGTTCTTTGTTCAATTCAAAGTACATTTATGTTCCATAAAAAGCTGTCAGATTGACTTCTTTTCAAATAAGGAATACATCTACCATGAATTTGTGGTATTTTATGTCTTCAATGTGCTGTTCCCAACATAATTTAATTTTAAATGTCTTTTTATGGGTTCAATAAAACATCTTTTGTGCTGTGATTTTATACATTTATACATAATTCATTTGTGTGATGTCATTGTTTTGGTGAAATGACAAAATGATTACCATGTACAAGTTATTGTGTGTGTAATGATGTGGAAATATTTTCCTCCCACTAAGTTATGTGCGCGTAGGTTGGGTATCTGTGCCAAAGCAATACCAGCAGAAATTTGAATGCTTTGTTTTGTATCATTTTTATTATTATTACATTAATTTGTAATGTGTTGCTGTATGTCTTTGTGTTACCGTGTCAGATTTAGATTACCAATCAATAAATACTATTTCTGCCTGCTTGTCTTTAGTCCACATCCAGACATGCCGTGCCCTGATGGTGTTGTCGGTGCTGCTTGGCTTGATTGGCATCATCATCAGCGTGGTGGGCATGAAGTGCACCAAGGTGGGAGATAACAACCCTGCTATCAAGACGCGTATCGTAGTCACGGGAGGAGCTCTCTTCCTTCTTGCAGGTGTGGCTTTTGTATTTAAAAATGTCATAAATATTCAAACTTATCCTGTATAGAAACTCTCTGCCATTATGTGTCTGGTACATTTATCAACAAAATCAAGAGCGATTACTTTTAGAAGAGATGTTGAGCAAATCATTCTTTGCTTGGTGAGCTTTGTGTTTGTCTTTTATGGATGTGTTGGCAGTGACTGCGGTAAGGCGAATGGCTGTTGAGGCACAGACTACTTTGGAGGGTTTTTTTATGCGAGTAAGAGGATAACAATATAAAAACATGTATAAAATCGTGTTTCGTGTTAACATTTTTAAGAATCAACCGCTGATGACGTCATAGACGTGCGAATGCGGCTGACTTCCGGTTCCTGTTTCCATGTAGAGGCGAGCTAATAGGATGCTAATAAGGACATTTGTGATAAAAAAAAATACATACATTAACTCACACAGTGTATTAATAACACGACAAGACACACGCCATATTGTATGCTACCTGGAAAACGTACGCAAACAGAGGCCAACTTTATAAATCAATTTTTGACATTCATTCATTCAGCAGAGCTTAAAAGTATTTTTAATGCATTTGGCTTCTGCTCTCCAGCTGCTGCTGCGGCAGCATGGAGGAGAGTCGGGAGGTCCACTGTCACCGGTGGGTTTCAGATGAACAGCTGTTTAATTCTGTCAAAGGTTAAAGAGAAATAAGTGAGTGCTCACACATAGTGAAGGCCAGCCAGGACCAGCAGCCGGATATGGAAACATAAACAAGTCAGTAAGCCTTGAGATAGACGGAGAAGAATGTGATGTTATGCTACATAAGTGCCAACAACTCAGCGACGATCACCTGCTGGCGTTACACAACTTTGTCAAAGAATCCCGGAGAAAGTTATCTTTGGAGAGACTGGCACAATGGTCTGAGGATCAAAATGGTAAAAAGGCGGAGGAGGGGAGAGTTCGGGACCCTCTCTCAATCAGCTGGCTTGGAGGACTAGGACACGGTGGATGAGACGGGGAACGGAACTCTGGAAACTGCTGTACTATTCTGTCTGATTTGTGCTCAATACAATTCTTAAGCTTAATCTGGTGTGGGAGTCTTCTTTCCTTCTCATAACTGGAGATTAACGAACAGGGGAGGTGAAATTGGTTCAATTAATTTTCCAAAGTGGTCCTTTGATCTTTAGTAGGTTGAGGAGAATTTCATATATACTGGACTGTCGACATGTTCACGTGTTCCTCAGCCAAACAGACATGAACCTCCTTTCGGAAGTTCAAGATGCTCTGAAGCAATGGTGTGGTGGGATCACAGCTAACATTCGTCTTTGTTTCTTCTCTCACAGGTCTGTGTACACTGGTTTCCGTTTCCTGGTATGCAACTCAGGTGTCCTATCAGTTCTTCAACCCAAATACCCCAGCCAATGCCAGGTAGGATTCCAAGTCCATACATTCAGATGTGGTGGAGGTTAAGGAACCATCTTGATCGCATCTAGTAAAGAGGTGCTAAGATGTCATGACCCAACATCTAGATCAGCCAAAAAGGGATGACGATGTCATGAAGGATGTATTGTAACGTGTAAATGGGAAAATGAATTCTGGTTGACCACCAGAGGCCATGCATTCTCACAGAATGATCGATTTTGGTTGAGCAATGTGGTTAGCATGTCTCCTTTACAGTCAGCAGGTTCTGGGTTTGGATGTCAGCTTGGACGTGTTTTCGTGGAATTCCTCCCCACAGTCAAAACCAGTCCAAATGGGAATATGTATACTATGAGTAGAAGGACACCAAGAACCGAGTCCTGAGGGACCCCGTGGGAGCCAGGAGCTGTGGCACATCTGCAGTTGTTCATGGAACTGAGAGGAGGAATGATCTGAACCAGGAGAGCATTGTGCATTCAAGGGTTGATGAGTATAGAATGGTTCATGGTGTCCAACACAAAACATCAAGCAGATGTCAAACAGGTACTGATGTCAGAAAGTCTACCTTGATAAGGTCTAGTGGATAGCATGTTGGCCTCACAGTCAGGAGATCGTTGGCTCGTGTCGCTGTTGAAACATCTCTGTGTGGTGTTTGCATGTTCTCCGTGCATTGTGTGAATGTGCGTGCATTGTGTGAATGTGAGTGTGAATGCTTGCTTGTCTATATGTGCTCTGCGATTGGCTGGCGACCGGTCCAGGGTGTACCCCGCCTCGTGCCAGCTGGGATAAGCTCCAGCACACCCGGTATAGAAAATAGATGGATGGAATGAAATTGGTCCTCATCATTGAACATCAGTCATAACTTCACTGTGGATGAACAGATCGGTTTTCCAACAAGCACGGCAGAGCATGGCAGACATGGGAAACGTGTTTGTTTATGTTCTTAGAGTAAATGAAAATATCATTTCAGTAAAAAAAGGCGCATTTTCCCAGCACGTTGTTTACTAGAGCCTGGAAGACAGCGGGGGTGTTGAACAGGCCAAACGGCATTACTAAATATTCGTAATGCACCAAGGGTGTGTTGGGTTAAATTTAGTGAAGACTTCAGCTCCTTGGAGAGCAACAAAGGCGGTAAGCAGACACAAGGGGTATTTATGGATTTATTTACAAAAAACTCCATGGACTCGTGGCGAGACAAGCAGAGGGAGAAAAGATTTGTGCCACCTGTCAGGGGAGCAATGTCGATGCACTTTCCAGCAACCTCGATCGAGGTGGGCGAGCAGCTCGGGAGCAATGGCTGTCGGAGCGGTTGGGATGTCCACTTGTCCACAGTACATACAGAGGCAAAGCCAGCGGCTCGACTGGCGTATAGCGACTTCCTCCCAGCTGCATGGGCTCTTCTTCTAGAGTGTGGAGGTCATCGAGGTTCTCAGTGGTCTCTAAGTGATCATCTGGTCCAAGAAGAATGAAGAAAGAAGAAATATAGTCAGATGTGCTATAGGGGTTCCACTGGAACACCCGGTGTCTCATCTGTAAAAATGTGCATGGAATTCTGATGAAGTCTCCATATGCCAGAAAACTTAAATTGGTATACGGACCAAAATATTCAGGCTTACAAAAAGTGGCGCATGCACACCTTCATACAACCTTCCTCTCCATGTCTCCACTTCACCACAGAAGTTCATTTTCATGACATACTGTAGACAGACTTTGCAATTGATTGCCATTTATCTTATCACTCACTCTTCATAAGATTCTGGACGATATGCAAATTGCCCTTATAAAAACTGAGGCAGCAGACTGTGGAAAACTGGAAATATTTGTGTCATTTCTAAAACTTGCACATTCTTATAATACTGTATGCACAGTGATGTTTGACAAATGCAGTCCTGTCATTGTGCTCTCTGTCTTTCCTGTGCAGGTATGAGTTTGGCTCCGCCCTCTTTGTGGGCTGGGCAGCAGCCAGTTTGACGGTACTCGGTGGTTCTTTGCTGTGTTGCTCCTGCTCCAAAGATGACCTGCAAGGCCAGCAGTATTACCGCCAATCACAGCCTTCCACAGCCAGGGAGTACGTGTAAACCCACCCCACTCCCTTAGCCATCTAGCAGCTTACAGTTGAATATTTGAGGCAATAACTTTGTTTTGCCTCATCAAATATGATCATGCATACACATTTCAACTCTATCATTGATATCCACCACTAAAATGTAGTACTATAGCTAAACCTCTGAGGACATCATTGTGATCTTCACTACAGTATATTAAATTCATAAATCTATACTTGTCTTGACATATTTTGGGGTGAACTGTGGATAGAAAATATCGTGTGTGGGGCAGGTTACTTCCAAAATGTGAGAATTATTACTTACTGTCAAAGTCATAACATATCTTCCTCTCAGTTGTAGTACATTGCAGTATTTCTGCGTGATAAAGCAGAAACAACTCCCAAAACAATAAATGACCAACTATAATAATCTTCACATGCCCACTTTTCTTTTTTCTCTTTTCTTTTTTACTATTGTCACATGCTAACCTTTTAAACCCTAGGGACCCCCGTACAGGGGGCAGCGTGGTTGCTTCTGTGTTGCTATGGCTACGCCACACATAACCGTAAGAACGTCGGCTAAAAGCTCAACCAAAGCAGTTTCATAAAAACAGGAGACAATTCAAAGCACAAGCACTTAAATGGGAAAACGTGGAAAACAAGCAAGCAGTCAGAGAGCAGGATACTGGATGTCATCAATCATTTTATAAAACAAAACACACATGTAAAGAGCGTTTGAGCGCTAACACTTAACCCTTCCAACGCTGCAAGTTTCATTCCTCTACCACTAAAATTTACAACCATCTTAATTTACTCCTATCCAGTAGTAATGCACATTTTCACATGTGGTTGAGTCTCCTGAAAGGGGTACCAGTGAGGGTGCCATCACTTCAAGGGGCATGTTGCACAGACTACAGTGATTTGAAGCTTGTGTCTGTTGTGTATAGTGATGTCTGATGCCAATTTCAGCCCGTTTGCGCATGGCCATTTTGTGACGTATGTCGCAAAGACGATGAAGTAAATAATACAAAACGGTGGAACTCATGTTTCAGCTGCTGTGATTTCCGACGTATAACACCTCATTGCGCATGAACGCATTTTGTTGCATCCAAAAAATTTACTTTGAGCAAACTCTTTTACGTAACCAGCGCAGTCTGCACACAGTCTAACTACAATTGAATCAACGGAGCCTATATGCAAGTGGGCTGCACGTCTGCATGGACGCACAATGTGAACTTCAGAATATTTCTTAGTTTTTTTCATCAATATCCAGACAACAGCAAAAGTGACACAGATTCAAAATCCGAAATAAGGCGTAATGTCCATGATACCACATTATGATCCGGTTTTCTACTGAGCTATTGTTTTCTAATCCATACACTTTGGGGAACTATTGTTTTAAATCATGTTTCCGCGAAAGGTGAAGTGTGTTACTCTTGTGCTAAATGTTGCTCAAAGTGTGAAGCAAGCTCCATCCACTCGCTGTGTGTTACGTGCGTCAAACGTCACCATTATTTCGCGTCCTGGTCAGCCCAACGACACGGAAAATGGTAAGCTGTGAAAACAATTTCACAGAAAAAGCCTCACCATCATACTGTAAATTGTAATAGAGCAGACAGTATTATTTTCCCTTGACTATATACAGTATGTGTATGGCCCAGGGGTGTCAAACTCGCGCCATGGAGGGCCGAGACACTGCAGGTTTTCTTTCCAGCGGGTCACAAAAGCAGGTGATTTTAATGATCAACACCTTTAATTTGAAGGAAGGAGTTCATCACTTACATCACCTGCTGAAGAAACTGGTTGGAGAGAAAACCTGCAGCCCTCCAGGGCACGAGTTTGACACATGTGCTGAAAACACAGAAAAACGACAGAAACAGTGGGGCTTCACGCTGAAGCACTTAAAACTCATTTATTCACTCATAAAAGTGCAAATCGAGTATTTATTTAAAAGCATTTTTCTGTAAATGTTACAAATGTTTCAGTAAACAGTGAGTGCCCTGCTGCCATGAAATATACCAAATTGTGATTTTTTTTGCAAGTTTTTCTTCATAAACTGAAACAGAACAATTGATACTTCATTTTAATATGCAAATTGGCTAGAAGGTTACTAATGTAAACATTTTTGCTTGCTATGTCACACTTTTGGTACCCCTTTCAGTAGAATGACCCATAAACATGAATATGATTGGTTGTCAGTGCTCACTGTATGGTATACAAGTCAGACGATTTGGTAAATGATAGTACTTTTTCCTATTTCATTTTGCCATTTTTAAAGCAATAGGCTCCAGCATACCACCGCGACCCTAATGAGGACAAGCGGAATAGAAAATAGATGAATGGATAAAGTCTGAGGGCGGCACGGTGGCCTAGTGATTAGCACAGTCGGGAGATCGGGAAGATCTGGGTTTCAATATCGGTTGGGCATCTCAGTGTGGAATTTGCATGTTCTCCCCGTGTGTGCGCGGGTTTTCTCCGGGTACTCCGGTTTCCTCCCACATTCCAAAAACATGCATGTTAGGTTAATTGGCGACTCTGAATTGTCCATAGGTATGAATGTGAGTGTGAATGGTTGTTTGTCTATATGTGCCCTGCGATTGGCTGGCGACCAGTCCAGGGTGTACCCCGCCTCTCGCCCAAAGTCAGCTGGGATAAGCTCCAGCTTACCTGCGACCCTAGTGAGGATAAGTGGCATAGAATATGGATGGATGGATGGATGGAAGGATGGAAGGATGGAAGGATGGAAGGATGGATGGATGGATAAAGCCTGGGCTTGAGATGCTTGCTAGAAAATATGTGAAAAGTAAGGACTGTGATGGTTATCGTATAAGGATCATAACACCCTTCACCTTCTGTGGAAACATGATGTAAAACAATAGTTCCCCGAAGTGTATTAATTAGAAAAAATACATCGGTCACACTTTACATTAATGTACATAAAAGCTAATGAAGAACTAATGCCTAAGGCACATACATTTAGACTAGTTACTGGGGAACTAATGAAGAACTAATGAGGAACCAATGAGTAGAGTAGGTACTGAGGAACTAAGGGACATAAGGGACTGAGGAACCAATGCAGAACTAATGAAAAACTAATGAGTAGTGTTCAGGGTTAGGTAGGGTCGTTCCTCATTAACTACTGTAATTTTGTGTACTTTATTGTAAAGTGTTACCGATACATCAGTAGAAAACTGGATTGTAGCACGCATCATGGACACTACGCCATACGGACGAAAAACCCGGAAATACTCTGAAGTTCACATTGGGTGTCAATGCAGACGGCAGCTCATTTCCATATAGTCTTCCTCCGTACAATTTTTGTTACATTGTGAGCAAACTACGCTGTTACGTTAATGTAACGTTTTATCGGAGTTTGGTCAAAGTACATGTTTTGGTTGCAGCAAAATGCTTTTGTTGCACAATGAAGTGTTACACTTTGGAAACCACAGCAACTGAAACGTAAGTTCCACCATTTTGTATTATTTATTTCATCGTCTTTGTGACACAGTTTTGTATGTCACAAAATGGCGATGCGCACACTAGTGATGTGCGGCTCAATACTGAAATATCAATACTTCCGATATCAGCTCCTCAGGCTCTAAAATTGTGCCGTATGTGAATTGTGAATATAGTTTTCATTTTTATGGTACTTCTTTATAATTAGTCATTTATTTTAATGGTTTTATTATTTTACTTCTTTTCTTTTTTTATTGTTTAAAATACTATTTCCACATTTTATATGATTTTGTCCTGTTTTTTGTTCTATATTAGCTCGGCTGTACTGTATATTGTAAGTCATGCCGCTACCTCAAAATACATCGGTGTTTAAAAGAAATAAATAGCTTTAATTAACTGATTTCTTTAAATGAATCATTTCTTTAATGAAGAAATTCATTCAATGTCTTGTATTCTTTATGCTATGATATGAAAAGACAGTGTTCCCTCATTTATCGCGGGGCTGGGTTCCTAAAATAACCCGCAACAAGTGAAATCCGCGAAGTAGCCAACTTTATTTGTTTACAATGATCATATACAGTATGTTTTAAGGCTGTAAAACCCCTAACAATACACTATACACTTTTCTCAGACAGGCTATAACATTTTCTCACATTTTAAACCCTCTGAAAGTTCAAATTTCATTTGAATTTGAACTATCAATCTCCTAGCTTGGACACAATAAGATATTGACTCACCATATTCACTGCTCTGACCGTGCTTCGCCCTGGCGTTCCAATGTAGCGTTCTTGTATCCTTGTTAAAACATATTGCTCCTGCCATCATCCTCCTCCTCGTCCTACTCCTTGAACCGAAGATTAATTTAGTCGGTTTAGCTTCTTCTTCTTCTTCTATTGTTTATTGCTGTTTAGAGCTTGTGCAGTTTGCAGTTAGCTAGTGACAGCACAAAGAAGTTGATTGACAATGGTCTACAGCCAATCAGGACGCAGAACACAATGGGCGGGTTCTCCCTTAGCCAATAAGGACTGTTGTGGCTGTATATTTGGCCGGCTATTGTCTGCTGTGGGTTCCTAATTGGTCTACAGGCACTAAACACACAGATTGGGTGGAGCTGCACCATGAGTATACAACACCCTCTACTGGTAGCAGTAGTAAATACAATAACAATAATATGTTTGCAAAGATGACTTTTGTTTATGTGTGTGAGATAGAAACCGTGAGCGTTTGTGTTCAAAGGGTGTTCATGTGTGAGAGAGATTATTTAGACATGAATACTGTGAAGCAACTAAAGTGTGGAGTGCTTCAAAATATGTATATCTAAATAATTACCATTTCATTCATACAATCTCAAACACTCATTAGCCCCCCCATGCTTTCTCCCCATTTCCATGCCTTCCATGGGACAGAAGTCATATGGAGGTTTTTCATATTTGAACAAATACATAACGTGGACGCTCATTATCTTGTTGAAGTCCATCCATATTGTTGTCCATGATTTTCATTGCATAAATGTCAAAGAAAGAAAGTCCTCCTTGTTGCTGTACTGTAACTTCTCACTGGACTTCACACATGAGGCGTCGCAGCACCAGACTCAGCATCCGGTAAAGGACTGTAACTTGGCTCCCAGTCCGCGGTAGTTAGCGTCGGCTCGTTGACATTTTTTATACCGACACCGTAAAGAATCTTGAGAGGCAATATATATTTTGCCGTCCTCTCACCGTTTCCTCTACTCAAACCCGCTCTAGTACTGTAAATTTGCCTCATTTTAAGTAGTTTCACACTTAGCTTCTCACAAAGGCGCATAGCCGCCGTCATCGTGGAACAGTTCATTGTAGTGTGGGGGAGAGGGGGGTAGATAATATGAATTTAGTTTTCAGTTATAGTTTAGTATGCTAACATAATTATACATGAATATACTGTATTTGGCTGCTGCTGGCAGTGGTGGCCCTGGCCTGTGCTGGTTGGGGGCCCCCTACTCGTTGGGGGCCTAAGGCAATTGCCTACTTTGCCTTAATGGTAGGTCCACCTCTACTGTTACCAGCCTGAATTTTATTTGGTGTCGGATCAAAAAACCTAACCAGTTGCATTTCACATCACTCGCACACACTTGCTGCAATTGGCATCAGATTGTGTTTTATGCACAACAGACACAAAGAAAGTATTCATCACTGTTTCCCCTGTTTATTCAGTATGTTTGCAGTATATTTTCATTTGGTTATAGTTTCAAATCACTGCAGTCAGTGCGTCAAGCCCCTCAAAGTGACGGCACCCTCCTGGTACCCCTTTCAGGAGAATCACCTATAAAAATATACAGTATGTAGATTATTTTAATTGGAAATGTTTGCCCGTCCCGGCTGTGTCACAAGCAAAAAAATAGGATAGCTTTAAAAACAGATTTGACCCTTAAAGATTGTTTGAAGTCAAACATTTCTAGCTTGTTTCCTCTCCTTCTGTCTTTTAATGCAATTCTTCTCTGACTTCTTCTCTTCTCTAATTCAGGGCAGAGTTGTTGAGTGAAACTAGTTTTCCTGACTGATCGGCTTTTAAACATGGATTTTCCAACTGTCCGACTACTGATTCTTCTTTTCCCTGTCGCCTTATACCTACACGTTTCTGACAGCAAATCTTTATTTCTGTATTTAAGATGACTTTGAGATATCTGGAGTGGTTACATTCTGCTTTTCGACAAATGAGTCCTTCAAACAGAATCTGTGACTGACTGGAATCTCCTCATGCATGGAAACTTTGTCATGTTCATTTCCCTCAACTCTTATGTTCAAATGTTCAAGAAATATTCCAGCAGACAAAAGATATGAGGTCCAATTAATAAAAGTATTTTTCAACTCCGCCTGTACCATCCTTCATGTGGTTGCCTTATAAAACCTGTTTGTTGTAAAACAAAGTCTGAAGCCTTCTAGACCAGCAAACGCTGGTGCAAATATCTGTTAAAACAAGAATCCAGAGCCATTTCAACTCAAATGATGGTGATTATAACACATGGAAGACATCAGTGATGTTTTTTGTAAAAATACTACTAATTAGGGGTGTCACAAGATCTCGCGATATTAAAACTTTTTTGTTCCGAAAAAAACTGTCTCGCCATAATAAATAAATTAATCACGCGATAAAATAACTTTTCTCTATTTTCCATATGTTTCCATATGCATGCGTGTCCATTTTCCTCGTCTCTCGCCTCCAAACAGGCAGGAAGGATTCGCTCTGTGCACTGGTTCAGCACTTACACGCTTCATAGAACAACAGAGAACAGAGTGAGACCGCTTGTCAATCATACAATCGCATTGACTCTGTGAGGGACAAGGGGCGCTAGCATACACACATGGCAAAAGAGTGGAGCCTCATCAGGAGAGACGAATGCAAGGCAGAAGCTAGGAGGAAAAAAGATACTTGCAAAGCCAAATGCCAAAACCCCCCGTGTGGGAATATTAATAAGCAAGGTGAGCCCATCAACACGAACAGGCCAGTATGTTGCATTTGTTAAAAAATGTTGGCAACACAAAAGGCAACACAACAAACTTACACACATCAAACATAACCACCCGACCCAGTTTTCCTCTCTGGGAAAAAGTACATATTGAGATGCAGAGCCTTCGTTCTGACAGTCAGCACTCACTGAGACATTTGGTCGGCAAAGTAAACAGCTCAAAATGGTGTGCGTTCGCAGAAAGTCATCACAAAAGAAATGCTGCTCTTTAATACACTCGAAAAGCCAGCATTTCAAGAAATGCTGCTGCTGACAGACAGTACGAATTGGCTGTGAGAAAATACATCACATCACAAACGCCAATTCCACAGCTTTCCAGAGTGAAAGAAGACATATTAAAGAAAATATTTCATCATTACAAAATACTGTTATTTATTATTATAACAGTGGTATATTTGGTCTCCAAAAATGTTGACAATAATATTGTTTAGTATCATTTTGTTAGACAATAAACATTTCAAAATGCACCTGCATTGTTTTGTTTGTCCAGTCATATTTTTTCATCATACTTTTGTTAAAATTAATGTTAAAATCTTGTTAAAATCTGTTAAAATCTCGCGCATCGTCTCATCTCGTGAGTCGGGTGACTTGTGACACCCCTACTACTAACGAATGTGAAAGATGTGTGATGCTTATGAACTAAACCATTTGAAATGTATTGTCATATGTTTGCGTACTTCATTTTAAATGTACATTAAGTAATATTCTTAACTTGACACTTTTTCTGTACCACAAATGTACTTTGAATTGAACAAAGAACATATATTGATTGAAAACACCAACATTTACTGAGTGTCTAATTATCATTTTTGCTATTGTGACAAATTCCTGTGACTATTCCCAGGCATTCAGGTCAGCCTTCCTAAATGATTTAAACATTTAGCCGCTAACAAATCAACAAGGCACGTCCATGACCATTGTAACAAATGAATGGAATGCTAATGAGGTTGATTCCACCCGAGCAACTGTCGCTGTTTGGCAGAGGCCCCACTCCATTGTATCTTGACGACTGTCGTTTTGCACCACAAAAAAACAAAGGATAAATACTTTGGATTCCTGAACAGAAAAAAGCTGTTCTACCTAGTCGCTGAGCATGAACTGAGGAAGCCTGCTCAAATGAGAGGTGAAACATCTGAAACAATCTGAAAAGTCCAGATGCCATCCATTCAAGGATCCGAGAATGTTATGACAAATACAGTGGAACCTCGGTTAACGAATTTTTCGGTTAAAGTAGAAAATTTATGCCAAAAGTTGGCCTCAATTTGCATACATTTTCCGGGTAAGTGTCTTGTCGTGTTATTAATATACTGTGTGAGTCCAACTGTGTTTTTAATATATTTTTTATCACAAAAAGTCCTCATTAGCATCCTATTAGTTTGCTGATACATGGAAAAAAGAAATGGAGGTCACCCGCCTATGATGTCATCAGTTGTTGACTCTGTAGTTCTTTGCTAACTAACACAAGAAAGGCATAAGGGAAAATTCCAGAAACTTCTATTGGAAAATCGACCACAGCTTGTCGTAAACACTAAGGATGGGGGGAATCAGACCAATACTAAAGAAAATTGGATCAAAAATCTGTCAGACAGAAGCCTCTCGGAGACAGAGAAGGCAGTATTAACCAAGGGTCTCAACTTCTCAGTGACTCCTAAAACGATACCCACAGTAGACTATATCACAGCAGCTGAATCGGCCATCAGGAACAATAACCTTTCTAGAACAGAGGCAGGGGACCTTCGTCTGAGAATATCGGCCCTTCTCAGTAGTGCCAAACCACCACCGTCCAATATCACGTTAGGTGAGAGGAAAGCATTAGCGGCTCTGCAGAAAGATGAGAGCATCACCATCTTACCAGCTGATAAGGGCAGATGCACAGTGGTTCTCAACACATTGGACTACGAAGAAAAAAATAACAAGTCTAATTAGTGATGCCAACACATATGAGCAACTTAAAAGGGACCCATCCAGTAGGTATAAGAAAGAAATCATACACTGTCTCCAAAAGTTAGAGAAGGAAGAACTAATTGACAGACAGATGTATCATAGGTTATACCCTGGGGAGGCTACACCATGTATCTATGGCCTTCCAAAAATCCACAAGGAAGGGTTTCCCCTCAGACCCATTGTCTGTAGCATTGACTCTACCACGTACAATGTAGCGAAATATGTAAAAACAGTCTTATCCCCATTGGTAGGCAACACTGATCATCATATAGAGAACACAAAAGGGTTTGTGGCGAGCATCAAAGACCTCAGATTGGAGCCAGAGGAAACTTTGGTGTCTTATGATGTGACTTCACTTTTCACATCTGTCCCCACCTCAGCAGCAGTCTCGGTGGTGAGGAAGAGACTGCTCGAGGACTCAACTCTGCATCGGAGAACAAAACTTAGTGCTGACCACATCTGCCAATTACTGGAAATTTGCCTTAACACCACATATTTTCAGTTTAGAGGGAAATTCTACAGACAAATTCATGGTTGTGCTATGGGCTCACCAGTCTCACCCATAGTGGCGAATCTGTACATGGAAGAGATGGAGAAACAGGCTCTCACATCCTTCTCAGGGACAAAACCAAGGCACTGGTTTAGATACGTGGATGACACCTTTGTCATAATCAAAAAACAAGAAATTCAGTCTTTCACAGATCACATCAATGCGGTGGACACCAATATCAAATTTACTCGCGAGGACACTAAAGAAAACCAACTAGCCTTCTTAGACTGCAAGGTAATTATAGGAAAGGACAGACAGCTACTTACAGAGGTCTTTAGAAAGGCCACACACACTGACCAATACCTGCTTTTTGAATCAAACCATCCACTACAACATAAACTAGGGGTTATTAGGACCCTCCAACATAGAGCGGAACAAATACCAACTAGTGCTGAGGGAAAGAAAAAGGAGACACAACATGTCCAGAGAGCGCTCTCAACCTGTGGGTACCCACGGTGGGCTTTTAACAAATGTCAAAAGAAGAGAGTAGGGAAAGAAACCCAAAAGCCCACAGAAGCAAAAAGGAGAGGAGTGGTAGTCCCTTATGTAGCGGGGGTCTCCGAAAAACTCCAGAGGATCTTATGGCAACACAAAATTCCTACCTATTTCAAACCAGTAAATACCCTGAGACAAAAATTAGTGCATCCTAAAGACAAGGCTCCAAACCAGAAACAGAGCAATGTGGTCTATTCCATCCACTGTAAAGATGAGGAATGCAAAGAGCACTACATTGGGGAAACTAAGCAAATGCTCCAAAAAAGGCTTTATCAACATCGCAGGGACAAAGCTAGTGGTCCTCAATCAGCAGTACATCTACACCTGAAAGCTACCAATCACTCTTTTCAGGACAGCGAGGTAAAGATTTTGGCCAAAGAAAACAGATGGTTTGAAAGAGGAGTAAAGGAAGCTATTTTTGTCAAACAACAGAACCCATCATTGAATCGGAATGGTGGTTTGAGGTTCAATTTGGACCCTGTGTTCAGCAGGTTACTGAGACCAAAACCCACAGCTCTTAGTCTTGCAAATGAGGTGAAGGCAGGGCCGAGCCAGAACAATAGATGCTAACAAGCCAGTATCAGAGTCGTTCATACCCAATTCAGGGAGCGACACTTCCCTTTTATCGTAGGTGTGAATAACAGGATAGGATTATACCACTGCTCCGCCCAGGCTTAGTGTAACGAACCAATAGGAGGAGGGTGTTGGCACACCAATTCCGCCCACTCTTACTGTATTTAAGGCCTAAGCTACCAGCACTTATTAGTTTGCTGACGAAGCTCTTCGGATGAGGAGCGAAACGTCCGACACCTTCTACACAGAAGTACAGATGACATCTCAAGAAGCCTTTTCCTCGACTAACTAACACAGTTAAAAAACATTTTTGTAGTTTTAAAATGATAGTTTTACATGCATAAAACAATTCTAAATGCATATCAATGATGAATGAAAGGGATAAATGAACATTTAAGTTAGTTTTTACCTTCATTGATGACGTGATTGTTGCTAAAGACACGATGTGGCAGTGAGATCAACATGGACACCACCTTGGTGTTTTGCAACGTATTTTTTTTTGTATTTCTCACGTTCTCTATCAAAATACTGCCACTTGCAGCTTTCTTTGGCTCAATTTTGAATAATTTTGCAGTCGTGATTGAAAGAAATGCAGAGACTTGAGGTGAGCAGTGGCGATTCTAGCAATGGGCCACATGGGCAATTGCCCAGGGCGGCATTCTCCAGGGGGCGCCGCGGGAAGGGGAAAAAAAAAATCCTCTTTACTAACGCTCAGCGCTCATCAAAACCGCCACAGCTTCGGCACAGCTTCGGCATTCAAGCCCGAACCGCCACTGGAGGTGAGAAATGCAAGTAAAAAATGCTATTTGGGGTGGGGCTTTCTGGGCGGTGGAATGGGGCCTCTCTCCTTTCATGCATTCTCAGTGACAATTACATGCTCACACATTCGTGCACCTTTATATATATGAGGACTTGCACACATACAGAGATACCTGTACACACATACATATGCACACTCACAGTACATACGTACTTCCCCACATTACTCACTGAGTTAACCAGGGTGTTATTGTGTTATTGGTTTATTACAGTGACGGTGATGTCGGCAATATAATTATAGTTTTTACAATGATGTGCATTACAGTTATTGTCATTCTGATCACTATCATAGTTAATCATTTCATTACTATTCATTACTATTATGTATGACTGTTTCAATGCAGTATTGTCATTGTGGTTGTTGATATTATTTTGTCCTTTCCGTCAGGATCTTTATAGCCGTCACAGACATGTGCTGATGTAGTCCTGTTTGTTTCTGTTGTTCTGTTATTGTTGTCACAATTGTTGTTGCCGCTGTTGTCCTTGTCTCTGTCTTTTTTTTGTCCCCCTCTTATCCCAGCACCCCGCCGCCCCCTGTTTTCTTTTCTCTTCTTCTCTGCCCCCTCCTGCTCTGTTCCGGCCGCTCCAAATTTTCATAATAACAAGCATCAAAGTCAAATAAATTCTGTATAACAGGGGAAGTGTATCTCACACTTTTCCCTGGCAGAGTAAATCTGTTGAGCACTTGATGGCTTTTAGATCTACAATTCTATCTGCCTTAAAGGCTGGACCGGACGGGGTAGGGGGAAGACAAGAGGACTAGTTCTGGGCACAGGTTGGTCGCTGCAATTTTGGATGGTAAATTGAGCCTCTGAAATAGATCTACCTGCTTTCCCACTCCTGGGCTTTGTTTAATGGGCATGAGTTGGGGGTGATGGATTGGTCTGCTGTTTCTCCCCTTCCCACAGGAAGTATGTAAAGCATGGGAAGGTAGTCTGGGCTTTTGTGGGCATGGCATTGGTGGTTATCCTTTTGTACTTAGTTGTGGTGTATCTTCCTTGAGTTAGGCTGGGCTTACAACCCACCAGGATGTGTTTGACGGTTGCTGGGGCAGCACACTGAGGACAGGCTGGATCCCCTCCAAGCCAGAGATGTACAGTGGCGTGAAAAAGCGTTTGCCAAGCCATTTCTAAAGCTTTGGAACTCCAGCATACCACAGTGAGAGCCGTTATCCACAAATGGCGAAAACATGGAAAACATGGCCAACCAAAATTACTCCAAGAGCGCAGCGACGACTCATCCATGAGGTTACAAAAGACCCCACAACAACATACAAAGAACTGCAGGCCTCATGCCTCAGTTAAAGTCAGTGTTCTGCATGGCAGACTTCCAAGACAAAAACCACAGCTGAACAAAAAGAACATTAAGGTTAATCTCAATGTTATCAGTAAACATCTTTATGATCCCCAAGACCTTTGGGAAAATACTTTGTGGTCTGACAAGACAAAAGTTTTTGGAAGGTGTGTCTCCCATTACATGTGGCATAAAAGTAATGCCGCATTTAAGAAAGAGATCACCATACCAGCAGTAAAATAAGGTTGGTGGTAGTGTGATGGTCTGGGGCTGTTTTGCTGCTTCAGGACCTGGAAGACTTGCTGTGATAAATGGAACCATATGAACTCTGCTGTCTAGGAAGAATGGCTGTCTAGGAAGAAAGGTGAATGACCTCAAACTGAAACCAACTTGGGTTCTGCAGCAGGACAATGATCCAAGACACACCAGCAAGTCCACCTCTGAATGGCTGAAGAAAAACAAACTGAAATGAAGGAGTGGCCTAGTCATAGTCCTGACCTGAATCCTATTGAAATGCTGTGGCATGACCTTAAAAAGTCAGTTTATGCTGGAAAACCCTCCAATTACAAAAATTCTGCAAAGATGAGTTGGCCAAAATGCCTCCACAGTGCAGTAAGAGACTAACTGCAAGTTATCGCAAACACTTGATTGTCAGTTGTTGCTGCTAAGGGTGGCCCATATTAGGTTTATGGGGCAATCGCTTTTTCACACAGGGCCATGCAGGTTTGGATTTTTTTCTCCCTTAATACAAGTAATAAAAAGTTTCATTTTAAAAACGCATTTTGTGTTAAGTTGTGTTGTCACTGACCAATATGTAAAAGATGTACCAGGTCCGTGTCAGTGGCTTCCCACTTCTTCTTTTGGCATAATTTAGGCCATAAGATCTGAGGCTTTTGTCCATTCGTCTTCCTCTCTACTGCTGGCTGAGGCTGGGTGGGCTCTGGACCCATGTCCGTTGGTGGATCTGCGCCTGGCTGTGCTTTGTCTGGGGTTCTGACCTGACCTGACAGCCCTGTGGGCTGTGGTGAGTAAGCTGCCACCGGGCTTCATTCGACTGATTTGCCCTACCTCTGAGGAAATAGTGGTCAATGCGAGATCCCTCGCCCCCACACTTTGGACACCCCTGGTCTATACTTAATGTTGAGCTGTACTGTCTGTTCTATAATCAAACTGTGTTTGTCCATTTTTCCGATCCTTATATTATTGTTTTGCACAGTTTAGCCAACTCGTCAAAGTTCTGATTGCATTCAGACTCATTTTTTTGCATGTAGTCTTCTTCAAATTTATTCCACACAGATTTGTGATAGGCAGCAGGCACAGCACAAAGTTTCCTTTGGACATGATCTCATCAGACACCCCAGGAGCCCAATGAGCCCACCCATGAATAATTTCACTCATCCCAGCCCAGACACCCTTCAATGACTTTGAAATCATCACCTTCACAAACTGCAAAGAACCCTATCTATATATACGCACACACACACACGCACACACACACAGGTAGTTCTCAGGTTAGGTACAAGCTATGTCCCTAGTCACACTTCCACCAGAAGAGCCTTCCTTATGCTTGGTAGACATAATGAAGTGCAAAAAGTTCATTTAATAAGCGGCGTTATACACTTTCTGAGCAGCTGTGAAGACACAGACACACACTTTACAGCATCCAACCGTAAAACGCTGCGAAGTGAGGTGTCTCGCGCACCGCTGCGAGCTGCTGCATGCATCTTTTTACCATTAGAAATAATGTAAATGCAGAAAACAATTCAACATGCATATAAATACATATAAATGATAAATGAAAGGGACACAAGAACATTTGATTGTTGCCAAAGACGCAACATGGCAGTGTGATCAACACAGACATCACCTTGATGTTTTGCTATGAGTTATTTCTTCAACTCAGTAGTGTTTCTCACCTCAAGTCTCAGCTTTTCTTTTTATCACGGCTGCAAAATAAGCCAAAATGGAGCCAATGAAAGTTTCAAGTGCCAGCATTTTGAAAAAGGCACAACATTTGATTGAATTCTAGAAATAACTCGCAGCAAAACACCAAGGTGCAAACCAAATTGTACTAAAACCAAATACATTTTTACCATATGAAATAATGTAAACCCAATAACTCCATTCCAGAAACCCAAAAAATTAATTTTAGAAAGAATAATTATTGTTTTATATACAAAAAACAATGCAGAATACAAATAAATGAGAAATGAAAGGGACAAATGGACATTTACTGTCACTTTTACCTTTATTGAAGACTCTTGTTGACAAAGACGAAGATGAGCGGAGAGGCAGGAGGGGAGGAGAGATCAAGTTGTGGGATGTTTGCTATGAGTTATTTATTGTGTTCAATTGTGTTTCTCACCTTCTTTATCAATATTCTGGCACTTGCAACTTTTTTTTGCTCCATGGTGAATGATTTAGCAGCCGTTCACAATGTTTCTAACAATTGTTAGAAACACAGTTGGCAATGTTTAGCTGCATGATAACTGAGACATATTGTGAACAGTAATTCCCTTGACAAACTGAATCCTACAAGTCTGTCTCCTGCTAGTCCTGAAGTAACCGCCTCGCCACTTAACTTGATAGCCGCCAATCAGCCACAGACGCCGGCACTATTGCCTCATCGTGAGCCCAGTATTCCCCATCCACCCCGTTTTTCTGGGGAATCCGCTTCCTGCAAACAATTCCTTCACCATTGTTCTCTGGCTTTTGACCAACAACCTTGTACTTACGCTTCTTACCAGGCCAAGGTGGCATTTGTCATGAGTCTGCTTACAGACAAGGCAGCCGCTATCGCTGGCTAAGCCTGCAACATGCACTTCCTACCCGATCTTTTTGTCTGAGATGGGAAAGGTTTTTGCTCATCTAATTAGAGGAAGGGAGGCAGGCAACCATTTGCTGGACTTAAGACAAAGGGGGCGTTCTGTGGCTGCCTTTTCCATTGACTTTGGAGTGTTGCCGGCTGAGAGTGTTTATGATGAGGTGGCCTTACTGGGCATTTTTCTTAAGGCCCCTCATGCTCGTATTAAGGATGAGCTGGCCGTCAGAGATGACACCACCACATTAGATGAGCTCATCGACCTGGCAATATGCCTGAATAACCGTCTACGAGAGAGAGACCGGGAGCGCACTGAGGAAGAACGAGCCGTCGGGGCTACATGGACACTACGACCACCGACCCGTCGACCCTACCTCCAGAGGATCCCATGCAGCTGGGAGAGCAGAGAGCTCATACCGGCACCGACTACAACTCTGCCTCTACTGCTGATCTCCTGATCACCGTATCGCCCAGTGCACCATCCGGCCATCTCGCAGACCTGGATCGCCTCCCAACGTCATGGCTGAGAATCAACCGGTATCACTCCAGGATCTACCCCCTAACAGGGATCGATCCACTTCTGCCAAGTGTGAGTATTCTAATCTGGAGACTGTCAGCAAGGCAAGGACATACAGCAGCCAGAGACTTCAGGTTTCCGGTATTATTACTGGGGGGATAGGAGTGTGCACATCTCCGCACTTATAGATTCAGGGGCCGATGGTAGCTTTTTGGACTCGGGTTTTGTGGCCAAGCATGGGTTTGCTACTATTAAGATCAATCCACATTTACCCAACACTGATTTGGCAGAATATTTGAATCAGACTGTTATTATGAGCAATGAGGAGTGGCGTTCAAAGACACCACTTCATTTAAGTTAAATTCTTAAATTCTTTAAGTTAAATTTTCTGGGATTTCCGAGCACACTTAAATGCAGAAAATTGTACTTGAGCATTAAGAGTTACAAAGTGAGTGATAAGAATATCCACTTATCGATTTTCATTGCATTTCTGTTTATTTAGACCACCCATACACGCATGATAAATACGTTGTTGTGATGTTTGGAGTGTCAATGAATGCATCTCGGTGGTCTGGCTCGTGACAATGAGGAAGTGTTGCAATTAATGGATTAGAGATGTGTTTGTTTAGATTTGGAGATACAGTACATATATGGTGTTGGATTGCACTGCTGTTGATGTGTTCAGGTAAGAATAAAGTTCTAAAAGAAAGTTAGACACTGTGTGACTCTGTGGGGAGCTACACTGTGCCGTCGTCATAATAGTCGTGGCTTGCTATGATGCGTGTGCGTTAATTACGCTAAAAGATTTAACATAATTAATGGAATATATTTGTTACGGCCGTTAACGCGCTATTTTTGAAAGCCCTAATAAAAATATAAATAAATAAGACTAAGAAGTATATGAAAACAATTTGAAAACATTTGTTTAACCAAAGTGAATTGTCTTCTTTTTCTTGTTACATAACATTAAAAAAGCTCCAAAGGAGTCAATGCCTCACCAGTCATGAACCTCACCGCACGTCACCCACCCCATCATGGTGAGGTGGTGTACTGCAGCGCCTCCGTGCATGACATTTCTGTGTATTTTATTGTCCGATTAACAAGAATAATGTCACACTTACATTAAAGCAGGGCTCTGCAACCTTTTGTCCTTCTGAGAGATACTTTACAAAGTAAAGGCCGAGAGCTACTCATTTATTTTCATTGATTATTTCAAATGGAATAAACTTGTTTTGTATTTTGTATTAAAACATAAACAACAAAAATGTTGTTTATTTGTATTTCAGTATGCATTTTCTTCTAGTGCAGTGATCTAGTGCAGTGTTCTTCCAACTTTCATCAAGTGTTAGAAGACCAAGAAAAAGAACAACTAGAAATAGAGCGCCTTTGAAGCAGAAGCTAAAAGGAAGATAGCTGATCAAGAAGCATCGTTGTTTAGTGCGAGAAGCAGAAGAAGCCAGAATTAGAGCTCAAATTCAAGAGTGCACAGCTCTACAAAGGACAGTTGAGGAAATGAAACAGAAAACGCATCATCTGGAAGCTGCATAGGATCTCAATGCAGCAAAAGCAAGAATGCAGGTGTATGATCGAGTCAAAGTTAAAGAAGCACAGGAAGATATTGTAGAGCAGGAGTCAAGTGCTGACAATCAAAGGCCAGTACACACAAGGTGTTTGTCTCTTCTTCGACAAACACCTCACATCCCACAAGCTGTTTCCACCTCTTCTGAAAGCGTAGCAGAACTTGTTAAGGACAACAAAATTCCCGTTCCTGAGCCTACAGTGTTCGGTGGGGATCCACTGAAATTTAAGGACTGGACACACTCATTAATCACTCAACCCTCACAAAAGACAAAGAGAAAATATATTACCTTCGCAGATATGTAAGTGGACAGGCTAAGAAGGCACTCGATGGCTATTTCCTTCACGGAACTGAATCTCAAAGTGCGGCCCAAGATAGCACCCAAAGACAGCTTTGGGCTCAGAGAATTTGTAGGTTTTTTAAGGAGTTGTGAAGCTGCTATGGTTGATGTCAAGGCTCTGGCTGGAAATCCTAAATGACTGCAATGAAAACAGAAAACTTCTGTCCAAGTTTCCAGATTGGCTAATTGCTAGTTGGAAGAGAAAGGTTATCAAAGAACAAGAGGAAAGAAATCAGTTCCCGTCATTCAGCCAATTTGTGAAGTTCCTTACAAGGGAAGAAAAATCACATGCGACCCAATTACATCCCAGCAGTCACTGATGCAAGGTGAAACCCAAGTTTCAACAACAGACAAATATTGGAACAAAAACACTGACCGCCAGTTCCAGTGAAAAGAAGTCTGTGACGTGCATCTTCTGTAAAAGGAATGGACATATTTTGCAGGACTGCAAAAAATGTATAGAGAAAGCAGTATCAGACAGATTCAAATTCATGCAAGCTGAAAAGTCTGGTTACGACTCAAAAAGTTGCAAAGGTAGGAATGTTTGTAACATTTGCCAGAAGCACCAGCCTACTTGTCTGAATGAAGAAAGAGAATCCAGACCACAAGAACAAAGGCCACGAGAACAAGTACCACAAGACCACAAGCCAAACAAACTGGAAATCAAGAAAATCCAATGACAAGACAGGAAAGGTGCAATGAAAGGCCTGAGTTGTGAGTCTGAGTCAGCACATCATGATTAAGTAAAGATGGCTACTTCAAACAGAATCGTACTTGATGAAACAATAACACAGACAGCTGCAATAATACCTGTATGGCTTTCATCTTCAAGTCAACGAGAACAAGAACTCCTTGTGTATGCTTTGTTAGACTCAAGAGTGACACAACATTCATTTTAAGCGAAATAGCTGAAGCTTTAAGTGCAAATAAAGAAAGTGTCAAACTGAAGCTCGCTACAATGACCTCAACATTTACAGTAGTAAAATCACAGCCACTAGACAACCGGCAAGTCAGAGGGTTTTACTCCAGTAGAAAGATCTCCTTGCCTTGATCTTCAAGAGGAAGTTGCACCTCTACAAGAATGTGACGTGGGTGTGCTTATTGGATACAAATGCTCTCAGGCCCAACTTCCAAGAGAAAGTTGGATTTGGAAAGGACAATGAGCCTTACGCTCAACGCAGATCTTGGATGGAGTGTTGTTGGCCAAGGGAACCCCTGGGTTGAATATGGGGATGCTATTGGAATCAGTCATCGCATAGTTGACAGACAAGTTTTGCAAGTTGGAGAACTTCCTTCCAACATCAAAGCTGAAGTACATTATGTGAACCGGACCAAAGTCAAAGAAATCGCTACCTCAGAAATTCTGAAAGTTCTTGAGTCAGACTTTTTAGAAAGGACGAAGAAAATGAGCCTGTTTCTCAAGAAGACTTCAAATTTCTGCCAAAGTTAAGAGAGAATATTTCCCAGAAGGATGATGGACATAGTGAAATGCCATTACCATTTAAAGGAGAACGACCACAACTACCAAACAACAAACAATGCACATTGCATTGCTTAAGTCCCTAGAAAAAAGACTCAATAGAGATCAAGCATACTACAAGGACTATGTTAACTTTATGAATGACATTATCTCACATGGTGATGCAGAAAAAGTCCCTGACCAAGAACTTGATAATGACCCGGCTTGGTACATTCCTCATCATGGAGTGTAGCATCCGCAGAAACCAGGCAAAATACAAGTAGTATTTGACTGTATGGCCAAGTGTCAAGAGACATCCTTCAACGACCATCTACTCACTGCCCCTGACCTAACTAACACTTGAGTTAGTGTTCTGTCGTTTTCGAAATGGTCCAGTGGTAGTAATGTGTGACGCTGAGAGAATGGTTCACATGTTTCATGTCAAAAAGAAGACCAGGACTATTTACGCTTCCCCTGGTGGGAGAATGGTGACATGAAAACCACACCATTAGCCTACAGGATGAAGGTCCATTTTTTTGGAGCTGCCTCTTGTCCTGGCTGTGCCAACTTTGGACTCAAACATCTGGCAGCACATAGACAAGATCAGTTCAGCGATAACACAATACACTTCATTCAAAGAATTTTTTACGTAGACGACGGTTTAACAAGTCTTGGAAATAAAAAGGAAGCCATTGATCTTGTCAAAGAATCAAGAGAACTCTGTTATACAGGAAAACAAAGACTTCATAAGTTTGTCTCTAATAGTGACAATGTGATGGCAACCATTCCGGAAGAAGAACGTGCTGTAGGCAAAAGGCAAGACATGGCCTTGAGTTCACCATATTTTCAGAAAGTTCTAGGAGTTTAATAGTGCATCACATCAGACACCTTCAGGTTCAGAGTTCAAGTGAAAGTTAACCCATGTACAAGACGACGTGTACTCTTCACCGTAGCCTCTGTATATGATCCCCTCGGATTTCTGGCTCTGTTTGTTCTTTTGGGGAAACAGATACTCCAGAAAATGTGCCGAGCGAAAATGAACTGGGACAAAGAACTTCCAGAAGATTTAAAAACCCAATGGGAGTCCTGGATCAAAGATCAACCGAAACTGGCACAAATGCAAATAAGTAGGTGTTTCTTGCCCTCAGGTTTCAGCAACATCAAAACCAGTGATGCAAGTTGTTCTAAATATGGTGTATGTACTTAAGAGTTATTAACGAGTCTGAAGAAGGTCATTGCTGTCTGGTGATGGGAAAATCAAGAGTAACGCCCACCAAGATCACAACTATACAAAGACTCGAACTCGCTTCAGCCATTGTTGCAACGGCATGCTGACATGCTCGAGAAAGAACTTGAAATCCAAGATATGCAACTGTTCTTTTGGTCAGATTCTACAGTTGTTCCGGGCTACATAAATAATGATGCCAGAAGGTTTCGAGTATTTGTGGCTAACCACATCCAAAGAATCAAGGCAAGCACTACACCTGAGCAGTGGCCTTATGTTGAGTCAGAACACAACCCTGCAGCTCATGCTTCTCGAGGTTTGATCGGAGACCACCTCAAGACCGCCAACTGGTTCACAGGACCAGGGTTTCTTTGGCAGAAGCAACTACCTTATAGAGAGTTCAAGGTGGGAGAAACTCAAGATGATGACACTGAACTTCGCAAAGCATTTGTGTGCAACACTCAAGTGAAGGAAGAAAGAACATTATTGGATCGCCTTGCAAAATTCTCAGATTGGTCAAGAACTGTGGTCGAGTGGTTAGCATGTTGGCCACACAGTCAGGAGATCGGGAAGACCTGGGTTCGAATCTCCATTGGGCATCTCCGTGTAGAGTTTGCATGTTCTCCCCATGCGTGCGTGGGTTTCCTCGGGGTACTCCGGTTTCCTCCCACATTCCAAAAACGTGCATGTTAGGTTAATTGGTGACTCTAAATTGTCCATAGGTATGAATGTGAATGGTTGTTTGTCTATATGTGCCCTGCGATTGTACCCCGCCTCTCGCCCAAAGTCAGCTGGGATAGGCTCCAGCATACCCCCCGATCCTAATGAGGATAAGCTGCATAGAAAATGGATGGATGGTCAAGAACTGTACAAGCAGTTGCAAGACTGCAACGACATGTCAAAGAATACAAAAATGAAAAGCCAAGAACCAATTAAAGTACAAGCCTAGAAGAAAGAAAGAAAGCAGAAATTACAATAATCAGACTTGTGCAAGAAGAAGCATTTGCAGAAGAGATAAGCAGTTTAACAAAGAAGGAAACAGTTGTTAAAAGCAAAACCTGCGACTTAAGGAAGCTGAGTCCATTCTTGTACAATAAACATTGTAGACCGGTGCCGAACACAGAACGTCAAGCAAATGGCAGCTAGCCTGCAAGCTCAACAACAGTTTTTTCCATGCTAACAAAACACAGGAGAACGCCACAGCAGCAAGCTAACCAAGTGGCTAACCTTATTGCACAACACGGCGATTTTATAAAGCAGTGCCTCATTAAAATCACAGAAACAATGCGCCTGGAAAAAGTGCACATTTTCAACAACGTGAGCTTATTCAGGAATACAGTGGTGTGGAGAATGAAGGACTTGTCGGCTAACTTGACACTTCAGCTTAAAGACAAAGCTTGTGCTTTTGATTTTTACTCCATAGCCTGCGATGAGAGCACAGATGCCACAGACACCGCGCAGCTGGGGAGTGTCTGATAATTTTTGCTGTACGGAGGAGCTGCTTGATATGATAAGTCTAAAAGGCACAACGACTGGGAGAGATATTTTTGAAGCAGTGTCAGAGGTTGTTGAACAGATGGGGCTTAAATGGAACAAGCTCTGTGGAATAACAACGGATGGAGCCCCAGCCATGATGGGTGAGCGCAAAAGAATGGCATCGATGGCGTGCGCCAAGGTAAATGAGAGTGGAGGTGAGGCTGTTAGGATACACTGTATAATTCACCAAGAAGCACTGTGTGCTAAGACTGTCCAACTGAGCAATGTGATGAACATTGTTAGAAAAACTTTCAACGTAATTCGAGCTGGGGCCGCACGGTGGACTAGTGGTTAGCATGTTGGCCAACACAGTAACAGCCTGGAGTTTGATTCTCCCCTGGAGAATAGAGTTTGCATGTTCTCCCCGTGCATGCGTGGGTTTTCTCCAGGTTCTCCGGTTTCCTCCCACATCCAAAAACATGCATGTTAGGTTAATTGGCGACTAAATTGTCCATAGGTATGAATGTGAGTGTGGTTGTTTGTCTATATGTGCCCTGCGATTGGCTGGCGACCAGTCCAGGGTGTACCCCGAAGTCAGCTGGGATAGGCTCCAGCATGCCCCCGCGAGCCTAAAGAGGAGAAGCAGTATAGAAAATGGATGGATGGTAATTCGAGCTAGAGGACCGTACTACAGAGAATTTCAAACTTTCCTATCTGATGTAGAGACTGAATACGCAGATGTGCTCCATCACTCTGATGTACACAGCATCACTGCTCCCTCTTGTTCAATGTCACACTACATGCGAGTTAGAAATACACAGTAATACAGCGCCAGTCATGACACACAAACATTATGATTGGTTCTTTAAGTGTGTTACTTCACCTGTCATGTAAGTTCATATCAGTGCAGTGTCATGTCTACAAGAGCCATAATGATCAGAGCAGCACATCAGGCAGAGGTCATTATTTATGATGCACATGTCAGCAATTCTTTGTTTACATTTTGGGCTTCTTTTAAGTTTTTGGTTTGGTGACTGTTATAAAGTGGTTTAAATAATAATAATTTAATTTTATACTTTTTTTTGTATTTGGCCCTCAATAAAAAAAAGTTTGGACACCCCTGCTTTAAGCCTTTAGGCACTTAAGCCGAGAGGAGGGAATCACCGCAGCCTCATCTCACATTTCTGACCTGTATTTGATCAGGAAATGCACAAATTCTACAATTTTTACTAAGAAAATGTTCAAAACGATTGGAATCATACAGAAAATGCATTTCTAATACAGTTCAATGGTAAAATATTAACATTTGTTTTACATGATCATTATTTGATTTTCCATGATGAGGCAAAGCCTCACCTGCCTCCTCTGACCGCATGTCACTCCATGAGTGAGAAGGTGCTTATCACTGCTTTCCTTCCATAGAGAGTAAAAACTAACTTTTTTTTTTTTTACTTTACTGAAAGACACAAACCGCAGCACCAGCTAAGGCTAGATTTAGCAATAAGTCAAAGAAGATATATTAAATAATCAATAAGATATATTAAAGATATAATTATGCTTTGTTGAATGAATTAATGAATTTGACAGCCATGATAGAGAATTATATATCCAAGCTAAAGTAACTTAGGAAACTGGATTTTCAGACAAAGCAGAAGGTGATCAAACTTTTACAACAAAGTAACAGTTTTTCCTGGAGAAGGATAGTGTGCATGTACTTCATATACCAATGGTGGGCGATGCATTTGGTACCTGGGCCTTCTGTGGGGACTTAACCTGCCAGAAATTTTCTCTCCAGACACCGAGGATCATTTTTGTTAAAAAAAAAAAAAGATAATGATAATAATATATTTATTGCTGTACTTTGCTATTCACACAGACTGCGATTCGAACCCACACTTCTGCTAGTAACTTCGAGCATTAATAACTTCCACCATTGATTAGTGATGCTTGTAAATTTGGCTGTCAGACAAATGTAACAAGGTAAAACGGATAAATGGAGAAAATTGAATGACTCAATGATAAAGGGTTCAGACAACACTCATTATTCACACTCCTACCATCAGGCAGACGCTACAGGAGTTTGAAGTCCAGGAGCACAAGGCTGGCAAACAGCTTTTACCCACAGGTCATCAGGCTTCTCAACGAAGCACTAACACACGCCGCACGCAACAAACACACACACTCATAACACTTTATTTATTTATTTATTGGTATTGATGTCTCTTCTGTTCTTGTTGCTTAATTTATTGGTATTAATGTTTCTTTTGTTCTTATTCATTTTCTTGTGTTTTCTTTCTTTTTTGGGAGAATGAACAGAACAAGAATTTTATTGCATAGCATAACTACCTGTTTTACTGTGCATATGACAATAAAACTCTTGAATCTTGAACTCCAAACCTCTACACTACAACATCATATCGAGCAGTTCAGAATCAATATTTATCTAAAAAGGTGGGCTTTCAAATGATTACAAATGTTAATCTGATTAATCACAGTCTTTAAATTAATTAATCATGATTATGTCACATTCACATTTCCTTGTTTCTGTTTTCCTGCCTTCTCCTTGTGTTTTTTTGTCTTAGATCCCCTACTCCCGGCTGGAGGCAGAGCTGCTGGACGCATGTGACTCCTATCACCAGCCGTCTACTTATGCCTAGTGCTGCCAGCTGTGAGATGCCGAGTTATTGCACCTTTTTGCCATCGCCTTTTGTTAGTTTTTGTGGATCAGTAAAGACTTTGATTACCTCTACTGCCTCTTGCCTCTGCATCTGGGGTCCAGGCACACTGCAAAGTGTAACAGATGAATCACCATTGGCAACTATGTCTGAAATATGCCCATTTTTACTGTATTTAATTAACAGAAAGATAAATGACTGCACAGGAATATATACTGTATACCGTATGTATTTGTATGTTTTAACAACTTCAAATGAACTGAATATGTCAGTCAAGCTAAAATAACCACACAAGTCTAAAAAGCTATTTGTCTAACACTAGTCTCTTTAATGGTAGCAGATCATTTGAATCACACTTTAAACCGTGTTATTATGAGCAATGACGGGTTGTGTTCAAAGACATCACGTAATTTAAGGTAAATTTATTTGTTTTTAGTGTATTCTGAAGGCCCTGGACAGATTACATTGACATGGCAACACATAGAAGCTAAAACCTGATTGGACAAAAAAAATCTAACATACTGTACACATACACTACTGAAAGCAGTGCAGCTAAGAAATATGCTACCAAATGAAGATAATAGACTGTTGGACTAAATGAATACAGTTTCATGGAACCAATACTAGAACTGAAGTTGTAAAAGTCGGTTAGTGCTTCGGACAGTGGTTAGGCCAGCAGAGAAGGCTTTGCTGGCCCTGACTGCGCACCACTGTCATATACTGTACAAATAAAATGTAAGACTACTGTGAATCACCACCTTACCGTGGTGGAGGGGTTTGTGTGCCCGAGTAATTCTAGGAGCTATGTTGTCTGGGGCTATATGTCCCTGGTAGGGTCTCCCAAGGCAAACAGGTCCTGGGTGACGAGCCAGACTAAGAGTGATTCAGAAGACCCTGATGAATAAACACACAAGGAGAGACCTCCCACGGACGTGGGATACCGGGGCCTCACCCTCGAGCCAGGCCTGGGGGAGGGGCTCGCAGGCGAGCGCCTGCTGGACAGGCTCTCACCCGTGGGGCCCGGCTGGGCTCAGCCCGAACAAGCCACACGGGATCTCCTCCCCGTACAACCACCACCTGCGGAGGCAAGCATAAGGGTCCGGTGCATTGCGCTTTGGTCAGCGGTCGAGGGCAGGCGCCAAGGCGACCTGGTCTTCGGCGGCCAAACCTGGTTCTTGGGACATGGAATGTTACTTCTCTGGTGGAGAAGGCGCTCAAACTTGTGAGAGAGGTTGAGATATTCCAACTAGATATAGTCGAACACACCTCGACCCACAGTTTGGGTTCTGGATCCAAACTCCTCGAGAGGGGCTGGACCTTGTTCTACTCTGGAGTTGCTGCAGGGGAGAGGCGGCGAGCTGGTGTGGGCTTATTAATAGCCCCCCGGCTCGGTGCCTCTGTGTTGGAGTCATCCCCGGTGAACGAGAGGATCATTTCCCTACGCCTTCGGGTTGGGGAAAGGGTCCTGACTGTCGTTTGTGCGTACACGCCAAACGGCAGTTCAGAGTACCCAGCCTTCCTGGAGTCCATCAGAGGTGACTCCGTCTTTTTGCTGGGAGACTTCAACGCCCATGTGGGCAATGACAGTGTGACCTGGAGGGGCGTAATTGGGAAGAACGGCCTCCCCGATCTGAACCCGTGCGGTGTGATGTTGTTGGACTTCTGTGGGAACCACAGTTTGTCCATCACAAACACCATGTTCGAACATAAGGATGTCCATAAGTGCACATGGCACCAGGACACCCTAGGCCGCAGGTCGATGATCGACTTTGTAGTCGTATCATCAGACCTGCGTCCGCATGTTCTGGACACGCGGGTAAAGAGAGGGGCTGAGCTGTCAACTGATCACCTTGTGGTGATGAGTTGGATTAGATGGCGGGGGAGGATGCCCGACAGACCCAGGAGACCCAAACGTGTAGTGAGGGTGTGCTGGGAACGTTTGGCAGAGTTACCTGTCCATCGAGTCTTCAGCTCTCACCTCCGGCAGAGCTTCGCCTGCATCCCGGGGGAGGACGAGGATATTGAGTCCAAATGGGCTCTATTCCGTGCCTCCATTGCTGAGGCAGCCGATCGGAGCTGCGGCCGCAAGGTGGTCGGTGCCAGTCGTGGCGGCAAACCCCGAACCCGATGGTGGACACCAGAGGTCAGAGCTGCCGTCAATGTGCCTCGACTGAGGATATAGTTGGGCGGTGGAAGGAATACTTTGAGGACCTTCTCAATCCCACTGACATACCTTCCATAGAGGAAGCAGAGGCTGAGGACACGAACGCAGACAGTTCCATCACCGTGGCTGAGGTATCTGGGGTAGTCAAAACGCTCCCCAGTGGCAAAGCTCAGGGGGTGGACGAGTTTCGCCCTGAATTCCACAAGGATCTGGATGTTGAGGGACTGTCTTGGCTGACACGTCTCTTCAACATTGCGTGGAAGTCGGGAACAGTACCTCTGGATTGGCAGACTGGGGTGGTGGTCCCCCTTTTCAAGAAGGGTGACCGGAGGGTGTGTTCCAACAATAGGGGGATCACACTACTCAGCCTCCCTGTGAAAGTCTATTCCACGGTGCTGGAGAGAAGAGTACGACCGTTAATCGAACCTCTGCTACAGGAGGTGCAATGTGGTTTTCGTCCTGGTCACGGAACACTGGACCAGCTCTACACCATTGCAAGGGTACTGGAGGGTACTTGGGAGTTTGCCCAACCGGTCTACATTTGCTTTGTAGACCTGGAAAAGGCATTCGACCGTGTCCCTCGCGGTGTCCTGTGGGTGGTGCTCCGGGACTATGGGATTGGTGGCGCGCTACTACGTGCCATTCAGTCCTTGTATAACCGGAGCAGGAGCCTGGTTCGCATTGCCAGCAGTAAGTCAAGCCTGTTTCCGGTGAACCTTGGCTTCCGCCAAGGCTGCCCTTTGTCACCGATTCTGTTCATAATTTTCATGGACAGAATTTCTAGGCGCATCCGAGGTGTCGAGGCAGACCAGTTCGGGGGCCTGAGGATCTCATCTCTGCTATTTGCAGACGATGTGGTCCTGAAGGCCTCATCGAGCTGTGACCTGCAGCGTTTACTGGGACGGTTTGCATCTGAGTGTGAAGCTTCTGGGATGAGACTCAGCACCTCCAAATCCGAGGCCATGGTTCTCAGTCGGAAAAGGGTGGATTGCTCCCTCCGGGTTGGGGATGAGGTCCTGCCCCAGGTGGAGGAGTTCAAGTATCTCGGGGTCTTGTTCACGAGTGAGGGAAGGTTGGAGCGTGAGGTCGATAGGCGGATCGGCGCAGCGTCTGCAGTAATGCGGTCGCTGTACCGGACTGTCGTGGTGAAGAGAGAGCTGAGCCGGAAGGCAAAGCTCTCAATTTACCGTTCGATCTATGTTCCCACCCTCACCTATGGTCACGAGCTTTGGGTCGTGACCAAAAGAACGAGATAGCGGATACAAGCGGCTGAAATGAGTTTTCTTCGTAGGGTAGCGGGACTCACCCTAAGAGATAGGGTGAGGAGCTCGGTCATCCGAGAGGAGCTCAGAGTAGAGCCACTGCTCCTTCACATCGAGAGGTGCCAGCTGAGGCGGCTCGGGCATCTAGTCCGGATGCCTCCCGGACGCCTCCCTGGTGAGGTGTTTCGGGCATGCCCAACCGGGAGAAGGCCCCGAGGAAGACCTAGGACACGCTGGAGGGATTATGTCTCACAGCTGGCCTGGAAACGCCTTGGTGTCCTCCCGGTGGAGCTGGAGGAGGTGGTCGGGGACCGGGAAGTCTAGGCTTCCCTACTAAGACTGCTGCCCCTGCGACCCGGACCCGGATAAACGGAGGAAAATGGAATGGAAAATGGACTACAAAGGATTTTCATTTAATAAAAAAAAATAATAAAAGGCTATGAAATAATGAAGAGCGAATGAAAGTCAATGATTCTTTTCTTTTCTTGTTATCCTCTTAATGAGAAACCTGTATTAACATAAAAAAAACTCCAAAGGAGTCAGTGCCTCACCAGTAATGAACCTCACTGCATGTCGCTGCGCTGCATGGTCCCGATGACGGTGCGTCTCTGACACCCCTTGGCCAGGAGCAATGGTAATGGCTTAATTCACAAATTACAAATTATACTGCAGCACATCACACAACACAATTCACAATTCCACATGTCCAAAAAGGAGTAGGAAGAAGCAAAGCTTATTTAATCCTACTACTTATCCGTTCCACATCAGTTGCACTACATTTGTTCAATGTACAACCGACTTTATGATGGTAATACATTGATAATAGCTGATGAAATAGTTAGACAGAGAGTTAGTAGACAGAGACACAGTTTGATGATGAGTGAGTACAATTTATTCACCAGAAATCAAGAGTTCGTTGTCAATATAAGACTGGTTAGACATAGCATTGTATGTGCGGAGTGGTTCAGATGTCTTCTTCCTTGTACTTTATAAACATTAACTGCTTTTACTATTTTTTTAAATCACTCATTTTAGTGCATTGTTTGAGTTCCTTACTCAATTCGCTCCACAACTTGATTCCACATACAGAAATGCTGAAGGTTTTTAGTGTGTCCGTGCATATAAGTGTTTTAGGTTAAATTTTTCCCTAAGATCATATTTCGCCTCTTTTGTTGAGAAGAATTGTTTTATGTTTTTGGGTAACCTAACTGACATTTTTTGTAGCATAGTTAGTGAGTGAAGTGTACTTTTATAGTTACTTCCCCTATCTCCACACAATAAGTTAGATATGGTAATACTAGCAAGCAGTAGAGAATATGGCGTGATTTTGGTCTAGAACAAATTTTGCTTTATTCAGTATTGAGGTATTTCTTGCCACTTTATGTTTTATATGTTTATAGTGAGGTTTCCAGTTCATATTATTATCTATTACGACCCTAAGAAATTTCTTGTCATTTACCCTGTCAATGTCTACGCCGTCAATTTGTATTTGCGCATGTGTATCCTTTTTGCACTTCCCAAATAGCATTATTTAGTTTTACTTAGGTTTAGGGATAGTCTATTATTATCAAACCATCTTTTTAGTATAGTTAATTCCTCTGTGACTTCCTGTGTGCTATCTCCACAGCAGAATGCGGTTGTATCGTCTGCAAATAATACCAATTTCAAGTCCTTTGTGACGTTTATGTATAGATTGAACAGTTTTGGTCCCAGTATTGATCCCTGTGGTACGCCGCACGATACCTTTAAGTTCGCAGATGTATATTCTCCTAGCTTCACATATTGCCTCCCTCTTCTGTAGCTTTTCACCCAGTTCAAAGCTAATCGTCTGATTCCATATCTTTCTAATTTTGTAATTAGGATATTGTGATTAATTGTATCGAAGGCTTTTGTGAAATCCATAAATACTGCAGCTGCACACTTTCTACAGTCTATATAGCATTGGTAATTTCCCCAGTGATTTTGATTAGTGCCATGAAAGTTGAAATGTTAGTTCTGTATCCGTATTGGCTGTCCACTAGTAATTCATTCTTATTAAGAAATTTGTCCAACCTATTGTTGAATAGCTTTTCAATGATTTTTGAAAATTGGGGTAATAAGGAAGCTGGTCGGTAGTGGTATTTTAATTCCATATTGGGGTTTGCTATTCTTATTCTTTGACTGATAAGCAGTGTTATGTATTGGTTCTGATGGTATTTATGATTAGTAATATTTTTTTTGTCCAGGTCTTTGCATGGTGAGAGAGCTCGAGGCTGTCATGGAAGGTGCTCCTCTAGGTCTAGTGGGGCCCAGTGTGACTGTAACCAGAGATGCCTCCCAAACAGGCACTGTTGTCGAAGGCAAAATTTGTGTGTTAAGCATTGCACATCAACCTCCTCGAGATGGATTCACGCAAGGTATCTGCTCATGTGGGCTGAGATTTGGGGTCACTTTGTTGAGGCCACAGTTGACCTCTTTGTTGTCTGTGGTACCCAATGCTTGACCCACCAGAACCTTTGAGGGAGGATGCCCTGAGACCTCCATGGTCCCAGGTGACCCTCTCTGCATTTCCTTTGCTTCCTCTCCTCCCAGCCTTCTTCAGAAGGGTAAAGTTGTCCCAGGCCCAGGTGCTCTCGGTGGCTCTAAACTGTCCACGGAGGCCCTGAATGGCAGGCATCCAGACTTACTCTCACAGGAACAGGGCAAAGTACGGCATCTTCGGCCCAAAACCCTCAACCTTCATGTGCAGCCCTTGAATGGCAACGCTGGTAGTCTCAGAGGCTGAGTAAGAAGGTTGTTGATGCCTTGCAGGCCTCATGAGCCCCCTCCATGCAGCACATTTACTGTTAGATGGAGGATGTTTAGTGAGTGGTGTCAGGAAAAAGGTGAGAACCCTTGCTTTGATATGCCAATGTGCTGTCCTTCCTTCAACACCTCTTAGAACAAGGGCAATCGGAGTTCTCTATCAGGGGTTATTCTGCTGCTATTTCCACAGTTCATGGCGGGTATGATGAGTTGACTTCTGGGGCACAGCCTCTTACAACACAGTTATTCAAGGGTGTGAGGAGGCAAAGCCCTGCGAAGAGGTTGTTGCTCCCTTCTTGGGATCTTGAGGTGTTCCTCAAGGCAATTTGTCTGCCTGCGTTTCAGCCCTTACCCTTCTTCTCCTTAGTCTGAAGACCGTGTTTTAACTGCCATTGCATCAGCTAAGAGAGTGAGCGAGCTGGCTGCTTTCTCTGTTAGTGTGGGATGTCTTCGGTTTGGGGATATGGACAAGGCAGTGTCCCTTCTGCCAAACCCAGCATTCCAGCTCAAAGCATTTTCTAGGAACTGTGTCTCTGTGTTTTGCGAGGGCCCTGAAGAAATATGTAGCCTGTACACAGTCCCCTTGACAGCAGATAACCTCTGTGTGTCTTATGGGCGCCACAAACAGGAGGCGACCAACGAACACGATTGGCGAAATTCATCACCATCGCACAAAACCATGCACACGGGAGGCGACAAGCGATTGTGACCAGCTACATAGGTGAGCGACACATTCAAATCCACAGCGAATTGTACGAGTTTCCACAATTTGCTTGGCTGTCAGATGTGGAGGGAATTTTGGGGTATCAAAGTAGTTCAGAGGAGGAAAAGCGGCCGGTGTCGATCGAGGACTCTTGCTAGTACCGGATCTTGCTAGTATTGAAGATAAACTTACATAAATGTCCGTGTAAATTGATGTAAACTTGCCAGATATGTTTACTCTGGTGCTAAGCCGCTGATTTTTTTCTTTATATCTCTATTCTCTTTTTAGAAATGTGAAATAGCTCCAGGAAATCTGACACGGCAAGTATAGCGTACTGATTAGCATCCTGTCCGTTCATTGGTCGAGCAATGAAACTCCCGCTGATTGGCCCTCGTCTGGGCGACAGCAATGAAAAGTTGAAAATGTTTCAACTTTCTGGGATCGCTTCGCAAGACACGCGTCGCATGACACGCACAAGCACAAACCTCGCGTGTAGCTTGGCTGAATGGTGACACACGGTAATCGCCCTATCGCGCAGGTTCCATTGAGGTGATGTCGCCTCCCGTGTGGTGCCCATTATAGAGAAGCGACATTGGGCAGGCCTGTGGGCAAACAATGTCTGTCCCACTAGACAGTCGACGTAATTGCTCTTGCCTATGCTCGAGCAGGACAGTCTCCCTATCACGAGTAGTTGCCTATGCTATATGCGGCATGGCCACATCTTGGGTGGTTTTTAGAGGTACACCCCTTGGAAGTGGTGTGTAGTGCTGCTGGTTGGGCATCATCTGATTTTATAGGCTGAATCTGGATGCATCCTCCATCACCTCCACTGTTCTCGGGGCTATGATAGATGTATGACACTAAGTTATTATTGACATCTGCTTTAATTGATTCCTATTATGTTCTGGGAGACTTTTTTCCATGTCTATCACCCAAGAAACAAGTTTATGTTAATGTGTTGTAATGTTCAGCTGATTGAAGTGCTCTATTGTGGTCTGTTTTGTTCTCGACAGTGACCTACTTGTTGGGCTCCATTTCACCCTCTAATTTTTGGTATACTGTTGTCACATTGCTACAGATTCACTGAAATGCAATAGAATGATCCAGGTCACTCATATGGCTAATTGGCTGGGGTTCGCGCAGTTGATAGACAGAGGGTGAGTGTGTGCATGCATGTGTTATTCATATAGGGTGTGGCACGCACCCACAGGTGTTTAATTTGGCATAATGCTCCTGACCTGAGGGTTGTAGTCACATGGTTACAGATTCATTTTCCTTCATACTTCATACTTACATAAACAATCAATTCACCAGCTTTCTTACACAGACCTCGTAGCTTCAAAGACCAGCTGAAAATGTTCCTCTGCAATAAGCTTAAAAGAATTGTCCATCCACTTCTTCTACCTGCTCTCCTTTTGCTCCATTTGAAGTGAAGCAAAGCAAAGTGAAATTAAGGTTGTAAAAATGAAGAAATTGGGAGCTGCACAAAACAAATGTATTAACCTTATCAAGCATCATTTCAAGGTTTAAAAACCTCCCTTTTTGGCCTAGCTCTCCTCGTGTCATTGATGTTCTCTCTAATTGTTTTGTAAGAAAGTCCATAATTGCATTTTGTTATATTTGTCTTTTCCATACTGAGATTGTAGCTTTTGAAAGGTCCTGGAGTGCTTACCTTTCTAGCAGCTGACTTCACTTGGCTTAGCATCTCCTGCAGGAAGGACACATATGCATGATTGATGGGCTGCAGCTATTAACTCATTGTAAATACAATAATAATAGTAATAGTAGTTAGTAATAGTGTGCTGAAAACAAATATAGAGTGATGGTAAAAAAATTGATGGGACAACAGTAGATTCCAAAAGTTGAATAAAGTTTCATAATGTGGTGTGCTGTCCACATACTGTATAGCCATGTTGTTTACATGTTTCATTTAGCTCACTTCCTGACCCTCCATACTGTATGCTGAATACAGTTAACATATCACACCATGACAATTGTTGGTGGACTTGGGTGGATATGATTCACAGCAAACAGACTTCACTATGATGTGCTGCGTTGAATGATTAGAATAGAAAACGCCAACGTCACTGTACACTCTGCAGCGGGGCTAGCCACTTGCCATAGGCGGGCGAGGTGCATCCGAGCAGCCTCCGCGCTGCCACGGAGCTCAGGAATATAGAGCGGGGGATATCCACCCGCCGTGGCCGAGGAAGGGGGCGCTTTAGTCGAACACAAACATGGCACTCTCTCGGACATTTCAGTAATGTAGATTCCCCTCGCTAGCGAGCGATTTATTTTAAAATACAACCTATAATGAACAGGCTAATGTGGTCACTATCTAATCATTGTCTAATCATTTATTAAATGCAGTAGATTGCAGTGAAGTCAGATATTGGTGTTAGCCGGCTACTTATAACTCGCGAAAACCAACAATTAAAAAAAACATGGTGAATATTTACGTGGAGTTGTAAATGATTGAATATATACTGTAATAAACCATGAGTGATGGTGTGGTCGCTGACCACACTTGTTTTCAAGGGGTATTTAACCCTTAGCACTTACCCCTTATCTCTCGGTTTAAGGAGAATTGGTTTACCACTTGATTCTCGTGAACGCGCAAAACCTAGGGGTAAGGGGTAAGACGAGGGGTAAGGGGTAGAATTGGGATTCAGCCTTACACCAGACGTTCCCACCCTCTGTTGTTATGGTCCAGTTCTGGGTGAATTTCTGTTTTTTTTTTTTTTTTTTATATAACACGATGGTACGATGGTCCTAGTTGCTACCAGGCGTGAGCAGAATGGACCTTTTGGGCTCAACAACATCCAAAACGCACGTCTGAGCATTGACAGCAGAAACGTTCATGGTTTATGTGTTGATTTCTTACTAAGATTGTTCATTGATGCCAGCTTGTCATTGTCAGACTGCACACAGCTTGTCTCATCATTGTAAAATCTGAGCACAGTACATACAGTATGGAACATTTTCCAGGACATGATGGTGCCAAATATTGGTCTTCCTGTCTATGTTCCACAGACTACAAGCAGCCTCACCTCAGGACCTGGAGACAGTAGCGATTATAAAAGTCCCATGTAGATGCGTACAGTTGATCACATTCATGGTCTTCCATCACCACAACCACTGAACCCTCAATGTTTGTTATTGCAGTGACATTTTTTTTTCTAATTGCTTTAGGGAGGAAGATGTCCGATGTTCGATGCAAGGGAGTCTTCTGGGTCTTGACGTTTAACGCTGCCACCCTGCCTGCAAACTTGATGTGGATGTGAAGACAATCAGATTTTCCGGATTAACGTCTCCTTTTCTTCTCCATCACAGACATCTGCTCTACATGTCCTCCTCCAAACCACTACCACCTCCTCTTCTTGAAAGATCAGATCAAGGGTCTGTTGCACACTAGGTCTTACAATCATGATGTCAGTCAGCTCAAATACTTTTGAATTGTTATTAACTCCCTCCAACCTAAACTGAACAACAAAATATGTACAGTGAAACCTCAGTTAGCGTATGCCACGGTTAGTGTGTTTTTCGTTTAACGTTGAAAACTTACACCCAAATTTTCTCTTGGTTTGAGTACATTTTCAGGTTATGGTACAATATGCCGCACGTCGTGAGGCATTAATAGACTGCGTGAGTAAAACTGATTTCTTAATGTAATTTTATCACAAAATGTCTTTGTTAGCAGCTTGCTAATATGTGGAGACAGGAAGGGGAAGTGAGCTCCATCGCCCGTCTATGATGTCATCAGCGGTTGACTCTGTAGTTCTTTGCTAACTAACACAGTTATGCCACAAGTCTCAAAAATGTTAATACAAAACATGTTTTTATAGCTTTACAATTATAGTTTTAAATACATAAAACAATTCTGAACGCATATAAATGACAAGTGAAAAGAATAAATGAACATTTAAGGTTACTTTTATCTTCACTGAAGACGTGATTGTTTCCAAAGACACGATGTGACAGCAAGATCAACACAGACACCACCATTCTGTTTCCCCATGAGTTATTTCTTAAAATTCAATAGTGTTTCTCACCATCTCTGTCAAAATGCTGGCACTTGCAACTTTCTTTGGCTCCATTTTGGATTATTTTGCAGCCGTAATCAAAAGAAAAGGAGACATATGAGGTGAGGAACACGACTGAATTCAAGAAAAATAACTGGCAAAACACTGATGTGTGGTTAATCTTGTTGCCACGTCGTATCTTTGGCAATATTCACATCTTCAATGAGGCTAAAAAGCAACCTTAAATGTTCATTTAGCATTTTCATTCATCATTTATACATTTATATGCATTTTGAATTGTTTTCTGCATGTAAAACTATAATTGTAAAACTATAAAAACATATTTGGTGTTAACATTTTTGGCTTTCTGGAACAGATTAATTGGATTTACAATCTTTCTCTCAGTCGGAAAAGGGTGGATTGCTCCCTCCAGGTTCGGAATGAGGTGCTGCCCCAAGTGGAGGAGTTCAAGTATCTCGGGGTCTTGTTCTCGAGTGAGGGAAGGTTGGAGCGTGAGGTCGATAGGCGGATCGGCGCAGCGTCTGCAGTAATGCGGTCGCTGTACCGGAACGAGCGGAGAGCTGAGCCGGAAGGCAAAGCTCTCAATTTACCGTTCCATCTATGTTCCTACCTTCACCTATGTTCATGAGCTTTGGGTCATGACCGAAAGAACGAGATCACGGATACAAGCGGCTGAAATTATTTTTCTTCGTAGGGTGGCGGGACTCACCCTAAGAGATAGGGTGAGGAGCTCGGTCATCCGGGAAGAGCTCAGAGTAGAGCCACTGCTCCTTCACATCGAGAGGTGCCAGCTGAGGCGGCTCGGGCATCTAGTCCGGATGCCTCCCGGACGCCTCCCTGGTGAGGTGTTTCGGGCATGCCCAACCGGGAGAAGGCCCCGAGGAAGACCTAGGACACGCTGGAGGGATTATGTCTCACAGCTGGCCTGGGAACGCCTTGGTGTTCTCCCGGTGGAGCTGGAGGAGGTGGTCGGGGACCGGGAAGTCTGGGCTTCCCTACTAAGACTGCTGCCCCCGCGACCCGGACCCGGATAAACGGAGGAAAATGTAATGGAATCTTTCTTATGGGAAAAATTTATCTGGTTAGCGTACGTTTTGGTTAGAGTGGAACGGATTAACGACGCTAACTAAAGTTCCACTGTATTCCTAATTTGATTTTTCATTACGGAACCTTCGGAATGGTACAGAAGCGTACCAATTACCCACACAATAGACATTAAAAGTGATGGACATGAAGTGTTTATGGTGTTGCGTCTACTTGATAAATAAATACAGTGTAGTCCAGCCTTTTAGCTGGCCGGAATCATGACTTCAATGGTTAATGTCTCCTGTATGGGAACACTTGGCCTTCCCGGTAAAATATGTAAAAGGACAAAGACAAGTGGATAAGATAAAAGCAGTGCGCCGCCACTATTCTGGAGATGGGGAACGGGACAACAAGCTGGAAATAGTAATACTACACTTCAACCAATAAGGAGCTTTACTACAAATAAAATAATCATTCACACTCTTCAAACTCTTTCTGTTATACTCATCTGCATCCTTGCGCTTTACGGAAAAGAAACCTTGTAATTCTAGTATATCTTATTTAATTTTTATTTTTGTATTATTTGTTTTTTGTATTTTTGTATTTTGTATTTGTATTATTTTGTATTTTTATTTTGTTTTGTTATTTTTCTATCTTAATGGAAATTTTGGGTTAAAATTTAAAATAAAATAAAAAAATAAAAATAAAAATAAATAATAAATTAGTTTTATATTTTTAATTTTGTTCCTTTATTGCCATGGTTCTCAATTGCGGAAATGTTTCAACTTAACCTTCTCAAATATCTTATATTTGAAGGAACTGTTTCCAGTAGGCTGCAGCAGTCAGACGCTGTCCTCTCTTTATAGCATGCACTTCTTCAGCAGATATCTGCAGCTGTGTATTGAATGGATGCAGTGGCAGAGCCACAAATTTTTCATTGGGGTGGCCAAGGTGAGACCATTACTCACATAGGGGTGGCAATACATTGATACCCGAATTTTCTAGATGGCCAGTGGTGGCCGGAGAGTGACCGGGGTGGCCACTGTTGTGTGCTGCAGTGAAATGCGTCCAAGCGGAAACGGCGGTTAGGCTGAACTAATGTTTTGCATTGCAGAGCCGCGTTTGTCAAAATTGTCCCCCTGCTGTGGGGGTGGCCACTGGTGTGGCCGGAGAGTGACCAACGGTGGCCACGGACACCCTGTAGCTCCGCCACTGAATTGACGCCATATTCGTTGTCCTTCCCCCCCCGGGTCAAGTCCCTCAACATACCAAAACATGGCACGCACCTCGTGGCATTGTGGGAAAACCCGTGACCCACTGAAAATGGCTCTGTGACCCACTTTTGGGTCATGACCAACCGTGACCTTAAAACCAAGGTCCATACCGAAGCATGATAACGTTAGCCTATATCAAAATTTGACCGATAACAGCTTCAGTGTACAATAAATGTGCAAAAGTACAACATCAGAAAGCATTGCGATTTCATTTCAAATAAAATGTATTTAACTGCTGTTAAAAGGGGTGACCGTGAGTCAGTATGTAAGATAGGTTCAGACCTTGCTGGTGAATCAGAATTACAGCAGAAACTTCTCACATTTTGGCATTTTTAAGATTTATTTTATGTGAAACGTTGCAGGTGGAGCATGAAAATCACGTTGTGCTGTTCGAAATGTTGTAGTTTGTTGATTTTGGCCTTGTTTTGTTCAGTGTCACTACAACAGACCCACGAAGAAGGCGGGGAGCACAGTGGTAGAAATCAGTCAGCGGGGCAGCGCAGTCGTCTAATGAAAAGACAGATGCTGGTTCAAATCAGCCAATGGGAGCAGCGAATGTCCGTGTTTCTCCTTTCACGACCTTGTGTAGGCGGGACCTTGTTTCGTATGACCCACCCATCTTGACTTCAGCGTTTGGTTGCACAGTGTGCAATTTCACTTTGTTTTATTCAACGTTTTGCGTTGGTGAAGGTAAAAATAAATGTCATAAATGTCCTTTTGAAGGAAAAGTCCTCTTCAACGTTTGATTTGAAGCGCTCGCTCGGACGAGGATTCGTGTGCTTCTTTCGCTCGCCTCGGTCTTTTACAGAGCGGGAATCGACAGTCCATTTCAGTTAGTGCTGCTTTTTTTCTTCTCCCCTGGAAAAGCTATTGAAACACAGACATTGCTCCTGCATAATGTCAAGACCAGTAAGGTAGGTCCTCATCCGGCACACATTAGCAAGACGACGCTAGCAGCTAACGCACTGTGGCTGCACGCCGCCGCCATGTTGTCTTTTTGGAATGCATTTGCTGACAAAATGTACATGTGTGCTTGACTTCTTGCACGCTTTTCTTCATCACGGATCCCACGGATACATCGCATTTCTTTACACCTTCATTATTATGACGCCTTGCACAAAAAACGAGGCGAAAATTTGTTAGCACGTTTGTTGAAGGCCTGATGATTCCCCCATTGACTGCGTCTCAGCATCCAACATTCTCCATTTGCAGGCATATAACTTTACCTTTTCTCATGTGCAAATACCACCTTGCAAAAACGGCTTGTCGCACCGAAGAAACCCGTGCGCTATCGCAATCAACAGATGCGACCACGGAAAACGAGCAGAAAATGCTTGCTTTATTTGAATGGAAGTAAATAGTGCAGAATATTGTATTCATATATTTATGCTAGTATTAGTGGCCTCGGAGTGTCTTTCATGATGCTTTGTTTCAGAAAAGACAATCTCATGTAATTTTCAAATGCTGTTCTCCATAAAATCCCGACCCCACTTTCCCTCGTTTTCCTGCACAACAATGTTGTACCTCACCACTTTGTCTGAAAATGCACACCTTAACACAATGAAGTAGGGGTGTAACGGTACGCCATCGTCACGGTTTGGTACGTAGCTCGCTTTTAAGGTCACGGTTCATTTTAGGTACAGTAAGTGAAGCACAATATAAAAATGCTTAGCGTTTGTGTAAACAGCTTTAATGATGTCAAAATGAAACATATAAAAACTGCAAACTGTGGGCGTGTATTTTTTCAATAAATACAATTCTCAAATAAAAAATAAAATGAATATATTTGAAATTATATCACAACAAGGTTGTCAAATTTTTTTCCAGTCAGGCCCTTATACACAAAAATTAAAAGGGGGTGGGGGGCATATTGAAACATTAAGCAGTCCAGTGTTAGTATATGCTGAACTATCTGAACAAAATATCCACATCTTTGCGTCATAGCCGACATAGCAAATTAAGCAAATTAGTGTAATATCTAATATTTCTTCTTAATTAATCCAGTCATTTCATTTTTACAATACAGTATGCCGAGGGCCAATAAAAATGCTGTTCTCTGCCAAAAAGCTAGGGGCAGTGTTTTCCTGACAGTGAACCACAACCGCGTTGACTAGCTATTTAGCATCCTGTGTAGTAGTCGTGAACAATGGCTACTGGGACACCCCGATGGTTGTTGGACGTGGATCTAATCCATGTGGAACATCAGTCACTTTTGTTGTACATGTTGCTCTGAAACTACTCTTATTTATATGATATTCTTATAAGTCCTCTCATATTTGCGTATTGCATATTTCTTCGCTGAGACGCTCCTCAGTTTGTGCCATATAGGAATACAAATGACATTAATTTAGCATACATTAATGACTTATGTCCTTGACATAAGTCCTGCCATGACACCCGGTCAAGTGCCTTTTGTGTGAGACATAACCTTTGCTTCTGATTTGGTGGGGATGGGTAATGTGTTTCACTGGTTGAGGTCTTTGCCGTCTTTGTCAATTCCAATCACAGTTAGCTCTGTTGAGGCTGGTGCCATAGTTTTGAACAGTAGTGAGTGACGGAATGCTTTCAACAAGTGAGGCGAGTTGGTCTTTAAAGGTCTTGTACAATTCAGTGATGTACAGTGTGAGAAATGGGACATTACGTCTTGGGGGAGGGCTGTTCGCCAGCCGGGACAGGCATGCGCACATTTATAAATACAGTCGTCCCTTGACACATTCAAATTATGCGGCTTCACTCTGTCACGGTTTTGCAAAAATACAGTAGACACCCCTACAATGTAAATAATCCATTCCGAGAACCTTTATGTTATAGGGTTTTTATGTTATACGAAGCGTAAAAAACATGTAAATAGCCTAATCCGTTCCAAGATCTTCCCAAACTCACCCCTTTGGGCCTTCAAAATATTCAAAGTCCACCAAATATGGTGGGAAAATAAAAGAAAACATTAGCAAAACATAGTAGAGTAACATTTCAATATAAAATAAGGTAATAAACAAGATTACTGTAAATGAATAAAACTGAAAAACAAAAACAATCCTACTGTTCAGGAGAACGCAAGTGTAGAGGAGGAGGAGGACTAGCCTGAGTCGAAACGCGACTCAAAGAGTCTAAGAGTCAGCTGGTCTCACAGACAAACGCACACGCACGATAATGCTGTGTGCAAAATTTTAATTTGTAACTTAACTTAATTGTTTAAGTTAGTTTAAGGGCGACTACGAAGAGGAAAGGAGGTTTAAGGGAGAATCCTTTCTCTCACACAAACGCACGTACCTGCTGTGTAAGTCAGCCAATGAGATGAGAGCGTAGGCGGTGCCCCGAAAATCAGCCAATGAAATGAGAGCGTAGGCGGTGCCCTGAAAATCAGCCAATGGGAGCGTGAAGCGTCAAGGTGTCACCAAGTGTACTCTTGTTTTTTTTAATCAACTTTATTAACCAAGTGCACCGACTTGACACATTACGTTATATGGAATTTCTTCCGCAATATGATGCAAAAACTTGACACAAATTCTTTACATTCAGTGGAATTTACGTAAAAGGAGGTTTATGTTATGCGAGGTACTACTGTATATGAATTAATAAATCGGCCTAGTAAAAATAGTATGCTTATTTAAGCACATTTGACATTTTGCCTAATTGAAGCATTTTCAAGCATAAAAAATGGCTAATTGAACTAAAATACAAATATAAAACATTAATAATATAAGAAGATACATTGAAATTGTGATATATGCAGTATTTTACACTGGTCGCTAAGTGTCAGTAGGTGAAACATGCAAGCGCCAGACTCTATCGCTGGAGCAACAGGCTTTTATTGCAGGTTTGAATCATCTCACAACAGGCAACAATAATAACTGGGGGCGTAATGGTTCACATGGATGTATTGAACCGTTTTGGTTCTGCATGTGCGGTTCGGTCCACTTGCGTATGGTTTTGGTTATATTTTATGCTATTTTTCTCATTAAATGTATTAATAGAGTGATCCAAGTGCTTCACGCAGAACTAAAGTCCTGTGGGCGAGTTTACGCACGGACGGCTCTGAGTGTCGGACACCACTGATTGAGGGGGAGGAACGCTAGTAGCTCGCAGGCGTGACAAATGGCATCATGGAGAATGCAAGCGAGAAGCCTGAGATGGAAGACCCTACTATCTCACTACGGTCTCCTGTTTGGGAACACTTTGGCTTCCCTGTTTAAAATTACGGATGGACAAAGGCAAGTGGATAAATCCAAAGTTGTGTGTCGACATTGTTCCACGGATTTCGGGTATACTGCAGGAAACACATCTAACATGTTAAGCGCACTTAAAGAGTCACATCATCTGGCAGTGAATGTTACCTCTACAAGAAAGAAAACCAGCTTAGTGCAAACACCGATAACTTCAGCATATAAACAACCTCTAGCAAGCTACTCTGACCGGGCCAAAGCAGTAACACACGGTATTGGATTTTTTATAGCCACGAGATTACGTCCATATTCAGTTGTTGAGAGCGCTGGCTTTAAGAACAGTCATGTACCTTTACTTGTACCAGGCATTACAATGGAGCAAAAAACTGAAGAAACAAGGGTGGTGTAATAATTTTTTCCATTACTGTATATGATTAAAGTTCTTGAGCCTTGCTACAAAATACCGTTGCGTCCTCACTTTAGCCAGAAAGTTATACCAGCACTTTATGAAAAAGCTAAAAGTGATGTCGTCGATGAGCTATCACGTGTCCGCTATTTCACGTGCAACAGATGCTTGGACTTCATGTGCAACAGAGAGCTATTTAACTGTAATAATGTTAAAACCGTATTTCGAAAGATGTAAACAGGTTTTCTATGCTCTAACTACGAAAATATTCCAATTAAATAAGGAGTCCTACTTTGCGGAAATTCACGTTTCACGGTCAGGTCCTGAACCAATCAACCTCACTAAATGAGGGATTACTGTACATAATACAGGTAAAACGTACTGTTAGAAAAAGCCCACAATTTTTACATGTTTGTCTTTCGGCTACACTAATGATGTTTTTTAGGGGTGTCCTGATCTGATATTGATATCAGATATTGGGCACATACCACCAAAAAAATGAGTATCGTATTATGTCAGCTTCCATCTAAAATCACCGATATTTGTTAAAGTACAAAAAAGATGTTGCATCTTAGTGCAAAACTTTCCATGTACAAGTTTACAGTGGTGGCACAGAACCGGGGAAGTTTAATATGACCAACCTCATTGCACATTTGAAGCAGCATCATACGGGGAAACTCCCACGAGACGGCAATAAGTCATTAACTGGAACAAAAAAGAGTCAGCCCCTGTCGGTGGTGAGTAATGTCTGGTTTAAATGCTCCGAGGACGTCAAACCTGGCTACATTATGCCTAGCTACAACTATATTGTGGATAAAACTATATGCCAGATATAGGGCACTATGAAATCTGTTTTATATTTTTTTCCAAATGTCTTTTTTTTTATTTTACCACCAGAGAGTATGGCCTTTTTGGGTTAGTGAATAAAATGTCTGTTAATTAAATGCAAAAATCCTTACATTTATTGATGCAATACACCATTGGCCAATTTTGCCCAGTATTTCAGAAACGGATGTAGCTTGGCTAACATTTAATGGGATATCAGCCTCTGCATGCATTAGTACCCAACAGATATTGTGATTTCTGGGGCCAATACCGGGGACTGAAAAAAAAAGTTGATATCCGATATATCAGCTGATAACTGATATATCGTCCTATAACCGATATATCCGCCAATTTATGAAAATAGAGCATTGATCTGCACAGGATATATACTGTACATTAACATAAATTCTTATAATACCCAAAATACGATTCAATGCAAAGAAGCAGAAGACTACCAAATTAAAATAAGGAAGTTTAATTAGTAGGACTGTCAACAAAAGGACATGCCTCTTTGTGATTTACTTTTAGGTGTTGCCACAAATTTGTAGTGTTCTTTGGTTTGCTGGTGCTGGAGCCCTGGCTAACTTGAACACTGCACATGTTGCATCTAACATAAGGCCTCCACACCTTACTTTTCACCTCTGCCTGTCAAATGAAAATATATACATATAGTGCATTTTGGTCATTAGCCTGCAATTTGATACTATAGTTGAGCATTTTAAAATAAAAACAAGTGGCTGCATTCATCTGAAAGTGACAATACATGATAATAATGTGAGTTGTTCTTCACATGATGTGTTTATAAAAGGCTTAGCGCAAAGAAGATGGATGGATTGATGGATATTCACCAAAACATCTTACCAATATCAATTAGTCTTATTTACTAGCTATTGAAAAGTTCTGCATGCACTGAATATTTGCAAACAGCTGAAAAGCAAATGCTGAAGCAAACATTAAAAAGTGGAAAAAAAAGTTGACTACAAACAGAATAAGACATAATCAGAACATGCATCACATTACTAGACTTAATACAAGAGACTCAACTACATTTTATGTTACAATGTAGCTTCTTTTAAAACATTCAATATATCAAACGACAACTACTTGGAACATTTCCAAAATGATTTGAATGAAGACATTAACGTGTGCATGTATGAGCCCCTGGGAATCCTGCATGGAAGTATGAAGTGAAGTGGGGCGCTGTGTATATCTGCATATATCTTTATTTCACTTTAAAACTCTACATAATAGTCTTAGATAATGGCGGGACACGTGAATTAACAATTGCATCTATCTTTGTTTATCTCACAGAGATGCAATTTACACAATGTTAAAACACTGTAATATGCTCTCTAAAGCTTATGTGAAAAGTAGAATGTTCTCCTTGACGGGCCCTGACAGCATGGCACTAGAGTGTAGTGTTATTGTTTTACAAAGTCAAGCTTTCAATGGTGTAAAAAAATTATTTTAGCTTTTCGTCTTTTTCTAAGCGTACTGAGTGAGAGAGCGTGGCAGAGCGAGAGCACCGCTCTGTGTGTGAGGGGGAGGGGCCAGGTACAGGGCGCAAGCAGCACAGAGAAAGACATAGAGAGGGAGTGACTGAATCGCGGCGCAGCAAAAAACGTTATATATCGGCTACATTTGGACCGATATTGATTAATCAGTGATATGTCACAATCGGCCTGCCGATACATTGGTTCTAGCACACATTGCTGCAAAATCCTCAACAAACTAATGCCCGTGCTCGTGGTGAAGAAAGACGTAGCCACCGAAGCAATTCTAATTGCTTTATTAATGTAAGCTATTTATTATGACACCATTATTTGCACAATTTGAATTTTGAAGGCTGGAAGTGTGTTGTGTGTTGACAATGCCTCTTGACGGTTAAGTGAGGCGCGCTGGGTGCCTCTTGCAGCTGTGGTTTTCGTACTTATTTCACTCAGAACTTGCACAACATCAGTAGGCATCCGAAAGGCTTACATTAACAAGTGGTAAAACACAACACGGTATAAACACACTCATACAGCCAGAGGCACACACACACACACACACACACACACACACACACACACACACACACAGCCGCACTACAGTAGAATGCTCTGCTGAACTAAGCTCACCCCGCTAGCTTGCAGTCATGCTCCGTAAGAGATGAGATTCAACGTTTTTTTTCACCAGCCTTCTCTGGTGTTTCAAGTCGCTGCTTGGACATGTTTAATTCGGGTGGGTGTGGGTTTGTGTATGTGATGGGATTCCACCACGATTGAGCGGTCCGCTAGGGAAATATTTTGCCGCACAAACGTTCCTTCTTCTCACGATTACAGCATGTCATTCACAATAGGTCAGTTTCCGCGAGATTCCGTTAGTAGATTCTGTCCGCGATTCTGTTAACACGGAAATCATAGGCCCCTACAGATGCATAAAGAAGTAAATGGGCGAGTTTTTCCTCATACCTACTGTTGCTGACTGTGGTTCTGTTTTGAGAAATATCACTTGGTCAGGTTTTTCCCTAACATTTCACACTGCAAAATAAAGTATGTATGATTCGTGGCAATATTGGATTGATATCGGTATCATCTCAATATCAAGGCTGCAATATCAGTATCATACTGGAAGTGGAAAAAGTTGCATCGGGACATCCCTAGTTGAGTTTGTTTGGCGGTCCTTGAATGCACCATAGTTGTTTAATTTATTAAATTAAAATTAATTAACAAGATGGCGCCCTCCGTGGCAGACGTCTCTGTTTCACTCTCCCGTTTTAATTTCTCTTCTGTTCTTGTTGCTTAATTTATTGGTATTAATGTTTCTTATGTTCTTATTCATTTTCTTGTGTTTTCTTTCTTTTTTTGGGGGGGGGGAATGAACAGAATAAGAATTTAATTGTGTAGTATAACTACCTGTTTTACTTTGCATATGACAATAAAACTCGCTGTGTACAGTATATGACTACTATGCCGTGACTGTGATTCCATATGTTCAGGGATCATCTTACGTTAGCATTCATTAGTGGCGAGTACTTACAAATTTTACAAACTTTAGATGTGTATAATAAGTTTGTTTGGCATATTTAGGACCTGGATTGTGAACAATGGCAGTTAATCATTACAACTGTCATTTTTATTACAAATGTTGATTCAAAATTGGAGGACAAGGTCGACGTTTGAGGGGGAGGAGCGAGCTAAGTGTCAAAAATAGACATTTTTATAGCCGTATAAATTACTTGGGGTTTTTCGGCATTGTCTGCTGAAAAATAACCCCCGTGCAAAGCGGGGCTCTACCGCAATACGACGGCTGAGAAAAGCTATAGCACAGTCAATTAAGTGTTGATGTCTCCGATAACGTATCAATTTGAGCTCTGGTGATATGCATTGTCATCATCACGAGATGCATTAAAGGCACAGTGAACAGTGGCGTCAAACTCATTGTCACCGTGGGCCGCATCACAGTTATGGTTACCATCAGAGACAGAAACCATAATGTGTAATCACCTCATGATATTATGACACATTTTATATAATTTTCATTTTGTATTGAAACATACACTGGATGACGTCAAGCTGCCAAACGCAAATTTGAGTGTACAGTATAAGTCAGTATAATTATTCATTAATAAATAACAATAAATTAATTTAAAATGGGATTTCACAGGCACAAAATTATTCTGTCCAAATTCATAGTACATTCATCAAGAAAGGTGGTCTTTGATTTAAATAAATAAATAAAATTATTTTTTATTAGCGCTGTCAAAGATAACGCGTTAACAGCGGTAACTATCCATCCCTCCATCCATTTTCTATGCCGCTTATCCTAATTAGGGTCGCGGGGGTATGCTGGAGCCTATCCCAGCTGACTTCAGACATAAGGCGCGGTACACCTGGACTGGACTGGTCGCGGCGGTAACCCATTTATTTAATTAATTAAATTAAATTTTTTAGTAGAATTACTGCATGCGCACAGTGGAGCGTCCTCAGAGTCTGGCGATCTTTTACAACTTCATTCTGACCTGAACACATCAACAGCAGTACAATTCCAACACTGTGTATCTCCAAGTCACACACGTCTCTATTCCTTTCATCCTGGGAACGTCACTCCCTCATTCTCATTGCAAGATCATGAGATGCATTCAGGGACACTGCAAACATCACAAAAACGGCTTTATAATGCACATGTGGAAAAACATGAAGTGGATATTCTTATCACTCACTTCGTAACTCTTAATTCGGATGTACAGTTTTTAGGCTGGGAAATACACTGAAAGCAAGTAAGTTTACCTTAAATTACGTGATGTCTTTGAACGAAACCCCTTATTGCTCATAATAACATGGTTAGTGTGATTCAAATGTTCTGCTACTATTAAAGAGACTAGTGTTAGACAGATTCTTTTAGCTTGATTGACATATTCAGTTCATTTGGCGCTGTTAATACATACATACATACATACATACATACATACATACATACATATATATATATATATATATATATATATATATATATATATTTATTAACAAGATATAACAAGATATATATATATATATATAGATATAGATATAGATATAGATATAGAGGCTTCGGAGCAACTACGCCTCACACCAGGAGTGGCTGTGGCTAGCTAACATCGGAGAAGATACACCTCTCACCAAGCACCATCTGCAGAAAACACCAGGCCAAGGAATGGAATAAGCTTTTTCCTTTTAATCCAAAAAGGCATAATACAGTGGCAGTGTTTTCCATACATTTCACTAATTAATTTTGACCACCACAGATCATTTGGGTGCCACCTATGAAGCATTCTCCATCTTTATGGACGTTTATTCAGAGAGTCTTGTTTTGAAACGTTTTACTTTGAAAGTGTCACTCGGTCGCTTGCTTTCTGAGCACTGTGGGTGCAGACGTCATTGGCGGTGAGTTTTCTAACGCTCTAGGAGAGATATATTTGAAGCATTAATTGCTTCTCCTTAATGTGTGTGTGTGTGTGTGTGTGTATGTGTGTGTGATGTTCTGATATCGTTATAGTTGCAATGACAGCTGTTTGAATAATGAGCATCTGACTGCTAAAATAATTAGCTATTATGGCTGCTTTAAGACTTCACTTACCGGTAAATTGTATACAAGTATATTTGCTGCCATTGTTGATGTTAATATTCAATTTATATGCATGTCTAATGCAGATATTGAGTTCATATAAAGTAATGCAGCGTGTGTACAGTTCAAAACTCAACTCAAACATCAATTAAAGTTGATGAGTCCATCTGATGACTGTGTGATCTCCGCCGGAACCCTAGAGCGCTCAATAATTCAATACATCAGATTCAAAGATTAATACTCTATACTCCTGATCAAAATTTACATTTTGCACTGTTGGACCTTAAGGAGGTTCTAAGTACACCTTCAAAATGCAAAAACAAGAAATGGGAGTTAGACAAAAAAATTTAGTATGCAGTTCCTTCAAATATTTTATGGCTGATATTCCAGTAAGTTAAACGGTTGCCTGATCAATGATGGGCAATGTCCGTGTGCAATTTATTGCAAACAAGCATTATAGTGAAATAGGCTGTTCGCTAGCTGATCAAAAGTTTAAGACCATATCTTTAAAAAAAGAAACCTACCTCAAATAGAAATAAAAGGAGGCTATGTGAATGTTGGTCCAGGTGGTGAAGAGATGGCTTCATGAAGGGCATCCACTGTCTGGAACTGGTGTCCATTTTTGTAAACTCCCCTTGCCATCCATCCTCAAATGTTCTCAGTTGGATTTAGCTTGGGGGAACACACAGGATGGTCCAAAAGAGTGAGGTGTTGGACCTCTGGAAGAAGTTCTTTGTCAGGCGGGCATTGTGAACTGCAGCGTTGCCCTGTTGAAAAAGCCAGTCGTTACCACACAGACAAGGGCCTTCAGGCATGAGGGATGCCCCCCTGCAACATCTCCACAGAGCCAGCCACAATTTGATGCCCCTGCACAACCTGAAGCTCCATTGTTCCATTGAAGGAAAAAAACAGCCCAATTTATGATGGCGCCCCCTCCACTGTGCTGAGTGGAAAACACCTCAGTTGAGATCTCCTTGTCATGTCAGTAACGTTGGAAGGCATCAGGGCCGTCAAGGTTACATTTTTTTCTCATCAGAGAATAAAACTTTTGCCCACCTTTCAATGTCCCGTGTTTGGTGTTCTCACGGAAATTCTAAACAGGCAGTTTTGTGGCATTGAAGGAGACGGGGACTTTTGAAGAACTTTTTTTGTTCTTAAAATCCTTCGGATGCCTCGGCACCAGTAACAACCTTCATTCTGGATGAGGATAGTCATCTATCTCGATGGTCAGCCAATCAGATACTCCGGCTCAGGGCCGGTGACATTTTTTTGGGGTCTACCACTCCCATTTCTTCTTTTTGCATTTTGAAGCTTTACTTGGAACCTTCTTAAGATCCAACAGTGCAGAATGTAAATTTGTGCAATTTTTCAACTGGTGTTAAAATTTTCATCACTGTTTAATGCACCACTGTTTAATGACCACTTGTGTGGTCATTAAACAGAATGTCAACCTAACCCACGGTAAGAATAAATAGCACAACATGTAACAGGTATTAAACACATCGCCAACTGATACTGCTATGGGGAGGGTAATAAACAGCAAATAACATTTAAGTAATGACAAACACCTGCTTCTTAACAACTATTTACAGTGTGACCACAAGGCATGCTTCAGTTTCCTCTGGACTACCTAGCATGCTTTGCAGGCACTTTGTAAATACTAGGGGTGTCCTGATACAACTTTTTCCACTTGAGATCCAGTGCCAATATTGGAGCCGTGAATATCGTTCGATACCGATATTGATCCAATATCAACACAAATAATTTGTACTATTATTATTTATTTTGTAGTTTGGAATAGGGGTGCAACGATTCCTCGAATAATTGTAGTACCTCGGATTTTTCTTCTGCCTTGAGGAATTGCTTACGTCAACAACGTACTTGCATCACCCACGCAAGGGATGAAGACGGACGCAGATGGCGCGGGAAGATTGAAGAGGCAAGACAAGGCAACGAAAGAGAAGGAAAACAAAATGTAAAAAAAAAAATAGACAGGAAATGTGGCTAAACAGCAAGTTCAACACTGTAACATGTATCCGTTGTAACACGGCACTTACATACCACAACAGCACATCTTATATGTTGCGTCATCTCCTCCCGAATGGAGCGGAAGATCCGAGACAAGGTAAAATTCACATAGTGCAAATCGGTGAGATTAAGGTTAATGTACCTTACCAATATAGCGTTAGCCATGTGGAGGGCTAGCTTTCTTTTAATTATGACTACTGCCAAATGTGTGGCCTTTTATTACGTTAGTAACATAACTTCATACAGGGGTTATTTCATCTGCAAAAATACAGCGCTGTGAGTTAAGAAAATGGAAAATAACATTTTAGCTCACTAATCAGTAACTGCTCATTTCTAGGAGACAACACGCTGTAACGTAATGTAATGGAAATGCGTGTCTCACTCACTTAGCTGAGAGTAATGTGTTCCACTGCAGGTGTCTTAATCTTCATGAGGGTCGTGGGGGTATGCTGGAATCTATCCCAGCTGACTTTGGGCAGGAGGCGGGGTACACCATGGACTGGTCATATATAGACAACCTTTCACACTCACATTCATACCTATGGACAATTTAGAGTCACCAATTAACCTAACATGCATGTTTTTGGAATGTGGGAGGAAACCGGAGTACCCGGAAGAAATCCACGCACGCATGGGGAGAACATGTAAACTCCACACAGAGATACTCAACGGAGATTTGAACCAAGTTCTTCCCGATCTCTTGTGTGGCCAACATGCTAACCACTTATTAAAATATTTAAATATAAAATATACTGTCTGTCATAATGTCAACATTAGTGTAGTTTTCACAGGCTTGAACAACAAATGCATTAATTAACTTTGGTTTGGTTTAATTTTATTTGAACATGCATGCAAGTTACAATGGAATACATCACATAATTCGATTCACAATTCCACATGTCCAAAAGGAGTCATCCCACCCCCCATCCGTTCCACATCTTGTGCAGTACATATTATTCACTTCCTGTATTCCATATGTGATTTTTAATACACAAAGTAATGATAAGGTAATGTAACAATATGATGATGTTATTAAGATTTTTTTCCAAATTAATATAATAATCAGTATAATAAGTAAATAATAATAAATACAAACAATCATAACAAAACGATGAATATAATAATCAGTATAATAATGAATCAGTAATAATAGAGATAAGCATAATAAAGCAAGTTCAAGACTCTCCTGCCTTGTATTTTGCAAACATCAACTGTTTGTATTGTTTTTCGAATTCGCTCATCTTGGTGCATTGTTTGAGTTCCTTGCTCAATCTGTTCCATTGCTTAATTCCACATACTGAAATGCTGTGTTTTTAGTGATGTTCTCACATATAATTATATCAAGTTGAGTTTTTTCCTAAGATCATATTTCTCCTCTCTTCTAGAGGAGTATTATATGACATTTTTGGGTAGCAAGTTATTATTAGCTTTATGCATTATTTTACCGGTTTGAAAATGTTCTAAATCAGCAAATTTTAATATTTGTGATTTAAAAAAATAAGGGATTTGTATGTTCTCAATACGTGGCATTATGAATTATCCTCAACGATCTTTTTTGCAGTACATTGAGCGAGTGAAGATTGCTTTTGTAATTATTGCCCCAAATGTCCACACAATAAGTTAGATATGGTAATACCAGATAACAGTAAAGAGTGTGGAGTGATTTTTGATCAAGAACAAATTTTGCTTTATTCAATTATTGAAGTATTTCTAGCCACCATTTGTTGTATGTTTTTATGTGAGATTTCCAGCTCATTTTTTCATTTATTATGATCCCCAGAAATTTATTTTCATTCACCCTTTCAATGTCCACTCCATCTATTTGTATTTGGTCGTACGTATCCTTTCTGCTATTACCAAATAGCATTATTTTAATTTTACTTAAGTTCAAGGATAATCTGTTTTTATCAAACCATCTCTTTAATATGGCCATTTTATCATTGACTTTTTAAATTAGGTCTTGTGTGCTTTCCCCAGAACATAAGGCAGTGGTATCATCCGCAGATAATACCAACTTTAAGTCTTTCGTCACTTTACAGATGTCGTTGATATGCAAATTGAACAGTTTTGGTCCCAATATTGACCCCTGGGCAACTCTACACGTAATATTTAAACTTGCAGATGTGTATTCTCCTAGCTTTACAAATTTACTTGACTTTAAATGCCTTTCTCTCGGCTTTTTCTTTCATTCCTTATCTGTCAAGTGCCAACAGGCCAGACAGGTGATTTCAGTGCATGTTTTTCAAAATAAAGTGTAGTGAAATGTTTTTATGATATTTGATATTTTATTTCAAATTAATTGTGGTCAATATGTAACTATAGCACGGGCTGCTCACACTTTTTCTGCCTGTGGGCCACTTTGTCCCTACTATACTACTATAAACAGAGAGAATATATATATTTATTTATTTTACTTATAACTATGAGTATTTATGTACATTGTACATGTCTATCAGGGGTGCACACAAACAACATGAATCAACATATAGCATATATAAAATGTAACTGGTAAACTTTGCAACTACTATACTAAATTGTAATGATTAGTATTTCACATTCAGTTTCAAAGTTTACAGGTAATCAAAATAGTTGATATCGTTCAGTTCAATTCAAATCAATATGGCAATAAAGATATGACACATAATTCCTCTATAGTTGTGTACATAAACTGAGTAATATGTCAGTGAAAATAGCTACGCTCCAGTTAGCAGTTGCCATGCAACATTACAGATACTGTATACAAGAAATTAAAAGGATTATGCAAAAGACAATGCAGCTAGTCAAGGCAACATATTAAAAAGCTTTCAGCAAAGGGCACATTTTCCAATTCACTGTGAAATAGTAGTTTAAGAAACAAACTTGGAGGAAACACATTTCTATAGTAGAGTTCATGACGTGAAGCACAGCCATAAAACAATTGACTTTTTTTCTACATACTATAAGTAGCGTCTACAAGTGAACGGATAACTTTTTTTGAATAGATCTGACCAAAATAGATGAATAGATGACATTTTACCGCTGAGTTAGTTTATCCGCCATCGAATAATAAAGGAGGAAAGTTGCATTATCCATGTGTGGCTGTTTGTTATTGACTTTTTTTAATGCCGCCACGGCTGCATGAGAGCTAATTAGGAGGGGGCTTAATGTCAGCTGACTGATGTCATATGACATCTACGAAGTGACAGTTATGGTGGTGACATGTGACCAACTCTGCCTTTTGCGATCGCCGCATTGGGTACCCCTGATATTGCATAGCTGTATATGTCTATCCATACACTGTATTACTTAACATTGTTTTCATGTAAAAAAAAAAAAAAAAATTCAAAGAGTGGCGGCTTTTACTGAGCCGTGGCTCCCCACCACGATTCATTACATGTAGCAGAAACCCTGTATATTTTTGAAAAACTGAGAGTGAAGCTGTGAAATTTGATAGTCGAAGTAGCGAGGAATTACTGTTTTGATACAATATAAAGTAGTAACAGCTTGGATAACAGTGTAAATTCCCTATCCCCTCAAAATAGCTCCACACACAATCATTAATGGCTCAGCTGCTGGCAACAAAATGAGTGCACCCCTCATGAAAGTGTGAATATTTACTGTGGATAGTAGGGATGTCATGTGACACCCAATTCTGACGACGAGACGATACACCAGATTGAGTCCACGAGACGAGATTTTTAAAATGAAGTACAGTGGAAAAAATGCGACTGGACAAACAAAACCATGCAGGTCTGTTTTGAAATGTTTACTGTCCCACAAATTGACACTTAACTATATCATTATCTAAATTTTTTTTAAGACCAAATAAACGACTGTTATGATTTTATATAATAATAATAAGAATAATAACTAGTATATCATTAATATTAATGTTTTCTTTAATATGGCATCTGTCACTTCACTTTCACAAAAGTTGTGGAATTGGCATTTGTAATATGTATTTTGTCACAGGCAATTCATTCTGCCTGTTATTCTTATCTTACTTTATTTCTGCAATAAGCCACGTTCCACAGATGTCCCATGCATCACACTTTAGACACCGATGCGTGTTTTGCCAGCAAGATGAGGTGCTGCAAGGCGAAGGAGTGTGTCTGTCTATCTCTGTTGGGTTGCATTGTGGGGGGTTTTAGAGCTTCCTGACCGGCATTGCTCTGTTGCTGCACATTCAGAGGTGGAAATCCTGCGTGGCTGATGCTTCACCTTTATTGACCGCATGTATTTAATTACCGAATAAATGCATCACTCAAGAAACACTTCCTGTCGCTTTCACTTTTAATATGCTGATCTCCTCTACGTATCACGTGTGTTATAAAGCGTAGGTCGACACAGTACGCTGTCATGTCGGACACAAGCTCTGGGCACCCTTGTGCTGCTCTGGTGGTCAGGAGGAGCAGTGGCCGCCACCGTACACTGTCGTCAGCCACCTGCAGACCCGGTGCTGCCGTTAATGTTGATGGTGATTAATGATAACGCCGATTAAGGTTGCAGAGAAGTCCGTAAATCTATGTAGTTTGATCTGATAAATATTAAGTAACTTTGATCAAATGCAGAATTACTACTGCTCGGATATTAACGCGCTACAGCTGTTCAACTCAGATGAAAAAACATTCACACGGCACTTTGATGCTGGAGCACCAAGGTAGGTGCGTGTAAAGCACTACAGTTCCAATAAGCACACTTCCACTTCCATATTACATTTATTATCATTCATAGTAGCAATGCAGTCACACAGTCTGGGAACGTCTTGGGATCCCCTACCTCGGATAAGCGGAAGAAAACGGATTGGTTGATGGATATTGTAACGCTTCTGTTACCATTCATTCTTTATGTATTATATGTTCATGCATTATTCATTTTCTCATCAAGCTGTATCTATTGGTATTTTTTTGTTGAGTTTTTTTTAAATGGAAAAAATTACATGTTAAATAAGCAGTGTCATGTTAACTTCTTTACAGGAACAGAAAAGTGGTGAACTACTCGCAATTCAACGAGTCTGATGATGCAGGTAAGAGTTACCTTTTTTGTGCTGATGGGTGAATGATACATTTCTGTTATTATTGACATTATATATCATAGAGGACTTGGAGAAAGAAGTACCTGGGAGAAATATAAATGAGAAGATCTGAACGATGCAATCCCAGATTAAATGCTACAGTTAGGTCTAGATGGACTATGACAGAGTTTTTATCTATTCTACCACAGTGGATTTGAAATAACAGTCGCGTTGTGGTTGACTGAGCAGCCATGATGAAGTTCAAGGACAACTTCATGCATGTTAAAGGTGCTGTCACTCTGAGCTCCAAATTGGGTAGCAGATGTTACCAGTAGTGGTTTCAAAGAACAGATTGATTAAATAAATGTCTATTTGTCACAATTCCAAGTTAAACTCTGAAAAAATTGTATTGCGGGCAGAATAAGAAGATCGGCATTCATGGTTGTCACTCTCTGCTGCCTGGTATACACATACATGTGCGGAAACAGAAGCAGTCTCAGAAGTCACAGACAATTTGGAGTCATTGTATGGTTATGATCACTATCATTAGCTGATAAGAAACAACTAATGCACGTACGTGTGTGTGTGTGTGTGTTGTGTGGAGCGTGCCTTGCAATGTTGGAGTAGGAAGAGGGCGGAATATACACATTGGAAAGTTAGCGCCCTTCATGAAGTACCAACAGTCAACTTCAATCAATGATACAAAAGAGAAATTGGTTTATTATTGCCAAAATCTACAATCAAGATGCACCTTTATCAATTTAATTGCAGAGGCTTAATTATACAGTCATGGCCAAAAGTTAATGACACAAATATTAATTTTCACAAATTCTGCTGCCTCAGTTTTTATGATGGCAATTTGTAGGTACTCCAGAATGTTATGAAGAGTGATGAGATGAATGACAATTAACTGCAAAGTCCATCTTTGTCATTCAAATGAACTTAATCCCACAAAATAAAAATAAAACATTTTACTGCATTTCAACCCTGCCACAAAAGGACCAGCTGACATATCAGTTCTTCACTGTTTAACATAGGTGAGAGTGTTGACAAAGACAAAGGCTGGAGAGATGACTCTGCCGTCCACATTAAATGAAAATAACAGATTGAAAGCTTTGGGTTTTTTTCCTGTTAACCATGATTACCTGCAAGGAGACGTGCAGTCATCATTGCTTTGCACAAAAAGGGCTTCACAGGCAAGGGTATTGCAGATTGCACCTCAATCAACCATTTATGAGATCAAGAACTTCCAGGAGAGAGGTTCAATTGTTGTAAAGAAGGCTTCAGGGCGCCTGAGAAAGTCCAGCAAGAGTCTGGACTGTCTCTGTAAGTTAATTTAGCTGGAGCTTGGGGCACCACCAGTGCAGCGCATGCTCAGGAATGGTAGCAGGCAGGCGTGAGTGCATCTGCTCGCACAGTGAGGCGAAGACTTTTGGAAGATGGCCTGGTGTCAAGAAGGGTGCATTGAAACCACTTCTCTCCAGGAAAAACATCAGGGACAGACTGATATTCTGCAAAAGATAGAGGTATTGGACTCCTGAAGACTGAGGAAAAAACATTTTCTCTTATGAATCCCCTTTCGGATTGTTTGGGGCATCCACGAAAAAAGCTTGTCCAGAGAAGAAAAGGTGAGGGCTACCATCAGTCCTGTGTCATGCCAACAGTAAAGCCTCTTGCGACCATTCATGTACGGGGTTGCTTCACAGCCAAGGGAGTGGGCTCACTCATAATTCTGCCTAAAAACACAGCCATGAATAAAAAAAAAAATCATACCAAAACAACCCTTGAGAGCAACTTCTCCCAACCGTCCAAGAACAGTTTAGTGATGAACAATGATTTTTTTTCTTGTGTCATTCCCAAAACTTGTGGCCACGACTGTACAAGAGCATGTCATTTCTGTCTCTACATGGTTGCTTTTACAATTTATCATCTGTCTGTGTACACCGTGTAAATTCTCTTTAAAATCAGCACACGCTTGCGTGTAGCCAAGGAATCATGTGAATGCTCATGCACGTTATAAATATAAAGAAAATAAGCCATCTTAGACATGAGACAAGAGACTCACACGTTAGCATTGACCGCGTACTTCCTGAGGTGACTATTGTCTCATCAATGTAAGGCTACTGGCACCGAAAGACCATTATAGAATACTACTCTACATTAACAAAACATTCAAAAAAAATACCATGTCTACAAGGGGTTTGCTGGCCAACAGGGACCGGTGTCTTTGGCGATGGCGGAGGACGCCATTGCGATGGAAGTTGGCCCTGGGCCTTTCTTTGCGGCTGGCTTTAGGGCAGCTTCTTTGGCTTCGTGGTCGTCTTCGTGGGCCTTCAGGGTGCTGTCATGGCAATGATGCCATTTTGGGTAGATGGCATTTTGGGTAGCTAGTGGAGTTTAGTGTGTTTAGGGTCCTGTCACGGAGTGTTTACAGAGCGTTTGGTGCAATTAGCACGCAAGGTGTCTGAGGGGATGTCCCACACTATCAACGCCATGATAGTTTACAACAGTAAACTAACAGAAAGAATACGAGCAGTTGATGTTTACACAGAAGAAGAGTCCTGAACCACTGTGTACTGTACATACAATGTTATGTCTAACCAGTACTGCACCTACTAACTCTTCATTTCTTTGTGAGTTCATTGTCTGTACTCACTCATCAACCAACTGTCTGTCAACTATTAACCTTTTTATCAGTTATTATTATATTTATTATGACTGCTATGTAATTTATTTACTGTAATTTCAAACCGTGACTCCTATTGTACTACATTGTTATACTGCCTTATCACTTTCCTATGTATTTAAAATTGGCAAAGAGTACATTTGGAATACAGGAAGTGAACAAATGTATTGTACTTGATGTGAAACAGAGGGGGTAGGATCTTGCATTGCTCCTCACGAGGCTACACTCTTCTACACTCTTTTTATGTATGCTACCAGCCCCGCCTCCACCTACTGAGACAAAGAGACTGTATGACTGACTAAAGGGCTCACTCTGTTCATACTGTTGTTCTATGGAACAAATGCGCCAAGCCAATGCACAGAGTGAACCCTTTTCTTGCCTGTTTGGAGGTGAGAGATGAGGAAAACAGACACACATGCACATGACAATTTATTGAAATTATCAGGCTCATTTTCATTTGTGTACTTGGTTATTGCCCACAAGACATTTTTTTTCTGAACGAGAAATCTTGTCACGTTTTAATCGCTCAAGATCTTGTTATGCAAGATCTTGTGACGCCTCTAATCGATATAATGTCACCATTCTGAACTTGCAGGCTTATGTTATTTCGTCTGTTCAGCAAATGCCACTTATAGGCTGGTGTGACTTATATCTTATTTTTTTTTCCCCCCTCTTCATTACGCATTTTTTGACTGTGACTCGTCCACTAATTCCTAAAAACAAGTCAGGATGCAGATGTTACGCAATGAATAAGTTACCTGTACTAACGTAGTTCAAATCAAGGACAAACATGTACGATGAAAATATACCTTGGTGCTCAATGGGGACATGTAGAACATTGAGGGAAAGCTGACTTCCTGATCCAGCTGTGAAAACCGTTTAGTATGCTTGCTATTTGGTTGGCATCATCTAAAACATGCAGTTTAGCAACATTTGATAGACATTGCTTGGTCTTCTAAGAATGATGACAGAAGAACTCATTGTTTCCTTGTAGATGAGGAGTATGGTGACAGTAAGCCCACCAAGGTGCGCACAGCCCCCCGTGAGCCGAAGCAGAAGCGCTCAAAGAATTCACAGGACGAAAGGTAAGCCTTTAGTGTGGAGACAACATGCATCATTTTGCACATTCAGTGTTGTCTATTCATGGTAATAAAATGATGTACGTATTACTTACTAGAGCCCGGCCGAAATGGGATTTTTGAGGCCGATGCTAATACTGATATTGGGGGCTGAAAAAAGTCTATATCCAATGTATTGGCTGAATGCCGATATATTGGCCGATATATGAAATAAGAGCATTGATATACACAGAATATACAGTATACTGTACATGAACATTAATTATTATAATACCCAAAAATGATTCAACACAAAGAAGCAGAAGACTACTAAATTAAAATAAGAAGCTTTAAACAGTAACACCATAAGATATGCCTCTTTGTGATTTACTTTTAGGTGTTGCCACAAATTTGTAGTGTTCTTTGCTTTGCTGGTGCTGGAGCCCTGGCTAACTTGAACACTGCATATTTTGCATTTAACATAACGCCTCCACACCTTACTCTTTCCCTCTGCCTGTTAAATGAAAATATATACATTTAGTGCATTTTGGTCATTAGCCTAGAATTTGATACTATAGTTGACTATTTTTCAATAAAAGTGGCTGCATTGGCCTGAAAGTGATAATACATATGTTAATGTGAGCTGCTTTTAAACTAATACATTATGTGTTTATAAAAGTCTTATTAAAAAAATGCCTTACCAACATCAGTTAGTCATATTTACTAGCTATTGAAAAGTTCTATCTGCAGCCACTATTTATTTGCAAACAGCTAAAAACCAAATGCTAAAGTAAACATTAAAAAGTGTGTGTGTGTGTGTGTGGGGGGGGGGGGGGGGGGGGGGGGACTGCAAATAAAATAAGAAATAATCAAAACATGCATCATGTTACGAGACTTAATACAAGGGACTAAACTACATTTAATGTTACAATGTAGCTGCTTTCAAAACATGTAATATATCAAATTACACCGAAATACATTGCTTGGAACATTTTCAAAATGATTTTAATGAAGACATTAACTTGCGAATGTATGTGCCCCTGTAAATCCTGCATGGACGTATTTAGTCAAGTGGAATACTGTGTATATCTACATATACAGTGCGTACGGAAAGTACAGTATTCAGACCCCTTTACATTTTTCACTCTTTCTGTCATTGCAGCCATTTGCCAAAATCAAAAAAGTAAATTTTATTTCTCATTAATGTACACTCAGCACCCCATCTTGACAGAAAAAAACTGAAATATCACATGGTCATAAGTATTCAGACTCTTAGCAGCGACATTCATATTTAACTCACAAGCTGTCCATTTCTTCTGATCCTCCTTGAGATGGTTCTGCTCCTTTATTGGAGTCCAATGAAGTGTTTAATTAAACTGATTGGACTTGATTAGGAAAGGCACACACCTGTCTATATAAGACCTTACAGCTCACAGTGCATGTCAGAGCAAAAGAGAGTCATGTGGTCAAAGGAACTGCCCAAGGAGCTGAGACAGAACTGTAGCAAGGCACAGATCTGGCCAAGGTTACAAAATAATTTCTGCAGCACTCAAGGTTCCTAAGAGCACAGTGGCCTCCATAATCCTCAAATGGAAGAAGTTTGGGAGGACCACAACTCTGCCTAGACCTGGCCGTCCAGCCAAACTGAGCAATCGTGGGAGAAGAGCCTTTGTGAGAGAGGTAAAGAAGAACCCAAAGATCAATGTGGCTAAGCTCCAGAGATGCAGTAGGGAGATGGGAGAAAGTTCCACAAAGTCAACTATCACTGCAGCCCTCCACCAGTCGGGGCTTTTTGGCAGAGAGGCCCAGCGGAAGCCTCTCCTCAGTTTAAGACACATGAAAAAACACATGAAGGACTCCCAGACTATGAGAAAGAAGATTCTCTGGTCTGATGAGACCAAGATTGAACTTTTTGGTGTTAATTCTAAGCGGTATGTGTGGAGAAAACCAGGCACTGCTCATCACCTGCCCAATACAATCCCTACAGTGAAACATGGTGGTGGGAGCATCACGTTGTGGGTGTTTTTCAGCTGCAGGGACAGGACGACTGGTTGTAATTGAAGGAAAGATGAATGCGGCCAAGTACAGAGATATCCTGGAGGAAAACCTCTTCGAGAGTGCTCAGGACCTCAGACTGGGCCGAAGGTTCTCCTTTCAAAAGGACAATGACCCTAAGCACACAGCTAAAATAACAAAGGCGTGGCTTCAGAACAACTCTGTGACCATTCTTGACTGGCCCTGCCAGAGCCCTGACCTAAACCCAAGTGAGCATCTCTGGAGAGACCTGAAAATGGCTGTCCACCGACATTCACCATCCAACCTGACAGAACTGGAGAGGATCTGCAAGGAAGAATGGCACAGGATCCCCAAATCCAGGTGTGAAAAACTTGTTGCATCATTCCCAAGAAGACTCATGGCTGTACGAGCTCAAAAGAGTGATTCTACTCAATACTGAGCACAGAGTCTGAATACATATGACCATGTGATATTTCCATTTTTCTTTTTTTAATAAATTTGCAAAAATTTCTACATTTCAGTTTTTTTCTATCAAGATGGGGTGCTGGGTGTATATTAATGAGAAATAAAATACACTTTTTTGATTCTGGCAAATGGCTGCAATGACACAGAGAGCGAAAAATTTCAAGGGGTCTGAATACTTTCCATACCTATTGTATCTGTATTTCACTTTAAAACGCTACATAATAGTCTTAGATAATGGTGGACATGTGAATTAACAGTTGCATCTATTTTTGTTTATCTTACAGAGATGCAATTTACACAATGTTAAAACACTGTAATACGCTCTCTGAAACTTGTGTGGGGAAAAAACTACAATGTTCTCCTTGACGGGCCCTGACAGCATGGCACTAAAGTGTAGTTTGACCAGTAAGTCACAACTTACCATGGTGTAAAAAAACTGTAGTGGGAGGGCGGGGCCAGGTACTCGGGCAGGGAGCAGCACAGAGACGCACAGAAAGGGAGCGACACAATCCCCGCGCAGCAAAAAAAGTTAATATATCTGTTACATATTGATCAATCGGTGATGCGTCATAATTCGCCCGCTGATAAATCATGTTTATTAAACAAATGTTTATTAAACAAAGTAAATATCCTCATCATATATGAGATTTTTCTAAATTGTCATTTTTTTCATTTACAGTGAGGACTCAGAGGACAAGCTTTCCAAATCCAAAAATGATTCAGCGGGTAAGGCCATGTACACCTTGCTTGGACATTTGCAAAGCAATAAGTAAGTGCGCATGTATAAAGTATGCAGACTTCCATCTTCTTGCAGACGACTTTGGTAGTGATGAGGAAGATAATGACTTTGGAGAGGAGGAGGAAGAAGAAGAAGAAGATGGAGATGGGGATGGAGGAAGTGACTATGAAGAAAAAAAAGTGAAACGAGGAAAGAAGCCCAAGGTGGACAAGCCCAGCAGGAAGACACCAAAAAGAAAACGGGCTGCAGGTACTATTTAAAAAAAAAAAAAAAAATATATATATATATATATATATATATATATATATATATATATATATATATATATATATATATATATATATTTAGGTTTTATGTCAGAATGTCAATGTTGGAGTAAAAACTTTTACTGCTGGTCAGTATTCAGTGCGACTGCTGTGACAAGAATGTACACTTTGTAATAAAGTGGTTCCCATGTACATTCCCATGTTTTTTTTACTACCAGTGCTTTTTTGAAGGCCAACTGATGGAAATTTAAGAGTTATGTTTTAGTGTGTATATCATAAAATGTCTTTTTTAAAGGCCTTGAAAATGTATTAATGTTACTTTTACTTCAAACAAATGGATAAACTTGTCGCCATGGTGACCTTGTGGTTAGCACGTTGGCCTGACAGTCAGGAGATCGTGTGTTTGTTGGAACATCTCTGTGTGGAGTTTTTTCCGGGTACTCCGGATTTCACCCACATTCCAAAAAATATGCATGCTAGATTAATTGGAGACTCTAAGTCAGGTGTCTTCAATTAAAATTGAGTATCATATTGAGTATCATATGAATATCAACCCTGCACATCACCCTATTGTTTCAATACAACACAATTATCTTGACACCTAAATTTTGTGTTTAAAAGAAAACGGGACAAAATTTCACGTAAATAATAAAATGTTTGATTGTACAAACACAAGAGACTTATTTCTTCAGTTAAATAAAACAGCATCAGTTTCTCTGAAAAAATATTAAATAACAATAACAAGGTCTCTGCAGCAGAAGCGCTCCTTCACAATTTTACTTTTGAGCAAACCGTGGTTCTCTTATTCACTTCTCTGCAGGTAAACAATTTCATTGGCTCATTTTGAGTGTCGTCGCCGCATTTGCTGTCATGTAACCGTAATAACTGAAGTAATTACGCCCGCGATCTGCCGCTGCAATCACTAATTGGTCACAGATCCGTAAAGGGCTATCACTGGGTTCCGTATCTGGACCGAGGTCCACCATTTGGCAAATAACTACTCTAAGTTGTCCATAGGTATGAATGGGAGTATGAATGGTTGTTAAGTCTATATGTGCCCTGCGATTGGCTGCTGACCAGTCCGCCTCTCTCCCGAAGACAGCTGGGATAGGCTCCAGCATACCCACAACCCAAGGGAGGACAAGCAACATAGAAAGTGGATGGATGCATAAACTTCTGTCCCGCTTTTAAATGTTTAGATTTTTGAGGATGCTATAACGTAACAACAAAACCAAACTAAAATACCTGTGCAGCCCTGTCAGAATTTATCCAGAACAACCGGCTGGTGTACTGTGCATGTTTCCTTTCTTTTGTCTTTTGTACTTTTTTGCCAGTGTAGATGTGAAATGGGTCCTAAATTGTATTCATTTTCATTTTCTTTCTTAAAAAAATGTGGTCTTAAATTTGACTTGTTGAAACCTGCAGAGACCCTGTTACAGGTTTTACCATAGTCAAAGCTTTTGTTTGATTACTAAGGTGAGAAGAAGATTAGGAAATATTGTTCTTCCCCCTACCTTCCACTATTCCAATCTTGATTATTGTGTTTTTGTTTCATATGGCAAGATGACAGTGATGATGACAGGGACGTCAGTCGAAAGCGAACAGTACGCCAGGCAGCCTCCAAGGCAGTATCCAAACAGAGGGAAATCCTTCTCGGTGATGGAGGCAGTGAGGATGAAGAGCATGATGACCCGGAGGAAGCTTACCTGGACCGTAAGTGCAGTGCATTTTGGAGGAGCGTCTTCTGATAAAGTGTTTAGTCAATCACTTTTTCTTCATTCATTTTGAGACCTGAATCATTTATTTGAACCATTCATTTTCCAGGTTAGAGATTGGATGCTCGGGTTTATTTATTATTTATTTTGAATTTATTCTTAATTTACATGGGGTCAGAATGGTACATAGATGGTCAGATATATACAGGCTTAATATACGCTCATCCCTCGCTCCATCACTCTGTCACAGTTCTTCAAAAATTGATTCATTAATGATCACTGTCTCGTGGTTGACTACAGCCTATTATTAGTAAAAAAAAAAATGCACATTTAAGCAAATGTCATGTATTCTTGGCCTAAATGAAGCATTTTCAAGCATGAAAATATTCTAAATGAATTAAATACAAATACAGTTTAAGGCAATATAAGATGTTTATGAGCAGTCTTCACTGACTAGTAAGTGTCACTAGTACCACACACCAGACTTGATCACCAACAACAGGCGTTTTTTAATTTTATAAAAATTTCTCACATCAGGCACAATAATAATCCAACCATTTTCTATGCCACTTATCCCCCATAATAATAATAATAATAATAATAATAATAATAATAATAGCAGTGATAATAGTCATCATCATCACAATAACAATACAGGCTACTGTGGCCATATGTATGTAAGACATTTATTGAAACACACAGGGGTCTTATTTTCTCTGATTTCTATAATCTTGGGTGAGATGAATGTAAATGTGACTATAGGGGTGTTATTTCACATCTAAAGTGCTCTAATAATGGTAAAAATCGTGTTTGGAAAGTCATACACAGGTTTTCTATGCTCTATCTACGAAAATATACAGATTATCAATATTGAATCCTACTTTGCGGGAATTCACATATCGCAGGGATTACATACAGTCACGGGTATACAGTATACTGTCTAGTCACCTAAGTATTTTACTATGTGATGCTGAAGGATCCAGAATGTCTTGAAAAGACCATGGCCTATTAAGTTATCATTTGTGATCATGATTGAGTGCAGTTGGTAGTTGCACGCACTTTGTCCCCACACTGGTACGCAGTTTTGCGTGGCACTACCGTGCGATGAGTAATTGGTCGTAAAGAGGCGTGAAGTATGTATAAACTGTGCAGGGCTGTATGCCAGTGCGCAAAGGAAATTTGGAAATGTTCAAAATTTGTGGCACGCATAATTTGCGCTAACTTTTCGTAAATGCAACGTGAACGTACCAGAATCTACAGTATGTGCAAACAATACGGGCGGTATCAAACCGTGCCGCTGCCTGTCTTACTCACATGAATGGGTTAACTTTTTCACCACCTCTTGGAGCAAGTTGGGGCGGGAATTCTTGAGGAATTTCTCTAGCCTCTTGGATCTCTCTTGTGATTTTCTGTTAATAAGTTTTCATAATGCCCAAAGCGATGTCTTCTAGTCAGCAATTCTCCCACACTGTCATTGCCTCTTTTTTTTTCTAGTTAATTGCCCCGCTCCTGCTCTTTGCACATTCGTTAGCTGCAGCTGCGAGAACATTTTGACTTACCTTTCTGGAGTTTAATATCTTTTAGGCCCCTTACAAATACAGGAATTAATGAAGCTAGAGGTGATGCCTGCTGTTGCATGGCGTCATGCGGGACCAAATAATGCCATGACTGCTTCACGGATGCGGGAAGTGGTGGTGACAATGCATACCCCTGTGGGAACAATGTGCGTATTGTTGTCGTGCACTAGACGTAAACACTACTTGACAAAGTGTAAATAAGTCGTGTGGGAGCGTGGCCATTTCGTGCCAATGCACACCATTTTCAGTCACGAATTGCATGACAAGTGAGTAATTCATGCATAAACAGAATGCAGACAGTGCACAAACTAGTCTTAACACTTTTCAGGCGTGCCATAAATAAATAAATAGATACACTTCACGCAAATTTGCCACGGTGAGAATTTTACGCCATGTACTTGACCCTGAGGCAGACCTCGGAAGGGATGCGAAAATGACAGCACAGAAGCATAAACCAGCCTTTCCAATTTTTTCTCTATGGTCATAGTTTGTATAAACCACAGTATTGACATATTCCTCTTTCCATATAATTTAATATGCATTATATTTAAGCATCATTGATAGGCAATTTGAATATTTTAGATGTCCTAATGTGTTTGTGCAGCTGATGAGTCTGGCAGTGATGAGGACTTCATGGTGGAAGATGATGATGACAGTGACTATGGTCAGTCCAAAAAGAGAAGCAAGAAGGTCATTCGACGAGGAAGAATGGACAAGAAAGAGAAGAAATCTCCTAAACCCAGATTAAAGGCTACAGGTAAGCTTTAGCTCGTGCTCACATGAGACACATCATGCTGGACTTGGGTTCGAATCCCTCTCCTGTCCTCGGCTGGCCTGCTCTTATCATGGAATATGAAATAACTGCATGTAGACCCAAGCCATGTTGACAGCGAGGAGCCAAACTGGTGTATTGAGCGATCATTTAAACAGAGTTCCTATGCAAGTATGGAATTTGATTTTATACATTTCCGGTTCTGGAAAGTATGGTATGGAAAAATATTCATGTTTCCAAGACTGTTGACACTGTTCTGTTTTTTTAAAAGAGAAAATTCGGAATAACTAAAAAATAAAAGGCGCTTTTTCTTAGGCGCTTGTGAGGGAAGCTCAGGTGTGTACATGAGCACACAGTGGAAGGCTGATCGGTTGAATGGTCTTGTCCTCCTCCAAGCCATTGTATGAGCTACATTATCTAGCTATAATCTTCTGGAAATTATATGTTGACATAATGGCATACATATTCACAATCATGAAAACAAACCATTAATTCCATAATTTATCTACATGATACTAGGGCTGCAACTAACCATTATTTTCTTTTCTCCTTACGTTACACTTTTTTGCTCAGTTTTCTTTTATATATTATTTATTTAGTTAGTTATTTATTTGTTCTTCTCGTATCTTTTTTCTTATGTCTTTATTCTAGGGCTGATACTGGTGGATGGTGGCTCTGTATTCATTTAGTGCTTTTAATTTGATGTTGTGCCTGTTTAGTTTTACACAATACATAATAAATAAGATCAATTAGATTGCTATAATGTACATATGTTTTGCTGATGTGTTGAAAATCTTTTCCGGTGACTAGCTAGCACTGCTAATGCTATTTAGAGCCATTCTCGTCTTCAGTCATAGTCACATTGACACAAGCCCCCAAATAGATGTCCTCGTCTATGCCTGCCAGTAACTAGCAGCTCATAACACAAATTTTAGCTCGCAGTTCAAAGCAAAAATCAGCCGAGAGACTGCTTGCATCTAAAAAAAATAAATTAAATTAAAAAACTCGTTAGTTGGGACACTCTTATGCTGAGGTACCACTGTGTAAATGACGATAGGAAAAAATACCGGCAGGACGTGTGCATGTTAATTGCACATAAGAAAAAATAGTGCCATTACATTTAACTTTGACAGCCCTACTTTTCCTCATATTTTGAATTTATCATAGTAATATTAACTTTTAACCAACCTATTTTTTTCTAAAATCGCAACTTTATTCTTTTTGTTGGTTTCTCGTAATATTTTGACTTTAAAAAACAAACAAACATATTTTAGTCTTCAATGAGGGTGTCACGAGACACTCAATGAAAAAAATCAAAAAAATTTGACAATATATACTACTAATTTAATTTACACCACGTTACACTGACCTGCACTCTGTGTATGCTACCGGCCCCGCCTCCACCCACCAAGACAGAGACTGTATGACTGACAAAAGGGCTCACTCCGTTCATGCCATTGTTCTCTGGAACAAACGTGCGAAGGTGCTGAAACCAATGCACAGACTGAACTCTCTTCCTGCCTGTTTGGAGGTGAGAGATGAGGACACGCATGCACATGGCAATGTATTGAAGCCGGCAAAATGACTGAGTTCATTTTCATTTATTGTGCGATTAATTTATTTATTATCATCCGAGGCCTAGTGCCCATGAGACATTTTTTTTCTCTGGACGAGAGATCTTGTGACAAAAAGTGCCATACTTATTTACATTTACATACTTACCATTTTGTTGAGACAAAATGTAGTAAAAAAAAAATCATGACCGATAGTCAACTAAAATAACACTTTCTCCTGATATCAAGCAAAACAGGTTACAAATTCAATTCAATTCAATAATGCTGATAACGATTAGGAAAGTTTCACATTTCTATGTGTCACTACTCCGCTTGGTTGATGTGTGCAAACCTTGCAGTTTATGGAGTTCAGTGTCACTGAATGTATCAAAGCTGATTGGCTTACAGAGAATGTCTTCGTCTTGTTCCTCTTTGCCAGTAAACCCCAGCCCAATGAAAGGCAAGGGCAAAGGCCACAGCAGCACCAAGGCCGTGGAGAAGAGTTCACCCAAAGAGGAGGAAGAAAACGATCCAGAGAGTCCTTTGGGAGAAGAAGAGGAGGAACCTGAGAAGAAGAAGACCTCTCCTGCCCCCAAGGTGACCAAGAAGGCTGATGGAGAGGAAGATGATGAGGAGGAAGGCGACAATGAAGAAGAGGAAGGCGACTCGGAGGAGGAAGCTCCCTCTGGGGAAGACTAGACGGTATCAAGTCCATTGTTCAAGTTTTTGCTTTTTTTTTTTTTTTTTTTTTTTGGTGTCCTGAGTAAATGGTTTGAACTCCATGTGCTTTCATCACACTCACCTTCATCTTCTTTCTCAGCAAGTCCACTCATGCTTTGATCCGTCCTGTCAACAATTCATCTTCCAATCCTCCCTCTGCCGCGTTATATGTCACGAATGTTAATACATCATGAGAAGAATGCTTTGATTTCATGGAAAGACAAGAAAAAAGTGTGATTTGTACAAAAGATCATTTCTACATCTGCTGTTTTTGCTTCTGCCCTAAGCCAGCATGTCTTCATGTTTTTTTTCAAGTGGAGTAGGTCCACTTTTCTTGCTGTTTTGCTTCCATTCATCAGCGCTTTGATTTGTTTGCGCCCCCTGCAGTTTATGTGAATCATTGCAATTGAATCATTTCTACCAGGCACCACCTAAAATCTTACTTTATTTTCTTTTTGAATTTTTTTTTAAAAGAAAAACAAGGGTTTTTTCCTTTAAATTTGTTGGTTTATCTTTCTTGTTCATTGTACTAGTTCTCTAAGAATGTTTTGTATTTTTTTTTAAGAAACAAAATAAAATGTATCTTGATTTTAAAGAAAGATGAGCCTGTTGGCTGAATTCTCCTTGATGGTTAGCCACTGCAAACACATAGTTTATCTTAAAACAATGGGGTGGAAATACAACCTTTTTACCACAATGTCAGCTTTCTGTAATGAGCCAAGCCCCTTGCTTGCAGTGTTTCTTGCGCCTCATTGGTCTGACTGCGACCCGGAAGTCCAGCTCACGCCGCCATATTGTTCAGATCCCAAATGTCTTAAATGAGCTAGGAGGCGCCACAGAGGAGCGTTAATCGAGGAACTTCCTGAGTGACGTGTACAAAAGTCATGTGAGCACATCACAACTACTGCATTTAGCCGTCTTTTAACTAATCAGAAACTGGTATACCTGACCTCTTTGCCGTGTTAGCCGCTAGATGTCGCTCGTGCTTATGAGTCTTGGGGTCGCAGAACATTTGGTTTAGTCTCCACTTGTTTTGCTTTGGATGAACAATTGATGTTGTATTTCACTACTCGTCAGCATGTGGAGTTGTGGAAGAAAACACTAGATTGCGTGGTTGTGTTGTATGCTTTTACGAATGGCAACAGAATAGTGTAGTTCACGCTCCGTGTCACTTGGTGGCGGTCGCGTTACTGGTGGTACGACAAAGACACCGGAAGTAGTTTGTCGAGGCGGGCTCGTGATCGCCTTTAAATGTTTTCGTCTCCCATTGACAAGGTAATGTTTAAGAGCCCGGGAGCCCACAGTGTGAATCAGGGCGGGTTACAGTTGTATGGAATGTTTAGTGCCATTTACTATTGGACAGACGGGAACCACGTGATCGCGGAGATGTGTGCTTAATGACGTGAACATAGTCATTGTACGATACATGCTGAATACGTGAACATAATCATTGTATGATATTAAATCTATTCATACCTGAAAAGGCACGCCTTTGGACCTCTTAGGCGTCAGTAGTTCGCTTTTAAAATTACATTGAGAAAGATACATTTATTTGAATAAACAGACATAGTATACTATATAAATAATAAATTTTAAAAAACTATAATAGCGTCTTTTTGGGCCATTTGGAAACGTTCCATAACGTGTCACGTCATGTGACCAACATGAAGGCAAACATCCCGGAAGTGGTGTTTTTAAAAAAAAATAACATTTTAATTGAACATTACATTAGGTGTTACCCATCCACATATGTAATAAACGTTTTTAATGTGATTCATACATTTCACAGCAGAACGTAAAAATGTTAAATAAACAGGTGTAACCTGTAAACAGGTGTGGACTTTGTATATATGTTAAGTGATGAAACTTTAAAGGTTTGAAGATATAATAGGATGATTGTACAAAGTATTGAAAAGGATGTGTTGCAAAGCACATCGCAACACTCTTACACAAACAGTTCCGTGTGTCTTCCATATGGCACATCACGAAGATTTAAGATCAACAAAGGTATAAAACATGTCCGTTCTCACCATTATTGTTTGTTGCAGCCACAGAAATACTTTTTATACTATAAATGCTGAATTTGGCAAAATATCCGTGCTAGGTAAAGAATTCTCTATCAGCCATCCGGCTGATGACACCACAAGTTTCTTAAATAACCTGAATGAAATCCCCCAAATCCTCCATGTTATAGAAAACTTCTCAAAAGCTTCAGGACTCAAACTAAATTTAAACAAATGTGAAATCTTATCTTTAAAAGTTTGTGCTACTTCTACTGCATTTAAATATTTGGGTGTACATATAGCTATGAATAGGACTGAGAATCTTTTGGGAGAAATTACAAAAAAAATGCAAAACTTATTTAAATAAGTCAACACAGAGAGATTTATCCGTTCCAGGAAGAATATTCCTCACCAAAATGTAAAGTATTCCCAGACTTGTACATCCAGGATATGCATTAGGACTACCTAAATCAGCAATCAAGTCTATTAACAGGCTCAATTTTGACTTTACATGAAAACAAAAAACAACCCCACTATATTAAACAAGGTAATTTAATTAAACAATATGAAGATGGAGGATTACAAGCTATTGATAGCACGAAAGCCACCCTAAAAATAAACTGGCTTAGGCCGTTCTTAAGAAATTCCAATAACCAATGGTTCCATATTCCGAATAAAATATTTTCAAACCAGGGCAGAATCAGCCTCTTACTTAGGTGTCATTTTGACAGTAAAAATTACCCATAAAACTTTCATCCTTGTTAAAACCAAGTCAGTCTTTGTACAAAATTGGTTTGAAAAAAGCATTTGGTCATTGATGCATTTATTAAATGATAGAGATATTATGGCATTTGAAGATTTCACTGCTAAATATAACTTAGATATAGATAAAAGATCATTCCTGAAAATATATTATCTACAGCACATAACCTTTTACAGAATCCTGACAACAGAACCCTCAAACTTCCCAGGCTTCTGGTTAATGGGATAGACATTACCCATTAAATTAACCATTACATTCTAAAATTAGGGAATTCTTTACTGGTGTTTCTTTTCTTTATGATTCTAATCCAAACTCAATTCCACTTTACTCTTCATTGATCAAAAGAAAAAAAATTGAACAATTTATCTAAAACTTGCCATTCCTCCAAAAGGTAAGGAGGTTCATTACAAAGTTTTCTCAGGTGTTTATCCTTCAAAAGAATTTGTTAGATGTCGATTTTCTTTTGATGATAATGTTTGTGCCTTTTGTGACAGGGATTTTGAAACAACTGAACATCTGTTTTATGAATGCATATCTTGTAAAGCCTTGCGGGAGGATGTACATCATTGGATTTTTGCTAAATTCCAAACCTGTCTGAATTCACTGCAAGTGATATTATTTTTGGGAACCTAAGTAGGGGGAAAAGTATGAATATTCTAAATGTAATAATTATTGTAAGTAAATCTTTCATCCACAAATGTCGTTTCTTGAAAACCAAACCAGATTTCCCCACCTTTCACTAAGAACTCTGCCAGTTTTTTTCTTGGACTGACTTCACACAATTAATATTTTGAACCTCACAGAAAACCTCCAATTTATAGTTTATTTATTTACATTGTCTTATTGTTTATTTGTTTTGTTATGTATGAATAATTTCTATTTGCTGTATTTTTATACAGCAGCCTGTTCTGACATTGTTCCTTTCTGGAGTGCTACCTGAAGTTGATGCCAAGTTTGTGTGTATGTACACTGCTCAAAAAAATTAAAGGAACACTTCGAAAACACATCAGATCTAAACTGGGGGAAAAATGATCTTGAATATCTTTCCTGATAATAAGTGACGTTGTCGGGCATGCGTACAAGCACGTGGGGGCCACACAAACTACTGAGAATCATTTTGAGTTGCTACAATGACATTTTAGCAAAATGGACCAGTGTGCTGCATCAATTTTTCACTTTCATTTTTGGGGTGTCTTTGATTTCCCCCCTCTATAGGGTGATCATTTTCATTTCTATCAAATTATGTGGCATCATTTTGTTACTAATACATCACCCACTTATTATCAGGAAAGATATTCAAGATCATTTTCCCCGCAGTTTAGATCTGATGTGTTTTCGAAGTGTTCCTTTAATTTTTTTTAGCAGTATATGTTGTGTGTGTGTGTGTGCGTGTGTTCTAATAAAAAAAAATACAACACTCCCTTTCAAAAGATGGCGCTAATGCGCCTAAATCTAATTTGCCGAATACGAAGAAAAAGAAGCGAAGAAGAAGAATCACCAATAAGATTCGGAGCTTTGCAACGGCACTCGGACGTAGATTTAGGCGCCAATATTTTGGATTTGTTGACTTTTTTCTTGTGTTTGTGCGGACACTACGGGGATAATATGTCGGAAAACACTTTTCCTGTTCACACGGCCGACGCCATAGTAAGCTTTTATCGAACAGAGGTGCTTACTGGGCAAGAAGCGAAACACTTCACCAAGTCCGACTTGACTCCTTCTCCTAAGGTAACTTCTTGCCTCTCTTTGTACGTACAGGACCCCTTATACATTCCACATGCCGTTGTTCTGCCATTTGAGCTAGATGGCACAGGAATTATTCATTTTATTTACACTTTAAACTAGATACTTCAAATGTTTGGTAGAAATTAAACCAATGCAAAGTTTCAAGTAAGAAACGTTAAAGCTGAGAGAAAATGAAGAGTCCAAATGAAGCCACTTTGTTTTAAAAGCAGGACGTAATTGGCCTATCTTTACTATACCGATAACAATATTATCATGACGTAGTGCCTCTTATTACAATGAATGTGAGAAAAGTAAAATATTTCAAGTGTTAATGAGGTTTTGTCTTCATGGATTTATTAGCAAGCACTTGAAGACACATTTTGCCCTTACGTTATTGTTGTTGTTGTTAAAATCAAACTCCATACAACTGTCTCCTATTGCATAAGCTTAGCCGCTTTGTATCCCTTGGCGAAGCGGATGAATGGAATATTTGTCCATTTTGTTATTTAGATCGGTAGAAGGCGTTAGCGAATGAGGGATTTAATGGTGTGTGATATTAACGTCGGCGTTTTCAATTCACTAACCCTAATGGGAGTGACAGCTATTGGCTGACAGTGTTACTTTTATTGGCCTAGCGTTTCCTGTTCATAGTCATGCACCTTTTACCATACACCATCACGTCATTCATTCAATACAACAATATTTTATGCGGACCTCCAACCTATGACTTGCGGACCCCTGGGGGGCCCCTGTTACCCAGTTTGAAAATTAGGCAGTATTAAGCATTTAAATTTCTACCCAGTTATACATTTATGTTTAATAAGCAATCCATTAATGAAATGTTGCAGAAATACATGTTCTCCACTATGCTAAAAAATAAGGGAAAGGTTTTGTCTTACAGTATTCAGCAACTTTGATATACAATTACTTTATATACTATAATTATATATTGGACATTAAATGCTGTTAACACAATGCTAAATCATTCTTTTCCAGCCAGAAGTGGTTCAAATGCTCTACATGAGAGTGTTGCATCTGTTGTATCGTTTCAGACCTGAATGCCACTCCATGGTAAGTACTGACAACAACACACATGCTACTCTACTTACCAACATCACAGTTACCAAGGTTACAGGTGCCAACATTCCTGTTACAAACACTACAGATGCCAACGTTACTGTTACCAATGTTACTGTTGCCGACATTATGCTGTCAAACATTACGGGTCGGCTTTGAGAACAGCGGCAGAGAGAGAGAGCAAGAACAGGTGCTAAGGAATACAGTAGTGATGGGAAAAAATGATAACAATGGCAAAATAACAGCAAATGGGAAAGTCAAAATACAAACAGCCTTCTGGAACCTAAGTAGTTGCAAAATGTAACCTGATTCCGGCACCATACACAAGTGGTGGGCCACGTTCATGTGCACACAATATTATTAAGGCTGATTTTGTGTTTCAGACATGCACAAACAATAAAAAATGTTCCTGTGAATATGTTCAGGTAGAGTGTCGCGAGATCTTGCAAGATTAAAACGTGATGAGATTTCTTGTCTGGAGAAAAGCTGTTTCTCAAGAACAGGGCAGCCAGAAGCCAGTCAGATTGTGAACTATGGCAGCGCCACTATGAATGATAGTGAAGTATGGAAGTGGCTTTGTTCAAGGCATTATTGGAGGTGCACATTAAGTGTTTTGGCCATAACCTTGCAATCCGAACTACCTTGGTGTTCACAGTGGCTTTTTTTTTCCCATCGGAGTTGAACAGCTTGCTACTTGTTGATGTCCAAACAGAAGCTGTAGTAATTCTACATTTGATCAATTTTAGTATCAACTCATGTGGATGCTCAGACTTGTCTGCCCCCTTAATCACCGAACAGTTCTACTGACGCTCATTTCATCTGTGAGAGCCGTGTTGACAATTTAGCAACATGGCTGATAAATTTAGCAAGTAAGGGCTCACATTATTTAAGTGTTTCTTGCATCATGCATTCATCAGTATTTCAATTCCGGTGTACTAAGCCACTACTTTTTTCTTACTTTGAACCCTTTGGCTTATACAGCGATGCGGCTAATTTATGGCAAAATTCTAATTTTGTGAAATCTCCTTGGTGGTATTTGAAACTACTAGGGTGTGAACATTACTGCCGTGGAAAAGGGGCTTTAGAGAGCTTTCTTTAATTTGCTGACAAAATATATACAGTACCCCTCGTTTATCATGGTTAATTGGTTCCAGACGTGACAGTGATAAGTGAATTTCTGCAAAGTGGGATTCCTTAATTATAAATGGCATATTTTTGTAGGTTCCTTTTTGTTGTTCTTTTTGTACTTCCTGTTCTGTACAGTACTTCCTGCGGTGGCTATTGTCTCATCAATATAATATTATTGACACCTAGTGATCAGTGTAGAATTCTACATAGCTCAACATACATTTCCATGCGTTTTCTGAATGCATTATGTTTGTATTTTACTTAATTTAGCCATTTTTATGATTAAAAAAATGCTTAATTTAGGCCAAAAATATGTAAAATTTTGCTTAAATATGCATATTTTTCACTAACTGGCCATATTGAACCATGAAACAGTTATGATTTATTAATAATATATTTTGAAAAACTGTCAAATCGAAGCACAAAGTGGCGAGGGACGACTATATTTCTTTGTGTGCCCCCGAATGAGACTCTAATCCAAACACTCATTCAAACTGAGAGAATGCACTGTTCATATTACCTTACCTTGTATTGGCGTATCCATATGTAAATTTACTACCAGTGCATATCATTTTTTCACAGGTTCCACTGATGGAAAACATTCAGTTCCCAATGTACCATGAGGTGCCAACTGCTATCATGAGTGTCTACATACGCATGTGGGTATTGTATGAGATTACATGGATAAGTGTTTGTCATATATTGTAAACATCACAGTTCTATACTAGGAGATCAAAATGTGACTCCATCAGAGTTGAACAGCTGCTTGCTAATTGTTGATGTCCAAGTAGAAGCTGTAGTAATTGTACATTTGATCAATTTTATTTTAGATTTGTCAGATCAACCCATGTAGGTGTTTGCACCCTTAATCACCGAGCGGTTCTATTGATGCTCATGGCATTTGGCTAAGCGCCAACTTTCAAACACCGGTGATCATCTGCATCATAACACACTTCATACATAGAAGGGATCCGTGTTGACAATTTAGCGACATGGGCGATATATTTAGCAAGTAAGGGTGCACATTTAGTGTGTTTTTTGCGTCATGCATTTATACGGTAATTAAATACAAGTGTTCAACAAAAGCGAAGTCTTGGTCGAGCAGGCGAGCTGGAGCGAGCTCCACCCCCGTAACGGTGTGCTGCGCGTGTCTGAAAGCTGTTTAAAAAAAAACAACAACAAAAAAAACGCGGAGCCAAGAAGGCGGAGCTTGGACATACTTGTGAGCCACATTAGCTTGACACAGAAGATGCCTGTATGTATGTTGTTTAAAATGTATGCCATATAACCGTATTGAATGCTTGCATTTCTTTTGCAGTGCACTGTCTGAGTGACACTGTCTGTGAGTGTGCTCCATTTTGCACTGTTTTGTTTATATTTACATTGCCGACCAAACGTGTTCACTATTGGAATGAAGGCTCTGCTGCAACTCCGCTTAGAAACCATCGCTTCTGTGCCTTCATTCATGTTAGCGTATGCTGTCTCGCGAGGCTAACTGCTAACCTTCAGTATACCTTCACTGGTAACCCCACCTCCACAAAGACGCTCAATGAGATGAGGGCTCTCTCTCTGTTCATTCCACTATAGAACCAACATGCACAGACAGATGCAGAGTGAAAACACACGAATACTGTACATGTCAATTTATCAAGGGTGTCATAATTAGCAACCTGTTTTTTTTTTTTAATCGTTCGATTTTATCGATTATCGTGAAAGGCCAAACTACTGTACTAGCAAAAATTTGGGCTAGGAGCTGCTGGTTACGGGCAAGCATAGGCAAGGACAGCTATTTGGGGGCTTGTGTCAATGAGAATAAATCTGCAGTAAATAGCATTAGCAGTGCTAGCTAGTCACTGGGAAAGATTTCCAACACATCAGTAAAAATTCGTACATCATAGTGCTAATTTATGTTATGTATTGTGTTAAACTATGACAGGAACAACTTCAATTTAAAAGCACCAAATGAATGCACATCGACCATCTGCCAGTACAAGCCTGGACTTTTTTTTCCAGAGAGGTGCACCAACAAACATGCACATTAGCACTCAGTAATGTCATCAGATCTTACTTTTTATGTATTCCCACATTGTATCAGCCTTTGGGACCAAATATGTGGTGAAAGAAAAAGCAGAAAAATACAGTGGAAAAAATACAGTGAATACAGACAGAAGAGGGACAAGTCACCGCTTGCATTAAACATGCAAAAACTGTGGGATTTCTGTTATTTTTTTAAATAAAACAATGGCCCATATTTCCAAAATTGATATCCTTTTTACAAAAAAATAATGTAGTTACTTGCAAATTATTTTAGTTTTCATTTTTGTGTGTGTGTTGTTTTTGTTGTTTTTTTTTTTTATCATTGGACCTGGTTTGGGACCCCTGCCTTACAGCATGCTTGGGGATATGATGTGCTCTTTTACACATTTGAAAATACTGTAAGAATGGCTTCTTTATTTTATAATGTCTACATCAACAAACATAGTCGTTGAATTGTAAGGAATCGTATTGTTTTGTACACTGTATCGAATCGTTCTGTTTTTAAAATATTGTTTTTGAATACTGTAATATCTTAACCAGTTTATCTAGATGCGTATCGAATAGTTTACATCCCTACTTATAGATAAAAACTTATTTCTAGCTGTGATTATGAGTTTGCTATGTAGAAATGCAATTAATAATGATTACTTTAATCAATTGACAGCCTTACTAATAGCTAATAAAAACACAAATATTTGTCTTTTAGTATATGTATAATTTTTTTAATTTTATTTTTATTATAACTATCAAAGTACAGCTGGACAGCCCTGAAGTAAATAGACAAAGACAAGTACAAAAAACAGTGAGCTTTATTATTATTATTATTATATTATATTGTCATAACAGTGGTTTATTTGGTCTAAAAAAAGTTGACAAAAATATCTTCGAGCATCAATTTGTGGGACAATAAACAATGCAAAACACACCTGCATTGTTTTGTGACTCGGTTCAATAAAATAAAAATTTGTTTGTCCAGTCATATTTTTTCATTGTACTTTTCTTAAAATTAATGTTCAAATCTTGTCTCATCTCGTGCATCGCCTCGTTTTGTGAGTTGGGTGTCTCGTGACACCCCTATTCTATAGCATGAAATACCTACAAGCGCAATAATATTGTTGGACCAATACCTCTTTTTGATGATGTATTGTTCTTTTAGGCAACAGTTTCTGCCAATGTGTTTCGTGTATGACTTTTCACTGAATGACCTTCTAGCACCAAGTAAGTAAATCTCACAATATACATCTCTATAATATGTGCTGTATATTGTGTTTATATCTGCATATACATATTCATGCACTGAATGAATATGTATATTGTGATCTTTAGAGTATATTTATAACACCCCAATTATCTGTACATCTATATCCATCCATGTTCATTAATTTAGTATCATCTGTTCATTGCACCTTCATTTGTTGTCATAATCAGTATAGTATCTTCATAGCATCTGTATAACCTGTATATTGTATCTACTGTACTGTATATTAATCAGTAAAGTATGTTCATCACACCTTATTCATTAGAATGTGTAAATATGTCCATACGATTGTGTCTATTCATGTGCATCTATATGTCAAAGTGTTTGTTTATTCACTGTACAGGTGGTCCTCAGTTTACTGCGTTCCGTATTACAGCCTTTCGTGGTTACAAACGCACTCCCATAAATTTATTAAAAAGGCAGTTTTGGTTCACAGACAAGAGACTTGCTGGGGAAGTAGTTACGGAGGTTGCGGACGGAAGAATATGCGCCACACAGAGCCAAAAAAGTCAGCGTGTGCCTCGTGCTGGGCGGAACAATACAGGGTGTGCCTGCTCAGCCACACTGTGGGAGCAATAACGTCGCTTATTAGTTTATTTTTTACACTTAATTTGTGGCAGTGCGCCAAAGAAAAGGAAAGCCATCACCATGGAAGTGAAAACTTCATAAAAAGCTCGTGTGAGCAGACACACCCACTAATATTGGTCGCTCAACCGCTGGAATGTAGCAACCATCATTCAAGTTAAAATGATTGAATGCTAGGGGGGTCATGGATTCTGTGCGCTGTTACAAGGAGATCTGGGAGGAGGCTATCCTCCAGACTAGCCTGGGACAGTATTTTAAGAAGGTAGAAAGGCCTGCAAGGCAATCACAGGGATAAAAATAAGAACTTTTTTTTGTGACTCTTATATTTCATTCTTGTATTTTATCTTTTTATGACTATTTTATATGTCCTTCATGTGTACAGTGAGTAACTTTGGAATTCATTTAGGTAGAAATTTGTAACCAGAGGACCACCTGTATATTTCTGTACATGTGGTAATTCTGCACGTGCTGTTTCTTGCAGTTGTAGTTAGATGCCAGATGACATTTGCTTAGCACGTGTAACGACAATACATTTGCTGTTTTAATGAAAGCAGTTTTCGGAAGAGTAACCAGGTCATGTGTTTGCTCATCCTTTTCAGAGAAACAGAAACAACTTACTGTTTTAAGTGCCATCATGAACTTTCTGCAGTTCAGGAAGATGAGGCTGAACATGACGCAGGAAAAGCATGCCAAATTTGTATGTTATTTATTTAACAAGTCTTTGTTTGTGAATGTGTTTGATTCTCTTGTCAACTAGCAAAAATCTGCACCAGGATTTCAAACTTAAATATATGCAAAATAAGCAAGCAGGATTTCCACCGACCTGGTCGCCACTTATCAGATTGCCAAAAAACGGAATAAGTACAACTAGCAATTGGTAAAATCGGCCTAAACGTCCAATTTACCAATCAGTGACATAAGGAGCCGTAAGTTGGACGGAGCTTCCGATATTTTCAATGGAGTAGAAACGGGGACTTCTGTCTTCATGGTGAATGAGACATATAAAACATTCTGCAGTCTATATCTGGGTCTAAGACAAATATGGATTTAAAATTTGAAAGTAATCATAAGAATTAATTTTTTTTCTGAATTGTATGCAAAATGTATGAAAAATGTTCTTCCTGAGTAACTGGAATAGATTTTAAAATGATTACAATTTCTACCATTGCTAGCATATAAAAGTTGATAGATATCCTCCATTGTTAGAGTTCAACACAGATGTGTAATTTTGGTACATTTGAGCAAAATTGCTCCTTAAATGTTCATTTCTTACAATAGTAATTATATTATTATATATAATTATAAGGAAAGAGGAGTGAGTTTAGTAATATAATGTAGTGTTTTTAAATGTTTCTTTTTTACATAATAAATATGCTTAGGACAGTGAAACTGAGATGTATCAGTAGACAGTAGACATAGCTACTGTAGAATGTAATGTTACTACCAATAGCAGTGTTTTGATATGACCAATACTGCTACCAATACTTCAGGAATGCATTTCGTCTGTGAAATACAAGCCTACCAATATCAGTTGTCAAATAAAATTTTATTTTAATTTGACAAATTAAATTTTATTCGCTATATGCTGTTTTACTTAGTCTACTTCAGTTATGCAAATGTACATTTGAAAATTTCTAGAACTATACTTGACCCAATAATACATATATTTCTACATACAAAATGACATTGTTTTGTAAATACGACCTCATACTTCGATAGTCATTTACTAAACACACACCCTACGGCATATTTCTAGAGAATCATTGAAAGGTTTCTATTGTCATGCTGACAAGATGTAAGTTGCTTTCTACATTACAATAGACTGAAAAGTGGGGGTCAATATTGTCTGAATAAGCACGGATATATAACTTCTTTTTTTTTTTAATTGACAGAGGGCTGACGTGGACAGGATGCACACTTGTGTAAAAGAAAACCAAGAAGCAGAAAAAAAAATAGAGATTCTAACGTAAGCCTTGATGAAGCATGGTTATGCACACGCTATGAACGCCATCATCCCAACACTGGCACTCGCCAAATAAGCAGCCGTTCTGTCTTGCAGTCATCTGAGTAAAAATTCCTGAACGGGGCAATAACCAACATGGTGTCAGGTGGAGGATTATTTCAGTACTTTGCCTTTAAATGTGCTTGAGCTCCTCTCTTGCTGTCTTCAATTGTCCATACAAGCAGCGGTCGTGCTGATGTGACAGCGTTGAAATGTCAACTCCTTGTGCATCCCTCATTGAGTAGCTGTTACTTGAAAGTAATTCTCCCAGGCACTTGCATGTTAAAGGACCACCAGTCCTTTATGTGCACAATACAGTACACCTACAGCACAATACGGATAATCTCGCGTCATATCGGTGTGACGTCATAATTCCTCATATTGGTCCCCTGCTATTTTTACCAGCTCAGATTTCACGAAAAGCGCACTACTGCCATCAAAACGAATCCAGCTAGCTAGATTTCAGATCTACATTTGCAATAAAAGTGACTCAGAATCATAAGATTAGATTTGTCTTCTTTCCTCAATTGCTATTGTTCATTAGTGACTGACAAGCTAAACACACGGTCCAGGTTTAAAATGTCAGTGCTTGATGAAAAAACATTATTCATAAAGACATAAACATGTATTTGCATAAATGTGTGTGTTTTTTTTAACAGTGAATAAAAAAAATCTTTTACAGAGAAAAATGTCAACTTTTCAGCGGTTGGGATGATTGCATTCACACTTGAATTGGTCTGAACTCAAGATTACATCATGTTTGGTTGATTGAACACTGTCAGCCTTGTAATCGGTTAATTTGTGCACTTGATCAGGACCATCCCTCCCGAGCAGCAGGCTGAGGCTGACGAGCTGGCAGCTGCCTTCTCGGAGCTGCAGGCCACCACAATGCATGAATACCAGGAAGTGGTCGGTGATGAAGAAAACAGTTGCACACAGAAACACACTTCTTGTGCTGATTAACTTGATGATTGTCTTTCAGAATGCAAAAAAGGATAGCATCACAGAGTGGAAAAGCATCAACGCAGAGAAAACGTATAAGCTGGTATGAGACCAAAATATTATGCCAAATCCTGTAACAAACTCAACTACCGTAGTTTACCTCAGGATGTGTGTGTGTGCGGGTGTGTGGGTGTGTGTGTGTGTATAGGCCCAGATGAAGACGGATGTTTGCAACCTGAAGGATGACATAGCCAAGTGTAAGTCTCAGATTGTTGAATCACCAGAGGAGCTGAAGACCCAAATGGAGATCATGAGGACAAATGTCAAGAACATCAAGAGCTCCATCGTGAGTGCAAAGTAGTTTGGCGAGACAGCGAATGAGAGACACGTTCATTTGCAAGTCTTACAAGTATGAATATTTGTTAGGAACAAAACGATGAGTGTGTCGTGGAGCTGCAGAACATGGTGCAGAGAGTGAGCCACACTGATGTGGAGATTCAGCAAATGCACAATCTGCTACAGGACCTGGAAAGCAGCATGAACAACAGCAAGCAGCAGCAGGAGGAGGTATGGACACACAAGCATAAACATACATGAAGATTCCAGAATGCGGTGATGATATGATTAACAATTTTCTGGTATTTGATTTTCTGTTAAACATGCTAAAACCACTCCAGTGTAGCTCAAGATATGCTAAGCTGGTTTTCAACATACAGTATTATTATTGTTTGTGTAATATTGTTAGCGTAACATTGCACATTTCAACTGTATCCATCTCCAATTTGTTCACATAATCCCTCGTTTATGGAGGTTAATTGCTTCCAGACCCGACCGTGATAAGTGAATTTCCACAATGTAGGATTCCTTATGTAAAAAACCAAAAACAAAAAAAACAGAATATTTTTGGCGTTAGAGCATAGAAAACCTGTTTTTGACCTTCTAAGTACTTGTTTTAATATTATATTATAGCACCTAGAGATAGGCATAATAACAGGCTGTTCCATTTCTCCACTGGCTTTCACCATGGCAATTGAGCTCGTTATTCAAGCATCTCAATGGGTGGTTGGAGGGGAACGGCTAAAGACATGGATGACATGACGATTGTAGCAACAACAAAGGCATGCACCAGACACCTCCTTAATAAGCTCGACTCTATCATCTGATGGGCTCGAATGGAGCTAAACCTAGCAAGTCCCGCAGTATCTCCATCATCAAAGGCCAACTGTCCAAGGAGAAGTTCTAGATAAATAATGAGGCGATACCAACAATACAAGAGAAGTCCATCAAAAGCCTTGGTCGCTGGTACAACGCCGATCTCAAAGAGACCAATAACATGGAACAATTCAAGGAGGATACCATCACTGGCCTGAGGCAAATAACAACACTGCTCTCCCAGGGAAGCTGAAGCTGTGGTACTTCCAGTTTGGACCACTGCTTCGTCTCATGTGGCCCGTCGCCATGTTTGAGGTCACCATATCCCATGCTAACAGACTAGAGCGATTGGTAAACGCCCAAGCGATGAAGTGTCTAGGATTGCCCAAATGCCTAATTATCATAGACCTCTATGGCAAGGGAACTCCCTCACTGCCAATTTCAAGCCTGGTAGAACAGTACAAATGTAACAAAACAAAGGTTTGAAATGACACTCAGAATCAGAATCTCGGGAACCCTCCGTTAGCCGTGTTGCTCTCACTCTAGCAACAGGAAGGAAATGGAGACCAGATACAGCTGTAGAACAGGCAAAGGCTGACCTTAAACATCGGGACGTAGTGGGGCAAGTCCAGCAAGGCAGAGGGGGTCTTGGCTTGGGAGTAACAACACTCACATGGCAGAAGGCTACTCCAATTGAACGCTGGCATCTTGTTGGAGGAGATGCCCCGCCAGGAGGAAGCTGCCAGGTGTGCCACTGCATTGTCTTAAGTCAAGCAAAGTCGTTGAATGAAATTGGAAGTCGTGAAGAAGAGGGAGATCACCTGGAGCAAGCTGTGTGGCATGGAGTCCAGCAGGATCAGTTTTATCATCAGAGCCACATTTGATGCCCTACCTTCTCCAGCCGAAAGAAAGAAGCAGTCATTGGCTGTGGCTGAAGGGAAAGGAGACCATTTGGGGCCCCAGTGCAACACACACCCAGGCCTCGTCAGCCTGCAGTGGGCCAGCCGCGGGGGAGGATGTCTTGTGAGAAAAGGCAGAAGAAAAGGCAATAAGCTTGAGGTACACAACTGATGACAGCCAATCACCTGCAAATCTCTAAACCATCCTCATCCGGAGAACACCACCCTCACTTTCAACTGATCTGATTATCATGAGATTGTAACATCAAGTCCTAGCAAGGAAGTCCTTTAAACATGAAATGACATCCTATAGTCATCTTTCCACCCCATTACCCAATATGATAGCCATAATAAGAGTAAATAGGCCATTTAAGACACAAAGAAGACCCGTGCTTGTGTGTTGCTATAAATGTATTCCCCTGACTAATAGGCTGCGTTCAACTACGAAACAGCATAATCTATGAATTAATATACTGTATTTTTGAAAAACCGTGATAGTGAAGCTGCAAAATTTAAAGCGTGAAGTGGTGAAGGATTAGTGTACTCAAAATGATTCAGCCCCCAATCCATGAAGCTTTCTCTGTAAATTCTATTCATTCACAAAGTTTATAAAGTTTCACTTGTTTGCTAAAAACCAAGGAAAGACAACAGAATGTTGAAAAGCATCAATATACACTATAATGTTACCAAATGTATGACCTCACCTGCCTTTATGCAAATATGAACTTAGTGGCATCCTATTGGCTTTCGTATGACATTGGCACCTCCATCTGGGAAGGCTTTTTGCAAGCTTTAGGAGTGTTTATGGTCATTTTTTACCTTTCTTCCAGAAGTGCATTTGTTAGGTCAGACACTGATGTTGGACGAGAAGGCCTGGCTCATCCCACGGGTGTTCTATCAGGTTGAGGCCAGGACCCTGTGCAGGCCAGTCAAGTTGTCGCTCATCCATGTCTTTATGGAACTTGCTTTGCGCACTGGGGTGCAGTCCTGTAGGAACAGGAATGGGTTCTCTCCAAACTGTTTGCACAAAGTTGGGAACATGACAGTGTCCAAAACACCTCAAGTTTCCTTTCACTGGGACAAAGAGACCAAATCCCAGTCTGTCACACTTTGCACAATGCAGTCACACAAGTACCATTCTCCTACCGATCGCCAAACCCAGAGTCATCCATCAGATTGTCACATGGAGAAGCGTGATTGGGCACTCCAGAGAATGTGTCGCCACTGCTCTGGAGTCCAGTGGTGGCTTTACATGGCATTTAGTGATGTACGGATTGGCTGCAGCTCTTCGCCCTTGGAGCCCATTCCATGAAGCTTTCTCTGCACTGTTCATCTATCCATGAAGTTCTCTTGCACTGAGCATCCGCTGACCCAGCACTGGCTGACTTGCTGTTGTTCCCAATCGCTTTGGCGTTATGAAACCACTGACAGTTGACTGTGGGATATTTAGTAGCGAAGACATTTCAAGACAGGACTTGTAGCACAGGTGGCATCCTATCACAGTACCACGCTGGGATTCACAGAGCTCCTGAGAGCGGGCCATTTTTTCCCAAATGTTTTGTAGAAGCAGTCTGCTTTCCCAAATGCTGGATTTGATGCACCTGTGTTCATGGAAGTCATTGGAACAACAATTTGCATGGACGAACCAATACAAGAGTTGCTGGATTTTTGGCTTTTTATCCGATATTGGCAGCAGATCTTCCCTCCAACTAATGTCAGGTGACATCTTCTGGAATAAAGGCATGATACCACAAATAAACAGTGTTTGTATAAAATAGTACAACAAAATAAAAAAAAAAGCAAATATTGCAATAGGCAATTAAAGTTATTTTAAAAAAGTGTCATATTTATTTGAAACATTAAGTCATTAAAAATATGACCAGTGAAAGGAAGAGGCCTTACTTCCCCCTCACATAACCATTTCATTGCCAATTGAAGCTATTTTTATAAGACCCTTTTGGATGCCATCTGTCAAACACGCTGTGTTTTTATTGTGAAGGACGGGAGTGTGCTGTTTTGTCTTTGGGCTCTAGACGACTGTGTGCTCACACATATTTACAATCCAAAGGCCAGACTTGGAAATTATTCCATGCTAGATAACATGGAATAACAAGATATAATTGGACATTCCTAACCAATACTTTTGGCAATATAGTATAGAGTAATATTACAAATGCTTTTTTTTTTTTTTTTTTGCTGTAAATTGTAATCTATTGTAAGTTCGTACATTTAGAAAAAGTGGGGTCACATGATTCCAAGTGAAGTGTATTTCACAGCAACTTTGTCATAGAAAATAGGCTTGAAGGTTCTTCACTGTGATATGTGCTAACAAAATTGTCCAGGTTTCCAGCTTGATGCAGCTTGATGAGAAAAGGCAGAAGGAGCGGAAGAACCTGTGCAACGAGGAAGCACAGCTGGGGCGAGCTTTAAGGATGAAGCTGGATAAGGAGTCCAAGCAGAGCATTCGCCGGCAGAAGAAGAGAGAGATCAAGGAGCAACACGTTGAAGAGGTGTTGGGGTATGTATGCAACATTCATCATGAGAATAATAGTGGATATTATTACTGATGATTGATCTTGATGATTTTAATCTCTTTCCCTCTTCATTGATTATTAATATTAAAAAAAATTGTCAAATTTACACGGAGCTGGAATTATTACAGTCACATCCCCAGTGTGGGAATATTTTGGTTTTACACAGAATGAACAAGGTGAGCGCATGAACACAGTCGAATTGACATGTCGCATTTGTTAAAGTAGTGACGAGGAAGCAGGGGAACACGACCAACTTGTATGCACACATAAAACGGAGTTGGAAAGGAGCCTTCGCCCCCCGACAGTCAGTCAGTGTCGCTAGCTACATTGCAAAAGAAATGCAACATTTGAGGAAATGTTAAAAATGTTTGACACAGTATGAATTGCCTGGGAGAAGGTACAAGTACGACATGTCACAAACAGCCATTCCTGAACTGTAGAACCGCGTGAAAGAAGACGTGTTGAAGGACATCAGAAACATTGCATTTTAAACTGCCACCACAGATACAGTACGTGGGCCAGCTCTAATATGACACTACACCAAATAACTGAGGGTGTGTGTGTGTTTTTTATTGGAGTGTTTTTTTTTCTTAACAGCGACAGTCCATGTAATTTTCATTGAGTTTTTTTTTGTTGTTTATTATGTTTAATTTATTTAAAAGCTCCTGACATTCCAATTACAATGTAATTAAAGTTTATTGCTTTTGATACGATGTACTCTGATTGTTATGCCATATAATAATTGAAAAAAATTGTCTTAAAAATATTGTCAATAATATCGATTGACAATAATTTATAGGACAATTATGGACCAGCAAAATTTGTTATTGTGACAGGCCTGGATATTAATAACTAAATACAAAGCCTTACAAAATAAAAACAATTGAAAAAATTTTCATTCCACGATGAGTGTAAGCTGCCATCTGAGCAAGTGAAATGTCAGTGCCCTCGTCTTTCATATCTTTCATCACTCCAAACGCAGACAGTGTAACCAAATCCATCACAAACGCGAGAAGATGGCAGACAAAATCCAGGAGATCTCCAGAGAGACACAGCAGCTTAAAGTGAAGATCCACAGCCTGAGAGAAGTATGCAGTAAGGAGACACAGAAAGCTCAGGTATGCAAATAAGTATTACATTTCATTACGTGCTGGTTCTGTACCTTTTGCTCCTTACAAAGATATGGCTTTTATTGTAACAGGGAGAGAGAGGACATAAAAAAGCAGCAGCACACACAGATCAGTTATGTCTCCATGAAACACACAAATGAGTCCTGTCCCTTTTTAAGAAAGTACTCCTAAATCTCAACTCTTATGGATAAAAGACAAAACACAAACACTGTCTGCCATTCACACCTCTCTACCACCATGGGCAAGACCAAAGCTGTCAAAGGATGGATTTTTTTTTTCACTGTCTCTCTTGCTGTGCTTAAAAATAGCATAAAAATGATGTTCTGTTCATATCTTTGTAAGGAGGGAAACTCACAATCAGCGAGGGCTCAAATACAGTCAAACCTCGGTTTTCGTACAGTATTGCTCAAACAAACTAATAAAGTATGCCGTGGAATGGGAGTGCCCAAACAAAGCATCCAACGCCTTGCTGACTCACGGTGCATTTTTATGCTATACTGCTAAATAACACGCCACGGGGCCAAAGAAAGTGGCAGGTGAGAAACATTCAAGACAGAACTCATAGCAAAGTACGAAGATGTCGCCCCCTGCCCTCTTCTCCATCCATCTCCATCTCAATTCCTTTATTTTTGCTGTAGACTGAAAACATTTGGGTTTTAGGTGAAAGGATGAATATGAGAGCAGAGAGCACCATTTCAGCTTTTATTTCCAGGTATTTACATCTGGATCGGATGCACAACTTAGAAGATAGCACTTTTATTCGAACACACCCATTTTTGTGAGTGAAAGTTTTAGAACATGTGACTGACAGGTGTGGTTTGTTGCCCAGATGTATCCTATTACATTATTTATTCAATCAATAAATAGCAGTGAATGTCTACGCTTAGTTTCAGTTAGGGTAGGTTTTGCCTTTGTAGACTGTATTTAGAGGTGAAAACAACATGAAAACCAGAGAGCTGTCTATGGGTGAAAAACAAGCAATTGTGAATTGAGCAGATGCAATTGAGAAGATGGAAAATCGATCAGAACCGTTGCACAAACATTGTGTCATAGCTACTACAACCATTTGGAATGTCCTGGAGAAGGGAGAAGTATCAGACGTGGAACAGGTAGACCACAGATAACATCAGCAGTTGACACATTGTGAGAGCTGTAAAGAAAGAGCCTAAAACAACCGTTGGTGACATCAGCAACAACCTGCAGAGGGCAGGAGTGAAGGTATCACTGTCCACTCTTCATAGAAGGCTTCATCTGCAAAAGTACAATGGCTACACCAGAAGTTGCAAACCAGTCGTTAGCAAGAAGAGTAGGAAGGCCATGCTAGGAATTGTCAAAAAAGTACAGAGATGAGCCTAAAAAAATTCAGTGACAAAAGTTTTATGGACTGATTAATTTTCACAATTGCTCATTTTTCACCCAAAGACAGCTCTCTAGTTTTCATGTTGTTTTCACCTCTAAATGGAATCAACACAGGCAAAACCTATCCTACCCAATCTGAAACTCACTATTTGATTAAATAGGTGTATCGTATTACATTACTTATCAGTCACATGTTCCAATACTTTTGCTCACATGCAAAATGGGTGGGTTCAAACAAAAGGCGCTAAGTTCCAGTTGCATCCGATCCAGATGTAAATACCTGATCTGTTGCTCTCTGCTCTCAAATTCATGTTTTGATGTCAAACTCGTTGTTTTTAGTGTAAAGCAAACAAAGAAATGGATCTCACTGTCCCAATACTTGTGGAAGGCACTGTATTTTACATGTACTGAGGTTGTTTATGATGTTTGTTTGCAGGCGATGTATGACACCCTTTGTGCTGCAATGGATAAGCTGCACGGGAGAATTGAGAAGCACTGTGTTGATCTAAAACAAGAGTTCACCAAGATGTCCAGCAGTTTCTGATTATTTCTTTTAGTTCACTCTTGTTCTCATATTCTAGTCCTCATTACAAAATAAAGTGTAAGTTAGCATGTGGTTGACTGTTTCTTTGTTCTCCCTAAAAAAGCTGTGCTGGATTTAGAAAGCAATAAAACAAGTTATGTCAGGGTACTCTGAACACACATGCAACCACCACCAGTCAAGGATGGTTTCATTGTGTCCTTCCGGGTGTGCAGACATCTAAACTACGTCTAACAAACAGCATGATAAAGTACTTAATACTAATACTATTTTGATGCAGAATGTGAAAGCCGCTTAGTTCAAGTGTTGATTTCCATGATTCTGAGTGGTTGAGGAAGAGTTGGACCTTTTGAAAAGGTCCATCTGAGCTTTGTAGTCTTTGAGTTCACTTCTCAGCTGACGTAGCTCATTCCGCTGTTCATTGATTTCACCGATCAGCGTCACGTTTTCCTGCACACGCAACACAACTTCAACATCCTTCTTGTCAAACAGTAGAGGAATATGTGCCGCAGGCTTTACCTTCATGATTTTGATGTAGTTTTTGTCCTGATCATCGGCAGCAGACTTGGAGCGTCTGGACTTGAAACTTGGAAGCGTCTTTTCTTTGTTGTCTTGCTGGCAACTTAATGTCCTCCAAACATCAACAGAGTGATTTTTATCCACCTTCAAAACACAAAACACTATGTCTTCACGTGTATTTCTTCATGTTCATTGCATGAAACATGTCACCCATTTCCACTTTTCTGACCTGTAAATGTTACATTATTGTATTCCTTCTTAAACGATGCCAATGCTTCAGATTATGAGGTTTGCGCATTTGGAAGTGAGACCTGAAACCAGTTTTGGACGTCTCTGCATGCTGTGTTTTACTGAGGTTTTTTTTAACACCGAGTTCCATTGACTTCAATGCAACCCGTAGTTCCTTATATGGGCATGCCCAGGCAAATGCTGTAAGTATAATAGTATTAGTATAATAGGTTCCTTTTAATGTTTTACTAATTAAAATGTATTCCTATTTATTACAAATTCGTCAATGCTACGTCACACTTATTACTTACTCTTCCATTTTATCATTTTTTATCATTACTCACCTATTATCAAACTATGTTTTATGTCCATTTCATATTATTAGGACTGTCAAATCAAGTAGACAAGAAATCTGACTAAATTTGAAACTAGACTATTTTTCTACTATTTAGCACATTATTTACATTATCTCATTAATTTTCGAACAAATGTATTGCAATTAATGTAAAAGGGATGGTGGGTAGGATTAAATAAGCTTTGCTTCTTCCTACTCGTTTTGGACATGTGGAACTGAATTGTAATATGTGATGTATTCCAATGTAACTTGTATGCATGTTCAAATAAATGAACCCATTCCCAATTTATTATTTAAAAATGTGTATTCCCTTAATGCTGCACAAGGTTTATAGTGTCATTTTAACTCGTATTTTCTTCATTTTTTTATACCATCCTTTCATACAGGAAGTGGAAAAAAAATATGTCATGACAAATGTCCAAAAGTAAAATATTGTGTCAACAAGTAAAAGTGAAATAATTAAATATAAGCTCTGCTTCTTCCTACTCCTTTTCATCCATGTTGAATTGTGCAAATGTAACCATGTGATGTTCCTTCATGTCACTTGTTATGCATGTCTGAAACAAATCATGCTCAAATGTTAGCTTTTTGCCTTGTAGTAATCCCTCACCACTTTGCAGCTTCACTCTATCACAGGTTTTCAAGCACATATATGTTTTTTTTCACCTAAGTGGAGCATTTTCATGCATAAAAATGGCTAAATGAAGTGAAATACAAATGTAAGGCATTCAGAAGACACATTCAGACATGATGATGTGTAGTATTCTACACTGGTTACTTGGTGTCAGTAATGTTGGGTCAGGCACAAGCACTAGACTTGGTAGTCAGAACAACAGGCTTTTATTGCAGGTGTGAATGATCTCACTGCAGTCGTAATAATCCCTAACACGGGCTACTATGAATTCTGAAACCCCAACATCACTTCCTGTCCGCCAGCCACTCAGCACCCGAACACATACACAGCAACACATATGAGCACAAGTCTTATGTGTACTATATTGGGTAATAGGAGTGTAAATGTGCCTATAGGGTTGTTTTTTCATGTCTCGAGGGCTCTAATAGTGTGAAAAACTGTATTTAGAAGGTCAAACAGATTTTCTACGGTCTAACTATGAAAATATTCAATTTATAAATCATAATACTTTGCAGAAATTGACTGGAAGAAATTAATTGTGATAAATGAGCGCTTGCTAAATCCTGAAATAAACTTTTCCCTTTTCTTTGGTTTTACTTTGTTGACAAGTCATGTATTCCCTCCATCCATCTTCAACCACTTATCTGGGTCGCGGGGGCAGCAGCCTGAGCAGGGAAGCCCAAACTTCCCTCTCCCCAGCCACTTCGTTTAGCTCCTACCGGCGGATCCCAGGCCAGTTGAGAGACATAGTCTCTCCAACGTGTCCTAAGTCTTCCTAGAGGACTCCTACCGGTCGGATGTGCCCTGAACACCAGGGAGGTGTTGGGGAGGCATCCTGACTAGAAGCCCCAGCCACCTCATCTGGCTCCTTTCAATGTGGAGGAACAGCGGTTGTACTCTGAGTTTCCCCCGGATGACAGTGCTTCTCACCTTACCTCTAAGGGAGAGCCCAGCCACCCTATGGAGAAAACTCATTTCGGCCGCAAGTATTTGGATTATTTTTCATCATTTTATTTATTGGAGAATTACCTACCTACTTTTCATTTCTTAAAAAGTAACGTCAAATGTGACTTTGTGTTGAGTATTTGATTTCAACACCCTGCAGCCACATTGGTCGTAAAGCACTGATTGGATCAAGTATACAAATACTGGCTTACCTCATCAGTGTGCTGTACATAACGTGCATAAATCATCTGTACGCTCTTCTTGAGTTTTCTTGGCTCCTGGATGAAGCTCACACAGTCTTGCAAGTCTGCCTTGAGTCGATGGAGCTTGGTGTCCAGGCATCCCACCTGCACAAACACAAGTCTCAACAAGCTTTATTGCAACAAAGGAATGAAAAGAATGCTTGTGGGTATGAGCATATGGATATTTCTAGGATTGGGAGCTAAAGATGTAAATGTTAAAGTGCTTGCTGACTCGTTGCATCTCCTTGTGCATGTCTTTATCCTTGTTCCTCAGCTTGAGCTTCAGGTCGGAGATGGTGAGCTTCAGCTGGGTGTTGTCCTTGTCCATCTTCACTATTTCGTCCTCCAGCTGTGCGTGAAGAGCACATACAGTAGACGGTAGTACAGTAGTACTTTAAAAAGCACTGGACTTACTTGATGGATCCTTTCTTTCTTCTCATTGATGCTTTCTTGTTGCGGCTCCGTCTGCTTTTTCAACTCACTCAGCTGGAAATCAAGAAGAAACTTAAACTTCTCCAACTCCTGGTGTTTCTTTTTCAAATCAGAGATGGTCTTATCCTAGACACAAAAAGAGAGGAAAAAAAGACAATGTGATGCCCTTTCTAATCCTATGAGAGGCCATAAGAAGACTTGAAATGTGTTCAAAAGTGTCTTACGCAGCTTTGAACTCATCAAGCCCCTCAGTGACATACAATAATCCCTCCTTCATGACGGGTAATTGCTTCCAGACCCCAGCGTTATAAGTGAATTTCTGTGAAGTAGCATTCCTTATATAAAAGTGGAATATTTTTGTAGTTAGAGCATAAAAATTTACCACCTTCTAAATACGCTTTTTAACATTAGAGCCCTCTAGACATGAAATAACACCCCTATAGTACACTCCTATTCCCCAATTTAGTAGACAAAATAAGATAAGACTCACAAGTTTGCATTGTGAGAGTTCCATGTTGTTGTTTTTTTACTTCCTGTTCTACAGTACTTCCTGCAGAGGCTATTGTCTCATCCATGTAACATGGGTGACACCTACTGACCAGTGTAGAAAAGTGCCATGGAATTCGAAGCACAACGTGGGAGGGTACTGTTTAGGGAACATTTTTGGAGAGGTTGTCATGTGACAGCCAAGGGACTATCCCAGCTTCTAGTGATGGGTCGCGAACGATCCAGCTCTTTGAAATAAATGAGTCCTTTATTGGGTCGGTTTTTCTGCTAAAGCCGGATGTGATTGGTCAAAAAGTGTGGAGCAGAAGGATGGGGGGAGCTGACACACACTGCACAGGCAGGAGCAGGAGGGAGGGAGATGAGAGAGAGTGAGAGAACATAGTTACATAATTAGAAATTACAAGATGGGGAAAAATAGCAGCAGGAAACAAAAGCTGAGACACTTTGTTCTTCTGAACACAATTTTACTGTACCTTGCTAAAGACTAGCAAAAACTGTTAGCTAGAAGCTGCTTTGGCTTTTAGTTCTTGTTGATGTTAGTTTGTTTTAGTTGTTGTTATGTTTATTTATATTTGGTTGTGTAATGTTTTGTTCATGTGTTGTCTATCCATCCATCCATCTTCTACCACCGAGATGGGGTCGCGGGGCCAGCAGCCTAATCAGGGAGACCCAGACTTCCCTCTCCCTGGTCACTTCGTCCAGCTCCTCCCGGCGGATTGAGAGACATAGTCTCTCCAACGTGTCCTGGGTCTTCCCCGAGGCCTTCTACCAGTTGGACTTGCCCTGAACACCTCCCCAGGGAGGCATCTGGGAGGCATCCTGACCAGATGCCAAAACCACCTCATCTGGCTCCTCTCAATGCGGAGGAGTAGCAGTTCTACTCCAAGTCTCTCCCGGATGACAGTGCTTCTCATCCTATCTCTTAGGGAGAGCCCAGCCACTCTAGGGAGAAAACTAATTTCGGCCGCTTGTACCCGCGATCTTGTTCTTTTGGTCATCACCCAAAGCTCATGACCATAGGTGAGGGTAGGAACGTAGATCGACCAGTAAATTGAGAGCTTTGCCTTTTGGCTCAGCTCTCTCTTCACCACAACAGACTGATGTAGAGTCCGCATCACTGCAGACGCCGCACCAATACTCTGCATCCGACCCCTTTGGCCCCTCCCATGAGTGGTGAGCTCATTGGAGGGTGGACCCATATAGTCTCTTCGGGCTGTGCCCAGCCGGGCCGCATGGGTGTTGGCCCTGCCACCAGACACTCGCCATCGTTCCCCTCCTCCAGGCTTGACTCCAGCGAGGGGGCCCTGGTGACCGTGTCCGTGGTCCAATGGTTTGTTTCATCACAGGGATCTGTCTGGTCCCTTACCTAGGACCTGTTTGTCATGGGTGACCCTACCAGGGGCATAAAATCCCTGACAACTTAGCTCCTAGAATCATTGGAACACGCAAACTCCTCCACCACAATAAGGTGGTAACTCAGGGAGGACTTGATGTGTTGTTTCATTGTAAGTTGCTGGACATTTACAAATAATACACAACTACAGATTGGACCTTTTTGTCTAATTGTGTCTGTTTAATCATGTTTTCTGTTGCAGTCTGTCCAATGTTGTTTAAAGAAAGAAACAAAGCAATATTTGATATCATTATATCGGTACATTGAAAATGAATTTGACATATTTTGGTAATAAAGTAAAGTAAATGTGCCGTCTGTCTGCCGTGGGTGAGGGTGTGCATTAGCTGTTAGTTCATGATTTGGCAAAGTTTAGCTATCATTGAATGTGTAGCCTATCACAAGCACACAGTGACTCCAAATAGTCGGTTGCTTCTCCAATATTGCTTTTCTGTTCGTGTACACAAGCTGTGAGTGAAAGCCAAGCCTACTTTTCGGGTAGAATAAGATGTTTTTTATTTTATTTTTTTTAATTGTGACAAATATAGACATTTATTTGTTCAGACTGTACTTTGAAACCACGATTGGTCAGCCTGTGGTGGTGGTCTTATAGTTTTTGGTTGAGAAAAATGTCATTTGGAGCCTTTAAGCAAGACAAAATCTGATGAGTCATTTGGGAGCTCAAGGAGTCATCTCTATTAAGGGAGCCAAAGGAAGCGACTCCCAAAAAAGTAGAAATTGCCATCACTAATTGGCAGAGCTACGGACTCGAGTCACAATTTTGATGACTTTGGAACAGACTTGACAATATCATCAACGATGCAATTTGACATCAATGACTCGGGACTTGACTCGGACTGTAGTCTAATGGCTTGAAAATACAGTAGACGCCCCTACAACGTAAATAATCCGTTCCGAGAACGTTTATAAGGTTTTTATGTTATACGAAGCGTAAAATACATGGAAATAGCCTAATCCGTTCTAAGATCTTCCCAAACTCACCCCTTTGGCCCATATCCCATAATATTCAAAGTCCACCAAATATGGTGGGAAAATATAAGAAAACGTTAGCATAAACACAGTAGAGTAACATTCCAATATAAAATAAGGTAATAAATAAAACTGAAAGGCGTCACCAAGTGTACAGTACTCTGTTCGTCTGAACTTGCACCGACTTAAAAAAAAAACAAAAAAACCCTGCGCCGACTTTAAATTTGTCAAAGTGAAACCCCTTTTTTATGTTTTCATGAAAGAACTGAAGCTGTACTTCAAATCAATATCCTCTGCTAATAACAAGAAAGCTATCAGGGCTATAAATCTGTGCTCCCACTTCAATATCCTTAATTCAATTCAATTTTCATTGCTCATGTCCACTGGTGTATCTTACTTTAATTATTATTATTATTATCTTTATTTTTATTAATTTATTTATTTATCACTTTTCTGTTACGTTTTTATTTCTTTAATCTCGATTTCTATGTGATTTATTTTATGTGTTTTGGTTATCCAACTGTTATTTTTCAATGCCCATGGTTCGATGCACTGTTAGTGTAATTTGTAAGGCATTCATAAAGTTGATTGAAGGAAAAAAAAAGACGCTTTACGTTATAAGGAATTTCTTCCGTAATACGAGGCAAAAACTTTACATAAATTCTTTACGTTCAGTGAAATTTACGTAAAAGGAGGTTTACGTTATGCGAGGTACGACTGTACTTCATATTTTCAGTGACTGTGCTGAGTAAAATGTGTCCCCAGTCAAAGTATTCAACTATCATGACCATTATTATGTCATTTCCAGCAAGACACCAACTTTTCCCACAGAATCCGCCTCACTGAATGCATCTATTAACGTCCAATCACATTTAAGTACAAAGTACAGTACAAACATTTCTCTGAGCGCCAGACTGCTGGAGAGTGGTACTGATTAACCCCGGGATGTGTCAACATGACAAGGGGAATTTCCTTTGCATTCGTAAATGACAAGGTCATGGTATTTTATTTGGTACACTTAACAGTGCTTATGACTTTTAAGGACTCAAAAATTTCAAGCCTATGATGCTGAACTTGACTCGACCTGTCTTATCTTGATGTAGCAGATGCCAGTCAGTGCGGCTGCGCATGTGTACATTTGGTAAAACCTCACTCCCTTAGCCTTAAGAGCTGCGCTGAACGTTGGGTTGACAGTCTGGACTTTTGGGCCAATGGTCAGTACTCTTGTCTCCCATTCCGAAGGTCCTGTGTTCGAGCCCCGGCGCAGGCAGTGTGAAGCAGGCGGGTTACATTGAAACTTGACTTGCGTTTGCACATCTTTACTTGAGACTTGGGCTTAAATACTTAAGACTTCCAAAACAATGACTTTCTCCCAACTTTGCCGAGTTCCTCAAAATGACAGTGTCATGTAAGCTTGCTCATTTCCAAAAGCTTATTTTTTAACATTTTAAATCCATTTAACAATTGTAATCCTTTAATAAGGTGTCAAATATTACAATTCGACTCTTCTTTAATATACTTCTTCAATAAATTAGTAGTATAACCGCCATCATTTGACTTGAAGTCAGTATGAATCTTATGGGTTAACAAAAATGGAAGCAAAATGTATTTTGTGACGGAATGACAGCACAAGCTTTATAGTTGCTACCTTGTCCTCGCTAGTCCGTTTGTGTCCACAGTTGTGCCATTTGAGGTCCTTGATATCCTCCTGGAGGGACTGGATCAAGGCCAGCAGCATGTTTCGCTCCTGCTTGAGCACGCTGATGTCTGCATGTCTGTCATCCACTTGTCTCTGCAGACTGGACAACTGCACACACAACATCAACACCAGAGATGCTCCGTATTGGCTTTTTACCCATATCCCATATTGTACAGCACTTCATTACCAATACTAATATAGGCAGCAGACGGTCCCTCAATTTTAATATTGATATTATCCGCAATCCCTAATCACCACGCACAGGAGAGTCAACATTTGCACACAATATAACAGGGTCACCAACGTGGTGCCCACGGGCACCAGGTAGCCCCCCACGACCACATGAGGTGCCCGCAAGCCTGCTTTTCATTCAGGTTTTCAGTTAATAATGAAAGAACAGTAGAAAGAAATGCATTCTGAAATACAAAATGTGAGTTGACCAGGACAAAAAACACACTGCTCCTCCTGAATCCGACAGGAGGGTCCGCCTGACATAATATAACACAATATACAATAAAAATGCAAAAAAGATTAGTGACAAATCACACTGATAAGTCAAGTAAAGCTTTACTCACCTTTTGCTTCATAATAGTTGCGTCTTCCTGGAGATGTTTGTTACTTTCTTTCTCTGTCAGCAGTTTCTTCTCGTACTTGATTTGCATGTCATGGATTTTTCTGACTTCATCCTCTTCTAATTGCTGAATGATGTGTTGGAACTTGAGGCTCTGCTGCTGCTCGTCTCTTTGACACTGAAACACAAGTACAGAACTGTGTGGTGGTCATGAAAAGCCTTCTTAGTCGTACTGCTAAGTTAGGGTGACCAAACATCTTGTTTTGTCCTGAAGGAACTGTTTTCTTTTTCATAAAGTGATGAAAATGTCCTGGTTTTCATTGTTTTGCATTGAGACATGATAGACATGTCTCAATGCACATTTTATTTCATTTTTTTTTAGCTATTTCTTTGTGCAGTAAGATTTCAAAAGAAAGCTATTTTCTTACAGGCTGATTTTTCTAATACAGATATCCATCATTATTTCCATCCATCTTCTATGCCACTTATCCTAATTAAGGTCACGGGTATGCTGGAGCCTACCCAGCTGACTTCGGGCGAGAGGCAGCCTGGACTGGTCGCCAGTCAATCGCAGGCAAACAACCATACACACTCACATTCATACCTATGGACAATTTAGAGTCTCCAATTAAGCTAACATGCATGTTTTTGGAATGTGGGAGGAAACCGGAGTACCCGGAGAAAACCCACACACGCACAGGGAGAACATGCAAACTCCACAAAGAGATGACCAACGGAGATTTGAACCCACATCTTCCCGATCTCCTGACTGTGTGGCCAAGATGCTAACCACTACGCCAACGTGCCATCATTAGTCTATTCCAGATATTTTAAAGTTATTCTTGCACCACTAACAATTATCAAAGAGATGTTATTTTAGGCAAAGTAAAACATGTTGCACAACCTCTGACACTGAGAAGACTCTGAATCTGTATTTGAATTTGTGTCTACATAGCATTTTGTAATGTAACAATGGTCTATCCATACAAAGGAGGCACACTTTAAATGTTTTGAAATCTTTGCGAAAACTTATCATTTGAGTATCTCATTGCCAGGGTGAGTGTCCTGGTTTTCACTCACCAAAATATGGTCACCCTAGGTAAATCATCCTGATTAGTCCTGCTGGTAAGTCATCCTAGTAAGTCATCTTGCTAAGTCCTCCTGGTATGTCCTGATGGTAAGTCCTTCTGGTAAGTCATCCTGGTCTGTCATCCTGGTAAGTCCTGCTGGCAAGGTCTGCTGATAACTACTACTGGTAAGTCATCCTAGCAAATCATCCTGGCAAGTCCTTCTCCTAAGTCCTGTTGGCAAGCCCTGATGGTAAGTCATCCTGGTAAGTCCTGCCGCCAAGTCCTGTTGGCAAGGCCTGCTGGTAAGTCATCTTGGTAAGTCCTGCTGGCAAGTCCTGCTGGCAAGTCCTGCTGGCAAGTCCTGCTGATAAGTCCTGATGGTAAGTCATCCTGGTAAGTCCTGTTGGTTAAGTCCTCCTGACGTACCTTAGCCAGGAGCTGAGTTTTCTCTTCCAGTTTGACCTCATGAAGTTGACTGAGCTTCTCAACTTCTCTGGATTTGCTTTCTGCAGCGCTCTTCAACTGTTCTTTGTAGTCTTCCTGCATTTTTTCACATTTCTTCTGAAGATCCTGGTACTTTTCATGCTCCACAATCAGCTTCTGACTGTAGGATGACTCTGTATGGTGAGGTCAAAATCAAAGAGACAAACTAATGCCTTATTTTACAACAGGGGTTGTCCAAACCTATTCCACATTTAGATTTTTTGTAAACATGCTAAAACAAGTTCATGTACATATGCTACAAAGTTATACTGTGTATATTAAAATACAAAATACCCTGCATGTCAACATTTGTGTTATAGGGCCTGATCTACTAAAGGTTTGCGTGTATAAAAACAAGTACAAACTTGATAGTGTGTGGAAAGGTGATCTGCACTGTGTTTGCCTTCATGAATATGCAGGATATATGCAGATGATCGGAGTGTACAAAATACTGGGAGGAGGAAATGCAATCGATTTTCACCTACAATGTGATTTATCAAATCTGAAATCTGTTTGCGCTCTGTGTTTTTGCGTCTTTATTAGCACATTTGGAAGGAAGGTGCAAACTGGCGCTGTGTTACCACAGCTGGTCATTGTGGCGAGAACGAGGCGTAGGTGCAAAGACAGAAGACTTGAGAGAGAGGATCTTGCGTGCGCTTGTCTACATATTTGTAGTGTGATAAACAGAGACGTATGGTCTATCCAGCTGATCATTGACTTGATGATCTGGAGCCAGCCACAAAAAGGAGGCAAGTCATACCTCTAATGGAAAAAATCCTTGCAACACAGCATTTGTGCCACAGGTCAATAAAAAAACAACTGCCGGCCGCAAACGGCCTAGCGCTGCACTTTGGACACCCCTGTTCTCAAGTAACAAGACAGGTTTTGTGCAAAGTCAATGATCTTACCTAAAGCCTGCACTTCTTTAGAATGTTTCCTAATGAGTTCGTCACAGCTCTGCCGATGCTCAACTTCCTGCTTTTCCAAAGCTCTTCTCATTTCCTGTTATATGAAAATCAATATGATACAACACTCTATACATGTGTAATGACCACATAAGTCCATCGCTGAGTCCAGATGGCCATAAGCGCATCACTTCTATGACTCAGCTGGAAGAAAAGTTTCTGTCATTATGTGAACAGACATGAACATTTACAGGCTATATTAATTTATATCATCAGCATCGTTATCTGTTGTAAGGTATATTGTAGCGAAAGGAAACGCCCTGCTAGGGCGTGTATTTAAGAGAGGCAGGTACTGCACACCGGAAGAGGAGGAAAGCGTGACATCACACGCCAACCAAGGATCCTGCAAGCCGGCAATTAGACCACGAGTCAAACTCTTCCCGATCTAATTAACGAACGAAGGTTTTGACTTTTCCTTTTGACTGGATTACCTTTTGCCCGTGGAGTACTGGACGAAAGGAACGACACCAGGTGGATCGTACAAGTGGATGCGCGTTCGTGAGTGGGACTGCGGCTTTCACTTCAATGCTTGAACTGTACACTGCCTTGCCTTATTTTGGTGATTTTGGGGACATTTGGGGGTGGAATAGAGTGGGACTTGGGAGTGTTTAAAGTGTTTAGTTCAGGGGAATTAAACAGCCGTATTGGAGGCAATTCAGTATTTTCGTTCTTTTCTTCCAGCTAATATCTGGTCCTCCCGCGACCTCAATTATTTGCATTGTAGATTCGACACTTCTAATAGGTAGTGCAATCGTTACACATGGATTCAGTTGAGCAAAATGTTTAAATACACATGTTATTCCAATTTGAATCCATTTAAAAGTGCTTTATCTCATAAAATCATTTTTTGTGTTTAAAATGATGGTGGATATAACACATAGAAGACATTTGTGATGTTTATTGTAAAATACTACTGATGTCAGATGTGTGATATTACATAGTCATGGAAAAAATTAAAAGACCGCCCTTGTTTCTTCAGTTTCATGTTCATTTTAATGCCTGATACAACCAAAGGTACCGTTGGACAAATATGACAATGACAACAAAAATAGCTCATAAGTTACATTTTTTGGCAGTACAATGCTATAGCTATTCATGTAAGAACTTAAGTGATTTTGGTTATCAAGAAAACCATGGAAGTTGCTAGATATCAGCTCTTAAATTCAACTATTATAAGCTATATTTGTTATCATTATATTTGTCTAAACAAACGTACTTTTAGTTGTACCAAGCATTAAAATGGATCAATAAACTGAAGAAACAAGGTTGGTCTAATATTTTTATCCTTGACTGTATATGGTACATAGTTCATGCTAAATGCATTCCTTGTTTGAAAAGTTGACGACTGAATTTAATGCATCCGATTTTGGAAGCTGAGACCTTTCAAAGATTTGAACACTACATTTTTATGAAAAATTTATTTGAACAGAGAGACAGAATGCAAAAAAAAGTAACATGAAATAATGTTTATAAATGACGGTTGAGTGAAATAAGCATTTGATCCCCTAGCAAGCAACAAGCATTGTGACCCCCACAGAGTTATTTGTGTCTCCATGAAACACACAAATGAGTCCTGTCCCTTTTAAGAAAGTACACCTCATCTCAACTCCATCCATCCATCCATCCATCCATCCATCCATCTTCTACCACTTATCCAAGATCAGGTCGCGGGGCCCAGATTTTCCTCTCCCCAGCCACTTCGTCCATCTCCTCCCGGCGGATTCCAAGGCATTCCCAGGCCAGTTGGGAAACATAGTCCCTCCAACGTGTCCTGGGTCTTCCCCGAGGCCTTCTACCGGACGGACTTGCCCTGGAGGTATCCTGACCAGATGCCCGAGCCACCTCATCTGGCTCCTCTCAATGCGGAAGAGTAGTGGTTCTACTCCAAGTCTCTCCCGGATGACAGTGCTTCTCAGCCTATCTCTAAGGGAGAGCCCAGCCACCCTAGGGAAAAAACTAATTTCGTCCGCTTGTACCCGCGATGTTGTCGTTTTGGTCAGTACCCAAAGCTCATGACCATAGGTGAGGGTAGGAACGTAGATCGACCGGTAAATTCAGAGCTTTGCCTTTCGGCTTAGCTCTCTCTTCACCACAACAGACCGATGTAGAGTCCGCATCACTGCAGACGCTGCACCAATTCGCTTGTCGATCTCGCGTTCCATCCTTCCCTCACTTGTGAACAAGACCCCAAGGTACCTGAACTCCTCTACTTGGGGCAGGATCTCATCCCCGACCCGGAGATGGCATTCCACCCTTTTCCGTGCGAGAACCATGGACTCAGACTTGTAGGTGCTGATTCTCATCCCAGCCGCTTTACACTTGGCTGCGAACCGATACAGTGAAAGTTGAAGTTCACGGCTTGATAAAGCCAGCAGGACCACATCATCTGCAAAAAGCAGAGACTCAATCCTGCAGCCACCAAACCGGAACCCCTCAACGCCCTGGCTGCGCCTAGAAATTCTGTCCATAAAAATAATGAACAGAATTGGAGACAAAGGGCAGCCCTGGCGGAGTCCAACCCCCACTGGAAACGGGTCCGACTTATTGCCGGCAATGCGAACCAAACTCTGATACCGGTCATACAGGGAACGAACAGCCTGGATTAGTTGGTCCGATATCCCATACTCCTGGAGTACTCCCCACAGAATTCCTCGAGGAACACGGTCGAATGCCTTCTCCAAGTCCACAAAACACATGTAGACTGGTTGGGCAAACTCTCATGCACCCTCAAGGACCCTGCTGAAAGTGTAGAGCTGGTCCACAGTTCCACGACCAGGACGAAAACCACACTGCTCCTCCTGAATCCGAGATTCAACTATCCGGCGGGTCCTCCTCTCCAGAACCCCTGAATAGACCTTACCAGGAGGCTGAGGAGTATAATTCCACGATAGTTGGAATACACCTGCCGGTCCCCCACCACCCCGGTCTGCCAATCCAGAGGTACTGCCCTCGATGTCCATGAGATGCTGCAGAGTAGTGTCAACCAAGACATGCCTACAGCATCCATGGCCTTAAGGAACTCCGAGCGGATCTCATCCACCCCCGGGGCCCTGCCACCGAGGAGCTTTTTGACAACCTCAGCCCCAGAGATAGGAGAGCCCACCGTGGAGTCTCCAGGCTCTGCTTCCTCATAGGAAGACGTGTCGGTGGGATTGAGGAGGTCTTCGAAGTATTCTTTCCACCGATCCACAACATCCCGAGTCGAGGTCAGCAGCACACTCCTCCAGCTTGACGACATCCCTCACCACTGGTTTCCACCAACGGGTTCTGGGATTACCACCACGACAGGCACCGACCACCTTACGGCCACAGCTCCGATCATGGAACATGGCCCAATCAGACTCAATGTCCGCCACCTCCCTCGGAACATGGTCGAAGATCTCCCGGAGGTGGGAGTTGAAACTCCTTCTGACAGGGGACTCTGCCAGTCGTTCCCAGCAGACCCTCACAATATGTTTGGGCCTGCCAGGTCTGACCGGCATCCTCCCCCACCATCGGAGCCAACTTACCACCAGGTGGTGATAAGTTGACAGCTCCGCCCCTCTCTTCACCCAAGTGTCCAAAACATATGGCCGCAAGTCCGATGATATGACCACAAAGTCAATCATGGAGGTGCGGCCTAGGGTGTCCTGGTGCCAAGTGCACATGTGGACACCCTCATGGTTGAACATAGTGTTTGTTATCGACAATCTGTGATGAGCACAGAAGTCCAATAACAAAGCACCGCTCAGGTTCAGATCAGGGGGGGCCGTTCATCCCAATCACGCCTCCCCAGGTCTCACTGTCGCTGAGCGTTGAAGTCCCCCAGCAAAAACAAGGGAACCGCCTGAGGGAGCACTCTCCAGTACTTCCTCTAGAGACTCCAAAAAGGGTGGGTATTCTGAACTGCTGTTTGGCGCATAAGCACAAACAACAGTCAGGACCCGTCCCCCCCACTCAAAGGCGGAGGGAAACTACCCTCTCGTTCACCGGGTTAAACTCCAACATACAGGCCACTAGCCGGGGCGCAACAAGAATTGCCACCCCTGCCCGTCGCCTCTCACTGCTGGCAACACCATAGTGGAACAAAGTCCATCCCCTCTCAAGAGGACTGGTTCCAGAGCTCTGCTGTGCGTTGAGGTGAGTCCGACTATATCTAGCCGGAACTTCTCAACCTCGTGCACCAGCTCAGGCACTTTCCCTACCAGAGAGGTGACATTCCATGTCCTGAGAGCCAGTTTCTGTAGCAGAGGATCGGGCCGCCAAGGTCCCCACCTTTGGCTGCCACCCAGCTCACTCTGCACCCGACCTCTTTGAAGTGGTGAGCTCATTGGAGGTGGGACCCATGTCGTCTCTTCGGGCTGTGCCCGGCCACCAGACGCTTGCCATCGTGCCCCTCATCCAGGCCTGGCTCCAGAGTGGGGCCACGGTGACCCGCGTCCGGGCAAGGGAAAACGTGGTCCAATGTTTATTGTCATAGAGGTCTATTGAGCTACTCTTTGTCTTGTCCCTCACCTAGGCTCTGTTTGTCATGGGTGACCCTACCAGGGGCATAAAAACCCCTGACAACTTAGCTCCTAAGATCATCGGGACACACAAACTTCTCCACCACGATAAGGTGGTAGCTCAGGGAGGAGCTCATCTCAACCCATTATGTGGCTATAAGACACCCATCACACAAACACTCTCCTACATTCACATATCTCCACCATCATGGGCAAGACCAAAGAGCTGTCCAAGGACCTCAAGGACATACATCCAAGTTTGATGAGAAAGACAGCACTATTGGTGCAATCATTGATCAATGCAAGAAATACAAGATAACAGTCAATCACCCTCACTCTGGAGCTTCATGCACGATTTGACAAATGAGGAGCTGGTTGATGATGTCAAGCGAGTTGGGAGCACAATCGCACAGCAAGAAAAGCATTAGTAAGACACTTCGCAGTCATGGATTGAGGTCCTGCAGTGCCCGCGAGGCCCGCGAGAGTCAAACATGGAGATGAAAACATTCTGCTTTGGGAATGTTTCTCTCACTGTGATATGTGTAACCCTGGTGAGCAACTAAAAAAAACTCTTGCTTGCCGACAAGACTTTCTCCACAAACTACTAAACCACCTTTTCTATTGCTATCACATACTTATTTACCTCAAACACTAATTCATTTGTGACCTTTTTAATGTTATTTTGCATGGATTTCTTTATTCTGTCTCTCCCTTAAAATAAAGCTACATTAAATAGTCTAGACTGTTCATATATTTGATCTGGGTAAACTTACAAAATCACCAGGGAATCAAGTACTTATTTTCTCTACTGTAAATGAAAGAATGGCAGGACTGGAGATTATAGTTCTGAAATGGTCCATTAAATGCCCAGACAGCATTAGTGCTGAAGTATGAAGTGAAAAGTGGTGTAGATGCCCTTGTATTTTGTGCCTACTGTACATTACAGTGTTTTTTTAGTGCAATATTTTTACATCCCTTAATGTACAGTAGTTTTCTTGTAGGTCTGACTGTTAGTTTGGATAGTTGTGTTCATGTGAGAATGTACCCTGCCTCTTGCCCAAAGTCAGGTGGGGTAGAGGTAGGGGAAAAAGATGATAGTTGACAGACCTGTTGTGCTGTTTCCAGAACTTGCGCTTGCTGAGTGAACTTGTCACATGACTCTCTCATCTTCTCATTGTAGTTCATTTCCTTCACTCGGAGCTGGTACTCATTTTCCATTTCAATCTCCTCCAGACGCACTTTCAGCTCCAACATCTTCTGGGACTGAATCACGAGAAAGACCAATGTTATTTTAAGGTAAAAGTGATGTTAAATGTTCATTTATTCCTCTCATTTGTCATTCACAGTAATCCCTCGCCACGTTGCATTTTCAATTTGCAGCTTCATTCTATAATGGTTGCACAAAAATATATTAATTAGGGATATCCGATATTGTCCAATTTTTAATTTCCGATTCCGATATCAACCGATACCGATATGTGTAATGTCACATACCTCCCTGTTGTGGAAGGACTAGACTGGACAGGACTGGACTTACTACCTATTATTACTACCTATTATGTGTTATTATGTGTTATTATGTGTTATTATTATTTATTATGTATATTGCACTACAAATTTGACGTGATCTGTTCCGTATTTATTTATTTACTTAAGTATTCTTATTCTATTTTGTTATTTTTCTTATCTCTTGGCTTGGTTGTTTTATTTTGTGATCACAAAGTTCATTATGACATTTTTGCAGAGCTGCTGGAAATGTGAATTTCTCTTGGAGAGTAATAAAGTATCTTCATATCTATCTCGTGGAATTAACACCACCGCCACGAGTGGCTGCCTTTCAAGCAGCTCTGTTTGTTTAATTCAAGGACATTTTTACGTGCCGTGATAGTGACGTCCGGCATTGGTGTGATTCCCCGTCTACCCATTTATATCGAGGCGGCACCACCAGGGCTAAGATGAAAGTCAAGCGGCTAGCAAAGAAGTGGCGATTCAGGCCTTCGGTACTTTGGACTGTATGTGAACAAACTGTGGTGTCATCTATACATCATCTATACAGAATTTTTTAAATATCAGTTGTCATTATCGTGTTTTTTCTCCACTTACCAAAGTCTACCAATATCACATTTTTATACAATATCGGGCCGATGTTATCGGACATCCCTAATATTAATTAATAAGTCATACTGTTTCATGGCTGAATATGGCATATTATTATTTTTAAAAAAGCATATTTAATACACCAAGCTATCACTTTCCTCTTTTCTGCCTTCTTGTTTGAGTAGTTTCTCTGTCACTCTCTCCCATGTAGTAGGTGCTCCCTCTTCCTTGCTGAAGACACTAACTAAAACTGCTACTCCATTCATCCTTTTACGCAGTACCAGTGAATAGTCAGCAACAGTCCTGTTGATCGAGCACTAGAGCTACACCATTCTGAAAAAAAATGTTAACCACAATTTTATTGCTTAGAAATGAAATTACAATAGTCTGGTATGAGTTTTTTCTCACGTACGGTCAGGGTCATGTGCTTATGTTTTCAAGAAGTCATAATGTTTTTTTATAATCATCATCAACATCATCATCATTACTATTAATGACTCCTCTTGTTGTGCTTTTAAAAGAAACTATCAATCACTTCTCCCGCGCGCTGGTGATTGCTAGCCATTGAACCTCTCCGGTGGTGGAGACTGTGAGGAGAACCAGGACAGTGAGCCAACTCGCCCTGGTCGGGAGGAGGGGCAGGAGAGGAGGAAGTGTTGGCTGTCCTGCTATGTCCTGCTAACAACAGTGCAGTCTGAGTAAATAAATACCTTTTGCTGTAAATTCAAGGTATATGAATAATAAAAGCAGTAAAAACTGCAGTAAAGTTCCAGTACCTGATCATGTGTCTTCATCCAACTATGAATTATGCACAGTAATCCCTTCATGGTTCGAATTTCGTGGCTTCAGTCTATTCAATAAATCATGCTGTTTTGTGGTTGAATACGACCTACTAGTAAAAAAAAATGCATTTTGAAGCCAATTTTATATATTTTTTGCCTAAATTAAGGCTTTTAAAGCATATACAGTAAATGACTAAACAAAGTAAAATCCAAATATAAGGCATTAGGAAGACACTGTGAAAAATACGTTGAATTCTACACTAGAGATGCTACGATCAAGGTTTTATGCTGCCGATTAAAATGTACACTTTTAAAATGTATTTATGATGAGTGCTATTGGCCAGGGGATGTAGTAAAAGGGGGAAAGTTAGGACAATTCCAAGGTCCCGACTGCCAGGGGGCCCAAAAAATAGGTAATTATTCAAAAATAAAAAGGAGGGCACCCGATTTTACTTTCTTTCCCCCCATGGGGCCCAGAATTCCTGGTTGCACCCCTGTTATTGGCTATATGATATGAAAAAGGGAACCATAAAAATCACCTTCATTTAGACAAAAACATATTTGACTTATTTTTTCAACAGAATATATATCGCTGGTGAAACTTACAGAGGATGAGACACCTTCTTTAAGGGGAGTTTGGATGTGAGAGTACATAAGTTTGATAGCGCAGGACTTACAGGTAGCACACAGCGGGGCTCCAAGTGAGAGAGCAGTCAGCAAACCCGGTATCTTCCACCGTTGAGAGAGGCTGGTCATCTAGTCCGATGAATTCAATTATTTTTCGGGTTACTTGCTTTAGACTTCTGTCTGTCACGTACATACGGGCGAGTGTTCAGCGTTTTGGCTACATTAGCTGCTGTTTAAAGCTTGTTAACATGCTACCCTGGTGAATTTATCACTCTCACAAACGACAGATAAGTTCCACTCGGCAGACATCTTTGTCTGGGGTTTGGCACGCCTGCGCAGTGTGAAGGAAAGTGGGCGGAAGACGCTCACTCCAGGCTGCATGCTGCAATAGTACAAGCCACAGATGATCGGCTTTTGTGATCGGCATTGAAAGGTAATTATTGGCATATGCCAATCACAGGCTTTTTCATGGAAATCAAACGATTTTGACTGCTGGCAGATCGATCAGCGCATTCTGTCAGTAATGTTACTGTAATGTTCAGTGAGACTCATACGCCGGACTTGATCGCTGGAACAACAGGCTGTTATTGAACGTTTGAATGATCACACAACAGACACAATAATCTCTCATTAAAATCCCTAAAAGCGCAGGCTGTTGCTGTTACTGTTGCTGCAGTAACCCACGCCAACAACTCTGAACACATTTATAGTAACAAACACGCACAAGTCTTATTTATGTCTTTAATGTCTTATTTTCTCTCATTATGTCTACTTTATTGGGTAATAGGAGTGTAAAGGTCACAATAGGGGTGTTATATCATCTCTAGAGGGTTCTAATAATTAGGGATGTGTGTAGGGAGTGGGCGGGGCATACACCGGAAGTGGGCATGGTTTAACCGGAAATGGGTGGGGCTTAAATTTTTAAGTCTGTTATATTTATTTATTGTACTGTGTATGCGTGTAAGTGATCTGTAAGGCTTTATTATTTCATCATTTTTTAATGATCTGTGTGAAGTTGGTGATTCATGCAAACATCCATTGATGGCAAAGAGGGAAATAATCTGTCTGCCTTGTTCACTGTAGTTTTCTCAAAAGCACCGTGTTCAGTACTAAACCTAAAAAAAAAAAAACCCGTCCTGAGTGGAAGCAGTGACCAACGTGACACAAGCAACTCTGTCTTTCTACTCTGTCTTGTCAAATGCATCACGTGCGTAATGACACAAGCTGGCTGAAGCGAGTCTGTCTAGGGAGGAGCGTTCACTGTGTGTGACTGGCCAGTCACAGAGCGTCAAGAGTGAATACGTAAGTAGTTAACCAATGAGGATTTTCTTTCGTCACGATTATGGATAGTGACGAGCTGTACTCATTTCATGCTCGTACTCTGCAAAAATGCATTATCCATATCCGGCTCATCCCTACTAATAATGTTAAAAGCTGTATTTCGATCATGCAATATATTCCAAATATTTTTTTGCTCAAAATACTTGAATATCGGCTTGTCAGCTTGACTTCTCACTTCAATGCAAGTTTTATCTGAGGCAATTACAGTATATACTTATGCTTATATATACTGACAGTTACAAGCGCCCCTCTGAGGGCAGTCATAACTACGACGTGGCCCTCAATTCAAACACGTTTGCCACGCCAGTTTTAGACCAATTGCCCTTTTTTGCAGCGTAAAGGAGACCCCCTCCTACACTCTTAAAGACTGTAATTATTACATTAGATTTTAGATTATTAGATTAGATTCAGCTCCAGAATCCCCCCCCCCCTTCAATTACCATTGTTAATGACGGAAGCTAACAAGCTAAATGCACAATCCAGGTTAAATATGCCTCACACACTTATTAAATACATTTAAAGTATAAAAGGTACAGCGACTCACCACTAATGAATGATAATGTAAGATGATACATGAACAAAAAGAATGGGGGTCACAGTGTAGAAGTTTTATTTTTGCATCTCATTGAAACTATGGTGTGTTCAAGGACTGCCTAGCAAAGTACAAAATCTCAAAGCTCGAGCAAAAAACATTATCAGTGAAGCATAAAGACATAAACATGTAAAAAGTGGGGGCTTTTTTAACAGTGGTTCATGTATGCTATATTTTTACCTGTATTTGTTTGTATTATTGTATTGTACCGCCTATTTATAAATGATTACACTCTGATGGTAAATGAGGAGAGGAATGAGGCCATGAATGCTGAATCACAAATGTGTGGGGATCCACTGTGCTGTCATGCAAACTCTACGGCTGCCATACGCATGTTTTGAAAGGCAAATGAGGTTGTGATGAAATGAAGACGGATAACTAACACACATTTGTTTGTACGTCATACCACACCGATATGATTGACCTGCTTCATCATGTTATCGAAAATACAATTTTCGGCTTTTGAGTGTACGCAGTAATTCTACACACATTTTTAGTAAGAGGACATATGTATTGTACATCATGTATAAAATGTGACAACATGCAAATAAACAAACCTTGTCTTCCAAGTGTGACTTGCTAATGAGGGTCTCTTCAATGTGTTTGTTGTTTTTTATTCCACAGTCATGATGATGAAGGATCTTCCACAATGCCAGGCAGCAGTCTTCAGAGACCGTAAGTAGGAACTGACCATCAAATGTGATCACCATCTAAGGAGGGAGAGTTGACCAGCATCAGCTGTTATTATGCTTCAAATCGTCCCTGGAATATTAGCATTTTGGTGTGGAAAAAAATATACAGAGCGGAAGCCCAAGTCATGCCTACCTTGGTGACAGGGCCACAGTGAGCGCGGTAGAGCATCCACTTCTTCTCACAAGGTGATGGAAATTGAATTGCCGCAATGTTGCCAGTATCGGTACCAGCGAAGACGACATGACCAGAGTGAGACACTGCCATGGCTGTAAAAGCTATATCATCCGCAGCAACCTGGCTCACGATCTGTAGAAGCAAATATCAACAAACAGTTGGTTCAAAATTGCTTAAAAAAAGCACTGTTTAGCACAACCTAAATCACTCCTTGAGCCACAACATGAACCATTACCTGCACCACAGAGCTGTAATAAAATGCATTGCAGAAAATAAAAATGATTCTGGAGCTGCGTCATAAGTAGGTGAACGGGGACTCAAATTTTTATTTTATTTTATTTGGTGTTTCATGAGTATATCAACATTTACAAGATATTTCTTTCATTTTGTATGTATAAAACTGTTAACAGTACCGTGGGGCTGGTATATAAGGAAGATATGCGAGCACCTGGCGATTATCTATCCATCCATCCCATCTTCTTCTGCTTATCCAATGTCGGGTCGCAGGAGCAGCAGCCTAAGCAGGGAAGCCCAGACTTCCCTCTCCCTGGCTACTTTGTCCAGCTCCTCCTGGCGGACCCTGAGGCGTTTCCAGGCCAGCGAGAGACGTAGTCTCTCCAACGTGTCCTGGGTGTTTCCCGAGGCCTCCAACTAGTCGGACGTGCCCTGAACACCTCCACAGGAGGCGTCTGGGAGGCATCCTGACCTGGTCTCACTGTCGCCGTGAGGCCAAGGGAATCTCCCAGGGGAGCACTCTGAAGTTCTCCCACTAGTGCAGGGGTTGGCAACCCGCGGCTCTTCAGGCTCCTTGTTGCAGCACCTTTCGCAGTAGGGGACGTGCATTTTCAAAAAGAATGCATCTAGACTGTGTTCTGACTGCTGATTGGATGAGCGAGGGAGGGGGAGGTAGGCTAGTGTATACAGTGAGCCTCACTGCGCGAGAGAGAAAAAAAGGTGAGGGAGTTGTGAGTTGAGTTTGAAGCAAGTTACTGTGTGGTAAAATAAAACAATGTAATTAACCAGCGAATAGCAATATGCTTTATAACGAGAAGTGCGCTGTGCTCGGAGCCCATGACACGCTAATCGACGAGGTGGTGACTCCAGGAGAGGCAGAGAGGGTACCACGGGAGCTGACCGCACTCACCACTCAGAACAATATGTGCTTTCACTTTTACGTCTCCAAATTCCAGAAAAATCTCCCAGCAACATCAACAGTCTTTATATTTGTCGCTAGTCGCTTTTGAGAAAAGTTATCAGGAGGGTTTGGAAAGTCGCCAGATTTAGAGAGAAAATCGCCAAGTTGGCAACACTGAAATGGGAAGGAGGGGGAAGCCATTCACAGATGGAGAATACATGGAAAAATCATTCCTAAAAATATCAGAGCATCTATTCTGCGAATATATAAACAAACAGGAAATTATTTAAAAAATGAAAGAATCCCTCTCTCTGCAAAGGCAGGCAAGGACAGGACCAATAGAAAGGTTATTGATGACAATTCAGCACAGACGTAAACGGTTTTGAGCAAACACTAAAATGCAGTTATGTGAACTCTAATGGACTTTTTTTTAATCCTAAAGTTGGCTACATTTTGTTTTAATTTGTTTTAAAAAGATCCATCTCAATTTAACAAAAAAAGTCCAATGTCGTGCATTACTTGTAAATTTCCAACTATTGACAGTGAAACAACATCAAAAAAACATTACACATTCAAATCTGAATACAAACATGGCAAACTAAAAGACAAAGCAGCATCCAGGTAACAATTTTTGCTCGCATTTTGTCAAGATTCGCATTCATAAACACACAAAGTGTGTCAGCATTTCTTTCATGACTTTCCAGCTAGCTTGTGTGTGTAAGCCCTCCCTCCCTATTTTGCTAGGTGTCGACACACACAGAACCACACGTTTTAATCTACTATCATGGGCGCCTTTAATAGAAAACAAGACAAGAAAACGGGGCGGATCATTGTTCCCTTCAAAGAGCCGTTTCGCTCACGACCGACATAGACTGACGTCACAGAAACATTCATGATGTTTCCTGGGCTCCATGCAAATGTTTGCTAATTTTAAAAATAATGTACACATCACTGTAGATGTAATACATCACCATATTGATGAACAGATGTGGTATAATGCACGACCAAGTCAGCTGTGGTTGATTTTTCAGGTTTCTGATTGGCCAAAGTGCGCATGACAGCTGGTGAATGTGATCCATGTCAACCAGTGATTTTGTTGCTGCACGACTAACTTAGCAGATAACAAACAAACTTTTGCCATTTTTGACTGGCTGACTTTTTCCTGTGGAGTACTGGGACGCTGGAATCAATGCAGGTGGATGCGTGGTACCTATAGCGCTACCGTGCCCTGCTAGAACTGCATGACTCTAGGGAGGGACTTTTGTGGGCCGACACTATTTTGGGTTGTACGGGTTGGTTTTGTGTTTACTTTTATGTTGGGAAGTTAGAGGGAGGGGTGAGCTTGAGAGCTTAGATGGGAATGTCTATGTGGTAGGGATTGATTAGTCACAATTAAAAAGCTCATCGTGTGGTTAAAAGGCAAACTTTTGTATCTTGCTCATTTCTCCCCAGCTGATATCAGGACCTGCTGCAACCCAATATGATAATATATCATAATGATATATTTTATCATATGATAATATGATACAATATGCTGTACCCTCTACTCTTCAAATTCCAATACATGGTGCAGACTTTTCCTTTTGCAACAGAACATGCTTTGCAATCTTGGCGGTATATTTACAGGGTTCACTGAATAATTAGGCGCTGATGAACACGATGAAGCAGAATGAGGAAATGAGAAATGTATAGTTTTATATTATGAGGCAGTTCTTTCTGCATTTCACGTGTTTGACTGTCACCAATGTTTTTACTTTGATTTTAGTATGAATTTTGCTTATTACATGGAAACTGCAGCAAACTGCAGCATGTCCATACTCTGCTCCACTCGATGAGAAAGACTGTTAGCAAATGCAGAGAAAAGGTGGCTTCTCTGAGTTTGAGTGTTTCCTGAACTTTTTCCCTTTATGATGGACTATCTTTATAATGTTTTTACATGACTTCAAGTTACGAATACGCTTTTTTCCCCCTCCGATCTCTTTTGAGCCCATGACAACAACAACCGGGTGTGACGTCACGTGAAACCAAGCAATAGCACTTATCCTGATCATTGTGGTGAGGAAGCTGGATAAGGGATCGAGTAGGAGGCCGGGTACATACATGGAAGTACTAGTATCACAAAAGGATTACAAAAAAAAGGGAGCATCAGGGGCTTATTAAAGTCTAGTTAGAATACCTGGTTTGTAGAGGCTTTATGACTACTGCCTTGTTCATGAGGACGCATAGGATTGTATTCCCCAAGCGCCATCTCCCACCCACATATGTAACGAAGGGGATTCTGACTCTCTCTGTCATCTATTTGTCTTTCTCAGGATGCACTGTAGGAATCATCTTCTCTGAGCCGTGTTTCACACATGTTGGTCTTTAGTACGGAACCCCGCATGGAAGGGTTCTGGTTCCTCTGTCGTTTACACTAAATACAGCTCCACCCAGTTTCACCTGCAGAAGTCCCGTCCGATGATAGCTGACCATGGACTTTACGGACTGGTGATGTGGGTAAGGTTAACAAGTTTTTTGGTGGACCTCCACAGGTGCAGCGACACCCTCCCAACATTGATAAACATCCGGGGTAAGAACAGAGTGGACTGTTACATGTACCTGTGTGGAATTCCTGTCTTTCAATACTGTTGTGAATTATTGATGGTTTTAGTCACAAGATAGTCACACTGCATTGTCAACAACTGATTATGTCCATCAACTCAAATGCATTCCTATCTGGAACCCTTTTGTCCGAAATCAAATGTGCACTTTCTTTGTTTTTTACCTGACAAGCTCGGAGTTCTTTCAAGGTGTGGTCTGAGCCCACAGTGAGCACGGACCTGCCGTCAGAAGAGAAGGCTGCACTCGTAGAAGTGCAGGACTTGAGGGCAGTGTCGGACTCCCGCTTGCCAGTGTGTGTGTTCCACTCATACAATGCACCATCCACTCCACATGACACCAGCCGACTGTCGTCCATGCTCCACTTCATGTCACTAATCTTTCAGTGTACACAAAAAAATGACAGAAATACATGAAACAACGAGACACAGCTGTATGAAACAATACATTTCTGTATAAACTGTGTGTAAATGCTGAACTGAAAAGCTGTAGAAATTCATTGAAATGTTGACATTTTCACAAGCAGAATTAGATAAATAAAAAAATGGCAGTGACAATTTTAATTAATAACTAGAGAAGCACCCGGAAAGCGCAGACCTCCGCTAAAAGCCATAGTCCCCCCCCCATATTATGATTCCAAGTGCTCTGACCATTTGTACTATATGTACAAATGCCGAAAACGGTCCTATCTCCCAATGTTAAAGAATCTTTTTAAAAATTCTTGGATCCAGACGGTGATCCAGATCACCCCCAAAATAGAATCAATTCTTTCAGATCCCATTTCCGAAAATTTTATCCAATTCCATTCAGAACTTAAGTTATTTTCAACACAAAACAAACAAACAGATAAACAGGGGCAAACACAGAACCTCTGCGCTGCATTTGCGCTTTGCGGAAGTAATAAAACTGTAATATTAAACATTTAAAATATAATGATTTGTAATGCCATGTACATATTTCAGTCATTTGAAGTGATAGTTGAAACGCTGAATAACAAGCACGCAGTTGCTTGGATTCTTTTGAGGTTAACCCTGACAAGGGGTCTCATCTATAAAGCTTGTGTACGCACAAAACAGGGCCAAAAAGTGGCGTAAGGCGTTTTCCACGCAAAGTATGTGATGTATACAAACAACGTGACATGACAATATGCGCACCACACACTTTTTGAGGCATGGCAAAGGCAACACCAACACACATGTTAAGTGGTGAAGTGAAGTCATGTTAGAAATAAACATGCAATGGAAACCAATAAAGGTTTATCAATGAAGAATGAAGTCCAAAAATTATGGGAATAAAGTCATAATTACAAGAAAGAATTTACAAGAAGAAAGTTGAAATAGTTGGAAAAAGTATATAAAAAAAACAGCATAAATGAAAAAACAGCTGTAATTTTAATTTTATGAGAATAAAGATAAATATTAAGAGACAAAAGTTGTATTCTACCGAGAATTTTTATTTTTATTTTATGAGAATAAACTCCTAGTTTAGCATGACTTTGGAACAAATGTTTTTGTTCAAGTCATATTTTGAGAAACAAACAAAATAAAAATAAAAGTTGTAACTTTATAACAAAAATTTATATGGGAATAAAGTCAAAATATTATGAGAATAAAGTCACAATATTCCGAAAAGAACATTTAAGAAGATTATTTAAGAAAAAAATTTCAATATTTAGAAAATTTGAAGAAAACAGCAAAAATGGGGAAAAAAAATAGAGCAAAGAGTGAAGTTCATACTACTAAATAATAGAATTTCTCCTTTATCACATGGCTGAGATGCAGTTTTTCCTTGAAATATATATAACTTCTTAGCAGTGGTTCACGAAATATCAAAATGGCCCTTGTATCCTTTCATTTTTCAGTACGTGGCCTTCAGTGGAAAAAGTTTGGACACCCCTGTCATAAAGTAAATTGAGTTTAGTTTTTATGCTTGGCTAGGAATGGAGCACACAATTTTGTGCACTTTGTTGGATGACAGACTCACCTTTCCATTGTGACCTTTTAGACTGTGGATGTTCTCGAAAGAGGACAGAGAGTAGATATGGATGACATTTCCACTGGCAGCTGCAAACAAGTGGCCACCATGACTAAAAGAACACTAGGAGTAGACAGAGGAAAGGACCACAAAGGTTAGATATGGGAAAACTACGGCCCACAGACCATACGTTGAGATTTTTAACACGGCCCACCCAACTTTTCCAAATGATTTTATTAAAACTCTTTAAGACCAAAACTGCGCGGTGACAGGATTTGCAATGATATTTTTAAACTCCCATAATTCCTGAAGCACTTCAATTTCCTTCAGATTCAATAAAGTATCTGTCTATCCATCAATCAAAATAATTCTATCCCTTTAAGAAAAGAAAGCTTCTGTGCTTTCCAGTGATATACACTCCTGATGAAAATCCTAAGACCAGTTGAAAAATTGCTAGAATTTAGATTTTGCACATTTGGATCTTAATGAGGTTTTAAGTAGAGCTACAATATGCAAAAACAAGAAGGGGGAGTGAGACAAAAAACATTTGGAACTTGTCATTTAAAAAAAAAAAAAAAAAAAAAAAGAAATAGGTTTTTTATCACCTGATCAAAGACCACAGGCTATAAAAGCCAAAATCTGCTCAAAATGTTTATTTTCTGTCAGGCATTCACACTGCCATGCCCTCCTGATGGCTAAAACTAAGAAGCTTTCTCTTTCTGAACGTGGTCGGATTGCCGAGCTGCATAAGCAAGGCCTCTCACAGCGTGCCATTGCTGCTGAGGTTGGGAGCAGTAAATCAGTCATTCTACATTTTTTTGAAAGATCCTGAGCAACAAAAAAGTCAAGTGGTAGAAAAATTACACCTGCGCTGAGCTGGAGCATCCGATTGGTTGTCCATCAAGACACAGGGCGGTCTTTGACCCAAATTAAGGCCCTTATTGGTGCCGACTGCAGCGCAATAACCATCAGACGGCATCTGCAGGAAAAGGGTTTAAAAACTAAAAACGAATTCAAAGACCTCGTCTCCTTCAATGCCACAAAACTGCCCACGAGACTTCGCCAGGGAGCATCAAACATGGGACATTGAAAGGTGGAAAAAAAATTTATTTTCTGATGAGAAAAAATGTAACCTTGATGGTCCAGATGGCTTCCAACGTTACTGGCATGACAAGGAGATCCCACCTGAGATGTTTTCTACCCGGCACAGTGGAGGAGGGGGTCCATCATGGTCTGGGGTGCTTTTTGATTCAGTGGAACACTGAAGCTTCAAGTGGTGCAGGGTCATCAAACGGTGGATGCTTACGTGCAGATGTTGCAGCGAGAGGCCCTCGTCTGTGTGGTAACAGCTGGGTTTTTCAACAGGACAACGCTGCAGTTCACAATGCTCGCTTGACCAAGGACTTCTTCAGGGAGAATAACATCACTCTTTTGGACCATCCTGCATGTTCCCTCATTTAAATCCCATAGAGAACATTTGGGGATGGATGGCAAGGGAAGTTTATAAAAATCATCAGGCCATCAGTTCCAGACAGTTGATGCCCTTTGTGAAGCCATCTTCACCACTCGGAGCAATGTTCCCACTAGCCTCCTGGAAACACTCACATCAAGTATGCCCAAAGCAATTTTTGAAGTTATTAACAAGAACGGTGGAGCTACTCATTACTGAGTCCTACTGAGAAAACTTTTTGTTCTGGTGTGGAGAGTTTTTTGTTATTTTTTGAGTGACAGTCTTAAACTTTTGATCAGCTGATAAACAGCCTGTTTCGGTGTAATTGTTGTTTACAATAAATTACTTTTTCAAAGTGTTTTTTGTCTCACTCCCCCTTCTTGTTTTTGCATATTGTAGCTCTACTTAAAACCTCATTAAGTTCCAAATGGAAATTCTAGCAATTTTTCAGCTGGTCTTAAGATTTTGATCAGGAGTGTATATGTAGTTACGGTACTCCAAGGGAGTACGCCACAGCAGTTCCCAGAAGACAAGGGTTGATACCAAGCAGAGTGGGGGTTTGTTTACAAAGCAGTATCAGCCTGTGTGGTGAAATGGGTCAGAGAAGCAAGCTTTATACAACAAAGTTCTGGCCAAAAGGCACATTTTTCTCACTTGTTTTCCTGTTTGTCGCATTGCAAACAGGTGGAGAAGGTTGTCCAGGAGGTAAAGAATACGTGGCTGATTCATGGAGGGAGGAAATCATCTCATTCCCACTAAGTAGTAAAGCTCATTAGCAGTTAGTTTCACTTTCTCTATTTGGCTTCTGCAATAAAGCTAAACAGTTCAATATCAACACAACACTATTTCTTTTGTATCCATATACCTAAAAATACAACTTACTTTAGCTTCTGCAGGTTTAATTTGTCTCTTTGTTGGTGTAAACATTGCCCCCTTCCTCTGGATTTGTCTCCTTCTCTTGTGAACTGAATGTTGCTAGGAGCGGCGCCATGACACTCCACAGAGACGTTTGCCGTTTTGGTACCGAAACATGGTACTTTTTAATTCTATGTGAACCGGTGCTCAATAGTTCTGACGAAATTCAGTTGCTGCCTATAAATGTACCGTGTTCGGTACTCATTTGCATTATTTGTAACAAAAAAGTCCAAAGGCCCAAAGTTGACCAACTAGTTCATAGTCAAAATTGTAAATCCCAAATCCTTTATTCGTGTACATTCTGGGTGCCTTATTCAGTGAAAACCTGGAAAATTATATCGTGTTTTTTTGAGTTGATCTGTCTCGATACATTGGTAGAACACTTCGAGCCCACCCCATGGCTACCTTTCTGAACCCATTGTGGCCAGTTAGTCACTCCTCGACATAGGCAATAATCCAATTACCTCTTTGCAACTTTGAATGGCAAAGTCCTTCAACATGCAGATGTCATCCACATGCAGGCCCATCAGCCAGAGTTTGTCTGAAAAGCCGACTAGTATGAAGAGACCAGTGGGGTGGAGAGCCACAGTGTACGGTTGTTCATGGAATTCCTTGACCACTTCTAACATTCTATTGATAGAAATAGAGAGAGATACATTTTTAAAGATATGTTTTCATCTTATCTTAAAAATACCATATGAATACCACATGACGACATGGACACCTTTCACTCCACCACCTTCCATTTGAGGATGTCCCACTGATGCTTAATAGGGTTTAGGTCCATCACCTTTACCCTCAGCTTCTTTAGCAACGTAGTGGTCATCTTGGAGGTGTTTTTAAGCTCCTTATCATGTTGGAATACTGCCCTGCGCCTCACTTTACCAAGGGAGGGCATTATGCTCTGCTTCAGTACGTCACAATACATGTTGGCATTCATGTTTCCCTCAATTAACTGTCGCTCCCCAGTGCCGGCAGCACTCATGCAGGCTTGGTGCATGCAGTTTGGAGGAACTTGGCCAAGCCTGTTCTGAATGGAAGTTGTCCTGTTAATGTACTGTATGATGCTGCTGCTCACTTTGAGGATGTTGGCAATCTACAACATCCTTATGTGGAGAAACAATTCTTTTTTTCACTTCCTTAGAGTTCTTTGCCATGAGGTTCCATGCTGAACTTCCACTGACCAGTATGAGAGTGTGTGAAAGTGACACCAAATTACACCAAAGACGAAGCAGACTTGTGGAGCTCCGCAATTCTCTTTCTGATATCTTGGCTGATTTCTTTCAATTTTACAATAATGTCAAACAAGGAAGCTTTGTCCAAACAGCAATCTTTTTTTCATGAGACTGGTTAAAAACTCACAAAAGCCTTTTTTAGAGCGACACAATTCTTGATTAAAAAAAAGAAGACAGTAGCAGGGTTCTGCTACTGTCCAAATATTTGTGAAGCTCCAGTTGCATTACAAGATGCCGATGAAGCAGCTTTGAAAGGGTTTGACTCTTACTTTGTTTCATAGTTCCAGATGCGGACTGAGTGGTCCAGAGAGCAGGTGGCTACGATTGGCTTCCAAGTGCAGACAGACAAGTCAGTGATACATTCTGAGTGGAAGGGCTGTGACAAGAACTCAAACTGTAGTCTTCTTTCCTAGTGGATAATGTATGTAATGCAAAGTCAGCCTTAAGACAAATACACACAAAAGCTTACAAAATCTTAACACTTGTTTTTTTTTTAATCATCATGTGTGTTCTTACAGTGTATTAATGTTCTTCCAAGTGCTGACTAGCACAGCACACCACACACCACCACTACAGTACATGAATGCTAACAATACTATCTGCATTTCTGTACCTTGCTGATGTCCACAGTGAACATGTTGATGCCATACAGTTGTCCTCTGTCTGTGCTGACGGCCAGGGTTTCCTCCGATGGACTCATGCACATGGATGTGATCTCCTGGCATTCCACCGAAGTCACATGGCTATCATCACAATGGCGAGGGATCTGACACAAGCACACGCAAACGTGATCATTGATGTTGCCAATGTTAGCTGAAAATGAGTCTACATTTACCTGTATCTCCCTGCTCTTTCTGTACGTGTTCTTTGCTGTCTTTTCATAAAGACAGACTCTACCAGGTTTTGTAGAGCATGCAAAACCTTTGGAATATGCCACAACAAATGTGATACCCGTCAAAGTGGGGCCCTCATTGATATCTCTGCCTCTGGTCTTCTTCATCTCCACTTGCCTAGGCAGAAAAGACATTTCATATTTCATACAAAAGACAACATATGTGTAGGTTGTCAACATAGAGAAGAATTCTTGCATGATTGCATAAAAATATAAAAGCTTTATCGTCTGTTTATTCTGGTTGACGTGAAATTGAAATTGTTCTTATAGTGGGTTGAAAAATCATCATCAATGGTAAAAGTGAGGGTGGTTGAAGGTGGGACCTGTCAGGTATTTCCAATGCAGTCATGTCCAACACCCAGTGCAGGTCTCCATGTTGAAAGACCAGCATCCTGCCAGTGCTGGTTGCTGTTATCACTTGATCCTCAGTGATCCAAGCGTGACTCACAAAGTTTATGCACACAACCTTTGGAAAGCTGGTCTGCTTGAAAGATCCCTCTGAATAACACAAGACCTGAAACACTCCACTGCCACTCACACACACCTGGATGTTGTTGTACGGGTTGAAGCTGACCTGAAATCAATAAAAGACTAGTTAGGGCATGAAAGGAGACTTGTTAGGATATTAGACTTAGACAGACTTTATTGATCCACAAGGGAAATTGCTTGGTTACAGTAGCTCAAATGCAGAAGAAAACGCACAAATAAGATTTGTATATTTACAAATAGCGTGTGTTAGTTAGCTGTCAAACGTTTGGCATCATTTCAAACTGAAATAAAAACAGGCAAAGTAGTGCAATGTTTACGCTGTCAAACTGAGCTGGCATAACAGTACCGTACATCCAAGCTTCAGCACATTACCAGAAAGCACCCTACATATTTACACAGCAACCAGTAACAAGGTAAAAGTCTATTTTAGCAGCTACCTATTTATTTATTACTTGGTTTTGGGCTACAGTCAAGAATGTTTTTTTCTTTTTCATTATTAATGCTCTCATGTTAGAAGTGTAATTACAATGTTGATGATGTTCTTTTATTAAAACAAAAAAAGGTTATGGGAAGCAGAAAAATATTTTTCACTTTCCTAAAATAGACGTTGAGGCTAAAAACCAGTGGTCCCCCGGTCCAACTTTTCATTTGGTCCGCCAAACATCACTCAAATAATGTAATGCATTTAGTATAACTAGAGAGCACGTTACAATGAAGCAGCAGTGGAAGAACATAGTTTGCATTGAAACAAATTTGGTGCTATCACATAATGAGTCTATTAACATTGACCATGACTACAAAATACTTTATACAGTGTTCCCTCGCTCTATAGCGGTTCACCTTTTGCGGATTCGCAGAATTTTTTTTGTTGCTTTTTTTTTTTATTACCGTGTATAAACACTGTTACAGGCCGAGCCTGGCCCTTTAAGAAGAACTGCATTGTGGGAAGTTGAGTGTCTACATTGTACATTCTCAAAACAAGGAATCAACACGTGGAATTATGTACTTAAAAAGTGTGAAATAACTCTAAATACGTCTTACATTTTCAACATATATTTGATGTTTTATACATTTTTTTTGATAGCGCTGCAAACCCTTGGTGTTCTCTGTCACCTGAAATGGTTTTCACTTCTCAGGTGTGCCTTGTCAGGATTACTTACTGGAATTTCTCACCTTTACCCATTACTCCATTTTTGTTCAACTAATCAAACCAAAGTAATTGAGAGATTACTAAAATAATTGATAGCTGCAGCCAAAGTTAGGACAGGAAAGGACATTAAAGAGTGAAAGAAGATTAGTTGGGACATGGAAGAAGATTCGTTAGTTAGGATATAAAATAATATTAGTTAGGGAAAAAAAAGAAGACTCCCTTAGGGCAGTAAAGAAGACTAGTTTGGGCATGACAGAAGATTAGTCAGGACATGAAAAAGACTAGTTAGGACACAAAATAAAGATTAGTTGGGACAGGAAAGAAGACTAGTTAGACATTAAAGAATATTTGTTACGGAAAGAAGGAAAGAAGACTAGTTGGAACAAGACGGAATATTAGTTATAACATGAAAAATATTGGTTTGGATATAAAAGAAGATTAGTTTGGACAGCAAACAAGACTAATTCGGATATAGAAAAGACTTGTTAGGACATGGAATAAGATTAGCTAGTTAGGATATGAGAGAAGATTAGTTAGGACTGGAAAGAAGACTAGTTAAGAGGACATGAAAAAGACTAATCAGGACATGGAAAAAGATTAGCAAGTTGGGATATGAAAGAAGATTAGTTGGGACACAAAAGAAGACTAGTTAGGACATGAAAAAATATAACCTTGTTAGGAAATAAAGATGATTAGTTTGAACATGAAAAAGACTAGTTAGGACATGAAAGAAGATTAGTTAGGATATAAAAGAGATATGGGCTGCACGGGTCAAGTGTGAGAGACTCACCTGGTTGACTGGATTGCTTGCGTTAGTGGTCTTCATTGTTGACACAACTTTCTGATTTTCCCAAAGCCACAAGACGAGCATCCATTCTCGTCCGCCCGTTTGAGCCAAAAGATACTTGGAATTGGGGGAGAAAGCCATGCACACAAAGTCTTCATCAACAATGTTTTCTGCAGACAACATTTTTCTCTTTCTTCCTTCGTCATTCTGCAGGTCAAACACGGTGATGGCGGCTTTCCCTCCACGCTCTGAAATGGCTAAGAAACGCCTGTTGGCACTGATGGCCATCGCACGCATTCCTTGGCTCTTCTCTGATGCTATTTAAAAAAAACAACAACATCAACAAATACACACACACACAAATTTATAGCAAATATAATAACTAACTCACTTTTATTACTTTTAAACCATGAGACGACATTTGAGATTTAAAGCAAAATGATCAGTGATGTTTTTTGTAAAATATTACTAATTGATATCAAAGACTTTACATAAACAGTATGTCACAAAAGTGAGTACACCCCTCACATTTCTGTAATATTTCATAACTTTGCATGGGGCAACACTAAACAAAGAGCACTTTGATACAATATAAAGTAGTCAGTGGACAGCTTGGATAAGTGTAAATGTATGGTCTCCTCAAAATTACTCTACACACAACCATTAATGTCTATACCGCTGGCAACAAACGTGAGTACACCCCCAATGTTAAACTGTACTAATTAGGCCCAATTAGCCACTTTTTGGTGTTAGGTGTGAATGGGGCCGCACGGTGGTCTAGTGGTTAGCATGTTGGCCAACACAGTAACAGTCTGGAGATCGGGAAGACCTGGGTTCGATTCTCCTTTGGGCATTTCTGTGTGGAGTTTGTATGTTCTCCCCGTGCGTGCGTGGGTTTTCTCCAGGTACTCCGGTTTCCTCCCACATTCCAAAAACATGCATGTTAGGTTAATTGGCGACTCTAAATTGTCCATAGGTATGAATGTGAGTGTGAATGGTTGTTTGTCTATATGTGCCCTGCGATTGGCTGGCGACCAGTCCAGGGTGTTCCCCGCCTGTCGCCTGAAGTCAGCTGGGATAGGCTCCAGCATGCCCCTGTGACCCTAATGAGGAGAATAGAAAAGAAAGAATAGAGGAGTATAGAAAATGGATGGATGGATGGAGGGTGTGAATGGGGAGCAAGTGCTTTAAATATGGTGTTATGACTCTGGAAGTTCAACATGGCCCCTTATGGCAAAGAACTCTATGTGAAAAAAAGAATAGTTGCTCAAAATAAATATGTTGTGGGCTATAGAAGATTGCCAACACCCTGGCCAATATGGCCAATACCTTATAGTACTTTAATAGGACAGCTTTCACTCAGAACAGGTCTCGCCATGTTCCACCAAAGAAGTTGAGTGCATGTGCTCAGCGTCAAAGCCAGATATGCTTGTAAACTAGCCGTATGAGTGCTGCAGACACTGCATTAAAATTGGTCTGCATGGCTGTCATCTCAGAAGGGAGCCTCTTCTAAAGATAATGCACAAGAAAGCCTGTAACAGTTTCCTGAAGACAATCAGACTAAGGACATAGATTAGTGAAAGCATGACCTGTGCTCTGATGAGACCAAGATAAACGTATTTGGTTCAGATGCTGGGTGTCAAGCTTGTGTGGTAGCAACCAGGTGAGGAGTACAAACACAAGTGTGTCTTGTCGTGTTGTCTACAGTCAAGCATGGTGATGGGAGTGTCATGGTACGGGGCTGCATGAGTGCTACTGGGGACTGGAGAGCACAGTTCATTGAAGAAAACCTGAACGCCAACATGTATTGTGACATACTGAAGCAGAGCATGATAGTAAAGTGAGGAGCAAAGCAATATTCCAACATAAGGGTTCCAAACACACCTCCAAGATGACCACTGCCTTGTTAAACAAGTTGGGGGTAAAGGTAAACCCTATCGAGCATCTGTGAGGATTCCAGAGGCAACCTGTGATGTTTTAGTGAACTCTATGCAACAATAAAGTTAAGGTAGTGTTGGAAAATAATGCTATCCACACTAAATAGTGACAATTTGGGCAAAATTTTGACATTTTCATGAGGGGTGTACCCACATTTGTTGCCAGCGGTTTCAACATTATTTTTGTGTCTAGTTAATTCTGAGTGGACAGGTGATTTACACTGTTATCGAAGCTGTACATTGACTACTTTACATTGTGTATATATTTGCAGAAATGTGAGGGTGTAACAATGTAACTGTATGTTACATTGTTCATGAAAAAGTATTAACTTACCCCTTTGCGTACCACTAATGTTTTGTATATTAATTGAAAATAATTGAAACAGTGACATTGAGTGTCTTATTAGCACTTATGCAATGTTGACACCCTTTTAATGCAATGCTTTTGGAAATGGGCTCGCTTTCCAGACACTGACATTTTGGAGAAGCCATATCATGGGGTAGTCACATAACTGTCACACAACGTTGCCAGATGTACGTACGATAACTATCGTATTTGTACAATTAAGTCCCCAAATGCCATAATGTACAATAATTTCAGCCCTTCAATACAAAGTAAACACAAACAGGATGCATCCTGCCCTAAGCCTGATGTTGTGCATTGCCTCACGTGCCTCTTTACACACAGCCAAGTGGGGGCGCTGTTCTGACAGTGGCAGCTGTTTCCAACAGTGCTTTTAGTATTTTGAGGTACACCTTGCATTAAAATACATACTATAGACTGTGATCATGTTTTACTGAAGCAAACGGTGGTGGGCGACTTCAATCTGGAAGGTACAATAATTTCCTTCAAAATACGCAAATTGTAAGCTTCTGGTACAATTTGTCATTTTCTGACTGGCAACACTGGTGTCACATGACAACCATTCCAAAATGTTTCCTTTTCGCCACTTATGAACTATGAGTTCAAGTCAAGCACATAGTTGCTTATGCCACATTTGAAAACATTTAAAGTGTTTTACAGAGTTAAAAAAAAAAGAAAACTTACCAGATATGAATTTCTGACGTTTGTGTACAAAGTTGTAGCAAACACAAGTTTTTCCACACGGAAAGACAATACTTTCGTCGTCATAAAAAAGTATGTTGTTTGTCACATCTCTCTGTAATCCAAATAAGAAAGACTGAGCAAGGACGTCCGCCATCTCGGTTGTTTGCAGTAATTGACAATAAGACAACGCTAGCTGACACGAGCTACAGTCAACACCGTTGCCCGGGCAACGGAGATCTCGCATCAAATCCCGCGAGATGTGTGAAGTCATTTGGTTGCTCTTTTTAATTCTTCTTCGTTCCTTCTATTTCTCAAACAGTCCTTTAATGTGTAACAGCCGGGGTGTCCAAACCTTTTTCATCGAGGGCCACTTAAAGAAAAATAAATGATACAAGGGTCACTTTGTTATTTTGTAAAGCACGTGTCAATGGAGGGCCGAAGCACTGCAGGTTTTCTCTCCAGCCAGTTTCTACAGCAGGTGATTTAATTGACGACCTCCCTCCCTCAAATTGAAGGAGGTGTTGATCATTAAAATCACCTGCTTTAGTGTCGGGCTGGAAAGAAAACCTGCAGTGTCTCCGCCCTCCATGGCACGAGTTTGACACGCCTGTCAAGCAACACATGTAGATATACCAAGAGGTTATATTAAAATATTGCATATCAGCTTTGTGAGATTGGTGAGAAAGCCAAATAGTATGAACTTAAGTCGTTGCCCTCTTTTCCCAATTTTTGCTGTTTCAACTTTCTTCTTAATTTACCTTTGTAACTTTTTTTTTGTAATATTATGACTTGATTCCCATATGATATCTTTTTTCCTTTAACTATTTTGTTTCTCTTTTTCCCTACTTTTAAAAAAACAATTTTTCTTTAATATTTCTACTCAAATGACTTTTCCTCACATTCCAAGTTCTTCTTGTAAAACTGCGACTTTTTTCTCTTAACAGTTTGACTTTCTTCTGGTAAAATTCCAGCTGTTTTTCTGTTTCTGTTTTTTTTTTTTAATTTTGTAAGTATTTCAACTTTCTTCTTGTAAATTTTCTTCTTTGGCATACTTTGACTTTATTCTCATTTAATTCTCACTTTTTCCACAACCCAAGATTACAACTTTTTTCCCTGTTTTGTTTCTCATAATACTCCGACATTATTCATATTACAACGTATCCTCGTAAAATTACGACTTTTTCTAGTAAGAATACGACTTTTTTCTGTTAATATTATGACATTATTCTTGTAACTTCTATTCTTGTAATCTTTGTTACTGCTGTGTTTTTTTATTTGTTAAATTATGTTTAGAATGTGCTGCAGCCAATAAAATGTTTTTTTTTTTTTAATGCCCCCCCCCCCAGGTCCCTGCTATATAATCAGCAAGTTCAAGCATTCCTTTTAAAAAGCAATTCTATGCACTGTCAAGACAAAGACATGAAAGCTCAAAAGTTCCACAATGAGAAATGTTAAACGTTGTCTCTTCTTAACTAATCTTTCTTATGTCCTTACAATTTAAAATGGTTTTATTTTCTCTTTCATTAAATTAACTTTAGGAACATAATACTGTGTCATGTCACATTTCTCATTTTCCTTTAATAAGATGCCAACACGATAATGCACTTAAGATAAAGCACACACAAGCACACAAAAAAAAGTCGTTAGTATTTAAAAGTAAAAATACCGCTTTCATTTCAGCCCATTTTAGATAGACTTTTGCTGTTATTGTTGACTAATATTACCACTGTCAAATAAAATAAAAAAAATATATTATTCTACACGGTGTCCCTAACGTCTGGACACATAATGCATGCATATGCAGTCATGGAAAAATTTCTTAGCCCACCCTTGTTTCTTTACTTTATTGATCCATTTTACAACTAAAGGAAAATTTGTATTATTTGTTTGGACAAATATAATAAATATAGTTCATCAGAGTTTAATTTAAGAGCTGATTTCTAGCAACTTCCTTAGTTTTCTTGATAACCAAAATCACTTAGGTACTTTGTTATATTTGTCCAAACAAAGGTACCTTTAGTTGTATCAGCCATTAAAATGAACAAGAAACTAAAGAAACAAGGGTGGTCTAATATTTTTTTCTATGACTGTATTATATAATAATACATGTATACAATCATTTGTGTGTGTGTATATTCTTTTTTATAATATTTTTTTATTTAATATTTTTTAATCTTCTAAAATTATTTTAAAATAATTGTATTTATTAAATAAATGTTCTAATTATTTAAATTAAATGATTAAATGTTATTTTTTAAATTATTTTATTTAATATTACATGTTTTAATGATTTAATTGTAATTATTATTATTATTTTCATGATTTATCCATCCATCCATCCTTTCCTTCTGCTTATTCAGGTCCAGATTGTAAACAAAAATGATAAAATTTCAGATTCATTCAATTTTTTGAATGATTTAATAGGAGTTGTTTTAAATTAAATTTAAAAAATGTTGTATAATGTACTGTATACCGCGTGTGTGTATGATATAACCGACTTTATTGTCCATCCAGTCACAGTGTTAGTCACAGAAGTCAAAATGTTCTGTCCAGAGGATGAGAGCAGATGTATGCTCTGTTCTCCAACACATCCTGAGCAATCTTCTTGATGTTGGCGTCATTATTCTCAGGAGAGTCTGGGCATAGAAACCATTGAGATGGGAATTAAATAGCAATGCTTATCACCAACAGCCAAATAATGAAAATGTTATATGTTGGTGTAATTGTGCCTTCTCAAACATGGACAATGTGTCATTGTTGCATTTACATACGTTTTTGCAGTTGAGTCATCCAATAATTGTTCTTGAAGTACGCGTCATTGCAGAAGGTGTTTGTGAGCAGCACCTAAGAAAAAAAGATTGACATGAAATAAGAGCGAACATGCTACACAGATCCTGCAGTAAGAGTTAGCTTGGAGTATCAAATTCCTTACATCGATTTTTTTTGTGTTTTTACAAATTGCGTAATCGTATACAGCTGTTTTTTTCATGTTTTACAGTATGAAGGTGTTGTATGTTACATGTACATTAGAGTGGACCCGCGCACATTTGCAATTCAACGTTCACGGTCTTCCCAGGCCATTTTTTTTCTCTCTTCTCTCTTCACTTCATTCACTGTAGGTTGGTAATCATTTATAAATACGTGATAATGCAGGTGAAGCGTGTATTATGCATGTACCACGGTTTACATTTTTTAATGTCTATGCTTAACTGATGTTTTCTTCATCAAGCACTGAGATTTCCCACTTGGTTCAACGGTCCTTGAACGCACAATAGCTGTGTGCTGTGATTGGCTACACTGTCACTCCGGTTCCATCTGTTAATGTGTAACGGATGCCAGCCTGTGAGGCTGCGCAAGTGTACGTTGGTAAACCTCAGTCCCTCTGGCTTAAGAGCTGCGCTGAACACGCGGTCGACAGTCCGGGCTTTTGGCCGTGTAGTCCACACTCTCGCCTCACATTACGAAGGTCCTGTGTTCAAGCCCCGGTGCGGGCAGTGCAAAACAGGGCGGGTTACAAATTGACCATCTTACATTATTAGCGCTGGGCATCGAGTCTCAAGCTTCGATGGGAACCGGTACTAACATTCCGATACTTTTTTAAATTTTGATTTGTAGTTTCAATGCCCTGTCCACCGACTGGAAGAAATAGCAACAAACACCAACAAACATGAAGCCGGAAAGCACCAACAAAGAAGAAGCAGCTACAAAGTTTGTCTTAACTTCATTAAAAAAAGAAAAAAAAACGGTCAACTCACTGCAACGTTTGCAACACAATATCATCATGCAAGGGACGTGACCAACACGATTAAACACCTTCAGATTCATGGTGTAGAAATAACAGAGTGCCCCGTCTTTGATGCGCTACGTTGGGCTTCCTCTAAGCAGTAAGAATCACAAAAGTCAAACAATAAATGACGTATGTCTCATGCCAATCTAACCGAAGGTTTCAGGATGCCCACAGATGTAAATAAAGCGCAGGAACTATGGCTGTAGGATGCACATTTATTCACTTTATACGCATCTCTTTTAGCAAACATCAAGAGACCTCAACCCACAAACACACATACAGCCTTCAACATAAGAGCAATTTGCACTACATCTTGTTTACTTGTGCTAACAAAATAAGCGTGTTATAAAAAAAATAGCTTACAGAGAAGTATACTAGTGTTAAAATGGTAGCTAAAGACTCATAGCTCATAGCAGTGGTTCCCAAAGTTTTTACAGTCACATAGCTTCAGACATTTGACATGAAGCCATGCACCCCCTACTTCTGCACACTTAAAAAACAAACCTCTTTATCTTAATTAACATGAAATATTGAACATAATTAATTGGTTAATTCAATTTATAGCAATTCCGGGTGAAAAATGTGTATTTTGCATGATCACAATAGATAAGTAATCATCCTACATATCTTTTATTCCACTCTGATGTTTGCATTCTTCTGTTTGAATGGGTTGTATTTGTATTTGTACTTTATTTATCCCACAGCAGGGAAATTCACTTGTTACAGCAGCAAGCAAGATACGCAAGTAAAGAGTACAGTGTAAAGAATGCATATTGACTACAACATGGTTCAGGTGGTGCAGGTGTTGAATTTGAGCTTCACTTTTTTGTCCACTCACGATGGCTATGGTTTAAGCCTGCATATTCATTTAATACCAAATTGAAGGGGAAAGTTTAACAATCACAATAAAGCAGTATCCGAAGAACAAAAATACATAAAACCAACGATAATGCCTCATTTTCAAGAGAATCCCCATTCACAGTGACAGAATTTCACCGCTGCACCGTGTGGGGGGACTGGAACACCAACAGAAATGAAATTTAAAAGATTAAACACCCTTAATGCACAAAATAATCATGTCACTTACGTATTCATATGATGCACACAGAGTCAATGAACAACGTCATACTCTGTCTCCTTTCTCCGAGGCGTTCAGGCGCACTCGTGATCAAGAGTGTTAGGCGCTAATCGTTTTTCATTTTCATACACGTACCCCCAATGACAATTGGTGAACCCCTTGGGGTACAAGTAATCCACATTGGGAACCTTTTGCAAGTTGTTTGATATTCTGCACCCATGTTAGTGCATGTTTAAGTGCCTGCAGCATCACACACATTCACTAACACACAAACATCTTTTGTGAACACTCCTGATATAGAATAGATCTGTGATAAATTAATAGTAAAGTTAATTTAAAAAAAAAAAAAAAGTTCAGACCATTACAAAATTCATGGGGATTTCCAGACATTTCATCCAAAAATAATTCTGGTTAGTGCCTTCTTTTAAACCATGCACATTTTTGCCTCTTAAAAGCATTGGTATTATAGAATTGTAATTAGAACCGGTATCGTTCAAAATCAAACGATGCCCAACCCTATACATGATTATTCATTAGTGGGGAGTACCTGTACTGTACATATGCTTTAAATGCGTTTAGCAAGGGTGTGTGACGATACCTCGTGATCATGGTTCCTCAAGCCCAGGCTGATGGAGCGGCTGCTTCTGGACAACACAGCTGTCATGGCGTACAGGTTGATCAGCACATCTGCTACTTTCTTCAGAACGAGCTGTTCATCCACAATCGACTAATACCATTAGGGAAAGAAAACAACAACGTTGCATGAAGAGTTTGACTTTCTCACTAATCCAAAAGCAGAACATTTGAAGTGCTTTTGCCTATCCCAGCTGACTGTGGGCGAGAGGCGGGGTACACCCTGGACTGGTCGACAGCCAATCGCAGGTCACATATAGACAAATAATCTTTGACTTATATTATTTATTTGATACAATGATTATATTACCATTGTGTGCTTTTGTACATTTTTCATGACTCAGAGTCGTGAATAAATGTGCAATGCACTGCTTATCGTCTGTTCTTCCAGCAAAGTCAAGGATAAGTCTGATGAGGACGTGAAAGTGACAAGAATGAGAAATGTTACCTTTCCATATCTGTACAACAGGTTCTCCACAGTCAATCCAAAGAGGTGAACATTCTGTTCAAACTTAAGTGCGCTTTCCTGCAACAGGAGAGCACATAAACTCAAGAAAAGCAAAACCTTCAAATATAACATTTATCCAGAAATAACCCTGACCTCAAAGTTTGGATGGACGACTCCATTTTTTCCACGAAGGCCAAAGTCTGGGGAACTTCCAAATAAGTTCTTCATCTTCTTGCCCACCATCCCCAAAGCCATGCCTACATTTCCTTTTTTCATCTCTCTGGAGACAAAAGAAAAGAAAGAGCGTCACTTCCTTTATGCTTGCTGTAGACTGAGAACATTTGGGTGTGACATTAAAAGATGAATATGAGAGCAGAGAAGAACATTTCAGGTATTTACATCTGGATCGGATGCACGACTTACAAGACAGCACCTTTTGTTTGAACCCACCCATTTTTTTCAGGTGAGCAAAAATGTTGGAATTGGTGATGTGCGATATCTGATACTGAGTAAAATTCGAGCTGGTATCAGCGATACCGATCAAATACTTTGTGCAAATACACCTAATGTGTCTGGTAAATTTTAAAAAGTACTGTATTTAAAATCATTGCAGAGCTCATAGCATAAAAATCCGAGACATCAGAGCAATATATTTATGTATTTTAAATTCTAAAGCATATATGTGCCCTGCGTTTGGCTGGCGACCAGTCCAGGCTGTGCCCCGCCTCTCGCCCGAAGTCAGCTGGGATAGGCTCCAGCATACCCACGACCCTAATGAGGATAAGCGGTATAGAAAATAGATAGATGGAAGTAGATGAAGTACATTGAGGTAGTGCCGTGATTTACAATACAGTCATCCCTAATTTAACTGGTTCCAGACTCGATCGTGATAGCTGAATTTCCGTTAAGTAGGATTCAATATTAATACATCGAAAATTTTCATAGAGCATCGAAAACCTGTTTATGAATTTCTAAATACGTTTTTTTTTTTTTTTTTTACCATTAGAGCCCTCTAGACATGAAATAACACCCCTATAGTCACACCTTTACACTCCTATTCTTTTGTTTACAACACGTTGCTCAACTGCAGGCTAAGGGAATCACTGCAGGGACACGAGACAGACACCGCTTTAAATATAGCATGCTAGCAAGCAAACTAGTAAGCCTCGAATGTATTTATACTAAATTAAAGTATTTTAAATGGAGTGGGGAAGGAGGACAAAGAAAGAAGCCAAAAATTTACCACTTCCACACGGAATAGGACAGGACCTTTTTTACTCGATCATGTCAGACATGCCATGGCTGATTCCATGCAGTGTGATGGTAACCTCATCTAGGGGTTGCCAACCCCTGGGGTAGACTGTGACTCAGATTCCATGTGTTCATGGATCCTCTTACATTATCATTCATTAGTGGGGTGTACCTATATATTTTATACTATAAATGTGTTTAAGTGTGTGAGGCGTATTTAGGGCTGTGTCTATAAATGTTTATACACTGCATTACCCAGAAGGCTTAGCGCTGTACACTGGAACCGGAAGGGGGACATTATTGTCTAAGCTGCGAGTGAGTACAAAGGTACTGTTGGAGCTTCCATTGTAAGTGAGTGCACAATGGTCATTGAGGAGAAACCAAGAGGGTCCTGGAGTTGAACCTAATCTAACAGTTCACTGACGTTTAAACACCAAACAAACATTCACTTAAACATTTCTGTTTATATGACTTACTGGATTTTTCCTGTGAGCGTTTTACCAGCATACTGCATTCCAGTCAGAGCGATGTACATTCTTAGAATTTCATTGGTACCCTGGAAACAACACACTGCATAAACCGTTGCACATGAATGCATCTGTAAATGTTTTGAATATAAAAGTACACTACAAATAAGTTGTTGTACATGTAGATGCCATTTTTTATTGTATTTTTGAAGATGACTATGGATACAATGCTTCTTTTATGAAGACTGGTCAGCCATGAGGCACAAATGCAACGCCTTTATCCACTCAAAAACGAAAAATATTTACTTGAAGAAACAAGAACTATGGAAACAAGAACTATTGGTACCGTGATGAACTTGGAACTGGATTCCCCCTCCCTTTCCTGTCTGCCGCTGGCCTGCGTTCACGCTCATCATTTGCGCTATGACCTGTTTTACCTGTCCCATCCCTTCTATTCTATTGTTTTACTTCAATTTCCCTGATTTTGTGGATTATTTCCAGGCTTATATGGAGTCATTGTGATCAGGGACGTCACTTGAAGATGAGGAATGCACATTCTCAACATAGGCATCATCAATGTATTGATTCTTTGAAGAACATTTATCAGGACTTGTTATCCAGCTCTCTTTTCATTCTCTGTCTCCTCTGGAAGACTCAATGCCTTTCCTCCCCTAATTCTTTATAAAGATACCTTTATATGAACAAAAATTATCTAAAGACATATTCATCTATCTTGGATATCAAAATATGCAGATTTGGATAGCATTTTTTAATTCCTACTCTCCTTTCCAGGCTGTACTGTACACGGATGACTACATTCATGTTTCATTTCAATGGCATCGGCTCTTGTCTAGAAATAATGAAACGGTAGATGAAAAGTGAGCGGTGTGCTCACTACACAAGCTTTACCTCAAATATAGGCAGGATGCGACAGTCCCTGACGTAGCGTTCGTACGGATAGTTCTTGGTATAACCCAGACCTCCAAGGACCTGAAGAGCTTCACTCACACAAATCCAACCTCCCTCTGAGCTGAACACCTGTAGAGAAAACACAAATCACATCATATTCCTAAGTGACGTATTGGAAACATTCAGGAGTGCTTGTCACGTGACTAGAACGAGGACATGTCATTCCCAAAATGGCAGTGTGTCATTTCAAAAAGCTTTTTTTTTTTTTTTTTTTTTTTTTTTTTTTAACCATGAAAGCTCAGTTTAAATCCATTTACAAATTAGTATGGTAAGGTTTCATTTATTTTTAACATGCATACAGTTTACATTGGAATACTTCAAGTCACAATTCCACATGTCCGAAAAGGAGTAGAACAAAGCAGAGCTTATTTATTCCTACCCCATCTCTGTTTCACATCAATTGCTAATACATTTGTTCACTTCCTGTATTCAACATGTACCATTTACCAAATCTGACGTAACTTAAAAAGGGACCTATTATGGTTTTCTTCTTTTCTGACCTATAAATGGTGTTACAATGTTGTATTCTCTTGTTAAACGATGCCAGATAATGAGGTTTGCGTATTTGGACGTGAGCCCTGAAAGCAGTTTTGGATGGCTGTGCACGCTGTGTTTTCCATAGTTGTTTTTTTTTTGTTGTTTTGTTTTGTTTTTTTTAAACACAAAGTTCCACTGACGTCGCTCTGCTTCGCTCTGTTCACAGTGTTACCACGTCGAGAAATGGCTCCCAGGAAATGTTTGTTCGGGTGTGTCTAAAGAGCCTAGCATCAGGCAGAAGAGATTGGAGTTGCTGATTCCCGGCCAGCAAGAGAAAAATATGCTCATCTGTCAACGGCACTTCACACGGGACTGTTTTGTGAACATGGGCCAATACGAAGCTGGACTATCCGACAAACAGTTGCTGAACTCCGACGCCTTTCCAACGTTACTTGGTTGTGTTGAAGAGTTAGAAGAGTAAGCTGTAACAATTTATCAGTGTCCTAACTGTGTTTATTAGGTGTAAGTAATCGAACAAAAGCGACCATCTGTGTAGCATTATAGAGTGTGCTTACAGCGAGCGGAGGGAGTGTGACCAATAACAGCGGAGTGGGCTCAGCGGGACGCATGCCTGCAGGAGGGCCAGGGGTGCAGTAAAATTACACAGACCATTTGGGTGGGCGGCAGGAAACCGAAGGAAACACTGCAGGAAGAGGTGCAGACTCTGGAAGAGCTAGAAAGCTTTCTGTGCGGGTTATCGTGTGTAGCTGCTCTATAAGAGTCCAGAACTTAATACACAGGCCCAAAAATTAGTATAATAGGCCCCCTTCAAGAAAATGATCAGGATGTATACCAATGTGTTACAGTAGAGGGTTTGTAGATCAATACAACAAAAGAAAGAAAAAGATTATTGTCCAGCTATGTATCAATCTTTAATCCACTCATTTGTGGTCTGGATAGGTCTTCCTGTTCTGCATCTTTAATATTTATCCAATTCTTGATATCTTTAAAAAAAAAAAAAAAAAAAAGCAAGCAATCTTCTGGTCCTCCATTTAGCTTGATGTAGATTTGGCATTTAATTTGATATTTAATTTAAATGTATGCATTATGCAAATGCAAATGTCTGCATGCAGTTATCACGTTCTTCCACATTTCCTTGACGAAATGCCTTAATGAATTCCTCTAAATACACTTTAGACATGTAATTAGGTGTATTTAATGTTAAAATATGACATAGGCCATTTACAAAAAAAACAACTAATTTGCTTGATGAAAATAAATAAATTACAGAATAAATATTAAAAATGACTAATAGTGTAAAAATAAAAATAAAATGACTTAAAAGCCTAACAAGTAATAAATATAAAAATGACTTCCATCCATCCATTTTCTGTGCTGCTTATCCTAATTAGGGTCATGGGGGTATGCTGGAGCCTATCCCAGCTGACTTCGGCTGAGGCGGAGTACACCCTGGACTGGTCACCAGCCAATCGCAGGGCACATATAGACAAACAACCATTCACACTCACATTTAGAGCACAATTTAGAGCAGGGGTCACCAACGCTTTTTCTTGCGAGAGCTACTTTTAGAAAATGAAAATGGCCTCGAGCTTCTCATTTTTGTAGAAATGATTTTCATACCTTATTTCAACCCAAACAGATCATATATGCTTGTTTTACCAAAACATTCACAAAATGCTGGTAAGCACAACTCACATTTTATGTTTCTGAATACTTTTCTTTCTAGTGTTCTCACATTAACTGAAAACCTGAATGAAAAGCAGGCTTACGGGCACCTCATGTGGTCGTGGGGGCTACCTGATGCCCGCGGACACTGTATTGGTGACCCCTGCTATAACGTCACACGTTTGACATGAATTAGTAGTATCTATAACGTCTTCTGTGTGGCACTGTATATCCACCATCATTTCCTTGAAACGTATCTGGTTGTTCTGGGTTCAGATAAGATAAGTATCTCACCTTGACCATAGCAGCTTCCAAAGAGCAATCTGGCAGTCCAGGTCTGTCCATCATTCCTGCAGTCAGGTAAGCCATGCTCTCCATCACAAAGGCATTCAGTGCCATGAGTGCAAACTTCTCCTGTATGAACAAGACAAACAGCAGCATTTCACACATGTAGTCCCTCTGGGTGCTCATGAATATTACTGATATTTACTATACCTGTATCATACCAAATTCACTCAGGCTTTTGTTAAACTGCTTCCTTGTTGCAGCATATTCAGAGGTCAGCTCTAAAGAGACAGAAACATTGATTCATTGCTACATCTATTGATCTTTTGCTAATACCAGCAGTATTACCGATCAGTTTCTTAATCATTCCAGCTGAGGAACTTCCCATGCTGAATCTACCAGAGTTGAGTATGTTCATGGCGATCTGGCAAATAAAAAATAAATTTAAAAAAAAGTGATCATGAGAACTGTACAGCTTTTACAAAATAAAACCACCCAGAATGTACATGAATAAAGGATTTTGGATTTACAATTAAGAGGTATAAAACATTGCACATCAAGGAGTATGTGAATTTTGGCCAAGTAGCCAACCCCCACTCTACTTTGTATCAAAGCCTGATCTTCTGGGAGCTGCTGTGATGCAGTTCTTTGGATTACCATAATGAAATGTGTATCACTGGAAAGCACAAAACTTCTACTTTCTAGTAGAGGTTGGACTGTTGGAAGTATTTCCACTGTGCAAAATGCTTCAAGGTTCCTTTCAAAACAGCGACGCAAATTCTGTCATCGGTGTTATGGTTTTTCATAAAATCACTTGGAAAACCTGTGCAGGCTGGATTAAAAACCCTAACGGGTCGTATGTGACCCAGGAGTTGTAGTTTGCCCATGCCTGCTTTAGACAAACTAAGGCAGAGGAAAGATTACCTTGAATCCATCACCTAATTCCCCAATAAGGTTCTCCAAAGGCACTGGAACATTGTCAAAGGTCACTTCACAAGCTGAAAAGGTGACATGGCTCATTAGAAATTATGGTAAAAATGACTTTCAACCAGTGAGTGACGTGTGGTGAGGTTCATGGCTGGTGAGGCACTGACTCCTTTTGAGGTTTTTGATGTTAATACAGGTTGCTCAGAGGATCACAGGATGATAATAAAAATACTTTCTCCAGAAAAACTTTGTTGTAAAAGTCTGCAAGCTTTTGAGGGACAGCAGTGACAAGCACCTTACCGCTCACGCAGGCCCCCTTCAGGAAGAGGCGAGTACTGCAAGTGCCTCCGTAAAGCTCTCCGTTATAGCGGTTATTTGGTTCCAGACCCGACCGCGATAAATGAATTTCCGCGATATAGGATTCAATGTTAAATTTAATATTTACGTAGTAAGAGCTGTTTATGACTTTCTAAATTGTGTTTTTAACAATATTAGAGCCCTGTAGTCATGAAATAACACCCACATAGTCACCTTTATATTTCTATTATTCATTGTTTACAACACATTGCTAAACTCTTATCCTGCAGGGACTCCAGATGGCCGCTAGTTAGTTAGCGAGCTAACAAGCTAGCAAGTGGGATTAGCAAAAATAATGTCACACTTGCATGAAATACATTACACAGGCTGTAGAAAGTCAGTGTGGCAATGTTACAAAATTTTGACATTTGTAAAATCAAGTCTGTGATTAATTCTGATAAACTGACTTGGCTTGAACTTTAATTTGATACCTCATTCACGTCTCTACCCCAAATATTAAAGAAGTTACAGCAAATTTTCTACCGGAAAATAGTGCCTTTGGTCCCCATTGTTTAAGACAAAAGCTGTGATCGACCCACGGACAACCGGACTACAAAATATATAATAACTTAGGCTGTGAAAAACTGTTTTAAAAGTCAATCAAAAAGTCCAGGAAAAAAGTCAAGTGCAGCAGCACGCTGTGTATTTGTTTTCAGCCTGCTGAAAAAAACAGCATAGTCCAGCATGGAAATTATGCTGGTCTATGCTGGTTTAGCTGGTGGACCGTGCTGGTATGCTGGTGCTTGTGACCAGCATATCAGCATGGTATAAAACACAACATATGCTGTTTTCCAGCAAGGCACCCCACACTAACCACAATGCAAACGCGACATGTAGTATTTCCAAGCAAAACACAAAAACAATTCAATTTGAATGAAATTTCGTCTGCAGATAGACATTTAGGTAAATGAATCATCCACATACCTTTTAACTTTTTCCATAGCTCCGGTCCGTGAATTTGAAAGGCTTGAAGTTGTACGGTACTTAATTTTTACAAACACGAATTGACTTGATGTGGTCGAAACACTCAAATACAAATCCGATACAAAATTGTAATTTTGGAAGTAATCTACCTAACAAACATGTATACGAATGAAAATACACCCGATATATGAATATAATGCATTTTTAAGGACGTCCACACAGACTCTCCTACAGAGAACACACGCTCACTGTCAAGATTTTTTTATCGCTAAAATATGGGTTGTGTAACATTGCTACTTAGTGTATAATAAATGCAACATTATATTATTGGTGACAGGCTGACAAACACAAACTGGCAGGTGCCATGATAGGCTGGGCTTGCGCACCGAGCAGAGAAGAGATGCTCGTGGCAGCCCCAGCTTAGGCTTCTGCCCTGTATTTCAGGAAATGTGCAAATTCATCCATTTTTACTTAACAAATTTGTGAGAAAAAAAAACGATTGAAATCATACAGAAAATACATTTATTATACAGATCAATGGACAAATATTAATAATTATTTTGTTATTCATTTTTTGGTTTTTCATCATGACAGGCCTCATCTGCCTGCCCGACCACACATCACTCACTGCTTTCGACATAAAAGTTGCTTACTGTTTGAGCCTCGGATGCCAAGTTTGTCCTCGGGCTTTCCACTGGTGATTCCTCCAAACGCTCTCTCCACAACAAAGGCAGAAATCTTATCCTTCTTCACGCCGTCTACTTCTACCTCAGTGCGTGCAAACACAGTCATGATGTCGGCCAGTCCTCCGTTTGAAATCCAGATCTGATTGACAGCCAGCAAAGCTTCAATAAGAAGACAATACTTAGAGGGTACATGCTTTTTACCTTGGACCCGTTGATCAGGTAATGCGTCCCATCCTCTGATAGGGTTGCTCGTGTCTGAATGGAGGCTGCATCACTTCCACTGAAAACATCAAACACATCTTTAGTGAACAAACACAGAACAAAGTGGATAATTCCACGAGTAATTTTAAAAACGCACATTTCCCCCACGCTGGTGTTAAATAAATAAATAAATAAATAAATAAAGTCCATCCTCATGAGTGGAGTTAAAATAATTTACACACAAAAACACATTCACCGGCTGTCATGCTGATTATGGCCAATCAGAAGCCTGAAAAAGCAACAAGCTGCATCTGTTCATCAACATGATGATATATTACGTGTACATTATCTTTAAATCAGTGCACACTTACATGGAGCCCAGGAAACATCAGGGAAGTTTTTCTTTTATGATTCATGCTACAAAGACGCACACACGCGGGTCTACCAGCTACGCAAAATGAAACCAACACGCGCAAGTCAAACTTCATGTTGTGTTGTTAAAAAAAGCTTTAAAATCATGAGATAAAGTTGCACATTTCTCAGGACACACACCAAAAAGCTCAGTTTTACCCATCCACACAACACTGTAGCAGTTTTTTTTGTTGTTTTTTTTTTTTTTTAAATCAGCTGGTGTTTTCTACTTTTGTGTATGGACGTGATGCCATTAAGCACAGAGAAATGTGTTTTTACAATATATTTGTGTGGACTTAGCATACAGGCGGTCCTCATGTTACAGTTACCAGTCGGTATAAAAAAGTCACGGCTTCCCTAAAACGTTTCTGCGGTATGAGAGAAAGTGGAGGTCCAGTGCGGCCATTACGTGGAAATACTTTGTCACGACCTGTCTTATTCCTCTCAGTTGGAGAGGTGTGTGCTGTGCTGCCAAAAGTCGGGCAAAGATTGCACTGGCATCAGAAGGAGACAGGAGTGGAGATAAGTTGTATAAACCGTTAACTCGCCAATGAATAACAAGGAACAACATCTCAGTTGCGAACAACAATCAGATGACGTGGAAACGGACGTTTGTGGGCCACAGGTGCAGCAGCCTAATCAGGCGGCAGATCAGGCGGCAGATCATCCTGGCGGATCCCGAGTCGTTCCCTGGCCAGTTGAGAGACATAGTCTCTCCAACATTTCCTGGGTCTTCCTAGAGGCCACCTACCGGTCGGTTGTGAACACCTCCCCAGGGAGGCGTCCGGGAGGCATCCTGACCAGAAGCCCAAGCCACATCATCTGGCTCCTCTCAATGCAGAGAGGAGCAGCAGTTTTACTCAGAATGTCAAACCTACCCATGCCTGGTTACGACATTTCGTGGTTACGACGCACTCCCACAAATTATCAATACAGTACAAAAAGAAAGCGATAACTACTTAGGTGTGCATGTCGGAAGAATATACTACTCGCTACACTATCACTTTTGTTCTTTTTCCACAGTTTTCTGAAAATAGACATGGAAAAATGTTCAGAAAGTGGACAAATCAACACCGGTTGCATGCTTGGTCCAAGCTGCTTGCACACCACGACCTTCATGAGGGATAAAAATGGTGTCTTTCAACATGTGAAAGGTTCTGCTCCTATGAAATGAACAGTGACAACTAAGCAGTGTAGTGCTCTCATTATTGACATTTCCTTCTCTCAATAAGCCTGTCTCTCACTCTCTTTCTGTGTGCAAGACAAGAATAAAAGTAAGGACTTGGTTAGGAATTGGGCCGCACGGTGGCAGAGTGGGTAGCATGTTGGCCACACAGTGAGGAGATTGGGAAGATCTGGGTTCAAATCTCCGCTTTGGCATCTCTGTGTGGAGTTTGCATGTTCTCCCCGTGCGTGCATGGGTTTTCTCTGGGTACTCCGGTTTCCAACCCACATCCCAAAAACATGCATGTTAGGTTAAATGGTGACTCCAAATTGTCCATAGGTATGAATGTGAGTGTGAATGATTGTTGGTCTACATGTGCCCTGCAACTGGCTGGCGACCAGTCCAGGGTGTACCCCGCCTCTCGCCCAAAGTCAGCTGGGATAGGCTCCAGCATAACCGACCCTAATGAGGATAAGCGGCATAGGCAATGGATGGAATTGGTCTCTATTTTTATGACGTTTCATTTAATCTTTCTATTACTTTATTTTCTAAGTCTGTCATGTGTTCTGTGTAAAAAGAATGACTTCATCTTTTTAATTTTGTGAAAAGGCTTCAAAAAAGTGATACACATTCAAAGAGAAAGCTTATTATTAGTTAAACTTTTCAACTTTTTCTCATTACATTATGCCTTTTGCGGTATTTGGCCCAATCGTTTGCACCCCCTGGTGTCCAACAGCAGATGGTGCAGGCTGATTAAGCCCAATTAACTCATGCACTTGTTGATTAAACATATTTTACCTTCCAGGTTCCGTCAAACAAAAAGCTGCAACGTTTTCTCCTGTGGCGAGTTTGGGCAGATACTTGTTCTTCTGGGATTCATTCCCCGCTATGAGAATACCCTAAAAACACAAGTGGGGAAAAAAACATAAATGTACGCTTCCCCTAGAATTGTACATTGAATGCAAGAATGTTAACCTTCAGTCCGATGGCTTGGTGCGCAGCCAGCGTGACAGCAATGGATCCATCCAAGGAGATGATCTCTGCTAGCCGTGCATACATGGTGTTGGACAGTCCGAGACCCCCTGACGTGCAAACGCAAAACAACTTCTTAAATGAACATGTGCCCACCATATACAGTACAACCCTGACATGATGAGATGGACACTTTGATATTCTTTAATTTTCTTTAGGGAACACACTAAAAACAATCCAGCATGTCTATATACAATAATCCTCACCCTCGCTTCAAATTTTGCGGCTTCACTATCGTTTTTTAAAAAATATACTAATCTGCAAAAAACATGCTTTTTCGTGGTTCAATACGGTCTATTAGTCAAAAATATGCATATTTAAGCATATTTTAAGTATTATTTTGCCAAAATTAGGCATTTTAAAGCATAAAAATGGCTAAATGAAGTAAAATACAAATATGAGGCATTCAGGGGCCATCCACATGGAAACCTTTTCAAGTCAAAAGGACAAAGTATTTCATCTTTTCAGCCTCTCTTCCACATGGAAACGGCGTTCTGGGTCGCCTGAAACAGTATTTTTTGAAAACGGCTTCCAGAGTGGGAAGATTTGGAAACGCCGGCTTGTCGTTTTCGTGTAGACAGCGGACACAAAAACAATGACGTCACCGCCACCCCGTCGCTGTCACGTGACCAGAAGTGAGCTTTGACTACAAGCTAACAGAATATCTGAATGTTTCGACTGACATGACTCACCCCAGTCGACATTCTTGTGATATTTTGTTGTCTTATACGCCATCATCTCAGAAGTAATTCCACTTCTCGTAAAATCTAGATGAGCCTTGGAAAGCGGAAGACGACGGACGCATGTGTCACATGGTTCCATCTGCGTGTCTGCTGACAGCGCCACTCGTAGGTGTGCATTATGTATTATATCGTTATCACTCAGTGATCGGTTCCCATCTGGATGCAACCATTTACTAATCCGGCAGCGTAGATGCAAATTTATTTCAACCCGCTTAAAAAAAATAAATAAATAAATAACTCAGGAGTGTTTCCGTGTTGACAGGGCCTCAGAAGACGCATTCACAGACGTGATGATATGTTGTATTCTACACTTGTCAGTAATGTTACTGTAATGTGTGAGACACACAAGCACCAGACTTGATAGCCGGAACAACAGGCATTTATTGCAGATTTGAATGACAACAAGCACTAAAATCCCTAACACGGACAACTATTGCGGCCATAACCCACACCAAGCTAAAACTCAACTCTGAACCACCGGCATCACTTCCTGTACACCACACACTGAGCTCCCCTGATCACCGAAAATATTTACACTGTAGGAAAAAAAATAATAATTTACTGACTGGGGAAAATAATTATTACAAGTAGATTTTAGAATAACTTTGCATTGATGTCTATTGATTGAATTATTGTTGAGTGCTTTAAAATACGTACAGTATAGATAGAACTTTAATCAATTAATCTGATAACTTAGTGAATGATTACAAGTAGTTTGTAGAAATAATGCTTTACAGTATTAAATAATTAGCCGAGTAGATGAACATCTGTTCGAGTGTGTGGTGCTCACACAGAGGGTACAAACAACTTGTGCCAGCTGGGATCAACAACCAGATAAGGGAACAGACAAAACTGACCTAAGCCTTGAGAGGCTGAGGAAAAGAATGATTTGTTTATGTCAACAACTACAGTAAGTGTTATCAGGCCAGCGAAGGAGCCGGCTATCGTCTGCTGGCGTCGCAAGCTTCGTCAAGGAATCCAGGAGAATAGTTATCTTTGGAGAGACTGACACAAATGGTCTGAGTAAAACAAGTAAAAATGACAGATGGGACTACCGATGGGGACTCTCTTTCATTCGGCCGGAAGATGGGAACAAGTGAATGAAACGGGGTCCAGGGTCCTGTAAGACTGCAAAAAGATATCCTGTCTGACTAATTCTAATACATTTTGTAAAATCTAATTTGGTGTGAGAGTCTTTTTTTTTTCCTTCTCATAACTGGAGATTAAAGAGCACGCAAGGGGGAAGTGAAATTGGCTTAATCAATTTTCCAAAGTGGTCCTTTGACCTTTACGAAGTTGTGGAGAATTTCATCTCCAGCAATTAATGGTGACCCCGAGACGTGATCTCCAGAGGAGGAAAAGACATTTTCGGGTATGGAAAGATGTCTGGAATATCAGGGCCTGCCCACATGAAGGTAAGAAGAGACCTGTTTATTCAAACTCTTCACATTGGCTGTTACTGCATAAAGATATTCCTAAACCTTTCTGAACACATGGTTTGCCACTATTAAGATAAGACAGGATAGCTTCACAGTTGGTTGACGTCGTCAGAGCTGCGGACTCTGTGGTTAGAGTCCACTAAAATTAGGGTTGGGGGCCCGGGGTCCGAGTCCGCTAAGTACCCATCAGAGGTTGTGCACACAAGGATGAGTCTTATTTATGTTTTAAATGTCTTATTTTCTCTTTTTATGTCCACTACACTCCTGATAAAAATGTTAAGACCAGCTGAAAAATTGCAAGAATTAACATTTTACCCTGTTGGATCTTAAGGAGATTCTAAGTAGAGCTTCAAAATGGGAGTGAGACAATAAAATGTTTTGAGTAAGCAATTTATTGCAAACAAGCATTACAGTGAAATAGGCTGTTCACCAGCTGATCAAAAGTTTAAGACCACAGCCTTTAAATGCCAAAATCTTGAAAAAAATGTGGACTCAATGTTATTTTCTATCAGGCATTCACACTATCATGATCTCGATGGCACAGGTGGAAAAGCTTTCTCTCTTCGAAGGCGGTCAGATTGTTGAGCTGCATAAGCAAGGTCTCTCGCAGCACACCATTGCTGCCGAGGTTGGACGCAGTAAGACATTTCTTCAAAGATCCTGAGGATTGTGGAACAAAAAAATGGTAGACCCAAAAAAATGTCACCAGCCCTGAACCGGAGGATCCCACACAGGACCATCCTTGGCCCAAATGAAGGTTGTTACTGGTGCCGACTGCAGTCCAATAACCATCAGACGCCATCTGCGAGTGAAGGATTTTAAAAAGAAAAAACGCCTTCAAAGCCCTCATCTCCTTTAACGCCACAAAATTGCCTGTTTGGAATTTGCACACCACCACCAAACATGGGACACTGAAAGGTGGAAGAAAGTTTTATTCTCTGATCAGAAAAAAATTTAACCTTGACGGCCCTGACGCCTTCCAACGTTACTGGCATGACAAAGAGATCCCAACTGAGGAGTTTTCCACACGGCGCAATGGAGGGGGCGCCATTATGATCTACGGTGCTTTTCCTTCAATGGAACTTCAGGTTGTGTAGGGGCGTCAAACGGCAGATGGCTATGTGGAGATGTTGCAGGGGGCATCCCTCAAGACTGAAGGGCCTCATCTGTGTGGTAACGACTGGCTTTTTCAACAGGACAACGCTGCAGCTCGCAATGGAGGTGTTTTAATAGCGGGCTTTGTGTGTGTCCCATTACGTCCATTGATTAGCTGCCTCTTTTAGCTGTTTTTGTATCTTCAGAACACAAACAAAAGACATGTATGTTCATGTCTCACATAAGGATTGAGGTTGATGGGCAAAATTTAAAAAAAAATTCTTTTCCTTTAAAAGCGTCTGTGTAGGCTCTCAGTCGTACAGGAGTTGTCCATCGAGGAAAAGGCTCCAGAGGATCTTATGGCAACACAAAATTCCTACCTATTTCAAACCAGTAAATACCTTGAGACAAAAATTAGTGCATCCTAAAGACAAGACTCCAAACCAGAAACAAAGCAATGTGGTCTATTCCATCCACTGTAAAGATGAGGAATGCAAAGAGCACTACATTGGGGAAACTAAGCAAATGCTCCAAAAAAGGCTTTATCAACATCGCAGGGACAATTCTAGTGGTCCTCAATCAGCAGTACATCTACACCTACCAATCACTCTTTTCAGGACAGCGAGGTAAAGATTTTGGCCAAAGAAAACAGATGGTTTGAAAGAGGAGTAAAGGAAGCCATTTTTGTCAAACAACAGAACCCATCATTGAATCGGAATGGTGGTTTGAGGTTTAATTTGGACCCTGTGTTCAGCAGGTTACTGAGACCAAAACCCACAGCTCTTAGTCTTGCAAATGAGGTGAAGCCAGGGCCGAGCCAGAACAATAGATGCTAACGAGCCAGGATCAGAGTCGTTCATACCCTATTCAGGGAGCGACACTTCCCCTTTTATCGGAGGTGTTAATAACAGGATAGGATTATACCACTACTCCGCCCAGGCTTAGTGTAACGAACCAATAGGAGGAGGGTGTTGGCACACCAATTCCGCCCACTGTTACGGTATTTAAGGCCTAAGCTACCAGCACTTATTAGTTCGCTGACGAAGCTCTTCGGATGAGGAGCGAAACGTCCGACACTTTCTTCACAGAAGTACAGATGACGCCTCAAGAAGCCTTTTCCTTTAAAACTTAGCGATGCCTCTGAATTATGATACGAATTAAAAATTAAAAACAAAACTCTTTTCCTTTAAAACCTAGCGATGCCTCTGAATTATGATACAGTAATTGCAGTTCATTGGTTTCAGACCCGACTGTAATAAATGAATTTCTGCAACACTCGTGCTCGTGTGTGTTGGGGTTCAGAGTTGAGTTTTACCTGGATTATGTGCGATAATTCAAACCTGCAATAAAGGCCTGTTCTCCGGTGATCAAATCTGGTTAGTGACAAGTGTATAATAGTATATCTCATTGTTATATTTTTTGTTGTATTTCACTTCATTTAGCCATTTTTATACTTGAAAATGCTTCATTTCGGCAAAACCTACGTAAAATTAGCTTAAATATGCATTTTCTGTACCAATACAACATATTTAACCAGAAAGCATGATTTATTACGATATTTTTGAAAAAACGTGATAGAGTGAAGCCGCAAAATTGGAACCGCCAAGTATATGATTGATATGAAATGTGAGCTTATGATCTGGTTACTTAAGAGTCTTACCATACTGCTCCGGGATCTGGATTCCAAAAAGTCCAAGCTCTTTTATTCCATCTAACGTCTCTGTGGGAATGCTGGCTTCTCTGTCAATTTTCGCTGAGTCGACTGTCAAAAGATGACATCATTGTGAATGCATTTTACATTTGATTGGATGGGGGAAGCTTTCCACACAAAAATGCTTTCAAGGACAGTTGACACAGACTTGTATGGAAACGTCTTCATGACAAATACATTTGACATACAGCAATGCATTCACGGCAACACAGTGTTGTGATTGATATTGCTGTTGTTTTTCTGTGCTACCTACTGTATACTCCACTTATAGGGCTTGTTTTAATGTGCGGTGCCTTAAATTATTCTGGTCCTTGGATTCTAGATACTACTGTTACAGACGACTTCCAGCGGCAACGTTTCTTCTTAACAGCACCTCTACGCAAATTTGAGTGAGCGTTCCACCGAGAGTTACTGGAGTATACTCCATTTGAAAATTCAGCTAAGCTGTTCCACTGCTAACATTGTGTCTCTCTGGTCACCTGCTGCAAGTCTGACATGTCATCAGAGCATCCATGTGTCACCATCAACACTGGAGAAATTGTGTGATCTATGCACTCCAGCATTGGAAACACCACAATATTCCCGCACACTCAGCGGGACAGACATCCTGGGATGGATTCCAATTTGCGCAGAGTGGATTTCAATGTTTTAAGACATGTACACAGATTCATCTCAAAGTAGGTCAAATTCAAACTTTTTAACACCCGGTCCATCAACAATAAAGCCCCACTGATTGGAGAACCCATCAGGGAGATAGGACTGGACTTGATGTGTTTAACAGAAACCTGGCACCAGCCTGACAGAACGTTACGTTACTTGGAGGCAGCTCGCAGCACTGGCCGTGGTGGTAGCCTAGCTGTCATCCACCCACAGGACCTGGAGCTGTTCCCAATCCAGGTTCCCACAACAACGTCCTGCGAGTGTCTTGCATTTAAATATGAACTCCCCACGCCCCCTTCCCATGACTGTTCTCATCTACCGGCCTTCCAAATCCAACTCTGCTTTTATCCTTGAAATGCCTGATCTCCTCACAACGCTCCGTAACACCTCTGCCAATGCCATAATCCTGGGAGATTTAAATATGCATGTCGACAACCCCCCATGCCACTCCATTGCCGATTTCCTTCAGCTACTGGACTCCCTACACCTGCAACATGTTGATGTCCCCACCCACTCCAGGCACCTGCACTGCAAAAGTAGCTCAACATACCCAGGCTACGCACTCATGATGCAGCTCAACAAAACCTAAAAATCCCCAAACAAAGTTAAAAAGGTACTGCAACGGTGGTTATCGACTTAGTTTGGCAAGTCCGGTTCTCGGCTTTGTGCTCAGTGCGCGTTCACATAAAAGGGGGCATCTGACATCATTTTATTCTACTTCCGAGCAAAAATGGAGTGATCCCGGCCGGTGTATTTTACACAATATGAGCAAGTAATTGTTAAGGAGCGTTAAGAAGAGTTAAAAAAATATTATCACCGCTAACAAACAACACTGTCGCCACCAATAGAGTGACGGAGGACTTCTGGCAGAAAACTGCTGAACGTGTACATTTGTAAGTGTACATTGATTGTTACACTATACCCTTAGTGTTTTCATTTTTGAAAGTTCAAACAATCTTGTTTTGGGCATCCATTTTAGTTTTCGTCTTAGTCTTTTGGATAAAAATGCTTCTAATTTTAGTCACATTTTAGTAATTTCTATACAGTATGTGACAGTTTTAGTCCAGATTCAGTTGACAAAAATCCCAAAAAAGGTTTACTCAACAAAAACTAAAAATGTTTGTGTAGTTTTAATCAATTTTAGGTTAAAAAAATGTTTGAAATATAATTTATATAAAAAAAAGGAAAAAAATTACCCTCTCTGTACACAAACTACACCTTTAAAAGTCTACAGGTGAACACAAAATCGAATGTCAGTATATCATGTCATGCATTTTAAACATCTGACAGTCTATCAGTAATTTGTAAATACAGTATTATAATATCTTTGTGAATATTCATTTTCGTCAAGTCTCTTCAACGAAAACTCACACACAACTCGAGTCTTGTCTTCAAAGAGCCATGTTAAGCTCGTCACCATCTCGTTTGTCATGAAAAAAAGGTTTGTCAACAAAACAATTTCGTCTATTTCATTGTTGACGAAAACAACACTGCTCCAGAAACGTATGTCACCGACACAACTAAGCACATTGCCTTGGGCAAAGCAAGGTTGCACCCCCACAATGTCAACAACGGTGTCCCTCAGGGCTCCATGCTGGGCCCCACTCTCTCCACCCTCTATTTGCTCCACTTCAGCAATCTCATCAGCAAGCATAGGATATCCTACCATTGCTATGCTGATGACACGCAGCTGTACCTAAGAACAACCCCCACTTCTCCTGCTTTCCCGTCAACATCCACACTGACCACCTGCCGAAAGGAGATAAGAGGTGTGGATGAAGCTCAATTTTCTTCCCAACCCCCAGACTTCCATAGGCACCTTATTTTCTTTTCAGTTATGAACTTTAAAACAATATGCAGAACACAAAATTAATTATACCGTGGAGATACCAAATTTACATCTTATAGCAAATATATGGAGAGTAGTTTAGCTATATTTGTTTAATAAACTCACTTTAATATTGACTTGATTTAGATATTTTTTCCTTGTTAGTTCATTAAATTTAGTATTGGTTTGCTATTCCAATATTTTTTAAATAAAACAAAATTTTGTGTTAATTTACTGGTTAGATTTTTTTATAAACTAAATTTAGTATTGATTGTACGTTCCAATTTTTATGAACAACATTTTGTACTGATTTACTGTTCCAATTTTTTTGAATAAAATAAAAATTTGTGTTGATTTACTGTTTTGATATTTTTAAATAAAACTACATTTTGTGTTTATTTTCTCTTCCAATCCTTTATAGACAAAATTCAGTATTGATTTTCTCTTCCAATTTTTTTAAATGTATTTATTATTACAACTAAAAATTTTTTTTTTCCATTTACTGTTTTGATATTTTTTTTAAATAAACAATTTTTTAATTTGATTTCCTGTTTATATATTTTTTTTAATAAAACTAATTTTAGTATTGATTTAATGTTTGGATATTTTTAAAAATTTAGTGTTTTTCTGTTCCACTTTATAAAAATTGAGTATTGATTTACTGTTCTGTTTGTTTTTTTTAAATAAATTAAATTTAGTATCAATTTGCTGCTTCAATATTTTTTTAAATAAACACAATTTTGTATTGATTTCCTGTTTAGATAGTTTTTAAATAAAACTAATTTTAGTATTGATTTCATGTTTAGATATTTTTAACAATTTTGCGTTTATTTTCTGTTCCAATTCTATATAAAAATTTTGTATTGATTTACTGTTCTGATTTTTGAAAAATAAAAACTAAATTTAGTATTGATTTGCTGCTTCGATATTTTGTAAATACAATTTTGTATTGATTTCCTGTTTAGATATTTTTTTTTAAACTAATTTTTAGTATTGATTTAATGTTTAGATATTTTTAACAATTTTGTGTTTATTTTCTGTTCTAGTTCTTTATAAAAATTCAATATTGATTTACTGTTCTGTTTTTTTTAATAAACTAAATTTAGTATCAATTTGCTGCTTAGATATTTTTTAAATAAAATGTAGTATTGATTTCCTGTTTAGATAATTTTTAAATAAAACACATTTTAGTATTAATTTAATGTTTACATATTTTTAATAAGCAAAATTTTGTATTGATCTACTGTTTCACTCTTTAAAAAAAAAATACTGTTTACTATAATTACTGTTTTAATGTTCAAATGACACGGAGTGTCCCTAAAGTCTGAATATGTACTATACAGGTATATTTAATACGTATGATATACAGGTGCATTAGAATCAAAGTGATTTGACTTGAAGAGTTCAAGACAATTCAAGACTCAATTAAAGGAACCAACAAAGCATCAAACATGAAAGCTAAAAGGTACTGTACTTGAAAATATCAATAATAATAATAATAATAATCACCTTCCTCGTTGAAGAATTTTTCCACAGGGGCAACAAGCTGGTTGATTTCTTCCAATTCTTCATTTGTAATTTGTGGGAAAGGGAATACTTCAGCCTGGAAGACACAGAAGCATTAAAATCGTCACCATGACCAAAAAAGGACAGTGAAAATACCTCCCAATTGGGTTCAATAAGAGCTCACTGGGAAAAGGAAGCAATTAAACGATAAAGTGGGTGTACAAAAAAAAATGTCTGCCTTTCGTTTTCCTCAAATGTTCTTTTTAATTTGACTCGTTGAAACTGTACGTTTGAAGAAAATAAGGCCATTTTACCCTAAATAATAAGAATGATAACAACTATAAGTGTACCTTGTTGACTTGACCGAGGAACAAGTCCTTTGCGTAAGCGAGCTTTGGTGAATGACATTTAAATGACCTCTGCTGCGGCAAACAACACACTTTATGTCTCAGGTATATTTGTCTGTCCAATAATAAATGTTTCCTCAACTGAGCTGTGCTAACACGGTTAGCCACCAGGCGTATTCCACTCAGATTCATCTTGACTTTCAACTCAAGCAACTGCTGGTAAACCGCTCCTTCTTCTCCTCCCCGTTCTTCTCCTCTATGTGGATTCTCAGCATAAAATAGGGAAACTCCACACTTCAAATGTAAAACTCCTTTTAGGTTAAAGGTGAAACGTCTTCAACAAGCAGGAAGACTGCAGTTGCCTTGAGTCAGCGTCGTACTCAATTTCAGTGTCTGCAGCCTTCGCAGCTGCGTCCCAGTAGTGATGTGTCGGTCGCGAACGAATCGGTTTTAAGAACCGGCTCTTTAACATGAAAGACAGGGGCCTGCTTGCGTCGTTGGGAGCCATTTGGGATCCGATTAGTTTTTTTCCTCGTCTTTTTTTTCTGTTAAAGGCGAATGCCATCGGTCAAGATGTGCTGTGCTCACATTGGGTATAGGGGAGGAGCTTTTTCTGGCGTCGTTGGAGAGTTTTTTTGGTATTTGGGGACTTAAAAGTGAAAGTACATATTGTTCTGCAGTTTGAGTTCTTACTGAGCTGCAGCTGAGTGCTGCTGAGTGGTCCGCCTCGCCCCATAGCAGTCACAAGGGGTCAGTGCACTGCCAGCTCCCACGGCACACTTGAGAACATAGTGGAGCTCTACGCATCCATGAATCCTGCAACTGTGAGGTGCAATGTAGATCTCGCCCTGTTTTACACAGCGTCATTTAAAATGTAAATGTTTCCTCATCGTCATTAAATTACTACTCATTACACTCTAGCCTCGTTCAGACTCAGTCACTTACCTGTCAGTGTGTCAGAAATGTGGATGGAAGAAGAATATTAAACAAGTTGTAGATAAAGGGCTTGGAGGTGCTGGCCAAGATAAGATATGAAAATTATTTTATTTTGATGAAGTGATGACCAATTTTAAATGATTGTAAAAAGTTTGAAATTTGCATGCAGAGATTTGACTTTGTCTATGGAGAGGGGTCTTTTGTTTTTGTATTTTATAATATATTATTATATATTATATTTAAATAACTCCATTCAGTTAGTAAACATTTGAAATAATGTATTTTTACATTATGAATTCATTTTTCACAATACACATAATTTGGTAATGAATTAAGCATAAAAATCTGAGGAGCCACTTGGGAGCAGAAAGAGTCGGTTCTTTTAAATTAGCCGAGCCAAAAGAACCGGCTCTCTAAAAAGGCCCGAAATTTCCATTAGTACTGCTGACGTTATCGCGCCGCGCGAGGTGTTATTGGTGTGTGGATCATTGCAGCCACCATCTGGTGTGGAGGGTGAACTAAGCCTTTTTTCACTCCCATTGTACTGATTTCTTTTCTCAAATATTCAGAATTTATCCAGAAATTGTCGTACAACAAACAATTCAGCATTATTGATGTCAACATACTGAAGTACTGTTGTCTTCGTCATTATTTTTAGTCAAATATTGACCGGAACAGACTTACTATTCTGCCAGTGCTTCTCAAATAATGGGGCTGTGAACTATGAGGGGGACGTGAGAGGCAGGGAGGAATTTCAGTATTTGTGTGGACTTGCCGACATGTATGAATTTGTCGTACACAGCATGCAATTTGACTCTTGGATACTTTTGCATGCTTCACTGCTCTCCATTTTGATGCATTTCACTGGTTTCATTTTCAAGTTTAGTCTGTAGAGCACAGATAAATAGATATTTCAGTTTGTCAATAGTATTTCAAATCGGGGGGGGAGGGGGTAAACATTTCCGTCCCCCTGTGGGGGCATGACGGAAACTTGACAACCACTGCATTAGGACAACACAGGACCCTGAGATTTCCAGGGACCCCCAAACGTCTCATACAAAACGATTGATTTTTTTCCTTTGATTTAAAGTACATACTGTTATAGTCTTAATTCACGTGCTTAAAACTACATCAAAATGCGTAATCTGTCACGAGCGTTTCGACAGCTCACTCTTCCTCCCTCATGCAATGGACTATTCCATGTTACTGCATGTGCAGCTTGATTTCGGAAGACGACAGCGCGAAACAAACATGTTGGCGTAGTTTTGGGACAAATTAAGCAGAATTACCCCGTTGGGGCGGAGAAGAGAAGGCGAGAGGAAAACGAACAGCTTTGATCCAAACTATCGAAGGTGTCAACATTTTTCACAGTCACAACAAACGTACACACACGAGGACAGCAGGTGTCAGCGGAGAATGCAGTTTTAGAGATGAAGCTGAGTGACGCTTTTCATCGCAAAGATGTTAAAGCGCCAAACTATGTTAAATGTCACTTAATGTTCAAAACATGTTGAAATGATCAACTTGCTTGGTAATAATAATCCCCCAGGAGGCTTTTAAGGACTTTATCTAGCTCAAGAAATATAATTTTGTCATATTCACAACTAAGGAGATGATAAACAATATTTGAAATCATTTTTGGGAGGCACTGCATCTACAGAAACCAGCTATGTAACTAGCAGCTTAAACTGACAGATAATTATCCACCCATCCATTTTCCATGCCGTTTATCTTAATTAGGGTCGCGGGGGTATGCCAGCTGACTTCGGGGGAGAGGCGGGGTACACTCTGGACCAATTCGGACAGACAACTTACAGATTTCAAAAGCAACATCTTCTACAGGGTGTCCCTCACGTCTGGACAAATCATACATTTATAATTGGTAAATGATCTTTCACTTGCAGTTTGGCAAATTCCAGTGTCGCTTTTTCATTTGTTTGCAACAGTGGTGTCCTCCTTGGTCATCTCCCATGAAGTCCACTTTGGCTCAGATGACAGATGTTGCCATCCGACACTGATGTACCTTATCCTTGGTGTTCACCTTTGATGTCTTTAGTTCTGGACTCTTACCATTCGTATTATATGTTTCTTCGATTTATCAATTTTCCTCCTGCGGCCACGTCCAGGTAAGTTGGCTACAGTCCCATGGAGCTTACATTTCTCAATATGTGCAACTGTAGTCACAGGAATATCAAGTTGCTTGGAGATGGTCTTACAACCTTTAACATGCACTTCACTGTGGACAGTGAAGGGTGTTCCTAAAGTTTGTACATATATTATATAGATGTCAATACAGTATTAAAAAAAAGCATAATTTAATAATTTCTAATGTATAAATATTTCTGGTTGATTAGTTCGTTTCAATGTTTCAATCATTTTTTCCTCCAATTTTCCCCCCCAGAAATGTACCCATTTTAAAATACACATTAACATGACTCAACATATTGTGAATGGATAAATGGATACAGAAGATGACGTTTATAATGCAACAAGTTTAATAAAGGAAGTTGACTTAAAATCATACTTGCAGCTTTCTTGACAATCCATTAAACGCACATCACTTAAAAGTCCAGTGCATCAAATGTGGTGAAATCCATGATGTCTGACCACCAGCAACGGTCCAAAGACTGTTGCTTCCTTTCCGTAGCGTTGCTGGAAAGACCTGACAGTCCCCTTTAGCTTCTCCTAAATAATCAGTGTACACTTTGCACCCCCTACTGACCAAACCAAGTAGTGCAAAATAAAACTAAACAGACCCAAGAACGAGTGTTTTGAGTTTTGTGTTTTTTGTTACACCAACACAAAATGATGACAAACACTAAAGGTGCAATGACAAACCATAGAAGCAGAATCAAATACTCCCTACTCGCAATAATGAAGGTAATGGCACTCCTCAAGGAAGGCAATAGATTGTATAGTTATCTCCAGAAGAGGGCAAAATCACAACCCGTCAACTATACAAACTACTACCTCACGCCGCGTGAGCAACTACTTCCAACATACGGAGCTTTACAAAACCAACATAGGGAAGATGCATTTGTCACTTTGAGAAAGACAGTAGCTTGAATAGTTATCTCCCAGTGCGGGTATGACCCTAAAACTATTCAACCTACTACCTCATCCCACAGTGCAAACATGGCCGCAGCTGAAGATCACAGCTGAAGGCTGAACAACTTGAGCACATGGATTGAGTTGAAAGAGAGAAGTCATGGAGGTTTTACAATCACTTTACAGGGTTTAGTCCTCTCCACACCGATGGCTCAGCTGGGGACCATCCTGACACTGCATCATCACCCCCTGACATCCTGATCCTTGTATAACCTCCATCACTGAGTGGCACGGCGATGGAGAAGCAGGTGTAGCTCTGCTCAGAAGATCCATGAGGTGCAGGCCCCTGCCGATGCAGACTCCACGCAGCCTGCACACAAAACAACCACATGAAAACCAGCAGACTAAAGAACACGTTTCCCCCGGATGCTGTGACAGCCGTCCGACACTCATTTACGTTAACGCTGCACCCGATGGTTGCTCTTTCACCCTTTTCTTCTGCTGCTATCCTGGCTAACGTGCTGCTGTTGCATTTCTGTTGTTGTTGCTGTGTAGGGTTGCCCCGATCCACATTTTGTGGCTTCCGATCTGATTTTTTTTATAGTCTTATAGTCTTGTCAATCCGATCCGGTACTACAAACATGAATAAAAATAATGCAACCAAAGTATTGCTGAATTGACTTTTTTATTACACAGCATGACCAACAACAGTGTTTGGCTTTTGTAACAAACCTCTGTGACTCTGGTCCCTAATCCAATAGAAGCCCAAAAGACAAAATTGGAAAAAAAAATGGGCGTGCAAAATACTTTCAGGGTAGCACTATCATTTGACATCACTATAGATCAATTTGTGGTGTGATTTAGAATATATGACTTTCTTTTTTTAACAAACTCTCAACAGTAATTTATTGACGGTCCCTAGTACAAACAGCCAGCGGTTACAGCGGCATTGACGGAGCTAGAAATCTTTCATTGGGGTGGCCAAGGTGAGACCATTACTCACATAGGGGTGGTAGTAACTTGTTATCTGAATGTCTAGATGGCCAGTGGGATGGCTGGAGAGTGACCAAAGGTGGCCACGGCCACCATTGGCCGCCACTGTACAGCGGCGCTTCCTGTTGCTGCATAACTACTGTTGTTGCTTCATCGCTACGGTTTCTGCATTGCTATTGTCGTTGCCGTGCAGTGCTACCATTGCTGCCGCGTGGGTGTGTGCGGTTCGTGTTAGTTTTTGTGTTCTTTCTACACAGTGGAAGCCGTTTATGTTGACACCCTTCAGACTGAGCGTTTGTCGATATTTCCAAAGTTAAAAGCAAAACTAGCCATTGCTTGCACATTTACTGGTGACATTGTCGATGGACATAAGGAGAATGGATGACAAAGGATTTGTTTGTTGACATGGGTTTCCTCCATTTGTGCAATTTGTGCTTTTTTTTTTAAAGATTCTTGTGTTTTCATATATTTTATACTCTAATGTAACAAAGCTGCTGTGGTAATTTCCTGGTATGTCTTGACGACAATGACAAACTTGTTGTTCATGTGCAAATCTTTCTTCCGGTGGTTAATTTAAAAATAAATACATGCGTGTTGATACAAGTTTATACCGCCATGTTTGTATTTCGAAGCTTACTTTGCACTGAGCAGGAAGTGAGTGTGCTTGTTTTAATGCTGTGTAACTAGAAGGTAGTTATGTTGCTGCTTAGCAATAACGATTAAGTTAAAATTCTACACCACATGTCGACATAAAGGAACTATATTACATAGAAATGACCTCTTTGGATATCAAGTTTATGCCGACATTGACTTAAGCAGGTAATTTTCAGTAACATCAAGAACATAGTGGACCAGGACTTGAGTTGGTCCACATAGAAATTCTGCCGATTTCTTTTTAAATGTACTTGCATTTCTTTTTGGTGTTGACTGGTTGCATGTCTCATGTCGTGAAGGACAAGAAAGAATCCTTTCATCCTTTCATTTATCCAATAAAGACTATGAAAGTGCTTTACTTGTGGGAAAAGGTTGGACATTTATGTTACATGCATTTAAAAGGAATGTAACTTGCTTTCATAAATATGTTTCAATTATTTGCATCGTCATTGCTTTGTAGTGCGTTAATGATGAACTGCACTACTTACTATTGGTAGATAGATACAAGTTTTCTTGTACTACCAGTTGTATATGTTGTGGTATAAAAAATTCCGTTCAGGAGATGAAAACAGTCGAATCGTGACATTCAAGTGGACGAAGACGTTGAACGCAACTCATCGCTGAGCCACAACGTTAGCACTCTTACGTTAGCCACTCTCACCAGTCAAGTTACACGTACAACAAAGATCATTTTACTCCCTACGACATGGCAATAAAACAAATAATATCGTGACAAGTACTAAAAAGTATAAGTGGCTTATCATTGCGCTGCAGTGACGCTACGTAAGCACTCATGAATAACTTGCTAGCCGTCTGAGCTAGCAATCAGCTCAAAGCATCTTGTATCTGGAGAGACAGGTTTATGGTAATTCATACACAGCAACCCCGTAGCGTACAGTTATGTGTGTGTGTATATGTAGAATATATATTAAGATGATTAAATTCCCGTTATGTTAGAAATGTCTACCTACCTACTGTACTTGAACGATCCTCTGGCGATGTGTTTTTTCTTCTGCTGCTATTCATGTCTGTTATCAACGAGCGTATATTAGCGCATTAGCGCCACCATCTGAACAGGAGTTTATTTTGGAAATTAAAAGAGTCAGGCAAACAACTAAATACTTCAATTAATACATTTTATATTATTATTAAATATATTGTTATTATATTTATAATACTTATATTATTGTTATTAATAAAAATAATGACTTATAATTAAACAAATACATGTTATTGTATTGGTGTTAGAGAAAGTTGTACACTCAGGCTCACCTTAATACTACTGACATTTCTGAAAAATTTCAATCAGGTTTTAAATCGCACCACAGCACTGAGACTGCTTTTTTTAAGGGTTTTAAATTATCTTTAACTGCAGATTCAGGCAGCTCTGCTGCCCTTTTATTGTTAGACTTTACTGCAGCCTTTGATACAGTGGACCATGATGTCCTCCTGTCACGTTTGGACAAATATGTAGGTCTTAAAGGAACTGTTCTCCAGTGGTTTTGGTCCTATTTATGAGGACATTTTCTGTCACTATGGGCCACTTTAATTAAAAAGTAGGTAGTCTTGGTTGTGGTGTGCCTCCAGGCTCCAATTCGGGACCAGCCTTGTTTGCACTGTACATGTTGCCTTTGGGGTCTATTATTTGAAAATACAACGTTACATTCCATTGTTTTGCAGATCATCTTTGAAATCGGTTACAGACTCATTTTCTGCTCTACTGAACTGTCTCAATGATATTAAGCAGTGGATGTCTCTTAACTTCCTGAAGCTTAATGAGAAAAAAACCCAGAAATTCTTATTTGTGGTAATCCAGCTCTTTTATTTTTTTTATTTTATTATATTTTATTTTTTCCCTGTCCTGTCCAGCCTTTAAAGCAGATGGAATTGTAGATCTAAATGCCCTCACGTGCTCAACAGATTTACTCTGCCAGGGAAAAGTGTGAGATACACTTCCCCTGTTATACAGAATTTATTTGACTTGGATGCTTGTTATTATGCAAATTTGAAGTGGCCGAGCAGGAGCAGGAGGGGACAGAGAAGAAGAGAAAAAAAACAGAGGGCGGGGAGCGGGGATAAGAGAGGGACAAAAAAGACAGAGACAAGGACAACAGCAGCAACAACAATTGTGACAACAATAACAAAACAACAGAAACAAACAGGACTACATCAGCAAATGTCTGTGACGACTATAAAGACCCTGATGGAAAGGACAAAATAATATCACACACAATGTCACACATAATAGTAGTAATTAAATTATTAACTATGATTAACTAGTGATCAGAATGACAATAACTGTAATGCACACAATTGTAATAATTATAATCATATTGCCGACATCACTGTCACTGTAATAAAACCAACAACATAATAACACCCTGGTTAACTCAGTGAGTAATGTGGGGAAGTACGTATGTACTGTGAGTGTGCACATGTACGTGTGTACAGGTATCTCTGTATGTGTGCATGTCTTCATGTATATAAAGGTGCACGAGTGGGTGAGCATGTAATTGTCACTGAGAATGCACGAAAGGAGGGGGGCCCCCCTACACCGCCCAGAAAGCCCCGCCCTAAATAGCCAGGCCGAGGCCCCACCGCCAGAAAGCCACCAGGCCCACCGGGGCAGGCAGCACAAAGATCAGCCCCCCAAGAGCCAGCCCAGAGAGCCCCCCGCCTCCCGGGAAGACCAGCAAGGGGCCATAGAGAGGCAATCCCAACCAGAAACAGGGCGCCGGCGGGCCGGAGGACACCCAACCCCCAAGACGGGTGAGAGATCACACCACACAAAGGCAGACGGGCGCCGGGGGCCACACACCAGCAGGCCCAGAGACGCCCCCGCAACCGGAAAGAAGCCCGCCCACGCCAGAAGCGCAACCCCCCCGCAACCCCCCCGCTCTTCGCCCAGGCCCACGGTCCCCGCGAGCCCATGGCCCAGGTCAGTCCAAGGGAAGCACCGCAAGCCTCCCCCCCGGCACAAGCCCCAGCATCAACAGGCCCCAACGGGCCACCCCAGGGAAGGGCAGGCGAACCAGACAAAAGCACCCCACAAGCCAGGCCACCCCAGACGAGCCACTGTGCCGCGACGGCCAGCGAACAGGTCCACGGCCACATCCCCGACCCCGGCGGACAGGCACCGCGGAACAGGCAGGAAGTACCCCAATCCAGCCCGCTCCACCCGTGTATATGATAAGATGTGTATATGCAATTAAAAATATAAATAAATAAAAGAGGACAGCTCTGAAGAGCTGGTCTCTGTCCCTGAGAGGTGTATGTGTGTGCATGTATATGATTGGGGTGTATCTGGAGGATAGTAATAATGCAATTAAAATTGGCGGACAGCTGCCGCACGGTGGACCCCTCACCTGACCAGCCCCCCAAAGCCTAAGTGTCTGTTGTGCGTTTAAAATTGAGGGGCGACAGGTCAGTGGCATGGCAGCGGCAAAAGAGCCTCCGCAAGGCAACTCCACTCCTCCACCACGCCCGACCACGCCCCAAAGTCTTAGGTGAGGTGGTGCAACGGAACAGGAAGGACGAGGGCACCACAAGCCCACACCTTAACACCACTCAAACTGAGCCGGGGAGGACCAAGGACACATGACCGACAGACCACTCACCACAGCACAGTCTCGGGCAAGCCACGGGCCGCAGGACACACCACAGGCCCTACCCGGTCCGCCAGGACGCCCAGTCCGGTCCACCCAACCCCCCAGAGGCGATACCCCCAGCACCCCCAACACCGGAGCCCCACCGGAGGCAGCGTCCACAACGCCACCCCCAAACCTCCAAACACCACGGACCAGCCACACGCCCCAAGGCAGACCCGTCCGCCACCAGAACAGCAGAAACTGCGCCCACACGGCACACACACACAACCACGGCTGGCAAGGCAGTCACACCACAGCGACCACAAGAGAACCGGACCCCACATAGAACGGCCACACCCACGAAGCACGCAAGCCAGAAGCGCCAAGGAGGGACAGAAAAGCAAGCACCACATGACAGGACCCACGAGAGGAGCGACCCACCGCCTGACGCCGAAGCACAACCCCACGCCCCGCCCATCCACCAACACGCCAAGGGAGACACCCCGGACGCAGTCAGACGACTGCCAGCCAGGAAACAGACTATCCAGCTCTTTTAGATGGCGTGGGCAGTGTATTGGGCCCATTATCGTCATATTGTCAACCATATGTAAGAAACCTTGGTGTGCTTTTAGATGGTTCTTTTAAACTTTGTAAACAACTGAGTGCTGTGGTCCAGTCTTGTTTCTTCCACCTGAGACAGTTAGCTAAGGTAAAATCTTACCTTCCCGCTGAAATCTTTGAGCATGTTGTTCATTTGTTTAGAACTTGCCGCTTGGACTACTGTAATTCTTTGTATTGTGGTCTGGACCAGTTATCTTTACATCATCTCCAGCAGGTTCAAAATGCAGCTGCCCGCCTGTTAACTGGCACAGAGAGACAGGAACATATAACCCCAGTCCTGGCCTCCTTACACTGGTTCCTGTTACTTATAGGATCCAGTTCAAAATTCTTCTCTTGGTTTTTAAATCGCTGAATGGTTGGCTCCTTCATACTTATCTGACTTACTGTTTATGTTCCCGCTAGAACAATGAAGTCCAGCTCACAGCTCCTTTTTAACCACTCCTAGATCGGTGTGATAGGGCCTTTTCTGTCACAGGTCCGAGACTTTGGAATGACCTGCCCCTAAACATTAGATCTGCACAAACACTGGAGCATTTTAAATCTTTATTGAAATCTTACTTTTATGGACTGGCTTTTAACACAGCATTGTTTTTATTATTTTCACTGTTTTATTAGTGTCATTATTTTTGTGTAATGTTGTTACTGTATTTTTTATTGCATGTTTTATTTTTGGGTACATTTATGTAGTGTTGTGTTTTATTGACTGCTGTACAGCACTTTGGGCAGTTAACCTTTGGAAATGTGCTATATAAATACATTTGACCTTGACCTTATTCATTGTAACTGTGTCATGTGAAACTGTTGAAAGGACATTACAGTAAACCATAAACAATGACTGAAACAATATGTCAAGTACATACATATATTCTTCATGTTTTCCAACAGTTTAGATAACTAGATTTAGTTGTAACACACCACACCATGTTTGCTATGTATTAAGTTAAGTAGTGTTAAGTAAAGTTCATAGACAGTTAAACAAGCGTTCTGAACCATTTACAGTGGCACCTAGTTTTCCCCCACCAAACACACTAAAAGACACACTGGCTACGTTTACATGCAGTCAAATAACCCTCTCATAACCAGAATATAACCGGAATATTACCCGGCACAACCGGGTTATTGCTAATATTATTCGTAATATATTAAGTTATTCCTAGCATAGGAAAATACGGAAAGAGGCAATCGATGAGTTTGGCGGCAGTCTAAAGGGCTTCATGGTTTAAGGATTCAACTTGAGTGGCCGTTTTCCGCTTGGTCCTAGTGCCTGGCACGTAGTAACTTCCATTTAATATAGCATAACAGTAAGGCGCAGCAATGAATAAATAGACAGCCGTCAATCGGCCCACCGGGACACACCAGAACTCCTGATGGCCTATCAACCCGTTTGTATATGAGGTACATACACCCTGACCTTCTACAGGAAAAGTTGTGGTACTTTACTGTAAAAGTCTGATCACCTTCTGGTGGGCTTGGATATATAATCCTCCATTTTAGCAGTAAAAGTAATTCATTCATTCCGCAAAGCATAAAAATATCTTGTGCTTTCCCCCCACCTGCTGCACCTTCTAGCTCATGCACGACACCATCCCTTCACGATGAGGCGATAACAGCACATGCCTCCGGTATGACATTTCTGTGTATTCTATACAGCACGTGTCAAACTCGTGCCATGGAGGGCCGAAACGCTGCAGGTTTTCTCTCCAACCAGTTTCTTCAGTAGGTGATTTATTTGATGAGTTCCTTCCCTCAAATTGAAGGAGGTGTTGATCATTAAAATTACCTGCTTTAGTGACTGGCTGGAAAGAAAACCTGTGTCTCGGCCCTCCATGGCACGAGTTTGACACCCCTGCTATAGAGGGATTAGCAAGAATAATGATGTCACACCAACACTGACGGCATTACACAGGCTGTAGAAAGTCATGGTATATAACAAGTATTTCTGCAACATTATGTTATTGGCCATGATCCAACTCAGTGCACTCACTGAGGAAGGGCTTGTGCACTAAGCCGAGGAGAGGCGCTGGCGGTAGCCTCACCTTAGGTTTGTGCTCTGTATTTGATCAGGAAATGTGCAAATTCAGCCATTTTTGCTTCAGAAAATGTTATAAACACTTGGAATTGTACAGAAGACATTTATCATACAGTTCAATGGACAAATACAAATTTTATGTTTAAAATTTTTCATCATGACAGGTGAGACTGCCTCACCTGCCTCCCCTGACTGCGTATCACTGCCATGCATGATCAGTTACTATCATTTCTGGGTCTTTTCTGAGCTATTACAGTACTAGTATACTATACAGTAAGACAATACTATCATGTTGTTGACAGGTAGACTGCAAAAGAAAAGTTCCACACTTTGAGCGTTTATTTCATTCATATTTGAATCCATAAGAAGCTGCCTGACGAAAGTACAAATATTGTTTGAAAATGACACAAATATTGTCTTGTGTCAGTGAAATAATAAAGACTTGTTGTACATTGGCCATGTGGCTACAGTGTATTACATCTTGTACATGATGAGGATTCTCACCACACACAAATGAGCACAATCAAGCAGAGCCATACACAAAATCAGCAGGACGTGGCAGTGGTAGTTTTACTCAAGCATGACAAAAATATGGAGGCAGGCGTTTTTTGCTGCACAAACGTTAAGGACAGAAAAACAGGAGTGGAAAAGAAAACAATTTGCATGGCTTCTGCAACCACTTAAGAAGTCAGCTTTGCAATTTGATTCATGTTTGACATTTTCGCCTTTCAAATCACATGGGAACAGATAGTCCCTCTTCAGTACTTCTTCTCAAGGGGCAATACTAAAGAAAGGTAGTAGTCGGTGTACACGGCAACACAAGCCAGTACTTTTACCTGTATCTGTTCACCGAACATGCAACACCATCTGTCCTATTCCTGTTCCTGCATAATCACGATTCACCATTGGAGACACTGCAAATTCAGGGATTTTAAAAATTAAAACATTTTTATTTGTGGGAGAACCTGCCATTTTGTGCTTCTAATCTCCATAATTAGGCTGTGTGTTGGTAGAAGGAGCCATCTCATTTGTGCTACAATGGAACTGTGTTGTGCATTAAAGGTGTAAATTTGAAGCTAATTCATTACAAATCGATGTTATGTTGTATTAGCGGGGCTGTACTTTGGTACAGCTTGAGCTGCACCTTCAGTGGTCAGAGGCAAACCACAACATGTTCTTTCTATGCATGCACCTCACTTGCAGTGCAATGAAAAGTAACACATGCGCAACACACAATGTAACTGTACCACATGGACTATTCGTGTATCGAAACAGATGCGTACGCGCTAATATACATGCAAAACAACACTGTTTTATAATAATTTACGAACCGCAAGGTGGCCTAGTGGTTAGAATGTTGGCCATACAGTCAGGAGATTAGGAAGATCTGCGTTCGAATCTCCGTTGGGCATTTCTGTGTGGAGTTTGCATGTTCTGCCCGTGCGAGGGTTTTCTCCGGGTACTCCGGTTTCCTCCCACATTCCAAAAACATCCATGTTAGGTTAACTGTAGACTCTAAATTGTCCATAGTCATGAATGTGAGTGTGAATGTTTGTTTGTCTATATGTGCCCTGTGATTGACTGGCGACCAGTCCAGGGTGTACCCCACCTCTCGATAGATGGATGGAACCGCGAGGCATGCTAGGAAGCCCATGCACACACTTCCGAAACAGGAAGAGACCCAGCATGCGTTGCAGGTTATAAATGAGTGTAAAATAGTATTGTTTCGTATGTACTGTATATTAGTGTTGATTTTGATACCCACATAGTCAGTGTGGTGCAGTTATTGTGTGTTCCTCATGTGTTACCAGTTGTGTTTTTTTGGTTGCATCGTGAGTGAGGGAGGCATTTGGAATGATGAGCTCCTGTTGGTGTAAAGGTGTAAATTCTACTGTATTACTATGGTATCTACTGCGAGGACCTGAGCATCCGCCTAGGACACATATATGGCGAAGGCCGAAGTGTGGTACTTATGTAACTGTGATGTTTATCCCTTGAGAAGACGTGCTAACATACAGTGTGTTGGGTTAAATATGAGCACTAGAAAAAGCTTTCTAAGCTGGTGTAACATTTAACAACAACATGACATTAGACAACAAGCAAGAAAAAGCATCCGGTGGGCAGACAACCTGAGAACCTGAGTGGCACATGATGGTAAAATATGGCAGTGCGTCAAAAGAGTCTAGTAAGAGCTTCAAACAATATGGAATGCAACATTCCAAGTCAGCCAACATTGGCCTAGCAGTATTTGGTTAACAAAAAGCTGTTTTTAACCCTGCTGGTGAGTCGTCATCATCTGATTAGGAGGTACCATTCTCCTTCACTTGCAAAGCTTTGTTTTGCAGATCATGAAGAATACAAGTCAGGATTTCTTTGAGTGTGTTGTATAACCACTGATTCTCCCCTGAAGAAGACTCAATCTTGAGAGGAAAGGAAATGACACCGACACACATTTTCATACTGTTTAATAGGCACAGGCAAGACTCATTCATTTTGGGCCCCTCATGACTCATTTGAAGCACTCCTCCTACAGCAGTGATTCTCAACTGCTGGGTCGGGACCCAAAAGAGGGTAGAAGACAAAGACCCACTTTTGAGTGGGACGCGGATAGCAAGTCAAAAATTAAAAAATATACTTCAGACAATCAGAAGATACATTCTAATTAGGGCTGTCAAAGTTAACACGTCAGTAACAAGTTAACGGAAATTCCCTTTAACGGCACTAATTTTTAAAGCTGAGCTGAAAGCCAAAGCTCTCAATTTATCAATCTATGTTCCTACCTTCAAATATGGTCATGAGCTTTGGGTAGTGACCGAAAGGACAAGATCGTGGGTAAAAGCGGACAAAATTAGTTTTCTCCATAGGGTGGCTGGGCTCTCCCTTATAGACAGGGTGAGAAGCACCGTCATCTGGGAGAAACTCGGGAGTACAAATGCTGCTCCTCCACATTGAGAGGAGTCAGATGAGGTGGCTCGGGCATCTGGTCAGGATGCCTCCCGGACACGTCCCCGGGGAGGTGTTCAGGGTACGTCCAACCAGTATGAGGCCTACAACGGTAACTAAGTCCGTGTCGATCTCGCTGCCACACCGTGTCTTTGTCAACAATCATGTCTTCCATGAAAGTAAAAGCAACCTTAATTCATTTATCCCATTCATTCATCATTCATATGCATTTAGGATAGTTTTCTGCAAGTAAAATTATAATTGTAAAACTATAAACACATGTTTTATGTTAACATTTTTGGCTTTCCGGAACCGATTAATTGGATTTACATTATTTCCTACGGGAAAAATTGATTTGGTTAGAGTATGTTTCGGTTAGAGTTCTGGAACGGACGTTTCTATGATGGTGATATGATGCTTTTTTTTAATAGCTGGCAGAAAAAGATGACATGAAAAGCTTGTAAAATATAATGTTTTAGAAGAAATATCCTGTCATAATTATGTCAGAAGCTTGTTGATGGCTGCAAAAAGTGACTGGTCAAATTGGTTAAGGGACAATTAATATTTATGTACAGGTTTTCAACCTGTATGTATTATTTTGAAGCTGTGCAAACAAAAATAAATTCAAACTTGTGCATCCAATTCTTGTTGTTAAAAAAAACATGAACATGTACGTGTAGAATCATTCTACCCTGGAAAAAGAACTATCTAAAATAAGTCATTGAGAGCCCAAAATGAACATGAGATATATTATGTATATACTGTACCTGGATTAGTGTAAGCATACTCACTTTGGTAAAGGTTTTTATGGTTTGATCTAGAATACTCGTCTCCACTTCTTCAGGCATTGGCAGGAGATGAGCAGCACAGTCGAGAATACACAACAGCGTGAGTCGGTGACCCTACGGGCAGTAACATGCATTTGACGAACATTAAAGATACAGATAATAACTTATTATATTCAAAGATCAAGGGATGTTCTAATGTGATCTTGACATGTATTAGTTCAAATACAGAAAGTACAGTAATACTGCTGCAGGGAATTAATCTATTGTAATGATACCTCTTAGAAACGGCATTAATTGCAGCTCAGTGTGAAGCTTCATAGATTAGACTCCACACCTTCAAACCTGAGGCCATGGTTCTCAGCCAGAAAAGGGTGAACTGCACCCTTCGGGTTCTGAGTGAGGTCTTGCAACAGGTGGAGGTGTTTAAGTATCTTGGGGGTTTTGTCCGTGAGGTAAGGCTGGAGTGTAAGATCGACAGGCGAATCACTGCAGAGTTTGCAGTAATGCGGTCACGGTACCTGATAGTCGTGGTGAAGAGAGAGCTGAGCCAGCAGGTAAAGCTCTAAATTTGCTCCTACTTGATTTGCTCTCGACCACTGCTCCTACACATTGAGAGGAGCCAGTTGAGGTGGCTTGAGTATCTAGTTCAGATGTAGAGCATACCCAGCTGGGAGGAGGTCCCAGAGTAGACCTTCGACACGCTGGAGGGATTATGTCTTGCATCTGGCCTGGGACAGAAGACCAGGAAGTCTAAAGACTACTGCCCCCATGAACCGGACCCGGCTACATGGGAAAAAATGAGTGGATGAATGGATATTTATAATTTAGATAGAGGAACTATGTGTATGTATGTTGTGGGACTGTCTTGGTTGACATGTCTGTTCAACATTGCATGGAAGTCGGGATTGGCAGATCGGGATGGCAGTGCCCCTTTTCAAGAAGGGTGACCAGAGGGTGTGTTCCAACTACAGGGGGATCACAATCCTCAGCCTCCCTGGGGAAGTCTATTCCAGAGTGCTGGAGAGAAGGGTACGACCTCAGGAACAGGAGATGCAATGTGGCTTTGGTCGTGATTGCGGAACACTGGACCAGCTCTACACCCTTGCAAGGGTGATGGAGGGTTCACGGGCGTTTGCCCAACCAATCCACAGGTGCTTTGTGGACTTGGAAAACGCATTCAACCGTGTCCCTCGTGGTGTCCTGGGGTGCTCCGCAAGTACGGGGTTGGCACGTAGTAGCGTGCCATTCGGTTCTGGTACAACTGGAGCAGGAGCCTTGTTCGCATTGCCAGCAGTAAGTACAGCCTGTTCCCAAAGAACGTTGGCCTCCGCCAAGGCTGCTCTTTATCACCAATTCTCTTCAAAATTTTTATGGACAGAATTTCTAGGTGCAGCCAAAGTCTTTAGGGTGTCAAGTTTGGGGGCCTTAGGATATTTGCAGATGATGTGGTCCTTAAATAATATATAACTTCTTAGCATGTCTACGTGTTGCTTTACAAAATATCAAAGTGGCCCTTGTATCCTTTCATTTTTCAGCATGTGGGCCTCGCTGGAAAAAGTTGGGACACCCCAAGTCGTGAAAGGAAGAGCACAAAAGAAGCAGGAAATGGCCTGCTGACATGTGGGCGGATGAACATGATTCTTCCTCCACTTCTGATAACAGCTCAACTTTGGTGGAGAACATTGAAACGAACAAGAAGCAGAAGCAGAACAACCAAAGCTACCTTTTCCAGAGAGTCTAGTGCCCTCTGTGGGTTTACGTTCTCAGTCAGAGATTTGACATTTTCGCTGCTGATGACAGGCTCCCTCAACTGTTCCAGCCAGGACCACATGAGACTGGACAGTACCAGCGGATCTCTCTCCATGCACAGCCTCTCCCAAGCCCCCTCTTTGGAGTTCAACTCTGTCTGTCAACCACAAACAAAAAAACAAATATGACATGGTACATATGATACACTAAACAAACACACTGGGGTGGTGGGGCATGGCTCAGGTGGTAGAGTGATTGTGTTCCAACCTGAAGGTTGCGGGTTCCTCCATCTTCCCGTGACTATGTCGAATTATCCTTGGGCAAGATATTGATGTTGCTTCAGTTGCTCCTGATGCTGCATCTTTAGTAGGTAAATGTGGTACTTTATTAGGGTTGTCCGATAATATCGGTGGGCCCATATTATTGGCCCGATATTGGCATAAAAATGTAATATCGGTTGATATCGGTGTCAGGTTTTTCCCCATAATGAAAACCGATAAGAAAAAACTGCTGTATATAGGCCTATGGGCTCCCGTACTTGCCGTCATCAAGGCATCCAGCAGGGCCAATACATGGAAATACTTCGTCACGTCCTTTGTTACAGTCACAACTTGATTGGATATGTTGAAATCACGGGCATGGGTGTGCTGGCGCCGAGAGCACGGACGTTAGCTAACTCATTAGCTTGTAGCGGCGCCAGCACGGTCTCGTCACTGTTGTCAGTCGACCAAACGTGGAAATGCGATTCACAACGAGACAGGAGTCGAGGTAGGTGGCACCAATCAGTTTACTCTCCACTCAACTCAACAACAAGCAACAATTCATTAGCAACAGCTAAGTGGCTACAGCCATTAGCTACAACCTCAACACTCAGAAACTGAAGTACACTTGATATATACTTTATTAATCTCCAAGAGAAATGTCTAAAACAATACTGTGGGTCACCAAAATGTGTTAATTCCATGACAGGAGATATGTGATGGTACACATGTCGGTATTGGTTGATATCGGAATCGGAAATTGAGAGTTGGACACTATCGGCATATCGGACATTCCTAGTATTAATAACCGGTACTGGTATATAATATCAGATGTTAACACTTGTGTTACTGGCAACAACATTGCACAATCTACGGAGATCTAACGTAAAAGTTGCATCAAAAACCCGCTTTTGTAAAGATAATCCATTTTGTCATAGAGGTTATTAATTATTCTGATTCTCTCGTGCAGCCACATGAGGTGACAACAATTTTACAACAGCAGTGACAACAGCCCTCACTGTGATGCATGTATATGATGATAAAGAAGCACAGTGGTAAACTCTTCTATTTTCAAGGTACTCAAACCGCCATGACACTGTTACCTCAGTCACCCACTGCTGACGCAGCATAAGGAGCCACTGGTACTGATACTTCAACATGGTCACGAAGATCGAGCCACCAACCACCGTTATGATTCCACCATTATATTGGATCTCATTAGTGTGGGAAAGTCATCATGCTGTGGATTTTCAGTGTATGTGGGGAAAGTACCAGTATCATTAAGTGTCGTATAAAGTGGGCAAAATAAGTATTTGATCCCATACTGATCATGTGAGTTTACCCCTGACAAAGATATGAACAGTTCAACATTTTTATGCTTTATTTTAACAGAGCACTTGTCACATAACTTCCCTCTCTTCCATTCACACCTCTCCACCACCATGGGCAAGACCAACGTGCTTACCTCAAGACCGTAGACCTCCACAAGACTGGAATGGACTACAAGAGCATGAAGAAGAAGCTTGACAAAAGAAAGCAAGCACTATTGCTTCAATCGTTGATAAATGGAAGAAATCCAAGATAAGTCAATCACCCTCTCTCTGGAGCTCCATGAAAGATATCAACTGGTGGGGTAAGAATGACTGGGAGAAAGGTAAGGGAGCAGCCCACTATGACAAGAGAGGAGCTGGATGATGATATCAAAGGAGTTGGGAGCATAGTCAGTAAGAAAAGCATTAATAACACACTTTGCTGTCATGGATTGACATCCTGCATTGCCCAGAAGGTCCCCTGGCTCAAAAGGACACATGTACAGACTCGTCTGAACCTAAAAGTCTTGGGTAGGTTGTGATGTGCTCACATGACACAAAAATGGAGCACTTTGCATGCATCAAGTGGACTTGAAAGATGGTGAACATGAGTCCAACAACAGCATCCCTACTGTTACACATGAAGGTGGAAACATTCTCTGAGCAAAATCCCTCCTGAGATGTGTGAAACCCTGATGAGCAACTACACGAAACATCTGATCTCTGTTCTTGCCAACAAGACTTTCTCCACCATTTACATAAAAATGATGTAGTCGTCTCTTGCCACTTCATGGTTTGAACATCACTCCCTCAGTCTATCGCAGTTTTTCAAAAATTAACCAATTAATAAATGCTCACTGTTTGTGGATGACTATGGCCTATTATTAGTCAAAAAATGATGAAAGACAAGTCATATTTAGTACTCTGGTCACTAGGCGTCAGTAATGTTACACTGATGAGACATTACCTTAGATTACATTACCTTAACACAGCATGTAGTCAGCCATGGCATGTCCGACATTGATAAGAGTGAAAAAAAGTTCTCCTGCCATTCCGTGTGGAAGTGGTAAGTTTTTGGCTTCTTACTTTGTCCTTCTTCCCCATTCCGTTTGAAAGACTTTAAGTTTAGAATAAATAAATTGGACGCTAACTAGTTATCTCATTAACTTGCCATGCTTAAAGCGGTACCTGCCGTGATTCTAGAGCTTGCACATTACAGTTGAGCAATGTGGTGTAAACAAAGAATGGTAAAAGTGCCTATAGGAGGATTATTTCATGTGTATAGGGTTCTAATAATGTTGAAACCCATATTTAGAAGGTCATAAACACATTTTCTATGCTCAAACTATGAAAATATTCAATTTATTAAAACTATACTACTTCACAGAAATTCACTTATCTCAGTCAGGTCTGGAACCAATCAACCGAGATAAACGAGGGACGACTGTACTGTTCATATCTTTGTATGGGTAAGTTTACAAAATCAGCAGGGGGCGAAATACAGACTGATCAAAATCTTAAGACCAGTTGAAAAATTGCTAGAATTTGCATTTTGCATTGGATCTTAATGAGGTTTTAAGTAGAGCTACAATATGCAAAAACAAGAAGGGAGAGTGAGACAAAAAGCACTTTGAAAAAGTAATTTATTGAAAACAACAACTAAACTGAAATAGGCTGTTTATCAGCTGATCAAAACTTTAAGACCATCGCTCAAAAAATGACAAAAAACTCCAAACCAGAACAACAAATTTTCTCAGTAGGACTCAGTAATGAGTAGCTCCACCATTCTTGTTAATCATTTCAAAAATTCATTTGGGCATGCTTGATGCGAGTGGTGAAGATGGCTTCACGAAGGGCATCAACTGTCTGGAACTGATGGCCATTTTTATAAACTTCCCTTGCCATCCATCCCCAAATGTTCTCCATGGGATTTAAATGAGGGGAACATGCAGGATGGTCCAAAAGAGTGATGTTATTCTCCCTGAAGAAGTCCTTGGTCAAGCGAACATTGTGAACTGCAGCGTTGTCCTGTTGAAAAAGCCAGCTGTTACCACACAGACGAGGGCCCTCAGTCATGAGGGATGCCCGCTGCAACATCTGCACGTAAGCATCCACCGTTTGACCACCCCGCACCACCTGAAGCTCCAGTGTTCCACTGAATGAAAAAGCACCGCAGATCATGATGGACCCCCCTCCACTGTGTCGGGTAGAAAACATCTCAGGTGGGATCTCCTTGTCATGCCAGTAACGTTGGAAGCCATCTGGACCGTCAAGGTTACATTTTTTCTTATCAGAGAATAAAACTTTTTTTCACCTTTCAATGTCCCATGTTTGACGCTCCCTGGCAAAGTCTAGACGGGCAGTTTTGTGGCGTTGAAGGAGACGAGGTGAATTTAAAAAAAAATTTTTTTTAACCCTTTTCCCGCAGATGCCGTCTGATGGTTATTGCGCTGCAGTCGGCACCACTAAGGGCCTTAATTTGGGTGGAAGACCACCCTGTGTCTTGATGGACAGTCAATGGGATCCTCCGGCTCAGCGCAGGTGTGATATTTTTGGGTCTACCACTTTTTAGTTCCATAATGCTCAGGATCTTTAAAAATTTTTAGAATGACTGATTTACTGCACCCAACCTCAGCAGCAATGGCACGCTGCGACAGGCCTTGCTTATGCAGCTCGACAATTCGACCATGTTCAAAAAGAGAAAGCTTCTTAGCTTTAGCGATCAGGAGGGCTTGGCAGTGTGAATGCCTGACAGAAAATGAAAATTTTGAGCAGATTTTGGCTTTATAGCCTGTGGTCTTAAAACGTTTTATCAGGTGATAAACAACCTATTTCAGTTTTTTTGTTTTTGTTTAAATTACAAGTTCCAAATGTTTTGTCTCACTCCCCCCTTCTTGCTTTTGCATATTGTAGCTGTACTTAAAACCTCATTAAGATCCAAAATAGCCATTTTTCAACTGGTCTTAAGATTTTGATCAGGAGTGTACTTACTTTCCCCAGAGTACAGTATATGAATTACACTTTAAGTTGTGAGTTACAATTAGTTAACGTGCTGTTCCTTTCCTGCAAACTCCATCCTTCTTCAGTGAAGCTGCAAGCATTTGGCAATTAACTTGCTAAGACTGTGTTGCTAAGACTGACAACCATTGAGGAGGCATTATCAAGTAGTACTGATTATTTCATTAGACCCATGTCAGATCTTTTGGAAATTGTACTTTTGTGGCATCTTACCTGCCACATTGTGACCTTGGCAGTGACATCCTTGTCTGTCTGGTCCATGGCCAGGGCTTTGGCCACTTGGAGGGTTCTGTTCTCCGGGGACAGCTCAGAATGGAGAGTAGGTACAGGAAGCACAGAGTTATCCTCATCATTCGCTGGGACATGCATTTCCTGCAACTCTCGACTGTCCACCATTTTGGTTGGCAAAACTGGCAGTGTGGTGTAACAGTGAGCTTTCATTTCCTGTTTAGACAATGCTAAAGACAAACCAGGATCCCCCATGCTAAGAATTGTTTTCACAAACGGGCATCCGGTTTCAATAATGCTTGTAGCAATGTCCTGAGGATGAAATGAAGAGGCTGTGAGGCTGCTGTGTGAAAGGGAATGTTTGTTTAGACAGTGAACTGGTCGTGTGCTGCTCTTGTAACTTGCCAAATCCTGCTGACGTGGTTCCAGTTTGTAAAGGACAGAATCACTGTAACTGAGGTTCTTATTGTTGGACAGAGAGGATCTCAGAGGGGTTGCTGCATTCTGCCTCCAAAGTGGGTCAAGCTCATTATCACTGATGAGAGGTTGATCTTGAGCAGGTGTGGTCTGCATCGGACTAAAAGGATTGGATGAGCAAGGAGGCACCGGGATGCCTTTCCCTCTCAGCTCCTTCCCAAGCTGCTGAAGGGCCTGTTGGGATACAGTCTTCTCCACCTCAGCGGTGAGGTCGGGGATGTCCAGCCACTCTTCTTCAATCACCACTTGTCGGTTGGCGGCAATGTCAACAAGGCGTCGGCAAACCAGCTGGACCAACTTGGGCACATTCTTCATCTGCCGTGCTTCATAGCCATGCAGCAGATGACGCTGCCTGGTTAGGTATTGGGACAAAGTGACAGCGCCGGTTTTGGGTTCCACACAGGAAAAGACGTTTCTGAGAGGAACCAGGAACTGGGCAAACTCCCTGACGCACAGCAGCTGGCCTCTGGTCTGAATAGAATTGGGCCTCTTGGCTCGCACAAACAAGATGGCTTGGTCAGCGTTCATCCGAGATGTGAAGACCAAGTAACAAGCCAATAACACACCTCCAGAGAGACAAAAGCAAAAACAAATATTCAATTGAAACAAAAGTTGGGTCAGACAATATATGATAAGCACAAACAAAATTCATCATGTTAGATAACACATAAGGGTGTAATGGTACATGTATTCGTCGTCGGAATTTTCTCTCTCAGAAAAGATACTTCTACCGGCTCACCACAAGGTTGTGTGCTGTCTCCCATGTTGTCACGAGATCAAAACATGACAAGATTTCTCATTCAGAAAAAAAAAAAACAGTCTTGCAAAAATAAATTGCTGAGTGATTCAGTTCGGAGACTGTAGCTCAGGGGTCACCAACGTTTTTCCTTGTGAGAGCTACTTTTACAAAATGAAAATGGCCAAGAGCTACTCATTTTTGTAACATTTATTTTCAGAGCTTATTTTAAACCCAAACAAAGCGAATATGCTTGTTTTACCAAAACATTAACAAAATGCTGGTGTCCACAATTCACATTTTGTATTTCAGAATGCATTTCTTTCTACTGTTCTTTCATTATTAACTGAAAACCTGAATGAAAAGCAGGCTTGCGGGCACCTCATGTGGTCGTGGGGGGCTACCTGGTGCCCGCAGGCACCACGTTGGTGACCCCTGCTGTTAGCTGTTAGCTTTAGCCATGCATCGCTGATTAATTAACAAGCTTAATCATGATAAGACGCTAACTTTGGATCTCTCTATTGTTTCAGTCATTTTTATTGGCTACACAGTGCTCCCTAGGATGTGTAACCATTGCTACGGGCCCAGATTCCCTATGGTCTGGTGCTGCCTGTAACACGTGTGTCCATTTCCAGGAAGAGAGTTCACTCTGTGCATTAGTTTCAGCACCTAAATGAAAATGGTGTGCTTTCACAGACAGTGTAGTTTAATACATCGAAAGAAATGCTGCTCTTTAATACAGTTGAAAAGCCAGCATTTCAAGAAATGCTCCAAATTTTTTCATAGACAGTACAAATTCCCTTTGAGAACGGCAATTCCACAACTTTACAGGATGAAAGATCACATATTAAAGAAAATGTTGCATTATGCTTTATTATTATATATTATCATAACATTAGTGGTTTATTTGATCTCAAAAAATGTTGACAATATCATTTAGCGCAGGGGTCACCAACGTGGTGCCCGCGGGCACCAGGTAGCCCCCCACGACCACATGAGGTGCCCGCAAGCCTGCTTTTCATTCAAGTTTTCAGTTAATAACGAAAGAACAGTAGAAAGAAATGCATTCTGAAATACAAAATGTGAGTTGTGGACACCAGCATTTTGTTAATGTTCTGGTAAAACAAGCATATTCACTTTGTTTGGGTTTAAAATAAGCTCTGAAAATAAATGTTACAAAAATGAGTAGCTCTTGGCCATTTTCATTTGGTAAAAGCAGCTCTCACAAGGAAAAACCTTAGTGACCCCTGATTTAGCGTCAATTTGTGGTACAGTAATCATTACAAAACGCAGCTGCAAAGTTTTGTGACTTGGTTAAATAAGTTTGTTTGTCCCGTCATATTTTTTCATTGTACTTTTGTTAAAATTAATGTTAAAATCTTGTCTCGTCTTTGTTGTACCCAATCTCTTACATCGTCTTGTCTCACGAGTTGGGTGTGTTTTGACACCCCTCGTTAGAGCTCTTATTATGTTCTGTGTTTGGTGTTTTTTTTTTTTTTTACCCCTGTCCTGTCCAGCCTTTAAAGCAGATAGAATTGTAGATCTAAATGCCGTCAAGTGCTCAACAGATTTACTCTGCCAGGGAGAAGTGTGACATACACTTCCCCTGTCATACAAAATTTATTCGACCTTGATGCTTGTTATAAAGCATTTATTTATTTGTGTGTGTGTGTGTGTTTGGACTTTGTGTTGTTGCTGTTTTCTGTGCATTCATTGTGTTTCTGTATGCTGACACAACCTGAGTGCTGAGTAGGGGCGTGGCAAGGAGATGTTTCTGTACCTTCTCTGGCAAATAACCAATGTTTCTGTTTTGCCTTGACATCCTCCATGTCTCCTTTGGCCTACTGCCTTTCTGTTGTGCTAGCATCCTGCTTTCTCGGACTCTCAAGCCTTTTTGCTTCGCCATTAGTTTTGGTAAACCTTTTTACTAGGGTTGTGCTACGCCTTGGGTTTGAACCGTTTGAACCTCAATTTTGGGTGTACCTTTTCCCAGACACAGTATTACGCGTTATGTTGGACCTTGATTTTTTTTGTCTCTGAGACCTCAAAGAATTTGTTTTTTGTTGGACACATCGCTGCGTCGCATCTTGGGTTCCTATCTGCACCAAACATAACACGTATGACAACAAGAAAATCATTACATAATCAGATGATTCAGTCATCATCAGTCTGCTAAATGAGGATGAAACCATTCACGGCCCAATCATTGATGATTTTATGGTGGTTTTACCCCCAGTTCAATATATCGCAAACAAAGGACGTGATCATTGATTTTATGAAAAAAACACACATGATGAAACCACTGTAATTATATATTAAGCCATTGAATATGTGCAAAATTCCAAATACCTTGGGACCATAATTGATGAAAAAGTGAGATTTGAAGCTAATTGTGATGCAGTTTGTATAGGAAGGCTCACCACCATTTGCATTGCCTGAGAAAACTGTCTTATTTTAATTAATTTTAATGTCAACACAGCCATTATGACCATGTTTTATCGCACTTTTATACAGTCTTCTCTGTCCTTCTCTCTGGTCTCTTGGTTCAGTCATGTATAACACACAGAAATTCTGTGAAACAAAGTGTTCAACTGTCAAGCCAACTAATTGGTGAGTCTTAGCTGTTTCCATCCTCCCTGTATATTAAACAGGTACAGCGGATACCTTCGTTTTAAATTATGTTTCTCATCACGACACATCTTCTTCAGCTTCTCCCCTAAGGAAGGAGGTTTTTAGTACCACGAAGCAAGACAAAAGAGTATAGGTGCAGCCTTGTCCAAGCTGCCATAACAGAACTGGACAAACTATTGACACATCCATTTATTTATTTGTATAATTGTATTATTTTATTTATTGTATTGTATTTCGACTTTCTCCAACATTGTCTGATTGTGATTTCATATTCTGGCCTTGTGTGAGGGAATCTTTGAGTACACATATGTAATCCCATCCAAAGGTTTTTTTTTCATATTTATGTATGAAAAAAAAAGTCCAGTATGCTAATGGGTGTCCTGATTTTGCTGGCTGCAAAAGACGTTTACCTTCAGGTACCAATAAAGTAAGCTTTTGACCTTTTCTCGGTGCAGAACATTCGGTTTGGTACAGAGGTGTACTAATTTCCCACATGGTACACATTAAAAGTGAGGGACAGGAAGTGTTTGTTGCATTTTATGTCTGCTCGGTTAACAAATACAGTGCAGCCCAGTTTTTGGCTACCAGGAGTCATGGCTAGTGATGGTGCCTGGGACTATTAATACTACACTTCAACCAAAAAGCAACTTTACCACAAATATAATATAAATACAAATATTCACACGGTTCAAACTCTTACTGTTGCGCCTGTCATGTACCGTTACACCCAAGAAGTGGAGAAATGCAGGTACGAAATCTTTGGTTCATAATTGAATTTACAAACCTGTTCTCCCAAGACCGGCATGGCAGTGAACAGCAATTTTCCCCTCTTGGATAGCAAATGACATGACCTTTACCATATCAAGAACTGTTGTCAGAGATGCAACACCATAGTCCTTCCACCCAAAGTTGTAGTAATAAACTGAAACATAAAAACACAAAATAATGCAATTATGAACTTATGGTACACCTTTTTTAGTGTTTTGCACATAGCACAAAACACTGGGGGTGTCACAAGATCTCGCAAGATTAAAACGTGACATGATTTCTTGTTCAGGAAAAAACTCGTGGGTAACAGGCCTGGGATGATAATTAATTGATCACACAATAAAAGAAAATGAACTCCAAATAATTTTGCCGGCTTTAATACAGTATATTGCCACGAGCACGCGTGTCTTGTTTTCCTCATCTTTCACCTCCAAACAGGCAGGAAGAGGGTTAACTCTGTGTATTGGTTTCAGAACAAGTGCAACGGCATGAACGGAGTGAGCCATTTTGTCAGTCATACAGTCTCTTTGTCTTGATGGGTGGAGGCGGGGTCACTAGCATACACAGAGTGCAGAAGAGTGTAACGTAGTACAAATTAAGTTAGTAGATTGCAATATATTGTCATATTTTTTATTTTTTTATTGTACTTGCCTTAAAAGTAATGTTAAAATGTCGTTGCGGTGACCCAATCTCGTGACACCCCTACAAAACACCACAAACAGTGTAAACAAGCTGACCACCTAACGCAGGGGTGTCCGGGTTGCATCTGTAGCCTGCAGCTCAATTTTTTTTGGCTCGCTGCACATTCTAGAAATTAAATTAAAACAACAAAAAGCCAACACCAGCTATAATGTGAAAAAAAGGTCTCATAATAGGTTTTAATACAAAATATGCTTTGTCACCTATAACACCAAAGTTTTGTCTTTAAATAAATATAAAAATCTTTTTTTTTTTTTTTAGCCTTTTTACGAAATATACAAATTTGGCTTTTCCATATGCTTCCATATGTTTGGACACCCATGACCTAACATGTCGGGTAAATTTAAAAAAGCAGTGTATTCCAAATGATAGCATAGCTCATAAAATAAAGAATAGACTAAGGCAGATGGAGACTCACTGCCTGCTTCCATGAAGGTTTCAGGTCGGTAAGTGAAACCACTCTCCTGCTCCAGTGGATTGCCACAGCTGGAATGCTCTCCGGGCCGCTGCAGGTTGATGACAGTCTTCACATCACACCTGAGCAGAAAAATTTGTCCAAATTAGTTGATTACGTATGCCGCCAGGGAAACCCAGAAATATTTTGCTGCATATACACTAATCTCACTATCAGAATATAATTGCACAACATACAGTATATACACATGTATTACAACTCGTAAAACATTAGCAACTCTCCAGTTGTACTGCAGTATGTGACCAAGGTGACTGTTGCTTTTTTTTTTGGGTTATTTTAAATATAGTGTGACATACTGGTGATTGGCGACTGGAGCAGTGTTTTATTTTGGAGACTTGGAAGTTCTTATTCTTTGCAAGTTTATCAAAATGTTCACAGCATGTATTATTGCCGTTGTAGTAAAATAAGTGTCCCTCTAGATTTAGTAAGTTTACCCCCTTACAAAGATACAAAATGAATTTTAGCTTTACTTTAACTGAGAGAGACTGAGACTCTATAAGAACAAAGCTACCATCAAAATTATGTATTGTATAGATGCTCCGATCAGGCTTTTATGCTGCCGATCATCCAGGACTGAAATCGTCCGATACCGATCTAATGCATTAATTATACATTTTTCAATTTATTTAGGAGTGGTATTGGCCAGGGGTGCTGTATAAAAGGGAACGGTCTGGACACTTCCAAGGTCCCTTGACTGACGGGAGCCCAAAATATAGGTACTGTAATTACTAATAAAAATTACTAATTAGTTACAAAGGGAGGGGATTTTTTTTTCATGGCACCCATAATTCCTGGCTGCACACCTGTTGCTGGTTATATGACGTACAACCTTAATGTAGACAAAATATTTTATTTACTTTTTGAAGAGAACATTTATCACTTCAGAAACTTTCAGATGATGACACGCCTTCTTTAAGGAGACGTTGGATGTGAGAGTGTATTGGTGGAGCTCTAAGCAGGACTTCCAGGTACGTGAGAGAGCACTTGGCGAACCCCGTGTCTTCCACCGCTGAGAAAGGCTGGTCATCTCGTCCGATGAATTCAGTTATTTTTCTGGTTATTAGCTTAGCCTTGCGTGGTACTCCCGCAAAATAGTTTTCGTGGCATGTGTTGGCAGTTACGTTACACACGGCAGACGTGATGGTTTTTGTTTCGAAGGAAAGCGGGATGACGACGCTGCCCAAGATGTTAGACACTCCACTGGAAAGGATCGTTGCGGTCTGCAATAGTACTAGCCACAGGTGATCGGCCTTGAAAAGGCATTTATCGGCATATGCCGATCACATGATCTTTCACAGAAATCGGCCGATACTGATCGCTGGCCGATCGATCCCTAAATGTATTGTTCGTATCTTTGTAAGAGGTTAAACTTACAAAATCAGCAGGGGATCAATTACTTATTTTCTACGCTAAGCACGTAGGAAGGAATTGCTGCTGCAACTATTATTGTACTGTCGTCCCTCGTTTATGGCGATTAATTGGTTCCAAACTCAACCGTGGTCAGTGAATTTCCGTGAAGTCGGATTCATTATTAATAAATTGAATATTTTCGTAGCTATGGCAAAAAACCTGTTTATGACCTTCTAAATATGTTTTTTAACATTATCAGAGCCCTCCAGACATGAAACAATACCCACACAGTCACCTTTACACTCCTATTACCCAATATACAGTACAGGCCAAAAGTTTGAACACACTTTGTCATGCGATGTGTTTTCTTTATTTTCATGACTATCTACATTGTAGATTGTCAAAACTATGAATGAACACATGTGGAATTATGTAAGTAACAAAAACTGTGAAATAACTCTAAATACACTAAGTCCCCAACTAACGAACACAATTGGTTCCAGACGACCGTTCGCAAGTCGATTTGTTCGTAAGTCCAATAAAAGGTAATATTACCAATGATACAGGTACTACATGTACGTGTATACATATACAGTATATGTATGTATGTATGTAAATATGAGTTTGGATGCAGTAGTAATATTAAACGAGGATAATTAATGAAAAAAACAATAATAAAAATGATATAATAATACGTAATGATAAATGTTATTTACCTTTGAAGAGGAGTGGCCGAGTATACGTTGTGGTGGAGTTGGAGGAGTTATTGAAAAAAAGGACAAATCGTCGTCGTCATTAGACTCTTCTAAAAGAGTAGTGTTCTGTGGGTGGTGTAGAATTAAGCAGGCTTATTAACTCGTCAATAAACTTTAATCACACGCTCTGTCCGAGTTGTACAATTTAGCTTTTCATTTAGCTTTATCTCCCCAGTCTAACTCTTCCTCTGTGGGTCTCATTAGCTCAAATGGCTTCCTCTGTTGGTCCCATTAGCAGTGTCACAGTGCTCTCTACTGGTCAAGCATGTACAGTAGCAGTATAAATACTGATTGAGCGACTACAAGGCAAAATAAAATAAAATATAGACCAGTCGGCTTGTGTTCGTATCCGCAAATGTTCGCTAGTCGGGTGTTCATAAGTTGGGGAACTAGTGTATATCTTATATTTTAGACATACAGTATATTTGATGTTTTATCTTTTTTTTTGATAGCGCTGCAATCCGTTGGTGTCTCAATGAGCTTCATGAGGTAGTCAACTGAAATTGTTTTCACTTCACAGGTGTGCCTTGTTAGGGTCACTTTGTGGAATTTCTTGCCTTATTAATGGGGCGGGGCCCATTGGGTTCTATTGTGTGTTTCCAAACTTTTGGCCTGTATTGTAGTTGACACAATAAGAGAAAATAAGACATATTAGATATAATTAAGATACGTGGACTAACATGTTAGCAGTCCCTTGTTGTTTTTTTTTTGACAGCGTACTTCCAGCAGTGGCTATCGTTTCATTGTATTGTAATGGCAGCTTCAAATGGCTTTACACTCACATTACAAAATACAGTAGACATAATAGGAGTAAATAAGCCATTTAAGACGTAAACAAAACTCCTGTACATGTACAGTATGTCACAGTAAATGTGTTCCCAGGCAGAACCTTAATGGCAACCAGACAGATGTGTAGAGGAGAGGTGATGTCGGATGTTCAGAGTTGAGTTTAGCGTGTTGTGGGTTATGGCCCAAACAGTAGCCCGTGTTATTATTATGATTATTATGTTATTATTAATTGAATAATAATTTAAAACTTCTGGAGATCACGTCGGGCCCTTGTCTCACCGAACACCGACACCTAGTGGTCTGCTTCTGCTTTGTATTTGTATTTTAGTTCAAATGCTTAATTTAGGCCAAGAATAAGTATAATTTGCTTAAATATGCACTTTTTTTTTTTTAACTAATAATAGGGCGTATTCAACCGCGAAACAGCTAGCTAGCATTTATTAATTACTGTGAGTGAGGGTGCGATGTTCGAACCGCGATTTAGCAAGAGACGACTGTATATGCTTTTTCCATACAGCATCATAAAAAATGGAGGCAACCCACATAGATAAAAAATCAAACTGTACCTTTGAAACTGTTCAATGATATTATATTTCTCTATAATCTCAGAGGAAGGCCTTGCCATAGCAAGCAAGTTGTCTGTGACCCTGCAAAAAAAGGGCATGAAAAATAAGTTGAAGGATCTCAAAACACCTTGCAAAGAAACAGGAAGCGATGTCACTAAATAACACAAAGGATGTTACTGAACAATTCTTTAGCATACAGTAGCATAGAGTCAGCGACACCAAACATACCAGGATGAGTACAATCCTTTAATGGCTTGCTCCTCATCACTCCAACGAGATGGGTTTTCATATTTACATGCTTTCCCTCCACAAGCCATGGAGCACTGCATGTGACTTGGGATGACGTATCTCAGAGTCTCCCCCATTTTTGTATACTTTGCAGTTGGGATCCTAACATTAGCTGAGGAAAGGAAAGGCACAAGCATCATAAAACACTACTGGAATTCTAATTTGACCTTGCACAATTCAAATAATGGCCTGGAATTAGAAGACACGACAACCTACTCTTTTGCTAGAAGCCAGTTGGCTTTGCTGTGTGGGTGTGTGCATGTGCACATGTGAGTGTCAATGCTTGGATGAATTTGGGTGCAAACTGCTCAACAATGTTTGAAAAACATACATCCAAGGAATAGTCAAAGTCATTGGCAATGAATTCAGTGGTGTAATTCTTGTAGTTGGGCCGCACAGTGGACGAGTGGTTGGCATGTTGGCCACACAGTCAGGAGATCGGGAAGATCTGGGTTTCAATATCGGTTGGGCATCTCTGTGTGGAGTTTGCAAGTTCTGCCCGTGCGTGCGTGGGTTTTCTCCGGGTACTCCGGTTTCCTCCCACATTCCAAAAGCATGCATGTTAGGTTAACTGGCAACTCTAAATTGTCCATAGGTATGAATGTGAGTGTGAATGGTTGTCTATGGTTTGTCTATATGTGCCCTGCGATTGGCTGGCGACCAGTTCAGGGTGTACCCCGCCTCTCACCCAAAGTCAGCTGGCATAGGCTCCAGCATACCCGTGACCCTAGTGAGGATACGCTGAATAGAAGATGGGTGGAATTATTGTAGTTTTTACAACACTATACATACTGTGTTGCATAATATATGGAGGAACCTCGGTTAGCTGCGCCGTGCGAGGATTGAAACAACAATATAAATAGGATCTTCAAGATGAAACACTCTTAATGCACAAAATAATCATCAAACTTATGACTTAATGACTCAATGACTAAACAACTTCATGCTCTGTCCCGTTTCTGTTTACTGTTCTTGCTCCTTGTGTCACGAGGCGTTCAGTTCAGGTGCACTCATAATTGTGTTAGGCGCTAATTGTTTTTCATTTTTATTCACGTACCCCCTACAATAGTTGGTGTACACCTGGGGGTACGCGTACGGCACTTTGGGAGCCTAGGTTCTAGCCAGGTAACAGGAAGAATGTCACATTTAACAAAAATTTGGGCTTATATACCAAAAACATACACAGTAAATTAAAATACTGTATGTATTCCCTCCCCCTTGGAATCATTTGTAATACAAGAATCCCTCACTTATGGTGGTTAACTGGTTCTAGACCCGACCGTGATAAGTGACTTTCCACGAAGTAGGATTCCTTATTCATAAATGGAATATTTTTGTAGTTACTTTCAAAATAAGTGTTAGTGGCAGCCCTTTCCATACACAACTTGTTTACTCTGTAAATTGTTGTACGTTGTACATATTTGCAGCGTGCAGCTTTGCCATTTTCAACCCAAAACCAATTTTCCAAGCAACCCAAAACTCAGTATGTGCATACTGATTACAGTGTTTGTAGGAAAAAAACCAAACAATAGCCAATGAGTCATGTTGTATTGCAGAGCTGTCTTACCTGTTTCCATCTCTGTACTGATCTCAGCACTGTGAACTCCAATCACGGAGCAAGGCAAGTCCCTCAGTATGCTGACGCCGATTGCCATGGCATGGTCTGAAAGGTGTGGAGAAGAACGTCAAAGGCAGCAAGACACAAATTACTTACTGCTGAAAAGGCACTCACAAAGTGTGTACACAAATGAGTGAGCGCTGCTGCTTTCTTGTCCCAGGAGACAGCAGTACCTGTGCAAAGAGTCCTGACTGCTGCACTGCTGGGACCTGCTCGGTATGAGCTTAGCAACACAAGTGGGATCCCCTGAGAAGCAAGGTGCTGAGTTACAAACAAGCATCTCGCAGGTAACTTGAGATGCTTCAAGGTGTCACTGCAACACCTTTGAAAATACTGCACTGTATATTGCTTTAGTAGACTTTAGTACTGTGCAGTACTGTGCAATGGTGGGATTCTGTATGATTCCATAGTAATGTTGGGGATGCTCACATTTCACCAAAGCCCCACATGGCTTTGTCACTTGTGGGCTTGCAGGAGTGACATTCTGCACCTTTGGGGTTCTGTCGCAGTGTGATCCGCTGACAACAGCAGGATCACTGTGCTTGGTCTTTAAATTTTCATGGGGAAAACATGCTTTCCTTACAATGACATCACATATTAACATCAACAAACACTGCTACATGGAGTAAACACCATTACGTGAAACAATTAGTCAGCTAATACTGTTGCTGTGTCCCACTTAAAACAAAAACTATAGCATATATACAGTAATATCAATAAAAAAATACCTGACAAAGAATAAACTGAATTAAAAAGTACACTATTTATTTATATTATATATTCATTAAACATTTTTTACATGTATTTTTTTTATTGTACAAAATATGAATGTTTGCCTACTTGTCAAATCTTTAGGAACACTCTGTAGATCATGAAAAATATACTGTACATACACAAATATTCAAAATCCAGTGTTTCTCATACATTAATTTATTTATTTCTCTATTTGAGGCAGCCTGACAAAAATATTGCTCAAAAAGACTTGATAATACGCCTGTCTACGAATGTTGCTTGCCGTTCCAAATCTGTACAGTAGATGGCATCATAACTCTGCTTGATAACACACCTCATACACACAATTTGGTCACTATATTTAGAAAGTACAGTAATCCCTCGTTTATCATGGTTAATAGGTTCCAAACCTGACCGTGATAAGTGAATTTCCGCCAAGTAGGAATCCTTATATTTCAATGTAATACTTTCATGGTTAGAACCTGTAGAAAACCTGTTTATGACCGCCTACATACAGATTTTAACATCATTGGAGCCCTCCAGACATTAGAAGACACCCCTAGTCACCTTTACACTCATATTACCCAATGTATTAGGAGTGGGGGAAATAATCGATTTTTGAATGCATTGCGATGCAGACATTGATGATTATTAATCGATTCATAAATGTCAATAATTGATGCTGACGGAACAAAAACAACAGAACAAAAAGATGGAAAGCGGAAGCGCCGCCCGGACAGTTTATGTTGGTGCACCTAAGTGCAAAACGCTCCCAGAATGGCTGAGCATAAACTCCGACCCGCATTTGCTGGATTTAAAGCGAGCATCTGGAAGCACTTTGGCTTTCACGTAGTTGAAGGTAAAAATGAGCAGAACAAGAGCCTGACAATATGCAAGCTTTGTCATACAAGCTTAAAATAGTTTGGGAACACAACAAATATGATGAACCACATAGCACCTTTCCACTCGAACCAGGAGGAAAAACCACCATGAAGTTGCTGCCAACCAGAGAACCATCGAGCAGGTGATAACTAATTTCCCAGCCAACTCAAAAAGGCAAAGCGAATCCCAAAGTCAATCGCAAGTTTTATTGCAAAGGATTTGCAGGCGTATTCAGTTGTTGAGAAGCAGGGCTTTCGTGCTTTGTTGTGTAGTTTGGAACCCATATACAATGTCCCATCGCAACGTTATTTGGCTGGCACTGCAACTGTTAATAAGGGCAGCCTAGTTTTTTTGGTTATTCATAGTATACTGACGTCTGCAAGCATTATTCTTGTATGAGAGCCGCTGTTACAGAAATCTATATTTTGAATGAAAGCTGTTTTGGACTTTGCTATACAGCAAAAATACTATTTAGTCAGAGATTCTATGCTCAGGATTTTTGTTTAAATTCAGAAGTCTTGATTATTTATTTGTGAATAATGGCAGATTTTTAATGTTCGTTTACTCAGAATATGCTGAAGTTTGTTAATTTTATACATGCTAAACTTATGCATTAAAAATTAAAAAAATAAAATAAAATAAAAAAGACGCATCAATAATCGTTTTATCATCGCATCGCAGGCCTCTTAATCATCTTAGACATAAATAAGACATAACATAGACTCACATGTTAGCATTGACAGCGTACATCCTGCGGTGGCTATTGTCTTAATGTAAAATTACTGACACCTAGTGACCAGTATAAAATACTACAGTCATGTCACTGTTTGTGGTTAAGGAGAGACCCACGATGCAATTCACCCACTTTATTAAAAGAGTACACATATGCACTGAAGACAGGAGCTGCTGTTGGCCACAACTCAGGCCAGTCACTCACTCTCTCTACACTGCTAATACTCAAACACAGTCAACTATAGCTTGCTGATGTCAAGTTGCTAAATTCTCAATTATATTGAAATTATTCTTGAATATCTTTTTTTTTAACACAGCAAAAATACATTATTCTCTTGAGTTTTCAATGGTTTTCTTTTCAGCGTGGGTTTAATATCTAATCATAATTTGGTAATGTTCTGATACAGGCCATGTATTATTTTATTTTATTTCTAAAAAAACAAACAACAAGCCTTTGGACACCGCTGCTGTAGACCCATAGACTGATGAGCTAGGAGGTGTAAAGAATAATATAGTGCTTGTATAGGTGGTCATTGTGTTCTTTTTCATGGTTATGTATGCAGTCCCATAAATTATCGCACAAAAAGAAAAACATACTGTACATATTGTAGCCGCACGTCGCTACACTGAGAAATAACGTGGTCAAGTTTGTTCTTTTTAGTTAACTTCATTAAGACGTAATGAAGCACACTCTTCTAATAGCGGTGTGCCAACGAAAAGGAAAGTGAAATTGCAAAATGTTCAGAAACCATTATGAAGGATAAAGATGGTATCTTTGAACATGTGAAAGAATATAATCCTATGAAATGGACAGTAATAACCAAGCGGTCTCTCCCTCCCTTGCAATGCCCCTTCCAGTATGCAAGACAACCACAAGGATAAATTAGGGTTTGTTCTCTTTTTATGACTGCTTCATTTAATCTTATTATTGCATTTCATGTCCTGCATGTGTTCTGTGTACAGTGTGAGTGACTTACTGTAGCTGTTCATCTAGCAAAAATCCCACTTAGACTACATCGGAAGTCGTACGTAGATCGAGGACCCCCAGTATATTGTACACATCATAGTACACAAACACAATGCAATATCTACTCATCAATGTCGTTCCATACAGAAAAAAAAAATCACCATTGCAATGCTAGCTGTCCCAGAATTAGCTGCCTCGTGTATAATCATTATTATCCATCCATAAGACATTTAGTCTTGGGTAGACGTTAATAAATATTAAACAGATAGCGTGTTGTGCTTTTTCTTGTCCATGCAAACACATGATGTGCATGAGAGGTGAATGGTGCTGATGCTGCAACTCGATGCCTTGAGGCTAGCGTGTTAGCTCAAGCTAAAGTTGTCGCCGCAATTGCCTCCACTTACCGTATTCGTGTACGTTTTGACTGCGCTTTTCCTGAGCGCTCCTTGCATCTTCCTCGTCCAAGAGTGCGTTATCGCTGCTGTATAACCGATGGGGATGCTCCAGCCACATCCTTTGACTACCAAAGTAACGCTAGCTAGATAAGCTAACCCAGCAGCCAGACATGTTGACAAGCCATGACGCGTCGCGTCACGTCACGTAACACTGTAAACAATGACACAAAGATGCAAATAGTCTCTGATTCAAGTGGATCACAACTTTGTTCTCTTTCACGTGTTTACGGTCAGCGGGGAGGAACAAACAGAGCACGCATACGACTGGCTTTGGGTCTGATTCATTGAAATACTGGAATATACTGACTGTGTGATTTGGGGCACTTTGCGTACTTAGCTTTTGAGTGCATAAGAACACAACTTCCCTCTGGTGGTCTTAGCTGGGAGCGCAAGAACAAATCATTCCAAATGCAGTGAAGTGTGGTCAAAGAAGACCATTTGAAAAATGTGTCCACTCGTCTGTGCTATAATGTTTTTGTGTGATTTTTTTTTTAGTTTTTTTTTTTTTTACTATAAAATCGCCGAAAATGTGCGCATTTCCTGTTCAAACAGAAAATAACACTGAGGCCCTGTCCACACGGGAACATTCTTGGGATTTTTTTTTTGGCGGGTTGAAAAAAAAAGTCACATCCACACTGTGCTGGATTAGTAAATAGTTGCATCCAGACGCTAATGGATAGCTGAATGAAAACGATGTAATACAAAAGGCACCTACGTGTGGTTCTGTGAACAGATACACGGACGGAACCACTTCACATACCAAACCATAGAAGAAAGAATGCATGTGCATAAGTCCGTTGTCTTCCGCTTTCCATGGCTCGTCAAGAATTACGACAAAGTGCAATTACATGTGCGTCGTTTTGGGAGTATAAGACAAGAAAACACAGTCAAACTTGTCTATAGCGGCCACTAGAGGGAGTCTGCAAAAGTGGCCGCTATAGACAGGTGGCCTCTAAAGATAGGTTGGCGTCCAGTTTGAATGTTGACCAGTGGAGGAAAAAAAAAAAGGAAAAAAATATATAATAATGTTGACCAGTAGAGGGCACTGTGGGACTGCGGATAAAAGTTGTACAGCACTACTGATGTTCTTATTCTTTTTCTTGTGTTTTCTTTCTTTTCTTGGGATAATGAACAGAATAAGAATTTCATTGCTTAGTATAACTGTCTGTTTTACTATGCATATGACAATAAAACTCTTGAATCTTTAATCTACTAGGCTTGTTATTATCCACAACCCACAGAACAAAGCTGTGCTAGTAATGTCTTACGATTGTTTTTAATATTTTACTTTTTATACGACAGAGTGTCATTACAGCTTTAGTTCATCAGGAAGTGACAGGAAGTGACGGTGGGCGTCCCGAGCAGGAGAGCTAGGCTCAGTGCTAGCTGTGAGTTTGGAGAGAGTTGGGAAGTGTGTTTATGTTGGCGTGGATGTAAAGTCCTGCAGTGTTCTCCGCTGCTAATAAAGTGATTAAAGTGCATTGGCGACGTGAGTCTCTCCTTCCCCACAACAGGCGACATTACAGTATTGACCAGTGCACATTGTCTCACACCAGGAAATAAACGGTGTCACTTGTTACTGGCATTGCCTGGACAGCTATGTAGTGGGGCTTGTTTAACCTTTGCCTTGTGGGCAAGCAGGAAGGAGAGACGATGCTGAGAGATGTGTGTGTGTTCTGAACTGCTGTCTGGTGGCCGCGTTCAATAAATAAAGTTGGCAGAAGCAACAGGAGAAGTTTCCTTCTTTGCTTCCGAGCTGAATAACACTGACAAGTTAACAGACTAGAAGCGAATGGAAAAGAAGACGGCTTTTTTTGTGTCGAATACAGAAGATGAGGACTTTGATGGATTTGTGGATGAGGATTGATCAAAAATAACGTGAGTACATTCTAAAATACTTCAATTAAGTACAACCGAACTCAGTTTTGCTCCCGCTGCCGCATGCATGCTAGCGTATGTTTTTTTTATTGTAGCGTCGCTGGGAGCACGTCCTGTTCCCAGTTTACTTTGCGGTAATGTTTTGTTGCAAATGCTCTTAAAGTTACATGCTTGACCAGGAAATAGCAAGCTCAAAAGAAGACAGCTTTTTATGTGGAACAACTGACAGTTTGTGTGGATCTTGTGAATGATTGTGACTGAGCTAGGACTCAGTAATTCAAGTCTACACACAACGGCTTCATTGATTGAAAAACAAAACTTTTTCATGCATGAAGCTTCTGCTTGAGTCGATAATTTGGCCGCTATATGCGGTCAGATATTGACCAAGGGAGACAAAATGGGTGGCCGCTGGCCGCGTTGGACAGGTGACCGCTATACACAGGGTCTATAACATGTAAATTTGCTGAGGGGGATTTTTCAGCGGCCGCTATAGGCAGGTGGCCGTTCTATAAAGGTGGCCGCTAAGACAGGATTGACTGTACTGGGAGAATGTCGACTGCGGTGAGTCATGACACTCGTAATATTCAGATATCATGTTGGCTTGTTGTCAAAGACATATTTAATATAGTTTACTGCTTTAATACTCAAATCTTTGTGATGAAAAGCGTCACTTTCAGCTTCATTCTACTGCATTCTTCTTGGCTATGCTGCTGTCAAGAGCCTCTGGCTGTCTACCTTTGGTAGTTTTGATTTTTTTTTGTTTAAACCCTGTTTCCGTCTGTCTCCTCTTCTCCACTCCACTGGGGTAACTCCGCAACAGTTTTCTCCAAACCGCTCCAACAAATTTGTTTTGCTCTCGTCTTCTGGAATCACTATGCACATGGAATAGTCCATTGTATGAGAAGGGGTGGGGAGCAGTCGAAGCACTCAGGATAGATTACGCATTTTGATGTACTTTCCAGCATGTGAAATAAGACAAACCGTAATATGTGCTTTAAATTGAAGAAAAAAAAAATCAATAAACCGCACTCGTGTATAAACCGCACCCCCATTTTCAGGCTCACGTCACCAAAAAAGTACTCACAATACAGGCAGGTAAGACCAGAACGTAGCGAACAATGAGCAGACATGAGATTGGGAGGAGCAGGGAACAATCTGGCGAAGAGTGAACCAAACAGCACATCTTAAAAAGAGCCAGGTGAGTAATTGCCTGAAGGTGTGTACCGGTAGCTCCTCCCATGCAGCTCAGCAGTGTGCTGCAAGACACAGCAGATAGGCGGCAGCAAAGCAGCAACACAGATCATGACAGTGGCTCAGAATGCTTGTTTAACTGCCTATGAACTTTACTTGATATAACACACAGCAGACATGGTGTGGTGTGTTATAACTACCACTGATTCATTGATGATTTGCTTTTATGAAACACACACAAGTCAAGTGATACTTTCATCAAAAGGATGATGTATCTCCAAGCTTACAAGTCACATGTTGCAAAGTGTGGTGAGGGTCTGCTACTTTCACACTTTGTAATCATTTTTGTAATAATTTTTCCCCTCAATCATGTCACGTGCAGAGTTCAAGTGTTTCAATTGTCAGCATGCACCTCTTTTAGTGCCCACATTTCAATTTGCACCATGATTTACACTGATGTTACAATTTAAACATGTATGCTTTACATATTTTTTTTCAGTCAGTGTTTATGGTTTACTGTCTTTTCAACAGTCACTATGACTAAATCACTACTGTAATAATAATAAAATAAAATCAGATAGTTATATTATTGTTTCCCATACTGTAGCCAACTAGTCAACGTTCTGATTGCATGTCGACTCTTCTTTGCATACAATTTTGTTCAGAAGTATTCATCTGCTTTTCATGCCCGGATTTGTGATTTCCTGTCGACATGATCTCACCGATGAGCCCGTGAGCCCACCGATAAATGATTTTACTGTCATTCACGGCTCCAGAATAGAGAGGGATGTTGTTTAGTAAAGTAGTGTTATTAAGAGCTTGTGTGTTTATATGTAAATCAGTAGGACGTGTTGGCACAGTATATGCACGCGGATTGTAGCGGGTCGGTCTGGATCAAAAAGTCCACGGCCAAATTTTTGTCCCAGTACACCCCTGCTGAGAAGCAACCCATAGAGGTGGAAAGCAGAGAACAGAAAACCATAACTCGTACTTGCAGTCGCACTACCATGTCAACTTTGGCGCCCTCGCGAACTAAGTACACAGTGTAAGTGTACTGATTGAAGTACACTATAGACTGTAAAGTGTTCCAGCACAGCGCACTGTGTGCAACATCCGACTATATACACCCGACTATAAAAAGATGAACATTTTTCAAATCCCACATTGCATCTGGCATGACTTGTTCTTGTAATCCAAGCTAAGACCACCAGGGGGAGCGTGTGTTCCACCACTTGTAGTCCTGCTATTGGCGCAAAAGCGCTGCCTAAATATTATATGGTATTGGTTTTTCACAAGTTTAACTGCTCCATCACACAGTTATGGAGATTGGTAGAAATGAAAAATAAATGTGTAGCTGTGACCAGTCCAGGGTGTACCCCACCTGTCGCCCGTAGTCAGCTGGGATAGGCTCCAGCATGCCCCCGCGACCCTATTGAGGAAGACGCGGTATAGAAAATGGATGGATGGATGGATGGATGGATGTGTAGCTGTGTGTTGGAGTGATGTGAAGCGATGATGTGATGCATGTTTTTCACCAGGGTGCAAACTGTCACTTTAATTTGAAAGGGACACCAGTGGAACCAATCTGTGTTAGTCCACAGCAACATAATCTGTCACGTTCCACGTCTTCCTGCTTCTTATTTTGTAGTTGTTTCCTCCTCCTTCTGTTTTCTCCTCACATGCCCTGACTTCCCGCAAGAGGCGGAGCAAGGAGGCACACTTGAAGCCATTTACCAATTAATAATAATAATAATAATTGATTGGATTTATGTCACGCATTTCTAGAAGTGCCTTTCTAAGAACAGCGGCTGCCGCAGGAAGACGCCAGATCGTACCTTCAGTATTCCTCTACACACCTCAAGAGATTCAACTACGCATACTGCTGGAAGTAGCTTTTCTTCACCTGCTTCCACTTCCTGTTCTATTGGCTATTATTCCACATGATGCAGTATGTTTTTCTACAATATTATCTTCCCGCTGCTACCTTTCCCTAGTTTAGCTCTACATTGTTTTTCCTTTCTTAGTTTTCCCACGACAGTGCCTTACAGTATAGCTATCCAGACTTGCACCATCACCCTTCATTTGCATTAGCCTGGATGTGTTCATTGGCACTGTGTTTTTTGTGTGTGTTTTGCTGAAGGGATCTGAATTCAGAGTGTTTAGTATGCCAGTTGTCCTCTGTCTTGTAATGCACAGTGCCCTGAAAGTCTCGACAACCAATATACATGTACTGTCTTAAAAAAAAGCGAATAAAAATAAATATTTAAAAAATAATTGTAGTTAAATATTTTTGAATAATAAAAATATTTAAAATTTCATTAAAAACAAAATAGGATTTATACTGTACTGTATACGGTTATATTTAAAGTGTTATTTCGTTTATATTCACATATTATAGTATTCATATATTCATATTCATTTCATTAAAAAGAAAATAATATTTGTATTGTATATATTAAATGTATATTTAAATTTCTTATTGCGTTTTTATTCATATATTAATGTCTTTTATAACTGTATAGTCTAGACTTCAGGGACACTGCATAAATATAATATATAGTACATACATTATACAACAAAAAACTAATTAAATTAAAGATTAAAAATAATTAACTAAAAAATAATTGCAATTAAATCATTTAAAAAAATGAAAAAACTCAATATAATCATACAAATAAGAATAGATTTAAATTAATACATTAAATGAAAAACATCATATAGCCAAGTTTTAACATTTATTTATATAATTATATCATATATGCATTTTTTTTACTATCCAGACCTTAGGGACACCCTCTACTGTACTGTGTTTTATTTCATGTAATATCATCGGTGTGATCAGATTCTTAGCAATTATTATAATATTTAATTTCGATCCTCAACATTCTTTAATGATCCTTTGCAGGGAATGGCTTTGTTACAGCAGCACGTTTATTGACAGTGCAGTGGGAATAAGAATACAATGAAAAGACAAAGTGAGAGTAGTAAAACCCTAAAAAACTTATGTAGTATTGTTACTTGTGTATCAATAATGTGCATGGTCTAAAGTGTGCAATTGTTAAGATGCACTATACTATCTGTACACACGTTTCCAAACATAAATACACAACACGTAACAGGGTTTATTTGTTGACACACTGTGTGCGTGGGGGTGTGAGTGTGTGTGTGATGGCTGTTGGCAGGAAGTTGAAGGGAATGTAAGTAAAAAGAGGCGGGGTTTAAAAGACAAAAAAATAATCATGTCAACTCACCCTGCTGACTAAAGTTGTTGGCGGATCCTCCCACGCAGTGGAGAGTGGACTACTTTCTTTGTTGCACATTTCAGCGCAGAAAAAGCAGAAGAGGACCAAGAAGGATACATTGCACGTACAGCATCCATGTGTCGATAAAAAAGGAATATGAGCGCTTGCTTTCATCTTTAAAACAACAAGAAGATGATGCAGCATCCTGTGGACATGGGCTCTCTTTACCTTCATCCCTGCAGGACGCATCGCTACAGGAGTTTCATGATGGAGGAGATCCTCACAGATCACCAGGAGCACAAAGTTTCTGCTCCCACCGGAGAACTCCTCAAGTTCGGAGTCAACGCGCTCTTGTCCACGACAGCCTTCCACAGCCACATGGGTAAATACATTTCATTTTTAGATGCATTATTTCACAGGAAACGTCTTTCCTTCCGTAGTCTAAACGTCTGGGCTGTGCAACTTTTTACACCGAGGCCTGCCTCTACTGAAAAATCGAAATATTCATGCACCATTTTCAGATTTGTACCATTTAACAAGAAAAAATAATAAGAGGTTACATATTTGAAGAAAAAAAACTGCATAAAATAATAAGAAGCTTTTATAACTATTTGTTTTCATTTATTTAAATAATTATTATATAATATGTTATTATGGTTGTAGTTATTAGTGTGAACGATTCTGCGCCAAAATTCAGATTATTTTTATTCTGCCCAATTTTTGTACCTCTAAAACGTCCACATTTCTCAAACCCATTCCAACATGAAACATTTAAAACATTAAGTTTTCCACATGTAAAAAAAAAAAACATTTCCCACATAATTCTACTTTTCCACCCAGCGTTTCATTTTCGCAGCATTCACACACAAAATAACGTTTCTGTCGTTGGAATCAACATTGAGACTTTTTCTCCTGACATTACATTTTTCTTTTGGAGTTTCCTTGATTGACTGTATTTTTAAATATGCCGAGGGACAATCAAAAATAATAGTCTTTAAGGGCCGCACTTTGGACACGTCTTCACTCCCATTTCATCCTCATCATTGCTATTATTACTTATAATTGGAGCAGTCGTACAAAGTCCATATACTTGTACATCCTTAAATACGGGATATACAGTGCAAGATGAAAGGCTTCTCCAGTTTCAGTGTAAAAGTGATTTTTGATCTTGCTCAAAGTGCTTTAGTTCGTGTTTTAAAAAATCCAACTGAATTTGTTCCTTCAATAGGAGACGATATCATTATTAATATAGATTGCATTCATCAACGGCACATTTAAGTATTACTAGTTGAGTCGCCACCAACACGTGTTTATGATGATCATACTGTACTAGAAGAGCCAATATCATACTTGATCATTTTATACAATATGAGCTCTTATTTGTATTGTATGTATTTGAATATGACAGGATTTATTATATGATAAATATTAAATGAAACACTTGAACTATGATTTGTATGGATACTGCGGGTGTATTAAACGTGTCTTGGGAGTCGATGCGAGACCACTGACACGTTCAATGACAATTTCTTAGCTGACAAATGGAATAAAGTGATAGAGTCATCAAACATTTAAGCCATAAAAAGTTAATTAACAAATACAAACGTAACAAATCGCGCATATTGTCTTTTTGTTCATGACTCCAGTGCAATGCCGTACAATTTCCACGTGGAACACACCTATATACGCGAGGTACAGTTGAAATCTATCACCTGTGGTTCATGGTGGAAGCTACCTACCTTTTAAAGGATAGTTTACAAGGAGGGGTGTGTTTAAATGCAGACAATAAAAATCGTGTGTTAATATGCAGGGTGTCCGGACACACAGGAAAAAAAATATCACACATAAAAAATTGAATGCTCAATTTAATGTATAATCATATAATATAAATACGTGTTTTTACTTTTCATTGAATGAATTCATGGATATGTTTATATCATATTTAGTATTTCTGATGAATGATTTTTTGTCTATTTCTGACACATTTGCGCTCATGTATAAAGTTGATGTTTCATGTTCCTGTCCAAGTGTTGAAGGCGGACCAGACGAACCTCGTCAAGTTCTCCATGTCTCCTCTCGGTCCTCCGCTCCTGTCCGCATCTCCGAACCTCCACGCCGGCGCGCCGTCACACCACCTGCCGCTGGACCTGCACCTCTTGCGGGCGAAAGTGGACCAGGGACCCGACGGAAGCAGCAAAAGCAAGAAAGGCCGCCGCAGCAGAACCGTCTTCACCGAACTCCAACTTATGGGTCTGGAAAAACGCTTCGAGAAGCAGAAATACCTTTCTACTCCGGACAGGTTGGTTCCAACACATTTCAATACACATTTCATACACGTACTATTAAAAACGCTACTAACTCATTTCTTACATGTGTTACATTCATCTCTTCTTAACTTGAACCTTTAATTTTTTATTTATTTTATTCATATGACTGAAAATCAACGAAAGAGTGACATTTATTGAGTGTCCTTTGAGCATTTTGCTCTCGCGACGTCAGGCGTTCTATAGCAACTTGAAGGCTAACACGCTATCGTGATATTTTGAAGTCATTGAAGAAATATAGTAAAAAGAGTGGAATTGTAATATTTGACACCCTATTAGAGCATTACAGCATTATAATTGTTAAACGGATTTAGACTGGAAAAAACATAAACTTTCTTTAAAAAAAAAAATGGGCTAGTTTACCTGACACGCTGCCATTTTGGGGTATTCTGGGATGGTCACATGACTGTCACATGACAACCACGCCTAAACGCCAGGGACGAGTTTAAGCACAAGGCTAGGACACTTTTTAAAAAGTTGTTGAGCTGATACTTAATAGTATGGAAATAATAATTTGTTATAATACATAATTCAATTCAATACACAATACAATATAGTATATTATAATGTAATATATAATCTCACGTCATATAATATAACATCATATATCACATAATACAATACAATATAATACAATGTAATACAATACAATGCAATGTAATATAAAATAATATAAAGTTATATAATAAATTAATGTATATCACAAACAATATAATATAATATAATGCAATCCAGTTCACTGTAATATAATATTGTGTGTTTCCGTCACTTCCAGAATAGACCTTGCAGAGTGTTTGGGTCTGAGTCAGCTCCAAGTGAAAACGTGGTACCAGAACAGGAGGATGAAGTGGAAGAAAATGGTAAGTGAACAACACGAACATGTCATTTATTATTATCAATATCATTATTGGATTGGAATTCCATATTTTCATTTCAGTTGCTCTTCATCTCTTCAGCGTTGACACACACACTTTGTCCGCAAATGTCTTGCGTGCTGTTGCTCTGTGAAAGTTGAAATGAATGTTCCTGTTGTTCATGTGGAGGTGCTGCAGGGAGGAGGTCTGGAATCTCCAACTAAACCCAAAGGCCGTCCAAAGAAGAATTCTATTCCGAGCAGTGAGCATCTGTGTGAGCAGGAAAGATGTGCTTCTAGCACCACAGAAGGTCCAAGTGAAGCCTCCAGCAGCTCCCACTCAGAGAACACTCAGCTGGAATGACGTCCGATACGTCACGTTTTAAATGAACAGTGGTCCTAGAAGGAGACATGTACTGTATGGGATGCATATTTGTATATTTCACACCTCCTGACTCAGCAAGTCTTTGAGGAGGACACGCAAACATTTGCAGGAGGTCCATCCTTACACAGGATGTCCATTAAGCCTGGACCCATACACACTTAAACACTTATTTCAATCAATAATTCATTTATGTATAATTTAATAATTGTATAATATATGTATTTTGTGTCCAGACTTTGGGAACACATGTACTTTCATCTCTTTTGCATTCCTTCTGTGTATTTTATGATGAATGATTAAATCTATTTTTACAAACCCAATTCTCAACTTATTCAGCTTTACTGCACAAAGGAAATGATGTACTGGACCTACTTTGAGAACTGCACAAAAAAATGAGCATTAGCCAGTAAAAGCGTATTAATTATTATTATTATTATACACATACGTTCATGATGCCCAAGAATGTCCTAACAATTGCACATTTGATGTGACTTAATAATATGAGCTCAAAGTAAAAAAAAAAAGTATTATTGTTTTGTTGAGTGAAAAGAAAACAGCAGGTAATTATTATTTCTAGTCTAGTTTGTTTCAATCGTGGCTTGTATTTTCTTACAATTACCACTTTTTCATATTTGAATTTACTAAAAAAAACATGACGGGAATTGCTTTCAATTGCATAGAAGGATGTCCCTCAAGTCTGGACATATAATATACGCATAATATAAACACACGTTACACAAATACATCATCATCATTTAAAAATATGTATATAACAAATTAAAGTATATTAAAATTAATACATTTCATTTCAAAGAAGAAAACATTTATTTCTATGATATAATATGATGAACATTTTAAATATGATAATTTTGAATACAGTTGTATGTATTTTTGTGTCCAGACATTAGACATATATCCTTTATCTCAAACAAACAATTGATACTTTTTATTGGAGTTACTGATTTTTTTTACCATGAATAAATGCTGTGGAGGCCGCACGGTGGCCGAGTGGTTAGCATGGTGGCCAGGGTAGACCTGGGTCAAATCTCCGCTTGGGCATCTCACCTCTGTGTGGAGTTTTCATGTTCTCCCGGTGTACTGTAGTTCTCCCACATTCCAAAAACATGCATGTTAGGTTCATTGGCGACTCTAAATTGTGTACGATTGTGAGTGTGAAAGGTTGTTTGTCTATATGTGCCCTGCGATTGGCTGGTGACCAGTCCAGGGTGTACCCCGCCTCTCGCCTGAAGTCAGCTGGGATAGGCTCCAGCATACCCGCCACCCTAATGAGGATAAGCGGCATAAAAAATGGATGCATGGATAAATGCCGTGGATTATTATAATTCACAAAACAACCTGTTCCCAGTTTGTTGCTGACTGTTCTTGTGATCAACAAGACAAAAAGTCGAACTCTACACAACATGAAGAGAGATACAAACTTGAACACCTTGTCCTATTATTTATTATTTCACCCTGAATAGAGATATGAAAGAATTCTGCTCCAACAAAGAATGAGAAATGACAGTTGACTTTGATTTTTTGACATCTGATTTTTTGCTGCTTGTTATTCCATCATTGATTTGATTTGACTACTTTGATGTTATCAACAAATACAACTAGTAGTAGTACTAGCACTTTTTCACACACACTTCTATACGCCATGAACACACAACTCGTTTATTCCAGTTGCTAGCCATGAAGTTTTCAAATGAACTCTTCTTGTTTTCAACTTTATTCTGTATCATCTGGCATTTATTTACCAGATTTCTTTATTTTCTCTCCACAAGTGAGCGGAATTCTTGCCGTTCCAGCAAACCATCGAAATACTGGACCCAAAACTAAAGCAAGTTTTCCCGAAATAAATCATGTAAATCCAATTAATCCATTCCCCACCCCTAAAATATGAACAAAAAATATATTTTACAGAGATTAATTATAGTAGAATATGTAGAAACAATGTGAACTAATTATAAATGAGAAATGAAATGGAGAAATGACGCTAGCGACCAGGGGTGTACAAAGTGTGGCCCAGGGGCCATTTATAGCTCACTGCTGTTTTTTATTGGCCCCACTAAAATACAATTAAACAAGAAACTTTAAAAAAAACTGGAAAAATGAAAAAAAAACAATTATTTATATGAGAATAAAGATGAAATATTAGAATAAAGTCATAACATCAAGAGGAAAAACTTCTGATAATAAAGTCAGAATATTAGGCCTACATGAAAAAATGTACAAGAAGAAAAAATTGGTAAAAGTAAAAAAAACAGCAAAAAAGTGTAATGTAAGGAGAAAAAGTTCATGCTAATGCTGTAATATGCTGTGTCACTGATAACACAAAGCCTGCAGGCTGTTTTTCTGCATAAATATAAAAAAGGTCTTTGCGTATCAACATGGGTTGGTTTACAAAATGCACAAGTGGCCCACGCCCCTTTGATTTCCGGTATGCCGCCCTTGGTGGAAAAAAGTTTGGACACCCTGCTATAACCTTGTGCAGTGTTTAGGAAAAGGAAGAAATACAAATGGAGAACTAAAATAAGATGATGTGTTGCTTAATACTGTGATCTTTGGCATAAGTTGTTGTCGATTGCTGTTGACAAGGCTTTGTGAGATGTGTCTTTAATTTCCTTGTAGTCCAAATGATGTCATCTTCAATATTTGTCCAGCTCCTTGACGTCTTGAACAACTTTGGGTTCCGGCTGTCGTCCGTTTAACTTGATATAGATTTTGTATCGGGCGCTCCAAATGCCTGGAATTTCCTGCTGCTTCCTTAAGTTGCGTGCTTTCTTGGTGATGGTAGCGTTGCTTTTTGTCGGATGCTCGCTGATGTTGACGTTCTCCCCTTTCAGCTTTTACCACCAGTTTGTTGCGCCAAATATTGCACGATAACTGAGACAGTGTATGATTTATTTTCATTCAAATAAATTCATCATACAAAAATTGGGGCATTAGAATAGAGATTTGATTGTACAGTGGAACTTCAGTTAGCATGTTTTTTTGGTTAAAGCCCAAAATTTTGTACACATTTTCCAGTTAGCATACAAAATGGCATGTCTTGTCGTGTTGTTAATAACCTATGTGAAACACCTGTGTTCTTCATGTATTTATCGCAAAACATCCTTGTTAGCTTGCTAATACATGGAAACAGGAAGTGGAAGTCAGCTTTGTCTCCTGTCTATGATGTCATCAGCAGTTGACTGTAGTTGCTTGCTAACTAACAAAGCCTTAAAATATTAACTCAAAACATGCTTTTATAGTTTTACAATTATAGTTTTACACTCGGATAACAATTCAAAATGCATATACACTAGGTCCCCAACTTAGGAACATCCGACTAGCGAACATTCGCGGATACTAACACAAGCCGACTGGTCTATATTTTAGTTTATTTTGCCTTGTAGTCGCTCAATCAGTATTTATACTGCTACTGTACATGCTTGACCAGTAGAGGGCACTGTGACACTGCTAATGGGACCAACAGAGGAAGAGTTAGACGCTGGGGAGATAAAGCTAAATGGAAAGCTAAATTATACAACCCGGACAGAGCGTGTGATTAAAGTTTATGAAGAGTTATTAGGCCTGCTTAATTCTACACCACCAACAGAACACTACCTCTTTTAGAAGAGTCTAACGACGACGACGATTTGTCCTTTTTTTCAATATCTCCTCCTCCAACTCCACAACAACGTATGCTCGACCACTCCTCTTCAAAGGTAAATAACAATTATCATTACGTATCATTATATCATTTTTGTTATTTTTTTTTCATCAATTATCTTCGTTTAATATTACTACTGCATCCAAACTCATATTTACATACATACACATATACTGTATATGTATACACGTACATGTAGTACCTATATCATTGGTAGCATTACCTTTTCCCCTACTTAAGAACAATTCGACATAAGAACGGTCGTCTGGAATCAATTGTGTTCGTAAGTTGGGGACCTAGTGTACTGTAAATGACAAGTGTAAGGGATAAATGAACATTTAAGATTACGTTTACCTTCATGGATTGTTGACAAAGACGGCGATGTGGCAGTGACATCAACACAGACACCAACTTGGGGTTTTGCTATAAGTTATTTCTTAAATTCGATAGTGTTTCTGACCGTCTTTATCAAAATGCTGGCACTTGCAACTTTCTTTGCCACCCTTTTGGCTTATTTTTGTAGCAAAAGAAAAAGAAAAGCAGAGAATTTAGGTGAGAAACAGCTTAATTCAATAAATAACTCACAGCAAAACAGGAAGGTCGTGTCCGTGTTCATCTTGCTGCCGAATCGAGCTTTTGGCCACAATCACGTCTTCAGTGAAGGGAAAAGTAACCTTAACTGTTCATTTATCCTTTTCATTCATCATTTATCGTCATCATTTATATGCATTTTGTTTTCTGCATGTAAAACTACAATTGTAAAACTATAAAAATGTGTTTTGTGTTAACATTTTTGGCTTCTTGGAACAGATTAATTGGATTTACATGATTTCTTATGGGAAAAATGGATGTGGTTGGAGTACGTTTTGGTTAAAGTCACACCTTCTGGAACGGATTAGTGACACAAGGTTCCACTGTATCTATTTTAACTTGAGATAAAGCAGATTATGAACCTGCTGTGCGTATGACGAATAAAAAAAATGCTTTCCTTGTGGTAGCAGTTAATGAACTTGCATACAAGTGTGTGTGTGGTCCAAGAGTGACCAAGCAGGAGGCGATGGAGGCTTCGTGCACGTGTTCTCCTGGCTCTTGCCGGAATGACTTCCGGCATAAATTACAATCAGCAGGAAGAGTCAGCAGCCAGGAATCTGCAGACCTTCAACGTCTTTTCTCCATTTCATCATCAAGAGCCCCGACCATCATTCATACATCTGCTGCGACCTCACCCCAATTCCAGACAGCACGGAGCATGGAGGTGTGGTGATGACTGCCACGAAAGAGCACTGCTCAGTCATACACGATCCTATCAGACATAACCCAAACATCAACTACTCTCAACTCCTCGTTTCTCTTTCCTTCCACTGGAAAAGCCAAAGAAACATGTCAATGTCCACCTGCCCTCACATGGAACAAACACACAACTCCACCTTTTACCACCCTTTTTAATCATTAACAACAACCCAACTATCAAGGATCCACCACCATCATTATTCTCCAAAAATACTAAGTACAACACAAGGTGCTATGTTCCAAAAAGCTACAAAATGACACATAAGACAACAACAACCACAGAAACAAATCACAAAACAACAACAAAAAAATAACAGCCATGAGAAAAGGACGGCTGAGGCAAAGCATCGAGGCCAGCAGGAAGACAGACTAGTATCAAGTACAAAAACATGAATATTTAAGTACAGGCACTGGAGGTGGCCAAGGAAGGGTTGTTGGAAGTCAAGAATGAAGTACAAAGCACATCTAATTACCAAATGGCTGCCAGTGTGCCTCGTTGCTCCGCCCCGCACCGCAAATGCCAGTTTATTCCTCATAGTTCCCTCATGTAGACCTGAGATCTCCTGTCTGAGCCACAACTTCCTTGCTACACTTTCAGTCATTCTTTCCCTTGTCTTTTTGTACTTTTAGTTGTTCTCTATTACAGGTAGGTTTTGTTGTTGTTACGTTTCCCCTGATCTGGACTTCACGGCACTGCACTGCTCCGTTCTAGACTTAAGTCAAAGTAGTCACTCCTCTGGACACTTTTAGTTATTAACATTATTAGCAGTTGTTGACTGTTTCCATAGCTCTGTCTGTTGTCCTTACTTTGTATTTAGTCATTTAATAACAGCGCCACCATGTGGTGTATTTGTCAACAAAATAATAGCACAGGCAACACATTTGTGGTGCATGTTTTGACACATTTTCACCCTTTTGTGTGCGGAGCTTCAAGAGTAGAAGACTGAAGATTGAAGTCTGAAAACACTGGCAAAAATGCATACTGTATATTTTACAATTATGGATTTTTAAAATTTAATCTCTCTGTCACGCTCTGGATTAAAATAATAATAATAATAATATAAATATTAATATAATATAGTTTACACTGTATATAAATATCCAAATATAAATGTATCTACAAAAATAAAAATAAATATATAAACAAATATTTAAAATAATGTATTTACAGTCTATTAGGGTTGTCAAAAATAGCGCGTTAACGGTGGTAACAAATTTATTTCATTAATTATATTAACATTTTGAGACGACAGACAGAGGCACACGTGCGTCCCCACACGGAGTCCGATGCTCTTTTATAACTTCATTGTGATCTGAACACGTCAAAATGCAGTAAAATGGCTACATTTCACACAAAGTTGCAAATGGTGATTAATCGTGATTAATTAATTTGAAAACTGATTAATTTGATACAAATTTTGAATCATTTGACACTGTTAATTAACATATAAATATAAATAAGTATAAATATAAAATAATAATATACATGTAAAATATAAATATGTAACTTGGTTTTACATTTATCGAATTGTATTTTATGTTTCATTTTAATATATTCAATATATATTTATAAATATTTAATATAAATGTAGAAATAATGTTTTACAAAAAAAATTGTAAATTATTTGTTTTTACAATAAATTATAACGTAACAATTTATAATTTTCAAAATTATAATGTATAATAAATTATAATAATAGTATAATGTATAAATGACTACCTTTTTTCTGTATCATGTATGTATATGATATGTGTATATTTTATGTCCAGACTGTTTATCTAGAGAGTTGATATAATGCTAAAGCAGAATGGATTTTTGTGGAGTCTATTTCCACTTCATTGATGAGAAAGGATCTAAGAGTTGCAGGGAAAAAGATGGATGATCTGTGGACGTCATTAGAAGAGCAGGACACTCAAGTCAAAGACAGCGTGCATTAAGGAGCAGACGGTCTTAAACACACTAATGAAAATATTAACACTACGTTACAAACACTGCCTTTATCTGACACTGATTTACTTTGCAAAGACGTTAATCCAAGAGCTCAGATTAGCGCTGGCCTTGAACTGGCCCCGCGGGGTGACACGTGCAGGTGAACGGCGAGCCCCCAGCGAGCGTGGTGTTTATGTTATCTTTTCATAAACGCCGCTGGAAATTTGTCAAAGTGCATCAGTGTTTAGCTATGCGTCAATCACGCGTCCACGCCGCCAGATGGGCGCCCTTCTGCTAACCTTGCCCAAGGCTGCTGCTCGACCACACGATCCTTGCTGCATAGCTGGACGCTTCCTTTCTGCTCTTCTACCGGCAAATACTACAGTATGATTGGATACTACTCACCATTACGGTTACCATATCAGTATTACCACTAACGTGTGCATGCATGCATTTGATTCCATATTACTCTTATTGCACTTAGCAGTCATCCAATGAGAACACATTATTTGTATATTTTTCATCAAATATCCACATGGAGACGCAAGAAAATGATAACTCATCAAGTCCTGAAGTGACGTATAGGAAACATATTGGAGTGGTTGTCATGTGACTGTCATGTGACTATCCCAGGACATGGCGCCCCCAAAATAACAGTGAGTCATTTCCAAAAGCTCAAATTTAAATTCATGTCACAGTTGTAATGCTTTAATAGGGTATCAAATATTACAATTACTAAAAAACGTACTATATTAAGATAGTAAGACTTACTTAAATGTGTCACTCATTAAATAAAATTGGAATCAAATACATACATGTTATTAAATGTGCCATTAATTCATGAAATAAATAAACACATAAATAAATAATTACGTAAATGTATTATTCATTCGTTAAAATTGGAATTAAACACATAAACGTGTTATTAAATGTGCAATGAATTCATGAAATACGTAAATACAACATTAAATAATTACTTAAATGCATAAATCACTTTTCAATTCATATTTAAGATGGGAATTGACTACTTGATGTGTTATTAAATGTGCCATTCAATCATTAAATAAATAAATATTAAATAATTACTAACGTGTCATTTATTAAATGAGATCGGAACTAAAGAAATTAAATTAAATGTGTTATTAATTCATGAAATAAATACATCATTTAACAATGACTTAAATGCGTCATGAATGAATAAAAACTGGAATTAAACACTTAAATGTGTTATTAAATGTGCTAATTAATTCATGAAATCAATGAATACACTATTAAATAATTACTTTAACACGGCATTCATTATTTAAGATGGTAGATTATTTAAAATTATTAAATGTACCATTAATTCACCATCATTAATTTGTACCATTAAATAAATAAATATACCATTAAATAATTACTTAAATGTGTTATTTATTAAATGAGATTGGAATTAAATTAAAGACATAAATGTGTTATTAAATGTGTCACTAATTCATGGAATTAATACACCATTAAATACTTAAATGCGTCATTAATGAATTAAAATTAGAATTATTAGATAAATGTGTTTTTAAATGTGTCGTTAATTCATTCAAAAACAGTTATTTCCCGATCAAATGAATTATTTCATGAATTTAGTTTAGCTGTCGAACTGACTTGAAATGGCTTCTCACGGGTTGATAATTTGAAATATTCTCTAAATGGTCCTTGGCTTGTCTTTACGGTAATCGACTTTTCATGAAATATTCTTTTTTTCATGAATGGATGTCGCCTATGAATTGGTCATGTGACACTTTATTTTTGACTGCTGCAAGGTTATCTGTTGGGATTACTGACGTTTTTGTTAACATTTACTCATGGTTTGGTTTATTTGGAACATGTTTAACAAAGTTCCATTCAACTACATCATGTTTACAGTTTTCAACATGTCCGAGCAGGAGTAGTAGTGGGAGTTTTATTCTTATCTATTATGATAAGTAGAAATATCAAAACTGGAGTTGCCAGGTGCTCTTGTGAGCTGAGGAAGTGTGGTAGCGGCATTATGGATGTTAGGAGAAAACTGTTAGGTCATTGTTGGAAAGACATGACTAATACAGAAATATGCCTTAAAGAAATAAATATGACACATGTGTTCCGTGTCGGAGGTTAAAAATGGAAATAATGGGATAAAAGCGTTTATGGATCGTTGTAGAGACATAAATGATAAAGAAATAAGAGACAAGCAGACGTTGACAAAGTGCAGGTGTGTCTTCCTTTCTTGGAGACGGAGGTCAAGGTTTCCTGTCGGCGTGGGATCAGTACAAGGAAGACCTCCACGTGGTCTGGACGGGAACTGAAGAGAAGGACGCGTAAACCAGACGCTGACTCTTGACCTCCCACAAAGGCGTGCTGATGGATGGCGACACCCCATTGATGTTTTTCTGTGTTTGGATAACACACTAATTGTTTCCCAGCACATTTTCATCCTCAGCATACAACAAGCCATGTAAATACTCTTAATACTTGACAAGGAAGTTTTACACCTGTGTACTTTATACAGTTAGCATATTTTTAGGTTAACGTCGAAAATGTACCCTAAAGCTTCAGTTTGCATACATTTTCCAGGTAGCGTACAATAAACTGCACATCTTGTAGTGTTGCTAATAAACTGTTGAACTGTGTTCTTAATGTATTTTTATCACAAAATGTCCTTGTTAGCATCCTATTAGCTTGCTGGTACATGGAAACAGGAAGCAGAAGTCAGCTTTGTTGCTGTCTATGATGTCATCAGCGGTTGACTGTAGTTCTTTGCTAACTAACACAATTACGCCACAAGTCTCAAACACCTTTTTATAGTTTTACAATGGTAGTTTTAAATGCAGAAAACAATTCTAAATGCATATAAATAAATGAAAAGAATAAATGAACATTTTAGGTTACTTTTACCATCATTGAAGACATTATTGTTGCCAAAGACATGATGTGGCAGCGAGATCAATACGTACACCACCTTAGTGTTTTGCCATGAGTTATTTCTTGAATTCAATAGTGTTTCTCAGCCTCTTCATCAAAATGCTGGGACTTGCAACTTTCGTTGGCTCCATTTTGGCTTATTTTGCAGCCGTGATTGAAAGAAAAGCAGAGAATTGAGGTGAGAAACGCTACTGAATTCAAGAAATAGCAAAGCAGGAAGGTGATGTCCGTGTGGATCTCGCTGCCACGTCGTGTCTTTTGGCAACAATCACGTCTTCAATGACTGTTCATTTATCCCTTTCATTCATTTTTTATATGTATTGTGAATTGTTTTATGCATTTAAAACTATAATTGCAAAACTATAAAAAATGGAACCGATTAATTGAATTTACATTATTTCCTATGGGAAAAATGGATTGGGTTAGAGTATGTTTTGATTACAGTCAAACCTTCTGGAACGGATTCCTGACGCTAACCAAGCTTGCACTGTACTTTCAATTATTGCCACCCATTTTTGGACTTCCACAATTCTCAACCCTCTCAAACCTTCCAACATCAAAATGTTGCGCTCATTCAGGCGCCTCCTATTGTCACGTTTCAAAAAAGTCCCGCATTTTCCATAATTTCACATTTTGCACAACAACATTTCCATTGAAAATGAATGAATTGTTAGACATTTTTCGTATTTCTCAAACCCCTTCCAACATGAAAACTTTCCCCTCATTCAAGACCTTTGGACTATCTATTTTCCACCTTCCAAATATTCTCTGTTTTCCCAGATTTCTACGTCGAATAGTAATTTTCTCACATTTCTCAACCCATTCCAAGCATGAAAACATTCAGGATTTTACACATTCCCCAAAAATAAAATTGGAACCCCATTTTGCATACAGCTCTTCATCTCTTCATCATTCACATACAATTTCTACACACATTTTTGTCATTGCATTGAAATTTGTGGATTTTTGCTTAAAAATGTCATCTGTTTTTTTTTTCCCACAGATTCACCCTCAGTGGGTAATTATAAATATGATAATGTGATAATACAGGTAAAATGTACAGCATACACGTACCACTGTTAAAAAAAGCCCACAATTTGTACATGTTTATGTCTTTACGCTTAACTGATCATGTTTTTTCATCAAGCGTTGAGATTTCGCGGTCTTTGAAACTTATTTATAACTTCTACACCAGTGGTCTCAAGAACAAAGCCGTTTGCAGCCTGCAGGACCATCAAAGATGAGCCTAGGTGAAGTTGGTGAAGCAAGCACAAGCCAACACTAAACTCACAGAGTGCTTATCACACACTGAAATGAACTCCCTCCTGAATACTCCCTCCTCTCCCCCAACTTCCCCCACAGACCACTCTCCCACTCATCACAGACACACACTTAGTGATCAGCTTCGAAGGCCCGTCATTCTGTCCTGCCAACAAACCACACCAAAAAACACAGCACTGGCCGCAACACAAAATGTGCCGAACATAATACCAAAGATTCTGACGCTGCGAATGCCGTCTTCTGGAAATGTGAACAGGTTCACTCAATCTACTCGAGTGTTCCAGCAAAAGCCTGCCGCACAACAAGCAGTATCCAAAAAATATATACGTAGCAATAACAGAAAATCAACAACATATGCACCACAACAATATGACACCAATGTATTCCCATGCTGGCCAAGTGGTTAGTATGTTGGCCTCACAGTCGGGAAATCATGGGTTCGCATCGCCGTTGGGACATCTCTGTGTGGAGTTTCCATGTTCTCCCCGTGTGTGTTCTCTGAGGGCACTCCGGATTCCTCCCACACATTCCAAAGATATCAATGTTAGGTTAATTGAAGACTCTAAATTGTCCATAGTTGTGAATGTGAGTATGAATGGTTGTTTGTCGAGACGTGCCCTGCGATTGGCTGGCGACCAGTCCAGGGTGCACCCCGCCTGTCGCCCAAAGACAGCTGGGATAGGCTTCAGCATATAGGAAATAGACGGATGGATGTATTCCATGTGTAGTTCCGAGGGGGGACGAGGTTCTCAAAGTGACATCACTTCCACATTTTTCCCCAGTCTCTTTGTGCGCACGTGTATCACTTTCCGGATGCATTGCGTTCACACTTTTTTGTTAATGTGAGCAAATACATAGACATTTAACATTTTAACAAAAAAATCCTAATAACCTGCGTGTGAACATAGCCTAAGTCCCCACTCGAAGTCCTTCCCTCCCGCTCAAGCTTGACAAAGTCAGAAAAAAAACATGGCACACACCTCGTGTCGGCGTAGCAGATACAAGGACGCGAGGTACATTCATGGACATTGGGTTAGCTTGTGTAATTTTATTTTTCCCCAGGCAGACCCACTGAAAACGGGTCCAGTTGAAAATCATTGCAATAAAGCATTTAAGTTTTCTGACAACAAAGAGTCTGCTCAGTCCTTTTTTGTATGTTACATTTGCGTGTACAGTACTCCCTCGTTTATTGCAGTTAGCTGGTTCCAGACCCAACCATGACAAGTGAATCTCCGCAAAGCAGGATTCCTTATTGATATATGGAATAATTTTGTAGTTAAAGCATAGACAACCTGTTTACAACCCTCTAACTATGGTTTTTAACATTATTAGAGCCCTCTAGACATGAAATAACACCCCTATAGTCACCCTTACACTGCTATTACCCAATATAGTAGACATACTAAGAGAAAATAAGACATATAAGACATAAATAAGACCTGTGGTTGTGTGTGTTGCTGTGAATGTGTTCTGGTGCTAGAGGAGCTGAGTAGGGGACAAATAGGAAGTGACGTCAGGGTTTCAGAGTTGAGTTTTAGCTTGGCGTGAGTTACGGCCGCAACAGTAGCACATGAGAGGGATTATTATGATTATTGAGATAACTCAGACCTGCAATAAAAGCCTCTTGTTCCGGCAATCAACATTACAGTGACATTACTGACACCTAGTGACCAGTGGACCAGTGTAGAATACAGTCGTCCGTCCATCCATCCATCCATCCATCCATCCATCCATCCATCCATCCATCCATCCATCCATCCATCCATCCATTTTCCTCTGCTTATCCGGATCCAGGTCGCGGGTCAGCAGTCTCAGTAGGGAAGCCCCGACTTCCTTGTCCAGAAGGACAACAAGGCTTTCAGAGGACAGCTGTGAGACATAATCCCTCCAGCATGTCCTAGGACTGCTCCCGGGACACCTTACCAGGGAGGCACCCGGGATGCCTGAGCCGCCTCAACTGGCTCCTCTCGAAGTGAAATAGCAGCGGCTCTGCTCTGAGCCCCTCCTGGATGACTGAGCTCCTCACCCTAAATTATGGATTCATGAAAAACGCACAAAAGAACACTACAACACACCACTAGAACTTTGTTGCACCACCTGTGGCTTTTACAACATGCTCTGAGGCATGGACTTAAAAGAGTGTCAAACAGTACTCTTCATCAATCTGGCTCCATCTTTCTCTGATTGCTGTTGCCAGATCAGCTTTGCAGGTTGGAGCCTCCTCGTGGACCATTTTCTTCGACTTCAACCACAGATTTTCAATTGAATTGAGATCCGGACTATTTGCAGGCCATGACATTGACCTTATGTGTCTTTTTTTGCTCTATGGCAAGATGCATTATCATCTAGAAATTTGATTTCATCATCCCCGAACATCCTTTCAATTGATGGGATAAGAAAAGTGTGCAAAAATGTCAACGTAAACCCGTGTATTTATTGAAGCTGTAACGACAGTCATCTCCCCAGTGCCTTTACCGGACATGCAGCCTCATATTATCAATGACTGTGAAAATTTGCATTTTTTTCTTAAGGCAGTCATCTTCATAAATCTCATTGGAACGGCACCAAACAAAAGTTCCAGCATCATCATCCAGCATGACTTTCATCCAGTCGTCCACAGTCCACGATTTCTTTTCCATAGCCCCTTGTAACCTTGTTTTTTTCCATTTAGGTGTTAATGATGGCTTTCGTTTAGGTGCTTTGTTACAGTTTGGTCACAGACTTTGACTCCGGTTTCCTCCCATTTGTTCCTCCTTTGTTTTGCTGTGCATTTCCTGTTTTTAAGACATATTGCTTTAAGTTTTGCTGTCTTGACGCTCTGATGTCTTCCTTGATCTACCAGTATGCTTGCCTTTAACAACCTTCCCATGTTGTTTGTACTTGGTCCAGATTTTAGACACAGCTGACTGTCAACCACCAACATCTTTTGCAACATTGCGTGATGATTTACCTTCTTTAAGAAGTTTGATAATCCTCTCCTTTGTTTCAAGTGACATCTCTCGTGTGGGAGCCATGATTCATGTCAGTCCACCTGGTGCAACAGCTCTCCAAGGTGTCATCATTTAACTGCAGACTAACCAGCAGATCTTATCTGATGCAGATGTTAGTTTTTGGAAATGAAAATGTAAAGGGGTGATTCCATAATTTTTTCCTCAGAATTGAGTGATTCTATAATTTTTTCCCCCTGCTTGGTCTAAAAATGTAACTGTTACTGACGACCACATTTTTCCCCCCTAAATTTAGAGTTTCTTAAAGCCAGGAAGTTGCCATTTGAAATGACTTTAGCTTTGTGTCATGTCTGTGATCTGCTGTTTTTCTACAAAATTAAACAAATGAATGAACATCCTCCGAGACCGGTGATTCCATCATTTTTGCCAGGGGTTGCATTTATACATTGTTTTCTCCCTGCGAAAGTCGCCGATCATCTCGTTGGTCTTAGAGGTGTTGAAAATGACACCGTGACTGTGACTTCAGACTTTGAAAGGACGCTTGGAAAGCATGGACGCTACTTTCCCTCTACCCCCTTTATGCCACAACAGCTGTGTCATCAGAATGTTTCTGAATGTGACAAGATGCTGAACTATATTGTAAAGTCAGGAGTGCTTGGTGAAGAAGAATGTCCCCTGGGGGTGGGTGACCTAATCCAATCTGGCAATCTGACATACTGCGCTCGCTCTGTCAGGTAGATCCATCCCAATTGTTCTCTCAGGATCATGGGCTGGATTGCATTAAAAGCGCCGGTGTCGATGTACAAACACAATGACATATGGAAGAGGCAGCAAAGAAAAGCAGAGGTGTTATAAGACTCAAATGAAAGTTTTTGTTTCATTAAGACTATAATAACAGACAAGATGGACTCTCTTATTGTAATACGTTTGTCAGTCTTTTATGAAGCATTCCTCAGCCTGACACTTACATCAGTTTGCGGTGTGCACACCTGTAGCATGCACTAAATAGCCGTGTTGTTTTGACATCCAGTGTGCAAAAGAACAGCTGCCGGAGGAGTCAAACAACATGTAAAGGGTCAAGTGTTGGCAGATGCCATCAAAACGCAATCCATTAAGAGCGCCGGGACGCTAACAGCGGCCATTTGTAACTCATCAGCTTTGTTAATGCTCTTAACAGTCACTGGTGATGATGTCATGGCGTCCCACACAGCTCGGAATGTGCTCTGTCTTGACTTGCAACAGCATTTTCTCAAAGCTACCTCAGATTGTATGCTTGGAAGTCACACGTGACAGCATTACTGAAATGTTTTTTCTTCTTAATCTGACCCTGACACCACCATCTACCATACCACTACAAAGATGATAGATTACTAGTATTGTACATCATACAAGGTGTCCCTACTTTACGGACATATAAGCAAAAATTGATATGTTATTAATATACAGTATATACTGTATATTAATAACATATACTGTACAATACAGGCCAATGCAACAAGAAGACATGGAAGTGAGACTAAAAATGTTTTGAGTAAGCAATTCATTGCAAACAAGCATAAAAGTGAAATAGGCTGTTTATCAGTTGATAAAAATTTTAAGACCACAGCCTTTAAAAGTCAAAATCTTGGCAAAAATGTGGCTTCGGTGTCAGATTCTCTTAGGTATTCACACTGTTATGTTCTCCTGCATAAGCGAGTCCTCGCGCTGCGCACCCTTGCTGCTGAGGTTGAACACAGTAAGACAGTCATTTGAAACTTCTTCAAATATCCTGAGGGTTGTGGAACAAAAAAGTCAAGTGGTAGACCCAAAAAAATGTCACTGGCCCTGAGCCGCAGGATCCGATTGGCTGTCCATCAAGACATGGGACGATCCTCGGCCCAAATGAGGGTTGTTACTGGTGCAGAGTGCAGTCCAATAACCAGCAGACGGCATCTGCGAGAGAAGGCTTTTAAGAAAAAAAGGCCTTCAAAGGCCTCGTCTCCTTTAACGCCACAAAATTGCCCGTTTGCAATTTGCACTAGAGCACCAAACATGGGATACCGAAATGTGGAAGAAAGTTTTATTCTGTGATGAGAAAAAAATGTAACATTGACGGTCCTAATGGCTTCCAACATTACTGGCATGACAAGAAGATCCCACCTGAGATGTTTTCTACATGGCACAGTGGAGGGGGCGCCATCATGATCCTTCAATGGAGCTTTAGGTTGTGCAGGGGTGTCAAACGGCAGTTGGCTATATGGAGATGTTGCAGGGGGCATCCCTCATGACTGAAGGCCCTCGTCTGTGTGGTAATGACTGTCTTCAACAGGACAGGCCCGCCTGACAAAGGACTTCTTCCACAGGAATAACCTCACTTTTGGACCATCCTGCGTGTTCCCCTGATCCAAACCTAATTGAGAACATTTGGGAATGGATGGCAAGGGAAATTTACAAAAATGGACATCAGCTACAGACAGCTGATGCCCTCTGTGAAGCCATCTTCACCACCTGGAGCAACATTCCCACTAGCCTCCTGGAAACACTGGCATCAAGCATACCCAAACCAATTTCTGAGGTGACTAACAAGAATAGCACAGCTCATTACGGAGTCCTTGCTTACTCAAAACATTTTTAAAACATTTGTTCTTTTTGCATTTTGAAGCTGTACTTAGAACCTCCTTAAATAAATACTGTACTGTATTATGTTTTATTTTATGCATCCATTTTAATATATTTTAATTTATATTATTATATATAATATAACTTTTAAGTCTTAATTTTTGTTTTTGGATTTAGTAATATTTATTAAGTATTTTTTAATTAATGTATTAATGCATACAGTAGGTATATTATGCAATTATTAGAAATATATACATTTTTATGTATAGTATAAATAAGTGATATAATATAAATATTGTATTTTTTATGTAGCCATTTGAATTTTTATTTATATTATTCTATATGATTTAATTTTAGGCCTGATTTTTATTGTATTTATTTACGGTCAAGTATTTTTAAAAAACAGCAATTAGAATTTTTTTTTTTCATGAATGAATGTAACAAAACACACATTTTAAAACTTGTGTATGTTATATTTGTAGACTTTAGGGCCAGCTTGTATAACCAAACACTAAATAACTAAAAGTTATTGTGGATGTTCAGGTACAAAATGATTAAACTGAGCCGAGGACATAAAGCAGACTTTTTACGTTCTCTTTTTCTATCCTTTGGATGTGTCGTCCACCGAGCAAAATGAAAAATAAAAGATTTCCAAAAAGATAAATGCATATAAATAAAAGAGTCAAGATAATTGAATAAATAAATAAATAGGAGTAAAAACACGGACAGACTATAGCTTGTGCAGTGATGAAGGAACAGGAAATAAATAAAAATAAACAGATAAAAAAAAAAAAAGTGATTAAAAGACATGAGTAGATTAATAAATACTGGAGTAAAAACTGTCGGAAAGAATGTATCATGTAGAGATGAAGCAATAACATATTGATAATGGTGAACAAATGAAATGCTTCTGCTGTTGAAATGAATAACTGATGATTTATTGCCAAACGTAACATCGCTGCTGTTTTATTCCTGCATGTGTTAAAAGCAATTGTTGCTCATTTTGGAACAGAAATGAATGTCCTGATCTTTATCATTCTGTTTAAGGGTTTCAATTGCAGAGCTTCGTGTTCAGCTCGGGTGACCAAACGTCCTGTTTTCCCAGGACATGTCCTGTTTTCACGTCCTGTCCTGGCTGTCCTGTTTTGTTCTTTTAGAAGGTGATTCATAAAAGTCCTGGTTTTCATTGTTTTTCATCAGCGCATTACATTTTTAATTTGTAAAAAATGAATTCCTTAATATAGTTGTTAATATTATTTTGCCATTTATTTGCCCAGTAAGATTTGAAAAGGCCAATTTTTCTAATAATGAAGAAATTATTTTTAGAATTATTACATTTTGTAGTTACTTTTGCACCAATGGAACTTATCAAAGAGATATTATTTTAGGCTTAATAAAATGCTCAGAGTATAGTATTTTATAATATAAGAATTTTTTTATCCCTACAGAGGAGGCATACATGAAATGTACTGAAATCTTTGAGTATCTTGTTGACCAGCCGAGTGTCCTGGTTTTCGCTAAACACAATATGGTCACCCTGTGTTCAGCAATCCTTTGTGTTGTCATGCTGTTGTTACAAAATGTTCCTTATTTCATGGTATCTGAAGTACCACTGCTTAGGGTTTGTAAAAAAAAAAAAAGGCATTTGAGGCTCTGACTTGTCACTTCTCAGCAAAATGGATTCAGCGGCACGCTCCCCGCTAAATAAAAAAAGCAGTGGGTGAGGGTAGAAGCAGGCTAGCAGTCCATTCATTAATCATTGCGGTAAACAGGCCATCCAGTGACACCTGGTGGGGTTAATGCCCGGGACCTGTGTGCAATTACCACCCCCTCCTTGCTCGCTTCCAGGCAGCCACTCACACGAAAGCTTGTGATTAGAAAGGAAATGGGAATTAGCAGAAACGTTTCAGAGAGGTGGTCTCCAGTCCACCACCAACACGGAGAGCTTGCAAAAAGAACAAGGAGAAACTTTGCAAGAAATGTGACTTGATTGGACTTTTCCCCACGGAGCCACAGGGAGGGGGCGGGGGGGTCAAAGGTCAGACCCACACCAAATTAGTAGTGTCTGTTATTTGAGACCAAAATAAAGTCGAGGCCGCAGCAAATGATTTCCCCAATGCTGGGGCTCCTTTCTTAGCGAGAGGCCACGCTGCAATTAGTGGTTTGTTTCTTTTAGACTGAAATATGGCAATAATTCTTGCTCACGTCGCCGGCACACACATAATTGTAACACATGATATGGCCATTTATTACACACGCACTAAGTACACAAACTGTTTGCTCCGACATTATTGACTCGCTAATCCACGGAATGCACGACGTTTTCCCAAAAGGAAAACACAGATGTTCAAAAGGAGTGTGTCACGCCGCTCGTTAGCGTCTGAACGGAAGTGAGCCTTTATTTCATTAGACCTTGTGCACAACAACAACCTGCAACACTCAAGACTGGACAAAATACCACCTCAGGGAATAATGATATCGCTAAAAGCCTTTAGCATATCAGCATGTGGAGTTCCAATATGGAATAAAGACGTCAAACAATGCACCAATATGACACAGCAACACTACAAACATACTGTAGGCTGCTTACAAAGTAGAAGAAAAAAGCTGAGACACAGTATGTTATATCATTTATCCGAGCTGAATTCATCCATTTATAATATTATTTAAGCAAAAACAGTGTCTGTTATCATTTATCCTGAATTCATTCATTTATATCATTTAAGCAAAAACCCAGTGTCTGATATCATTAATCCTGAATTCATTCATTTATATCATTTAAGCAAAAACCCAGTGTCTGATATCATTAATCCTGAATTCATTCATTTATATCATTTTAAGCAAAAACCCAGTGTCTGATATCATTTATCCTGAATTCATTCATTTATATCATTTAAGCAAAAACCCAGTGTCTGATATCATTAATCCTGAATTCATTCATTTATATCATTTAAGCAAAAACCCAGTGTCTGATATCATTAATCCTGAATTCATTCATTTATATCATTTAAGCAAAAACCCAGTGTCTGATATCATTTATCCTGAATCCATTCCTTTATATTATTTAAGCAAAAACCCAATGTCTGATATCATTTATCCTGAGTTCATTCATTTATATCATTTAAGCAAAAACCCAGTGTCTGATATCATTAATCCTGAATTCATTCATTTATATCATTTAAGCAAAAACCCAGTGTCTGATATCATTTATCCTGAATCCATTCCTTTATATTATTTAAGCAAAAACCCAATGTCTGATATCATTTATCCTGAGTTCATTCATTTATATCATTTAAGCAAAAACCCAGTGTCTGATATCATTAATCCTGAATTCATTCATTTATATCATTTAAGCAAAAACCCAGTGTCTGATATCATTTATCCTGAATCCATTCCTTTATATTATTTAAGCAAAAACCCAATGTCTGATATCAGTTATCCTGAATTCATTCATTTATATCATTGTACCAAAAACCCAGTGTCTGATATCACTTATTCTGAATTCATTCATTTATATCATTTAAGCAAAACCCCAGTGTCTGATATTGTTTATCCTGAATTAATTTATTCATAGAAAAAACTGTGTTTGATATCTTTTCATCAAGAACTACTTCATTTACATTACTGGAGGAAAAACACAGTGTCTGTTATGATTTGTCCTAAATTCATTCATTTGTATTATTCAATGAAAAACAATGTCAGATACCTTTTTATCAAAAATGTATTAATTTGCATGACTTAAGGAAAAACACGTCTGTTATCATTCAACCTGAATTTGTTCATCTATCTATATGAATCATGGAAAACACAGTGTCTTATATCTTTTATCAAGAATTTTTTCATGTGTACCACTTAAGGAAAAACACAGTGTCTGATATCAATTATCCAGAATTCATTTGTTTTTATTATATCAGAGAAAACCCAGTATCTGCTGTCATTTATCCTGTACATTCATTTACAGGATATCGTTCAATCAAGAACTGCTTCATTTTTATTACTGGAGGAAAAACACTGTTTTTGGATCATCATTTTGGCATCATCATTCATCCTGAATTCATTTGTTTATATTATTTCAGGGAAAACCCGGTATCTGATGTCATTTATCCTGACTTCATTCATTTATATATTATTTAGGCAAAAACCCAGTGTCTGATATAATTTATCCTGAATTCAATTATTTATATTTTTCAAAGACAAACAGTGTCTGATATCTTTTATCAACAATGCATTAATTTGTATGACATAAGGAAAAAAACATCTATTATCATTTGTGCTGAATTTGTTCATCAACCTATACTATTCAAAGAAAACACAATGTATGATATGTTTTAATAAGAACGTACTGTATTCATTTGCGTTACTTAATTAAAATATGGTGTCTGACATAATTTAGTCCCAATTCATTCATTTACGTATATTATTCAAGAAAAAACACAAAGTCTGATATTGTTTATTCTGAATTCATCATTTATAATCTTTTTTTTGATAACATATTATGTAGTATACATTTACAGTATACACTATATATCATCATTACATCATACTATGTATTTATTATTTATTGTTTTTATTAATAAATCAAGGTATAGTTTGGAAATCCATTCATTCATTCAGCAGAGCATACAAATATCTTGAATGCATTTGACTTTCTGATAGCTAGTGCTGCTCTCAACAAAAAAAAAAGCTGGCTTTTCCTCTCTGTGGAAGGACGGCAGTGACAAGCACCTTCTAGATCGCTAGGTACATTATAGCAATCTAATGATATTTATTTATTATGTGTTGTGTATAAAACAAAGACATCCACAACTTCAACTTATAAGCACACAATGACTACATACAGTACCATTTAACGTCAGTACGAGTCTGGATTTTTTTTTTTACAAATATGCACATTAGCACTCACCAACGTCATCAGATCTAACCTATATGCATTCCCACAAAGTACACAAACAAATACGGGGTAAAAGATGAACTGGAAAAACACAGTATAGGTTTTCTGTGCAGCAACGGAGAACACAACTATGATGCGTTCAAGGACTGTCAAACCAAGTGAGAAGAGTCACCACTCTCTGATACACAATGAAAAAAAAACAACACAAACTTGCACAACCTGTGGGATTTCTACCTGTGTATTACTTTTTGAATAAAATAATAGCCCTTACTTCCAAAATTGGCATGCATGTACATAAACTTTCATGTAGTTATTGACAAAATTATTTTTTTTTAAGTGTCTTTATAGTGTTGGTGGTTTGGGACCCCTGCGATAAGCCGAGAGGAGATGCTGGCAGCGGAGTCATCTTAGGTTTCTTCCCTGTCTTTGATCAGGAAATGTGTAAAATCAGCCATTTTTACTTAAGAAAATGCCAGAAATTGGAATTGGATGCATACAGAAAACACATTTATAAAACACATTTATAATACAGTTGAATAGACCACTATTAATATTTATTTTAGGTTATCATTATGTTTTTTTAATAGGATCTTCACATCGAATAGTGGAACTGATGTTTCTTAATGTAACTCGTTAATAGGGGTGTCACGACACACTCAGTTCGCTAGACGAGACGGTGCATGAAACTGGGCCTACCAGAACGAGACGAGACAAGAAGTAAGTTTAACTTTACTTTTAAGAAAAGTACAATGAAAAAATATGAAAAATATATGACAACATATTGCAATCTACTACTATTAATTCCCACCACGTTACACTCCTTCGCGCTCTGTGTGTATCAGTGTAACTTGTTAACGTAACTCTTTAATGTATCTGGTTACTGTAACTTGTTAATCTACCTTGTTGATGTAACTTGTTAATATACTTGTTGCTGTAACTTGTTAAGCATGTTTGAAAGAAATAAACCATACGCGATGTAGCTAAATTGTACAGACATGCTTGTCAGTCACAAAGAGGCGTGTTGGGGGTCAAACTGTGGGGTTTAATAAGCGCTCCACCATGTGGTGTGTTTGTCATGAAATGACTAGCACAGGCGGCGCACCAGGGGTGCGTGTTTTGCCACATTTTCCCTCTTTTGTGTGCAGCGCTTGAGGAGCAGAAGCGTGGGGTTGTGCGTACACGGTATGGTTTCCGACACATTCTTGCAGCAGAGCAGCTATTAGAGTCCCTCAATGACACTTAATGATGTAATTGCACAGAAATCATGGAAACTAAGTGGGCCTATCAGGCTCAAGTGGTTAATCATGTTGACATTTAGCAGATCTTCAAGTCACTTTTTCCTTTGCTCTGAAATAAGCATCACATTTCCAAACCTTGTATCTAAGTGTCATCATTATTCATAAACACATATATGCTTCATTACTTTGATTTGTATGTCTGCAGACGTGCTGGTGTGTCACAATTGTTTAAATCAAATATAAGCAGGATGTGAAAATGAGTATAGTTCACAGGCCAACACAATGGCTGTAAACAGTGTATTTGTCAACCTGGAGATAATGTTTTATTTATATTGAATATTTGACTGTTCACATCCTGGATTATATTGCATCATACTAATGATTCTCATTCTGCTGTTCTCACCGTTTTTGTTTTTTTTTATGTAGCGACACCACATTTACTTGAAAATGTACAATAAATAATCACGTACATTGGAAACATGGAAATGGAAAAAAACTTTTTTTGATGCACTTATATATATAATATTTATTCTATATATATATATATATATAATATAATATAGAATAAAATATAACAAATATAAATAACTTAAAATAATATAATAACAAATATAATAAAATTACTTACGGAGAATATATTCATTCCAAAAATTATTAAAGCTGTTCACACAAAAGTGGTTTTACATTTTTATTTTGTACCCAAAATGAACCTAATCAACCGTGATGAACAACAATTACTGAATGAAGCGTTGGACTTTTCAGGATTGCCAGATACTGTATGCGTAGGTGCCGCCCCGCCTCGGTTACGTGTGCGATACCACCTCGGAAGCTGGAAAACTTGCAAACCTCCATTGTGTGTCGGGGCTTTCCACACAGAATGCAATGAATGACATTGCTTCTGCTGCTAGCACACAACTGCGTTTTCTTGGTGGGTGGTCGCCATTGAATGTGTGGAATGTACATTTCCATTTAATAGGAGCTTTGTCAACATTCTTTACCCAACAGAAATGACCCAAACATTGAACACCTCCATCCTGGACCAAGTTGTTTTACTCAATAACGTCTAACTGGCCATTACTCCCCATTAGCCTGATGGCCACACTAATTGGGATCATTCCATAACGGGCTCCATGTTTAGACCAGACTCTGGAAGAGCATTAACTTAATGACAACACTGACTACTCTCAAAAGCTGCCAGTATGCACTTTTTTTCAAGGCGGCCATTCGTCTTCCAGCCTTTTCAGATCTCTGTGTGGACACATGCTCTTAGTTTGAAGGTTGAACTTACACACTGTTTCTTGTCATCCTGTACTTTCCATGTGCTAACTGTTAATGTCAAGAGTAAATACAGTACACTCAGAAATTCACATTTACTGTGCTGAAAAACACTTAAAGACCATAAAGATCCCATAAGAATCCACAGCCCTTTTAAGTCCAATGATGGTGGGTATAGCACAAAGACCACATTATAGTGATGTTTATTCTTAAATACTACTAATTCAACTCAGTGGTGGTCAGTGTTGGGTAATTACTTATAAGTAAGTAAAGAGTAATAACATTGCTTCAGTTTGTGTACATTTTGGTTTTCGTCTGACCTTATGAAATAAAATAATGATGAAAACCAGGGTTCCACTGTGGTAATGTATTTCTTCTTTTCATCAATGATTGCTCTCTCACCAAGCTTCTTGTTGATGCTCTCAAGTCATTCCAGTCTTAGATAGATAGATAATTACAGTAGATACTTTATTCATCTCCAAGAGAAATTCTTGTGTACATCTACAATGTTGTTGATGCTCTTATAGTCCGTTTCAGTCTTGTGTAGGTCCACAATGTTGTTGATGCTCTTGTAGTCCATTTCAGTCTTGTGTAGGTCTACAAAGTTGTTGATACTGTTGTAGTCCATTTCAGTCTTGTGTAGGTCTACATTTTTGTTGATGTTCTTGTAGTCCATTCATGTCTTGTTCAAATCTGTATTTTTGTTGATGGTCTTCTAGTCCATTCCAGTCTTGTGTAGGTCTACAAAGTTGTTGATACTGTTGTAGTCCATTTCAGTCTTGTGTAGGTCTACATTTTTGTTGATGTTCTTGTAGTCCATTCATGTCTTGTTCAAATCTGTATTTTTGTTGATGGTCTTCTAGTCCATTCCAGTCTTGTGTAGGTCTACAAAGTTGTTGATACTGTTGTAGTCCATTTCAGTCTTGTGTAGGTCTACATTTTTGTTGATGTTCTTGTAGTCCATTCATGTCTTGTTCAAATCTGTATTTTTGTTGATGGTCTTCTAGTCCATTCCAGTCTTGTGTAGGTCTACAAAGTTGTTGATACTGTTGTAGTCCATTTCAGTCTTGTGTAGGTCTACATTTTTGTTGATGTTCTTGTAGTCCATTCATGTCTTGTTCAAATCTGTATTTTTGTTGATGGTCTTCTAGTCCATTCCAGTCTTGTGTAGGTGTACAAAGTTGTTGATACTGTTGTAGTCCATTTCAGTCTTGTGTAGGTCTACATTTTTGTTGATGTTCTTGTAGTCCATTCATGTCTTGTTCAAATCTGTATTTTTGTTGATGGTCTTCTAGTCCATTCCAGTCTTGTGTAGGTCTACAATTTTGTTGATGTGCTTGCAGTCCATTCAAGTCTTGTGCAAATCTACTTTTTTGTTGATGCTCTTGTAGTCCTTTCCAGTCTTGTGCAAATCTGCATTTTTGTTGATGCTGTTGAAGTCCATTTCAGTCTTGTGTAGGTCTACAATTTTGTTGATGCTCTTGAATTCCATTTCAGTCTTGTGTAGGTCTACAATTTTGTTGATGTGCTTGCAGTCCATTGAAGTCTTGTGCAAATCTACATTTTTGTTGATGCTTTTGTAGTCATTCCGGTCTTGTGCAGGTCTACAGTTTTACTTATGCTCTTGTAGTCCATTCCAGTCTTGTGCAGGTCTACAATTTTGTAGATTTCTGTCTTTGTTCATAACTTTGTAAGAGGGTAGAATTACAAATACTTATTTCATTGTCGGGACAAACAAACATTCACAATTTAGAGTCTTCATTTAGTATAAATATTTTTGGGCTGTTGTAGGAAGGAGGAGTACACGGAGAAAACCCAATGCATGTAAGCTGAGAGCATGTAAACTCCACACAGACAAGTTCGGATGTGAGGCTGACTGGTTAACCACTACGCCACCGTGCGGCCACCCGGGGAATGAAATAAGTACAGTATTATTTTTTCCCCCGGCTTTTGTGTGCGTGGGTAAATATGAGCAACATGTGTTCAGGAGGCTAAATGGAGTTGATTTGTGCAGCTGGCTGATTCCAAAGCGGAGCAGTTGCTTTGATTTGGCCTGATTGCTATGAGAGGGAAATGGCCAAAAGAGGCACTGTTCTGTCAGTAAGTGTTTGGCTGAGTTCAGATGGCCCTCCTCTATTCACACACACACACGACTAGCAGACCTCCCACATGCATATTTTCACTTAAGCTGTTTGGGGTGCTCCTTTCAACTCCTTCCATTTGAATATTAGCTGCACGTCAAACTATCCGTGAAGACTCATGTTGCTGACATTACCCATGTGACCAATGCTGGCTGCTGGCCCTCAGCAACCAAAATTGCAGAGAGAAACTTGAAGAGCATTACTGTTCAAAATAAATCATGTTCCATTTCAGATGGGAAATGAGACACTAACAACTGGATAACTGGCTTCACAAATGCTCTGGACTTTTTAGAGTGCAAATGGCAGGTTTTGGATGTTTCATCAGATCCACGCAGCTGCTTGTTGCTTTTTCATTAAATCATATTGTTTAATTTCACAAAACTGGTGTAATTTAAATGCAAACTGATGTCCACTGATGTGGACAGTGTGGATACCCGCAAAGTCACTATTCAGCATTCACAACCCAGATTTTCTGCTGATTTTTTGTACTGGTGGTCCTGTGGTGGCTATCGTCTCACCAGTGTAGAATACTACACTGTAGTGTGAAATACAACATATCATCACGTTTATGAATGCATCTTCTGAATGCCTCCTATTAGTAGCCATTTTTATGTTTGAAAATGCTTAATTTTGACAAAAAAATGTCAGATTTGCTTTAATATGCATTTTGTCTTTTACTAATAATAGACCGCTGCCTGCGATTGGCTGGCAGTCAGGAGGCGGTGTACCCCGCGGTGTACCCCACCTCCTGCCCAAAGTCAGCTGGGATAGGCTCCAGCATACCCCCACGATCCAAATAAGGATAAGCGGCATAGAAAATGGATTGATGGATAGAATGCTGTGATGCTCTATAACGTCGCAGAGGTTTTCATCACATACACAACAACGGCAGGGCGCAGTGATACGAACGGAGAGAAAATAACGCTGAGCGATTGAGAGGTCTGCCTTTTTTGTGGGCAATGGTTTTGTGATGCAAATACACTCCTAATCAAAATCTTAAGACCAGTTGAAAAATTGCTAGAATTTTCATTTTGGACATTTGGATCTTAATGAGGTTTTAAGTAGAGCTACAATATGCAAAAACAAGAAGGGGGAGTGAGACAAAAAGCACTTTGAAAAAATAATTTATTGAAAACAACAATTAAACTGAAATAGGCTGTTTATCAGCTGATCGAGAGTTTCAAAAATTGGTTTGGGCATGCTTGATGCGAGTGTTTCCAGGAGGCTAGTGGGAACATTGCTCCAAGTGGTGAAGATGGCTTCACGAAGGGCATCAACTGTCTGGAACTGATGGCCATTTTTATAAACTTCCCTTGCCATCCATCCCCAAATGTTCTCTATGGGATTTAAATGAGGGGAACATGCAGGATGGTCCAAAAGAGTGATGTTATTCTCCCTGAAGAAGTCCTTGGTCAAGCGAGCATTGTGAACTGCAGCGTTGTCCTGTTGAAAAAGCCAGCTGTTACCACACAGACGAGGGCCCTCAGTCATGAGGGATGCCCGCTGCAACATCTGCACGTAAGCATCCACCGTTTGACGACCCTGCACCACCTGAAGCTCCAGTGTTCCACTGAATGAAAAAGCACCCCAGACCATGATGGACCCCCTCCTCCACTGTGTCGGGTAGAAAACATCTCAGGTGGGATCTCCTTGTCATGCCAGTAACGTTGGAAGCCATCTGGACCGTCAAGGTTACATTTTTTCTCGTCAAGAATAAAACTTTTTTCCACCTTTCAATGTCCCATGTTTGATGCTCCCTGGCAAAGTCTAAACGAGCAGTTTTGTGGCGTTGAAGGAGACAGGTCTTAGAATTCCTTTTTTGTTTTTTAAACCCTTTACCCGCAGACGCCGTCTGATGGTTATTGCACTGCAGTCGGCACCAGTAGGGGCCTTAATTTGGGCCGGAGACCGCCCTGTGTCTTGATGGACAGCCAATCGGACTCCAACCGGCTCAGCGCAGGTGTGATTTTTTTGGGTCTACCACTTGACTTTTTAGTTCCATAATGCTTAATAATGCTAATCTTTCAAAAAATTTAGAATGGCTGTCTTACTGCCCCCAACCTCAGCAGCAATGGCACGCTGTGAGAGGCCTTGCTTATGCAGCTCAACAATCCGACCACGTTGAAAAAGAGAAAGCTTCTTAGCTTTAGCCATCAGGAGGGCATGGCAGTGTGAATGCCTGACAGAAAATGAACATTTTGTGCAGATTTGGGCTTTTATAGCATGTGACAAACAACCTATTTCATTTTTTTTTTGTTTAAATTACAAGTTCCAAATATTTTTTGTCTCACTCCCTCTTCCTGTTTTTGCATATTGTAGCTCTACTTAAAACCTCATTAAGATCCAAATGTGCAAAATGCAAATTCTAGCAATTTTTCAACTGGTCTTAAAATTTTGATCAGGAGTGTATATGACTCTTTTGAATGCTTAACTTAAGAGACCCCAGCAACTTGGTGGAACTACTTTCCTCCACAATAAAAAAAACAACTAGAACTGGGCTCACGGGACGAAGTCATTGTTGATGCACTAAACTGCTGATGGGGATGTCATACAACTTCATGGCAAAGAATTGACATGAATGTACTTGAATTGCACTGCCATTATATTATTATCATTTTAGCACATCCTAATCTAAGTGTTTGTGTAATTTAACTGGAGTCAAATTCCTTGTTTGTGTAAGCATACTTGGCCAATAAAGGTGATTGTGATTCTGATCATGTTTTTTCCTCAAACGTTGAGATTTCACACTTTGGTCGGTGTTTGAATGCACATACTGTAAGTGAAACTTATGTATAGCAATTTGGCCTCTAAACTTACAGCGAGGTGAAAGTTAACACATGATGGTAAATCACGGCATTGCAACAGACAAGCAGTGTGTCTTATGTAGCTGCAGCTTGGAGAAACGCTTTCTCTAGCCTGCTTGTCTCTAACGCTAGCCTGACGACCAGGCGAAAGGCCGACTCCATGTGTTCATGGATCATCTTACGTTATCATTCATTAGTGGTGAGTAGCTAAACATTTTATACTTTGTGTGTTTGGAATACTTATTTCCCCCACTGTGTGACTAAAAAGCGTTTTGACGGCATGCAAAAATAAATACCTGGCAGGCAAAGTAGGCTCGAATACGCACCCATTTCGGCATAGAACTTTTCTATACATGTATACATACTGTATACATTGTGGTGACAGATGCATATGCACATTTCACGCCTCCTGACGCACCTTTTTTGTGTGCAGCAACCTTTATAAATGAGGCCGCTGGTGAGGTCAGTTAGTCGTGTTCCTTTGAAATACAGTGGAACGCCACAACAAGCCCATCAACAGCAAACTGCTTTCATCATTGATGATGCTATAGATATAGAACATGTCTATATATTATTATTTTATTCAACCAAATAGTCTTATCTTATTTATCTTATGGACATGGCAGTAAGTCATTTCTGTCTCGACATGCTGATGTTTCAATTTATCATCTGTATCGTGTGTGAAGGATTCTTGTCTTTCTTTTGCTTTCTGTTCTGAAAGTCTGTGAAATGTAACTGTGGAGGAGTGACAGCAATACAGTGTCCACGTGTCTTGATGTCAAAGATAGTCATACCCCTCGCCATATCTACTTTATAAACCCTCCCGTTTTCCGTGGGTATCTCCCGTGTTTTGCCCTTCTTTCTCTGCGTCCTCCTGTTCTAATCATTTCCTGTATTTTTCTTGTATTTTAACGTCTGAAGCAGCACAGCTTCTGGTCCACTCGGGAACACTGTGGCAACGGTGGCAAAACACATCCTGTAGCTGGTTAAGTCAGGCCTTCAAAATAAAAGAAGCATGTCAGTAAATAACACAGTTGCACCACTATAGGCAGTTAGCACCACCAACTTCCCGACACCCCTAACCCCCCTTACTTGTGTTGCTGCCGAGTAAATCATTGTCAGAATTTCCTTTATTCTTATCCCATATTTTTTCCTTATTTTTCCTGGAACTTTTCCCTTAGTTTTCCCAAAGTATCTATCATCCATCTGTCCATCCATCTACCCATCTATCTATCTATCTATCTATCTATCTATCTATCTATCTATCTATCTATCTATCTATCTATCTATCTTTCTATCTACCCATCCATCTATCTATCATCCATCTACTCATCTATCAAGCCATCCATCGCTCCATCCACCTACCAATCCATCATCCATCTAGCTATCCATCCATCATCCATCTCTACATCCATCTACCCATGTATTAATCATCCATCCATTCATCTATCATCCATCAACCATCTATCTATCATCCATGTCCCCATCTATCCATCTGTCCATCTACCATCCATCTATCCATCATCTTGCCATCTATCTATCATCCATCTACCCATCTATCATCCATCTATCATCCATCTACCCACCTAGCTATCATCCATCTATCATCCATCTACCCATCTATCCATCCATCTATCATCCATCTACCCATCTACTGTATCTACCATCCATCTATCTATTCATCCATCTCCCCATCTATCTATCATCCATCTACCCACCTATCATCCATCCATCTATCCATCCATATACCCATCTATCTACCATCCATCTGTCCATCCATCTCCCCATCTATCGATCATCCATCTACCCACCTATCTATCATCCATACATCTACCCATCTATCTATCATCCATCTACCCATCTATCCACCTAGTTATCATCCATCTCCCCATCTATCTATCATCCATCTACCCACCTATCATCCATCCATCTATCCATCCATCTCCCCATCTATCGATCATCCATCTACCCACCTATCTATCATCCATCTATCTATCCATACATCTACCCACCTATCTATCATCCATCTATCTATCCATACATCTCCCCATCTATCTATCATCCATCTACCCACCTATCATCCATCCATCTATCCATCCATCTCCCCATCTATCGATCATCCATCTACCCACCTATCTATCATCCATCTATCTATCCATACATCTACCCACCTATCTATCATCCATCTATCTATCCATACATCTACCCATCTATCTATCATCCATCTACCCATCTATCCACCTAGCTATCATCCATCTACCCACCTATCTATCACCCATCTACCCACCTATCATTCATCTATCTATCATCCATCTACCCATCTATCCATCCATCTATCATCCATCTACCCACCTATCATTCATCTATCTATCATCCATCTACCCATCTATCCACCTATCTATCACCCATCTACCCACCTATCATTCATCTATCTATCATCCATCTACCCATCTATCCATCCATCTATCATCCATCTACCCACCTAGCTATCATCCATCTGTCATCCATCTACCCACCTATCTACCGTCCATCTATCTATCCATCTATCTCCCCATCTATCTATCATCCATCTACCCACCTATCATCCATCTATCTATCCATCATCTATCATCCATCTCCCCATCTATCTACCATCCATCCATCTCCCCATCTATCTATCCATCTCTCTACCACCCATCCATCTACCCATCTACAAGTATCTATCATCTATCTTTCCATCCATCTATCTAGTCATCTATCTATCCATCCATCTATCATCCATCTCCCCATCTATCTATCATCTATCTACCATCCATCCATCTACCCATCTATGTATCTTCTATCTTTCCAACCATCTATCTAGTCATCCATCTATCCATCCATCTATCATCCATCTCCCCATCTATCTATCCATCCATCTATCATCCATCCCCCCATCTATCTATCCATCTATCTACCATCCATCCATCTACCCATCTATCGATCATCTATCTTTCCATCCATCTATCTAGTCATCCATCTATCCATCCATCTATCATCCATCTCCCCATCTATCTATCCATCCATCTATCATCCATCTCCCCATCTATCTATCCATCTATCTACCATCCATCCATCTACCCATCTATCTATCATCTATCTTTCCATCCATCTATCTAGTCATCTATCTATCCATCCATCTATCATCCATCTCCCCATCTATCTATCCATCTATCTACCATCCATCCATCTACCCATCTATCTATCATCTATCTTTCCATCCATCTATCTAGTCATCCATCTATCCATCCATCCATCGGTTCTATGAAATGAAGAATGCAGAGAGGCACAGGACGATGCAACCATTGGGGGTAAACGGGTCCAGAAGTGGAGGCGAGGACATGGTGGGGGTAGTTGAGTAGGTTGTAGGGGATGGAGTTGGGGGCACATCTGAGAGCAATCACACAGCGTGACAAAGTACAGACCTAACAGTGTGTGCTGACACTTGTTAGCAGCACATAAACGTTTGCTTGAATGCAGCAAGCAGGCACAGCAGGAGTTGTACACAGCAATGTAGACGTTGTGCTGATCTGCCATTTATCACCCTCTCATTAACGCTTCATTTGCCAACCTTTGGGTTCAAGCATGGAACCAATTCATCACAGCGCAGTCCTGCTGCTCCACAAGGGCTGGGGTGGGGTCGGAGGGTGGGGTGCAGGTGTGCTTGTGTGTGTGTGTGTGTGTGTGTGTGTGTGTGTGTGTGTGTGTGCAGCTGAGCAAAACCCAAACATAAAGGTGACTCTTGCGACAGTTGTAATGTTGGCATAAAGTTGAAATATTAAAGAAAATATTAAAGAAAAAGGTACTTTTAAAAAAAGTCTTAATATTATGCAAAACAAAAAAACACAATGACTAGAGTTGGAATTTTTGTAAAATTAGGTTGCGGAAAAAGTTACGAGAATAAAGTCAAAATATTATGTCAATAATGTCATAATTACAAGAAGAAAATTTACAAGAAAAAAGTTGAAATAGTTGTAAAATGAAACAACAATAGCTGAAATGTTAAGAGAAAAAAAGAAGAAAAAAAATCTATTAAAAAGTATGAGAAACAAAACAAAATAAAGTTGTAATTTTTGGAAAATTGGGTTGGGGAAAAAGTTATAATATTATGGGAATAAAGTCATAATATTACTAAAGAAAAATGTAAAATACACAAAATGTAAAGATTATTTCAGAAGAAAGATAAAATATTTTTTTAAAAAAAGAGAAAACAGCGACGTCGATAGTAATAATAGGCTTTTTCACCTACATCCCAAAGCTGAGTTGCAGTTTTATCTTGAAATATCTATAACTGTGTAACTTTATTTAAGTAGCTCACCAAATATTTGCTTCACCTCTTAGTATTGTGTTCTATCCAAACATGACGCCTGTATTTAATGACAAATGAGCACACTGAGTGGAAATGTGCTTTGTAAATAAAGCTCCATTTAAATGCTGTGCTGGCAGTGCTCTCAGCAACTTTGCCATTAACACTATTGCAATGTATTGGTTCATGTTCTGCTAGTTGTTGAAAAACGTTAAACAAAAAGTTAATAACTAAGTCATAAAAAAATTGCTATTTGTTATTTTTAACAAAAATTTCGGCAGTCCGCACTACCATGCAGCCCACCACCACAGCTTCAGAAAATGCTCGGGGAAATCCTGGCATATCTACATGTGTTGCTTTACACAATATTGAAGTGGCCCTTTCATCCTTTCAGTTTTCAATATGTGGCCCTCACTGGAAAAAGTTTGGACACCCCTGGTTTATAATGATGAAGCTTGTCTTACCTTGCTGTTTTCTATTCATAACTTTGTTTCTGGTGAATGAACGCCACTTTTTATGTGAGCCCATTGTTTGGTGTTACACTGAAATGATTCCCACCACAAACAATAACACCTCTTCGATTTGCCAGTTTGAAATGTGAAGGCAGGATCTGGCTTCCATTTTTGGAATGACATGCATACCAGCTAAATAGAATTATTCAACATGCATCATTTGTGACTAAATGTCTTATTTAGTGTCAAACATTACACACACGTGTCTACATATGTTAGAAATATCTTATTTTTAGAGGTGTCACGAGACCAGACGATACACGCGATTGGGTCTATGAGACGAAACAAGATTTTAACATTACTTTTAAGAAAACAACAATGAAAAAATATTTTAAAATATATAGTAATATACCGCGACCCTAATGAGGATGAAGCGGTATAGAAAATGGATGGATGGATGGATGGATGGATATAGTAATATATTGCAATCTGGCAATTTAATTTCTAAAAGGTTACCTTGCATTTCTCTTCGTGAGGCTACACTCTTCAGCACTCTGTGTATGAAGAGTGTATGTGTGTGTATGCTACCGGCCCCGCCTCCACCCACTGAGACAAAGAGACTCCGTTCACTCCGTTCATGCCGTTGTTCTATGGAACAAACACGCCAAGGTGCTGAAACCAATCCACAGAGTGAACTCTCTTCCTGCCTGTTTGGAAGCGAGAGATGAGCAAAACAGACACACATGCACTTGGCAATATATGAAAAAATGAAAAAATTTTAACATTCATTTGCATTTAGTGTCTGATTAATAATTCACGAGAAATCTTGTCAGATTTCCATCTTGCAAGATCTTATGAGACCTTTTGACACCCCTACTTATTTTCTTAACTTTATTTCATAAAAAGTTTATTTACGCCAATAAAGGTTTTAAAGCTTCATAACGTTGTTATGCATTATTTTACAGGTTTTGCACAGGTGATATTCACTTGGTTTTAGCATTTCTTGGCTCTTTCAACTGGCACAGCATATCATATAGGAGATTTTTTTAGTCTAAATTTACATTAAAATTACTTTTCAAGCCTTGTGATGACATGACAATTAGACTAGACTAGACTAATCATAGCTAACATTTGTGTTAGCACGCTACTAACCAAAGTGGCTGCAATATATCGTAATATATTGCAGCCACTTTGGTTAGTGTCCGCCCCAGTTAGTGTGTTTTATGGTTAACATAAAAAATGTACACCACAATTTTGCCTCAGTTTGCGTGCATTCTCTGGTTAGCGTTCCAATATGGCGTACGTCTTGTCGTGTTATTAATAGACTGCAAGAGTCCATCGTACTTTTAATATATTTTTAAATCAGAAAACGTCCTTCCTACAAAATGGAAACCGGTACCAGAAGTTACGTCACCCATCTATGATGTCGTCAGCGGTTGACTCGCAAAAATATCAACACAAAACTCGTTTTTCTAGTTTTACATGCAGAAAACAATTCTAAATTCAAAATGCTGGCACTTGCAACTTTCTTTAGCTCGATTTTGGGTTATAGTATTAAGGTGAGAAACACTATTGAATTCAAGAAATGTATGTACTTTATTTATCCCACAGCGGGGAAATTTACTAAACAACTCATGTCAAAACAAGAATGTGGTGGTTGTGTCAGGATTGTGTGCTGCGGTACTGCCTTCTACTGTTTCTCTGTTGCAGCACACTCCTGAGCACCCTGATGAGCTGATCATCTTCACCTGTGCCTGATTAGTTGTTCTATTTAAGCTGTGTGCTTACTCATATCCAGTGCCAGATTGTCCCTTTGCTACACCCTGTTCAGCTCCTTCCAGCTTGTTCTTGTGCATTGTGTTTTGGCTTTCTGACCCTCGCTCGGCTCACCCGTAAGTACCTACCTGCCTGCTTGACGTCTTCAGCAGTAGCTGTATTTTTGGTACTTCTGCTAGTTTTTTGTTAGCAGCTCTTTTCGTTACTTGTCTGTATTTTTCCCTGCTCAGCTCACCTTGCAAGCAGTGTTTTTTGTTACTATTTCCCGCGACTAGGTCCGGATGTATTTTTGTTGTACTTTGTTTCTTGTGTTGTTTTTGGTACCCTTTTGTTATCCATTTTTGTATTAAAGACTTTTTCTGTTTCACTTATTCGACTCTGCATTTTTGGATTCCTGTCTCACGGCCTTGGCCGTTCATAACAGAACAATCTGGCCAAACATGGAATCCGCAGAGTTCGCACATATAAAGGCCGCACTATCCCAACAAGGTGCGCTCGTCGGCAGCCATGAGCAATCCCTCCGGGGAGTTATGGAGTCCCTGGCCGCCCTCGCCACTAGCATTAGTGCTATTGAGCAGCATCTGGGACTTGGCGCTCACCCAGGACAGTCGGAGGGTGCAGCTCCCTCATCAGAGGTTGTTAGAATCGCACCTGCAGCCAGCAGCAGTAATAGTCGCGAGCCTAGCCTCCCACCCCCCCCACGCTTTTCGGGGGAATCTATGGATTGCAGACAATTTTTACACCAGTGTACCCTGATTTTTGACCAACAACCCAGCACTTACTATTCCGACAAGGCCAAGATAGCGTTTATAATGAGCCTACTTACTGATAAAGCAGCAGCGTGGGCTATAGCGGTGAGCAAAGCTAAGCCGGAGTTGCGCACCTCCTATCCTGTTTTTTTGGAGGAGCTACGGCAGGTCTTCGATCACCCTATCCGTAGTAGGGAGGCCGGTAACCAATTGTTGGACCTACGACAGGGCAAACGCTCGGTAGCGGCTTTTTCTGTGGACTTTAGGGTGCTGGCGGCAGAAAGCCAATATGACGAGGAGGCGCTCCGCGGAATATTTCGCAAGGCTCTTGACGAGCGGATTAAGGATGAACTGGCGGCGAGGGAGTTCACCACCACGCTCAACGAGCTTATCGACCTAGCCATACGGCTGGATAATCGCCTCCGGGAACGTGATCGTGAACGGAGTGAGGGACTACCTGCAGGATCAGCCAAGAACCACCGTCAGGAGATTCGGCTGATACCACTAACACCTGGAACCAGCGGAACAGAGGGAGTCCCATCTACGGCGGCCACCGAGGATTTTGCGGAGCCGATGCAACTCGGGGGAAGACGCCTGTCTGCTGCGGAGAGGTCGCGCAGGCTACGACTCCGCCTTTGCCTGTACTGCAGCGAGCCCAACCACACCATCAGCAGATGTCCAGCGCGCCCGACACGCCGCTCCGGATTCCCTCCTGACGTCATTAAGGAGACTGGCGCAGGATCGACCTCCGTATCCAAGTCAAGGGAGAGTCAGCCTGCTCAGGGCCATTGTGAGTATGCTGAGATGCCTCCGGCGTCGGCTCCAACTCCAGCAGTCTTTAAGAGACTACAGGTGACGGGACTCATTACGGGGGGGGGGCGTCAATGTTCAGGTTTCTGCATTAGTTGATTCTGGGGCGGATGATTGCTTTATTGACTCTAATTTTGTTAAACATGGCATTCAGGGGGTTGAGTTGAGGGACCATAAGGAGGTCCACTCACTGGATGGACGTCCCTTGGCGGTAGTCACTCATAGAACCGTTCCGTTATCCCTTCAATTGTCCGGCAACCACCATGAGTCCATTAGTTTTTTTATCGCTCCGTCTCAATCCGCACCCGTAGTTTTGGGTCTCACTTGGCTGCAAATTCATAACCCGACGGTGGATTGGACAAGGGGACAGATAATTAATTGGGGTAGCCATTGTTTTGCTAGTTGCTTACGTTCCGCGGTACCCACAGTTTCTGGTAAGCCTAGCAGCCCTGAGATTATTGACGTTACCGGTGTTCCCGACATCTATCATGATCTCCGCATGGTTTTTAGCAAGGATACAGTTCAGAGTTTACCCCCCCATCGTCCATATGACTGCGCTATCGAACTCCTCCCGGGAGCACCGTTACCCAATGCTAGACTTTATAGCATCTCTGGACCCGAGCAACTTGCTCTCAAGGAATACATTGCGTCCTCTCTGGCTGCCGGACTTATTCGCCCCTCGTCCTCTCCACTGGGGGCCGGTTTTTTCTTCGTCGAAAAGAAAGATAAATCGCTGCGGCCTTGTATTGATTTTCGCGGCCTTAATGACATTACCGTTAAGAACCGTTACCCGCTTCCTCTCATGGACTCCGCCTTTTCGTCCCTTCATTCGGCCAAGATTTTTTCCAAACTCGACCTTAGGAATGCTTACCACTTGGTTCGTATTAGAGAGGGGGACGAGTGGAAGACGGCCTTTAATACACCGCTCGGTCACTTCGAGTATCTCGTTATGCCCTTCGGCCTCACCAATGCACCCGCTGTATTCCAGAGTTTAATAAATGATATTCTTAGGGATATGATTAACCACTGCTGCTTTGTTTATCTAGATGACATCCTGATTTTTTCTAATTCCCTTCAGGAGCATGTCCAGCACGTACGCCGCATCCTTCAGCGGTTGTTGGAGAATCGCCTTTTTGTCAAAGCGGAGAAGTGCGAGTTTCATACCACATCTGTGTCCTTTTTAGGGTTTATAGTGGAGAAGGACAAGTTAAGAGCTGATCCCGCCAAGATCCAGGCGGTGCTTGATTGGCCTTCTCCCAAATCAAGGAAGCACTTGCAGAGGTTCTTGGGGTTCGCGAACTTCTACCGGAAGTTCATTCGTAATTTCAGCATAAAGGCAGAACCTCTGACAAGGCTTACATCAGTAAAAGTTCCCTTTGTTTGGTCTCCCGAAGCTGAGGAAGCGTTTACCAAGCTTAAAACACTGTTTACGTCTGCCCCTGTCCTTACTCACCCTGATCCTGCCTTGCAGTTTATCGTTGAGGTTGATGCCTCGGATACGGGAGTAGGGGCGGTCCTATCCCAGCGCTCACCAGTCGACCAGAAACTGCACCCGTGTGCCTTTTTCTCACGTCGCCTCACCTCGGCAGAGAGAAATTATGATGTGGGTAATCGGGAACTGCTGGCCATTGTGCTTGCGCTGCGGGAGTGGAGACATTGGCTGGAGGGTGCAGCCCAGCCGTTGGTAGTTATTACGGACCACAAGAACTTGGCATATATACGCTCAGCGCACAGACTCAACTCTCGCCAAGCCAGATGGTCACTGTTCTTAACAAGGTTTAATTTCTCTATCACTTACAGACCTGGATCACGGAATATTAAGCCTGATGCATTATCAAGGATCTTTTCCCCGGTGGAGTCGGACTCACCACCGGAGACCATCGTACCTGTCGCCCGGATACTCGGCGCTCTCCAGTGGGAGGTGGAGAGGAGGGTCTCTGAGGCGGCGGAGGAGACGGAACTACCAGAGGGGTGCCCCGATGGGAAATTGTTTGTTCCTGAACGACTCAGATCCGAGGTGCTGCTGTGTGGTCACTTCTTCGAAGATTGCCTGCCACCCGGGGATTCGACGAACCCTATTCCTGGTCTCCCAAAGGTTCTGGTGGCCTACCATGACAGCCGACGTTAAGAAGTTTGTCGCCGCCTGCTCCGTCTGCGCCAGAGGTAAAGCTTCCCATCGCCCTCCTGCCGGTTTGCTTCAGCCGTTACCTGCCCCTGGTCGGCCATGGTCCCACATCGCAATGGACTTCATCACTGGATTACCCTCGTCATACGGCCGGACCGTCATACTCAATATCGTAGACAGGTTTTCTAAGATGGCGCATTTTGTGTCGCTCCCCAAGTTGCCCACGGCCCTGGAAACAGCTAAACTGTTGGTGAGGCACGTTTTCCGCCTACACGGGATATCTACAGACATTGTTTCGGACAAAGGGCCTCAATTTGCGTCAAGAGTTTGGCGGGCATTTAATAAGGCATTGGGGGCGACCGTTAGTCTCTCTTCTGGATACCACCCACAGTCCAACGGCCAGACGGAGCGGGCCAATCAGGACTTGGAAGCAGCACTTAGGTGTGTTTGTCATCGACACCCCTCCTCCTGGTCAACCCACCTCCCTTGGATCGAGTATGCCCACAACTCGTTACCCTGCTCGGCGACAGGTATGTCACCCTTCAAGACTGTTTTTGGTTACCAGCCCCCGCTTTTTCCCTCCCAGGAAGCAGAAATTACCGTCCCGGCAGTTCACGTACACCTTCGACGCGCCCGACGCATTTGGCGAGAGACCCGGGCTGCATTAACACGAACAGCAGAACACAACCGTCGGATTGCTGACAGGCACCGGGTCCCCGCACCTGATTACCAGCCTGGGATGGAGGTATGGCTGTCTTCTAAAGACCTTCCGCTTGCAGGGACCTCTCGGAAGCTGGCTCCAAGGTTCGTGGGACCTTACAAGATCAAAGCAATAGTCAACAAGTCAGCTGTCAAGCTGGAGCTCCCACCGGCTCTTAAAGTCCACCCAGTCTTCCACGTCTCCTGCATCAAGCCTGTTGCTACCAGTCCACTGTGCCCTTCGGTCGAGGCTCCACCCCCGCCCCGCATCATCGACGGCCTGCCCGCGTACACGGTGAGAGCCCTATTAGATTCGAGAAGAAGGGGGAGGGGGGTGCAGTATTTGGTCGACTGGGAGGGATATGGACCAGAAGAGCGCTCCTGGGTCGCCTGCTCCCGTATCCTGGATCCCTCTCTCATTTCCGACTTCCACTCCGCTCACCCCAATAAACCAGGTATGCCGCCAGGGGGCGTCTTATAAAAGGGGGGGATACTGTCAGGATTGTGTGCTGCGGTACTGCCTTCTACTGTTTCTCTGTTGCAGCACACTCCTGAGCACCCTGATGAGCTGATCATCTTCACCTGTGCCTGATTAGTTGTTCTATTTAAGCTGTGTGCTTACTCATATCCAGTGCCAGATTGTCCCTTTGCTACACCCTGTTCAGCTCCTTCCAGCTTGTTCTTGTGCATTGTGTTTTGGCTTTCTGACCCTCGCTCGGCTCACCCGTAAGTACCTACCTGCCTGCTTGACGTCTTCAGCAGTAGCTGTATTTTTGGTACTTCTGCTAGTTTTTTGTTAGCAGCTCTTTTCGTTACTTGTCTGTATTTTTCCCTGCTCAGCTCACCTTGCAAGCAGTGTTTTTTGTTACTATTTCCCGCGACTAGGTCCGGATGTATTTTTGTTGTACTTTGTTTCTTGTGTTGTTTTTGGTACCCTTTTGTTATCCATTTTTGTATTAAAGACTTTTTCTGTTTCACTTATTCGACTCTGCATTTTTGGATTCCTGTCTCACGGCCTTGGCCGTTCATAACAGGTTGACTCACTACCACGTTGTGTCTTTGGGGACAGTCGTCCCCCAAGAATCACGTCTTCAATGAAGGTAAAAGTAACCTTAAATGTTCATGTATCCCTTTCATTCATCATTTACATGCATTTTGAATTGTTTCATGCATGTCAAAATATAATTGTAAAACTTTAAAAACATGTTTTGTGTTAACATTGTTGGCTTTCTGGAACGGCGTAATTGGATTTAGATTATTTTTTTATGGGAAAAATGTATTCAGTTAGTGTCTGTTTCACTTAGAGTCAGACCTTCTGGAACAAATGAATGACGCTGACCAATGTTCCACTGTACATATTTTTTCCAATATCAGTCCATTAAGTGGGATCATTGGACATTTATTCAATGAAACTGAAACTGGGGAGGGTGCCACGCCTCTGGAAGACGTCCTGCCTGGTACCTGTACCAAAGACCCCACACCCCAAGGGCCCTAGCTGCTACAGGCCGGTGGCTCTAACATCCCACCTCATGAAGGCCCTGGAGCGGCTGATCCTTGCCCACCTGCACCCCCTGGTGAGATCGTCCATGGACCCGCTGCAGTTTGCGTACCAGCCTGGCATCAGCGTGGACGATCCCATCATCTTCCTCCTCCATCGAGCCCTGTCTCACATAGAGTCATCTGGAAGCTCTGTTGGGCTCCTCTTCCTGGACCTGAGCAGTGTTTTCAACACCAAATTGCCAGACATCCTGAGGGACAAGCTGGAACCTCCAGGGGTGGCCCATCACCTCACATTCTGGATTGTAGTCTACCTCGCCAACTGCCCACAGTATGTGAGGACCTGGGACTGCGTGTCAGAGGCTGTTCTCTGCAGTGTAGGGGCCCCTCTTTACCCTCTACACTGCTGACCTTTCCCACCTGTCATCCTTCTGCCACCTACAGAAGTTCTCTGACGACTCTGTCATTGTTGGACCCACCACAGATGGGGACGACCGGTCTACAGAGAACTCATTCAGGACTTTGTGAACTGGTACCAGCGAAATCGCCTCCTGATGAATGTCAACAAGACCAAAGAACTTGTTGTGGACTTTCGTCGCCGTTTCCACACACCCTGACAACCTGACAACCCAACAGCACTTTACAAAAAAGGTCAAAGCAGACTCTATCTGCCCATGAGGTTAAGGTCCTTTGGGGTGCAGGGGGCACTCCTAAAGACCTTCTACGACTCTGCTATCTTCTATGGCGTGCTCTGCTGGGGGAGCAGCATCACACCAGCTGATAGGAAGAGGCTGGTCAAACTGATAAAGAAGGCTTGCTCTGTCCCGGGATGTCCTCTGGAACTGGTGGGAGAGGTAGGCAAGAGGACGACAGCCAAGCTGTCCTCCATGTTGCACAGAGACTCCCACCCCCTCCAACAAACAGTCACTGCACTAAGGAGCTCCATTAGTGACAGGATGATTCATCCAAAGTATGTGAAGGAGAAATATCACAGGTCCTTCCTTCCTGCAGCTGTCAGACTCCATAATATAAACTGCTTCAAAAAGCCTGTACAATAACTGTGCAATAATCATGCAATTAACTGTGCAATAAAACTGTGGCTTGATCAACATGTACACAGCTGTATGTAGTGTACAGTGTTTAACGCGGGGGTTAGGTTCCAAAAAATACCCGTGTTAATTGAAATCCGTGTAGTAGAAGTTACATACATTTTGTTCGTTTTTTATGTTTTTTCATTCATTATACTGTATGTTTTCTCGTTTACAGGATAGGTTGTTTTGTTTATTATATACGTTTTTTTCGCTTGCAGTTTGTTTTTTTGTTATATATATATGTTTTAAGGCTGTAAAACCCCTCACAACACACTTTATACCCTTTTCTCAGACATGAGAAAATATGTATGTTGCGCATATAGAGGGCTTTGAAAGCGCCAATCACACCTGGGTCCATGGGCTGAATCAGCGATGTAGTGTCCAAAATAAGCCTGTCTCTTTCATATTAAAAATGTGTTCAGGTTTATATCCCCCTTCCTCGATGATGGCTTTAAATTTGTTCATGTATGCCTGGTCTTGTTGCGGACAGTTACAGCCCTTTTTGCATCCTTGTTAAAATTTATTTTCCTCCTTCTTTATGGTCCGACCCGAAGATTCATTTATTCCGTAATAGCGCCCTACAGCTGCGTAAGTTCCACCTTCCTTCAGCACGTCCAGAATTCCAACTTTTTGTGCAATGATTAGCATCTTCCTCTGCCTTTTGGGTGCAACTGCAGGTGCCTTTGTCGGTGCAGAGCGTTTCGTCAACATTGTGAGTTTTGTCGGGGAGAAAACTTGTAAACATACAGCACTGAAGAGCCACACTGCTAGTGATCAAACAATTACGTAAATTAGGCCAGCTGAATGCGTTCAGTACTGTACAGGACACATGGCATGGAGGAGATTGATTGACAGTCCCTTCACCAATCAAGACGCAGAAGACAATGCGAGTTCTCCCTTAGCGAATCAGGACCCAGAACACAATGCCTTTATACGCTGTAAAAAAAAGAAAGCATGCTACACTGTCAAAAAGCGAGGGAACACTGTATATAACGTTTTGATTTGTATTACTGTATTCCCTCGCTACATCGCGGTTCACCTTTCGCAGATTCGGGGATTTCTTTAAGTGCAATTTTGCATTTTTTTTTGACAGCGTATGAACTGCATTGTGTTCTGCGTCCTTGTGGTGTATTACAGCGATCTATCGGTGCTCTGTTGTATGTGCCTGTTATTGTATTTACTACTGCTACCAGTAGAGGGTGTTGTATACTCATGTTGAAGTTGTGCAGCTCCACCTCATCTCAGTGTATTTACGTGCCTGTACAAGCATATTAGGAACCCACAGTAGACAAGTAGCTAAAATATAGAGCCACAGCAGTCCTTATTGGCTACGGGAGAACCTGCCCATTGTGTTCTGTGTTCTGATTGGCTTTAGACCATTGTCAATCAATCTCCTTTGTTATCAAACTAGCTAACTGCGTGAGCTACTTCCTAACCTCCAATAAACAAGACAAGAGGAAGTAGAAGCTAACCGGCTAAATTAATCTTTGGTTCAAGGAGTAGGAGGAGGACGACAGGAGCAATATGTTTTAACAAGGATATAAAAACGCTACAGCCGAATGGACGAAGCACGTTCATAGGAGTGAATATGCGTGAGTCAATAAATAATTTCTTGTGTCCAACCTAGTAGATTCATCATTAAAATTCAAAGAAAATTTGAACTTTGAGAGAGTTTAAAATGTGAGAAAAGGTTAATGCCTGTCTGAGAAAAGTGTATAAAGTGTATTGTGAGGCACTTTACAGCCTTAAAACATATACAGTATAATAACTGTAAACAAATAAAGCTGGCTACTTTGCAGATTTCACTTACTGCGGACTATTTTGGGAACCTGTTCCCCACATTAAACCAGGGAACACTGTACCTTGGTTTTGCACTTTTTACGCTCTTGTGTGCTTTTGTACTCTGCTTTTGCTGGCGTAAACCTGGAATTTTTCCTTTGTGGGACTAATAAAGTATTAAGTATCAGGCTCTTGCATGCACCCAAATCACAAGTAAACTGACATCTTTAATCACAAATAAATCACTGTTATGTAGAACTTTTGTAAAACACAGCAGGTACAGGACATGCAATGGATCCCCTGCACATTCACGATTCAGCATTCATGGACCCGCAAACGTGCAGATTTTTTATTATAATTTATTAATTTTTTTTTCTACGAAAATAGGCCTTTTTTTTGCACAGAAAAACATCTCTTTCACCCCAAGTCATTCATAAATACGTAATAATACAAGTGAAATGTCCATACATACATTGTCCATACATGCAGCATACATGTTTATGTCTTTCGGCTTCACTGATCATTTTTTTTCCTCAAGTGTCGCAATTTTGCACCTTTTTGGCAGCCCTTGAATGCACCATGGCTGTGTGCTGTGACTGGCAACTTGTGACTCAGATTCCATCTGCTCATGGATCATCTTACATTATCATTGATTTGTGGTGAGAATTTAATCTTATAACTAATTTTATTGCAAATGTGGATCCGACGTCGGAGGAGAGCGTCATCGCCGTGTGTTAAAAATAGACATTTTTATCAATTTATTGTGGTTGTTCGCTAGTACACGGTGGTCCCGGAAGGTAACCCCCGCTAAAAGTGGGGATCGACTGTATTCGAAATAGGATTCAATGTTCGTTTGGGAGGCTGCAGATATAGTGCCCCAGTGTGTTCTCCTTGCAGCTGTGCACCTCCAACCTGCTCAAGATAATGTGTTGTGATGGTTCCAGCAGAGGATATCCTTACACCAACTCCAGGCCACAACTGGATTGATCAGACCCAGGCATCAGTGCCCCCATTCATTCCACAGCCCCCCTTTTCTACTCCGGGGTCCACAAGCGAGAGCACACCTCAGTGGTAATGACGCAGTAAAAGGAGAACTTTGGTGAGCCCAAGCCAGCCAAATCTTTTCAAGATGCCTGTAATCAGGCGCTCAGGACCGTGTCATTGCTCTACCCTTCAAGCTTGCAGCAGTCCTATTCCCAAACACTGATTGAGGTTTCCTCAGTGTGGACTCAAACCACACTACTCAAAAAGTGATTGGATTCAAAGTGAAAATGCCTTCTACTACTCTCCTACATAATCATTTGTGTCCTCATGGTAGAACTCCCGCCTTGCAAACTACATTCAGCCAAATAATAAGCAAATTATTAGATTAGATTGCATACACGGGTACAAGGCAAGCAAATGCAGAATTATGCTTAATTATTTGCTTCAGAATTCTGTTTTCAATGCCAAATTCCTTCAGTCTTTGCTATACAATCTACTCAGATGTTCCACATTTAATAAGTACTCCCAGCGGATCATTAAAATTCCTATAAATGAACTAAACTGCAAATGTTTGTGTCACAGGCTGAAAAAACAATGTTCAATCAAGGCACTTTCATTTTAATCATTGCTGCTTTCCTTTCCAGCCGAGTGGCCACACTTTGAAACCAAAGAAAGAAAATAAACAGTGTGAACTTTGTAAAGAAAACACGTCCAAATTTACCCTGCTTTGTCTTCCTGTCTGCGTTTGTTCCACATTTCCCCACAACCGTACATCGAAATGGAATAAATACGTCACATTCTTCGATAGCTTTCTATTCAAACATTGGAAATATAATGTTCTAATTCATGCATGTGCACATTTTATAAAACTATTTTCTTACGCAACACCTCCAGCACATATCTTGTAATACCCCGGGAGCTTAGAGGCTCTGGCTAAGCAGTCATCCCCTCAAATTTTGCAGCTTCACTTTTTCAAAATATATTCATTAATAAATCATGCTGTTTTGTGGTTGACTACGGCATATTATAAGTCTAATTTGATGTATTTTTTGCCTAAATGAAGCATTTTCTAGCATAAACATAGCTAAATGAAGTAAAATTCAAATATACGGCATTCAGATGATGCATTCAAAGACATTGTGATGATATGTAATATTCTTCACTGGTCAAGGGGTGTCAGTAATACCTGTACTACATTGATGAGACAATAGCCACCGCAGGAATAACTGCACAGAAACCGAAAGTAAAAAAGGAAGAACAACAAGGAACTGTCCCGATACTAACATGTGATTCTATGTTATGTCTCACTAATGTCTTATTTTCTCTTATTATGTGTCCTATATTAGGTTATATGAGTGTAAAGGTGAATATGGGGTGTTATTTCATGTGTAGAGGGCTCTAACAATCTTAAAAAAACATATTTAAAAATGTGGTAAACAGGTTTTCTATGCTCTACCAAAATACTCCATTTATAAATAAGGAATCCTACATTGTGAAAATTCACTTATCACAGTTGGGTCTGGAACAAATTAACGATAAATAACTGTATTCTTATATTAATAATAGTAAATAAATAATATTCATCATCAGTATACTCACGGTATACATCTACGTAACGCAACTAGCGTTAGATAAACAATCAGCAAAAACAATTTTAGGAAAATTCAAACCACAAGCACTTAAAAGGTCAAACGAGTAAACGCTGAGAGACCAGCATATGTCATTAATAATTCCATAAAATCATAAAATTTACACCACAAACTTCACCCCGGGCATGAAGACAAAACAGTGCAAAACAAACGTTTATGATGATGACTCTTGTCTTATGTTTGTTGTTTTCTCTTCATAACTTTGTTTCATATGAATGAATGCCGCTTTTTATTTGAGTCCATTGTTTGGTGTTACACTTAGATGATAATCACAAACAATGAAGTTATTGGCCAATTTGAAATGTGGAGATGGGATCTGTTTTCTGTTGGCTGTAAACTTTCCAATGACATGTCAGTCAAGTTGAGATCAGACATTGCATTTAGGACAGTCAGGATCCATACACACACGTTTATAATAATTATTATTATTATGACTAAATGTTTTATTTAGTGTCAAATATTACCCACACATCTCCACATAAGTTAGAAATAATAATAAAAATAATACTTTCTTAAACTTTGAGCCGTGCAGATTAGGGTAATTTACGACTAAATTCTAATCTTGTGACATCTCCTTTACCACTAATCTACCACTAATCGTTTAAATACTGAGAGTCAGTGAGGAAACAGTAGCTCTTTCTTTGGCAGGAGCCAATCACGAGCTATCATTGAACTCTCTGTGAGCTTGTCAACCCATTGGAAATCACCGGAAGTCATTACTCAGTCTGACTCACGGTGTCATCTTACAAAGAACGCTAAACTCATCACACAGCAACTTAACACTCAAAAGGTAGCCAGGAAATATACAATACAAGTACCAATACCAGTTTAAAAAGAAAAAAAAACAACTATTTTAACATAACACTAAAGCATTCACAATGCATTTCTTCCAAGCAAAGCCTTTCATTGGTGCCTGTCGGGGCACTGCAATGATGTCAGCCTCCCTCTGGGCTCCTCTGGCTCCTTCTGGGGGACAGAGGCAGCAAAGAAGTGCCTCTACAGCCATCAGTCCATCCATCCATCCATCCATCCATCCATCCATCCATCCATCCATTTTCTATGCTGCTTGTCCTCCAATGAAATGATTCTTGTACAGTATGTCAGTTGTCTGTCCAGTTTCACTCCCAGGTAGGTTGGGTGGGCGTTGTACGGTAGGCGTGCTCCACTGACCAAGACACGGATCTGGTGCTCTGCTTCCCTGATGCTGAGGTGGAATGCTGTTGTGGTGGTTTTAGCAACACTCAACTAACTATAAGTCTCCGTGTTCCCAGGTATCTTGCGATTAGATGCATGTCTGCTGTTGACCTCTCCTCCCAATTCACCCAACTCGTGTCTGTGTGAAGTACAGCAAATACCCGCGAAGAGTTGTAAAGACGGGTAATTGACATGCCCATGAAAATGTCTGTTTTGACACTGACGTTCTGCTACTGTGCAGGCCGTTGGGTTGTCCCGGCTAGCTGTTGGAGTTTCTCCAAGCCGCGTCTACATAATCCGCTTGTCCATATTCGATTTATCATATACACTCCTGATCAAAATTTTAAGACCAGTTGAAAAATTGCAAGCATTTACATTTTGCACTGTTGGATCTTAGGGAGGTTGGAAGAACTGTAGAGCTTCAAAATGAAAAAAGAAGAAATGGGAGTAAGACAAAAAAAAATTGAGTAATCAGTTTATTGTAATCAAGCATTAAAGTGAATTAGGCTGTTCATCAGCTGATCAAAAGTTTAAGACCATAACTCCAAAAAAGCTGAAACCCCCCTAAAATATAAATAAAATTTTCAAAAAAGGAGTCAGTGGTGAATAGTTGTGCCATTCTTGTTAATCACCTGACAAATTGGTTTGGGCTTGATGCCAGGTTTGCAGGAGGCTAGTGGGAATGTTGTTCCAGGTGGTGAAGATGGCTTCACGGAGGGCGTCCACTCTCTCAAGTGATGTCCATTTTTATAAACTTCCCTTACCATCCATTGCTCAAATGTCCTCAATTGGATTTAGATCAGGGGAGCACACAGGATGGTCCAAAAGATATGAGCTTATTCCTCTGGAAGAAGTCCTTTGTCAGGCAGGCATTGGGAACTGCAGCGTTGTCCTGTTGAAAAAGCCAGTCATTACCACACAGACGAGGGCCTTCAGTCATGGGTTGCCCCTTGCAACATCTCCACATACCCAGTTGTTTGACGCCCCTGCACAACCTGAAGTGCCATTGTTGCATTGAAGGAAAAATCGCCCCAGATCATGTCATGCCAGTAACGTCGGAAACCAGCTGGACCGTCAAAGTTACATTTTTTCTCATCACAGAATAAAACTTTCTTCCACCTTTCATGTCCCATGTTTGGTGCTCTCGTGCAATTTTGTGGCATTGAAGGAGACGAGTCCTTTGAAGAAGCCCTCTCTCTCCATGTGGGCCTTAAACTGGTCTTAAACTTTTGATCTGCTGATGGACAGCCTATTTCACTTTAATGCTTGTTTGCAATAAACTGTATACTTAATTTTTTTTTCCTCACTCCCATTTCTTCGTTTTGCATTTTGAAGCTCTACTTAGAACCTCCTTAGGATCCAACAATGCAAAATGTAAATCAAATTTTTCAACTGCTCTTAAAATTTTGATCAGGAGTGTAACTTGTTCTCACCTCTCTGCAAGTTTTGACTGTGGAAGCCAGTGCTAATGAAGCCAAAAATTCTTTTGTGTCTCACAGCACAGCAAATGTGGTGTGTTCATGGAGCGACAACAAAGTACGAAATCTCAATATTTGAGGATAAACCATTTTTGACCAAAAATCTGAAAATTTACGGGGCCTTGAATGCTGAATCATCGATGTGCAGGGATCAACTATAATCTATAATAGTTTACAAGGTTTCTTTTTAGGAAAGTGCAAGGATACAAAACAAGTGTAGCAAGAGTTTGAAGAGTGCGAATGATAATTTTATTTATAGTAAAGTTTCTTATTGGTTGAAGTGTAGTATTAATAGTTCGAGTAGTAAAGTGTGGTCCTGTTCCCCATCTCTACTGAACAATGGCGGCATACTGCTTTCATCTTATCCACTTGTGTGTTAGCTCACGCGGTCGCTGCCGTGAAGTTAAAGTTCTGTTGCTCATGTTGGAAAAGAATTTGGTGTGGGGATGTGAAGGTTGATTTGTGGCTTGAAATAGTTTGGTGTTTAAAATCAGCCCATCACTCGCCATGCGATATCTGCTACCACTTACACAGACATGCAACAAATTCACATATAATGGCTTCAAATGTTGTGATGCTTGAAAATACTTGTGTTTCTGACAGCTCATTTATTTTCTTAGATTGCTGCTGACTGTTTATACTGGGGGGTCAGCTTGTATGTAGTTTCCATGTGTCATTTATGTTGTGCAATACTTCCACAATTGTGGGCTGCAGTCATTAGCCACTGGCTTCATAAACTCTTCATTTCACGCAATTTACTTTTTCACATCGTCAGAGAATGTGCCCATAATTGACATGTGATGAAGATTATAATGGCATTGTCTTGCCAGGATGCATTATTGTCATCATTGTTAGTCTTTTCTCTTGCTGATGCCTCATGTGAGGAACTGGGCGATGTTAGTGATTGCTGACGCAATAAAATTACACAATTGTACTTATGACCAGCATATTGCCATAATTGCAAAAATAAATAATACTGTTGGTGACATCAGCAACAACCTGTGCAGAAGTCTTCAATGAAGAGTAGATTGTAGGGGTATCACGAGACGAAACGATACAGGAGATTGGGTCTACGAGAATGAGATAAGACAAGATTTTATCATTATTTTTAAGAAAATATAAAAAATATATTGCAATCTCCTAATTGAATTTCTACTACGTTACACCATTCTGCACTTTGTGTGTATGCTACGGGCCCCGCCTCCACCCCTCCTTTTATGACTGACAAAAAGGACTCACTCTGTTTATGCTGTCGCTCTATGGAGCAAACGTGCCAAGGTGCTGAGAGCAATGCACAGATTGAACTCTCTTCCTGCCTGTTTGGAGGTGCAACGTGAGGAAAGCAGACACGCATGCACATGGCAATATATTGAGGCCGGAAAAATGATTCGAAATGAGTTCATTTTCATTTATTGTGTGATTAATTCATTTATTTATTATTATCACAGGCCCAAGAGACTGTCTTTTTCTGAACAAGAAATCTTGTAACGTTTTAATCTTTCGAGATCTTGTGACACCTTTCGTAGACAGTGATACCTTCACTACTGCCCTCTGCAGGTTGTTGCTGATGTCACCAACAGGTGTTTTCGGCTCTTTCTTTACAGCTCTCACAATCTTTCTGACATCAACTGCTGATGTTTTCCTTAGTCTACCTGTTCCACGTCTGTTACTTCGTACTTCGTACAGTGCTTTCTTTCTGGTCATTGGCAGAACATTCATAATGGTTGTAGTGGCGATCACCAATGTTTGTGCAATGGTTCTGACTGATTTCTGATTCACAATTGCTTGCTTTTCACCCATAGACAGCTCTCTGATTTCCATGTTGTTTTCACCTCTAAATGCTGTCTACACAGGCAAAACGTATCCTTCCCAATCTGAAATTGAACGTAGACATTCAGTGCTGTTTACTGATCGATGAAGTAATGTAATAGGACACACCTGGGTAACAAAACACACTTGTCAGTCACATGTTCTATCTTCTACGGTGTGCATCTAATACCTGGAAATAAAAGCTGAAATGTTGCTCTCTGCTCTCATATTCATCTTTTGATGTCAAACCCAAATGTTTTCAGTCTACAGCAAAAATAAAGGAATTGACCTCACTGTTTATTACTTTTGGAGGGCACTGTATGTTGCAGTCACGTGCAGTGAGGTTCATGGCTGGTGAGGCACTGACTCATTTGGACTTTTGCTTATGTTATACAGGGTGCTCATTAAGCGGATAACCAAAGGTTTTTAAAATATTTTCAGATACTTGTTAGACCCATTTATTTAGTTATTTTTATAAACTGAAAAACACTTGGGTTCTTACCTTTAATTTGTATATGAAGTACATGCAGCCTTTTCTTCTCCAGGAAAAGTACTTTGTTGTAAAGGGGTGATCACCTCCTGTTGAGCTTGGGTATATAATCCTCCATCTTGACAGTCAAATTCATTTATTCATTCAGCACAGTATAGAAATATCTTTAATGTATTTGATTTTCTGCTCTGTGGAAGGAAGCACCTTCCAGCTCACGCACACCCCGACCCCTTCAGGATGCATCGGCACTGCAAGTGCCTCTCATATGACATTTCTATTTATGTTATTTTCCGATTAGCAAGAATAATGATGCCACACTTCCATTAAAAACATTACCCAGGCTGTAGAAAGTTAGGTTACTGCAACATTATATTATTGGCTGACAAACAGCAACTGGCAGGCGCCACGAGCCAAATTAGTGTGCAGTCAGACGGTAGGCGGGGCTTGCGCACTGAGCTGAGAAGCCGCTTTGTGGCCTCACCTTAGGTTTCTTCACTGCATTTGCTCAGGAATTCTGCAAATTTCAGCCATTTTTACTTAAGAAAAACATTCAAAATGATTGAAATCATACATTTATAATACAGTTGAATGGACAAATTTTATTGTATTAACATATATTAATTAATATAAATAATAATATAATTAGATTTTTTTGTCCTCTGTTTCAGGTAGGTTTTTACTTTTTCCTTGTTTATTTGGCATCTTACTGTACTGCCTTGCTGCCTCGTTTCCTAACTGTTATTTGCTTTCTGGCCTCAAGGCGAAGTAGTTGCTCTTTTGAGTAATTTTAGTTATTATTATTATTATTCTGTCCTTGGTTTATACTTTGTTCTTGGTGATCTTATTTTTCCCAAAGCCTTGATTATTTTTGTATTTCTTAATAAATTGGTCCACAAACCTTCTTTGAAGGTTCAGTGGACCGGAGACTTTTTAAAAATATGAATGTATAGAAAAAGGGAAAATAATCCATCAAGTAAAAAAAACATTAAATCCCTCCACACCACATTCAGGCACATAATAAAGACAAGTCAAAAGAAAAGTAAATGAATGAATGTGATCGCTCCTCCCACAAGCTGATGAACGATAGACGGTGGCGTCAGCCGTCAGCGGATAGAACCAACTTGCCAGGGCGGCAAGGCTCGCTGGGGGACAAAACAAACAACGACAACTCCTACAAAAGCAGCCACCCCACCTCCGCAGACCTGCTGTTGAAGACTTCTGTTTTATATCGTGAAATTGACATTAGAACTAGTTCAAATCCATGTTGGCAACAGAGGCTGCTTGAAGGAGACCAGCTTACACGGGTTAAAAGAGGGGTCTCCAACTCAACTTATCTGGGGGCTGCAGGCGGTACAGTCCGATTGAGGCTGGGCTGCATCAATTACTCCTGAAGAAAGGGTTTGAAGTAACCCAAAAAATAGAGTATATATGAAATATAAATATTAAAAATATATAATATACTGTATTGTAGTGTCGCTGGCAGTCCTAGCTTCCCAGCATGTCTTGCGGCACTTTAGTAAAAATGTTTCTAAAGGTATTTGTTTAGAGTTAGAGTAGTTGTGGTTTATTTAAACGGACACAGAGACTCCAATAAAAATAATAACGTGCTGTCATTTTTGTTTGACAGCATGATTGTAGTTCGTTCCGGCCCTTTTGCCTGGCCCACACGGGTTCTTTAACTCTATCAACTGGGAATTAACTATCTGAATCAAAAAGTAAGTTTGACAATTTATTCTATTTGGAGTGAATACAAGCAATTGTAATGCCAGCACTGGAGAGAGCGGTCAGCCACTCACCAAAGTCTAGCAAAGTCTGAGTGGTCTCTAAAGTGAAACTGTTTTCCTCTTCCTCATAAGCCTTCTGTGGAGGCTGTCCCAGTGATCAGGACACTTCCCGTTAACTGTTTGTTGGTGTCTAATCTTGTTTCAACTAGTCTTGTCCAGGTGGTTGAGCATCTCAGCCAGGAGACAGGAGGGTGACTCAAAATGAAACTGTGGAGCTGTCCACATGGGAACATGTTCTGGTTGAAACAGCAAGGTATTTTATCATTTCAGCCTTTCATCCACATGAAATATGGCATTTTGGGTGTCCTGAAAAGGTTTTTTTGTTGTTCTTTTTTTAAATGGCTTCCAGAGTGCAAAAATCTGGCAATGTTGCCATGTCGTTTTCGTGTACACAAGCAAACTACGTTCTGAAAAACATGATGCCACTGCCCCTTCTCCACCCCGTCAACGTCACGTGACCAGAAGTGAGCATTGTCAACATAGTATCTGAATATTCTCCTGATATTTTCTTGTCTTATACTCCAAAATGACTCGCAGAAGTCCTTCCACTTTGTCGTAAAACTAGACAAGCCGGCCAAGCAGAAGATGACGGGCCGTATGCGCTTGCGTTCTTTCTTCTTCTATAGTTTTGGTGTCACGTGGTTCTGTCTGTTTACATTCCCACAGGTAGGTGTACCTTTTGTATTACATTCGTTGTCACACAGTGATCTGTTCCCGTCTGGATAGGACTATTTACTAAACCAACACAATGTGGATAAGATTTTTTTTCAACACGCCAAAATTTAAATTCCAGCAGCCTACGTGTGTGTGTGTGTGTGTGTGTGTGTGTGTGTGTGTGTGTGAGAGAGACAACTGAGAACAGGGTGTTGTTCCAAGTAAAGTGATTGTGTGTTATATCTCTGTTGTGAACAAATATGTTGCACTACTTATCCAAAACACAGTGGAAAATATTCCATTCCTAACATTGTAGTTGGTGTTCTGTCAAGTGACCCCCCCCTGTTCATTTCTCCGTGTGACAAGCTCACTGTGAGTTCAGTGTTGGCGATTCCTTGCCCATTTAAAGAGCCGCCTTCCTTAAGCAAGTGGGCCTCAAGATTGCCACAATATACTATATCATATTAATATAAAAGGCCCAGGACGTCACTAATACTACACTTTGATGTCAAGTAGCGGGCCAAAACATATGGTCCCGCGGGCCGTGAGTTGGAGACCCCCTGGGTTGAAGTAAAACATTCGAGCATGTGAGCGTAGGTCTTCCCTTTAAGGTAGAGCCATCTGGTGGCCATCAGCGCGCCTCCCTGCTCCACCTGACTATTATCTAAATGAACCAATGTTCTATATCAGGGCTTTTGACGACATAACTAGCCTGTTAATATTTGGAGGAAGTGCTGGAGGTCAGGGAGCGCTCAGCCGCTTGACCCTGAGGTCGGAGGAACCTGAGCTGCAGAGTGGCACATGGCAATGAATGAGTCCTAATGATTTAGCCGCTATCTTTTACACAGCCCAGAGAAAAGCAATCTCTCAGGCAATCTGGCTCTTGAGGAAAAGCAGAGGCTAGAAAATAAGTCCCACTTGTTTGGGCTGTTTCATCAGCGCAGCATGTCAGTGGAATTCCCGTCTGCAATGATGAATAATTACCCACAGATGACCACACAGCAGCTCTGGATGCTCTCCTGCCAAGATGTATTGTGCGTGCAGTTGTTTTGCTAACTCAGTCCAGGAAATGCAGCAAATGTTTGTTTATTCCAAGGTTAAGTGACTTCAGCACCTTGTTAAAAAAAAGGATCTCCCGAGAATTATGTGAGCGATTGCATTTGTGCAGACATTTAAGACGCTTGCTGATGCGTGCTATCACCTGGAGTTTCTTGAAAACACTTCAGTAAACATTGACTTTGTGCAAAGCATGACCTCAGAGAACATTTTCCTTTTTTTACTGCTGCACCTCTGCCACACGTTGACCACCATTTCTTTAGTTATGTCAGAATGTGGGATAGCCTTCCATCGCACTTGTTTTTCAGCACAGTGTACCAGTAATCCGGTTTAATGGCAGTTAATTGGTTCCAGACATCGACCATGATAAGTCAATTTCCACAAAGTAGGATTCCTTCTTTATAAATTGAATATTTTTGTAGTTCGAACACAGAAAACCTGTTTACAATCTTCTAAATATGTTTTTAACATTATTAGAGCCCTCTGAACATGAACCCATATAGTCACCTTTACCCCCAATATAGTAGATATATCAGAGAAAAGAAGCGATTTAAGACATATTGTAAATGAAACTTGTGCTTGGGCGTGTCGCAGTAAATGTGTTCCGGTGCTAGAAGGGGAGCAGAATGGGTGGCGGACAGGAAGTGATGTTGGGGGTTCAGAATTGAGTTTTAGCTTGTTGTGGGTTGTGGCCGCAACATTGGCCCGGGATATTATTGTGATTATGACTTATTATTTTATTATTGTGCCTGTTGTGAGATAAATTAAACCTGCAATAAAAGCCTGTTCTTCTGGCAATCAAAACGTGCTTCTCTCAATGAACAATTACTTACACCTAGTGACCGTTGTAGAATACTGCATGTCAATTCAATTTGAATGCTCTTCTTAATACAGCCGTCCATCGTTTATAGCAAATAATTGGTTCCAGACCCGACCACGTTCAATTAATTTCGGCGATACAGGATTCAATGTTAATAAATTGAATATTTTTGCAGTTAGAGCATAGAAAACCTGTTTGACTTTCTAAATACGGTTTTTAACATTGTAAGAGCCCCGTAGACATGAAATAACACCCCTATTTACACTCCTATTTTTTGTTTACACCACAACTGTTATGCTGCACGGATTTGAGAGCTAGCTAACAAGCTAGCGTGCTAACCAAATAGCCTCAAAAGTATTTCTTCTAAACTTAAAAGGCTGATTTCATGCAGCGTTAAGGTAATGTAAGGTAATCTCTCAATGTTTTGTGGCATTACTGCCGCTTAGTGACCAGAATACTGCATATCACTTGTATTTCAATATGTTTTGGCTAATCATGTATAGGGATGTCCGATATCATCAGCCACCGATAATTATCGGGCCGATACTGGCATAAAAACATGACATCGGCCAACATCGGTATCGTTTTTTTTCTTCCCTACAATAAAAGTCGATACAGAGCTTTTGGCGCCAAGATCGCAAATTTGCAACACTAATGAACTTGTTGCATCATGAAGTTAATACTGTGCTGCTCACAAGTCTGTGAGAATAAGTTAACTTTATATTTAAACAAGCAGAGTAACAACAACGCTCACAATGAACTTAGCTTGGAAATTTCGGGGGTGTTACCATTCCACACACTAGTCTTACTCACTGTGTTTTTTAAAGATAGCGACGGACAACTGTATGTGAATTTTTGTTCATTTAACCATTTTTATGCTTGAAAATGCTTAATTTAGGCAAAAAGTATGTACAATTTGCATACTGTACTTGCAGAGTAATCAGACCCCACTAGATACTCTTTTTCGACAAATTTAGTGAAAAGACTTTTGGCGACTCTGACCTGAAAGCATGCATTGCTCTCCCCAACAAGCAGCGATCGCTGACATGGGTCCCTCCTCCATCTCAAAGCACTCACACGGGCGGCTCCGTCTTGTTTGTGACCAAAAAAAACAAAACAAAAAAAAACACACACACACACACACACACAAAATAAGCAACAGAATAATTAATTTGTAGTTCTAAACATATTTGGTTTGCTTTTCACATTTTTGACTCACTTTTTGCAAATGTGTAATGGCCAGTTATGAAAATGCAATAATTACATCACAACTCCACCCCGCCACACACACCCCACAACAGCCACAAATAGATGGCAGTCTTGTGTAAACCCTGTAACACCAACATTTGCAGTACCTCACAAAAGTGAGTACACCCCTCACATTTCTGCAAATGTTTAAAGATATGTTTTCATGGGACATCAATAAGAAACTACACTTTTATACAATGGAAAGTCAGTGTACAGCTTGGATAACATTGTAAAAAAGTCAACACACAACCATTAATGTCTAAACTGGCAACAAAAGTGAAAATGTTATCAGCCAATTAGCTAAATGAAGTAAAATACAAAACAACCCATTCAGAGACGTTGTGATGATGTGTAGTATTCTACACTGGTCACTAGGTGTCAGTAATGTTACTGTAATGTCCACCAGACTTGATCGCTGCAACAACAGGCTTTTATTGCAGGTTCGAATAATCCCTAACACACGCTATTGTTTCGGCCGTAACCCATGCCCCCCCCCCCATAGCAGGTACTGGGAGTGTAAAGGTGACTATAGGGGTGTTATTTCACATCTAGAGAGCTCTAATATATTATGTATTTAGGTCCTGAATAGGTTTCCTATACTCGAACTGCAGAAATATTAAATTTATAAATAAGGAATCCGACTTACCTACTTATCAATTAACAGCACCAAATGTGGTCCAAATTTTGAATCAGTTTTTTTCCCCCCATTCTCAATGTCTTTGCTTTACTACTAGTCTTTATTGAACGTTACCACTTATAGTAACTTATTTTCTATTTTTATTAACAATGTTTTCCTATTTTATTACTTTTATTATGGTAAATTTTAATCTTATATTTATCCGTATTTGTAAAATTGTTATTTATTTCTTGTCCTTAACACTGCACAAGTTATTTTGTAAGTCTTTGCTTATTGATATTTCATTGGCTCAGTTAACACCTTCCTTCCTTTCCTTACACAGAAAGTGTCAACATGTAAAAGTTATGGTGTCAATGAATGATCAGTAATAGACATGGGGAGTAAGTTCTGCTTCTTCCAACTCCTTTTCGGACATGTTGGATGGTGCAAAAGCAACCACGTGATGTTCCTTAAAGTTAGCATGTGTGAAACAAATAAACATACCATTCACACAATCATGTTATTATTTTTATTGCACCCCTCAACTACTCATTCAAAGCATTCCAACAACAAACCCTCCAGCTCATTCAGGACACAATAGCTGGCAATAGAACATTTGAACATTTGCATAATGCCACATTTTCCATGACATAATTCCCATTGAAAATGATTTAGACAACAAATTTCTCAAAACATTTAAACTATCCCAACATGAAAACAGTCAACTCATCCAGGACATTCAGGCTATTTTCCTCATCCCCAACATTCCCACGTTCCCTGAAATTACACATTTTCCAAGCACAAACGCACTTTGAGCTTAACAATTCTTATAAATTCCACGTTTCTCAACCAATTCAAACAATCCAACACCAAAACATTCAGACATCATTCCAAAAATCCCTGTGTTTCCTGAAATTCCACATTGAATTCCACAATGAATGTCTTTTTCCCCACATTTGTCAACTCAAACATTCCACCATCAAAACATTCCCATCCATCCATCCATTTTCTATGCCGCTTCTCCTCATTTGGGTTGCAGGGGCATGCTGGAGCCTATCCCAGCTGACTTCGGGACAGGCGGGGGTACAACCTGGACTGGTCGCCAGCCAATCACAGGGCACATATAGACAAACAACCATTCACACTCACATTCATACCTATGGACAATTTAGCGTCACCAATTAACCTAACATGCATGTTTTTGGAATGTGGGAGGAAACTGGAGTACCCGGAGAAAACGCACACACAGGGAGAACATGCAAACTCCACACAGAAATGCCCAAGGGAGAATCGAACCCAGATATTCCCGATCTCCAGACTGTGTGGCCAACATGCTAACCACTAGACCACCGTGCGGCCCCAAAACATTCCCACAGCTCCATATTTTCCACACAGCATTCCATTTGATTTTCATCAACACGTTCAACACTAACACTTGAAGCTCTTCTTGTCAGGTGATCAGTGTCATGAAAATGTGTTTTCTTATTGCACTTATAAAATCTTCGGTGTCCTTCATTCCATTTGATTCTACTAATATATTACAATATGTTACAATTATGCACTGACATGCATGCATGTATTTCTGCTAAGATACACATTCACGTCACACTGACTAGCTACGATTATCTGTTTGAGGGTAGAGGCCTCCTGTCCCCAAAACAAGTCCTCCATGTGCTTATCACCTGATTCAAATAGCCTTGGCTGTCTAGTCTGCCCTTGATTGTCTCTGTCCCTCACAGGAGGACAAGCTCACCCCTCCCTTCGCATATGCTGTCGCCTATATTAGAGAGGAGAAATATGATCTCAGGGAAAAACTAAACTTAAAACACTTACAGTACATGCGAGAACAACGCTAAAAACAAACAAATTATGGAACGGATTGAGTAAGGAACTCAAACACAGCATCAAGATGAGCAATTTCAATACAAAACAGTTCAGTCTTTCAACTGATTATTTATTCACTATTATACTAATTATGTGATTATTGTTTATTTTGATTGAAGAAAAACCCTGACAATTCTATTACTACACTGTTACGTTACCTTATCATTATCCATTGGATCATTTTCCCATTTATCAACTGGTAAAGACTACATCGGAACACAGGAAGTGAACAAATCTATTGCAATTGATGTGAAATGGATGGGAGGGTAGGATTTGCTTCTTTCTACTCCCTTTGGACATGTGGAACTGCGAATTGAAGTATGTGATGTATTCCATTATAACTTGTACGCATGTCCAAATCAACCATCGCCATTACCATATTAACTAACATTTTTGCATGAATAGGTCGGACATTTCTCCAGCGGCCGTCCATTCGGGTTGTACTGATTTGTCTTATTTTATTCAATTGGACCTCTTAACTCATTCTCTAAGAGCTTGCCTCGACTTTCATCTATTTTGGTGCTAGCAGCAGATTTTCCTTTGACAGTCAGCATCTTTTGTTTTGATATTCGTGTGTCTCTTTCCATTATTTTCATTCTGGGTTTCCTGAGCATCGTTTTTTTTTAAATAAATCTTTACTTTGAGCTTCAGAGCACATCTGCCTTGCCTTGCTTCACTGCATTTGGGTCCACCTGTCTTTACCTCCACCACCAAACCGTGACAGTCAAGACTTGTGGCCATCCTTGTGAGCAGTCAGTGGATAAAACAAGCTTTCCCCCAAGCCTTGATCTTGCTCATATTCATTTACCCTCTAATGGGTGGGCTGTCCACTCACTCATGACAGTGGTTTCCTTGATGGGCGGAGACCTTTTTGCCTTCCAAAACTGCGGTCCTGCCAAAGGTTAACGAAACACACCAGCATAGAACGCTTGAAAGCAGGCAGCATTTAGCTTCATGATGCAGATGAGGGGGTTACATGTAGATGGACAAGAAGAGGATAAAGAAGAAAAAGAAGAAATTCAGTCCGTGGTGGAATACTCTGTTAAAACGTCCGCATCCATGCTGAATGATGGCAAGGCTCTAAGTCAGTCACTCTCAGCTGGCGGGTCGGGACCCAAAAGTGGATCTATTCTGGGAGGGTAGCAAACAGCTAATCAAACATTAAATGAAAATATATAATTTATTATTATGTCATTTATTTTGAAGTACAATTGAGCAATAAGTAAGACATCTTCCTCCTGGGTGTGTAATCATTGCACAGTTATAAGTGAAATGTCTGCTTTTGTGGTTTCCTTAATAACTTGTAGTGTGTTAAGTTTAACACATTCAACAAAGCAAATACTTTGATTTTTTTACATAAATGAAAGGTCGTGACTTAATAATCATTGGAAAATGCAGTGGCGGTGATGCATTTCATACCTTGGCTTTTCTGCGACCCATTCCACCTCCTAATACCACCACTTTCAAATTATACAAAGCATCAATGATATACAAAACGCTTTATACAGTGTGTACCCTTTCACACATTTGACCTGAAGCCATGAAGCCCTACTCCTGCACACTTAAAAAACAAACCTTTTTGTCTTAATCAACTTGAAATGTTGAACATACACTGTAATTAATTGGTTAATCCATTTTATAGTAATTCGGGGTTAAAAATGTGTATTTTGCATGGTCACATTTTGATAAAAGTTTCACATGAGTACTGATAAATAGATACTGTAGGTAATCAGCCTACATGTCTTTTATTCTACTCTGATGTTGGCATCCTTCCGTTTGAATGGCTTGACACTTTTGTGTCCACTCACGATGGCTATGGTTTAAGCCTGCAGATTCATTTAATACAAAATTGAAGGGGAAGGTTTAACAATCACGATAAAGCAGAAATACATACAACAAACTCAACATAATCAAACATTTACACAGTCACAGGTTTTCGCCACTTTGGAACACCAACATAAATAAACTCTTCAAGATGAAACACTCTTATTGCACAAACTAATGATCAAACTGACTTACTAGTTCGTATGATGCACACGGAGCAATGAACAACTTCATGCTCCGTTCTCCTTATTGCTACGTTGTCCTTGTGCCGTGAGGCATTCAGGCGCACTCATAATTGTGATTGTCAGGCGCTAATTGTTTTTCATTTCACGTTCCCCCTATTACAATAGGCATACCCCTCGGGGTACGTGTACCCCACTTTGGGAACCTAAGTAATAATGTATGGCATGAATACCATTACAGTCGTCATTCATTTATCGCGGTTAATTGGTTCCAGACCCAATCGCGATAAGTGAATTTGAACATTGAAGTAGGATTCAATATTAATAAATTGAATATTTTTGTAGTTAGAGCATAGAAAACCTGTTTATGACTTCTTAACTAAATACAGTTTTTAACATTATTAGCGCCCTCTAGACATGAAATAACACCCCTACAGTCACCTTTACACTCCTATTATTTTTTGCTTAAACCACATTGTGCAACTCTTGTGCACAGGCTACCTGGATCACACTGGAGGGACACTTTAAGCATAGAAAGCTAGCAAGCTAACTATTTAGCCTCCAATTTATTTATTTTACTGTAAACTTAGAAAAGGGTTTCAAACAGAGTGGGGAAGAAGGACAAAGTAAGAAGCCAAAAACTTACCACTTCCACACGGAATGGGAGGAGAACTTTTTTCATTCTATCATGTCGGTGATGTAATGTAAGGTAATGTCTCATCAGTGTAACATTACTGACACCTAGTGACCAGAATACTACATATAACTTGTTTAATATTTGACTAATACTATGCCATAGTCAACCATGAAACAGCCATTTATTAATTACTTTTTGAAAAACTGCGATAGAGTGAGGGAGCGCTTGTTTGAACCGCAAAGTGGCGAGGGACGAGGCTATTATTTAAGCAGTTAACCCCTTATCTTCTAATACATGTCAAAACAACTCCACACTACAAACCTCCACACTACATCATCATCTTAAGCAGTTCAAAATCAATATTTATCGAAAGAAATCACAAAAACCTAAAAACAAAATAAAATACATCACACTCGCCACTCACTCGCAAGCACTGATCTGATGCAGCATACGTTCATTCGAATAGCAATTTTGGAACATGCATTACAGAGATGCAGTCCATTGTGAAAGGAAAAAAGTTGAAGAAACCAAAAAAAACCCAGAGAACGGTGGCTGCCACACGTTGAGTCTTGTTGAGTGGAGCCGAGCACGAACACGCTCCAACAACAAGCAACATTTATACAAAAAGCAAAGTTCAAATACTCTGTGCATCACAATCAGACATTCTTTGATGGTATTTGGCTTGTATGTTAATTGCTAAACCTTTATGATATCACCCGAAGTTCAAATGAAAGGGAATATTACAAAACCATTCACTGAAAACAAGTATAAAAATGGCAGTATCAGTATGGATATCGGCAATACTGGCCCTTCATTTACCTGGTATCTGATTGATACCAAAATGTGTAGCGTTGCCCCCCCTCTACTTCCAAGTCACTACTGCATGCTCATGCTATAGCTAGCAAATGTAACTACAGCCACCTAGTGGCGCCACATCGTATTGTTTCCTGAGTTGGGTGAGTTTTTTTTCTTTGAGAAAAAAAGCATCAAACTGTCTGCATGTCATTTATGTGGCCTCCCCAATAAGCAGTGACAGCGTCCGGCCACGAGAGGGCTTCTGAGGACGTCGTGCTGAAAAGGAATGGGAATAGGTCCATTTAAGGTCATTTACTGCTGTTGCAAAATGTGCTGTACAGCAAAACATCAAGCAAAATGAGAATATACAGAACATGAACACAGTGGAACCTCCGTTTTCGTGATTAATTGCTCGAAAGGGTTCATACTAAGAATTATGCTTTGTCACCATTAACACAAAAATCTTTGCACATCTACATGGGTTTTACATTTTCGTTTAATTTTTCAGTATGCGATCCTCGGTGGAAAAAGTTTGGACTCCTCTGCTGTATCATAATTGACAAGGTTTCTTTTAATGAAAGTTGAAACAAAGCAGGTAAGAGTTTGGAGTGTGTGAATGATTATTTTATTTGTAGTAAAGAAAAGTTTGTTATTGGCTGACGTGCAGCATTAATAGTTCCAGCTTAGCTCACTGCTTTTATTTTAGCTACTGCGGAACCTTTGCATCATTAATCCGTTTCAGGAGGTCCTACTCTAACTGAAACATACTATAATCAACTGTCACAGGTTGGCACGGGGCTGGTAACAGGATTCCAAAATGCAGAGAAGACACAAACTTTCCGTGTAACTAAAATTAATTATAACTCACAAAAAGATACAAAAACAGGTAAGTCTATGAAACAAAAACACGGAGCGGGGGGGGAGTAAAAGTACCAACTAAAGGCGCTGCACACAGAATACCAGAAAAAAATACAAACAAAAATTCACTATTAAAAAGCAAGTAGGAAAAAATGGTAGAACTAAGGAAGCTGCTGAAAACCAAGCAGTAGTAAACAACAAAAAATCACTGCTGCTACTCAGCAAGCAGGAGCAAGAACTTGTATTTAAAAATAGCAGAAGGGGATGAGCAGAAGCTAGGGAACAAGGTATGCTAGTTGAGACGAGAGCGAGGATCAGGTGTGCAAAAAGAGACAATCTGGCAATGAGTGAAAGACAAGACAGGGTATAAATAGTCGCTTGTTGATTGCCAGCAGGTGTGTCTGAGCTCCTCCCCTAGCTCGGTGGGTGTGCTGCAACACAGGCCGCTAGATGGCAGCAGCGCTCTCTGCTCTGGGAACCTCTGGGAACTCCGGCTATTGTCGATCTTGACATATTGATCTTGCCATAGTATGGATCCCGCAGAGGCAGAACATTTTCGTTCGGCCCTTTCACACCAGGGCCAATTAGTTGGAAATCATGATAAATCTCTGAGGGAGATCATAGAGGCTTTAGCAGCCCTGTTGGCTAGTGTAGGTGCACTGGACTTGCTGTTGGCGAGAGCAATGCGGTGAGTCGGGATCATGTGAGCAATTCCTGCATCAGTGTTCTCAGGTCTGTGACCAGCAACCCGGAACTTATTTGTCAGATCCTTCTAAGGTGGCTTTCATGATGAGCCTGCTTAAAGACAAAGCCGCAGCCTGGGACCTGGGCCCTAATCCCACCACTCGCTCATCTCTTGCCTTATTTTTAGCCAAAATGAGGAACGTTTTTGACCACCCCGTTAGAGGAACAGAGGCAGGAAGTTGTTTGCTGAACTTAAAACAGCGAGGGCGCTCAGTTGCAACCTTTTTTATAGACTTTAGCGGCTAAGTCGACGTGGCTTTATGCCGTACTTTTCGTAAAGCCCTGAATGTCCGCATCAAGGATGAGCTGACGGTTGGCGATGCTAGCACATCGCTATGGCCTTATTGACCTAGCTAGCCGACTGGATAACCGACTTAGAGAGCGAGACCAGGAGCAAGACCCACACCTGTCCTTCAGCCGCTAGCGCCTACCAGCAGCAGGAGCAGTGGCTTCACGGACGCGCCGGCCGAATTCATTCGCACACCACGGAGGTACCCATGCAGTTAGGAGCACGGCGCCTCACCTCGGCAGAAAGATCACGGCGCCGCCGACTCCATCTGTGCTTGTACTGCAGCCAACCTGACCACCTGATATCAAAGTGTCCTGCTCGACCGGCACGACGGCCAGGCTCAAAGTGTCCTGCTCGACGGCCGGGCTCACCGCCCATGGACGGCCGTATCGTGCCATCGATATCAGCGGCTGATCGACTCCTGGGCTCGGACTGATCTAATCCATTTACTTGAGAGTATGCCAATAAAGAACTGACTTTGCACAAGGAAGCAAGGGACAAGCAGAGACTCCAGGTGGCAGGAAGTCTTGGGGGGGGGGGGGGGGGGGGTAATCACCATGTCCGGTAATCACCATGAGGCCATACGTTGCTTCATTATTCCCTCGCAGTCCGTACCGGTTGTGCTGGGTCATACATGGCTCAGAGTGCATAATCCTGTAGTTGACTGGGGTAGCGCCTGGACTGAGAATTGGAGCTTTTTCTGCTATGCCAACTGTCTACGTTCGGCTGAGCCTGACTCTCCTGTAGTGTGTTCCCCTGTCGAGAAGGTAGACCTTTCAGGGGTGCCTATCAAGTATCATGATCTTAAAGCGGTCTTCAGTAAGGACAAAGCCCAGGCGCTACCGCCTCATCGCCCCTAAGATTGCGCCATAAAATTGTTACCTGACGCGACCTTACCCAACGGCCAGCTGTACGACATGTCGGGTCCTGAACAACAGGCATTATCTCGATATCTCGATGTCGTTAGCCGTTGGTCTTATTCGTCCGTCTTCGTCTCCCTTGGGGGCAGGATTTTTTTTTCGTCGAGAAGAAAGACAAGTCACTGCGCCCCTGCATCGATTACAGGGACCTCAACGAAATTACTGTACGGGGCCGGTACTCGCTTCCACTTATGGACTCTGCCTTTTCGGCCTTACATAACGCCAGGGTCTTTTCTAAACTTGACTTGTGCAGCGCTTACCACCTGGTACGCATTAAGGAAGGTGATGAGTGGAAAACTGCTTACGAACGCTCCCGCCGTTTTCCAGAACCTTATTAACCATGTCCTCACGGACATGATAAATGTGTTTTGCTTCATATACTTGGATGACATCCTTATTTTTTCCAGAGACCGCCAAGAGCATGTTCGACACGTCCGCATGATTCTTCAACGGCTTCTTGAGAACCGGCTGTATGTGAAGGCAAATAAATGTGAATTTCACTCCACATCCGTGTGGTTCCTGGAGTACATCGTGGAGAAGGGCTAACTAAGAGCTGACCCCGCCAAGATCCAGGCGGTGGTCGAGTGGCCTTCTCCGACATCAAAGAAGCACTTTTAGAGGTTCCTTGGGTTTGTGAATTTTTTACAGGCGTTTTATTTGCAATTACAGGAGCAAGGTGGAACCTCTCACAAGCTGACATCATCTAAGATTCCTTTTGTGTGGACCCCAGAGGCCGAAACTGCATTTGTTAATCTTAAGAAATTATTTACATTGGCCCCTGTACTTGCCCATCCTGATCCTTCGGCTCGATTTTTGTAGAGGTCGACGCGTTGGACACAGGAGTGGGAGTGGTCCTGTCCCAGCGCTCTGACCAGAAGCTCCACACGTGTGCATTCTTCTCCCACCGCCTCACCTCCGCTGAAACCAATTAGGACGCGGGTAATTGAGAACTGCTGGCCATCGTTCTTGCGCTGCAGGAATGGAGGCACTGGTTGGAGAGCGGCTACGCCGACGTGGCTTTACGCGGCTTTACGGATGCTACCACATCGCTGGATGGCCTTATTGACCTAGCTATCCGACTGGATAACCGACTTAGAGATTCACCATGGCCTTGCCCTTCCTGGTGGTAACAGACCATAAGAACGGCAGACGTGAAGGAGTTCGTTGCGGCCTGCTCTGTCTGTGCCAGGAATAAATCGTCTCATCGTCCACCAGCGGGGCTTCTGCAGCCGTTACCCATTCCTGCTCGCCCACGCTCTCATATCGCACTGGACTTCGTCACAGCGCTACCAGAGAGGCAGTACTGTTATCCTCAGTGTGGTTGACCATTTTTCCATGATGGTACATTTCATCGCCCTACGCGCTGGAAACTGCTCAGCTGCTGATTGAACATGTGTTTCGGCTGCACGGCATCCCTATGGACCTGGTCTCAGACAGGGGGCCTCGGTTCTCCTCCCGAGTATGGAGAGCCTTTTGTAGGGCCCTGAGACCGTCCGCCAGCCTATCTTCCGGACATCACCTACAATCTAATGGCCACACAGAGCGGGCCAACCAGGACTTGGAGGCGGTGCTGCGCTGCGTGTGCCACCGACACCCTTCCTCATGGGCCGTCCACCTCCCCTGGGTTTAATATGCCCACAACTCTCTCATTGGCTCGGCTACAGATATGACACCTTTTAAAGCTGCTTTGGGATACCAACCCAGTTTGTTCCCTTCCCAGGAGCTTGAGGTAGCGGTGCCGTCGGTCCATCTTCACCTGCGGCGAGCCCATCGTGTGTGGACTTACCGTTAGCACCGAGGAGCTACAGTTCATTGAGGGAAACATAAATGCCAACATGTACTGTATTGTGATATCCTGAAGCAGAGAATGATGCCCTCCCTTGGTAAAGTAAGGTGCAGCACAGTATTCCAACATGATAAGGATATAAGGAACACACCTATAAGCTGACCACTGCCTTGTTAAAGAAGCTGAGGGTAAAGGTCATGGACCTAAACCCCTTCGGGCATCTTTGGGGCATTCTCAAACGAAAGGTGGAGGAGTGCAAGTTTTCCTTCATGTCGTTGTGGAGGTCTGAAAGAGGATGACAGAGGCAACCTGTAATGTTCTAGTCAACTGCATGCCCAACAGAGTTAAGGCAGTGTTGGAAAACAATGCTTCTGAGCAGCCACTTAATGAATGAATGAATGTCTTCATGTTTGTTCTGTTTAACAAGCGTTCTAATGATAACTCTTGTCTTACCATTGCTGTTTTCTGTTCATAATTTTGTTTCATATGAATGAAATTCCACTTTTTAGTTCCGCTTCGTCCACTGTCAGGAGTTACACTGAAATGCTACCCACCACAAACAATGAAGGTTTCCCTATGATAGACCCATAAAGTCTAACTTCCTGTCATGATATCATCCTGTCACTTTGTCCGGGTAAATTTCTGATGAACCTATTGGTCACTTTGACTTGTGGAGGCGGGATCTGATTTCTACTGTATTGGCTGGAAGCTTTGGAATGACATGATGAGATGTTGCATTCAGGACACAGCCATCCATACACACGTGTTTATTATTTCAAATATCACCACTCCACATGCATCATTGGAGACTAAATATCTTTATTTATTTATTTATTACAGTGTATAAACCTTGCCCTTTAGAAGAATTGCACTGTGGGAAGTTGAGTGTCTGTCTCTTCCATCTCTCACCTGTCTGCACCGCCCATTGTTTTCTGCGTGATGATTGGCTGTAGACCATTATCAATCAATCTCCGTTGTGCCGTCCTTCCATGTCCCCTGTGTCATCGCTAGCTTGCTTGCTAGCTTGCTTGCTAGCTTGTAAATTAATCTTCGGTTCGTCTGCAGGAATATGTTTTAAGAAGGATACAAAAACACAACAGTACAGCAGAACGGCACCAGGACGAAAAGGCACGGTCACATGAGTGAAATATACGTGAGTGACTTCGTAATTTCTTGCGTCCGACCTGTAGGTTAATCACTAAAATTCAAACGAAGGTTTGAACTTTTTTAAGGCAAGATTTTAGTTGTCACCAGAGAAGCGGCCACGTTGTGCGTGTGACAGAAAGACATCACCACAAGAAAGGTTTTCCACAGTAACTGTATTGCAAATGTAAACAAAGCGGACAAGCATATCATTCAACAACAATATGTTTGTTCCTCTGAATGAAACATTTTTAAAAAAGCCAGACATGATCTCAAAAAGAATCGTCTAAATACAGAAAAATATATATTCAGGTTGAAAAGGATTTGTAAATACTACTACTGCAAATAACAGTAAGGGAAGACGGCTACAACAGATACCATTCGCTGCCCGGTCACAACGAATGCCTTTAATAGATGGGACGTCAAAATAAAAGCACAATTTTGTACAAATGAAACAGTGACATAATGTCTCACAGTACATCTGTGATAAAAAACACTGCTGCTGTACAGCGCAGCACAAAAAAACCTCTGAAAATGTGTTGAGCGTAGCAAAACGACAGATGTTTATAATGACAGTATTGCAAAATAATCATATGACACGCATAGCAAGACAGGGTGTTGGGGGGAAAAAAAACACACACGGTCCTGGTGTCACATAGGACATCGTTCCACTTTGCAAAAAAAAAAAAAAAAAAAAAAAAAAAAGGAACTCCACAAGAAACATTAGAAAAAAAACAAACCCTCTTCTTCAGTCGTTTCAGTATAAAAAGCTACAAACATTAATAAATTACATCACTGACACGGAAACACTTCACAAGGTGCTAATAAAATAATTCTCAAACCCTCCTGGAGACTAGAACTTGAACAAGAGGCTGGTCATAGAAACGTTAAGACTTTTTTTGTACTTTTTATATATATATATATACAGTATATATATATATGTATATAGTTTTTCCTCAAAGCTTCATCTCTTGTTCAGACAGAACCACAACGTATGTAAGGCCATAGAACAACTAAATAAAATGCATTTCTTCAGTTGTTTTCCAGGCAACACCAGGAATCCCAACACAACAAAAAAATAACCTCATCCTCTGTGTGTGTGTGTGTGTGTGTGTGTGTGTGTGTGTGTGTGTGTGTGTGTGTGTACATATACACATTCATACAGTACATACAGTTTATCCGGAAAGTATTCACGGTGTTCACTTGTTCATTTTGTTATATTACAGCCGTATTCCAAAATGGAACAAATTCATTTTTTTCATCAAACTTCTACATCAGGGGTGCCCAAACTTTTTCCAGCGAGGACCGCATACTGAAATATCAAAGGATATTTTACATTTTGTAAAATATGTATAGAAATATGTACAGCAAAGGCATATTATTAATATTAATATATTAAATTCTCCTAACATTGCCACTTTTTTTTTGCTAATATTTCTATTTTTCTTTTCTTTTTTTTTTTTTTTTTACAAATATTTCAACTATATTCCTGTGAATCTTTTTTTATCACAAAACTTTATCCCCAAATATTTTGATTTCAATCTCGTAATAGAACTTTTTTCCATCTCATTTTCCAAAGGTTGCATCTTTGTTTTGTTTTTTGTTTTTTTGCTTTAATATTTCAAATTTTTGTTTCTAAAATACACTTACAAAATACACAACATTTATAGTTGTAAAATTATGATTTTTTTTCTTGAGAGATTTATCATAACTTTATTGTTGTAATATTTTGACTATTCTCGTGAAATTACTGCTCTTTTCTTCCATTTTTGCCGTTTTTTAAAAAAGTTTTCCTGTTCCATCCTGCAAATTCTATTTTTTGAGTGTGCCGAGGTCCATTAAAAAACAGCTGTGGGCCACAAATGGCCCCTGGGTTGTACTTTGGACGCCCCTGTTCTACATTTTAGACATTTCCTATTGAGTTGATGCTTTCTGCCACCCGTGGGACCTTAAATAGACAGGTGTGTGCCTTTTCTAAGACTGTCCAATCAACTGAATTGCCAACAGGTGGACTCTGTAGAAAGCTGTAGAAACATCTCAAAGATGATCAGTGGGAACAGGGGCCCGTTGCACAAAAGCAGGATTCAGACATCCAGGATAAATGACTGCGCAGAGCTCAACCAACCCAAAACAAGTGCGTCTAGTCTTAATTGGTTTCACAAAGCCCAAACCGGGATGAGTAGACACTGTTTCAGTGCTCGCACGTGGCTTCCTTAAATAGACCTCGCTATCAATCCCAGTCACCGATTCATCATGGCAACGAGGACTTGGAGCTTACGGAGGATGCAAAGGAGCAAATAAAAAAGAAAGGCAACACCGCCCCAGTCACAAAACAAAGACAGAACGGGTGGCAAAGGATTGCAGAGAAGATCTGCACTACTTTGTGTGGAACTAGTGCACAAACACACACTCACTGCTCCACTGAATCACAATTAAAATCCAAATCGTTAATTCATGTTATGTTTGTTGCTTGTTTAACAATTCAGGTGTACAGTAATACGTATCTAGGAACTTTTTATTGCTTTATTAGCACATCACCATTACTCACTCGAAGCTTCAACAGCGTATAAACTTCTGCTTTCCCCTTGAGCGCTAAGCCTTCTGGGTAATGTAGTACACATCCACATTAACCAATGCTATTAACGTCTCCGAAAACGTAGCCGCGCAGTGATTATGAATCCGTTTAAATTGAAGGTCAGATTGACTGCAGATGGGAGTAAAATTGTGTCAACAAAACTCCATCAGACTGTGTAACTCTTATCTTGTAGATATACTGTATATTTATATTTATATGGGATGTAGATTATATATATACTGCAGTATATAACATGTAACACCTTTTATTTATAATGATTTCAATGAGTGACTGCAAATGTTGAAATAATGACAGTGAGTGTAGTTTAATGTGATAACAAAGTGTCGTGGGCGGTGGACTAACTATTGGTTTCCATTTATGGTGACTGCTGACTGAGATAAGGGATGACATTACCGTAAATAGATCCTGGACCTTAGCCTGGTCTGGAGCAGGCTAACTCCACAGAATAAATCTCCTTGGTAATTTACGTCAGAACATATCCCACTTTCCACTATCCTACTTTTGTGCAACCAGATCATGGATTAAGTTGAGCCAGGATAACCAAGATATCCCGGCTTAATCCCTCATCCTGGTTTTGTGCAACGGGGCCCCTTGATGCTACATTTTCAGTTGTGTGATTTGTTACGTTTTTTTATTTTTAACACAAAAAATAATAAATAAATAAATAAATCATGTTGTCATTGTCGGCTGTTGTGTGCAAAATTTTGAGGTGACAAATGCAATTTATCCATTTTGGAATAGTTCTGCAGAAAAAGTGAAGCGCTGCGATGAATCCTTTCTGGATACTCTTGCTTTCAGTGTGTATACACGCACACACACACACACACACACGCACGTGTATATATATGTATACACACACACACACACACGCGCACACATACAGTATATAGGATTTCCATAAAGTCTGGACACATAGGCAAAAATATTAAAATATTTTTAAAAAATTATATTAAAATGTTTAATACATATTTATTTACAAAATATTTCAGATGTAATGAATATGTAAAATACTAATTAATCATGTACATAAATAAAATAATTGTTTTTATTAATAATGAATAGTGGTAATAATAGCGTTTCATATATTTAAATTGCTTTAACTTTTTCAATTATTTCATTGTAATTATTTAAACTAATTACTTTTTCTTAAAGTGTTAATTCAAACTTTTTGTATGTATGTATATTGTATAGTGTATATTAAATGTCCAGAGTTTAGGGACACCCTGTACACACACACACACACACACACACACACACACACACTCACAAATGTACTGTATATATAAGCGCATCTCAAAAAAACAGACTATGGTGCAAAATGTATTTGATTTCAGCAGTTCAATGAAGCCAAGGAGACCAATTACAGGCTCAGGAGGGTTTTGCAGCTCATTTTTTGATTGTGAGCGTGAACCGGTCGTTACAATACTCCAACTTGTTGACCATTTTACACATTTCATGAGATACTGGATCAACAAAATGATAAAGAAATGAAGAAATTCATTCTGGAAATATTTCATATGTCTATAGACTATATTTACAATATAAGAATAATACGTCGAATATCATAGTTTTCACTTTTTGAATTGAACTACTGAAATAAATTGGAAAAATATTAGAATTCATTGAGATGCGCTAGTGTGCGTGTGTGTGTGCGCATGAAGCCTTGATAGAAAAGACTAGAAAAAGTAAGTATTGAAAGGCTATGTACAAGCTACATTCTATATTATGTGAAAAGTAGTAAAAATGCAGATGGCTTTAGGATTTGGATGCTGCCTGTGAAAGCAACAGAAGCTAGAAAGAATCCCCATGTGACTGCAGACATGTGTCAACATCCGGCGTCTTTCGTTTTCCCACTGACCGCATTTCCACGTCCAGCCCCGTGGCTTCCACAATGCCATACAGTATACTGTTTGTTATGCAGTAATACTCCTCATTCACTTTGTGCTTTACACGTTTCCTGACGTCCTACTCCCTATCCGTCCAAACGCAGTAAGAAATAAATAAACATTGACCGTGATAGTGCTTTGCAAACGCAACTGCTAACACATCAGGATGACTAGAAAAGTGTATTCATGCGCTAAGTTTGTTCAGCTTGTGGCTGACGAGCGAGGCGATGATAAGCTGCATCCGGCAGAATGATTCCATAAACCCCCCCCAAGGCCAGCACACATGCAAGTGAAGACATGCAAAGGATACTTTGTGAAATCCTGGAATGACTGCTGCAGGTTGGAGCCTTTCCCTGACAAACTGATGTAGTCCAATGAGACACGTTCTATTAAAAATATTTATAGTAGGTTATGTACACTTTAGTCACTGAAAAAGTCCAAGGAGAGGCAAAAACCTATTTGCGTGATGTTGGTCTTGGAAATTGAAAAATGTTTTCTTGCGTCCTGAAAAGAGGTTCAGGACTTCCCACAGTCCTACAGTTGGCGTCATGCTACAGGAGGAGTTTGCCATTTCGATGAATCTTTAAGATCTTTCCAAGTCTCTGTTTGGCTGTGGCCATGCCTTTCTTTAGCCTCTTAGCTGTGAACACAACAAGACAATAATTCATGAGACACACGTAAGGGAAATGTTTTAGGACAAAAATTCAATTGACGTTTTTCTGGCAGATTTCACTTCCATTCAGGATCGTCTTCAAATTAATGAACAGTAACACTTCCAAACACGACATCATAGCATGTAAACATTAAAATCAACTTAATCTATGTGATCGGCATCAGCCGATTCCACTTATGGATGGTTGGTATCGGAATTGGCAGCACAAAACTTTGATCGGAGCATCCCTAAATGTTGAATCGCTTGGTTGAAACGTGACTCCAGACTGAATACTTGATGGAGCCCACCCTCAGCCAGACTCTACCTCCAGCGGCCCCCCGTTGAGTTGAGTTTGAGACCCCTGCTCTAATGCAAGGATGACAGCTGAAGGTGACAATTGCTTCCAAATGTATTTATTACCAGAAAACATGCATGTACATCCTTTAACATCCTTGATCAACTGCAGTTATTGCAACAGAAGCCTTTTCAAAACACGTTGACGTTTGCAATCCAGGAGATCCACCACTGCCGCTGGCAGTTTGGGAGGGGATCAAATACTTACTTCACGTAATCAAATACAAATTTATTCATAACTAGGGTTTGGCATCATTTGAAGTTGAACGATTCCGGTTCCGATTCCGTGTTTCGATTACGGCTCCTAACGATTCTCAATTCCGACGCTTTTAAAAGGCAGGGTGATAAACATTTGCATGGTTTAAATGAAGGGGCTAACAGAGTTCTTTTTGGGTGGAATGTCTGAACTTCTCAGTGAATTTTTTTAATGATATTAATTTTTTTTAATCAACTTTACGATTAATTTCTTACAGGAATATTTTCAACCAGTATATAAATATCAAAACAGTCAACTTAAGTATAAATGTTATAAAGTTGTTGTTTTTAAAAAAATAAACAAATAAGCAGGATAGCATTCTTATTTTGAAGTGAACATGAATCATGTTGATTATGCAGCCTCCTTTGCAAAATATCACTGTGTTGCAAATGTTGTACTGAGCTGACCTCTTGTTTTTATTAATTTCACTGGTGCTCTTCTTCATTGGTGTTTGTGGCTTTTTCTTCCGGTCGACAAAGTGGGCATCGAAACTAGGAACCGAAATTCTGGGAGAATCGGAATGTTGGTCCCGGTCCCCATCGATGCTCGATGCCCAACCCTATTCATAAGCTTTTTTTCTTTTTTATTTCTGCATTTTACCATAAAATCATGAGGGTTCATATCTTTGTAAAGGGCTAAACTTACAAAATCAGCAGGGGATCAAATACTTAATTCCCCCCTACTGTACATATACAGTCGTCCCTCGCCACTTTGTGGTTCGAATTTCGCGGCTTCACTCTATCACGATTTTTCAAAACTATATTCATTAATAAATCACGCTGTTTCATGGTTGAATACGGCTTATTAGTAGTCAAAAACTGTGCATATCTAAGCTTTTTTTCCCTAAATGAAGCATTTTCAAGCATAAAAATGGCAAAATGAAGTAAAATACAAATGTAAGGCATTCAGTAGATGCATTCAAAAACGTGATGCTACATGTAAGTATTCTACACTGGTCACTAGGTGTCAGTAATGTTACTGTAATGCTTGGTGAAACACACAAGCACCAGACTTGATTGCCGGAACAACAGGCGTGAATGATCTCACAACAGGCACAATGATAATACCTTAATAATAATCATACTGGTAATTATAACATGGGCTACTGTTGTGGCCGTAATCCACTCCAAGCTAAAACTCAACTCTGAACCCACAACGCCACTTCCTGTCCTCCACATGTCCAGAACACATTTATTGCAACACACACAAGCACGAGTATAATTTATGTCTTAAATGGCTTATTTTCTCTTATTAAATCTACTATATTGCGTAATAGGAGTGTAAAGGTGACTATAGGTGTGTTATTTCATGCCTAGAGGGCTCTAATAATGTTAAAAACCTTATTTAGAAGGTTGTAAACATGTTTTTTGTACACTAGCTACCTATTTGATTTATAAATGAGAAATCCTTTATGGAAATTCACCATTTAACCCTGAGAAATGAGAGACGACTGTATACACATTCTACTTTTCAAATTGTGGCAATTATAATTCATTCACAGGTAATTCGTGGGTTGTGCTATCATATTGTGAGTAACCCTTATGAAGGTGACTGACCTTTGGCATCTGCAGAAGCTCCACGATCGACCTTTGCCGAGGCGTTGCTGTTGGTGCTTGTAGTGTTGCTGTTAGGAGAAGACATGGACGGTCGCCTTTGGCTGAGAAAAACCCCCGGCGCCATGGGCTGTGACCCGACTGGGGATTTGACTGTTCCAGTGTTGAACTCATGGTCTGTGAGGCTGCCGTCCTGGGAGTCCAGATTGTGGTCTGGCGAGCTACTATCCTGAGAGATCTTCAGCGGCTCCTCTATCACTGTCTTCTTTTTGGTCAGTTTTTTTTTCTTTGTTTTTTGTTGCTCCTCCTATTGACACATTGCTTTACTAATGACTTGATTTACTTAGCAGAAGTGGCAAAAAGTGTGAATCGTCCCTGAATGAACATACCTGGTGAGACAGCTTTGCAGCGGCAGCAGCCAGGCCTGTTTCGATGGAGGCCACCCGCGCTCCGTCTCTTGCAGGCCTTTCCTGTCGAGGAACCGAGGGTCCTACACGAGCTGGGGGAAAGTTAAAACAAAGACTTTTCATCTACAAAACTAACATAAGCGGAGTATAATGTTCATTTGGACTTTAATAACCTGTCGGGCTGTATGGAATGTCGTCGCTGCTTTTCCGTTTCTTTGATCTGGATTTGAAAACCGGATTATCCTCCTCAGACTCCAGTGAAGGATAAACTGTGATGAAAAAATAAATAAATACGCTACTTTAGAAGCTCAAAAAGATGATGCATACTTTGAACTACCGTGATTTCCGGTGTTTAAGCCACTACTTGAAAAAAAAATTTAGAACCCTGCGGCTTATACAGCGGTATAATCATAACATCTCCTATACTTCAGAACTACTACTAGTCGTTTAAATACTGGGCTGCTCGTGAGTCACTGAGGAAATGGTAGCTCTTTCTTTGGCAGGAGCCAATCACAAGCTATAAGGGAACTCACAACAAGCTTGTCAAACCATCGGAAATCGCAGGAGGTCATTACTCAATATAACAGTCTGACTCACGGTGTCATCTTAGAACTTTTGGTAAAATCATCACACAGCAACTTAACACTTAGGCAGCTCAAAAATATACAAGTACCAATATGAGTTCAGAATAATAAATAGCAACTATTTTAACGGCTTCCTATCATGCATTTCCCATCATGGGGTGGCATGGCTAGATGGTCGAGTGGTCGTCTTACAACCTCCGTCCTCCCATGACCATGTCGAAGTATGCGTGGGCAAGATACTGAACCCCCAGTTGCTCCTGATGCTGCGTCATCAGTAGGTAAATGTGCTAACAGTGTCAAAGCACTTTGAATGCCTTGGAGGTAGAAAAGCGCTATACTAGTGAAAGACCATTTATCAAGAAAGCCCTTCAATCCAAAGCCCTTTGAAGGGCAAGGAACCATACTAGTATGTGGTAACTTTAGTTGAAATGGACTGCCAATCAGCAAAGTTATTTCCATAAGTTTCTTATAATTACAGTATTATACACAGTATGTGAGAATTACTCATGTGTAATTAGGAATAATTTTGCTTTGGTCCTTACCATAATCGGAGTCTTTAAAGCACGCATCCATGTGATCTTGGTCATCATCATAATCAAGGCTCTCAATACTGCTGCTTTTCTGGGGTTTCTTAAATAGCCGTTTTGTGGGCTGCTTGCTGTTGCTGCTGCCACCGATGCCGACGCCTCCGCTGGTCTTCTTGCTGGTCTGCAAGCTGTGCAAGATGTTCTTTGACTGACTATTGTTTCTGGACTGATTGTTGCTCCATGGCTGCTGCAAGCTGTCTGACGATGACAGGTTGGCCATGGACAGCATGCCCTGGATGGCCTCCTGTGTGCTGGGAGATGCAGGTGGCTGACTGGAAGTGTGTAAATGAGAAATACACAACAACATCACTATTAAACAGCAGTCACAACTCAGGGGTGAGTGAAGGTGGCAAATATGTCAGAAAGTATTGGAATTCCAAAGCCTATATTTAAGATTACAGTTTAGAGATTCATTCATACTGCCAGTGTTGCTAAACCATGACACCAGTGTCACCACCCCAACTGTCCTAACTAGTTTCCACATGCTCCAGTCTTCTTCAAATGTTTCACGGTGAGTTGATTTAGATTTTCCCAGCTGTCTAGTGTGAGAAGTTCCAATTTGACTGCCTTTAGTTCCAATTATCTAGGAGGAATTCATCTCAGAATGCTTGGAAATAACCTTACAATGGCGGCTTCAAATCAAAATGGCAGACTTCCTGTTATCAGGCATGGCTTCTTGGAGGTCTACATACCTGTGAACCCTCCCCAGAAAGCTCCCATATTTTGCCCTTCTTTCTTTCCATTCCCTTATTTCTTAACTTCCATGAGAAAAAAAATGTGCATGGAGGGTGCATGGGAGTTTGCCCAACGAAGTACTGGACCGTCTCATTCGAGAGGTCCGCTCCCTGTATGGCCGGTGTTAAAGTGTGATCCGCATTAACGGCATTAAGTAGGACTTGTTTCCCAGTGAGGGTTGGACTCCTCCAGGGCTGCCCTTTGTCACCGATTCTGTTCAGTACTTTTATTGACAGAATTTCTATGTGCATCTAGGGCTGTTCTGGTCTGATCTGGTTTGGTGGCTGCAGGATTAGGTCTCTGCTTTTTGCAGATGATGTGATCCTGCTGGCTTCCTCGGGCCGTGGTCTTCACCTTTCATTGGATCGTTTCGTAGCCGAGTGTGAAGCAGCTGGGATGACAATCAGCGCCTCCAAGTCCGAGTCCATGGTTGTCCCCCGGGCAAGGGTGGAGTGCCATCGCAGATTTGGGAATGAGATCATTCCCCAAGTGGAGGAGTTTAAGTACCTTGGGGTCTTGTTCACAAGTGAGGGAAGGATGGAACGCGATCTCTGCAATCGATCCGTCATGGTGAAGAGGGAGCTGAGCCGAAAGGCAAAGCTCTCAATTTACCAGTTTATGCTCCTAACCCCACCTCTGGTCATGAGTTTTGCTTAGTGACCGAAAGGACAAGATTGAAGCTACAATTTTAGAGATAGGGCGAGAAGCTCTGTAATCTGGGAGGAGGTCCAAGGAGATCCATAGAGATGAGCCATGGTTAGGATGACTCCCGGACGGGGAGGTGTTCAGGGCACGTCCAACCAGTAGGAGGCCTCTGGGAAGACCCATGACACGTTGGAGAGGTTAAGCCTCTCAGCTGGCCAGTGAACACCTCAGGAAGAGTTGGCTGGCAAGAGGGAAACCTTAGCTTCTCATTTTAGACTGCTGTCCCCACGACCCGACCTCGGATAAGCAGAAGAAGATGGATGGATGGATTGGATGTATGGATGGACAGAGGTATGGATGGATGGAGAAAAAAAAATCTTCTGCTGTAATGCCGTACTGCCATTGAATATCGTGTTGCTGTGTGAAACTACCAATGGGGGTTGAATTTTCAAAAAGGTTCAGGTGGCACTACCAAGCTAATGTTTCAGGGTCACGCCTGGGACGCTTACCAGTCATCCATTTTCATTCATTTTTTTCCTAAGATCAACAGCACTGCAAACATTCTTCAGGTTTTATGTATGAAAAATTCATTCATTTGGCGAAACGATGAAGAATGAGTGCAATGTCTGTGAAAGTAGAGGAGGGGTGCTGGATGCAGGAATCGATCTTGAACGGCATAATAACATTTGTACTTTATTTACCAGTAGAGTGCGCCACTGGAGTCGGTGCTTGAATGTGCTTAAGTACTTTTATGATACTTAAGTATCATAAAATATGGAGAGAATGGAACCATGTGGAAGGTAGCTACAACAATTAAAATTTTACAAATTTTTCAGTAGGGCGTGTGGTCATGCGGTCAGTGGCTGGAGGTATTTACAACCTAATAATAAAGATTACAGTTTTAGTCGGGACAGTCTGGAGGGAGAGAAAGTAAGTAGGTGCAAAAAATATTGTAATGCTTCCTTGTGATAGCTTGGGACAGCCATCGATAGAATGATTGCACAAGGGTATGAGAATAGTAGCAGCATGAAAACAGGTGAGGGCAGTCTACCTGTTGGTGCTGTAGTCAATCCCGCCCACTTGCTTGCTGGCCTGCAGCAAGTCAAGAATTCCAGCCGCGCTGCCACCTTTTTTTTTGGCCTTTGAGTTGCGACACTTCATCTCCGGCTTGGCTTCTGTGTCTATATGCAGAGTTTCTTCATCTGAAGAATCAGCGCCCTGCTTGGAGACAAAGTATACAGAGATGTAAAGTGTCAAGAAAGCCATTTATTGGTGAGGAGGGGAAGAAGAAGCAGGTAGAATGATAACAGAAAACGGCATGACCTTTGTAGCCAGATAACTCAAGCAATTGCATAGAAATTTTCAGTAGGGCTGAAATTGTCATGTTTGTTCTTTTATTTTGTTGATTTCTCCCTATCTTCCAGTGCAGGGCCGAGCAATGAGGCCAATCTTCTATTGTGGAACCATCATTAATCCAATGGTTCTCAATTATTTTCTGTCATGTCCCCACTGGGGGACAGAAACGTTTTTGCGTCCCCCCCGATTTGAAATACTATTGATAAATTGATAAAATGTATTTATTTATCTGTACTGTACAAACTGAACTTGAAAGTGAAACCAGCAAAATGCAACAAAATGGAGAGCAGTGAAGCATACGAGCGTATTCAAGGGTCAAACTGCATGTTGACACAAATTCATACATGTTGGCAGGTCTGCACTAATATTTAAGTCCTCCCTGCCTCTCATGCCCCGCAGGATGTTATGTGATAACTGGGCATACGCTAATTGAGGTTCCACAGCATACAGTATCTTCGTTCTGTACAATATTTCTCTATTCTTTGTATTCGACTGTATTTTTGTGTGTATTGTATGTTTTTTTATATAATAGATGCTAGCCTCAGGTTGGCCCTCACCTCCATCTGCCTGGACCTCTGCTAGCCTCAGCTTGGCCCTCGCCTCCTTCCGCCTGGACCTCTGCTAGCTTAGCCTGACCTGCCACCTCCTGCTGCCTGGTCTTCACCTAACTTCAGCTTGGCCTGCCACTGGCTACAGCCTGAGCCTTTGCTAGCTTCCGTCTGGCCGACTACCTGCTGTAGCCTGGATCTCTGGACTCATCTGACCTGGGTAGCTGGTGAAACCATGGTTTTAACACTTGCACTGTACCTGGTCGTCCTTCTTCTTCATGGACTAGTTTTCACACAATTGTGGTGCTGCCCTTGAGTGCCAACCGCCACCAACCACTGACTCTGCTGAACCCAATAATAATCACCTGGTCCTTCGGAAGTACTGAATTGTCACTACTGTTACTGATGTCCTCCTGTAAGCCTTACAGTTCTCTTAAATCATTTTATCCAGCGTTGTTTGTGTTGTATTTCTGTTTTACTCCTGAAATCACACTTATTGACTCTGTGAAGCCAAATAATGCTGTCATTGGTTCATCTCAGAATACATAAGGGTACATTTTGATAGTACTCCCTCTATCAACTGAATCCAGGCCCTGAATCTTAAAGTTGTCTGCGACTTGCAAAATGTAACTAATCAATTCCTAAACTCAGTAAGACTGACTTCTAAGCCCAATACTAAAAAACAATCAAAACCTTCCTGACTTGCCCTAATCTTAACAAACGCTCCCCACAAGTACACTGATACAGGGGTGTTTGCCAATGACATGAGTGATCACTGTACCATTGCAGCTATAAGAAACTCCAAGCTTCCAAAGTCAAAGCCCAATATCATATGCAAAAGAGACATTAAAAATGTTTGCATCTCTCTTTTATGTACAACTTAGCTGCCTTTCAGTCCACTGAAAGTATAGTTGCTCTATTTGATGATGTAGAGCCGACTCTAGAATACTTTTATGATTAATTCTGACATATAGTCAACAGATATGTTCCTTTGTGAAAAATTTACTATGAAGGGTGGAAATATTCCATGGTTTTTCTCTGAAGTTGGAAACCTCAAAGAAAGGTTTTGCCACATTACACATAAATGTAATTTGCTTATTAAGAGAGCTACGTCTGACTTTTATTAGAATGAATTCACAAAATATAAAAATGACTCCCCAATATTTTGACAAGTCGTAAAATCTACTTTAAATCCATCTAGCCATTTTCTATGCCGCTTCAATGACTCAACATTGAGTCTTATTTATTTCGTAACTAATTTATTTAACTTTTTTCAACAACCAGCAGAACATGAACCGACAACACCTGCAAAACAGTTAATTTAATGGCAAAATACTGTAGCTGAGACCACTTAAAGTGAGGAGTGTTGAGCCTCCTTTTGTTACCTAACCTATTTAGTCCAATAGTACTATGTGATTATTAGTAGAAAAGTACAAAATGTTGTACTATTTGACACAAACAAATTTAATTTGATGCCTGTTTTAGAGTAATACGAATACATGGGAAAAGAATTGTTCAGTAATACATCTTTTTAGTTCAAAACAACACAATTAACAAAATAAAATTACAAATTAAATATTATAAATCTGTCCTGCATAAACAGTATAAATTCAGAGTCCAGGGTTATTGTAGCACAGGTGTATCCAACTTGCAGCGCTATTAAAGCAACTTTGACAAAAAGGAGAGGTGAGCTATTTGTGTTTTATGGGACGGCCAACATTTAAATTGTAAAAAAACGCATCTCCACTCAGTGTGCTCATTTGTCATGAAAAACAGGCGTCATGTTTGAATAGAACACTTATAAAAATACTAGAGGTGAAGCAAATATTCTTTGGTGAACTACTCAACATCAGCTGGTGAGCTACTGCAAGCATACGAGCTACCTGTTGGAGACCCCTGTGATAGAGTCACTATCTTAAAGCTGGACACACTCCGTGTTTCTGTTGAACAACTTAGACACACATCCAGTGTTTTGAAGACAAGCCATAAGTATTAGAATTAGGGATGTCCGATATTGCCTTTTTTGCCGATATCCGATATGCAAATATTGTCCAACCCTCAATTTCCTCTACCGATATCAGCCGAAACCAATACCGATATGTGTAACATCACATGTCTCCTGCCCTGGAACTAACACATATCTGTTGTGAAGCTAATGGAGTCAGCATCAGCAATTAGCTTCTCAACGTGGCTGTAAACAACATTATACAACATTGTAAAACATCTGAGAAATACTTGCAGTCAGGCTGTGACTTTAGTTTTAAAAGTCAACAGTTTACATTTTTTTGATCATCAAAAAGTCCAGGGAAGAAAATCAAGTTTCATAATTTTCATGTATGTTGCGCACTGTTAGTGCAGCAATACGCTGTATTCGTTTCCACGCCACACTACAAATTGCATGTACACAGTAATTCCGGGCCAAAATGAACATATTTCGCACCATCAGATTGTAATGAAATTTCATCTGCAGTCAGATATTTAAGTGAATTTATACACTACATACCTTTTATCTTGTCCTGAAGCTCCTATCCATGAGTTTGAAAGGCTTAAAGTTGGACTTAACATTCAAAGCCGCTGTATGAGTCGATGTGGTCCAACACTCAGTATAAATCTGATACAAAATTGAAAAGGAAGAAGTAATCTACCGAACAAACATGTATACGAATGAAAATACACCCGATATCAAATGAAAAAGCAGCATTTTTATGGACGTCCCCACGGACTCTCCTAATGGAGTGCGCAAACACAACGTCAGATTTTATTGCCGCTTACTTCCGGGAATTGTAACATTCCTACTAGTGAGGATAAGCGGCATAAAAATGGATGGATGGAATGGAAGGAGTGAGCTAGCTTGTTACGATATTATCGGACATCCCTAATTATAATTAGAGCAAGATTGGTGTGTGTCAAGTACGGTAAGTTGTGATGACGATTGATTGATGCATCCCATGAACGTGACAGCCACTTGTAGCTTGCCCCTGGGACAAAAACAAGCTAGATAGCTGCTGCCAGCCAGGCAGACTGTGTAAACAAAAATGCCAGCAAGTCGAATGAGATTGAAACGTGAGCGATCACACACACTGGCATAGATAGGCTCAGCATGTGACAAGCTGTCGTCAATTGACTACACATTTAACAGGCTATTGTTCATTCTCTCGATAATAAGAAACAAAGTGAACGTCAACACAAGACGTGTAGTGTACTTTCATTGTACAATTTTGGTCAACTCAAAAGATGGACAATTGTGGTACAAATTGTCCATTGTCATTAAAAAAACGGTTGTGTATCTTTTGGTGAAACAGGGTCCTACATGACCAAAGGACAATTAGATATCAAGCAGTGTTTTACACAGTGTGTGTCAGCAAACCAACCGATAGGAACACGCCGTGAAATACGTGAACATCTCTGTATCCCCTATGATCACTCTCAAGCACAAAGGAGCTGGAGGAGACAGTGGATCATTTCTGACTTAAATAGAGGTGCACTGTGTTCATGTTAGCCGGCTGACGCTAACTGTGTATATCTCCTCTTTTATTTTTTTTCAATACACATAAAAGCCACAAACGATAACCGGTGTGTCTCACTGATGCCATGACAACAACTCCATCGCAGAGTGAACATTCTCCGTTCACCTCATACAGAGCGGCTTGCATTCATCATGTAAGACAGCAAAGACCAGGCCAGGCAAAACTACGCAATCTTCAGCCCATTAAAATTTTTAATCCGGCCCAGACAACATTTCCACAGAATTTTAATAAAACTCTTTAACACCGAAGCTGGTACCAGTGACAGGATTTGCAAGGCTATTTTGAATTTGGGCTATCAAAAAAATTCCAGTGGTTCTGTGTTTTCCAGTGATATACATGGCATTGCAGTTATCTAAGCTCCGCGGCTTTGATATTGTGCAAAGTGGGGATTGTTTACGAAGGCGTGTGAGCCTGTATGACGAAGATGGACGGCGAAGTTGTAATGAAAAGTGTTATTTTATCAGACATTTCGGTGTTTCTTAACGTCAAGGCGGTCGATACGGAGCTGATACAAGGAGGGAGGAAATCATCTGAATCCCAGTAAGTAGTAAAGATACTTCCAAAAAAGAAATACTGCCCCAAAGTTCATACACTCTTTGATGTTCAATGGATATCCTGACCAATTCAGAATTTTTGCTAAAATCTGTTAAAATCTCTTTATGTAGTTACCAAATACATGCAAATTATGTTTGAGTGAAATGTGAACGCAATACATCTAGGAAGTGGCCCGCATGCGCACAAACACGCAGTTCACTGTGTTTATACAAATAAACATGGTCTCTGTCCTGGCGCCTTTTTGGCAATTTCAAGGATTTTCTGCAACCGGAGTCGACATGTCCATTCCGAGAAGCACGTGGCGCACGGTGGGACATTGAAGTGAGTCGCTTCACTGCGCACATAAAAAAAAAAAAATTTGGATGACAAGAATAACTTTTGCTACGTCTTTGAGTACCTTTCCCCAACTCTCGCACGGAAAAACACGCCTTTCCATGACGTGTAGGTTGGATATAAGCGACCCGAATGTTCAGACTGCACTGGCATCTGATACATATCACATTTATATCCACATACGGAAGAGGCCTGTGTAGCATTTGAAAAAAATCTGAATTGTACTATCCACACTGACACGACAAAAGATGCAGGTCACACACAGTATGAGCAAAAAAATCGGCTTTGACCTGCAGATTCAATAAAAAACCTGTAAAATTCTAATTATGCCCTTATACCACATGTGTCAATGGAGCGCCGAGACACTGCAGGCTTTCTCTCCAGCCAGCTTCTCCAGCAGGTGATTTCATTGATTAGCTCCTTCCCTCAAATTGAAGGAGGTGTTGGATCATCAAAATCACCTGCTTTAGTGACCGGCTGGAAAGTAAACCTGCAGTGTCTTGGCCCTCCATGTCACGAGTTTGACACCCCTGCCTTATACAGTGCAACCCGTGTAAGTTGGTCCCGCTTGTACTGTATGTTCAACAAATGAAGTCTCATTCCAAATGGGTCATATCAATGTTAATTGGTCCGTATTTGTCAACATGTGTTGTAATATTGACAACTTTGTCATTATCACCAACCAACAGGCCCCAACTTAACTACTGGCCAATCACGTGGCATTAAAATGTGCACACGGTGCAAAATAAGCTTAAAAAATAAAAGCATGACAGCAGACAAATTTTATGTAAATGTGTATAAATTTTGGAAATATGGGCCATTATTTTATTTAAAAAAGAATATACAGTTACAAATCCCATAGTCTTTGCATGTATATGTTGTTCGTTGCGAGCGGCAACCCGCTTTGTTCAACGGTCCTGTAATGCACCACTGTGCATATGCAAACTTTCTCCCACGCTGCACAGACAGACTCCTGTACTCTATTTTTACTGTTTTTCTTTCACCTCATATTTGGTGTTAAATGCTGATACTATGTGGGAATGCATCAAGGTACGTTGTGATGACGTTATTGAGTGCTAATCTTGAATATCTGTTTGTGTACAACCTCAAGTTCATGCTAGCACAATGCCTTTTACCACACACATCAAACAGTGACGTAATAATCTACTCTCTGAAAAACAAACTCCAGACTCATACTGGTGAATGGTGGGTCTGTATTCATTTTGTGCTTTTAATTTGATTTTGTTACCGTCTTAGTTTTTTTTTTAAATAAGACACATAAGCTGGTCCGTGGGTCAAAAACGGTTGGGGACCGCTGACATACACAATACTACCATCGCTACAATATCATATTAAAACACAAGAATATAAATGGAAGTATTCACAAATGGATGAAAATCATGCCGACAAGCTGCCGTAGGTTGAAAAATCTTTTATTATCACCCATTCTCCTCATGCCTCTGGACAATGTCCAAAACGAAATGTGCGATTAATGGCTAGTTTTGCTTTCAATTTCGCCTATGACAACAACTGCTTATTCAGTGTATCACACAAAGTATGACAAGTATAAGAATGAAAAGTGATATTTTATCGGACATTTCTGTGTTTCTTACTGTTTGTTTTTTGTGATTCACGTTTGTCACATTTTTATGTTGAAGAGGTCGATATGCAGCTGATTCAAGGAGGGAGGAAATCATCTGAGTCCCAGTAAGTAGTAAAGACACTTCCAAAAAAGAAATACTGACCCAAAGTTCATACACTCTTTGATGTTCGATGTTTTATAGTTCGAATTGTAAATCCAAAATCCCTATTCATATACATTCTGGGTGTTCTAGGCTATGTTCACACTGAAGGATATGATTCAATTCAGATTTTTTGTTAAAATCCAATCTTTTTATGTAGTTACCAAATAAATGATACTTGTGTTTGCGTAAAATGCAAACAAAATGCATCTAGGAAGCGGCACGCATGCGCACATACACGCATCAGTCTGTTTACGCAAGTAGACACGGTCTCTGTCCTGGTAGCTTTTTGGCAATTTGAAGGATTTTCTACTAAAAAAGTAGAACTGCCTGATGTTGAAAGAAGACGTAGTCTAGTAGAAGTAGTTTGCCCACCCTTGATCTTAAACAAGCTAGAGATAAGTTAATTATTTGTTGTGCAAAAAGCACAGCCCCCAGACCCATGCCTCCATCTACTGTATCATCACTGGGAAGGTCTGTCTCGCTAGCGGCCGTAAAACACCCATCAGACTTTGGGTAGAGAAGCATCATGGTTCATCACAGCTGTTTCACTGCATGGATTGATGAATATGGACAGAAGGACAGAAAGCGGTAAGAGTAGTAGTATTAGTCCTCTGTTCCTGTTCTGCCACATCGGCAGCTCAAGGGTCTGTCACTTGTTCCTGTTCTGGAGGCGGCAGAAACCACATACTATGCTATGCTATGGGCTACGTTAGGGTTCTCTTTTGAATGTTTATTGTTTGGACTTCATACTTGGTTCACTATTAGGTTTATGCTGTCCCTGTGCTGCTGAAAGTTTTGTATGGAATCCTTGCAGCCTCATTTTTTATTATTGTTGTTTTGAGAATAAACTGGTTTGGGACTTTTGTCTGCAATGGGCATTTTGGTTATAGAGTTACCACGCAAGTACGGAAAGTATGAAAAAGTATGTGATTTCATTTGATAAATTTGGAAAGTTTGGAAAAGTATGGAAAATGGAAACTCATGTATGGAGAAATATGAATGTTTCCCAGACTGTTACCACTGTTTTCTAAAAGATAAAATTATGTAAGACTTCAAAAAAAAAGAAGGATTTTTGTAAAGCGCTTGCTAGTGCAGCTAAGACTTCTGTGCGAGAGCACACAGAGGGCGACGCATCCCAGAAAACATTTGGGCAGATTGACAAGGTGAATGGCCAGCCCTCTGCTTTATATCCTCCTCTAACCCTTTGGACGAGGGACATTACCTAGCTATAATCTCCTGAAAATTATATGATGACATGGCATACATATTCACAATCATGAAAACAGTATTTAACAAAATGTTCCCTATGCTTTGAACAGGGCATGTTGAAGGATTGTTGAAATATTCAATTCGTAACAAAACTATGAAGTCCATAATTTCTTTACATGACACTCGGGCCGCAATTAATGATTTCTCAATCAATTAATCTGAAGCTTGTTGTTTCGATCAAGTAGAGTAATTGGTTAGGCCCTACACGGACCACATCAATATGACCCAAATACAAACAATTAGTGGTTTGGTCTGCAACATATCAGGAGGCAAAAATGTCCATCACTGTTTTCCAAAGTAAAAGCTGGTGTGTGTGAATATCTTGTGTTGACTAAAACCCAAAGATTATATGCCTGTGAATATTGTCAATCATCCAGGTCATTGTATTCTCAGGGAATTGAATCGATCGCAAATGCACTGTTCAGGTTGTCTTAGAAGACGTTTCGGCTCCGATCCGAGGCTGCTTCATCACTTCCTGCTCAATGAATCGTCTCACTAGGTAAGACAGCCCTAGTCTGATCCGAGACAAAGGAAATAAAAAAATATTCACATTTGACAGGCTGAGATCCGTGAACATTTAAATTGTTAAATAAAATAACTATTAATGGAATGCCAAAATAGTTGTTGATTAATTGGATGATCAATTAATCATCAATTAATAAATTAATTGTTGCATCTCTAATGATACACATCTATTTACTGAGTCGTGAAAAAGTATGGACTCTTTAAATGTCAAATCCGTAGGAACACTGTGGTTACTGGATTTGCATCCATCATGTCTTGACTCACATCCTCAATAACAAAATAAACGCAAACCCTAATGACCACTTCCAGAATCTGCTGTTTACCTGGAGGGATTTCAGCATTTCAAGAGTTTTTCAAATAATCTGAATTCCTGGAATTCCCCTGCAGGTTCTGTAAGAGTGACTTGGAAGCATACTTCCAAGTCTGCGATACGAATGCTAGTGTGAATACTAGTGTGCCGTTATTCATCCACATAACTGCAAAAACCTCAGCTAAAAGTTCATCCAAACCAATTTTAGAAAAACAGAAGACAATTCAAAGCACAAGCATTTAAATGGACAAATATAGAAAACAAGCAAGCCGTCCCAAAGCAGTATATGTCATGAATAATGTCATAAAACAAAACACTAATGTAACACACTTACCAGTGTTTGAAAGCTAACACTTGCCACTTTTTTCACCCAGAAATATAAAAAGACCACCACTGTCCAGCATATGTTACCAATAGCGCTTTCTGAAAACAGATTAAAGAAAAAACATCCATTTCCTTCACAATTACCACTGAATTAAATTTGTCGTTCAACCTGAAAAGGGGAAGTGGTGTTCATAGCTGGCGTGAGCCGTGTCCGAGTCACAGAGAAGCTATTGACAATTAGCAGTCTTGGCTAAGCAGGAAGAGAGCGGGATATAGTATGTTTGAACGCAAGCGCCCCCACTGCAGGAACAAACCATGACAGACAACACCTTGAAGGTTGAAGGGTTGAAGGTTAATGTCCCTGTGATATTCTACATTGGCTCATGATCAAATGATCTATTGTATGGAGTTACATACCTTTGTCACCAAGGGCTGGAACTTTGGTTTTTTGGCTGGCTGAATTGGTTCTCTGATTTCTGACAAAACTGCAAAACAACAAATTTGGAATGAAGCAACAGGTCAATATATTTTCTTCATCGTTGTTTACCTATCTCTGATCATCTCTAAGAAATCATTGGATTGGTTGTGTATGAGCTGTCCAATTACATAGTTACTGGCTTAAGCTAAACAAAAGACAACAACTTGTATCCAACAGTACAATTGAACCCTGCAGGTTCGATATTCAGCACACACGGCTCTACAGTTTCATGGATTTTTGGATCCCCAATTTTTTTTTTTCATATTTATTTTTTTCTCCAAAAAAAAGACCACTTTTACGACAAAAAAACCCATCTCATTCACCCTAAGGCTGTAATTATTTATAAATATGTGACAATACAGGTAAAATGTACAGCACACATGTACCACTTAAAAAAACCCACAACGTTTACATGTTTATGTATGCTTCACTTCCTCAAACACTAAGATTATTTGTTCGGCAGCCCTTGAACACACCATCATTGCGGTGCGACACAAAAGGGAAAATTAGATACATCGGAACCTTGGTCAGCGTCATTAATCCGTTCCAGAAGGTCCGACTCTAACCAAAGCAGATGCTAACCAAATCATTTTTTTCCATGAGAAATACACTCCTGATCAAAATCTTAAGACCAGGTGAAAAATTGCCAGAATTTGCATTTTGCACATTTGGATCTTAATGAGGTTTTTAGTAGAGCTACAATATGCAAAAACAAGAAGGGGGACTGAGACAAAGAACATTTGGAACCTGTAATTTAAACAAAACCCAAAAAAATGAAACAGGTTGTTTATCAGCTGATCAAAGGTTTAAGACCGTCGCTCAAAAATGAACAAAAAACTCTCCAAACCAGAACAAAAAATGTTCTCAGTAGGACTCAGTAATGAGTAGCTCCACCGTTCTTGTTAATCACTTGTTAATCAAATTTGTTTGGGCATGCTTGATGCGAGTGTTTCCAGGAGGCTAGTGGGAACATTGCTCCAAGTGGTGAAGATGGCTTCACGAAGGGCTAAAAACTGTCTGGAACTGATGGCCATTTTTATAAACTTCCCTTGCCATCCATCCCCAAATGTTCTCTATGGGATTTAAATGAGGGGAACATGCAGGATGGTCCAAAAGAGTGATGTTATTCTCCCTGAAGAAGTCCTTGGTCAAGCGAGCATTGTGAACTGCAGCGTTGTCCTGTTGAAAAAGCCAGCTGTTACCACACAGACGAGGGCCCTCAGTCATGAGGGATGCCCGCTGCAACATCTGCACGTAAGCAGCCGCCCTTTGACAACCCTGCACCACCTGAAGCTCCAGTGTTCCACTGAATGAAAAAGCACCCCAGACCATGATGGACCCCCCTCCACTGTGTCGGGTAGAAAACATCTCAGGTGGGATCTCCTTGTCATGCCAGTAACGTTGGAAGCCATCTGGACTGTCAAGGTTACATTTTTTTCTTATCAGAGAATAAAACTTTTTTCCACCTTTCAATGTCCCATGTTTGATGCTCCCTGGCAAAGTCTAAATGGTCAGTTTTGTGGCGTTGAAGGAGACAAGGTCTTTGAATTCGTTTTTTGTTTTTCAAACCCTTTTCCCGCAGATGACGTTTGATGGTTATTGCGCTGAAGTCGGGTAAGGGCCTTAATGTGGGTCGAAGACCGCCCTGTGTCTTGATGGACAGCCAATCGGATCCTCCGGCTGAGCACAGGTGTGATTTTTTTGGGTCAATCACTTGACTTTTGTTTCATAATTCTCAGGATCTTTCAAAAAATTTTGAATGTGGCCCCTTGCTGGTCTTCCCGGGGGGGAAGGCTCTCTGGGCTGGCTCATGGGGGGCTGATCTTTGTGCTGCCTGCCCCTGTGGGCCTGGTGGCTTTCTGGCGGTGGGGGCTCGGCCTGACTATTTGGGGCAGAGCTCTCTGGGTGGTGGAGCGGGGGCCCCTCTCCTTTCATGAATTCTCAGTGACAATTACACGCTCACAGATTCTTGCACCTTTATATATATGAGGACTTGCACACATACAGGTATACCTGTACACACGTACATGTGCACACTCTCAATACATACGTACTTCCCCACATTACTCACTGAGTTAACCAGGGTGTTATTGTGTTGTTGGCTTATTACAGTGACGGTGATGTCGGCAATATGATTATAGTTTTTACAATGATGTGCATTACAGTTATTGTCATTCTGATCACTATCATAGTTAATCATTTCATTACTACGATTATGTGTGACTGTTTCAATGCGGTATTGTCACTGTGGTTGTTGATATTATTTTGTCCTTTCCGTCAGAGTCTTTATAGTCGTCACAGACATTTGCTGATGTAGCCCTGTTTGTTTCTGTTGTTCTGTTATTGTTGTCACAACTGTTGCTGTTGTCCTTGTCTCTGTTTTTTTTGTCCCCCTCCCGCTGGACAGGACAGGGGGGGGGGAAAAATAAATAAATAAATAAAAATTAGAATGACTGATTTACTGCGCCCAAAATCAGCAGCAATGGCACGCTGCGAGAGGCCTTGCTTATGCAACTCAACAATCCGACCACGTTCAAAAAGAGAAAGCTTCTTAGCTTTAGGCCATCAGGAGGGCATGGCAGTGTGAACGCCTGACAGAAAATGAAAATTTTGAGCAGATTTTGACTTTTATAGCCTGTGGTCTTAAACGTTTGATCAGCTGATAAACAGCCTATTTCAGTTGAATTCTTGTTTTCAATAAATTACTTTTCCAAAGTGCTTTTTGTCTCACTCCCCCTTCTTGCTTTTGCATATTGTAGCTCTACTTAAAACCTCATTAAGATCCAAATGTGCAAAATGCAAATTCGAGCAATTTTTCAACTGGTCTTAAGATTTTGATCAGGAGTGTAATGTACCGTAATTTCGAGACAATAGAGCCCACCGGCATATTAAATATTAAGCCAAAGAAAGTTGCAAGTGTGAGCATTTTGATAAAGATGGTGAGAAACACTGTTGAATTAAATAAATAACTCAGCACACAACAGGAAGGTGGTGTCTGTGTTGATCTTGCTGCCACATTGTGTCTTTGGGAAAGTGTGTGTAAGTGTTTGTGTGGGAGTGTTTGTCTCTGTAAAAGAGTGTTTGGAAGTGAAGTATAAGTGATAGCCTGACTGCACTACAGTATATGGCAGGGGTCACCAACGTTTTTCCATGTAAGAGCTACTTTTACAAAATGAAAATGGCCAAATGCCCACGGGCACCACGTTGGTGACCCCTGGTATATGGGCACAGTCCTAGTTCTGTAAACTACTGACTGTTTTTGAGCATTCTGCTTTTTCTAAGTTGTCAATATTTATTTTTCTAACACCCTGTTTTCATTTCACTTAGTTGTTGGGTGTTTTGCAAACCTTTATTTGGAATTTTAGTCACAATTATATTTTGTGAGATTATTTGCTTCAGGAGAATGATACTTAATATTGATTATGTCGTCTCATGTTGATCTTTCAAAGGTACACAATTAATCACAATTAAATATTTTAATCAGTTGACATCCCTAGTTAAAACCCATATTTAGAATGTCTTACACGGGTTTTCTGTGCTGTAACTACAAAAATATTACATTTATACTATACTACTTTAATACTACTTTGCGTAAATTCACTTATCATGGCCGGGTTTGGAACCAATTCACAGCTAAATAAGGGATTACTGTATTTCTTATGGGAAAAATTGATTTGGTTAGAGTACCTTTCATTTAGAGTTGGACCTTCTGGAACGGGTTAATGACGCTAAACAAGGTTCCACTGTATTCAATTGGCACTAAAAGACGACCGAACAACACAATACTCACAGGAAAGGTCTCTCTTTACAGCGTTCTTTTTCCGTCTAATGGGGAACTCGTCAATCTTCAGTTCTCCCTCATCCGAGACGTATTCATACTCATCTCTCACTGGCTTCGGTTTGTCCTCTTTTAGGTTTTGTAAGGCGCCAAAATGACTTGTGTTGGTCTGAGGTTTCAGTGTCTTGGACCTAAATAGGAAACAACACACAAAGTGAGAGTGTATTACATAGATGAAAGCGCTGGAATTGAAACTCGTAAGTGTACATTCTGTCCATACCCCAGGATTTTCTTGCGTGCCATCGCAAAGCCGACTTTCTCTTTATTGCCCAACAGTGACATTCTGTCAAATTTGCACTCCTCTTCCATTTTCAGCAGGGAGTCTGGTTTACTATTCTGGAGGGCAAAAAGACAAATAATGTCACATAAGCAATTCAACATGGATATTGACTGGACAGCATGAAGATACATAAGTGACAATAGAAGGACTCCACTCAACAATCACAGTCAGTCGTGAGACATATCAACGCTACATGTAATTGTCATCACATTTTTAGGAGGTGTACCGATTCCCACACATTAAGTGAGGGACAGGAAGTGTTTATGGTGTCTACTTGGTAAACAAATAAAGTGCAGTCTACAGTCTACAGTTCAGTAGAGATGGGGAACGGGACTGCAAGCTGCAACTAATAATACTACACTTCAACCAATAAGAAACTTAACTACATCCCAACAAAAACTCTTATTTTGGTCAGTTACTGTTTTCTTCCACACAAAGACGACACCTCATGGGTTCCCTGGATTGACTCAGTTCTCTATTCTGTGCCACCACTTCCATGTTCCCTTGTTTGCTTGCTACTAGCTTCCACGCTACCTTTTGTTTTTTGTATGGTCAGTGTTTTTTTGCACTTCGTTGGGGCAGGTTTTAGTTGCTTCTTTTCACTGTTGCACCTTGCTGGACTGCCTTGTTACTCTGCTCCTAGTAAGAGTTGTTTTCCCAGCCTTAAGCAGCAGTATCTGCTCCTTTGGAAGGATTTGATTAGTGTCTGGGAGCGGAGCAACAAGGTAGGTGCAATCAGCGGTTAACATCATTCATAGGCCCTGTGTCCACACCAAGAAGATGTCTTGCCAGATTATTCCTCATGGTTTCCCATCGTTGACCTGCACTTTCCACTCTTTACCACTACTTCCATGTTCCCTTGTTTGCTTGCTACTAGCTTCCACGCTAACTCTTGTTTTTAGTTGATATATGTTCAGTCTTTTGTTATTACAGTTGTTTTTTTGTTGCTTCTTTTCACTATTGTTTCTTGAGAACTTTCCTCGACTGCCTTGTTGCTCTGTTCCTAGTAAGTGTTGTTTTCCCAGCTATAGGCCCTATCAACACACAAATGCTCCTGAGATTATTTTTTTGGAGGCTTAAAAAGAATTGCGTTGTCGGATTACTAAATAGTTGCATCCAGATGGGAACGGATCACTGAGTGAAAACGATGTAATACACAAGGCACACCTACATGTGCCGCTGTAAACAGACATGTAGACGGACCCACGTGACATACCAAACCATAGAAGAAGAAAGAACACATGCGCATAAGTCCGTCGTTCTCCGCTTTCCAAGGCTCGTCTAGACAAAGTGGAATTACATGTGCGTCATTTTTGGCTGTATAAGACAAGAAAATACCTGGAGAATGGAGACTGCGGTGAGTCATGCCACTCGAAATATTCAGATATTATGTTGGCTTGTCGTCAAAGCTCACTTCTAGTCACGTGACGGCGACGGATTGCTGACATCATCGTTTGAAAAAAGCAGCAGATTGCTCGTCTATACGAAAACGACGAGCCAGATTTTCCCACTCTGGAAGCCGTTTTCAAAAATACCGTTTCAGGGCACCCACCCAGAATGCCATTCTCGTGTGGATGAGAGGCTGAAACGATAAAATACTAATACTAATACTAAAATACTAATGCTGTTTTGACCTGAAAACGTTTCCGTGTGGATAGCCCCTTAAACCGCAGTATCTGCTCTTTTGGAAGGACCTGATTAGTATCTGTGCCGGAGCAACAACGTGAACGCAATCAGCAATTAACATTCATAAGGCCTGCGTCCACACAGACAAGACGCCAAATTACTCCTCATGGTTTCCCATCGTTGACCTGAGCTTTCCACTCTACATCCATGTTCCATTGTTTGCTTATTACCAGCTTCAACGCTAAGTGTTGTTTTTAGTTTACATACAGTATGTTCAGTCTTGTTTTTTGGAGTTGTTTTTTTGTTTACTATTGTTTCTTCGGTGTCTTCCTGGACTTCCTGTTGCTTTAGGGTTGCATTTTTTTAGCACTTATGTATTTACACTGCCATAGATGTATGTTGTTTTCTGTCTTGTACCTTTCAAATAAATTCAATTGTACAACATTGATTTGATTTATTTTGTATTCATATATATTAAAATAAATAAGTAAATAAAATACATAAATCTCTCAGAAATAATAATCATATAAATAAATAAAGATATTGCAGACAGATAATGAAATGGGCAAAAAGAGCTTACCTTGTACTTCCATTTTGCTTCTGTCTTGTTTTTATTCTGCTCTCTGATTTCAAACTTTTCCATATTGTTTTGCTGTAATGTTTCTTTTTCTGACAGAGTCAGAATATTCTTCACACCCTGGAGAAAAATCCCATATTACTTGTTCAGTATAATATTTGTCATGTAGATAAGTGTGGAGCTGCAGTACACTTCTACACTATTGTTTGCCAAACACAATTGGCTCTCAAGGCTATTTAGTGTAGAAAAATACTGTAGTCATCAACACTTCAACATCATCTGACAACGTTGCTTACTTTGGTCTTCTTTGGCTGGTCCATCTTACTCAAGATGTCCTTTGCATGGGACTCCAGAGCTGCGAAACTGGAGGGTTTAGGTGGAGGTGGTGAATCTTTGAGATTTTTTATTTTCTTCTTACCTCCATCTTTGACCTTGGGCATTTTAGGAGGTTTGGGAGCCTTGGGCATCTTTAGGGGGTTTGGTGGCCTAGGAGGTTTAGGGGGTTTGGAGGCTTTCTTTCTGGCTATCTCGCTGCTTGGGGAGGGGACCTCAGCCGGCGAGACCGGCTCTTCGGGGTCAGAATGGGTGGATAATGGCCCCTCGACTGGCACTTTAAAACCAGGCTCACATTTAATAGCTTTTGTTGCATTCTAGAAATGAAAAGAGGGCAAACACAGAATTATATTTATATGAAGCTTACATTTGAAAGTCATTCATTGTCATTTCTCAACCAAAACAAACCATTCCAACATCAAAACATTCAGCTCATTCAGGACGTTTAGACTATATTAGTAGTTTAATAGTTTAAAAAAATATTAAATGTAATTAAAATATAGATTTTCTAAATGGAAAATATACATTTATTTTAGATTATACTGTATACAAAATTAAAATGTAAACTATACTATACAGGTGGTCCAAGGTTTCGGAATTTCATGTTTACATATGCTGTCCCATAAAGTACTCAAAAACATAATTTTGGTTGGTCAACACAAGACTCGCTCGAGAATTAGTTACAGAGCGGTGCGCCGTGGAAGAATAGACTATGTACGGCTCATGCGAGCCACACTACTGGACTGTCGAGACTGTAATTAAGGATAAAGATGGTATTTTAATGTCTCCCAGGAAGTTGTACGAATGACGAGGAGGTGTGCCATCAACAATCTCTTTATTGAGAAAACAAAAGTGGCTACTGGCAACAAACTCAACCGTCACACACAGTCAAGACACATGGCACAGTCAGAGACTTTCAGAAATCACAAAACTCCACGCATAATTGCCAGGCAGCGCACAGGTCCTCTGAAAGTGACAGTAATAACTAGGCGTAAGGTACCACTTACACCAAACCTCGACTTATATCACAGTCTAGGAACAGAGCTCGTATGCAACCCGAGGACCACCTGTGTGCGTATATATTGTTTTATAATTGTATAATATTGTATATGCATTTTTGTCTGTGTCCAGACTTTAGGTACACCTTGTAGATGATAAACCTTCTGCTCTGATGCTGCCTGGTAAAGCAAATGTTAGGGAGGTCCAAACAGTCACTGGTAATGCTGGTAATCACTGGTAATACAATAGAATACTATGTCAAGATGATTTATCTTTTTCTGATTATAGTCGTCCCTCGCCACTTCGCACTTCGAATTTCACAGCTATACCCTATCACATTTAAAAAATAATAATAATAATAAAATATGCTTTTTCGTGGTTGAATATGGCCTGTTATTAGTAAAAAAATATGCACATTAAGCAAATGTTACATATTTTCTGCCTAAATTACACATTTTTAAGCATAAAAATGGCTAAACGAAATAAAATACAAATAAGGCATTCAGAAGACTCATTCAAAGACGTTATGATGATATGTAGTATTCTACACTGATCCTAGATGTCAGTAATGTTGGGTGCTACACACAAGCACCAGACTTGACAACTTGTTTTTATTCCAGGTTTGATTTATCTCACAACAGGCACAATAATACCTAAGACGGGCTACTGTTGTGGCCGTAACCCACGCCAAGCTAAAACTCAACTCTGCACCCCCAACTTCCCACTTAGCTCCCCTAACACATTTAAAGCGACACACATGAGCATGAGTCTTATTTATGTCTAATGTCATATTTTCTGTTTTTATGTCTACTTTATTGGGTAATATGAGTGTAAAGGTCATTACAGGGGTGTTATTTCATGCCTTGAAGTCTGTAATCATGTTAAAAAGCATATTTAGGTCATACAACAGTTTTTCTATGCTCTAATTGCAAAATGATTCCATTTATAAATAAGAAGTCCTACTTTGCGGAAATGTACTTATCATCACCGTGTCTGGAACCAATTAACCGCGATAAACAAGGGATTACTGCATATTCCTAGATCATGTAATAGTTGGACTAAAACGTAATAATACCTCTGACAGTCTAATCTCTCTGGCAAGATCCTTAATGAGCTGTGATGGTTTCATGTTCTCTGGAAGTTCATCTTCATGTTCCAAGAGAGCCTTCAAAGTGAGAAAGAAAAGAAATGATGTGTCAATATGTGTATATTGTGTATATATTAACATGACAACATGTGTCCATACCTGTTTTTTTGTCCACGACCTGAAGGCTCCATTTATGATTTTTGCACCATGGACCAGATACGGCGCAGGCTGTTTGTTTGCTTTATGTAAACCTGCAAACACAAAAAACTTAAAGTTACTAATGCATTACTAATAGAATTCAAACTCCAGATAGAGTTTTCTGCACAATTTAAAGGATACAACTAAAAATCTTGCTGCCTTGACTTGCACTTACACTACTTGACTAACAAAACAAAAAAACTTAACTGAACATAAATATACTGCAGATTATGTGCATATAAGTGATATGTATAAAGAAGAAAATAATGAAAAACTAATAAAATATATAATATTAAAACACTGACATGCTTAAAATGATAGTACTTTATTTATCCAGCCAGCCATTTTCTATGCTGCTTATCCTAATTAGGGTCGCGGGGGTATACTGGAGCCTATTCCAGCTGACTTCGAGCGACAGGCGGGGTATACCCTGGACTGGTCGCCAGCCAATCGCAGAGCACATATAGACAAACAACCATTCACACTCAATACCTATGGACAATTTAGAGTCGCCAATTAACCTAACATGGATGTTTTTTTGGGGGAATGTGGGAGGAAACCGGAGTACCCGGAGAAAGCCAATATAGTTGACATAATAAGACAAAATAAGATATAATATAAACTCACATATGTTAGCATTGGGAGAGTCTCTTCTTGTTATTCCTTTTTTACTTCTGGTTTCTTTACAGTACTTCCTTCCTTCTTCAGTAATTACTGACATCTAGGGGCCAGTGTCAAATACCAAATATCAGTCTACTGTATGTCCACCACAATCCTTAGTTGCTTCTACAGATGCACTATCGAAAGTGTCCTTACCGCCTCCATCACTGTTTGGTACGGTAACTGTACAACACGTGATAGGAAGGCACTCCAGCGGGTGATCAAGACCTCACAGAACATTGTTGGGGCAGCCCTCCCCTCACTGCAAGACATTTATAAAACTAGAGTCCTACGCAGAACACACAACCTCATCAAGGACAGCACACATCCACAACACTCATTATTCACACTCCTACCGTCAGAAAGACGCTACAGGAGTTTGAAGTCCAGGACCACAAGGCTGGCAAACAGCTTTTACCCACAGGCCATCAGACTGCACTCACACGAAGCACTGACACATGCCGCACGCAACACACGCACACACTCATAGCACTTTTATTTATTTATTTATTTGTATTCATGTCTCTTCTGTTGTTGTTGCTTAATTTATTGGTATATATGTTTATGTTTCTTATGTTCTTATTCTTTCTTGTGTTTTCTTTCTTTTCTTGGGAGAATGAACAGAATAAGATTTTCATTGCATAGTATAACTGCCTGTTTTACTATGCATATGACAATAAAACTCTCTTGAATCTCTTGAATGCATCTTTTGAATGCCTTATTTTTGTATTTTACTTCATTTAGCCATTTTTATGCTCCACTTAAAATATGCTTATAAATGCTTTTTTTTTTTTTACTAATAAGGCCGTATTGAACCACGAAACAGCGTGATTTATTAATTAATGTATTTTTGATAAACGGTGATAGAGTGAAGCTGCGAAATTCAAAGCTCAAAGTGGCGAGGGATTACTGTACGGTACAATACAATTCAACTGCACATTTTGTAGTGGCCTTTTATTGTGGCCAACCTAAGGCACAGCTGCGCAGTAATCGTGCTGTCTAATTAGCATCTTGATTTACCACACCTGTGAGGTGGATGAATTATGAGTGCTCACTAACAAAAATTGCTGAATTATTTTTTTTAATTACATAATTTTTTAGCGGCCGCACGGTTGCCTACTGGTTAGCATGTTGGCCACACAGTCAGGGGATCGAGAAGATCTGGGTTCGTATCTCTTTTGGGCATCTCTGTGTGGAGTTTGCATGTTCTCCCTGTGCGTTTGTGGGTTTTCTCCGGGTCCTCCGGTTTCCTCCCACATTCCAAAAACATGTTAGGTTAATTAGCGACTCTAAATTGTCCATAGGTATGAATGTGAGCGTGAATGATTGTTTGTCTATACAGTATGTCCCCTGCGATTGACTGGCCTCTCGCCCAAAGTCAGCTGGGATAGGCTCCAGCATACCCGCGACCCTAGTGAGGATAAGTTTCATAGAAAATGGATGGATGGGATCATTTTTTTAGCTGTCGTAATATGAAAAACAAAGTAAAGTTGTAATTTTGGAAAAATTAGGTTGGGGAAAAAACGTATACGTTTATGTATTCATGGGAATAAAGTGAAAATATTATGGCAATAAAGTCATAATATTATGAAATATAAATGTACAAAGATTATGTGTGAAGAAAGTGGAAATATTTGGAAAATAATAAAAATAATAATAATAATAAAAAAAACAACAGAAAAATGGGAAAAAGAGCAAAGTCCAAAGTTCATACAAAGAATACACTCTTTCACATGCACCACAAAGCGTAGATACATTTCTTTCTTCAGTATGTGGCCCTTGGTGGAAAAAGTTTGGACACCCCTGGCCTAAGACCTAACCGATTACTGGATTAATACAAACAACAGACTTCAGATTAATATACTAAGAAATAATTGTTAGTTGCAGCCCAAGTCCAGATGCGTACACGAAAGCACGACCTTAAGTGAAATCATGAGAATGCCAAATGTGGATTTCTTCTTCTGTTTGACAATACAAAACAACTGTGTCAACAAATATGTATAATAAAATAACCTTGTGATATGAATTCCTAAAAAGCTTCCCTTAAGCGGACTTGATTGCAGCCGTGATTGCACTGAAGTGTAAGCAACCCCAAAAAGGAAGCAATTAATATGATCACAGAAAAACATTAGGGAGTCTTTCCCCTGCACTCACAGCGCGCACAAAGTAATGCTATATTAATGACAAGGCCTTGTGGGTCTGAAATAGTATGCAAAACACACACACACACACATGCACGGCTAAAATAGTGAAAATATAAAGAAAAGGAGCTGTGTTTAATTTTGTAATGGAGCAAGTGATTCTTGCTCAGCCAAAGCCTTTGAAGCACGATCTGTGAACGCTACAATTCACTGCTTAAATGACTGAAATAATATTCCAGCATCTGCTGTGAGTGTGCAGGCTGCAGCTGTCACACATTTTTTCAGACTAGTTATTTTTTCCGCTTTCACAAATTTTTCCACACAGATTGCTAGTAATGTGATAGTTGCCATACTTTAAAAACACCACATGCTGCAGCAAAACACGGCATCAAGGTCATCAAGTGTTCACCTTTGAATCGCTCAAGGAGATGGCGTCCCACGTACCAGCATGCCGTCTCAAAGTTGGGGAATGGGTTGAGGGTTTTGACCTTGAGCCGCTTTTCGATTTCGTACGCTCTGAAAGGAAGTCAGTGGAAAGGCTTCAGCATCATGAAAATGTACATTGTAAAAATGCTATCGGACAAAAAGCCTAGAAAGGCAGGCACAATGATATGGAGGGTTTTTTTCTGCTAAAATTAAAGACTGTAAATACAAAGCAAAACATTAAATGTGACCAATATATTTATTTAATTATCTATTTATATACTGTGAAAACCTGCAAATTCTCAGATTTATGGTCAAAAAATTATTTTACATTTTTTTCTTTGAAAATAGGCAGTTTTTTCTGCACACATCTCATTCGCCAAAAGTGTATAGTAATTTATAAATACGCGATAATACCGGAAAAATGTACAGTATAGAAGTCCCACTGTTAGAAAGCCTCCAGTTTTTCAATAGTGTTTCTCACCTTCTTTATCAAAATGCACTTGCACCTTTCTTTGGCCCCGTTTTGGGTTATTTTGCAGCCGTGGTCAAAAGAAAAGCAGAGACTTGAGGTGATAAACACTATTGAATTAAAGAAATAACTCATAGCAAAACAGGAAGGTGGTGTCTGTGTTGCTCTCACTGCCACATCGTGTCTATGGCAACAATCACATCTTCAATGAAGGTAAAAGTAACCTTAAATGTGGGGTGTCCCGATCCAATGTCAGCCAAAAAAACAGCATTGGATTATATCGGCCTGCATCGAAAATCTCCAGTCCATTGCAGACTCCACACCAGCACTTCTATCTAGCAGCAGCCCTTCTATTCAGCATGCAGAACCCATGTGAACACAACACTGTATGATAGTGTTTTTAGCAAGGAGTAGGAGTGATATCAGCCGTGTGGCTGTGCTTTTCGTAAAAGTCGGACAAAGACGTTGTAGGTGAGTGCAACATTTGTCATGCACAAGTTTCCCATGATGGCACAAAACCCAGGAAGTTTAATTCGATCAATTTCAACATGTATTTGAAGAAGGATTTTCCTTAACACCACGGCTTCCTGAAACATCCACTGCTGTTCGGCAAAGCGTGAGAAAAACCCACAGCATGGCAAAGTCATCGGCTGTACACATCACATGCATCAAGAAGTAAATGGGTCAGTTTTTCTCGTACCTGCTGTCGCTGACTATTATTCTCTGTTTGAGTAACATCACTTGATCAAGTCTTTTCTAACATTCCAGCAATAAAAGTATGTATGATTTGTGCTATTGGTCGATATTTAAGGCTGCAATGTCGGAACTGAATGGGAAGTGAAGATATTGTATCGGGACACCTTAAATGTTCATTTATCCCAGGGGTCTCCATCTTGTGGCCCGTGGGCCATTTGCGGCCCGCAACTTGTCTTCAAAGATTACTGCAATACGGCCTGCGAGAAGTCAATATTACTCGTAGGATGCACATATAAGCCTACACTGAACTAAGAGGAAGTGAGTCACTTTAAAAATGTGGTAAAAAAAATTCCACCCATTTTCTATACCGCTTGTCATCATCATTAGGGTCACGGGTAAGATGGAGCTTATCCCAGCTGAATGCAGCAAAATATACATCCTGAAATTATTTATTTATTTATTTGGTTCACCCAATCACCGTATCAAGATGTTATTGTTATTGTGAGCCATGTATCGCGTGTCGTATCGTGAGGTGACCCGAGATTCCCAGCCCTACTCCGAATACTTTATACGGCCCAGCCTCACTCAGACTTTCAATTCAATTCAATCATTTATATACAGTATATTTATATGCACTTGTTTTCTGCATGTAAAAGTATAATTGTAACTGTAAAAATGTGTTTTGTGTTAAAATGTTTGTCCTTCTGGAACGGATTAAATGGATTTAGATTATTTTTTATGGGAAAAATTGATTTGGTTTGAGTACGTTTCAGTTACAATCGTACCTTCTGGAACAGATTAATAATGCTAACCAAGGTTTCACTAATACTAGCAATTTTTCGGCAATGACAACTCAACCCCTTAGAAAAGCAGTGAAGTACTGTATTCCATTGCCTTTTTTTAAAATTTCATATTTTATTATTATTTTAATGATTTAATATATTTTTACTAGGAATGTCAATCGATTAAAATATTTAATCGTGATTAATCACATTTAATGAGTACATAAAAGAGTTCATCATAGCCACAAGCATGCTGAAAGGCAGGGGTCACCAACCACCAGGCTGCGGGAAACATTCAGGTGCAATGAATAAAAACAAAAACAAAAATTAAAAATGAAATAATTTGTAAATAATTACATAAATTTTATCGTAAAGGGACACAAATTTTGGAAATATTGGTCATTGTTTTATTTAAAAAATAATGCAGAGTTAGAAATCCCACCATTTTTGCATGCTTAATGCGAGCAGCGACTTGTTCCACTTTGTTCCACGGTCCTTGAGCGCACAATTTAACTTTGCAATGTATCTTCTCCCACGATGCACAGATAAGAATACTTTACTGTATTTTCTGTTTTTTGTTTCACCTCATATTTGGTCCCAAATGCTGATACAATGTGGGAATGCATAAAGGTTTGATTTGAGGACCTTATTACATACTAATGTACATTTTGTACATTTGTTGGTGCACTGGATATGTGTTCCTTTATATCGGACCGCTATTTTTTTTAAGCTCTTTTTTTAGGTTAGCTCTGCTCCATTCACACAGATGACAGCGGACGTGCTGTCACTCAATCTTTGTTTTATTTGTGATGCCACTGCTGTGTCTTCCAAATATGACACTTTTTCATCCTCGTCGTCTTCCCACCAGCCATGATTCCAATGCAATCAAGGCTCTTTAAATATATACGCCACATTCATGAGTCACTTTGCATTGATCTTCTGTGGCGAAATGGAGGCGTGGAAAGGGTGTAACTTGAGGCGGAGTACGCGTACGCATCAAGGTGGAATCTATCAACCACAAATTGCGTGAAAGGTTGCGTACGCCACTTTTTATACATACGCACATTTGCGCACGCAGACTTTTAGTCAGATTTTCACACACATTTTTATAGATGAGGGCCCTGATTAGTTGGTTGAACCAGAATGTTGGGCGCTGTCGACAAGGGATCGAAGTCTGTCATGGCCGGTTCCTTCCCACTGCTCCACGTGTGAATATGTCTTTGATCATTACATGACCAACAGTCATGGTTGCCGAAGTGACTGGTTTGTGCTTCTGTGCAACTTTTTCATATTTTCATGATGAATGTTTGTGGCTTTCTATGGTCTTCAATTTTGGCAGAAAAAAACCCTTAATGTACAAAGTGTGTCTTTGATAAAGCATAAATTTGAAACCTCATCTGCATCTCCACACTCAGGTTGTGGACAAAATGGCCAGAGAACGCCAAGCAGTCGACCGGAGTCAGTATTGCGTTGATCCAACCTGAGAACATGTACACATTATTCAAAGGAAAACGACACATTTACCTTTTTTTTTTTTAAATTAAAACATTTTCTGGTTACGCATCAAGAACAACCACAAAACAATTCTTATTCTGAGACATCTGAAAGTAAAATTGGGAAAAATATATACAGTAACTATACTCACCTGTGACACACACTATATAGACAAAAGTCTTGGGATTTGTAAAGAGAAGCCGGGAAAAACGTATTTTCGATGCATCCATTAATATTCTATTGCACTTGTCCTCATTTGTGTCGCACACACACTCACACCTCTGGACAATTTAGAGCAGGGGTGCCCATTCTGTCAGTCACATGTGTCCCCCCTGTCCTAAACGTCACTTTGTAAATGTCATATGACATCAGTCAGCTGACATTACGCTCCCCTCCTGATACGCTGTTGCGCTTCCGTGGCAAAGTAAGTGGTGAACAGACGTCTCAGCGATGCACGGATATGCAACGTTCATATTTATTATTCCGATTACGGATAAGCTAACTCAGTGGTACGATGCCCATATCTATAACAAAAGTTATCCCTTCACTTGTAGCAGCTCGTTATGTAGAAAAAAAGTTTTCTCCGCTTGTGTTTGTGAAACTATTAATTCATGATGAATTGGAAAATGTGCCCATTGCTTAAACCTTTTTAATATGTTGCCTTGACTGCGGTTGGATTTTTTTTTGCATAATCATTTTCATTTCTTGCATACCGATAATGCTTGACCTGTATGTATAATGAACGTTAGGTAGCTATTTTGATTGACATACTACTCAGGTTATGTACACAACTATTGAGGAATTATGTGTCATTACATTTATTGCCATATTGAATTGAATTGTGAATTCAGAATCAGAATTATTCAATGATATCAACTGATGGCCTGTAAACTTTGAAACTGTGAATGTGAAATACTAATCATTAGTATTTAGAATAGTAGTTTCAAGGTTTACTGGTTAGAGTTTATATACAGTCACCCCAAGGTATAGTTCGATTATTCAGTTTGAATATCGCTCCCTCACTATATCGCGTTTTTTCAAAAAATAATTGATTAATTATCGCTGTTTCGAGGTTGACTATGGCCTTTTATTAGTAAAAAAATATTGAAAGCTAAGTTCTATGTAGTATTCTGGTCACTAAGCATCAGTATGTTCATAATGTTATGAGACATGACATTACCATGACATTACATTACCTTTCACATTGCATGGAGACTGGCTATTGAGCCAGCAGAGTTTTTGGCTTCTTTGTCCTTCTTCCCCACTCCGTTTGAAACACTTTCTTTTGTTTTGAATAAGTAAATTTGAGAGGCTAACTATTTAGCTCATAGCATGCTATGCTAGTGGCGGTCTTTTGAATGTAAAAGTAGCTCAATCCGTTATGGAACTCAAACAATGTACAGAGATGAGCAAATTCAAAAAACAATACAAGCAGTTGATGTTTGCTAAATACAAGGCAGAAGATCATCACAATGATTGTTCTGTCATGCTTGTTTTTTTTTTTTTTTTTACTGTTATTTATTATTTATTATTACACTGATTATTATAGAAAATATGAGATGGAATGCAGGAAGTGAACAACATGTACTGTACTAGATGTGGAATGGATGGGGGGTAGGATTAAATAAGCTTTGCTTCTTCCTACTCCTTTTGGACATGTGTAATTGTGAAAGAATGATTCATGAGATGTATTCCATTGTAACCTTCATATTCAAATAAACTAAACCGAACCAAACCAAAGTGACTATAGGGTGTTATTTCATCTTAACAGGGCTCTAATAATGTTAAAACCCGTATTTAGAAAGTTGTAAACAGGTTTTCTATGCTCTACCTACAAAAATATGCAATTTATTAATATCGAATCCTACTTTGTGAAAATTCACTGATCGCGGTCGAGTCTGGAACCAATTAACAGCTATAAACGAGGGACGACTGTACGTTATATCTTTTATAGTAAGAGGTAGACCATTTTGACTTAAACTTGCATGCTGTAAAAGTGTGTGCACCCTTGATATACATGTACAATGTACATAAATACACATATTTATAAATATATTGCATATATATATATTCTATGTTTATATAGTAGCAGGTAGATCTGTCGGACTTGCTCATTTTAAGGGTAGCTTGCAGGCTGAAGAAGTGTGAGTACCCCTGATTTAGAGTTTCCAATAAGCCTCAAGTGCATGTTTTAGGGTTATGCGGGGAAGCTGACAGAAAAAAGAAAGACTCCACAAAAGAGTGTCAAGTGCTGTTAATGTGAAGGAGGGGTGAACTCCATGTTTTCTTTCATTTTAGTAGACGTGCATCCCAAAACTTTTGCCCATATACAAACTCTCTGGTGTCTACATCAACATGATTAAAAACTAATATTGTTTAAGATTTGGTTGAGATTATATTTGCTTTACCTTGCATTGAACAAAATTACAGGAGGGAAAATAAGTATTTGATCCCCTGCTGATTTTGTAAATTTACCACAAAGATATGAACTGCCATCATTTAAAGTTCAGACATAAACATAAAAAAAGGTTATATATGAATTTATATTACATTGAGTGAAATAAGTATTTGATCCCCAAGCATTGTGACCCCCACCAAGTTATGTGTCCATGAAACACACTAATAAGTCCTGTCCCTTTAAGGAAGTACTCCTAATCTCAACTCATTATGTGGATAAAAGACACCTGTCACACAAACTCTCTTCCATTCACACCTCTCCACCACCATGGGCAAGACCAAAGAGCTGACCACAGGTGCAAGATTGTAGACCTGTACAAGACTGGAATGGACTATAGGAGCATCAACAAAATTGTAGACCGACCTGCACAAGACTGGAATGGACTAGAAGAGCATCAGCAAAATTGTAGACCTGCACAAGACTGGAATGGACTGCAAAAACAAAAACAAAATCGTAGGCCTGCACAAGATTGTAATGCACTGCCAGATTAGCAACAAAATCATAGACCTACACAAGACTGGAAGACTGCAAGAGCGTCATCAAAATTGTAGATTTGCACAAGACTGGAATGGACTGCAAGCGCTTCAACAAAATTGTAGACCTGCACAAGACTGGAATGGACTAGAAGACCATCAACAACATTGTACACTTGCACAAGACTGGAATGGACTAAAAGACCATCAACAACATTGTACACTTGCACAAGACTGGAATGGACTAAAAGACCATCAACAACATTGTACACCTGCACAAGACTGGAATGGACTAAAAGACCACCAACAACATTGTACACTTGCACAAGACTGGAATGGACTAAAAGACCATCAACAACATTGTACACCTGCACAAGACTGGAATGGACTAAAAGACCATCAACAAAATTGTAGACTTGCCAAAGACTGGAACTTATTGCAAAAAAAGTCACCAAATGCAGACCTATACAAGACTGGAATGGACTATGAGAGCATCAACAAAGCTGTACACCTGCACAAGACTGTAATGGAATAGAAGACCAACAAAATTGTAGGCTTACACAAGATTGGAGTGGACTACAAGACCATCAAGTATGTGATCAGATGAAAGCCAAAATGGAGGTCTTTGCATGCATCAAGTGGAGTTAACAGAGAAATGGTGAATTTGAGTCCAAAAACTGCATCCCTTCTGTCAAACATGGAGGTGGAAATGTTCTGCTTTGGGGATGTTTCTCTCGCCAAAGATGTGAGCAACACTGGTGAGCAACCTAAAGAAACACCAGCCCTCTTTGTGCAACACCAATTATTAAACCGCCTTTTGGCTTGCCATCAAATACTTGTTTCACTCAGTCTAAGCCAAAATACTTTATAACCTTTATTTCATGTTATTTCCTCCAATGTTTTCAATAACTCATATCATTTTTGTTGTAAATTGTCATGTATGAGTGGCTTGGGCCAGCAAACAGCTGTACTGTATAAAATGACTTACATTAGTGTTGTTTTACTAATTTAATTCATATTCACTGGTTTAATCATATGACAATTATTACATGGATACTATATTTGATATTTTATATAAATATACATATTTTCGTAAATGGCACTTACAGTAGCAGTACACACTCTGTCAATCAGTAGCAAGAGAAAGACTGCAGCTTGGCAGTTCTTACCTGATGGGATGAAGAGCGTTTGTCCTTGCTTGAGAGGGCATTTGTAACACTTGTCCACCTGGTCAGCAAAGAACATTTCACTATGACTGGATGACGACCTCCAGCGCTCGTACAGAGACAGGTTGGCAGACGTGGGCTTGATGAGAAAGAAGATCTTCTCTCCCTGGAAGTACATGGCATGCAAGTGTCAAGTCTTTCTTCAGTGGTATACATACACTGTGGAACCTCAGTTAGTGTATGCCCCAGTTAGCGCATTTTTTTGGTTGACGTCGAAAATTTATGCCAACATTTTACCTTGGTTTGTGTACATTTTCCAGTTAGCATAGAACATGGCGCGCGACACTGCGTGAGTATAATATAATATAGTATAATATCACTCTTAGCAGCCTATTAGCTTGCTAACACATTGAAACAGTAAGCAGAAGTCAGCTCCATTGCCTGTCTATGGTGTCATCAGCAGTTGATTCTGTAGTTCTTTGCTAACGAACACAGTCTCAAAAATGTTAACGCAAAACACATTTTTAGAGTTTTACAATTATAGTTTTACATGCATAAAACAATTCAAAATGCATATAATTGAAAGGGATAAACAAATATTTAACCTTCACTGAAGACGAGATGACGTGTTAACAAAGGCATGTGACAGTGAGATCAACACGGACACCACCTTGGTGTTTTGGTTATGAGATATTTTTTAATTCAATAATGTTCCTCACCTTCTTTATTATCTTATAAACCTTCTTTATGTTATATATATAATCTATTCTTTATTTATCTTCTCTTGCAACTTTCTTTGGCTCCATTTTGCATTATTTTGCGGCCGTGATGAAAAGAAAAGCAGAGACTTGAGGTGAGAAACATTATTGAATTCAAGAAATAACTCATGGCAAAACACCAAGGTGGCGTCCATGTCTTTTGGCAACAATCACGTCTTCAATTAAGGTAAAAGTAACCTTACAGTATATGTTCATTTATCCCTTTCATTCATATGTATTTATTTGCATTTAGAATTGTTTTCTGTAAAACTATAATTGTAAAATATAAAAACATGTTTTGTGTTCACATTTTTGGCTTTCTGGAACAGATTAATTGGATTTAAATGATGTCTTATGGGAAAATTTGATTCGGTTAGAGTACATTTTGGTGAGAGTTGGACCTTCTGGAAGGGATTAATGACACTAACCAAGATTCCACTGCACTAAATACATTTACCCTTTTTTTCTCTTTCTCTTTTCTTCTCTCTTTCTCTCTAATACAGCACAATTACATAACAATCATTGTGACTACTATTATTTATTACTGTCTTATTTTTTCTCTTTCTTTTTCCATTCATATTTGATTTATTGTATTTGCCAGTATACAGTCCACTTTTCATTTATTGACACATCTCCCAACAACGCACAACCCTCCCCTCCTCTTGTACCACATTGTTCTATAACCCCCTCACGTATGTAAATATGCATTTTATATGTCCATCACTGCTGTAAATAAACACTCACTCAGTGTTTACAAATAGAGAAATGTTAAAAAGTTGACCCAATAGGCCACACGTGGGCAAAGTACGGACCACAGGTCGGATAATCACAATTGGAAAACAACATTCAAATTAGGAGATGTGTTGTTGTTTAATTTGCATACCTGGCCATGACGCAAAACTGTAGGCAGAGTGGATATTTTCAAAATCACTTTGTTCATAAGAAATGTGTGACATTATTTAACAACAGAACATGAAGTTATTGACGGACGTGTGTAAAAGGTGCCTGCACGCGCGATTTAAAAAAAAAACATTCATGTTGTTGATGCTCCATATAAGTGTGCCCTGATTTTAAAGATAATTTACACGTCATTGTACATTTAATATATCACCATATTGATGAATAGATGCCTGATAATGTGCCACCAAGTCAGTTGTGGTAGGTGTGTATGTTAAGAAGCAGAGCTACGATGCCATCTACTGTACAAAGTTTTAATGACATGCCACATCTAAAAAAATAAATGGTACAGTCATCAGTCGTCCCCGCGCTCCGACTTCCACCGTTTCACCCTATCACGGTTTTGACAAAAATCATTTAAAAAATCATATTGCAGTTCCTCACTATTTCGTTGTTGACTACGACTTTATTAGTAAAAAAAAATCTGATTTAACCAAATTGTATGTACTTTTGCCCTAAATTATGCATTTTCAAGCATAAAAATGGCTAAATGAACTAAGGCCTGGGTACATGTATAACCCGCCTGCTTCACACTGCCCGCGCCAAGGCTCCAACACAGGACCTGGGAGAATGGGAGACGAGAGCGCTGACCGTTGGGCCAACAGCCCGGATTATCAACTCAACGTTCAGCGGAGCTCTTCAGGCCGAGGGAGTGAGGTTTTACCTACGTACACTCGTGCAGCTGCACTGGCTGGCGTCCGTTACGCGTGTATCAGTGTTTCAAGTTCCCTGTTGTTTAGAGCTTGTTTTGAGAGAACTAGTTGTTTGTGTGTCTCATGAGACCTGGCAACACTGACGTATCTGACATCATCATCAAAAAAGTTGTAGTATGCAGTGTGAGTCTATGTCTTATTTACAGGGATGCACAATATATTTTTTTAAGTCAATTCCAGTAACTTTCTGCTTCTCAAGACTGATAACGATGACCGATAACTTTTTTATAGCTATTATTTTTTTAATTTAGATTTAACAATCATTTGTGCACACCTGGAAGTAAGAGCCCAGTAACACACTCCACAGTACGGGTAAGTTTTTTTTAAATGATCAGCGCTATTTTTAATGTTATCTCGGTATGACATCATTATTCCTCATATCAGCCCAATAATTATCATGCACCCCTACTTACTGATGTCTTCAATGTCTTATTTTCTCTTATTATGTCTATTATATTGAGTAATAGGCATGTAAAGGTGACTATAGAGGTGTTAATTCAAGTCTAGAGTCTGTTACATTTCTGGACATTTTGTTTACTGCTGTTTTGACTCATTTACATTGAATGAATATAAAATGTTTTTGCTAAATTCATTTTCAAAACAATGTATTTTTCTGCTTTTACAAGATACGTAATTGATATTAAGCTAAATTTGGTTCAGCCCATCAGCGCGGCTCGCTACAATATTTTCTGTTTGTCATGTGGCCCCTTGGACGACTAACTTCCCATCCCTGGACGATACCTTTAATACATGATACCAGACAGAGGCACCGCCGCACTCAATGTGGAAGTCTGTGTAGCTGTCCTTCACGCAGATGAGACAGTATTTTGTGACTTTTGGCTTGCCGAGCAGAGCATCGTCAGGCCAGTAGTTTTCTACCCAGGACAACCTCCGCACAATTTGAGGACTCTCCACAATACTGTTCATCCTGTTTCAAAGAAAAGGGTTGAACATGGGCATCATGGACACATGCATGTCAAATAGCAGAATGTTACATTGAGGTGAGCGTGTACCTTGAGTCAGAGAACTCCAGATTGATGACATTTAATACTTTCTTTCTGTTTGTGCTGTAGTAATAATCAACAAACTCCTTCAGCTTCATCTTGCTATCCGTCTGTTTTGTCACGTCAACAACATCAACGCCAACATCAGGACCTGAGGTGTTAAAAATAGAGAATGCAATTATTTTAAAAAACAAAACAATTAAGCAAACAAGATCATAGGAACAACACAAATAAATGTGCAGTTTCCTAAATTTAAGGTTTATACCAGTGTTGCACAGTAACAAGGTATAAATTAGGGTTCTTCCGGCTCGGATATCAGGGGGGAAAAAAGTAAAGCCCAAAGTTGCGTGGCGTGCCGTAAACAGAGAAGCAGCAACAGTGGTGCATTGTAGCATTGTAGCTAGCTAACACACTTTGTTAGCTGTGTGGAGGTACAAAAGACGACGAAAGTAGTCGAGTGCAATTTGTCAGCATCTGCATTATGAAATTTTAAAAAATAGGGAAAAATAAGATTTTGTTTTGTTTGTTTCTAATAATATTATGACTTTTAAATAATAATTTTCCTTTAATATTTCAACTCTAAAATGACATTGTTTTTCCTGTAATGTTACAAGATTATGTTACAAGTTTATTGTCATAAAATTGTGACTTTCTTTCTTAGAATATGAGAAAAAGTCATAAAATTACACCTGTTTTTTCCATTTCTGATGTTTTTTTCCAACTATTTCTTCTTGTAAATCTTCTACTTGAAATTCTGACATTACTGTATTTGCATATTTTGACTTTATTCCTGTAATATTATAACTTTTTCCACAGCCAAATTTTCCCAAACTTACAAATTTATTCATGGTTTTGTATGCTTTTCTCATAATATTATGACTTGAAAAAATTATCTATTTTGTCTTTAATATTTAAACTTTGTGCTACTAAAATGACATTATTTTTACTCATAATAGATTGTGGTTATTCTCGTAAAAATACGACTTTTTCTGTTAATATTTTGACTTTATTCTTATAAAATGAGTGCTGATTTTTCCACTTTTGCTCTTGTTGTTTTTTTTAGTTTTTTTGTTAAATCGTAATTTTAGAATGTGCTGCGGGCCAATAAAAAACAGCAGCCGTCTGCAAATGGCCACCTAGCCACACTTTGGACACCCCTGGGCTACAGGATGTATTATACTAATGTTGCCCCAGTGTTGTCGCTGTGATTTTTACCAAGAAGTTAAAATAAACAAAAAATACGGAGACTATTACACTGGAATTCTAACTCCTTTTTCATTGATTTTAAGCTTCAGATTTTCTTTTGTACGAAGTTTCACTTTATTCAATTTTAATTTCAATCTGTGAAAGGCGGTGCTGTGTCTAGTGACCAATCCAAAATGCTATTAAAAGCCACCTGTATGTGCACTTAAAGTTGAATTAATAAGCAGCCAGCAGTTTAGCATAACTTGAGTCATGATGTGGACAATTCACTTTCTTCCTTCAGGAGCAGCAGAATACTTGTAGCACAGTTTGAACATGGTGTTTTGTTTAATGCTACAGTATATTCAGTAAAGTACAGTACATGCATGCAGATCTGTAACTGTAACAACAAAGGAGAAACAAAGGCACCGGATTGGTATCGGCAGATATACAGTGTTGCAGTATCAGTGTCGATATCAAACGTGGAAAAGTGGTATCGGTCACGAGATCTGGTGAGATGGAAAAGTGACAAGATTTCTCGCAATAATAAATAAATAAATCACAAATTGGATCATTTGGCCATGTGTAGGAGGTTAGAAATGCTACATGCAAAGCTGTAAATAAAACAGGCACCCCCACACAATTGTTGTCAATAATTGAACCTTACTATTATTTTCTATGTGCTGTGTTTAATTTTGACAGTGTAATGACATGTTTGTGCCAGCAGAGGGTAGGTCATGGTGCTGAGTAATTCAACAGGGAGATTGCATGCCAGCTCAATCATGAGAAGATGCAAACTTTGGATCTCTCTGTTATTTCACAGTCATATTTATTGTCTACACAGTGCTCCCTAGCCTGTGTAAACTTTGCTACTGGTCCCGACTCCCTTCCGTCTGGAGCCAGTAACTCTTGCGTGTGTGTTTTCCTTGTGTTGACTCTGTGCATCTAAATGAAAATTGTGCGCGTTCCCAGGGAGTGTAGTTTAATACATTGCAAAAGAAATGCTGCTCTTTGATACAGCTGAAAAGCCAGCATTTCAAGAAATGTTCCAAACGTGGTATAGACAGTACAGATGACCTGTGAGAAAATACATGTCAAAAACGGCAATTCCACAACTTTACAGAGTCAAAGATGACATATTGAAAGAAATATTGCATTCTCAATATATTATTATTATATTATCATAACATTAGTGGTTTATTTGGTCTCAATAAAATGTTGACAATAATATCGTTTATCAGCAATTTGTGGTACAATAACCATTTCAAAATACACCTGCATTGTTTTGTGACTCGGTTAAATTAAAAAGTTTGTTTGTCCAGTCATATTTTTGTCATTGTACTTTTCTTAAATTTAATGTTAAAATCGGGTCTCGCCTCATTCTCGTAAACCCAATGTCGTGCCTTGTCTCGTGAGTTGCGTGTCTTGTTTCTCGTCTCTGGCCATCCCTAGTAAAAATACTTATTTCCTGTACTTCCATCCATCCATCCATCCATTTTCTATGCCGCTTCTCCTCATTAGGGTCTCGGGGGTATGCTAGAGCCTATCCCAGCTGACTTCGGGCGACAGGCGGGGTACACCCTGGACTGGTCGCCAGCCAATCGCAGGGCACATATAGACAAACAACCATTCACACTCACATTCATGGACAATTTAGAGTCTCCAATTAACCTAACATGCATGTTTTTGGAATGTGGGAGGAAACCGGAGAACCCGGAGAAAACGCACGCATGGGGAGAACATGCAAACTCCACACAGAAATGCCCAACGGAGATTCGAACCCAGGTCTTCTCTTTTTTTTTGTGGCCAACATGCTAACCACTAGACCACCGTGCGGCTCTTTCCTCTACTTAAGTTATTTATTTTTGTTTGTATTTAACTATTTCTCTTGATGACTTTATTTAGTAGTTATTTATATTACATCATGCACTCTGAATTTTTAATTCATTATCATCATCAACTCTTTCTGTGTGTTACCCGTGTCGGGTCATAGGCACAGTGGAACCTTGGTTAGCATCATTAATCCACTCCAGAATGTCCCACACTGATGCAGATGTACTGATGCACCGAGGTAGGTCGGACTGCAAGGTGTGCGTAAGGTAAGCACTTAAAGTGTGCTTCCAATAACGCCTTGCACACTGCCACTTCCATATTACTCTAATATTATTCATAGTATCCGTAGTCATAGTAGTATGCAGTAGTAGTTCACAGTCTGGTTGGCTTCTGGCTGCCCTGTTCTCACATGATAGCTTTTCTCCAAACGAGAAATCTTGTCACGTTTTAATCTTGCGAGATTTCGTGACACCCCTAGCTGAGAAGTGTTGAAGTAAGAATGAAAAAAATGAGTCGGAATATAAATACAGTGGAACCTTTCTTAGTATCATTAATTCGTTTGACTGGAACTGAAACATACTCTCACCAAATACATTTTTCCCCATAGAACTTATGCAAATCCAATTAATCCATTCCAGAAAGCCAAAAATGTTAACAACAAATGTTAACAAAACACGTTTTTATAGTTTTACAATTATAGTTTGTACATTTAAGGTTGCATTTAAGGTTACTTTGACCTTCATTAAAAATGTGATTGTTGCCAAAGACATGATGTGGCAGCGAGATCAACACGGACACCACCTTCCTGTTTTGCCATGACTTATTTCTTGAATTCAATAGTATTTCTCAATTCAAGTCTCTTAAAAAGGTAGTTCATGCTTGAAATATAATATATAATATAGAAAATATATAATATACAATAGGTCCCCGACTTACGAACATCCGACTTGCGAACATTCAGAGATACGAACGCAAGCTGACTGGTCCATATTTTCATGTATTTTGCTTTTTGGAATGCCATATTTATACTGCTACATGCTTGACCAGTAGAGGGTACTGTGACACTGCTAATGGGACCAACAGGTAGAGGAAGACGGTGGGGAGAGAGTGTAAAGGAGAATGGAAAGCTAAATTGTAGCTGTACGATGCAACCCGGACAGAGCGTGTGATTAAAGTTTATGAAGAGTTAATAGGCCTGCTTAATTCTACACCACCCACAGAACACTACCTCTTTTAGAAGAGTCTAACGACGACGACGATTGGTCCTTTTTTCAATAACTCCTCCTCCTCCTCCACTACCACCAAAGACGTATGCTCGACCACTCCACTTCAAAGGTAAATAACATTTATCATTACGTATTATTATATCATTCTTATTATTATTGTTTTCTCATTTATTATCCTCGTTTAATATTACTACTGCATCCAAAGTCATATTTACATACATACGCATATATGTATATATGTATACACGTACATGTAGTACCTATATCATTGGTAATATTACCTTTTGTTGGACTTACGAACAAATCGACTTGCGAACGGTCGTGTGGAACCAACTGTGTTCGTAAGTTGGGGACCTAGTGTACTGTACATACCTTGCGGTGTGTGGATAGGGGTGTAATGTTGTGTGTATGTTCATAGGCATTTATTTTGATGTCCGTGTGGTGAAGTAGATAAGGTGGCATCGCGTCATCGTCCCTTATGTGTTATAGGTGCTGTCTGTCATTGTTGGGAACTGCAATGGGGTTGCTAGCTAGCATTTAAAAATGCTATATCTCGCTCTCTTCCTGCTCAGCCTGTTCCTTTGTATAGTATACAGTACATGTGTATTTGTTATGCTGTTGCTGCAAATTCTTAAGCAAATTCTTAAGCTTTCTTAAGCAAGCTGAAGCTTGCCTCTGACTGGCTCGGCAAAAGCGATCACTCCTGATGCGTCAGAAGCGCAGTCCCATTATAATGTGTTTATGAGAGAGGGCATCCCACCACAAATAAATGAATGTACAGGAAACACTGTTAGTGGTAACACAAGAGTACTGTATACTTGACTGAAGTACTTAAACAGCAGTTAAAATCAGGGTAATGATGAGAGTTTAAGTAAAAGTACAGGCAGGTTGGAAATGATGAGATTTGTATTACATCAGTCACTTGGTTTCCTACCGACATAATTTTCTACATCACTGATGTAGAAGGTTGGGGGAGGCATTGACATGCCCAGACCATCCTTCTTCTGAACCAGGACAGGCTCCTCAAAGCCATTCTCCTCCAGGTAATCCATAGTCAGCTGACTGCCACCTAGTTTCACCACAATATCATCGGCACTGGAAACAACAGACAAACAATCACCACAGAGCTTCATGATCAATGTGCATTGAAGCGATAGAAAAAAACTTTTTCATGTGGAAAAATCACACACAATACACACTCCTAAATCCAAGGCCAGCAGATCAAGACGCATTACAAAAGTTATTCAACAGCAAATCCTAGTGTAAAACACAATATGCTATAAACAGAAGATGCTTTCTGACTACAGTGAGTAGTGAGTACACCCCTAACACTTCTGCAAATATTTGATGATATATTTTCATGGGACAACACTGAAGTAAAAAAAAAAAAAAACTTTGAAAATAGGTCACTTTTTTCTGCAGAAAACTCTGTAATAATTTACTAAATGTACACCATACATGTGCGACTGTTAAAAAAGCCGACAGATTTTACACGTTTATATCTTAATGCTAGACTGATCATGTTTTGGCGTTGGCGTTGAGATTTCGCACTTTGTTTGGTGGTCCTTGAACGCACCAACGACGCAAAAGTGAAACTCATATTTTACAAACCGGGAACAAATCTTGCAGCAAGGTGAGAACAAGTTAATATATGATGCTAGGTCTTTATCGGAATCACAGAAGGCAAGCAGTGTGGATTATGTAGACATGGCTTCTCTAGCCAGCTGGCCTCTAGGGCGAGCCTGACGACAAGGTTCAAGGCTACACCGTGACTCTGATTCCTTGTGTTCATAGATCAACTTACATGACAATTTATTAGTCGTGAGTAGCTATACATTTTATACTTTAAATGTGTTTAATAAGTGTATGAGGCATATTTATGGCTTAAACGTGAATTGTGTTGCTAGTGTTCTGGAGCAGAATTTTATCTAATAATTACAACTTTTTTATTGCAAGGCGAATAGTCAGAAATAGACATTTTTATGGGTATATCAATTACTCATGGATTTTCTCCATTTGCTGGCGGTGCCAGAACGTAAACTCCACAAAGAGATGAGATCTATCTCTCTTTTGTTGTCAATGGTTTACACATGAATGGTTGTGTGTTGAGGTATTTTGAGGGGACAGTAAATGTTCACTGTTATCCAAGCTGTACACTGACTACTTTACATTGTATCAAAGTGTCCTTTCTTTAGTGTTGTCCCATGAAAAGATATAATCAAATATTTGCATAGATGTGAGAGTTGTGCTCACTACTATGAGGTACGGTATAGGGCCACATACAGCATATTTATATTTATAAGTGTGAGTCTTGTACCTTTATCTACTATGTATGTCAACTATATGTGCAAATGGGATACTTCATCTTAACAATGATAAGCTGTAAAAGATGTGCTTACCTTGGAAATGTTCTACTCCTTAGCTCCTTTATGAAAACTTGACTGCCATTCTGAACTGCTCTGATATCTGTGCTTTGCCCCGTGTCATGCTTGCTCCAATTCTTTTTCTTTTTTACTAAAGACAAAACAGAAAACCCAAACGAATAATCACTAACACTGAAACAAATGTCATGTGCCCTACTGCAACAACCTACTGAACCCGTAAGAAGCCATAAGTGCTTAAAGTCAAATGAATGTAGATACTTTTGATAAAATACTACAAATTGATGTGAAAGATGTGTGATGTTTTTCAACTCCTACTTGACTCAGGGCTGCGAGAAACCAAGTGCACCGTATGTTTCTATTGCACTTTTAATTGTTTGGATTGCTTTTATTAAAGTTTTAATTGCCTTTTTTTATTATTATTATCATGTTTTTATTTATGGTATCTTGACTACTATTTTATTGTATCATGCCATGCTACCACTTTGTGACGCTGTCTGTGAAAAGTGCTCTATAAATACATTTTACGTACTTACACTGCATATACAGTGGAACCTCAGTTAGCGTACGCCCCAGTTAGAGTGTTTTAGGTTAATGTCGAAAATTTACACCAAAATTTTTCCTCAGTTTGCGTACATTTTCCGGTTAGCGTACAATATGGTACGCGTCTTGTTGTGGTATTAATACACTGCATGACTCTACTGTGTTTTTAATGTATTTTTTTATCACCAAACCTCCTTGTTAGCATCGTATTAGCTTGCTATTACATGAAACAGGTGACCAGCAGGTGACCCTGTGGTTCTTTGCTTATTAACACAAGTCTCAAAAATGTTAACACAAAACACTATTATAGTTTCACATGCATAAAACAATTTTAAATACATGTATATGATGAATGAAGGAGATAAATGAAAATTTAAGATTACTACCTTCATTGAAGACATGATTGTTGCCACAGACACAACGTGGCAGCGAGATCAACACAGACCCCACCTTGGTGCTAGGAGTCGTTTGTGCCTACGCGCCAAACGGCAGTTCAGAGTACCCAGCCTTCTTGGAGTCCATCAGAGGGGTGCTGGAGAGCACCTCAACTGGTGACTCCGTCGTTTTGCTGGGAGACTTCAAGGTTCATGTGGGCAATGACAGTGTGACCTGGAGGGGCGTGATTGGGAGGAACGGCCTCCCCGATCTGAACCCGTGCGCTGTGATGTTGTTTGACTTCTGTGCGAACCACAGTTTGTCCATCACAAACACCATGTTCGAAAATAAGGACGTCCATAAGTGCACATGGCACCAGGACACCCTAGGCCGCAGGTCTATGATCGACTTTGTAGTCGTATTATCAGACCTGCGCCCGCAAGTTCTGGACACGCGGTTAAAGACAGGGGCTGAGCTGTCAACTGATCACCACCTGGTGATGAGTTGGATTAGATGGCGGGGGAGGATGGCGGACAGACCCGGGAGACCCAAACGTGTAGTGCGGGTGTGCTGGGAACGTTTGGCAAAGTCTCCAGTTCGTTGAGTCTTCAGCTCCATTGCTGAGGCAACCGATCGGAGCTGCGGCCACAAGGTGGTCGGTGCCAGTCGTGGCGGCAAGCCCCGAACCCGATGGTGGACACCAGAAGTCAGGGCTGCCATCAAGCTGAAGAAGGAGTCCTATCGAGCATGGATGGCTTGTGGGACTCCTGAAGCAGCTCATAGGTACCGGCAGGCCAAGCGGCACGCGGTTTCAGCGGTGGTCATGGCAAAAACTCGGGTGTGGGAGGAGTTTGGTGAGGCCATGGAACACGACTTTCGGTCGGCCTTGAAGAGGTTCTGGCAAACCGTCCGGCGCCTCAGAAAGGGGAAGCAGTGCCCGGTCCACACTGTTTACAGTGGGGACGTGGGCCTGCTGACCTCGACTGAGAATATAGTTGAGGGGTGGAAGGAATACTTTGAGGCCCTTCTCAATCCCACTGACATACGTTCCATAGAGGAAGATGAGGACACGAACGCGGACAGTTCCATCACCGTGGCTGAGGTATCTGGGGTAGTCAAAACGCTCCCCAGTGGCAAAGCTCCAGTGGTGGACGAGTTTCGCCCTGAATTCCTCAAGGCTCTGGATGTTGAGGGACTGTCTTGGCTGACACGTCTCTTCAACATTGTGTGGAAGTCGGGAACAGTACCTCTGGATTGGCAGACTGGGGTGGTGGTCCTCCTTTGACTGGAGGGTGTGTTCCAACAATAGGGGGATCACACTCCTCAGCCTCCCTGGGAAAGTCTATTTCAGGGTGCTGGAGAGAAGGGTACGACCGTTAATTGAACCTCTGCTACAGGAGGTGCAATGTGGTTTTCGTCCTGGTCACGGAACACTGGACCAGCTCTGGACCCATGCAAGGGTACTGGAGGGTACTTGGGAGTTTGCCCAACCGGTCTACATGTGCTTTGTGGACCTGGAAAAGGCATTCGACCGTGTCCCTCGCGGTGTCCTGTGGGGGGTGCTCCGGGAGTATGGGATTGGTGGCGCGCTACTACGTGCCATTCAGTCCTTGTACAACCGGAGCAGGAGCCTGGTTCGCGTTGCCAGCAGTAAGTCAAGCCTGTTTCCGGTGAACGTTGGCCTCCACCAACGCTGCCCTTTGTCACCGATTCTGTACAGACAGAATTTCTAGGCGCAGCCAAGGTGTCGAGGGAGTCCAGTTCGAGGGCCTTAGTAGGGAATGAGGTCCTGCCCCAGGTGGAGGGGTTCAAGTATCTCGGGGTCTTGTTCACGAGTGAGGGAAGGTTGGAGCGTGAGATCGATAGGCGGATCGGCGCAGCGTCTGCAGTAATGCGGTCACTGTACCGGACCGTCGTGGTGAAGAGAGAGCTGAGCCGGAAGGCAAAGCTCTCAATTTACCATTCAATCTATTTTCCCACACTCACCTATGGTCATGAGCTTTGGGTCGTGACCGAAAGAACGAGATCGCGGATACAAGCGGCTGAAATGAGTTTTCTTCATAGGGTGGCGGGACTCACCCTAAGACATAGGGTGAGGAGCTCGGTCATCCGGGAGGAGCTCAGAGTAGAGCCACTGCTCCTTCACATCGAGAGGAGCCAGCTGAGGTGGCTCAGGCATCAAGTCCGAATGCCTCCCGGACGCCTCCCTGGTGAGGCGTTTCGGGCATGCCAGGCCGGGAGAAGGCCCCGGGGAAGACCTAGGACACGCTGGAGGGATTATGTCTCACAGCTGGCCTCGGAACGCCTTGGTGTCCTCCCGGTGGAGCTGGAGGTGGTCGGGGACCGGGAAGTCTGGGCTTCCCTACTAAGACTGCTGCCCCCGCGACCCGGACCCGGATAAGCGGAGGAAAATGGAATGGAAATTCTTATGGGAAAATTTAATTTAGTTAAGAGTACGCTTGAGTTCGAGTCTGACCTTCTGGAAAAGATTAATGATGCTAATCTAAGTTCCACTGTATGTTACACTGCTCATGCTGAATGTATCCTTAACATGACATTTTTTTTGTGTAGTATAAACGTACTTTGCATTGAGCAAAGAACATATATTCACTGAAAATCATTGAAAGAGGGACATTTCTTAGTGTCTTAAAAGCATTTTGGCTATTGCGACACTTCATTGGGCCCATTTTACCACATTTAAGGTGTTTATGGCTGCCTAAGGGTTGCTATACTCAATATACTGCATGATATCTTGAACCAAATTAAAAAGACATACCAGTTTAGAGCAGTGAAACTATTGTCAAAAGCAGACATTTAGAAATGCGTATTAAATGTTGAAATATTGTACATACGTGTAGATTTGCCGTGGGTCTTCTCGCAGTTTGGACAATGATATATGTCAATATCTGGAGCGTCATCCTCATCCACACCAACACAACTGAAAACAGTACAACACATGGCTCAAATAGTTACTATTTAACAAAGAAGTATTTCAAATATTATTATTTTAGATGGCATAACATACAAAGAAAAGCATTTCCCCACACAAAACATAGTATTTCTATTACAACAATTGTTACTAATAACTAGGTGTATCACAAGATCTTGAGAGATTAAAATGTGACAATATTTAGAAAAAAATGCCTCGTCGGCAATAGGCAAATTAATTCATCACACAATAAATGAAAATGAACGTGATAATTTTATATAAATATAAAAATAATCACATATTGCCATGTGCATGCGTGTCTGTTTTCCCAAACTGTCGCCTCCAAACAGGCAGGAAGAGGGTTCACTTCGGTGAACAACGGCATGAACGGAGTGAGCCCTTTTGTCAGTCATATAGTCTCTTTGTCTTGGTGGGTGGAGGCGGGGCTGGTAGCATACACACAGGAGTGCAGAAGAGTGTAACGTAGTAGAAATTCAATTAGTAGATTGCACTACATTGTCTTTTTTTTTTTCATTGTACTTGTCTTAAAAATAATGTTAAAATCTCATCTCGTTCTCAGAAACCCAATCTCACGTATCGTCTCGTCTTGTGTGAGTGTTTCGTGACACCCCTACCCAACTTATGACAGTGTTTCCACTATCGTTTTTTTTTTAGGGACAATGGCTCCCCTCGCACCCTCAAGTCAAGAAAGCCAAGTTAATTTTATTTAGTGATATTCTTTAATGCCGCACTAAATCACACCCGTCTCTAATTTGACTTTGTGGATTATTTTGGAGTCTCTCCATTGTTTTCTATGATGACAGTGTGCAAAATGTTGCTGTGGGGGAGCGGTCACCATACAGTGGGCAACGCTGCATGTGTGCGTTTGTATCAGTGTACCAATTATCAACCTAATCACACCCAAACACACACGTGCTCCCCAAATGTAAGTGTAGAGGAGCGATCACAGTCGGTTGACCTGTGTGCTTGCATGTGTGCTCTTCGTATGGACAGAAAATAAGATCCTTCATTCGAGGATCTGCATGATATGCTACTTTCTGCTCTGATTTGTTGAAGTGAAAAAGAGCACACAAAAAAGACAGTAGACGCAAAAAAAAAAACAGTGGACCCAATACACTCTTATGAATGTCGGTGTCAAATGATACTGTATGGCATGACAGTCAAGATTCAAGATTCAAGATTCAAGAGTTTTATTGTCATGACAGTAGTGCTTTTATTGTTGCATTTTCCTGTTTATGCTATGTTTTGCAGGCAGTTTGAAGACTGGGAGCGGAGCAATGAGGCACGTGGACAAAATCTTCAATTAGTCTGATTCATAAGCCCTGCATTCACACCCGGATGACGTCAGATTATTCCTCATGGTTTCCCCATGTAGTCCTGACCTCTCCATTCCGTGCCAATACTTCCATGTTCCTTTTATTCTTGCTACTAGCTTCCACTCTACATCTTGTTTCATGTTTTTGCATGTTCAGTTGTTTTTCACCCTTCCTTATGGGTTCGTATCTGCTCTTTGGACATTTGGGCAGTTATTTATTATGATTAGTTTCCAGATTTCCTCCACAGCCTTGCTTGTTGATGCTTCTTTGCACTTTGTTTCAGTATTTCTTTATTACTAAATTAATATTTCAAACACTAGCAAAATGTGGTGTGTCATCATGCACTGACATCTAACAATTGTTATCTGCTTTGTGTTTGCTTTCCATGTCTCTTTTTACCGTACAGACTGGATGACAAGAGGGTTCACTATGCATGTATCTGTGCGCATTGGTTTGATAGTGGAATAAACGGCGTGAAGAGAGTGAACCCTCCTGTCCCTGTGAAGCCTCTTTGTCCCAGTCATGGAGGCGTAGCTACTAGTGTGTGGATACACAGACAAGAGTGCTAGCAGAAAGTTAGCAAGCAAACGCTAATATGAATGAAGGCACAAAAGCTATGGTTGCCTCAGCCCCAGTGTGGAGGTGCACAAGAGCCTTCGTCTCGACAGTCAGTGCTTATTGAGGCGTTTGGTCAGCAGGTAAATATAAACGAAACAGCGCAAAATGGTGAGCGCCCACGGGCAGTGTTCCTCACTGCATTACAAAAGAAATGTAACATTTCAGCAAATGTTATAAATGTTTGACCGACAGTACGAATTGCCTGAGAGAACGTACATGTACATGTCACAAATAGCAATTCCTGAACTGTATAACCGAGTGAAAGAAGGACATCAGAAACATTGCATTTTAATCCGACAACAATACACTACATATCTGTATGTGTGTGTGTGTGTGTGTGTGTGTGTGTGGTCCATTTTATTTTTTGTTTGTTTAATTTATTTAAAAACTCTTGACATTGCAATTAAAATGTTAAATACGCTTGAGAAAATCAAGTTCATTGTTTTTGATACAATGTACTCTCAATATTATGCCATATAATTAATGAAAAAATGGTCTCAAAATATGTTGTCAATAATATCAATTATCGACAATAACTTGTAGGACAATTATCGTCCAGCAAAATTTGTTATCGTCATTTTTATTGTCATTTATATGCATCTAGCATTGTTTTATGCATCTAAAGGTATAATAATAAAACCATAAAAAGGTGTTTTGTGTTAACATTTTTGAGACTTGTGGCATAACTGTGTTTGTTAGCAAAGAGCTACAGTCAACTGATGACATCATAGACGGAAGACGGAGCTGACTTCCGCTTCCTGTTTCCATGTATTACCAAGCTAATAGGATGCTAACAAGGCCGTTTTGTGATAAAAATAAGTTAAGCGGACAGTTGGACTCACGCAGTGCATTAATAACACAACAAGACGTGCACCATATTGTACACGAACAAAAAAAATGTACGCAAACGGAGGCAAAAGTTTGGCATACATTTTCGGAACGTACGCTAACCAAGGTTCCACAGTATAAAAATATAAGATGTAAGAAAGAGTAGTTGTTATAGGTAACTGAGAATCGCTTCTCATCGTTCACTTAAAAGATCCGTTCAAAACAAGCTACTTGTTGGCAAATGTCACATCTCTAAGAGAAGTTGATGCAACAGTTGCGAGTACGGAGTGATCTGTGGTGTTAAAAATTTGTTTTTCAGGATGTAAGTACACACACTGCTTCAACATTGTTGATGTAAAAGACAAGAACATAGATCTCTCCTAAATCTCATCAAATATCTCTCAACACCAACACAAAGCTAAATCCCAATATCAACATATTGTAAGGTTTTTAAAAAACTAAAACATTACATTCCATGGTTACTACTTACATTTATTAAGGAATAATTCTGTCACGAGTAACTTTAACGAATTACGAGGGGTGTCCTGATCAGATATGATATCAGCCAAAAAAACAATATCAGATTATATCGGCCTGCATCTAAAATCTCTGATATTGCTGTAACTGCGTGTCCTAGCATGTTTCGCAAGGAGTGGGAGTGATGTCAGGTTGTGTTTTTCGTTTAAATACAAAAAAGACGTAGCAGCTGAGTGCACAAGTTTCTCGTGGTGGCACAGAACCTAGAAAGTTTAACACGACCAACCTCATCGCACCTTTGAAGAAGGATTTTCGCAACACCACGGCTTCCTGAAAGCTCCGACGGGACGGCAGAAACTCATTGGCTATAAAAGGAAAGAGCCAGCCCCTGTCAGTGATGAGTAATGTGGGGTTTAAATGCTTCATTGAGCACTTCGAGCCTTGCTATGTATTGCCTACTGCATGTCTATGGATAAAGCTACATCAGATGCATTGAGAAGTACTGTAAACAGGTAGTTTTTTTCATACTTACTGTTTCACATTCCACGCTACTAAACAAATAATAAAAGTATGTATGAACCGTGCTGATATCGGATCGATATCAAGGCTGCAATATTAGAATTGGATTGGAAGTTGGAAGTTGGAAGAAAAAGTTATATCAGGACACGCCAACTAATTACTCGGTGTGACAAGATTTCTTGCTCAGAAAAAAACTGTCTCCCTATAATAAAAAAACAAATTAATTGTACAATAAATGAAAATGAACTAGATCATTTTGCCGGCTTCCATATATTGCCATGTGCATGCATGTTTGTTTTCCTCATCCCTCGCCTCCAAACAGACAGGAAGAGGGTTCAGCACTTCAGACGCTTAATAAAACAACGCCGAACAGAGTGAGACATCTTGCCAGTCATACAATGGCTTTGTCTCTGTGGAGGGAGGCGGGGTCGCTAGCATACACATAGCAAAAGAGTGGAGCCTCGTAAGGAGCAATGCATGTAATAGAAATTAGGAGGAAAAAAGATGACAGCAAAACCAAATGCCACTGTGCCCATGTGGGAATATTAATAATGAGCAAGGTGGGCCCATCAACACCAATGAGCCAGTATGCCGAATTTGTTTGAAACTGGTGGCAACATAAACAAAATGAACTTGCCCACATAAACATATCCACCCGACCCAGTTTTCCCATCTGGGAAAAAAACTATGCCCCGACAGTCAACGTTTGCTGAGATGTCGGCAAAGTAAATACAAATGGAACAGCATAAAATGGTGAGAGCAAGACTAAAGACGACAAACCATGAAGCTTAACAAACAGGAGGCCAGACTGCACAATGTACATTGCTATTACAGTGAAACCATTTCTGTTTCATCATGAGCTTCATTTTTTTCTTGCCTTCGTCAACCTCATGCCTCATGCTCACCCATCCTTCACCTCTCAGGACCACACATCAAATTTGAGGAAACAGAACCTTGTCACCACCTCCTCCCAATGGGATGCTCTCCAAACATATTGCAACGGCTCATATAACGGATGCCAGCTGGTGCAGCTGTGGGAGAGCACAGTGGTACACTTCACTCCCTGACGCCTAAAGAGTTGCACTGGACGCTAAGTTGACAGTTAGTTTTGAGCTAAAATTCGACGGCTAGCAGTCGTTTTCCATTTTCATTTTTTAGAATTCCATTTACACTTATTTTACCACCATAGAGCAGGGTTTCCACTACAGGAAATTGATCGTGACGGCCCGCCATTACAAAATAAAAGTCGCCACACATTAAAAATTTACTTGAAGACAATGTTAAGTAATATATTGTATGGATGTATATACTGCATATGCTATAAAGATACATAAATAGATGATTATTTATGCACATACTGACCCCAATTAGTTTGAAAACAATGTTAAAAATTTCACTGCACTTTATTTTGAAAAACATGCATAAAAAGTGTAGTCAATTGACGACAGCTTGTCACATGCGAAGTCTATCTATGCCAGCGTGTGTGATCGCTCACGTTTCAATCTCATTCAACTTCCTGGCGTCTTTTTCCTATTTGCACTGCCTCTCTGGCGGTCGCTAGCTAGATCATGGGCAAGCTACAAGTGGCTATCACGTTCATGCTAACTTACTTTTTAAAGTGTAACTTAACAACCTTGCTCTCTTCTTATCATTATAATACTTACGGCTTGTCTTCCAAACACTTGATGTGAGTCTGATTTGTTCAACGAACACATAGTATGTCCAGCTTTAGACAGTCATGCTATCACAGGGGTCTCTAACAGGTACTGTAGTTCGTATGCTAGCGGTAGCTCACCAGCTGATGTTGAGTAGTTCTCCAAGAATATTTGCTTTCTATTCACACATGACGTCTGTATTTAATGACAAATGAGCGCACTGAGTGCAGATGTACAGTACTTTGTAAATAAACTACAATTAAATGTTGGCAGTCACATAAAATAGCTCAACTCTCCTAGATTTAATAACTCTGTTTCCAGCACTATTAAATCTACTTTGACAAAAAGAAAGGAGAACAGAGTTCTTGGAGGAGGGGCACGATGGCGAGCGTCTGGTGGCCGGGCCTACACCCATGGGGCCCGGCCGGGCACAGCCCGAAGAGACAACATGGGTCCCCCTTCCAATGAGCTCACCACTCATGGGAGGGGCCAAAGGGGTCGGGTGCAGAGTGAGCTGGGTGGCAGCCGAAGGTGGGGACCTTGGCGGTACGATCCTCAGCTACAGAAGCTAGCTCTTGGGACATGGAATGTCACCTCTCTGGGAGGGAAACAGCCTGAGCTGGTGCATGAGGTTGAGAAGTTCCGGCTAGATATAGTCGGACTCACCTCAATCCTCAAGCAAGGGCTCTGGAACCAGTCCTCTTGAGAGGGGATGGACTTTGTTCCACTCCGGCGTTACCAGCTGTGAGAGGCGATGGGCAGGGGTGGCAATTCTTGTTGCGCCCCAGCTAGTGGCCTGTATGTTGGAGTTTAACCCGGTGAACGAGAGGGTAGTTTCCCTCCGCCTTCAAGTGGGGGGACGGGTCCTGACTGTTGTTTGTGCTTATGCGCCAAATAACAGTTCAGAATACCCACCCTTTTGGAGTTTCTAGAGGAAGTACTGGAGAGAGAATCCCTCAAGGGATTCCCTTGTTCTGCTGGGGGACTTCAACGCTCATGTTGGCAGCGACAGTGAGACCTGGAGAGGCGTGATTGGGAGGAATGGCCCCCCCTGATCTGAACCTGTGCGGTGCTTTGTTATTGGACTTCTGTGCTTGTCACTGATTGTCAACAACAAACACTATGTTTAAGCATAAGGGTGTCCACATGTGCACTTGGCACCAGGACACCCCAGGCCACACTTCCATGACTGACTTTGTGGTCGTATCATCGGACTTGCGGCCATATGTTTTGGACACTCGGGTGAAGAGAGGGGAGTAGCTGTCAACTGATCACCACCTGGTGGTAAGTTGGCTCCGACGGTGGAGGAGGAAGCCGGTCAGACCTGGCAGGCCCAAACGTGTTGTGAGGGTCTGCTGGGAACGACTGGCAGAGTCCCCTGTCAGAAGGAGTTTCAACTCCCACCTCCGGGAGAGCTTCGACCATGTTCCAAGGGAGGTGGCGGACATTGAGTCTGAATGGGCCATGTTCTGTGCCTCTATTGTCGAGGCAGCTGATTGGAGCTACAATTAAATGTTGGCAATCACATAAAATAGCTCAACTGTCCTTTCTTTTTGTCAAAGTAGATTTAATAACTCTGTTTCCAGCACTATTAAATCTACTTTAGGAAAAGGTAAAAAACTGAATTCTAAAAAATTTTAGGGTGGTCGGTGCCTATTGTGGTGATAATCCCAGAACCCGTTGGTGGACACCAGTGGTGAGGGATGCCGTCAAGATGAAGAAGGAGTCCTATCGGGCCTTTTTGGCTCATGGGGCTCCGGAAGCAGCTGACAGGTATCGGCAGGCCAAGCGGTCTGCGGCTCTGGCAGTCGCTGGGGCAAAAACTCGGACATGGGAGGAGTTCGGAGAATCCATGGAGAACGACTTCCGGACAGCTTGGAAAAGATTCTGGACCACCATTCGGCGTCTCAGGAGGGAGAAGCAGTGCACAGTCAACACCATGTATGGTGGGGATGGTGTGCTGCTGACCTCGACTCGGGATGTTGTGGATCGGTGGAAAGAATACTTCCAAGACCTCTTCAATCCTACCAACACGTCTTCCTATGAGGAAGCAGAGCCTGGGAACTCCACGGTGGGCTCTCCTATCTCTGGGGCTGAGGTTGCTGAGGTTGTCAAAAGGCTCCTTGGTGCCAGGGCCCGGGGGGTGGATGAGATCCGCCCGGAGTTCCTTAAAGCCATGGATGCTGTAGGCATGTCTTCGTTGACACGACTCTGCAGCATCGCGTGGACATCGGGGGCAGTACCTCTGGATTGGCAGACCGGGGTGGTGGTCCCTCTTTGGGGGACCGGAGGGTGTGTTCTAACTATCGTGGAATCACACTCCTTAGCCTCCCTGGCAAGGTCTATTGAGGGGTTCTGGAGAGGAGGATCCGCCGGATTGTTGAATCCTTCGTCACCAATTCTGTTCATTATTTTTATGGACAGAATTTCTAGGCACAGCCAGGGCGTTGAGGGGTTCCGGTTTGGTGGCTGCAGGATTGAGTCTCTGCTTTTTGCAGATGATGTGGTCCTGCTGGCTTTATCGAGCCGTGAACTTCAACTTTCACTGGATCGGTTCGCAGCCAAGTGTGAAGCCGGGATGAAAATCAGCACCTCCAAGTCCGAGTCCATGGTTCTCTCCAAGGCTGTCATTAAAATATCTTACATGAATGACACAATTGGAATGACATCTGTGACTACATCTTCCTTAATCACAAGCAAGAACATTACAGTTTGTTGAAGATTTCATAGCAATATGTGCTGAGGCTGACATCCCATGAGAAAAGTTAGCTAAGCTACATCCATTTCTCAATTACTGGACAAAATGGGCCAATGATGCATTGCATCAATAAATGTAAAGATTTTTGCATTTTATTCACTAACCCAAATAGTACACACTCTATGCTAGTAAAATAAGTGGAAAAGGTAAAAAACTGAATTCTAAAAAATTTTAACGGAAAAAACGGAATTTGGGAAAAAATAAAACAGATTTCATACCGCCCTGAGAGAGTTGGTTATATAAAAAAAGAGTCAAATATTCTAAATTAGTCCTACTATTTTGTATGCCCATTTTTTGCAATTTTATCTTTTTTTGGTTGGACTTTTATTGGATTAGGGACCTTACTCACAGAGGTTTGTTACAAAAGCCAAACAATGTTGTTGCTCATGCTGTGTAATAAAAAAGTACATTCAGCAATATTTCGGTTGCATTATTTGTAATGCTTTTAAGAGCTATTTTCATAACCATATTCAATTCCCCAAATTCATGTTTTTAACAAAAGCGTATTATTATTAAAAAAACAAACAAAGAAATCAGATCGTCAAGAATATTAAAAAAATCGGATTGGATTGGATGCCAAAAAATGTGGATCGGGACATCCCTATTCTGTAGCAATGAAAAGTTAGAAAAATACTGGCCATAAATGTCCAATGATGTATTGCACCAATAAAGGTAAAGATTTAATTCATTATTTCATTCACTGACACAAGTAAACACACAATCCATGGTGATAAAAATAAGTGTAAAAAGAAAAAAAATAATAATAATAATAATTAAAACAGAATTTGGGAAAAATAAAACAGATTTCATAGGGCCCTAATTTATCCCTTAATTCATCATTTCTATGCATTTAGAATTGTTTTATGCATGTAAAACTGTATTTGTAAAACTACAAAAAACATTTTTGAGAGTCAACCGCTGCTGACATAGGGGGGTGATAACTGACTTCTGGTTCCTGTTTCCATGTATTAGCAAGCTAATAGGATGCTAACAAGGACATTTTGTGATGAAAAGTACATTAACTCAGTCAATATCAAAGACGTAGTTACACGTTTTTATATACCCAAGCGCCAGATACCAACCATGTATTTATATGTATTTTACTTTTTTTTGCGTTTGAGGCAAAAGGAGCTGATGATGCAACTCTTCACTAATGCATTTCACTTCAGAGCAATTTTAAGTCATAAAAACGGCCACAAGGTGGCAGAAGTGCATTTGATAAGAGCTTAGCAGGGATAATGTGAATGGAAGAATCACACATGACAGGAAGGAGGAAGTGAGAGAGCGTGGAGGAGTATAGCGTGCAGAAGGGAATTGTGGGGAAATTTTAATGCATACACATGCACACGCGTGCGTGCACACATGCACATTAAGATTTTCATTGCATGGTATAACTGCTGTTTTACCATGCACATGACAATAAAACTGTTGATACTGTAAGATACTTGAGCTGTCACAAAAGCAAAAAATATTTGTGTCAAAGTGAAAGCTATCCTTGAAATGTATCTTTTCACAAAAAGCTGGTTTTCTCCCTTTTCTAGTCGGGAACTGACATTTTCCTGAAACCTACCTACAGTATGTTCTCCTGCTGATTACTAAAGAACTAAAGAAACAAACTTTTTTTTGATGAAAGACCTTTCTTTTGGTAGGTTCTAATGTTTATATAACCATAGAACACAATATTCCGTTTGCCTGGAAAGATCAGTCAAAGTTGCCTAAAATGGACGGTACTTAAGGGATTGTCTTTTGAAAAATGGCTGGGATTGAATGAGTTAAGGACAAGAGCCCGACCAATTTATCGGGACAATTATGATGTATCACAGATGAATCAATATCGGTGAATATGTAACTCATATATTAACTTTTTTTTCTGCGTGGATATTCTGTCGCTCCCTTCCTGTGTGTCTCTCTGTGCTGCTCCCTGCTGAGTAACTGGCCCCTCCCCCTCACACACAAACAGAGCAGCGAGCAGCTGCAAGAGAAGAAGACTGGACAAACGCAGAAAGAAACTGCATTTTTTTACACCATGGTAAGCTGTGACTTTGTAAAACAGTATAACACTACACTTTAGTGCCACGTTGTCAGGGCCCGTCAAGGAAAACATTCTAGTTTTTTTCATGCAAGTTTTGGAGAGCGTGTTACAGTGTTGGGTGAATTGCATCTCTGTGAGATAAAAAGATAGACGCAACTGTTAATCCACATGTCCATCATTATCTAACACTGTTATACAGTGTTTTAACGTTGTGTAAGTTGCATCTCTGTGAGATAAACAAAGATTGATACAACTGTTAATTCACATGTCCACCATGATCTAAGATTATTACACAGAGTTTTTAAAGTGATTTAAAGATATATGCAGATATACACAGCTTCACTTCACTTCATACTTCCATGCAGGATTTACAAGGACTCATACATTCACAAGTGAATGTCTTCATTAAAATAATTTTGTTGTTGTTGTTCCAAGTATTGTATTTGGTTGTCATTTGATATATTGCATGTTTTGAAAAAAGCTACATTGTTACATAAAATGTAGTTTAGTCCCTTGTGTATTAAGTCTAGTAGCATGATGCATGTTTTGATTATTTTGTTTGTAATCATCTTTTGTTCAATTATTAATGTTTGCTTCAGCATTTGGTTTTCAACTGTGTGCTCAGTGGCTGCAAGTAGAACTTTTCAATAGCTAGTAAATATAACTAATTGATATTGGGAAGATGTTTTTGTGAATAAGCCTTTTTTAAACACATAATTAAAAGCACCTTACATTAGCCTATGTATTGTCACTTTCAGCCCAATGCAGCCACTTCTTTTTATTTTCAAATGGTCAACTAAAGTATCAAATGTTATGATGATTACCAAAATGCACTAAATGTATATATTTTAATTTCACAGGCAGAGAGGAAGAGTAAGGTGTGGAGCCACTTGACAAAAGACTAACCTAACAGTACGTTAGATGCAACATTTGCAGTACGCAAGTTAGCCAAGGCTCCAGCACCAGCAAAGCAAAGAACACTACAAATTTGTGGCAACACCTAAAAGTGAATCACGTTACTAATTAATTCCTCATTTTAATTTCGTAGTCTTCTGCTTCTTTGTGTTGAATCGTATTTTGGGTATTATAAGAATTTATGTTTATGTATTTATCCTGTGTATATCCACGCTCCTATTCCATATATCGGCCGATATATCGGTTGTGGCTTTCTTACACATATCCGATAGACCGATATTGTCCAGCACTTTATCATCGATACTGATATTAATCAATATCGAACATTCCAAAATTGTCATTAAAAAATCAGGCGCAACTGTCAACTAAAATAACATCTTCTCCTACTATGAACAATACGGGTGACCCGATCCAATATTGATATCGGATATCAAGCTGATATCAGAAAAAAACGAGGCTTGCATATAATCAGATTATATCGGCTTGCATCTAAAATCTGATATTGGCACTCCGATACAAGTAGTTGATTACACACTTCGCGCCAGCATGTCTATCCATTAGTGCCCAGAAGACAGAGCCCACATGACACAACAACAACAACGTGTGCTGACATGTTAACAAAGTAGCAAGGAGTAGGAGTGATGTCGGCCATGTGTGCTGACTGTTAACAAAGTATGCAAGGAGTAGGTGTGGTGTGCTGTGTGCTGCGATACTGCCCTCTCCTGTGCTTCCTGTTGCAGTACACCCTTCACACCATCACAAGGAGCAGATTGGCAACACCTGGGGACAATCAGCAGCAGAACTATTTAAGATGCAAGCGCTACTTCACATGATGCCAGATCGTTGCCATTCGCATCTCGACTCAGGCTTCCTTCGCTTCTGCAGTTACCCACTGTCTGGTAGTTGTGACTCTCTTATTGCCATTCTTGTTCCCTGCCTGGCTTACTCCGGCAGTGTACAGTATGCTATTTAGTGTTTTTTTCCTCCTTTGAGTATTCAGCAGTGTTTTGTGTTCTCGCTCTCTACCCTTTTGGTAGCTCTTTTTGTTCATTACTATAATTGCCATGTGTTATCCGTGTCACTTTTTGTTGTTACTACCTCAGTTGTCTTTTTGCACCTTCGTTGTATCTTTTTGTATTTTTGGTTTCGAATAAACATCTCTCCAAACCTAACGTCGACTCCCGCATCTTGGGATCCAATCCACGGCACGCGCCGTTCCTTAACAGAACGAGCTGGCCAAGAATGGATCCCGCAGAGTTCGACCGTTTCCGCTCTGTCCTCTTGCACCAGGGAGCGCTCGTAAGCGAACATTCACGTTCCCTGAGAGAGATCATGGAGGCGCTCGCTTCCATGTCCACCAATCTCCATTCATTGGACCAGCGTATGGAGCAGGTGCTCGCTTCCAGCTGCGCTGGGAGCGCCAGCCTCTCCCACAACACAAACTCAACCAGCGAGCCCCAGTCCTCACGCTCACCACACGCCTCACACAGAGAGCCAAACATACCACCACCACCCCGCTTTTCAGGTAACGAGGCCTCTTGTGAACAGTTTATCCACCAGTGTTCTTTAGTGTTCGACCAACAGCCCCACACATATGGCTCAGACCCAGCTAAAATGGCCTTCATTATGAGCTTACTGGTCGACAAGGCGGCGGCATGGGCTATCGCATTGAGTAAGACCAATCCAGCGATACGCTCCTCCCTACACCTGTTTTTGGCCGAGTTTCGCAAAGTTTTTGAGCACGCTGTGGGGGACTGCAAGGCTGGGAGCCGCCTCTTGGACCTCAGACAGAGAAATCAATCGGTGGCTGCATTCTCTGTAGAATTCCGCGTACTAGCGGCAGAGAGCGGGTACAATGATGCCGCCCTCCACGGCATATTCCGCAAGGCACTACATGTCCGTGTCATGGACGAGATCGCTGTCCGTGATGATACCACTACCCTTGACCAGCTGATTGAAAGAGAAAGGGACCGTGTGCACCAGGAGCGGACCAGCCACGGAGGAGCCACCGCAACCGCTCCACGCCGGACCAGGATCACGCGCCTCGAAGGACACGCTCGGAGCACCACGGACTCTGGTTGGGACTCTTCCTCCACCGATGAACCCATGCAACTTGGGGGACTGCACCTCTGCCTCTACTGCGCCGGGGCGATCACCAGTTGTCGAAGTGTCCGGACAGGCCGAAACGACGCCCCGGTTCACCCACGGGGTCGGAGAGCCCCGAGAGACCGGTATCACCACAGTCTCCTCTCTGTGAGTATGCGGGTGGGAGGTCGTTTAATAAGACGTCTCCCTCGACCCAGCAACGCCTCCAATTGGCCGGGACCATAACAGGGCAGGTGAGACGGGTTTCTGTGGTCGAGCTTGTAGACTCAGGCGCCGACGATAACTTTTTGGACGCTGAGTTTGTCAAAAAGCACGGGCTAGCTACTATCAGGCTGTCTAGCCCTAAGGAGGTTCACTCTCTAGACGGCAAATTATTAGCCATAATTACCCATCAGACCAAATCTCTAGCTTTACAGCTTTCCAGTACCACCTAGACCCTGGTCCCACATCGCCTGGGATTTCGTCACCGGACTACCTTCATCCCGCGGTAACACAGTTATACTGAACGTTGTGGACCGTTTTTCTAAAATGACTCACTTCATTGCACTACAGAAGCTACCCTCTGCGCTAGACACTGCACGCCTACTTGTCAGACACGTGTTCCGCATCCATGGCATCCCTATGGATATTGTATCGGACCGGGGTCCCCAATTCACATCCCGGGTGTGGAAAGCCTTCTGCCAGGCCTTGGGCACCAAAGTCAGCCTCTCATCGGGGTATCATTCCCAATCGAACGGCCAGACAGAGCGGGCCAACCAAGACCTGGAAGCAGCCCTCCGCTGCGTGTGCCACCGGCACCCTTCCTCCTGGGCAGCGCACCTCCCATGGGTCGAGCACGCCCATAACTCCCTCGTCAGCACGGCCACAGGTATGTCTCCATTCAAGGCAGCTTATGGATACCAGCCTCCCTTGTTCCCTTCACAGGAGGCAGAGACTGCCATTCCCACCGTCAATTCACACCTCAGGCGAGCCTGCCGTGTCTGGCGGGACACGCGCACTGCCCTTTGCCGCACGGCGGACCGCAACAAACAACTGGCCGATCGTCACCGCATCCCAGCACCCACATTCCAACCAGGACAGGAGGTTTGACTTTCCTCCCGGGACCTTCCACGAAGATGGCGCCGAGATTCGTGCGTCTCTACAAGGTGGAGTCGGTTATCAACAGGTCTGCAGTCAAGCTCAAGCTACCTCCCTCACTCAAAATACACCCGGTCTTCCACGTTTCCTGCCTCAAACCCATCAGTTCCAGTCCGTTGTGCCCTCTGGCCGAGGCTCCACCTCTCCTTCGCATTGTCCATGGCCAGCCAGCCTACACCGTGAGAGCCATATTGGACGTGAGAAAAAGGGGAAGGGGGGTACAGTATCTGGTGAACTGGGAGGGCTATGGGCCTGAGGAGCGCTTGTGGGTCGCCCGCTCCTGTATCCTCAACCTGCAACTGCTCCGTGACTTCCACTCGTCTCATCCCACCAAGCCAGGTATGCCGCCAGGGGGCGCTTTATAAGAGGGGGGGATACTGTGGTGTGCTGTGTGCTGCGATACTGCCCTCTCCTGTGCTTCCTGTTGCAGTACACCCTTCACACCATCACAAGTAGCAGATTGGCAACACCTGGGGACAATCAGCAGCAGAACTATTTAAGATGCAAGCGCTACTTCACCTGATGCCAGATCGTTGCCATTCGCATCTTGACTCAGGCTTCCTTCGCTTCTGCAGTTACCCACTGTGCTAGCTGTGACACTCTTATTGCCATTCTTGCTCCCTGCCTGGCTTACTCCGGCAGCGTATGCTACTTAGTGTTTTTTCCTGCTTTGAGTATTCAGCAGTGTTTTGTGTTCTCACTCTCTACCCTTTTGGTAGCTCTTTTTGTTCATTACTATTTTTCCCGTGTGTTATCCGGGTCACTTTTTGTTGTTACTACCTCAGTTGTCTTTTTGCACCTTCGTTGTATCTTTTTGTATTTTCGGTTTGGAATAAACATCTCTCCAAACCTAACGTCGACTCCCGCATCTTGGGATCCAATCCACGGCACGCGCCGTTCCTTAACAGTAGGAGTGATGTTGGCCATGTTTGGTAAAAGTAAAAAGTAGTTAAAGTCCAAAAATATGTTGCAACTGAGTGCAAAATTTGTCATGCACAAGTTTCCTGTAGTGGCACAGAACCGGGAAAGTTTAATGCAGAGGTCGCCAACCCCTCGATCGTGAGCTACTAGTCGATCTTTGGGACTTGGCAGGTCGATCACGAGAAAATTTTGAAAAAAATGTATTGTCATATCAGTGCCCTCACCTCAGACCAACATGCACGCATTTTGTCCACTGAACACGCCTGTACGCTTTGCCGCTATCCAGGCAGCAACCCGCAAGCCTCAGCAAGGAGCCCAGTCCCCAAAACCCAGCCAGAGGTACTGTAAATCTGCCTTTGCTATCTCAAAGTTAGGGCACAAATATAACTCCATAGACGTGCACCTCCAAAAAAATCTTTGAGCCACGATGACACCGCTCGTTAAAGGCTGACTGTTGTAGCGCATTGACCAGCCCCTCTCTCCTCAATCTGCATCGCTCGTCCACTACACTGGGCCAACAAGACAAATAGTTGTGGTTTGCTCATGAAGCCGACGCCACAACCCCAACCTGGACCAAGAACCACAAAAGTAGGGGTCTAGGGGTAGCCAAAATGCAGGAGGCTGGGTGGTAGATCTTGAGCAGGTTCACGGCCGAGACCAGGGATCTTGGTCTCAAAAAGGTTGGTGACCACTGGTTTAATGCGACCAAACTCAACACGCATTTGAAAGCAGCATGACACAAGAAACTCCCACCGGACGGCAAAAAGTCATTAGCGATAACAGAAAAGATGACCAGCCTCTGTTGGTGGTGAGTAATGTCAGGTTTAAACGCTTCATTGAGCATGTCGAACCTCGCAATATTATGCCTCGCAAAGTGCAAAGTATGAAACTCTGGACTAATACAGTCAGTGAAATGATTAACTAGGCTCATTCAGTACTGCTCTCGTCAATTATTATTTTGCTGAATGCGGCACGAACATAACCAGCATAACCAGCGCTTTCATTTTCAATTGCATATTTACAATTCAAAGGCCATATTGTTGATGGATGCACTTCATAATATTGATGTCTTTAAGAAAATCTATTGGTGCATTTGTTTCCTCCTCAGCCCACAAATTTACTGCCTCCGTTCCACGCCATGCCGGACCCAGACAAATCCCACAATGCTTTGCCACCTGAGCAGTGAGCATGCTCAATAACACTCCACCATTTACGTCTTTATATGACCTAATACTGGTATATGCCAGGGGGCTCAATCGACTTTTGAATAACTGCAAAATAACCTTAATTCGTAATTCGTAATCTGAAAAAATGTGTTTACATGTATGAAAACATCTGTCTCAAAAAATGTACTATATTCCAATTAGTAAGGAATATTGTGTGCATTAGGGGTGTAACGGTATAGCATCCTCACGGTTGGGTATGTACCTCAGTATTAAGGTTAAAGTTTGTTTAATTTTGGGTACAGTAAGTGTACAAAATACAAACCATCACACTATTTAGCAAATAAATAGGATTATTGAAGATATGATATGATATACAGTAGTACCTTGCATAACGTAAACCTCCTTTTACGAAAATTCCACTGAACGTAAAGAATTTATGTAAAGTTTTTGCATCGTATTACATAAGAAATTCCATATAACGTAAAGCGTCAATTTTTTTTTTCAATCAACTTTATTAATGCCTCAAGTCGGTGCAAGTTCAGACTAACACTTGGTGACGCCTTCTGACGCTTCACGCTCTCATTGGCTGATTTTCGGGGCACCGCCTCCGCTCTCATCTCATTGGCTGATTATCAGGGCACCGCCTACGCTCTCATCTCATTGGCTGATTATCAGGGCACCGCCTATGCTCTCATCTCATTGGCTGATTATCAGGGCAGCGCCTACGCTCTCATCTCATTGGCTGATTATCGGGGCACCGCCTAGGCTCTCATCTCAGCAGCGCGTACGTGAGTTTGCGTGAGAGACAGGCTTCTCCCTTCAACCTCCTTCTTCTTCGTAGTCCCCCTGAAACTAACTTAAACAATTAAGTTAAGTTACAAATTAAAATTTTGCACACAGCATTATCGTGTAGTGCGTTTGTCTGTGAGACCAGCTGACTCTTAGACTCTTTGAGTCGCGTTTCGACTCAGGCTAGTCCTCCTCCTCCTCCTTCCTGCCTCCACTTGCGCTTCTGATCAAGACATCTCGTGAACAGTAACATTGTTTTTGTTTTTCAGTTTTATTAATTTACAGTAATCTTATTTATTACCTTATTTTATATTGGAATGTTACTCTACTATGTTTATGCTAATGTTTTCTTATATTATCCTACCATATTTGGTGGACTTTGAATATTTTGAAGTGCCAAAGTTGTGAGTTTGGGAAGATCTTGGAACGGATTAGGCTATTTACATGTATTTTACGCTTCGTATAACATAAAAACCCTATAACATAAAGGTTCTCGGAACGGATTATTTACGTTGTAGGGGCGTCTACTGTAATATATTATAACTTACAAGGTTTATTTTTAACAAAGTGAAACAATGCAGGTAAGTACTAAGGCTGCAACTAACATTTTTTTTGTTAGTCAATTCATTTGAAGCTTGTTTTGATTAATCCAGTAATCTGCTAGGCACTAGTCAGAAATCAATATGAACCAAACACAAACAGTTACACAAAACATATCAGAAAAGAGACAAAAATGTCCATCACTGTTTTCCAAAGTCAAAGCTGATGTGTGTAAATATCTAGTTTTGCCTGAAACACAAAGGTAATACGGGAGGTCTATTTTCATGGGTGACAAAGGGAATCCACATTTGAGAGGCAGAAATCAGAGGATATTTCCATTTTTAAATTTCAAAAATACCAAAATAGTTGTCAATGACTTGGATAATCAATTAATCACTTCACCGATGAATTGTTGCAGCTCTAGTAATTACAACAGTAAGAGTTTGAAGAGTGTGAATGATGACTTTATTTGTGTTCCTCATTGGCTGAAGTGCTGAATGAGTAGTTCCAGCTTGTAGTGGAACAGCTCACTGCTTTTGTCTTATCTATTTGTCATTTTACATCAAGACTGTCCAAACTTTTTACCGAATGCAGGAGGCATTTTTTTAAAAGGCTAAAAAAAAGTTCATCTATTTACATACAAATATTTGTAATATTATTAGTTATTATCTCCAGACTCTGTTTTCTTAGCATTATCGCTCATTCTCACTCACCCAGGTCATGGTGAGGTTAAATGGAATTTTCTTGTTTGTTGAAAACAAACACCTTTAATTCAAAGGGCTTCTTCAGTTCTACATTTTTAAGTGTGGAGTTTCTCTATTTATGTCTCTGGTGGGTGTGTCCCCTGGAGGTGGTCACAATAGGGTTGTTGTAGTGGTTGTTGTCCGGCCTTCCTGATGTGTGTCTGTTCCTCCTGTCTGCTCTTTCTAACTGTAGGTATCCTAACCAGGAGAAGAATGGCCACTACACCCGAGCCTGAGGATAGAAACAGGAGGCTGAATGTGGTGGTCCCTTACATTGCTGCTTTGTCAGAGAAACTCAGGATTTTCTCCAAACATTACATGCATTTCAAACCCACCAACACAAAACCTGGTTCGCCCCAAAGACAAATCCAGAGAAGCAAAATTATTTATGCAGTTCAGTGCCGTGAGGAGTGCAATGACCTCTACGTAGGAGAGAACAAGCAACCCTTATACAAATAAATGGCACGATGTAAGATTGTAGTTTCTTCGGGCCCAGAGTCAGAAGTTAATTTCCATCTCAAAAAGACAGAACATTCCTTTGATAACAATGTCCAAATTCTGGATAGGGAAGGCTGCTGGTATGAACTACTGGTTTGAACTACTAATATTTCGAACTAGGAGGTTTGCACCATCACCTACGGTCTGCTTACCACATTGCCCTAACATATTTCTCCCAAAGATTGTCTCATTCCACAGGAAGAGTAGCAACTGAACGAGCTGTTTTGCCACCAGACAGGCGAATGACTTATTGGTATGCAGGACGATTGTTCACCAGCCACATAACAACAACCCTATTGTGACCACCCCCAGGGTACACACCCACCAGAGACATAAATAAGGAGACTCCATACTTAAAAATGTAAAACTGCAGAAGCGTTTTGGATTAAACGTGAAATGCCTTCAACAAACAAGAACAGAGTCTCTACAAGTCCAATTGAATCCTTTTTAAGTAGGGATGCTCCAATTAGGGTTTTATGCTGTCGATTCTTTTACCAATCATCCAGTACTGAAATTGGCGATTTGGATTAATTGTACATTTTTCAATTTATTTATGATGAGTGCTACTATACTGTATATGTAATATACTATATGTAAAAGGGAAAAGTCAGGACAACTCCAAGATCCCTTGACTGCCAGGGAGCCCAAAAAATTACTAATAAAATTAGTAATTAATTAATGGGTGGAAGCGGCAACGTGATTTTTTTTTTCATGGGACCCAGAATTCCTGGCTGCACCCCTGCTACTGGCTATATGATATGAAAAAAGTAACCATAAAAATAATTTTATCAATCATTTTAAGTGTCCAAGTGTAGGGATACATGTCTTTGAATCAAATGTCTGAAGAGGTACGTGACTAAAAAGTTTGGGAATAAATGATTTCATCGTTTTGTTAGGAATAGAATATTTTCCCTCTGCTATCAACATGTCTTGTTCAAAGCAGAGGGAAAATATTGTTAAAATACTGTTTTCAGCATTCTGAATATGTATGTCAATATGTCAGCATAAAATTTCCAGGAGATTATAGCTAGGTAATGTAGCTCATACAAAGGGTTGGAGGAGGATAAGAGCGTAGCCATTCAACTCGTCAATCGTCAAATTATTGCATTTTAGATTTTTTAAGGTATTTTAAGATGCAGAAGAGTCCGGTTGCCCACTTTTAGCCTTTGCAGAGTTGAATGCGGAAGTTTTCATTTATGCCATGTCCACACAAACATGGACAATTTCAAAAATGCACTTTAACTACACTAGTGTAGTTAAAAAAAATGTCTGTCCACATAAAACACATTTATTCATTTTGTGGAGTCAGAAGCCTGAAAAGCAGCCACAGTTGAGTAAATTACAGTAGTACAGTAGTAATATATGTGTTTAAATCTGTATTTATTTACATGAAGCCCAGGAAAAAACATGAATGTTTAATCGCCTGTGTGTAAGTCTCGCACTGCACAAAATGTAATCAGTCAATATCTTCATTACTGTTGTTCTATTGTTACATGAGGTTTAAATACATGAGATTATGCTCCCCACTTTCATAACACAAGACAAGACAGTTTTACCTGCCCAAACAAACACTGAAGCTGCAGTTTTTTAACATTTTGAAAAGCTCGGTTTTTAAGACAAAACCCTACGTTTGCGTGTGGATGAATTGACAAAAATGTTGTTTTTTTTATATGTACTGTATGTGTATCGTTGTTGGTGTGGAGAAGTGTGATTGCCTGGAAGTCAACAGTGGAGTGTAGAAAACAGAAGATACATGAGATAAGAGGAGCGTTGAAGACTTAACATAACTAACGTAACGTAAATATTAAATGAAGAACTAGAAAATGTACACCGACTTATTAGTAATAATTGTATTTAGACGGCAGCGGAGCAGCAAGACGACAAAACGACGAGGAGTGCTCAGGAAAGCTTACGTGAACGTAAGGGAAACAGAAGGGAAACATAATAATAAACGCGGCGATAACATGAGGTCATTCTAGCGAAAACACACAGTTGACTAAAGAGAAGGCATATAAATAACAAAAGTGTTGTGCAGCTTTAAAAACAGTCGACATTGTCAGCCATAGCTGCTGGCTGCTGTTCGGGCTCTGGAACACTACTCGCCTTTACGTCCTTTCTCTCTCCAATCACAGATGACAAACGAATGCAGTGAAAAGAAGCAAAATAGACAAGCAGAGAAGACTAGAAATCAAAATTGTAAGCGAGTGTGTCGATGAAGGCTCCTCGGTGGTCGTCTCTTAACAACCGCAATGCTTTGCTTGGGAGTCATGGCGGGCATGTTTTAAAGCACTCAACTTGCTGGAAACGGTGAAGATGACGCCGCCATTAAAAGATCAAGTCACATACATGCTTTTGGAGTATTGTGTTTGGAGTTATTCACGACAAAAATGTCCCAACCCCGCTCGGCTAAATATAACTCCGCCTTCTCGTCCGAGCGGCCTGTCTTCAGATGAAGACTGGCGACGGAGAGCCACAAAGCTGTCAAAAGGCGCCGCGATGTCGCCATTTTCCTTCTGCTCCTCCGAAGCAAAGTACCGCCAAAAAGCAAGAGCCGTTCTGGAGGTTCTTACCTGCCGTGGAACCAGTCCTTGCAGGCGTCGCACTCAATCATGAACTGGGTCACGTCGTAAGGCAATCTGCAGATGCAATAGACTGGTACCGTCGCCATGTTCACTTGACAAGTACGGCGGGATGGACGGGGGGCAGCAGAGGAACAACGTCCTGCTGACAATATCATCCAATATGATGATGGAGGAAAACATAGGGGCTGTCCCGAAACACTACTAAACCAACATCTCCATCACAACTACATCAGCAAAACACAAAACATACACACAATACACGCTTTTCCTCAAATGCATTGTTTTTTATCGTCATCTTTGCTTCTTCTTCTTTTTTTTTTTTTTTTTTTACTTCGCTCCAGTCTGGTGACTGTGAGGCAGCGACTAAAAGCACACAACTCCAACCTCCGTGGCTGGCAAATAAAATAACAAAAATACATGATTTCACTTACGTCATGCCAGCTTTATATCAACACACAATACAATGGAATACACTCAAAATATGAATATGTACAATATGACAATAATGTATATAACAATATAATATAACATCATTCATTAAATAATAATGTGTAAGAAAAAAAGTCTCATTGCAATTCTATGGAATACAGTATATATATATATATATATATATATATATATATATATATATATATATATATACAGTATATATAAAATCTAAAAATTACAATACAATGTAAAAGACTAAAAATAATACACACACAAAAACAAAATTAAAAAAATCCCATGACATGACAATGTAAAACACTAAAAAAATAAAATAAAAAAAACAATTAGACAACAATGTAATACACTAAAAAAATAAAATGAAAAAAAGTCCCATTATAGGAGACAACTATGTAATACACACAAAAATTTAACTCACATTACCCAATAATGTTACACACTAAAAATAAAAAAGTCCCATAATATACCAAAAATGTCTTAAATCCCATTACACAACAATGAAATACGCTAAAAATAAAAAACAAAAAAAAAAGGTCTGATTACACAAGCACAGGGGTGTCCAAACATTTTTTCCAGCAAGGGCCACGTAGTGGAAATGAAAGGATGCAAGGTCCACCTTGATATTTTGTAAAACAACACATGTACAGTAGATATTCTCAGGTTATCTTAGAAGACGTTTCTCCTCTCATCCAAGCAGGCTTCATCAGTTCATGCTCAAAGACTAGGTGGGACACACACCAGTCAGACTAGATCTAAATTGTAGGACTATCTAAATTACAGCTCATAGGACTGACTGGTGTGTGTCCCACCTAGTCTTCTAGCATGAACTACAATAGAGCTGTCCTATGTAGCCTGACTGGTGTGTGTCCCACCTAGTCTTCTAGCATGAACTACACTAGAGCTGTCCTATGTAGCCTGACTGGTGTGTGTCCCACCTAGTCTTCTAGCATGAACTACACTAGAGCTGTCCTATGTAGCCTGACTGGTGTGTGTCCCACCTAGTCTTCTAGCATGAACTGATTAAGCCTGCTGGGATGAGAGGTGAAACGTCTTCTATGACAACCTAAACAGTCCAGTTGCGATCGATTGAATGTCCTGAGAATACAATGACCTGGATGAATGAGAATATTCACAGGCACAAAAAACAGCATCCCAGCTTTGTGATGTACGGTAGTTGAAAAGGCCTGTTATTAGTGTGAGCTTTGCTCTTTTTTCCCATTTTGGCTGTTGTTTTAATTTTCCAAATATTCAGCTTTCTTCTTAAATAATCTTCACAGATGTTAGAACTTTTTCCCCAACCTATTCCTCCAAAAATTACAACATTATTTTGCTTTGTTTGTTATTCAGATTCTGATTTTTAAAAATATTGTATTTTTTCTTTAATATTTCAACTCCCTGCTACTAAAATGACATTGTAGTTCCTCATAATATTACAACTTTGTTCTCGCAAAACTCCAATTTTTTTCTCATTAGAAAACTACGTTTCTCTCTTAATATTTTGACTTTATTCTCGTAAAATTACAGCTGTTTTTTCCATTTATGCTGTTGTTTTTTTTCTAACTATTTCTTTATTCTTGTAAATTTTCTTCTTTAATAATGACTTTTTTCCCATAATAAAACTTTATTCTCGTAGGATTATGACTTTTTCTGCAATCTCATTTTCCAAAAATTACAATTTTATTTGTTACTTGGTTCGTTTTTTAAAATATTACAACTTTACAAAAATGTTTTTTTCTTTAATATTTCAACTTGATGCTACTAAAACAATGTTTTTTCTCATAATATTACGTTATTCTCGTGAAATATTACTTTTTCTCTTAATATTTTGACTTTATGCTTGTAAAATTACTACTCATTTTTCCACTTTTGCTGTTGTTTTTGTTTTTTGTGTTCTCGTTAATTAATATTTTTAGAATGTGCCACGGGCCAATAAAACAGCAGCCGCGGGCTGCAAATGGACCCATAGCCACACTTTGGACACCCCTGCACTAGACTGTTATACACTAAAAAAAAACATGCTTAAGCTTGAATGGAGACAACTGGAATCTTTGTTGAAGATGTTGAAGTCCCATTACACTAGAATGTAATACACTAAAAATAACCATTACACGACAATGTAATGCACTTTTTTTTTTTTTTTTTTACAGTGAACTACTGTGTCCGTATTTCACCATAAACCTAAAAACCGTGGCAGGCAGTTTTATGTAACTGAACAACTGTAAATAAATGAAGTTGCTGTAACAGTACTTTATGCATATTGTTCTGGTAGAAAAAGCATTACTCCCTTGTTAAAGTGACAGCAAATGACCGTAAACTAAAAAAAAACAGTGGAAGAACATTTTTGTGACATTGAACAAACGTAAATAAGTTTTGTCATTTTGGAGAAATGCCTTCTCGGACAACTAGTGGAGATGCAACCACAATGGCCTGCTGTGCTGTACTGGAGTCCGGCCCTTTTAAAAGGTTCAACTCCCTTAAGAGTGTATAGATGCACAGAAACACTGACAGGTTCTTGATGCGCTCATCAAGCTCCAACCTCGGAAGTCCCAGTTGGGCTGCTGTGAAGACATTATAAGAATGGTACTTCTTTTAGGTGCTCATTTTCATGAACTTGTTCCATTGTGTTGAGGAGACATGCCTGGCCAAAGATGGACATTGAGATTGCCCATGTATTGAATGTGTATTTTTCTCTTTGTATTGTCATACTAGCATGTACTAAAAAATGTCATACTTAATAATAAACATATTGGTCATTAATTAAAAACGTCTATATGTTCAGTGTAATTACTGAAGATTATATTTTCACAATTTAATTAATTTAACATTTTAATAAGAAAATAACTGAATTATTTTGTATTTAAATGATTTATTTCTTTATATCTTTATTCAAATTTCCTTTAGCTGAGTAAGCAGCAATTGTTGTAAAAGTTGTTACCGCTAGAGGGCAGTATACAACAAGCTGGTGGAGTCCTACCTCATACTACAAGGCTGTTCTTTTGTTTGCATACAGATTCCTTTCGACTCTGATTTTTTACATTTGGTTTGCATTTTTCCATTATGGCGTGTTGAAAAATCTTTCATATTACATTAGCAGGGGTTTTCAGTTAAAAAAACAATCCATTTTACTTTTTCATTCAATAAATGTCCAGCATATCTTATGTAAGAGTAGGAATGCAGCTGATTAAGAATCACACAGATAAAGTAGACTGCTGCAGAATAATGACAGACCCATCAGCCGAATACCAGCACCCAAGGCAAACATATCCGATCATTTAGAGGTGAAAACAACATGAAAACCAGAAAGCTGTCTTTATGAATCAATCACAACTGTTGCACAAACATTGGTCATAGCCGCTAAAAGCATTTGGAACGTCCTTGGAATTACTGGAAAAGTGGGAATTCATGGAATGTGTAAAATTGTGACCCTGAATGTTGTGTGGAATGCGTTGAGAAATGGGCAAAAATATTGTTCACATCAATGAGAATTTTTGGGCCAGAAAATGTAGACTCCTGGGAAAACCGTGAATTTTTTGGATGTGAAAAATAGAGAGCCTGAATGTTTGAATGTTGGAATGGTTTGAATCAGTCGAGAAATGTGGAAGTAGTAAGAATGATTAAGATCAAAATGGAATTTCCATCCTTCCATACGGCAGATCCTCATTAGGGCCACCCGTGAGCTGGAGCCTATAGAAGCCTAGAAAATGAATGCATTTTTTGGAATGTGTTGATGAATAGCCATAATATCCTAAATGAGCTGAACATTTGATGTTTGAATGAGTTGAGAAGTGTGGAAGTGCTTGAGCATGACAAAATGGGTTGGAACACACTCCTGATCAAAATTTGAAGACCAGCTGAAAAATTGCAAGAATTTACATTTTGCACTTTTGGATCTTAAGGAGGTTCTAATTACAGCTTCAAAATGCAAAAAGATGAAATGGCAATTTCATCAGCTGATCAAAAGTTTTAAACCACAGCCTTTAAAGGGCAAAATCTTAGCAAAAATGTGGATTCAATGTCATTTTCTGTCAGGTATTCACACTGTCATAATCTTTTGATGGCAAAGGCAAAAAAGCTTTCTCTCTTTGAACGTGGTCGGATTGTTGAGCTGCATCAGCAAGGCCTCTCGCAGAGTACCGTTGCTGCTGAGGTTGGACGCAGTAAGACACTCATTTGAAACTTCTTTAAAGATCCTGAGGGTTATGGAATAAAAAAGTCAAGTGGTAGACCCAAAAAAATGTCACCGGCCCTGAGCAGGGGGATATCTGTCAGACATGGGACGGTCCTCGGCTCAAATGAAGGTTGTTACTTGTGCCGAGTGCAGTCCAATAACCATCAGACGAATAAAAAATGTCTAAAAGGCCTTGTCTCCTTCAATGCCATAAAATTGACTATTTTGAATTTGCACAAGAGCACCAAACATTGGACATTTAAAGGTGGAAGAATGTTTTATTCTCTGAGGGGAAAAAATGTAACCTTGACGGTCCTGTCTCCCAACATGACTGGCATGACAAGGAGATCCCACCGGAGATATTTTCCACACAGGACAGTGCAGGGGGCGCCATTATGATCTGATTTTTCCTTCAATAGAGCAATGGAGCTTTAGGTTGTACAGGGGCGTCAAAAGGCAGCTGGCTATGTGGAGGTGTTGCAGGGGGCATCCCTCATGACTGAAGGGCCTCGTCTGTGTGGTAATGACTGGCTTTTTCAACAGGACAACGCTGCAGTTCACAATGCCTGCTAGACAAAGGACTTCTTCCAGAGGAATAAGCTCACTCTTTTGGACCATCCTGCGTGTTCCCCATATCTAAATCCAATTGTGAACATTTGTGGATGGATGGCAAGGGAAGTTTACAAAAATGGACATCAGTTCCAGACAGTGGATGCCCTCTGTGAAGCCATTTTCACCAACTGGAGCAACATTCCCACTAGCCTCCTTGAAACACTGGCATCAAGCATCCCCAAACCAATTTTTGAGGTGATTAACAAGAATAGCACAGCTACTCATTACGAAGTCCTTTTTTGAACATTTTATTTCTCTTTAGGTGCGTTTCGGCTCTTTTTTCCTTGAACTTTTGGTCAGCTTGAACAGCCTATTTCACTTTGTTTTATGCTTACTCAAAACATGTTTTGTCTCACTCCCATTTCTTCTTTTGCATTCTTCTTAACCCTTCTTAAGATCCAACAGTGCAAAATATAAATTCTTTCAATTTTTCAACTGGTCTTAAAATTTTGATCAGGGGTGTATAAATAATAAAATAATTTTGTTGTAGAATGACAAATGTGTGAATGATCCTTGAAATATATTATTATTATACCTGTATTAATATAACAGATTAACATATCTTAGAGCGTTTAATTTTTTTAAAACATGAAAACTATTCTTTCCTTGTAATTCTTGCTTCTGCGTCGGTCGGTGGAAAAGGTTTGGACACCCCTAGTGTCAGTGGTCATCAAGCCGTGTCCAGTCTGGAAAGTGTCTCAAAGCTCAAGTGATATTCGAAAGTGTTGTGCCCTGTGAGAAAGCTCCTTTGCAAACTGTTGAAGCTCATGCAGAGCTTGCTCATCTGGGAAGCGCAAGGCCGCCCTCTTGGTGCCAACGGCCAGCTGCTTGAGAAGAGCACACAGGTGGTTGCTCTTACCCAGGAGGCTCGGACTGGACCCTTCACTGTGTGCTTCCTTGCACAGGGTGTCCACCAGCCTCTGACCCACCATGATCACCAGTTTGCTTTGCGAGATGAACTTCTCTGGTGGCTGGCCAGCCTGGAGGCTTCCTATAAACACCCCGATTGCCTTTTGAAGAGCACCAAAGTAGAGGCGGCAGTGCTCGGACATGGAAGCTGGACGACGCTCTTCTGTATTTGCGTGACAAGATTGTTGTTTGTTCTCGGCCTAGGACAAAAAAATAAGATAAAGACTTTGAAAAGGGGCAGTGCTCATGATTCTTGATTCTACAACTAATTCAATACGTCAGTTTTCCGAAGCAATTTTTCCCATACTGCATTTATCTACTGATAGCAACTGGGAGTTCAGTATCTTGCACAAGGATACTTGATCAAGGGAGGACTGAGGATTAGGGGTGTAACAATACGTGTACCTGTATCGAACCATTCAATACACATGCATACTGTGACCCCTGTATCGAACAATACGCAGTTTCATATTTACTTTAACAACTTCTGACGGCGCTGTGCTGAAACCTCAGTGTATCTGCGATCAACTACTCTGGCGTAGTACGGCGCATTCATACCATGCTGAAAATGTTGAAAAATAAGAAAAATGTTGGCAATTTCAATAAAATTCCAATTAAAAAAGGCAAGGTAATTTATTTTTTGTATAGAAAAAATATTGAACCGTAACACAAACCTATCGAACTGAACCGAACCTTGAATTTTGTGTAGCGTTGCACTCCTACTGAGGATCGAACCAGCAACATTCAGGTTGCGAGACAACCACTCTACCACCTGAGCAGGACCTGCACCAACAGCAACTTTTTTCGTCTCCAGGATTATTATTGTTGATGTGGCAAACTGACGAGTTTGTGTAACATTTTCATTGCAGTTTGTCAAATGAATGTGCCTTACAGGACACCGTAGTATTGTAAGTATATATGGCCAGATTTGGTGTTGGGCATGGGATCCAAGATGGCTGGATATACCAGCAAATCTGGGAGTGTCCTCTGTCCACGTCTTTATGAATACCACACGATTCATCCTACCGAAGGGTAAAATGCAAGTGTGTGGTGTGCAATATTGTACATGAACCAAAACAGTGCACGAGAACTTAAGGCAACCTTTTGGTGAAAATGATGCATCAAAAATCAAATCATAGGATTTTGAAAACCGGGGTTTGACTGTACAGTCAGTACAGTCCCCCTTGTGCCGCTCGTGAGTCAGTGAGGAAACGGTAGCTCTTTCTTTAGCAGGAGCCAATCACAAGCTATAAGGGAACTCATGACGAGTTTGTCAACCCATCGGAAATCGAAGGTTATTACTCAATATTACAGTCTGACTCATTTTACAAAGAACGCTAATAGTGCGGCCTATAGCCCGGTGCGGCTTATACAGTATATTTACAAATCTGTTTTTCTCTGAAAATTTAGTGGGTGCGACTTAAACACGGGTGCGTCTTATACACTGAAAATTATGGTATGCTAAGTCATGATGTTTCATGGTTGAATTCGGTTTATTGGTAAAAAAAAAAAAAAGAAGTCATATTTAAACAAATTTTACGTACGTATTTTTGCCTAAATTAAGCATTTTCAAGCATAAAAATCGCTAGATTGGTTAAATACAAATATAAGGCATTCAGAATATGCATTCAAATTGTGATATGTAGTATTCTACACTGTCACTAGGTGTCAGTCATGTTACTTTCATGTTCGGTGAAACACACAAGCGCCAGAATTGATCGCTGGAACAACAGGCTTTTATTGCAGGTTTCAATGACCTCCAAACAGGCACAACAATAATAACACAACCATAATCATAGTAATCATTATAATAACAGGGTACTGTTGCAGCTGTAACCCATGCTAAGATGAAACTCAACTCTGACCTGCCGACGTCACTTCCTGTCCTCCACACATTCAGAACACATTTATTGACACACACAAGCGCAAGTTTTATTTATATCCAAAATGGCATATTTTCTCTTATTATACTGTAGCTACTATATTGGGTAATAGAAGTGTGAAGAGGTGTTATTTCATGTATAGAGGGCTCTAATAATGTTTTTAAAAAAGTGTATTTAGAAGGTTGTTAACAGGTTTTCTGTCCTCTAACTACAAAAATTTATAAATAAGGAATCCTACTTTGCGGAAACTTGCTTATCACGTTTGGGTCTGGAGGCAATTAACCCACCATAAACTGGATTACTGATGGGATTGCTGTGTATGGTAATAAATCTATTTTTGATAGAGCCAAACTCATTTACTCCAACAGATGTTCTTGAAAATTGGATACTCACCTGTATTGTGGTAGATGCTAGCGTGTCATTCTTTTTTGGTTCCATGTGATGTTCTTTTACTTGCTTTCCAACATCATTTTTCATCTGTAAAAACAAGGTAAATAACTGAAGAATTCTTACATGATAACTGTGAACAATAATTACAGCTTGTGACGTATTACTGTTGACGAGAGGTGTAACGGTACATGTATTGGTAATGGGATTTGTCAGTAAGGAACATTTGGTTCAGTCGAGAGGCACACTGATTTCCCACATGATGCACATTAAGCGAAGGACGGGAAATATTAATGGCCTCACACGTCTACTTGGTAAACAAATCAGCAGGCGATCAACTACTTTTTTCCCCACTGTAGATGTTTTTCTGCTGTTTTTTCTAAGTGTATTCTTGTGAAGGAAAAACACATGAAAAGGTTTCACCTGTAGTTCCACGTAGTCATTGCCATCGTCCCCCAAGTCTCCAAGACACTGACTCCCATCTAGAATTGTCTTTGCTTCGCTCTTATTTGATGTGTTTTTACCAACAACTGGATCTGGAGCGACTTTGAACAACAGCTTGCCATTGGCAATTACGATGGACACCATGCGCTTGACATCCTCAGGTACCGTGCGGGCCACCATAACAAAGCGCTCCAGTTGATCAAGTGTCTGGACTTGCCCTGGATCCTGACAGAGCATGTCAAGGGGCCAGCCGGCCAAGTTGAGACCACTCAGCGTTTGCTGCAAGATCTCTGCTGAATCCTCAACTACTGACACTTGTTTCCAGAGTCTTGCCTGAAGGTTGGCATCTTTCAAATGTTGTGCATTTCCTTTAATGTCGCAGGCAAAATGTAGAAAGCACGTCACAGAACTTGCAATTCCTTCAGCTGCAATTTTTATTTCCTTCATGTGCTTCTCCAGATGTTCTTTGTTCCTCCAGCGACTACTGACGAACTCCATGAGCTTGGGAACAGCCTGGCAAACGGATTCCTGCAGGTCCAGCAGTGTGCGACATGCCTCATCCTGTCCCAGTGTCACTTCTCTCAAAGGCTCCAGAGAAGATGAGCTCATAGAGTCACAAGAGCTGCTTGAGGAGCTTGGCGGTGTGCTGATTCTTTGACTCTTGACTGCAGAGAGAGATATGCTTCTGTCTCGGTCTTTGTGCTCCCCACTTTCTTTACGGCCACGGAAAGATGTACACATCACCCTGAAAAGGTGCACCTTTGCAAAGTCATGACCAAAGCTTGAGTCACCCCGGCACTCCAGAGGTATATGATCACCAAGAGGATCACTGACAACTTGCAAATCCTCGTTAGGTGGAACGTTCTCGCTAAGCCTCTGAGTTGGGGGCATGTCATAAATTGGGACTCTTGGTAGCAACTTGGGTGGACTCGGGTAGCCAAAATCACAGGCTTTTGGTATATCATAAAGCAAATGATTTGAGCTGAGTCTTCTATTTGGACAAGCATGCAATGGAAGAGTGTCGTAGAGCTGGCTGCCAACACATTTGGCGGGAACTGTATTATAGCTGTTCTGAAGTCTGCCTTGTTTGTCACTACCCACTGGTATATCATATATCCACTCAGCCTTGCAGGGACTGGGAAGGGTGCTGTATCCACTGACGACTTCATCGTGAGCTTCAGTGACTGAAGGTGGAGGGATGTCACATTTCGTGTCCCGATGCATGGATGGTGGCGATTCATACACCTGTTTAGAAGATTAAAGTTGATAGGATTTACACTTATAGTAAGCAAACAAACATGTACACTGAAAACGAATGTTTGAAGAGTGGGAGAACCACATTTTCCCATCAAAATTCAAAATGTGGTGATACGGTTACGGTAACGGTTTCGTTCAGGACCACCAGCAAATCCACGAGTAATTGTAACACCCATAAAAATGTCTATTTTTAACACACTAGGCCCCCTAACGTTCGTTTTAGTTAGAGTTGGACCTTCTGGAATGAACTAATGATGTTAACCAAGGTTCCACTGCACTTGTTGGCTACGTATACTTTTATTTTCTACACCTGCATAACTGATCAGCAAAAAATATAACTCTAAGCATCTATTTTAGTGTAAAACAAGTCATTATGGTACTTGATTTGACAACTGATTTTGGTTAGGTGTTATTTATTTCTCAAACCATTGCTTTGCCAAAGCATCGGTATCGGTGTTGGTATTACCGTTGGCAATACCATGTTTTGTTTTACTGTGGATCATATGAGGGCCTGTTATCAGGTCAAAATGGTAAAGTATTTCATCGTTTCAGCATTTCATCCATACAGCCCTGAAACTATTTTTTTAAAACGATTTCCAGAGTGGGTAAATCTGAAAACACTGCCTTGTCGTTGCCGTGTGGACATGAAAAAAACAACCTTCTGAGAACGATGGTCTTGCCGCCCCATCAATATTTCGACTGGCGTGACTCCAAGTCGAAATTCTCTTGATATTTTTTTGTCTTACAGCCATGGTAAAAAATATTAGCATGCCAAAGATGCCAAAGTTTTTGTCCCATGCCAATGTTTTTGGCCATGCGTGTATGGAATGCAACCAAATCAGCCCAATTTATACAGCCATGGCCAAAAACATCAGCATCTTTGGAATGCCATTATTTTCGGCCTTGACTATATTCTCCAAAGTGACTCGCAGAAGTAATTCCACTTTGTCGGCAGTCCAGACAAGCCGGTCAGACGACTGACCTCATGCTAGGGCTGGGCAATATGGACCAAAACTCATATCCCGATATATTTAGAATGAATATAGTTATACGATATATATCCCGATATTTTTTCCGCAAAGTGAGTTTAGATAAAATCAAAGCCAAATATGCGTGTCAAGTTGTTTTATTAAAATAAATACTTAACGAGGTTTTTTTTTTTTTTTTACATTTTAAAGCTTCATGCAAGATTCACATTAAAAAAATATTTTTAAAAATAGCCGCTACAATAAAGTAGGTCATTCTCTTTTTGAAATAAATATAGAAAAAGTAAAATATAATCTTTTTTTATAACAAACCTTTAGCTATGCTCAAATCCTCAGCTAATAACAAAAGAACAAAATATGAAGGAGTGCCCAATTTAAGAGGAAATTTAAATACTTTCAATTGAACCGTAGTATTTTTTAGGTAAACATTTTTAGAAGACACAAGCGTGTCCTTATTTCGTGCCAGGAACACCAACCTGTCAACTGCATCAGGCTTAGCAACTGTCTGACTGTCATCCTAGTACATTTGTGGTAGAGCTTGTCGTGCTCAATAATTGTGACTGTGAAGCTCGCTGGACATCGCGATCATCATCATTTTCAGCAGTTTTTACCACTGCTGCAACGGGGGACCATATCTTAGCAATGTGATACGACACCGCTTTGTGTTGTGGCAGGAGTTCTGCAGCCAGCACGCAGCTTCACACATTCCGAGTATTGGAATTTGTGCCGAGTTTAAAGGCGGTGAAAAAGATTTTTTAATGCTCTGAATTGCATGCACGGAGGGGGGCGGGCCAGGAGCTCACACACAGTGCAGCGAGATGAGGGAGACACAGCGCAAATCCAGTTTATATATCGATACGAACAATATGGTTGTTTTATTGCGCTTAAAGGAAATATCGATATATTGCCCAGCCCTACCTCATGCACATGCGTTCCCTCATCTTTTATAATTTTGGTGTCTCTGTGTACAGCGCCTGAATGAATGAATGAATGAATATGATACAGGAATGAACATGAGGTGGCTCCTGCAGGAGGCGAGCAGGACTCCCTGGAGCAAGAGAGGAAATAGAGAACATGTGGGTTTTTCTCGCCAGGCTAATGCTCCAGTGGCAAGCCTCCATAAAAGAGCTTGTGCTTTCTGGGGTCCCTGTCAGCATGAGCTGCTGTTTGCTGTTAAAAATGTCTGAAGTCTGTGATTTTACAGAGCTATTAAGACCCCAGTGTTGCATGTTTGTCTCCATGGAGAGGCCCTTGGCCCCGAGTGTTGTATTTCTCCTTTTAATCATGAGATTTAACACTTCCCGACAGGAGAAAGCCCAACTCTGAGAGGACATACAGTACATTTATGTTCTGTGTAGAAAGAATTAAAAAAAAAAAACATGTACCTTCTTTTCTTCCTTGTATTGTGCATTTTGCTTAAGAGCCACATGGGTCGGCGTTACTGAGGCTGACAAGCAGTTGGAGGGGATCTTGTAGATGGTGTTCATTTGTCCGTTTGGAGGCAGACTTGGGATCTGGTAGATATTCAGCACACTGTCGTCAGTTTCAGGATTACAGAATTTTTTTTTGTCTGTGCAATGGCTTGTAGAAGTCGCGGTGCTTTCAACGACGGGTATGAGCTGCAGTCTGTTGGCCGGGGCGAGCCCCCGCCGGCCGTACAAAGAACACATCCACCATCCGCTGGTGTCAGCAAGGTTTTGATCCATCACTGACAGAATGTCTCCTTTCCTGAAGGCCAGCTCGTCTGCGCATTCTGCCGTGTTGTCATAAAGAGCCTTGGCAAGTTTGTTCTAGAATAAGAAACAGGAACAAATGTGAATACAAAAAAACATTCCTGAGGGAAAAAAACAAGTTAGTGTTTATTTCAGTGTGGGGACCTTGAGTGTTATGCTTTGTGTTGAGTTGCACTGCTGTGTTTGGCTGATGAAAGCCTCTTTGACTGTAGTTCCTCTTGCGACATCTTGCTAAAATTACTCTTTTGACTCGTCATCATCAGTCAGAGACAGACTCCATCACATTGTTAACCATTACCTCCCTTTTCACTTTGTTGCTGAGTTTAGGTCAGGGGTGGGCAAACTTTAGCATCAAATGAGCCATTCTGCCTCCTCTTCCGGTAAAAAACATAGTCTGGCAAAATATGCCCATTTTTACCTTTGCCAAGCGCAGCGCGGAGGTTATGTTTTTGCCTGCATTGATGTGTTTGTTTGTGTTCAAAATAACCTGGAAAGTTCAGAATGGATTTGGATCAAATTTTCAGGAATTTTCGGAAATGCGACATGGAAGAAGTGATTCAATTTCGGGGCTGATCTGGATCTGGATCACCGTCTGAATCCAGGAATTTTTGAAAGGATTTTTTAACATTGCGAGATAGCACAATTTTCGCCATTTGTGCATATAACTAAAATGGTCAGAGCACTTGGAAAAAAAGAATATAAAAAAAAAATGGGGGACCTTTGGAATTTTCATCATAGGAAGACAATGAATGAAGCTACAAAACATTCAACAAATACCATTATATATAGCCAAGACACTGTGGAATCTGGAGTGTGCCAACAAATTTGTTGTATCTTCAAAAGCTATGGAGCTGGATCCAGAAGAAAATCGCCATTATGGGAAAGTGAGATTTTTGTGATGAACTACTGAACTAATATTGATATCATCATGAATCCAATTGCTAATGGTATGTTATCATGGTCAAGGAATCCAAATATGTAGATAAAATATATGGAGGACTAACATTTATGGTGTAAATTTTATAATATGGGGGGAACTATGGCACTTTGGGGGAGGTCTGCGCTCTCCAAGTGCTTCTCTAGTTACTGTATTTTATGAAAAAAAAAGATAAATGACAGAGCAAGATTATATATACTGTATTTGTATAGATAAACAGCTCCAAATGAAGTGAACATCTAAATTAAGCCAGAAGAAAGCACACACGGTTGAAAATCTATTCGCATATAAAACCAGTCTCTTTAACATTTGAATCACACTTCAGCCGTGTTATTATGAGCAATGAGGGTTTGCATTCAAAGACACCACGTCGTTTAGGTTGAATTCACGTTGCGAGCCTATTCCCTGGGATGCTGATGTGATGTTCGGCGTGTCTGTGAATGCACCTTGTGTGGTGCAGAATGAGGAAGTGTTGTTCCGACGATGAAAGGAGAGACGTGTTTGCAAGTTGGAGATACATGTATGATGTTGGAATTGCACTGCTGTTGAGCTGCTAAGGTAAGTAAGCTCTATAGTAAGTATAGTAAGTTATAGAAGGGCATCAGACGATGTGGAGACGCTACACCGTGCCTCCATCCGTCTGTATATACTGTCTCATCAGACCAGAGTGTTTTCCCAAAGGTCTTGAGGATCATCAAGATGTTTTCTGGCAAAATTGAGAGGAGTCTAAATGTTCTTTTTGCTCAGCAGTGGTTTGTCTTGGAACTCTGCCCAACAGGCCGTTTTTGCCCAGCGTCTTTCTTATGGTGGAGTCATGAACACTGACCTTAACTGAGGCAAGTGAGACCTGCAGTTCTTTGGATGTTGTTGTGGGGTCTTTTGTGACCTCTTGGCTCTCACTGTGGTTTGCTTGAGTCCCAAAGCTTTAGAATTTTTTTTATAACCTTTTTCAGAGTGATAGAGTTCAGTTAATCTCAGTTATGTTTTAACAGGGGTGGGGGGGGCAATCACTTTTTCACACAGGGGCATGGGGGTTTGGATTTTTTTTCTCCCTTAATAATAAAACGTTTCATTTAAAAACTGCATTTTCTGCAAACTGCAATTCTATCTGCCTTAAAGGCTGGACAGGACGGGGGGGGAAAAAAACAACAACTGCATTTTGTGCGCATTTGTGTTGTCATTGACTAATATTACACTTGCTGGATGATCTGTATTAACGTATAACGTTTTTCACGTTACAGTACACCTTTTTTTTTTTTACATTGGCTGTCATTTTTGTATTTTTCTTGTTTAATTGTATTTTTAGAATGTCCTGAGGGCCAAACTTTGAACACCACTGCTCTGCAACAATGAGGCCTTTCACATCAGAGCAATACATTCAGCACCTGTTTGGATCCATTGGATTTAGCAACACATCATGCCCTTCTAACACACACACACACACACACACACACATCCACTGGGTCATGCAACAGACATGCAAGTCAACAATGTGGGCTCAAATGACAGAAGCATTAATGGTGATGTCTTGTCATCACAACACATTTATGCGTTTATCAACCGAAGGAGCCATAAGATTTTGTTGTATGACAATATCTTTTGAAACCACATCCACAACCACCAGCCTTTTTGCATTGTTCACTTGTGTGCGATTCAGCTGTGACTATTTAGGATTCCGGCACACGCCTGCTTGTGTCTGACAACTGGCCCTCGGCACTCAACAGCTGTCCTTGCCCTCATCCAGCTTGCAAAAGAAAGTATTTTCATTGAAAGTCCCCAGTCGAAACCAAAACCTCTCTGACTTTGTACAATTCACAATTTAAAAAACGATTTTACAAAAATACAACAAAAATACACCTTTAAAGCAGAAACGCGTCTATCATGGCACATTGTGGAAAATAAATATTTGATCCCCTGCTGATTTCGAAGTTTACCCCCTTACAAAGATCTGAAGAGTACATCATTTTTATGTTAGATTTACTTTAACAGAGAAACAGAATGTAAAATGTAAAAAATAAAGGTTATAAATTCATTTGTAATTGATTATTTCATCCTACCAATCACCAAGCATTGTGACCCCCTGAGAGCAGTTATGTGTCCATAAAACAGACAATTGAGCCCTGTCCCTTTAAGAAAGTAGAGTAAGCCCTTGTTTATCGCGTTTAATAGGTTCCAGACCCACCTGTGATAATTGCGTTTCAGCGAAGTAGGATTTCTTATATATAAATGGAATATTTTTGTAGTTAGAGCATAGAAATCCTGTTTAGGACCTTCTAAATACGGGTTTTAACATTAATAGAGCCCTCTAGACATAAAATAACACCCCTATAGTCACCGTTACACTCCTTTCACCCAATATAGTAGACATAATAGCAGAACATAAGACATAAATAAGACTGATGATCCAGTGTGTTGCTGTAAATGTGTTCCCTAGAGGAGATGAGGAAGTGAGGTCAGGGGTTCAGAGTTGACTTTTAGCTTGGTGTGGGTTACCGCCGCAACAGTAGCCCTGTTAGGGATTATTGTGCCTGTTGTGCGATTCACCACTTCGCTTTTCAAATTTTGTGAAAATGTATTATAATTTATTATTTATTATCAATATATATTAATAATATATATTAATAAATCACGCTGTGTCATGGTTGAATACGGACTGTTGTTATTAATACAAGCATTTTCAAGCCAACTTTACATATGTTTTGCCCAAATTAAGAACTTGAAAGCATAATAAATGAAGAAAAACACAAATCCAGTATAAGGCATTCAGGAGACGCATTCAAAGATGTTGTAATGATATGTGGTATTCTACACTGGTCACTAGGTGTCAGTAATGTTACTGTAATGTTGGGTGAGACACACAAGCGCCAACCAGACTTGATTGCCGAACAACATGCTTTTTTTTGCAGGTTTGAATGATCTCACAATAGGCGCAATAATCTCTAACACGGGCAACTGCTGCGGCCGTAACACACACCAAGCTAAAACTTCCTGTTTCACTTCCTGTCCGCCCCTCGCTCATCGCCCCTAGTACCGGAACACGTTTACAGCAGCAACACACACGAGCACAAGTCTTATTTATGTCTTAACTGCCTTATTTTCTCTTATCTTGTCTACTATATTGGGTAATAGGAGTGTAAAAGGTGACTATAAGGTTGTTATGTCATGTCTAGAGGGCTGTGATAACCTTAAAAAACGTATTTAGAAGGTCAAACAGGTTTTCCATGCTCTAACTATGAAGATATTCTATTTATAAATAGGGAATCCTACTTGGCAGAAATTCTTTTATCACAGTCGTGTCTGGAACCAATTAACCGCGATAAACCAGGGATTACTGTACAAATAAAGTTTGATTGATTGATAGATTGAAGCCGTTTGAAGCTACATGCCCAGCATCTTTTGCCCTGGTAACAGACGTGTCCAACAACAAGGACCCATGGCATGGCAAGGTTGACTTTGTCACTATACGACGTCTTTTTATGATGTCGTGTATGAAAAGCAAGCCTGCATGTTGTTACTTTTGTTGAAACCAGTCACTTCCAACACACGCTACAATTCCATGCTGACATGACGCAAGTTGCAGGCTATTTCCATCGAATGGACTTATCTCATTGCCTGCACTCACCCATTTTTTTCACTCACACTTCCTCACCCACATCTTCTGCCTTTTGTCACAGGAAGTGTGTTCATGGCTGACGTGTTTTACATGTAGCCTCAAATTTGTTTGCACTGCTGGTGTAAGTCACATGGCGAGCAAAAATACCTTTATTATATTTTTAACACGGTATTTGCTATCCTACTGGTCCCATTCAGTGATTATGACATGCGTCCCAAACATATTTTACTCACAGTTGACCTCTGAAAACACAGTGGAAGAAAGAAGTATTTGATCCGTGTCGATTTTAGGTCTACAATTTCAAGTTCTTGTAGTCCATTTGTGCAGGTCTACTAGCTTGTCTTTGCGGTCAGCTCGTTGGTCTTGTCCATGGTGGTGGAGAGGTTTGAATGGAAGAGAGTTTGTGTGATAGGTGTCTTTTATCCATATCAAGAGCTGAGATTAGTAGTACAGTACCTTCTTAAAGGGACAGAATAAAAATAAAAACCAGCCTGTGGGGGTACATATGTACAGTGAAGTGAAAAAGCATTTGCCCCCTTTCTGATTTCTTATTTTTTGCAAGTTTGTCATACTTAAATGTGTCAGATCATCAAACACATGTAAATAATAGTCAGTGGCAACACAACTGAACACAAAATGCAGTTTTTAAATAAAGCTTTTTATTATTAAGGGAGACAAAAATCCAAACCTACATGTGAAAAAGTGATTGCCCACCAAAACGTAATAACTGGTTGGGCCACCCTTAGCAGCGACAACTGCTATCAAGCATTTGCGATAACTTGCAACGAGTCTCTTACAGCGCTGTGGAGAAATTTTGGCCCTCTCATCTTGGCAGAATTGTTGTAAGTCAGCCACATTAGGGGGTTTTCCAGCATGAAGCGCCTTTTTAAGGTCATGCCACAGCATCTCAATAGGGTTCGTGTCAGGACTTTGACTAGGCCACTCCAAAGTCTTCATTTTGTTTTTCTTCAGCCATTCAGAGGTGGACTTGCTGGTGTGTTTTGGATCATTGTCCTGCTGCAGAACCCAAGTTGGTTTCAGTTTGAGGTTACAAACAGATGGCCGGACATTCACCTTCAGGATGTTTTGGTAGACAGCAGAATTCATGGTTCTATTTATCACAGCAAGTCTTCCAGATCCTGAAACAGCAAAACAGCCCCAGACCATCACACTACCACCACCATATTTTACTGTTTATATAATGTTCTTTTTCTGAAATGAGGCGTTACTTTTATACCAGATGTAATGGGACACACACCTTCCAAAAAGTTCAACTTTTGTATTTTCCCAAAGGTCTTGAGGATCATCAAGATTCTTTCTGGCAAAATTGAGAGGAGTCTAAATGTTCTTTTTGTTCAGCAGTGGTTTGCCTTGGAACTCTGCCATACAGGCCGTTTTTGCCCAGCGTCTTTCTTATGGTGGAGTCATGAACACTGACCTTAACTGAGGCAAGTGAGGCCTGCAGTTCTTAAGATGTTGTTGTGGATCTTTTGTGACCTCTCGGATGAGTTGTCGCTGTGCTCTTGGGGTCATTTTGGTTGGCCGGCCACTCCTGGGAAGGTTCACCACTGTTCCATGTTTTCGGCATTTGTGGATAATAGTTCGCTGGAGTCGCTCTAAAAAAGGCTTTATAACCTTTTTCAGAGTGATAGACCTCAGTTAATCGGGGTGGGGGCAATCAATTTTTCACACAGGGCCATGTGGGTTTGGATTTTTTTTCCTCCCTTAATAATAAAAGGTTTCATTAAAAAACTGCATTTTGTGTTCAGTTGTGTTGCCATTGACTAATATTACATTTGCTGGATGAAGTGTGACAAACATGCAAGAAAATACGAAATCGGGAAGGGGGCAAACACTTTTTCACACAACTGTATGTAGAGTGGTGACAAAAATAAAAATAAATAATGATAAAATAAAATAAATATTGTCCATTAAACTGTATTACAAATGTACTTTCTGATTGATTATGTATGTGTATGTATTATGTATGATTTCACTCATTTTTAACATTTCCTTAAGTAAAAATGGCTGAATTTGCACATTTCCTGATCAAATACATCAGGCCAGCGCCTCCTCTCGGCTTAGTGCGCAAGCCCTGCCTCAGTGAGTGCACTGAGTTGGATCATGGCGCCTGCCAGCTTGTGTTTGTCAGCATGTGGCCGATAATATAATTTTGCACAAACATTTATTATACACCATGACTTTGTAGAGCCTGTGTTAGGGCTGGGCGATATATCGATATTTCTTTTAAGCACAATATCATAAACAAGCATATCGTTCATATCGATATAGACTGGATTTGCACTGTAACTCTTGGCTTGTTTCACTCCTCTCTCTGCACTGTGTGTGAGCTCCTGCCCCGCCCCCCTCCGTGCATGCGGGAGGAGAGTGGAGGCGCGGAGCAGAAGCCTCGCTCAGTCTTCAACACACATGGAGGTGACAACGCCTGAAGAAAAAGCAGTGGCTCAGTGATTTGGAGGTACTTCGAAAAAGTGACTGTCAAGTGCGGAAGCACCACAATGTTTTTCAACACCTTAAAACTTGGCACAAACTCCAGTACGAGTGTTTGAAGCTGCGGGCTGAAACGCCACAAAGCTCCTGCCACAACACAGCTCAATGCTTGCTTCTTTTTCCTGTGGCGGTCGTCACAAAAGGACTGTTAACATGCAAAGTGGTGCACTCCTACAAAAGGGGGTGTCCAATCACGTTGCTGAAGATATGGTCCCCCGTTGCAACGGTGGAAACAAACAGATTTAAAAACCCGATGAAAACAATGGACTTGCGATGTCCCGCGAGATTCACAGTCCCAATTATTTAGCACAAGCTCTACCACAAATGTCCAAGGAAGACAGACAAAGCCTGATGCAGTTGGCAGTTTGGTGTTCCTGGCACAAAATCTTTAAAGGAATCAGGACATGCTTATGTCTTTTAAAAATGTTTACCTAAAAAAAAGTTGCTGCTGACATTTAAAAATGTCATCTTAAACAGGGCACTTTATTTAATATTTTGTTCTTTTGTGCTTTTGGTATTGGCTGAGGATTTCAGCATAGGTAAAGGTTTGTTATAAAGAAGCTTGAAGATTATATTTTGCTTTTTCTATATTTATTTGGTTTGGTTTGGTTTAGTTTATTAACATGAAGGTTACAATGGAATACATCTCATGAATCATCCTTTCACAGTTCCACATGTCCAAAAGGAGTAGGAAGAAGCAAAGCTTATTTAATCCTACCCACCATCTATTCCACATCTAGTACAACACCTGTTGTTCACTTCCTGCATTCCATCTCATATTTTCTATAATAATCAGAATAATAATAAATAATAAATAACAGTAAGAAGACAAATATATATATATATATATAGGTATATATATGTATATGTATATATAATAAATATAAATCAAAAAAACTAAACTAAAAAAAAATGAACCTGACAGAACAATCATTGTGATGGTCAAGACTCTTCTGCCTTGTATTTAGCAAACACCAACTGCTTGTATTGTGTTTTGAATTTGCTCATCTCTGTACATTGTTTGAGTTCCTTGCTCAATACGTTCCATAACGGTAATATAATTCCACATACGGAAATGCTGTGGGTTTTATTTATTTCAAAAAAAGAATTGACTATTTTATTTTAGCAGCTATTTTTCTATAAGATTTTTAAAATTTTAACAAAACAACTGTGCACGCATACTCGGCTTTGACTTTGTCTAAACCCACTTTGTGGAAAAAAAATATCGGGATATATATCGTACATAGATATTCAACCGAAATATGACTTTTGGTTTATATCGCCCAGCCCTGGCTTGTGTAATGTATTGCTGTGCCGATCATCCTCATTGCCTCCTCCGTGCGTGAGCTGGAGGGTGCTTGTCACTGCTGTCCTTCCATAGAGAGGAAAAGCCACTTTTTTTTTTCTTTTACAGTAGTAGCAGCTGTTTTTCAGCAGGTCACATGCATTAAAAATATTTGTATGCTTTGCTGAATGAAGGAATACATTTGACTGCCAAGGTGGAGGATTATATAGCCAAGCTCATCAAAAGGTGATCAGACTTTTACAACAAAGTATCAGGACTTTTCCTGGAGAAGGACAGAGTGCATGTACTCCAGATACAAATAGAAGGTAAGAACACAAATGTTTTTCAGTTCATAAAAACAAATAACAAATGAGACTAAGGAGCATTTGAAACTTTTTTTTAACCAAAGCTTATAGTATAGTATAGTATAGTACTTCATTAATCCCACAGCAGGGAAATTCACTTTTTACAGCATATTTTTCTTGTTATCCTCTTTAAAAAAAAAAAAAAAAACTCCAAAGGAGTCCGTGTACATTGAGTACATAACCGGGAAGAAAAACAAGCAAAAGTTTTGAATAAAAGGCTGCAGAAAAGCACAACGTTGAGCATCTGTACTTTAAAAAATGAACTAAATGGTTGTCTTCTTGTGCTTCTAACCTTTCCCATCGAAATATTGTCTGTGATTGAGGATGATTACTTGTAGGTAGGTAGCCTGCAGTTGGTTTGTGTACAAGTATTCTATTTCTAAACGTACAAGTCACAGTGAAATCCAGGCAGGAACAAAAGTGAGCGCAAAAATCATCAGCTGTGCAAGCTTGAAAAGCACTTACGTGGTGTGTAACAGAGCAGTACTCACCATGTTTGTTTGCAGTTGTCCAGTGCGACATGCACATGCACGGTGTGTGTTTTCCAACAACGTGTGTGTGAAAAGTAGACTCAGTCCTCACCAGGCTCCCACAAGCATCGCGTCTGAGCTGTCACTCAGGGAAGGCCGGCACTTTTACATCGAGGGCGGGGAAAGTCAAGTACTTTTCTGTATTTCCATTGGTCAGAAGATAACCCCGCCTCTTCCTGCAGCTGCTTCCTCTTTTTTGTGTCATCGGGCTTTGAAATGTTGACAAATGTTCCTGTTGTGAACACAGTCATGAGACATAGAACAGCAGACATAGATGTAGACTACAAGTACTAGAGACATGACAACAGATGGACTTTTCAATGGAGATGACATATTCACCTTCTGGAGGTATTCAGTATTTGCTGGAAACAGGAGCTAGAGCTGGGAAGATGCATCCAAGTATCCATAATATCCATACCAATGGTCATATCAGTATTGGATCAATACCAGCACAATAACACTGATATTTTTCAGTTGTCGTCTGTTTATTTTCACAAATTTGTGCTTTTTTTGTTGTGTTGTTTATATTGTTAGATTTATATACCATTATCAGAATTTCCCTCGCCACTTCACGCTTGGAATTTCACGGCTTCGCTCTTATTACGGTTTTTCAAATATATATTAATTAATGAATGACGCTGTTTTGTGGTTGAATGCAGCCTATAAGAATTTAAAAAATGGCTACATTAAGTAAAATACAAATATAAAGCATTCTGAAGAAACATTCAAAGACGTTGCGATGATATGTAGTATTCTACACTGGTCACTAGGTGTCAGTAATGTTACTGTAATGTTGGGTGAGACACACAAGCACCAGAGTTGACCGCTAGAACAACAGCTTTTATTGCGGGTTTGAATGATCTCACAACCGGCACAGTAATCCCTGACACGGGCTACTGCTGCAGTCGTAACCCAAACTAAGCTAAAACTCAACTCTGAACCCCCAGCGTCACTTCTTGTTCGCGCCCCGATTCAGCTCCCCGAGCAACCGAACACTTTTACAGAACACACAAGAGCATGAGTCATATTTATGTCTTATTTTCTTTTATTATGTCTACTATATTGGGTAATAAGAGTGTAAAGGTGACTATAGGGGTGTTATTTCATGTCTAGAGGGCTCTAATAATGTTCAAAAGCGTATTTAGAAGGTTCTTAACAGGTTTATCTATGCTCTAAATGAAAATATTACATTGAGAAATGAGGAATCCTACTTCACAAAAATGTACTTATCACAGTCGGGTCTGGAACTAATTAACCATGATAATATAACCACGTACTGTATATACAGTATATAGTTTATAAAGTCAGGAAATAAGTTGTTGGACACGGATTTGAATGAGAGTCAACAGTAGTGTTTGCTTTTCTTGACTTATTTTGCACTTTTGTCTTTATTTTGCTCAAACAATTGTATGTAATAAAAGGGTACATTTGTATTATTATGTTGATATTGTTACATTGTCTTATATTGTTGTATTTAAATTTGTTCACTAATAACAAAATGTCTTGTTTGCCTAAAATCTTTATCCTGTGTTTTATTCGGATTATAGTGATAATCAACAAATTAAAGACAAAATCATTGAAGGTTCTGTAAAAAGGCATCGTATTGGCACGGCAATCCTGATCCTGTATTTGCTTGGTATTAGATTGATGCCACGTAGAAGCACAAACACTGATCTCATGCTAACATCAACATACTTACTTCCTGTCGGCTAACCACTTCCTCAAATACCAAATGTGGCCTTGCAGGATGGATAACCACAGTCATCAGGGTTAGCGGGTTTTTATTTTGTTTTATCTTTCCACAGACACACAACACTTTCACTTGTTAGCAAATGCTAATTAAAACACAAACAAAAAATGTGTTATTTGTGCCCAAAATACCTCGGCACCGGGAGCAACGAGGCTCTGCCTACATTGTGACAATAATAATAATGGATATTCATCACCACTGTACCCAAGCTATCAATATGGCCATGCTACATATCACAGGTGTCCAAAGTGCAACTCGGGGGCCGAAAATAATGTTGTAATATTATAAGCAAAAATAACATAAAGTTCAAATGTTAAAGAAAAAAAGACATTAAGTCGTAATATAACAGAAAGTAAACGACAAATGCAGTTGTAATTTTTTTAAAATGAGGTTGTGGAAAATGTTAGAATGTTGCGAGAGTAAAGTCAAAATATGATGCAAATAAAGTCATAGTTATGACAAGAAAACTTAGAAGAAGAAAGTTTAAATAGTTGGAAATTCTGAAAAAAAAAACAGCAAAAATGGAAAAAAAAACTGTTGCAATTTTCTGACATAAAAAGTTGTATTCTAACGAGAAAAAAAGCAATTTAATGAGAACAAACACGTAATACTATGACAAAAAATAATGTTAATTCAGTAGCATAGAGTTCAAATATTAAAGACCAAATATGTTATTTTTTAAAAGCTGTAACATTATGACAAACAAACAAAAAAAAGTTGTCATTTTTGGAAAATCAAAGTTATAAAATTATGAGAATAAATCAAATTATAATGGGACTAAAGTTATAATATTATAATTTACAAATATTATTTAGGAGGAAAGTTGAAATATTTGGAAGATTTAAAAAACAACAGTAAAAATGGGAGGGAAAAAGAGCAAAGGGTGCAGTTGATACTAATAATGGGCTTTTTCACCGAGTATATCACAAAGCTAAGATGCATTTTTTTCTTCAAATATACGTATGTATTCTAACTTCTTACATTACAAAATGTCAAAGTGGTCCTTTTTTAAAAGTATGTGTCCCTTGGTAGAAAAAGTTTGGACACCGCTGCTATAACAAACACCAGCTAAAAACTCAGTAAAGCCAATTTCAGGAAAATTCAAACCATAAGCACTTAAATGGGCAAAACACGCATATAGCATTAATAGTTCCATATAATATATAGATTTTACACGACAAACTTCACCTAGCTTGAAGCTAGGTATTATTCAAGTATTATTCCTCTAGGGCAGTGGTTCTTAACCTGGGTTCGATCGACCCCTAGGGGTTCGGTGAGTCGGTCCCAGGAATTCGGCGGAGCCTCCGCCACGGAGGTTAAGACACACCGGACCCATCGTGTCAATTCGTGATGACATGTCCCGCTTAGCCATCACTGGCTGCAGATAATCATATTACATTGCTTGCCTTTACCAATCAGTGCTGCGAAGAATTTAGCGCACTCATGGTGTGTTCCATTTGTACTTGAAAGTCGGAATTTCTGAGTTCCGAGCTGGAACATCCGACTGAAACGCCCCCCGAAGTCGGAATGTTCAACTTGGAAGTCAGAGCATCCACACCACCTCTGAGTTAACAATCAGTGATGGCTGCCTCGTGTGTAAACGGTAAATAATCAATAAAGAATTTTTAAAAATATTGCTATAGTTTGAATTTTTCAGACTTGCCATCTGGAACGCTTTTAACTCGGAGATCATGTCACTCTCACTCCGACTTCCCAGTTCCGAGTACAAATGAAATGCACCATCAAGTAGTCAACGTGTGACTGATGTGGTAACACGTCGTGTGATTTCCTTCTTAATATTTGAATCCATACTAACTATGTCGAGCAAAAAAAGAAAGTGGTCGGGCAAACATGTACAGCATGGTTTCACATGTATCACGGACCGTGATGGGAGTCATTTTGTGCACCAGTAAACACACATATACCTATGTCTTGAATTTTTTTAAAAAAATATACATATTTTTTATTTTTCACTAAAGGAGGGTTCGATGAATGGGCATATATAAATTGATGGGGTTCGGTACCTCCAACAAGGTTAAGAACCACTGCTCTAGGGCTAAAACTGCAACATGAAAACAAAACGGTACAAAAATTTAAGTTTGTGATAATGAATCTTGTTTTACCGTTGCTGTTTTCTTGTCAAAACTTTGTTTCATATAAATGAATGCCGCTTTTTACGTTAGTCCATTGTTTGGTGTTACACTGAAAAGATTCCCATCTCAAACAATGACTCTTTTCTTATGATCGGTAATTCCTGTCATGACATCGTCCTGCCGCTTTTTTCTATTTCTATACCGCTCCTTCCTCATTACGGTCACGGGCCTGCCGCTTTTTCTCCTCGGGAATTTCTGATAAAGCTATTGGCCAATTTGAAATGTGGAGGCGGGATCTGTTTCCTATTTTTAGGATGCCATGTCAGTCATTGAGATCAGCTGTTGCATTCAGGACGCAGACATTCACACACACACGTTTATTATTAAAATATCACAATTCACCATGCAGCATTTGGGACTAAATGTCTTATTTCGTGTCAAACATTACACACACGTGTCTGCCTTACAAATATCTTATTTTCTCAACTTTATTTCAGATAGTTTATCATAATAAATCTACAATTGTTTTTGCCAGTGGTGTGTACATCTTCTACTAAGCGTTACAATGTTGCTTTGCTTTTATTAGCAACAGGCTTTGCGGGCGATAATCACCATATTTTAATGATGATAAAAATAAAAAATACATGTTCGCTACTGTGGGTAGCCGGTAAAGTCAGACCTTAAATATAAAAGCACATCAATGCAAATGTTGGCAGGTATGATCTGTCCATCCATCTTCGACCACTTATCCGAGGTCAGGTTGCATTAGCAGCAGCCTAAAGCAGGGAAGCCCAGACTTCCCTCTCCCCAGCCACTTCGTCAGCTCCTCCAGAGGTGTTTCCAGGCCAGTCGAGGGTCCTGAGTCTTTGCCGAGGCCTCCTGCTGGTCGATTGTCCCCTGAACACTTCCCGAGGGAAGCAGCCAGAAAGCATCCTGACCACATGCCCAAGCCACTTCATCTGGCTCCTCTCAATGCGGAGGAGCAGCGGTTCTACTCAAGAGCTTCTCACCTTATCTCTAAGGCAGAGCCTAGACACCCTACGGAGAAAACTCATTTCGGCCGCTTGTACCTGTGATCTTGTCCTTTTGGTCATGCCCGAAGCTCATGACCATAGGTGAGGGTAGGTACGTAGAGCGACCGGTAAACTGAAAGCTATGCCTTTCTTCTCAGCTCCTTCTTCACCACAACGGACCAATGCAGAGTGTGCATAACTGCAGACGCCGCAACAATTTGCCTCAGTCGTGAACAAGACCCCGAGATACTTGAACTCCTCCACTTGGGGCAGGACCTCATCCCTGACCCGGAGATGGCACTCCACCCTTTTCCGGGCAAGAACCATTGACTCGGACCTGGAGGTGCTGATTCAAATCCTGGCCGCTTCACACTCGGCTGTGAACCGATCCAGTAAGTAGAGTATGATAATCATGTTTGTTTTTTTGTTTAAATCATTATACCTTTTTGTTCCCTATGCACAACACGTGCTTTGCATGCAGGAAGGGGCGGTAGACGTTAAGACGCAGTGTAAAAGCTTTTTTTTTTTATTTGGACCTATTTTTGGACAAACATGGTGTAGGATTGAAATGATTAAACATATCAGAATAAGAAAAAAAACAAGGAAGTAAATGCAGAAGAGTCCGGACAAAGTCCAAACATTTTTGTTTCTCTATGCCTTTTTCTGTAGTTTTGTTGAATTGTATTTTCATGCTGCTGGCCACACTTTGGCCACTCGTGTTCCACGTAAAAAGATTTTGCTGTGAGGGGAAGAGGACATCAATCAGTGGTCGTACGTCGGTACCAGAAGCGGGCCCTGAAGTCGTCGCTGCAGGTCATGAAACCGGGATTGGTGGGCGAGTGGACGATGCAGCGGACGATGTTGTTATGACCCAAAGACAGCAGGTTCTTCCTCTCGGCGGTACGTGAGTCCCAGCAGCACAGGCTAATGGTGCGCTCGTCAGGCAGGAGGACGTAATCCTCCGTGTGGTTGAACACACCCTGCGTGCGATGCATCTGACGACCACTCAGACCAGCACCTGCAGACACACAAATGAACACACTGAGATGCTTCCCAAAATACACACCCTGATGTCAATGTGTTCTGTGGCCTTTTGGCAAGAACATGCTTTTCAAACCTTTCCTGCTGCACACTAAAGCATTGTCAAGATACACACGCATGCCACCTAGTGGCTAAACAATTCACTGTCATGGTGGAGATTTGTTTAGAAAAAGGTGTCCAAACTCTTTCCCCCCCAGGGGCCGCATATTGCAAAATCAAAAAGGAGGAATTTTCATATTTTTCATTTTGTAAAATGTTTTGTAAATGTAAAAAAAAAAAAAACAACATGTAAGAATACAGTTCATGTACTGCAATAGCAAAACAAGTCATTTAGACTTTTCTTAAAATGGCTAAAAAAAAATATTAAAAATTCGCAACCCCATAAATTTTACATTAATACGTTTAATATGTTTATTTTTTTTTCCTAAATTCCATTTTAATTTTATTTTTTTTTACTTTTTACACTTATTTTACCAGCATACTGCGTGTACTTTTGTGATAGTAAATAAAATGTCTGCTAATTAAAAGCAAAACACTTGCATTTATTGATGCAATACATCACTGGCTAACTTTGCACAGTATTTCAGAAAGGGATTTAGCTTGGCTAACTTTTCTAATGGGATGTCAGCCGCTGCACACACAAAACCCTCAACAAACTGATCATATTTGGAACGCTCTTATTTTTAAGGCCGGCAGTGTGCTGTGTATGTTGAGAAATGTTGACGGTTAAGACGAACTAGGAACAAGAATAAAAGTGTCTGTCGTCCTTATTTCACCCAGAATTACACAGCGTCCGCGAGCATCGTAAAATGCTCAGTTGCATTAACAAGCGGTAAAACACACTGTCTGAGTCGTACACCCACAGCCGCACTAGCATGCGGTGCTAAACTAAGCTAACCCCGCTAGCTTCTATTCACGCTCCATAAGTGAAGTGTTTCGTGTTGCCGTCTCAACGTGTTTACTTAGGGAGGGGCGGGCTAGTGTTTGTGATGAGATTCCGCCACGAATGAGCGGTCCGCCGGGGAAATACTTCCCCTCCTTCACCTCACGATGACAGCATTTCATTCACGTTATGTCAATTTCAGAGAGATTCCGTGTTTGACAGTAGATTCCATTTACACCGAAATCGTAGGGCCCTACGTCAAGCTAGCGGAAGGGTTTGGAGGAGGGAGGAGCGAGTGTCAAAAACGGACATTTTTATGGCTGCAACAATTATTAGCGGATTATCGCCAATCACTAGTGGACGCAGAACATAAACTTTGTGAATGGCCGGGATCTACTTTCCACTTCTTCTCGTCACCTTTTGGCTCTTTTTGCTGTTGTCTTTTTAATTGTGCTACTAAATAAATAAGCTAAGAAGTTGTAGTATATATTTTATATATTTATACTACAAGAAAACAGCCTGCATGTCAGCTTTGCGTTATAGGTGACAAAGTGTATTATATTAATTATACATTTTTTCTTGTCACATGGCTTTTTGCTGTTGTTTTTTTTTAGCTTTACGTATTGAATTGTACTTCTACGGTGTGGCTGCGGGCCAATAAAAAGCAAGCTTTGGCCACCCCTGATGTAACCCATCCAAGAATACTCGGGAGAATATTTATAAACATCCACGACCACAGAAACAGATTCCATAATGGACACTATAAAGACGAATGGATTTTGTGCTTTATAGAATCTAAACTTGAATCTATTTTCTAAAGAGGTATGCTAGTAGGTAATGGCAAATGTCATAAAACACACTAATAAAGAAGTGAATCCAAGCATGTCTTGAAAATAGAAATGATCATCTTCACCTGTGTATTTGACCAATGTTCGGCCTGTGGAGATTTCCCACAGTTTGACCACGGAGTCCTTCCCGCTGGAAAGGATGTACTTGGAGTTCTTGGTGAAGATGGCCGAGCAGACCTCTGCTCCATCGTGGGCCTTGTCATAGGTGCTCACACAGCGGTTGGAGACGCCGTCCCACAGTTTGATGCTGCCGTCCTTGCTGCAGCTGACGTAGCTGTTAGCCGTGGGGTTGTAGCTGACGCCGCTGATGGTGTCCGTGTGCTGGTCCAGGGGGTTACACGACACAAAACACTGGAAGGTGTTGACGTCGTACAGACGGAGGGTCGGGTGCTGCGTTCCCACCAGGAGGAAGTCTCCAGATGGATGAAAAGAGATGGAACGCAGCATTTCTGCTTCCTGGAAAGAATAATGGCAGTTGTTTTTTTTCTACACAAACAGTGGAAATGATGCTAAAATATGTCAAAAGTTGAGACGACATTTTTAGTAGTGCTTCCACTACCACTATATTAAAAAGTGACACACACTTGAACTATAACTGGAGTAGCAGTCACATTCCAGTTGGCTACACTACACGAGTGCATGTGTGCCCCTCCCAAAGCTGTAAACCCAGGGGAGAGACTGAAGAGGTTTGTAAAGTCTGACCTGTACATATTTAAATGCTCTTTTTGCAGAGGGCTTGGAGTAGTCAAAGAGTTTGAGGGTGTAATCTCTTGAGCCAGAAGCAAGGATCTGCTCGGTGGGATGGAAGGCCAGGCAGGTGACCTCGTCCACGTGGTCGTAGAGCGTTCGGATCACTGGGTGATTTTCCATGTTCTGCTGAGCCGTCTCATTCATCATAACCTGTTGGGATCAACAAGCCTCCATCATGCCTTGTTTAAAGCAGAGGGAACATATTCCATTCCCAACACAAACAAAACGGTGAGCACATATCCTCAAATGATGCCGGCGCTTGTACAGTACCTCAATGGGCATGGCACTTTTGGCCAGCATGCGTTCGGTGTCCAGTATCTTTATGGAGGCATCAGCAGAGCCGGTGGCGATCAGCTGGCCGTCTCGACTGTATGTTGCAACCCGACAGGGTCCTTTATGAGAGGTCACGTAGCACGTCTCGTACTCGGACGCCTCCGGAGACATGGTCTGCACATCTGCATCGAATTCCAGATCAATGCCCACGCCAGGTGCTACTGTGTCTGAGCGCCCGATGGCGTACTGAACCGCGCTGTCATCATTCTCCATCCCTGCCACAGTCAATTATGAATTATTTGCTCCCATGCACACAAAACATTCAGGTTCAATGCGGAGGAATCAATCTTACCAATTTTTGCCAGCTGCATGAGCTGCTCGGATGGTGAAACCACACTTTGTGGCTTGACTTCATTGATGAGACTGTTGGCGACGTTGGTGTAGCCATCGTGCAGCAGCTGGCTTATGATCAGCCTGTACAGGTGCTGCCTGTCCTTTAGACTCGGTTTCGGTCGATACATCTTCGGTCACAGACCAAGACAACGCCGAAAACTTGAATAACTGTCAAGAAAAACGTGCTGTTTTTGTTGGGTTTCTCTCAAGTGACGGTACCGTTGATGCTGTTAGCTTTGTTGCTACGATTCAATCACGGCGACACACGGCAGGGTTAATTCTAAAATGACCGAAATAAGTGGGTGTTTGGTAAGTCACTATTCCTAACTGCTTTGAAACAGAAGAAAAATATATTCTGGTCGAAGAATAACAAAGAATGAACCCCACCACCGTGACGAAACTACGATGTGCTCTACTATATGCTAACTTAATACTCATTGTTCCCGCCCCCTTGTCTTCTTCTTCTACTTTTTGCAGAGTAGACACAATATAGTGCATTGCTGCCACCCATCGGTGACTTAGTGTTTTTGCTTCTGTAGCTTTTCCACAGCCGGTTGTTTATATATACTGCTCAAAAAAATTAAAGGAACACTTGGAAAACACTTCAGATCTAAACTGGGGGAAAAATGATCTTGAATATCTTTCCTGATAATAAGTGGGTGATGTATTCGTAACAAAATGATGCCACATCATTTGATAGAAATGAAAATGATCACCCTATAGAGGGGGGAAATCAAAGACACCCCAAAAATGAAAGTGAAAAAATGATGCAGCAGACTGGTCCATTTTGCTAAAATGTCATTGTAGCAACTCAAAATGATTCTCAGTAGTTTGTGTGGCCCCCACGTGCTTGTACGCATGCCTGACAACGTCGGGGCATGCTCTTAATGAGACTACGGATGGTGTCCTGGGGGATCTCCTCCCAGATCTGGACCAGGGCATCAATGAGCTCCTGGACAGTCTGAGGAGCAACCTGGCGGCGCCGGATGGACCTAAACATAATGTCCCAGAGGTGTTCTATTGGGTTCTATCAGGTGAACGTGGGGGCCAGTCAATGGTATTAATTCCTTCATCCTCCAGGAACTACCTGCATACACTAGCCACATGAGCTCAGGCATTGTCGTGGACCAGGAGGAACCCAGGTCCCACTGCACCAGCGTAGGTTCTGACAATGGGTCCAAGGATTTCATACCGATACCTAATAGCAGTCAGGGTGCCGTTATCTAACCTGTAGAGGTCTGTGCGTCCTTCCAGGGATATGCCTCCCCAGACCATCACTGACCCACCACCAAACCGGTCATGCTGAATGATGTTGCAGGCAGCATAACGTTCTCCACGGCATCTCCAGACCCTTTCACGTCTGTCGCATGTGCTCAGGTTGAACTTGCTCTCATCAGTGAAGAGCACAGGGCACCAGTGGTGTAGTTGCCAATTCTGGTGTTCTATGGCAAATGCCAATCGAGCTCTACGGTGCTGGGCAGTGAGCACAGGGTCCACTACAGGACGTCGGGCCCTCAGGCCACCCTCATGGAGCCTGTTTCTGATTGTTTGGTCAGAAACATTCACACCAGTGGCCTGCTGGAGGTCATTTTGTAGGGCTCTGGCAGTGCTCATCCTGTTCCTCCTTGCACAAAGGAGCAGATACCGATCCTGCTAAGGGTTGAAGGACCTTCTACGGCCCTGTCCAGCTCTCCTGGAGTAACTACCTGTCTCCTGGAATCTCCTCTGTGCGTCCAGGTACCGCAGTGATGCCCTGGTCCAGATCTGGGAGGAGATCCCCCAGGACACCATCCGTAGTCTCATTAGGAGCATGCCCCGACGTTGTCAGACATGCGTACAAGCACGTGGGGGCCACACAAACTACTGAGAATCATTTTGAGTTGCTACAATGACATTTTAGCAAAATGGACCAGTCTGCTGCATCATTTTTTCACTTTCATTTTTGGGGTGTCTTTGATTTCCCCCTTCTATAGGGTGATCATTTTCATTTCTATCAAATGATGTGGCATCATTTTGTTACGAATACATCACCCACTTATTATCAGGAAAGATATTCAAGATCATTTTTCCCCCAGTTTAGATCTGATGTGTTTTCAAAGTGTTCCTTTAATTTTTTTGAGCAGTGTATATTACCGGCGCATCTCGATAAATAAGAATTTAGTGCAAAATGAATTTGATTTCAGGAGTTTAGTTGAGACAAAGGGACCAATTAATGGCTCGGGAAGGTTTAGCAGTTTATTTGTTGACTAAGGCGCCCACCAGTAGTTTACAATATTCAACATTTTCACATTTTAGGAGACACCAAATTTGGGTTTTTCATGAGCTGTAAACTTTACTCAACAAAATAAAAATAAAAAATACAGTTTTGAAATAGCTCACTCTGTGTAGTGATAAAATATAAGTTGTATTTTTTGAACGGAACTACTGAAATAAATTAGCTTTCAAAAATATTCAAATTCATTGAGATGCACCTGCTTACAGTATATAAATAATATATACTTTGAATAATTGTATAGTATATGCATTTTTGGCTGTGTGTCCAGACTTCAGGGACACCACTGTAGAATGCTTTAGGACTACAAAGGTTGCTGAAATGTAGCCATTTATTATAAATGCATGCAAAATGACATATATATTGAGCATAATACAGTCAGAAAGAGGTTTGTGTCTCATGCTCTACAACTGACAGTGTAAATGTAACCATCATAACGTGACAACATGAGTATTCCAACTTGAAGTACTTTTCACCTTTAAGCTGTGTAACCTCCATGATCATTCATGTGACTGCAGGAGCCTTTTTAATCGATACATGTTTGGCCATCACATGTTAAATGATGTTGCAATTATCAGCGGGCTTGTGTTGCTTTATCCATCAACTATAAAGCAGGTGTCTTGTTTCCATGTCAACACAGCGCAGCGCTCCACCGACCAAGCGACGGTTGCCTTGGAGACAGCCATGTACATTGTGTATATTCCAATATTACAGTGGAATCATACAAAACTGCCTGCCGTCTGCAGTCACTTTTTATGCACACAGGTCAGGAACACACACAAAAAAAACAAAAAATATAATTTGTAATATTGCTGACACAAAAGGGACTTTGTTTCCATGCCCTGTCACTTTTCAACAAAGCCAGAAGATCCGACTCTAACCGAAACGGACGTTAATCAAATCAAATTTTCAAATGAATGTAAATCCAGTTCATCTGTTCCAGAAAGCCAAAAATATTTTTCAAGTTGTACAATGATAGTTTTACATGCAGAAAACAATACTAAATGCATATAAAATGATGAATGAAAGAGATCATTTAAGGTTACTTTTAACTTTATTGATGCGATTCTTGACGGGACTGAAAACAGGAAGGTGGAGGTGGTGTCGTGTCTTTGATCGGTCACGTCTTCAGTGAAGTTAAAAGTGACCGTAAATGTTCATTGATCCCCTTCATTCATCATTTCTGTGCATTTAGAATTGTTTTATGCATGTAAAACTATCATTGTAAAACTCTAAAAACGTGTTTTTCAAAGTAAACCGAGGATGACATCATAGTCGGGACGACGTAACTTCCAGTCCAGTTGCCATCTTGTTCTTGTTAGCTCTATACTAGGATGCTAACAGGCAAGGACGTTTTGTGATGAAAAAATACATTAAGTACACAGCTGGCAGTTGGACTCGCGCAGTGTATTCACAACACAACCCAATGTTAACCGGAGAATGCACGCAAACCGAGGCAAAATTGTGATGTAGATTTTGAACTTTAAGAGAAACACACTCTAACCGGGGCGGACACTAACCAAGCTTCCACCGTACTCACGTTTTTTCGACATTGGTGGTCTCGTAAAGAAACTACTGTATAAATTATTTTATTTATTTCAGATTTATTGGGGAATTGCCTGCCAGCAGTTTTTTTTATCTTTAATTTTAAAAACCATTAAAGTTATTTACACAAACGCTAAGCAGTTTTATGTTTCGCATTATGTTCCTTACTGAACCCCAATAATGATCTTAAAACCAAGGTGCACGCTGAACTGTGATTAAGGCATCCACGGTTACAAACCGTAATGTGAATATTTTAGGGTTCCAGCTAATACGTGGACAAAAAAGCCCCTCAGTAAAAGAGTATAGTCTCACAGGACAGCATCTACACTGTCTTTGTGGGTGTATGAAAAAGCACGTGGGAGGAAGTGTGTAGGTGGGGAGCGAGCACCCAACTGCAGCAAAAGTGAAGTAGTGTTGATGCTCAAGTCAGTCAGTTCTTCAGCGTGACCGTTCAAGGTAAGATCAGGACTGCCAGTCTTAATTGTGCTATTCGGTATGTCGGCCTCAAATTCTCCATCGGTGCTCATGGCCTGCTCATCGTGCTTGCTACTTGTTCTCCGGATGTCTTTTTTTTTTTTTTTTGACTGTTTCACACCCACCCAGTAAAGCCCTCTCTTTTTCCTCAATCTCCTCTCTGCCTCATTATTTTCACCGTGCATCTCCTTTCTCATTTGCATTTGTTTCCTTGTGATGAGAAGTGTTCCAACCGCGTTAGAGAAAATACCAGTGGATGATAAATGACCTGGACAACAAAGCAGGTACTGAGGATGCCACTTTTCTTCTGAACCGTGTATGATCGGAATAGTTTGCTAAAAGAATGGTGAACCACCAAGGTAGAGCAAGTTTTTTTTTTTCTCATTTCATTTCATCAGCGGAGAACACCGTGACATACTTCCTGTTTTCAAAAGATGGCAAGAGAAGCAGAAGGACTTTACAATGCACTCTGACTTTTGCGTATGTGCAGCAGACACTGTCAAAAACTCAATAGGAAATATTACACATTTGCATAGCTGTGAGGAAGTGAAAACAACCGTAAAAAGATGATGTTAATATTCTTGCGCTGTTTTAGCCAGACGGTGCCTTTCATACCGGTCACTCATTTGGATAAAGTAGCACTTTCTGCTGGTTTTGATGTGCAATGACTAATAAATACGTGTGATGGACTTGTACCAACACGTCATGTGATTTGGCCACCGTAAACACTACTGGTGCAGACTGGTAACCAAGGCAACAGATAATGTCTGTAGACTATCATCATCTGATATGTAGCATTTAAATGTTGTTCCATCCGCTGAAGAGAGTGCAGTTTGTCAACATACTGTTGCTCCTTGATGTCCCGTGCATATGGAAAGCATGTTCTTGCTGCTCCAGTGAATGGTTGAACACGGCCTATTATTAGTCACAAATGTGCATATATGTGCCTAAATTAAGCATTGTCAAGCATAACAATGTGTCAATTAACTAAAATACAAATATAAGGCATTCAGAAGGTGTATTCAAAATCCGGAACATATTTATTGCAACACACATGAGCACAAGTCTTATTTATGTCTTAAATGTCTTATTTTCTCTTATTATGTCTACTATATTAGGTAATAGGAACGTAAAGGTGACTATGGGGGTGTTATTTCATGTCTAGAGGGCTCTAATAATGTTAAAAACTGTATTTAGAAGGTTGTAAACATGTTTTCTATGCTCCAAGTACAAAAATATTCCATTTAAAAATAAGCAATCACACTTTGTGGAAATTCACTTATCACATTCGGGCCTGGAACATTTAACCGCGACAAACAAGGGATTACTGTATAGCATTTAAGCTTTATTCTATCTGCTGCAAAGAGTGCATTTTGTCAACATACTGTTTCTACCTGATTCCCCGTGTATAAGGACAGCATGTTCCTCATTTAAAAAAAAAAAAAAAGTCAAGTCAAGCTCCTCTGTTAGACGATAACGCCCACAACATTTACTACAAAACATATAAAATCCACATTGATGCGATTGTTTGATTAGGGTTAGCGTTAGTTCATGCCTAAGCCTAATCCTAACCTTCCATAATACGAAAAAACAACTCAACTCAGTAATTGCATGGCTCCATCCCATGTCAAGCCTTAGAACATAACACAGACTACAAAACAATATTTGTACATGTTGAAATCTATACAGATGCAATCATTTGTGGTATTTTTTATTCCCCTTCATTTTATTTTCAAGAACAAGGAACACCTTAAATAAAGTGGTGTCCTAATGCCAATGGCTCATATCTTTTAGGTAATAAGAGACGTGCACCCGGGACATCACAACCATCACAACAGCAGCAGTGTTACCATGGAGACTGGCAAGCAAGAGATAGAGAAAGCACAGAAAGAGATGGCTGCTTACACGCACTCATTGCCTGGAGTATCAGTGCAGGCTGTGCTTCAGTCTTCTGCAGGGGAACAGGAGCCGGCCAAGCTCTGTCTTCCCATGCCTCCAATCTACTCCAAGGAGACACTTCCTTTCCTGACGCTCCATATTGTTGGTGGACTGCAATCCCAGTCGGGATTGAATCTGGCAGCTGCTGCTCCGATAGCCAGACCAAAGTCTTCAGGTAAGCATGTGTGTCCTCACTGTGGGCGTGACTGCATGAAACCGAGCGTCCTGGAGAAGCATCTCCGCTGTCACACTGGGGAGCGGCCTTACCCCTGCACCATTTGTGGAGTTTCTTTCAAGACTCAGAGCAACCTTTACAAGCATAAGCGGACTCAAGTTCATGCTCGTCTTTCATATGAATCGGAGCAAAGCAGCGTGGGCAGTCTAGAGGGCATATCCAGAGATATGTGTACCACTGATTCATCTCTGGATGAGTGCCCAAAGGAATCGCTAAGCCTGGAACAGGATGCTAAAACAGCAGAAGAAACCAAAAACAGGAAAAAACAGGGCAATGAACAACCACAACCTCTGCTGAACCCTAATCAACACATTCCTCTTCAGAGACAAGGGGCCACTCTGTTCTCCAAGCAGTGGGAGAACTCGGGATGCAAAGCGAAATCAAAGAGCCATGACAGCATTGACTCAGGCTTCAGTGAGGGCAGTGACCAGTGCCCTACTCCAGCAAGTCTTATACCTGACCACCGTGTAGAAAGCCTTGCAAGTTGTGGCACACATCATTCTGAAGAGCATACTAACACACGTGCACCTTTAGAAGCAGGTTTACAAGGGCTCGGTGAAACTGAGAGACAGAAAGATCATAAAGCACTGGAGGAGCGGATATCCAAACTGATTTCAGACAACACATCTGTTGTGGAGGACAAGCTCCTGGAAAATGTGAGGCCACGTAAGACAATTCTGTCGAAGCAGGGTAGCATTGACCTCCCGATGCCGTACACGTTCAAAGACTCCTTTCACTTTGACATGAGGAACAACAAGGCCTTGAACATGGGATTACAAAAAAATTCTGGATTGTATCGCTCAGCACCAACCCAACACTCCACAACCATGGAGCCTGCCCCCTTAGTCCGAAGCAATTCCCTACCATTCAGTGTTACTCTCTTTCAGCCCGAGAAGAGCTGCCCAAACCCTTCCGTTCAGAGTGATTATACAATGCTTGCACAGAGCGGAAGCGAAGCTATCAGTCCAACCACTTTTGGAATAAAGTCAAGCAATCATCATTCATCCGCCCATCATCCACTGGTTCGTCAAACTGCTATAGACTGCAACCCCCCTACAGAAGCTTGTGTAATGAACTCATCTGTGGAGTCTGCCAGTCTCAGCTGTGACGGGGATGACAGTGACATTCATGGAGAGCCCAGAAAACGAAAATTCCAGAGGAAGAAATCACAGAAGTTTGCTTACAACAAGTGGTACGCATACAGAGGGGGAACATTCAGAAAGCTCTATAGCGCTGACAAAGTTGACGATGGGGGCGTTGGTAAAAGCAGGAGGACACCCACATCAAATCAAGAGCATGAGTTTGTTCAGGGCCTGCAAAGGAGGTTGTCAGTCATTACCAAAGAAGCAGTTATGCCGGTGGCGAGCTTTGCAACCGGCAATACACAACTTTGTTCTTCAGGTTCCTCTTTTGTAAAGAACAGCAATTCAGATATAAGTCATCAAACATTTCACACATTGCAAGGCAATTCCTCAGGCAGTGCTGTCAAAACTACTCTTTGGAGAAATCCCTCTTTGTTATCGTTTCCATTATTCTCAACTGGATCACCTAATATGCATAAAACTGACAACACCGACAGAGGAGTAGAAGGGCTTCAAGAAAAACACACTTCACACATCTGTGGAGAATCCGACAGTAAAAAGCAGAGAACTGATGACAAAGTATTTTGGCCTGTGGGGATGGAGACTGACCCACACACCTCGACTAAAACCCCTCATTTGACCACTGTTGCTGTGCCTCGACAAAATACAAACCTCAGTTATGTCAACCAACCAACAAATCCAAAACCAGCTCAAGTCAAAAGAGTTGTCTTTCCTACACCCTCAGTTAATAAAGCGCCCAGTCCCTCTTCTGCCAAGAACAGCTTTCTTCCAAAGTACCAGCTGAAGTTACCAAACACCGCAGAGCCTGAATCAACTCCGGTACCTGTTGCTGAGCCTTCAATGACAGGAACTCTCCTGCCTGTGATTAAAACCACAATGGACACACCAACTATTGCTACCAAAGTAAACCAGACACCCACTGTTGCAGTTAAAGCCTTTTCACAAGGCAATCCTGCTCTTTTGTCCTACACACATGCTTCAGGGGCGTCCGGTCAGTTGAATCTTGTAAACAGATTAAATACCACAGTTTCAAGCACCCCAACGACGCCATGTCACATTGTGCCACTTGACTCAGGACAGCCAACAGGTCAGAACGTGTTTCATGTTCACACAGCGGACCTTCAGATATGTCTACAAATAATATCTGATGAACAGCTGGCTTTAATTGAACCCCAGATTGAGCGTCAGCTGGGAAATACCCTTTCTCAGAGACAGAACGTGGACAAAATGACTTCCGGGGTGATCCAGATGAAAGCACACAACTCTGTCTCCAGTACCAATGAGGGGAGGCATCTTGAGGAGCCCAGTAGTCCAAATGGGCTTGATCAAAGTCTGCCTTTACCAACGCCCGACTTGGAAAACAGAAACCCTATCCAAGTAGGTGAGATGCAGACAGAGCACAGTGATTATACACAGGCTACAGATTTAGCTGAATCAGAACCACCAGAAGATGGATGTTTACCACACGGTCACAGTCTTGTCAACACAACCACAGAGGCCGTGAGCAGCGAAAACATGGTGTCAACAGCTGTTCTAACCACAACTGTAAATCCAGAAGGGAGCCAAACCTTGACCTTTCCTTCCCCAAGCACAGAAATTCAGAGCTCCATGAAAAGTGGATCGTTAGAAGAAAGCCAACATGGACATACAATTCAAGGAAGCTGGAGTACTGCAAGTACAATGGAAGCCCAGAGTGAACCTTGTGCACAAGCACATGTGGAGCCCATTCAGTCCACGAATGCTTCCATTTCTGTGGATACATGTCAAATCCCTAAAGAAGCAGACAGACAAGCATCCGTCTACACCAATTCAGCGGAATCTGCATCATCACAGACTCTACTTTTGTTGAAGCATGCACAATCTGAATGCAACAGGGTGGGACAATACGACAGTCCTTCCCAAACACAGGAACAATCCCTGGACAGAATAAGCACACAACCAAAACTTACCACAGAGTCATCTAATATCCAGGAAGAAAATGCCGAAGCCGTTCCAGATTTGCCTGCAGGTATTCAGAGCCCGATTACAGGTATAGTTGTTTACTATTTTTAGTTTTTAGTTCATTCTTATTAAATGCTACAGTAACTACTCTCAGGGCCTTGAATGGATCACAACTGGACTGCTTAAGCTGTCTTGGAAGACATTTTCATCTCAGCAGGCTTCATCAAAGACTAGACAGGACAACTCTGGTCTGACTAGTAGTAGTAGTAGTAGTAGTAGTAGTAGTAGTTGTAGTAGTTGTAGTAGTAGTAGTCGTCTGACCAGAGCTGTCCTATCTGAACTAGAGACTAGACAGGACAGCTCTGGTCTGGTCTGACTAGTAGTAGTAATCTGACCAGAGCTGTCCTATCTGGTCTTTGAACATGAACTGATGAAGCCTGCTCTGATGAGAATCCATTCGACTCCCTGAGAATACAATGACCTGGATGAATGATGAGGCATGGAACGATGACTACATTTGAAATTTTAAATTGCCGTCATTCAAAATTGTACACAAATGGAGGGTGTCACAATTCACATGCACAGATGGTTAATTGTTTAATTATCATGGTTAATTGGTTCCAGACTGATACTGGTACAGATACTGTAAGTGTATTTCCAGCAAGTAGGATTCCTTATTTATAAATGGAATATTTTCATAGTGAGAGCATAGAAAACCCATTTACGACGTTCTAAATAACATTTTTAACATTAGAACAGCCCTTTAGACATAAAATAACACACCATAGTCATCTTTACACTCCCATTACCCAAAATAGTAGACATAATGGCAGAAAATAAAACATATTAGACATAAATAAAACATAACATAGACACGCATGTTAGCAATGGCAGAGTTCCTTGTTTTTTTCTGGAAAGCGTACTTCCTGCGGTGGTTTGTGTGAGCAGTGTAGAATGCTACATATCATGTATTCCACTGTGTCTTCTGAATGCCTTATACAGTATTTGTATTTTCATCCATTTAGCAATTTTTATGCTTGAAAATGCTTAATTTAGGCCAAGAATGTGTCAAATTTGCTTAAATATGCATGCTTTTGAACTAATAATAGGCTGTATTCAACCATGAAACAGCGATAATTTATTTATTTTGAAAAACCACGATAGAGGGAAGTCGGGAAATTTGAACCGCAAAGTGGCGAGAGATGACTGTATACTGCTTCAACGCTACACCAGGGGTGTCCAAAGTGTCGCCAGGGAGCTAGTATTTTTTTTTAAATTAGCCCTCAACATGTTCTGAAAATGTAATCATAAATACGTATATAATAATTAAAATATATTATGGTGGTGGTAAACACAGGTGGTGTACAGTACTGTATATATTATTATGGGTATACAGTATTATCAGATACTGTACTAATAACTAAGGAGTAAAAATGAGTGTGCGGGAGTGATGACATTGTTTTCCACATACTGTAGCTTGCTAGCTCAGTATGCCCGCAGGCTGGCATTAGTGTAGCCTTTGGTGTCATCCTTTAATACTTCCAATCTAGTATCACATACAGTACAATACTGTAGACCCAAAATAATAAGTGACGGCAATGTGGTAGACCCCGCCCTCTCTTGATCTTGTGTTTAGGACCTGTTCTTGTGCTGCCAAGATCAGCGCCATCGTGCTGTCTTTCAGTCCGGTCTTTTCCAGCCACTGGTATGTTTTCCTGATGTCAGCCACCTCTTCAATGTGTTGGTGGTACATGCCATGCAGGGGCTTGTCTTTCCATGACAGCCCAGCTGGCTCCTCGCCCTTACTGGGTTTGTTGCCTGTTGCCTGAGGCATTCACTAATCTTCTTGATGTATTCTTGGGAGACTTGTTGTTTCCTCCTGGATGGTGGCTGTGACAGTCACTCGTCCTCTGCCCCCCTCTTTTAGCATGGTGTGTAGCCTCAGGATTCGACTTGGGTTGAAACCCTCCATACATTGTAAGGAGCTTTCTTGTCTGGATATCAGCGATTTGCCTGACTTCCGGTGGCCTGCAGGTTATCCGACTACTGGCAGGGCATAGGTGTTAATGGCCTGGATGTTATGTTTGCGGTTGAGCTGACTCTTCAGGATCTGCAAAACTGAGTATTTATGAGGACACATTTTGCCTTACCTTTGCTGTTTTCTCTTCATACTGCTTTTTATGTTACTTCATTTTTTTAAATTACACAGATGATTTCCACTCCAAACAATGACGCTTTCCCTATGATAGACCCATTTAACCTAATTTCCTGTCATGACATCTTCCTGGAACTTCTTCCCAGTGAATTTCAGATATATTACACATACACTCCTGATCAAAATCTTAAGACCAGTTGAAAAAATTGCTAGAATTTGCATTTTGCACATTTGGATGTTAATATGCTTTTGTCTGTTGTAGCTCTACTTAAAACCTCATTAAGAAGATTTTGATCAGGAGTGTATTATTATTATTGATACATATTGGACAAATTGAAATTTCTATTGGAATGCCATGTCAGTCATTGAGATCAGACGTTGCATTCAGGACACAGCCATCCATACTCACATGTTTATTATTAGAAATATCACTATTCAACATGCATCATTTGTGACAAAATGTCTTATTTAGTGTCAAACATTACTCACACATGTCCACATGATAGTTAATCCCGCTTTCACAGGAAACGTTGGGGAACTGTGACGCTCGGTCTTTAGCATTCATTTCTTAATAAATGAGAGACATTATCACACGTCAACAAGAAAGTAAGGGCGTGATGCACAATACAGGAACGCGTTTTATTAGTTAGGCAGTTAACATTTGAGCGCTACTCAGGGAATAATTCAGAAATGCCCATGACTGGTGGGGAAGTTGCGGTGCAAGGTTGTGCGTACTTTGCGGAGACTTTGTTGAATTCGGCTGAATTGATGGAATTGCAATAAAGGGTTCCGTCGTTTATCGCGGGGGATAGGTTCCCAAAATAGCCTGCAATAATGAAATCCGCCAAGTAGCCAACTTTAATTGTTTGCAATTATTATATATGTTTTAAGGCTGTAAACCCCCTCACAATACACTTCATACACTTTTCTCAGACAGACAATAACATTTTGTCACATTTCTCTCTTGTGTCAACACTCTCAAAGTTCAAATTTCGTTTGAATTTTAATGATCAATCCATTAAGTTGGACACAAGAAATTATTAAGTGACTCACGCTTATTCCCTCCTATGACCGTGCCTTGTCCTGCCGCCGTTTCACTCTAGTGTTTTTGTATCCTTGTTAAAACATATTGCTCCTGCCATTGTCCTACTCCTTAAACCGAAGATTCATTTAGCCGGTTAGCTTCTTCTTCTTCTATTGTTTATTGGCGGTGAGCAAGCAGCTCACACAGTTTGCTAGTTTGCTAACGAATACTGACCACAACAGGAAATGGCACAAAGGAGACTGATTGGTCTACAGCCAATCAGGATGCAAAACACAATGGGCGGGTTCTCCCAATAAGGACTGTTGTAGCTTTATATTTAGCCGGCTACTGTCTACTGTGGGTTCCTAATATGCTTGTACAGGCATGTAAACACATACTGAGACCAGCGGAGCTGCACATGTCTTCAACAAGAGTATACAACACCCTCTACTGGTAGAAGTCGTAAATACAATAACAGACACATACAACAGAACATCGATAGATCGCTCTAATACACCGCAAGAATGCAGAACACAACGCGCGTTCATACGCTGTTAAAATAAAATATACAAAAATACACTTAAAATAATCAGCAAAACAGCAAATCCGCGAAAGGTGAACCGCAGTGTAGCGAGAGAACACGAAAAGCCGGAGGCTCTGAATTGTGATTCGGAAATTCATAGTGAAGAAACCACAAGCATGAATTCATCCATTCATTTTCTATCGCGCTTGTCCTCATTAGGGTCACGGGTGAGCTGGAGTCTATCCCAGCTGACTTTGGGTAAGAGGCAGAGTACACCTAGGACCGGTCACCAGCCAATCACAGGACACATATATATATAAACTATATATATATATATACTATATATAAACTATATGTAAACAATCATTCACACCTATGGACATTTTACATTGTACTTTTTTTAGACCACATGATTATTAAGTTTATCATTCCACGATCACTGTGTCATGTCACATTTGAGCCACTAGGTGGTACTACAGTGTAGTGTATCTGTAAGAGGCACAGAAGATGCCTCCTACAGCACTTACGAATCACAGGGCCTCACCACTTCACATACCCTGGGAATCACGAGCTCGTGCCACCCAGTACGATACATTCACTTCATCGATCAATTGTCCCAGCAAGCGCCAACCGCCGGGACGAATGCCCCACAGTACATTCACACTCGGCTTTTGTGCTTTCATTTATATTCGCGTTTGCTTGCTAACTGCTAGCTAGCATTCAGTGTATTCAATCACTACGTAGCTAGCCCCCGCCTCCATGTACTGTGACAAAGACGCTGAATACCTGACAGGAGGCTCACTCTTCCCCTTAATTCGACTATACAACCTATGCGCTTCAGACACAAGCAGAGTGAAGCCTCTTGTCATCCAGCCTGTGTGCTACAGCAAGACGAGGAAATGCAGCAGGCATACGTACATGTCGCACATGTCAATTTATCGAGGCGTCAAAATTATAAACCTCGTTTTTTTTTTTCTATCGTTGGATTAATCGCTTTATCGATTATCGTGACACGCCTATACAGGGAGAACAAGCGAACGCCACGCAGAGCTGGACAAACAGAGATTTAAACACGCTGTCTCGTGACTCTGATGGTGACATGCTAACAACTAGGCCACCATGCTGCATTTTTCTACTTTTGAAACGTGTTGACCACATTCACTTGGTCTTAATTTTACACATATACAATAGTTTGTCCATTTATGCACAATCCTACACTAACATGCAGACATGTACCAATGCACGCATCTCTTTTTTGACTAACATATTTCAATTTCTTGTTGCTGCATGGCCTCAGGGCATCTGGGGGGAACAAACATGGAGGCCTGTTCATCCCAGACAAAACAGCTGACATGCGAGCAAGAGCGCTCTGAAGGACCAAAGAGCACAGGCTGGAGAACGAAACAAAGCCCAGACGCAAACTGCCAATACGTGGACAGGTCAGGAGGTGAGACTGGAGACGATGATAATGGAGGAAGAAAGAGGACTGAAGTGGAAACGTTGCCCGGCCAGTGGAGCACGGCTACGTCTAATTGCAGACCAACACAGTCACCAGATATAATAACTGCAAGGGTAAGTCCAGTAGGGTGTTCTTTTTTAGGGGTATAACAGTACAGCACATTCGGTTTGGTACAGAAGCACACCAATTTGCTACAACAAACATTAAGTGACGGACAGGAAGTGTTATGGCTTCACACTAGGGCTGGGCGATCATTTGATCGTGATTGGTGATGGCGATGAATTCCAGCTCGATTAGAGTGATCAGCAGCTGGCAATTTTACTCCATCAAACATGGCGGAAATGTTTGTCACAACAGCTAATCAGAGTCGACCTTTTCTTGCTTCACTTCCGTTTGGAAGTCGCCAAAAAAATAAACGGAATGACCGAACGTGGAATTAAACGTGAAGCGGGCAGGGAAATGGATGTCGGCCGTGACTTGGAGTTATCCTCCGAAGATGTGGCTATCGCTGACGTGGGTTGTTTTATTTGGGCGCAAACACTCCGCACTGTAAACTAGTTGACGGTGTTATTTGATATTTTTCTACATTCATTTCACTGTTGAGTAAAAATTGTTTTTATATTTTTCTATGTTCTCTTTATTTAATTGTGTTTAACTCTAATATAAAATTCTGATTCAAACCAATCCAATTCAGGACAGACTGAATGTTGATCACTTTTTTTTAAATTCTCACATGTACCGCAATTACAGATTTTCTGTGACAATTCAAAATGAATGGCCAATTTATTTGGCACCCCCAACTGGTGGAAAATAATTTTCCAGTTTTCATTACTATAACATCGGCATGTTCCACAGCAGGGGCTTCAAACTCGTTTTCACTGTGGGCCACATTGCAGTTACGGTTATCCTCAGGGGGCCACTTTTTACAATTCTATTTTAGAAATTCGTTAATAATTATGACATTAATTTTAAATTGGATTTGACAACAAAAAAATATAAGGTTTTCTGTCAATATTGACAACAAATACATTTAGCAAAAAAGATTGTCTTTTTGATTTTAAAAAAATATATATTTTTATGTTGTTTTTGTTAATATATTTAAGTAAAAACAAAATATTACTATTTTATTATTTATTGTAAATGTAACGGTAAATGTTTAAACTACTGTAAAAATATGTTTTAAATATTACATTTGTACTATTTTAAAAATATTTTTATATATTAAAATTTGTACTTATTTAAATATATTTATATTAAGTAAAAAAAAATTACAGCATACATATAAAAAATACAATACAAATATAATTTTACAATAGTATAAAAGTAAAATAATGAAAAATAAAGCTTAAAAAAGTAAAGACAAAATTAATATTAATAACCAAAATACAATATATATATATATATATATATATATAAATACATTTAAATAAGTGTCCTTTTGACATGCATTATTTCAAGGCTTTCGCCGGCCACATAAAATTATATGGTGGGCCAAATCCAGCCCCCGGGCCTTGAGTTTGACACCTGTGTTCTACAGGGTAACATGGCTCAGGAGGTGCAGTAGATGTTTCCCACCCCATGGTTGCTGGTTTGATCCCGTTGAAATCATTCAATCTGCATTTTTACTTTCCAACATTTCAAATTCTGCTGGATTTAGTCTGCTAAAAACGAATAGAAAAATTAAATGGTGCACCCTACTGGTGAAAAATCATTAAAAATATCAGGACCTTTCTAAAAATTCCCTCACTTTCCATAATTCAGTATTTTCTGTTCCCACTGAAAATGAATCGACAATGTCTATATCGCCCCCTATTGGTGGAAATTCATTTTACGTTTAACTTTACATACAATCTGCTTATTCTGTGCACAGTGGCATGGCTCAGGTCGTAGACTGGTCATCTCCCATCCTAATGGTTGCTGATTCGATCTGCCGTTGGTAATAGATCTCAACACATTTCTATTAGGGATGCGCCGATGTGTTATTTTAGTGTTCTCTTTATTTTTTGAGCAGTTTATATCGTGACCATGTTGTTTGCCATACTGCCCAGGATAACAGAGGATAACAAGAAAAAGAAGAGAATAATTCACTTTGGTTAAAAAAAAATGTTTCAAATACTTCTTAGTCCCATTATTTATTTATTTTTATAAAGTGAAAAAGCATTTGTCTTCTTACCTTTTATCTGTATATGTTGTACATGCACCCTGTCCTTCTCCAAGAAAAGTTCTGATACTTTGTTGTAAAACTCTGATCACCTTCTGGTGAGCTTGGATACAGTACATAATCCTCCATCCATGACTTGTTGCTCTCCAGCTGTCGCTGTCAAAATGATGTCCTTCTCTATGGAAGGACGGCAGTGACAAGCACCCTCCAGCTCACACACATCCCCACCCCTTCAGGATGAGGCGAGCACTGCAAGTGTCTCCCATTATTGGCCACATGCTGACAAACACAAACTGGCAGGCGCCATGATCCAACTCAGTGCACTCACTGAGTGCACTCAGACGCTAGGCAGAGAAGAGACGCTGGCGGCAGCCTCATCTTAGGTTTCTGCCCTGTATTCGATGTGGGAATGTGCAAATTCAGCCATTTTTACAAAAGAAAATGTTAAAAACGATTGCAATCATCCAGAAAAATAAATTTATAATACAGTTCAATGGACAAATTTTTGTTTATTTTTTTTCATCATTACTTTTTTCATCATTTTAATCTGCCTCCCCTGACTGGATGTCACTGCTAACAATAATGCCAAGGAGAAGCCAGAGCTTGAAAAGCCTCTTCCGTGGTTGAAGTCTCCTGTTTGGGAACATTTGGCCTTCCCGGTGAAATACGTAAAGGGACAAGTGATAAAATGAAAGCAGTGTGCCGCCATCGCTCTGTAGAGATGGGGAACAGGAATACAAGCTGCAACTACTCATACTACACTTCAACCAATAAGAAACTTTACTTTACTACAAATAAAATCATTATTCACTCTCTTCAAACACGTGCACTTGTCTGCATGCTTGCACTTTACTAAAAAGAAACCTTGGAAAGCAGGGGTGTCCAAAGTGCAGCCCTCGGCATATTGTAAAAATAAAATGAATGTTAATAAATACTGTGTGATGGGACACTAATTTGCTTTGTCAGGTATAACAAAGCTAAGATGCGGATGTTTTGTTCAGATAGTTTAGCATATGTGAGTTTAGTATACAGTATATTATTATGCATTTTATTCCTTTACCCAAAATGAACTGTGACCCTAAATCTGAGGTGCGTATGGCATACCGTTACACCCCTAAAATGTACGGTATTTGGGTGATGTGGTACGTACAAGTATTCACTGAGATGACCGTGTTGTTATGGGCTTATAAAGACATACTCGTGTATATTGCTTTATGAACAGGAACAAGAGGCAGAGAGCAAGGTGGACTGTGGGCCAGAGGAGCAACATGGTGGAATCTCAGAGTTCTCTCTACACGAGCGAGCTGCAAACATGGCTGACAACACTGATGTCCATCTTTTGGAATTTCAACAGCAAGCAACGGAAATGAACAATAATTCTTTATCAGAGGAACACAGCTTGCAACAAACGAATTCAAGTCAATCCCAGTTTGTAGAGACAAGACCTTTTTTTCTACAAAGTGAGCCTGGCACCACTCTGACGCACACATTACAAGACCAAAGAATGATCACGTCTGTTCAAAAACCAAGCACAGATGATAACATGGCGGCCTGCTTTTCCCACAAATCTGAATTAGAAAGTTCTCCAAAATCCCCAAATCCCTCTTCTGTCGACAAAACCCGATTGTCAACCGACCTGAGCCAAGTTTGTCCATGTCGTGATGTCTGTCGATGTAATGCTTTGACAGGAGATAACGCAATGAAAACTGTATGCCAATGCAAGCCTTTACTGCGCCCGAGTACTGATAATAAACCAGTTTCACCTGACAGCACGTGTCAGGGCATGGACCCTCACGAAGACACTGGCAAAGGCCACTCTGTCTTCTTGGCGGACCAAACAGCGGAATGTTGGATCGGAGGAGCGAGACCTGTGCAAAGCTGCCACGAGTACACAGAAGACACCAGCAGCAGTGACGATGAAGACAAGCTCATCATCGAGCTTTAATGCACGCCACCGCAACATGAACGCCAAAACAAGACAAACTGGACAGGGTGTGCCTGAGGTCTGGACACATAGGCAGAAACACATAATATAAAATAAAAAAAACGATGTGCTTTAAAATACATAATAAAAATAAAGGATACAGTATAAATAAAATGTTCCTTTTAATTGACTGTATTACTTTTAAAATACAGTATTTGTATTCACATTATGATACAGGGTGGGACAAAATTCTACACATGAGCAGAAATTCATACAATATTAAAAAAAAAAACCATTTTAATTAAATATCCATTAATTCATTGGCCAGTTCATTGGATTTTCTATGCCGCTTAATCCTCAATCCTATCCTGAATCCTATCCCGGATGACTTTGGGCGAGAGGCTGGGTACACGCTGGACTGGTCGCCAGCCAATCAGAGGGCGCAATTAACCAAACATGCAGGAATGTGGGAGAATGTTTTGGAATGTGGAAGCCGGAGTACCCGGAGACATGCAAACCCCACACAGAGATGCACAATGGAGATTCGAACCCAGATCTCTTGACTGTATAGTCAACATGCTAACCACTAGGCCATTGTGCGGCCCAAAATTAAAATATAAATTATATATACAGTGGTCTGAAAGTGTTTGCACCCTTCCTGATTTTTTTGTTTTTTTTTTGTCACACATAAATGTTTCATATCATAAATTTTTTTTGGTAGACAGCAGAATTCATGGTTCCATTTATCACAGCAAGTCTTCCAAGTCTTGAAACAGCAAAACAGCCCCAGACCATCACACTACCACCACCACATTTTACTGTTGGTATGATGTTCGTTTTCTGAAACGTGGCGTTACTTTTACGCTAAATGTAACACACATCTTCCAAAAAGTTCAACTTTTGTCTCGTCAGTATTTTCCCAAAGGTCTTGGGGATCATCTAGATGTTTTGAGAAGAGCCTTGATGTTCTTTTTGTTCAGCAGTGGTTTTCGTCTTGGAACTCCTCCATTCAGATCGTTTTTGCCCAGTGTCTTTCTTATGGTGGAGTCATGAACACTGATCTTAACTGAGGCAAGTGGAGCCTGCAGTTCTTTGGATGTTGTTGTGGGGTCTTTTGTGACCTCTTGGATGAGTCGTTGCTGAACTCTTGGTGTAATTTTGGTTGGCTGGCAACTCCAGGAAAGGTTTAGTGTTCAGTGTTTTCGCCATTTGTGGATAATGGCTCTTGCTGTGGTTCACTGGAGTCCCAAAGCTATAGAAATGGCTTTATAACCTTTTCCACTTGAACTCAGATGTGATAAACCACAGTTAAGTTTTGGTTTAACAGAGGGGGCAATCACTTTTTCACACAGAGCCATGAATGTGAGTGTGAATGGTTATTTGTCTATATGTGTCCTGCAATTGGCTGGCGACCGGTCGCCCCTGTCTCTCGCCCAAAGTCAGCTGGGATAGGTTCAAACACCCCCGTGACCCTAATGAGGATAAGCGCCATAGTAAAAGGATGAATGGATGGATTTAAAAACTGTAATTTGTATTCAGTTGGGTTGTCATTGACTAATATTTAATTTTGTTTGATGATCTGAAACATTTAAGTGTGACAACATGCAAAAAAAAAAAAAGAAAAGAAATCAGCAAGTCGGCAAACACTTTTAAAAATATTGGACATAATATAAATAAAATGTTGCTTTTAATTTGATGTATTAGTTTTAACATATTTGAAATATTTCAATTTATATTATTATACAACACAGGCCAACAGTCTAGACATATAGGCAGAAATGCATATACTATTCAAAAAGACTATACACAGTATTAAACTTTAATTTTATATAAGTGTGGGTATATATGTGTGTGTGTGTGTGTATAGATTTATATATGTAAAATGAATTATTTATATGAATAAAGTTTCATTTGTATTATATGTCCTATATTATATATATTTGTGGTTAATTGTTTCCAGACCCAGCTGTAATAAGTGAAATTCAACAAAGTACAATTCCATAATGAAAAATTGAATATTTTCATAGTCAGAGCATAGAAGCCTACTTAGAACCTTTTAAATATGGTTTTGAACATGATTGGAGCCTTCTAGACATGAAATCCCTTTACAGTCAATTAACACTGAATCAAAGTTAAGTGACTCCATGAAGCAGGTTTAGTTTCACCTGACCACTTGATGGAAAGGGATTGGTCTAGAGACGTTTCTTAAATCTTGTTAAGAAGTGATATCATCATGCTAAAGAGTAGGAAAATCAGCCTGGTCCTCAGAATGAAGGCAGCAGATGGATAGTAAATGGGAAGGATATACAGTACTGTCATTTGCAAGCATTTTACAGTCTCCAGAACAGCAGTGTGCTTCATCACGATAAAACACAAAGACACCAATTCTGTCAAAAATGCACCTAGGCATGATCAAAAATTGAATGTCAGAACTTGAGAGAAAAACAGTTAGAGATGTGAACAAGAATCCCCAGATCTCTCGAAAGGTGAATGACACTCAACTGGCTTTGTGCTGAAAATGTCTGGCAAAGTCTCCCATTCATCAAGTCTTCAACTTTCACCTCCGGCAGAGCTACCCCTGGATCAGGATATGGAGTCCGAATGGACCGTATTCTGCGCCTCCATTGCTAAGGCAGCCAACTTGAGTTGTGGTCGCACGGTGGTCGTTGCCAGTTGTGGCAAATCCAAGAGGGGACACCAGAGGTTAGTGGGGCTGACAAGCTGAAGAGGGCGTCTTATCGAGCATGGATGGCTTGTGGGACCCCTGGAGCAGCAGACTAGTACCAGCAGGCCAAGCAGTACATGGCTTTGGCATTAAGTCAAGGCAAAAACTCAAGTGTGGGAGGAGTTCAGTGAGGTCATGTAACATGACTTTGGGTTGGCTTTGAAGAGGTTCTGGCAAACTGTCCAACACCTCAGAAAGGGGAAGCAGTGCTTGGTCCACACTGTTTACAGTAGGAGCGTTGGCTCAATTGAGGATATAATCGGGTGGTTGACGGAATACTTCAAAGCCCTTCTCAATCCCACTGATGCACCTTCCACAGAGGAAGCAGAGTCTGAAGACACGAGCGCGGAGGTACTCAACCTTCTCTGTGGCAAAGCTCCAAGGATGGACAAGTTTTGCCCTGAATTCTTCAAGGCTTTGGATGGTATAGGACTGTCTCGGATGACACCTCTCTTCAAGATTGTGTGGAGGTCGGGAACAGTACCTCTGGATTGGCAGGAGTGGTGCTACCCCTTTCCAAAAATAGTGACCAGAATGTGTGTTCCAACTACAGGTGGCTCACACTCCTCAGCCTCAATGGGGAAGTCTATTCCAGAGTGCTGAGAGAAGGGCATGACCGTTAGTCGAACCTCAGCAAGAGGAGATACAATGTGGTTTTGAAAAAGCACGATCACAAATGCAAACCGACGAAATGAGTTTCTTTCATAGGGTGGTTGGACTCACCCAAAGAGAGAGAGCTAAGAGAACCACTGCTCCTTCACGTCAAGTAGAGCCAGTTGAGGTGGCTCAAGCATGTAAGTTCAGATGCCACCTTGATCTTTCCCTGTTGAGGGAGGAGCCCCAGAGCAGACCTGGGACACGCTGGAGGGATTATGTCTGGACTTGAAGAGGTGACTAGGGACCGGAAACTCCGTGCTTCTCTACAGAGACAGCTGCCTCCTCGACACCGATGCTGCGTGCTTTAGGTTGCCCTGTGATTAGCTGGCTACCATTCCAGGCTGTACTTTGTGTTTTACTAGGGGATTATGACAGAGCAACAGGACAAATCCCACTCTTAAGACTTACTCGAATGTTACATAAGCTCAGACTTATGATTTGTAAGTTTCTTCAAACAATATTTCTGGTTTACATGAAACCAGAAATGCCATGAAACATGAAAACCGAGCAATGCCTCCATACTAGGGATGAGCCGCATACTCGTTTTAGACAAGTATCCATTACGGATAATGATTTTTGCCGAGTACGAGCATGAAACGAGACCAGCTCGACATTATCCGTAATCATGGTGAAGGAAAATCCTCATTGGGTAACTACTTATGTATTCACTCTTCACGCTCTGTGATTTCAGACTTAAAATAACGTACTGATTTAATCCCCACCCATTTCAAACCACGGCCACTTCCGGTGTATGCCCCGCCCACTCCGAGTACAGATGCTGATACAGATCATTTAGATGGGTGAACAGATACACAGTGGTGTGCTCATCCCTGCTACATACCTTTATTCAAGGTTGGTTGCTTGAGACTGCGTCCTATCTACGCTGCCACCTTGTGGGCTCAACATTGATTACATTTTCAAGTAGCTTAGTACAGTACCTGTACTTGGTGGAGAACTGTGAGTGTGACTGTGCTCTCAACTCAGTTGACAGTTCCAGCTCCTCCGTTGACATTCTGGATTCTGTTGCCTCACCTTGCTCACATCATCCTTAACCCCCCCAGGTGAGATCTTGTATTAAGCTCCGGAGCAAGGTTGACTGTTATCTTGGATTTCTTCCATTTATCATGATTGTACCAACAGTGCTCTCTTAAGCTCTCAAGCCATCCGCATCTCAAAGTCAGCGGCATCACCCGTCTATGATGTCATCAGTGGTTGACTCTGCAGTTCTTTGCTAACTAACGCAGTTACATCACAAGACTTTTCTTTTGATCACGGCTGCATAATAACCCACAATGGAGCCAAAGGCAGTTGCAAGTGCCAGCATTTTGAAGGCGAGAACCACTATTGAATTCAAGAAGTAACTCTTGAACTTGCTGCCACATCGTATCTTTTTGTGTTAACATTTTTGGGTGTGGATTAATTGGATTTATATTATTTTTTATGGTAAAAATCGATTCGGTTAGAGTGTGTTTCGCTTACAGTTGTATCTACTGAAACAAACTTATGACCCAGAATGCTGGTTAGTAGGGGGTCAAATACTTATTTCACTCAAATACAAATTCACATGTAAACTTTATTGATTTTTTTACACCGAGTCTGTGTTAAAATAAAGCTACTATAAAAATGATGCACTGTTCATATTAAGGGTGTAAACTTAAAAAAAGGGATCAAATACATATTTTCCGCACCGCATGTACAGCAACACAGTACAAGAACAAAACAGTGCAAGTCAATGTAAAGTAGTAACTGTGGTTAGACGATGTGAGGGTCACCTTTTTAAAAGGCTATTAATGGCTTTCACTTCATCGGTGGACAGTGGTAAAAGGTTGTAGCCCCTCAGCTCAGGCCTTCCTACAAAAACAGAAAAAACATCCGCCTCAGTCACTCGACAGCATACGAGGACATAGCACATCTTCTCAGCTTTGCTTTGCCTCAGGACAGCGAAATAAAAGCATGACAGTAATCCTTCGTTTATGGCGGTTAAGTGGTTCCAGATCCGACCGTGATAAGTGAATTTCCGCGAGCAAACTCCTTAATGATGTTTTTAGTCAGCTTTCGTGCAGGTGCTACAATTTCATCTGTAGAGTAGAACGTGGTACCTTACGATTTTCGAGAGAGTGTTTTTTTTTTTTTTTGTTTGGTAGGTTAACATAGTGTCGTTTTCATGATTTGATGAACTGCTCAATTTTATCCATTGGAAGTACAGCAACTTTGTTATAAGTCAGTACCACACATCTCTTCTTTGTTTGACTTCTATGTGCACTGTCTGCACTAAAAAAAAAAAATTTGTCAATAAAAAAGACATTTGGTAAGGTAAGATGATTAACAATGTAGCAAAAGCTAGTAGATAATGATAAATGAAGATGCTTGTTCATTGCGTTTTAGTGGTAGAGGAATGATACTTTAAGTGTGCAAGGGTTAAGTGTTAGCTTTCAAACGCTGCTAAGTTCGCTTTCTGTCTGGCTTGCTTGTTGTTCATATTTGTCCATTCAAGTGCTTTTGTCTTCTGTTTTTTCTAAATTTGGTTTGGTTGAGCTTTGAGCTGTCGTTCTTACGGTAATGTGTATGTATAGCATGTGTACAGTACTGGGAAAGCATAGGAATACCAACTCTGTTATTAATACACTGTGTGAGCCCATCTGTACTCTTAATATATTTTTTGATCAGAAAACGTCCTTCCTTGTTAGCATCCTATTAGCAAGCGAACAAAATGGCATCCGGACGGTGCGTCACCCGTATATGATGTCATCAGTGGGTATCTCTCAAAAATATTAACACAAAACACATTTTTATATGCATAAAACAATTGTAAAAGCCTACGAATGATGAATGAAGGGGTTACATGAACATTTAAGGTTACGTTTACCATCACTGAAGACTACTGATCCCAAAGACACGATGTGGCAGCGAGACACAACACGGACACCACTTTCCTGTTTTGTCGTGAGTTATTTCTTCAATAGTGTTTCTCACCTTCCGTATCAAAATGCTGCCCCTTGCAACTTCCTTTGGCTCCATTTTGGGTAACAATGTTGAGGTGAGAAACACTGTTGAATTCAAGGAAAAAACTCATGACAAAACAGGAAGGAGGTGGTGGTTGATATCGCTGTCACATCGTGACTTTGGGGACAGCACATCAAATATCACGTCTGCAGTGAAGGTAAAAGTAACCTTAAATACTCCTTTATCCCTTTCATTCATCATTTATATGCATTTAAAACTATAATTGCAAAACTATTAAAAAAAAATATGTTTTTTGTTAAAACTTTGGCTTTCTGGATTAATTGGATTTACATTATTTCTTATGGGAAAAACTGATTCGGTTAGATTTGTCCATTTCGGTGAGAGTCACACTTTCTGGAACAAATGAATGACGCTCACCATGGTTCCACTGTACAGGGGTGCCTATGGTTTAAAAAGGGTAACATTTGTGCAATGTGTAATTGTCATTGAGTAGTTTATTTCTTCTCTCCACCGGTGAATTTTCCACCGCAAATGGAACCTCGGACACCATCCGCCCCAGTTGGCGTGTTTCCCAGTTAACGTCAAAAATTTACACCAAAATCTTGCCTCGGTTTACATACATTTTCTAGTTTTCATACAATACGGCACTCATCTTGTCAGGTTATTACTATGCTGTGTGAATTCTTAATGTATTTTTATCACAAAACATCCTTAGCTTTTAACAAAGATGGTAGCTTGCCAAGTTACAAAATGTCAGCAGGAACCGAAAGTCAGGGACACAGCCGATCTATGACATCATCAGCGGTTGACTCTCAAAAATGTTAACACAAAACACATCTTCATATTGTTTTATATGACAAATTAAAGTGCTACATGAACATTTATGGTTACTTTTACCTTCATTGAAGAAAGGATTCTTGATGTGAGCGTTCCCAAAGATACAATGTGGCAGTGAGACACAACCCTCGTGTTTTGTCATGAGTTATTTCTGGATTTCAAATAAATTCAATAGTGTTTTTCGCCTTCTTCATCAACATGCCGGGATTTGAAACTTGTGGCTCACTTCTGGGTTACTGAGGTGAGAAACACCATTGAATTCGAGAAATATCTCACGGCAGAACAGGAAGGTGGTGTTCGTGTGGTGTCTCACTGCCACATCGCGTTCCGCTGTATACATTTTTAAGTCTGTTTGTTAAATGTAAGCTTTGACATAATGTTGACATCTAGTTAGTCTATCTTTTAACTTTGTGCAGTGCGGAACTATTTTTCCACCCAGTTTCAAACCTTTTTTGTAAAGAATAATTTGCCTCATGAGACTTGTTACTCTTGTACACATATAAATTAAAGACTGTACAGTCATCCCTCGCAATGTCGCGGTTTGATTATCGCTCCCTCGCTATGTTGTGTTTTTTCAGAAATTAAATTACTGCAAATGGTTGCTGTTTCGTGGGTAGACTTTTGTCTATTATTAGTCAAACCATATTGAAATCCAAGTGATATGTGGTATTCGGTCACTTGGCAGTAGCAATGACACAAAACATTGAGACATTACCTTACATTATATCACCTTGACACTGCATGAAGTCAGCCATGGCATGTCCAACATGATCGAGTGAAAAAGGTTCTCCTCCCATTCCGTGTGAAAGTGGTTTTTGGCGTCTTCATTTTACAAGAAATAACTTCGAGGCTAACTGGTTAGCTTGCTGGCTAGCGGCCATCTCAAGTCCCTGCAGCATAACAGTTGCTGTGTCGTAAACAGTGAATAATAGGAGTGTACAGGTGAATATAGGGGTGTTATTTCATGTCTAGAGGGCTCTAATAATGCTAAAATTTTGAAAGTCATAAAGAGGTTTTCTATGCTCTAGCTACAAAAATATTAAACATTGAGTCCTATATCGCGGAAATAAATTTACCGCGGTCGGGTCTGGAACCAATTAATCTCTATAAACGAGCGACGACTGTATCTCATAAAAGGAAGTACAGCCCCCCCGATTTAGGATACAATCAAATTGTTATGGAACGATTGATCAGCGAAAAAGAAAAGAGTCACAAAAAGGTCACTCTGTTCCTTGAAATGAACAAATTGCATACGCACCTTGCAGCTCATTGAGATGGTTGACTTTTGCTTTTAGTCCTTTGCGAAGGTCATTTATTTCCATGTCCAGTTGTTCCTGGTCTACAGATGAGAAAGCAAAAGCCTAGCATCAATTCATATCTGAGAGGAAAGACAATTCACAGTTGAAACTTTACCTTTCTGAATGACCTCTCTTGCCTTGGGCTTGGGGAATTTGATGAACATGTTTCCAAAGCAAAGCTTGACTTTTTCTGCAAGGGACAGGAAGCCAATGGACGAGTTGAGCATGGTTTGACATGATATTGACAGAATGATGAGGGCTCACTAACCTGAACACATTTCATCCTTCAGTGCATTCAGTGCTTCTCTGTTCCTGTTTCTCTTCACGTCCAGGTCGACTATCTGTAAGGCCAAGACACACACTGTCAAGAATGTGTCTTTGTTTCAACTGCTGCACTACACACACACACGCGTCTTTTCAGTGCATAAATCTAAAACTATCAAGTTTTCTCAAACATTTTGGGGTAACGGACACCTTACAGGAGAGAACATATTCCATTCTTTACATTTCAAACACGTACGTACGTTAACCGAGGTTCCATTGTATATGTAATTTTATTAACATTTCATTCTTTTAATAACTAATCCTTTTATGTATCATTTATGTATATGTATTAGGGACACGCCGTAGAATAATAATTACCACCAAATGTGTAAAGGTCTCTAAACTGATACGAGGACAGACCTTAGGTGCGACGACAGTACAAGTGAAATTGTTTAACAACTTAAAAATAGTTAAATTTACAGTAAACGGTCAACAACAACGCGTGCACAAAAAATAGTTGATAACCAAGTATTATGACTTAACTTTACGTCGTGTGCTTTCATGTTCTAATATGAAATAACATTCAACACAAATATTTCAACATTGTTGTTTTACCTGTTGTTTCGTTGAAAGGACATCTTCAGCCGCTTCCTCCACCTCTGATAAATATTTCACTACATGCTGAGAGTCGGCGTCCATCATGGATCGAAAGTACGCTACACCTTTTGCTACTTGTTCTAGTATTATTTTCTTCTTCGTCGTCGTCTTCCGTTCTTCCTCGTTTATGGTCGGCAAAGAACGCATAGTTTGTGCATTAGCGCCACCTTCTGAAATGGAGTGCAAACAAATGACGTTGAACGTAATTTATCAAATGTGTCTTTTCCATTCTTGCACATTTTTGTCCACTATTTGAATATTGCACTATAAAAAAACGTGATTTGATTAATTGCATTTTAAATTCATTTTAATTAATGTAGTTCACTTAAAATTATTTAATTTGTTTCTTTTTTTTTCTTAAAAAAAATAATAATTTAATTAATTAAAACCAAAGATGCCATTGGGCATCTCTGTGTGGAGTTTGCAAATTCTCCCCGTGCATGTGTGGCTTTTCTCTGGGTATTCTATATGTGTCCTGTGATTGACTGGCGACCAGTCCAGGGTGCACACCGCCTCTCGCCCGAAGTCACATGGGATAGGCTCCAGCATACCCCCGCAACCCTAATAAGGACAAGCGGCATAGAAGATGGATGGATGGAAAACCAAGGATACTGTGTTCTCTTTGCAGGGTTTTTTTCTGGCTAATTTCAGGTTATAGTTGTGTTTAGTTTATGGACATTCCATCATTTCATCGGTGACACTTTACATCTCCAGGAACTAAAATGTATAAATGAACAATAACATTAACTGTGAAATACATTTTTATAAAGCACATTGATTGAACATTGATTTGGTTGCATAAATGGATAAAGCAATTAATTTAAACTACCTTGAACACTGGAAAAATATCATTTGTTGCCTGTCCTCGATTCCTAACATTAGATTTTACCATGACATATCATCGTTTAAATCTTTCAGAAATGTTAGGTTTTGTTTGTGTTCTTCCTCCTTATCCCAACTGTACTTTAAGTTTATTTTCTTTCAAACAAAACAAAACAAAACAAATCTGCTAAACTCTTTAACAAGAGCGCACTGTAATATTTAAGGAAATAGTTAAAAAAAAAAAATGCTAGTCAAAGATCCTCTATATAAAAGGAGTGTGCTGTCGCTTTTAAGGACCTACTGCCAAAAACAAAACAAACGCTAGTCAAAGATCCTCTATATAACAAGGACACTCTGTTGTATTAAGAACATAGTGCAAAAAAAAGAACAGTCATAGATCCTCTATATCACAGGAACACTCATTTTCAAGGACTTACTGCCCCCCCATTCTCTCCCGACAAAAAGCGGTAGTCAAAGATCCTCTTTATAACAGGAGCACTCTGTACTTTTTAATGACCTACTGCCAAAAACAAAACAAACGCTAGTCAAAGATCCTCTATATAAAAAGAGCGTGCTGTTGTTCATAAGGACCTACTGCAAAAATAAAACAAACGCTAGTCAAGTCAAAGATCCTCTACAAACGGGAGTACTCTGTCATCTTTAAAGACCTACTGCACAAAAAAGTCCCCTTTCAGAAGGAGTTTCAACTCCTCCTGGAGAGCTTCGACCGTGTTCCGAGGGAGGTGGCGGACATTGAGTCCGAATGGGCCATGTTCCGTGCCTCCATTGTCGAGGTGGCTGATCGGAGCTGTGGCCGTAAGGTGGTCCGTGCCTATCGTGGTGGTAATCCCAGAAGCCGTTGGTGGATACCAGTAGTGAGGGATACCGTCAAGCTTAAGAAGGAGTCCCATGAGCCAAAAAGGCTCATGGGACTCATGGGGCAGGCCAAGCGGTCTGCGGCTCTGGCAGTCGCTGAGGCAAAAACTTGGACATGGGAGGAGTTCGGAAAGGCCATGGAGAACAACTTTCAGATGTCTTTGAAGAGTTTCTGGAACACCATCCGCCATCTCAGGAGGGGGAAGCAGTGCACAGTCAACACCGTGTATGGTGGGGATGGTGTGTGACCTCCACTCCAGATGTTGTGGATCGGTGGAGGGAATACTTCGAAGACCTCCTCAATCCCACTGACGTGTCTTCCCATGAGGAAGCAGTGCCTGGGGACTCCACGGTGGGGTCTCCTATGTCTGGGGCTGAGGTTGCTGAGATTGTCAAAAAACTCCTCGGTGGCAGGGCCCCGGGGGTGGATGAGATCCGCACGGAGTTCCTTAAGGCCCTGGATGCTGTGTGCCCATTGCTGAAAGCTTTGTTGCCTTGACTTCGGCTGCATTGTGTTTTGCATAGTCCTTTTCATTTCTCATATACAATATACAGTATGTAATGTTTGATAGCAAATGCTAACTGGACGTAATAAGTGTATTTACAGTACAATGAACGCTATGTAGCTATTTTCACATACTACTCAGTTTATGTACACAACTATTGAGGAATTGTGTAATTATCTTTATTGCCATATTGAATAGAACTGTGAATTACTGAACAATATCAACTATTTTGATCTGTAAATTTTGAAACTATGAATGTGAAATACTAATAGTAATTAGTAATTACATAATAGTTGCAAAGTTGACCAGTTAGAGTTTATATATGTTATATATTTTATAGTAACAGGTAGATCATGTTGATATACATGTACAATGTACATAAATACTCCATCCATCCATCCATGCCGCTTATCCTCGCTTGGGTCGCGGGTTACATAAATACTCATATTTATCAATGTACTAAATACATATATTCTATATGTTTACAGTAGTAGGTAGATCTTTGGGACATGGTCATATTAAAAGTCGCCCCACAGGCTGAAAAAGTGTGAGCACTACTGTGCTATGTAGATACGTGTATAGCCTGTTATTTACGTATTGACCACAATTCGTTTGAAATAAAAGATCAAATATGAATATCAAATATGATAAACATGTTTTACTCTGCTTTATTTTCAAAAACGTGCACCGGAATCACCGGACTGCCTTGTTGGTACTTTACAGATAAGGAGAGGAAGAAAAGGCAGAGAGAAAGTATTTAAAGTTGATTAATGCATTTTTTGTCCAAGCCTGTGAAAACGACCCTAATGTTGACAATATTCCAGGCAGTAAATGTAAATATTTGTAAAAGATTTGGTGCCACAGTGACGCAGCACCGGCACGACACCGTGACTCCCCTGCAGGCCACCACCACAGCTTAAAAATATCCTAGGGGAAACCCTGAACATTCGGGCACTGACAGTGTACTGCATTCTGCAGTACTTCTCAGAATGAATGCACTTACACAGTTTAAAGTGTAAATATGCAAGTGCACCATATGAAAGACAAACTTTGTCAACTGGTTGTTGCACATTCAACTTGTGTTGTGTTCCAAACCGGCTGGTAGGAGTTAAGTATGATACTTGTGATACTTAAGTACAATAATCCAGCATGTTACTTTAAGACTTTTACTCGAGTCAAGAAACTTTGAGGAAAGTCATTTTCCTGGAAGGCATCTTTACTTTTACTCAAGGGGGGCTGCTTTTCTGCAGCGCTCCTTCTCCGCTCTGACACACTTCTCCTCTTCATCAAGTCTGTTGTGTTGTCCTGGAAAGATGGATGTTCTCTTCCTCTCCTGGAGGCACTTGTGCACCTGGCAGGTTTTTTGTTCGCAGTTTGGACGGTTTGCGGATTGCGGATGTTGCCCAACGCTTGCATCCTCCTCATGTGTCCGTTTGTCCTCACAGAGCCGCTGAAGCTCGGAGGTTGCGACGCTGACGTTTCTTCTGCGTGCGCACGACTCTCGCTGCAACTTCTTTTGGGGAGAGAGGCATTGCCTTGATGCCCCCGCAGGAGGCCAGGTCTGGACGGACAGTTTTGAGAGCGGCAGCACAAAAGCCCACAGGAAGTGTGGCGCACCTGGCTGGAGAGCATGGTGGAATGATGAGCCAGGGAAGACAAGAAGGTAAGAGGGAAGGCACGCTGACATTGAAGGATACACTTTGGAGAGCTGAGGCGTGATGATGCGTTCTTAGGTGGCCGATGGCAGCCAGATGTTGCAGACGAAGCAGGTGAACACCCCCGTTCCTCCAGAATGGTCTGAATCTGTCGTCGCTCCAGTTCCATCAGCCTCTCCAAGTACTTCTCCAGTGGGCCAACAGGCCTGCATCGCAGAGCTCCTCGGTTGTCCGAGCTGTAGAACACGGACAGCTGACCCACGCTCCAAGAATTAAACGGTGGAGGAAGAAAATCGGGGAAGTTGTACCCCACAGGACCACGTCTGACACCATGAGAGGAACAGTCCTCTGCTTGGATGACCTCTGGTTGCAGCTCAAGCTGTGGAGGAAGTCCACCTGAAGGCAACACAGAAGTCCTCTCAGCGTCAGACAAGTCCGAGTCACTGTCAACGTCTTCACTGACTCTTTGTATGTTTGTTGTGTCTTCATCTGGCACACCAGGATGGAAAACATCTACTGTGTCTCTGCTCTTTCTGCTGGTCCACTCTTTCCGTTGAGGAACTCGCTGAGGAACCTGTTGGATCAAAGCCTTCACGCTGTCCCCCAAGGAAATTGGCAGTGGCTCATATTTGGAGTTTTCCTGAGTACTACAAGAAGAAGTACATTTAGACCATGTCCACACAAACATGATAATAATCAATAATAAAAAATAATGTACCACATGTCATTTAAAGTGTAATCAAAACTCTCCTGAGTGATCCAGAGGCATTCCCAGACCAGCTGAGAGACATAGTCTAAACACCTCATCCTAATCAGATGCTTGGGCTACATCTCACCCTACATCTAAGGGAGAGGAAACTCATTTGGGCCGCTTGTACCCGTGATCTTGTCCCTTCAGTCACTACCCAAAGCTCTTGACCATGGGTGAGGGTAAAATGTAGATTGACCGGTAAATTGAGAGCTCTGCCTTTTGGCTCAGCTCCCTCTTTACCACGACTGACCGATACAGAGTCTGCATCACTGCAGACGCCGCACCAACCCATCCTTCCCTCACTCATCAACTAGACTCCAAGGTACTTGAACGCCTCCACTTCAGGAAGGATCTCATCCCCGGGCCTGAGATGGCACGCCACTCTTTTCCATTTTAACATGAGAGCATGTCGTTGGCATTAAAAGGCGCTGACTTTTAAGGAACTGGCCTTTAAGCGGCAAAGCTGCAAAATTGCGACAAACAACATTGCTGAAACAAACCATTTCTGCAAATATGGTGCCTCATGTGGTTCCTGTTTTACACCAGGAGATGGCGGACATCTGTAACGTCAATCTGAGCAACACTTGTGGGTGTGTTTCTATGCAGAGTTTAGGAGTTTATAGACCTTGAACCCCCGTGTGCGTGGCGGCAGCGTGTTCGCTCGCCATGAGAGTCTACAAGCAGCACACACTTGAGACGATGCTTTGCTTCACGGTGTACGAGGTGGCAGGAGGGGAAGTGGTGGGTGGTCAGAACGCCGCTAATGGTGAGGGGGGTAGCGGGAATGTAAAAAAACTTAGACATAGTGGCAGACGCGGTAGAGGCCAGAAAATGCACTTATAAAAGCGGTGGAGGCAGCAGTGGTGTTCAAGATCCCGCTGTAAATGACGATGATGATGGCTGGGTTTGCTTGAGAGATGAGGAAGAGTGTCACAAGTGGATCGGACATTTTGATGGGCCTGTCGGGTATCGTGAAGACAGAACTTTGACAAATTCTGAGCCTGGTGATGTCATAATATGCAAATTAGATGAGTGAATTTAATCCCATTGCACACTTTGGGTCATACTGACGATTATCTCGAAGCATTTTCAAGCTATAACCTTTTGAAATAGTAATGTCAAAACGGAATATTTCCTTTCAAAAACTCTGGTGCCTAAAGGGTTAAACTGCTTTAAATCCTATTTGTCGGACTGCTTACAGTTTGAATCTATTAATAACAAAGAATCTGTACGTGTGAACATTGGTCATGGCGTCCCACAGGGTTCCATGATTGGACCAGTACTGTTCAGTCTTTATATGATTTCGTTCTGCTGTTACACAGACAACAACACGACTTTATCAATGAAACTATTCAACTCCAGGCACCTCCAATAGCACTTGGTGTTACACTTGATCAGGATCTATCCTTTCATTCCCAAATACAAGTGTCAAGAAAAGCATTCTTCCACCAGCAAAACATCACAAAAATGAGAAATGTGCCTGCACCCAGAGATGCGGTTAACAACGGCACCATAGCACCTTCACGTTTATCTGCTCGTTATCGGTGGTGGTGAGACCGGTGGTGGTGACGCTGGAAGCAAACCATTACCGTGGTTGCTGTCATCATGGGACTATTTCTGTTGTTGAGACGGCTGTTGTTGTGTCCATAGTTCTCTCGGCCCTCCTCCAGCTGTTACATCACCTCTGTCTCTCTCTGTTTTCTCTCTCTACCTACCATCTGTCAGGGATTTTTTTCCTTGCTTTTATCGCCAAGCGCGTGCTCATAACTGTATGAGGAGCGTGGTTCTAGATCTGCTTCATGTGCAAAGTGCCTTCACATAACTTCTGCTCTGAACTGGAGCTACGGAAATAAAATTGATTTGACTTCACCACGTCATCAAACTAGCTCTCGGTACGTGGAAACACCAGAGCGTCTCTTAGATTTAGGGGCGGAGTCAACAAGTAAGCAACTATGACACACATCCACTCTTTATTCGCTTTTTAGCTTCCTTCACTGCAAGTGAACAATGGCAATTAAAGAGAGACTGGGAGTGTTACTGCAGCTGGAACTAATCAATTTTACAACACAGTCACTTTTCTTTATTAAATGTTGGTCCAAAATCAGAGGGAAGGTGTTCACAGTCTTTACAATCCATAATCTGAGAGTAAAGTGGACTTTTTTTTAAAGAGGTGAACCACCAAGCTATGCAGGAAGGTGTGGAGGGCAATGAGCTAGCATATGGTGCCTCGACACTGGTAGCACTAATGGTAGCAATTACACTAACTTTGAGCTTTATTTTTTAGATTGTTTTAATGGGAGATTAATCCTCGGGCCAGGTTAATTTGAAGCAACCAGTTGTCCATGTCTGCTCTAATATACAGTATTGCTATATTGACAAATAGACACGTTAGAATGAACCAAGTCAGCTGTGGTTGCTTTTCCAGGCTTCTGATTGGCCAAAATGAGAATGAGAGCCAATTAATGTGTTTTTATTTTTATTTTATACAGTATATTTGTTTAACACCAGAGATGGTAAAATGTGTTTGTAGCCATGGCCTTAAAAAATGAGACAATGTGGTATATTTCTTATGACAAGACAAAAAGCTCCGTTTTACCCATCCATACACAAACGCCGAAGCAGCACTTTTTGAAAATCTTGGCTGCAATTTTCCAAAAAGCTCAGTTTTTAAGGCAAAAACCTACATTTGCCTGTGGACAAAAGGCCAAAACTATGGAAGCCCGTTTCCGCCACAGAAAAAAAAGAATACCCTAATGGTAAGTCATAATTATGAGATAAAAAGTCTTAATTATAATTGTGTTTTTGAAATGGGATATGGAAGAACTGATTCAATTTTGGGGTTGATCCCGATCACCGTCTCGATTCAGGAATTTTTTAAAGGACTCTTTGTGAGATAGGACCATTTTCGGCATTTGTGCCTATAACGCCACACAAAATGGTCGGAGCACTTGGAAAAAAAAATACAGGACAAGTTTCCAACAGGTTCTACAAAACATCAAAGACTGATCCAAAAAATGGAGGATTATTATTTTGGTATCAATCACAATATGGGGGGGGACTATGGCACTTGGTGGAGGTCTGCGCTCTTCGAGTGCTTTTCTAGTTAAGTCATAATTATGAGATAAAAAGTAGAAATTACAAGATTAAAAAGTTATAATTGTGATATAAAAAGTTGAAATTATGAGGTACAAACTACACATGTACCAGATTTTTGATTAGTGCCTTTGTCACATGGCACATGCGCACTTTCTCATAATTTAGACTCTTTATATCATAGTTATGACTTTTTATCTCATAATTATTACCACTGGGATATTTTTTGAGTGGCAAAAACGGGCTTTCATACAAAACCCATTGAAAAAACTGCTTTTTAAGATACACTGCTCAAAAAAATTAGAGGAACACTTCGAAAACACATCAGATCTAAACTGGGGGGAAAATGATCTTGAATATCTTTCCTGATAATAAGTGGGTGATGTATTCGTAACAAAATGATGCCACATAATTTGATAGAAATGAAAATGATCACCCTATAGAGGGGGGAAATCAAAGACACCCCAAAAATTTAAGTGAAAAAATGATGCAGCAGACTGGTCCATTTTGCTAAAATGTCATTGTAGCAACTCAAAATGATTCTTAATAGTTTGTGTGGCCCCCACGTGCTTGTACGCATGCCTGACAACGTGGGGGCATGCTCCTAATGAGACTACGGATGGTGTCTGGGGGATCTCCTCCCAGATCTGGACCAGGGCATCACTGCGGTACCTGGACGCATGGAGGAGATTCCAGGAGACAGGTAGTTACTCCAGGAGAGCTGGACAGGGCCGTAGAAGGTCCTTCAACCCTCAGCAGGATCGGTATCTGCTCCTTTGTGCAAGGAGGAACAGGATGAGCACTGCCAGAGCCCTACAAAATGACCTCCAGCAGGCCACTGGTGTGAATGTTTCTGAGCAAACAATCAGAAACAGGCTCCATGAGGGTGGTCTGAGGGCCCGACGTCCTGTAGTGGGCCCTGTGCTCACTGCCCAGCACCGTAGAGCTCGATTGGCATTTGCCATAGACCACCAGAATTGGCAACTACACCACTGGTGCCCTGTGCTCTTCCCTGATGAGAGCAAGTTCAACCTGAGCACATGCGACAGACGTGAAAGGGTCTGGAGATGCCGTTGCTGCCTGCAACATCATTCAACATGACCAGTTCAAGATTCAAGATTCAAGATTCAAGAGAGTTTTATTGTCATGTGCATGGTAAAACAGCAGTTATACTATGCAATGAAAATCTTATTCTGTTCATTCTCCCAAGAAAGAAAACACAAGAAAGAATAAGAACATAAGAAACAAACACATAAACATACATGTATATACCAATAAATTAAGCAACAACAACAGAAGAGACATTAATACGAGTAAATAATACAAATAAATAAATAAATAAAGTGCTATGAGTGTGTGCGTGTGTTGCGTGCGGCGTGTGCGAGTGCTTCGTTGAGAAGCCTGATGGCCTGTGGGTAAAAGCTGTTTGCCAGCCTTGTGGTCCTGGACTTCAAACTCCTGTAGCGTCTGCCTGACGGTAGGAGTGTGAATAATGAGTGTTGTGGATGTGTGCTGTCCTTGATGAGGTTGTGTGTTCTGCGTAGGACTCTAGTTTTATAAATGTCTTGCAGTGAGGGGAGGGCTGCCCCAACAATGTTCTGTGAGGTCTTGATCACCCGCTGGAGTGCCTTCCTATCTCGTGTTGTACAGTTACCGCACCAAACAGTTGTGGAGGCGGTAAGGACACTTTCGATAGTGCATCTGTAGAAGCAACTAAGGATTGTGGTGGACATGCCAAATTTCCTCAGTCTTCTCAGGAAGTACAGTCTCCTTTGGGACTTCTTCAGAATTTGTTGGGTGTTGTGAGACCAGGTGAGGTCCTCGCTGATGTGTGTGCCAAGGAACTTGAAGGTTTTCACCCTCTCCACCTCAGTCTCATCAATAAACAGGGGTCTATGCGGCTCCTTTTCCCTTGTTCTTGGGTCGATGATCATCTCTTTAGTCTTATCTGTATTGAGAAGGAGATTGTTATCACGACACCAAGCTATGAGGTCCGCCACCTCTCTTCTGTATGATGTTTCAACACCACCAGTGATCAGGCCCATGACTGTAGTGTCATCCGCAAATTTAATGATGCTGGTGTTGTTCTGGGAGGCCACGCAATTGTAGGTGAAGAGCGTGTAGAGGAGTGGACTCAGCACACACCCCTGTGGGGTCCCAGTGCTCACAATTCTTGAGCTGGATGTGCGATTGTGAACTCTGACTGACTGGGGCCTGCCTGTGAGAAAGTTAAACACCCAGTTACAGAGGGAGGGTGACAGGCCAAGTGTGAGGAGCTTATTTGTGAGTTTGTGGGGGCAGACTGTATTAAAAGCAGAGCTATAGTCTATAAATAGCATTCTGACGTATGTGTCCTGGCCCTGTAGGTGAGAAAGGGCTGTGTGGATGGCAGTGTTGACTGCATCATCCGTGGACCGGTTCTGGCGATATGCAAACTGTAGAGGGTCCACAGTTGCCGGGATGCTCTTTTTGATGTGGGTCATGACTATTCTTTCAAAGCACTTCATAACAATAGGAGTGAGTGCTATAGGGCGATAGTCATTCAAGCAGGTCACGTTGCTCTTCTTGGGTACGGGCACTATGGTGGTGGACTTAAAGCAGGTCGGTACAGATGCTTGTGCAAGCGACAGGTTAAATATGTCAGCAAGCACATCAGCTAGCTCTGATGAGCAAACCCGAAGTGCACGTCCTGAGATGTTGTCTGGCCCTGCTGCTTTTCGTGGGTTTGTTTTGTTTAGAACCCTGCGCACATCAGCTGATGTCACCATGAGAGGTGAGTCCTGTGTGCTCCCCAGGTTCAGCCACCCTCTCTGCTCATCAGGAGTTTGGGTGTCAAAGCGGGCATAGAACTCGTTCAGCTCATCGGGAAGTGTGGTTTGGCTGGACGTGGCTACGCTACTCTGCTGTCGATAGTCTGTGATGTGCTGGAGCCCCGCCCACATGCGCCGAGGGTCTGAGGTGGAATAGTAGCCCTCCAGCTTCTGTCTGTACTGTCTTTTGGCCTCTCGTATGGACCTCCTCAGGTCATATCTGGCCTTTTTGTAGTCATCAGCGGTGCCCATGACAAATGCAGTCGAACGAGCACGTAGCTTAGCCCTTACATCACAGTTCATCCACTGTTTTTGCTTAGGGTATTTTCTGTAATACTTGGTGGTGGTAACAGTCTCAAAACATGTGCTAATGTAGCCAGTAACAGCAGAAGCATATTCATCCAAATCAACAGTACAATCTTCCCTCCCCGCTGCAGTTTTAAACACATCCCAGTTTGTGCAGCCAAAGCAGTCCTGAAATACTTGATCAGTTTCTTCATTCCATACTTTAACTGCTGTACTCACAGGGGGAGCTTTTTTAAGAAGTTGTCTGTATGTTGGATAAAGGAATATAGAGATGTGGTCGGCCTTTCCAAAGTGGGGTCTTGGAACAGCCTTTTGGTGGTGGGTCGGTGATGGTCTGGGGAGGCCTGGTCTGGAAGGATGCACAGGCCTCTACAGGTTAGATAACGGCACCCTGACTGCTATTATGTATCGGGATGAAATCCTTGGACCCATTGTCAGAACCTACGCTGGTGCAGTGGGACCTGGGTTCCTCCTGGTCCAGGACAATGCCCGACCTCATGTGGCTAGTGTATGCAGGTAGTTCCTGGAGGATGAAGGAATTAATACCATTGACTGGCCCCCACGTTCACCTGACCTAAACCCAATAGAACACCTCTGGGACATTATGTTTAGGTCCATCCGGCGCCGCCAGGTTGCTCCTCAGACTGTCCAGGAGCTCATTGATGCCCTGGTCCAGATCTGGGAGGAGATCCCCCAGGACACCATCTGCAGTCTCATTAGGAGCATGCCCCGACGATGTCAGGCATGCGTACAAGCACGTGGGGGCCACACAAACTATTGAGAATCATTTTGAGTTGCTACAATGACATTTTAGCAAAATGAACCAGTCTGCTGCATCATTTTTTCACTTTCATTTTTGGGGTGTCTTTGATTTCCCCCCTCTATAGGGTGATCATTTTCATTTCTATCAAATTATGTGGCATCATTTTGTTACGAATACATCACCCAATTATTATCAGGAAAGATATTCAAGATCATTTTTCCCCCAGTTTAGATCTGATGTGTTTTCCAAGTGTTCCTCAAATTTTTTTTTAGCAGTATATATATATATATATATATATATATATATATATATCCATGTTGTTGTGAACATAGATTTAGGAGGTACACTGTGAACGTGGATCCACAAACCCAGGCTCGTACTCAAGATGCAAATCGACAAAACTTAACATCCGCAATCAGACTTCATTGGTCCCGCGACAGTGGTTATCAACTTACTTTGTCAAGTCCGGTTTTCGGCTTTCTCCTAACTGAGCGTTCACATGAAAGGGGGCGTTTGACATTATATTATTCTACTTCCGCTGAAAAGTGAAGCGATCCCAGCCAGTGTATTTGACAAAAAATGAGAACTGAATTATTATGGAATGTTATGAGGAGTTCCCAAAAGATTATGACTGCTAAAAGCAACGCTGTCACCGCCAACAGAGCGAGGAAGGTGCCGCTGACAGAATAATGCTGAGCATGTAATGGGCAAGTTATCACTGATTTGCTGTACCAACGAGTTATTTCATTTATCAACGCTCGTAATTGCATAAATTTGACATTTTAACACTTATCCATTTAAAAAAAAATAATAAATTGGGGCAAAAACATATTTATTTAAATCTTTGAATTATGTCTTCTTGTTGTATATCTTTGTGACCACTAGATGGCAGTGTTGACGTGAGCACTCACGCAAGGACTGCGGTGACGTTTACGTCTGCGAATGTTGGCCCAATTATTAATATGTCATGTTGCATTTTATTTCTTTATTGCTCGCGTGAGCATATCTAGCGTATTCCCTCGTCTGAAAATCTATCTCGCTTATAGATTGATATTATCATTAGGAAATGCTTTTTTTTTTTTTTTTTCCCTCCATGTCCCCTCGGGAACCACTTAGGTACTCAATAAATGGTGACGCCATCTCCGAATTAGTTAAACATTGAAGTAGTGGCACTTTCATAGCCCGTTTTAAGCTGAAACCTGGACATACCCTGGTCCCGACCAGGCTATGAGTTTAGCCTAAGTTACCATGGCGATACAGCTGCTTTAAAAGAGAGCTACCTTCGCTGAACACACAAGTCCGGCTTTCAACTCAACACAGCTCGCTAACCCACTAAACTCGCTTCGCCGTATACCCCTTAATGAGTCGACTCTCAAAGCTGTACAAACATCTCCAGCGCATTTTACCTGTGTTGACAATGGGAGGTGATCGGACTGGTCTGCTTGTGCTTTTTTCGTCTTTGCCGAGGTTTCTGGAATATGAAGAACATATTAAACATGCATGTTAATTCAAAAAAAAAACTAAAAAAAACAAGGCTTGCTAGCAGTAAGGCTAGCAGCTTGTTGTCATTTTAATAAAACGCCTTGATATTTCATTTGTACTATTCCTCCAAACGCACCTTATCTTTTTCACTTGTGTTTTGTTGCTCTGACAAGATGCATCGCGTCTGCTTCCCTTGTGTGCACATCGTGTTGCTGCAAGACAACATGATGATAAAAACACAACCTTCGCTCAAAAGCGAATTATCACTCTAGCGTGACGTTTCCGTGTAGACGATTATTAGACACATTTTAAGGCTGACATTGTAACTAGCAAAACAATAATGGCCGACTTGTCGCGGGTGAAAAGACAAAGGAGCTGGAAACTATCTTGATCGTATCATCATCATCATCATCATCGTGTGAATTGACAGACATCATTATCATACCTGAACACCATCTTACCTTTAAAGTCCTCCAATTGATGGAGACATCTGCTGTGCTGCAGCTCGGCTGTACAGGGCGCGTAGGGTTGGGCTGGGCGATGCAAATATTAATAATACTGATATCAATTGTAGTGTCAGTATCGATTCGATATATCCAACAAATATCCAGTATTTTTTGTTGTGCTTTTGCGCTTTTTCCCGTTTTGCACTATTCACTTTATTTCACTCCAACAATTGTGTGTAATAAAAGGGAATAACTGTGTTATAAATTGTAACACATTGTAATTCCCCGCATGACAGGTCGGACTTCGATGTTTGGTTGGTCTTTGTTTTTGCCTGATTTCTTGTTGATACTCTTAATTTGGTATTGTCATTGTCCGTCTGGCACTGTCAGCGGTAGCTTTACTTTTGCTTGAGCACTGTTTGCTGGGTCGCAACCACGTGACCCAGAGGCTGCTGCCTCACTTCCGGCTTTCACTTGAGGCGGGGTGGTAGTGATGCGCGATCCCACGGATTTCTTTTCCTATTCGATACTGATTACTTTCAGGCTGGTATCGGCGACACCGATCCGATACTTTGTGCAAATACACCTAATGTGTCTGGTGAAGTTTAAAAAGTAGTGTACAGTATTGCAAATCAGAGCATAAAAATTCAAGACATAAAAGTCATTTATTTATTTGAAACTCTGAACCGTGTTGAGGTAGCAGTGTGAATTACAAGCCAAGCTAATAAATTTACCCTCATGATACATTGTCTACTATTTTTGTACATTTTTGAATATTTTATCTTTAAAATCAAAGACAAAGCATATAAAAAAGAGCTGACATTTCCATGGGGTGTCTAAAATGTCCTGAATTTCAAAATGCCACCTGCTGACCATTGCCATCTCATTGCAGCAATGAGATTGTACTTTTGATACTTAAACATAACATAATCGACAATTATTGTAGCATAGACACCCATTATAATTCAGATTTTTTAATGCATTGTAAACCTAATGTGCAAAAATGCATTTCCCGCGATTACCACATCAATTGCTTGTACAGACGTATGCATGCCAAATTTTTGTGAGAGCATTTGCACCCCTTCACCATTAGGTGGCGCCAGAGGCTCGCAAATGATTTTGCCTTTTTGCAGTAGGCTATTTTCAAAAAATAAAGTGTTATCTTTTGAATTTTGTAAGCATGGATGTGAGCGTCTTTATTTCAAACGAATGTTCTGCATAGAGATTGGCTCAGATTTCGAAACTTGAATGAGTTACGTTTTTGAATCTCAACTATGATTGGTCCGCCTCGTGTTTGAATTTGAATTTATTAGCCACCAGAGTGAGTTGGATGCTGGAGAGTGCAGAAATGGCAGAAAGTGCAGAGTGCAGAAAAAGTTTTTTACCAAAGACAAAGCCCTTCGAGCAATTTTGGCAACTGACACCAAAGACGATTCCGGTTCTGAAACGTCAGAATATGAGTCATCGGGGGAGTTTTCGCCCGATTATCAGCCTGATGCTGACGACAACACCGAGGAGGACAGCTCCGATTGGGAAGAAGAGGAGGGAGCCTCGGATGATGCTGCGGAAGCGGTCGGGCAGGACCAGGATCCATCGGGCAGCGCCAATCATACGGTATGGAGCTCGAAAAATAAAAAAGTGATGTGGCATCCAACCAACGAAGTGGCTGGACATTACGTCCCTGCGCGAATTCCCACGCCTGGCCCCACGTTGTATGCAGTAGCCAGGATCAGCAGCCCGGAGACGGCGTTTGCGTTGTTTGTGGATGAGGAGATCGTCGCGAAAATAGTCAAAATGACCAACCTCCAAGGGCTCCGAACGATCAACAACTGGTCTCCCCTCAGGCCCCAAGAGCTGCGGGCATATATCGGGCTGCTGATCCTGGCTGGAATGTACCGGTCCAGGCATGAAGCGACGAGCAGCTTGTGGGACATCAAGACCGGGCGTCCGATGTTCCCCGACGCAATGGCTCATCGGAGGTTTATGGAGATCAACCGAATGCTACGTTTCGATGATGAGCTGCGTAGACCACAGCGGCACCATGCGAACAAACTGTCGCCGATATCAGATTTGTGGAGCAGCTGGAATTTCCGGCTGCAGAAAATGTTCAACGCGGGACGTGACGTGTGCGTGGACGAGCAGCTAATTGCCTTTAGAGGACGCTGCAGCTTCAAACAGTATATGCCGTCAAAGCCCGCAAAGTATGGCATAAAAATTTGGGCCCTCTGTGACGCTCGAACATCCTACGCATTGATGCTGGAGGTCTACACCGGGAAGCCTCCAGGGGGCACGCGTGAACACAATGTAGGAATGCGTGTGGTGCTGGGACTCGCTGACGCGCTGGAAGGGCACACAATAACAGTGGACAACTTTTTCACATCAATACCCCTTGCAGCAGAACTGAAAAAAAAAAGAAACTCACTTGTGGGTACTGTAAGGAGGAACAAGCCGGAGCTCCCTGCACAAGTGACACAAATAACAGGAAGGCAGCCCCTCTCCAGCATTTTCTGCTTCACCAAAGACATGGCTTTGGTTTCATACGTCCCCAAAAAAGGGAAAAATGTGCTCGTGCTCAGCACAGCACACAAGGAGCCTAAAGTGGAGGACGGGGGCAAAAGAAAACCCCAAATGACATTGGATTACAATAAATCTAAGGGAGCAGTGGACCACCTGGACCAGGTAAGCACAAGTTTTGTCTTTGTCACAAAGTGTTTATCAAAGCTGTCTTGTCATTGATGTCATCTGATGTTTTGTGTGTGTTTGCAGGCGTGTGGCACATACTCAACTCGCCGGCGAGCACAACGGTGGCCAATGTGCCTCTTCTACCACATGCTGGACATTTCGGCCTTCAATGCCTTTTTGCTGTACACCTCTGTGAACCCGGGTTGGAACGGCAACAGACTTTACAGGAGAAGGCTGTTCCTCGAGGAGGTCGGCAATGCGTTGATCATGCCAGAGGTTCATCGGAGAAAGCCGCAGACCGCTGCAGGTGAGGTGCAGGCTGCTGTGCCCAAGCGAAAACAATGTGGCCTCTGCACAGACAAACTCATTGCATCCAATGCATGCGAAAAGTGTGGTACCCCCATTTGCCGCAAACACATGAGGAGCCTCTGCAAAAACTGCTGAAAAAAACAAACAAGTTCTGAAAAGTGTTGTTGTTCTTGTTCAGTATTTGGTGGTGGATTATTACTTTATATAAATTCTGTTATAAATTCTTCATAGTTGTTGTGACTTTCCTTTTCAAGGTTATATGTGTATGGATAGCTCTGATGCCACTGAACATTTTGGCCAAAGAAAACAGATGGTTTGAAAGAGGAGTAAAGGAAGCTATTTTTGTCAAACAACAGAACCCATCATTGAATCGGAATGGTGGTTTGAGGTTTAATTTGGACCCTGTGTTCCGCAGGTTACTGAGACCAAAACCCACAGCTCTTAGTCTTGCAAATGAGGTGGAGCCAGGGCCGAGCCAGAACAATAGATGCTAACAAGCCAGTATCAGAGTCGTTCATACCCAATTCAGGGAGCGACACGTCCCTTTTATCGGAGGTGTTAATAACAGGATAGTATTATACCACTACTCCGCCCAGGCTTAGTGTAACGAACCAATAGGAGGAGCGCGTTGGCACACCAAATCCGCCCACTCTTACTGTATTTAAGGCCTAAGCTACCAGCACTTTTTAGTTTGCTGACGAAGCTCTTCGGATGAGGAGCGAAACGTCCGACACCTTCTTCACAGAAGTACAGATGACGTCTCAAGAAGCCTTTTCCTCGATAAAAAAAATATTCAGAAATTACTTAGTTATCGCACTTAAAATACTTCTACAATTTTAGTAAAATTTGTGTGATGCGTTATATATATTTTTTTTTGCTACCACAAGGGTTTAGAAATCATATAAAACATGTAAAATTGTGTTTTGAACAATTAAAGAAATAATACAATCATTCAAATAAACGATTAATGATTAAGCACCACTGTCAGAATGAAAACTAATTCATGGCTCTGTTTACGATCGGCCATAGTTTCAGCAGAAGCGTGCCGCTGCGTTACGCATTACGCACTTACCAACGCGGAACAAAAAGTAGTTCCCACAAACAAGATCTCAATCATTTAGCTACTTCCCAATGTCTTCCTGTTAATGGTATTCATTACCTCAAAGAAGTATCAAAGTATCCATATTTTGATTTGAAAATCGATTTTAGAGCACAAATATCTGGTGTCGGAGGTATCGATATTTCAGCATGGCGCTACTTGGGGGCATTTCACTGTGGCCACCGTTCAGTTTTCACCGGCTGCACAGATGTTGTACTTTAGGCGATATTATAAAGGTTTAGAGCAGGGCCGGTGGGCAAAGTCCTCAAAGTCCGTTCTGTTTTGGAAACCTGACACCACAGCCCTGCTGGGTCTTAGCTTATTTGCATACTAACAGTGATTGGATGTTTACTGAGGGGAGGGGTTGTTAGGAGTGGCCACTGCCACGAGTACTGGATCCCAAATGCAGAGACGACATAGTCCGTGTAACTAAAAAGGTGTCCACAACGTGGGAACACCACCCTCTCCCCCCCCCCCCCCCCGGACCTACCCACGGGGCAAAGGCTAAGAACTAAGAACGCTGCTAGCGCGGAAAACAAGCAGGAAAAAAAGTAGCAGAGAGGAACAAGTGCTAACAGAAAACGCTGCTAAGAACCGAGCAGGAACAGCAGGTGCCAGTTCACCACTTCAGGAAAAAGACCTGGCAGGGAATACTGAGGTACACGTAACGACAGAGGCAAAAAAGAAGTAGCTAGATGCAAAGGCACTGTGCTGAGAGGAGCAGGTAACAATCTGGCAACGAGCGTGGGTGAGACTGCAGCTTAAGAAGGCTGGTAGGTAATTGCCCACAGGTGTGATATTAGGCTCCTCCTGGTAGGCTCGGAGGTGTGCTGCAACATATGGCCAAAAGAGGGCAGCAGAGCAGCACACAGAACATGACATATGTTATATAATGTTTATGATTTATAATGTTATGGCATATCCACATCAGTGGTGTCCACAGTGCGGCCCGGGGGCCATTTGCAGTCTGAATTTGGCCTACGGCACGTTCTAATTGTTTTTTTTTATTTAGAAAAAATGAAAAAATTAGTAATTTTACAACAATAAAGTGACAATATGTATAAAAATAATTGTTAATAAAAATAAAAAAAAATACATTAAGAAAAAAGTTGTAATGTAACGAATAACACGGTAATATGAGAGAAATACTGCCATTTTAGGCAGAAAAACAAAAACAACAAAAAAAGTTGTAATTTTTTTTTTTTATTAGGTTGTGCAAAAGTTCTAATGTTATGAGAACAAAGTAAAAAAAAAAAATGTAATGTATAATCGTGAGAAGGTAATGTACAAGAAGAAAGTTGAAATAGTTGGTCATGGAATTTATTTGAACATGCATACAGGTTGCATTGGAGTACGTCACATATTACAATTCACAATTCCGCACGTTCAAAAGGAGTCGGAAGAAGCAAAGTTTATTTAATCCTACCCTGTCCAGTGTTTCAGGACTCTTCTTCCTTGTATTTTGCAAACATCAGCTGCTTGTATTGTTTCCTGAAATCGCTCGTGTTAGTGCATTGTTTGAGTTCCTTGCTCAATCCGTTCCATCATTTAATTGCACATACTGAAATGCTGAAGGTTTTTTGCGTTGTTCTGGCGTGTAAGTGATTTCAGGTTAATTTTTCCCTGAAGTCATATTTCTCCTCTCTTGTTGAGAAAAATTGTATGACATTTTCAGATAACAGATTTTCTTTATGCATAATTTTAGCTGTTTGAAAACGAAGTAGATCATCAAATTTTAACATGTGATTTTCGAGGATTTGTATGTTCTCATGGATTGTCCGAACTGATTTTGTTTGCAGTACCTTTAGCGATTGAACTGCACTTTGGTCGTTATTTCTCCATACAATAAGTTAGATGTGGAAATACCAGAGAGCATTACAGACTATGGAGTGATTTTTAATGGAGGACAAATTTAGCTTTATTCAATATTGATGTACAGTATTTGTCACCACCTTTTGTTGTGTATTTTTAATGTGACATTTCCAGCTCACCTGTTCATCTATTATGACCCCCAGAAATGTATTCTCGTTCACCATTTCAATGTCCACTCCATCAATTTGCATTTGCGCATCAGTATCCTTTCAGCTATTACCAAATAGCATTATATTAATTTGACTTAGTTTTAGGGATAATCTGTTTTCATCAAACCATCTTTTTAGTGTAGTCATTTCATCTGTGACCTTTTTTTAATTAGCTCTTGTGCACTTTCTCCAGAACAGCAGACAGTAGTATCGTCTCCACATTGTACACAGCACAATGTGGAGGGGGCGCCATCATGATGATTAACTGGAACAATGGAGTTTCAGGTTGTGCAGGGGTGTCAAACGGCAGATGGCTATGTGGAGATGTTGCAGGAGGCATCCCTCATGACTGAAGGCCCTCGTCTGTGTGGTAATGACTGGCTTTTTCAACAGGAAAACGCTGCAGTTCACAATGGCCGCCTGACAAAGGACTTCTTTCAGAGGAATAACCTCACTGTTTTCGAGCATCCTGCGTGTTCACCTGATCTAAATACAATTGAGAACATTTGGGGATGGATTGCAAAGGAAGTTTATAAAAATGGACATCAATTCCAGACAGTGGATGCCCTCCATGAAGCCATCTTTACGGAGCAGTGTGTAAGGCATTAAAGCAGGGGTCTCAAACTTGTTTTCTTGTGAGAGCAAAATGAAAAAGGCTAAGGACTACTCATTTGTTTTCATAGCTTATTTCAACCCAAACAAATCAAATATGCGTGTTTTACCAGTACACTAACAGAATGCTGGTATCCACAACCCGCATTTTGTATTTCAGAATGCATTTCTTTCTAGTGTTCTCACATTATTAACTGAAAACCTGAATGAAAAGCAGGCTTGCGGGCGCCTCAGGCGGTTGGTGGTAAGTGTATTTATTTATTCACAGTATCAAAGAATGTATCACATAGTGCAAATCAATGCAGTTTCATTGCTGAGGTCAGATATACAGTAGACATTATGGTGTCTATAAAGTCCAGCAGTTCCAGATACTTTCCAATGGCGGTTGGGGTTATTCAAGTACCAACGTGATTAGCTCAGCAGAATCAGAAGGTTCAAGGTAGTGTGCATCTGTTCCAGATTTCAAGACACTTGAGACCTAGTGCAAGCCATATTTAGATGCAGTACATGTTTTCACAGGTGTCCCCTGACTTAACGGCATCGCAACAGCACATTAAGACAATCCGTTGCAGCGAGGCATGTGATTGGCACTACATGTTAAGAACAAAGACTCAGTCTTGAGGCAGGAGAGAATCAGTACTCGATGGTCACAGCCTTGGTCTTCAGGTATTCATTGAGGGCCTCTTGACCTGGTGGGGTATCACTGACCGTAAGTATGGATTTGAATTGAGACAGTGTTGATTTAGAATGTCTTTATACACCATTAGAAATGCTGAATTTCTGAATTAGGCATATGAATGAACAGTGGTTGATGGTATGTGTGGTATTAAGCACAGGTGGTCCCCGGATTACGAACAAGTTGCTTTCCTAAGAATGTAATGTAATTCATTAGTGTAAGTGGGAACTTCTACCTAAATGATACCAAAGTTAACTCACACTGTACCCTGAACACATAAAGGACATATAAAACACAGTAATACAAATACAATCTGTTGATGTCTCTTAGCTTACCCAGGTCCTTTCCAAAGCCAGACTGTTTGAAGCCTCCAAAGGGTGAAGCCACATCTGTCTTGTTGTACGTGTTGACAAAGACTGTGCCGGCGTTGAGTTTTTCACTGACATAGAGTGCTTTGCTGATGTCCCGTGTAAAAACACCTGAAGCAAGGCCGTACTCTGTGGCGTTCGCCCTTCGCAGGACATCATCCACGTCACTAAACCGGGAAAACAAAACAGGACAAGGCAGAAAGTATGATGACAATGGCAGCAATGTCTTGGTGTGAAGTCATCGATGGTTACAGTTTACCCGCTCTTAAACTTGGACAGGATCATGATGGGACCAAACGACTCCTCTCGTGCGATGTACATGTGGTCTTGCACATCCGTGAACACAGTGGGCTCAAAGAAGAAACCTGTCATTAATGAAATGGTAAATATCCATCAACACAATGTTTTTAGCTGGAGACAAGCAGCGCTAAAAAGCGCTGACACAGACATGGCTGCCTTTACCTGGTCGCTGTACCTGTTTGCCACCACACACCAGCGTGGCTCCCTCCTTGATACCAGTCTGACAATATTCTACCAGTTTGTCTAAGTGGGCTTTGTGGTTCTGAGGGCCATGATCTGTGGAACGGTCCAGTGGATCACCAATCTTCATCTTCTTCATTTCTTCAACCTGACAGACAAGCATTGATGCCCTCATACAACAATCAAATAAACTGTCATAAAAAATGACAAGGAACAACACAAAACAAGGGTTATGAATTCATTTGTATTGCTGGGTTGTGGGTCGTCACGGCCAAAAAAACGTATTCGTAAATAAAAGTCGTGTAAAATCCGAGTGAAAATACCACATACTTGCTCTGTTCTCGCATGTGGAAATCGTTCATATAGGGATTTTGGAAAAAGTTCAAGAACCAAGTAGAAAATGCACAGGAGGTTGGCTGCTGAACCTGTCTCTCTGGTCGAATTGAGCTGAGGATGTACACGTTCCAGTTTGCAGTGAGCAACAAGCAACGTTTATTCCAAAACCAAAGTTTAAATATGGTTGGAACTCCAAAATGCTCATGAAAGAATTCCAGTATAACAAAACTATGGACTATAGATTTCCTCACATTTCTTCATCTAAATGTTCCAACTGTAGAAGTGGCCAAGTGTTCCATAAACACCATAAATATCCTGTCAAGATTACAAAGCCTGCCTTGTTGCAAGAAAAAATAGAAAAGTAACATATAGAAGTAGAGGAAAAGTCTGTCATATTGAGTTGTATTGAGTCATATTAAGTCAGTCATATTGGAATCTGTGATGCCATGTTGCCTCCATGACCCTTTGCTTACTTTCCTGCCATCACCCCTTCACACTCTGTCACTTCCATACATACTGTACTTCCAAGCACCCTTCACCCATGCTTCACCCACCTCGGTCTGCCTCCCTGCCCATGCTGCTTGGGACTTTTGAACCATGTGTCTGACATGAGGGCTCAAAGGCGGACATGCGGGGTGTCTCTGGGCCCACTCCACCCTGGTTCTCCTGATCTCCAGAGCAGCACCCCGGCTGTATGCCGAAAGCCGGAGGGGTTCTGCCTGTTCTGCTCCAAGAGTGTATCCGAGTGTGTTTCAGTGCACCTTGCTGGGCCATGCCACGTGGCTCTACCCGCTCTAAATACTGGTTCTCTAGACCTCCGAGGCGGCACACTGGGGTGCTTGGAGAGTGTCCGACCACAGTGTACCTTGCTCGGCCACGCCAGGTGGATCTACCCGCTCTCTATCCTGGTTCCCCTGACCTACTAGTACTTGGAGAGTGTGTCCGACCACAGTACACCTTGCTGGGCCAGGTTCAATGTTCCATCGCATGCTCATTCAACAAAACATCAGGTCTTTTAAAGAGAAGAATCAAGATGGCAACAACAGCTGAACTTTTCTGATGAGCTACAGTTGATCATTAATCTTTGTGTGTAACATCTTTCTGTGTACTAAATACCCCATGTCACCACGTGGAAACATGCAGCGTGTAGACCGGTGCGGCTTATCTATGGACGAATCTTTTTTCCCCTTTAAATTTAGTGGGTGGGTGTCGTTTAAATAGCGGTGCGTTCTATAGTCCAAAAATTACGCAAATTCATTTATAATTATAACATTGTTACATTGTATTTTCCTGTTACAATAAACCGACCACAAAAATGATGGATTGTTCCCATCTCTGTAAGGTGGTAAACTTACATAATCAGCAGGGCCCCAAGTGCATATTTTCCCTACTGTACATACATATAAGAGTACCGTGATGAGACACCATACCACCTGTAGTCATCAGTTACTGCTTTTGTATCAAGCTACAGGAAAACCTGAAAAGATTCATTGCAACAATAAAAGACACGTACCACTTTCTTCACAAACTGGTCATGAATACTGTCTTCCACAAATAGCCTGCCAGCTGCTATGCAGTTCTCTCCCTTGTTGAAGAACACAGAACTCATACCCTGGAATACACAAAGTACATTGGCCGCTAGTGTTACCACTGTATCTATGTACTGGAAGTGTGCTAGAAAATGACAAAAAGCTGAGAGCATGTGAACGCACGTACCATGCGTACAGCTTTGTCTATGTCACAGTCACTGAAGATGATGAGAGGAGATTTTCCTCCCAGCTCCAGTGACACTTTTTTCACGTTACTGACTGCACAGCTTTGAGAGGAAAGCAAGACGGCATCAAAAGTCCTCAAATTAGTTTAGGTCATTTTGCAAATCTGGCCTGGCGGCTCACCTTTTCATGATGTGTTTACCAATTTCAGTGGAACCTGTGAATCCCAGTTTTCGGACGTCGGGATGGTCGGACAGACGCTGACCCACCAGGGCACCTACGAGACAGTGCTGTTTTACTGATCGAGGGTGTGCCTTTACAAAGACAGTAATCACAGTGGCTGAGCCAGAAATTTTTCATTGGGGTGGCCAAGGTGAGACCATTACTCACATTGGGGTGGCAATAAGTTGATTGTTTAGATTGTCTAATTGTCTAGATGGGCAGTTGCGTGGCCGGAGAGTGAGCAAGGGCGGCCAGGGCCACCACTGGCCACCCCTTAGCTCGCCACTGTGCCTTTGGACCGTCTATTAGAGCAATTAATAGCTGAGAAGTGTGCCGAGGACATGTTTACAATAGATTGTTTCTGGATTCTGATCCCCATCATGGTGGCGAAACCCGCGCAGGGCATAATACGCAGGTGGATGCCCATCGGTTTTAACTCTAGGGTGCTTGGTTTCCATGCCCACTCATGCTGCTACAGGGAGCTTTCAATATTAACAGATTTATGTGCTGATCCATGCTTCACAATTTAAGTCAAAGTCAACATAGCGAGAAATCGTGACCGGACCCGACCAAAGTAATCATGGAAAACGTACCTACCGCTTGCAGTTCATGCAAGACGCGGTTTTATCGACAGCTACTCCACGCGGAAAATTGTGTGCTGCACTGAAATGCGTCCAAGTGGAGACGGCGGTTAGGGTGAAGTACAGTCATCCCTTTTTCAAACGCATATTAATGAATAAATCATGCTGTTTCATGGTTGAATACGGCCTGTTATTAGTCAAAACATACATATTTACGCAAATGCTGTGTATTTTTTGGCCAAATTTTCAAGCATAAGAATGGCTAAATCAACTAAAATATAAATATAAAGCATTCAGAAGACTTATTCTACACTGGTCACTCGGGGCCAGTAATGTTACTGTACTGTCTGGTGAGACACACAAGCAGTTTTATTACAGGTTTGAATGATCTCACCGCAGGCACAATAATCCCTATTAATAGCAAAGGTTACGATTGTGGCCGTTACCAACGCCAAATTGAAAGTCAACGTCACTTCCTGTCCACCACGACACATTTATAGCAACATATTTATGTCGTAAACGGGTTATTTATGTTTACTATATTGGACAATACGAATGTAAACGTGACTATAGGGGTGTTTTCATTCATTTCATTTCATACAGGGCTCTCATAATGTTAAAAACTGTGTTTAGAAGGTCGTCAACATGTTTTATATGCTCCACAACAATATTCCATGTATAAATAAGGAATCCTACTTCGTGGAAATTCACTTATCACGGTCCAGTCTGGAACCAATTAACCGCGATGCACGACTGTACAGTACGGCTGAGCCAGGTACTCGATTTAGACGAGTATCCGTTGCAGATAATGCATTTTTGCAGAGTATGAGCATGAAACGACTACAGCTCGTCATTATCCATACTCGGTCTGAAGGAAAATACTCTTTGGATTGGACTCATCCTACTTATGTATTCACTCTTCACGCTCTGTGACCGGCCAGTCACACACAGCGGCCGCCCCTCCCTAGACAGACTTCCTGCAGGCTGCAGCCAGAGAGGAGCCGTGCCTCAGTCACGTACGCGGTGCAATTGACAAAACAGAGCTGTAATTGGCTCGTGTTGCGTCGGTCACTGCCGGTGGTTTTTTATTTTTCCCTCTGCTTGCTTCTAATTTGGCTGCTGATATAAAGTCAGTTGGAAACTTTGCTCGTAGTACTGAACACGGTGCTTTTGAGCAAACTACAGTGAACATGGCTGACAGATTATTTCCGCGTTTGCCATCACTGGATGTTTGCATGAATCACCAACTTCACACAGATCATTAAAAATAATTAAATAATAATGTTTAACAGACGACGTACACACATACACAGTACACATATAGCCCAATAATAAACAATAACTGTAACAACTTCTGATCAACCCATCTCAATTTCAGCCTTAAAATAATGTACTGATTTAAGCCCCGCCCATTTCCTGGCAAATCACACCCGCTTCCGGTTCATGCCACGCCCACTCCAAGTACAGATACGATACAGATAATTTAGATGGATGAACAGATACAGATAGTGCTGTACTTGCTCACCTCTACTGTACTGCATTATACTCAAAGCTGTAGCTTCTGTAAAGGCTATTTCTTCTCTTTAGCCTTTCTTCCTGGTTCTTTGGACTAGGTCAATGATGACACAATTTAAAATGTTTTCAAATTGAATTAAAAAATAAGAGCAATATATTTGGTTACAGTGCTGGGCTCTTCTATCATCAACGGGAGAAGATGAAGGAAAGAACCCAGAACGAAAGTACACAGAGCCTATATAGCAGTTCCCGCACCCCTCTAGAAAGTGAAACCTAAGCCTGTGTGCCCAAAAAGCGAAAGCCAGTGTGAAAGTGAGAGTCAAGCTAGTGTGAGTGAGAGTAATGCATCTATTCTGTGTCTCCCAGTCATTTAGCATGAGTCAAATCTAAGGAGTTGCGCAACTCTGATTGTGTTAGGTGAATGTGTGCCTGTGTGTGTGTGTGTGTCCTGAAGACCCCTATGAAAAGATTACACAGACAATGCACTGAACTATTAGACTGTATAATATCCAACACTTCCACAGATTTTCTATTGCAATTAAGGTTGGGAGACTGGCTAGGCAACTCCAGGATCTTAACGTGCTTCTTTTGGAGCCTCTCCTTAGTTTCCTTGGCTGCATGTTTTCAGTCATTGTCATGATCAGTGTTCTGACTGAAAATGTAAAATCCAAGATTCTATGGTACTCTGTATCGCCTGTGGAGGAGCGATGGCATTCATTCAATGACATGTCTTTATTTTGAATTTGTAAAGAATTTTTTTTTTTTTTTAAAGTCAGTCTGAGCATTTATAAAACTAAATATTCTCACCTGATCCAGGTAGAATATTAATCACGCCTTTAGGCAATCCTGCCTTCGCCGCCAACTCAGCAAATTTCAGCGCTGTAAGTGGAGTCACCTGGAAATATTTTTTTGGTATTATTTAGAGGATTTTCTCTAAGCATGCTTACGGTGCTATTCTCACAGCACTGAGCCGATCGCAACTGGGCTATTCAGGTTGTCTTAGAAGACGTTTCGCCTCTAAATCGAGCAGGCTTAATCAGTTCATGCTCAATTACTAGGTAGCTAGCACAGCTCTCGTCCGAGGGGATGGTGCAAGATCCAAAATCTTAATCCTCTAAAATGTAGAGGCACACCCCAAACAGAAATGGTTTCACTCTGTTGTGGTGCAAAACAACAGTAGTTAAGACACAACCTGGCACACAGGTGTCTGTGTCATGTTTGCCATTTGTTGGAGGCTAAATTATTGCATCTCTTAGGAAAGGATAAAAGGACAGCTTTCTATGTGGGAGATGGGTGGTGTATTTTAACAACTGTTGTTTGTTTTAACAACTGTTGTTTGTCTAACAAACAAAAAACATGCTGCATGCTTCAATGACGTCAGCCTCCCTCTGGGCTTTGGGCTCCGGGTCCTCTGGCTCCCTCTGGTGGAGGGCAGCATCAACCGTTTTCTATGGTTTCTATGCTCCTCTATAATGAATTGGTTTACTCAAACAAAATGCATAATGGAAAAACTTGAAAATGTTTTTTTTTAAACTGGTATTGGTACATGTTTCTATATTTCTGAGGTAACACATTTGAGTGTTGAGTTCTTTTGTGATGAGTTTAAGGTTGTTTGTAAGATGAAACTGAGTCAGATTGTTATATTGAATAATTTCCAATGGGTTGACAGGCTCGTCCTGAGTTTTTTCATAGCTCATGATTGGCTCCTGTCAAATAAACAGCGGACTGGTCCTCAGACTCGTGTGTGCCACAGTATGCCATTTTATGACATGGACACGTGTGGCTTATATATGTACAAATCCGTTTTTTCCTCTAAATTTAGTGGGTGCGGCTTACGGTAATTTACGGTAAATACTTTGGATCTTGCACCATCCCCTCATACTAGAGCTGACAGCTGACCTATCTAGTCTTTCATTATGAACTGATGAAGCCTGCTCGGATGAGAGGCCAAACGTCGTCTAAGATAACCTGAACAGTCCAGTTGCCCCTGAGAATACAATGAGCTGGATGAATGAGAATATACACAGGCACGTATGATGCTATCTTAGAGGACAACCTGAGCGGGTTTTAGGACCACTGTGTTCCCTGCTGCCAGGCAGGCTGCAGTCTTCCAGGCCAGCATCATCAATGGGTAATTCCAAGGAATCACAATGGCACACACCCTAAAGAAACATGTAAGTACTCAACTTAATTCTCATATTACACATGGTCACTATTTTTTGTATATAGGCCAGCAAAAGTCAAAATATTTGGAAAATACAATTCACTATGGGGATGAACACTGGTACTGTAATTAAGAATGACCAAAGGATCACAAACTAACCCCTCAAAAAAAGATCTGGACATTCAATTAAGAATATAAAGAATACTTGTATGACTACTTAATGTACATATATAAAATACTTCAAACCGACATCACTGGGCCTCACCTGTACTAAACATCTTCAGTCTATGTTGGATCCATAAAGAGTTATCTGACAACACACATTGAGGGAAGTCCATCCCAATTAGAACATGGTATGTCACGATCCAGGAGTTAGCCTGCGTGACAGTTTAGTTTGTTTTCACTTTTGTGCCTTAGTTCCTGTTTTATGCTCTTATTTTGGTAGTGCTTCATGTTTTGCCTGGTTTGTGTCTGCCTGCTTTGCTTTCTCCTTTATCACTTGCACCTATTGCTAATTTGAGTTCTCCTATTTAGTTCAGGTGTGTGCATCTTAGTGTTGTTGTTGCATTGTGTTAGTGAAAGCCTGACACGCTACTGCAAACCTGTCTTGAGTTCCTGCCGCTGCGCTGCAGCTATCATTAAAGATACGTTTTTTCCTGCAACTGGTTCCTGTTTTCTGCATACTGGGGTCATCGCCACAATGCCCAAGACAAGACGTGACATGGTACACATATTCTTTTTTTTTCATCTGGGATTTGTTCGTAGACGGTGCAAAAGACAGCTTCAGCAGCTGTGTATTTGTGGAAAACTGTCCCAATGTTTGATTCTATGTTGCTGGTTTTCCACTACAACAATTACTACATACAGTAATTCTTCATTTATGGTGGTTAATTGGTTCCAGACCAGACCATGATGAGTGAAGTAGGAGTCCTATTTATAATATTTTGAAGCTTAGAAAACCTCTTTACGACATTCTAAATACACTTTTTAACATTATTGGAGCCCTCAAGACATAAAATAACACCCAAATAGTCACCTTTACATTTGCATTACCCAATATAGTAAACATAATATGAGAAAATACGCCATTTAAGACATAAACAAGACTCTGCTCATGTGTGTTGCCATATATGTGTTAAGGATGTGTAGAGGACAGGGAAGTGACGCTGGGGTTCGAAGTTTCAGCTTGGCGCGGGTTATGGCTGCAACAGGATTCTGTGTTATTGTTTTGATTATTACTATTATGATTATTACTATTGTACCGGATAATAAAAGCAATAAAAGCCTGTTGTTCCAGCGATCAAGTCTAATGCTTGTGTGTCTTACATTACAGTAACATTACTGACACCTAGTGACCAGTGTAGACTACCATCATCATGTCTTTGAAAATCTTCTGCCTTATACATGTATTTGTATTTTACTTCATTTAGTCATTTTTACGCTTAAATGCTTAATTCAGGCAAAAAATATGCAAAATTTACTTAAATATGCATTTTTTTGGTACTAATAGACACTATTCAACCACGACACAGCATGATTTATTAAATCATATATTTTTAAAAAACAGACAAACCGCAAAATTTGAACTGTAATGTGGTGAGAGATGAGTGTACTGTAAAGAAAGGAAAAACAGGGGAAATAAGTATTTGATCTAATTTTGTAAATTTACACACTTACAAAAACATTGAGAGTATATCATTTTCATAGTAGCTTTAAATAAAGTTAATGTTTATAAATGAATTTGTATTTGATTGACTGAAATAAGTATTGTATCCCCTACCAACCAAACACACAAATGAGTCCTGTCCCTTTAAGAAAGTACTCCTAATCTCAAGTCATTATGTGCATAAGAGCATCAGCAAGGTGGTCACATGACACCAAAATGGAGGTCTTGGCATGCATCAAGTGGATTCAGCAGAGAAATGGTGACTATGAGTCTAAAAACAGCATCACTTCTGTCAAACATGGGGGTTGAAATATTCTTCTTTGGGGATGTTTCTCTCACCATAATCCCTCCTGAGATGCGTGCATAATTCATTTATAAACTTAATTTGATGTTATGTTTTCACATTCTCACTCTATTAAAAATAAAACTGGTTGATGACCAGTTACAAAGTCTTTGTAAATCCTCACATAAAAGTTCTTACCCAATCGGTTCCTTTTTGGTGAAGGTGAGGTTGCGATTGGGTCTAGCTTGGTTGATGGGGATGGTGCTGCCCTGCGTCATCAAACATATTATGTCATAGGCAACGGTCAAAATGTCAAGTTTCATAACAGCAGATACTGACTTGGATCTTATCACACCAGCCGGCGAAGTAGCGGAATGTCTGGATCGACATGCCCACGTGAGTCTTGAGGGCCAGAGTGTAAACAGCTCCGGAGTCAATGGACTCGATGGTGGCCAGCTCTTCCTGATGCTGCTCCATCAGATCAGCCAGTCTGTGGTACGAGACAGATATGACCTTTATTCAATCTTGGCTCATTGGATCAACTATGAAATCCATAAGTTGTATGTTGATGGTAATAAATGTACAGTGGAACCTCGATGAGCAGATTGTGCGTCAAAAATGTACATTTTTGCCTCGGTTCCCGATTCGAACCTGGTAGTTGAAAGTGTCTCATCCCAAAAGTGAGCATACACTCCAGATGCCTATGAATATTCTCATTCAACAAGGTCACTGACTCGATGGCAGCTGGACTGTTTATGTTGTCCGAACAGGCAATGTCACCCCAGATGGGAGTCGAAACCGTAACCCCTGGCTGACAAGGCCTGATCCATTAGGTCACCAGGGTATAATATTCCTACTTTGTTGTGTAAGAGAATGGTCCTTAAATTTTACGAGATGAAACGTCTGAAATGGTCATAAAAAGGTAAAAAGTGCTTATTTTTTTACTTAGCTTAGAGCTTTTTTGTTATCAGTTATTTTTAATCTTGAAGCAATTTGCTTATTTAAAAAATATGTGCACTTAAATCTGAGGTATGACTTAAAGTACAACACATTTAAATGATGTTGTTGGCAGATGATTTTATTTCCATTTTGCTTGAAGGGAGAAATTCCCAATAAAAATACGAAAAAATGTACTAACTTGTAGATGAGTCTTCCTCTGTCTCTTGGGTTCATTTTGCCCCACTCTCCCTCTTCAAACGCTTCCTTAGCAGCAGCCACCGCACGGTCCACGTCTTTGATCTGGGCCAATGACACGTCACAGATGGCCTGCAGGACAGATAAAGAAGCAGCTTTCATGTGTTGTACCCCAAGCACACATGTAGACGACATGCAGCCATCAACTCTCACATAGCAAGTACAGTAGATCCCTGCACAGTCACGATTCAGCATCCACTGCCCGGTATATTCTTTTAGATTTTCTTCTAAAAAAAACCCAAATTCAGCAAAAAACAAGTCTCTTTCGCCACAGGTTTGTAAAAATGTATAAGTGGTAATGAAGGCAAAATGTAAATCATGCATGTACCACTGTTAAAAACAATACTTTTACATGTTTTTTGTCTTTATGCTTGAGTGTTGAGATTTCCCACTTTGTGGGACAGTCATTGAATGCATCATAGTTGTGTGTTGAGACTGGCTACACCGTGTGTGATGGGAATTTCAGCTTTTAAATAGATTTCCTACCAAAGTAAGTGTCAAATGAATTTCTAATGTAAAAATATAATTATTAAAAAATTATATTAAATGTTGTGGTTTGCATGTTGGCCACACAGTCAGGAGATAGGGAAGACCTGGGTCCCAATCTCCGCTCCGTTAAGCATCTCTGTGTGGAGTTTCTCCCCGTGTGCGCGTGGGTTTTCTCCGGGTACTCTGGTTTCCTCCCACATTCCAAAAACATGCATGTTAGGTTAATTGGAGACTCTACATTGTCTATAGATATGAATGTGAGTGTGAATGATTTGTTTGTCTATATGTGGCCTGCGATTGACTGGCAACCAGTCCAGGGTGTACCCCGCCTCTCGCCCGTCAGCTGGGATGGGCTCCAACATAGAAAATGGATGGATGGGATGTATTAAATTAAATTATATGGTCAACATGGAACAAGGTGCAACAAAATAACATAATAAAGTAGGAGGACCTATCTAATTTAGACCAAAAGGTCCAATTTGTATTATTTGTAAATGTCCAACTATTTACAGTGAAACAAAATCAACAAAACATAACACAACTAAATATAAATTAAAATATGCAAAAGTAAAAGAAAAAGCAGCATCCAGGTAAGGGTTTTTGCTCGTGTCTTTAATAGTAGCAGAAAATTTGAATCGTACCTTAAACCGTGTTGTTATGAGCAATGAAGGTGTGCATTCAGACATCACGTAATTTAAGGTAAATGTACTTGTTTTCAGTGCATTTTTCAGCATACTTAAATGTAGCAAATTGTACATCCGAATTAACAGTTACAAAGTGAGTAATAAAAATATCCACTTTGTGTTTTTCTTTATCTTCCTGTTTATTTACACACACACACAAAAATAGAACTAGTGAGCTGTGTTGACTTACTGTGCCGTCATTGGGGTTGATTGTCTTGTATGTTTTTCCACCCTCTGCATCAACAAACTCTCCATTGACAAACAGCTGATGAGGCATTTTCACAGTCATGTTGTTGATGTTTTTCTCCACCTGGTAAAGTGAAACCAAGCTGATTTTGGTTTGTACTGCAACAGACATCAGCAATGTCGATGGGGACGTACGTAGTCGATGACTAATTGGTCTTCACTGTCCTCCCCTCGCAGCTTCCTAACACACAGCTGGATGAACTCCTGGAAGGTGGTGTTCATGTAGATGTCCTCGTTTTGTAATTGGCAGGAACTCACACGCATCTTCACCTCCTCTACAAGCCTGAAGACAGCAAAAGACTAAAACATGTCCAACGAGTACATTCTACAGTATATGCTGTTGTTCAACAGTCATAAATAAGACACAACTGGGTTTGTTTTTTACCTAATTTATGATTGTTTCTACTCTTGGGAGTCGAACGCACCGGCGTGTAAAATTCATACACTGAATTTAAAGGTGGCAGCATGACCATGTAATCACACACCTTCAACTGGCATCGAAAAGTGCAGACTTCAAAATGCATTCAAGGCTTTCACTTCAAAATGCATTCAAGGCTTTCAATGGTGTATGGTTAATAAAAGAAAGACTGGTGGATAAAAGCTTCACATCAACCAATCAAAGCATTACAGGCCATTTGGTTGCTGAGGGAGAGGGGGTAAGGTAAGCCAAAACAGCTACCATGTGTGATGTGGAGAAAGACTTTTGTCTTTGAAAGACTAAAGGTCTGACTCATCCACTTTGCCACCTTGCATGTTTTTTTATCTGTATCAGTGCTTCTCAAATAGTGAGGCGGGCCCCCCTGTGGGGGTGCGGTGAACTGTCGGTGGGGTGGGGGCGAGAGAGGCAGAGAGGACTTTCAATATTAGTGCAGACCTGCCAACATGTATGAATTTGTCGTACTTGGCATGCAATTTTACTCACATACACTTGTTTGCTTCACTGCTCTCCATTTTATTGCATTTCGCTGGTTTCTGTTTCAAAATTAGCCGGTAGCATTGTAAATAAATTGAAAAATGTATAATTCAGCCATGTGATCAGTATTGGTACCGTCTGATTTCAGTCCTGGAAGATTGTCGCATTAAACCCTGATCGGAGCGTCCCTAAAAATAACAAATTAACAGAATTTTAAAAACTGTGCGGGGCTGGGTTCCAGGAACAGTTGAGTAGGTAAATTCTGCCAATTTATTCAGCTGCGTCCTGTCACTCATTGTGACATCAAGCGCAGTGTCAGATAAGTTGTCTGTTTTTCTCTCTTACGCCTTGGGATGACTTGGTGCTTTATGCCTCATGTCAGCGATGAGCATCCTTTGCGCATTTGCTGAGAATGCGCCCCCTTACACAAAATTGACCTCCCCGTGGATTGCGGTACCATACACACAGCTCTTGAGGGAGGGGGGGCTCTGAGGCCTTGCCTGGCTTTGAAGATCTCAAGGGAAAACCTGCTGCTGGCTCCGAAATAGACGAGACCAGACAAATTCGTAGAGAAGAATGAGAGGTCTGTCACGGGTTGCTCCTGACAAGGTCCCTCTAGACATGAAATAACACCCCTATAGTCACCTTTACACTACTATTACCCAATATAGTAGACATAATAAGAGCAAATACGACATAAGTAAGACTTATGCTAGTACTTGGGGGGGCAGGACGTTACGCCAGGGGTTCAGAGTTAAGTTTTAGCTTGCGTGGGTTACGGCTGCAATAGTAGCCCTTGTTAGGGATTATTGTGCCTGTTGTGAGATCATTCAAACCTGCAATAAAAGTCGTTTCAACGATCAAGTGTGGTGCTTGTGTGTCTCACCCAACATTATAGTAACATTACTGACACCCAGTGACCAGTGTAGCATACTACATATCACATCTTTCAATGCATCACTCTGAAAGCCTTAAATTTGTATTTTACTTCATTTAGCCATTTTTATGCTTGAAAATGCTTCATTTAGGCAAAAATTTGTAAAATGTTTTTAAATATGCATTTTTTAAACTACTAATAGACCACTAAACAGCAATTAATATATTTTTGCAAATATGTATTTAAGTGCTCCTCCCTGAGCTACCACGTAGCTCAGTTGGCTTTTATGCCATTGGTAGGGTCCCCCATAACAAACAGGTCCTACGTGAGGGACCAGACTACGTGAGGCACCAGACAAAGAGTGGTTCAATAGATGGTGCGCGAGGTTGAGAAGTTCCGGCTAGATATAGTCGGACTCACCTCAATGGAGAGCAAGGGCTCTGAAACCAGTCCTCTCGAGAGGGGCTTGACTTTATTCCACTTTGGCGTTGCCAGCAGTGGAGGCGACTGGCAGGGGTGGCAATTTTTGTTGAGCCTCGGTGAACAAGAGGGTAGTTTCCCTCCGCCTTTGGGTGGGGGGACGGGTCCTGACTGTTGTTTGCGCTTATGCACCAAACAGCAGTTCAGAATACCCGCCCTTTGTGGAGTCCCTACAAGGGGTACTGGAGAGTGCTCCCTTGGGGGATTCCCTTGTTCTGCTGGGGGACGTCAACGCTCACGTTGGCAGCGACAGTGAGACCTGGAGTGGCGTGAATGTGAGGAACGGCCCCCTGATCTGAGCCCGAGCAGTGCTTTGTTATTTGGCTTCTGTGCTTATCAGAGATTGTCAATAACAAACACTATGTTCAAGCATAAGGGTGTTCACATGTGCACTTGGCACCAGGACACTCCGGGCCGCAGTTGGATGATTTTACTTTGTGGTCGTATCATCGGACTTGCGGCCATGTGATTGGGAGACTCAGGTGAAGAGAGGGGCGCAGCTGTCAACCAATCACCACCTGGTGGTGAGTTGGCTCTGATGGTGGGGGAGGATGCCGGTCAGACCTGGCAGGCCCAAACGTATTGTGAGAAAGCTCTGGGAAAGCTTTGACCATGTTCCGAGGGAGGCGGCGGACATTCAAGTCCGAATGGGCCACCATTGTTGAGGCGGCTGATCGGAGCTGTAGCCGTAAGGTGGTTGGTGCAAACTGGTGCGGCGTCTGCTTGTGATGCGGATTATGCATCGGTCCGTTGTGGTGAAGAGAGAGCTGAACCGAAAAGCAAAGCTCTCAATTTACTGATCGATCGATGTTCCTACCCTCACTTATGGTCATGAGCTTTGGGTAGTGACCGAAAGGACAAGATCGCGGGTACAAGCGGCCGAAATGAGTTTTCTCCGTAGGGTGTCTGGGCTCTCCATTAGAGATAAGGTGTGTCACCCGGGAGGGACTCTGAGTAGAGAACTACTACTCCTCTGCATTGAGAGGAGCCAGATGAGGCGGCCTGGGCATCTGGTCAGGATGCTTCCTGGACGCCTCCCTGGGAAGGTGTTCAGGGCACGTCTGACCGGTAGAAGGCCTCGGGAATGGACCCAGGACACGTTGGAGACTATGTCTCCCAACTGGCCTTGGAAGGCCTTAAGATTCGCCGGGAGGAGCAGGATGAAGAGAAGTCTGGGCCTCCCTGCTTAGGCTACTAAAAGGGCTACGCGACCCGACTTCGGGTAAGCGGTAGAAGATGGATGGATGTATTTAAGTGAAGCCACAAAATTTGAAGCGCGAAGTAGCGAGGGCAAAAGGCAAAAGTAATCAAATCAAATCCTAGCCGGGACCCCAGATGTGTAAAGACAAACTTATTTTACCTGACCACATCCATGGAAGCAGCTCCAGACTTGAAAAAATCTGTGGAGTCTCTAATCTGACTGACGTTGGTGAGAATGCTCTGCCACACTGCCTGTGAGCACAAAAAACCTGCTTTAGTGGAAATCCTGATACTGCTTGGTTTAAAATGTGCTGAAGATCCTACCTTCATCTGCTCAGCAAAGCTTTTCTCCTCCTCAGTCAGCTCCACGGCAGCACTGCTTCCGGAGCAGAAGTACTGCGCAGCAGAGATCATCTTTCCATTCTCAAATTGCAAATTCTTTACCAGCAGCTACATGTGGAGACAAAACAAAAAATGTTTTGAAGCTTCTGCTGGAACATTTTATATCACAATTCACATTTTTTCATTTGAAACCATCCTTCGCTTTGGTGCTTTCCCTACAATTTTCATTGTTGATGATTTGAGGACTGAGGAGGCTTCATCAAGCACTCAAACGTGTGTGCATCCTTTGCAGATATCGTTTCGTTTCTACATGGGCATAGAAGAAGTACTGTACAGTCGCCACCCTGCAAATTCGCAGATAATAGAATAAAAAAATTCTCCGAAAATAGGCAGTTCGGGACATCTCATTCACTATAAATGGGTAATAATTTATAAATAAATTATAATACAGGTACAATGTACAACATACAGTCATGGAAAAAATATTAGACCACCCTTGTTTCTTCAGTTTATTGATCCATTTTAATACCCAGTACAACTAAAGGCACATTTGTTTGGACAAATATAATGATGATAACAAATATAGCTCATAAGAGTTTAATTTAAGCGCTGATAACTAGCAACTTCCATGGTTTTCTTGATAATAACCAAAATCACTTATTTTCTTACATGAATAGCTCTAGCATTGTACTGCCAAAAATGTAACCTATAAGCTATCTTTGATGTCATTGTTATACTTGTATTTGTCCAAACAAAGGTGCCTTTAGTTGTATCAGGCATTAAAATGAAAAAGAAACTGAAGAAACAAGGGTGGTCTAATCATTTTTTCCATGACTGTAAATGTACCACTGTAAAAAGCCCACAATGTTGACATGTTTATATCTTTTTGCTGCACTGATGATGTTTTTTCTAGAGATCAATCCATATGGGTTTTTCAGGACTGATACCAAAACAGATTATTAGTAGTTCAGGAGGCTGATAACCGATATTTAGAGCTGATATTCATTTGCAGTAAAAGTGAAAAATTTGGCGTAAAAATCGTTTAAGTGCCTAAAGCATGTTTATTTAACCAAAGAAATAGAAAAATAGCTTCAGAAGAGCATAGACTCAAAAGCATCTCTTAGAAGTTCAATAACCTTAAATAAATAGCTCCCTGAAATACTTCCAGAGTAAATAAATAACATTTATATATAACTTTTCTTTGTTTTAAGTTCAAACACAACAAGCACAGGGAGTTAACAAGCTCAGTAGCAGCTCTTGTAAAGTTAAATACAAACTTATATAATAGCTCTCTGAATTTTTTCAGCCTTCATCTTAGTGTACTTCCCTGCAACAAAACAAGACTGAATTGAATTTCTTACTCTCTCTCACAATCACGCACACAGGTGGCCTGTTTCCACATTGATATTACCAACAGCATTGTTTCAAGTCAGTCACATACGGGAGGTACTACGAGCTAGCAAAGCTGCCGCTTGTGTTTACTCCGCTCTTAACGTTACGTTATTGTAGTAGTCGTGAGTTTTTCATGTGACTTTCACGCAAACACACACTATTCTCCACATTACATACATTCTCCCTCTTGCTAATACATAGTCTGCTGAACCGGCGAACTAATGTTATGGTAAGCTAGCTAACCAGCTAACCTCAATCACACACATGCTTTTACTATCACAGACTGTTTGCCTTCTTTCAAATAATTCACAGACATGTCGGGAGGTACTACAAGCTAGCAGAGGTGCCGCTAATGTTTATCGGCTTTTACGTCATTCTGCTGCTCACTGTAACATTAAGTAGCTGTGCGATCTACAGCACTGGGATGTTTATTACAATTTCGAGGGAGTTTTCTGCGTTTACTGTACATTGACGTGTGTTTGCTCTCAGGACATTCTCCACACGTGAAAACTTCCCCCTCAGCTGTGTGTGTGTGTGTGTGTGTGTGTGTGTGTGTGTGAGGACAGCGTCCACTTCAGATAGACTCTGCCACTAACATGTGCTGTGGCTCTGATTAACCAATCAGATGGCACCGTGAGTGGCGCAATGCTGGAGACAGACGTCGCAGCCGGCAGAAGAGAGCGAGAGAGAGGCGCGGCTGCATCTGAGCTGAAATAATCCAGTTTTAAATTGATTTCTTGATATAGGCCCATCGGATTTAAATAAAGGCAGATAATATACATTAAAATTCCTAATATCGGCCCCTAGTCTTTAGTTTTTTTTCTGTTGTGTTGAGATTTCGCACTTTGTTCGGCGGTCTTTTAACGCACAATAGTTGCTGTGAGATGCAAAAGTGCAACCTGTACACTACCATTACAAGTTTTAGAACATTCCAATTTCTGTGGAGGAAAAACCTACATTTTTAAGTGTTACGATGGTCCCTTTTTTCTTGCCATTTTTGTAACCACAAATTACTTTCTCCAATACAGTGCTGTTCAACTTATGTTCACGAGGGTATAGTACCACAGTGTGTTCCAAAAACTGTTGTTATGCAGACAGAGAGGGCAGTAAGTACTCCAGAACTTGCAACACCTGTAGATTAGTCGCACTAACTGCCAAGACTTGATCAGCCTCCATTTCTGCAGAACAGCTTTAAATTGTTGACCCATTTTGTGGTCCCTGAAACAGGCCTTTTTGTATCATTCTGAAATACACAATATTTTTCAGTTTTGGGTAACCTTACCTTTTTCTTAACCTCTGGCACTTCACCACTTACCTTCGTACCATTTCAAGCCATTCATTGGACTTAACGACTTCGTACATTTTATACTTTAAATGTGTTTAATAAGTGTGTGAGGCAAATTGAAGAGAGACGTGGAGGGTTCTGGAGCTGAATCTAATCTAATAATTACAACAGTCACTTTTACTGCAAATGCTGACTCAAAATCGGAGAACGTCAATGTCAAGCTGGCAGGAGTGTTTGGAGGGGTGAGCCATGTGTCAAAAAGAGACATTTTATGGGTGTATCCTCCATCCATCCATCCATTTTCCATGCCGCTTGTCTGGGGGTATACTGGATATTATCCCAGCTGAGTTTGGGCCAGGTGGTCCTGGGATGTAATCCCCGTAAAAAGTGGAGATCTACTGTACACAAAACTTATGTATTTTCCAAAAGTTTATTTTTTGTCATGAAAGCTCATTTTAAATCCCTTTAGCAACAGTAATGCTTTAATAGTGAGTCAAATATTAAAATGAAACTCTTCTTAATATATTTAGTCAATGAATTAAAAGAAAACAAGCACGGAAACTATCACTATCGGGTTTATAGCCTTCAAATTGCTATAGAAAGACTTGACAACAAACAGTAAAAATGCAAATAAGACCATCAACAAATGTCGCTCTTTCAATGATTTTCAATCATACACATTTGTGTGACACTAAAAAGTGTAAAGTTAAGAATACATTTAGCATGAAAAATGTGACATCTTTGAAATAAATTAGAAGTGTTTTAGAATAAAAAACGTCACAAATGTCGTCTGTGTGCTCCACTTGCTGTGTGTTATATTCACCATCATGTGACTTCAGTGGCTCCTGGATTCTTATGGTTTCAAATGCGTTTGGCAAAATAAAGAACAACAAAAAGTATGTTTGTGATTCTGGACTAATTTGTCATTATTCAGAGTAGAATTAGCTCTACTTTGTGGGCAAAAGTGGTCCAGGAAGACAGATGGAAAAGCTGCTCTGTTAACAATGAACCTGGCTTTCCATCTTCTTCCGCTCAGTCTGACTCATGTTCAGTTGATTAAATTGCAGGCTGAAATGTATTTGCCACACCCACATTTGTTAAAGAGAGCAAGATTAGTAATAATTGGCACCAGCGCCTGAGAAGCTTCTACACCACACAGTATGTGTTATACCGTGATATCATGGGATAACTTACTGCCTTGCCGTCATTACCAAACAGCACGAGGCCCCCTTTAGTGACTATGCCGGGTTGGCTTGCTCCAGGGATCTCCAGGGGCTGCCCATTTGTTGCTGTGCCATTATCCACCAGTGACGAGCCATAGAAAGTCACTTGCTACAAAAAAAATAAAAACAGACACACACTCAGCTTTGTTGAGGACATTATCAATAATTCAGATTTAAAATGTGAAATGCAGATTGTCTTGTAGCCCATTCCAGTCTTGTGCAGGTCTACAATACCATATTTAATGTATTGTGTGGAGATATGGGGAATAACTACAAAAGCAATCTTCACACACTCACTGTACTGCAAAAAAGATGGGTGAGGATCATTCATAATGCCAAGTATAGAGAACACACAAACCCCTTATTTTTAAAATCACAGATATTAAAATTTGCAGATTTAGTATTCTTTCAAACCGCTAGAATAATGCATAAAGTTAATAATGACTTGTTACCCAAAAACCTCATACAGTATAGAGAGGAGAAATATGAGAAATATGATCTTAGAGAAAAATTAAACTTAAAACATTTATACACGAGAACTACGCCAAAAACCCACAGCATTTCCGTATGTGGAATTATATTACCGGTATGGAATGGATTGAGTAAGGAACTCAAACAATGTACAGAGATGAGTAAATTAAAAAAACAATACAAGCAGTTGGTGTTTACTAAATACAAGGCAGAAGAGTCTTGATCATCACAATGATTGTTCTGTCAGGTTCGTTTTCTTTTTTTTTTTTCTTTTCTTTTTTTATTTATATTTATTATATATACAGTATGTATATATATATATATATATATATATATATATATATATATATATATATATATATATATATATATATATATATATACACACATACATTTTTTTGTCTTCTTACTGTTATTTATGATGTATTATTATTCTGATTATCATAGAAAACATGACATGGAATGAACAACAGGTGTTGTACTAGATGTGGAATAGATGGTGGGTAGGATTAAATAAGCTTTGCTTCTTCCTACTCCTTTTGGACATGTGGAACTGTGAAAGAATGATTAATGAGATGTATTCCATTGTAACCTTCATGTTCAAATAAAGTAAACCGAACCAAACAATCTGGTCCCTGATGTCATCTCTTTGGTCTTGCCCATGGTAGTGAAGATGTTGGAAGAAAGTGTTTGTGTGACAACTGATCATTTCAATTAGCTTTATTTTACTTTTGTCTTTACATTTTTTAATATTATATATTTTATTTAATGCTTTTTCTGTATATTTTTTTTACATTATGTCTATTAAAATAAACCTGCCATAGAAGTTCTGGACTGTTTACAGTATATCCTTGTCAGGAGGTAAATACATCCATTCATTCTTCTCCATCACTTCACCTCATTAGGGTCACGGTTGAGCTGGAGCCTATACCAGCTGACCTTGAGAGAGAGGCGGGGTACACCCTAGACTGTCCATCCATCCATTTTCTATGCCACTTATCGTCACTAGGGTCACGGGGGTATGCTGGAGCCTATCCCAGCTGACTACGTGCGATAGCTGGTGAGCACCCTGGACTGGTCGGCAGCCAATCACAGGGCACAAATCTATGGACAATTCAGCATCTTCAACTAACAAAGCATGTTTTTGGAACGTGGGAGTACCCAGAAAAACCCTCGCAAGCATAGGGAGAAAATGCAAACGCCACACTGAGAAACTGGATCGACTGACTATGAATGCAGACTATCTAACTACTATATCCCCATGCTGCCCAACCTAATGTGATACCTTCGTTGGAGTTGCAGTTACAAGATCAGTATTGAATAGATTACCTGTCCATCAATTTCTGCCCAGGCACCAGGCACTTTGTCATTTCCTCGGATCCAGTTGTGGAGGGCCTCAGCAGACTGGTTCCAGTCAATCTACAACAGAAATATATATAGATTTTTTTTATACAATCATTGTGACAGCCCTTTGAACTTGCATGGAAAGTGCAGACTTCAAACGGCACATGAGACTTTAAGCCATTCGGAAAGGAAATGACTGCTTGTCCACTCATCCATTGGATTGGCAAGAGATTCCATCAAGAACAGAAAGAAGTGCATCAAGCACAGGAGTGCAACGATAAAGAAAATACGATTCGACAATTTCATGTTTTTTCAATCCAAAAAAGTAGGGGTGCCGGTTTCAGAAATGACATCAACTGATAAATCCGATAACATGAAAAAATAGCTTTGATAACCGATAAAAAGGCGACTGTGAGTGCGGCTTCTCTGCTTAGCGTGCAAGTCTCCACCTACCGTCTGAGTGCACAATGAGTGGGATCATGGTGCCTACCAGTTTGTGTATGTCAGCACGTTGCTGATAATATAATGTTGCAGAAACATGTATAAGAGGCCATGGCTCTCTACAGCCTAGATCAGGGGTCACCAACGTTTTTCCTTGTGAGAGCTACTTTTACAAAATGAAAATTGCCAAGAGCTAATCATTTTTGTAAATTTTTTATTTGAATGAAATACGCAAACAGCAATGCCGGCTAGGGCTAGATTTACAAACAAGTCAAATGCAAGACATTTGCAAGACATCTGCTGAATGAATGCATGAATTTGACTGCCCAGATGGAGAATTATATACTTAAGCTCACCAGGAGGTGATCAGACTTTTACAACAAAGTATCAAAACTTTTCCTGAAGAGGGACAGGGTGGATGTACTTCATATACAAATAAAAAGTACGAATACAAATGTTCTTCAAAACTATATTTGTCTATGAAGTATCTGAAAACAATCTTTTTTTTTTTTTTTTTACCAAAGTGAATTATTCTCTTTTTTTTCTTATCCTCTTAATGAGCAACCTTCATTAACATAAAAAAAAACTCCTACGGAGTCACTGCCTCACTAGCCATGCACCTCACTGCACATCACTGCTACCAAGAGTGGTCAACTATCCAGACAAAATTATGCCAGAAGTGTGTTGATGGCTACACAAAGGTCAAAGTTGCTAAAGGGCACAAATATTACTGAACCTGAATGTATACTTCTGTAAATAGGAGAAGTCAAAATTAATTATAATTTGTGCACCCAGTTGCTATTTTGTTTTAATCATGTATGCTGTGCCCGACAAAAAGAATGGTTCAAATAAATAATTAAGATTTAAATCATTAAGATTCCAAAATTGATGACATTCATTCCCATTGTTTATTAACCACCTTTTTCTGCAAGAACACAATTGTGACATATTAATGACATGTCTGAACATCCAGGCTCTATGTATAAGAGGATGTACACCTCAAAGTGTTGATGCTACACTTCCTTACTTTGTGGAGCCTTGAAAATAGACCACACTACTGTACTAGGACTTCACATCTGTTGAAACAAAGTTCTTGATTTCTGTTTCCCCTTTTCCTCTCCACCCTGATACATATTCATTGTTGGTTCAATTCTCTATTATTCTCATGTTACTGTCCTCCTGCTATTGTAATGTATGATTGGGTTTTTACAGTGTTAGGCATAATCTAGGTTATCTGCACATCCAGTTCAGGGACTACATGTTGTCCTGTTTACCAGTGAAGTCTGATTGGGAATTGCCACAACAGCGCAAAAAAAAGCTGCAGGAAAGTCAACTGTGTGAATCACTTTACTATCAACTGTGAAATCCAAAATATTTCAGACTTAAAAATCCCCATGGAACGAAGACGAATTTGTCTGTGGCTATTGTTTGTGTATTATTGTTGTGTATGTTGTGTATTGTGTTCCCTCGTTTATCGCGGGGGATATGTTCCCAAAATAGCCCGCAATAAGTGAAATCTGCGAAGTTTCACTCCTGCGACCGCGCCTTTCCGTCCTGGTGCCGTTTCGCTGTACTTTAGCGTTTTTGTATCCTTGTTAAAACATATTGCTGCAGTACTCCTCCTGTTTCAGTCCTCCTCCTTCAAACCCAAAATTCATTTACAAGCTAGCAAGCTTGCGATGACACAGGAGACATGCAGGGCGGCACAAAGGAGATTGATTGACAATGGTCTACAGCCAATCAGGATGCAGAAAACAATGGGCGGTGCAGACAGACAAGAGAGTGAAGAGACAGACACTCAACTTCCCACATTGCAATTCTTCTTAAAGGGCCAGGCTCAGCCTGGAAAAGCGTTCATACGCTGTAATTAAAAAAAAGAAGCACAAACAAAATTCCGCAAGACAGCGAATCCGTGAAAGTTGAACGGCGATAGGGTGAGGGAACACTGTACCTTTGAATTGTCTTTTTTTTGGATGCACTCATATGTGGCTCCTTCCTCTGGCTGGGTGATCCGTGGAGCCTTCCCCTCCGCAATGAGCTTCACTGCCTCCACCTGGAAGCAGAGAAAAGGGTAAAAAAGGTAGTCTTTTTTTTTTTTTTCTACACACAAAAGTGGGTGACGTATTAGTAACAAAATGATGCCACATAATTTGATAGAAATGAAAATGATCATCCTATAGAGGGGGGAAATCAAAGACACCAATGAAAGTGAAAAAATGATGCAGCACACTGGTCCATTTAGCTAAAATGTCATTGTAGCAACTCAAAATGATTCTCAGTAGTTTGTGTGGCCCCCACGTGCTTGTACGCATGCCTGACAACGTCGGGGCATGCTCCTAATGAGACTACGGATGGTGTCCTACACATCACCCACTGATTATCAGGAAGATATTCAAGATCATTTTTCCCCCAGTTTAGATCTGATGTGTTTTCGAAGTGTTCCTCTAATTTTTTTGAGCAGTGTATGTATGACTGTTTCAATACAGTATTATCATTGTGGTTGTTGATATTATTTTGTCTTTCTGTCAGGGTCTTTATAGTCATCACAGACGTGCTGATGTAGTCCTGTTTGTTTCTGTTGTTTTGGTATTGTTGTCACAATTGTTGTTGTTGCTGCTGTTGTCCTTGTCTCTCTCTTTTTTGTCCCCCTCTGACCAGAGGGTTAGCAAATGAAAATGGTGGCTTCACTGCATTTCTGGTTGTTTCCTGAACTTTTGTTTTTCCCCCTTATGATGGACTATCTTAGTAATAACGTTTTCCGAAATACATATTTAAACTATTAGCAGTTCTCAAGTATAGGAGATTAGAACATGACCACACCAAGCAACATGGAAATGTAATTTTTAGCCATAAATTAGCCAAATCAGCCATAAAGTAGCGGCTTATACGCCGGACTTTACGGGAATCCAGAAAGCCGATATTGTCAACACAAAACAGTTTTTAAAACGTTTTTTATAGTTTTACAATTATAGTTTTACATGCGGAAAACAATTCTAAATCAGAATCAGGTTTATTGCCAGGTATAGTTCACAAAACACAAGAAATTTGTTCTGGTGGGTTGGTGCAACAATAACTTCATAAAAGGAAAAAAAAGTAGAAAATACAAATATAAATATAAAAAATATAAAACTGACAGTATAACAGTGCAAAACAGCAGCAGAACTACTGATGGGAGTTAAACAGAACCCCAGAATGATTTATTATTACTTATTTATTTACAGGAATACTGAGGGTGTGACTATATTGAGATGTTAATCATACAGAGCAGCATTTAGAGCATATGAATACATATAAATGATGAATGAAAGGGATGAATGAACATTTAAGCTTACTTTTACCTTCACTGATGACCTGATTGTTTGTTGCCAAAGACACGATGTGGCAGCGAAATCAACACGGACACCACCTTCCTGTTTTGCTATGAGTTATTTCTTGAATTCAATAGTTTCTCATCTCAAGTCTCTGCTTTTCTTTTGATCACAGCTGCAAAATAAGCCAAAATGGAGCCAAATTAAGTTGCATGTGGCAGTATTTTGATAAAGATGTCGAGAAACACTATTGAATTCAAGAAATAACTAGTAGCAAAACACCAAGGTGGTGTCCGTGCTACAATGTGTCTTTGGCAACAATCACATCTTCAAAGAAGGTAAAAGTAACATTAATGTTCATTTATCCCATTCGTTCATCATTCATATGCATTTAGAATTGTTTTGTGAATGCAAAATTATAATTGAGATTTTTTTTTACATTTTAGACTGTGGCGTAACTGTGTTTGTTAATTAGCAAAGAACTGTAGAGTCAACCACTGACGACATGCCAGACGGGCAATGGAGCTGACTTCCACTTCGTGTTTCCATCTATTAGCAAGCCAATAGGATAACAAAAAAAACAAACATTAAGAACACAGTTGGACTCACGCAGTGTATTACGAACACCACAAGACTCACGCCATATTGTACGCTACCTGGAGGAGGCAAAATTTTGGTGTACATTTTTTACGCTAACTGAGGTTCCACTACATTTTAAATGCTTCTTTATCAATGATTCAACTGTGTCATGCTCTTCTTGTTGTATTTCTGTTTCTGCCTGTCTTTCCTTGTTTTGCTTTGTTTTGCTGGCAGCAAGGTGTTTACCAAGCAACACCAGCAAGGAGGACACAATCACCAATTGTCTGATTCATAAGCCTCGCGTCGACTCCAGGAAGACACCAGATTATTCCTCATGATTTGGACGGGGCAACATTCCTGTCTGTAACTGTTCTGCACTAGCAGGACGTCAAAATAAAGATGATATTTTTCCACACTTACAGTGCCTCTGACTCCCTCTGGAAAGAGAAATCTATTGTAGATGGTGTTGACGGTGTCACTAGGTTCAACATCACACTCCCTCTGCAGCAGAATTGGTCCAGTGTCAAGCCCATCATCAGCCCAAAACACAGTGAACCCACCCTTTTTGTCACCATGGATCAAGGTCCTGTGTGATGAAACATGAAAACATACATACAATAACTGTCAACACTATGTTTATGTGTACTACATTTACATAAAGTAGATCCTAAGTTAATAGTTTAGTAGGAGGCATCATATTGTTTTAACAGACAGAATGTAACAACACAACCAGAAAATAACATAAAATAAAGGTTATAAATGTATATATGTATATATGTATTAGAGTGACTGAAATAAGTATTTGATTCCATACCAACTAACAAGTACTGTGACACCCTCAGAGCAGTTAGGTGTCCATGAAACACACAAATGAGTCCTGTCCACTTAAGAAAGTACCGTCGTACAGTACAGGTCTGTTTCAAATTTTGCGGCTTCCCTCTATTGACGGTTTTTCAAAAATATATTAATTAATAAATAATGTTGTTTCGAGGTTGAATACAGCCTATTATTAGTAAAAAAAAAACATGCATATTTAACCAAATTGTACATATTTTTTGCCTATATGTTTTATGTTTTAAATGTCTTATTTTCTCTTATTACGTCTACTGTATCGGGTAATACGGGTGTAAAAGTGACTAAAGGAATGTTACTTCATGTCTAGAGGGCTCTAATAATGTTAAAAAAAACGTATTGAGAAGGTCGTAAACAGGTTTTGTATGCTCTAACTAGGAAAATATTCCATTCATAAATAAGGAACCAATTAACCACCATAAACCAGGGATTACTGTACCCATGCTGCTTTGGTAAGGGAGGTAAACGTACTAAATCTGCATATTTATTAATTACTCTCCCCACTGTAGTAATTTTGTGTAACGCTCACCAGTTGATAGCTGAAGCTCCCCGATGGCGAGGCAGCAGGGAAGGGTGGTAGATGATGGAGCCGTGTTTGGGATGGTCAATAACCTCCATAGGGATGAACTGGGAGCAAAAGGGTAAGACGTTGAGTTCAGCACCCGTGGCTTTGTACTGGGCCACAACTTCTGGGATAGCCTGGCCCTTCACACGCCAGCGAGGAAACTTGAACACGGTGACGCCATCCTTTTCTGCCTCTGTAGCTGCAGTTCAAAAATACAACAATTTAAGACGGTATCACGGCTAAATAAAAACCCCATGAGAGTAAATTTCCAGTAACTTCCATGACATCTGATTCAAAAACAAAAACAAGAGAATCCTTTCTGAAAGCCAAAGTCCAGTTATTTTGTAACGTTCCAAGTTTTCCACTTCCTGTTTTATTTTCTAGCTGGTGCCTGCCTCACATTGTCTTTTGTTTCGTCACCAGAGTGCTGGAGAGCACCCCAACTGGTTACTCCGTCGTTTCACTGGGAGACTTCAACGCCCATGTGGGCAATGACAGTGTGACCTGGAGGGGCGTGATTGAGAGGAACGGCCTCCCCAATCTGAAACCGTGCGGTGTGATGTTGTTGGACTTCTGTGCGAGCCTCAGTTTGTCCATCACAAACACTATGTTGGAAAAGGAGGATGTCCACAAGTGCACATGGCACCCGGTCACCCTTGGCCGCAGGTCTATGATTGACTTTGTAGTTGTATCATCAAACCTGTGTCCGCATGTTCCGGACACGTGGGTGAAGAGAGGGGCTGAGTTGTCAACTGATCACCACCTCGTGATGAGTTGGATTATATGGTGGGGGAGGATGCTGGACAGACCTGGGAGACCCAAACGTGCAGTGGGGGTGTGCTGGGAACGTTTGGCAGAGTCTCCTGTTCGTTGGGTCTTCAACTCTCACCTCCGGCAGAGCTTCACCTGCATTCCGGGGGAGGACGAGGATATTGAGTCCGAAAGGGCTAAATTCCATGCCTGCATTGCTGAGGCAGCCGATCGGAGCTGCGGACGCAAGGTGGCTGGTGCCAGTCATGGTGGCCCGATAGTGGACACCAGAGGTCTGGGCTGCCGTCAAGCTGAAGAAGGAGTCCTATCGAGCATGGATGGCTTGTGGGACTCCTGAAGCAGGTGACAAGTCCCGGGAGGCCAAGCGGCAAGTGGCTTCAGCGGTGGTCAAGGCAAAGGAGGAGGAGGAGTTTAGTGAGGCCATGGAGCACGACTTTCGGTCGGCCTCGAAAAGGTTCTGGCAAACCATCCGGCGCCTCAGAAAGGGGAAGCAGTGCCCGGTCCATACTGTTTACAGTGGGGACAGGGGCCTGTTGACCTCGACTGAGGATATAATCGGACGGTGAAAGGAATACTTTGAGGCCCTTCTCAATCCCACTGACATACCTTCCATAGAGGAAGCAGAGTCTGAGGACACAAGCTCGGACAGTTCCATCACCGTGGCTGAGGTATCTGGGGTAGTCAAAACGCTCCCCAGTGGCAAAGCTCCGAGAGTGGACGAGTTTCGCCTTGAATTCCTTAAGGCTTTGGATGATGAGGGACTGTCTTGGCTGACACGTCTCTTCAACATTGCGTGGAAGTCGGGAACAGTACCTCTGGATTGGCAGACCAGGGTGGTGACCGGAGAAGAAGGGTGACCGGAGGGTGTGTCCCAACTATAGGGAGCTCACACTCCTCAGCCCCCTTGGGAAAGTCTATTCCAGGGTGCTGGAGAGACACACAAGCCTTGTGTGCCTGAGGCACAGAAGCCGCCTACTTGAGCACTCACAAATCACGGGGCATCACCACTTCACATACCAATCCTACTCATGGTGTCAAAAGAACTACACACAGCAATGCAATAGGTGGATAAAAACATACAAGACAGTGAGCTAAAATGCAATGTTGCTGATATCTCACAGGCAATTCCTAGAGTTTGCTTTTCAAATGTTGGCTTTTCAACCGTATCGTAAAGGTTGCATTTCTTTTGCATTGCAGCAAGCGACACTGAGAACACGCACCATTTTGCGATGTTTCGTTTAATATTTACTCCGCCGATCAAACGCCTCAGTAACCGTTGACTGTCAGGAAGGATGTCTGAAATTGGTTTCTAATGTGTTTTATGCAAATATTCTCAGTGTAAAAAAAAAAATAACTTGTGTAATCATTAGTGAAAAGTACATTACCTTGGTGTCCGCCTACTGATGAAAATTTTGAAGAACATAATTCCATGGAAAAACAAATCCCATGATGATTACAATGGTATATATTCATGGAATAATTACTCAACTCTGCAACTAAAGTGATGGTTTGTGTATAAAAGAGTAAAATATCTGAACAAAAGTCTAAAACACCTCAATTTCGTGTCAGGCTAGTACGTACACTTCGAGCTCACAGCGTAAATTTCGTATTGCTAGTAAATATTGAATTAGAAAATAAAAAGTGCCTTCTTGGACGAAACAAAACTTGTGTCCTTCCGCCGATTATTCGCCAAATACGCGTTCAGCAGGGGAATGTTTCACCGTGTCCGCCATTTTGTGTTAGCGTAATGTACGTTCAGTCACGACTTCGGCAGCATCAAGCAGCATCATTCAATTCGACGAGCAATCGGCAGTTTAACAACCATTGTCAAGTCCAAGGTAAGATTTTTTCATTTTTATATATATTGGAGTAGATCTTTATGCACTTTGAAATGTTTTTTTTCGTCGGGTGAGTTACAAATTTTGTGTTTATCGAGCAGTGTAACTCGTTTTGACAGCCGTTTTTTTTTATACTTCTCGTATAAGGTATAAAAAAACACGCAAAGTGGGCAAAATTATTCATCATTACTAGTCGGATTTTACTTACTTTTATCCGTCATATTATACGTCCTTGACATTTATCCGAGGGAGGTCAAATATCGCCTTATGATTTTAGGTGTTTACCATGATAATTCAAGAACCACTCACTCAGTGCATTTCACTGAATGTATGTATATATGTATGTACTTTTTTTTTTTTTTCGGAATCCTGGCTCATGTTGCCACAGTGCTGCATGATTAGCTTATATTGTGGAGTTGATAGGTCAAAGTTTATGTCATTACAGTCTTAAGAACGGCGATGGGATTTGTTGTCTTTTTATTGATACAACAATGGCATGGTAAGGACTGAAGGTCCATTTTTCTTTGCCATATTTTCAGAGCTTTAACTCAAGATCTAGATTTGTCACTTCTTTTTATTTACTTTATGATACTCTCTCAAATATAAGTTACTTTTCTAACAAAAGTCAAATCTATGCAGAGATAAGAACATAAAGTCGACACCGAGTTATGTGCATTACATTTAAGAAAGAGTGAACTTCGGAGGGTTGCTATGGGAAATGGAAGATGTCTCGAGTTCTGGTATGTTGGGTGTGTGTTTTGCAATGTTTCAAGTTTGTGTTTATAACATTACCGAGGTCTATCCACAAGTTTGAAATTTTACCCAAAATGTAACACTTGGGTACTCTTGATCTGAGCCATGCATATATATAATCATTGTAACAAAATTAAGTTGGCTACTTCACAGATTTCACTTGTTGCGGGCTATTTTGGAAACCCATCCCCCGCAATAAATGAGAGAACACTGTATATGTTATATGTTTTATAGTAAGATGTAGATCATTTTGACTTGCAACTTGCATGCTGAAAATTGTGTTCAACCCTGATATAAAAATGTACAATGTACTCAAATGTATCAGTACAATGTACTGATATTTATAAATATACAAAATGTGTGTACCGTATTTTCACGACCATAAGGTGCACTTAAATGTCTTAAATTTTGTCCAAAATGGGCGGGGCGCCTTATAATGCGGAGCGCCATATGTGTGTACCGAGTACCAAAATCTGTAAGTGTTGCTGTGTGACTTTTATGAGCGCTCCGCTCGACTGGGAGCATCTCCTGCCGACACGCTGCTTGTATAGAGGAAAGGGACGTGGACGTGACTGAGGACGCTAAAGGCACACCCCAGTAATTATATAAGCATATTTTATGAAATGGCGTTATCATGGCCATCTTCTGCTCCTACTGCTTCCTGTTGTACGGAAAGGACGCTCACGGAAAAGCTCCGTCCACTATTACCGGAGTTTTAAACTTTTGCGACCTTGGTGAATACAGTTTGTGATCACAACTTGTGATTACAACTCTGCAAGTGAGTGCTGAGACTTCTGCCTCAACTTGGACCCGCGAGTGGACTAAACTCACCAAAAGAGACAATCAGGTGGAGCCGACAGCCGTTACAAGCAAGCTATCATGCTAGCCGCGGTTTGAAGCCTGATTTCAATAACAGGATAACATTTGGGTGGTTCCAATTTTCAAAAAAGGAGACAAACACCAATTTACAAATTATCGACCAGTTTCCTTGTTACCACAATTCTCGAAAATTGTGGAGAAGCTATTTAATAATAGGTTGGACAAATTTATTAATAAGAATGAATTATTGGCAAGTAGTCAATATGGTTACAGAGCCAACATTTCAACTTCTATGGCACTGATGGAAATCACGGAGGAAATCACTACTGCCATAGACAACAGAAGATGCGCAGCTGCAGTATTCATGGATCTGACAAAAGCCTTCGATACAATTAATCACACTATTTTAATTTCAAAATTAGAAAGGTACGGAATTAGAGGTTTAGTCTTAAATTGGGTTAAAAGCTACCTAGCAAAGAGGAAACAATTTGTAAAGCTAGGAGAATATACATCTGGGAGTCTACACAATACGTGTGGAGTACCACAGGGGTCCATACTGGGACCAAAACTGTTTAACTTGTACATTAACGACATTTGCAAAGTAACTAACAACTTAAAATTGGTCTTATTCGCCGATGATACCACTGCTTTCTGTTCTGGTGAAAGCACACAAGAACTCATTAAAAAGGTCAAGGATGAAATGGTCATATTAAAGTCATGGTTTGACAAGAATAGATTATCTCTGAATTTAAGTAAAACTAAAATAATGCTATTTGGTAATAGTAGAAAGGACACGTACGACCAAATACAAATTAATGGAACGGATATTGAAAAAGTGGAAGAATATAAATTCCTTGGGGTTATAATAGATGAAAAAATGAGTTGGAAATCTCATATTAAATATATACAGCAAAAGGTGGCGAGAAATATCTCTATATTGAATAAAGCAAAATATCTTCTTGATCAAAAATCACTCCACACTCTGTACTGTTCCTTAGTATTTCCATATCTAACGTATTGTGTGGAGATATGGGGAAATAACTACAAAAGTAATCTTCACTCACTCACTGTACTGCAAAAAAGATCTGTGAGGATAATTCATAATGCCAAGTATAGAGAACATACAAACCCTTTATTTTTAAAATCACAGATATTAAAATTCGCAGATTTAGTACACTTTCAAACCGCTAGAATAATGTATAAAGTTAATAATAACTCGTTACCCAAAAATCTAATCAAGTATTTCTCAATCAGAGAGGAGAAATATGATCTTAGAGGAAAATTAAACCTAAAACATTTATATGCGAGAACAACGCTGAAAACCCATAGCATTTCCGTGTGTGGAATTAAATTATGGAACGGATTGAGTAAAGAACTCAAACAATGTACAGAGATGAGCAAATTCAAAAAACAATACAAGCAGTTGATGTTTGCCAAATACAAGGCAGAAGAGTCCTGATTGTTCTGTCAGGTTTGTTATTTTATTTTATTTATTTATTTTTTTATTTTCTATTTTATTTTATTTTATTTTTTATTTATTTAATTAAATTTTATTTGTTATTTATTTATTTCTATTTATTTATTTTTTTTTTTTTATAATTTTCTTTGTTGTGTTTAAAAAAAAAAAAAAAAAAGCTTTGTTCTTATTTATTTATTTATTTATTTAGTATTGTCATCATATTATCATTATTATGAATGTTCTCTCTTTTTTTGGGGGGACGGTTATCTCACCGTTATCTATTATGTGTTATCCTGACTATCACTGAAAACATGACATGGAATCCAGGAAGTGAACTACATGTACTGTACTAGATGTAGAATGGATGGGGGGTAGGATTAAATAAGCTTTGCTTCTTCCTACTCCTTTTGGACATGTGGAACTGTCAAAAAATGATTCACGAGATGTATTCCATTGTAACCTTCATGTTCAAATAAACTAAACCAAACCAAACCAAACCAAACTGCAGTAAAAACATTGCAGACAACTACTACCCAACAACATCATCAACATGGACAACGTGCCGCTCACTTTCAACATCACAGACAACAGGGCACGAGACGTCGGCTTTTACTGTTGTGCTTGGTTGCCATGGTAATGGACAGAAACTGCTACCTGTGGTGATTTTTAAGAGGAAATGCTGCCTAAAGAAAAGTTTCCAGCCGAACCAAGCAAAGGGGCTGGAAGGACGAGTGCGTCACAAGTGCAGCAAATGAACTTGGAGCTTAACATCATTCCGGGAGGCTTGACGAAGGAACTCCAACCGCTGGACATCGGTGTAAACACGGCGTTTAAAGTCAAGTTGCGAGCGAACACAGCTTCACTAACACTGGGAGGCAGTGCCGTGCGAGTTTCGCCACTATTTGTGAATGGATGTAAACACGGTGTTTAAAGTTAAGTTGCGAGCGGCGTGGGAGCGATGAATGACAGCTAGCGAACACAGCTTCACTAATGGATTGTGGATGCTTGGGCTAACGCGTCTGATGCACTGTTCGAGCTTTCACAAGAGCCAGCATCATTTCTGAGGCGCCGCACAGCAACGAGACTGACTCTGACAATGACGAGCGGGAACCCGGCGTGTTTGATGGAGAACTTGTCCCGCTGTTCATTTGGTAAAAAGATGAGCACTTCCTGTTCCCCAGCGTGCTTTGCGGTAGTGTTGTGGTGCAAATGCTCTTAAAGTTACATTTTTGAGCTACATAGTTGTTAGTTATTGTTCTGCAAAAGTAGCGGTAGTGTCTTGTCTGTTTTTGTGTTGCTGTGTGATGTTTTTAGTTGTGCACCATGATATATATATAAGTTTATAGTAGGAGGCAGATCTTTGGGACTTGGTCGTTTTAAAAGTAGCTCGCAGGCTGAAAAAGTGTGTCCACCACTAATTTCGATGATGCGATATGAGGAAATGAAGGGCGGTCAAAAGTGTGAGCGTGTCTGTGAGCGGTGAGATGCATGGCCTTTTTGCTTATTTTGTAAATATTTACCTTTTACACTTGGCGAGACATTTAGATTTAGACTCTAGTAGCTTTTCCCCCTTCATTCCTGTCTTTTTTGCCACCACTGTTTTTCGTGCTTCCTATTGCTACGTATCCACTGTTGCTACCACTTCACGGTAAAGACTAACTTACTCTTTGTCCCACTTCTTCCCATTGTTCCGCTCCTTACTCTTTTGTTGTTTATTTCTTTATTCAAGATATTCTTGTTCATTTTTTGCATCATATCATTATGATTATTCTTCATTTTGTATTTCACATGTATTTCACAAAACTTTCTGCTCCATTTACCTCTGTCTGTACACCTTGAGGCCAAAACTAGGACAAAATGTCACAATTTGCCTGTTGCCTCTTTCATCTCCAGCAAGACTTTAAAAAGGTCGACCAAGCTCCACCCACATCCTGCATACTCTTATTTATATCCATCTATCTATACACCCTGCCCACCGTTATTTATATCCGTCTACCCACCATCTTGAATGTCAGAGATGACTCTTGAGTTGGGATTAAAAGAACTGGCATGGCATGAATTACTACTTACTTCCAGTCATTTATGAAGTGTCCAAAAGCCATAAAAGTAAGTAAAAGTAGTAAAAGTAACAAGTAACCAACCTTCCACTAAAGTGACTTTAGTAAAAGTCAGTCTCCTGTGCCCTGTTTTAAGTAAATTTGTTATAAATTATAACAATGTGATGACAGGCGACGCCTTGTTGTTTTGTGTGATGTTAGAGCAATTTTGCCATGTCAGCTAAATTGGGTTTTAAAAGGGTCAATAGATACAAGCTCATGTTGCTAATGCTCGTTAGCCCTCAAGTTTAATCAGCTCTTCCATATCCCATTTCTGACAAATCCTGAAAATTTCATCCAAATCCATTCAGAGCTTTTCAAGTTATTTTGAACACAAACACACAAACAGATAAACGGCAGCAAAAACATAACCTGCGCTTTGCGCTCTGCGCTTGGCGGAGGTGAGAAATATATTGTATAAAATAATGTAAATACAAACGTATTAAAAAAATAATCAATGATACTATTTAATAGTATTATATACATTGAGATTTTCTTTATTGTATAATTTGCATTTTTCACCTTCACATTCATAAGAACATAGATGAAGCTCAGGATAATACCCTTGAACATTTCTGCATATGATGATACCAGTACTTATACTATACTGTACTACATATAGTACTTACCCAGTGGGTCAGCCTTGCCGTCCTTGTCAGGGATGGTGAATACGCCAACAATGGTATGGCCATCTTTTCTCAACTCCTTATAGACCTCTTGGCCGAACAGACTCTGACCAATCACAGCAATCTTCATCCTCACGCCTCACAGCGGTCTGGAGGGAGCCAACATGGGGAAATACTGTCATTCTGTATGTACTCTATGTACGCCAAATAAATAAATGCCATCTTCAATAATGTATGTATTTTTCAACAAAAATGCTCTTTTGTCTTTCTTTGGTTGAATGCGAATCAATAAAATATGGAGCTTGAATGTACGTGGGGAAAAGAACTATTTCATTTGCAAGTTTACCACTTACAAAGATATGAACACTCCATTATTTTCTTGGGAGCCTTATTTTAACAGAGATCAAATGTAAAAATAGGAACATGAAAAAGTTTGTAAATGAAGGTTGAGTGAAATATACGTATTTCATCTTCTACCAAGTGTTTATGTGTCCATACAACACTCAAATGAGTCCTGTCCCTTTAAGAAAGTCCTCCTAATCGTAACTCATTATGTGGATAAAATACACCTGTCACACAACACTCTCTTCCATTCACACTCTCCACCACCATGGGCAAGACCAAAGATCTGTCAAAGGACCTCAAGGACATGGATTGAAGCTTGGTGAGAAAGAGAGCGCTATTGGTACGCTCATTGATCAATGCAAGAAATCCAAGATAACAGTCATTTACCCTCACTCTTGAGCTCCATGAAAGATTGCACCTGGTGGGGTTGAACAAGGTGAGGGCGCAGCCCACAATGACAAGGGAGGAGCTGGTTGATGATGTCAAGGGAGTTCGGAAGCACAGTCGGCAAGAACAGCATTAGTAAGACACTTTGCTGTCATGGATTGAGATGCTGCAGTGCCCAATAAGACACATGTACAGACCCGTCTGAAACTTTGACATGAAAACACCTGAATGACTCACACAAGGCTCGGGAGATGGGAGAATGTGATGTGCACACATGACAGCAAAATCAAGGTCTTTCCAGGCATCAAGTGAACAACAGCATGCCCACTGTCAAACATTTTGCTTTGAGGATGTTTCTCTTACCAAAATCCCTCCTGAGATGTGTGCAACCCTGGTGGGCAACCTAAAGAAACGTCTGACCTATGCTTACCAGCAAGACTTTCTTCGACACCATGGTTGTTCACACTTTTTCAGCCTGCGAGCTATTTTTGAAATGGCCAACTCCCAAACATCTACCTCCTACTATAAACATAGAGAATACATATTTATAAATATGAGTATTTATGTACATTGTATATGTACATTAGAGGTGCACACACTTTTTCAGCATGCAAGTTGCAAGTACAAATGATTAAACTCTTACTATAAAACATATAACATATCAAATCTAAGCAGTAGTAAACTTGGACGCTACTATGCTCAATACCAGAGGTGGGAGAGAGTTAGTGTTCTGAAAATTTCAAGTAAGTCTCAGGTCAAGACAAGAGAGTTCAAGTCAGGTCAGAAGTCATAGGCTTGAAATTTTCAACTTGTTTTGAGTCATAAGCAATGTTTAGTGTTTACCAAATAATAATTTAATAATAATTTAATTTAATTTAGCGGTTTCACTCTCACGTTTTTCAAAAATATATTCATGGCTTATCATTAGTCAAAACATATGCAGATTTAAGCAAACGTTACATATTTTTTGCCTAAATTAATAATTTTCAAGCATAAAAATATAAGTATAATACAAATATAAGGTATATAAGGCATATAAAGACGCATTCAATGACATTGATGAAAAGTAGTATTTTACACCGTTCACACGGTGTTGTCAGTAATGTTACTGAAGTGTTTGGTCAGACACACACGGATCAAACTTGATCAAAACAACCCAATATTAAATATATTTAATATACATGTTTTATACTCCACCGATTAAACAATGGTATTTATGATAAAATTTCCGTTTTATAAACATGAAGCAGCATTTCATAGAATGAAATGTAGCTTTTTTCCAGCCTATTAAACAATGGCACTATGGCATCAAAGCACCGATAAATGAGCTACCTTTTATGGTTTTATTATTTTAATTTTTTCTTTTTTTAAATTTTAAAACACCACTTTTACATATTTTATATGATTTAGTCCTCTGTTTTTCGGTTGTTTATTAGCTTGGCTATATTATAAATAACATAGTATACCTCAATACACTTGAGAGTTTAGAGTAAATAAATATATTACCCTGATATATTGTATTTTTATGCTATAAACTATGCTGTGAGTTTAAATATACTACTTTTTAAAATTACCAGACACATCTGTATTAGGTATCGGTATCGGATGAGTATCGCTGATACTAGCCAGATAGTTAGTCACTATCGGCTCGGAAAGGAAATGAGTGGTATCGCACATCACTACTCAAAACAGCTGTTTTTGCCCATGCATGTGCAGTAGTAGTATGTGGCACAAACCGTCATTACAGCGGAATAACAGGCTTTTAATGCAAGTTCTAATTAGCTCACAACAGGCACAATAACCCCTGATAAATAATAACTAAAAAATTAAAAACACGGGCTACTTGCGGCCGTTACTCACTAAACTCAACTCTGAAACCCCGACGTCACTTTCTGTCCGCCCCTCTTTCAGGAACATGTCATTATTTAGCATGCATACCTGTACATCCCATCTTCTTCCACTTAACCAGTTGAGCCAACTTATTTAAGTTTGTAGCCACTGCAATTTTACAAGGGAACATGTACTGTTGAATAAAATGGAGCTAATTGAGCTAGAGTTACCCAAAGCATTAGCTTACAACAGCTATCAGTCCAACTCACCGAACAAAGTTCAAAGTTATTGTCGCTTGTCCATCTGTTATTCTCGTACTGCAGGATTTGTTTTTGTTAATGCCCTCATAATTTGTGAATAGAAATGATATTATCCTCTGTAGCATGTTGACACATCCCGGTGTTGTCCTGCATCCTGCAGTCTGGCTCTCATAGAAATGTAATCCACGCCCTCGTTGTTTGTTGTTAAACCTGATTGGACGTTAATAGATGCGATGCATTCAATGGGACAGATTCTGTGGGAAAATGTGCAGTCTGACATAATAACGGTCACGTTAGTTGAATACTTGGGGGATACATAGAGGGCACATTTTACTCAACACACACTGAAAATGTTAAGTATTTTTGAGTCACAGGCTAAAGTCCGAGTCAGTGCCCTGAGTCCAAGTCGAGTTGCAAGTCTATGATTATTTTGCAAGTCTATGATATTGTCGAGTCTGAAGTCATCAAAAATATAACTTGAGTCCAAGTCGCATGACTCGAGGCCACAGCTCTATTAAATATTAATGGTTAATGTTCCACTATTCAGAGTTTCAAAGTTTAAAGGCCAAATTTGCTATCATTCAATAATTCACAATTCAATTCAAATGGCAATAAAGATAATTAGATAATTCTTCAATAGTTGTGTACATAACCTGAGTAGTATATCAGTCAAAGTAGCCATGTTACGTTCATTATACATACACTTCATGTATTATGTCCAGTTAGCGTTTGCTATTAAGCATTACAGATATGCAAGAAATGAAAATGATAATGCAAGAGACAATGGACAACATATTAAAAAGGGTTCAGCAATGGGCACATTTTCCAATTCATCATGAAATAATAGTTTCACCAACAACAGTGTATAAAACACACATTTCTATCGTGGATTTCAGGAAGCTAAGCTCAGCCATTAAATCGATTAACCGCTAAAAGTGAACAGACAACTTTTGTTATAGAATAGGCATCTAACCACTGCGTTACGTTTATCCGTAATCGGAATAATCAAGATGAGAGTTTCAGATCCGTGTCTCGCTGGAGACATCTGTTCACCAATCACCACTTACTTTGCCGCAGAGGCGCAACAGCAAATCTGGAGGGGAGCTTAATGTCAGCTGACTGATGTCATATGACATCTACAAAGTGACATTTATGACGTGGGTGACACAAGCGATTGACAAATAATACCTTCGCAGTCGACCGGTAGCTTGCCATCAACGTACTGGGCACCACGGTTCTACATCCACTACCAGAGGTGTGGATTCGAGTCAAGTGACTTGGACTGAAGTCTGACTCAAGTCACATTTTTGATGACTTCAGACTGGACAATATCATCATCTTGCAGCTCATGTAACTTAGACATCAATGATTTGGGGACTTGACTCAAGACTTTAGTGTGTTGACTTGAAAATATTTTTCAGTGAGTGTGTTGAGTAAAATGTGTCCCCATTCAAAGTATTCAACTAACGTGACCGTTATTATGCCATTTTCAGCAAGACAACGAATGTTCCCACAGAATCTGCCTCATTGAATGCATCACATCCAATCCGGTTTAAGAACAAACAAGGGTGTGGATTACATTTCTATCAGTGCCAGACAGCTGCAGAGCATCAGTGATTAACACCGGGATGTGTCAGCATGCTATACCGAGAAGGTTTTTTTCATTTGCATTCGCAAACAAAAAGCTAATTGCTGTGTGCAAAACCTGCAGCACGAGAGTAACAGACGGATCTTTGTATGCCTTTAGATGCCTATGTGTTTGTATTTTACTTCATTTAGTCATTTTTATGCTTGAAAATAGGGATGTCCCGATCCGATATTCAGGATCGGGATCGGGATCGACTGCCGATTAGCTGTATTTTGAAGATTGGATAAAATCGGCTTCCGCCACGAGATCGGGCCAATCGTTCGTAACTCTGGGGCACACTCCAACACGGTAGGTGCAGTAATGCGCCTCAAAGCTGGTTGCCACGCGACTCCCGCCACCCACATGAAGAAAATGCACCACCACCATGCAGAGATGTCCGCGTTAATTTGACGTTGGACATTGGATATTCGGCTCCGTACCTACAGCGGTAGTTCCCCCTCACTGTGCCCGGACTGCTGTGTCATGGTGCGGGGAGCTTGCACGAAAGTGCTGCTCTAACCATTTATACTGGGGACCGTCAAAAAATTACTATTGTGTTGTAGAGAGTTTGTTAAAAAAAAAAAAAGTCATTTATTGTAAATCACACCACAAATTGATCTATTGTCAAACCATTAGTCCTACCCTAAAAGTATTTTGCATGCCCATTTTTTCCAATTTTATCTTTGACTGGATGGACTTTTATTGGATCTTTTATTGGATTAGGGACCTGACTCACAGAGGTTTGTTACAAAAGCCAAACAATATTGTTGGTCATGCTGTGGAATAAAAAAGTAAATTCAGCAATACTTTGGTTGCATTATTTTTAATGCTTTGAAGAGCTATTTTCATAACCATATTCAATTCCACAAATTCATGTTTGCAACAAAAGCTTATTATTACCGGATCGGATTGGAAACCAGAAAATGCGGATCAAGACATCTGACTTGACTCAAGACTTGGAATTAAAGACTTGAGACTTACTTAAGACTTGCAAAAGACTGACATTCTCCCACCTCTGCCAACTACTAAACCAAACTTTGGATTGCCATTACATATTTATGTCATATAGCGTGTGTGTCTGTCTGTCTTTATCTGTGCCCCATGATTGACAGTGCAGGGCGTATCCAGCCTCTCAAAGTGTGCTGGGATAGACTCCAGCTCCCTGCAACTCTGAACAGTATGGAAAGCGGTATGGAAAATGAATGGTGAACTAAAAACATATAGACGTTGTTTCTTTTACGCAAACATGCAAAGTCACTGTTGTGTAACTGGGTGCAAAGAACACATTGAGCAACAGTGACCATATAGAACATGGTCTGAACATGTGCATGCTAACACCTTACTGAATGGGAATTACAAGATCTTTACAAAGAGCCTGTTAGGAATATTGCACAAGTGCATTTAGAATAGTTTGCATCCAAAGCACCCAAATAGTGTTTTAAAAGGCTCGCAGTGTTATGTCATTTGGATTTTGAAGCTTTTAGTCTACTAACAGTCGCTGATAAGGGATTGCTTTTCTGCTTTATTGTGAGTAGACAGTGGTTCTGTTGTTCTGCCAATCTCCTCTAACCAATTACCTGTCTTCGCTCAGTCATTAACAGCTGCAAAGAACAAGGTTCACATTCAAATCCATTTTAAACTAAAGTCGTGTCCACTCAAACGTGGATATTTTCGGTGCTCACAAAGAGATCTTAACATAAAAGCACCTTAACCGGCTCTCGTGTTCATTTTGTCCAATGAGAAGCCTGAAAAGCAACCACAGCTGATAACATAGTGATACTGTATATCACATGTTCAATGACATGTACATTATCTTTCAAATCAGCTCTCATTTACATTTTTGAATCACCTGTGAAATCTGTCAGTTAATAACTTCACTACTGGTGTTCTATTGTGAAATAAGGTTTAAATACGTCACACATTTCTTATAATTCAAGACAAAAAGCTGTTTTACCTGGCCATACACAAACACTGAAGCAGCAATTTTTGGATATCTTCACCCTGGGGTTTCCAAAAGACCAACTAAGCCAAAACGCATGTGCATTTTTCGGCTATAATGCATAGATATATTCAGACATATATATTCAGTATAACTCCAGCCATTATGTGGAAGTGTTATGTCTGTGTGATAACTAAACAATTACATCAAAATGCAATTAGAAAATATTTCTTAACACATGCTTACCCCTGCTTGCAGCGCTGGGTTGCCTTTAAAAAAAAAGAGAGTGATTAGTTGGTCACAGTAGCTTTATTTTCCCCCACCCCTGCACACATGAAGGCAGCCTGTTGCATAACACAGCAGTGCAGCAAACTGATTGGACGGGCCAGAAATGAGGCAGTAAGGGGGCCACCTATCAGCTGCTGATATCGCTAAATCAACCCAATCACACCAAAAGGACTGTTAAGCTTAAGTTACTATTCTCAAAAGACTTTTCTTTTCACCACATTCGGTATGAAGTACTCTAAAGTCATACATGTGTAAAAGTAAAGATATCTTCAAGGAAAAGCCAAAGTTTGTGGAGTTGAGTAACATAGTGATGAATCATTTGCGAATGATTCGGCTCTTCGAAGTGAACAACAGGAACTGGCTCCTTTTCGTGTGCTGTACATGGCTAGTCAGGTGGAGGTGCAAAATAAAAGGTTCTGGCATCATGACTATAAGGAAAACTGTTGTCTATTCTCAATGAAAATTAACCAGAAAAGCAATCCCCAGTGACATAAAATTATACTCAAATCCTCAGAATTTACAGCTGCTTCAAATTGGAAAATATTTTACGAAATTGAGCTAAAATGGGTTTCTCCTAGTACCGGTAATTTTATAAATAGGATGTTTTGGCTTAAACGATATATTACAAGGATAAAAATAACAACAAACTCTAGAAATTAAGGACATAAAATTGGCCTCAGATATCACCAGATTGCAGGAAATTAGGTCTAATTTTAAAAATTTGTCTGGGGGAGGGCCCCCAGACCCCCCGCTACATTTACAGTGCCTCGCCATACGGCCTCGGCCACACCCCCCCTTTTCAAAAAGCTACATCCGTCTCTGCTTTTGTTTCTCATTGTTATTCTGTTAAATAATAGTCATGTCATTGGTCAAAATGCGTGGTGCCATATGTGTGAACACTGAGCAGAAGTGGGAGGGGTGGGGTTACACACACAGCACAGCCGTGAGCACAGGAACAGGAGAGGGAGCTACCGAATTAGGCGCTGTCCACTGGGTGAAAAGGATGTAATACATAAGGCACACCTACTGTACATGTGGTGCTGTAAACAGACATGCAGAAAGAACCACTGATGTAGCGGTTAGCTGTCTTTGTGCAAGGGGAGGGCCCAAGGACATCTGCCCCCACCCTCTCCGTGGGACAGTCTGCAGAGAATTGTTGTAGCTGGGCATGAGATCTGTTGTCAGGGCCCGTCTTTGCCACATCACAACAGTCACAATAGTCCACTACATCTCTTCTGTGCTGGCCCCAATAAAAGGCTGTGCGGCGACTGTGCTGTGAGATGCCAAAGTGCATTGACTGCAGCACCGACTCAGACATTGATCAGAGCTCCTTTATATCCCCAAGAGCATGACCATCGCCTCCCACTGCAGTCGGTGCTGCTCAGCCACCCGTGTGCACACTGGCCTGATGTCACTGTCCTTCTCCCATTCCACTGCAGTGATGGTTGTCAGTGCAACCCCATCGTCTCCACCATAGCACACGACGCCTCTGGGTGAAGCCCCTCCAGCATTTCCCTATTCTCACGATACTGGAGAGTGCATCGGCATTGGCATGATGTGCTCCGGATGTCCTCCGCTTGCAGCTCCGCAATCCAATCCAGGTGCCCGCGGGCCTTCAGGCTTTTTGAAAGACATAAGCCACTGCAAAGCTGCATGTTCGGTTCCGACTGTGAAATGAAGTCCTCCTACACTCAAAAAAATAAATTGTTGGTTTAACGTATTTGTATCTTTCCACCTATATTCCACGTAAACAAAATCAAGTTAAATCAAGGTTTTGCTAGTTTTACTTGTTTCAGTCTTGTTGTTTCAGTTAATCTTCTTTTCGTAGGTAGCACTAGTAAAGGATTTGTTTAGTCCACTGAACTTCAAGAATGCTTCAAGAAAACTTTTTTTTAACCAAAGTCCTGCAGCATGTGATAATCACTACAGGTTTGACCCACTTAAGAGCATCATATGTAGAATAAATTTAACATCTACTAGTCAGGATTTGTGACATCATGTGACATTTCTCACCAAATAAATGTTTCCCATAAGAAATCATGTAAATCCAATTTATCCTTTCCAGAAAGCCAAAAATCTTAAGACAAAACATGTTTTATAGTTTTATAAGTACAGTTTGACATGTAGAACACAATTGATAATGCATGTAAATGATGAATGAAAGGGATAAATGAACATTTAAGGTTACTTTTACCTTCATTGAAGATGTGATTGTTGCCAAAGACATGATGTTGCAAGAAGATGAACACAGTCACCAACTTTGTGTTTTGCGGTTTCTTGAATTCAGTAAACCATAATGGGGCCAAAGAAAGTTGCAAGTGGCAGCATTTTGAGAAACACTATTGAATTCAAAGAAATAACTCATAACAAAGCAGGAAGATGGTATCAGTGTTGATATCGCTGCTACATGGTGTCTTTGTCAAGAATCACATCTTCATTGAAGGTAAAAGTAAGCTCAAATGTTCATTTATCCCTTTCTTTCATCATTTATATGCATTTACAATTGCTTTATTCCTATAAAAGTATAATTGTAAAACTATAAAAAGTGTTTTGTGTTAAAATTTTTAAGACTTGTGGCGTAACTGTTAGTAGGCAAAGAACTACAGAGTCAACCGCTGATGATGTCACAGGTGGGTGGTGGAGCTGACTTCCGCTTCCTGCTTCCATGTATGATCAAGCAAATAGCATGCCAACAAGGACATTTTATGATAAAAATACATTAACACAGTAGGACTCACGCTGTGTATTAATAATATGAAAAACATATTGTATGCTAACTGAAAAACATGTTTGATATTTTGATGGGCCATCTAAATTGTAAAAACAAAAAGAAGAAAGACTTATAAAAGTGTTATGTATTCATTCCAACTAACATTTCAGAAGAGGCATTTATTGGAAATGGTTTTTCACTTGTATAGCGATTTTCCACCTTCAAGGGACTCAAAGCGCTTTGACACTGCTAGCACATTTACCTACTAATGACGCAGCAACTGGGGGTTCAGGATACTTCGTCATGATCACAGGAGGACGGAGGATCGACCTGCAACCTTCAGGTTGGAAAACAATGTAAAATCTTTCTTGCTACAAATGTTCATGTAGCGCACTCGCTGTATAAATATGTTAAAAAACTATGCCGTGAGTAAGTTCCACCTACAAAACAAGGTACATCAGTGCAACCGATAGCATTTTCATGAAAAATACAGTAGCCTGACTGTTGGAACTGTACATAAATTAAGAAGCAATATAATTATCACTTATATATCTTAGTAGTATTAAAGTGTGTTGCCCGTTAGAAATGTTTGTTTTAGGAATGCTGCTGTGACCCCGCAACAGAGAAGGTGGCGACTCATGGCACCCCTGTGTCTGTTGACGCCGAGGCTGCAGTTGCAGACCAACCGATGTCCTTCAAGGCTATGCTGATTTGTGCTTCATACCACACATGTATTAAACTTGCTTACCTCTAAATGGAATCTTCAAAGTCAAACAACACAAATGTCTTCAAACTTGCTTCAGAAGCTTGGTTTTTAAGGAACTGTGTCTTAGAGGACAATCTTCATCCATCCAGATTGAGAAGGATAAGCTCGCACAAGAGTGCCAGGCTCCCCAAATCACTGAGAACCTCCACACCTACAATCAGGACACCGATGTCTTCCAGCTTGATGAGAGGTTCCCATCACAGGCTATGGCCTCATTGTCCGTATTCTGAGGGGTAAAACACAACATGTATTTTCAGAGTGCATGTAAAGTGCAGCAAGAAACTGGAAGAATGACAACATTATATATGCTGACCGCAAATGTGAGAATCAGTAAAAGCCCACATTTAAGGACAGTTTTAGAAAGACAGTGCTATAGAAGATGTACACACCCCCACGTGTGTAAGCCTGCGTCGTCCTCTCCAGCGTTGTTGGTCTCAGGTCTGGCTGGCCGTTCTTCAGATTTTTTCTCTCAAACAAAAAAAACAAACAACCTGCATAATGCAGTAGTGGTTTCTAATTAAAATAAAATCTTCATGTTCTCAAATCTCAATATATCTACTCAATAACTGTACAGTATAATCTTTTCTTTCTTCACAAACAGAAATTAAATGACAATGGCAACATAGCTGCTCATGACCCTTTAACAGCAATACACAAGTGCATATATGAACCCGAAATGCCCCCCTTAGCTTTAAAGCAAGTACTTCGACATAGCAATAGCTTGTTTAACACAGCAACGTTCACAAAACTAATGATTTCGATGGAAAATGTAAATGCACAATATATTCAATATGTCCCCGATTGGTTTTATTTCTTTTCACAGAAGCTAGTGACACATAAGACACAATAAAGTTAGCTATCAGCTGTGATAGCGTCAACTAGCATGCTAAGCTAAGGAGGCTAATACAGTTTCACTTACCAGAGTTTTCACTCGACAAACACAGAAACAGCAGCGATGAATAATAGACCGTCTCACAGAAGTAGGGATCCTTCAAGACTACAAAAAGTCCAACAAAGTGTTGTTTTTGCAACTTTTTGAACATTAATTGGTCTCATCAACTTCTGTGTGAAAAGACAGAATCAGCAACGTCCTCACTGCGTGCGATGGACATGCGCGCCCTGCTGGCGAAAGTAGGAATTACACCAATGGCACAAATAATACTGTTGCACATGTTAAATATTGTGATCTTACTTATTAGTAGAACAAATGGCCGTTACATATATTAATGACTTACCGTTAATGCCAAGCATTCCGATGTATTACGTGACGATATCAGTGTAAACCAAAGGGCTGTTCTCTCTCCTCTGACTTCTTCAGGACCGGTGGGGGTGGAGCATGCGCAGTAACCAGCTGTATACAACTGTTGTTTTGATGAATCTCATTCTTACTGGATTTACGTATATGAAATTGTTTAATCAGATTTTTCTTAGAATCTTATTCAGAAAACATGATTGAATCATATTGGGAACCTAAATTCATTTACAATGAACATACAGTATTTGCATTTCATCAATTAAACAAATGTCCTAGCATGGGTAGCATTGCTGCGGAGCTGTCGTCCGTGTCCAGGACAAGGGAAGGTTGCCTTCAGGCACAGAGAATATGGGGGCCTCCACAAGGGCTTTTCTAAGGGGTAGGGGTCTTTTTTCATCACCATGTTCAGGGGCCTGAAGTTGACACCGAACCGTCAACCATCTTTGTTTGACCTTCTTCTGGACCACAAATGAAACAAATGCCCAGAAACTCGTAGAGGGTTCGATAAGTCCAGCACATTGCATCTCCTGCAGGGCCTTGTCAGCTGCAGCCTGCCGAGTCAGGGGTTTCATCCTGATTGGGTGGGCATCCCCAGTGTCAACATCATGATGGATGAAGTCCGTGTGGCCCATGTCATTCTCAGACAGCAAAAAAACAGTGCTTGAAATCCAGCAAGAGTTGCCACAGCTGGTCTTGCTCCCTCTGGGTCAGTAGGCCGCAGTTTTTGTGCCAGACCTCCCTCACAGCCGTAACAATGGCGGTTTACAGCGTAGCCCCAGGGTGGGGAGATGTAAGTGATTGCCACATTTGGGGATAGGGAACAAGATAAGCGGCTGGGTTGACGGTGTTCTCGGCCACTAATGTGACGCTGTGGCCGACAGAACAGCTTGAAAATGGATAACATGCCCATCTGGGAAGGTGAGGGTAACTATCTTGTGTTGATCAAACACTTCCGTGGTCCCACCAGATCCAACCTAAGAAGGCAGTTCAAATTCTCAACCCACACCGCGTGCCGAACAGACACTTTTCCCACCCCTACAGTCACCACAGAACAACAACAATACTTCCTCATTCTCCACCAATCACACTCACACCAAGGTGCATTCATGAACACAGGAGTTCTGAGCAACAACATTACAACACACTACCATAGTAGGAAGTAGAAAAAAACAATAATGGCCATTGAAACTGAGGAGAACTGGAAGCCCTGCAGCATTCTAGTGAAGCAGTGGAATACAAAGGTTTGATCCGGCATCATCCTGTCGCAGTTGATAATTCCTGAACGGTGTGCCTCGTAGTTCCGCCCAACACCAAGCAGAATGCAGCAAAACAAAGTAAAAGTCAGCAATCTGGAACGTAGCAGTATCCACCTGGCTTATCCAGAAACTGACAGTGAAAATCAGAAGGGCGGGAAAGATCGAGGATGAGGGCGTGAGAGATCCAAGAGGGCCCCTCCAGATCATACTCCTCCCAGTCAACCAAGAACTGGAAGCCCTTTCTTCTCACGTCCAAGATGGATTGAACTGTGTAAGCACGCCAAGATATTACATTATATTATTATTGTGCATTGATGAAGGCAAAAGAAAAAAAAAGCTACAAGAAAAAAAAGTGAATAATGAAGTTAAATAAAATTCCAATACATACAAATTACTATATAAATAGAAAATAAAACTAGATTAAGCCATTTCATGAGAAATTGTGTGTGAATGCTGAAATGCTGAAGCTGAACTGAAATGTGTAAATATCTCAGAAATGTGTTGAAATCTATTCAGCAACTGAGGATTGACTGAGCAAGCTTCATGGCGGAGGAGACGACCGGCACAATGCTACGCTACGACGGTGCACAGAATAGGCAGAATGGAAGATGTGGGAATTTGTACAAAAGTCCTGATAGATAGCCTGAATGAGCAGACTAAAAACAACGGAATTTGAAATGTTGGAAAGTAAAAGTGCAGCCGTAACACTGCAAGTCCAACTGTGTTTTTCATGTATTTTTTATCACAGTGTCTTTTAAGCATTTCGAATTGTTTTCTGCATGTAAAATTATACAGCTACATCGCAGTTCGAACATCGGACCCTCACTCTATCGCGGTTTTTCATAAATGTATTAATGATCGCTATTTCGGCGTTGACTATGGCCCATTATTGTTAAAAAAATAATGAAAGATAAGCTATAAGAAGTATTCTGGTCACTAGGTGTCAGTAATGTCACAAAACATATATGAGACATTAGCTTACATTACCTTAAAACTGCATGTAGTCAGCCATAGCATGTCACACATGGTAAGAGTGAAAAAAAGAGTTCTCCTCCCTTCCATGCGGAAGTGGTAAGGTTTTGGCTTCTTAATTTTTCCTTCTTCCCCACTCCACTGGAAACCCTTTCTTAAGTTTAGAATAAATCAATCGGAGGCTAACTGGCATGCTATGCTTAAAGCTGTGGCCATCTCTTGTGTCCCTTCAATGGTCCCGTGATCAGTGATCCTGCACATTAGCAATGTGGTGTAAACAAAGAATAATAGGAGTGTAAAGGTGACTATAGGGGTGTTATTTCATGTCGACAAGGCTCTAATAATGGGAAAAAAAATCCCCAAAGAAAGTCATAAACAGGTTTTCTATGCTTCAACTACAAAAATATTCCATTTATTAATATTGAATCCTACTTCACTGAAATACACTTATCACGGTCGGGTCTGGAGCCAATTAACCGCAATCAACGAGGGACAACTGTAATTGTAAAACTATGAAAATGTGTTTTTTTTGGCTTTCTGCAACAGATTAATTGGATTCACATTATTTCTCATGGTAAAAATGGATTTGGTTAGAGTACGTTTCAGTTAAGAGTCGGACCTTCTAGAACGGATGGACGCTAACCCCAGTTTCCACTTGACTTTGCTTTTGTCTGGTTCTCCGTTCTCCGAGTGAAGGATAATATGTTGCTTTCATGTTTCTCTTAGCCAAAAAGGTTCCCGACCCCCGTCCGTGTCTTGAATTTCATCCTGCTACCCTGTGTGCGAGTGGAATGCAACAAAACAAAGTCAGTCAGGATGATCTGAAATAAGAGGTGGAAGTCATATTTGCTTTTATCCATTTTATTTGTAAATGCATCTCAGGTAGAACAAAGGTAAAATATATATAATATATATTCATATGTACTGAAATATTAAATTATGTACAGAATTAGGGTTTTTCACAACAGATTTCCAGTTGTGTTTTTAGCATATGGTATGAGAATAGTCTCCGAGTAAGTCCGGGATACAGCCATGCAAAGTTGTGCATATTTACATACATTCATAGGATGCGATTAAAAACAATCCTGTGTTCACGCAGGCATTAGGAATTCAACAAGTGAATAAAAGGAATGATGTACATATTCACAACACGGTGTGACTGATACACAGATAACGGCTCAGAAAAATAGATGAGTGGATGCTGTAATGACATTTAGCACTCTTGTTGCAGCTTTAGCACCGTTGTGTCACCTCAACGTAGAGAATACAACTGCCAGGAGAGAAAACACCTCAGGGCTTTCCAGTAGCACCGCTGAGGCAGTTGTGTGTCAGTGCTGTGTTCTCATCTCATCTCATATAAAATTACAAAAAATAGCAATGCAACATCTGACCTGAACCACGTAGATATGGATGACCAAAAAGCAGTTGAGCTTCCAAATAAGGATTTTGTGGTACAGTAAGGCTTGACAAGCAATAGAAATACAAGACCAAGCAATTGCATACAGTACGCATGATGTACAGTAAATCAGAACCAATCAGAAGACAGATTTCACAATCACTGATCCATGTTTGCATTTATTTGTGTTGCTCCAATATCCTTCCTCCTCCTTGTTTCTCTGCAAAAACCCATAAGAAGCCATTTCAAGTCAAACAATACCACACAGTGGACATTTAAAATACTACTAATTCATGCCAAAGATGTTACACGTACAGGTGCCCTTCAAAAGTATTTACATTGTACTACGAAGTATTGCATTGCTTATTCGATCAATCAAATAGCACTGAATGTCTACGCTCACTTTCAGATCGGATAGGATAAGTTTTGCCTGTGTTGACTGCATTTAGAGGTGAAAACAACATGAAAACCAGAGAAAACAAGCAATTGTGAATCAAAGAAAAGATGGAGAAATGATTGAATGAGTTATGTAATAGGATACACCTGGGCAACAAAACACACCTGTCACATGTTCCAATACGTTTGCTCACACGAAAAATTGGTGGGTTCAAACAAAAGGCCAAACAAGGCCAAAGTTATTTACGGTATATCTACTGTCACTGCGCTTTGAGTTGTCACGCAGTACGTCACCTGCAAGAGAGGAGCAAGAAGGTACTGGAGCATTTTTTAAAATTGTAATTTATTAAAATTACCAAATGAATCCACCAGTACGAGCCTGGAGTTTGGTTTTCAGAGACGTGCAACACAAATATGTACATTAGCACTGACCAATGAAGTCATCAGATGTTAACTTTATGCATTCCCACCTAGTATCAGCATTTGGCAACAAATATGAGGTGAAAGAAAAACTTGAAAAATACAGTATAGTAGTCTATCTGTGCAGCATGGGAAAACATAAGAACAAAGTGGAACAAGTTTCCGCTCGCATTAGACATGCAAAAACTGTAGGATTTTTAACTGTGTATTATTTTGTGAATAAAATAATGGCCCATATTCCCAAAATTGATATGCTTTACATAAAATTTGATGTTATTTACAAATTATTTTACTTTTTTAAACATTTTTTGGAATCATTGCGCCTGAACGTTTCCCACAGCCCGGTGGTAAGAATGACTGTAAGTATGACACTTCAGAATAATTGGTTTCTTTATTTTGTATTGTAAGATTAATGTCTACATCAACGTCAATGTCTTCATCGCTGAATCGTATCAAATTTATTCGTTTGTACACTGTGTTTAATCGTTCTGTTTTTTAAATATATTGTTTTTAATCGTATCTTAACCCGAATTGCGATAAATTATGAGTTAACTATAGACAAAAATGTGATTAATCACAATTAAATATTTTAATTGATTGACAGCCCTAATTTAATGACAAAGTTTTGCTGTATTATTAGTTATTAGTATAAACATTTCTCTTTACATTGTGACTTTTTGATCTTTTTTTCCCTATTTTTGTTGATTTCTTTGGTTTAATTTTATTTCTACAACGTGACATGTGCTCATAAAAATCAAATGGCCAACAGGGCCCCACTTTGGACGCCCCTGGTCTATACAGAAAATAATAACCATGGCAATATGAAGGCTAACACACCGATAGCGATGTTTTCCTAGCTTGTTTTCTATGAATTGACTGAAGAAATATACAGGTAGTAAGAATTGTAATACTTGCATTGTAATACTGAAATAAGCTCTTGGAAATGAGCTAGCTTACCTGCTGACACACCGCCATTTTGGGAAAGACATGCTGTGCTGGTAATTTTACTACGTAACATATTTGATATTAATGGCGGACACAGACTCAGCTGTTAGCCATTCCTGTGATTGCTGACTCTTAGGCTTCTTGAAGCTTCTCCTCCCCAGTACTAACATTTTGCCACCTTAAGAGCTCTCTTAAGGTCTAAGACGCTTTGTGACTAACATTTATCTTAGCAAGTAAAAATTCAAAGAAAAATCTTAGAATCTGAGTGACATCACTTAGAGCTATTTTTAGCCTTAGGGTGCTTTGTGAATACAGGCCCTGATCTTTAAGTGCTAAAATCGATACTCAAAATATGGTATCGTTAACCAGAACACTGGAAAGTAACCAATTGAGTTTGAAGTGATCATGAATTTGTTTTCTTAATTTACTTAAAGGGTTTTATTTATTTTCTTTTTTTATTGTTTAACACACCTTTTTGACACTTTGCACATAATCCTGTTACTGTTGTGCAGTAGCTTGGCTATATTGCAAATCATGCCGCTAACGCAATGTAATATCAATAACAATTGAGGTGTTCTATTTAGGGCTGTGAAAGGATTAACATTTTTAATCAGATTAATCACGTTTTTCAAATGAATTAATCATGATTAATCACTATGTCACACCATGTTACTTTATATTACCTTGTCATTATCCTATAAATTTTAAGCTAGCAAAGAGTACATCTGTAATACAGGAAGTGAATAAATGTATTGCAATTGATGTGAAACAGATGGAGGTTAGCGTTAAATAAGCTTTGCTTCTTCCTACTCCTTTTTGGACATGTAGAACTGTGAATTGTGTTATGTGATGTAGTCCAGTCTAACTTGTATGCATGTTCAAATAAATTAAACAATTACCATTATCATGTCTGGAATAAGCCCATTTTAAATTTTAATAAATTACTTTTTCACATTTTCCCAGACAAATTAAGGGTCGTACAAGCCTGAATCAGTGGTAACACACATCGCTGGTATAGTCACATGACGAGCACTCCTCAATTTTTCCTTTATGTCACTTAGCGACTTGATGAGTTCAAGGACACGTTCGAACACGTTTCAAGTCTTATGGCTTCTTATGGGTTCAAGTGTAAAATGTGAGACAAGTCTCAGTAGCTTATTGAGGTTATAGAATAAAAACACCAGCTGCGTTTCCATGAGGCTGGATGCCAGGGCAAATCTACTACCATGGCAAGTACTAGCAGTGCTGCTACTACTAAGTGACCCAAATGACTGGCACTCCTTCTGCAGTTTGCATAACAAGACTGATGTCCAAAACGCTGCTGACTTCCAAGCAGATAAAAAGGCAATCTGCTGTTCTCCAAGGGAAACATACTCTTAAATTTAAAAAAAGATATATTATCTTCTGTGCGGCGGCAGGAGAGAATTCTGAACCATAAGACCAAACAACATGAAAGCACCAGGAAGTCTGTGATTACATAGCGGGTGTATCGGGTTTTCCTTGCACACACTCATGTACAGTGTGGGAAACACGAAGTATCTGCCCCCTTTTCTGGATCTTTACCCCCTTTACCCCTTACAAAGATATGAACAGTACATCCTCTATTACGTATTTCAGGGGTTTTTTTGACATTCTGTCTCTGTTAAAATAAATCTAGCATAAAAATCCTGTACTGTTCATATCTTTCGAAGGGGGTAAGCTAACAAAAGGGGATCAAATACTTATTCCCCCCCAGTGTATTGATGCTTGTGTGGCGTTGTAGAGATATAGGGGGGGGCGTACTTCACACATCCACAAGTGATGGTAGACTTCATTTTGCTGAGCGACCTGTACAACTGCTTCGTGGAAAACGGTGCACTTTGACGTGTTTGGACAGATGGTCACTGCGGGCAAACTTCTTGTCACATACTGGACATTGGTAAGGCTTCACCCCCGAGTGGGAGCGCCGGTGTCGCGATAGCTCGTCTGACCGGGAGAATCTGTGGAGGACAAAGAAGAGATGTTTACTGTGATGCTCGTCATGTGTGTATGCTGGACGACAGTGCTCGGCAACCTTTACCATCAAAAGGACCATTTTGCCTCCTCCTCTAGTAAAGAAAAATAGTCTGAAGCCGCAAAAACTTTTAAAAGCTGTAATGTTTTTTTTAACATTGTACCTGTTTCAACGACGGAATTCAACTAAAATTTCAAATGCACATTTCCTCCACTTCAGTGTTGAAATAAAATCACCAAGTTTGGCGAAGGAAGACGCAACAAGGACGCCGAAGTGCCACATGCAACTCCGGAGCCGTGGTTGCAGACCCCTGAGGATTTGAAAAGAAAAAGACAGTCCGCCACAAATAAATACTCACTGCTCATAAACACGTTATAACGCACCTGGTCTGCCAGAGAATAAGAAGATGTAGCAGGAGGGGTCGGTCTAATCAGACTCATCGAGATAATCCTTGTCAAAAAAAACACTGCCGACAAATCTAGTGAAGAGACTTTTGGAGAGACGGACACGAAAGCACGTATTGCTCTTCTCAACGAGCACCGTTTGCTGCTGTGGGCCCCTCCTCCATCTAAAAGCACTCAGCGGCGGCTCCGTCTTGTTTGTGAGACAACAAAAAATACAAAAAGAAGCGACAGACAAAAGTCCATTTGTACGTTTCTATGTTGTGTTTTTTTTTACTCGTGGCCAGTGATACAAATTGGCCGCATCCCAGCACCACCACAAATACATGGCAATCCTGTGGGAAACACTGTAGTTACGCAGCATTAACACGTGCACACGCTTACTTCCTGTTCAGTGTAAAGTGAGCTTCAAAATGAAAGCACGGCGGTATCAGCACGGATTCTACCACAGCAGCCAGCCAGTCTAAGGCATGAACATGAACAGGTTGCAATGTTTTAGTGAAATATGGTAGAACATTTGTAATAATGCAGTGTAATACATAATATATTATACAGAATAATATAAAAATGTTTTTGAAGTACTACAGTCACGTATATATGAGTATAGGAGTGTAAAGGTGACTATAGGGGTGTTATTTCATGTCTAGAGGGCTCTAATAACGTTTAAAAACTGTATTTAGAAGCTCATAAACAGGTTTTCTATGCTCTAAATACGAAAATACCGTATTCCATTTAAAAATAAGGACTCCTACTTTGTGGAAATTCACTTATTGCAGTCGGGTCTGGAACCATTTAAGCGCGATAAAGGAGGGATAACTGCACATTGAATTATTAATTATTCATGAAATGAAAAACTTTTTGTGTGTGTTGAGACACCCTGTACAACACCATTCCACCTCAGGATGGCTTTTTGTCGGAGACGTGTTGCCAGTCTCTCTGCAGCCTGGACGTTCCTGGCCTCCAGTCATGGTAACTATTCAAAACCGTGCCTTTGTTCCCTCCACTTCCTCACTTCTCCCTTCATGTGATGGCATGAAACTTTTCCACCACTGCACATCACTCTCCCACCACCAGCATATTTGTACATTAGTAAAATAACCACGCTCCACTTCTGTACTCGTACGCGTTTCCCAGCTTGTCTTTTCTTTTGGGCGACCTCATTAAATATGCAGGGTCACATGCACACACACACTTACACGCTCGGCACACATTTCCATCCAAACCAGGTCCAGCCTTTTGTGCAGACAAGAGTCCTTTGTTGATGAGAATACAAAGCCTGGATTATGGCAGCCCACAATTCCGGGGTGCTGTTTGGGTCTAGCATGGCGTGGGATGGCCACAGTAAAGGTTTACATTGGTGCGGTAAAGAGGAAACTCGTGGAATGATAGATATCCGTAGCCTCTTAAAGCTGCTTGCTAGAAAATAAAGCCTACGTGAGTGTACATGCTCAAGGTGTGCATGGATGGTGTTGACATAAAAGTAAAGACTTGTAGATGTGAAAATGTACATATCTTACACATACGCTACACAGCTTTACTACTGGATAAGAGTACATGAAGACGCTTGGTCAGTGAGTTTTAGTGGTGGAGGAATGATACTTGTAGCCAGTGACGTGCGCCCATAGCAGGCAGGTGTCATGATGAAAAATAATAGTAATAATAATAATAATAATATAAAATACATTTTAATATTTGACAACTGAACTGTATTCTAAATGTATTTTCTGTTTGATTCCGGTGGTTTTAACAGAGGCCAGCAAAGCCTTCTCTGCTGGCCTCCTGAACACTACCAGAAGCACTAACCTACACTTACAACTTAAATTCCAGTATTTGTACCATGAAATTGTAATACTTTATTATCTTCATTTAGTAGCGTGTCTATGTGTCTAGGTTTTTGTCCAATCAGATTGAAGCTGGTATGTGTTGCCATGTCAATGTAATTTGCCCAAGGCCTTCGGGATCAGGAGTGCCGGCCCATGTCGCATACACACTATTAGCAATGTGTGCAGATTTGAGATTCACCTCTCAGTGGAATCAAGGTTTTTCTGTCGTCCTATTGATCAGGGCAAAACTGTAACTCTGTTTACGCTTGTTACATTTGGCTGAGCGCCAAGTGCAGCACTGGCGCCGCCGACCACCAGTGGAAACGAGTTACTAATGCTCGACGTTACTAGCGGTGATTTAAGAGACTATGTAAGAGAAGAAATAGGGACGGGAAACCAGCAGTTACTTATTGTGTGGGAGTTCCAAATGTGAGCATGGAAGAGTGGTAATGTCGCCAGTGTCTAACACGGGTGACCATGATTCGCAGCCCTGTGACGGACAATGTTTGAGTTTGTTTTTTTTAATGATACCGGCCCTAGCCGTGTCTGCTGAAAAAAAGTCCCCACTGAAGGCCCAGGTACCGAATACACCACTCGCCACTGGTTTTTAAAAGTTTCTTTAGTAAAAATGGATGAATTTACACATTGCTTAGCATGCTGGCCACACAGTCAAGACATCTGGAAGATCTGGGTTCGAATCGCCGTGTGGAGTTTTCATGTTCTCCCGTGAGCGTGTGGGTTTTCGCTCATCTTAGGTTAATTGGAGACTCCAAAGTCTCCTAAGTTGTATGAATGTGAGTGTGAATGGTTGTTTGTCTATATGTGCCCTGCCATTGGCTGGCGACCAGTCCAGGGTGTACCCCGCCTCTCACCCAAAGTCAGTCGGGATAGATTCCAGCATGCCCCTGCAACACCAGTGAGGATAAGCGGCATAGAAAATAGATGGATGGAAGGTGTTTTAGATGTGTTTTTGTGGGAAAAAAAACAGTATTTTCAGAGAAAAAGAAAATCTTGACCATTAATCCGTGACTTTGCGGGGTGAATTCTGAATCACGACTGTGTGGGGACTCACTGTACATCTATACAAGCGTTGCGTAGCAGTTACCATAGCAACAGAAATGCAACCACACCCCCTGCGCTGGGGTAAGCCGCTTTTAACAGGAACACTAATATGTTTCTGTGAGTATCTTCACCACGTGAAGGTGGTCACACGCTCACATGTGGTACTCACCGCCATCCACATCCCTGCCAGTTGCAGGCAAAAGGTTTTTCGCCAGTGTGTCTTCTCAGGTGGGCCTTCAGGTGGCTGCTCTTTGTGTACATCTTGTTGCAGCCAGGGAAAGTGCATTTGTGCATTTTTATAAGATCCGCCACCGGGTTCTTCAGGAACTTCTGAATCCCTCCTCCTTGGCCGGTGATGTGGTCTCCGCTGCCGACAGGCTTGGCTGCGATGGGGACGGGAGCGATGCGTACAAACTTGGAGGAGACGTCAAAGCTCGGGGAGGGCAGGACGTGGGGTACCAGGGCAAAGGTCTGACCTTGGATGTTGACCACTAGCTGTGCCAAGGTGAGGTCTAAAGGGGGCTGGACTACAGGTACCACCGTTGGCTCCTGTTTGATGTGCAGGGGCTGAATGTGAAGGATGATCCCACCACTGCCGGCTTTGTCTGCTGATGAAGGTTTGCTTGGAGACGGCTTCTTCTTACAAGGTAGGTTAGAAGATAAGGGTTTGCTCTCGCTAGAGGCCGTGCAAGCAATGGGAACAGTTTGGTCTGAACACTTGACTTCCAGCTTTGTCTCACAAGAAGCCTCCTGAAAACACTCCAGTCCAACATCTTCTGGTCCCATTCCAATCCCCGGCCCACCTCCTTGATGTTCCTGCTTCATGGTCACCACCTCCATATTCTCCTCCAGGAATTCTTCGATTTCTTCCAGTGTGGGCTGGAAGGAGCCTCGATGTTGTTTGGACCAAGAAAACAGGTCCAAACCTTCCTTCTTCCCTGATTCACATTTGGAGGCGTCATCCCAGAGGACAGAAGATAATGGTATAGATGCCACAGACGCTGCAACAGCATTGCTGGCTCCTCCTAAAGAGGTCTGGGAAAGCAGCTGGTCCAGGATGCTGGTCTCAGTGCTGGAGTTACTGCCAAAGCTGGAGCTGAGAACCTGCGAGTCCGGGCTGGAGCAGGAACGAGGACTGGAGGACTCACTCAAGTCGTCCTCTGAAAATGGCGACGGCATCACCTTGTAGTCCAACTCTGTCCCCGTGTCAGACAAGTGACAGGCGCGGGTCTTCTGGGAATGATCTACCATCACTGGCAAACTCCACTTTGTGTATTTAGGGTGAATTATTTGATCTTTTTGGGACAGTCGAGTCAATGTGGGTCATCAAAGCTCGTCCTCTCTGGAGCACGTCACAGTGGACGAGCAAATATCACAACAGCACCTTCATGTTGGAAAGGTCCAGCCAGGAACGTCTAAATAGAAATAAAAAACACAAAGTAAGAATTAGCATCTAGGAGTCAAGTCTAAGTTGAAAGATAATTGAGTGTACAGCGGAACCTTGGTTAGTGTCATGAATTCGTTCCGCAAGATCCGACTCTAACTGAAACGGACGCGAACCCAATCCATTTTTCCCACTCCAGAAAGCCAAAAATCTTAACACAAAACACGTTTTTAGAGTTTTACATTGTAGCTTGACATAATAAATGATAAATGGAAGGGATAAATGAACATTTAAGGTTATTTTTACCTTCATTGAACACATGATTCTTGACGACTGTCGCCAAAGACATGATGTGGCAGCGAGAACAACACCGACACCACCTTCCTGTTTTGACATCAGTTATTTCTTGAATTCAATAGTGTTTCTCACTTCAATTTTTACATTCAGCACAAGTGGCAGCATTTTGATTAAAAAAAGGTAAGCAACACGATTGAATTAAAGCAATAACTCATGACAAAGCAGGAAGATGGTGTCTGTGTCGATCTCGCTGTCACATCGTGTCTTTGGGAACAGTAGTTTCCAATGAAGGTAAAAGGAACCTTAAATGTTCATTTGTCATAATTATAAAACTATAAAAATGTGTTTTTTGTTACCATTTGATTGATTATTTTGAGGCATGCAAAAATAAATACAGGACATAAAGGGTGTGTCAAAAAAAAGTAGACTCTCCAAGAAGTAGCCGCTACAGTTACAATTGAAAAAATTCCTCCAAAAAATGTAACGCTTAAAATTGAAGAAAAACTCTGATGCAAAATGAGAATTTTTGTTCTTCTACAAGATTGGTCTTGTCAGAACGGTTTAATTGTCGGACCGTACTTTTTCTGCATCATCGACGGTGACGATTATCTCGTTCGTACTCTCAGAGGGAGGCCGCGTTTTCGTCTTCAAGGAAATGATCGGTTGGCATCTGCTCGGTGGGTCCAGGATGGTGCTCCACCACACCGGAGGACAACAGTAACTGATCGGCTAACAGAGCTTTTTGGTGACCGTGGTATTGCTTTGAACGGCCCAGTGGAATGGCCCCCCCGAGGTCACCTGATTTGACACCACCACTTGACCTCCACGACGCTGAACAGCAAATCAGAGCTGGAGTTCACATCCTCCGGAGTGACGGGAATGATCAGGCGAGCAGTGCAGGACATGCGGAGGAGAGCGCAACTGTGCATGCAAAGAAATGGAGGTCATGTTGAGGACTAAGTTGACAAAAAATAACATCCATGACACCAGCGCAATTAGCGGGAAAAAAAGGGTTCATCTGGGTATCGCGGCGTAGAAGAACAAAAATCCTCATTTTGCATCACAGTTTAAGACTTTTCCTTCCATTTGAACCCGTGGTTCCATTTTGGCCCGTGGAAAAAAACGGGCCTGGGTTCTATCATGCATGCAATTATGCAATAAATGTTGGTATGGACCGAAGGATGCTGTCCATACCAACGTATGCAAATAAAGACATTTCATGGAAATATTCAATTGTAACTTCAATGGCTACTTTTTGGAGAGTCGTACTTTGTTGATCCACCCTGTATATCCTGTATGTACAGTATGCATGCAGCAAACAGCAACAACTCATTGACTTCATTATTATGCTAAAACTTTGAGCGTAATTAACGCATGTGTTCATCATGGCAAGCCACACCTCTGTCATGACAGCAGACGGAGGCCCGGTGTAGCGTCCCAACAGCCCCACTGAGTCTGATGCTCTTTGTTACTTTATTGTGACCTGAACACATCAACAGCAGTGCAATTCCAACACCATATATACAGAATGTACCTTCAACTCACAAACACATCTCTAGTTTGCCCAGCATCGGAACAACACTTCCTCACTGTCATGAGACGATCGCGAGATGCATTGAGGGACACTCGGAACATCACATGCGTGTATGTGTGGTCTAAATGAACGCAAATACAAAGAACAACAGTAAGTGGATATTCTTATCACTCACCAACGTAAGTCTTCCTGCGGACATACGTGCACAGTTTGCTGCACTTAAGTATGCTCGGAAATCCCAGAAAATACAGCTACACTCAAAACAGTGAATTCAACTTAAATAAATTACGCGGTGTCTTAGAACGCAACCCCACATTGCTCGTAATAACACAAAAGAAACCAGTGTTAGACAAATAGAGATGTTCATACACACATTTCATCTCCTCTCATGTTTCTTTCCGTTCATAAAATAGAGTAAACATGGGCGTGATTCACACATAGTTGCAAACGGTGATCATTCATGATTCATTTCTAAAATGTGATTCATTTGATTAGAAATTTTAATCATTTGACAGCCCTAATATATACATGGAAAAAAGGATTAGACCACCCTTGTTTCTTTAGTTTCTTGTTCATTTTAATGCCTGATACAACTAAAGGTATCTTTGTTTGGATAAATACAACAATGACAACAAAAATAACTTTTGGCAGTACAATGCTAGAGCTATTCATGTAAGAACTTAAGTGATTTTGGTTATCATCAAGAAAACCATGGAAGTTGCAAGATATCAGCTCTTAAACTAAACTCTTATGATCTATATTTGTTATCATCATTATATTTGTCCAAACAAATGTACCTTTAGTTGTATCAGGTATTAAAATGATCAATAAACTGAAGAAACAAGGGTGGTCTCATCATTTTTTTCCATGACTGTATATTAAACTTTGAATTTAATATATATGATAATGAAATCATTATCAATCCATATCCATATTTTAAATATCATTTAAATGTTACTTTATAGTGTATATTTTATTTTTAGGTGTAATTATTTTTAAATAATGAATTCTGTCATTTATTATGTATTTTTACCAAATAAATGAAATGAAACATTTGGCTGCATAAAGTCAAGTATGCACGGTATATTATATGTGCACACGACGTGTCCAGACTGTCTTTCCTTCCTGGCTGTCAGCGCTCCCCATCCAGGGCCCCCGCTTGGTGACCGAGAGTAAACCCAGCCAGAGGAAAAAAATGTCAACATATTGTTAGAAAACAGCACATGGGGCAGCCAGAAGCAGAGTGTGTCAACATGGTGTGCTGCGGGACACTTTAGACAACCAGGAATCAGTTCCATGGATATCTTTTCATCTTGGACAAATACATTATTTGATGGACAGCTCTGCAGATTAGATAACCAACGCCCTTTACTGTCATGTATTTATTCCTTTTTCACCTTCTAGAAAAGCTTCCACTGGTGTTCATCACAATCACAGTGCACGTGTGTGCATATTAATACTGGATCCTACTCACAAAAACACAACTGTTATGTTGGACAACAGCAAGTTGTGCGTTAAGTATTGAACATGTTGGACATGTGCATTCAAAATTTGAGAAGCGCACATTAAGTTTACCTGTAGAGTTCATGATACAGTCGTGCATTTTAGCTTCATCCTGAAAAGTATTGGAAATATCCCTAACTTCTTGTAGTAGTATATTATGTACAGCAAATATAGGTGTACAAACTTTGTCCACAGTGTGAAAAATCACAAAAAAAACAAGCTGTGTAGCCACAAAAGGCCCCGTGGCCCCATCAAAAATGTGGTTGGCATTGATTGAAATATTAAATCTATATTACTTTTAAGTGCACTCTTCTTCTTTTCAGCTTGCATCTCAGCTTTATGTCATAGACGATAGTGTGTTATTCTTGTAAGTGTATGAACATATCAACTTTTTGGCTGCTCTTTTTATTAGTTTTCTTGATTCTTTTTTTAGATTACGCCAATAAAAAAACGACCTCAAACGTCCCGCGGGCCACACCTTTGATATACTTGTACCGAGCGCTGCACGTGAGGAGCCTCGTGGCAACACCCCGGACTGCGCCTCGTGTTAGCGTATGCCGTAGAAAGAGCACGCTTCTCCCCCTGCAAGTAAACATGTTTTCGTCCTTGCTGCCGCACTGAAGGTGTTTGAACCGCTGCACCATCAGCGCACGTCGACATAAACTGTTCTCCTACCTTGTGCTCGTGTACGAACGTCGCATGGACTCGATGTTCGTCCTTGAGAATGTTCCAGAAGCAGCAACGATATTCCAGAGCCGACCGAGTTTTACAAAATGCCCGTCACATGACTGGCCTGTGTGTCCGTGTGTGATACAGTGTGTTAGTGTGTGTCACTGTAGAGGAAAACAACATGGAGTACCGCGGAAGGCTCGTCCACTCTCTGCCTTCCTATTGGTTCACAGCGGCGGGATTCTGTCAACACGTGACAGAGTGTAAGTTGATAAACAATCACAGAAGGCAGCACCGTATTTATGTACGTATCTGTCCCACACTCACGCCAATATAGAACACATGGAAAGATAATAGCGCTACCATAAGAAAGTCAAGTAAACGGTTTTGTTTTTTTGTAATGCATACGTTATTTTTTGTAGTCCAGCCCTAAAGTCAACCGATGCTTTCATTAAAAAAAAAAGGTGTGGTACATTTAGTGCACGACTTTCTCCACCAACTACGACGTTATTTCTCTCAATTTAATATAAATTCATTAATGACCTTTATACAATGTTATTCGTTAACATCATCTCTGTTATAGTATTGTTGAATATAAAATGAACTATATGTGGACATGATGGCGTATGTTCTCTCTCGGCTTCAGATATTGCTTCCTGTTTGCTATACCGTGTATTGATTACGACATTAGAATGAATTGTATGGCATTCGTTTGTCACATCCATGAGTGCTCCAGCTGCACACAGTTTACAATCTATTGCATGGCTCCTTTCCTCAGTTATTTCAATTCAAGCCATTGGTGTTATATTTGCAGTGTATCCGTCCTGGCTGTCTGAGTATTCTGTCTCTGTTGCCACCCAGAAACTGCATTTGTAATCATGTCAAAGATTACTCACACGTGTCCACATATGTTATGTTTATTTTGTTAACTTTATGTATATAAATAAGAGGTTGATTTTCGCCAATACATTTTCCAGTGTGTAAAAATGTCCTGTACGTCCAACAGTGCTCTGCTTTATTTTATTTGCAAAAGGCTTTGCACGGGTGATAATCTGACCATCACATTGATTTTTTGTACTGACACAGCATATCTGTAAAAGGGATTTTAAGTCTAAATGCTGATTGTTTTTTTTTCCCAATTAGATGAAAAATGAAATCCAGTTCTTAACTTACCCAGCATGAAAAAAATGTATAATGTCACATACTTCAATAAATCAAAATATACTTTATACCAACATCTTTGTAGACATTTGCATGCACTGAAAAGCCAGGATTTATTTGGATTATTTTGTGATAAACATAGTATAGGACTCAAAAAGGTTAAACACATTTGTCTAAGAAAAAAAGAGGAAATATTGATGTAAATTGATATTTGTGATATATAAAAAATGAACTTGAAACTTGAATTTCCCTGGTGATCAACACAGTATCTACCTTGTATGAAGTACACAAAAGCCACACTTTAGTACAGATACCTTCCAGGAAAATGACTTTAATATAAGTAAAAAAAAAAGTCTGAATTAACTAAAAGTATTAACGTAGCTGCTATCTATTGTATCAAAATTGTAATTATAAATGTACTTAAGTATAGAAACTAATTGTACACGTAAAGAGTAAAAGTATTAGAGTAGTCACATTGAACTTTAAAAAAAGGTATTTATGTAGCCTTGGGGGAACATAAAATACTGTATATCTGCTACGTTACAAATGTATACTGCTAAAAAGAATAAAATAAAGGGAACACTAAAAATAACACATTCTAGATCTGAATGAGTGAAATATTATTAACTACAGTCAAACCTGTCTATAGCGGCCACTAAAGGGAAACGGTAAACGTGGCCGCTATAGACAGGTGGCCATTTTGAATTTGTGCACGCACATATTAACATGTCTGTGATTAGAAGCTTGTTGTGTTTGCAGATACATATTATTATACTGTTACATGTTGACCAGCAGAGGGCACTGTGGAACTGCGGATGAGACCAACAGTAGAGAGCGTGAATGAGAGAAAAGGAAGTAGGAAGTTGGAATGATATGATGCAGCCGAGCTGGCGATTAAAAGTTGTAAAGAACTACTAGGCTTGTTATTCTATACCACCCACAGAACAAAGCTGTGCTAGTATTGTCTTTTGTTATGTTTGTTTTTAATATTTTGGTTTTGAATTTGGATTTGGTTGGCTGATCTTAAACTACACGAAAATTTTAGTTCTAATAAAAAAAGTTTTAATATTTTTTTACATTTAAAACATTACATGTTTTGCATGTTTGCATACAATTGACCCGGCATGACCCTTCATTTGGATAAACAACAATTTTTTTTGCTGCTGAATGACTGACGTAAAAGGATTCATTCATATGATATGTTTTGGAAAATAATATTACTGAACATGCATACCGGTATGTTTGAGATTGCAAACAACGTATTGTCTTACCCAAAACATATGGTTTTGTTTCAGTGTTGTTTTTTTCTGTGTGGGTGTATGTGTTTATGGTTATTACACATTATGGTTATCACATATTATTCCTGTGGTTTTTGTTAAAATATATTTCATTTCATAACACAAACAAAAAAAATCAGCAAAATGTTAAATGATTTTAAAACTTGTCCAAAGTCACTCTCTTTTATGATTCATATTTTGTACAAACGAGAGCATAATGAATTGTATGAAAGTAAGAAAAAAAGTAAAGGATCATGACCATGGATTTTAGTGGGAAAAAAGGGATGGGATATGCAGTTAAAATTAAAATCTCTTTCTAGAGGAGTAAAACTATGCATTGCTATAGGGGAGTGCTGAGCCAGGGCGCAGAGTAGAATTTTGTCCCAAAGGCAATAAGAATTGGAAGGGGGAAAGTACATTTAATATAGCCAAAAAATAGAGAATAATGTATCAAATCGTTTTTAAGGGACGAAGGTTGCGTTACTTGAAGGAATGGGAGAATCTCCCCGCTTTTTAATTTATAATATAGATGTTCTGTGAGCCTCTTCATCTGCTTTGTACAATATGTACGCTGTGCTGTGTAGTCGCGATGTGAGTAGTAAGATGGCGTCTCTTTGGCTTCAGCGGCTTGCACTCCGGCGTGCGACGTATGAGCTATCCAGATAAATTATACAGATCAGTGTGTAACTTCCTGCTTATATTACGGTCTCACACAACCAACCAATCACACACATTCTTCTTCTTATTATTCTTTGCTCTGATTGGAGCGCGGCCCCATAGTATTTATAGCAGCAATTGGCTGCAAAAGCAACGAGTAGTAACGAGTAGCAAAGATGCTCAGTGGAAACATAAGACTTTGCTTGTAAATGTATCGGACTAAAAGCATCCATTTTCTTTTGAAAATATACAGTCGGCACTAATAGAAAATGTTAATTACAAACAATAAAATACGATTTATTCCATTCCATTCCATTTTCCTCCGCTTATCCGGGTCCGGGTCGCGGGGGCAGCAGTCTCAGTAGAGAAGCCCAGACTTCCCGGTCCCCGACCACCTCCTCCAGCTCCACCGGGAGGACACCAAGGCGTTCCCAGGCCAGCTGTGAGACATAATCCCTCTAGCGTGTCCTAGGTCTTCCCCGGGGCCTTCTCCCGGCTGGGCATGCCCGAAACACCTCACCAGGGAGGCGTCCGGGAGACATCCGGACTAGATGCCAGAGCCACCTCAACTGGCTCCTCTCGATGTGAAGGAGCAGCGGCTCTACTCTGAGCTCCTCCCGGATAACGGAGCTCCTCACCCTGTCTCTTAGGGTGATTCCCGCTACCGATCCATCCATCCATCCATCTTCTACCGCTTATCCGAGATCGGGTCGCGGGGGCAACAGCCTAAGCAGGGAGGCCCACTTCGTCCAGCTCCTCCCGGCGGATCCCGAGGCGTTCCCAGGCCAGTTGGGAAACATAGTTTCTCCAACGTGTCCTGGGTCTTCCCCGAGGCCTTTTACCGGTCGGACTTGCCCTGAACACCTCCCCAGGGAGGCGTCCGGGAAGCATCCTGACCAGATGCCCAAGCCACCTCATCTGGCTCCTCTCAATGCGGAGGAGCAGCGGTTCTACTCCGAGTCTCTCCCGGATGACAGTGCTTCTCACCCTATCTCTAAGGGAGAGCCCAGCCACCCAACGGAGAAAACTCATTTCCGCCGCTTGTACCCGCAATCTTGTCCTTTCGGTCATTACCCAAAGCTCATGACCATAGGTGAGGGTAGGAACGTAGATCGACCAGTAAATTGAGAGCTTTGCCTTTTGGCTTAGCTCTCTCTTCACCACAACAGACCGATGTAGAGTCTGCATCACTGCAGACACCGCACCAATTTGCTTATCGATCTCGCGTTCCATCCTTCCCTCACTCATGAATAAGACCCCAAGGTACCTAAACTCCTCCACTTGGGGCAGGATCTCATCCCCGACCTGGAGATGGCATTCCACCCTTTTCCGGGCGAGAACCATGGACTCGGAGATGCTGATTCTCATCCCGGCCACTTCGCACTCGGCTGCGAACCGATCCAGTGAAAGTTGAAGTTCACGGCTTGATGAAGCCAGCAGGACCACATCATCTGCAAAAAGCAGAGACTCAATCCTGCAGCCACCAAACCGGAACCCCTCAACGCCCTGGCTGTGCCTAGAAATTCTGTCCATAAAAATAATGAACAGAATTGGTGACAAAGGGCAGCCCTGGCGGAGTCCAACCTTCACTGGAAACGGGTCCGACTTACTGCCGGCAATGCAAACCAAACTCTGACACCGGTCATACAGGGAACGAACAGCTTGAATTAGCTGGTCCGATACCCCATACTCCCGGAGTACTCCCCACAAAATTCCTCGAGGAACACGGTCGAATGCCTTCTCCAAGTCCACAAAACACATGTAGACTGGTTGGGCAAACTCCCATGCACCCTCAAGGACCCTGCTGAGAGTGTAGAGCTGGTCCACAGTTCCACGACCAGGACGAAAACCACACTGCTCCTCCTGAATCCGAGATTCAACTGTCCGGCGGATCCTCCTCTGCAGAACCCCTGAATAGACCTTACCAGGGAGGCTGGGTCCCGCTACCCTACGAAGAAAACTCATTTCAGCCGCTTGTATCCGCGATCTCGTTCTTTCGGTCATGACCCAAGGCTCATGACCATAGGTGAGGGTGGGAACATAGATCGAACGGTAAATTGAGAGCTTTGCCTTTCGGCTCAGCTCTCTCTTCACCACGACGGTCCGGTACAGCGACCGCATTACTGCAGACGCTGCGCCGATCCGCCTATCGACCTCACGCTCCAACCTTCCCTCACTCGTGAACAAGACCCCGAGATACTTGAACTCGTCCACCTGGGGCAGGACCTCATTCCCAACCCGGAGGGAGCAATCCACCCTTTTCCGACTGAGAACCATGGCCTCGGATTTGGAGGTGCTGAGTCTCATCCCAGAAGCTTCACACTCAGATGCAAACCGTCCCAGTAAACGCTGCAGGTCACAGCCCGATGAGGCCACCGTCTGCAAATAGCAGAGATGAGATCCTAGTGCCCCCGAACTGGACTCCCTCGACACCTTGGCTGCGCCTAGAAATTCTGTCCATGAAAATTTTAAACAGAATCGGTGACAAAGGGCAGCCTTGGCGGAGGCCAACGTTCACCGGAAACAGGCTTGACTTACTACTGGTAATGCGAAGCAGGCTCCTGCTCCGGTTGTACAAGGACTGAATGGCACGTAGTAGCGCGCCACCAATCCCATACTCCCGGAGCACCCCCCACAGGACACCGCGAGGGACACGGTCGAATGCCTTTTCCAGGTCCACAAAGCACATGTAGACCGGTTGGGCAAACTCCCAAGTACCCTCCAGGACCCATGCAAGGGTGTAGAGCTGGTCCAGTGTTCCGCAACCAGGACGAAAACCACATTGCACCTCCTGTAGCCGAGGTTCGATTAATGGTCGTACTCTTCTCTCCAGCACCCTGGAATAGACTTTCCAAGGGAGGCTGAGGAGTGTGATCTCCCTATAGTTGGAACACACCCTCCGGTCACCCTTCTTGAAAAGGGGGACCACCACCCCAGTCTGCCAATCCAGAGGTACTGTTCCCGACTTCTACACAATGTTGAAGAGACGTGTCAGCCAAGACAGTCCTGCAACATCCAGAGCCTTGAGGAATTCAGGGCGAAACTCATCCACCCCAGGAGCTTTGCCACTGGGGAGCATTTTGACTACCCCAGATACCTCAGCCACAGTGATGGAACTGTCCGCGTTCGTATCCTCAGTCTCTGCTTCCTCTATGGAAGGTATGTCAGTTGGATTGAGAAGGGCCTCAAAGTATTCCTTCCACTGCCCAACTATATCCTCAGTCGAGGTCAGCAGGCCCCCGTCCCCACTGTAAACAGTGTGGACCGGGCACTGCTTCCCCTTTCTGAGGCGCCGGACGGTTTGCCAGAACCTCTTCGAGGCAGAACCTCTTCCATGGCCTCACCGAACTCCTCCCACACCCGAGTTTTTGCCTCGACCACCGACAAAGCCGCGTGCCGCTTGGCCTGCTGTTACCCGTCAGCTGCTTCAGGAGTCCCACAAGCCATCCATGCTCGATAGGACTCCTTCAGCTTGACGGCAGCCCTGACCTATGGTGTCCACCATCGGGTTCGGGGCTTGCCGCCACGACTGGCACCGACCACCTTGCGGCCGCAGCTCCGATCGGCTGCCTCAGCAATGGAGGCATGGAATAGAGCCCATTCGAACTCGATATCCTCGGCCTCCCCCGGGATGCAGGAGAAGCTCTGCCGGAGGTGAGAGCTGAAGACTCGACGAACAGGAGACTCTGCCAAACGTTCCCAGCACACCCTCACTACACGTTTGGGTCTCCCGGGTCTGTCCGGCATCCTCCCCCGCCATCTAATCCAACTCATCACCAGGTGGTGATCAGTTGACAGCTCAGCCCCTCTCTTTACCCGTGTGTCCATAACATGCGGACGCAGGTCTGATGATACGACTACAATGTTGATCATAGACCTGCGGCCTAGGGTGTCCTGGTGCCATGTGCACTTATGGACATCCTTATGCTGGAACATGGTGTTTGTGATGGACAAAGTGTGGTCCGCACAGAAGTCCAACAACATCACACCGCACGGGTTCACGGCTGTGCCTCCCAATCCCGCCCCTCCAGGTCACACTGTCATTGCCCACATGGGCGTTGAAGTCTCCCAGTAAAACGACAGAGTCACCAGTTGGGGTGCTCTCCAGCACCCCTCTGATGGACTCTAGGAAGGCTGGGTACTCTGAACTGCCGTTTGGCACATACGCACTAACGACAGTCAGGACCCTTTCCCCAACCCGAAGGCGTAGGGAAATGACCATCTCGTTAACCGTGGATGACTCCAACACAGAGGCACCGAGCCGGGGGGCTATTAATAAGCCCACACCAGCTCGCCGCCTCTCCCCTGCAGCAACTCCAGAGTAGAACAAGGTCCAGCCCCTCTAGAGGAGTTTGGATCCAGGACCCAAACTGTGGGTCGAGGTGAGTCCGACTATATCTCGTCGGAATGTCTCAACCTCTCTCACAAATTCGGGCTCCTTCCCCGCCAGAGAAGTGACGTTCCATGTCCCAAGAACCAGATTTGGCCGCCGAAGACCAGGTCGCCTAGGTGCCGGCCCTCGATCGCCACCTAAAACGCAATGCACCGGACCCTTATGCTTGCCCCCACAGGTGGTGGGTCTACGGGGAGGGAGATCCCGTGAGACTTCTTCGGGCTGAGCCCGGCCGGGTCCCACGGGTGAAAGCCCGACCACCAGACGCTCGCCTGCGAGCGCCTCCCCCAGACCTGGCTCCAGGGTGAGGCCCCGGTATCCCACTTCCGGGCGAGGTGCGGTCTCTCTTCGTGTGTTTGTTCATACGGGTCTTCTGAATCACTTTTGGTCTGGCCCGTCACCCAGGACCTGTTTTCCTTGGGAGACCCTACCAGGGGCATATAGCCGCAGACAACATAGCTCCTAGGATCACTCGGGCACACAAACCCCTCCACCACGGTAAGGTGGTGATTCACAGTGTACTTAAATACGATTTAAGGAGGAGAAATAATGTAAATCCCGTGTACACGTATGCAACTTTACTAGCAGCGTCCTCATACCTCGCACCAACAGTATAACTTCAGTAACATCCTCTCTGCCCCTATCGTGCTCTGAATTTGGTCACTATGGCAACGTTTAAGCATGCCTTCAAAGTAAGATAGATAAATCACAAAAACGAACATAAAATACACGAACATTTTTACTCACCATAACCCTAAATCAGTGGGAGTCCTGAGCTTGTTTCTCTGCAACGAGATGGTCCCATCCAGGGGTAATAGCCCGGAGTGTGTTGCTTATGTACAGCCTACTATAGTTTTGTTTTGGTTGCCAGAAAACCCTGCTTCGCAGATCGGATATCGGAAGTGGCAACAGGGTTTTCAGTGCTGTTGTGGTGATCTCGGGGTGTTCTGCCATGACTTTAATCCAGAACACCAGCTGAGTTGTACATACTTTTAAAAGGCACAGACATGCTGGATTCACCTGGTTTGTGGAGCAATGGGTCGCGGATCCATTCCTTTTGTGGTTCGGAAGTAGCGTTCGAACTCTTTTCAAAGCAAAGACAGGTGATCGTGCACCAGCTGGGAGAATGAAGGCTCAGACTCAGTCTCACCCAAAATCCCTGCTAATGTTTGAAACATGTCCAATATGCCTCATTCACGCGCACTTTCCCCTTCGCAAAGAAACTGTTTGTTTCTTGCTTATTTTGCTAGCTTGTGGGTTAAATTTCAGCGTTCATGTGACCGAGATCTAACAGGGAATCCTTTTTCAAAATATAAGATCGTTCAGACTCAGATAATAAATAAAACGGAAAAAATGCAAATTATTCATTCTTTCTTGTGCGGCCCGGTACCAAATGATCCATGGACCGATACCGGAGTGCGGACCGGGGATTTGGGGACCCATGATCATACCACAGGTGTGAATGATTTGTTCAGATAGTTCAGCATACTATATATAGACCTATATTGGATTGCTTTTAGCGGCTTAATGTACAAAATGGATCAATCCTATTTTATGTATGTGGCGCTTACTGAAAAGTCAGGACACCCCTGCATTATGATATCATATGTACAATAAAAGTGTGTAAGAAAAATCACAACACTGAATCATTCATTCCTAGAGAACAACTTTAATTCTTTGGCCTCTGTTCCACCTTCGGAGAAACTTTGGTTATCATTCTGCTGACAAAATAGCACACAACAATTGTGACTGTGCTTGAAATGATTTTATTAGCTTTTAGGTTTGGCTCTGCCCTTTAATTAATCACTCCAGATACAATTCAATAATTTAACACAATTTATATATATATAAGAGAGTGGCGCCATTTCCCCGACTACCCGCAGCTTCTTATTTTTATTTTAAATTGGTCCGTGGCGTATTCCAAAAATAAATAAAACATGGCCCGCATCATAACATTACAAAAGATTCAGGATTGGGACCACAACACAAAAAAAACTATATAAAAGGTTGCAAGATGTGGAATGTTATCAGATAGTACATTACCATGAAAATACAAATACCACAAAGCTTTTTCATGTTCATGTTTCTTTCGTGTTATTTGACTGTTTAGCATGACTGGAACATGCCTGGCACTACTTGATAAAGGAAGGTGAACATCAAAGTAGCCCCCAGACATTCTTCCATATTTCTGGATGGAAAAAGTTTGGATGCCCTTGGTACTTAGGAAAAGCATCATTCAGTTGTAAGGCAGATTGAGTGTAAACAGCAAATAATGCATCACAAAGGCATAGATGTCCTGGCTTGTTTATCTACGTGCGTGCATGCGTGTGTGTGTGAGAGAGACCGGGTTGAACAAATGGCTAATTATTTCAACAATAATGCGATATCAGCAAATTACTTCCATTTGTTTGGATTTATTCAAACAGCAGGTTGGAGACAAGCCATCAATGCTTTACTTCCTTAAGTATGTTTGGACACTGCACAGCGGGGGCGTCCAAAGTGCGGCCCACAGCACATTGTGGAAATGATATACTGTCACCTATAACACAGTTTTAAAGTTTTGTCTTTAAATATATTCAACTTGTCTTCTTAGGTTTTTATTATTATTTTTTTAATTAAACTAAAATTATTAAAATGGCCCTGTTTTTTTTTTCTTCAATGTGCAGCCCCTTGATGGAAAACATTTGGACACCCCTAATATGCAACAATGAAATTTAAAAAAAAAAAAAAAAAAAAAAAAAAAAAAAAAAAAAAAGCCTGATTTTTGTATATTGCAACAAGTGTACTTACTATACTCTGGGGGGAGGGTGTGTATCCATATCACCTCTCCAAGGTGCTTGATCTCCGGGATTCCATGTTCTCTGCCTCTTGGCCAAAGGCAGCTTCTACACGCTCCTGATAAAGTGTTTATATGAAAAAGAGTATTGCAGCATTGTTGTGATGTAAACAGCACACTGAGGTGGAAAGAGACGCTGAGGTCAGTCACTCCAAGTCTTGAAGGTTGATTGTGCTTCCTGTGAACTGAGAGTTGTTTTCTTCGATGACCACCGTAGGTTCCTGTATGGGAAAGTCCCACCAACACACACACAAATTACTGCTGTATTTGTGTTATTTGTATTACTGCTGATCCAAAGGAAAGGGGGGGGGGGGGGGGGGGGGTGTGTACCTGTAAAATGTTGACAGGTAAGTCAACGGTAAGCTGGGCATGAGAGGTGGATGGCTGGGAGCTGAGCTGGAAGGCGAGCTCTCCATCAGTGGCTGGGTCATCCTGAACAAATGAGCAATCCTCTTCAACAACCACTATACTTTCATAAAACTGGAAGCTGAAACTCAATGCAGATGCAGAGGGCAGTTAATATACTTTTGCACTTCCAAACAGGAAGAGGGGCGCTTGTCTTCATTGACAGACACTCAAGCAAGCATGGATTCCTACTATGTACTTATTAATTCCTGGAAATGGCTGCGGCCGAGTTTCCATCTGTGTATGCCTGCAACTGTACGCCCTTTGTATCAGTCGTATACACACAGGAAATAATGTTCTAATAGCCAACTGTTTTAGTCAAAACTTTCAGGTCTGTGTTTTCTGTACACTGCTTGGTGTGATCAATAGGAGGGTACTAGTTACACTGTTGGGGGGTATAAATCGAGGCTGTGAAATCTTTCCGAAACAAGCATAGTCTTTGGCCGTGGTTGGCGGGAAACTGCTTGTTGGTATTGCATGGACAGTTTTCCATGTTTTACACTGGACCCTTTTAACGATGGACCTCTGTAAATAAAAGCTAAGTGTGATTTTAACTTCACACATGCCTTGATGTCTGTGATTGCTGTATCGCCGAGAAGCCACGCGTCAGACAAACTTCAGTAACAAAATAGTATTCCTGTATAAGCAAGAACAGGACCCTAAATACGTCATGGGCAGCACGACAGATATGCATAGCCACCTCGTTTGCCACCACACTCACAGAGAAAACTATTTAGAAAGAGAAATGTTAATTTTTCTATTGAAATGCTAAATGTTTTTCAATCAAGAGACGTGTGTTTACATTGAACGGCATCAACATTGTGCTCATGCTGCTCAACCTTATCTGGGTCTTTCCAGTGATTATATCACTACTACTATACGATACTAAATATTTATTTTTGCAATTCTTCTACTTCACAGATTTGACTATTTGAGAGACATGAGGCATGAGTTTCAAATACTGAATGTTTGTCGGACACCTATATCAAATCCTGTTTTACCGTTATGTTGCAATAAAACAGTTCCATGGTTTTTGCACCATTACTGGTTGTATTCTGGTTAAAATATGCAGCAAAATATCCACCCTTTTTTCTATACTGCTTGTCCTCATGAGGAGTCAAAGGTAATAAACTGGAGCCTATCCCAGGTGAAGTCAGCAAAATATATATGATGAAATAATTTTTTTTTTGGTTTGCTTCATCCTATCACCGAGGTAATTATTGCTATCGTGAGCCATGTATTGCAAATCGTATCGTAAGGTACCCTGAGATTCCAAGTCCTATGTTAAATGCTTACTGGAATTACAACAGGCCATTAGTGTGGACTACAGTATGTAGACACGAATTGGGGGAGGGAGCTGTGTGTTAAAAATAAAATTGGTTTTTAAGGGAGTTGGGTGATGGCATGGCGTGTAATCCCACCTGAAGGAGCTGAATTTGGACATATTGGGCCCCAGTGACAGGGTCACGCAGAGTGAGGCCCCCATTAGCAGCTGTAGCTCCTTCACCATTACGAGCACTTGATGGAGGGCAGGAAGATTTGGCTCCTTTTGCTTTTCTCTGACTTGATCCAGAGACACCTGGATTTATTAAAAAGACATCATAATTAATTAATAATAAACAATGAATAATTAAGTAAGTTTAGGAAAAGTGATTTCAGAAAGAAGGTCTATTCTATTACCAGAGGAGACGGAAGGAGCAATCAGCTTCTTCTTTTTGGCCAGCTGAATGGCTCTGTAGTCTGTCCTTGCTGAGCCGCCACTATCCTGGAAGAAAAAGACTAAAGAGTCAAACAAAAAAGGGGTGTAAGGTTAACGTACATGTATTCCTAACCGGATCATTCGCTACAGAACCTTTGGTTTAGGAAGTGTTTATGGGATCTGCGTGGTAAACATAAACAGCGCAATCTGACTAGCACAATGCTTCTCAAATATTGGGACGGGCCCCCGAGGGGATGCGGTGAACTGTCAGGGGGGGTGTGAGAACTTGGAGAATTTTTAATATTAGTGCAGACCTGCCAACATGCATGAATTTGTCGTACTCAGCATGCACTTTGACTCTTGAATACTTCACTGCTCTCCATTTCTTTGCATTTTGCTGGTTTCAGTTTTGAGTTCAGTCTGTACAGTACAAATAAATAAATTATCAGTTTTTCCAATAGTACAGTGTTCCCTCATTTATCGTGGGGGATAGGTTCCCAAAATAGTCCGCAATTAAGTGAAATCCACAAAGTAGGCAATTAATATATACAGTATTTTAAGGCTGTAAAATCCCTCACCATACACTTTATGCACTTTTCTCAGACAGGCAATAACATTTTCTCACATTTCTCTTGTTGAAACACTCAAAGTTCAAATTTCATTTGAATGTTAATGATCAACCTACTAGGTTGGACACAAAAAATTATTACGTGACTCACTCCTCTGTCTCGTCTTGGCGCCGTTCGGCTGTAGCTTTTTTGTATCCTTGTTAAAATGGTTTATGGCGCTCTAAAGCCGGTTTGCTGCTTCTTCTATTGTTTATTGGAAGTCAGCAAGCAGTTCACACCTTTAGCTAGTTTGCTAGCAACCATTGGCCATAACAGGAAATGGCACAACGGAGATTGCCTGTAAACCATTATCAATCAATCAGGATGCAGAACACAAGGGGCAGGTTCTCCCTTAGCCAATCAGCACTGTTGTGGCTCATACAGGCATTAACACATACTGAGACATGTTGAGAGATACTCCAGCTGCACATGTCTTCATTCAACTCTCTCATGAATATTTTTTCATTAATTATCCTCGTTTAATATTACTACTGCATTCAAACTCATATTTACATACATACACTGTATATGTATACACGTACATGTAGTACCTATATAATTGGTAATATTACCTTTTCCCCTACTTAAGAACAATTTGACATAAGAACGGTCGTCTGGAACCAATTGTGTTTGTTGGGGACTTAGTGTACTGACCTACAGTACATTGGATTACTTTTATAAACTGTAATGTACAAAATCAAGTGGGGGTCTCCAGTTGTAACTATTAGATATAATTTGACATATAGTTTTCATTTGAAAATGTTATTTATTGGAGAATTATGTGCCAACAGTTTGCATTTTTTAAAGTTTCATTTCACAAATAATGAGAGCTGCTGACACAAAAGCTAAGCAGGTTCATGTTCTGCAGGTATGGACTGAACCGTGGTTATGGCGTACCGTCATACCCCCAAACAGATGGTGGTTGTGTAAGTCCACAACATCAACACATGGAGAACCTGATGTTGGCTGGAAACTGAACATTACAGTGTAGATTAGTAGAATGAAGTGGCTTACCATGAAGCTGCTGGGTGATACTGCAGTCATTTCTGCGTCTTTCTGCAGATTGAAGCCATTGGTGTGCCCAGGGAACACAAACTGTGTGAGGACTTTTGCTCCTTCCTGACCTCCCAGTACCTCCACACAACTGAGCAGAGGCCCAGACCCTCCTGGGCCACCCACCTCAACCACTTTGGTGGGTGAAACCAACAGTTCTGAAATAGGAGCAGCCGCAAGGGAGGCTGAGGCCTCTACGCTAAGAGCGCTGGAGGAGCTGAGCGGGTGCTGAAGGGTGGGCTCAATAGGTGTACTGGGACCCTGCATGGACAGAGAAGCAAGTGTTCCCAAGGCTTCCGGTGTGACACTTTGCACATCATCCAAGTTGAGGGTGCCCTGAGGAGGCAGAACATCCCCCACCGTGCCTTCCAGACTGTGGTGGGGAGCCATGTCAATACTGGGTGCCAGGATGAGGGGGTCGGCACTTTTGGCCAATGCAGTACTCGTTGAAGTGCAAAGAGCTGCGCTAACTGTAGAGGGGTCAATCGTAAGGATACCCGAGTTGACCAGGGAGAGGTCCATGGTAAAAGTGCCAGTGGAGTTGGTTCCACCAACAGGAATTCCCACCCCAATACCAGTGGACGTGGTAGCTACAGGCACATTAGAGAAAAGTGAGCTCAGGTCCAAGTTAGTCAGCTGCTCGCTGCCAGCAACACCTGGCCCACCAACGGTTGCTGGTGTGTGGCTTATTAGCTCACTGCTCGGGGTCAGTGTGGGCGTGGTCTCCATCTGGTTCAGAACATCTAGGACGGAGGAGGGTTAATTTCTGTTAAAAAGTGTGCAAGCAGGGAAAAAATATGCACAGTGCAGTGTTTCTCCTACGGTTACAGCTAATCTAATATAAATGGTAGGGAACCACTGCAATGGCAGGCTCTTTTATTGGAAAAATAATCCATATGAAAAGTGAAAAATAAGAATTTGATGCGTGTGTAGTAAAACAAAGAGGCCTGTGAATGATGACTGACCAGGGCTGAGCTGGTGTTGTCTCAGCACGTGGCTCTTCAAGCTGCTGCGCGAGGAGAAGTGCTTGGAGCAGCTGGCCACAGGACATCGGCTTCTGAGTGTGCTGGCATCCTGCTTGTGTTTCTTAGAGTGGATGTAGAGGCTGCTGCGAGCTGAAAATTTTGCATTACAACCTAGAAAACAAGAAGTAACAAAATTCAATTACTCAAAAAAAAATACATCACCAAAACTCAAATCATTATGTATTGACCATAAATTCTGGACCATAATCCCCCCCCCACTCCTCACCATGCTTTGAGCGTAGATTCAAGAGGTAGTGGACACTAAAATCACAAGTTTTAAGGTCTTATGCAGCGATCTGTCTTTTGAAAATCTTACGTTTTCTCAAGTGTAGAATTACTACAGCTGCTGCTTGGACTACCTGAACTGATGAAAAGAAAGCGTCTCACATCTCACTCGTTGGTGCTAACAAATGACACTGGGAACATCAAGTAGGTGGGATTACAAGGTTTATAGTGTGTCTTTGTGTAAATATCCCATGGTAAAACATGGACACCTGCAACTTATAGACAAGTGTGGCCTATACATGTACAATTTTTTTTTTCTTTAAAATTTGGTGGCGGTTTATATTCAGGTGTACGAAAGTCTGGAATTTTACAGTAGTATAACACAAAGCTACGTACGATGTGGATGTTTTGTTCAGATAGTTTAGCATGTATTGACGTACATGAGATTGCCTTACCATCTTTAATGAACCATTAAATTACACCAACCCTGTTGTTGTACAGTATTTACCTTCAGCATGGCACTGGAATGGCTTGGTGCCCAGGTGAGTGATGCTATGACCTTTGAGGTGCTCTGCTCGCGTAAAGGACTTCCCACAACCTTCTTCAGTGCAGATGAAGCGTCGGTCGTCATCATGTTTTCTGTTAACCAAATGAAAAGGAATACTGTAGGAATGGATGATAGAAACGATAGAATTAAAATCCTCTATCGTAGGCCAAATTTCGATCGCCCTACTGTGATAATGCAAGTTGATGGCCTGCAAATAATGAGAGCAACAAGCTGTATCTAATGGTCAATGTAATGGAGCGCTGTAGCTAGTGCAGCTAAAGTACAGTCATGGCCAAAAATGTTATGAATGACACAGTATTGGTTTTCAAAGTTTGCTGCTTCAGTGTTTTCAAATATTTTTATCAAATGTTATGACATACTGTAGTACAATTACAAGCATTTCATACATGTCAAAGGCTTTGATTTAAAGTTACATTAAGTTTATGCAAAGAGTCAATACTTGCAGTGCTGACCCTTCTTTTTCAATTCACTGTGGCATGCTATCATTTTACTTCTGGGTCACATCCTGACTTATGGCATCCATTTCTTGCATTATCAGTGCTTGAAGTCAGAATTTGCAGATTTTTGTTTGTCCGCCCACAAGTCCTCAAAGGGATTAAGGTTTATGAAGTTTGCTGGCCATGGACCCAAAATGTTGATGTCTTGTTCCTCAAGCCAGCTAGTTATCACTTCTGGCTCGTGACAAGGTGCTCCATCGTGCTGGAAAAAGCATTGGTTGTCATCACACTTCTTAGATGGTTGGGAGAAGTTGCTCTCAGCGGTTGTTTTGGTACCATTCTTTATTCATAGCTCTGTTCTTCGGCAAAATTGTGAGCCAGTCCACTCCCTTTGCTGACAAGAAACCCCACACATGAATGATTTAAGGATGCTTTATTGTTGGCATGACACAGGACTGATGTAGCTCACCTTCAGTATATCCTGAATGCTGCTGTTCGAGTCCTGACTACAACCAGGCAATATGACCATATTAGTCCAGTACTCAGGTCTCTGCACTGGCTTCCTGTTGTTTAGAGAATAGACTTTAAAACAGCTCTACTTGTGTACAAGTCTTTTCATGGTCTTGCGCCAAAGTACATCTCTGACATGTTAGAGCCACATAAACCATCTCAGACTCTGAGAAGCTCAGGGAGGGGACTGCTGCAGGTGCCCAGAGTCAGGACTAAACGTGATGAGGATGCATTTCAGTTTTATAGGCTTAAAACAATTTCTATTCAACTGTGCATTTTGACAACTGAAAGTATTTTATCCACACTCTTAATTTTAAATTTTATGGAATTTGGCCGCAAGGTGACTGAGTGGTTAGCATGTTGGCCACACAGTCAGGAGATCGGGAAGATCTAGGTTCGAAACTCCATGTGGAGTTTGCATGTTCTCTCCGTGTGTGGGTTTTCTCCAGGTACTCCAGTTTCCTCCCACATTACAAAAACATGCATGTTAGGTTGTCCATAGGTATGAATGCAAGCGTGAATGGTTGTCTGTGTCCTGCGATGGGCTGGCGACCAGTCCAGGGTGTACCAATGCTGGATAGGCTCCAGTATACCCACGACCCTGATCAGGCAGTTAAATCAACTTTCATAAACAGTCCTGACGCTTGCTGAACTTTCTTGGGCACCGCGATTCCTTCTTCACAACAACTGAACCGCTCTCCTTGAAGTTCTTGATCTGATAAATGGTTGATTGAGGTCCGGCAGTCCTACTAGCCAGCAATATCCTTGCCTATGGAGCCCTTTTTGTGCAAAGCAATGATGACTGCATCCGTTTCCTTGCAGGTAACCATGGCTAACAGAAGAACAAAGATTTCAAGCACCACCTTTTTTTTTTTTAAAAAAAAAAGCTTCCAGTCTGTTATTCTCACTCAATCAAGATGACAGAGTCATCTCCAGCCTTTGTCAACACTCTCACCAACGTTAAGCAGTGAATCACGAACATGATGTCAGCTGGTCCTTTTGTGGCAGGGCTGAAATGCCGTAGAATATATTTTTTTTCGGGATGAAGATAATTTTCATGACAAAGAGGGACTTTGCCATTAATTGCCATTCACCTTAAACACCTAAACTTTCTGGAGTAAATGCAAATTTCCATCATAAAAACTGAGACAGAAGACCTAGTGAAAATTTGTGTCGTTCTCCAAACTTTTGGCCATGACTGTATGTGCAAGTTACCAATCCTTGGGTTTCAGAGGTTGCAATATATCATTTTTACATCAGTCAGTGGAGTGCTCAGTGATACACATTTTTGTTCAGGGAGACAATGATAAAGTGTATTTTGACATTTAAGTGGCTCGAAACTAGATCCACTTTTTCTGTACAATTGCAATTAATTGGAAATGGATCATTTGAATTACTGTTTTTTTTTTATTATCACTGTTCTATTGATGTACATATTGATAACTTGTATTTAAGCTGCATTTCTCAGTGCACTGTCAAATATCGCTATATATCGGCAAAATCAATATATCGCAATTCTGTATCGTATAGTGAAATCCTTTCCACTATCCACCCCCGGTAATATTTAAGTTATTTATATTATTTACATTTGTCATGATACAGGTGACATTTTGTGTTTTGGCCTTTGAGCTCCATTTAAAACAAACATGAACACGGTTTGAGTCCACTGATCATGTGAGTGGATACTTTGTGTGGGCACTCCGACTAGTTCGGCGCACTGTACGATAAATGAGTCTATGAAAACAGATGCATTTTTAGCAATAATTTAAATCAAAAACCGAATCCTACAAACACCGGTGCATATGAAACACGAGGTTCCACTGTATAGTTAAGGTAATAATTACACCTCTGAGCAGAGCACACCACAAAAAGAATCAGACACCCAAATATGGGACTGGCATGAACTCTTGATGGCTTGCTTACCGTTTGTGACGAAGCAATTTTGACATGCTTGTGAAGGACCAGCCGCAGCCTTCTGAATCACAAACAAATGGCCTCTCACCTGGAAAATGGGAAAATCGATGCTCATAAACGAGTCGTGCTTTAAAAGCCAAGAGCATTAGCATTTACAAACTTCACCTAACTTTCAACTGCACATACACAGAGAATGACAGGTAGTAATCTGTGTGCGAATTCACGAAAGACAACAGAACAGTTGCATCAGAGCAGTCAGTGTGATTTTGCTGCTTTTCATTTGCAGCAAATATGCAGCTTTGTTGAATGTGTATGCTGTAAAGTGCTGCCAATTTAAACCACATGACTTCGATACGGCCCCTTTGGGTCCAATTAAAGACCAACAGGAATTCAAGGCAGTCATGAGAGGGAGCAATGTCGTCCTACTTATGGCGCATCAGCTTACCTGTGTGACTTCGCAAATGGATCTTGAGGCGACATGCCTTGTCATATATCTTGCCGCATCCCGGGTAGGTGCAGGTAAAGTGGCCTGTTTCTCTGAAGTGAGTGCGGTTGTGGGAGTAGAGGGCACTGAAGGTGATGAAAGTTTTCTCACAGCCTGAACAAAGAAAAGGTAAATGTCTTGTTACACAAGTCAGTGTTTCCTCATACATTCATTTATTGAATTTTTTAAATTTTACAACATTTGGACCATCACAAAGATTTGGCCCGGATTTTTTTTTAGATTTGATGATTTGCCCTTGCTCACAAACTGTCTGTGTAGCTTGTGGTTACAACTCTGTACAGTAGATGGCATCATGACTGCTTCTTCACACACCTCAAATGTAAGATGGACCAGCACTGCAGCCTGCCCAGGCTACACCCCACATCAATACATCCACTCAGACAGTGTTAAACGGTCTGTTTGAGACTGCTGCCTCGGGGGCGCTAACATACGAATGTGCTGCACGCATTATTGGTAAGATACGCCCCACGTAACACGCACAGGAGTATTTGCTAAGTGCTGGCAGTGTGACTGTGTGGATGTCACATCTTTTCTTATTTTTAATCTCTGAGGCAAAGGACAACATCAGTAAAACGTGCACAATGTGCATGTGTACAGCTGAACACTTTATATTCAATTTCATTTCTAATTGTGAACAATAGGGACATTTAAACCCCCTACCAAATCTGTACATTTAAGGCACTAATGGTCACATGATCGAGTTGCAAACGGCCCCTTTAAATCCAGCGGCTGTATCCAGTGAGCCAAAAGCACCGGGCTGTCAACCCACTGCTCAGCCTTTGCCTTGGTCAGGTACTACATAGGGGACCTAAACCTTGAAAACTGTACTGTATAACTCAGACGCTGCAAGCCACAACCCACATAATGCACATGCATTAGTTATGTTTGTTGTCAGCTAACAAAGTTTAATTAACATTTAATGTGCAGCCTATCATAATCAAGGTCATGTTCATCAATATAGTGATATATTACATGTACAATCACTTGCACATTAAAGTCAGTAATGTATACATGTATTCGCAATATGATTTTTCAGTGCAGCACTTCTGGTTTGGTACAGATATGTACCGATTTTACACACGGTACACATTAAAAGTGAGGGAGAGGAAGTGTTTGTCACGTCACAACTGTCCATCGCGCCAGAGCCTGAAGACCCACCGGCATGTTGGTTCCCATACCATTACATTCATGGTACAGGGCGCTGTAACCCAAAGGTAACATCCAGTAGTCAGTAGTCCAGTCTAACCATTCTCTTCCAATGAACAAAAAAAAAAAAACTTGTAATCTCACAAAAATGTCATAATTTTACAATAATGTTGTAGTAGTAGTAGTAATAATAATAATAATAATAATAAATATATTTTTTAAGGCAATTAAGTAAAAATAATATAAGAAAAAAGTCAGACTATTACAAAAGAAAATTTAAAATTATTTAAGAAGAAATGTGAAATTTAAAAAAAACCCCTGCAAGATTGGGGTGCGGGGTGTTCATTCTGACTGGTCGCCACGTTGATTAAACACAGCAATGTTTGACGATATGCTATTAATTCACAGACCTTTGGGCAGTTTGACCTTCATCAAGCCCTTGGGGACCACAATTGTGGCGTGCATTTGAAGCCTCTACAAACCACTCTTCCACGTATTTGGCTAAAAAGCTTCATTGCTTCAAGAAGCCTCACTTGGCCATCACACAGTGGAGTCATTAGATATACTGTAATCACAGATATGTTACCTGGGTATTCACATTTGTGTGGCCTCTGTGGCTCAAAGTGGACTCTCTGGTGATTGCTGAGTCGGGTGGCACTGCGAAACCTCTCACTGCAGATCTCACAGATGAAGGCATCATCCTGCTGATGGACTTTGGTGTGAGCCTTCAGGTTGTAGACTGTGGTGAAACACCGGCCGCAGCCTTCAAACTGACAGGTATGCGGTCGCTGCTTGTTATGGGACTGAAGATGCCGTTTGAGTTTGTAGGAAGTGGCAAAAGCCCAGCTGCAGCCGTCCACTGTGCACTGGTAGGGGCGTGGATCTTCAGCATGATTCAGTAGATGAACCTTACGTTTTTGCCGCGTGTCAAATGTACAAGGGCACCCTGTTACTGGGCACGGAAAAGAAACTATCACTTTCTTGGACCTGAGCAGCTGTCCGCATTGGGAGTCTTTGTTTGCTGGAGTGGTTGTAGGCGAGAGGGTGACCACATTCGTCTGCTTGACTCCATGTAACACGGCGTCCTCCTGTTTGACCATAGGACAGGAGGGGAAGGAGGTACCGGGGAAGGCCAAAGACGTGTTGTCCACCAGAGCCAGCTCAGGGTCACATCCTGACAAGCCAGGTCTGCTCTCTTCCTGGTGGCTGGAGCTGGACACTGCCAAAGTGCTGATCTTCCCAATGGCTTTGGTGCCACTATCATAGTTGAGAAGAACAATATCTTCATGGTCCTTCATACCTAAATGCGCCTTTAGGCTGACCATGTTGTCCTCTTTGTGTTCATATCCATCCGGTGGCGCAGCGAGAGTCAAAGTTCCATTTTCTATGGTGACTATGATGCTTTGGTTGTTGATCATGATGGTTCCAGAGAAACTTTCATTCGCAGGACTTGCAGAAAGGTTGTCCTGAAGCCCCGTAGAGTCCAAAATTAGTTCCGACTCGTCCATGGTTTCCACGATGTCTGAATTTCTACAAATGAGTTCATCGTTCCGGGCCTTGTCTTGGTTGTTTTCGGTACATAACTGGCCACATATCTTCTCGCCATATTTGTTTGTCAAAACAACATCTTCCACCGTGCGGTAATAACCGGCTTGTTTAACACCACCAGCCTCGGTTGACCAGCCGCGAACAAAATGTTCCCCGTCGTCCGCTTTTTTTAAATCCAGCGACTCGGTGCCATTGGGTTGGTCATTAGAGCCGCAAAGAACTGCATGATTTGCGCTTCCGAACTCCATGGGGTCGCAAGAACTAGCTTGAGTGCACGCTAGCGTTCTGCTTTTCATTTTGTCTCACTTTCAGACAAGCCAACTCGACTGTCACACTTTCTAACATACTGGAATAAGCTGGAAAGTAAACCATGTCATTCCTGGGCGTTCCTTCTGCTGTCTTGTTCCTAATTCTCCCGGCTTGTAGCGTCGTCGCTGGCAATGATGGCTGCTGCCGTAAAGCTGCCACTGCTAACGTTAGCCTCAAACTTACGTTGGTTCCCCTTCCGCCATTTTCTACATCCAGGTACTGTACTTCAGCTCTCAGACGGCACTTACCAAAATTGACTTAACATGTCGTCTTTATCTATGTTCACGTCACGAAGTGACCCACGCTGTCGGTCATGCAGGTTGTTTTAGTCGCTGCGTTGTAGTTTGATGAAGGGCGAGTCATCAGCCTCGCTACCATTTTGCGCCAGTAGGCGAAGCGGAGGTTTCCATGGCAAATTACTTTCATGTTCAAATGGAGGCGATCCCACATATAAGCCCGCTTTATCGTCGTTGTCGAACCCCGACAAATTAAGTCAGTAACTGGCCCCTAGACAGACTACATGAAACAGTGTGTAACGCCATGTTTGAAATGTTTATGGCAAAAAACAGCCCCTGGATTTCCATGTTGGCATCCCTGTAGCACTCACATAGGACCCGCCCTTGTCACGACCAGCGCCATTAAGGCTTCTTTTGTACATTAAGTACATAAAAGTACTGTCTTTATGGGGCAAAACATATACCCCTTAAGATATCACAGCTATTTTAATGTCAGGAAATCCCTGTATCCCAGGATATGGCTTCCCCGAAACACTATTACTGTATATGCAGTACGACAAGCAGTGTTCCAATCGCGCACTTCACTGTGAACTACAGTAAGGTTACGGTCAGTACACGGATGTTGCATTCAACACGACCCAGAGTGTGTGCATAAAGATTTGTGTTGGGGAAATGTAGTTAGTCAATATAGTTACCCCCCGCTAGGGGGTGGTGTTTTCCTGAGAGCGAGCAACCACAACTCATTGACTCGCACTTTACCTTCCTGTGTAGTTGTAAATAGTGACTGAGGCTACAACCAAATTGTTCATATAGCTAAGAGTGCCACATTTCACTGCCACTAACAAGTGTTGTAACGTTCAGCTCGAGTAATAGATTACCTGTTAGTAGAAAACAGTGGTGTTATTTTTGGTGCCCTTACCCCCAACATTGATGGGGGTTGATGGGACACTTGCCACCTTCAATAGTCGCCATCTTGGCTACAAAGTGGAAGGGGAGGGACTACCTCCAGCTGTTGCAATTCACCATTAAAAAGGGAAAGAAAAAGCAGGTAAATATAGTTATGAACTACACTGTCAAAGTTCATGCCCTCACTCATACATATCAACATTTGCATTAAAAACAGCATTTTTTTTAATTCACAAATTGCAGCTGCTTCACATTTTAATAATAATCTGCTGATTCTAAAGCGCAACCTTTGAAAAAGTAATTTTCCTGACAACTTTACCAATACTTTTTACACACACGAGGATGAGTGTATTGCAGAATTTTAGCAAAGACAACAAATATTTGTTCAAGAAAGAAAAAGGCATGTGTAAAGCTGCAGCATAGAATCATACTGTATGTTGTAAAGAAGTCAATGAAGACACTTGTCTTGCTGACAGTGAATATGATAACAGAATAAAATACATGTTCTCAAACATTGTGCATTGGCCACTTTGAAATTCTGCTAAAACCAACCCAATGTAGGGCAACACTACAAAATACATGACTACATATAAAACAGAGACCAATTCATTTGTATTTTTTTCATGAAAAAATTTAATTTATACATTTCCTGATATCCAAATACTATATACTTTTAAAATCAAGGATTTGTTTTTTGAACAAAGTCAAATATAATATTAGTAATATTTAATTAAAGGAAATTATTGTCGATGACAGAGTGCTACATTCAAAAAAAGATGTAATTGCAATCTTGCTGAAATTGTTCTTCAATAACCAAATTGAGGCCTGCTTTTACTTATTTTAACATAGTAAACAACTTTTTAATTGCAACTTTTTCATTGTTTTCTGATCAGTGTGGCTCGAATCACCCTTGATAGTGTTCTGATGCAGGCCATATTTAATGTTATTTAATATATTTTTACAAATACCAAGAAAAAAAAAAGACTTGAGCCAGACTTTGGATGCCACTGCTTTAGCCAAATGACAACTCTTGGGAGCAAAGAATGAAGGACAACTTCAAAACAAAAAATAGCCTACAAGTGTGAATGTCACTTTTACCCAAGAGTGAGATGAGATGCCGTAGCTTTACACTGTGTGGATTATCTTTCTATTGATTACCATTGTGAAGGTGGAGGGTGAGATTTCGGATGAAGGAAAAGTCTGTTACTTAATGTCATCAAAAGGTCCTTCTCATCTGACCCTTGAGGGAGTGCATCTCCCCAGACAGTGACTTTCCTTTGGCAGTAAGACACTCAAGCGATGATGTAACTGTACACCAACATTGTGATCAACACTTTCACCCATAAACTTTACTGCACAGCTAAACACGCTACTGCTTGACGCATAAAAGCTCCTGCGAGTCAACACTTATCATTAACGCACCTGAATCAGTGAGCAACAGGACTTGAAAAGAAATCGGATCGCGAATGGAGACAAACAGAAAAGGCACCAAAAACATCCTGAGGTACAAAAGCCATCAAAGCTGGTGACTCATTGGAGTAAAACATGAAGACAGTTGCCTACAAGGCAAGGGGGGGGGGAATGTGTAAAGACAGCCTCAGTTAAAAAAAAATACAAAAAAATAACGGATTGGATTTCAGTGCTTTACACTAAAAGCCGTTTATTTGTTCACTACACAAGTCACGCACTGGTGGCACTAACTTCATCTGGAAGAATTCATTGCGGTGGAGGTAAGCTGGGTGAAGTGTCTTGCCCAAGGACGCAACAGCAGTGACTACGTTCCAACTGACCTGCCCAAAAGCACATGAGATCCCACAATCCTCAACGCTTTCTGTGTTACGACATGTGACTACAGCAGGTACAAAGACGTGTACTGTCCATGATGGATCGAAATGTAATCCATACAGACACCTAAGGAAGCATCATACCAAGTGTCTGGATGCCAAAAATCCATTTACACAGCAGCTGTACTCATACAGTACGTATTTGATCCCCCTTTTTCAAGTTGCCCCCCTTACAAAGATATGAATACAGTCAAACCAGTCTTAGCGACCACCTGCCTATAGCGGCCACTGAAAAATCCCCCGCAGAAAATGTGTGTGTTGTAGACCCTGTGTATAGCGGTCACCTGTAACGCGGCCAGCGGCCACCCATTTTGTCTCCCTTGGTCAATATCTGACCGCATATAGTGGCCAAAATACAGACTCAAGCAGAAGCTTCATGCACGAAAAAGTTTCGTTTTTCAATCAATGAAGCAGTCGTGTGTAGACTTTAATTACTGAGTCCTAGCTCAGTCACAATCATTCACAAGATCCACACAAACTGTCAGTTGTTGTAAAAAAAAAAAAAAAAAGCCGTCTTCTTACTTTGCAATGCTGCCCTGAAAAGAATCAATGACAGCCAAAACGGTAATCTTCCCACTTTACAATGCCGCCGTGAATAGATTCTAAAATTCAAATCAAAATCGCCGCCAACCAGTCAATAATTGCCACCTGTTTATAGTGGTCACTTTTGCCGTTTCCCTTCAGCGGCCTCTATAGACCGGTTTGACTTGTACATCATTTTTGTGCTAACTTCATTTAAACAGACAGAATGCAAAGCTGCTGTGTCCATAAAACACACAAGAGGGTCCTGTCCCCTTAAGAAAGTACAGTAATCGCTCGCCACTTTGCCTTCCGAATTTCGTAAACATACTAATGAAACATGCGGTTGAATACAGCCTGTTATGAATCAAATGAAGCATTTGCAAGCATAAAAATGGCTAAATGAAGCAAAATACAAATATAAGGCATTCAGAAGATGCATTCAAAGACTTTGTGATATGTAGTGTTCCATACTGGTCACTAGGTGTCAGTAATTAGACAATAGCCACCACAGGAAGTACTGTACAGAGCAGGAAGTAAAAAAAAAACAACAAAAAAGATGAACTCTCCCAATGCTAACGTGTGCGTCTGGTATCGAACAAATCAACCACCATAAACGAGGGATTACTGTATTATATGATCATATCTCATCTAATTTTTTTGTTTTAATAATTATAACAGCTTTGATTGTATGAAAGAATAATGTGAATAGTGAATTAGTGCACGCTGAATACAGGAAGCCATTGATGTGATCCTGAGAGGGAGTAGGATTAAGTAAGATCTGCTTCTTCCTACTCCTTTTCAAACGTGGAATTATGAATTGTAACATAGCATTCAATGTAAACTGCATGCATGTTTGAAAAGAATTAAACCATAACCATAACACAGCATGAATTACATGGTTTATTCCTAAAATGTAAATACTGATGACTAGAGCCTTCGGAATTGACTCATGGCCAAACAACAATGTCAGAAGTCATTATGTGGATAAGACACCTGTCACACAAACATTGCATTCAAACCTCTCCGCCACCATGGAGAAGTCCATAGCGCTGACCTCAGGTTTGTACACCTGCACAAGACTAGAATGGACCACAAAAGCATGAAGAGGCAGCTTGGTGAGAAAGAGAGCACTGATGGTGCAATCATTCAGATGTACTCATCAAATACAAATGCATTTATAACCTTCATTTGATGTTTTTTGTTTACATTCTGTCTGTTGAAATAATGTTAGCATAAAAATGTACTGTCCGTATTGCCGTAAGAGGGTACATGTACTAAATCAGGGGATCAAATACTTATTTTTCTATGGTATATACGTATACACCAATGAGGTGTTGCCATGACATTGTGTACTGTATGTCCAGTACCAGCATGGCAAAGTGTGAGTGGATGGATCACTGCAGCATGAAGAGTGCCAATAAGTGCTGGGTTAGTCGAAATTCATAACGCCTCGTGACATTAAGTCCAATGGAAGGCAATAAGCGTGATCAGTAGGCTGATTAATAAGCTGATCTCACACTCCCTTTTTGTTACAGCCAAAACCAAAACAATTCCCTCCCAAATTACAACCAACGGATAAAACCAATCCAGGAAAAGACAAAGAGTGATTAAGAAGACCCAATGAAGAAGAATGGAAGGGGAGACCACACCTTGGATGGAAGGGAGCCAGACGCAGGGGGGTGTGGCTCGTAGGTGAGCTCCCCTAACCCCACCCAAGCTGCGACTAGACACAGTCGCACTCGCCTGCACCCACAGGAAGCAAACTGCTCAAAGTGGGCTGGATGTCGTTTTAGTCTGGAGTTGGATGGATGGAAAAGTGACATGACAACAGGATGATTCAAGAAGAGCAGAACAACTTCCTGTATGAGGGGGATGTTTGGCACTTTATTGGAGTCCACAGTTGATTCCATTGGATGAAGCAAAGGGGTGGGAACTCTCACTGCAAGGTGTTCAGACGATGGCGTTAGTACTCCGAAGGCCCACGCCACGGGCGAACTGCTCAAGGAGGCCTGAGATTGCGGCTGAGGGGCTGGACACCACAGACTTAAGACCGACAGTGGAGCTGTAGGCTGCCAGGAAGGTTTCACGTACAGCTTCTAGACGGGCTTGACGCTCTGAGGGGAAGGGACACCTACATGGAAAAACAAAGTTTTACCAGCGTGAAATGTGGTGTGTTATTATGCACTGATATCTAACAGCTGCTATCCGCTCCCCGGTTCGCTCTAATGTTAGTAGTAGAGTCTTTTGAACGACTCTTTGTGAACGATGAGAACTGATTCACCGATGTAATTATATGCTCCTGATCAAAATTTTAAGAGTAGAAAGTAAAACTTTCTTTCACCTTTCAATGTCCCATGTTTGGTGCTCTTGTGCAAATTCCAAAGAGGCAAGGAGACAAGGCCTTTGAAGACGCTTTCTTCTTAGAAAGCCTTCTCTCGCAGATGCGATCTGGTGTTTATTGGACTGCACTCGGCACCAGCAACAACCTTCATTTGGGCCTAGGATGGTCCTGTGTCTTGATGGACAGCCAATCGGAGCCTCCGGCTCAGGGCCAGTGACATTTTTTTGGGTCTACCACTTGACTTTTGTTCCATAACCCTCAGGATCTTTGAAGAAGTATCAAATGACTGTCTTACTGCGTCCAACCTCTGCAGCAATGCTGCGCTATGAGAGGCCTTGCTTATGCAGCCCAACAATCCGACAGCCTTCAAAGAGAGAAAGCTTTTTTGCCTTTGCCACCAAGAGATCATGACAGTGTGAATACGTGGCAGAAAATGACACTGCATCCACATTTTTGCCAAGATTTGGGCTTTTAAAGGCTGTGGTCTTAAACTTTTGAACAGGTGATGAACAGCCATAACTTTGTTTAAATATGTTATATATATTGTTTGTAGTTATGTTCTACATTGTTCGATTTTTGAAAGCGAATGGTAAATTGGTAAAAATTACATTTATAGTTCAAGGCACCAGCCATGACGAACTAGCTCTCGCAGTTCAACCTTATTTCCTGAAGTGACGCCATTGGGGTGCTATTTCTCAGGTAAACAAACATAGCGGTGTACAAGACCGAGGATGTTTACAGTGATTTTAGCGAAGATTTGAGCCATGTGTCCATAGTTTTTGAGGAGGAAGAAACATTTGGAAATCAAATAGAGAACTTGCAGAACATGGACTTAAGCCTCAATACATGGAGATGAAGATCGGTCGCCTTTAAAACACAGAATGCTAAGTCTAAATTACTCTGGAGTTGCTTATCCTTCAATTATTGTTTTAAATCAGCTTCTTAATGAGCTAAAGGGGTTTTTATATGGACTGTTTGATTGTATATGTGTGGCTGCACATCAAAATGTTTTTGTGTCACTCCCATTTCACCTTTTTTGCATTTCGATGCTCTACTTACAGTAGCACCTCCTTAAGATCCAACAGTGCAAAATGTAAATAACACAGGATGTAACAAAGTATTTCCACATAGTGGCCGTGCCGGACTTCCTCTCGTATTCGTAGGAATCGTAGGAACAGTATGACGCACAATTTAAGTGATTTTGAAACCGTGACTTTTTCATACCGTGGTATACCTTCAAACCGGTAACAGGCCCATGTCTATTTGCGACATTCTGTGCCACGTCACAATTCATGGAGGGTTGCCTCGTCGGCGCACGTAAATATTGAACAAGTTTAACATTTATAATTGTCGGCCCCTCGATCCGATAGTAGCTGATCATCGGGGTAAGTTCACTCTTAACACACCTCAGCCCACAGGATAGTCTTACATTACAGACATAAGATAATCGGGCGTTTGCCGTCTTTGAGGGGCAAAATCAAAACAAAACAGCCCGATTAGCTTAGTTTTCCCATGACTTTTTTTTTTTTTTTTTTTTTTTTAAATGGGAAGGTGATGAAAATGTCCTGGTTTTCATGGTTTTTCATGAAATTGAGGGGCATTAGGGCACTCTGCTGCATGTGACTTCTGCCGTGTGGGCGACTTTTCAAAATAGTGCTACCAAAAAGCCAAACAAGAAGCGTGCACGGTTAATCGTCTGACGCTTGCAGAGTTGAAGTCTCGTGTAATTGGTCATGCACAACAGCCGTTTAAATTCCAGTTGTTTTTTTTTTATTTTACCCAGAAAATATTACTAGAATATTTTATATATTTGACCTCAGCTTCCTGTGTCCTTCTGGAATCATTTTCCTGCTGATTTTTTTTTACATATTTTCTTTGGAATTATTATCTTTGATTCCAGATAGTATTTTATTATATAGGAGGAAGAGGCATACTTTAAATGTGTTGAAGTGATAAGTCATCTTTGAGTAAACTTCCGGTATCATTTGAGTATGTCATTGCTGGGCGAGTGTTCATGATCAATATATGGCTACCCTATTATGTGTGTACCCCGCTTTAGCATGCCTCCACAAGTGGTGGCAGCTGCACTTACATGCGTCCATTGGGACCCTCCTCCTGGAAGCTGAAAGGCAGGAGGGAGTCATAGGGAGCAGCCACAGCAGACGAGGCTGAGGAGGCCGAGGCCTGAGGTGGCTGGAAGGGTGGATGATCGTGGATGCTGCCGCAACCTGACACGATCTGCCAGCTCCCGTACTCTGTGGACAGAGAAGACCCCGAGCGAGTGTAGTCTGCTGCTAACCTGTCGGACGAAGAGAGAGGAAGCTTTCTCATCCATGATTCTTATGTTCACCTCCTCCAGGGGGATTTAACACAAATTCAAAAGTATTTCTCATGCATTCATTCATTCATTCATTCATTCCCACTGGAAATTGCACAAGGCTCACACAAACTGAGATGGAGAATGCACTAAGCAGGTAGAGATGTCATTTAAAAGCATTGACTGCTGCTGTTTGAGAAGAACCAAGCCCAAGATTGGTTCTATTTACCTTCGGCCAGGGACAGCCAGTGGGCTGCTGCCAGTGCGAGTGACAGCATGTTCTGAATGGTTGGAGGAGGAAGAGCTGGAAGACCTGGCCTCACTGAGGGGGTTTGGGAGTTGTTCATCTAGGGGGTTTTGTTTGGCCCATACGACCATCTGAGGAGAGGAAGTGGTGCCTTTTTTCCTAATGAGTCAAAGAAAAGCGTCATGTGAAAATGAAGATGCCACAGAAGCAGCGAACTTATTTTATACCTGTGTGTGATACTAACCAAGCGGGAAGTGGAGGCTGGCTGGAGAAGAGGTCCACAGTGTCACTGGTGAAACTGGAAGCTACACCCACCTCCTCAGTGATTAGGGAAAACTCACTGCTAAGACTTGTCACACTACCACGATCCCTTGACTCTGAAACACACAACAGACACCATCACGTCTGCATCACGTGTTTCCCCTAGCACGGGGGTGCCCAAAGTGCGGCCCGCGGCACATTCTAAAAATAGAACTTAACACCTAACCACCCCGCCCGAAAAAAACCCAGCAAAAATGAAAAAAATTTCATTTTCCAAGAATCAAGACACAATATTATGAGCAAAAAGTTGTAATCTAAGGCGAAAAAGTCATAATTGTGCGAGAATAATGTAATGTTATGAGAAAAGTCATGTTATTTTAGTAGCATAAAGTTCAAGTATTGAAGAAAAAAAACAAAAAGTAATTTTTGTAAAGTAATACGAGAAACAACAAAATACCAAATAAAGTACTTTTTGGAAAATTAAGTTGCGGAAAAAGTTATGAGAATAAACTGAAAACATTGTGGAAATAAAGTCAGAATTACGAGATGAAAATTTACACGAAGAAAGTTGAAATAAAAAAAAAATGAAATGGAAAAAAAGAGCTGTGATATTACGGGAATAAAGTATTTAGAGAAAATAGGTGTAGTCTAACAACAACAGTAAAAAAGTTGCAGAATATTAACGTCATAATAAATAAATAAGACATAATATAGACTCACACACGTTAGCATTGGGAGATTGTCTTCTACGGGCTCCTTATTTACTTCCTGTTCTTAACTGTCCTTCCTGCTGTGGCTACTGTCTCATCACTGTAACATTAGCGACACCTCGTGACAAGTGTAGAATACTACATATTACATCTTTGCGTCTTCTGAATGCCTTGTATTTGTATTTACTTTATTTAGCCATTTTTATTTTATGCTTGAAAATACTTCATTTAATGCTGAATGCTTTTTAATTATGCATATTTTTGACGCATAATAGGCCGTATTCAACCACAAAACAGCATGCGTTATTATTTTTGAAAAACAGTGACGAGAATGAAGCTGCAAAATTTGAAGCACAAAATGGTGAGCGATTACTGTTTATTTTCCTCTTAATGACACATTTTTTGACTGATGTGTATACTCCAGAGCAGGGGTCACCAACGTGGTGCCCGCGGGCACCAGGTAGCCCCCCACGACCATATGAGGTGCCCGCAAGCCTGCTTTTCATTCAGGTTTTCAGTTAATAATTAAAGAACAGTAGAAAGAAATGCATTCTGAAATACAAAATGTGAGTTGTGGACACCAGCATTTTGTCAATGTTCTGGTAAAACAAGCATATTCGCTTTGTTTGGGTTCAAAATAAGCTCTGAAAATAAATATTACAAAAATGAGTAGCTCTTGGCCATTTTCATTTTGTAAAAGTAGCTCTCACAAGGAAAAACGTTGGTGACCCCTGCTCCAGAGCGACTTATTGCCCGGAAAATATATAATATCTTATTGACATGACAGCATGTCGTCTCTGTCTCTACATGCTCACGTTTACAATGTATTTTTTCTTCTCTATCGCGTGTGGAGGAGCAAACGCATTCATTAAATGACACGTCTTTGCTTTGACTGTGGATTATTTCCGAGTGTTTCTATTATGAAATAGAAATGTTAACTGTGGAGGAGCAATTGAGAAACAGTTGGCTACACTGGGTGTGCACGTGTTTCTTACCGATGTTTCAGCTTAATCCCCGATGTATGAAAATTGACTTTTTTTATGTGGTCCTTGTTGGAAAAACGTTCGGACACCTCTGACCTAGTAAATATTTACTCTGAGGGCTGGTACATGTAGTTTCGGTGTAACCTCCCCAGTCGCTATGCAGGAATCACCACTGACTTACTTAACTGGCAGAGGTCCTCCACTGTAAAGTCCCCCTCTTTCAAGTGGGAGTTCTTCCTTCTGCAAGAAAGCAAAAACACCAGAAACATTGCATCATTCACTGCATGCATGAACGCTAACATATGCTACATCACCGGTGTCCAAAGTGCAGTCCGGGGGCCATTTGCGGCCGGCGGCTGTAAAATATTGAATATCCAATCACAATATTAAGCGAAAAAAGGTGTAATCTAATGTCGAAAAGTCATCATTTTACAAAAATAACGTGATATGAGGAAAAATACCAATTTTAGTAGTATAAAGTTGAAATATATGAAGAAAGACATTTTTTTTTTAAAAAGTTACTATGATGAACAAAAAAAAAAAAATGAAGGTGTAATTTTTGGAAAATTAGGTTGGAACAAAGTTTGTTACGAGAAGAAGTCAATATTTTGGGCATAAAGTCATAAATACGAGAAGAAAATTTACAGGAAAACAGTTGAAATAGTCAGGAAAAAACAGCAGAAATGAAAAAACGGCTGTAATTTTACAAGAATAAAGTCAAAATATTCAGAAAACGTCATATTCTAACTGTCTGTTTGGGACACCCCTACGCTAGATAATTACAGTAAAAGAAACACATAAAATGAACAAACCTCTGTTTTCTAACAGCAGAGAACTTCTCTGAGACAATGTGCTTCAAAAAATTGAAGCAAAAAAAGAAAATCTGAGGGAGAAAGAAAACATTTGTCAAAGGGAGAAACAACAATGGAAACAAAGTCAAATGAGAAACATCTCATTTCATTGAGATAGCACAGACTGTGACCGCTTCCTGGACCATCAACAATGTTTAAAATGCCTGACCTTCTGATCCCGATTTTGTCCGATTCAATAAAAAAATTAAATAAATGCAGCGGAACCTTGCTGAACGTCATTAATTCATTCCAGAAGGTCGGACTCTAACCCAATCCCCCCCCCCCCCATAAGAAACAATGTATAACCAATTAATCCGTACCAGAAAGCCAAAAATGTTAACATAAAACGTTGTACAATTATAGTTTTACATGCAAAAAACAATTCAAAATTGCATCTAAATGATGACTTAAAGGGATAAATGAATTTATGGTTACTTTTACCTTCATTGAAGACGTGATTCTTGACGTGACTGAAAACAGGAAGATGGTAGTTGATCTCGCTGCCACATCGTGTCTTTGGGTACGGTCACGTCTTCAGTGAAGATAAAAATACCCTTCAATGTTCATTTATCCCTTTCAGTCATCATTGATACGTGTTTCCAATTGTTTTATGCATGTAAAACTAGAATTGTAAAACTATAAAAACGTGTTTTAGAGTCAACCGCCGATGTCATCGACGGGCCATCTTGTTTAGCTAGTTAACAGGGTGCTATCAATGTTTTGTAATAAAAAAAAACTACACTAAGATAGCGACTCACGCAGTGAAACAATACCAATGTGTTGTTCTGACTGCACCTGAGGTAATTCTCTCAAATAGAAATGAAAATTTCAGAAAATTGCTGTCCCATCTACGAAATGGTGTCAGCTCCTTTAGTCTTTTATTTTTCACATTTTAAAAACAAACACTTGCACAACACGTTACACTGCAGACCTGATTTGACCCTCTTAAAGTGTACAGCGACCAAAAACGGCTGGTCAGCCAATGCCATGAACTCCACTTTCCTCGTAATAGCGTAAGCTGTTTTTAATGACACCCTTATTTTGTTACCACAAGTAAACCGGATGTGGCCCACAGCACTCTTATTTTGAAGGCCACCAGAGCGTTGTGTGCGTTGAGAAGATCCCTTGACTGTTGCTAAAGAGGTGAGCTGTGTGCATCAGTGGTTCCCAAACTTTTTACAGTCGCGTACCCCTTCAGACATTTGATCTGAAGCCAAGTACCCTACCCCTGCACACTTAAAAAACATAAACCTTTTTATTTGATCTAACTTGAAATATTGACCATAATTGGTTCATCAATTTTCAAAACTTATTTGTTCATATGATGCACACAGAGTCAATGAACAACTTCACGCTCTGGCTCCTTTCTGCTGCGCTCTCCTTGTGCCGTGAGACGTTCAGGCACACTCGTAATTGTGTGAGGCGCTAATTGGTTTTCATTTTTATTCACATACGCCCTATGACAATTAGTGTACCCCACCCTGGGAACCTCGGGTGTACATGAATAAAGGCGCCTCCTGCAGCGGTGGCCCCCGTCCTTTATTTACACCAAACTTCCACGACATCAGCGGGCATCCTGAAACACTGTTACAGTAGCTTTGCTCTTTTCACTGCTCATAAGCGCTTAGAGCGGGCTGCTGCTTGGCTCATTGCGCCGGCTAGCTTTAGCTTTAGTCTTCGTTGGATTGCTAACTGTCAGTCCGGCAGAGCAAAAGGGGACAGTGGCTGACTTTCAGACCTTTGCGGAGAAGATAACAGTGGTGGATAAGATCGGTTTCATATGTAAGGATCGGCCCAGATGAAGGAAATCAGCGCCCCTGCATGCAAGTGAATATTATTATTTGATTTATATAAAAAAATTTTACTAACAAACTAAGAATAAGTACTTTTGAAACAGTGGCAAGCAGATACAACTATTGTACATTTTATTTCGTAACAAAAACGTGTAATATTGTTGTGAAGTGCGTTTGTATAAATGTTGCAAACAACCAAAGGTGTTATGAACTCACGATGGCCTTGACGAGCCTGCTTTGCACACCAGCCTGTGCGTCCTTAAAAGGGATCATTTTGAATTTCTATGACATCCCCATCAGCAGTGTAGTCCATCAGCCGTGACTTACCCCACATTTGGTCCTGTGAGCCCAGTTCCGGTCGGATTTCGGTGATGAGAAATGTAGTTCCGGTTAGTCATTGGGGTTGCTTGAGTAAAGAGTGAGGCTTCTCAAAACAATACGCGTTCGAAAGAGTAATACAATACATGACAAAAATGCCTCCTGGGAAAAAAATCAAGACCTCACAAATCGCTGGGGTGACGTCGTATTAATGTGCGCTATTGGCTGTCCATTGCTGTGACCCTCGCATCTTCATCCGCTGTGGAACACATACGTAAACAAGATCTTCATCACATACACAGCAATGGACAGCCTATTAATACATGAACACATTAATACATGAATACATTAATACGACGTCAGGGAAAGTAAAGCTGACTCATTAGTGAGGTCAGATGTTTCTGAGGAGGCCTTTCTGTCATGCAAATAATGACTTTTTCAAACGCATATTGTTTTGAGAAGCCAAACTCTTTACTGAAGTCACCCCAGCAACTAACCAGAAGTATGTTTTTCATCACCGAAACCTGACCAGAGCTTGGCTCACGGAACCAAGTGCGGGTTAAGTCACTGTTGATGGACAACACTGCTGATGTGGAAGCCACACAACTTCATCTCAAAAAATCCCAACTATCCCTTTAACATATGCTGTCAAAGACAAACGCGTGGAACAAAACATGCCATTTTATTTTGAAATCTGCTCTCAGTGTTTTACCGTAATGCACAGTATTAAAAGATACTCTTTTTTCCCCCCCAGTCAAGGATGTACAGTGGGGATGATAAGTATTTGACCTCCTTTTTGTAGGTTTACCTCCTTGAAAAGATATTGACAGCCCATATTTTTATGGTACATTTATTTTAACAGACAGAATGCCGAAAAAGTATATTAAATATGCCCAATGTTTATATACGGTTCTTTATTGACTATATGGAATGTTTAATGCTCTACTGCTGCCTTTTTGTTCACATCTGCATAGAGTATAGTATTTATTATTGGTGTAGAAATTCCACATACAACGCTATTGCTCATTCTCTCTGGTGTAAATATGTAAATAGAGTTATTGGCATTTACTGTCACACTAGTGTCCACTTTGCTGCTGTGAAAGCTGCATTTCCCCATTGCGTTGCGAACAAAAGGCACATTCTATTCAATTCATCATCAGGTGCATTGCACAGAATAAAAACAAGTGTACCTCCTCCCCCTTGGAGAGTCGGTCTGGCAGCATGTGACTGCAAAGAGAAACAAAGTTGAAACATCTCTTTAGGAGGAAGCGAGACACAGAAAAGCAGAATAAACAGATGATCACAGAATAAGGAAATGGAAATACTACTTCCAAATTCATTTTAAGGCCGAATGCAGGAAGTCCCTAAAGTCTGGACCTATATGTAAAAAAAATGAAAATACAATATACACATGCATACACACACACACACACACACACACACACACACACACAAACACTACAAAAAAAATAAAATGTGAAAACATTTTCTTCATTGGAACTTATTTTCTAAATTGCATTTTACGTCCATTTTCCGGTCAGCGTACAATATGACGCACATCATGTCATGTTGTTAATACCTTAATTTATAAATTGCAATACAACTTTATTTATATTATACAGTAGAACCTCAGTTCGTGTGTTTTTCGGGTACCATAAAAAAAAATTATGCCTCCGTTTGCGTACAGTTTCCATTTAGCGGAAGCCAGCTCCGTCACCCGTCTATGATGTAATCCGTGGCTCACTCTGTAGTTCTTTGCTAACTAAGTTACGCCACAAGTTTCTGCTGTTCTTCTGGTCCCGACTGCAAAATAAGCCAAAATGGAACCAAAGAAAGTTGCAAGTGGCAGCATTTTCATAAAGAAGGTGAGAAACGCTATGGAATTCAAGAAATCACTCGTCGCAAAACACCGTGTTGATCTCGCTGCCACATCGCGTCTTTGGCAACAATCACATCATCAGTGAAAGTAAAAGTAACCTTAAATGTTAATTTATCCCTTTCACTCATCATTTATATGCATTTAGAATTGTTTTATGCATGTAAAACTATAACTGAAAACCTATAAAAACATGTTTTGCCTTAACATTTTTGGCTTTCTAGAACGGAAGAATTGAATTTACATCATTTCTTATGGAAAAAATGGATTTGGTTAGAGTTTCGGTTCGAGTCTGACCTTCTGGACGAATGATGCTAACCAAGGTTCCACTGTATATTTATTGGAAAGTAATCCCCCGTTTATGGCGGTTAATTGGTTGCAGAATTTCCTCAAGTAGGATTCCTTATTTATGAATGGAATATTTTTGACCGTCCAAATGTTTTTTAACATTAAAGCTTTCTAGACATGAAACACCACCCGTATACTCACCTTTAAACTCTCATTACCCAATATAGTAGACATAATCAGACAAAATAAGACATTTAAGACATACTGGAAATAAAACTTCTGCTCGTGTGTCACAGTAAATGTGCTCCCTAGGGGACCTTATTGGGGGACGGACAGATGTGTGGAGGACAGAAAGTCAGGAGTTCAGAGTGGAGTTTTAGTTTGTTGTGGATTTTGGCCGCAACGCTAGTGTTATGATTATTCATGTGCCTGCTGTGAGATAATTTAAACCTGCAATAAAAGCCTGTTGTTCCAGCAATCAAGTCTCGTACTTACCTCAGCCAACAATTACTGACACCTGTTGACCAATGTAGAATACTACTTTCACAATTACAATGCATTTTCTGCCTTGTGTTTGTATTTTAGTTCATTTACTTAGTTCATTTTGCCATTCCTATGCTTGAAATTGCTTAACTTAAGCAAAAAAATACGTAAAATTGCCTTAAATTTGCTTTTTTTTGGCTAATAGGCCGTATGCAACCACAAACAGCATGATTTACGAATTAATAAATGTTTGAAAAACCGTGATAGACTAAAACTGCAATGTGGCGAGGGATTCTTTTTACATTATTAACTTACAATAAGTGATGTAGTAATTATTCATATAATTAAACTTTTTGGTATAAAGTACATTGTATCTCCAGGCTGTATGGAATTGGAGCTAAAATGTCTTGCAATGTAAGATGACACGTCCCTGCTGGTGGCACAAGGGTTTTATACGATGAACCATTTTCAAGTCATCTTGGCCAAGAATAACATTCACTACTAGCCCATGCGTCATAAAGGAACACCTGACACAGTCCTGAAGGTGATGATGTCATGCATTATTATTTCTTACCCAAAGAGGAACCAGTCGTAAGCAATGGTCAGATATAGGATCTGGGCCGGCTCCAGGTTGGCGTGCACAGCACCGTCCTGTGAAGATGACATTTCATGCATGGACAGCATCAGTAAAAAGTGCAACTAGAGGTGAGACCAGCAGCTTTTTCAAAGGGCAGCAGGAGTCAGCGGCGGAGCTACGGGCTGGCCGCCCTCTGGCTACCCTGGTGGCCACCACACTTGGGGACAATTTTGACAAACGCGGCTATGTGGTGCAGAACATCAGTTCAGCCTAACCACCGTTTCCGCTTGGACACATTTCACTGCAGCACACAACTTTCTGCGTGGAGGAGCAGCCAATAAAACCACGTCTTGCATGAACTGCAAGCGTCAGGTAAGTTTTCCATGATTACTTTGGTCGGGTCCGGTCAAGATTCTGCACTATGTTGACTTTGACTTAAATTCTGAAGCGTGATTCAGCACATAAATCTGTCAATATTGGAAGCTCTCTGTAGCAGTATGAGTAGGCATGTAAACCAAGGAGTCTAGAGTTAAAACAGGAGTGCCGAACAGCATCGACTTACATATTATGCCCTGCGGGGGTTTGGCTGCCATGATAAGGAGCAGAATCCAGAAACTATGCATTTAAAACAAGTCCTCAGCACACCGCTCAGCTATTAATTGCTCTAATAGACACCGCAAAAGCAGTGGCGGAGCTACGGGGTGGCCACACCTGCTCACTCTCCGGCCACCCCACTGGCGAATGGTCTCACCTTGGCCAAAGGTGCAACTCAGCACTACATGTAGTAAACTACCATATTATAATATTCAAGGTTATCTTTGCAGTGTTTACAGCTTTGGGGGGCCCAGGGGTCTGAGTATTATCCATACTCGGGGTATTATCGGCCAGAATTGGTATAAAAATGAGATTTCACGATGTTTGACGCACCAAATCAATATGAAGCAAACAAGTAAACAAGTAAACAACCTTGCTAGAAAACCTAAACTCAGGAGAATGGTACGAATCATTGTGTTCTACATACAGTAAGTCACTAGTAGGCTTACAGTAGGCTTACTAGAGCACTTGTGATTTACTGTATGAGGTGGCTGGACAGGGAGCAGTGTAGTAAGACCTGGTTCTGGTTGGGCTTAGTTCTTCACATGGGTTTCCAGCCACACATACTTTCTCCGCTTTTTCTTTTAAATACATTAAGTGTAATTGTTCCTCTTTATTTTTGCCACTCATGACACTCCCTTTCTGAGCAGCAGCAAACATATGATTAGCCTAATTTCTAATTTTCGTAAGCAGGGACACTCGTATTAGCTGTTGTTTGCTTATGCACAATATATATACTGTATGTACAGTCGTCCCTCGCAATATTGAGGTTTTTCAAAAATTAATTCATAAATAAATGGCCGCTGTTTTGTGGTAGACTGTGGTCTACAATACAAGTGATATGTAGTATTCTGGTCACTTGGCGGCAGGAATGACATAAAACATTGAGACATTTCCTTACATAACATTACCTTAACACTGCTCGAAGTCATGAAGGTAGCCATGGCATGTCCGGACATGATAGTGTGACGGAAGTTCTCCCATTCCGTGTGGAAGTGGTAAGTGTTTGGCTTCTTAAGTTTCGAAGAAATAAATTTGAGGCTAACTTGCTTACTAGCTAGCGGCCGTCTCGAGTCCCTGCAGCATGAGTTGTGCAATGTGATGTAAGCAAAGAATAACAGGAGTGTAAAGGTGACGATAGGGGTGTTTATTCATGTCTATAGGGCTGTAATGTTAAAATCGTATCTAAAAAGTCATAAACAGGCTTTCTATGCACAAACTACAAAAAGATTCAATTTATTAACATTGAATCCTATATTGTGGAAATTCATTTATCGTGGTCAGGTCTGGAACCAATTAACCACTATAAACGAGGGATGACTGTATATGAGAAACTTTTTTTCTCTCCTTAAATTACACTTTTTTTTTGCTCATTTTTCCATTTCTGCTAATTTTTCCCCAAATATTTCAACATTTACATTTTCTTTTAATGTTATGACTTTATTACCATAATATTTTGACTCTATTCTCGTAATATCATACCTTTTTCTCCAACCTAATGTTCCAAAACTTGCAACTTCACTCTTTGTTTTGTTTCTCATGATACTATGACTTCAGAAAATATTTTTTTTCCCATTTTTGCTGTTGTTTTCTTATTTAACTGTACTTTCAGAATGTGACATTGCCCAATAAAAAAAAAAAACAACCACACAATGGACGCCCCTGTGTTAGAAGCATTCTTTTCATAATGTCTGACGCTGAAGATAAACTTTCACTGCTTTTCGATCATCTTGTGTTCAACTATTTTATGTCTTCATGCATCACCCCATGTTCACTCACACAATTGGGAGCAAACCATTTCCACGACACACACCGTTGTTTGCTTTAATCTCCAAAATATTGCACAAACATACTGAGGTCGTGTGGTTGAAACCCAGCAATTGCATTAACGGAATGAATGAGGGCAAAAAGGAAAAAAACAAGGTTTGATTTAAATGAAAGTACCTGAGTGGGACATAGTTAGAATTAGTCAAATATCAACTTACAGCCCAGAGAGACAGCCTGAGGAGAGAAACAAACAGAGGTGTTCGGTCCCAGCCTGATATGCAGTGCACAAGAAGGCCATTGTCATCTGTAAGAAGAAAAAAAAAATATATATATATATATATATATACACACACACTGTATATGATTCAAAGTATGCACGCTGAATCAAAATAAATTCTTAAATCCAATCATTTAATTGTACACTAGGTCTCCAACTTACGAACATCCGACTTGCGAACATTTGCGGATACGAACACAAGCCGACTGGTCTATATTTTATTTTATTTTGCCTTGAAGTCGCTCCATCAGTATTTTTACTGCTACTGTACATGCTTGACCAGTAGAGGGCACTGGGACACTGCTAATGGGACCAACAGGTAGAGGAAGACGAGAAAGAGGAGAGAGGAATGCTAAGAGTTGTATGATACAACACGGACAGAGCGTGTGATTAAAGTTTATGAAGAGTTAATAGGCCTGCTTAATTCTACACCACCCACAGAACACTACCTCTTTTAGAACAGTCTAACGACGACGACCATTTGTGCTTTTTTTCCAATAACGCCTCCTCCACCACCACCAACGACGTATGGTCGACCACTCCTCTTCAAAGGTAAATAACATTTATCATTACGTATTATTATATCATTTTTATTATTGTTTTTTTCATTAATTATCCTCGTTTAATACTACTACTGCATCCAAACTCATATTTACATACATACACATATACTGTATATGTATACACGTACATGTAGTACCTATACCATTGGTAATATTACCTTTTGTTAGACTTACGAACAAATCAACTTGCGAACGGTCGTCTGGAACCAATTGTGTTCGGAAGTTGGGGACTTAGTGTATTAGCATTTCCTGTCATTATGAATTGTGAATCCCTTAGGCCAGGGCTCCCCAACCACCAGGCCGTGGGTGGGGCCAAACGGAAACACACTTCCATCCATCCATCCATCCATCCATCTTCTCCTGCTGGTCCGGATCACGGAGGCAGCAGTCTCAGGGGGGAAGTTCAGACTTCCAGGTCCCTGGCCACCTCTTCCAGCTCCACCGGGAGGACACTAAGGCATTCCCAGGCCAGCTGTGAGACATAATCCCTCCAGCGTGTCCTAGGTCTGCCCCGCGGCCTTCTCCCAGCTGGGCATGCCTGGAACACCTCATCCGGGAGGCATCCGGACTAGATGCCCGAGCCACCTCAGCTGGCTCCTCTCGATGTGAAGGAGCAGCGGCTCTGCTCTGAGCCCCTCCCGGATGACCGAGCTCCTCACCCTCTCTTAGGTTGAGTCCAGCTACCCTACGGAGGAAACTCATTTCATCCTCTTGTATCCGCGATCTCGTTCTTTCAGTCACAACCCAAAGCTCATGACCATAGGTGAGGGTGGGAACATAGAACTACACACTGGACTCCTCTGACGCCTTGACTGCGCCTACAAATTCTGTCCATGAAAATTATGAACAGAAGCAGTGATGAAGGGCAGCCTTGGCGGAGGCCAACGTTCACCGGAAACAGGCTCGACTTACTGCTGGCAATGAGAACCAGGCTGCTGCTCTGGTTGTACAAGGACCGAATGGCACGTAGTAGCCATGTAGCGTAGTTCAAAAAGCAACAACGACATCAAATTTTATGTAAATGTATGTCAATTTTGGAAATAAAGGTGAGTATTTTGGAATAATAATAATATACTTTGAGAAATCCCCCAGTTTTTCCATGTTTATGTCATTTCCTTGAACGCACCATATCTGTATGCGAGTGCTAACTTTCTCAAACACACTTACTGCATGTATGTCCTGTTCTTCTTTCAACTCATCCTTGTTTCCAAATGCTGATGCCGTGTGTGAGCTTTGACGACGCTATCATGTTTGCTGAGTGCTAATGTGCACATTGCACAACCTCAAGTTAATGAATGCTAGCACACTGATGTCTCCCTCATGCCAAACTAACAATGAAGTTATGTTATAATCTCTTTAAAAAAACTAACTTTTCTGTTTTTTTCAAAAGAGGACAGTTGGCAGTCCCACTGGTGCTGTGTATTTCATACTTCGTCTGTGTTTTTTTTTTTAATGCTAGTATGAGCAAGAAATAACTCATAGCAGAACAGGAAGCTGATGTTGTCTCGCTTCCACATCGTGTCTTTGGGAATAGTCTTCAGTGAAGGTAAAGGTAACCTTAAATGTTCATTTATCCCTTTCATTCATCATTCATATGCAATTACAATTGTTTTATGACTAATGATTAAACTATAAAAATATGTTTTGTGTTGACATTTTTAATCATAGAAGGGTGACGGACGATGCAACTTTCGATCTGGTTGCCATTTTGTTTGCTAGCTCATTGATGCCAAGAAGGCTGGACATTTTCGGATAAAATTGTACACTAACCAGAGAATGCACGCAAGCCGAGGCAAACATTTAGCATAAATTTTCGATGTTAACCAAAAAACACGCTAACCGGGGCAGATTCTCACCCTGGTTCCACTGTATTTATTTATCCTTTATTTAGCCTGGTAAACCTCAGCCAAGACGGCAGCATAACACAAAGCTTCTGCCACAACATCCATCTATCTTTTTAATTTGTGTTTCATATCCATTCAAATATCCATGTTTTTTTACATTACATTTACATTTTAACATCATTTACATTACTTTTTACATAAATTTAATAGCTTCGTAGTCAGAGCGTAGAAAAAACCTGTTTATGACTTTCTAAATACCATTTTATTAGAGCCATCTAGACATGAAATAACACCCCTATAGTTACCTTTAAACTCATATTACCCAATATATCCGATATAGTCGGAGAAAATAAGACATTTAAGACAAATAAGACTCATCCCTCTGTGTGTTTCAATAAATGTCTTCTGGATAAGTGGACAGGAAGTGATGTCAGAGATTCAGAGTTGAGTTACAGTACATCCACAACAGTAGCCCATGTTATTTGATGATGACGATTATGATGACTATTATTGTTATTATTATTGTTTGTGCATATTGTGAGATAAATAATTATAAAATAATAAAGCCTCTCGATGGCGATCAAGTCTGGTGTGTGTTACTAGTCCTACGAAGAACACACAACCTCATCAAGGACAGCACACATCCACAACACTCATTATTCACACTCCTACCGTCAGGCAGACGCTACAGGAGTTTGAAGTCCAGGACCACAAGACTGGCAAACAGCTTTTACCCACAGGCCATCAGGCTTCTCAACGAAGCACTCACACACGCCGCACGCAACACACGCAACACACACACACACACTCATAGCACTTTTATTTATTTGCTTATTTGTATTATTTATCTGTATTAATGTCTGTTGTTGTTACTTAACTTATTGGTATTAATGTTTCTTATGTTCTTATTATTTTCTTGTGTTTTCTTTCTTTTCTTGGGAGAATGAACAGAATAAGAATTTCATTGCATAGTACAACTGCCTGTTTTACTATGCATACGACAATAAAACTCCTAGTGGCCAGTGTAGACTACAGTCCATCAATGTCTTGTATTGCTTTTAAAGTCCATTTGTATTTTAATTCAGTGTTCCCTAGTTTATCGCTGGGGATAGGTTCCCGAAATAGCCCGCAATAAGTGAAAATCCGCGAAGTAGCCAAATTTTTCACAATTTTACAATCAAAGAAATTCAAACATTTGTTTGAATTTTAATGACCAACCTACAGGTTGGACTCAAGAAATTAGTCAGTCACTCACGCGTATTTCACTCATGTGACCGTGCATTTTTGTCCTGGCGCCGTTTCGCTGTACTGTAGCGTTTTTGTACCCTTGTTAAAACATATTGCTGTAGTATTTCCCATGTTGCAGTCCTCTTCCTTCGAACCGAAGATTTATTTACAAGCTAGCAAGCAAGCAAGCTAGCGATGACGCAGTAGACTTACAGTATTTTCCCCATCGTAACCCACCAAACACGCTGCACAAATACTCAGTAAATACCTGACTACACAAAGAAAGCAACTTCCTACCATCACTGTTGATGATATGCAGCAGCAGCTTCAGGTAGTTTTGCGTCTGCTCCACCAGATCCCATGACTAAAAACACAAAAGCAGCAACAGGAAATCGTAGTTTATATCCAATATTTTTTTCCCCCATTGATGGTTGAAACACAAACATGACTGAATAGAGATTGTTTATTTCGGGTTACATGAGGAGTCTTCAAACGAATCATGAGCTTGCTCATAGAATAAAGGAGGTCACCTGGTACTGAGCCCAGTCGATGTTTAGGTTCTTGGTAAAGCATGGCGGGATTGTCAAAGGAGCGTCCACATAGTCCTGGCCAGGCAGAGAGAATGACATCAGGATTGCTCAGAATTCCATTCACACTATTAAGAAAAGAATCCAAGTATGGACGCTACCTGATTCCAGTTGAACACCAGTCCCTCGGCTGTGTAGTCTCTGTCTTTGTAGTCCTTAAAAAACTCACATCCTGAATGAAAAATGAACGCCTGGTTATGAAGCAACACAACAGTTGGCAACTCAATCCTTAGTGGCATAGATAATGTACGTAACACATCTATGGTAGCTCCTCAAATTTCTCCTTTACTTTGATGCCAAGACCTTGATGCAGATGCAGAGGAAAAATTGGACTTATTTTGGCTTTTTCCAGGAAAATGGCTCCTGCGCCCAGGGTTTAAGAGGTTTAAGTAAGTTAATTACAGGTATGAACCATGTTTGCTGCTTTCTTTTACCTGGGTAAGGCACAGAGAGCAACGTGAAGTCTGCATAGCGTTGGGCTTTGTCTGCCTTCTCGGAGGACGTCACACTGCGGCAACAGGAAAGGAGAGAAATATTACGTGGCAAAACATAGCTTATTAAACATTCCAGAGTTGGAGAGGCAAAAATAACCACATACATACAATAACTGCCAATGACTTCAGCGAAACTTGGGTTAGCGTACGCCACGGTTAGCATATTTTTCAGGTTACGTCAAAAACATTTTTCCTTGGGTTGCGTACAATATGGCACGTCTTGTCGTTTTATTGATACACTGCCTAATTCCAAAAGTGTCCTTGTTAGCAGCGTGTTAGCCTGGAATACAAAATCATTGTCCCCAGCTCTGTCGCCAGTCTATGACATCATCAGCGGTTGACTCTGTAGTTCTTTGCTACTAACGCAGCTACACCGCAAGTCTCTGCTTTTCTTATTGATCATGCAAAATAAGCTAAAATGGAGGCAAAAAAGTTGCAAGTGACAGCATTTTAGTAAAGAAGGTGAGATACACTATTGAATTTAAAAGACAACAACAAGGTGGTGTCCGTGTTGATCTCGCTGCCACTTTGTCTTCAAAGAAGGTAAAAGTAACCTTATGTGTTCATTTATCCCACGAGTACCCAAGGTTTTTCCACCGAGGGCCGCGTACAGAAAAATGTAAGACTGCGGGAGCCACTTTGATGTTTTATACTAGCTATATATATATGTATATATATATATATATATATATATATATATGTATATATATATATATATATATATATATATATATATATTGCCCTGCGATTGGCTGGCGACCAGTCCAGGGTGTACCCCGCCTGTCGCCCGAAGTCAGCTGGGATAGGCTCCAGCATGCCCCCGCGACCCTAATGAGGATGAAGCGGTATAGAAAATGGATGGATGGATGGATGGATATATATATATAAGAAGTTTAATGTGTCAAAGCGTATTATTAATACGAACTTTTTCTCCTTACAATAAACTTTTTGCTCGTTTTTTGTTTTTAAAAAAAATGATTTTTTAAAAACTTTTAACATTAGTAATTAATTTTAGACTATTATCAGAATATCTGATTAATATTAGACTTGATCCCAAATTATTTGCACTTTATTCTTTAAAAAAAACAACAAAAAAACATTTGCTTTTCATGTTTTTTGTATTCACTTTTTCCAAATGAGACATGGCCAATCAGAAGTGCTTGCATTGGACTGTATGAAGTGTACACTGTACACAGTGTAGTCACTATTCCACATGCTTTCTTACTTTAGGCCAAACTTAACCTTCTTGTTCTCCACCATGAGGTCGCAGATGTAGCCAACTGACAGGTAACGCAGGAGCTTGATGTCGTGGCCACGGACCTTGTCAAAGAGCTGGGAGTCGCCGTTCCTGAAGAGAACAAAACATTTGGAATGTACGTCGTTGTGACGAGCCATGAGCACTGCAGAGCAGCTTCTATGAAGAAGACGACTACAGTGGAACATAAGACACACCAATTGTTTGGCTGGTCCTGCGTCTTACAGTCAGGTGTGGCTTATATATAAAAATATATGCAACACAGTCGTCCTTTGCTACTTCAATTTATTTATAAATTTATATCAGTCTTTCGAAATAAATTAATAAATGACAGTGTTTTATGGTTGAATACCGCCTATTATTATTCTAAAAAATATGCATATTGAAGCAAATTTTACATTTTTTTTCCCTAAATGAAGCACCTCCAAGCATAAAAATGGCTAAACAAAGTAAAACACAAATATAAGGCATTCAGAAGACCCATTCAAAGACGTGATATTTAGTATTCGACATTCTGTCAGTAATGCGTCTGTGTAGGCTCTCAGTCGTACAGGAGTTGTCCATCGAGGAAAAGGCTTCTTGAGGCGTCATCTGTACTTCTGTGAAGAAAGTGTCGGACGTTTCGCTCCTCATCCGAAGTTCGCTCACGAAGCTCTTCGGATGAGGAGCGAAACGTCCGACACTTTCTTCACAGAAGTACAGATGACGTCTCAAGAAGCCTTTTCCTTCTGTCAGTAATGTTGCTGTAGCGATGGGTGTATTGTGTAGTTGTGAGCTGCTGTTTATAGAGTGTGGGCTATAAAGGGCAGTGACGTTCTGTATGCTGGGTTAGCGTTAGCTTTTCGGAAACAAGTCGGTAGAAGAAGAGAAATAGGAAGTGTTGAACTGTTCATGCTGTGTTTTGAGCATCTGCCTGTAAGACATAGTACACTGTGTCTATTTCAGATAAAGAGGCCGACTAATTTACAGCCATCCTGTCTTGGTGTCATTTAGCCACCACTTCAATGATACAACAATAGCCACCGCAGGAAGTACGCTGTCCAAAAACCCCCAAAACAAAACAAGGAACTCTCCCAATGCCAATGTCATTATGACTACTATATTGGGCAATAGCAGTGTAAAGGTGACTGTAGGGGTGTTACTTCATGTGTAGAGGGTTATAATAATCTTGCTTTTAAGTTAAAGTGGGGTGGTGGTTGGTTCTTGGTGACACCAAGTAGCCACAATAATTAGTCCAGCTTGCTGTGATGCCATCAGGCACACAAACTGCATGATACAGACCATACCAGACGCTTTTTTGTTACAGAATACTTTCTAATACGCTTCTGCCGTGGAGACTATGTATCTGTAAGAATGTGCAACAACAGGGCATCCCAAAAAACACTTTAAATAATTGTAAACCAGGTGTTTATTAGAATTCGTTCAATTTTCAAAATGTAATAGAATTTACAAACATCATTTTATTGTTTTGTCACCGCCTGCTTTCAAACGGACATCCATTCCGGTCCAGACACTGCTGACAACGTGAAGCAATGGCATCGCACACATCACAAAACAATTCCCTTGATATTTTTGTGCATTCACGCTTTTTTTTAGAATGAATTTCTTTTCTTCAAAGTTTAGTCTGGTTGCCATCATTCATTTAAATAGGTTTAATCTGCAAAGAATAAACAAACAATTGAGTTATCAGCTCCTAAAGGGTGTATACATTCTTTTGGGATACCCTGTATAATGAAATAAACCTGTGTGGATTGAGAAATGACAGCAGTGATGTTTCATTAGGACATGAATTATGTCTATCTTGGAGATTATAGCTGCTGCGTCAGCCACTGACTAACTAAATACACATGTATGATTTTCAGTCTATATTCATTCATTTGTGAATACAAAACTGAAGTTTTGGTGAAAAATATGACCTTTTGATACGGATGCACCAAGCCGTCATGTCTTGTATTAAAAGTGTCTTCTTCCAGAATACTCTGATATTTATTACAACGATATGTGTGTTTTTCGGCTTGCAACCAACATTTTTTGTAAAATTTTGCCTTGGCTTGCGTTTGCTCGCTTGTTTAGCATCCAAAATACCGTCTGGTTGTTTACCCCACCATCTTGGGTCACGCGCCAAAGACAAAATCTCATGATAATTACATGTGGTCGTGCAATGCATTGTGGGCCGCGGGCACCATTTCAAGGGCAACAGCGTTTGTTTATAACAGATTTGCAAGAGAGTGATACACAACATGACGTAAAATACAGTACATGAACCTCACATAAGAAAAAGACGACGGACAGTACCGAGACAAGGGTGCAAGACCTCCAAATTTTACGGCTGTCATCATTTCAGAGGTATGGCTTTGTCATCTGCTGCGGCGCATACACATCTCCGGTTCCCGCGTAACAGTCCATCAACACGGTGGCACATTGAGGATGACACTAGGTGTTTCTTCCTGTCTCATTTTACATGCATAACACTCGTTTCTGGTGCCAACAACAAAACATAAACATTAAGCTTACCGTAGCATGTTCGCGGCAGGGAGTCAAACATAGCACACGCATTCTCACCGGCGAACTTCCGTGATGTCACTGCCGGCAGTGGATGTTTTTTTTTTTTTCTATTTTCTATATTAAAAACGGCAAGGTACAGGTCTCGTGGTTCTAGAACGTTTATATTTACTTTGATATATTTTTTACATTTTTGCAAATTGTGGTTGCAGCAGAATAATGTGTTTAATTTGTTAATTGACGGTTTTGGGTGTCCATGCGCAGATCTTTCTTCTGGTGGTTAACTATCTAAAAATAAATAAATACACGTGGCATGTTGTAATTTTGAAGCTTATTTTGCACTGAACAGCAAGTGATAATGATGAAGTTAACAAAAACACAAGACATGTAAACATAAACAGCCCATTTTTCATGGGAATGACATCTTTGCTCTCATAGTTTAGGCTCACAAAAGCGGTCAAGCATGTATGTCGACGTTGTACTAATCAGAAGAACAGGCTGGACCAGGCCTTTATGAGACATAAAGTGTATATTGATTAGGATTTTGTTTACCTGACTGCGCTGTCATCCTGAGGAAGCTCCTCTGACTCTGCCCATGTATCATCACTTCCTCCTACAGAATAGAAATGCAAACAAGTCATTTGATGTTGCAAGTATGTCAAGACATTATTAACAATCCATCATTTAAACAGTGGGTTTATTTGAACAGAAAGAGGCAGAATGGGAAAAAACAAAATCAATAGAAGGCGATAAATCCATTTGTGTTTGATTGAGGGAAATACGTATTTGATCCCCAAGTAAAATGTGGCTTTGTTTGAAACTTACGAAGTACGCAGGGAATGAAATACTTCTTTTCCCCGCTGTACACTATATGTGAAAAAGCACACTCACTGACAAATTTTAAAGGAACATTTTCTTCTCTGTGTTGGTTGATGTGTCAGAGAGCACATGTGACAAAGAAGCAACGCATGGAAAAAAGCTGCAAACAACTTCCCCATTGAAGTCCATATTTAGGTGTGTGTGTGTGTGTGTGTGTGTGTGTGTGTGATGTACCAGAGAATATGTAGTTATAGCCCGTGCGTCCATAGAGCTCCCCCCAGCCTGCCAGAGTGGATGAGCGACAAATGTGCTGCAGTGACGCAGAAAAGGCGGACAAGAGGGATCTTAAAACATCATCAAACTTATTGGAAAACATGCTACTAAACTCTGAAGTGTCCAACACTTCTGGAACAGTCCAAAACATGTTGAGGAAAAACACCATTAAATATCTAATACAGTAATCTCTCTTTATAGTGGTTAATTGGTTCCAGACCAGACTGTGATAATTGAATTTCCGCAAAGTAGGATTTACGAATGGAATATCGCAGTTAGAGCATAGAAAACCTGTTTACGACCTTCTAAATACAGTTTTGGACATTATTAGAGCCCTCCAGACCTGAAATAGCACCCCCACAGTCACCTTTACGCTCCTATTACCCACTATAGTAGACAGAATAAGAGAAAATAAGACATAAATAAGACTCATACTCATGTATGTTTATATGAAGATCGCTGTGATGCTAACGCTCTTGCCTCCAGCGGTCTTCATCCGCGAACGTACAACACAAGAATGGACAGGCGGCAGCGGGCAGTGATATGAACGAAGAGCAGATAACACAGAGTGACAGAGAGGGCAACTGTTTGGTGATGCAAATGTATTACTCTTATGAACGCATATTGTTTTGAGAACTCGGCTCACGGGCCAAGTGGTGGGAAAAGTCACCTTTGATGCACTACACTGCGGATTGGGATGTGAAAAATCCAAACCATCCCTTTAACCACCATAATTGGGGGATTACTGTATTATCGTATGATCATATCTCATATCACAGCATGAGTGACATGGTTTATACAAGAGCCTTCACAACAATCCTCACTAAAGGCCCAAACATACTTGGGCGGAAAGGCAGATAAAAAGCAGGCGTCCACAAGCCACGTGTGTGCAAATCCCAGAGCGTTTTAATGGGACACCGATCTGCAACTGTCCTCTGTGCAGTGACTCCCATTGTTAAAAAGCAGTGGGGCTCGGCCACAAAGTCAATCGTACTGCAAATGCTTTTCAGCGTCATGACTGCTCATGTCCTTCACCAGCGTAGCATACTCTTCCTGGTCTGTTGTGGCATTTAATGCTCGTACATACCGCCGTCTTATTCCACTGCTTTGCAAAGCCAGCAGCCAGTGGAGGCGCACAAGCATTGTGGGAAATGTTGTGTTTCACTGAAATTTCACAGGGAACTACCACATGGCAATGTGCTCCATGCGGAGTCCGCTAGTGTGTGTGTCGTGGTGATCATGTGACCATGTGCTGATAAGCTTGTGTGTGCAGGAGTACAGCAGTACCTTGCCGTTGTAGAGAATGACCGGACAGACGAACCTCCCTCTGCAGCGAGCTAGTTTACTCCGGTTCACCAAATCCTGCAGTTTACTTATCTGCACCGTGCTCTCAAACCTAGAGAGACAAAACAGTTTGACATGTGAACTTTTGTCCTTCAAAGCACGTGGAATACAAGGGTGATGAATTCTTCACACGTTGTACAATCTGTTCAAGCAAACTCTCAGAAGAAGGTGACAAAGTGCAGTACATATGCTACCAAGAGTGGAGTTTGGAGAAAAAAAAAAGTCTATATTATTCACAGTTATGAATTCAACTGAATGAGATTTGTCATTTGGTCTGAAAAGTTCATGACTGTCACTCGCTAGTGTGCACGAGCATGCACATACAAGCAGTCTCAGGGGCGCTATGTACAATGAGCAGTCATGGCTTAACAGGAAGAGGGCAGGATATAATACGTTCCAACGCTAGCGCCCCCATTGCAGTACCTAACCATGACAGACAGCGCCTTGAAGTCACAAAGACCATTAGACCAGTGGTTCCCAAACTTTGCACAGTCGCGTACCCCTTCAGACATCTGACTGGAAGTCATGTAACCCCTTCCCCTTGCACTTAAAAAACAAACCGCACAATCAAACGTCTTTGATATATTATTAAATATATTATGAAATTCTATTTTAAAAAATCCCGTGTCTTATTTTTCATCTGCACACATAGGCTACTATGTCATTTAAAACAGCGAGCTTTAGAGTTGTCTTCTGTTTGGTTAAATTTATTTATATTAGGAATGATGACTATTATTAATTATATATTACATTATGACAAGCTGTGGTGAGATGTGGTCAACTGTGAACTTTATGCTCTTTTGCTGTGCTTTGTATGCAACAACATGATAATATGATAATTATAATTAATAGAAAACAAAAAGGCACATAACATACGGGAATCAATAAGGAAATTAACTCAATGAGAGACTTACAGAACCAAATGGATATGTGAGCAAATATAGCATATAGCATGCGATCATGCACATCAGCACAGAGCTAACATGACCGAAGCTCACCTCTGTGCATTCACACCTGCTACAGCAATCTGCGTACCCCACTTTGGGAACCTAGGCATTAGCTGTTTCTTTCAAGCAGAACAAGACAATGCGAGTTGAATAATAAGAACCTCGGTTAGTGTACACCTCGGTTAGCGTGTTTTTTTTGGTTAATGTCGAATATTTAAGCCACAGTTTTCCCCCCGTTTGCGTGCATTCTCCGGTAAGTGTAAAGTATGGCGCGTGTCTTGCCGTGTTATTAATACACTGTGTGACTCTTAATATATTTTTTGCACCGGAAAACATCTGTCCTTGTTAGCATCCTATTAGCTAGCGAACCAAATGGCAACCGGAGCCTGAAGTCACGTCGACCATTTGTGATGTCATCAGCAGTTGACTCTCAAAAATGTAAACACAAAACACGTTTTTAGAGTCTTAAAGTGATAGTTTTAAATGCATAAAACAATTCTAGAGATAAACACATTCCTCTGAAACACCACTTTCCTATTTCGCTATGAGTTATTTCTTGAATGCAACAGACTTTGTTTTCTAAACAGTTTTTTCTACAGACCAGAGTTAGCTAGTTTTTTTCGTACCGGACAGTTTCGACTGCCCACTTGCAGTCTTTCTCAGAGTGGTCACATGATGTTCCTGTGGCGTATCATGTCAGCTGATTCATTCAGATGTCTTCCTGCCAGTGAAGGCAGGACAACAGCGCCATCCGACTTCTTTAGGACCACGTCCCAAGTGTGAGAGAGTGCAAAGGCCCCCTCGTCCCGCTTTAAGGTCCGAAGGGCACCTTTCCGAATCTCAGTTGCCTCTTTGATCCATCTGTGGTGTTTGTTGTCCTCTGTCCCAATGATGTTTGCTCCATTCCAATCCATAATGTGGTTTTCTATTTTGCAATGGTTCAAAATGGCAGATTTGAGTTGTTCCTGCTCTGCTTTGTGTTTGGTTGCTCGTGTGCATGCCTTCACTGTTTCCTTCTCACATTCTGTTTCTATGTTCCTTTTTTCTTGTGTTAAATTCCCTCCCTGTTTTCCCAATGTGTGTTTTATTGCAAGAGACATGCTGGCTATTTCGTGTATGACATTACATTTTTGTTCTGGCTCTATTTTATCCTTTGGCTGGACAGGTAGACTTTGGCTTACTGAGGTGAGAAACATGATTGAGTTCAAGAAATAACTCATGGCAAAACAGGACGGTTGCACTCACAAGGAAGGTGTTTATCTCGCTGCCGCATCCTGTCTTTGGCAACAGTCACGTCAAGAATCACGTCTTCAGTGAAGGTAGAAGTAAATTGGTCATTTATCCCTTTCATTCTCATTGCTATGTATTTTGAATTGTTTTCTGTATGTAAAGCTATAATTGTAAAACTAGAAAAACATGTGTTGTGTTCACTTTTTTGGCTTTCTGGAACAAATTCATTATGTTTCCATTACTTCTTATGGAAAAAATATATTCGGTTAGAGTCAGACATTCTGAAACAAATGAATGACGCTAACCAAAATTCCACTGTATAATAAAAACGAAAAAAGGTAATACAGTTTTCCGATGGCAGGAATACCTCAAGGCTCTCCTCAATGCCCCAGACACCGTTTCAGTCGACGAAGGCTATGGAACGCAAAAGCAACACCTGGACAACGTTCAGACAAAATCCAGCAGCTTTTCAGCAAAGCAGTTCAAATTCAATCAAGACAAGGCAACAATCTCAGTATTTCCCCATACAGCCCACAAATAGACTACCGTACCACAAATAGATTTGGTGCTACAAGTTTGCCCTCCCTCATAAACACATTATAACCCACCTGGTCTGCCAGAGCAGACAACAACCCAGGAGGAGGGATCAGTAACCACATCCCAAAACAAACAACTAGCGACAAATCTAGCGAAGAGACTTTTGGCGACTGCCATGAAAGCACGTATTGCTCTTCTTAACGAGCACCGGGTGCTGAAAGTTAATTGGCATTTCTAATAATTCTGCTTTGTTGTGGCAAACAAATACATTGATGAGTTTTACCAGCAATTTTGGCCATTGCTCACACGTCTGTTTTGCAGAAATGAAAGAAATCTGGGCCTGAGCGCGGTGAGCAGTCAATATGAATGACGCAAACACTACGCTCCCATCGAGCCTGCTATCTCTTCTAAACACAGGCATAAAGATCATCTGTTATCATGGTGATGTGACCTTTGCACTCTGCAGTGCATTCAGGTGTGAAGCGTGCGAGAGGAATACAAACAAACAAGAGGTAAACGATAACTGGATGACCTAGTTCCATAAATGAGCGTGATGGCATTGCACAGCTGAAATGGTGGTACCTGTCTCGTTCCACGTCTGTGCATTCGTACTCCAAGAAGACGATCTGTCGGGGGTAATGACCGCAAACTTCTCCATTGGCGTTCTGGATCACACTGTACTTGTAATCTTTGGCAAATAACTCCAGACACCGGTTTTCTACGGCCTCCATCTGAAAAGACGTTAAAGCCTGACATGACGTATTTGGCACGTTAACAAAAATGCTAATAAAACACTCAATAAATGTCAGTATGTTCTTTGTTCAATTCAAAGTAGATGTATGCTACACAAAAAAGGTGTCAAGTTAAAAGTACATTTAGGAACAGTACAACATATACAGGATGTAACACAGGGTGTCCAAAGTGCGTCTCGCTGCTGTTTATTTATTTATTTATTATTATTACAATCTAAAAATTTATATTTTACAAGTAAAAGCAAAAAATTTTACAGAAATGGAAAAATCTGTCAAATCGAAGTCATTTTACAAGAATAAAGTCAAAATATTATAAGAAACAAGTTGTAATCTAACGACAAAAGGTCATCATTTTATGATAGTAACGTAATATGATGACGAAAAATTATGTCATTTACATAAAGCTGAAATATTAAAGAAAAAATATGTTTTTTTTCCCCCAAGTCAGAGGGATGTCCCAATCCAATCGGCTGCCGATCCCGCTGTATTTTGAAGATTGGATGATATCGGCTTCCGCCACGAGATTGGGCCGATCCAGTTGACGTATAACGTTCATAACTCTGGGCCACACTCCAACATGCTAGGTGCGGTAATGCGCCTCAAAGCTGGTTGCCACTTGACTCCCGCCACCCGCAAAAAGAAGAAGACGCAACACCACCATGCATGTCCGCAGTGTACCGTGGTGAAATTTCTTTCACGTTGGACATTCGATATTCAGCTGTGTAGCTACAGCGGTAGTTCCACCTCACTGTGCCCGGACTTCTGTGTCATGGTGTGGGGAGCTCACACGGGAAGTGCTGCTCTAACCGCTGGTTGTTTATACTAGGGACCGTCAATAAATTACTATTGACTTGAAGAGAGTTTGTTTTTGTCATGTATTCTAAATCACATCACAAATTGAGCTATAACCATGTCAAATGATTAGTCCTACCCTACAAGTATTTTGCACGCCCGTTTTTTCCAATGTTATCTTTTATGGTTGTGGAAAAAGTTATATTTTGGAATAAAGTAAATATTACGGGAATAAAGTCATATTATTTTGAAAACAAAATATACAAAGATTATTTACGAAGCCGAAATATTTGGAAAATGTTAAAAAACAACACAAATGCGGGGAAAAGAGCAAAGACTAAAGTTGACACTAACAATAGATGTTTTCACTTATAGTTGATGTGCAGTTTTTTTCTTGAAATATATATATATATATAAAACATCTTAGCAAATTGCTTTATAACATTTCAAAGTGGCCCTTGCATCCTTTCAGCTTGCAGCTTTGCTTTAGGACATTGTTGTCAGAATTGAAGAAATCTGCGGGGCAGTTCAAGTGGACGTACAAGCGTCTGGTAAAGCACAAAGTTGTAATAAGAGCACAAATCCCAAATAACTACACAATAAACTCACCCGAGGAGTCACTTCCTTTGCTCGGTACTGGGCCTTGGAAAACAAGTCTATCAAATCCGCTATTTCCTCACTCTTCCTGGCCGACAGCCCAGCGTCTTTCAAGACGCCGACCGCGGAAGGGCAGGCGGCCATCATAGTGCCTCGAACCGAGCTGGTGGACTCTAACCGGACTCGACCTCCTTTAAAGACCGCAGCACCTTGTCCGCTGGGACGGGAAGACCGAGCAGGCCATCCCTTCCTGGCTGCCCTCTTGAGGGGGCCGGAGCCGAAGTGTCTTCCTGAATTCAGGGCACCGGTGGTGTTCCCCTGTCCGAACCAGCAGAGATCCAGCCAGCACGGCCAGCCGCCTGCACAACGGAGACCCCGGTTACTTCTAGATAGTAGCGACTAGCCTGTGCTGGCTATTCTACTCATTTAAATCACTCCAAATCACTTAAGACCACCACCACCCGCTAGCATATGTCAGCACACAAGTGTTTTACGTTTAGTTGGACGGTGACGCGGCAGCAGACAGCCAACACAGTGTGACTGCTCGCCGGTCAACTGGAGTCAGGAAACACCAAGGATCCTCCACGGCCTGCTCACGTCGCCTCAATGTCAAGTCCTCGTCTCATTCGTGACATACGATCGCATACGACTGGAAGCGGCATATACTACACGATAAATATGTCATAAATAACAAATGCCGACCGTGCACGGTGTATAAAATCTGCCTGTCGTGATGTGGTTGGGAAAAAGGCAGCGATGTTGCAATCTACAATCCGTTTATTTGGTAAACAGGAAGTTGGTGAAACCACGTGACCCCCGTTTCCTATTTAATTGTGCGGCGTGGCCCTAAAGTCTCGACCTATCAAAATAGGATACACAGATTATGCAAAAAGGGTTATAATTCAATTAATGAATAATACATGATACAATCATTTTGGAAAATTTCATAATTACAAATAAATGAAACTTTACATACTGTCCTGTGTATTTACATGAAAAATACTTTATATATAATTGCGGAGGGTGTCCCTAAAGTCTAAACATACAAAGTGATGTCAACGTTTATTATACATACCTACAAAAATAATTTTAAATATAATGAACATTTACATATAAAAATGTATCAAATAAATATACTGAATATAATAAAACACGTATTATTTATTCATATTAATGATGAATACAAATTCTAAATATGTATATATATTTTGTTTGTGTCCTCAGGTCTTGGCACAGGCATAAACAGATGCATATATTATACAATTATGGAAAAAATATGTAATTTTATAGTATACTTAATATATAATATATATATATATATATAATATATATTATAATAATATATATTTTATATTTTTTTACATTTAAATGGATTAAATCTTTTTATTGTTTACTTTTCATTTTAATGTGTACTATTACTCAAGCTTGTTCAGCTTTTCCCTAGTCTGGACACATGCAAAATACGCAGACATACATATCTGATATTATATTCAATAACATCTATCACAGACAGTATATATTTTTTTAAATAAATTCAATCATTTTAATATTTGTATTTCTATTTTCAATTTTATTTGGATTACAATGAGTTTTTACAATTATATATAATTGTAATTTTAAAATGATTACAATTTTTTTTATAATTACTTATTCATTATACTGCATCTCCTGACATTAGGGAAACTGTACAAAGTAGTGCAAGAACTATATGAAAATATTTGACTGGGATATTATCCAACTGAGTACAGTGGTTTGTGAATTTAAGTATTTGAAAAGAACTTATCTTTAGCAACCAAACATTCGGTCACGAAAAGGGAAAAGACGCTCAGACACAACACAATGGTCGTTTTCAAAATACAATACCATCATGATTATTTTATTATCAAAATGCATTACATCTCGTTTCTTAAATCTTTTTCTGGGGAGAGGGCAATTGAAATAGTTACTACAATGATCTGTGTAAAAATAAAACAGAATAATTGTACCAAAACAAAAAACTAAAGTAACACAGTCTGTGGTTTTGATGGGAAGTCCAGAACAAAGCCAATGATTCACGTCCATCCATCTGGCAAAAGCGCTCACACAGACCCTCAAAACAAGAATCATGCCATAAATTCAGTGTACTATATTTTCTCCATAGAAGTCTATATCACATTTCTTTCTATACAAGCACACATGTTCATACATGTTGTCCTAATGTGTCTTTGAAGTTGTAAGGTGCTGGTTCATTTTGGGTCACAACTTGTCAAAACATTCACTGAACACGAGTACCCTGGCGTGTGTTGGTGCCTCCTCCAGCTCCACGTCCTCCAAACAACCAAGCGTCTCACTGACGGAGGACAGGAAGAGTCCACCAGTTGAATTTGACATTCCACCGTAGTGGTTGGGACAAGCGTCTCTTCCAAAGTTCACTTTGGGGAGGGGGGGAATGGGTTTTCAAAGGAAACATGAAAATACAGCAAGGGAAGCGGTTCTCGCAGGAGAACGTAGCAGCATTGTATGTTTGTTTGTTTGTTTTTTTCTCCAATACATGTACTTTCTTCCAAACACTGACACAAACACCACCTCCTGGTGTCACCACGGAATGCAAAGATTGGTCAAAAACGTAGCAAAATACAAACAATTGTCTAACTATTATCATCAAATGTATTTTGGTGGAGCTAAGAAATTGGGGAATGGATGTATGTATACATGTGTGTATGTGTGTGTATATACTATACAGACATACGCACATACATATACACACGTGTGTATATACACAAATGCATACATACACTGTGTGTGTAAATATATAAATATATACACACACACAGTAGCCTGTATGTATGTGTATACAGTATACAAATAATGTACATATTGACACACACACACACACACACATTTACACACAATGTGTGCATGTGTGTATATATATACAAAATTCAATATATACTGCATATATTGTACACACACAAATACATGTGTATACATACATACACATACTAGTATGTAGATGTATACACGTGTGTGTGGAAATGAAATCCCGATGTTTCATGCTGTTGAAATGAAGAGTAGATAAAAGAGTGGTATTTGATGTCTGCATCCCATCAGTATGAAAGATGATTATTTTGATGTGAGATTTAGTTAAGATGAGTGAAGTCATGTGTGAGGAGCATAGTTGGATTTTCAATTTATTGGGGGAGAAAATGAAAAAGATTGCAGCACCATGAATCATTCGAGCTGTATGGCTCAAGTACAAGAGTAACGTCTCCAGTAAAGCAGTCCTACGATACCACCAAGCAGTGGCAAAAGTGGAAAAAGGTCCTGAAAGAGAGATGTCTTCATGTTTACGGAGTAACACGGAATGACCCCATCTGTGCACGATTCTTCTTCCCACACCGACACAACGGCAGCACACATCTTTTGCCAAATTCAAAGGGGGGAAAAAAAGGAAATAAAAACCAACTGTGTTTGCCACTTGTTTGGACTTTGGACACTTTATGGTCTATTTGTAAAATCCAGCACAAAAAAAGACAGGGGCCAATTTCAAGGTACATGTGATTGGTTTTGTTCAAATTGTTCACTGATTCTGTGATGTGTCCAACGTGTGCAGAATGTGATGATTGGCTTTGTTGTTGGGGGGAAAAAAGAACAACGAAAAACAACAAAAACAGGAGAACTCCGAAAATAAGTTCTTGTTCCTCTTAGGTTTGTACACTTCTCCGAGCTAAAGCAGCCGTCCTTGAACGCAGCTACATGTAGGTTTGCTCCTAGAAGGTTCCAGACTGGGTCCGTACTCCCGGGCCCTGTAGCGGAGAGTTCTGGAACTGAGTGAGGCTTGTTCCTCGCTGGGAGTAGTTTGTTGGTCCAGTCGTCATCAGCCTGGAACTGGCCTGCCCGGACGTTCCTGACTTGACGTTTTGCTGATTTCCTCTAGAAGCTGTGGCGCTCATGTCTGTCTTAGTCTGTCCATGAGCCCACTCTGCAGCTGTCGGAGACGCTGCCGGACCGCCACTGTTCGAACGGCCTGCTGTTAGGCTGCTGCTGTAACCGCTGCTGCCGTCTGCGTCGCTGCTCCGCTGGTGTAGCGAGTCTGCAGTCAGCTTGGTTTGGGACAAGGTTGTGGGGGTATGAGCAGGGAAGGAGGAAGGAAGGTGGTCCTGAGATGGGCCTGTGTGAGGGGCGGAGAGGCTGGGGTAGTAGTTCTGGCCGGGCGTGGGACTGTAGCGAGGTCCAAACGGAGACGTGGGAGCTTGCTGATGCAGTGAGGGACTGTCGGTCCGCAGGTGGCCGTCTGATGACTTGACACAAAAACAAACGCTCACGACGGGACAGCAAACACTACAGTGGAACCCGTTTATGTCCACGGTGCTCAGACTAGCTGACGTCCAGATAAGCAGTTATCCAGGTCATCAAATCTAAATGAAAACTAGCATTGCTTGCTTGTGACTTTGCACATAGACATCAGGAGGATGTGTGTGCGATAATAAAGGTTAACAGTCCAACAACACCTGTAGACATAAACACACCCATTTTCATGTTGACTTAAGCGTGCACTTTTTGGTAACAAGAACAACATGATGGACCACAACTCGATGAACCGTTACACACACACGGGTGTCAAAATAAACAGGTTCCACTGTATGATCATGTTGATAGGCTATATATATATATACTGTATACACACACACACAATACATACAGTGGTGTGAAAAAGTGTTTGCCCCCTTCCTGATTTTTTTTTTTTTTTTTTTTTTTTTGCATGTTTGTCACACTTAAATGTTTTAGATCAAACAAATTTAAATATTAGTCAATGACAACACAACTGAACACAAACTGCAGTTTTTAAAAGCTTTTTATTATTAAGGGAGACAAAAATCTGTGACTGCCCACCAAAACGTAATAACTGGTTGGGCCACCCTTAGCAGCAACAACTGCATTCAAGCATTTGCGCTAACTTGCAACGAGTCTCTTACAGCGCTGTGGAGGAATTTTGGTCCACTCGTCTTTGCAGAATTGTTGTAATTCGGCCACACTGGAGGGTTTTCCAGCATGAAGAGCCTTTTTAAGGTCATGCCACAGCATCTCAATAGGATTCATGTCAGGACTTTGACTAGGCCACTCCAAAGTTTTCATTTGGTTTTTCTTCAGCCATTCAGAGGAGGACTTTTATGGTGTGTTTTGGATCATTGTCCTGCTGCAGAACCCAAGTTGGTTTCAGTTTGAGGTCACCAACAGATGGCCGGACATTCTACTTCAGGATGGTTTGGTAGACAGCAGAATTCATGGTTCCATTTATCACAGCAAGTCTTCCAGGTCCTGAAGCAGCAAAACAGCCCCAGACCATCACACTACCACCACCACATTTTTACTGTTTGTTGATGTTCTTTTTCTGAAATGTGGTGTTACTTTTACGCCAGGTATAATGGGACACACACCTTACAAAAAGTTCAACTTTTGTCTCATCAGACTACAATTTCTTTCTTTCTTGTTTGTTCCTGAATTTCTTGAGATCTCTGCATGGTGTCTAGCTTTTGAGAGTCTTTTGGTCTACTTCACTTTGTCAGGCAGGTCTAATAAATTAATTTCTTGATTGAGAAGAGGTGTGGCAGTAATCAGGTCTTGATGTGGCTAGAGAAATTGAACTTACCGTAGTTGTGATAAACCACAGTTATGTTTTAATTGCTGGGCAATCACTTTTTCCACACAGGGCCATGTACGTTTTGACTGTTTCAGTGAAAAACTGCATTTTGTGTTCAGCTGTGCTGCCATTGACTAATACTTAAATTTGGTTATGATCTGAAACATCTGAACAAGTGTGACAAACATGCAAAAAGAATAATAAGTCGGGAAGCGGGCCAACACTTTTTCACACCACTGTATATATAAATATTCATGTAGCAGATATAGAGGATATGAGTACATACCTGATGTGAGTACATAGATGGACTGTATCTATGTGGAGGAGTCTTCATGGGGGAAGCAATGTTCACTGACTGCAACTGATCTGCATCTACATGCAGAGAGCAAAGAAACGTTTATTTTGTCATGTCAAATGTGTCAAAGGCCTGTGTCAAATTTTCCCTGACTAAAAGTCACACTCTTTTTCATAGTTTGGCTGCTCTTGCAACTTAAGTCAGGTGCGACTTATAATCAAAAAATATATATCTTATCGATCATGTTTATAAATGTGAATACATACTGGCTGACATGAACCAAGGAGTGGACATTACCATTAACAACGGTGAGAGGGCAGTCGCTCAGGACCAAACTGTAAGTTGCATCAGTAAAGAAAATGTATCATGAAGAGTAAAAAAAAAAAACCCATAAAAGTCGCATTGGACAATAAGTTGCATTTATGTAGAAATGTCTTTCACAAAATTTACGACAAAGAACAGACATTTCATGTGGAAAGGCAAGTTATTCAATTGCACAACAGCACACACAACAGGTACTTTTTGGGAGGAATTTTGCCCATTATCCACAATCCTTATGTGAGAAATGAACACACTTTTCTGTGGTACAGCAACATTGTTATTATTATTGTTATTAACATTTTACGCCGAAGGACTACGTTACTGGTGTAGTGACACCTCCCCACACGACACCTGTTAGCTCTAGCCGGCTAGCGACTAGCTTCACCACACACACTCTCACAATGCTTCAGGCCACTACCAAAAGGTAACGCTACATATTGTAGCTGCCGCCATTGCTACTCGGTGTAGCGTTCTTTTCTATGTTGTGTGAAATTAATGCGCCCAGGAAGGAAGTTCCGGTAACGCTTAAAATGACCAAAATACGGCAAAATAGTTATCATGAATGTGCCTGGTTACGACATGGTTACAGCATGGATAAAAAACCATGAAACCTTGTTGGTGGTTTTTGGAGGTGTTTTAATAGCGGGCTTTCTAGGCAGAATACGTGTGTCCCATTACGTGCATTAATTACCTGCCTCTTTTTAGCTTTTATATCTTTAGAGGGCACAGAAAAGAGAAAGACGTGTGTTCATGTCTCACATAAGGATTGTGGATGATGGGCAAAATAAAAAAAAGGGGGGAGTTTTCCTTTAACACTTATTCACCTACACCAGGTAGGTCACCTACACCACGCCACACTGAAAAATCGAAGGATGCGGGGCCACTTAAATTTTTTTTTTTTTTTTTACACCAACCCATGTAGACATGCAAAGATATATTTGTGTTTTCGGCAACAAAAAGACAAATTACTATTAGTATGAACCTTTTCTCCTTACATTACATCAGTGGTTCCCAAACCTTTTTTTTTTTTTTTTTTTTTACAGTCGCATACCCCTTCAGACATTTGACTTGAAGCCATGTACCCCCTACAGCTGCACTTAAAAACAAACCATTTTTACATTTCATTAAATTCAAATATTAAACATGATTAATTGTTTTTTGGTAATTAATTTTATAGTAAGTCATTCTGGTTTAAAAATGCGTATTGAACATGGTCAAAAATTGTGATAATAATTGTATAATCATTTTATTTCCGCCAGATGTTGGGATCCTTCCCTTTGAATGGGTTGAACTTAAGCTTCACTTTTGTCCACTTGCAATTGCTACAATTTAAATCTGCATATTAATTTGATACAAATTGAAAGGGAAAGTTGAACAAGCATTATAAAGCAGTATCCAAAGTACAAAAATACATACAAGCAGCAATAATGCCTCACTTTTAGGGGAATCTCCACTTAATCATCCTGACACGCACATAGGTACATTTTTTTTCACAGTGCGCATACTGGAACACCAATACAAGTTAAACCTTCAAGATTAAACACTGTTAGAACCCAACATAATCATCAAACTTACCGATTCATATAACACACACAGAGCAATGAAGAACGTCCTGCCGTGTCTCCTTCCTTCCTTCTACTCAGGTACGCTCGTAATTGTTAGAGTTAGGCGCTAATTGTTTTTCATTTTTATTCACAATGACAATTGGTGTACCCCACTTGGGAACTTGGGATTACACTTTTCTGCCAGTATTTAATATTTTTACAAATACACCAGCTAGGGCTGTCAAAGTTAACAAGTTAATCACGAGTTAATGGAATGTCCCTTTAAGGCCACGATTTTTTTCGACGTGCTATTAACGTGCGCACGTCCTTTATGACACCGTAGTTTGAGAAAACACAGGGGTGTTGCAGTTAACGCTGAGTCACAAGTGAGAACAAACATTAAGCAGAAATGAACCAAGAAAAGTGTTTTTTTTTTTTTTTTTTAAAGGTAAGTTTAGCTTCAAAGCCCTGGCAGATGGCTCTCTCGACACCACCAAAGCTATTTTTTTTTAATCTACTGTTGTGTCACCGGAGTACACTGAATCACATATGCCACACAAAGCAGAAGTGAGCGGGCACACACACACACACACACACACACAGCATGAGATGGTAGTATAGGCTCGTGAGGGAGTGTATTCGTGTTATTAGTTGTTGGCAATTTATCGGGGTTTGTGCTTTAACTGCAAATAGGACAGAATAAAAGTTGCATGTTACAAGACCCGTAGTGTCATACTTCCATGCTCCTGAAGTTACCAGACCAAGAAGTGTGTGTATGTGTCTACGTAAAGAGTGTTTGGAAGTCAGATATAAGGTATAGCCTGACTGTACGACAGTATATGGGTTCTGTAAACTACTAACTGTTCTTGAGCACTTTATTTTTGTAAGTTGCTAATATTTATTTTTCCAACACCCGGTTTTAATTTCACTTCATTGATGGGTGTTTTTGTAAACCATTATTTGTAATGTTAGTCACAATTATGACATTATTTGCTTGAAGAGGATGATATTTGAGTGATGGACCTTACCAACATCTACTTGTTGTACATTGTGTTTGTTTTTTTTATACAGTACATTGACGTCCATTTCGTGATGAGCTCTTGAAAAAAAAAAGCAATGTTTAATAAAACATTATCCAGTCTCATTTTGATAGGTGTATTCAAAACTTTAAAATGATCTTTCAAAGGTACATTTATTATAAATGAAAACGTCTATCTGCGATTAATTGTGATTAATTATCAATCAACAATGGACAAAATGCGATTAAATATTTTATTATTCGACTGACAGCCCTAATTATTAGTATGAACTTTTTCTCCTTACATGACACTTTCTTGCTTTTTTAAAAATATGTTTAGAAATATTTCAAATTCTTCTTGTACATTTTTTTCTTGTAATATGACTTTAGCCTCATAATATTTTTCTTTATCATATTGTAACTTTTTCCCAATGTCATTTTCCCAAAAATTTGTATTTTTTATTATTGTTTGATTTGTTTCTCATGCTATGACTTAAAAAAATACATATTTTAGTCTTCAGTATTTTAACTATATGCAATTTTTTCTCTTAATATTATGACTTTATTCTTTTAATATTTTGTCTTTATACTTGTGTTGTTTTTTTTTTTTTTTTTTTTGCATTTTCTTCTTGCGGGTGGCAGGAGTCGAGTGGCAACCAGCTTGGAGGCGCATCGCTGCACCTGCCATGTTGGAGCGTGACCCAGAGTTACGAACATTATGTGGCAACCAAACCAACTCAATCTCATGGCGGAAGCAGATTCTCTCCAACCTTCAAAATACAGCGGATCGGCATTGGACATCCCTAATGACCACTGTAACACATGTAGATCTACTTTGAAATTAATGAGTACTTTTACAGAAAGTGTAGCGTACTTGTTTTGAAAATTTGACGCGTTTTTTGTTGTTTCGTTGGCAGAGAAGACAAAGGAATCTGTCCATGTGGAATTAAAAACAATTTTCTTGTGAGATGTTTTCTTTTGGGGGCGGATATATTGATGGTTAGTTTACCGCTGTCACGTCTCAACCAACGCAGGCAGGCAAACACTGGCTACCCCACAATCCTCATGCTCATCCAACCACCAGTCAGAACTACGGTCTTACAGTCGGATATTTTTTAACTCATTTCAAAAATGCACATTTTGCCCACTCAGGTATTAAAAAAATATTTGAACATTGCGAAGGGAACCACAACAAAGAGGCTGAAAGCTGGATGTAGCTCCCGAGCCGTGGGTTGCCGACCCGTTAGCTGCTTGAGGTTTGGGTTGGGGTTACATGTTACAAGTTTAGGGGTTAGGACAGGGATGACTAACTGACGGACTGCAGTCTTCGAGTCTGGACCCAGACGACATCCAATACGGACCTGGACTTAAAGCCAGTAAATTATTGAAGTATTTAAAGCAGGGGTCTCAAACTCAATTTCACTGGGGACCAGTGGAGGTAGAGTCTGGGTGAGGCTGGGCCGCATCAAGTATTGGGAGTAGGGCTGGGAATCTCAGGGTACCTCACGATACGATACGATACGATACACAATACATCCATGTTAGTAAGTTAGTGTTGGTGTTTACTTGCCCCTGTAAGTGTGGAAGTAACACTGAGCTTGCCCGGATGTTGCGGGCTGCGGTTACACCACTCCTTGATGTCCAGTCGCGAGCCGTAAGATTCGATTTGGTGGGCCGCAAAGGCCCACGGGTCGTGAGTTTCAGACCCCCAATTTTAAGTTTTGACCGGGTGCTTCTTTTTTGACTGGTGCATCATTTTTTTTTTTTTTTTTTTAAGACTTTACAGTACTGGTTGATGAGTTCAGGAAATATCCACTGACCAATTGCATGCAAGTTAAGCCAGCCCACGGGATGTTACTCAGCCAATGAATTCTGTGCATTGGTGCTAAACATTGTGACTCTAAATCCAACCAAAACAGATGAAAGAGGAGAGAAGCAAAGCAAGTGACACGGAAGAATGTGTGAGACATGCAGGAAAAGAAGACACAAACGAGTGATAGATACAGCTCATGAGGACAGCGAGACGAGTCGGCGGTGCCGGGCTGGACTTTAGCTTGTGAGAATTTTCTGTATCTGTATGTGAATTTTAGTTGAATACCCCTAGGTTAGGGGTAGCTGAAAAATGCTAGTTTGTGGTATGGGGAGTATGAAAGTGTGAGATCTTTATTGATGTCAACTGTGCCTACCAGATTCTTTCTCGGTAGAACTATCGCTCCTCTTGTACATTCGCTCCATCTTGATGCTCCTGAGCACTCGCTCCAATGCTCCCTGACCTTCCCGTAGACGTTCAACAGTGGTGGGAACCATCCTTATGGGTTGGGGGGAGTCCATCAGTGTTCACGTTCATCAGAATTTCACCAAAATACTGTAAAGCATGACTCTCACCACTGATTGTTGCTCTCCTCGAGTCTGGTCTGCACAGACGAGCCATGGTGGTGTGGAGGACTGACCTCCTCTATCTGAGGAATAGAACTGCCATGTCCTGATGAAGATGTGGAGTTGTGCGGGGAGGTGAGGGTCTGCATCAGGTAATGGGGATGGTGGGTGTCCTGGCTGTAGTGAGGACCAGGCTGAGTGGGGGTGCTGCCCAAGGATGAATTACAGCTGGACAGCTCAGGGTCGCGGTTGCACACCTGCTTCCTCTTACGGTACTCCAACAATGACACCTGAAGTAGCAGAAAGAGCAACGCTATGTCAAAACTGACGCTCAACAGAAAAGCCATTCAACGTCATGAAGAAATGAAGTACAGCGTGGAGGAAGATCACATGCACCACACCGAGGGACTCACCTGGAAAAAGTACCATCAACTATTCTGTCAATCCAACATGTTGAAATTCCATGAATATCATCAGAATGTGGAGGAAAACACAACTTAAACATAATGCAGAGCAGACCACTACATTCTGTATGTACTGCATATGAACCCATAAGAAGCCACAAACATTTTAAGTCAAATGATGGCCATGTACCACATACAAGACATTTGCGATATTTATGTCTAAAATACTACTGATTCATGTCAGAAATACTACATATACATGAAACCCTCACCACTTTGCGCTTCAAATTTCGCCGCTTGACTCTATGTGACTATGTGGCATTCTGCGCTGGTCACTAGGTGTCAGTAATGTTACATTGATGAAACAAAATCCACAGCAGAAAGTACCGTTCAGAACACGAAGTAAAATAAATAAATAAATAAATAAATATATAAATAAATAAATAAATAAAAAGAACAAGGAATTCTCCATATGCTAACGTGTGAGTCTATATTATGTCTTATTTTTTTTTTGTCTATTACATTGGACAACCGGAGTGTAAACAGGACTATAGGGGTGTTATTTCATGTCTAGAAGGCTCTAATAATGTTAAAAACAGTATTTAGAAAGTTGTAAACAGGTTTTCTATGCTCTAACTATGAAACTATTAAATTTTAAAGTAAGGAATCCAACTTTGTGGAATTTCAATTTCATTTTTTTTTATTTGCTAAAACCCCTAAAAAAGTCATACCCAAAGTAAACGTAAAGCTGTCACTTGAACTATTTGGAGTCAAGACATGATTTTGGGCTATTTTGGAAGCTTACAAACTGAATTATTATACCCCACAGACAGAATCGGTCTAAGTACTACTGACATTGAAGAAGAGGACATATACATATACATATACATACAGTGGTATGAAAAAGTATCTGAACCTTTTGGAATTTCAGTCGTCAAATCAAATGTGATCTGATCTTTGTCAAAATCACACAGATGAAAAAACTGTCTGCTTTAACTAAAACCACCCAAACATTTATAGGTTTTCATATTTTAATGAGGATAGCATGCAAACAATGACAGAAGGGGGAGGAATAAGTAACTGAACCATCACATTTAATATTTTGTGCCCCCCGCTTTGGCAGCAATAACTTCAACCAGATGCTTCCGGTAGCTGCAGATCAGTCTGGCACATCGATCAGGACTAATCGATCAGGATGTTGGTGAGATGTTCCATTTTTCCTCCACACATGACGTTGTGTGTTCCTCCCAAACAATTCAACTTTGGTTTCCTCAGTCCACAAAATATTTTGCCAAAACTTCTGTGGAGTGTCCAAGTGCCTTTTTGTGAACATTAAACGAGCAACAATGTTTTTTTAGACAGCAGTGGCTTCCTCCGTGGAGTCCTCCCATGAACACCATTATTGGCCATTGTTTTACATATAGTTGATGTGTGCACAGAGATATTGGACTGTGCCAGTGATTTCTGTAAGTCTCTAGCAGACACTCTAGGGTTCTTTTTTACCTCTGAGTATTCTGCGCTGAACTCGTGGCATCATCTTTGGTGGACGGCCACTCCTTGGGAGAGAAGCAACGGTGCCAAACTCTCTCCATTTGTAGACAACTTCTCTGACTGTCGATTGATGAACATCCAGACTTTCAGAGATGGTTTTGTATCCTTTCCCAGCTTTATACAAATCAACAATTCTTGATCGCAGGTCTTCAGACAACTCTTTTGAGCAAGCCATGGTGCACATCAGACAATGCTTCTTATCAAGACAATTCTTACCAGTGTGTGTTTTATAGTGGGCAGGGCAGCTTTAAACCACTCATCAGTGATAGGGCACACACCTGACTTGAATTGTTTGGTAAATCAACTCTATGGTTTCAATTGCTCTTTAAGTCTCCTTAGGCAGAGGGTTCAGTTACTTATTCCTCCCCCTTCTGTCATTGTTTGCATGCTATCCTCATTAAAATATGAAAACCTATAGATGTTTGGGTGGTTTTAGTTAAAGCAGACACTGTTTTTTCATCTGTGTGATTTTGACAAAGATCAGATCACATTTGATGGGGATTTTATGCAGAAATGTGAGAAATTCCAAAAGGTTCCGATACTTTTTCATACCACTGTATATATACATATACGTACATATACATTCAGATCATCAAACAAATTTAAATATACTAGGTCCCCAACTTACGAACATCCGACTTGCGAACATTCGGAGATACGAACGCAAGCTGACTGGTCTATATTTTCATGTATTTTGCCTTGTCGTAGCTCCATATTTATACTGCTACATGCTTGACCAGTAGAGGGCACTGTGACACTGCTAATGGGAACAACAGGTAGAGGAAGACGGTGGGAGAGAGAGTGTAAAGGAGAAATGGAAAGCTAAATTGTAGCTGTATAATACAACCCGGACCCACATACAACCCACAGAACACTAACTCTTTTAGAAGAGTCTAACGACGACGACCATTTGTGCTTTTTTCAATTACTCCTCCTCCTCCACCACTACCAGCAACGACCACTCCTCTTCAAAGGTAAGTAACATTTATCATTACATATTATTCTATCATTTTTTTATTGTTTTTTTTCATTAATTATCCTCGTTTAATATTACTACTATACTACACTATATATACATATATACATATACATAAACATACATACACATGTATATACATATACATGTATACATATACATATATATATATATTTTTTTTTTATGTGCCTTTAAAATAACTAATTTGGTGGAATGGACTGGAAAACACAATTGGGTGATAGCTTGAGTCCTTACCTAATATCATTGCCAATTTCATAATGATACTACAAAAATTTAGTATTTTACATAGGTTGTTCTAAAGTGCAGACTCTTGGTGTCTTTTCTCCCAGGGAACGGCATAAACAGTCTTCTTTTGGATTGGGCAAGGTGTCAGTCAAATGTTCACAGCTCAGAGTTTATAAAGTGACTACGGTAATCCTTCATGCTAACTGAATGTGGAGTCCAAAACATGAAAAATATGCGCATCTGATGAAAATGATGGAAGTGTGCAATAGCGATTAGTCTTGTTACCTTGCCTTGATATGCTAATCAGGGGTGTTGTAAAACACTAGCTTAATCGTGCAAATAGTTGGACTGTGGATGAGCTCTTGGAACGCCATGGGGTTAAGGCTAAAAGCCAGATAGCCATATTTTCTATGAATTAATTGAAGAAATACAGTAACTGTTGAATTGTCAGCTTTATACACCGGATGCCCTGCCGTCTATCCTGGGATAGTCCCATGACAACCACTCCAAAATGTTTCCAATACGTCACTCAGGGACTTGAGTTAAGTTGTATAGGACCCATATGATCACGTTGAAAGAGTTATGGCTTCTTATGGGGTAAAAATGTGATAGTATAGCAGGCAAACATGAACGCATCACACCATGATGCAACTACACTAAAAACACAACATCCACGAAAGGTTCAAGCACGGAAAAAGCATACAAACAAAACACCTGTTAATGGAAAATGAGAGCAGTCATCCCCTCTTCATGGTAAGACACAGAAAGAGTGGACATACAGCAGAGGAACAGGGATGATGAGCACACATCTGCTGACATGGACAGCCTCGCTCACCTGGATTCTCACACTAGCGTAACAACCCTCATGACAGGACATGCACAAGAAGAAAAACTACAACTGAATGGGAATTACGATTGTTTTTTAAACACTAAATATGTCTAGTTTGGAGTGTAGTTGCTGTGCCAGCCACTAACTACCTAAATACACATGTATGACTTTCAGTCTATTTTCATTCATTTGTGAACACAAAAGCGAAGTTGTGGTGTAAAATCCAGCTGTTTGTGGGTAATGTTTTATTGCATACATGTACTAAATGTGACTTATTTCAGCTTCCCTGTTGGTGTAACCATTAGCCCTTCCATCTTCTTCTCTTGTGAATTTAATGTTAAGAGCAGCACCATGACACTCCAAAAAAAAAAAAAAATAATAATGCTGGCTCTGATGATTGCTCCATTATAAATGCCACTAATATGTTTTTTTTTTGTCTTTGACACATTTTTTATGCTCCAGAGCAACTTATAGTGTGGAAAATACGGTAAGTAGAACTTATTTTGATGTGTGACAACTTTACAAAAGTGCAGAAGACGACAGGGTGACAGTAAATTGTTTGGGATGTTCAGGAACAACCCAGAAACCACCACGACTCACGTAGGTCATGGAGTGTCAACTGCTGGAACACCAGTGTCACTGTCCACAGTGAAGACATGTTTACATCACCATGGACTGAGAGAGTGCTGACCAAAAAAGAAGCCCCTACACTGAAATAAACACCACCCAAGTTCCACTGAAATTTGGATCTGTCCACATGGACAAACCAAATGTCTTCTGGGCAAAAGCTTAATGTTCAGATGAGACAAAGATTAAGTTATTTGTCCACTATGGCATAAGTATGTTTGTGTTCCAAGAGAACAATTATTCAAACACACAAACCTGGATTTGGAATGGAAACTTGTGGAATGGTCTTCCCAAAAGGTCCAACCTGAACATTTGTGCTCTATGCTTAAAAGTTGGGACCGTGGCAGGAAACCATCCATCCAGTCATCCATCATCTTCTTCTGCTTATCCAAGGTTTGGTCACCCAGACTTCGCTCTTCCCGGCGGATCCCGAGGTGTTCCCAGGCCACTTGAGAGACAGTCTCTCCAACGTGTACTGGCTCTTCGCCGAGGCCTCCTACCAGTTGAACATACCCTGAACACCTCCCCAGGGAGGCATGACCAAATGCCTGAGCCACATCATCTCAGTTTGGAGGAGCAGCGGCTCTACTCCGAGCTCCTCCCGGATGACAGACCCTATCTCTAAGGGAGAGCCAAGCCACCCTACGAAAGAAACTAATTTCGCTTGTACCCGTTATCTTGCCTTTCGGTCAATATCAAAAGCTCATGACCACATGTGAGGGTAGGAACGTAGATTGACGGATAAATTGAAATCTTTACAATGGACCGATGCAGAGTCCAGAGCACTGCTGATGCTCCACCAATGCGCCTGTCGAGAGCTAGGAAACCAACCAATTGAAATGAACTCTAGCAATTCAAAGTAAAAAAAAAAAAGCGTGGTCAAATATCCAGTCCGGTTGTGAACAATAAACCAATGTGACCGGATATCCGGTTGAACGAGTGAGATATACGGCTGTGTCGGTAGCAGCATGAATCGACTGTAGAGACATGCACTGGGTATCGCAAGACAAACAATTGGTTGATAGTGTCTAGGTTGCCGGCAAAATGATTGTCACACATGCTTTGCAGCTTACCATGCATGACTGGAGAGAAGGGATGTAAATAGTAGCAGCTCTCACCGTGAGGGATTTTCAAACACATCAGCCAAATAAAAAAAATGGACAGAAAACTGGACAAAAGCCAATGCCATTTGTAAGCTATGCAGAACAGCTCTGGAGTCCACTGGTAGCACAATAAATCTTGACCAGCAAGGCCAACAGAGACAAGTACGGTGACCGTTTTTCTTGGGCTTCTGCTTACATGTTTTGCTTCGTAACTTATTTACTTTGAAATGCTGCAGCTTTGTTACCGAGCTGGAGTGTTGATAACACTATGCTCAGGCTGAAATGTTGCATGCTTATGATTGTTATGACATTTTGAGTATGGGATTGTTTACTTTTCCAAGCTAACACAGCATTTTCATTGCACCCATGAGGGAAACAGTGCTATTAACTTATCTTGGTTTGGACACATTTTTGCCACTTTTGAAGAAATGTGTCATTATTTTGGGGGCTTTGCACTTTTTTTCAATTTTTTTTATTATTGATTGGACTGAAGGCTAAGAGTTCTGTTTTTTTAAAATCTATATATTTTATATTGATTCCATCAAAAAAAAAAAAAGTTAATTCAGCACGTCTTTTTTTCGGTCCGCATCTAAAAATAAATACATTTGACATGTTATTGTGTTAACTATTTGGCCAGTGCCTTACAGCATGCTTGGGGATATGATGTGCTCTTCTACACATTTAAAAATACTGTAAGAATGCCTTTTTTATATTTTAATTTGATATTTTTACGTTTTTAAAAAGTCACACCCAAAGTAAATGTAAAGCTGTCATTGAAGTATTTGGAGTAGAGGCTTGGCTTTGGGCTCTTTTGAAAGCTAAAAGGCTGGCTTTTTCCTCCCCAGCAGTCAGAAGCTGTCTAAGTGCTACTGACACTGAGTAATAGGAGTTTGAATATACTGAGAATGATTTTTTTTTTTAAGTTAGCCTAACTTCCTTCAAAAAACATGCCTAAAATAACTAGTTTACTACATGCATTAGAAAAAGGGGCTGGTAATTTTTTTGTGCATTGGCTGTTGTCAGTGTTCCTACAGATTGAACATTTAAAATTTTTCCAGAATCAGTAAAGTGAAATTAATGATTAATCAATTATCAAATTAATCAATAACTACTTTGGTATTTTATTAATTGTTTTGTAGGGGTGCACAATACATATCGGGCCAATAATTATCAGGTCAATATGTGGAATTATGACGTCATACCGATAAATCCAATAACATTGCTATAAAATAGCTCAGATTACTGACAATTTAAAAAGAGATTCCCTGTACTGTTCTGGAGACCAAATTAAGCACTCCTTTTTTCTCCTGCCGGTGACATTAACGGCCTGTCGTAACTTCCCCTGAGCTCACTTGTAAACACATTCACTGTTTCAGAGGAAGACTAGTTGCACTAAATGCTCCACACAGAGGAAAAAAAAACATTGAGCTTCAGCACATCAACATCATCCACCTAAAACGCCAGCATCATGAGACCCGGGGCTTGTTCCTATCGCTGCAGCGTTTGAAAACTACAAAAAAGTTTGCCAGAGACGACCCGAGGGCTAAAGCGATCTGTGATTTCATCATGGAAAAATGATGGAGCTGGATTACTAGCCCTTTGCCATCATTGAATATACGTGTTTTTGTCGACCAGTAAACCCCTTGGAGCCACGGTTTGTACTTCCAAACCGCCACATGTGGTAATAGTCTTGGAAAGATGAATATTTTTCCATACTTGAGTTTCCATTTTCCAAACTTTTCCCAGACCGGTAAATTTATAAAACTCAAATTCCATACTTGAGTAGGAACCCTGCATTGTGCCACAGTAACAGGGTTCATATGTTGCTATTGGGTCAAGTGATGCGTCAATCAAAAGTTCACAGTTCATCGATGATTAGGTAGCGTGTTTTGGATAACGCATCCGTGCTAACCACATCTACGATCAATAATATGTGGAAAACGTGAGCATCTGACAGAACTGATCAAAGTGTGCGATAGCGGTTAGTGTGTCTTTAATGGATGTTAGACTTGGTGTGGACTTTCTACTTCACCGGATCATTGTCAATGTAAGAGGTCCATTTTTGTCAGACAATTATTTGCAGTTAGAATACTGCGAGGCTTCAAAGGTGAGTCGCATTTAGTTTTTTGTTTGTGACTGGACTAACATTAGTGTTTACTGAGCCTGCCATTATAAAATGTCCTGGATTGGTGTTTATCAGTCAAATCTCAGCTAAATAAGCTTCCCAATGATGTACAACATGCCTTTGAACACAAATGGTTTTGTAAAACCCAGTTTCATCATGAAAATCGTTGACGGCCTGCCGGGGTTAAGGGGCAGAGCTTGTTGGTGCATGGGGTGGGTGCTTTATGCAGATGAATCAAAAACAAATAAATAAAAAGAAACAATATTTACATGCACACTTCTAAAGATGTAGTTGTCGGGAGAATATTCACCATATTTTGAACAGCCTTGTATTGACTTCTTAGAGCTATAGCCTGGTAATCTGCCCTCCCTGTCAGCAGACTAATGGTATGCTGGGTGGCCCTCTGCCTTGGAAGAAAAGTGGAAGAGAGACTTGGCAAAAAGTATCAAGTAGGGAGAGACTGAGGGGGAAGAGGGTAGTGGAGGGGGAGGAGGGCTAAATCATTTCATATATTCACACAAAAATGTTCTTAAATGCATACTGCTTAGTTTTTCACCCACTTGACCTGAACTACGAACACAAAATGCTCATGTGTGAATGGTAAAATGTAGTGAACTTGCCTTCTTTTTTTGTGGAGGGTTGCTGGTGTGTGGAGGTGTGCCACTCTCTGGGTAGCCTCCCCCGTATTGAAGTTCATTATAAGGCGACATGCAACTGGGCCCAACATCCCCAAGTTGCCCCTGGCTACTCAAAGAATGATGGAACGACTGCGCGGGAGAGAGCCCTCCTTGTGACTGAGACAGACGTCGGTCCGTGGACACGTGGTTTGCCAAGTTCGCATTGAGTGGCGAGCACGTGTATATGAGGTTAAACTCTGTCCTGAAGGCCTGCTCCCTGCTTTTGAGGGCTCGCTCTGCGCTGGAACTGGACACTTGCTTTAAGGAACTGATCCCTGCAGATGATGAATCATGGGAATCATTGCCTAAAGAAGTTCCCGGGATGGAAAAGTCATCTGAAGCCCCAGCCATGGGGCTCTCCAAACTCGAGGGCAGTGAAAGATCTGGGAACTGCGTCCGAGGGACATCAAAGTCTGTCTGAAGACATGGCTGACAGCGGAGAGGTAGGACAGGGGAGAAAGGAAACACCACCGTTATAAAACGTACGAAATATGGAAACAAGCTCTTCATTGTGTATGTCCGCTTTCAGCAGCAGCAACGTACCTCAGGAGAGATAGATTCCGGCCGGTGAACGGGTGACGCCTCGGGGGATGATATGTTCTAGACATAAATGTAGCCACTGTTAGACACTTCCCAGGATCACACACAAATATCCCACATAATAACAAATACAAATTATTGCACTTTTGTGAGTTGACAGGCAAGTGTCATACATCGTTTTATACTTTTGGTCTTGTTTCAGAAATGTATTGCATACAGTGAGAAAATAAGTATTTGATTCGCTGCTTATTTTGTAAGTTCATCTTCTTTACAAAGACATTATCAGTCTGTATTTTTATTGTGGGTTTATTTAACAGAGAATGTAAAAAAAAAAAATCCAGACTGAAATAAGTATTTGATCCCGTACCAACCAGCAAGCATTGTGACCTCTCCAGAGCGGTTATGTGTCTATGAAACACACAAAAGTCACACAAACACTCTCTTCCATTCAAACCTCTCCACCACCTTTGGCAAGACCAAAGAGCTGCCAAAGGACCTGATGGACATGGACTAAAGCTTGGTGAAGAGAAAAAACACAGTACTATTGGTGCAATCATTGAGAAATGAAAGCGATCCAAGACAACAGTCAATCACCCTCCCCCTACTCAAGACGACACATGTATAGACCCGTCTGAGCCTTTGACATGAAAACACTGTGCCAACAAGGGTTTTCAACAAACTACTAAGCCACGTTTTGCTTTTGAATCAAATACTTCTGTCTCTAAACAAAACTACAAATTAATGTATAACCTGAATGTTATTTTTCCAGTTTGTTACGATAAATATACACAAATATGCACAAGTCTGCGTGCGTGTGTGTGCATGTGTGAACTCATACGTACTTCAAATTGCAGCGGTGTGTTGCAGCGGCTGGTGGGCAGTGAGGGCATGGGTGAGTATGCAAGGCCATTTGGCAGCAAGGAGCTAATAAAGGGGTTGTGAAGCAATGGAAGTATGGGGTCCTCAGGAAGGGGCGGGGTGATGGGTGACAATGGGCGAAGCAGGTGATCAGAGGGCGTCTGTGTCGTCTCGGTCATGTACTTGGCGTGGCGCTTCTTGAAAGGTGCGTTGAGCTCTGTCATTTTAAAACAGTAATTAGCCATTTTTTGACATCATTGGTATATTCCACTCAAAACCGATTTAATGCCTGTATGTACTTCTTAATCCTTTTGTAGATAATTCAGCTAACAAAGTGAGGTAGCACATCGTATGCGTCCAAATGAGGAATATAAAATGCGTACCGCTGGACAAGGGATTTGGGGTGGATCTGCTGCTCGTGCTTTGCTGGGAGGAGGTGGATTCTGTGCCGTCCTCCACACTGGCTGAACAGCTCTCATCCTCCACCTGCTTGATCCATCTCTGCATTAAGATACAACAGTTGACAGTCAAACGATACTGCTGATCATATTGTACACATCCAAAAAAATGCCTTAGTAGACCTGACAAGTACGGAAGCTAGTGTTGCACGAGGAGTGTTATGTACTCCTTCCTGCGTATGGGACTGAGCACACATCATTTACATACATACCTACCTACATACATACTGTACATGCATGCATAAGTATCGGACCAGGACATGAACAGTCCAAAATGGTTATGGTAGCTTTTTTAAAAAAAAAATGTATTACAAAGACAGAATGTAAAATATAACACTATTTGGTGGCGCTATAGAAGGTGGTGGTGTAGTTGGTGTAGAAAGTCTTGTCGGCAAGCACAGAGGTCAGCTGTTTCTTTAGCTTGCTCACCAGGGTTGCACACATCTCAGGAGGGATTTAGGTGAGAGAAACATCCCCATAGCAGAATGTTTCCACCTCCACGTTTGACAGAAGGGATGCTGTTTTGTGGACTCATTGTCATCGTTTCTCTGCTGAGTCCACTTGATGCATGCAAAGGGCTCTATGTTGCTGTCATGTGAGCACATGACATTCTCACAAGCCTTTCAGGTGTTTTCATGTCAAAGGTTAAGACGGGTCTGTAAATGCGTCTTCTTGAGCAGGATCTCAACCTATGACAGAAAAGTGTCTGACTAATGCTCCCAACTCCCTTGACATCATCAAACAGCTCCTTCCTTGTAAATTGTGGGCTGCTCCCCTCACCTTTTGTATGTTAACACACTAGGAATTTGACTCCGGTCAACGTCACTCTCCGTTACAAGTACAACAATAGTAAATAAGTTTATATAAGGAGAAGAAGGATAATACTACTACACATATTTACATAGAATGTTATGGACAGGGGGAAGTAACTGTTTTTGGGTCTGGTTGTTTTAGCGAACAGTGCTCTGTATCGCCTACCGGAGGAGACGAATTGGAACAGTTTTTGGGTGGGGTGTGAGTGGTCCGCAGATATGTTGCCTGCCCTCTTCTTGGCCCTGGACCGGTACAGTTCCTCTATGGAGGGCAGGCTGATCCCGATGATTTTCTCTGCGGATCTGAGTGTCCTTTGCAGTGTGCTTCTGTCCAGTTTGGTAGCAGAGCCAAACCAAATTGTGATGGAGGTGCAGAGAACAGACTTTATTAGTGCATTGTAGAAGGTTGTTAGCAGTTCCCTTAGGCAGGTTGAACTTCTTGAGCAATCTCAAGAAGTACATCCTCTGCTGTGCCTTTTTCCAAATTGTGTCTATGTGAGAGGACCACTTCAAGTCCCGGGAGATGGTGGAGCCCAGGAACCTGAAGGAGTCCACTGTAGACACAGTGTTGCTGAGGATTATGAGTTAAGCCCACTGTCACCTCCACAGTCTTAAGTGGATTCAGTTCCAGGTTGTTCTGACCACACCAGCAGATCAGCTGATCCACCTCATGTCTATAAGCAGATTCGTCGCCATCACTGATGAGGCCAATGACACTGGTGTCATCTGCAAGAAGGATGAGCTTCTGAAGAAGGATGTCGGGGACTACTATAGTGTTGAAGGCAGAATTAGTCCACAAACAGGATCCTGGCATAAGTCCCTGTAGAGTCTAGGTGTTTCAGGATGTAGTGCAGCCCCATGTTCACTGCATCCTCGACACACCTGTTTGGCTGGTAAGCAAACTGCAGGGGATCCAGCAGTGGGCCTGCACTGCGTTTCAAGTGGACCAACACCAATCTCTCGAAAGATTTCATGACCACAGATGTCAGGGCCACCGGCCTGTAGTCATTCAATCCTATGATGGAGGGTTTTTTGGGAACGGGGACAATGGTGGACAAGACGGGACTTCACACAGCTCCAGTTATTTGTTGGAAGATGTGAGCGAAGATGGGTGTCAGCTGTTCCATGCAGGATTTCTGGCAGGAAGGTGATGCCACGTAAGGTCCTGGGGCCTTCCCTGTCTTCATTCTTTGAAACAACTGACAGGCATCCTTAGTGCAGGCTGTGTGTCGCAGGGGGGAATCATCTTGGAATCATCCTTATCCCACCAGGTGCAATCTTGCATGGAGCTCCAGAGTGAGGATGCTTGACTGTTATCTTGGAGTTCTCGCATTGATCAATGATTGCACCAATAGTGCTCTCTTTCTCACCAAGTTTCAATCCATGCCCTTGAGGTCCTTGGACAGCACTTTGGTCTTGCCCATGGTGGAGGAGAGTGATGGAAGAGAGTTTGTGTGACAGATGTCTTTTATCCACAGAATGAGCTAAACTTAGAAGAACTTTCTTAAAGGGAGAGGGCTGATTAGTGTGTTTCATGGACATAAGCGCTCTGTGGCAGTCACAATGCTTGCTGGTTGGTAGGGGATCAAATACGTATTTCACTCAATCACATGCATATTCATTTATAAACTATATTTTATGTTCTCTGTTAAAATAAAGCTACCACAAAAATGATGGACTGTTCGTAGCTTTTCAAGGCTTAAATACTTATTTGAACAGCTCTCATGCGGTCTACATTATCTTGCCACATTGCTCACCTTTTTAAAGCAACCATAGGTGCCGTCCATCTGCAGTGGACGTGGACGGCGTCTCTCGGGGTTGAAAGGCGAGCCAAAGCGTACATAGTGTCTGGGCGCGGTGCAGATAACAGATGAGTGCGAGAGGCCCGGCAACATGTTGAGGGTGGTGGCCAGCACCGTCGGGTCAGTGGTTATCCGCAGCGGCCGCTCAACAGGCAGCTCTTGTTGGACCTTTTCCCCTCCAGGGATTTTTTCGTTCAACCACTCTGTCACCAGATACTGAACACACACGACAAGCATTGATGATCAAATGTGCAGCCACACTCAGCGTATGGAGGCAGAGAATAAAACAAAAACAGAGCGAAAAACCTGTGGTTTGATCAACATGTAGACAACTGTAAATAGTGTATATAACTTTTTGATTTGTATTAGCTTCATTTTGGACTTTCTGTGCTCGGGTGCTTTTTGTACTCTGCTTTTGCTGCTGTAAACCTGGAATTTCCCCTTGTGGGGCTAATAAAGGCATATCTTACCTTATCTTATGAATGTCATTTTTCCTGTAATTCCCATTTTTTGTACAGTATTTCAGTTCAGTTCTTCAGCATTGACATACAATTGGTATATAAATGGCCTTCTCTGGTTTAAAAATGGCATTCTTCTTGAATAAGAGCATTTACAAGACATCTCTGACACATAAGGCTAAGTTCTGGACAATAATATTGCTTCATAAGGATTACAATGCAATATTTCAAGTCTCATATTTGAAAAATGATGGCAAATTCAACAATACCGAGTGATACATTTCAGTCATTGATCTTTACCAATAAGTTATTGCTTTATTATATTATATTATATATACTGATTTTTAACATGTTTATTTCTTCCCTTACATAGCTATATACAATAGTCCCTCGTTTATCGCGGTTAACTGGGTCCAGACCCGGCCGTGATAAGTTAATTTCCGCAAATTAGGATTCAGTATTAATAAATGGAATATTTTCGTAGTTAGATCATAGAATGCCTGTTTATGACTTTCTAAGTACGATTTTTACCATTATTAGAGCCCTCTAGACATGAAATAAGACCCCCAGAGTCACCTTTGCACTCATATTACCCAATATAGTATAAAGCGGTGTGAAAAAGTGTTTGTCCCCTTCCTGATTTCTTATTTTTTTGCATGTTTGTCACACTTAAATGTTTCAGATCATCAAACAAATTTAAATACACCAAGTCCCCAACTTACAAACATCCGACATGCGAACATTCAGAGATACGAACGCAAGCTGACTGGTCCATATTTTCATGTATTTTGACTTTTGGAACTCCATATTTATACTGCTACATGCTTGACCAGTAGAGGGCACTGTGACATTGCTAATGGGACCAACAGGTAGAGGAAGAAGAGGAAGAGGAGAGAGGAAGGCTAAGTTGTAGCTGTATGATAAAACCCGGACAGAACGTGTGATTAAAGTTTATGAAGAGTTAATAGGCCTGCTTAATTCTACACCACCCACAAAACACTCCCTCTTTTAGAAGAGTCTAACGACGACGAAGATTTGTCCTTTTTTCAATAACTCCTCCTCCTCCTCCTTCACCACTACCACCAACTCAAGATTCAAGATTCCACAACGACGTATGCTCGGCCACTCCTCTTCAAAGGTAAATAACATTTATCATTACGTATTATTATATAATTTTTCTTACTGTTTTTTTCATTAATTATCGTCGTTTAATATTACTACTGCATCCAAACTCATATTTACATACATACGCATATACTGTATATGTATACACGTACATGTAGTACCTATAACATTGGTAATATTACCTTTTGTTGGACTTACGAACAAATCGACTTGCGAACGGTCGTCTGGAACCAATTGTGTTCGTTGAATGGGGACCTAGTGTATTAGTCAATGACAACACAACTGAACACAAAATGCAGTTAAATGAAACTTTTTATTCTTAAGGGAGAAAAAAATCCAAAGCGCCATGGCCCTGTGTGAAAAAATTATTGCCCTCTAAACTTAACTGTTCTTCATGGTTGCGCCTTCAGAGCATGTGCTACACTTCTTGCTACCACTCACCGTTGTCCTTCTGCTGCAGCTTGCCAAGCCACTCCAACATATTCAGCCGTCCTGCAGTCCGGTAATCCGTCCAGCTCACGCGGTAGATCCAGTTGGCTTTTGTTTGCTGAGTGCAGCCCTTGTTTTTTTTGCCCACGGGGTCTTCTTAGTTTTGCACCATTGCCCTGAGTTCCTGTTCTTGCCTCACCTATGTGTTTTCATTAAATTATTTTTAACTGCTTGCACTGTTCCTTTGTCAGCATCCTGGAACCCATTCACACCGCTCCACAGAGCGTGACATATCCAGCATGAGCCACCTTTTTAAGGTTATGCCACAGCATCTCAAGAGGAATCATGTCAGGAATTTGACTAGGCCACTCCAAAGTCTTCATTTTGTTTTTCTTCAGCCATTCAGAGGTGGACTTGCTGATGTGTTTTGGATCATTGTCCTGCTGCAGAACCCAAGTTGGTTTCAGCTTGAGGTCACCAACAGATGGCCGGATATTCTCCTTCAGGATGTTTTGGTAGACAGCAGAATTCATGGTTCCATTTATCACAGCAAGTCTTCCAGGTCCTGAAGCAGCAAAACAGGCCCCAGACCATCATACTACCACCACCATATTTTACTGTTTGTATGATGTTCTTTTTCTGAAATGAGGCGTTACTTTTACACCAGATCTAATGGGACACACATGTTCCAAAAAGTTCAACTTTTGTCTCGTCAGATAGGAGTATTTTCCCAAAGGTCTTCAGGATCATCAAGATGTTATCTAGCAAAATTGAGAGGAGCCTTGGCCATGGCCACTCCTGGGAAGGTTCACCACTGTTCCATGTTTTGGCCATTAATGGACAATGGCTCTCCCTGTGGTTCGCTGGAGTCCCAAAGCTTTAGAAATGGCTTTGTAACCTTTTCCAGACCGATACTTACCGTACTTTCTTTCTGGGAGAGGGACAACAGGGGGTGGCAATAATTTTGCCACACAGGGACATGTAGGTTTGGATTTTTCCCCCCTTAATAATAAAAGGTTTCATTTAAAAACTGCATTTTGTTTTCAGTGTGTTATCATTGGCTTATACTTAAATTTGTTTGATGATCTGAAACATTTAATTGTGACAAAAATGCAAAAACAAAAGGGGCAAGCAGAAATAACACTTTAGGTGTCAACATGTAAAATATATGGAAGATGATATAGTGGTGGAATTTGCATGCCACTACTACACATTAGCAAGTAAAAAACATGGAAAGACAAACTAATATGTTTAGAACTACAAATGAACGTTCTTCTGTCCCTTGTCAAGAAGAGCAATATGCTTTTATGTTAGAGGATTTGTCGACATCGTTAAGTTAGCAACGCTAATCCCCCCTGCTCAGTCTTCTTATTCTCTGGCAGACCATGTACGTTATAACGTTTTTATGGGCGAGGGAAATCAGGTAGTGCCAAATGTATATGTGGTGGGCCAAAATGCAACCACAACGTAATTTATTACGCACGTGTTAAACAACTAAACCTCTCACCTTCTTGGTCTTGGGGTAACGTAGGTTGCCTCTGTTAATGCAGTTCAAACTCTGGCCATCTCCATCAAGGAGACGACCAGCGCCTAGCCCGCTCTCCCCTTGCCCCGGCTCAGAACCATACACGCCATGAGGACCCTCCTCGTCCAGACCGGTACTTTGGTCTGCTGAAGGAGCTGCAGCAGCCGCCTGCTGGGCGAGTGCTTGACGCTGCCGTCTGGCACGCTGGGATGAGCTGGAACGGTAGCGAGAGATTCGGCTCTTGGGGCGAGGTTTGGAAGGCCGTGAGGGTTTCGGAGGGGCAACTGGGGCAGGCAGGTTTGGTGTTGAGGTCTTTTCTTCAATGGATGGTGTTTCCTAAGAGCAGCACAAGGAGAATGCAGTGAATGAAATATGTGGTATAGGAAAGAACAATTAGGAGGTTTGCCATACTGATACTGACTGTGACATAGGTAGTGCGTCGTGTGCTGATCCCTAACCCTGGGTTGTGGGGTATGGGGGTGTTTCCTGTCCCCTCTTCTGTTTCCACACCATCCTCCTTTACATCCACCCATGTTCTCCTCCGCCTCCTTTCCAGACTGTTAAATGTCTGAAGCCAGACACACACACACACACACACACACACACACACACACACACACACAATTTCCCAGCATTAGTGGAGAAGGTTTTGCAATGTCCCAACATTTATACTCAACTGGACAATTTTGAATGAAAAAATAGCATACTTTTTTACTGGCGATGGCAATCCCGTTTTCATCCACCTCTCCTTCCTCCAACTCTTCCAGCTTCACCTCATCCAGCGTTCCCTGATATCACACACACAAACACACACACACACACACACACACACACACACACACACACACACACACACACAGCAGATGAGGAATTGGGTCTTAGCAGGTGGCTCACACGGCTTTTGATAACACTTTAAACGTTTGTGGGCATGTCAGTATTTGATGATTTTGCCCTTTAGCCATACACAGAATTCTATGTTAAATAATTTGAACACATTTTAATTCTCTAATTGGACTATCACTACACATGCAAGCAACTATACATATACACACACACATATACACAGTGGTGTGAGAAAGTGTTTGCCCCCTTCCTGATTTCGTTTTCTTTTCTTTTTTTCAGATCAAACTAATTTAAATATTAGTCAATGACACAACTGAACAAATTTGTTGTTAATAGGCAATTGGATGTTGATTTACTTTTATCCTCTGTTGCATTAACTTGCAATTGAAGCTAGAATAAAGATTTTTTTCTGTTGTCTAGTATTTGCAGAACATTATCCATATTGGATGTGCAGGATGAATGTCTTCCGACATTTCAGCGCACTGTTAATTTTGATGTCAGTAATATTTAGTGTAGCTTTTGCCTCTAGCTTGCAAACACATTCTCCATTATAATCAATAGAGTTATATTTGATTCAGGCTTGACCAATTAAATAGACCAGTTTCTTAAAATGATTTCTAAATAAGCTGACATGCTTCATGTTTTTTCTAATTAAAGCATTAATACCAATGGTTTATTACAAAATGTACCAAATTGTTACATTTTGTACCCCCCAAAAATGGGGGCATCCGCATTTAGTAATAACTTTTGCAATATGTAACAAGTGATTACAAAATGCATGCAAGAATTTTATTATAAATTGAGGCAGTTATAACAAAAGGCAGCGTTAGTACATAATAATGTGAAAATGTACTACATTATTATCTACACTCCCCCTTGGCTGCCCATTTCTTGACGTTCTATCGTCTATATTGAGGAGGACAAAGACATGCTTTTTGGAATGGAACACATTATTTGTTGTGTACAGTTACTACAATGTAACTGGTAGGGGTGTCCCAATACAACTTTTTCACTTCACTGCATACAGCAGTCTTGAATATCGGCTGATACCGACGTCAATCCAATACCCGCCCGATTCATTCAGATTTTTATGACTTATTTGTAGTGTGGAATGTTAGAAAAGGCTTGAGTGATATTATTCAAACATAGAACAATAATCAGCTACACAAAATGTGGAGAAAAAAACCTGACCCATTTAATTCTTTATGCATGTGAGGTATAGTTTTATCCACAATGCTATGCATAATATAACGAGGTTCAAGGTGCTCAATGAAGTGTTTAAACTCGACTTTGCTCACCACTGACAGTGTCTGGCTGTCTTTACTATTAGCTAATGACATCTTGTCCCATGGGAGTTTGCCGTTTGATGCTGCTTCAAATGCGAAATGCGTTTGGTCATATTAAACGCCCCCCGTTTTGTGCCACCACGGGAATGACAAGTTTTGCAATGACTTGCAACGTCTTTTTTTAACTTTAACAAAAAATACACACGGCCAACATCACCCCTACTCCATACTTAACACGTTCGCACACGCTGTCGTTGTGATCACATGGGCTCTATCCGGCAACTGCTGGATAGACGTGTTGGGACGCAGTCTGGAATCAACTGCTTGTATCGGAGATTTTAGATGCAGGCCGACATAATCGTTTTTTTTGCTGATATCAGATATCAATATTGAATCGGCACACCCCTAGTAATTGCCTGAGGCCTGGCCTAGCTTTGAAGGAAAATAATTGTACATTTAATTTTGTTGTTTTAACAACATTTTGTTGAATGCTACATTTTATATTTGCATTATAACATAGAAAAAGAATTCAACACACATTAAGACACTTACAAAGTAAAAAAAAGAACAATTTCCCCAGTTGGACTTGCGTTTTTTGGGTGATTTTAAGCCCAATGTGTTAAAACACGATGCCAACATGACAAAAATAAGTGTACCAGGAAATCATGGCAGGATAAGTTTGTACGATGAAATATAAATGTTGATAGGCAAAAGCAGAAAAATCCTACTCTAGACCTCAGAGGTTAAATGTTTCTTAAATAAAAGCTTCGTGGCCACAAAGGAAACACCATCGGCCACATACCTCAGCATCACTGTTTCCCTGGAGCTCTTTGACCTCCCTGTGCTGGATGGGCTGGCTGCTATCGCCACCCAGGCAACCCTCCAGCTCTCGCCGACGGGCCTTTCTCTGCCGGGTCTCGGCACCAACCAAAGGAGAGGGTGGTGGTACAGCAGGGGGGCTCAGCAGGCTCTCCCTGGGGCTCATGTTGTGTTTCTGCACAGGGCAATTTTGGTTCCCCTTGTGGCATGCGCAGTCCACTTTGTAGTTACTAAAGGATTGTGATGAGAGAGGGCAGGTTTTAGCTGGAGAACACGTTGATAAAAAGCAGCAAGAAGTCATAATGTGTTGTTGGTGCCGTATGATGTACTGATAATGTACTACTGTGACACTTACTCCCTATGCACTTCATGTCTCATTTTGATTACCAATGGATAAAAGCAGTTTTGATGTACGGATCGCGCAAATGAGAGCAGAGAGTGACAAGCAGTACTGACCAGCTGTTGAACTCATAATCAAATGCAATGGTGACCTCAGCATCCTTTGTGATTTCACTGAGGGCATAAATACACAGATGGATCATCCCCTCAGCAATCACGTGTCGCACCTGGGAAAGTAGTAAACTCTGTATGACTCACCAAAGACCCACAAAAAGCCTTGAAGGGAAACACATTTTCAGCCTCATAATGACCGACTGACCTCTGCGTTTGGTGTGCAGGATCTTCGAATGAAGCGGGCATCATTTCCAAAGGTCCTTGCATCCACACACATCTCTACGTCATTAAACTTGGAGTAAAACAGCACAAAAGGGTAGGGCCTAGAAGACAACATAAAAAAAAGAGAGAGATTGTGAGGGGTGTCCAAATTGCCGCCCCCATCTGTTCTTTGTTGTCCCATGACATACTGTAATTGAAAAAATAAAATGATACATGACACAGAAAAAGGAAAACTGGAAAAGGCCCAAATGAGCCAAAACACAAAATAGCCGACTTAGTGTGTGTCTTAAAGTATACGCTCTGATGATTTTTCGAAACTTTTCATATTTTACTGCTATATATTTCACATGCTGTACCTGGTGGTGACCACTAGATGGCAGTGTTGACGTTTTATGATGAGTTTTATGTTGTCTTTGTGACAAGTATTTCCTTTTTGTTGGAATAAATGTTTTACTGATCCAGCGAATATTCTAAGATTGCAATATTGTAAGACTAACAGAATTTAGGCTCTGAGTACGACATGTAAGTCCACTAACATTGGCCTAATTAATATTTCATACTACATTTTATTCCTGGCGCTCAGCTCAAAAAGTGAGCCAAGGTTGTGTATTCTCTCGGCTGAAAATCCATATATTTAATCGAGATTTTCATCAGGGAATGCTAGCGGATCAGTGTGGTCTTGAAAAAAGCCACTCCCGTCATAGTGCTGCCCGAATTACTTTATTTTTGTGCACCTGTCATGATGAACATGTGATTTTCGCAAGATGGCCACAAAGCTCTTCGTTTCTGTCCATTTCTTTCATTGCTCAGTAATTTTAGGGTGAATGAATTAAAATGTGAAGAACATCAAAGTGTCCACCACACCCAGCCCTCAGTGAATACATTTGCTGTAGATGATGCAGCAGTTGCCTTTTTGTAAACATGCCATTTGTTTAGGTAGTAAGTGTCCCATATTCCTACGCTTTCATGTAATCTTACTTTTTAAAGAAGTGCCCGTTGACCTCAAACTGCTGCTTGAGCATGACCTTCCCTCGGTACTCAATGATCAGGGCGTCTGGGTCCAGGTTCTTGGCTGCACGGAGGATCTTCCTGTGCTTCTGCACACGTGTGACTCGTCCTAACTGCAGCTACAGACAGCAGAAAACAAGATATTTATCCCCAGTTTTACATCTAATATACAGGGGTGTCCACAAAGTCTCTTTCCCATTTCAAAACATCGATTACAAAAGCAATTGATGAGATATGTAAGTGTGCGTTCACACCTGAGTGTTTTCCCACACAATCGTTGCTACCGGTTTGCCCTGCTCAGTGCATCTGGTCTGCTCGAGAATGAAAAAAGGTAGCAGGAGGCATCAGTGTTGCCAAATTAGCGATTTTGTTGCTATATTTAGCAAGTAATCAGACCCCAGACATACTCCTTTTCAAAAAAGCAATGAGCGACAAATCTAGCAAAGAGTCTTTTGGTGACTGACATGAAAGCATGTAATACTCTTCTCAACAAGCAGCGTGTGCTGCTGCTGTGGGCCCCTCTCCCATCTAAAAACACTCACAGGTGGCTCTGTCTTCTTTGTGACATTAAAAAAACAAGTTAATTTGTAGTTCTAAACATATTTGTTTTGCTTACTCACTTTTTGCTAATATGGCATAGAGAGATACTTTAATCATCTCCACGAGAAAGTCACATTTCCAGCAGCTCTGCAAAAATGTCATCATAAACACTTAAAAGTAAAACAAACACAGCAAGATTGGAGAAATAAAAATGAGAAAATAGAATAAGAATATATAATAAATGCATAAAAAAGGAATCAATGAATAATTAATAGATAAGTAAATGTAGAACAGATCACTTCAAATTCATAGTGCAACAATAAGTAATAATGTCCAGCCTTGTGTGTCTTTATCGCTCTGTTGTGCAAATTTCACGATTACAGTAATCCCTTGCCACTTTGTGCTTTGAATTTTGTGGCTTCACTCTATTACCCATCGCTTATCCTCATTAGGGTTGCGGCGGTATGCTGGAGCCTATCCCAGCTGACTTCAATTAAGATAACATGCATGTTTTTGGGGAGGAAACCCGTGATATTTACAGGTGAAATGGAGCATAAAGACTCGTCTGACCATCATGAGTTCGTCATTCGCTGATAGGACATCTTTCTGACTGTGATGGACACTGTGGATGTAAATCTTGCTAACAAAAGACACAGACCTAACCCTTCAATGACTTTTTGGACAACTCAGAACACTATGTTTTTTCTTTTGTATCTTTTTGCTTTATATTGTATTTACTGATAAAAACAAATCTGACTTCATATTTACTGTTTATTTATGTTGCATCAGTATAGAAATATACCACTCCTCCTGATGCTTGATTTGAATAAACTACCCTGAACTTTAAAATGTGGAGGTAACGCAAACTTCAAAGGGCCACTGGAACCTTTTAGTTCCAGAACTATAGTTACCAGAAACACAAAGTTCTCCAACTTTTGGGACTATTATGTCTAAAATGTCTTATTTTCTCTTATTATGCCTTCTCTATTGGGTAATAGGAGTGCAAAGGGGGCTATAGGGGTGTTATTTAACATCTATAGGGCTCTAAATAATGTTAAAAACTTTATTTAGAAGGCCATAAACAGGTTTTCCATGCTCTATGTTCCATTTATAAATTGGGAATCCTACTTCTCTGAAATTTACTTATCACATTCCGATCTAGAATCAATTAACCGCCATAAATGAGGCATTACTGTACATGATTATGTCATTACATCACTGCCCTGTAACCCACCAGCGTCACAAATACATTTGACGTGCTTTGGTAATACACGAGTCTAAGAGACTTTATGGACACGCTGTACAATTTGTAGAATACAATCTGACAAATCCAATACATTCTTTCAGCCTGACAATGAATTGGATTCCGAGGCTGACCTGCATCTGTGAGCCGAGCACTGTGTTGTTACAGGCCAACTCGGTGCGGTTGATGGTGTCCATGCTGTCAACTGAGGTCTGTGCGGCGGGTGCGGGCCTTGTGGCTCCGCTCTCTGCGCTCACAACAGAGGTGCTGACAGTTCGGTGAAGCTGGAGCAGCGTTTGGATGTCAGCGCTGTACTGGTTGGCTAAAGCCTCCTCATACTGGTCCGTCCACTGGCGGATTCGACTCTCCCATCCCTCTGCTGTGTTCTCATCCAGCACGCTCGCCTCTGTTGTCGAGTTCTTCATAGAAGAAATCACACAGAAAAGGTCACACAACAGAAACCACATGCATATGTATAGCATTTTACTGCACTTCAGTTATTTTTTTATGTTTGTAATATTTATTTATTTATTTATTGGCAAGAAGTACTAAGATGGTGCGCACTAGTCAAGCCAAAGAAAACGGAGAAAGTGTATGTAACAAGAAGTTAGGGCCTGGTTTGCGGCATTTCCGGGTTCAACTTCAACTCCAGTTGTCCCTCGCCACTTTGCGGTTCGAACATTGCGTTTTTTTTTTTAATTAATGAATTTATAATAAGTGGCCGCTGTTTCGTGGCTGACTATGGCCTATTATTAGTTTAAAAAAACGCACATTAAACTGATGGTATGTATTCTTGGCCTCAATTTCTTACTTTTCAATCACAAAAATGACTAAATGAACTAAAATACAAATACAGTTTTATGAATTTAGAGGACATTGATGAACTGTGGTCTAGACTGGCCACTAGGTGTCCCTAGTAACACACATGCCAGACTTGACAGGCTGTCAACACACAATTATTGCAGGTTTGAATAATCTCACAAAAGGCAAAACAACAACAATAATCATCTCCGTCATAATCACAACAATAACACAGGATACTGTTGTGGCTGTACTTCAGCTAAAACTCAACTCTGATTTCTGCCATCACTTCCTGTCCACATGTCCTGAAGACATTTATTGTAACACACACACACACACACACACAAGTCTTATTTACAGTATGACTTAAATGGCTTATTATCTCTCATTATGTCTACTACAAGTATATTGAGTAAAGACGCGAGCGTAAAGATGACTATAGCGGTGTTACTGTATATCTCGGGGCTCTAGTAATATTTTTTAAAAGTATGCATAGTATAAAGTATATGTATAGTAAAAGGTTGTAAACAGTTTTCCATGCTCTAACTTTACTTTACTTCGTAAAAATTCATTTATCGCAGTCTGGTCTGGAACCAATTAACCACGATAAATGAGGAATCAGGTTAGGTTGATTAGTACTGTAATTTCTGGTGTATAATTCGCTACTTTTATCTCACGCTTTGAACCCTGCGGCTTATACAGTAATGCGGATAATTTATGATCACTCTCTTATCTCGCGCCATCTCGTATGATTCAGAACAGTCATTTTGCGCTTCATGCACAAACACTCATGGAAAACACAGGAAGAAATGCATACAATGCAGCTCTCAAGATAAAGGCGACCAATCTAGCAACTTCGGCTCATGTCTGCCAGTGGATCCTGACAGAGTGGAGCAGTGTCAAAAAACCCCCAAAAAACATTAGCAATTATCACCGACGGGTATTGAAAGAATGGACTACTGCGTGATGAAGAGGACAGCACAAGCTCAAGGGCTAATTTGCCTCGAGACGAAAGCGACACAGAGCAGCAATAAAAGAGAGACAGACACTGACAAAGTGTGTGACGAAGGAATGATAATGCTGTTCACTTCCGCCACTGAAGAAGAACACAGGAAGAAGATGAAGACAGCGATGAATGACTACTGTTTAACGAGCTGTATTACATGCACTTGTCTGGAAAAAAGCATTTATTTAATTAAAAGTTTAAAAACATATTTCTATATAACATCTTTCTGTGTACTAAATATCCCATGTTATGTCATGGAAAACTGTGGCTTATAGACAGACCTATATATTTGCTGTAAATTTAGTGGGTGCACTCAATAGTCCGGAATTTATGGTAGGTTGAGCATTGGTGAATTAGTTAGGCCTTAAGGAACTTAAGAAAGCTACATGACAGCACTTTATTTTACATTTGTTACGTAGCAGCTATACTTAGGCAGATTTTATGTTCACCTAAAGCTACATGAATATAATAAAACCACTTTAAAAAGTTCAGCTTGACTCCTCTTTAACAACACTTGGACTTTGTATACTTGTTAATTAAGTACAGCAGATAGCAGCTACTTTAAGACTTCAAGTCATTTTCATGGAAGGAAATTCTTGACTTTACTTTTGCTCATACGGTATGTCTTTTGTGTACTGCAAATGCTTCAAACCAACCTTCATCCTCATAGATTTCCGAGAGCCCTCTCTAAAAGCCTGAAAAAAAAGCAAGAGGGATTCAAATAAAACAATATTTAAATGATTTTTTAATACAAGAACTGCGGTGAATATGAAGATAAAACATACTTTGACTTTCTTGCCCTTTGGTGTTCCACGTGTTTTTTCTGTGCTCTTTTTCCTCTTTTTGGATTTACTCCTTTTGACTCTGTTGACAGTGAGTTTGATGCTGGTGGGCGTATGCTGGGTGGCCGTGTAGGAAACGGTGGAAGGTGACACCTCTTCATCGCCGCTCTCCGTGCCACTGCTCTCGCCAGCTGAGGAAACATCATAAGAAACAACATAGGAGAGAAAAGAATAGAGAAGGTGCAAAAAAAGATAGATATGATTTACAATTCAATTCAATTAAATTTGAAAAAATCATGTGAATAATAAAATGAGAAAATAAATTTATATAAACATGTGAAAGAATAAATACTGGTTTAAAGAACTGATAGAAACACGGTATGACGTATAAATAAAAGCAGAATAAAAATGAAGCCAGTGGTGGTCAAGCTATTTTAGCCAAGTGCTTCCTTAACCAGAGAAAAGCATTTTTTGTTAAAAAAAAAATACGTAAAACAGCGTTGCAACCATCAACATGTGATTTATTTCTGTCCAAAACGTTGCTCATCTGTAGTCACTGTTCTTGCTTCAAACAGTCGGAAATAAAAATACATAGGAAATAGAAAACTTCAATTGTAAACAAAGAAATAATTAACTTAATTCCGAACAATGTTAAGAGCACATATAATGATTAGCAAATTGAAAGTGTGCTCTTTTGGGATTACAATAAATACAAATTTGCAAATACAAATTTATTGAAAAACTATCATTTTTATTCAAATTTTTATTTTTTCTGGATTTATTTTACATTCTGTCTCAATAAAGCTACCATACAAACTGACTGCTCATAGCTTTGTTGGGGGTAAATTGCAAAATCTACGCATACCTATTTACTGCACTGCAGTGTGTCTATATATATGTATAAATATATAAATATATATATTTAAGTATCGTATCCTGAGGTACCTTGCGATTCCCAGAAGTGTGGCTTAAGCAATAGCTTATAAATATGACGAATTAAATTTTGCTTGTATATTGTTGAAACGGGCATACTGGCTTCTGCTGTTGAGATGAATAATTCATCATTTCTTGTCAGTTTTTATGTTACTGCTGCATTGTTTCAAGGTGTAGTAAAAGCAGACATGGGTGTCCCAACCTATGTCATTCCCCATATCCATATACATCTGCTTATGGTCAGTTTTCTTTGTCATAGTTGAGAGTTGATTAGAGAAAGCACTTAAGGAGCAAATACCTGAGACATTTTCATTTTTCCTGTGCTGGCTGTCTGTGCCTTTCCTCCTATCAAGACCCCTAAAATGAGACGAGGAACAAAATATCAGCTGACAATGAACATGGCAAATGTATTTGTATATTTAAGCTACATGTACAATGCACAACTAATTACACTAAGTCATGAGTGCACAAAAACGCAGATACAAAGTGGCTGTAAACCAGGGGTGTCATTAGTCAATGACAACACAACTGAGCACAAAACGCAGTTTTTCAACGAAACTTTATGAAGGGAGGAAAAAAATCCAAACCTACATGGCCCTGTGTGGAAAAAGTGATTGCCCCCTAAACCTAACAACTGGTTGGGCCACCCTTAGCAGCAACAACTGCAAAATTTTTGCAGAATTGTTGTAATTGTTCGGCCACACTGGAGGGTTTTCCAGCATGAAGCGCCTTTTTAAGGTCATACCACAGCATCTCAACAGGATTCAGGTCAGGACTTTGACTAGGCCACTCCAAAGTCTTCATTTTGTTTTTCTTCAGCCATTCAGGAGGACTTGCTGGTGTGTTTTGGATCATTGTCCTGCTGCAGAACCCAAGTTGGTTTCAGCTTGAGGTCGCCAACAGATGGCCGGATATTCACCTTCAGGATTTTTTGGCAGACAGCAGAATTAATGGTTCCATTTATCAGAGCGAGTCTTCCAGTCCTGAAGCAGCAAAACAGCCCCAGACAATCACACTACCACCACCACATTTTACTGTTGGTATGATTTTCTTTTTCTGAAATGTGGCATTACTTTTACGCCAGCTGTAATTGGATTTTTTTCCCCCCTTAATATAAAGGTTCATTTTAAAACTTCATTTTATGCTCAGTTGTGTTGTCGTTGACTAATATTTAATTTTGTTTGATAATCTGAAACATTTGACGTGTGAAAAACATGCAAAAAATAAGGTGGCGAACCCTTTTTCACACCACTGTAGGTTTTATATATACACAGTATATATCCAACCTGTAGGAACAGTAAATTTTTACATTTTTAGTTGCTCATTTGGATTCACAAATAGCTTCTATGAACGCCAAAAGCCTCCAGATTATGCTTATTATAGCAAAATAGTCTTGTATCATTTATTGAGTTTTATCATTTATCATGGGGCCCAGCATGACCCGTGATCATGTTGAAGTATCCTTGGACAAGATACTGAACCCACAGTTGCTCCTGATGCTGCGTCATCAGTGAACAGTGGGCAAATGTGCTAACAGTGTCAAAGCGCTTTTAAGTGCCTTCGAGGTGGAAAGGCGCGAAACAAGTGAAAGACCATATACCATAATTTAATTAGGGGAGAAGAGTCAGATTGTGCTTGGACAAAAGTCTTGTCGCATTCCAAAATAATGTACGGTAGAAATGATATTTTCCTTTGAAAACACAAACAAGCGACAATAACATCAGAGCATAAAGTCATTGTGTCTTGGTAAGAAGAATTAATATTGTGTATGACTCCCATGAGCTTAAGTATTTGTGATGATTGGGATGCAGTTTTATGAATGATTCATCAGATAAATCTACCTTCTGCCACTTTTCCACTGTCCATCCTTTCTGCAAGGTGTGGGCCTTGGCAAATCCAACACCATTGTTAGTTCTCTCTAAATTCTTGTTGCCTTGTTACCTTCCAAATTATAAGAGGGCCAATACTTCAGCAGGATGGTGCGCGTTCTCACACTTCAGCCTCCACATCAGAGTTCCTGACAGTGAAGAAGGTCAAGATGCTCCAGGATTGGCCGGGCCAGTCCCCAGACATGAACATTATTGAGCATGTTTGTGGTTAGATGAAGGAGGAGGCTTGGAAGATGAAACCCAAAGAATCTTCCTGAAGTCTAGGAGTCGTGCAAGACTGCTTTCTTTGCCATTCCAGATGATTTGATCAATTAGGTATTGGAGTCCTTGCTGAGACGTATGGATGGAGTCCTCTAAGCTCATGGGAGTCATACCCAATATTAATTATTCTTACCAAGGCACCCCGACTTTATTTTGTGATGTTTTCAAAAGGAAAGGAAAATATTATTTCTACCGGACAATATTTTGGTATACGACAAGACTTTTGTCCAAGCACAGTCTGACCTTTCTGCTGTAATTAAATGATAAAACTCAATGAATAATACAAAACTTTATTTTGCAATAATAAGCATAATCCTGGGGCGTTTGCCTTTCATAGTAAAATAAGCAATAAACTTTAACAAGTAAAATAAGTATTAAAAAAAGTTACATATGTGTGTGTGTGTGTGTATGTGTATGTAAATTATTATTTTTTACAAAAAATATATAACTAGAGACACCGGTGGATGAACCATTTTGACAAATTTCAATTTGTTAAATAAACACTATACCATTCCCTATTACATCATTTGGGCAAGCGAGATCCAAATATTGATAACATCAATCCCACAAGTAGGGTGATATTTTTATTGATTCTAATTATTTGTTATTGTTATTTTATATATTTTATTACCATATGTATTTCCTTGGTATCAGAGCCATGCTGTCCCTGCATTAGGGTTTTAGGGAGGCATAGAGACTGGGTGGATTTGACTACAGCTCACCTGCACTGGTCACATTTAATGAGCAAGCCGTCTGGCATCAGAGTGCAGTGACACCAGGTGGCTACGGCCCCATCCTCCTCTGATGAGCTATCGCTGTCCACCGAGTTGTCCTCTGTGCTTTCAAGATAGCGGGAGCTGCGTAGCACGCCATTGATATCCAGTCGAGGGATGATGGTTTGAGAGAGTGGGGAAGCGGGTGGGGTGGGAGGAGGGGGCGCACCGTAGTTGTGATCCTGACAACACACAACGGAAGACTGTTGCATCTTCAAACAACGGGTGTTCAGGCAAAAAAAAAAAGGGAAACGGAAAATGGAGACGAATGAAAATGAGGGCAAAACAGTTATGTGAAACAGTGCAGCTGTTAATAACAGAAGTATACTGTGGTTACAGAAAGTCTAGAACACAATACACATGTGCTTTATTATTGCAATCATAAAGGTCTTCACACACCATGGAAGTTTTTTTATCACGCGGTTAGTTGACAAGTTTACATGCACCCAGCATTCATGTATTAAGCCGAATATAGGAAATATTGTCAAAACTTACCAGACATGTAACAGTGTTCGGCATACATACATTTATTTGAGGCGCCCGCCACACATACATTCATACCACCAGATGTGTTCGTCCTGGCTCATAAACACTAACGCTAAACGAATAAGGCACTGATAAAATGATTCTTTTAGTGGCATTTATACATGTCATTGTTTTTACAACCAATACTAGCGGCTCTATGCACTCATGCACTGGTAACATAAGCAGCTAAACAAGCTGCTAATGTTTTGAACATACTCAGCAATGTTCACTTGATGAGGCCCAGCCTGGCCCAGACTCTACCTCCAGTGGCCCCCCAGGTAAACTGAGTTTGAGACCCCTGCTTTAAGTAAATATAAGCAGCATGTAAAACTCTAAAAACATGTTTTGTGTTAATATTCTTTTAACTTTCTGGAACGGACTCACTGGATTCATATTATTTCTTGTGTGAAAATTGTGGATTGGGTTAGAGTGTGTTTCGGTTAGAGTGGAACCTTCTGCAACGGATGAAAGGCGCTAACCATGGTTCCACTGTAATAGGTTTGGACAATGTGTTGAAATCAAGTTGTGCACTCAAACGTGTACAGCAGATCATATTAGCAATTAGCATTAGTCGACTATTAAAATAATCCGTCGTCGTAGACGTAGCCGTATGTGTTGATAATGTGTGCATGCAATAGTAGTAATATTCCGGCAAAGTAAAAAAGTGGTTGGCATATTTACTATATTCTGCTCAATCCAGGAATATTGAGTGCATGGAAAGTTGGTGATTGTATTTGCATGTGGATCACGACATAAACTTTCAATGATGCGCTGTGTGAAACAAAGACATATTGTGAGTGTTACCTACATTTATATTGCTGAGATTGGATTCAAGAGTCATGAAATGACACTGATAGATTTTCCGGTCTTCACAACCCCTTGTAGAAATGACAGAATTAGAAGCAAGGCAGTATGAAGGCAGTATAGTAGGTTCGACCAAATTACGTCCAAAGTGAAATATTGTACAGAGTTGAAGTGCAGGAGTGTGAACGGCTGAACATTTTGATAACATGTCCGATATTTGCTTCTGGAACCATCCCAGGTGTATAAAGACCTTCACTTTTACTCTTCCTGTCCATTTTCATTAAAAATATACATTTTTTACACTTAAACTTCATAGTCGGTTAAACTGAGTGGCACACGTGATAAGCAATACTGTACTTTGCAAATGTTGGTAGGAAGATATTCCTTTGTACTCACAGCGTATGGTAGTCCCCGATACCCATGACTTTGTGCACTTCCACAGCTGTGGTTGTTGAAGTTTTTCTCATTTACTGCAGGGCTTGCTTCAACTGACTCAGGGCTAAAATTGTTCAAATGATTGTGTCAAAAAAACAAATCATAATAAAAGTTGTATTAATATGACATTTTATTGTCAATTTGTTTTGCTGTAAAGCAGATCTGTCCCACCACCAACAGTGAACAACCTTGCCTAATCCCTCCGGGTTCTCCAACCTGACAGGGAGAGGAAAGGAAACTCCTGCAGTGTCCATGTGCTTCGTGTTTCCTCTACGTTTACAGCTTTGGTGTGGCGGGTGGGTGGGTGGGTGGGTGGGTGTGGCTTCGACACAATCGCATGCACGCACACAGCGTAGCCGACTGTCATGTGATCGCTTCTCTACGGTTACATTTGGGGTACATACATGAACGTGCACGTGGGGGTGGTGGGGATGTGGGGGGATGATCACATTCATACACATGTACACATGGTGTAGCCATCTCGACAGTTACATTTCACTAACTTTCATAACAGAACGCATTAAAGAGACTCCAAAATTGAGGCTCACTTGTTTTTCTTATTAAATAAGTGCCCGTAAAGCATGCAGGGTACTGCAGTGGCAGCTCCCCTCAATGCTAAACATAGTGAGCTATTCAGGGTTTCCACAACATGGCGGCCCGCCATTACAAAATAAAAGGCGCCACACCTTAAAAATGAGTTTTTTTTACTTGAAAATAATTGTAAGTACTATATTGTAAGAATGGATATATGTATGCTATATACATACATATATCGTTTATTATTTACGCACATATTGACCACAATTAGTTTGAAAATGATTTAAAGCATCGTAAAAATGTTTCAATGCGCTTTATTTTGATAAGCATGCACCGGAATCGCCCGTCTGTCTTGCTGGCACTTGCTCATGTGCGGGCAGATACGCAACACGTCTTGTGTTGAATTTCACTTTGTTCCTTATTATCGGGAGAATGAACAATAGCCTGTAAAATACAGTATGTAGTCAACTGACGACAGCTTGTCACATGCTAAGCTTATCTATGCCAGCGTGTGTGATCGCTCACGTTTCAATCTCATTTCACTTTCTGGCAGTTTTGTTTGGCGGCATCTGGCGCGCCTGTTTTTGAACTAGTGGCTATTACGTTCATGGGATACATCAATCATCATTACAACTTAGTTTTTTAAAGTGTCACTTCACAATCCTGCTCTGTTGTTATCATTAGAACACTTATGGCTTGTCTTTAACACTAGTTGCGCACCTGAAACACGTAGTGTGTCCAGCTTTAGACAGTGACACTATCACAGTGGTCTCCAACAGGTAGGTCGTATGCTAGCAGTAGCTCACCAAATAATATTTGAGTTCTATTCAAACGTGACACCTGTATCTAATGACAAAAGAGCACACGTGGATACACATGTTATCATAAGATGGGACTCTGAATTTATACAGGACACATTTCTATAACAAAAACATTTACATTGTTATTTTCAACTAAATATATTATTCAACAATTCACTTCCCATGTATTCGTATTACTCTAAAACAGGCATCAAATTAAATTTCGTTTCATTTTGTGTGAAATAGTACAAAATGTTGCACTCTTGTACTAGTCACATAGTACTAAGGGACTAAATAGGTCAGAGGTCAGGTAACAAAAGAAGGCTTGACATTATAGACTCTCACTTTCAGTGCTCTAAGCAACTTTGCCATTAAATTAAAGGTTTTGCAATGTTCTCGGTTCATGTCCTGCTGGTTGTTGAAAAACATAAAATAAATAAGTTAGGAAATAAAAAATGACATAAAAAATTGCTGTGTCATTTTAAAAATTGACACAGGGGCGGCAGTCCGCCCTCCGATGCGGCCCACCAACACAGCTTTAAAAAATCCTAGGCGAAACCCAGATGTTAGATGTACAATGACATGTACATTATGTTTAAAATCTGCACACACTTACATGGAGCCCAGGTAACATCACAATTGTTTTTTTAAATCGCCCACGCATGTTATGTAGTGCATGTGTCTACCGCTGAACAAATTGAAACCAACACCTGTAAGTCAATAATTTATGTTCTGTTGTTATACAAGCTTTGAAAACATGAGGTCATGTTGTGCATTTCTTATGCCACAAACCAAAAAGCTCAGTTTAAGTCGTCCACACAGAAACACGTTTTGCGTCATGGCCAATTATGCAAACTAGACGATGACATCATCTAGCGCCCACAACTAAACACCACACATACATAGTCACACTGCACTATTTAACAGACATGTGAAATGTTATGTACCAGTTATTGAAACACAAAATTTAAGTCATTCCCAAAATTTTGTCCCATATCTGTAACTGTGGAGGAGCGATTGCACTACACTTTGCACGTGCATGTGTTTGTACCAGTGTAACGAATACCAGCCAAATCCTTATCCTACACATTGCTGCACAGGCGCGCACACACATGCACACCGCAAATTTACCGCAAAGCTGTAAACCTAGAGGAACCACTGTGGTGCATTAGTCAGAAAAATAATAGGGTGTGCAACACTTTTGTTACTTTTTTGTGTGCATGGGTTCAGGAGTGGAAGGGTTGTGTGGCGACGGAGAAGTGACAAGCTTACTCTGATCCAGCAGCCATTTCTGTGTAAGATGTCTCAGGTGTGTTGACTCCCAGAGCGATTACTATGCTCATGACGTCCAGCACTGCGATGCTTGGGAGGGAGGGGAAGAGGGGGGAGGGAAAAGGGGGTGGGGGGGTGGGAGGGGCAGGATGGGATGGGAGGGGGGGAGGGGAGGTGGTGGGGGTCGCCGGTAGGTAGAGAAATCACAGTGCTCCAACTACAGTGACAAACCACTCCAATGGTGGGGCGCCGCTGAGCCGTAGCCCACGGCTGACGGTCATGGGGGACCTGAGGATGGACAACAGGAGAACAGAGACAGTTGAAGACATACAGTATAGATGTAGATTTAGGAAGACACCACATTTACAGTATAGTACAGCATATAGTAGTTTACGCAATGCATGTTCCTTTATCTCATGACGGGAAAGACTCATCTCGGCTCATCTATCATTTTGGAGAAGAGGCTAGTTATTAAAAGGGAGAGGAAAATTCAAATGTCACACAAAACTGGATTTCCCTTCAAGGAATTATAATTACTATGAGAAGATAGCAATGGCCTTCGAATTTGCATCTTCTTTGGCTGCACTAACAGAGACAACCAGCAGAGGGGGCCTTCGTCTTAGAGGCCTGGAGGGATGAGTCATCCAACATGAGGCCCTGCCCTCCAATCATGTGACTCTGCTGTGACAAGACACTGTGAAACACTGACCCACACTCCTCAAGCTCCCATCTTCCTCCTGAATGCATTCATCAATATGATGCCCTTCTGCTTCACCTTCTCATGCTCGATTCCTGCACTAAAGCTTCTATGTCACCAACACCGTTAGCCTCATCAGTTCTTGCAATTATGACTAATTCATTAAAACTAACACACAACAGTCCACAGAAATTCATGCTACAAGTCAAATGATGGTGGATATAAAACAGAGCTAACATGCACACATAGAAGACATTTGTCATGTTTTTCTAAAGTACTGCTACTTGACATCAAACGTGTGATGTTACATGTTGTGTAATATTGTTCAGCTACAGTAAATGTATTCCTTATTTGAAAAGAACTCAACTTGACACTTGTATCGCACAAATGTACACTGTGAAGCAAAAAACATTTGGTGGCTAACAGCATATTTGCAATTGCAAATTTGTATGTTTTTGGTCTTTTTTTGCAGGGGTGCGAATGCTGAATCGCAAATATGCAGGAAAAACTATTATCTATTTTTGATGGATAAAAAGAAAAATTCCATTCATCCATTTTCCATGCAGCTTATCCTCATTAGGGTCGCGGGGCATGCTGGAGCCTACGCTGACTTTGGGCGAGAGGCGGGGTACATCCTGGACTGGTCGCCAGCCAATGGCAGTGCACATATAGACAAACAACCATTCACACTCACATTCATACCCATGGACAATTTAGAGTCGCCAATTAACTTAACAAGCATGTTTTTTGGAATGTGGGAGGAAATGCTTGAAAATGTTTCATTTTGGCAAAAAAATGTCTAACATTTGCCGAAGTCTGAATATGTTTTGACTAACAAGCCGTAGTCACCCACGAAAGAGCATGACTTATTAATATATTTCTGAAAACGTGATATAGTGAAGCCGCAAAATTTGAACCACAAAGTGGCGAGGGACAACTGTATTAAGAAGAACATGAAAACACCAGGTTCTCCAGGTAAAGTCTCATCAAAATTGAGAGCAGTGCAAGCTTCCAGCTACAGCGTTGCCCTCAATCTCTCCCAATGACAACTAGAACAAGGATGGACTCTTCCAAACATTTCAAGGTCAGTCGAACTATTACTGCCCAAGCAAATGTCAAGCCAATAATGCTGGTCTGACATTGGGATGGGGCAACAAAAACACTTTGAGCGATGGTTACAGAATAGACTTCATGGATTATGAAGCATCCTGGATGAGGCTCTTTCGCCTCCTAATTTTTCAAAACACTACTGGAAAAAAACAAAAACAAACAAGTGAACTATGGAATTTATTCCATAAGGTAAGCATTTCTTCACCATTCATCCTCCTCTCTGCCTTCCTTCTTCATGGCTCAGGCTATGAAAAGCAGGCTCAAATTACCAGCAGGCCCAACAGATTCTCCACTTTCAATAGAACAGACCAGCCATTTTGCAGTCCAAGCGGGAGGGGCGTCCACACAAAATGAAAAACCATGGACACCGTGTCTCCCAAGAAGCTGTCTGGCCCCGTCTTCAAGACACACATGCTCAGATTACCATTCTGTCACAGTAAAATGACAGAATGACTCTGCACAACACTTTATTGGAACAATATTAGGTCAGGTTTCCGGGTGGGGGGAGGCACTGGGAGCTGCACTCTCAAATGTTTACCCTGAAGATATCCTGAAGGTTTGGCAAGGGTTGGTTAAGACCTGGAACTATTAATGCTCATACCCCTTTGAAAAGCCAACTGTGTGAAAATACATGTCACAAATGCCAATTTCACAACTTTACAAAGTGAAAGATGACATACAGCATACAGGAAATACAGCGTTCTGATGATATATTATTAGTTATTATTATATATCATCATAACAGTGGCTTATTTAGTCTCCAAAAATGTTAACAAGATTGAATACCATCAATTTGTGGGACAATAAACATTTTAAAACGCACCTGCATTGTTTTGTGACTCAGTTAAATCATTTACTGTACATTTCATAGATAATAAGACATGTGGATTAACAGTTGGATCTTACAAAGATAATTTAAACAACTTTAAAACGCTGTAGAATAGTCTTACAATGGTGGACATGTGGATTAACACTTGCGCCCATCTTTGTTTCTCACAGAGATGCACCTTACACAATTCATGAAAAAAAATACAATGTTCTCCTTGACGGGCCCTGACAGTGTGTTTCCACAAGGAGGTTATTCTCATGGGGCACTAAAGTGTAAAAAATGCCGTTTCTTTCACCGTTTCTCTCGTCATCTTCTCTGCTGCAGCCGAGTGAGTGCGACAGGTACAGCTGCACCTTGCTGGTCTGTGTGTTTGTGTGTGAGTGGGCGGAGCCAAGTACTCGGGGATGGTGCAGCACAGACACACACAGGAAAGGAGCGACAGAATCTCCACGCAGCAAAAAAAAAGTTCATATCGGTTACATATTCATCGATGTTGAATAATCTGTAATACGTCATAATTTTCCCAATTAATTGGTGGCTCTAGTACGCACTTATTCCCTGTTTGGTCCCTTTTGGGCATTTTGAGCTTTTATGTGTACCGCTTTAATAATTTTTTTTTTTCAATGAAACATACAATACTGCAAACTGTTATGAAGTCAGTAAGTTTCTTATTGGTTTAAGTGTAGTATTAATAGTTGCAGCTGGTAGTCCTGTTCCCAACCTCTACTCAACAATGGCAACCGGCACACTGCTTTCATCTTATTCACTTATCAGTTTATGTACTGTATCTCACCGGAAGGTCAAGTACTCCCAAACAGGAGTACTTTCTCCTAGCCATGACTCCCAAAGGTGCCTGATGCCATAAACACTTCCTGTCCCTCATCTAATGTGTACTGTGTGGGAAATTGATTACACATGCATGTACCGTTATACCCCATTCCATTCCATTTTCCTCCGCTTATCCGGGTCCGGGTCGCGGGGGCAGCAGTCTTAGTAGGGAAGCCCAGACTTCCCCGTCCCCGACCACCTCCTCTAGCTCCACCGGGACCCAAATATACACCCCAAATATACCATATACGGCAATTTGATAAATGTTTAAATGCTAATGTTTCATTGTGCTATTGTTGCCCTAGCTACGTGCTAAGACATTTGGTTTTTATATAGCCATTTGCTAACTACTTATAGTGTTAAATTGTTACAATAAGGAAAAAGTTCGCCATTTGGCTTAATGTTTCTCACAGTGCCTATGTTCATATCATCTATGTGTGCGTTTTGCAAACACGGCAAGCTGAGCCTGTTACAGTACAGCTACGTAGCTTTTTTTCCGCGCTATTGGATTGCTTGTGGTGTTCTTCTGTGCAGAGTTTCATAGGAAGAAGGGAGAGGGACAGACCCTTGCAAGATAATGACATGACGTGCATATTTTTCGGTCCAAGGGCATGATTTTATTTTTAAATCATGTCATCAGTTCATGCCATGTGTAACGTTGCTCTTTAAATTCCATTTCGTTTGAATAAGGTTTCACTATTTTCGGCAGCTGGGACCTCCAAAATGTCAGGTGGCACACCTGTCTACACAAAAGAAGGCACTATGATGACTTTTCAATATGCTACTCTAATAGTAAGGAACTTCAAATAACATAGTATGGCATATTCTACAAATACCTCTGATACAACTCAGATAAACTTCAGTTAAACAAAACACACTGAAAAAGATTTCAATATACAAATTGAACACTTTTTCTGATGAACTCAGTAGTTTTAATAATAAGTCTCCTGTAGACCACCCCCCTGCCTGGTTCAACAGTTCAAGTGGAGCATGAAACACCTCCCAGTCCACTTCCCCATCAAACCTTAGAGTCGGCATTGTGGATGGAATTCCCCCACAACGTGAACCACAGCACAAAAGAAGCAGAAAAGAATGAGGCTATTTTGGTTTCATTCTGAGCATGTCATGGGCTGATGACATCACTGCCGGACACAATCTTTCATAACTCTGTGTATAACTTGGTGTATGTAGCCTGTTTTTGTCGTTTTATTGTTTTTGTCTAATCGTGAGACATAATAATCGGTAATCAGCCAAAAATTGGGTGATTTACACTGATATTGACACTTGTTTTTCCACTAATAAAATGCAGGTAATATGGTCTTATCAAATTGTGAAAATAAGAAATACACATTTTGTGATTGCTATTGAAAGCCACACTGGAGGTGTACGCAGCATCAGTCGCTCGCTACCTCGGCACCATAACAGATGTACAAACATCAGGCTGAGCAATTAGCAATTACAGTATACATCATCCAGGTGAAATCACGACATCCAAAAAAACCCACAAATTAGGTAGAAGGACGACTATCACAGTGCAGTGTTGGTAAATCCAGCAAAAGTGAATATCATGCATTCTTCATAATGTGCAGCGTGGATGTTTCTAGACGCAAGTGTGGGGACGTGATCTTGTCCAACACTTTGGCTCTGACTAGCACAAAGACATTGCTAAAGCCTAGGGCTGGGCGATATGGACAAAAACTCATATCCCAATATACTTAGGCTGAATAGCGCTATACAATATATATGCTCATATTTTTTAAGCAAAGTGAGTTTAGACAAAATCAAACCCAAATATGCGTGTCAAGTTGTTTTATTAAAATAAATACTTAACATGATGGGGTTTTTTTATTTTAAAGCTTCATGCAAGATGCACATAAAAAAATCTTATCTAAAAATAGCCTCTAAAATAAACTAGGCCATTCTCTTTTTGAAATAAATATAGAAAAAGTCAAATATAATATTTTTTTTCATAACAAACCTATAGCTAAGCTCAAATCCTCAGCTAATAAAAGAACGGTTTAAGAGGAAATTTGAAAATGTCAGCAACTCAAAAATACTTTGAATTGAACGGTAGTATTTTTAGAAGACACACACGTCATTTTGTGCCAGGAACACCAACCTGTCAACTGCATCAGGCTTAGCAACTGTCTTAACTTCCTTGTACATTTGTGGTGCTAAATAATTGTGACTGCGAAACTCACTAGATATCGTTTTCAGCAGGTTCTTAAAGCCGATTTTTCCACTGTTGCAACGGGGACCATATCTTCGCAAAGTGGCAGGACACCTCTTTATAATAGCACACCACTTTCCTTTTCCTTTCACAAGGAACACAACAGGAGCATGCAGCTTCACACATTCCTCATATTGGAGTTTGTGCCAAGTTTTAAGGTCTGAATTCAAAGTACCTCCACATTACTGAGCTACTGTTTACTCCTTGCTGACTAGTTGTTCCACAGCAGACCCTGTCACTTGGGCTGGAGCCGCCGGTCTTCTGCTCCGCCCTTCTCCTCTCCTCCATGCAGGGACGAGGGAGATACAGCACAAATATCGATATCAACGATACGGTTGGTTTTGATATTGTGCTTAAAGCAAATATCGATTATCGCTAGGGGTGTGCATTGCCTATTATCTGGCGATTCGATTCGTATCGTGATTTATAGGTCATGATTCGATTCGATTTCGATATATCCCGATATTTAAGTGCAAGACAATTATTGCTTCTGGAAACAACTAATGACTAAACTAGTACACATTCAAAAGAAAATTTGTATGAAACTGTATTTAAAACTGTATTTAACAAGTTGCAGACTGTGTTTTAGGTTTCAATGTTGGGAGCATTGTCAGTAACTACCACAGGATTTTTGGCACTTACGCCCCAATCAGCCACAACTTTACGCAGCAAAGCCGCAATATTCTCTCCCGTGTGACTGTCATACATTGGACGTGCTTGTAACACATGAGAACGCATCTTCCACATGTCGTCGATGTGATGCGCTGTTACTGTTATGTATGACTCGGTGGCCCTGGAATTCCAGGCATCACATGTTAATGCAACTCGCTCCGCAAAATGAAGACCATCCAGGGCATCGTTTTTTTACTTCTTTGTACAATCGGGGGAAAGCGACGTCAGTGAAGTGTTGGCGGGGCGGTATGGAATAACGGGGCTCTAAAGTGTTCATCACGTAACGAAAGCCATCACCTTCCACCGAGCTCAGAGGGCGCATGTCTTTGCACATATAGTAAGTAACTGAGTGTGTTATTTTGGTGGCACGCGGTGAGCTTGAAAACAACTTGGCTAAATTAGCTTGTTCAATAGTTAGTTGAGACGAGTCCTTTGTTTTCCCTTTACCTCCACTTCGCCATGTGCACGGAGGTTTGTGGTGTTTCCGCAGTATTTGATTCTCGCGTAACACATTTTGCAGATGGCGTAGCTTTTGTCATAATCTGGGCCCCCGTCTGTGGTGCTGTAAAAGCCAAAATGAGTCCAAATTGCAGATTTATAAATGTGCTTCGGAGCTTCCTGTAATTCCCTCTCCATGATGAAACTTGAGCTGTTTTCTAAACACCGTGAGAATATAGTGTAAAGATACCGACCTGGAATAACTCTCGCGAGATGCTATAATTACTCTGGCGGGCTTGGGTGGTGTGCTGCCAACGCTGCCAGCTAGTGACCGTGAGTGTAAGTGCAGGACAAAAGACGCTGCAGTGAATACAGTACCTCCAAAATACATATGAAAACATCGATTTGAACGTCTTTTAAATCGATATGAGAATCGTGCGATGTAATGTCGCGATATATCATAGAATCGATTATTTTAAACAGCCCTAATTATCGCCCAGCCCTAAAGGTGAGACAAAGGGGATCCAGACCTTTTACAGGTATGTTCATGTACTAGACGCAGAGCTATTCGACTGGCGGCCTGCAGGCCAAATCTTCCATAAATTGCGTCAAACCAGCAGACTTATAAAAACAGCATCTAAACGAATAGCTTTCAATATTTTTGAAAGCTCATTTCCTTCGGTAGTTCAACATCGTTAATAAAAAAAAATTAATTTGTCGTTTAGATTAGTAGACTATTTGAAAAATGAGTTGAAAGAGAAAATAAGTAGTTAGTGGCAGCACTACTCATTATTTTGTTACAACTGAATTTGTTGAATCCAGTAATTAAGTAGTGCACTTTTATACTTACAATAAAGTCTAAGCTCACTCCACACAGTAACATTTTAGAATGTCACCTGTATTTGTGTTTGTCACCTGAAAGATTCTACTCTGCCATTGTGTATGCTGCGTGCAACTTTTCAGTCTCATCTTGCGCAGCATTAAAACCCAAGAACAATCATTTGCCGTTTCCCAGGTCATCGTCGCAGTTCGGTTCATATGGCAGCCGTGTTCTGTAAAGATAAACAAATGGCTGCACCCGCTTCTACTCATCTTTATTAGAAAACTCTTGTCATGTTTGTCCCTCGCTAGCGGTTGGTGTTTATAACTCACTCAACGCCATGCGAGAACAAATAAAACCACAGATCAAACAACGTGATGTAGCCTACACCTAGAAGGAGTAATAGTCTAATTGTCAGAATAAAAAGATTAGAAATAATGATTATTCGGGGTGTGCTGATCTGATATTGAATATCAATCTGATATCAGCAAACACAACGAGCATCGGCTCATATCGGCCTGCATCTAAAATTTTGAATACTGGCACTCTGATACAAGCAGTAGATTCCAGACTCCGCCCCATCACTTCTATCCAGCAGCGCCTGGGCAGAGCTCACCTGATCACAACAACAGCGTGTGCTAACGTGTTAACAACAGTGAGGAGTAGGAGTGATGTCAGCCATGTATTTTTCCTTAAAGTCTGAAGAAGACGTTGCAGCCGAGTACAAAACTTGTCATGCACAAGTTTCCAGTGGTGGCACAGAAACGGGGAAGTTTCAACCAACGTCATTGCGCATTTGAAGCAGCATCACAAAAAACAGCATGAGGACTTTCACAAGACCACGGCTCCCTCAAACATCCAACGCTGGAGGAAACATTGCAAAGCATGAGAAATTCCCGCGGGCTGGAAAAAAGCCATTAGCTATAACAAAAATGAGCCAACCCCTGCTGGTGGGGAGTACAGTTGGGTTTAAACTAGTGCCTTCAAAAATAGCACATTAACGGCGGTAACTAGGGATGTCCCGATCCGATCTTCAGGATCGGGATCGGCTGTCGGTCCGCTGTATTTGTGAAAATCGGATAATGTCGGCTTCCGTCTTGAGATGGGCTGATGCGGTTGCCGTATCACGTTTGTAACTGTGAGCCACGCTCCAACATGGTAGGTGCAATAGTGTGTGTGTGTGTGCAACTCAGGCTGGATGAGTATATTTTCAGTGTGTTGTGTTTTATTGCTTTACTATAAGGACCATTTTACAACGCCAACTGACGACGTTCAGGTTCTGAGTGAAAAAAGACGAGAGGCACATTTATTTTTGCACCCAGCGCGTTTCAATCGTCAATTGCCATACTCCACACAACACATTCCGCCTGCCTTCAAAATAAGAGCGCTCTTTGACACATTTGTTTAATTGTGTAAACAAAATAAGGGTTTCATTAAAATGTTACATTAATAACGTGATTGGAATGACATCTGTGACTACATCTTCCTTAATCACAAGCACGAACATTAGTTTGTTGAAGATTTTGTAGCAATATGTGCTGAGGCTGACATCCCATTAAAAAAGTCGTACTGGACAAAATGGGCCAATGATGTATTGCATCAATAAATGTGAGGATTTTTGCATTTTATTCACTAACTTAAATAGCACACACTATGCTGGTAAAATAAGTGGAAATGGTAAAAAAAAAAAAAAAACAGAATTCTAAAAAATTAAAAACTGAAAAAAATGAATTTGGGAAAAAATTAAACGATTTCATAGGGCCCTAAGAGAGTTTGTTAAAAAAAAAAAAAGTAATATATTCTAAATCACACCACAAATTGATCTAGAACCAATAATTTGTCCTACCCTTTTGCATTTTTTCAATTTTTCCAATTTTATCTTTTATTGGATGGACTTTTATTAGATCTTTTATTGGATTAGGGACCTGACTCACAGTTTGTTACAAAAGCAATATTGTTGGTCATGCTGTGTAATAATGGTTTCATTATTTTTAATGCTTTGAAGAGCTGTTTTCATAACCATATTCAATTCGACAAATTCATGTTTAATAAACAAAAGTTTATTATTATTAAAAAAACAAACAAAAAAAGGATCTTTACCAGATCGGCAAGGCTATGAAAAAAAAATTGGATCAGAAGCCAAAAAATGTGGATCGGGACATCCCTAGCGGTAACTAATTTATTTCATTAATTACGTTAAATTTGCATGTGTGGGTTTTCTCAAGATACTCCGGTTTCCTCCCACATTCCAAAAAAACATGCATGTTAGGTTAACTGGCCACTCCAAATTGTCCATAGGTATGAATGCAAGTGCAAATGATAGTTTGTCTATATGTGCCCTTGCGATCGACTTGCGACCAGTTCAGTGTGTACCCCGCCTATCGCCCGAAGTCAGCTGGGATAGGCTCCAGCATAGTGAGGATGGAAAATGGATGAATGGACGTTACATTTTTTTGTGCCATAATGCATACACATAATGGCAAGCCATGGCTCTCTGACGACAGACGCGGCACAGTATACATCCCACAGAGTGTTCAGCGCATTGAGAAGAGCTAGAGGACGTGGCTTTGGCATCTGGTCACCTCCCTGGGGAGGTGTTCAGGGCGTGTTCAACCAGTAGGAGGCCTCGGGGAAGACCTAAGACACTTTGGAGAGACTATGTTTCTCAACTGGCCTGGGAACGCCTTGGGATCCGCTGGGAGGAGCTGGACGAAGTGGCCGGGGAGAGGGAAGTCTGGGCTTCCCTGCTTAGGCTGTTGGCCCCCGCAACCAGATCTCGGATATGCGGTAGAAGATGGATGATTTCATATTATTATTGAAAGTAATAATGATAACAGTACAGTAATTTGATAATTAGCTCAGAGAATGTGCTTTTACTGCCATCTAGTGCCCACTTGTATGTTAGGGTTTCGTTACACTGTAGGGAATCAATATTTGTTTTCCAAGGTATGCACACATTTGTCTGTAAATAAGCATACTTTGTTAGATGTGTTGAAATCCTGTGTTGTTTGAGGTTAAGGTTACAAAGAAGACTCAAAAACTCAAATTGATAAAATCACAAGCTGATGCTATGTTATGTAAAAAAACAAATAAATAAAAAAGCCTCAAACCACCACAGCTTTTTTTCGATAAAGCTGCTGCGAATTCAGGTATCACAAAACAACAACCATCACAAAAAAAATCCCACAAAATTCTGCAGGGACTGGTTGAACATTTCTACAAGGGTGGATTGGAAGGGATGCTCAATTCCCTGGCCACCTCGTTCACCTGTAATCACTCCCCTGGATTCCATCTATGCGGTTATGTTAAGGACATGGTGTATCGAAGCAAAGGTACGGGACATCATTCCGACTGGATTGCAATCCCTTCCACAGTTACATTTCACAAATTTTCATTACAGAAAGACTCCAAATGAGTCCACAAGGTCATCAAGTCAACAATATCTTTATTAAAAGCAACAAGTGACAGTTGGCAGCTACCATGCCAAAATAACATGCGCAAACTTCTTCACAAGATACAGACGTCTCTCTCACCGCCCCCACACACCCCGGCTCCCCCTCCCTTTTTCTTGCCTTGCTCGCATGCATCCAATCACCAGTCCGGACACAGCCTGTTCACATTCAAGGCCTCTCAGACAGTCGATAATTATAGAACTCTTAAGGTCATGTACACACCAACACAGATATTTTCAAAAATGCACATTTCCCCCACATTTTGACCAATCAGAAGCCTGAAAAAACAACCACAACTGACTTGGTCGCCTCTGTTTATCAATATAGTGAGATATAGGATGTACAATGACGTGTACGCTATCTTTAAAATCAGCACTCACTTACACGAGGACCAGGAAACATCATCAATGTTGTTTTTAATCACCCTTGCGAGGTATAATCTCCTGGATTGCAAACACTAAAAGTTGGCAGCTCCGTGCTGATTTGAGTGTCGTGAGAGCACAGTTTGGTCTGCCATTAACACAACAATGCCCAGCTGCCTCAGAAAGGAATGAGACAGACAATGAAAACAAAGGCCAAATAAGGTGTGGGTGTGACAGCCGTCGACAGCAGGGCCAGTGTGACACAAAAATCAATCATCCGTTTCAGGGCAAATAGGTTAGCAACTGTCCAGTTACCTGTCGCAGCAGAACGGCAAAGCTGGCATGTGTGGGGTGGGGCTAAACACACCGCTGTCCATTGGTTGGTGGCGTCGTGGAGGGAAAAATTGGCAACAGGTATGAATGTAAGCGTGAATGATTGTTCGTCTATATGTGCCCTGCGATTGGCTGGCGACCAGTCCAGGGTGTACCCCGTGTCTCGCGACCCTAATGAGGATAAGCGGCATAGAAGATGGATGGATGGATGGATGGATGGATGGATGGATGGATGTTCATCAATATCTTTAACATTAACTTACCAGGAAATATCATGAATATTTTAAAACCGCCCATGCATGTTATAAGGCACACACACACGTCTACCGCTGCAAGAAATGAAATAATAATAATAATAATAACAACTTCATGTTCTGTTGTTTCTTATGACAGGATTTCTAATTTCTTTCATTAATGACGTGAAAGTAATTAATGCATGCTCACCAGAGCAAGCACGCCTCTCTGTTATGACAGTAAACGGAAGCACAGTGGAGCATCCCCACACAGTCACAGAGTCTGACGCTCGTTTATAACGTCATTCTGACCTGAACACATCAAGTGCGGTACATTTCCAACACCATATACTGTATTTATCTCAAACACGTCTCTAGTCCGTTCACCCTGAGAACGACACTTCCTCATTCTCATTACAAGAATGCGATATGCATTCAGGGCCACTCCAAACATCACATAAACGGCTTTATAAATGTGACTGTGCGTGTAAATAAACAGTAAGATAAAGAACATGAGGTAGATATTCTTAATCACTCACTTCGTAACTCTTAATTCAGATGTACAATGCTACATTTAAGTATGCTGGATACACTGAAACACAAAATACACTGAAAACAAGTACATTTACCTTAAATTACATGATGTCTTTGAACACAGCCAGTCATTGCTCATAATGACACCGTTTAAAGTGTGATTCAAATGTTTGCTACTATTAAAAAGACTAGTGTTCAACAAATAGATTTTTAGACTTTTTAGCTTGACTGACATATTCAGTTCATTTGGGGATGTTAATACACATAAATATATATAATGCTGTCCTTTATCATTTATCTTTTTGTTAATTAAATACAGTAAAAATGGGAATATTTTAGACATAGTTGCTAATGGTGATTAATCATTGATTGATTGATAATTGATTTAAAAACTGTGATTAATTTGTGAATCATTTGACAGCCCTAGAGAATACAGTATACTGCAAACATATTGAATAAACAGGGGAAACGATGTTGAATACTTACTTTGTGTCTGTTGTGTACAAAACACAATCTGATGTCAATTTCAGCCTCTTTGAACGTCGTCATTTTACATGAAAAGTGTGTGTTTGTGACAAAGACAATTAAATAAATCCAAAACGGTGGAACTTAGGTTTCAGCTGCCGTGATTCCTGAAGTATAACTCCTCATTGTGCACCAATCGCATTTTCCTACATCCAAAACATGTACTTTGACCAAACTCCGACAAAACGTTACATCTCATTAAACATAAACAGCATATTCCACACACAATGTTGCTAAAAGTGAATCAAGGAACAGCTGAAGTCTGCATTGACACACAATGTCAACTTCAGAGTATTTCCAGGTCTGCTTTTTTTTTGTCTAATATGCAGACAACAACGAAAGTGACACCGATTGAAAATCACAAATGGCATAGTGTCCATGCCGTTACGTTTCGGTTTCCTACTGCTTTATATTTTTAAATCAATACACTTTGTTTTTACATCCTGTTTCAGCGTGTTACTTTTGTGCTCACTAACAATGCTTTGAAGAACAATTTTGCAATTTTGTTTTAGATTGATTTGAGATTCCATTTTGTTTTTATTGTTTTGTGTGGGTTTTTTTTTTATTGTTTTTGGTTATGATTGTGATTTTGCAATTTTTGATAAAAGAGACAGTGTCCATTTTAATTTCATTGGGAGTTTTTTTTGTCTTTTTTTTGTTTGTTTAATTTATTTCATTTAAAACCTCAACATTCCAATTACAATGTTAAATACTGTTGATCAATGAAAGTTTATTGCCTTTAATATAGTGTACTTTCATTATTATGCCATATATTATCATTACATTAATGAAAAAATGGTCTAAAAAATATTGTTTATCGGAAATAATTTGTAGGACAATTATCGTTCAGCCAAATTTCTTACCGGCCTATATTTGAAGGGCTTTTCAATCAATCAAAAAAAACAATAAAATATCAATAGTTGTCAGTTAATTTGATTATCAATTAATCTCTACCGTCTACACATGTTGGCACGAGGGCCGGCACTCTCGCCATCCCTTAGCGAGCCTCACAGGCCATGGCGGGTTCTACCCACTGATGGTCGACAGCACCAGCGAGTCTCGCGGGTGACTTCTATCATTCATCAATTCACAGGAGGAGCGATCCCGTTAATACTGTAAATTCAATTTATTTTTGTGCATGTATGTAGTTTGGAGGGAGTGAGTGTGTCATGTTTTTCACTTGGAGTATTTCCAAAAGTCCCCCAAAAACAAATATCCTCCAGGGACCTCCCATAAAGAATGGCAGAAAGACCAGACAGTTTTTTAAAGCACAAGACAATGAGGAATCTAATAATAATAATATGTGTGTGTGACTTCTTTCAAATGTAAGTGCATTGCCTTGAACATGGTGTGTGTGTGTGTGTGTGTGTGTGTGTGTGTGTGTGTGTGTGTGTGTGTGTGTGTGTGTGTGTGTGTGTGTGTGTAGTCTTTCCTATAGAGTCACCAACACAAATAAATTTCGACTGTCACAGAATAGATTTGGTGCTACCAGTTCGCACTCACTCATAGATACATTACAGGCGTCTTGCAGACATTGTATACCACACTAAAAGGTGTTACAAAAGACCAACAGCACAAGAATGAAATGGGGTCAAAATAAGAGTGAGAGCTTGATTTTCCTGCCTAAAGCACCCCCATCCCCTTTTGGCCTTGTTTTTTGTAACCCTCATCTGTTATTCTCCCAAGAAGGCGTGCTTCTCAACACAAAATAGCATCAACCAGCACAACCTTCTCCACAACTTGCCCCCCCCCCCCAAACTTCCCCCAAGCTCAGAAGCATTGCTACGCCCTATTGGATCAACTCCACAGCTGTTGCACCAATAGAATGGCGAGATGGGACCAGCGTCATTGTGACTTGTTTTAAGCCCATTGTGCAGGAAGACGACACAAGCCACAGCAGCTGCAGAGCTGCAGCTTCATGCAGAGTGCCGCATCTTCAACTGAATCCAAATATCTTTAATAATACAAGTAGCCTTTTATAAAACCACCAAACAAAGACAACACTGACCAAAATCATCATCAGGACCACTTGTACAAGCCAACGAGATGGCGTATGACAATTTGGTTTTTACAAAGATGATAATGCTCAGTTGTGACAAATGAAACCATGGATACGGCATACATACAAATTACAATTTTATACATTTACTCTATGAAAGATGCTAAAAGCAATCCAATGTAGATCAATATACGCTAAGCTAATATCTTAGTTTTGTAGCTGACAAAACAAATTAATGTAATATTTAACGAGAGAAGCACTCAAAGCGCACACCTCCGCCAAACGCCATAGTTCCCTCCATATTGGGATTCACACCAAAATAATAATCCCACGTTTTTTGGATCAGTCTGTGATATTTTGTAGAATTGTTGGAAACTTGTTCTGTATTTTTTTCCTCCAAGTGCTCCAACCATTTTTTGTGGATTTATATGCACAAACAGCAAAAAACTGTCCTATCTCACAGTGTTACAAAATATTTTAAAAAGACAGTGATCCGAATCAGCCCCAAAATTGAATCAGTTCTTCCATATCCCATTTCTGACAATTCCTGAAAATTTCATCCAAATTGATTCATAACTTTGAGGTATTTAGAACACAAACAAACGAACAGATCAACGCCGGCAAAAGCATAACCTCCGTGCTTGGCAAGATGAAGTACAAAAATGACCACGGGGATGCATTTTGTACACCCCTGCTTTACAAGTCTAAAAAAGTCATTTGCAGCTGGGTGCAAAACTTGCCATGCACAAGTTTCCCGTGGTGGCACAGTACCAGGGAACTTCAATGCACCCACACTCACACATTTGAAGCAGCATAACAAATAAATGTCATGAGGATTTTCACAAGACCAAGGAAGCCAAGAACCTGTGGCTCCCTCTTACAACCAACGCTGTGCAAAACAGTCGCAAAGCATGAAAAACTCCCATGGGATGGCAAAAAGTCATTAGCTAAAACAAAAAAAGAGCGAGCCCCTGATGGTGGTGTGTACTGTTGGGTTTAAATACTTCATTAAGCACCTGGAGGTGATTTTTTTTTTTTTTTTAGTAAAGTAATGTTCCTTAATGGCTGAAGTGCAACATTCGTATTCTTAGGGCTGTGCAATACATCGATATTTACTCTAAGCATGATATCAAAAACAACTGTATCGTTGATATCTATATAGACTGGACTTGTGCTGTATCTCCCTCGCCCCTGCATGCAAGAGGAGGGAGGAGGGGCGGAGCACAAACCCAGCGGCTCCAGTCTAAGCGAATCAGCGGTAGCTCAGTAATGTGGAGGTACTTTGGTACCTTTTCACCACCGTAATGTTTGGCACAAACTCCAATACGAAGAATGTGTGAAGCTGAGCGCTGTCTGCCGCGCTCTGGTTGTGTTCCTCTTGAAAGGAAAAGCAAAGTGTGTGCTATCACAGAGGTGTCCTATCACAGTGCTAAGATATGGCTCCCGTTGCAACAGCGGAAAAACATGTTCCTGGCACAAAATAAAGACTATTTTTAGATAAGATTTTTTATGTGCATCTAGCATGAAGCTTTAAAATTTCAAAAAAAACATCCTCATGTTAAGTATTTACTTTTAATAAAACAACCTGACAAGCATATTTGGCTTTGATTTTGTGTAAACTCACTTTGCTTAAAAAAAACTATATCGATATATATCGTATATTGATTTTTTGATTCAGTTTCCATTTTGTTAGCAAACTAGCTTCTTTGTTAGACGCTAAGGACGTTTTGTGATAAAAACACATTAAGAACACAGTTGGACTCACACAGTGGATTAATGACACAATAAGACGGTACAATACAATTTGTCCATACTGCACACAAACCGGAAAACATATGTAAACTTTTAGTACGTCAAATTTTTGTACGTAAAATTTTCAATGTTAACTCATTCAATACCAAATATGTATTTATACATTTTTATAATCCCGACCGCCCGATCCCAACAACATAATTATACGTCTTTAATGTTTTTGCGCGAGAAGCAAAGAGAGGTGGTGACGCAACTCTCCTCTAATGGATTTCACTTCAGAGCAATTTTACGCCATAGAAACGGCCACAAAATGGCAGAAGTGCATCTGATAATTGCTCGGCAGAGATCATGTGAACGGAAAAATCACATGAGTGGGAGGAGGAAGTGAGATAGCATGGAGGAGTGTAGCGTGCAGAAGGTTGCACATTTTAGGGAATTTTTAAAGCATGCACACTCACTCGCGCACGCACGTGCACACACATAGTTCCGTTCCAAATGTGAAAATTGTAAATAGTTTATGGTATAGTTTCTGATGAAAAACGGGAGTCTAATGTTTCTTTTGGTAGTTTCCGTGTTTATATAGCCAAAGAACACAACGGGGTTGTCTTTTGAAAAATGGCTGAGATTGAATGAGTTAACTGAAAAACACGCTAACCGGGGCAGATGCTACCTGAGGTTCCAAAAATTTATATAACCTCACTGGCATGTTTGGTTTGGTTTAGTTTAGTTTATTTGAACATGAAGGTTACAATGGAATACATCTCATGAATCATTATCTCACAGTTCCACATGTCCAAAAGGAGTAGGAAGAAGCAAAGCTTATTTAATCCTACCCCCCATCCATTCCACATCTTGTGCAGTACATGTAGTTCACTTCCTGCATTCCATGTCATGTTTTCAGTGATAGTCAGGATAACACATAATAGATAACGGTAAGACAGCCCTCCCAAAGGAAAAAAAATAAAAATAAATAAATATATATATATATATATATATATATATATATATACACACACACACACACACATATATATATATATATATATATATATACACACATATACATTAATAATAATAGTAATACTACTACTACTAATAATAGATAAATAAATAAATAAATGCTTATAAGAAATATGAATAAGAACAAAACTTTTTTTATAAACAAAAAAAAAAACAACCTGACAGAACAATCATTGAGATGATCAAGACTCTTCTGCCTTGTATTTAACAAACATCAACTGCTTGTATTGTTTTTTGAATTTGCTCATCTCTGTACATTGTTTGAGTTCTTTACTCAATCCATTCCATAATTTAATTCCACACACGGAAATGCTGTGTGTTTTCAGCGTAGTTCTCGCATATAAATGTTTTAAGTTTAATTTTCCTCTAAGATCATATTTCTCCTCTCTGATAGAGAAATACTTTATTAGGTTTTTGGGTAACGAGTTGTTGTTAACTTTATACATTATTCTAGCGGTTTGAAAGTGTACTAAATCTGCAAATTTTAATATCTGTGATTTTAAAAATAAAGGGTTTGTATGTTCTCTATACTTGGCATTATGAATGATCCTTACAGATCTTTTTTGCAGTACAGTGAGTGAGTGAAGATTGCTTTTGTAATTATTTCCCATATCTCCACACAATACATTAAATATGCTAATACTAAGGAACAGTACAGAGTGTGGAGTGATTTTTGGTCAAGAACATATTTTGCTTTATTCAATATAGAGATATTTCTCGCCCCCTTTTGCTGTATATATTTAATATGAGATTTCCAACTCATTTTTTCATCTATTACAACCCCAAGGAATTTATATTCTTCCACTTTTTCAATATCCACTCCATTAATTTGTATTTGGTCGTACGTATCCTTTCTACTATTACCGAATAGCATTATTTTAGTTTTACTTAAATTCAGGGATAATCTGTTCCTGTCAAACCATGACTTTAATATGACCATTTCATCCTTGACTTGATGAGTTCTTGTGTGCTTTCACCAGAACAGAAAGCGGTGGTATCATCCGCGAATAAGACCAATTTTAAGTCGTTTGTTACTTTACAAATGTCGTTAATGTACAAATTAAACAGTTTTGGTCCCAGTATGGAGCCCTGGGGTACTCCACACGTGGTGTATAAACTCCCAGATGTATATTCTCCTAGCTTCACAAATTGTTTCCTCTTTGCTAGGTAGCTTGTAATCCAGCAATTAAAAACAATTCACTGCTTCTTGGAAAGTTCATTTTGAAATAGCCTAAGCAGTCCATTACAATGGTCATTTTTTCCTGTGTTTGAGGATCAGCATAACCACAAGAACCAAAGCAGATGCCATGTAAACACACATTCAAACCTTACCACCACATGTAAGACAAGTAGAAATCTGTTATCAATTTGACGGCTGGCTAAACCAACTGAAATGACCACAATGGCCCCCCAGTGTTCAGGAGGTACAGATTTTGTCCAAAGATGGAATTGGAGAGAGTGCATGTGCACTGTACTCCAGACAAAAGTGTATAAAATTTGGTGAATCTGACTGTTTTAGGGCATGTAAACACCATGAGTGTGAGTGTGGTGCCAGGACATCCATCCATCCATTTTCTATACCGCTTCTCCTCATTGGGGTCACGGGGGTATGCTGGAGCCTATCTCAGCTGACTTCGGGCGAGAGGGAACTCGCACCCAAGTCCACAACGGTACGAACGAACCGTCCAGTTTGAATACACCCTCAGGATGTTTGAACAAGGCCAATAAATCCCAACTTAACTTCCTTTAATGACAACACACAAAAATACATGTGAAATAAAAAGACGTATGTCAAACACCAATTCCACCCAAAGCTCCAATCAGTACAAACAAGCAAGTGAAGAGTTGGTTTTCTTGTCAGCAGTGTGAAATAGGAGTCACATAGCATTGCTTTTGTCAAGAGAAAAAGTGGGCCTGGCTAGGTTTGTGTGTCTGCACATTCCTTACATCTCCAACGTTTCAGGAGGCCCATGTTGGAGAGAAAGGCCCATCTCAATCACTGTAGCACATGCATAAACGCATTACCCTTTCATCTGAGGCACATACAACACGTTTGGCTGCTTAACAACACAGTGCAAACACGACATCTGTCCATGACGTTACTTTCCCAGGTTAGAAATCGATCTCAATTGAAAAAATACACAAAATGTCCCAGCATGCCATAACACTTGCCTTTGTCCATGTTACTGATCACATCCTTAACATACATTTATTTATTTGTAGATTGTGCCTGTTCGCTCGCGCTTGCAGCCATGTTATGGCAGCGTAGCTCTGCTTCCTAACACAACTCATATGGGTGTCCAAACCTTTTCCACACTAGTGACTGCAGATAAATACTGAAATATCGACACTTCCGATACAAGCTGTTCACGCTCTCAAATCGAATCTCAAATCAACATATGGATACTGCTGCATTGGACGATGACCAATGTGTGAATTGTGAATAAAGTTTTCAATCTTATTGTATTTTTAAAGATTAATCCTTTACTTTAATGGTTTTATAAATGTACTTATTTTGTTTATTATTGTTTAAAATACAATTTTCACTTATTTTCTATAATCTTGTCCTCTGTTGTCGTATATTAGCTTGGCTATATTGTAAATCATTGCTTCTCAACTGGTTTGGTTGTGGGACCCACCATAACCGCTCAATAGCGAGCTGCAACACAAATTACAGCTTTTTTTTTTTACTCAAACTTCTCAAAGATCTTCTATTTAAAAAGGACCTATCTGCTCCGGCAGATATCTGCAGCTGTGTGTTGGACGGAGCCACTCAAGCTTGACAAAGTTGCTCAACATGACACACACACCCTGTGGCGGCGTAGCAAGTGAATAGCACAGACAACAATGCTTAGGTTTCATTTTCTTTCTGCAATGTGCCACGGGCCTATAAAAAACAAGCTGCGGGTCGCACTTTGGACACCCCAGTCAAACGCGGACCAGCCCTGCACCCTACCAGGGTTTGATCCAGCATCTACATATCCCATGTCCACACGTAATGGCCAAATATGCAAATTAGTCCCCGATGCAACCCAATGCCACAGATATATTGAAGTCCATTGGGAAACTGAACAAATATGATCTTGCTTGGAAGGGCTCCTACTTCCAAGAGCACGTGAATTAAGACCTAACCTGTCTGAGTAAAATAAGGGTTTCTTGGCTAGTTGGATACACGTGGGATGGCTGCAACAATTGAAAACCTCAAAATGTCATCCCAAACAGGTGAAATGTGTTTTATGCAGTGCGCACACATAACACTGCAACACGTATGACCTCGTTTTGTGTCAGGAAATCACCTCGGCTGTCCTAAAGAAGTCAATCTTCTCATGGAGGCAGTGCATCCACGCAGGAAGCAACTTTGACGAGGCTGTGTTGGAAACATTCCACTTCGGCGATGCTACTCGCACATTGAATATCAAAGTGAGGCTAAAAAAGGAAACACGAGCTCCCCTCCAAAATACCAACCATTTCTCCTGACCGCCACCGAGGCTGGGGGTTGGTCGGTGGGGGAGGAGAACAGCAAGTCACCAAACAAGCGGATCTGTTAGCAGACTGCCCACGGAAGAAAAAAAAAAGACAACTAGAGAAAACACAGCCCAGCTTTCACACGCCCCAGCCAAGTTTCAGATAAATGTTGCAACACGTCAAAGACAGACTCAATTAGGAATTCCGCTACAATATCCAGACATTAAAATACATTTAGCTAGCATGTAAGCGAACTACAACAGCAGCTGGCCGCTTAGCTAAAGCTAGCCACGTCCATGCAAGCCAGCTAGCATCGTGGATGTTTTACAGGAAACTAGATGCTATTTTTGCTATATATGCGCTGCTACTTGACTCCACGGTTTATGTCCAAAAAGACAACGTAATAAAGCTACACTTTAGTACTGCTCGTGTTGTGACCCCAAACCTTAATCCGAAACGCAACAATTTTGAAAAAAACGACTAAAGGTTTAGTGAGTAGAATTTCGAACATTTGGTAAAGTTAAGTGTGATTGGGTCTTGCTTGACTTGTGACTAAATCGACCACTACATGGAAAATGAATTACATTGAATCGTTGCAAAGCTTCACAAATAACATAGATGGCATAATCGTAGGGAAAATACAATATTTGGGCGTTCATTATACATACAATACGTATAACAACACCACTATAAAAACAACACGAGGAGCTAATCACGAAGCCACCAAGTCCAGGCAGAAAGCAGGAAAATGGTGGACTAATGTTTGAGGACATGTTCGAGGGACATTCAGGTCATCAACACAACATAGAATAAGAAGGACGGTGGGCCCTGTCCAACTACTTTTAATAAACTTGAGTGGATGCTAAATAGTTGACTAGCTAAGTTAGCTAGCCTCTTAGCTTGTCTGGCTTGACGGAAAACATGATAAAATGCTTGTTACTGTCTCACATAACATAACACTGAATAACACTCACCTAAAGATGCATAACAAACTTGTACGAGCGAGGTGAAGGCATGGAATCCCTTGGAGTATCCCAACATCAAATCCAATCCAACCAGTAGGCCCGTCCGCCGGCCTCGGTGTCTCCTGGATTCGTAACCCTAAAAGTAGCTCCCTCTCCAGGGGTGGCAAACAAACTTATCAGCGCCTCCCAGAAATGAAGGGAAAGTTACATCCCCCGTCGTTTCCATGTGCACTACATCCATTGGGTGTCTCCGGTAGATTCCAGGTGAAATGGTGGGTTTATTTCAAAGTATAATGTATTTATGTGTGTTTATGTATAGGTATAGTGCTGTATATGAAACAGGGCTCTGCTTCTGTGTCGGATCTTTGCATTCAAGAGGCACCCATCCCCCCTCCCCTTTCGCCGGCATCCACCGCGGGTCCAAGCGAAACTGACACACAACCACGCCATGGGGTTTCCCCTGCGACGATGCAGGGGCTCTCTATTGGGCGGTGCATACACTCTTTTTGTTGATTGGCTACTCGCTTGTCAGTCATTGTGAATGCAGACATGCGTGTGTGTGATTGGCTGCAGGAGTCGAGCATCAACTTTTTTTTCCACTACGCGAGCCACAAAAGGCGTGGCTTTGCTGTGGGGAGCGCTGGGAAAAATCTCAGCTCTCATACTCGAGAATGTACGGCTGACGGCACGTTACGGGAGTAGCTGTTGTGGCTGGATAACGAACTGAGGATCTTGGGAAATTCTTACAATTAAAGTCATAGCCAAACGGATTTCATTTTATTCCCGACCTTAGTGGGATTATTATTTATGTTTTACTATGCGTACTATCTGCTTTGGAGGAAGCTTTAGATACACGGGGTCTCTTGGGCCCATTTCTAGGGACAACAGAGGCAGGGTTCGCTGGGTCAGCCCCACCTACCTGTATGTAAGGTGAACGAAGGAGGGACGTGTCCACACGGAACTGATGGCGTGGAACAGTTCTGACAATCCTTAAATGGCGCCGGTTTTCCCAGTGAGGAATATGTGACTGTGTCTCAAATGGAATATTTCAGCCAGCATACGTCATTGAGTACACTGTGTACTTACTTTTTTTGGATAGTGTTGGTTCTAAATACATGGTTGTGTTTCAATTGGCGCACTTCCACAAAACAAATTAACTGCATTCACAGCGAGAAGTACGGCAGAATGCTGTGCACGGTCAGTATCTGGATAATGCACTCAACACGCCCAAAATGGTGAGTGCAGCGATGGAGCCTAACTACCTCAATAATCGCCATCTCGGAAACGTAACGTAACGTTTACCCGAGTAGTTGCAATGACAATTGACAAGGACAAAAGAAGCGAGTAAAGATTGCTCTTGTCATTTCCGGTAAATACGCAACGACGGTAATGGATTTGGGAGTCAAAATTCATGCCTTCGGGAACTAAGTACACAGTGTACATATACTACATGAGTGTAAGTTCGAAAGTGCACGAAATATACAGATTGTCGTTGCGCACACCAAGGATAGCACAATATTTACCCACTTCTCTCATTTTTATTGAACAGGGCACCCGCCATTTTGAGTGCAACATCCGGGTACTGGCAGTACACTGCTTTTGCCATAACAGTATTTCTCAGTGTGAACACATTTAAGAACTCAGTGTGATTGGTTGCTTTTTGATTGATATTTTTAAACAAGATTTCCTCCAGAGTGAATTTTTTTAAATTGATGGATTACATGTCTGACGTATGGACTTTGTATTCTTGCTTCCTTAAATAAAGCTTGGTCAAGCAGAATGTTGTCTTGTGGGTGTTTTCACACACTAAAATGTCTTCGATATCTATTTCGGGCAATGACAAGCATACAATACGTTTTATCTATTTATTACTGACATGTTATTCTCAGTCTATTGTAATTCAGCTTTGCACTAAGTTTTTGGTGTTAGAATACAGGTAGGTTTTTATTATATCCATATCATTCTGGTGACCATTTGATCCTTTAAAAATATTGACTCATTTCAGATTGTATAGCTTTAATTTGCTCTCGTTTTAAACAGGCTGTTTCATCTCATGTGAATTTAATGTTCATGCGTCACCATTCGTCCTCCATGGAGATTTAATGTGAAGTCAGAGCCACATAATATATTTGTTAGGATGTATATATAATTAAGCTGTGCTGACCTTCTGCTGACTGTAAGTATACATGTCATACATGCATGTCAATGTCATCTGCAAAAAGATACATTTAGCAAGTCAATCAGTTCACAAATAGGACAAGACAATATATATGTTTACCAATATCCTGTCAGGATTTTCATTACTACACAAGAGAGCAACATACACATTACACTCATCTGTACTGAAAGATGTAACGACTTGATTAAATGCATAAACAAGATTTACAGCAGGGGTATCCAAAGTCCAACCTGAGCGGCCAATATATATATATTTATCTTTTGTGTTTAACTTGATGCATGAGATAATTAGCATGTTTAATAAAGTCAAAGTGAAGGACTTGGGATTGTTCTGTATGTGACCCTGGGTGGGAAACGTTTGGACACCCCTGACTAAAGACAGAAAAGACCCAGTACATGCAATAAAACATCAAGTACTCAACAAAACGCCCATGTATGCATCATCACTGGTAACATTTTCTTCTTCAAATAGAAAATAAGAGGAAAAATTAAGTGTACAAAGCAGTAAGGGATGGAAAACTGCACACACATAGCTAGGCTGCAATCATTAGTCCCCTAGGAGATGACTAATTGAGTAGTGGACAGGTTATTAGCGACGTCATGCATTTAATGCTCTAAAATGGATTACGATGGTTTCACCCGAGGGGACTGAAGTCACCGAGTGCAAAACCCGCCGCCAACAGAAGACGAGGGTGCAGCAACATGGAGGTGGGAAACGCCAAAGCAATGCAAAAATGTCTCAAAGTGGTAGCGTGATGTCACGGGAGCCCCTCGGCAATGCACGAGCACTTGAAGAGGAGCTAAGTAGCTATGATGTATGTGCCGTAGCTTTTCCATCACCACCTTTCGACTTTGCTTGAATTTCTATGTTGGAAGTAGCCTAACATGCAGCCGTGTTAAATAAAATGTCTGTGTCCTTATTAGTACGAGCTGAAGAATGAAATGGAATAAATAAGAGCAATAACTGAATGACCAGTTCAACTCATCCTTTCAAAATCTTCTACAGTTGCAGCCTAACGTGTAGTAGCTACTGCATGTCTATCAAATAACAAGCATTTCTCATCGCGGGTCTTTGGGAGAGCAACATTTCAAAGTGGCATTCAGACAATGACGACAAATTGATCCATTAAAAATCCTAACTACCATCCCAGTTAAGCACACAAGCTGCAAACTACCAGACTGATTTTAAGCCATTCACACCTGCACAGAATGATCAGTTGGAAATGCTCATGTTTGAAGACCACTTCCACGGGTAAGAAAGTGATGTGAGGTTTGGGGTCGATGTCTTCCGTGTTACTTTAAAAGGTTTCTCGTGCTAGCGTCTTGCTTTCTTTGGAAAATTCTGCCCTCTATGTGTTGCTGTCAGGCATCACAGATCCATTCCCGTTTTGGTCTGGAGAACATCACAGCAGCTTCAGACTCCCAGTCACATTGTTCACCATTTCCTCCTCACCCATTATAGCCAGGACAGTACGGGAACCGGACTCCACCTACCAAAAAGACAGATTGGATGCTTTCATTCAGCCTGTTTGTAGCCTAAAATAAAATGACCACCAACACATGGCTCATGCAATGTGGAATGGGAGGACAGACTGGTAGAAAACATGAAAAACTACTTATTTCACATGTTGACTTTACAATCAAAGGCATTTTATCAATACTGTACATAAGCAATTAACCAAATAGTGGTTTTGGTGGCCAAATGTGGCTGTCAAATGATTACTATTTCAATCAGTTTTCAAATGAATCAATCACTATTTGCAACTATGTCTGAAATATTTATTATATTTTATCGACAGATAAAGGACTACCTCGGGGTATCACTCCATGTGCACTACATCCATTGGGGATCACTCTACACTCTGCTCACGGGACGATACACAATATCAGGTTCATGAGAATGAGACAATATTTGAACATTGCTTTTAACTGCTGAACTTTTTTCCACAAACAAAAACTATAAAAGGATAAGTGAAAATAATGATGGTGGTAGTAGGTGCTACTACTAATCATCTATATTGATGTGTCATTATGCCAAGACACATGTAAAATATGTTGCAGTAGATTAGCTTTATGTTTACACTAAAAGAACAACAACTCCCATGATGCTTTGAGTGCAGAACCTGCAAATAGTGAAATAGTTGCTACCATCGCATGTTTTGATAGAAGTCATATGCAGCGATTGTGTTTTGATCTCACAAATCTTAGGAAAGTTTGATCAAATGTAGAATTACTACAGCTTCTGCTTGGACATTATCACGGCAGCAGCTGTTCATCTCCAATGGGGAAAAACAGCCACACGTCGTGAGCAAGTGATGCTAGTAACACAAAGGTAGGTTGGATTGCAAGGTTTAGTGTGTGTGTAAAGCACTGCCACTTCCATATTACGTGTACTATCATTCACAGTAATGATGCCACTGTTCACAGTCTGTTCTCCCTATAAATGACAAGACAGGATGACATATGGCTCACAAATTGAATAATACACTTCTGCCTCCAAAACAATGTCTGTAAGTAATGTGCACCTATAATGATATGATACCTTGCAGTGCACAAAAAATGTGCACATGTTGGCAGGTCTGACATTTAAGATGTATTTGAAAAGCTGAAGTTGAAAACGTGGTAAATGTCATTCGGTATTCATGAATGCAGCTACAATGGGGGAAAAAATGAAGTGAACACAAATGTCCAGCACAGAAGGAAAGAGAGGTTATGGTTCTCTACACTCACTTGAGTAAGCCCTGCATCCTGGACCAGGTAAGTGGGCAGACTGAGACTCATGGCCAAGGCCTGGAGCTCCAACAGATGAGCCACATTGGTACCTTGTACCACGATCTTCTTGGCTCTGCATCACATCACAAACATCACCACGACGACAAGGTTTTTTTTAATCAACAACACCAACAACAAAAGTACATAACATTTAAATGGTAGCGGCTGGTGGCTGGGCCCAAAGGTTCCTTTACAACTATTTTCTACCAGTCTTCCAGACACGTTTGGCCCCACAATGTATGTTTTAATGGTGTTATCCATGATGGAAACATAAACTTGGGAATGCCAATGGAAACAGTTGACAATAGATTAAAGTGAATTGTGAGGTGGTGAGAGATTCCCACCCTGAGTAATCAGAAGCTGAAACTTGAAACGCTCACATTTCGGAGCGTAATGGTAAACAGCAGTGGGACAAAATCCACCAGAGGACGTGTGCAACATTCTCTGCTCCAAGAAAGCTAGCATAAAAATATTCATATGTAAACTTACAACAGTAGCAGGGGGTCAAATACTTCTTGTAATAATGATACGCTAATGTACACATAGCTACGAGCGCATGTCCTATTGCGTGCTTGAATTTGAAGGTCTTACCCACTGTGGTCCCACTTCCAGGCCATCTCCCTCCAGCTGTTCTTCTCCTGCAAAGTCTGGTACAGTCCCACAGCAGCATGGCCTACCTGAGCCGCTACCTGCACATGAAGTCACAGGTACAGTCTGGGTACAATCTTGGTACATGCAGACAGACAGCGGGCTTCATGAGCACCACTACGTTTGTTTTTGTCAAGTTCACCAAAATGCAAGAGAGCTGCTGTCTGAGTATGAAAATCCACCGGCATGCGGACATCGGCAGCTGCGCTGAACATACCTTTCCAACCCCCATGGCAAGGTCCATGTTAACCACAAACACCATTTTGAACATCAGGTCCTCATCTCCCTCCTCCTGCAGAGCACAAACATGCCAGATTGAGATCTGGCTTTGGACAAACTCGGGGGGGTCTTATGTGATAATGTGTACCTGTTGAGACTAAGGCTAGCTTAAGGGCACCTCATTCTCCAGTTTGTTGAAGTAGTACATGGCCGCCTCCTCAGCAGAAACATTCCGAGTGTGCAGGAGTGCCTGGAATAGTGAGAAAAAACAGAACATAATTAGTCATTGCTGTCGTTCTCGTCGTATTGCAATGGGGGCGCTACAGAATACAGAATCCCGCCCGCTTCCTGCAAGCCACACCCCACGTAACACTCACATGCAGGAAAAGGTGACATGAGCTTCTCTGAGACTGCATGTATGCATATGTACGTGCACACGCACAGGGAATGACGACCATTAACGCCACTCCCCCTTTTTGGGCCAAACAACACGTCTCATTCACCTTTAACTTGTAATTGTGAAGAATATAGACTCCTGTTCTCTGGAAGCACTATTGGCAATGGCGGTGGTGTTATATTTTTTACCAAGCTGTGTTTAGCTTCCGATCCGCTAGCCTCCGATTCGATTTAAGGTGGGATTAACCTAATATACAGTGCAACCGTTTGTCCACTGTTTGTCTGTTTTTTTGTGACACTTCTCGATGTGAAAACATTTAACGTGTGAAACATCACTACTGGACCTAGACTTCTCAAATCTGGATTGGAATAATCCACAGACCCCAAAGGTTAAAAAAAGCATGGTTTCTGATTTGTGAAACCTTTATAACTGTCAAAATGCAATAAAAACACATTCATATGTACGTACGACATCTAGTCCATATTACACCTGGTGCTGTTCGGAAACCACTAGACCTAGACTTCTAAAGTCTAGACTGGATTCATCTACAGACCCCAAAGGTTCATAAAAACAGTTTCTGATTTGTGAAACCTTTATTCTATTTGTGAAAATGCAACAAAGGTAACTTTTTGTATGTTTTTAGCCTTTTGCCCATATTAGACCTCGTCCATTTTGAACACCACTGGACCTATAATTCTCTAATCTGGACTGGATTAATCTTCAGACCTTAAAGGTTCATTAAAAACAGTTTCTGATTTGTAAAACTTTAATTCTGTTTGTGAAAATGCAATAAAGGCACATTCATGTGTTTTTTCAGCATCTAGCCCATATAAGACCTGTTGTTTGTTAAATACAGGACCCAGACAGGGGTCTCAAGCTCGTGGCCCGCTGGGACATATTTTGGAAGCCTTGCCAAGTTCAGAAGCACTTGCAGGGGCAAACACAAACCAACACTCCACTCAAAGAGAGCTGGCCACAGAGTGAAATGAAAATGGGGGTTACGAGGCAACCACTACCTACAATTGCGGTGCCAACACAAAAACGACAGCACCACATGTTACAAGTCAACAGACGTCTAGATCCAGTGGCTTTCGAATTGGCCCAGTTCTTATACGGCCTTGTCTCATATATAGTCTTTTGATTGCATTTTCACAATTAAAATAAAAGTTTCACAAATACAACAGTGAGTGTCGGCGAAAGGTCATGTCTTACCTAAAACATCTAAAATGTGTCACAAAAAACAGACCATCAGGACAAATACTGGCACTGCACATTACCTCAATTCCACCTTAAATTTCCCTTGTGTGCCAAATTGGAAGCCAACGTCAGCATGGTATATTTTTTGGCTGTAAAAAGGCAGGGATAGCACTGCTGTACCTGTTTAGCTGCCTCTTCTGGAATATCCAGCTCTCTAAGTTGTTGCAGAAACACAGGGTTGACATCCTGACAACCAGAGTCTGGGCTTGCTTGCTTTGGTGGCTCCATATTCTTCTGCAAAAAAAAAAGAACGAAAACCCACATTGGTTTCGGTTTCTGTTACGTCAATAACCGCTTATGTCGACGTGAGTCAGTCAGTCCGAGGGGCGTCGACATAAACGGGTTCCACCCTATAAATGAGAGAACCATATCAAGGGGGGGGATTATGGTCTTGATAACGTCTGAGCGATGAACACAACACTTTGTGCCTCATCGGTCTTATTATTTGGACGTGAACCGGCGAACAAAACCTCTGTCATTAATATGACGCAATTGTTAGCCGTTAGCAAAACTGATGATCGCCTCACAACGCAGCTGTAAAGATGCACTAGATAGAATAGTGTTAGCAAAGCTTTCCTTCGTGGCAAAATATAGTGGAGTAATTATAATCAAAACACAGACATGAGACACAATTTCTTCTTTAAACTACCAATTCAGTGCTTGCATCACAAATGTGACACGACGTTAGCATAAGCCGCTAGCACCAGCCTATCGATGTTAGCTTGAGGAATATATATACCTGTAGTAGACGTTGTGGACGAAAGGGGACGGTAAGTTGCTCAACCGAAGTATTTGCTCTTAACCACGACTGACAGACTTGCCGATGCAATATTATGGCTCGCGAATCCCTTCGTGCCTGCGTCGTCTTCACACGTTACTCCATTTTGAACCCTTTGGAATGTCTTGGATTCACGTATGACCTTTGCGCATGCGCGCCGCATGCACACATCGCTGTTACAATTACTGTGTTTTGAATGGAATACTGTACTGTAGTTCCGTCAGTATACTTCTAGAAGTATACCGAGTACACTGTGTACTCAGTATACTTGCTTCCCGAGTGCGCAAATTTTGTCGGGGTAATACGGGTGGGCAGATAGAGCCAACAGCGATCGTGTTGACACCATGCTAGTATCACTACCGGATCGGTACTATAGGACATTGGTATTTTTCTCGCAGTTATCCGCAAATGTGTGTGTGTTGCGTTGTTGATATCGTTACATTACTATTATTTTTATACTGTACAGTAATCTCACCACTTTGCGCTTTGAATTTCGCGGCTTCACTATCACACATAAAAAAAGATACATCACGCTGTTTCGTGGTTGAATATTGCATACAGTATTAGTAAAAAATGAATATTTAAGCAAATGTAACAATATTTTGGGCTAAGTAAAGCATTTTCAAGCATAAAAAAATTGCAAAATGAAGTAAAATAGAGACACACAAGCACCAGACTTGATCGGAACAACAGGCTTCTATTGCAGGTTTGAATAGGTACTATAACCCCTAACACGGGCTACTGTTGCGTCTGTAACCTACAGAAAGCTAAAACTCTACTCTGAACTCTCAATGTCACTTCCTGTCTTCTTGTCCCACGGCACCGGAACACATTTACAACACCACGCACAAGTACAAGTCTTATGTCTTAAATGGCTTGTTTTCTATTATTCTGTCTACTATTTTGGGTAATCGGAGTGTAAAGGTGAATACAGGGGTGTTGTTTAATGTCTAGGGGGCTCTAATAATGTTAAAAATCGTATTTAGAAGGTTGTAAACAGGTTTTCTATGCTCTAACTACAAAAATATTCCATTTAGAATTCCAAATAAGGAATTGTACTTCGCGGAAATTCACTTATCAATGTCGGGTCTGAACTATCCCTTTAAAGGCGACTGGATGGAGCATTATCGCCCCATGAAATATCTGACAACTTCTTACCTGACTTATGATCTTATTTGCATTTTCTTAATAAAACATGCATAACATACATTGCTTGCTATTTTCCACTGCCTTCCACTGAGAAGTACAGTCAACTGCCGTGCAGAAATAATGGTTGAAATGCTGAGTGTGCTGTGCAGTGCACTTACTGCTCCCCATCTTGGCTAAGTAGTTTTAGGACCCATTGCTGATGGAAAGTCTACAGTTACTGTGACATTGTCGCCACCTACAGGACACACGTGTCAGAGGAGTTTTGTGACATTGATGCCGCTACCTGCCTGTTCTTTTTCAAGCAGTTTCTTCTTTCCCCGGTGGAAAATGTTTTAGGAACAAACCCTACATGTAACCCTCAATCAGTATGTTTAAAAAAAAAAAATAAAAACAAAAAAACAAAAAACTAAGAATACTTTATTGCTTCAGCATCTGTGAGAATGTCCACTTCTTAACAGTTTGAACGACTACAGTTAACATTTGAAAAGAGTATGTACAACGATATTAACACATACAATTAGAAACATCTTTAAAACTGCCCCTTGCAGAGCTCTGCTCTACAGTCTAACAGTTACAGTTCTCCCTCAGCAGACCGTTGCCAGTCCTGTATCCTACCTCTCATGAGTCATTTTAGTGAGCAGGTGTGTCATTCACCTGGCCACGTAGAGCTCCCTATGCGGGAGACAGTCACAACTGAGACAGCTCAGAAAGGGTTTGGTGCGGGCAAACGCTCTCAGGCAGTAACTAAACTTTCATACCCAAATGCAGATGCACATTATTTGGAGAAAAAAAAACATTAAAAATGATGGAAATTTGATTGTGTTCCTCTTACTTCTACCTAAAGCCAACCTACCTAACTCTAACCTATACCCTAACCCTAAAACCAACCTACCTAATCCTAACCCCAAAACTAACCTACCTAACCCTAACCCAAAAACCAACCTACCTAACCCTAACCTTTACCCTAACCCTAAACCCAACCAACCTAACCTTAACCCTAACCCAAAAACCAACCTACCTAACCCTAACCCTAAACCCAACCAACCTAACCTTAACCCAAAACCTAAAACCAACCTACCTAACCCTAACCTTTACCCTAACCCTAAAACCACCCTACCTAATTCTAACCCCAAAACAACCTACCTAACCCTAACCTTTACCCTAAAACAAAGCTACCCAACGCTAACCTTTAATACTCTAATGAAAATTTGGTGTTCCTCATAATCCTACCTAAATCAACCTACCTAATTCTAATCTTAATCCTAACCCTAACCCTAACCCTACAGCAAAAGATCAGTGAAGCAGAGGTCAACACAAGGAGGGAAAGTGGGTGAAAGGCCAACAGAGAGCATGATTTATCCTCACTACACCTTGGCCTACACACCACTTTGTCATTGAAATAATGGCAGCAGACTTTGACAGCGATTTAACAGCGGAATTGAAGGAGAGGATCCAGACCAGCAGACTCTGTGGCAGCACGGTCAATAAACTTCCAAGCTTCAACTTGAAACCTTGTGTCGGTAACCAAGCAAGTAGCAATCCTTGTTATGATGAACTTGGACCGCGTCCGTTTAGGACAGAGCAAGGTGAAAAGGGGTTCCATTCATTGCGCCTTACTGAAAACGAGGAATGTAAAAAAAGAATAAGAACATAAAAGGCAATACATCACTGAGGTGTACACTGCAGGTTCATTCAGTAACAGCTATTTTTTTGTGTACTGTGCAAGTAACACTAACATGAATCAGTAGACCTAAAAATGTGACACATAAAGGGTAAAAAAAAAACAAAACCAAAAAACCTTTAGCTTGGAAGTAGCGCTTCGGTGAGCATGATTTCAATGCCAATATCTTGTACCATAAACTGAACAACGTTGGAAATGTGCATCAGGAGAGATTTGCTGGTGAAACATCACAGAACATAAACATTTCCATCAAGTCAGGCTGAGGTAGAGCGCAGCAATCGGGGAATTGCGTGAAATTATGTAACAATTCAAAAGTAATGTGGACGTACATGTAGTGTCAAACAGTGTGTGACTGTATTATTATTATTATTATTATTATTATTATTATGTATTATTATGATCAATCCATTACCAAAGCACTTTTCTAAAGCTGACGAAGCTGCTTCTACGACCCTGGAGGCTGTGATCCATTAAAAAAAACACTTTGACACGCTACCACAACATGATTGACAGCCAGCAAGAACACACACCACTGTTCACACACACTGTACGTACACATTTCCCACACATACACCAAAACCGTGCAGCAGCGAGAAGCTAATCAAAAGAATGAACCTGAATGGTGCCCATTCATTCCGTTTATCCATCAGCCAGATGATTCAAATAGTCCGCATCATGTCGCCGAAAAACAGCCAGGAAGCCAACTTCAGTCATCAGTCAGATGCTTAGTAATAAAAATGTGAAGTTCATGATTAAAAACTCATTTAGTCCTAAAGGATGTGTGTATCTTCAATGCTCTTCGGCATTAAGTTCACCCAGCAGGGTCTGAGCAAATCTCCAAATATCACTGTTTGTTTTGTTTTGTTTGTTTTTTGCCATAGCACTGGAAGGCGTTTCCTCTGTCACAAGTCTGTGACCTTATTCTCCACAGCAGCGGCGATCTGTTGCAGCCTGTAGCCAAGCTGCATCTTCTGAGCTGTGGTGTCCTCCTCCAGCGCCGTGATTATCTGTGGGCGAGACCAAAAGGAGATTTGACAGAATATCATCAATTCATATAAATCATCACAGGACGCATAAAGTCTCAAGAACCAACGGTCACAAACAAACAGGAAAGCGGCCGTTTTGGTTTTGACCGGGCATTTTTGGAGTGAAAACCTGCTTTGATGAACTTCGCTTTGGGACTTTGACCAAATGAGCCCAAATCAAAATCACAGATGCTCGACACACTGACCGTGGTAAATAGAGAAGCGTTTTAGCCTATGCCATAGGATATGGGCGGGGCATCGCGACAAACTTCAATGGTCAGTCTGATGATTCGTGACAAAACATCAAAACATGACTAACGTGCCTCCACGGGGTCAGATCTCCATCCTCATCAGTGTGTATGATGAAGATGACAATGCATAAGTCACTTCCTGAATTTGCCACATTGCCCCGCAAGTGTATACTGTACACCTGTGGGCTCAGCACTTTACGTACCTGATCGTAGTATTTGTTGATGTACTTGTACAGCTCGTGCAGTGCCACCAAGTAGTTCAGTTCTCCAGAATAGTTCTGAAACAAGCAGGTTGTGTCAGTGGCAGTCACACAACAGAAGACTAATTAATAGATTACTAATTGTGTGCGTGTCTTTTTATTTACTTTCATTGAAATGAAAGGACAATTTATTGGGCGCCCCCTACGGGGGAGAAAATCATTATCCATTTTTCGTTACTGTATCGCAGGGGTCGGGAACCTTTTTGGCTAAGAGAGCCATGAAAGCCACATATTTTTAAATGTATTCCCGTGAGAGCCTTATAATGTTTTTTTTAACAAAGAATACAACTAAATATGTACATGTTAAGACTATTTTAGAAAATAATAAGTCTCTGAATTGATTCTTTTCACTAACATTGTTATACTGAAGCTATCCAATAATAAATAAAATACTTGCTACAATTAATGCAACTTCTGGTGCTGCAGGGTTTGGCACCGCACTCCGTATCGTTCTTTCTTTTCGCCATCTTCTTCGTCAAAAGGGGTTGCTTTGCAGAATTAGCAAATTAAAGGAGGGAAGTTTACTTCTTGACATCTCAGTGACGCAGGTAGGCTACCACATTATGCAACAATAATCAAGTTTTGGTGTCCGTCCCGGAAAATATCGGAAGGACAGCTGCCAATGGCTCCGGCCACCCGCATTGTGGCAGAAAATGGATGGATGGATTAAAATGCATGAGAAAGTTTTGTATTTTGAACTTTATTTTTAACACTGTGATTTCTGTAATGTTTTACTTTAAAATGTGAGCAAAAAAAAAAGAAAAAAATATTTTTTTTTTTATCGTGCTAAGACATGTCTGAGAGCCAGACGCAGTCGTCAAATGAGCCACGTCTGGCTCCCGAGCCATAGGTTCCCTACCCCTGCTGTATCGTTCTGCTTATTTTAAAGGGTCGGGTGGTAGCGTGGTTGTTGGTTCGATCCTCCATGCCGCTGTAACCATTCAACTTGTTGATACGTTTCAACATTCAGTCTGCATTTTTGCTTTCCAGCATTTCTAATTCATTCATTTTTAGTCTGCTGAAAAGAAATGGACAAATGACAGGGCGCCCCCTACTGGTGAAACATTACATTTTCCATTACTGTAGCTTGTCCACTTATTCAACGGGTGACTTGGCTCAGGTGGGTAGATTGGTCATCTCCCGACCCATTTGCTGGTTCAATCCTAAGTCCTTGTGTAATGGTTCAACATATTTATGCATTTGAACAATCATTCTTTCAAATTCAATTCAAATTCCGTCGTTTTTCCCCCTGCTAAGCTAACGTTAGTGTCCTCCTGTCCCACTCCTTAATGTTACGTTGTTCTACGTGACATATGGCATCTACTACGTTGGTCAAGTGCAGCGTGACAGTGTAGAGATCAAAAGAGGATCCAGTACACACAATAGCACTTGTTCCAGCTCCGTTGGATAAGTCGACACAATTTTATCTTGGAAATCAATTCAACTGGAAGCGCTTAAGCCTTCTTATTCTGAAAATCAACTCAAGCAGGAAGTGCTAAAACAATTTTATTTTGGAACTCAATTCCACTGGAAGTGCTAGCACGATTTTATTTCCAACATAAATTTCACTGGAAGTGCTAATGCAATTTTATTTTGAAAATAAATTTCACCGGAAGTGCTAACATGGTTTTAGATTAAGAGTCAGGGCGGTTATATTTTGAAATTCAATGCAACTGGAAGTGATTCTGTGATTTTATTTTGAAAATTAATTCCACTGGAAGTGCTCATGAAATTTTATTTTGAAAACCAATGCTACTGGAAGTGTGTACACGATTTAATTTTGAAAACCAATTCCACTGGAAGTGCTGACATGATTTTATTTTGAAAAAAAAATCCCTGGAAGTACCAACACGATTTTATTTTGAAAATGAAGTCGACTATAAGAGTCAAGGCGGTGGTATTTTGAAAATCAATTCCACTGGAGGTGCTTACGTAATTTTACTTTGACAATCAATTCTACTGGAAGTGCTTATGCGATTTAACTTTGAAAATCAATTCCACTGGAAGTGCTAACACGATTTTATTTTGAAAATCAATTCTATTGTAAGTCATGGCAATTTTACTTTGAAAATCAATTCCACTGGAAGTGCTAACACAATTCTATTTTTGAAAATCAATTTACTGGAGGCGTTTGTGTCATCTTATTGTGGAAATCAATTCCACTAAAAGTGCTTAAGTGATTTACTTTAAAGATCAGTTAGGGGGGAGTCACAGCAATTTTATTTTGAAAATCAATTTTACCGGAAGTGCTTACATGATTTGATTTTGAAAAGCACTTCCACTTGAAGTGTTTTTGTAATTTTTATTTTGGAAATCAAGGCAACTGGAATCTCTTCTCTGGTTTTATTTTGTAGTGCGTGATGGCATTTCCTGAACAGGAGGTGGCCTAAGAGGGCATTGTGAAAAGCGGCTGCTTGTTCAAAGCTGAATTTAGATGAGTTTAGAAAAACAATGACCTGTGCACTAAAGAAGCCTTCTATGCTGTTGGTACGGTTCTTTCTTCAAAATGAGAAGAAATTGTTCATCAGTGTGCATTTTGGAATGGATCGTGTTTGATTTTGGAGATTGGATGTTCACGCATGAGAGAAAGCGTGTAGTCTGATGACACCATTCAGTCATAAATGACTCTTTACAGGCGACACGTCAGGTGACACGTACGTTCAATGTTTGCACTCACCCTGGACAGCTCAGCCAGAGCAGAGTTCATCTCCTGGTCACTGGCTGAGATGGTCTGCCTGATGTCAGCGTAGTACCTGCAAACACGTTACAAACATGCAAGAAAAGGCTGTGTCTCAGTTGGTGCACTTGCACACTTAAGTCTTTTCAGTGCATACACACTGAGCAGGGCAAAATGAAGCGCATTCGGTACCCGAATCTTGCACTCCAAACACTCAAAACAGTGAGTGTGTCTTACCACCATCAATAGTCCAGGTGCCAGTGTGTGCTACGCCTGCTTGCTCCTCCCCTTTCAAACGCTCCCACGAGTCACACGCACCTCCAAACAACCTAACCTCGTGTTGTGGCACCACCACTGAACTCTATACATGGAACGGCCCCGATCGCTTGCTGCGCATTGGAGGCTTGAAGCCACCGGAAGCATAGAAGTCGCCATGTTGTTTCACCCAAAACAAGAAAGCCTCAGAACGAAGAAGAGTTCGAGATGCCGTCTTGTACTGCTATTAATTGCACAAATCGTGATACTCGTGAAAATTGCGAGAAGGGACTTACATTTCACAGGTAGGTAAATGCTTATAAATAATAAAAATAGTTTTAAAAAAATAGATACTTTAAATGTGTAAGCATCTTTTCATCTAAGTAGTTGTAAATGAGCCCTTATTCTCCTTTAGATTTCCACACTGCAATGCTCAACTTCTAAAGCAATGGGGAGTAAATATGCAGAGAGACAGGTGGATTCCTGCAGCCAGATCGCAACTCTGTTCAAGTCATTTCACCGAGGAGAACTTCGACAGGACCGGCCAGACTGCTAGATTACGACAAAATACAGTTCCAACAATATTTGACTTTCCTGATCATCTTCTAAAGGTATGCTAGCATTGAACTTTGATACTACGTAGATCCTTTTCATAACAAATACCTTGTGAACACTGAAACTGACTTGTTATGCATTGTATCTTGTAATGACGATGACATTTTTATTTGTTTTATATTGTTGCCTTAGGTGATTTGCTACATTTCATCGTTTAAGCCAAAATACGTAATGGCTATTAAATGTAGCAAACTGAAAACAAAATAATTTGACAAGAAAGTATGTTACCCATACAAGTATATGTGCTTATGTCTCTTAAAGATAATTTCATTCATGTCTGATTTTATATTTCAGAACTCTGTGTGCCGGAAACCCTCAAAAGTCAGGACACCAGTCAACCAAATTGAAATTGTTGAAATACAGTAGTGTTTTGATGAAAATGCCATTTAAGATTAAGAACCTTCAGCAAATGATGGGATGTGATGTTACATTCATTGGCTTGGGTTTTCTAAGTGTTAGTGTGACAGTCAGTGATGTTACATGTGACTGTGATTTGTTACAATATTTCCTTCTAAACCTCAGCAAAACCCAAACATATTCTGACTACGCTGAAGCATAGCCGAGGCTGGAGAAGTCAGAAATAGAACAGTAAAAGAAGAACAAGGATAAAGTAAAGAGCAGAAGGATTAAGAAAAAGAGGAAAGAAGGAAGAACTTTTTAGAAGATGAAGTGAAAAGAGGTAAAAAGAGGGAAGACGAAGTAAGAAGTGACATGATGAAGGAAGAAGGAAGAAAAATAAAGAGAAGGAGAAGGAGGGAAGAAGTCGGAAGAAAGAAAGAATAAAGGAGAAGGAGGTAAATATTGTGATGGATTTGAGACAGCACTACACGCGCTCAGGAAGTAAGTACACAAACACAGTGTACACGGTATACTTATTGAAGTGTACTGACGCAAATATTCCATGTGAGACACGGCAAAATGTAAAAGCCGATCCTCTTGATCTCACTGTGAAAGTGTTTTGAATATGAGACAGTTTTGAAAGTCCTGGCTTGAGCAGTAACACTGGTGTCGTCTTACCTTTCCACCATGTGTTTGTATCGGGGGATGTCTCTGGCATACAGCAGCTTGTTGATAGGAGAATCCTGTCGAAAAAAAAAAAAATTCACAAGTTCCTAAGCAGTAAACAAAAGCAAGCTTGTGTACAGCTAGCATCAACATGCTAAAGCCGCTTACCCGTCCCAGCTTGTGCTCAGCAATGGTGCATGAGTCCATGAAGGTCTGAGCAATGACTGACAGCACCGCATCCACGTGGTCTGAGGCTTGCACGTCAAAAATGAACTGCGGATTCTTCACAATGTTGATCCAGAAACGCAGGGGGAGACTGCAGACACACAGCTGATGTTAAACAAGTCACAAGTCAACCTGCCTTTGACACAAAGAACAAGAAGAACAGAGGCGAAGGAGAAGGGGAAGGAAGAGAAGGAGAAGAGGGAGAAGAAGAACCACAAGAAGAATGAAGAAAAAAGAGGAGAAGGGAAAGGAGGAGCAGAATGAGAAGAAGACAAAGAAGAGAGAGAACAAGTATAAGAACAAGAGGGAGGAGAAGAAGAAAGAGAACACAAAGAAGGAAAAAGAGGAGGACGAAAAGGGGAAGAACGAGAAGAAGATGAAGGAGGAGGAGAACAAAAGAGAAAAATGAGAAGTAGAAGAACAAGGAGGAGGATGAGAAGGGGAAGAAGGAGAAGAACAAAAGAGAAGAAGAAGAATGAAAAGGAGAACGAGAAGAACAATAACAAGAACAAGAAGGAGAAGAAGAACAGAGAAGGAGGACAAGAAGGGGAAGAATGAGATGAGAAAAGCACAAAGAATGAGAAGAATGAGAAAGGGATGAAGGCGAAGGTAAAGAATGCAAACAAAAAAGTACAAGAAGGGGAAAAACAAAAAGAATGAAAAAGAGAAGAAGGATAATTCCAAGAAGAAGAAGAATTAAAAGCAGAAAGGGAGGCAGAAGAAAGAGAAGAATGCAAACAAAAGGAAGAACAAAAAGAATCACTGGCTGCACCACTGCAAGCCACAGAGGCTGCACTGTCTCCTGCCGAAAGACTCTGCAACGTTACCCTTTTTGATTCTACTATAGAAACTCTCAATTCTTCTGCATGAATGCATGGAAGGAAACATTCTTGAATCTTTGAAGGAGGAGGAGAAGAAGAACAAATCAACACATGCTGGGTCTCTACTGCACCTGTTGGTTTTCCAAATGTGTATGGTCTCTGGGTCGGAGATAGCGTGATGAGCGGCCTGGTCATCCAGCAGGTCAAAGAAATATTTGACCGCCAGTGGGACGGGCCTACTGGTGCTGAGGATGACCGTAAACAGATCATCTACAAACTTCTGGAGCGTCCCCTGAAGACCACAAAGCAAGAGAGACATCAGCACAAGCTAACAATAACCTTCCTTTACAAAGTCCTAATTCAATGTAAATATACTGGAAAAATATGCCTCAAAAAAATATAGATATGACTGGTGTCGTCAAACGGTGAGTAGTTTTACTTTTCTTATGGGGTGGATATACGGTAAAATATAGACATATAATATACATACATTATGCTAAAAAAAAAATCATATTAAGTCTTAGGAGTCTTAGATGTCGCGGATGTGGGAAATGCAGGTGCAGCATGATGACGCAGCCACACGTACAGAGATACGTTTTTTGAAACTGGCTTCATCATTTCATGTTGACCGTGATATCGCTGGGCTTTACATGACTTCACATCTGGTTGTTTGCAGCCCCTCCTCAAACAGGTGGGGGGCAAACAAGTGTATTCGTAACTAGAAGTCATGTGAAATCAGACCAAAAATGCTGCATAGATGTGCTGTTCTTGCATGTAGAAATCATTCAAATACACTCCTGATCAAAATCTTAAGACCAGTTGATAAATTGCAAGAATTTGCATTTTGGACATTTGGATCTTAATGAGGTTTTAAGTAGAGCTACAATATGCAAAAACAAGAAGGGGGAGTGAGACAAAAAGCACTTTGAAAAAGTAATTTATTGAAACAACAATTAAACTGAAACAGGACGTTTATCAGCTGATCAAAAGTTTAAGACCATCGCTCAAAAGAGAACAAAAAACTCTCCAAACCAGAACAAAAAAATGTTCTCAGTAGGACTCAGTAATGAGTAGCTCCACCGTTCTTGTTAATCACTTCAAAAATTGCTTTGGGCATGCTTGATGCGAGTGTTTCCAGGAGGCTAGTGGGAGGCTAGTGACGACCCTGCACCACCTGAAGCTCCAGTGTTCCACTGAATGAAAAAGCACACCAGACCATGATGGACCCCCCTCCACTGTGTCGGGTAGAAAACATCTCAGGTGGGATCTCCTTGTCATGCCAGTAACGTTGGAAGCCATCTGGACCGTTAAGGTTACATTTTTTTCTCATCAGAGAATAAAACTTGTTTCCACCTTTCAATGTCCCATGTTTGATGCTCTCTGGCAAAGTCTAAACAGGCAGTTTTATGGCGTTGAAGGAGACGAGGTCAAGTGGTACTGAAATGGCACGCTGTGAGAGGCCTTGCTTATGCAGCTCAACAATCCGACCAAGTTCACCACAAGCAGGTCTTGAAGGCAGTAGCTTATCAGCACAGGGACCCAGCAGGCCAAACACCAGCTTCCAACAAGAAAAACACTGATTTTGTCTGGGCAGGAGAGAAACCTCCAAACTAGCTGAAGACCTCAACTTATTAGCATTGGCTTCTGATTGGCAGCTGCAGGTGGTATCAAGAGCACATTGCTAGAGCAACCCACTGGCCATTTGCCCAGAAGTCCCTTCTGAAGAGAGCGGGAAAGCAAGATATCAGGGATCTTTAGCGGGACTGGACACAGTGCCTGCGGTGAGCCCATTGAGGTGGACTGTAAGAGACTGCCAGGACCATCTCTGCACGGTGCACTCGGGCTTCTGGGTGCCAGGCTGCAGGAAGCCACCAAGAACAAAGCACGAAGCAGAATACACCACGTCCAGGTGGATTTTGATCAAAAGAGAGGATCCATGCTAGCAAGCTTGGACACAAGCCGGGTCTGATCGTACCCAGCTGGGTCACCAGGTGAGGCTGTCCCTGGAACATCCCATTACCCTGGGTTCTTCAATGATGACATGTCCAAGCTGCCCAACTATAAAGGTGGTGATTTCCTTGCAATTCACTGAATGAATAATTCATTCATAACAAAAAAAGTAAGTGTGGCAGTGGATTTTTTATGTACTGCATGTGTACCTTCATAGAAAGCAGGCGGGTCAGGTATATCTCAGGTATGGCCTTGGCTCGCTCTCGTTCCCTCAAGCTGCCTCTCCGATGTTTGGGCAGCTCGGGCTCCTCGCTGGCCTTCACCAGATGCCAGAGTCTCACACCACCTTCATCTGCATCCTCCAGCATCGGCGTTTCTGTCAAAGACAAACTCCTTAAAAGGTGTTTACAGAACCCTCAGTGTGCATGCACCCCAAATAGAAGTACAGTCATTACATATGTGCACATTCGTCAGCCATGTAAGGATGACAGGAAGGAACTCACTCTCTCCAGCCACGTAGTCGTGGTGGTCATGGTGAATGTGCTTGGAGTGGCGAGGGACCAGAGCTACTGTGGCGCCGTCAGGGACCTGAGGCGCAGCACAAAATACCCAGTCAGCGCACCAGTGGAATCCAAATACAGCATTTTCAGCTGAAGATGAAGACCTGACCTTGTAGTGCTGCAGGGTGTTGAGACGCTTCCAGTTGCCCTGCACCACAGATGTTAAGTCCTCATCGGACAGGATGAGATGCCCAGCAACACCAGACCTCCACTCTAAACAACATGGCATGAAATATACACGCAAATGTTTGTCAGCATCTAAAGCAGTCTTTTCATTGGTTATTATGTGGCGTATTTCAGCATTTCTATGTCTTTGTCTTGTATAAAATACACAAAAGTCATACTTGAGACAAATCTTGTTGTCTGTTGAGTGCAAACAAGTCTCTGCTTGCTTCTGCTGCTTACTGCTTTATTATTCTACTTTTTTCCACAAGTCTTGGATATGATCTTATTTCTTTTCTTTTAAATTAACCAAGACTTCTTGAATCCCTTTTTTTTTTTTTTAATAGTTTTTACAACTTATCTGACAAGCGACTACAGCATTCTCAACATGCACACAGGAGTAATCCAAACAAACTCTCCCCGTGAAAGCAGTTGAATACATCGTCAAAAAATGTGTGCGCAAGAAGAAAGTATTTTTGGCTTGGAAACCCAAAAAAGGACTTCATGAAATGCTCCCAGTGGAATCCAGTGATAAGAAGTCCACATTAACCTCCAAAGGAACGGGTGAAAAACATTTACATACAGCCTAAATGACAGTGTATTTTCCACGACTCCATGTAGACAATTACAATGGACTAAGCTGAAAACAAGTCGAAATGTTGGTATCTATGGAGGATATGTAACATCTCCTGGAATAAAGCTCAGGAACAGATTTTTTTTCCCCCACTGCCAGAGCCAAATGTGACTCTGTACAACAAACAGAGAAAAGTATTAAATCACTGCACGTAACAGTCACCATGAAGTCAGTACAAAGCGGCAGGAGGACAGAATAAGTGCCAAATGCCAAGGTCAGGGATACTCTGGTGCTAGCAGACAGAGCCATATCTAATATCAACATAAACAGAATAGCTACTTGCAGCCATCCAAGTGCCGCTGTCTCTGACATCATAAAACAGCCACCTGAGGAACCAGCAAAACACCAAGGGGTGAAACAGCTGATTGTGCACATAGGTGCAATGGATGAAAGCAACAGCCCGAAAACTAAAAAAAAAAAAGATTTGATAAACTACTGTATTCGAGGGTCTTGGTAAAGTGGCATTATCAACTGTCATTATCAACAATATCAACTAAAATGTAAACAGGATTGGTAAAAAAAAAAAAAGTCTTACATGCAATAGTGTTTTCTTAAATTGTTTATCAAAGAAAATGAAGTATGGTCTATTTGATTTTTTGCAATATTCATTTTTAGTGATTAGAAATACTACACAGAACACCATCGTCATGGTGTCAGATTAAAATAAGAGAGGAGACAAGAGATGAGTAAATACACACAGGGCAACTACCAACACTACATGCAATGACAAAAACAAACTACATAACATTAAACACATAACATTAACTATTTACAAAGCAGTCCAGTAAAACATGTGCCAATTCAAACTTGATTTTTTTTTTTAATAAAATGTACTAACATTTCTAGAATGGGGTACAAAATGGAAAAAAACTGATTTATAGTAGAATTGTAGTAATGTTACAGACTCTATACAATTCTTGAGTTTGTATGGTTAAATGGGACCGGATCCTGCGCTGCCACTGAGTGAAGAGAAGAGGAGCAAGAAAAGAACTCCTGCCTCACCCTTTACCCAAGGATCCAGTGAAGGATTCAACCACAGCAGCACCTGCAGCATCCCAAACACAGGGTTCAGATGCAGCAGCTCCTCCATCACCACAGGCCTGGGACCCACCTGCTGCATCTACACCCTCCAGAGGTGCTTCACTACCTTTCTTTGTCTCCCCCATCACCCATAAGACTTCCTGACCATCTTGTAACTTGGTGAAATCGGGGATTAAACGAGTTGACTAATGCTCCATCTACTCAACAACTTCCATGAAATAAAGACAGCAAACAACTGCTGTCTTTGTTAGAATAGAATAGAATAGAATTTTAACTCGGAAATGCTGCAAGCCAGGCGCGCCGGAACTTCTTGTTTATATCGGGGCCACGCACAAACAACCAATCATACACCTTCTTCTTCAGTTTTGCATTGATTGGCGTGTAGCATCACAGTACTCCGTGCAGAAAACAACACAAAAAGGAAAAGTAACGAGTGGTGACGATTCTCATGGTATTTCTACAAAGTATTTATATACTTTGTTATTATACCACATGGGGATTATGAAATTAATATACTGTATGTGATGGGTTTTTTCAAGCTGCAGGGGGCGCCAACGTTCAATAAAAAGTTTATAGAAATGATAACTCTGCTGCCAACCAGCCATTATTATTATTATTTTTATGACTACAACAGAAATGCCTGCAGAGTAGAAAACTGGGGGCACCTAATAAGGCGTGTGCACAGCGGAGCTGGATAAAGGCATGTGTTCTCACCCAGGTCCAAAGAGTCCGTGTGAGGTCGGTGAGAGAAGGAGGTGCTTTTGTACACCTGATCCAGCAGCTTCTCTTTCACCTGCGTGATGGTGTCACAGTCCAGCACTTTGGAAGGCAGCGGCTGCGACTCATTGGCTCCTCCGCCCTGCACTAGCACATTAAGAGTCTACAAAAAAAAAAGAATGGAAAAAAAAATGGAGAGTGGTTAAAAAAAATACCATCCATGCACCTATCCACCTAAACCCTTATAGCAGGGGTGTCCAAACTTTTTCCAGCGAGGGCCACATAGTGAAAATGAAAGGATGCAAGGGCCACTTCGATATTTTGGAAAGCAACACATGTAGATATTCAAAGAAGCTACAGTATATATGTTTCAAGAAAAAAAATGCATCTCAGCTTTGTGATATACCTGTAGGTGAAAAAGCATATTATCAGGATCAACTTCACTCTTTTTCCCATTTTTTTTGTTGTTATTTTACAAATATTTCAACTTTCTTCTTATATAATCTTTGTAAATTCACTTTTCATAATGTTATGACTTTATTCCCAGAATATTTTGGTGACCCCATTTTCCTCATTTTCCAACAATCACAACTTTATTTTGTTTTATTTCTCACGATATTAAAACTTCAAAAAATAAAATAAAATCTTAAATATTTCAACTCTATGCTACTAAAACGACTACTACTACTAAAATCATAATATTCTTATTCTCGTAAAAATTGAAACTTTTTTCTCTTGATATTTTGAGTTTATTCTCATTATAACTCGTATTAACTTTATTCTCGGGCCAATAAAAAAACAACCCCTGGCAAAAATGATGGAATCACCAGTCTCAGAGGATGTTCATTCAGTTGTTTAATTTTGTAGAAAAAAAGCAGATCACAGACATGACACAAAACTAAAGTCAGTTCAAATGGCAACTTTCTGGCTTTAAGAAACACTAAAAGAAATCAAGAAAAAAAAGATGTGGTAGTCAGTAACAGTTACTTTTTTAGACCAATCAGAGGGAAAAAATTACGGAATCACTCAATTCTGAGGAAAAAATTATGGAATCATGAAAAAAACAACAACAAAAGAATACTTCAAACACACCACTAGTACTTTGTTGCACCACCTCTGGCTTTTATAACAGCTGGCAGTCTCAGAGGCATGGACTTAATGAGTGACAAACAGTACTCTTCATCAATCTGGCTCCAACTTTCTCTGATTGCTTTTGCCAGATCAGCTTTGCAGGTTGGACCATTTTCTTCAACTTCCACCACAGATTTTCAATTGGATTGAGATCCGGACTATTTGCAGGCCATGACATTGACCTTATGTGTCTTTCTTAAGGAATGTTTTCACAGTTTTTGCTCTATGGCAAGATGCATTATCATCCTGAAAAATGATTTCATCATCCCCAAACGCCCTTTCAATTGATGGGATAAGAAAAGTGTCCAAAATGTCAACGTAAACTTGTGCATTTATTGAAGATGTAATGACAGCCATCTCCCCAGTGCCTTTACCTGACATGCAGCCCCATATCATCAATGACTGTGGAAATGTGCATGTTTTCTTCAGGCAGTCGTCTTCATAAATCTCATTGGAACGGCACCAAACAAAAGTTCTAGCATCATCACCTTGCCCAATGCAGATTCGCGATTCATCACTGAATGACTTTGATCCAGTCATCCACAGTCCACGATTGCTTTTCCTTAGCCCATTGTAACCTTGTTTTTTTCTGTTTAGGTGTTAATGATGGCTTTTGTTTAGCCTTCCTGTATGTAAATCCCATTTCCTTTAGGCGGTTTCTTACAGTTCGGTCACAGACGTTGACTCCAGTTTCCTCCCATTTGTTCCTCCTTCGTTTTGCTGTGCATTTTCTGTTTTCAGGACATATTGCTTTAAGTTTTCTGTCTTGACGCTTTGATGTCTTCCTTGATCTACCAGTATGCTTGCCTTTAACAACCTTCCCATGTTGTTTGTACTTGGTCCAGATGTTAGACACAGCTGACTGTGAACAACCAACATCTTTTGCAACATTGCGTGATGATTTACCTTCTTTAACAAGTTTGATAATCCTCTCCTTTGTTTCAAGTGACATCTCTTGTGTTGGAGCCATGATTCATGTCAGTCTACTTGGTGCAACAGCTCTCCAAGGTGTGATCACTCCTGTTTAACTGCAGACTAACGAGCAGATCTAATCTGATGCAGGTGTTAGTTTTGGGAATGGAAATTTACAGGATGATTCCATAATTTTTTCCTCAAAATTGAGTGATTCCGTAATTTTTTCCCTCTGATTGGTCTAAAAAAGTAACTGTTACTGACTACCACATCTTTTTTTCTTGATTTCTTTTAGTGTTTCTTAAAGCCAGAAAGTTGCCATTTGAAATGACTTTAGTTTTGTGTCATGTCTGTGATCTGCTTTTTTTCTACAAATTTAAACAACTGAATGAACATCCTCCGAGACTGGTGATTCCATCATTTTTGCCAGGGGTTGTATTTATTGGTTTCAGCATTTTTGTTGTTTTGTTGTCTTGTTTCATTTTATTTTTGAAAGTGGTGCATGCAAACAAATACAAGCTGTGAGCTGCAAATGGCCCCCAGGCTGTACTTTGGAGAGCTCTGCCTTAGGTGGTAACCAGTGGTTACCTTAAATAGACCATACAAGATGATTTGTGCTCACCAAAGTTTTGTACTCTACGTCTTCTCGCAGCAGGCGGTTGTCGTTGAGTGTGTACTTGGCCTTGCCGGTCACAGCATCCACCGGTCCTTTATCCACTTGGTGCTTTATCGCCCTGAAAAGCATGTAAAGACATTCCCCGGCAGAGTCCTGGAAGCACACACAAATATACTTTCTTTTTTACCACAAGGAGGGCATGCAGTGTGGAAATGGACGAATAGATACAATGGACACATCCATGTTAAAGGAACTACGCTCTACCACAAACGCAAAGGCTGTGTCTAATTCTTTTTTGGGAAAGTGAGTCAGAACTATAACTAGTAACTTTATACTGAGCTGACTGACCCTGAGGAACGCGTAAAGGCAGATGGACATCCAGTTGGTCAGCAGTTTTTCCACCACCGTCTCGGTCCTGCAGAGAAAAAGAGCAAAGAAAGTGTGACACCCAGACGTTAAAGTTTGATTTCACAAAGCCAGCAAAGCCCATTCTTACCGCCGCAACATCAGTTTGGGGTTTTTGGCCACATACTGCTCCACCAGGTCGTTCAAAAGCGTCTTGAGGATATCGGTGAAGTACTCCAGTTTGCCGTGCAGCGCTACCGTGAGAAGGGAGGCCACGTAGGCTCGGTCTCGGGGAGAGAAAGTCCGCTGACTTTCCAGAGTGTGAATGAACTTATGGGAAAGATACGCCGTTTAATCGTTCTGTAAACGTTATGAGAGTAGCGAGCTGACAGGTGGTGATGCTGCCGGCAGTACCTTGGTGAGGAAGAGTTTGCTGTTGAGCAAGTTGGAAAGCTGCACGAGGCCCTGTTCCACTGTCTGTCTGCGACACTCCTGGACATCCAGGTCTCGTCTCAGAGGCGACTCTCGGTGGCCGGGGAAGAAAATGCGCTCTGCGTACATCCGGTAATCAAGGAAAGGAATGCCAGAACCAACCAGGTCGCTTGACATGTCCATCATCTCCGTCATAAGGTCTGGAGGGTGAATGGTCAGTGAAAGATCATACATGAATCTCTTGTATACATAACCCTTAACCCCAAACCCAAACTCCTAACTCTAAACCCCTAGCCCTTAGCCCTAACCCCCTGGCCCTAAACTGCTAGCCCTAAACCCCTAGCTTAACCCCTCACCTAAATCACTAGCCCTAAATCGCTAGCCTTAAACCGCTAGCCCTTAACCCTAACCCTTGGCCCTTAAACCCCAACCCTTAACTCCAAGCCCCCTAAACCCAAAGCCAAATCCCTAACCCCAAAACCTAAGATTAACCCAAACCCTAACCCTGAACCCTTTTTTTAAATTTTGCCCATCAGGCAAAACAAGATACACCCCATTACGTCCATTCTGAGTGTAAAAACTGCTAGGACGAGGCGGCTATCTAGAAGGCACAGAAAAGGGACAGATGTGCTTTTGTCTCACAAACTTCCAAAACAAGTGCAGTTCTCCTTGAAGAAGTTTGAGAAACTTCAGACTGGACTTTTTGACTGTAGGCAAAAAGTGAAGGTATTTGCCTTCAGAAGACTCAAATGTTCTCCTCGGAAAATCGCGACACTCTTGTCCGCCTCTTTGAAACTTCTCTGCTGTGGTGCTCTTACCTGTGAACTCTTTCTTGCAGCGGTCTCTCACGCTGGTTTCGAGGTTTTCCAGTTGGATTTGGACCTTTTTGTAGTCCCTTAACGCCTGTTTGCTCTTTCTCCTGACAAAGCATGCAGAGATGAGAGCCCAGCAGTTTAGCAGACGTTTAACCTGACCGTCATACTTATTCAGCGACTAACCTGTAAATAAGTACGATGATGAGGACTATGAGCGCCACAATGGAAGCTCCAACTCCGACTCCAATCTGAGCCTCCACGGGAAAGGTGGCCAGGCTGAGGCTGTCATACTGAACTTTACCCAGGGAGAAGTTCAAGTTTCCCATGTGGACCTGAAATGAAAAACAACAGAAACATCAGGAGCTTCCTGCAGGCCACACTGGAGTTCTGGTTCCAGTTCTAACTGTGAAACTTGTTCAACTCCTCATCACTCCTTGTATATAAAGTTGTGCAATGGGAATTCATGTCATATCCATTTTGGGCTTGCAACCGTTTCAATGAATGTACAACATACATATTCATTTTTTACAAAACAGTTATCTGTAATTTAATGATACAGACAAGGTCAAATACTACATACTAATACTTTGTTAAATGTCGCTTGGCAAGTTTCCCCTCCAGATGTTTGTTGTAGCAATCAACAATACAGTATTAGCATTGTACAGAAACAGGAAGTAAAAAAAGAACAACAAGGTACTATCCAAATGCTAACATGTTTGAGTCTATTATATCTACTATATTGGGTAATAGGAGGGTAAAGGTGACTATAGGGGTGTTATTTCATGTCTAGGGGGCTCTAATAATGATAAAAAGCGTATTAGAAGGTTGTCTATGCGCCAACTACCATAAATAAGGAATCCTGCTTCGTGGAACTTCACTTATCACGGTCGGCTCTGGAACCAATTAACCCCGATAAACGAAGGATTACTGTGCACGTCCCTTCAAGGGTCCGCTCCCGGTTCGCCCTCCTTTCCGGTTCGCTCCTTCCACACGTCACAACTGAGCATTGTGTATTTATTTCCACACTTGTGCTTGAGGTAGTTTACTCACAGTGAATTCAGGCAGGTTGTCAGAACCCTCACGCTTCTTGGCATTGGTTCCTGACGCAGGCTGCTGAGGCGGTGGCTCGCAGTACAGATGGTTTCTGGTAAGCGTCTTGACAGCACACACGCCCTCACCGATTAACACGACCACCTCCTCCTTACTGATGGCCAGGTCCAGATTTTCCCCCTGAGAGACACAACATTCATTCAAATCCATTACAGCACAGCGGTGCGGCACGGGGGACATTTGCGGCTTGCAGCTTGTTTTTGCATCTTCTGAGAATAACATTTAAAACAACCCAGCATTTTTCCCTCGAAAAATGCATATTATTATTATTTATTAATATGTAAATTAGCAGTATTTTTAAAATAATTTCTTTACCCTCTTTAACCAGAGTAATATTTTTAATGCTAAAATATTATTATTATTTGTGAATTTTCAAATGTACTATTTTAGCAAAAAACCCAAACAAAATAAAACACTAATACACTAAAATATTCAATAAAATGTGCAACCTGCTAGTGTCTCCAAAGGGATCAGTTTCTTAATGCCAAGTCGTCCGTGAAGCGCCTGGATGACTCTGAATGATAAAATAGGTCCCTTCTTGTGGTATCAATGCTTTTAGGCACTCTACTTTGGATTGGTTTTAGCATGTTTAATGAACAAAACATCATAGTGGTCCACATATTTATGCATACATTTTTATCCAGGCTGTCAAAGTTAACGAGTTAATGACATGTTAACAGAAATTCCCTTTAACAGCACCATTTTTTTTGTACTTGCAATTAATGTGAGCACATCCTGTTTGACCCTCGGCCTACACTGTAGTTTGAGAAAACGCAGCGGTGTTGCAGTTAATGTTGAGCCGCAAGCGGGCACCAATATTGAGCAGAAATGGACAACGAAAAGGGTATTTTGAATGGTAAGTTTAGCTTCAAAGCCCTGGCAGTTGGCCAAACTGATTTGAATCTACTGTCGGTGTGAGTTGAGTTGTCACCGGACAACGTCAAGTCTCAAATGCCACTTGCTGGATGGAGGAACTGCTAGAACACTGCGGGTTTTGTTTTTATTGTCATTTATACACTTTTAACTTGGCATACGAGTGTCCCAACTAACGAGTGTTTATTTACAAGCCGTCTCACGGCTGTGAGCAAAAATTTGGACTACAAGCTGCCAGTTACTGCTATTTGGAGAAAAAAAAAGCAAAAAGCTGTCTGACCTCCAGCTGGATGAAGCTGCCAGGGTTGTAGCGGTATGCCTTGAGAGGGTCCTGCTGATTCAGGGGGTGCAGACTTGGGTTGGGCTCATAGCTGAAGGCTTGGGAGTTAAGAGTGTTGAAGTCAAAGCGGAGGTTGTCCAGCAGAAACTCCACAGTGACCTTGGAGCCCGACACCGAGGAGTCCACCATAGGTGAGTGACACAATATCAGGGAGGAGGAATTCACCTGACAATGTTCTGTGAACTGACGGAATGCAAGCAGACACAATAAGATTTTTAAAGGGGTGTAAGCGCACGCACCCACGCACGCACACGCACTCACCTGTTTGACAGAGCAGAGAAGATCTCCAGGACAAAGTGGGTCAGACCTTCCGGACCTCTGCTCTGAGCTCCTGCGCTTCCTCCTCCTGCTACTGCTATTTTTCTGGATGGACTCACGAGGAGACACTGTCACGACCATCCGGGGTTCCTGCACTACGTTGAGGTTGTGTCCTGACACGTAGATCATTCGACCGCCACTAAACAGAAGAACACTGACGTCAAATTCACTGTCCTTCAATGAGAGCCCTCTCCAGCCAATGAGAGGTGAAGGTAATGACCGACATACCTCAGGAAGCTCTTTGCTGGTTTGGCATGGGTTATGTTGGGGTTGTGAGTGTAGTGGTAAGCTGAAGAGTGGAGATGGCGTTGGCTGCTGCCGTAATGCAGAGTGACGCGGTAATCTCCCGTCTTGTTGTTGCTACCCGTCACACACTGAACACTGGAACTCTCAACCTCCGACACGCTGACGAGGAGATCAAACCATCGACTTTTTACTCATGCCAAGGACACAATCATCACCATTTTATAACCAAACCTATGCATGTGTCTCAATTGGTGCACTTGCACACTTACAATTAGTACACTTAGTCCTTTAAGGACATAAGTGTGTTCACACTGAGAAGTATTGCAAAATGAGGTACACAGTCAGTACCCGGATGTTGTACTTACCACCCTCAATAAAAAGAAGAAAAATATTTGGGACAGCACTACACTGTCAAAATTATCAAAAAATTCAAGTATACTTATTGAAGTGTTCCATTTGAGACACAGCACATGCATTTGTGTTATCCTCACATGGTACAGGGCACGCCGCCCACAGTGACCGTGAGGTCTGAGGGACGCCCTGTCAGAAGGTTTCGCCCACTGATGGTCAGCGTTGTTCCCCCAGCTTTGGGACCTCTGTTGGGCAGCACTCCCATCACAAAAGGATCCTTAGGGAGCAGATAGGACACACACAAACACATTCAAAATGACACAACAGCCAGGGACCTCCTTAACATTTACCCTTAAACCTCTTCATACATGTTATCATTTTAACAACTATTACTATATTACCATCAGTAGTACACTGCATATTACTACATCATTAATGCTTAATGATCCTCCTCTCTTGGACTCCATCTCCACCTGTTTTACGGATGCTAGTTCCCCTCTAGGTACTCCTACTTCCAGAGTTGCAGACTTAATTACTGCTGATTATTTTTATTCGTAGGAGTATTGCCATCAGTAGCATGCAGTAATCCATCATTTATGGCGGTCAAGTGGTTCCAGACCCAACCGTGATCAGTGAATTTCTGCAAAGTAGGATACCTTATTTATAAATGGAATATTTTCATAGTTAAAAAAAATTGAAAACCTGTTTACAACCTTCTAAATACAATTTTTAACATTATTAGAACCCTCTAGACATGAAATAACACCCTTATGGTCATCTTTATACTCATATTACCCAATATCGTAGATATAATGGAAAAAAAAGACATAAACAAGACTTGTGCACCCCGCCTCTCGCCCAAAGTCAGCTGGGTTAGGCTCCAGCATACTCCCTTGACCCTGAGGAAGACAAGCGGCATAGAAAATGGATGGATGGATAAGACTTGTGCTCGTGCGTGTTGCTGTAAATGTGTTCCCTAGGGGAATCGTGTGGCGGGACAGACATGAGGTGACACTGGGAGTTCAGAGTTGAGTTTTAGATTGCCATGTATTACTGCTGCAAACGTAGTTTTTATTAGGGATTATTGTGCCTAATAAAAGCCTGTTGTTCCAGCAGTCAAGTTTGGTGTTTGTGTCTCTCATCCAACATTGCAGTAACATCACTGACACCCACTGACCAGTGTGAATGCTAGATATTATCATGTCTTTGAACGGTTTATATTTGTATTTTAGTTCATTTAGCCATTTTTATGCCTGAAAATGATTCATGTAGGCAAAAATATGTACAAAAACACAAATATTAGGCCGTATTCAACCATGAAACAGCATGTTTTATTAATTAGAATGTATATAATAATATATTTTTCAGAAACTGTGATCAAGTGAAGCCTGTAAATTCGAAGCGCCTTGTGGCGAGAGACGACTTTATTGCAGATTCTACATCATTGCTGTTACATGGTGTCTATGGATGTTAGTAACTTCTCTCTTTGCTCTCCCCTTCCCCTATAGTAGGCGCTCCTATTTTCAGAGCTGCAGACAGCAACACTGCGACTACCTATCTGACCTAATATGAGCTCATTTTCAATTACCTGGAAGCTGAACGTCTGTCTGGACAAGCCAAATTCTCCCCCGCTCACTTTAACAGACACATGGCCCATCTTCTCTCCTCCACTGGCTTGTGTTCTGCAAACAATCCTGCAAGACACCATGAAGCATTTTGTCATACACTGAACCATTTCTTCTGGAATGATCAACCACTGGCTGATTTTCAAGTCACAATTTTGATGACTTTGGACTAGACTTGACAATTTCATCAAAGAGCTGCAACTGTACTTGGACTTTGACGTTAATGACTCGGGACTTGGACTTTGACATCGATGGACCTGACTCGGACTTTACTCTGACGACTTGAAAATACTTGAGATTTCCAGTCAATGTCAACTAGCGTGATCGTTATTAACAGCAACATATTTTCCCTCTGAATCTGCCTTATTGAATGCATCTATTAACATCCAATCAGGTTTAAGAACAAACAACAAATGTGTGGATTACATACATCCTGAATGCTATTGTATTTGTTTGATTTCATACATTGTCACGTTGTTAAAATGGCATTTTATTTGTCAGACACTAAACAGTGCATATAACTTGTAACCCTTCAAGCCTATGACTTCGGACTTGATTCGACTCTTTACTTGAGACTTGAATTGGACTTGAGACTTACACTGACTTGCTCTCACCTCCGCTAAGAAGATCTGCATTGTAATATTTGACAACCTATTAAAGCATTCCAATTGTTAAATGGATTTAAAACAAACCTTCATGGTAAAAAATAAGCTTTTGGAAATGAGCTAGCTTACCTGACACTGCCATTTTGGGGACTGTCACATTTTCTATACAGTATATCTCCTAGGGAGATAGCTGTCAACATTTGTATTTGAAAATAAAATACATTTTCAGGAAAATAAGGAAAGTTCTGGTCTTTTGGTCTTTCCACCAGAAATGTCATGTTTTATTTTGGAGGCCTGGCATTGCCAGCTACAGAATGTATTACGGATATTAGTGGATCGGAACCTGTGTTGCTCCGGCAGCGTGAAAGTTAAAATAGGGGAAACTACTAAAAGGGAAGGGTGGCGGGAAAGGAGGGTAGTAAATAAGGTAGTTTCCCGGGGAAAAGAGGAGGATTGACAGGAATTTAGGTACTTAATGAGTTCAAGTCAAGTATAAAACACTTTAAAACATTTCATGGATTTTTATGGGTTCAAAGAGATGAAAATATATACTTTTTCCCCACTTCAGTACCTGGAGGAGACTTCGTAGAGATTGGGTATGACCATGCAGGGCACACCAGCCACTGATACAGACGTTAGAATGTCTTCGGCCTTCTGGCCAAGGTTGGAGCCTGTTATGGTCACCAGCGTGTCACCTTCTAGCATCCCAGACAGCGGCTCAATCTGCAGCAAGATGAGATAGCGAGCTTCTTTCAACATGACAGTCATGCTGCCACAACTTGGAAGGTGAAATGCTGGGAAGATCATTCACTGTGTGAGGGAGATGGAAGTACTCACAGAGTGAATGACTGGAGCGGGGCATGTCTGCTGCACGGCGTCACGGCACGATCCAGAATACAAACACGTGGCCTGTGTGCCGCCACACCACACACAGCCGTACTTGTGGTCTGCTGTGTGGCAACGACTGCAGTCCGAGCGACCCACGGAGCAGTTGTACAAAGTCACTGAAGACACGCACACAACACCATCATACATGCAACCTCTCTACATTCTGATGCCTTGAAGCTGTTTGGAGTCTTTCTATTGTTTATCATAAAAGATTGTTAAAAGTAACTGTGTGCATATTTGTCCCTGATCTCAATTTTATCTTGAGCTATTAAAAAACAAGCTGTGGGTCAGAAATGGCCACACTATGGACACCCCTGCCTGTAAATAGACAAAGAAAAAAAAAACAATGACATTTATGAAAATAAATCACCATATAGATCGGGAGAGCTGTCAACATGGAATGTGTCCCTCCTCTTCACATACACCATAGCGTGGTATTCTTCTGCTGGAGCAGAATATGCATACTACAAAAGAAAAATGCTTTCATTCAGAATTTCACATTTTTACATAGTCAAGTCAAAATGAACATGCTTGAATTATGCTTGAAATGACTTAATTTAGGCAGAAAAATATGCAAAATTTGCTTAACCACAAAAGAGCAGGATTTGCTCATTAATAGATTTTTGAAGAACCGTGATAGTGAAGTTGCAAAATTCATTTTTTTGCAAATTAAAATGTATTTAATAATAAAAAGCACAAATTCCTTTCACACTCATAAATTGAATGCTTTATTTAGAGGAATAAAGGAGACAGATCCGAGTTGTGTGTTCTTTGTTTGGGCCCTCGATTCCTCTGGCTCGTTCATGAGGTGCACTGTTTGGCCGTACGATAACCAAGAGTACAAAACCAGTCTGAGACATATTTGTGACAATCATCTTCCTCAAAAAACAAATCCTACAACAACCAGAGCTTACAAAAACTGAGGTTCCACTCTACTAAGTCTAAGCACGAAAGTGAGGGATTGAGACAAGTGCCAAGGACATGCAGCTATATAAGCGACAGCAGTTTAAAATAAATAAGAAGACATTCTTCAGGAGAAAGTGCCACCGCTGGCATTTCCCACATATGTCAGAGGCGCACTTGAAGTGCTTTTTGACATTAATCTACATGCACCTGGGACTGAACCATTGCATTGTTCTAGAATGTTAGCCAAGACACCTTAAAGAGTAGTGATTGCAGTCACCCAGGATTCATGTGGGAAGGTCAGGCTTTCAATAACACGTAGCTATGGTTGCACAGCCACCGGAATGAAAAAAGGCTTTGGAAATGTCACTGGTGACTAGAAAGGAGGCATAAAGAAATGGTTTGCTTGTGTAGCGTACTTACCTCTGTTTTGTGTTTTAATATGGCCCATTATTAGTAAAAAAAAAAAAAAAAAAAAAAAAAAGCAAATTGTACTTATTCTTAGTCTAAATTAAGCATTTTCAAGCACAAAAATGGCGAAATGAACTATCCATCCAGCCATCCATCCATTTTCTCTGCCGCTTGTCCTCACGAGTGTCACAGGGGTATGCTGGAGCCTATCCCAGCTAACTTTGGGGAAGAGACTGGATACACCCTGGACTGGTTGCCAGCCAATCACAGGGCACATACTGTATAGACAAACAACCATTCACACTCACATTATGAACTAAAAGGCACAAGCAAGAAGCATTATGATTGTGAATGCAGTACTGTATTCTACATTAGCCACTTGGTGTCAGAAATTGTTCAGTGCGACCAGCGCTAGACTCATCACTAAGGCTCCCAAGGGAACACATTTACTCTGACACTGCTCGAGCACCAGTTTTATTTGCGCCTTAAATGGCGTATTTATTCTTGTTTTGTCTACAATATTGGGTAATACGAGTGTAAAGCCAGGAACAAACACCATTACCATACACTGATGTATTGTAATGGCGGAAGTACACTGCCCAGAAAAAACAACAAAAAACTTCCAACATGTGAGTCTATGTTATCTTATTTATGTCTAATATGCCTTATTTTCTCTGATTACATCTACTATATTGGGTAATACAAACATAAAGGTGACTAGATGGGTGCCTTGGGGACTTCTATAATGTTAAAAAACATATTCAGAACGTATTTTCAAGATTGTAAACAGGTTTTCTATGCCATAATTCCAAAAATAAAAAATATTCCATTTATTAATATTGAACCGTACTTTGTGGAAATTCACTTATCGTGGGCAGGTCTGGAACCAATTAAACGCCATAAATGAGGGATTACTGTACCAAGTTTATCATCAAAATGACAAACCACCATAGATGCCACTTTGTTTAGAGACTGTGTGTGGATGCTGACGAGTTGAAGCTGAACTGAAATATGGCATTTTGGGAAAAGTGAGAAATTTGGGGATGTGAAAAATTGAAAGTCGGGATGTACTGAATGAGCTGAATGTCTTCATGTTGTAATGGGTTCAGAATTGTGGAAGTAGCCGAGCTTCGAAAAATGGAGTGTGGTAAAAATAAGAAATAGAAGAATTGTGGCATAAAAAAAACATACGTTTGAATAATCTTCAGCATTGACACAATTACCTTCTGGTTGAATTCTGTACATTTCTTTTGTTATCTACCAACACACCTGGTGCAGTTGGCAGGTGATGTGAAAGTTGGATGGATTGACGTCATCTGTCTCCACATAGGCATCCACTACCACCGTCTGCCCCTCAATCACCAACACACACTCGTAGTCCAACTCTGTGTCCTGCGGAAACAAACCACTTGTTTGGGTGAAGGATTACTGTCATTGGTAACGGTGTGTGTGTGTGTGTGTGTGTGTGTGTGTGTGTGAGAGAGAGAGAGAGAGAGTGAGAGAGAGTTGTTTGCATTGTTGTACCTGATACAAATGTAGGTTGCGGGCAAGTAACGTGATCTTCCTTTCCACTCTGACAGGTAGTAGCGATGAACCCTGCACCTTCTCCACACAGGGACAAGCTGAAGCGCCCCAGCTGACATATGAGCCCTCATCCCCCTGGAGCATCAACACAGGAGCATAAAAACCCTTGCTAGTTAAAGCAAATCAAAGTAAGACACACATTCAACAGGTCATCAAATTAATTCATTCTCAAAACTGTCAGTCTATTCCCATCCATTTTCTTCCACTGATCCGGGTCCGGGTCGTGGGAGCAGCAATCTCATTCGGGAAGCCCAGACTTTCTGGTCTGAGGCGTTCCCAGGCCAGCTGTGAGACATAATCCCTCCAGCGTGTCCTAGGTCTGTCCCTGGGCCTCCTCCCGGCTGGGCATGTCTCACCCGGAAGGCGTCCAGGAGGCATCTGAACTAGATGTGTGAGCCACCTCAGCAGCAGCTATACTCTGAGCTCCTCCCAGATGACCGAGTTCCTCACCATATCTCATAGGGCGAGTCCAGTCACCCTACGGAGGAAACTCTTGTATCTGCTATCTTGCTCTTTCGGTCACAACCCAAAGCTCATGACCACAGATGAGGGTAGGAACGTCGATCGACCGCCAACTCGAGAGCTTTGCATTCTGCCTCAGCTCTCTCTTCACGATGACGGTCCGGTACAGCGACTGCATTATTGCAGACGCTGCACCGATTTGCCTGTCAATTTCACGCTCCAGCCTTCTCTCACTTGTGAAGAAGACCCTGAGATACTTGGCTGAGAACCTTGGCCTCATATTTGGAGGTGCTGAGTCTCATCCCAGAAGCTTCACACTCAGCTGTGAACTGGCCCAGTAAATGCTGAGTGTCACAGCTTAATGCGGCCATGAGAAACATTATTCGCAAACAGCAGAGACCAGATCCTAAGACCCGAGCAGTCTACTCCCAAAAAGTGCAAATAGTTTGTCAGCAAAGCGTTGAAAGTGAAAACTCAAAAACATTTAAGAAACATGCACACATAAAAACTAATCTATAAAAACAAAAATAAACGAGGAAAGGAATACAGGTGATGCTTGAGGAAAGGAGGATATAAAGGAAGACTTGGATGGTCCAACAGTTGAGAGTCCAATCAGATGTTCAGAGAAGTGGGTGGCCGTTGGGGCCTTATGAAGGAATAGAATGGAGTAGTACAAGGAGGACAAGAACAGTGCCTAAATGCCTAAACTCACCGGGAGAAAGGCGTCGGCTGGATCATACTGGTAGTCGAGCTCAGTGTCCACCAAGTGGTGGTAAGCTGGGGAAACATGATCAACCTCACCATCGCCTGAAAGCACGGTGGCAGCTGAAAAAGTGGCTGTGTCGTTTTCTGCAAGGACAGCTGGGTTGCCGTCTTCCTCCTCGGGCAAGAGCACATCGGGGTCCTTGTCCCTGCTTTGAGACTCGGTCTGGGAGTCTAGCCGGGGTACTGGAGTCGGTGCTTGGGTCGGATCCAGGAAGAGAGAGGACCCAGAGTTGCTTGGTTCACTCACGGGAAAGGGTGTAGGCAAAGAGGAGCCCGATGAGGTCAGGGTGAGTGGATCCACTGAGCTCCGTGTTCCATCGGGTTCCTGAGTGTTTGGTAACTCTGTCATCACTTCCAGGGTGTCAGGAGTCGGGATCACCAGAGGCATCATAGGCTTTAGATCCACACCAATGGTGACCGGCGCCAATTCTGCACTTGCTGTGAATTGAACATCCTCCAAGGTACTTTGGTTGAGAACCGCAACCTCCCCCACATCTTTCCTGGTGGTGGTGGTGTCCACAGGTGGAAATGTCATTGGTGCAGGTTTGGTGATTGCCAGGGTATTAGAAGGCTGAGGGTTGGTGGGGGTGGTGGTCGTCTGAGGAGCGACAGTGTGTGGAGTGATCGTTTCAGGAATGGTGGCCTGCTCCTGAGTGGTCAACGCAGGAACAGGAGTTGTAGTTGTCACCATGGGAGTAGTAGTCGTGGTAGTAGTAGTTTTTGTGGGAGCTACTGTAGTGGTTGGGGGCATTGCCGTTGTGGTGGTGGGGGTTGTGATAACTTTAATAGTTTTTGTAGTGGGCGGGGCTGAGGTGGGGAGTTTAAACTGGAATGACGGAGGGGCAGGGGAGGAGGGTAAGACAAAAATGAAAGTAAAAGAACAAGCAACACAAATGGAACTAAACTGAACTCAAATGAAGCCTTTCAAGAGTTGTGTCACCTGTTGTTACTGCCTAACAAACATACAGTGGGGAAAATAAGTATTTGATCCCTTTTTTGTATGTTTACCCTCTTACAAAGATATAAATATATAGTCCATCGTTTTCATGGTAGCTTTATTTTAACAGAGGCAGAATGCAAAAATGTATTGTAGTAAGCTTGACCCTGAATGCCTGGAAGACTCACACAAGGCTTGGTGGGTCTTGTGGTCACATGACACCAAAATGAACTCGCATCAGGTGGACCGGACGTGTTTGAAGGCAGAAAAACGCTGAATGTGGAGAGGGGATCGAATATTCTTTTCTCCACTGTATCTACAACTGTCATCATCATCACCATCACGTGTTCTTTCCTCGCTGCCTTAGCAAGTGATGAAAGGGCTTTGCACAACTTACATGCTGGTTGTAGATGATCACTCCCTCCTCACAGGTGGGCTTGTGAGTACACGTGTGCTGGTGAACACACCAGTTGCAGCCCCACCGGCTCAGAACACAACCATGGCAACTGCCAATGACAAGTGAGTAGAAAGGTGTTATGTGCTCAGTGAGCTAAGAAACAGACAATGTGTGGTTGATTAGAAAGGCGTGCGGTCAAACTACACAAGCCACACTTCCTTGTCAGACGATAAATAACAGCAATTTTCGAATGCTTTTGCACTTCCCTCAAGTGTAAGCCTGCTACTGTGGTGTATCCACCTCTAAAATAAGCTTTCAGATGAGCAGAAACGGGGGGAAACCAAACAGCCTGATGGAAAATCCTATAAGTGAATCAAGGGGAGATGATTAAAGAGGTGTTTACTCACAGCATGCTGCCTGAGAGCTGCTTAACAGCTGTGCAGTCATAGAAGGTGAAATCTCGCTCTGCCACTGTGACGTCACCAAAGCGAAGAGACAAGGGCACCCTGACAAAATCTGCGGGGAGCCCAAAAGCAGAGGAATCATTGGCGTGATTCGAAAACGTAACGTCGAAAATTTAGGACAAAATTTTGCCTCGGTGTGCTTACATTTTTTCAATACAATATGGTGCGCGTCTTGTCCTTTTAATCCACTCCAACTGTGTTCTTAACATATTTTATATCACAAATGTTAGCATTCTATTAGCCTGCTAATATATAAAAACAGGAAGCGTAAGTCAGCTCCATCGCCCGTCTATGATGTCATCAACTGTTGACAGTGTACTTCACAGTTCCACACGAGACTCCAAAATGTTAACACAAACACCTTTTTGTAGTTTTACAAGTACAGTTTTACGCGCATAAAACAATTCTAAATGCATGTAAATGATGAACGAAATGGATAAATTAACATTTAAGCTTACTTTTCCCTTCATTGAAGACGTGATGTGGCAGTGAGATCAACACGGACAACTCCTTGGTGTTTTGATATGAATTATTTCTTGAATTCAATAGTGCTTGTCACCGTTATCAAAATTCTGGCACTTTCAACAACTTATTTTGCAGCCGTAATCAACAGAAAAGCTGAGAATTGAGGTGTGAAACACTATTGAATTCAAGAAATAACTCATCGCAAAACACCAAGATAGTGTCCGTGTTGATCTCGCTGCCAAATGTTGTGTCTTTGGCAACAATCGCGTCTTAAGTCATCTTAAATGTTCATTTTTGGCTTTCTGGAATGGACTAGTTTCAGATTTACATCATTTCTTATGGGGAAAAAAGAATTTAGTTAGAGTAGGTTTCGGTTATAGTTGGACCTTCTGGAAACCAAGGCTCCACTGTATTACGTACGATGAACTTACGGTTGTTGAAGTACAGATAGTGAATTAAGTGTACTTTTGTACTTCTTAACCCTGCATCTCCACGCAGTCATTCAGATATAATAACACCCGATAACAGTAAAGTTTGTGGAGAGATTTTTGTTTTTTTTTGAAGTGTTTCTTTGTGACATTTCCAGCTCATTGTTTCATCTAACATCCAGCTAACCATCTTCAACACCAACACAACTGTTACAACTGTCACACAAAGTCTTTTTTCATTTCGAAAAGCCACATTTTCGTCCAAAAATGGTTATGCTTACACAGTTACCAGACCTGCAGTACAACTAAAGCTCATATCAAAGCACAGAGTTACTAGATGACATAAAATACGGATTAGTCCCGTAGCCACGAGTTTTTTCCTTCAACAGATTAGATTGGCCTAAATTCATGGAAACATGGATTGGATTACATGTCTGTATGTTAAGAGCGGACACGCAAACATACCCAAAGACATGCAAATACGATCAGGATAAATTCTTCAAAGCAGAAATTCAACTCAAGCTTCATTCACTTTATTTGAAAAGAATTAATAAAAAATCCAACAATTCTAGTTAGCCCGATAAATTAACATTTAGTCACTAGCTGGAAGCTGCTTTCAGCTCACTTTACTGTTAGCATCTTTCCAATGTTGAGGGTTGTCTTCAGAACATGTTCAGCAACGATCCACAACTAGAGGATGCATTTTCTTGAAGAAACTGCATGTGAATTCCGAAGCACTGACCCGCAGCTGGAATGTTGTAAGAAAATGTAAAAAAATGGGACATTTGGAAATGTGAAAGTCAATAGCTACCGTGTCCAGACTGAACTCGACAGTTTGACATCAGAATAGTTTGAATCGGTTGAGAAATGTGGCAGCAGTAAACATGTAGGCATGTGCTAATTAACATGAGAATGGCTGAAATGTTAACAGTTTGTATGGTAGCACCTTGCGAGATAGCAGAGATGAGGCAGATCTAGAGTGATTTTACATCAAGCCATGAAATAGAGACAACTTGAGAATAGCTAAAATGCTAACATGCTAACAATCAGCATGCTAGCACATAGCACTAATTACTCAAAGTGCTAAAATTGGCTAAAATGCCAATATGTAGCATGTTAGCCCATAGCAGGAAAAAAAAACAGAATACTGACAGCGTTAAGGCAATTCTACAGTGATTTTATCATCATGCTATGTACTGTAGTTATATGCAATTTCAAATGAGTAGAGTGGCTCATATGCTAATATGCTAACAGTTGGCATGTGAGTATTCGCAACGTAGCAAAAAGTACCAAAAGTGTTAGGGCAATTCTATAGCCATCTTACATCATGCCATATAATTATATATAAGTACAATGGCTGAAATGCTAACATTCAACAGTCAGCCTGAATATTTTGATGTTGGAATGATTTGAACCGGGTGAGAAAGGTGGAAGCAGTAAACATGTAGGCATATGAGATTTAACATTACTTTATTGTTAGCATTTTGGCACCTAGCTCTGATTAGAGATGAGAGATGAGGCAGTTCTGTAGTGATTTTTGCGCTATGTAATTACACACAATTTAACATAAAGACAATGGCTAAAATGCTAACATGCTAACAGTTAACATACCAGCACCTAGCACTAATTACTGAACGTGCTAAGTGACAGTGATTTTACATCGTGCCATGTAGATACATGCCATTTCAAATTAGCAAAGTGGCTCCTATGCTAATATGCTAACAGTTATTCTATTATGTTGCAAGCCAGCAAGAAGGTACCGTAAGCGTTACAGCAATTCTACAGTGATTTTACATCTTGCCATGCACTTACTGTATATACAATTTTACATGGGGAGAATGGCTAAAACTGTAAAAGCATGCTAGCAACAAGCAGTAGTTAATGAATGTGCTAAGGTACAGTGATTTTACATCATGCAATGTAGGTACATACTATTTCAAATGAGTAAGGTGATTAAAAGGTTTATATGCTAACAATTGTACATGTTAATACGTAGCGAGACAGCAACAATTTTAGAGTAATTTTACATCTTGCCATGCACTTTTGTATATTTTAACATGAGGAGAAAGCTCAAATGCTAACATGCTAACAGTCAGCATGGTGAAGATTTTGATGTTGGAATGGTTTAAATCTGTGGAGAAACATGGACGTAGTTGAGTGTAAAAGAAAAGGGTTAGAATTAGAATAATAAGAGAATTGTGTTATACAATAGAATAGAAAGGAGGAAAACTGAAAAAAATAAAAAGGAAAACAACTCACCCTGTCCTGGAGGCACCATCGGGACTTGGCTGGGGTGTGGAGACTGGCAGGTGACCCCTGTTCCAGTGACGGTGGCTGGGCTACGGATGCCATGGAAGAAACAGGAGTAGGACTCTCCCTTTTCTAAAGCTGGAAGTTCTGGAACTGACAAAGACACCTACGGAGAGATCATGGTTGGCCATCTTAGCATCCTTTTGAAATGTCTGTATTGTTGAAAGTCAAGCAAAAACATTTTAAAACAAAAAAACCAAAACAAAATAATGAGATGGAGAGCACTGTTGACTTACTGTCCTGCTTTCCTCCCTGCTGATGTTTGATGGGTTGAGCTGTTGGACAGCTAAACACTGCTGTTCCATGTCAAAGCTCCAAAGCCACTGACCTGCTTGCTTCCCACGACCACACTCTGACTGCAACACACATCTATGTAGAAAACAACAAGGCTGCATTTCATTTCTTGTCATTACATCCTTACATCAAACTCATTATATTGGACGATTGGTTGATATGCCATTGTCCAATATAAATAAAAAACATTTAAAGTTTTCCCGTCCGGTCGGCTCTATCAGACCAGGGCCAACTAGTCGGTAGCCATGATAAGACCTTGCGGGACATAATGGAAGCCATCAGGCGGTGGTCGATTGGCCTTCTCCCACATCAAAAAAGCACTTACAAAGGTTCCTGGGATTCGCAAACTTCTACAGAAGGTTCATTCACAATTATAGTAGCAAAGCGGAACCTCTGACAAGGCTTACATCTTCTAAGCTTCCTTTTGTGTGGACCCCGGAAGCCAATGCTGCCTTTTCTAGATAAAGTTTACTGTATTTACCACCGCACCCCTCTCATCCTGATCCGTCCAGTTTTTTGTAGAGCTGGACGCGTCAGATACAGGGGTGGAAGCGATCGTGTCCCAGCGTTCCCCGGTCGACCAGAGGCTCCACCCTTGTGCATTCTTCTCACATCGCCTCACCACTTCAGAGGGTAACTACAACGTGGGCAACAGGTAGCTGCTGTACTTCATTCTTGTGCTGTGGGACTGGAGGCATTGGCTGAAGGTCGCGGCCTTTCACAGTGGTAATAGATCAACCTAGCATTTATAAGGACTGCACAAAGACTCAATTCTTGCCAAGCATGCTGGTTGGTGTTCTTGACCTGATTCAACTTCTCCATCACCTAAAGACCCGGTTCACGCAACATAAAGCCTGATGCCTTATCCAGGGTTTTTGGGCCTGCGGAAGTGGACAAGTCCCCGGAGACCATAGTACCTGTAGCCAGGGTGCTGGGGGCGCTCCAGTGGGAGGTGGAGAGAAGGGTGGGCACCGCTTCGGTGGCGGGAGTGGAGTCACCTGAAGGGTGCCCAGAGGGCAAACTATTTGTTCCGGCAGAATTAAGGTCGGAGGTGCTGCAATGGGGTCATTCGTCGAAATTGGCTTGTCATCCAGGAGTCAGACGCACCCACCTCATGATCGCACAGAGGTTTTGTTGGCCCTCCATGTCATCAGACACCAAGGAGTTTGTGGCGGCCTTCTCTGTCTGCGCCAGAAACAAGTCTTCACACCACCTGCGAGGTTGCTGCAGCTGTTGCCCGTCCCCTCCGCCCGTGGTTACACATCACATTGGACTTCGTCACTGGTCTTCAACCTTATCAAGGCAATACTGTTATCTCCAATGTCGTTGACCGCTTCTCTAAAATGACCCACTTCATCGCTCTAGCAAAGCTGCTACCTCTGCACCTTCTTAAGATGGTTGAAGGCAGCTGTTCAGTGCCAGATTATTAATTCATTTCTAACCTGCAACCTGTGCCAACCTGCGTTGTATTTTCCTTGTTTGTGAGCTTTCTGGTCTCAGAACCTACCTGGTTGTGAGTATTTTCCCTACTTGGCTACTTCCAGCAGTGATCCTGCTCGGTGTGCATCAGCTAATGATAAGTACCTGCTTGGTTTTCAGCAGCGATTTCTGTTCACCTCTGGTGTGTTTTGTTCCTGCAGCACTTTTAGCTTGCAGCGCTTTTTGTTACTCATTTTTCTGTGGCTTAACCCTGTATTCTTATTCTTGTACTGTCAGACCATTTTTATAGTTTTGTGTTGCCTTTTTCCTCCACTGAGGTCTCTTTTTGTATTAAACCTTTTTGTTGTCACAACCGCTGTGTTCCTCTCTGCATCTTGTGGTCCAACGACTTTAACACGCCAGCGCAGGACACATTTATTAATTCATTCATTTTTGAAAAACGGCAATAGAGAGAAAGAGCGATGTTTCCACCGCAATGTAACGGGGGACGACTGTAAACGTAAATGAATGTTTGGTGTATAAATGTAAATGAATGTTGTATACATGTAAATTGATGTTTGGTATATGAATGTCAATGAATAGTATATAAATGTAAATGAGATGTTTGTTATAGAAATGTAAATGAATGTGTATTACACAAATGTAAATGGTTGTAATGTAAGAATGCTTTTTGTGTTTTTTTTCCATTAACTCATTCCTCGCAACCCAGACACACATGCCCACCCATGTGCACCACACATGTACTCGATGTGCCGATGAACTATCGCATTACAGTAGGCTATGCTGCACGCGTGCTTGTGTGCATGTATTTGCGTTGATGCCCCTCCACAAAGCTTCTTATGTATTTGCATGTTTGTCACACTTAAAAGAACAAATTTAAATATTAGTCATTGACAACACAACTGAATACAAAATTCATGGAAATGGGAAAAGTGATTGCCCCTTAATGAGTTTTCCACACAGGGCCATGTAGGTTTGTCTTTTTTTCTCCCTAATAGTAAAAAGTTTCATTTAAAAACTGCATTTTGTGTTCAGTCGTGTTGTCATTGCCAAATATATAAATTAGTTTGATGATCTGAAACATTTAATGCGACAAACATGCAAAAAAATAAGAAATCAGGAATGGGGGAAACACTTTCACACCTCTGTATACTGTCAGATGAATTGATTGAGTGTTGGTAAAGTGTTAGGCTTATGAAGTGCTTTAGGAAAAAGTCTGCTGGAGTGCACCTCACCTTCCCTGGAGGACACACCAGCCACAGTAGGGGTCATGGGCTTGCAAGCAGGAGTGACAGTCTGGGTGCTGCTGGCATTCAGCCACAGGTCTCTTCTGCAGCTGAAAGCACAATAACGCCGCAATGTTCAGCCGTGCAAAGCATCCACAATAAGCCCCATTCTAACAACACATGACCCACTTTCCTCCACACAATACAAAATGAAAATATGGTCATTAGGATAATCCCAACAATGGATGGAGAGTTTTGTAACAGAAAGAAAAGCATCCAACCCAGGTGCTTCTCTTTAGCTTTATTGTTGCAGAAGAGGAAAAAGGCCATTAAACATCAACATGTTTTCTTACCATGTCGTGTGTCATGATGAAGAGATGCTCTTCCTCTTGATCCAGGACAAGGTCTGAACTAATGGCTGTGTTCTGTTGAATGGACGTTATCGAGTACTCCTCCACCTCCCCGTTTGGCCCCAGGAACACCTGAGAGAATTCAAATAGACAAGGGGTCGGCAACTTTTAGCATCAAAAGAGCCATTTTGCCTCCTCTTCCAGTAAAGAAAAATGGACTGGAGGCGCAAAACATGACACAGCTTATAAACTTGTAAAGTTTTCATCCTTTTCAAATTTTACCTGTGACAACAACATAATTCAACTAAAAGAAGCGCAGAGTGCATGTGTAGGCCTACTTTGAAATCATTTAAACACTTAACTATGGAGGTTTTTGTGAGCCGTTCCCATGTTTGTGTAAGATTAAAAGAAAACGTAACCAACTTTAACATAAAAAGCCCATCAGAGTTCACATATCTGCATATTAGTGTGTCTGCTCAATACTGTTTACATCATTTGTCTCATCATAGGTAATTCAATATGCTTGCACTGAATTAATGTCATCAATTTGCCAACTCGTTATGTTTGTTGCCATTCGATTGGTCCTGTTCTTGACTGTCTTTGAAGGGAGGGGCATTTCTTTAATTTGCTGAATAATTAATAATGATAATTTCTTGCTTAATTTTTCTTGTTTATTTTTTTCTTAATTTGGATAATAGATGCTGTGATATTTTTAGGAACAACGCTTCTATTAATTCTCCATGAATGGCTTCCTTCTCCTTGCATTCTCCAGTGCAGCCACAACACTAGCAGCTGTAGTTGAGTTTGGAGCCTTCATCCACTTCTTGACAGTAAGTTTGGTCTGCTCAACCTTCGTAGCAGTTCCGAAATCGGTCCCTTACGGCCATCTGCAGTTGGGTACTTTTAAAAAAAAAGCTGAGTGCTTGTTTTGAAAATGTCTTTCAACATTGCATTTTCTGTTTGATCATTTCTCACCACATATCAAGCACACAGGTGGGTAAGTCAGCGTCATTGGCAGCGAAGGCAAGAATATACTGTACCATTCTCTCTATGTTCTTGAAACATTTTTCTTTTTAGTGATATGTTCATGGTAATGGATAGCTAATTTTTAGCACAATGTCAAGATGTGTTTTTCGTGTTTCTGTGACTGAACCAAGGACACTCGAAATGAATAGGACTGTAAACTCGGCATCCACTTCCGTAGTATGCCCTGCGCGGGTTTGGCCGTCATGATGGTGAGCAGAATGCAGAAACACTGCATTGTAAACAGCTTCTCGGCACACTGCTCATCCATCCATCCATCCATCCATCCATCCATCTTCTTCCGCTTATCCGAGATCGGGCCGTGGGGGAAGCAGCTGAAGCAGGGAAGCCCAGACTTCCCTCTCCCCAGCTACTTCGTCCAGCTCCTCCCGGCGGATCCCCAAGCGTTCCCAGGCCAGTTGATAGATATAATCTCTTCATCGTGTCCTGGTTCTTCCCCAAGGCCTCCTACCAGTCAGACGTGCCCTATGGAGGCGTCCAGGAGGCATCCTGAACAGATGCCTGAGCCACTTTATCTGGCTCCTCTCCATGCAGAGGAGCAGCGGTTCTACTCTGAGTTTCCCCCGGATGACAGTGCTTCTCATCCTATCTCTAAGGGAGAGCCCAGCCACGCTCTGAACTGACTCTGCAGAGTCAGTAATCCTTCTTTTATAGGAGTCAATTAGCTCCAGACCCGACCATGAAAAATACATTATAAATTTCAAAGAAGTAGGATTCCTTTTTTATAAATAGAATGTTTTCATAGCTTGAGCATAGAAAACCTATTTAAAACTTCTAAATACGGTTTTTACCATTAGAGCCCTCTAGACATGAATTAACACCTCTATAGTCACCTTTACACTCCTATTACCCAATATAGTAGACATAATAACAGAAAATAAGACATATGGTATAAAACAAAATAAGACATAATATAGACACACAGGTAAGCATTGGGCAAGTTCCTTACATATCATGTTCCCAAACAGTGGATGGAAGAGGCTTTTCAAGCTCTGGCTTATCCTTGGCAGTAATGCTAGCCATAATTTCCGCCAGCCAAAGACTGGACTGCACTGTTTGTTTACAGAGTAAATGCCATCAACAATTCGTGTCCCTCACTTTTATTGTTTACTGTGTGGGAAATCAGTACGCCTGTGTACGAATCCAAAAAAAAAAAAGTACACTCCTAGTGGTAATACACAGATATTACAACATTGTGGTGTGCTGTTTGTGATTCCATAGCTGTTTTTATTTGGGTCAATAGTGCATAGTAGCCTGACCAACTGGCACACTTTAGCCTTTAAAAGTTGTTTACACGCATCAGCTTCATTCCATCTAATGTGTCATTCAACATTTTAGTGTGGGGGTTGCGCCGCTGCAACAAAGACTCTAATCTTCCTAATGGGAACATCCAGCGCAGGTCAGGGGAAGAGCGGACAAATCAACTCTCAGCTAAGGCTTGGACATCTGTGTGTGTGTGTGTGTGTGTGTGTGTGCGCGTGTGCGTGCGAGCTTTCAAGCTGGCGGGATGTTTGGCCAATGTGGTGCGGCTGACCCTTCAGGTATGTGGAGGATTCAAGGTCAGTTTTGTAGTCCAGCACTCTTTGATCTACAACCACTCCCTTCTAAGTCAGACCATTCGGGCTGGAATAATTGGACATCCACTTTACACCTCATTACTCCGGCTACACCAATCCTTAGAGAGAAAAATAACTGCAAAGCGTTCCAAATGAGACAGGACAAACACCATATCCTTCCCGCAACATTCTGCATGGAGCTGCCCGCAAAAAAACAACATTTTGAGATGAAGCGGGTCAGCGGGGTGGCTACTCTGTCTTTATCGCAAACATCTAATTTAACTCTTGTGTTGCTGTTATTTGTTGCTCAACAATCATGATGTGGTTTTGCCAGGAATCGGTCAACCAGGGGTGTCCAAAGTGCGGCCCGGGGGCCACTTGCGGACCATGTTTTTTTTATTGGCCTGCGACATATTCTAAAAATAATTAAGAAGAAAACTAAAAGGAATAATAATAATACTAATATAAAATAAATAACAACAACAACAACAAATAATAATAATTATAATAATAAATACAATGGAAAAATCTGCAGAAAATATTCAAGAATAAAGTCAAAATATTCAAAGAAAAAAGTCATAATTTCATACAAATAATGTCATTTTAACAGCATAAAGTTGAAATATTTGCGAAAATATTTCAATATTTCAAAATATTTATTATTGATTATTACACTGATTATTATAGAAAACATGACATGGAATGCAGGAAGTGAACAACATGTACTGTACAAGATGTGGAATGGATGGGGATTAAATAGGATTAAATAAACTTTGCTTCTTCCTTTTGGACATGTGGAACTGTGAAAGAATGATTCATAAGATGTATTCCATTGTAACCTTCATGTTCAAATAAACTAAACCAAACCAAGCCAAAAAAAGAGGTTAGTTTTTTTTTTTTTTAAGTCATAATATTAAGAGAAACAAGCAAACAAAAAATAAATTCATAATTTTGGGGAAATTAGGTTGTGGAAAAATTATAATATTATGAGAATAAAGTCCCAATATTTTCAGAATAAAGTCATACCTTTACAAGAAGAAAATTTACAAGAAGAAAGTTGAAATAATTGGAAAATTTAAACAAACCGCAGAAATTGAAAAAAAAGAGCTGTAATTATACAAGAATAAAGTCAAAATGTTAAGAACAAAAAAGTCACATTTCAATGAGAAAAAAAGCCGCAAAGGAAAAAAAAAAGTTTGTTTTTACCTTTTTCTGTTCTTTAGTCATCAGCGGTAGAACATAGGTAAGTTTCAGGAAAATATCAGTTCCCGGCAGCTCAAATACTGTATCTAAACAAATGTACCACAACATAAACAACAAAAAAAGGGCTGTTGTACAACCAAATAATTTATTAACAAATCGGGTTTTTCAAATTCTGCACGCTACAGTCCTCCATGCTCTCTCACTTCCTCCTTGCTGTTGAGTGTGTTAATACATGCAAATGATCCATGCTGAGCTCTTATCAATGCACTTCTGTCACCTTGTGGCCGTTTTTATGGCTTAAAACTGCTTTAACAGTGGCATCTATTTGTGTGCGCTTGCGTCACCACCTCTTTTTGCCTCTCACGCAAAAAAACATACAAGACATACAAATACGTCTTTGGGAGAGTTTTGGTTTATAAAAACGTATAAATATGTCTCTGGTATTGAATGAGTTAATCACACAATAAATGAAAATGAACTCAATAATTTTCCGGCCTCAATATATTGCCATGTTCGTGTCTGTTTTCCTCGTCTCTCGCCTCCAAACGGGAACGAAGTGTGAACGACGAGTTCACTCTGTGCATTGGTTTCAGCACCCTGGCATGTTTGTTCCGTAGAACAACGGCATGAATGGATGGAGCCCTTTTGTCAGTCATAGAGTCTGTTGGTCTCAGTGGATGGAGGCGGGGCCTTTAGCATACACAGAGTGAGTGAAGACAAGTGTAACATAGTAGAAATTAAATTAGTACATTGCAATATATATGCAATATATTTAATTGTACTTTTCTTAAAAGCTATGTTAAAATCTTGTCTCGTCTCATTCATTCATAGACCCCATCTCGTGTATCGAGTGTCTTGTAACACCCCTTTTTAATGCTATCTGTGTAGCTTGTCGTTCAGCTCCGGAGAGGAGATGGCATCATAACTCTGCTTCTTAACACACCTCATAGACACAACTTGGCAACTTTTCACCTCTCTAGATTCTGTTTTTCGGAAAAAAAGCCACCAGCGACAAAATCTTACAACTTTTTCTGGTCTTACTGGACATTTTTAGAGGCTAACATGAAAGCACGTATCGTATAAGCGCGTATAAAAGCGTTCACAGGCGGCTCAGTCTTGCAACAACACACAAAAAGAAGTGGCCGAAAAAAAAGTTCATTCCCATGCATACATTTCATGTTTTTTGCTCTCCTACAGCGGCCATAAAAATTACATGCACATGTGTCATGGCCAATTATACAATTATGCCCCCTCCATAGGTAGATTGCAGCCCTGTGGGAAGCACTGCTGTGCTCAGAGTAGTACACATGCTATGTAGTATTTTCCAAGTACTTACAATGACTGGACAGAGAAGGTAGAGTATTTGTCCATAACACCACTGAAAGCTGAAAGTATTTCTATACTTTGTTACTAACAATGACAAAACTAGTCATGAGTTCAAGGAAAGATTACACAAAAAAGCACACACAATGTTTACACGTTTACTTGCACACAATATTTCTGTACTAACAGGAATACTGCAAATATTGAGAAAACTTGCATCCACAAGCAGTACAAATATTCCCGTTTCCATGTCATTCCCGATGTTGTTTCTCATCACGTTCGCGGCGTCAAAAAACTGGACCTCAAAGACAAAATGCTTTTTGTTGCCAGGGCGGTTTTGCGTGTTTGGTGCATGCAAATGCGTGTTAAGTAGTAAAGATATGTACATTTCCACATGTACAATCACCATCACAGTGTTTATTTTCATACCAACATCATCCATGTACACCTTGTACACAAAACTACGATGTACTGTGTTTTAAGGGGTTAAAAACACGACATTGCTGCGGTCTGCCGTCATGCTGTCAAGGTCTTATCATATTGAATGTGGCTCTGTGTTAGGAGGCTACTCGCCACTGAGAACGCTGCACACCAAGAGCGTGGAGCTCTGTTGGCTGGCGACAGTAATGAATGGCTGCTTTGCAGCCCCTTCAGTAAGGTCATGGTCATCATAGTACTTTAATGGTTGCCATTGTAGGACAGGAAACCTCAACCACTGGCCGCAAAACCACACAAAGAGCAAAGTGTCTGCAGGCTTGCTCCAAATTCGAAAATGTCTGATAGTATCAAAGGACCACCAAAAGCCTCACAGCTGTGATTACTGTTTATCTGTACGTTGGTTTTCAGGCCCAAAATAGATAAAGTTGCCCTCGTGTGCCTGCAGATATTGCTTAAATAAGATTCTTCTAAAACAATGTCGGATCTATAACATGACCTTCCTTTTGTCTCTGTGCGCCTCCTGGTCTGAACTCCCTCTGAACCCGCAGAAACACCCGTCATATGTGACGCCACTGGACTCAACTAGGAGGACAGGAGAACCAACCACAACCTCTGTGCAAGACTACAGTGTTATTAAGCCCTTCTTATTCATACCTAAAGTCAATGTAAATCTGTTGAAGCATTTACAGTTGACGTACGGCAGCTTTAGGCTCTTGTGAAAGCTAAGAAGCTGAATTCTTCTCAATGGACAGGGGTGTTCAAAATGCAGCCGGTGGCTGTTTTCTAATTGGCCAAGGGCATATTGTCAAAATATACTTCATTCTTTTTCTATGCCGCTTATACTCACTAAGGTCGCGGGGTTATGCTGGAGGCCTATCCCAGCTGACTTCGGGCCAGGGCAGGGTACACCCTGGACTGCCAATCGTGTGGCAGATATAGACAAACAACCACTCACATTCATACCTATGGCACGCATGGGCATGGGTAGAACACACAGAGATGCCCAAGCGGAGATTCGAACCCAAGTCTTCCAGATCTCCTGACTGTGGTGCCACCATGCTAACCACTAATCCACCATGCAGTCCAATAATGACCATGAAATAAAAAAAAAACCCGGCCCCAATGGGGCCAGAATTTAAGTCCTTACCCAATCTTTTTGACAATGAAACTACAAAAATTGAATATTTTAGACAAGTTTTTCTAAAGTTAGGATCAAGCCTTCCCAATGTGCTCCATTTGGAGACCCTTGGTCACACTTGGTCAAAGTCTTCACCAACGTTGCAATGTTGACGCACAGTCCACATATTCCATTGCTTCGTTACACAGGAGCTCCTTGCTTTTACGACAAAAGCCCACCCATCCATCAGCACATCAGTCTTTTCACAATTTCATTGGCTATTTAGTGTGTCAGTCATCATTAACATCGGATGAGATTGGCCCAAAATATGTACACGGCTCAAAAACATATAAAGGGAACACTAAAATAACACATCCTAGATCTGAATGAATACAATATTCTTATTAAATACTTTGTTCTTTACATAGTTTAATTTGCTGACGACAAAATCACAAAAAATGATCAATGGAAATCAAATGTATTATTATTATCATTATCATTATCATTATCATCATTATTATTATGAATGGGGGTTTCTTGCTGCCCACCTGTTGTCTATTCCATTTGCACAACAGCATGTGAAATTGATTGCCAAGCTGTGTTGCTGCGTAAGTGGACAGTTTGATTTCACAGAAGTGTGACTGACATTGTGATTGATGAAGTGTTCTCTTGATTTTTTTCAGCATTATACATTAGAAGATTAGAAGAGAGCCATGAATGTGAGTGTGAATGGTTGTTTGTCTATATGTGCCCTGCGATTGGCTGGCGACCAGTCCAGCGTGTACCCCGCCTGTCGCCCAAAGTCAGCTGGGATAAGCTCCAGCATGCCCCCGCGACTCTAAAGAGGAAAAGCAGTATAGAAAATGGATGGATGGATGTTGATTGGCTATCAGACAGGGTAAACACTTATCTATTGGGTCGAGTCAGCTGTCAGTCGAAGGTTTCAAAGTTCAGAGTTGTTCTGGTAGCATGATGTGGATAATGCGTCAATGCTAACTGAGTTTACGATCAAAAATATGTGAAACATATGCACATCTAATGAAAATGGACCATTGCCAGAACCATTTTTGTCAATAGCTTTTATTTGCTATTGGAATACTGGTCTAACATTAGTGTTTACGGAGCCTGAAGTTATGTTTTAATGGAGTATATTAGTCCAATCTCGGTAAGCTAAGCTTTCCAGTGACGTATAACACGCCATGACACACAAACGGGAGTTGAAAAAAAAACACATGAAAACATGATCCTTTTGGCCACTCGTGCTCCAGATAATGAGCTCGATAAGGCTTCTATGTGTAATCTAAAGCATTCCTATGCATTTGCTGTTACGTGTTGGATATGTCTGTATTGAGAAAGTACCAATTATTGAGGAAATGGAATCTTTTGTCACATTTTTTAAATCATCAAAGTATATATTTTTTTTAATGATTATACCGGCCAGTATCCTAACACACAGACACTGGAACTCTCCAGCAACGGTCCCAAGCATGGATAAATGGGACGGCTGCATCAAAAAGGTCATCCCGTGTAAAAACTGAGCCAAACAAATCATGCGAAAGACTTGCTCTGCAAGTCAGAAGACTACTTGAATTTGGCCGGAGTATGAATAATTATGCGCTTAATTTGAGGTCATGAATAAACACAAAAAAATAAAAGGTCAATGACGATATTGTCCTCAGTAACATACATGAAAGGTCAATTTTTAAATAATTTATTTCTTTTTTTGTACAGAGTGTCCCTAAGTCTAAATAAAATACATATAATACATACATACTGTACAATATACAGTGTATATTATACAAGTGTTGTACAAGTGTACAATATTAATCATAATATTATAAAAATAATTATTATCTATTAAATATAATATAAAGCAATTCTTCCCACTTTCAGCTGTTCCCAATCAGGGGTCGCCACAGTGGCTAAATCACATGAACGGCTTAGCGTTTATGCAGGATGTCCTTCCTGACGCAGGGCTAGGAATCAAACCCATGTCCTGTGTACCATTACACCACCAGGAATTATAACAATAATGTAATTATATACATATAAAATATATACAATTATGTATATGTAGATACACACATTAATTTACAAAATGATTTATTTTTTTATTTGTTAAGTATGTGGCATTTATTCTGTTTTAACTAAACAATTATGAATCAAAGTTTTTTAGAGCTGTCAAATGATGACACATTTTTCATCCGATTCATCAGTTTTCAAATTAATTTATCATCATTCACCAGCATTTCCAACTATGTGTGAAATACGCCCATGTTCACCGTATTTTATGAACAGAAAGAAAACGACAGTACACACTAATATGTATTTAATATGGTTAATAATATGTATGTGTATTTGTCATGGTTGGGTGCTGCAAGGGGGGCGCATGACTCTATGGGGATACTTCACTTGCCTTCGTCTGCCATCATACCAGGGAGGAGTGGCTTGCCATGATTCAGACGCCTTAATTACACTAAAAATGTTACCGTAATAAACAAAATAAATGAGCTTTTTGTTTCATGTGTGACTATTATGTGTGTCCGTTGTATGTCGTGAGTAGTTGGGATAGTCCCAGTGGGTGTGTATCTGGGGACTGAATGTACAACCTTCCAACAATTCTACCGCCTGAGCCAAGCCACCCAATTAGGTTCCTGTGAGATTATTTCTGGACTAAGATCAGCCTGAAAGCTTCTGCTTGCACGCATTGAAAGGATGTTATTTGAAACTTGACTGACTGGCTGGCATGACAAGATGGAGTGGTTACCACTAGAAGATGAAGGAAGAGTCTGGTGGCCGCAACGATGCTAACTGAATGATTGATTCTAACACGTAAGTATGGATGTAGAGGAAACAGCAACACTATTTCACCGGGGGGGCCATGTGTCAACATGGAAATGCTGGGGGTAAGCTGTGCAGGTTTACCTTGTGCAGGTTCCCCTTGGAGTCTCCCAAGAATGCGATGCTATGTCCCGCCCGCACGCTGACTGCAACAGCTGTGAGTCGGGCAGACGGGCTGTCCAAAATGGTTTCAGCTTCCACAGCGATCCGGCTTGCCATGGGGCTGGGCGTGTGATCCGAGCCGCACGGGTAAGCTTCTAGAGTGTTCTGTCAGACAGGATACAGCACAGGAACGTCAATGCAAGATGGTTGAGCGATATACAAGAATTTAAAATGATTATGCAAAAGACAATGTAGCCGAAGTCAAGGAAACATATTGAAAAGGTTTCACCAATGGGCACATTTTTAATTTCATCATGAAATAATAGTTTAAGAAGCGAACGTGTAGAAAACACTGATTTCTATAGCAGAGTTCATGACGCCAAGCAAAGCCAGTAATCAATACAATATTTTTTCTACATAACTAGCCGCTACAAGTGAACAGATAACTTTTCTTATAGATATAGACATCTTATATAGTTCATCCATAATCACAATAATAAAGATGAAAGTTGCATCTTCATGTGTAGGAGGGGAGCTTAATGTCAGCTGACTGATGTCATATGACCACTACAATGTGACGTTTACGCAATCGACCCAAACTACCGTGGCGATCTACCGGTAGTTCGCATTCGACGTAATGGCCGCCCCTGCTGTAGATGCAAAAATGTACATAACTTTTTTTTTTTTTTTTTTTTTTTTTTTTTTAAATAAAGGTAGAGGAATTAGTGTTAATTGACAACTCTAAATTGTCCATAGGTGTGAATGTGAGTGTGAATGGTTGTTTGTCTGTTTGCGCCCAGTCTGACCAGTCCAGGGTGTACCCTGTCTCTCGCCCGCAATCAGCTGTGATAGGCTCCAGCATACGCCTGCGTTTTTTTTGTATACTTGAAGGATATTTTTTTTGTAATTAAAGAAATATGTTCCTTTGTATGTGTTTCTGAAGCAGGGTGTATTTTGTTTGACAGGTACGTTTCTTATTTGCAAAACAAAATGTTTGTTTGTGAATGAAATTCCATATTTGCAAACCCCATTGAGTTTGTTTGTGAATCGTCGGGTGTGAGTAAAACATGTTTTGTGTGTTTGTGAGGTTTTGGCATGGTTTTAACTCCATAGACTTACACCCAATCCATCATGGTACCAATAGTGTTGTGTGTGTGTGTACAACCTCAGTACCCTGCCTGAGTGATTGTGGATACACAGTAGTGGCACATGTTGCTGACAAATGTTGTGCAGATTACGTTCATGTGGACTTTTTGGCTAAAATGCACCCGCCACTGTCAGCCACAAAACAGAGGACTTGTGCTGAGGCATTTTGGCCTTGTTTACTTCCACAATAGCTTCATCTTTGTGTGAGACTCCCTCGTCCTGTGGTGAGGATGGACTATCCTGGCAAAGAGGAAGTCTACTTTACATGTTGTTTCCAAACAGGAAACCAACTGATATTTAAAAACTGGGCAAAGCTGGTTTTCAACTGCGTTCCTGCACACGCCCTTTGTAAGCATCAAAACACAGAACTTCTCGTTTGTACTTCTTTCTATTCAAATACATGACTAGATCAATAAAATATTTTGCAGTGCAACATACTGTATCTTTATGTGTAATATTGAACCAAAATGCCTTCATACATTGTTAGGGGTGTAACCGCACATGTATTCCTAATGGCATTTTTCGGTTCAGTACAGATGTGTAGCCAATTCCCACACGGTGCACATGAAGTGTTTATGCCGTGAAGCGTTTAATTCAGTTTTATGTTTTGCATTTCTTTCCCTGATTGTACATCAAAATGAAGCAAACCGTGACGTTAAATCCAGCGTACGGTGACACCCGGAACAAATAGATACAGCATTAGGGGTCTAGTCGTCCTCGACTTGTACAATTCTTCAATACATGAAACGATTGTTTCTGCTTTGCATCACTGATATTTTTCACAGCCTTGTCTGTGGCTGCTTTATCTGTCCTTGCCAGGTCTTGTGCACGTCACCCTCTACTCGGATCCAAACACAATGCTCAATATTGATCCCACCCCTCCCCAGCGTTTGCATTCAGCGCCTGCACCACTTTGTCCCATCCAGCTTATCTGTGTAGTCACTGCTGTTCCACATCGGCAGCATGACAACACGGGAATATGTCAACGCGTATACAACACAGTGTACAATACACACACCACTTACAATGTTACGCACATTCCATTCACACACGCGCCTGTGAATCCCATCATTCACTCAACACTGGAAAACATACACAAACACAAGCATTTACTTGAAAAAATGATTTTACTACTTCGATAAAGTAAAACTCACTCAGTAGTTTCAAGTGAAAATCTACTGAACACTAATGCTGTATTATAAAGCAGTTATGTGCTTAGTTGACATTTATCACATATTTGTAAATTATTATATTATATATTATTATATATTAGCGGTGGGGTTTCTGCAAAAAACTGCATTTCTTTAAATTAAAAAGCACAAATGGTTTTCCCACAAAAACAAAATACCATGAAACCTTGGTTAGCACACGCCCCGGTTAGCGTGTTTTTCGGTTGACGTTTAAAATATTGCCTTGGTTTGCATACATTTTCCAGTTAGCGTACGATATGGGCTGCGTCATGATGTGTTATTAATACACTGCTTGAGTCCAACTGTGATCTTAATGTATTTTTTTTAATTACAAAACGTCCTCGTTACCATCCTATTAGCTTGCTAATACATGGAAACAAGAAGCGAAAGTCAGCTCTGTCGCTCGTCTATGATGTCATCAGCGGTTGACTGTGTAGTTCTTTGTCTCAAAAGTCGTTTTAGAGTTTTATAATAAAAGTTTTACATGCAGAAAACAATTCTAAACACATATAAATGATGAATGAAAGGGATAAATGAACATTTAAGGTTACTTTTACCTTCATTGAAGATGTGATTGTTGCTAAAGACATGATGTGGCAGCGAGATCAACACGAACACAACCTTGGTGTTTTGCTATTAGTTACTTCTTGAATTCAATAGTGTTTCCCACCTTCTTTATCAAAATGCTGCCACTTGCAACTTTCTTTGGCCTCATTTTGGCTTATTTTGCAGCCATGATCAAAACAAAAGCAGAGGTGAGGTGAGAAACACTATTGAATTCAAGAAAAAACTCACAGCAAAACACCAAGGTGGTGTCCGTGTTGATCTTGCTGCCACATTGGCAACAATGCAACAAACACATGGACCACTCAAAAGAGAAGGGCCATGGACCGTACCGAGACAAAGGCGCAACACCTCCGAATTTAACGGCTTTAACAGAAGAGTGTCGTCATTTCAGAGGTTTGTAAATGTGACCGAGCGGCTCCGTCATTGGCTGCGGTGCACACACATGCATGCATGTTTGATATACAGTATTTTTTCCATTTTTGCAAATTGTGGTTGCAGCAGAATGTGTCTATTTTGTGTTATTTTGTTAATTGATGTTTTTGTGTGTGTTTAATTATTGTGTGTAATTATTGTTGCATCATGTAAAACTATATTGTCCATAAAATGTGTATTGTGTTAACATTTTGGGTGTCTGGAATAGATTCATTGGATATACATTATTTTCTATGGAAAAATTTGTTTTGATTAGAGCCCGTTTTGGTTTGAGTCAGACCTTCTGGAATGGATTAATGACGTTAACCAAGCCACCACTGTAAAGTATTAACACTCATGAAGAAATAAGTCTTTTAATTCCATTCTGTCTTCAGACGTCACATGACCACTCTGAAGAAGACTGCAAGTGAGCAGTCGAAACTGTCAGGTATGAAAAAATAACTCTTAAGAATGTATTAATGATAGATCAAATGAACCTAATGGATTCTTATGATTCCAATTTGAAATAACTTGGTATTAATAATTATGCTAAACCAGCAACTGACCCCGAGGCAGCTTTGAGAGCTACTTTTTAGATTTGGCGCAATCTGCTCGCCCTTACTTACAATCACACTATGATGTGACCATCTGAGAGGCTTATTGTTAAAAATTCGCTCAGTAGACGGCAGCGTAACGCTGCATAGTCAGAGGCACTTCAGCTTGCTTAAAGAAGGTCTTCCATTTGCAACAAGTAGCTTGACAACACAGACGGTCATCAGCAAACGTAACGACAGCCTTACTCACGGTGCGAGCCAAAGAATGAACAGCACAACATGTGACAGGTAAGTTAACATGCAACAACAATGAACTAGCATTCTATTCGAAGAACGACCTAGCGCTAACAACAAACACGTAACTGTTAATTACAAAATGTGGGTATGCTGGGTACCGTAAGTCAATGCCTTCATTTTCTGTTTTTAAATAAGGTTTAAAAACATGAGATAATGTCACACATTTCACAAACCAAAAAGCTCTGTTTTAACCGACCACATTCACACGCAAGTTTTGCGTCATGGCCTGTTACGCAAATTAGACATCATTTAGCACACCAAAAAAAGCTAAATTGCAGACCTGTGGGAATCACAAAATGTTATTATTGAGGGTTGCGTTACTCACCTCTGGCAGGGTGACACAGATGGACTTGACTTCATATTCGATGTAGGCCGCCTCCATCCCAGACTCTTTACCCATTTGTGTGTAACACAGGTCTCTGGTGGTGTTAATCCTGCGGTCCACATCTTCCACGTTGAATATACACAGCGCAGAGTCCTCGCTGGGTCGGGTTGACGAAGCCAAACGAGTGGAAAAAACCCCAAGAACAACCTCAGAGCCTGGACCCACTACGCCGTCCTTTGACAGCCCGAGCTGGACTGCTTGGAGGAGATTGTAATTTTTTCCTGCCCGAGAACGACATGTCAAGGGAACTTCCACGTAGGAGTAATAGGCTTGGTCATCCAAACATACACGTGAGACATACGTCCGGTACTCGCGTGACTGGGACTTCAGGTCCCGCCTGTAGAAGAAGAAGTACACGTGATGCCGGTGGGCAAAGGATGCTACAAAATGATGGTCATATTCAGAGAGGCGACCGGCCACAGCCAACTTTGCCGTTTCCTCGTAGGAAAATACGGGATCCTGGTCCAGGTTTCGTGTGGAGATGGGTGGGTGGCTGCTCGTGTAGCCTCGCCCGACAAAAAGAAGTGGCTGCCTGCCGGGATGCGACTGCACGATCAGCCCGACGGTACTAACATTGGGATGATTGGCCGCTACGTATTGGGTGTCCACCGGCCTCTCAGTGGAGAACAACACCTTATCCACAGAATCAAGACTTCGTTTTTGGCAGATCCCTTGGTTTACACTGCCACAAGTAATCAGTTCCATGGAGTAGGGGTCGACCAACAAGAGCTTGTTGTGGTTGCTGGTAAGCCTGGCCTGAGGGCAGTTACTCTCAGTAACGGGAGGCAGGCATTCCCGGCTATCTTTGACAGGTCCGGTGCGGTACTGGAGTTCCGCCTGGAGAAATCGGTCCAACTGGAACAAGTTATCCCGAGCGCCCACATAGACACGACCCACACTGGGGTGGGGATGCAGGGCCAGGTGCTCGAATTCCGTGTCGTTCCGTGTAAAGGTGGGATAAGGGCTAGAAGAAGGGTCGACCAAACCAGACGAGGAGGCAAGGGGCCAGCCAATCGCTAACAGCACAAGCGATAGCAGCGATTGGACTCCAGTGGCTGGAAGACAACATACCACCCACGGAGGCATGGCAGTAGATCTAATAAAAAGGACAGAAAAATCAGGCTGTTAATTTACCTATATTCAGTAACACTTCCGCTTCTTTGTTTTACAAAGAAACACATACAGGAGGTATTCTGTCTACGTATGACATCCGTTCCTATGAGTTTTAGTGTATGGATGTCAAATACAAAATTACAGTTGAACATAATAAACACCTATTTTTGTATGTTGTGGCCTAATCCCTGACCAATATAGGCAACTTCAAAAGATTTTTACCAGCTTTGCATTAATCTAAAAACCAAAAACAGCTCAAAGATATTGAATTCCCCATGGGGCGGCAACAAATGACCCCCGTGCTGCATTTTCTACACCATAGCTCTTCGTCTGGGTTGAGCGTTTCACGTGACGCCAACTCCATGAGAAACTACAACACTCGTCGACTATTTAGCGTGTTAGCTTCCAATGAGCAGGGTGTTACTGCAGCTGCGTCAGTTATCTTTATAAATGCTGATCCGAAAACTGTGGCGAAGGCGTTTGCGGAGCAGGGCTGTACTAGGGCACAACGAAATCCATTTTATTTTTTCCCAAATTCCTTTTTATATTTTAATTTATTTGTTTACCTTTTACACCTTTCTTTACCAGCAGAGTGTACTTTTCTGACAGTAAATAAAGCGTTAAATTAATGCAATAATCCTTACATTTATTGATACAATACATTATTGGCCAATGTCCATACTTGTGGTTAAGGAAGACGCAGTCAATTCCAATTGTGTTATTAATGTAAGATATTTTTTTAGGACACCCTTATTTTCTTCACACAATTAGACTGTACATGGCAAACTCTTATTTTAAAGGCCGGAAGTGTGTTGTGTGTGTTGAGAATGTCCCTTGACGGTTAAGACAAGACAAGCTCTCGTCCTTGTTGTAAAACACAACATGGTGTAAACACACTCATACAGCCTTAGCCGCACACATTCTGCCACACTAGTGTGCTCTGCTAAACTCAGCTAACCCCGCTAGCTTGCACTCACACTGCATAAGAGGAGTTTCAACGTTTTTTGGCCAATTTTGCCGGTATATCAGGCCGCCGCTTTGACATGTTTTAGTTCAGGAGGGGGCGGGCTAGTGTTCGTGATAATATCACACCACGTTTGCGCGATCTGCCGGGGAAATACTGCCCCACACAAACGTTGGTTCTTCTCACAATAACATCATTTCATTAACATTATGTCAATTTACGTGACATTCCGCATTCAACAGTAGATTCCGTTTGTACTTCCGGAAATCATATTACCCTACTGTACACCGTCTGAACTAGTCATATACACACACAGGAAATAATGCGAAAAAGCCGACCGACCAATCACAGCCAACTGTAGCACATCATGCTAAGGAAGAGGGTTTGCATGGGGAGGCGTGAGCCTGTGTAGCGTACGCTGGTGCCTCCCACACAGGAGCATACATACTCCCAGTTTCACAGACTGAAATAGCGAAATGCAACAAATGTTGGAGATTTTAGTTGCATGGCCTCCAGTTTGGAGGCTGTCAGATTGGGTCTCTGCTTTTTCTGGAGGATGTGGTCCTGCTGGGCCGGGATCTTCAACTCTCACCGGATCGGTTCGCAGCTGAGTGTGAAGTGGCTGAGATGAGAATTAGCACCTCCAAGTCCGAGTCCATGGTTCTTGCCCGGAAAAGGGTGGAGTGCCATCTCCGTGTCTTAGATGAAGTTCTGCCCCAAGTGGAGCACTTTAAGAATCTCGAGGTCTTGTTCACAAGTGAGGGAAGGATGGAACGCGAGATCAATAGACGGATTGGTGCGGCGTCTGTAGTGATGCGGACAGTGCATCGGTCCGGTGAAGAGGGAGCTGAGCCGAAAGGCAAAGCTCTCAATTCACCTGTCAATTTACATTCCTACCCTACGTTCCTACAAAATGCATACCTGGAGAGCAGCGAAGCGTATTCAAGGGTCAAAATGGGTGTGGACTATGAAAAATGCGTAATGGCAGATCTGCAACTCCAATGAATTCATGCTGAATGCCGTTTTATTCCAGACAGCTGCAGCATAATGAACACTTGAACAACTCACCATTTGTTTTCTTTCGTGATTTACAGAGGCGTGCCACCTCTCAACCTCTCAGCAGCTCTTGTGGACATAACCTGAAACACAACAGGAAAAAACACATCAATCAATGTCCTCGTTCCATGTGACTTCCAGCAAGTTGTGCAGATGAAATGCCAACTTTGGACTCATCAGTGCAATACTTTTTTTTTTTAATAAATAACTGCAGTATACTGAAGGCCGTGGGAAGGTTCTTCCAATTGCAATTCCTGTCAGATGAATGTGTATGTCCTTTTTTGCATGTAAAAAAGCACCCGGTAAAGTCCTGTCAAGCCAAGAGGGCTTTAAGGACCTTCTAGTGAATTGGTCCCAGAAAAAGATCTTCACTCATTGCTAGGATACAAAATACAAAAGGCCTTTGGTTGTCCAGTGTACGCCAGAAAAAAAGTGGTTGAAAGATTGAGAAGGAGAAAACCAGAGAAGCTCACACCGTAGTCCATGTTCACTCTGTCAATGCAGTTTTCTTCCTCTACTCTTTTACATTTCAACAAACAATCTCTGGGAGGAAAACAAGCTTGATCTTCAGCTTCAACAACAGGAAAGTTGACAGAGAGTTGACAGACGAGTTGCATACACAGGAGTGTCCTGGGTCTACGTACTTTAGTTCTACATACTCTAGTTCTGTTCCGATAACTTCCAATAAAACTTGACTTACAACGTCCTTGGAATTCGGAACCTCTACTTAGTGAATTGTTGAGTCTTGTTATATTAAATGCAGTCATAAAAAGATTAAATGCAAGAATGAAATGAACAAAAAACAAAACAAGTTTATTCCTGTGGTTGTCTTGCACTCTGGAAGGGGCGTTGCAAGGGAGGGGGAGACAGGCTTATTGGGAGGAGACCACTACGCTGCTTGGCTGTCACTGTCCCTTTCATAGGAGCAGATCCGTTCACATGTTCTAACATACCATCTTTATCCTTCATGACGGTCCTGACAGTCCACCGTCTTCAACCAAGCATTGCTCCACTTTATGAACATTTCACCATGTATATTTTCACTTTCCTTCTCTTTGACGCACCGCCTTCAAGAGTCTGCCTTACGTTTGAACATAAGGTACATCAGGGGTCACCAAGGTTTTTCCTTGTGAGAGCTACTTTTACAAAATGAAAATGGCCAAGAGCTACTCATTTTTGTAATATTTATTTTCAGAGCTTATTTTAAACCCAAACAAAGCGAATATGCTTGTTTTACCAGAACATTAACAAAATGCTGGTGTCCACAACTCACATTTTGTATTTCAGAATGCATTTCTTTCTCTGTTCTTTCATTATTAACTGAAAACCTGAATGAAAAGCAGGCTTGCGGGCACCTCATGTGGTCGTGGGGGGCTACCTGGTGCCCGCGGACACCACGTTGGTGACCCCTGACGTACATTATAGCGAAGTAATTTATCTTATTATGTATTGTGTAAAACTAAGAAAGGAAAAACATCTAATTAAAATCACAAAAAGAATACAGACACACCATCCACCAGAAGGAGCCTGGAGTCCGTTTTTCACAGAGAAGATTATAATGCCGCTGTTTGATGTGTGTGCTAACAAGCAGTGTCAATGGCCCATAATTCCAAAATTTATATGCATTTACATAATATTTTATGTACTGTAGTTATTCATTTTTTTAAGTGCATTTTTTTTCTAATTGCACCTGAAAGTTTCCAGGTGGTTGGGGAACCCTGGTGTACGTAACTCCAAAACATCGTAACTTGAAAGGTCGTACCACCCCTGTGCCGATCTTGCCAATTTTCCTCCAGGAATAAGACTTTGCAAGAAGTCCAACGTGGAAAAAAAAACAGAAACATAAACTATAGCTGCATCTCACTGGTCATCCTTCATTTGTTGCTGTACAAATAATACTGCATGAAGAACATATGCACCAAAATAGTTGCTCAGCAAAACTGATTGGCTTGTGACTTACACATACACTAAAAGGGCACCGTTTGTACAAGGTTTTGCTAAAATGAGTAACAACAAAAATGTCTGCATAGCCTTTTTAATAAAGTGGAAAGACCTAATAATGACAATACTAAAAAAAAGCTAAGTCCTATATGCAGCTGAAAATGACAAGTTAAAACAAAAGCGATATTTGAAAGAAAATACTAGACGCCATTTATCTAAATTACAAATTGATGACATTAATGACATCCGCTTTGTAAAATATTGGAAATTATCCACAAAAGCTTGAAAAAAGGCTGGAAACTGCAAGCCCAATTTGAATCAAAGTTCCTCAGAAAACACTTTCTTACAAATGCATCCACTTTGAGAACCAGGGTTCAAGTTAACTTTGTGATTGAACACGATTGACTACACGGGGCGTCCCTCGTGTTCCCACGCTTCGTGGTTCCGTACACACTCCCAAAACTGATTGATACTGTACAGAAAGAAAAAGACTACTAGTTAGAACTTTAGTTCTTTCTGGTGACGCCTCCCAAGCCTTACACAGACTGTTCTGATTAGAAGTGCACCCAAAAAAAGAAAATTAAAGTGAAATTATACATGTTAAAATGCACAGACAGTGGAAAACATTGGCTCTATGATGCGTTTTAAACCCAACATTGCTCACCACCAACAGGGCTTGGCTCTTTTTTTGTTCGAGCTAATGACTTTTTGCCGTCCCATGGGAATTTCTCATGCTTTGAAAATGTGTCAAATAGCGTTGGTTTGACAGGGCCGTGGTCTGGTGAAAATCCTCCTGCCGTTTTTTGGTGAAGCTGCATCAAATACGTGATGAGGTTGGTCGTATTAAACACCACAGGAAATTTGTGCATGACAAGTTTTGCACTCCGCCGGAACATCTTTTTTGTAGTTGAACAAAAAATACTGCAACACGGCTGACATCACTTCTACTCCTTGCTACTTTGTTAGCAAGTTAGCACACACTGTTGTGATCACGTGCTGGATAGACGTGCTGGGGAATCGACTGCTTGTATCAGAGTGCTAATGTCGGAGATTTTAGATGCATGGCCTCCAGTTTAGAGGCTGTCGGATTGGGTCTCTGCTTTTTCTGGAGGATGTGGTCCTGCTGGGCTGGGATCTTCAACTCTCACCGGATCGGTTCGCAGCAGAGTGTGAAGTGGCTGAGATGAGAATTATCACCTCCAAGTCCGAGTCCATGGTTCTTGCTCGGAAAAGGGTGGAGTGCCATTTCCGTGTCAGGGATGAAGTTCTGCCCCAAGTGGAGCACTTTAAGAACCTCGGGGTCTTGTTGACAAGTGAGGGAAGGCAAAAGGCAAAGGTAAAGCTCTCAATTCACCTGCCAATTTATGTTCCCAGCCTCACCTATGGTCATGAGCTTTGGGTAGTGACCGAAAGGACAAGATCACTGGTACAAGCGGGCAAAATGAGTTTTCTCCAAAGGGTGGCTGGGCTCTCCCTTATAAGGTGAGAAGCACTGTCATTTGGGAGAAACTCACTGCTCCTCCATGTTAAGAGGAGCCCGATGAGATGGCCTGGGCAACTGGTCAGGATGCATCCCGGACACCTCCCTGGGGAGGTGTTCATGCACGTCCAATCGGTAGGAGGCCTTGGGGGAAGACCCAGGACACGTTGGGGGGAATTTGTCTCTCAACTGGCCTGGGAATGCCTCTGGATCCGCCGGAAGGAGCTGAACGAAGTAGCCGGGAAAGAGGAAAGTCTGGGCTTCCCTGCTTAGGCTGCTACCCCCGTGACCCGACCTCGGATAAGCGGAATAAGATGGATGGATGGCTAATCCGATACTGTTTTTTTGCTGATATTGGGACACCCCTACAGTATCTGCATGCTTGGTCTAAGCTGCTCAAACGGCGTCACCATTATGAAGGGTAAAGATAGCATCCTTCAACATGTGAAAGAATCTGCTCCTACGAAGTGGAATGTGATAACTAAGCAGCGTAAATGGCAAATGGTCTTTCACTTGTATCGCGCTTTTTCACCTCCAAGGCAAAAGTGCTTTGACACAGTTAGCATATTTACCTACGGATGACGCAGCATACGTAGAGAGCACAGTGCTCTCATTATTAATAATTCTTTCTCTCCCTCCATGCAACGTCCCTTGCAGTGTGCAAGACAACCACAAGGATAAAAGTAATGAAATAAAAATAATAAAAAATAGAAGGAATGGTCATTCAGCTCCTACTCCTACGAAGGCCGAGGAGCTCCTGCACAAATGCAGCAATGACATGACTGCATAGAATCAAGGAGACGCTGCAGGAATCACCTGCACTGTTTCATTTGGGAACATCAGCCTGTTCCATGTAAAGTCTGATGTTATATACACTACAAACGTACATCTTAAAAAGGAGTGACATCAATCCTGAGGCATCACAGAATGGATGCTTTAGCAGTTGGAGCAAAAGATTCCCCGACATAGCATTCCAGGGAGGCGCATTCAATTCAAGCATTAGACATTTCATTAAGCCCGGCCTTTCATTCACTTTCTATTCACGCAGCCCCACATTCTACAACAGCAGCAAAAGACTGGAAGAATTACCCGAGCAATCTGGCACTGGAACACCAGGGTGTACTGTGGTGTGACGCCACAGAATTGGGGGCACGGCAAAGGAAATGACCAGCAAATACTGGCAAGCCTCAGTGCTCCCAGAAAAGTGATGGAATGTGACTAATGAAATAAAAGAAAGAGACGGACACGGCCATTAATCCCACAATGCCTCATTCAACACCCACTCATTCTCTAATGAGGAGATCTCCTTTGTCTCCCCTGGAAACTTGCAGCAAATAAACATGTTTTTACAAATAACCTTCTTCGTCTCCTTCCCCCACAGCGACACAATAAATAATCCACCCTTTACTCAAAAGATGACTTTGGATTATTTGCACCAGCCATCAAAAACGTCCTGCCGCCTTGTCATGATGCAAGAGTGGTAAAAGTGACGACCACTACAGACACACACTTGTTGGACAACATAGCCAGTGTTGGGAGGAACGCCGTCAAAAATAACTAACGCTCTTATTGTTTTCCAGTAACTGGTAATCTAATGAATTTGTATTTGTTTAATTAAATTTGGTGTGTTATCACCGATATCTATATCAACCATCCGGATCTAGCTTCAGTCACCATTGACAACTGCCGCCGCCGCCGCCGCCGCCACCACTACTACCAAAGGAAAGGAAGCTAAATAGCTAGTCAACGAGAGCTGTGGTTGTGCATGCTCAGGAAAACACTGCCCCCTAGCATTTTGGTAAAGAATTGCAATTTACAAGCTCAGCCCTCAGACTCATTTCATCAAATATCAACGACACACGCCACTAAAAAAAGCTAAATCCCAATTTTTTTGACATAGTTGAAGCTTTTTTACAAAAAGTAACCCAATACAGTAATCCCTCATTTATCTCGGTTAAGTGAATTACCGCCAAGTAGGAGTCCTTATTCATAATGGAATATTTTCAGAGTTACAGCATCGGAAACCTGTTTAAGACCTTCTAAATATGTTTTTTTTAACATTATTAGAGCCCTCTATACATTAAATAACCCCCACCACATTTAGCATGTTTTTTGGTTAATGTAAAAAATTTACGCCACAATTTTGCCTCGGTATGCGTGCATTCTCCTGTTAGCGTACAATAAGGCGCGCATCTTGTTGTGCGTTTAATACACTGCATGAGTCCAACTGTGTTCTTAATGTATTTTTGTCACAAAACAGGGTTTCCCCTAACATTTTTTGAAGCTGTGGTGGTGGGCTGCATGGGAGGGCGGACTGTCGTCACTGTGTCAGGACGCTACTGCATCTGCAATTTTTTTAAATTTATGACAATTAGCAATTTTTTCGACTTATTTATTTATTAACTTATTTATTTAACGTTTTTCAACAACCAGCAGAACATGAACTGAGAAACTTAATTTAATGGCGAAGTTGCTGAGAGCACTTAACGTGTGTCTACAATGTTGAGCCTCCTTTTGTGACCTAACCTATTTAGTCCAATAATACTATGTGACTATTAGTAGAAAAGCACAAAAATTTGGTCTATTTCACACGAGGTATGTACGATGACGTCTCCTTACACCCCTACCCTGCACTAGCAGAGCATCCACCCCCTCACTATGAAGACGGTTGGAGCAGTTGGGTCAAAGGAAGTTCCCATGGTTGTTAAACTTCATGTCGAGGTTAGCATTGACAAGAGGGTCTCTTGGCTGAATGAAATGTGGATTGGGATCACATGACATCACAGCGACGTTGCCAAATGGCTGAGGTGGGAACAGATTGTGAAGGGCACAAATGACAGCAAGTAGCAGGTTATCATAAACAAACAGCTTCCAGACAGGAAGCTATAAAAGTCTCCAGTTTATCTCACCATAATTTAGCTCAGACAGGTGGGGTTGCTGTTAGGCCAACACATCGGAACAATTCCTTTCAGAAGGAAAGAAGGTAGTGTGCTGCATCCTAGGGTTAGTTTGCTTGGTTAGGGTTTAGAGCGCAGGTGTTCAAACTCAAGGCCTGGGGACACAGATTCGGGCCACCGCCAGCTTTTTGTGTGGCCTGGAAATAATGCACGTCAAACATTTGTTCAGTCAATTTTGACAGAAAATTTGTACTGCATGCAACTGGAGTTTTTTATTTCTGTTGTTGTGGTGGTTTGGGTGGAATCACCCACTTTCCATCCAAACGACTGTCGTCTTGACCCACTGTATTTTACTAACAGTGGTTTTGCACCACAAAAAGAATTAAACTGGTCTTGGTGGGGGTGTTCCTCAACCTGAGAGAATAAATGCTTGGATCCTGCACCATCCCCTCAGATTAGAGCTGTCCTAGAACGTGGGTGAGAGGCCAAATATCTTCTAAGACAACCTGAATGGTCGAATTGTACACATTTTAAGCAAACCTGAGGCCCTCTGATGGCAGCCACACCACAACGGATGTGGCCCGCGGTGAAAACGAGTTTGAGGCCCCTGCTTTATTGTGTGGCCCCTGCTTTATAGTGTGCATTACGCTTCAGCTTTGTGACAATATTTAACTGACGTGCCATCGTAAAGGGTCCCCCAATATCCAACCAGTACCCCTTTATTGTGGTGCTCATCACAGTTCTATGGATTGATATGCTCACTAGATGCCAGAGGTTAGGCTAGGCCAAGGGTGGTCAAAGTGCTGTTTTTTTATTGGCCGGCGAGCCATTCTAAAAATATCATTTAACAAGAAAATGTAAAAAAAAACAAAACAACAACAGCAGCTAAAATAGAAAAATGTGCAGTAATTTTACAAGAGTAAAAGTAAAAAAGTGGTAATATGACACTGACACACTCTCATACTGCTCAATGGAAACTGAACATGGCACTTCATGGAAAACTTTTTCACATCTGAAAATGTGAAAAACAGAATAGTTGCTCTAGATAAAGACATTGTAGGTTAGAAGAAGATTGAAAACACCCTAAATGTGAGCTGCAGGATTGTATTTTTTGCATGTATTTTTATGAAATGACCATAAAAGATTATGCAATAAAAATGTGTAAAGCTTTGCTATACCATTGGGAACTTGAGTGGGCAGGGCAGCAGTTATCTCAAGGCAAATTATGCAAACATGACTTTTGACATTGCTCTGCTCCATCTCACTGACTTTGGCCCCGCCCACCATGCATCCAGAGCCAGTTATGGACACCAGCCTGCTCTTGCAAGACTTGTTGGGCTTCACTCCACTGACAGCCATCTTGGTGTGTTTGGTAGCCACAGTCAACCACAGTCATGTGTCTCACACTTGACAAAGCCTCCCACTCCTTCCAGATTGATCAATAAAGTATCAATCTTTTTTCTTTTCATCCTCAACAGACAGATACACACAACAGTTTTCATACTAGTTAGCTCACGATGTGCATTCGAAGCATATAAACATTCAAAGCTTCAGCTTCAAATATAGGACATACAATGGTCCCAGTCAGGACCTGAGTTCCGTGTCGGGGTGTAACAGCACGCCATTTACGCCAGTTCAGTACGTACCTTGGTTTAAAGTCAAGGTTCGGCTTATTTTAAGTACAGCAACATAGCAAAATGCCAGTGACTGGTGGTGCATTTGATACATGGGTGGTTTGCAAGGTTTGATACCAAGAGTGGAAGAGGATTCCAGTAACAAGCTGTGCAGCTCTGCTCAATTCCACGGCCAAGAGGATTAAGGCCGTGCTAGATAACAAACTAAATATTAACACTAACCACATGATTTGGACATGTTGACTGTACACTTGAGTTGCCACATATTTACACAATAATGGCTGTCCTTCAGAGGGCAGAGGACCTCCCTGAGATACTGTCGCATTCTTATTTACCCTTATGAGGTACGTCATTTTCATGATATAACAAGTACGGTAGCAGTATGTTGTCCCATTATTTGTGTTGGGTTTTAATCACTTCATCATCTCAATTTGGCTGCAAATCAACTAGTTTCACTTGTGGCTGACTTACCAGATTCAACAGAAAGGATGCAGAGGCCTTTTTACTATTTTTCTTTTTCCACTTTTTTTTACTCTCGTTTTCTTGTTTAATTGTATTTTTTGAACGTGCTGCGGGCCAACAGAAAACAAGCTACTGTACTTTGATCACCATGTCCTATTATGACTCCTACACCAAAATGTAGACAGAAGTGATTCAAACAGCAGTTTTGGTCAAGTGTACTCTTCTTCTATGCAGCAAGTATCTCAGCTTTGTGTTCTCAGCTGACAAAACATATTGTTATTATTATTAGTGGTATTAGTACCAACATTTCAGCTGTTTCTCATCATTTTGCCATTCCCCCCCCCCCATTTCTGTTGTTTTTTTGTATTTTTTTTGGTTTATGTGTATTAGAATGTGCTGAGGGCCTAAAAAAACAAGCTACAAATGGTTGGACACCCCTGGAGTAAGTGAAGAAAAGGGGGAGAAACCAAAGAGTAGCACTGAGCTTGTGCTTTCAGCTTACGCGGGGGCAGCAGCGGGAGGTGGAAAGACAAATATTTGGCCTCCTGGGGAGCAGAAAGATCAGAACGGTAGCAAAGTACAAAGTTATTTTTAGAATTAGCGGTGGAAAGGGAAAGCCAGGCAGCCTCAGACTGGTACTGACAGATGAATGTTATTGTATGACACGCTTGGACAAGAAGGGACCGTAATGAACTGTAATAATAATAATAATAATAATGGACTGGATAATGGACCGGCCCCCCCATTTGAAATACTTTTGAAAAACTGCTAATGTCTATTTATCTGTACTGTGCAGACTGAACTCAAAACTGAAACCAGCGAAATGCAACGAAATGGAGAACAATGCAGCATACAAGTGTATTCAAGAGTCAAATTTCATGCTGAGTACAACAAATTCATACATGTTGGCAGGTCTGCACTAATGTTTCATGTCCTCCCTGCCTCTCACACGCCCCCTGGCAGTTCACAGCTCCCCGCCCCACTATTTGGGAAACACTGATTACACTTATACACCAATTCATTTACATTTCCCTTCTTAAAACACATTGTTCCTGTCGTCGTATTTTCCTCCTCCTGTCCTACTTCTTGAACCGAAAATTCATTTAGCCGGTTAGCTTCTTCGTCCTCTGTTTGTTGGCGGTTGAGAGATTGATTGACAATGGTCTACAGCCAGTCAGGGTTCTCTCTTAGCGGGTTCTCCAATAAGGACTGTTGTGGCTCTATATTTAGCCAGCTATTTTCTACTGTGGGTTCCTAATATGCTCGTACAGGCACACAAACACACACTGAGGCGAGGTGGAGCCGCATATGTCTTCAACTCTCACATGAGTATACAACACCCTTTCATGGCAGCAGTAGTAAATACAATAACAGACACATACAACAGAGCACCGATAGATCGCTCTAATACACCACAACAACAAACAAACATGCAAAATTGCACTTAAAAAAAATCAGCGAAACAGCGAATCCGCAAATGGTGAACCGCGATGTAGCGAGGGAAAGCTGTATACACCAAACATTAATTTACGTTCTACAGCAAACGTTCATTACGTTTCTACATCAAATGTTCATTTATGTTTAGATACCATTCATTGACATTCATATGCCAAACATTTATTTACGTTTATACAGAAAACATTCACTTCTGTTTCTACAGCAAACGTTCATTTATATACCATTCTAGGGCTGCAACTACCAATAACTTTAATACCCGATTAATTGTCGATTAGTTTTTTGATTAATCAATGAATCTGATTTTTTTTTTTTAAACACATTTTCCTCTTTATTCAGAAATAGACGATTTGAACTGAATAAGTGCACAAACACCAGGCTGCCACTTGAATGTTCTGTTAAAATAATGTTAAATAATAAGAAATGTAAATGTTTGTCAAATAGCTTCAGTGAAACAAAAAAATGTACACAAAAATACAATCATGATCATTTTCATAGTCGATTAAACTTTGGGTTCGCAAACAAGCAGTTGGGTCTGTAGCCAATCAGAAAAGAGGCAAAAATGCCCATCAGTTTTCCAAAGTCAAAGCTGATATGTGTGAATATCTTGTTTTGGATAAAACAAAGACAATAAGTCTGCTTTCATGGATGCTTAGGCTGAAAACGGAGGATATTTACATATTTAAATCAAAAACCGATTAATCGATTCCCGGAATAGTTGCTGATTAATTTGGTAATCCATTAACCATCGATTAATCAATTAATTGTTACAGCTCTATATCATTCATTTACATTCATACACCAAACATTCATTTACGCTTATACACCAAACATTCATTTAGGTCTATATTCATGTAGATTTATATTGCAACACTGATGGACATTTATGGAACTTGCTAACAAAGTGCAGGTTTGGATTTGAATGACAGCAGTCTCCCTGCTCAAATGTTCTTAGAACGACATTTCAGCATTGCTCAAGAGATCTGATTAAATGCCAAGTTTAAACTTTCAGAGCTGTATTAAAATACAGTCCGTATTTTATATGTAAAAGGCAGTTATGCATACAGTATACAGAGTATACTTACAAGTATACTTAGGGCTATTTTTTAAAGTGCAAACTGTACTTGATCATAACTAAAACTGTCTTAAGAAGCTGCCTCCATGTGAATGTGCAAGAAAGCATGCATGTAAAGCTTTCTCAGTCCCACCATCATCCTCTCTTCAATGGAACACGGCTCCATGTCTGAGAAGCTGTTGCAATGTTGAAAGATCATTTGGTGAAAATGGAGGCACGACCTACACGCATGCAAACATTGGAGCCAACCTTGGTGTTGTTGCCATCTTCTACTTTCTATGCTTTGTGAGTATGCCAGTGTGTGTGTGTGTGTGTGTGTGTGTGTGTGTGTGTGTGTTGTACTGCCACACAAAGAAGGTCTTTGTATGCCCATGTGGCTAATGCTGCTTCTCGTGTTACTTGGATCAAACGCGAGTGTGTTTTGCTTATGGTGTGAAAAAGACCACTGCTACCATTACTTGTCTTGGTGTTCTCCAAAGCCTTGCTTAAAAAAATGATACTCTCGATTATTTAAATATTCATTTTAACAATAAACTTGTAAACCAACAGTGGATTGACTATGTTTGCATGCACTAAAACAGTCGCATTCCAGAAATAACCGTGTCTCTTCATTTTTCACACACTTTCACACGATATGAAATACAGTGCACATGCATGCTCTCTAATTATTCTTGGACAAACTCTGTGTGCGTCCTAAAGACTTGGGGGGGGGGGGGGGGGGGGGGGGCCATTGTGTTCATTTCAACTTATTTAGCATGTGTGCGTAGAGGAAGAGAATGCTACACGCTAGGTGGAAATTAATAATGGAAGGGTGTCCAAATGGCAGCACAGGGTCATTCGCAGCCCGCGGCTGGTCTTTTATCGGCCCATGGCACGTTCAAAAAACATAATTTATTTATAATTTGAATTTTTCATGCTTTATTTTAACAAGAAAACAAAATAAACAACAAACTGTGAAAAACAAAATCTGCAGTAAATTCACAAGAATAAAGTCAAAATATTACCAGAAAAAAGTTGAAAGAGAGAAAAAGCCATAATTTTACAAGAATAACGTTGTAACATTATGAGGAAAAATAATGTCATTTTAGTAGTTAATCTATTCAAAGTCTTATTTTTTAAAGTTGTAATATTATGAGAAATCAAAACAACAAATAAAGTTTGCTGAATTAGGTTTGGGAAAAAGTTATAACGTTACAAGAATAAAGTCAAAATATAGCAATAAAGACATAATTATAAGAAAGTTGAAATAGTTGGAAAATTTAAAACTCCAGAAATGGAAAAAAAACAGCTGTAATTCTACGAGAACAAAAGTCAAAATATAAAGACAAAAGTCATATTCGAACAAGAAAAAAGTCAACATTTTACAGCAATAACCTTGTAATATTATGAGGAAAATTAATGTAATTTTAGGATCAGAGTCAAAATGTTAAAGAAAAAATAATCTAAAAAAAAAAGTTGTAATAGAATAAACAAACAATAAAAGAAACAAAACAAAAAGTTGTCATTTTTGGAAAACTGGGTCGGAGAAGAAGTTATAATATTATGTTAATAAAGTCAACATATTATGAGAATAAAGTCATAATATAACAAAAAGAAAATGTACAAAGATCATTTAAGAAGGAAGTTGAAATATTTGGGAAATGACAACAGCAAAAATGGGAGAGCGACGTTCATACGAATAATAGGCTTTTTTACTGATAATCACAAAGCTGAGATGCAGCTTTTTCTTGAAATATAAATAACTTCTTAGCATGTGTTTTCAACATGTCTTACATGCAGTGGGGAGGCTTTCCATGTGTTTAAATGACATCTGCTTTGGTTCTTGCGGTTGTGTTGATACTCAAACATACACAAAAGCACCACTGTGATGGATTTTCACTACACAGTGTATTATTTTTAACAATTAATACATATTTTAATTACATGTCAATGAGGTTGTGTAAATTGTTGCGTATGGACATCCCATTCTTACCTGGCTAAAGTTAAGTTCCAAATTCCCATGCAGTACTCATTCAAAGTGAAAGACAGGAGGTGTTGCATCCTGCATTTACTCGGTAGTCAAATATCATCAGCCACGAAAGGTGAAGTATTTGCCACGGAAGTGGAGATCCAGATGCAAGCCTGAGGAGTGTGCACGGCCACCATCATGGAAGGCCAAGCTGTGGAAGCGTGCAGAACATCACCACCACAAGCGTGCAGCCTAGCCTTTAACTAGCAACAATCATGATGGCGATAAGAACATTCTTACATCGTTTGGTTAGTAAAATAAGCACAAAAAAAGCAAACGTGGAAAAAAAGCTGAAATGTTCATACTAATAACTAATAACACAAGATTTGTCTTTAAATATAGCAAGTGTTTTTTATCGGCCTGTGTCACAGAAAAACAAAAAAACATCAAACATGGAAAAATAGAAGAAAAACGCAGATGATACTAATAACTAATAATAAGATTTGTCTTTGATGTAACATTTTTTTATCTCTTTATCCTAAGAAATGACATGCACATGCCTCATGGCCGATTATCCAATTATGCAAATTAGATGATGAACAATGACCCCCTTGTCTGTGTAGTTTGTTGTTACAACGACAATGTTTGCATGTGGACAAGAGGCCAAAACGCACAGAAAACTCCATGTAATCATGTGGACATGACCTCAAAGTGTGACAGGACCACATAATCCAGCCAGCCTTGCATTCCGCCTGGATGCAAAACAGTGTCCGCAGCATGAGGCGAGAGCGCTAGCCATCCAACTAAAAGCCCCAGCTGTCAACTCGATGTCCAGCGCAACTCTTCAGGCGTCAGGCAGTGAGAATGATCAATGTACCCCAACCCACCCCAGTGCCACAGATTTATTTCAGTCCTGCTGGAATTTTTATTGATACACAATAGATATTTTACAAAAAGTTGACTGCAATTGATTGTTGATTGCATTGAGAAAACCAGGATTACAAATTATGAGGGTTGTCAAATGATCATTTTTATTTTTTTTTTATTTTTATTTTTATTTTTATTTTTTAATCAGATTAACCACGGTTTTCAAATGAATTGATCATGATTAGGGCTGCTTTGAAGAAATTCATATTAGTAACAAATTATAATTAAAAAAAAAAAAAAAGGATCGATACCGGATCGGATCGGATCAGATCGGCAAGACTATATAAAAAAAAAATCGAATCGGAAACCAAACAATCCGGATCGGGACATCCCTAATCATGATTAATCACCATGTCATACGATGTCTGAAATATGCCCATTTTAACTATATTTTAACTATCAAGTTAAGAGATGGCACACATCTGAAAATCTATTTACCCAACACTGGTTTCTTTAATAGCAGAATATTTGAATCACACTTTAACTGTGTTATTATGAGCAATGAGGAGTTGCGTTCAAAGACACCACGTCATTTAAGTTGCATTCACATGTTCTGAGTCAATTTTCCGGGATTTCCGAGCATACTTAAATGCAGCACACATACACGCATAATGAAGACGACGTTGTGACATTTGGAGTGTCCGTGAATGCATCTCACGCTCACGCTCATTGTCCAGTGACAAGGAGGAAGTGTCGTTGCAATAATGAATGGACTAGAGATGTGTTTGTTTGGAGTTGTTGGAATTGCACTGCTGTTGATGTGTTCAGGCCAGAATGAAGCTATAAAAGAGCGGCACACTGCCACAAAAGCGGCCACCGTCTGTCGTCACCACAGAGAGCTGTGGCTTGCCATGATGTGTAATTTAAAAAATTTTACGTAATGAAATAAAATGTTACGACCGTTTACGTGCTATTTTTGACAGCCATACAAATTATACAAGAATACATTGTTTTATATCCTGTAAAACCATATCTTATGCTCATTCTTAAATGTATTTCTATACTAAAAAAAAAAAAAAAAAAGGTAAAATTATATTTCTTGCTATACAAAAAAGATGTTCTTTAAACCAGTGGTGTCCAAAGTACACTCATTTTCTTTGTCAGCTATAACACAAAGCTAAGATGTGGATGTTTTGTTCAGATAGTTTAGCACAAGGGCAGCCTTAACCATCAAAAGAGCCATTTTGCCTTCTCTTCCAGTAATGGAAAATAGTAAATCAGACCAGATTTCCCCGGCATTGAATTAAAATAAGAGGCTTCTAGATGACTTGTCATTGTTGACACAAAAGTGTACAGCAATTGAGAGGACAAACGCTGTGCTATGACGTTGTTGTTGCCATGTGTCTTTACAAGGGCATGTCAAATGCCGGAAATTCCTCTACTAAGTGAGTGTTGCCGTGCTGGACCTTGAGCCGTGCTTCAGCACTTTGCCAGCTTCTTAAAAGGTGAGAGTTTTAATGAGCTGCTTGCAATGCAAATATAGTCTGCGTAGCTTCAGGAAAAGTCATTTCAATGCACTGATTTTTACCTCTAGCATGGCACAGAGTTAAAAATGTTTGAGCCCGATATGGTGGAGCGGTTTTAACAGTTTTGAAGAGGAAAAAATGCCAACTGTAGTAGATTTTGGGCGAAAAACTGAACACATACTATAGATACAACAGTAACAGTACACCGCTACCATGGTTTGACGCATACCTCGGTTTATAAAGTCATGGTTGGGTTCATTTTGGGTACAGTAAGGAAACAAAATGCAAAACATAAACCTTTGAAAATGAAAAAGCTGAATTCCCAAAAATACAGTGGCACATCGGTTAGCGGGGTAAATTTACGCCAACATTTTGCCTCAGGTTACGTGCATTCTCCAGTTATAATGTACAATATCGAGCGTGTCTTGTCTTGTTGTTAATTAAGTCCAGCTGTGTTCTGAATGTATTTTGTACATCCCTATTAGCATCCTATTACTGTAGCTTGCTAATACATCAAAACAGGAAGCGGAAGTCAGCTCCGTCACCCGTCTATGATGTCGTCGGAGGTTGACTCTGTAGTTCTTTGTTAACTAACACAGTTACGCCACATTTCTCAAAAATGTTAACACAAAACAAGTTTTAATAGTTTCACAGTTATATTTTTACATGTACTGTGTAAAACAATTTTAAATATATACACATGATGAATGAAAGGGATAAATGAAGATTTAAGGTTACTTTTAAATTCATTGAAGGTGTGAGACATGATGTGGCAGCATGATCAACATGGACACCACCTTCCTGTTTTGCGATGAGTAGATTTGTGAATTCAATAGTGTTTCTCAGCTTTATCAAAATGACGGCACACGCAACTTTCTTTGGCTCCATTTTGGTTTATATTGCAGCCGTGATCAAAAGAAAAGGAGAGAGAAAAAATAACAGGAAGGTGATGTCTGTGTTGCTCTCGCTGCCACATCGTGTCTTTGGCAACAATCACATCTTCAGTGAAGGTAAAAGTAACCTTAAATGTTCATTTATCCCTTTCATTCATCACGTATAATTACAGTCGAAGCTTGGTTAGCATCATTAATTTGTCCTAGAAGGTCTGCCTTGAAACAAAAAAGATATTAACCGAATGATTTTTTTCCCATAAGAAACAATGCGAATGCAATGAATCCATTCCAGAAAGCCAAAAAATGTAAACACAAAACATGTTATTGTTTTACAATTACGTATAGTTTTACATGCAGAAAACAATTGCAAATGCATTTAAATACATATGTGCATGGCTCAGATCAAGGGTACCCTTTGCCGTCTTCAACTTCACTTGAATAGTATTTGAAATTGTTGTTCTAACAATGTGTACTATGCCTATCACTCTGACGTTTATAGAGTGAGGAAGCTTACCAAACCATAAATTAAGCCTATTCATGTTTTTATTTTGCGTTAGCACGGCTATGTTGTAAAAAATGTCTATATTTGGACATTGAAATGTTACATGTAAAGCATGTCTACTTTTGTTGTGAAATTAACAATATTTTCTCTGAAAATTTTGTCATGATTTCTACTTAGAATTAAAGAATGATGTCTGAAATTGGTTTCTAATGTATTTTATTCAAATATTCTCAGTGTAAAAAAAAAAAAAAAACTGTCGTGTAATCATTAGTGAAAAGTACATCACCTTGGTGTCCGCCTGCTGATGAAAATTTTGAAGAACATAATTCCATGGAAAAACAAACCCCATGATGATTACAATGGTATATATTCATGGAATAATTACTCAACTCTGCAACTAAAGTGATTTTTGTGTATAAAAGAGTAAAATAAGATTATTTGAACAAAAGTCTAAAACACCTAAATTTTTGTGTCCGGCTAGTAATGTACGTACACTTCGAGCTCACAGCGTAAATTGCGTTTTGCTAGTAAATATTGAATTAGAAAATAAAAAGTGCCTTCTTGGGCCAAACAAAACTTGTGTCCTTCTGCCGATTATTCGCCAAATACGTGTCCGCCATTTTGTGTTAGCGTAATGTACATTCAGTACGTTTGTTTAACAATCATTGTCAAGTCCAAGGTAAGATTTTTACATGTTTATATATATTGATTTTTTTCGTCCCGTGAGTTATAAATTTTGTGTTTATCGAGCAGTGTAACTCGTTTTGACAGCCGTTTTTTTTTTTTTTTACCTCTCATAGGTCGCCGTTTGTCTCCTGTGCACGAAGCGGCAAAAAAAAATACGCAAAGTGGGCAAAATTATTCATCATTACTAGTCGGATTTTACTTACTTTTATCTGTCATATTATGTCATTGACATTTATCCGAACCAAATAAATTGTAGCGTGTTCGTTGATAAATTGCTCCGTATTTAACCCGGAAGCGATCGGCGTGTCCCTCATGGGAGGTCAAAGATCGCCTTATAATTTTAGGTGTCTACCATGATAATTCAAGAACCACTCACTCAGTGCATTTCACTGAATCCTGGCTCATGTTGCCACAGTGCTGCAACGATTAGCTTATATTGTAGAGTTGATGGGCCGCATGGTGGTCTAGTGGTTAGCATGTTGGCCAACACAGTAACAGCCCGGAGATCGGGAAGACCTGGGTTCGATTCTCCCTTGGGCATTTCTGTGTGGAGTTTGCATGTTCTCCCCGTGTGAGTGTGGGTTTTCTCCGGGTACTCCGGCTTCCTCCTACCTTCCAAAACATGCAGGTGAGGTTAATTGGTGACTCTAAATTGTCCTAAATTGAGTGTGAATGGTTGTTTGTCTGTATGTGCCCTGCGATTGGCTGGCGACCAGTCCAGGGTGTACCCCGCCTGTCACCCGAAGTCAGCTGGGATAGGCTCCAGCATACCCCCGCGACCCTAATGAGGAGAAGCGGTCTAGAAAATGGATGGATGGATGTAGAGTTGATAGGTCAAAGTTTATGTCATTACAGTCTTATGAACGGCTGATGGGATTTGTAGTCTTTTTATTGATAGAACAATGGCATGGTAAGGACTGAAGGTCAATTTTTCTTTGCCATATTTTCAGAGCTTTAACTCAAGATCTAGATTTGTCACTTCTTTTTATTTACTTTATGATACTCTCTCAAATATAAGTTACTTTTCAAATCTATGCAGAGATAAGAGCATAAAGTCGACACCGAGTTATGTGCATTACATTTAAGAAAGAGTGAACTTCGGAGGGTTGCTATGGGAAATGGAAGATGTCTCGAGCTCTGGTACGTTGGGTGTGTGTTTTGCAATGTTTCAAGTTTGTGTTTATAACATTACCAAGGTCTATCCACGAGTTTGAAATTTTACCCAAAATGTAATGCTTGGGTACCCTTGATCTGAGCCACGCACATATAAATGTGAATGGAAGGGATAAATGAACATTTAAGGTCACTGTTGCCTTCATTGAAGATGTGATTCTTGATGTGACTGTCCCCAAAGACAGTGATGTGGCAGCAAGATCAAGCACCACCACCTTCCTGTTTTGCCATGAGGTATTTCTTGCATTGAATAGTGTTTCTCAGCCCAAGTCTCTGCTTTTCTTTTGATCACAGTCACAAAATAAGCCAAAATGGAGCCAAAGAAAGTTGCAATTGTCTGCATTTTGATGAAAGTGAGAAATACTTTGAGTTCAAGAAATAACGTAGCAAAACAGGAAGGTGGTGTCCATGTTGATCTCCCTGCCACATTGCTGTTTTTGTCAACACTTCATCTTGTCTTCAGTGAAGGTAGAAATAAGCTTAAATGTTCATTTATCCCTTTCATTCATCATTTATATGCTTTTAGAATTGTTCCATACATGTAAAACTAGAATTATAAAACTATGAAAATGTGTTTTGTGTTAACATTTTTGAGAGGCAACCACTGATGACATCATAGATGGGTGACGTAACATAGTCACTTTTGGTTTGGTTGTCATTTCGTTCGCTAGCAAATACGATGCTAACAAGGACATTTTGTGTTAAAAAAATACAAAAATAAAGGGATAGTTTGGATATTTTGACAAAGTTGAATGACATCTCCATCAGTTGTGTAGTACATCAACAGTGACTTAGGCGCCTTCTACATTTGTATTGGAGTTCATTTAGCCATTTTTATGCTCGAAAATGCTTCATTTAGGCAAAAAAATACCTCAAATTTGCTGAAAATCTGCATATTTTTTTACGAATAATAGGACATATTCAACCACAAAACAGCATGATTTATGAATTCATATATTTAAAAAAAAACGTGATAGAGTGAAGCTGCAAAATTCGAACTGACTAGAAATCACAGGAGCAGCCAAACTATGAAAAAAGTGCAACTTATAGTCTGGAAAATACGGACATTTCTTGGTGAAGGAGGGTGAACAGGTATGACACACACAGAAAAAAATGTAAAAAAAGAAGAAAGGACCAGGCTTGTCCACATATGCCCCCCCTCCTCCATTGCGTCGATATTTAATGACATCACTTGTCACTTCAAAGTCAGCTACGCTGCACGAGTGCATGTGTGCACCCCAAAGCTAACTGCGGAAGAGCAATCACATTACCGCATTGTGTGCACATGTTTGTACCGCTCACACCGCTGGCAGGAAAAAAAACTATAAGAAACTTTCACTCTGCATCCACGTTTTCTGTTTTTTAAATATAACATCAATTAATTACAGCAGTTGAGTTTAAAATGGGACTTCTTAGAAGATGAAGGATTTGAGCTGTGGCTCAATGGCACACTGTGGTGTTGCGTGGGGTTATTGTTTGGAATTCTGTGGCGGTTTTGGGAGCTGTTAAGTCATACTTTCAAGGCTATTTTCAGCTGCAGTGCACTCATAAAATAGCAGGTTTGAGGAATGAAAAGGCTTTAATTTGAAAGGAGCCTTTGTAGCCGAGTCCTAGGATCTATGGAGGGAATACAATTTTCACTTTGTGGACTATTTCTTGCTATCTCTAGTCTTGCTGTTGCTTTCTATTATGAACGTTTGTGAAATGTAACTGTGGAGCAGCGATTGCAATACAGCCATGTGTGCACATGCTCGTATTCACGTATCCATGAGAAGACAAATAACCACAACCACCACACACACACACACACACACACACGTCTAAGGCACTGTTCCAGTTACGTACAAGTGTGTATTTATGGCCGATGCCTCTACAGTATACAGCAGTAATCCTTCACCACTTTGAATTTCACTCTCACTTTATCAAAAATATATTCATTAATAAATCATGTTGTTGCGCGGGTAAATATGGACTAATATTTGTTAAAAATACGCATACTTAAGCAAATTGTATGTATTTTTTTTGTCTAATTGTAAGCATAAAAATGGCTAAATGAAGTAAAATACAAATATAAGGCATTCGAAAGACATTCAAAGACGTTGCAATAATATGGAGTATTTTACACTGGTCACTAGGTGTCAGTAATGTTACATTGATGAGACAATAGCCACCGCAGGAAGTACTCTACAGAACAGGAAGTAAAAAAAAAAAAAAGAAACTCTCCCAATGCTAATACGTTTGAATCTATAAATCTTATGTCTTATTTTCTCTTATAATATCTACTATATTAGGTAATGTGTGTAAAAAGGTGACGATAGGAGTGTTATTTCTTGTCTCAAGGGCTCTAATAATATTAGATACAATATTTAAAATGGTGTTAAACAGGTTTTCTATGCTCTACTTCAAAATGATTCCATTTATAAATAAGGAATCCTACTTCACAGAAATTCACTTATCACGGTCGGGTCTGGAACCAATTAACCATCATAAACGAAGGATTACTACTGTACAGTCGTCCCTCGCCACATCGAGCTTCACGGCTTCACAGCTTTTCAAACATACAGTATATTAACAAATCATGCAGTTTGTGGTTGAATACAGCCTATTATTAGTAAAAAAAAAATTAAAAAACAAAGCATATTGAAGCAAATGTAACATTTTTGGCCTAAATGAAGCATTTTCAAGCATAAATATGGCTAAATGACGTAAAATACAAATGTAAGACATTCAAGCAACAGTCTTGATCGTCAAAACAGCAGGCTTTTATTGCAGGTTAAAATTTTCTCACAACAGGCACAATAATAATAATAACAGTAATAATAACAATAATCATAACAACAACACCACACACTACTGCCGTAATCCAGCTAAAACTCACCTCTGAATCCCCGACGTCACTTCCTGTCCACACGTTCGGGACACATTTTTTGCAACATACACGAGCATGAGTCTTACTTAGGTCTTGTTTTTCTTCTTATTATGTCTACTCTTTTGGGTAATAGGAGTGTAAAGGTGACAATAGGGGTGTTATTTCATGTCAGGGAGGGCTCTAATAATGTTAAAACGGATAAACAGGTTTTCTATGCGCTAATTGTAAAAATATCCTATACATAAATAAGGAATCCTACTAGGCGGAAATTCACCTATGGTTGGGTCTGCAACCAATTAACCCATTCAATCCCAGCCATTTTTAAGTCCCCCCCCCCCCCCCAATTCTCTAGTAATCAGCTGTAGAGCATACTGTAGCTGTACTGTAGCTTTTGTGACAGCTCAAATATCTAAACAACTATGGCAACATAAACAACACAAAAAGGTCTTGTTTTACATCAAAGTAACAATTTCTTTACAAATATAACGCCATGAACTATTTACAATTTTCACATTTGGAACTGAACTAGGCATGTGCGCTTGCGTGCATTTGTGTCCGTGCTCATGCGTTAAAATTTCCCTACAATGCGTAACCTTCTGCACGCTACACTCCTCCACGCTCTCTCACTTCCTCCTTTCGGTCATGTGTGATTCTTCATACAAATGATCCATGCCGAGCTCTTATCAAATGCACATCTGCCACCTTGTGGCCTTTTTTATTGCTTAAAAGTGCTCTGAAAACTCATAAGTGCAGAGTTGCATCATCACCTCTTTTTGCCTCTTGCATATAAAAACGTAAAAGACGTATAAATACGTTGTTGGGACCAGGCATTTGGGATTATATAAACGTATAAATGCGTCTTTAGTATTGAAAGAATTCACCGCCATAAATGAGGGATTACTGTACACCACATTTAGAATAGAAGTCAGCATAAATATGCATTTCCTTCTTTTCTGTGGAGCAGATTGATATACTGTCATCCAATATTTTCTATATTTCAGAATCAAAATTCCAACGTTTAAAAAAAAAAAAAAAAAAAAGTTGGTTTCCGACACCACTTTTACAGATGTTAAGATTATGTAAAAGGGTGTGCTGTAAAAGTGAAAACGGCTAATAAATTAAAAACTTCAAAGGGTGTGCACTAAATATTAATGTGTTCTCCATTTCAAAATGCCTTGCCACAATATTCGTGTGTGTGTGTGTGTGTGTGTGTGTGTTTCAAATGAGATCCATGTAATATGCACACCAACAGTCTAATTGATGATTGTGTCACAGACAGCACAGGGGTCGGTGATGTTTTAACGCACAGACAGAAGAATAACAGGCGTTGCCTCTGCTGTGAATTCAAACAAGGTTCACTTGCAAATCAGGTCGCAGTGACCTGACACTGGAGGTCAGACTGTAAACTGTGCTTCCATCTGGCCAGGAGGCAGGGATCATAGCTTGATGAACACTATACACAGCTTTTCTACATGCTGTTGAAATAACAGGGACAAATACACCACAGGAATTTGAGAAGAAGCAGCTTTTTTGGTTTTTGCACGTTTGTGTAGGTTCATGAGTACTGTCTGCACCAACGTTCTGGTCACATCTATTGGCAAAGACAGAATTACAATGGCCCAGTCTAAAAATAACATGAGTAAACTATAATTTCCCATACATTCATTTACAGGATTTGTGGTCCCCTGCCACAATTCATTTTGAACCACCACAAAAAGACTTGGTGCTATCTTTACCTTATTTGTTATTTTATCTGGCACTACCTATTCACCTTTGCTCACGATCACATTATAATAATTTATCGGGATAGCTTGTCGCTACAGCTTTATCCAGCAGATGGCATTGTAACACGGCATAGTCAGAGGAAGTTCAACTTGCTCTTCAATTGGCAAGCGATCGCCAGTAGCCAGCCTTACTACACAAACGGACAGATTGTCATCAAACAGGACAGTCTTTACTTAGGGTGCGAACCAAAAAATAAACAGCAAAACTGGTACACGTGCACCCGGTACTGTAACAGGTACTGTAAGTTAATGAACTAGCATTGTATGTGGGTAACAACGATTAAGCACTAACAACAAACACGTAACTTAACTGTTATTTATCAAGTGTCTGCAAGGCATGCTGGGTAATCCTGTGGCAACTACAATGCTACAATATACTTGTAGTGCGATATCAGATGTATAGCGAGATCTTGAACACCACAGCTGCCTCCACCGCTATTTTTCCATAGGGAGATGGGGAGATCTGTCTATTATGCATGTGAATATTCTCATTCATCCAGGTCATCGTATTCTCAGGTCATATTAGGCTTTAGTACAGATAAAGGACAGTACAGAGTGTGCACCTATTTCCGCGTTTTTTCACATTCCCGTTACCCGCCTCACCATTAGTGGTGTTTTGACAACCCACCAAGTCCCCTCCTGCCACGGTGACACGGTCAAGCAAAGCATCGGCTCAAGTATGCTGCGTGTGGACTGTGGCGGTCTGTGGCGGTCGCGGTCGCACGCACATGGTGGTTCAAAGTCTATAACCTCTTCAACGTTGCATAAAAACACACCCACAAATGTTGCTCAGATTGAAGTCAGATGTCCGCCATCTCCTGGTGTAAAGTATGAACTACATGAGGCACCATATTTGAAAGAGAAATGGCTCGTTAAATTCAACAATGCTGCTTGTCGCAATTTTGCGACTTTGGCGCTTAAAGGGTGAAATCGCCCCTGCTCGTTATAAGGCGCACACACGCACACTCACTCTTGCACGACATGAAACCAACACCTGTCAGTCAGTAACTTCATGTATTGTTTAAAAACATGAGATAATGTCACACAAACCAAAGAGCTTAGTTTTACATCATGGCCAATTAAGCAATTCGCACATGTGTGAATGATGTTCACCATTTACACAATTATTGTGCACACACGCACGCACGCACGCACACACACACTCATCACTTCAAATGAAAATCCATATTTGTCAGTAAATTGGAGTGGCTAATGGTGCACCTGACCCCTCCTTCCGTGTCATGTGACATATCCCCAGAGAAAGCAATCCAAGCCAAGCCAGACGCACATGTGATTAAAAAAGGTGGGGGAGGTGGAACATATCATAGCTTTGATTTATGACTCATCCAAGCCCATTAAGGCACAGGCGTGGCAAGAAAAGGAAGAGAACGTGTTAGCATCTGTCATTCCGCCTCCTTTTAAACATGGAAGAGAAAATGAGACAGAACTAAGACTTCTCATTATTCAGTGTCAGGTCAGGTAGAACACCCGAACCCCACTTCCTCCATCCCGGCCACTGCCACTGCTTTGGGCATCGTGGAAGTCCAATCCATTGTATTCAGTCCTCCACTATGCTGCACCTTAGGAAGTCTTACCAAAGATGTACATCTCTCAAGGTGACGTCAAAGGCCTATTCTCGCATGTTTTGGCCTAACTCTATTTTTTTTGTCATGGTGGACGGTCTATTCCAAATTGGTCAAAGCAATTACCTCATTCATTCACTCACTTTTTTAGCAATGAATGCACAAAAAAAATGTAACATAAAAAGTTACGAACTCGATTCACACCAACATGACATACAATTTCTAAAAAACGATGTAAGACAATGTATTAGAGGAGATGCATCACAAACAGTGCCCTCAACATGGTTGTGTATGCGTGTGTGTTGAAAAATAGAATAGCAATCTGAAATGGTGACCGACGTTTTTTTCAGAATGGTGCGGCCCTTTTAGCTCTAGTATGTAGCTCTAGTATCTAGTATGTAACCAGTTTAAAACCAGCAAACGGTCTTTCCAGTTGAAACTAATTTAAAAAAAGAGAGAGAGAGACATTTTTGACAAGATTTGCATTTCTGCCGGTTCCATGAAAGTGTGCTAGTCGGACTATGTGTGCCCCTGAAGCTCATGAATACGAGCAGTGTGGCTGTTGAAGAGCACAACTGCAGGAAACCATTAATAAAATACATTTGGGAATTGGTGCACCCCTCTAGTGGGACTGCTTTTGCTTGCATTCCAATTATATATACACACACACAGGTATATATATGTGTGTGGGGCTTTGTGGGGGTGTGTGTGGTGGCGTGGGCCTCATGTGTGGGTGTGCATGCTCCCCAAACAAAAACAAATCCTATTGATCAGTTTCATGTGTTTAACATGTTTCACATGTGTTTAAATGAGGATCATTACAAATGAGTTCATACCTTGGAGAATTCAGGCAACTTTAAAACACTCGCCTTTTACTTTATCCTTCTATAGTGTTAGATATTATGTAATAGCTTAGGGCATTGTCAGTCTAATAACTTCTCATAGGGGCACACACACGCACCTAGCACAACAAAGTTGCGCAACACTTAAGATACGACTCATGGAAAATAACTGGGAGACACACATCGATGTATTGTTCTCACTCACACCAGATGGACTCTCACTTTCACACAGACTTGGCTTTCACTTTCCAGGCACACAGGCTTAAGTTTCACTTTCTTGAGGGGTGCAGCAACTGCTCTATAGACTCTGTACTTTCATTCTGGGCTCTTTCTTTCACCTTCCTCATTGATGATAAGAGTCCAGTGCTGTAACCAAATCTATTGCTCTTAATTTTTTTTAAATAAAATGTTCTTTTAAATTGTGTTATCATTGACTACTTCTCTGATAGTAATGTGGTCCAAAGAAACAGGAAGAAAGGCTAAAGAAAAGAATTAGCCTTCACAACAGTTAAAAGGGAGCATCTTACAGCAGCTGCCACACCAAATACTCCAAATAATCGAATCACACAAATAAGCCACAAAACTGCAAGATAACACCAAATACATTTGAAGAGAAAATCATAGCAGAGAATACTTATTTAGGACTCGTGTATCTTTCTGACTCATTTGCTCAGACTCATTTCAGGGCAATTTTAATACCGTATTTGTCTTTCACATTATCTCTGGAAAAAAACAGGGCCCACTTGTGACATTTATGTGTTTTTTATTGGCCAACAGTAATGGATTATATTGACCTGCGTCTCCGATATTGCTACACCGATACAAGCAGGCCATTCCAGACTCGGCACCAGTACTTCTATCCAGCAGTGGCCCTTCTATTCAGCATGCAGAACCCACGTGATCACAACAACAGCCTGTGCTAGCGTGTTTAGCAAGGCGTAGGAGTGATATCAGCTGTGCAGCTGTGTTTCTCATTAAGGTCTGAAAAAGACGTTGCAGCTGAGTGCGCAAAACTTGTCATGCACAAGTTTCCCGTGGTGGCACAGAACTGGGAACGTTTAATACGACCAACCTCATTGGGCATTTTAATAACGATTTTCGCAACACCACGGCTTCCTGAAACATCTGCTGTTTGACACATTTGCAAAGTGCGAGAAACTCCCACAGGGCGGCAAAAAGTCATTGGCCATATAAAGAGCCTGTCGGAGGTGAGTAATTTAGGGTTTAAACGGTGCATTGAGCATGTCGAACCTTGCTACATTATGCCTATTGTGGATAAATTTATACACTAGGGGTGTAATGGTTCACATGGATGTATTGAACTGTTTCGGTTCTGCATTTTCGGTTCGGTCCACTTGCGTACCGTTTCGGTTATATTTTATGCTATTGTTCTCATTAAATTTATTACTAGAATGATCTAAGCGTTTCACGCGGAACTAAAGTCCTGTGGGCGAGTTTCCGCACGGACGCCTCTGAGTGTCGGACACCACTGACTGAGGGGGAGGAACGCTATTCGCTCACAAGCGTGACAAATGGCATCATGGCAAATGCAAGCGAGAAGCCTGAGCTGGAAGACCATCCCATCTCACTACGGACTCCTGTTCGGGAACACTTTGGCGCCCCGTTAAAATTACGGATTGACAAAGGCAAGTGGATAAATCCACAGTTGTGTGTCGACATTGTTCCACGGATATCGGATATGCTGCAGGAAACTCGTCTAACATCTTAGCGAACTTAAAGCGTCACATCATCCGGCAGTGAATGTTACCTCTACAAGAAAGAAAACCAGCTTAGTGCAAACACCGATAACTTCAGCATATAAACAACCTCTAGCAAGCTACTCTGACCGGGCCAAAGCAGTAACACATGGTATTGGAGTTTTTATAGCCACGAGATTACGTCCATATTCAGTTGTCGAGAGCGCTGGCTTTAAGAACAGTCATGAAAAATGATAGACCACCCTCGTTTCTTTAGTTTCTTGTTCATTTTAATGCCTGATGCAACTAAAAGGTACATTTGTTTGGATAAATCTAAAATAACTCATAAGAGTTACATTTTTGGCAATACAATGCTAGAGCTATTCATGTTAGAAATTAAGCAATTTTGGTTATTATCAAGAAAACCATGGAAGTTGCGAGATATCAGCTCTTAAATTCAACTCTTCATTATACTCATCATTATGTTTGTCCAAACAAATGTATCTTTAGTTGTACCAGGCATTAAAATGGATCAATAAACTGAAGGAACAAGGCTGCTCTAATATTTTTTCCCATGACTGTATATGATTAAAGTTCTTGAACCTTGCTACGTAATACCATCACGTCCTCACTTTCGCCAGAAAGTTATACCAGCACATGAAAAAGCTAAAAGTGATGTTGTCAACGAGCTATCACGTGTCCAATATTTCACTTACGACAGATGATTGGACTTCACGTGCAACAGAGAGCTATTTTACTGTAACTGTCCATTACATTTCGCCACATTGTTTAAACAATTGTTTAAATACAACTGTTTATTTTATTATTTTTTTCTATTTTAAAAAACTCAGAGTCTCAGAGAATTTATTTGAAATATCACCCAAATGGGTCGATTTATTTTTTTTTAAGTTCTCTCTGCCTTTTCTTTTTTTAAATAAAAGCATTTTAAGTCATTTTTTTTCCTTCCTTTTTTGTACAGAAAATTAACCGAACTGAGTACTTCAAGAAACTTAACCAAACCAAAATTACATTTTAGTGTACCGTTACACCCCTACTGTACACCAGATGCATCAAGAAGTAAATGGGTCAGTTTTTTCACACCTACTGTTGCTGACTATTATTTCTGTTTGAGTAATATCACTTGATCAAGCTTTTTCTAACATTCCACACTACTAAACAAGTAATAAAAGTCTGATTTGTGATGATATCGGATTGATATCGGTAAAAAAGTTGTATTGGGACACCTGTAACAGAAACATAACATAATAAAATAATGTATTTGAATGGTAACTGGATAATGAGGAATAATACATGATAAAAAATAAATAATTCAGTTGTAGATGGCACAGATTTAAAAAAAGAAACCAAGAAACATGCCTATAATGGCAGTATCCATCCATCCATCTTCTAGCACTTATCCGAGGTCAGGTCGCGGGGGCAGCAGCCTAAGCAGGGAAGCCCAGACTTCCATCTTCCCAGCTCCTTTGTCCAGCTCCTCCCGGCGGATCCCGAGGCGCTCCCAAGCCAGTTGTGAGACATAGTCTCTCCGAAGTGTCTTCCCTGAGGCCTTCTACTGGTCGGACGTTGCCTGAACACCTCCCCGGGGAGGTGTCCAGTACGCATCTTGACCAGATGCCCAAGCCACCTCATCTGGCTCCTCTCAATGCAAAGGAGCAGCGGTTCTACTCTGAGTTTCCCCCGGATGACAGTGCTTCTCACCTTATCTCTAAGGGAGAGCCCAGCCACGCTACAGAGAAAACTTATTTTGGCTGCTTGTACCTGCGATCTTGTCCTTTGGGTCACTCCCCAAAGCTCATGACCATAGGTGAGGGAAGGAACGTAGACTGACTTGTGAGCAAGACCCCGAGGTACTTAAACTCCTCCACTTGGGGGCAGGATCTTATCCCCTACCTGGAGATGGTACTCCATCCTTTTCCGGGCTATAACGATGGACTCGGACTTGGAGGTGCTGAATGGCATTATAAATGGTATAATATAATGGCAGGGGCAACAGTGATGTTGGACTGTATGAATTATTATCTTGAACTGTCTGTAACCGCTTGGCATAGCTTAACCTATATGGGATTGCTTTTTTAAAATGTTTTCTTTTGGTGGCAAAAATGTGGGCTGCCCCTTGTATGGTCCATCAAAATGAGGAGATCATGGAAGCATACCGCATACAATGTCATGAAAATACTCTAATCTGCCTATGACAAGAGAAATAAGGTGACTTTGAAAAACGTACGTAGACTTTCCTGTATGGGTCATACGGCTGTCGAGATGATAAGAGACAAGACAAGAAGATGAGAGGACAACAAAAGGACAAAGCTTGATGATATTGTTCCATTCACTGCGATCACGGCTACCTCGCTTCAGGAAAGTCACCTTGGATAAGGAGATAAACATCTGCACTTGTCCTTTGTCTGACATTTGTGCGCCGTCAAAGATATAAAACCAGAATTTTTATGTTCACCAAAAATCATCTAGAAAAAAACCCATAGCACTGCTACAATTGTTGCAAGCTATTTACATATGGCATTTTCTATCAGTTCTAGCAAATGAACATATTCACAAACACAAGAAGCATAACACTAACACCAACAATGACGTCTAAATATGGAAAGAAATAGCAGGGAAGGATCTTAACCTTTCAAAAAGTACCAGACGCCAGACGAGGGGGCAACATGGTTGCATTTGTGTTGCTATGGTAACTATTTGGGGTGCAATCATACAGATACAATTCAGCATTCGGTTCGACTTGATACTTTGGTGTCACGGTTCAATATTTTTTGGTACAAAAAAAACAACCTTTTTTTAAACTTGAATTTTATTGAAATTTTGATTTCATTGAACATTTCTTTCAACTGAAACAGAGTTTTTAAATGAAATGTATTTTGTGCATTTTCTGCTGTGCACACTTAGAACCATGGAAAACAAAAACAGCACCTTGTAAAAATAAGAAATGATTCCCAATTCACTTCAACATGGCAAATAAAGATAATGACACATATTCATCAATAGTTGTCTTCATAGAGTCAATACTATTTCAATCAAACTACGTACTGTAGGGTTCCATTTCCTCACTTCATGTACCAGTTTATATAAAAATTAGAAAATAAATCACAACAATTATCCAAATGACAACACAGCCCAATTGTAGACAACACATAAAAAACGGGAGATTTAAGATTTTTTTTCACGTCATCATAAAATAATAGCAACAGCAACAGCAACAACAGCAACAACAACAACAACAACAACAAGTAAGCGTAATTTTTGAAGGGTTTGCATGGAACTAGCCGCTACAAATGCAATGAGGACTATTATTGTATGTATATGCATCTTACGCATATGCATACACGTATACGCATCCCATGACTTATTTTATCCCCAATTTGCATAATAAAAAATTTAAAACGCAGTTTTGCAACCAATTGCTTGATTGCGTCTGCCTGCGGAGATTTCAGTGGGACTCTGATGTCATGTGATGCTTGTGACTTGGGTGACCGTATTGTTCTATTCATAGCAGTATCGAACCGAAACGACTGTATCAGTGATCCCTCATTTATCACAGTCACTTGGTTCCAGACCCGACCGTGATATGTGAATTTCCGCTAAGTAAGATTCCTGATTTCTTAATGAAATATTTTCATAATTAGAGCATAGAAAACCTGTTTATGACCTGCTAAATTCGGGTTTTAATATTAGAGCTCTCTAGACATGAAATAACACCCCTATAGTCACCTTTACACTCCTATTATAGTAGACATAATAACAGAAAATAAGACATAAATAAGACTCCTGCTCGTGTGTGTTGCTGTAAATGTGTTCTGGTGCAAGGAGAGCTGTGTGGGGGGGTGGACAGAAAGTGACGTTGGGGGTTCAGCGTTGAATTTTAGCTTGGCATGGGTTACGGCCGCAACAGTAGCTAGTGTTAGGGATTATTGTGCCTGTTGTGAGATCATTCAAGCCTACAATAAAAACCCGTTGTTCTGGCAATCAGGTCTGGTGCTTGTGTGTCTCACCCAACATTACAGTAACATTATTGACAGCTAGTGACCAGTGTAGAATACTACATTTCATCACATCTTTGAATGAGTCTTCTGAATCTGAATTTGTCTTACACTTTACAGTATTTACCCATTTTTATGATGGAAAATGCTTCATTTAGGCAAAAAATGAAAAAATCATGATATCATGATAGATCATGATATCTATCTATCATGAAAAAAAAAAAAAATGTGCTTAATGTGCTTAACTATGTATTTTTTCTCACTAATAATAGGCTGTATTCACTAGAGTGATGTGATGACCCAGGGGAATGACTCTTGTAGTGTTGTTATTTACAACAGCTGGCTGGAATCTCAACCCACAAAAGGAGAAGAATGTTCATCGACCAGCAGCACCATTGGCCTCATTGAAACCACAGCAAGGTTCCGAGCTATAACGGGTCCACCACATTACGCCTGCCTGGGAATATATAGTCTTTACTTTTACAATGTAACCAAAACACTAGCTTTTGTGGGAGTGCTCAGAGGAGAGGAGCTTGACAGAACAGTGGGACAGAACTGAAGGACTTGGGACAGGGAAGGGGGATCGGGAGTTGGTTTGTGTAACCAAGGTCAGCCAGAAGAAAAACACACTTTAATCCTTGGCAAAGGAAAACAAGAGAGGAGGCAAACGGAAGGGGAATATGAAAACAGATTAAAGTCTCAGCAGGGAGGCGTTCTCGGGCTGGCCAATATGGCCCAAAAGAAATATCCCCATATTTTTGGGCTAAATCCACAATATATATCCCTGCGTTTTAAAACAATGGAAAGTGTAATGTGTAATAAACACTTATTTCTATTCAATCAAGGTACACACAGCAGAGGAAGGCGGGACTTGGACAACTGGAGAGTGGAGACAGGCATACACGCAGTTACAAATGAGGTTATCAAAAATCAGAGATAATATGCAAATCCCGTCATCATGCAATTTTTAGGTATCCAGAAGGGGATGTATCCTGGTAAATCTGACAGCTGAATACAATCAAAATCAGTTTTTCTAACAATACCATAGAGTGACGAAGTGTAAACATTCTCTACATGGTGGTGTAAAACCTATACCAGTATATACCATAGCGTACTGTCTCAGCCATTGTGTGACAGCATATCCCAAAAACTCTATAACAGTACCGCCCAGCCCTAAGGCGTCCGTTTGTGTGGCCAGAGCTGCTGCTTTGACGTAGGGAGGAGTAATTGGGCGCAGCCACTGATGCTTGAAATAACTGCAGTGTGGTGGGATGTGGTTTTTTCCTTGACACTGCATAGGAGAAAAGTTAAATACCAATAACAATACAAAATGCTTTCACTCATTGCCCCCTTCACACAGCTTGCTATTCTTGTTTGGACAGACATGGTCCATTGTACAACTTGGTAGGTTTATTTTTGTGCAAGCGTTTAAAACCCATTTCGTTTGCCATCGTACCTGCGGTGTCAAAAGGCTATTTTCTACATTTCTTTCCATGCTTCCCTGGAGCGTTTCAAACTAAGAGGAAAACATGACTGAAGGTGTTACACAGTGGAATCAGTTTAAGTTGTCGCCTCTCGGGCTGGCTGACTCATGCCAACCCAAGCAGTTATCGACATAACCGTTTACTTGTGACTTTAAGAGTCATTAGGATAATTTCTGATAATACAGGATGTTTCATCCTAAAGCAGTTCATCGACGTGGTTTACATCCATTTCTGCATATTTTTATTGAATCCATCCATACATTTTCTTCCACTTATCCGTGTCAAGGTCATGGGGCAAGCAGTGGCGCAAAGCACATGCATGAACAACGTGGTTGTGAGTGGGTTCCGCATTAAAACTTCAACTTACACTTGGGCAGTTCAGAACGGACGTAAACCAGATGAATGGATGTTGTCTCAGCAGAGAAACATGTACAACCTTTTGATCAAATGAGGAAGAAGTGATATTGATGCATGCATTCCAGTGGTCAGAAGAAATTACAACACCACACCTGTCAGCACAAAGTTACCAACAAAAAAATACAGTGTTGCTGAAGCAGAGAAGTAAGCTGATAGGAACAAATGTCTATGAATGAGCATGTGATCAACAAAGCACAACACCAACAAAGCCAAAAAAAGCACACAGCTTCAGGAGATAGGGGAAAATTCAAGTCCCTTGGAGCACCAACTCTAAAATCTACATCAAGTCACATGCAAAAGTACAAAGGCACGTCAAAAAGTACAAAGATTACATCAACCTGAAAATAAGGGAAGTGACAAACAAAGAAGCATGCAGTCTGATGGAATACAGTGATCAACGTTCCACAAAAACAAGACCATGCAACAAGACAAGAAATATGAAATTGGAAACCTTTTGCCATGCGGACCATAAACGACTGGATTAGGAAAATGACATTGATACAGAAACTCATTTATTTTCCAATGGTAGAAACAACGGCTTTTAATTCATTTATTTCAACAGCAGAAGCATGCGTGCTAACTATAATAATATCATTTGAGCCAATTCAACAAAAAAACAAAGTACAATAATTCTTAGCCACTTCGCACTTCCAGTTTCACAGCATCACTCTCATGGTTTTTCAAAAATATGAATAAATCTGGCTTTCTGAGATTAAATACGGTTTATTACACAAAAACATGCATATCTAAACAAATTTTATGGATTTTTTTGCCTAAATGAAGACCAGGTATAAAAATGGCTAAATTAAGTAATATACAGTACAAACATAGGACATTCAGAAGACGCATTCAAAGGCGCTAAAAAATAAAGTCATGTTACTGCAATGATTGGTGAGAAACACAAGCACCAGACTTGATTGCCGGAACAACAGGCTTTTATTGCAGGTTTGAATGATCTCACAACAGGCACAATGATCCCTAACGCTACTGTTGCGGTCTTATTATGTCTACTATATTGGGTAATACGAGTGTAAAAGTGGTGTTAGTTCATGTCTAGAGGGCTCTAATGTTTAAAACAAACATATTTAGAAGGTGGTAAACAGGTTTTCTATGCTCTAGTTAGAAAAATATTCCAGTTATACAGTAAAACAGGAATCCTTCTTCGCAGAAATTCACTTATCCCTGCCGGGTCTGGAACCAATGAACTGTGATATATGAGGGATTACTGTAATTGCAATCTCAGAAACCTGGATTGATGCTAAGAAAAGAATGGGGTTTAAGATGGAAGAATATGATGTGAACTAGGGTTGTGCGATATGGAACTTAGCATGTATCACAATATTTTTGCGATGTATCAAGATGACAACATAATTAAATTCAGAGGAGTCTTGTATAAAAAGCTACAAACCGTAATATGTATAATTAAAAATAATTAAATTAAAAGTAATCTTTAGCACTGTGTAGAGAGTGTCCAAAGCAAGCCAGTCTATTCTAGTTGTTGAGGGCAGCTGCTTTCACAACATTAGATCCACTGTCAGGAGTTACACACACTTGTTTCTTCTTATCTAAGTGCCCTTCCTGGAGAAACTCCTTCAACTCACTTGCGATATTTTCACCTGTGTGTTGCTCCAGAAAAAAACTTGTCTGGAGACAGGACGACTTCAAAGTCCAGTCGCCGGTTATGTCGTGGACCGAGAGGCTACGTGCACCACGGTGTGCAGTCGCAGGGAAAACACGTCATCAACTCTGCGTTTGAAATTACCATTTCGATCGGTATACGTCATTTTCTTATCATTGGAAGAAATTATACTGGTGTAACGGTATATGAAAATTCAAAAATCTAAATATTTTTGCCCAGCACAATCTGTTATAGTTTGGAAAAATACAGAAAGTCGGCTGGCCTTCAAAGTAAGAGTCCCAGGATTCAACCTAATATTGGTGCCAAGATGATAATACGTATAATAACTATTTATGTAAAAACAACACATGAGCAATATTTAACAAATGTATGTTTTATTTTTTATTGTTACACAAGTGAAGAACCCAGCTTTCTATACATTGCAAAGGCAAGACTATGTACACCATCAGACACACTATACTTACAATTCCTGTGGAAAGCTTTAAAAATAAAGTTTAACTATCACTCCAAATTGCAAGTTCATAAAAATACAATCTTGTGACGCCGATAAAGCCTCAAATAGTTCCATGTACAATTATTCTATCACAATAGTTGTTCTTAAACATGACTAAGATCACATTTGCAACCTTAACACAGTTCAATAAAAGTTACTTTTAAAATCTATGCAGTTGTTTTGTTTTTCTGTCTGTTTTTCTGTTTTCTGTTTTTCTGTCTTGCAAATAGAAATCATTTGTCTTTATGCTGAAAAGCTGCAATGTACAGTAAAGTGTGAAGTAATGCATAACGCAGACAATAGCAATGCACGTAAGGAGACATGACAGAATGGCATCATGAAGGCAGCGTTAGCCGGCAACTCCATCTTGAGAGTTAACCACCTGTTAAAAAGTTAGCGGTGGTCCTTAGGTTGGTTAACTTTAACGTCAAGTTAACAGCCGATTAAAGTTAACCAAACTTTGGACAACAAGATAACGGTGCCGTGAAAGTTAACGGTCAGTTCAGTGTACTTAACCAATGGTTTAAACACTAACAACCCGGCCCTGAACTACAATGTAGAATGTACATGTATGTAGGATGTACAGTATTAGTGAGTTGCATGTACAGAACAACGAAGTCAAGTACTGAAATGTTTGAGGACTGGATTGAGGCCACAGAAACATGCCAAATCTCATTTTCAATGTGAGGAGGTCAACATTAATCTTAATCTTCTGAATTCTAACAAACAAAAGAAGATTGACGATGTCATAGATACAATGTATACACATCTATACATGAGACAATATTCAAAAATGACTAGACCAAGCAGAATAACAGACCACTGTGCCATGCTAAGTGATAATATACTCACTACTGTAGAGGTGGGAGAAAGTTTGGCAAGTCTCCAGTAAGTCTCAAGTCAAGTCTCAACTAAAGACACGCATGTCCCAGTCAAGACAAGACAGTTGGAGTCAAGTCCAAAGTGATAGTAGGCTTGAAATCTCTATTCAGTGTTAACCAAATGAAATACCATAAGCTCGTAATTTGTGAATGCAAATTAAATTTCCCTTGGTAGCATGTTGACACATCCCGGTGGAATCACTACCACTTTCCAGCATTCTAGCGCGCAAAGAAATGTAAGCCACACCCTCGTTTGTTCTTAAACCTGATTGGGTGTTAATAGATGTATTCAATGAGGCAGATTCCTTGGGGAAAAATTGCTGTCTTTCTGGAAATGACATAATAATGGTCACGTTAGTTGAATACTTTGGGGACACATTTTACTCAACACACTTACTGAAAATCTCAAGTACTTTCGAGTCATCACACTAAAGTCCGAGTCATGTCACGAGTTACTGATGTCAAAGTTCAACTCGAGTTGCAAGTCTCTGATGATATTGTCGAGGCCAAAGTCATCAAAATTGTGACTTGAGTCTGTCTCGGGTCCATTCGCGTGACGAGTCCACACCTCTGATACTCACTGATGACTTTGACACAATTAGTTATGTATCAATTAATGGCATTAGTAATCATCTACTAATCTTCACAAAGTAGAGTCAGAAAAGACACGTGGATGAAAAACTGATCCCGTGATTAATCAAGATGTGATTAACTAGATTAACTAAAAATATCAGATGAAAAAAGGCATTTAAAAAGGCAAACAAAAATTGTCTCAAAGCTGAAGTTTTTGAAAACACACTGAAAGATGGAAAAAAAGAGGATGTCAGATAACACTTGATGATGAAAGACATACTGTATGTAGCAGCCCCATCACACAATCAATAACACCCTCCACACCAAACACAGTAAATCAATTGTTAGTAGCTTCCATTGCTCTCAGCGGTGTGCGCTGATTTGTGGCTCAACACCCGTGTTTGTTAACGTGAACTGAACTATTCAAGAAACGGCGAGGAGAACACGGTCCATGATGAGGAATCACTTGTACTTCATTTAATGTGAAAACGAGATCAGCAGAATCATGGTGAGATTAAGTTCCACTCTCTGACAGGATTGCTTCCTTCTTTAGCTGAGCGCACCTGTAATCCACTTCTCCATGATCCGCTTTCTTCCTGAAAAGCCGTGCAGCTCAACACAAAAGGAAATTCAAATTGTATTTTCCCTTTGAAAGCACATGGCTTCACATCTGAATGAATGTTTTGTATGGATAAAGTTGTAAATGATGTATGAGTAATCATTTGGGTCGTAATCATTCCGTGGCGTCCTCCAGGCAAGTAGGTCATGGGGTCATTGTGGTAATCAGTTGTCTACTTCTGCTCAATAGACAACAGACAGATTATGTCAAATCCATACTAGTTGTGATGAAAGGGAGTGGGGCTGATATTGCTAATAAAGCTGTCAATCATTGGAGGTACTTAAATCAGGTTTATTGCAGGACTATCAGAATCGAAATCAGAATCAGATGTACTGCCAGGTATAGTTTATACAATACGAGGATTTTGTTCTGGTGCAACCGTAAAAAAGTAAATAACAAATATGATACAAATACAAATATAAATATAAAAATGAGTGTAGCAGTGCAAAACAGTAGCAGAAGAACTACTGATGGAGTTAAAGAAAACCATAGAATTATCGCATTATTTATTTAATATTGTTTTGCTATGAGTTATACATATATATATTCTTTTTTTGTTGTTGTTGACTGGAAAGGACATACATGGCAAGAGGTCTGCTGTCAATTGAACTAGAGTTTTTAACTATTTTAGTGCTTTCCTGACTATACTTCGGATGAACGTAAGATCAGAACAGATTGCTGACACCCTCAACTTGAAGGTACAGATTCTATGACATGAACGAGTTACTGGTAGCTGCTAACAAGCCAAGCTAACCGGCTAAATGCTGTTCAAAGCAGTCGCCTAGCAACAATGCCCAACAAAAAGCAAAACGATACCAGTCCTGGAAACCCAGGTCCAAAATCAGAAACGGGGCCATTCTGGCTGACAGATAAGGTGGATTTCACATTAGAGGGTGCATTGAAGAATATAAAACTGGGTTCAACATTATGTTTACTTCCAGATGACAAACAATGGGAGTTATTTTGCGCCTTGAGGGAGGAGATACAGTTGGAATCTGCAGCGCAAATAAGGCTAAATCTAAGAAACCTGCTAACACAGATTGAAAATGTACAATTGCAGAACAACAGCCTCAAGAAGAGCTTCTCGGAGAGCCATGATGAAGTCATAAGGTGGAAAATAGAGCAAAGTAACACAGATTGAAAATGTACAATTGCAGAACAACAGCCTCAAGAAGAGCTTCTCAGAGATCCATGATGAAGTCACAAGGCGGAAAATAGAGCAAAGTCATAAGGAGGAAAATAGAGCAAAGTCAAAGGGAGGAAAATAGAGCACTGCGCAAGGATACCAAGGCACTACGAGATGATATCAAGGTACTACAAGATACTGCTGCCTTACGTACTGCTCTCAAAGGGGTAGTTCTGATTTTTTGACATGAAGCTGTATGACATCCCCATTAGCAGTATAGTGCATCAATAGTGACTCCCCCCCCCAAATTGGTCCCGTGAGCCAAGTCTGGTCAGAGATCCGTGACAAGGAATGTAGTTCCACTTATGCTCGGGCCATTTAAGTTTAGAGTTGTCTTAGGAGTTGTCTACAACCAACACTACAACCAATTGGCGCCAAGTTGTGTCCAACCAGGGTAGGTTTAATCATTAAAATTCAAACGAAATTTAAACTTTGAGAGTGTTATACAAGAGAGAAACGTGAGAAAATGTTCATGCCTGTCTGAGAAAAGTGTATGAAATGTATGGTGAGGGGTTTTACACCCTTAAAACATATATAATACTTGTTAGAAAAATATATAGTACAGTTGGCTACTCCGTGGATTTCACTTATGCGGGTTATTTTGTGAAGCTAAACGAGATAGTACACATGTATTCCTGTGAATTTATCATGAAAATAACTTTGAAGTTGTTGTTTTCCAGTAAAATATGCGATAACAATATATTCAAACATAAGAATATGGAAATACTAAATTGCTACAATCAGTATCCTGCTGGAGGAAGTCCAATTCCTAATATTAGTGGATATATTTTCCATTAAGTTAATGAGCAATATGACCAGCCTGGTGGTATTAGTCAAATTAAATCAGTGAAAGTAAGCTGCATGGATGAGAGACTGGTATGCGTGCTGCATAAGCTGATGAATATGGAGAGAGAAATAGGCCCATTAATACATATTCAATGTTATTATGTGCTAATAAGCAAGGCAGTTCCCACAGGGCTTTTCGACAGGCACTTTTGGACTTACGGAGTCAAAGCCTGCAACATGACTTGTTTCCTTTAACCCAGTGGTTCCCAAACTTTTCATAGTCGCGCACCCCTTCAGACATTTGACCTGAAGCCCTACTCCTGCACACTTAACCTTTTTATCTTAATTAACTTGAAATATTGAACATTATTTTTTGGTTAATTAATTTTATAGTAATTCTGGGTCAAAAGGTGTGTATTTTGAATGGTTACCTTTTGATAAAGTTTCACATGAGTACTGATCAATAGATAAGTAGTCATCCTACATATCGTTTATTCTGGTCTAATGTTGGCATCTTTCCGTTTGAATGACTTGAGTTTCAGCTTCACTTTTCTTGTCCACTCAAGATGTTTCTGGTTTAAGTCTGCATATTAATTTAATTCCAAACTGAAGGGGAACGTTTAACAAACATAATACAGCAGTATCCGGAAAACAAAAATACATAAAACCTACGATAAAGCCTAATTTTCGGCGGAATCCCCACTCACAGTGACAGGTTTTCACCGCTGAGGCATGCGGAGATTGGCACGCCAATATCAATGAAATCTTCAAGATGAAACTTCTTCTTAATGCACAAAATAATCATCAAACTTACTTATTTCTTCATATGATGCACACAGAGAAATGAACAACTTCACGCTCTGTTTCCTTTCTGCTGTACTCCGCGCGCCATGAGTTCGCCACCACAAGTGGCCTACCCCACTTTGGGAACCTAGGCTTTAGCCCTTTAAATGCAGAGACAGTCGTTCCCCAACCGTTCCTCGACATATTAAAACACAAAACCAAATATTCTGGACTATGCCTCATTTGCAAAGTTCTATTTCTAGCTTTATTCACCGGGATTTCAACTCAGTAAATGTGGAAAGACGTCGGACTTCTCAAATCCGATCAGAATTTGAGAACGCGCTAACCAAAGGCTAATGCATCCGAGATACTGTAGTGTTCATTCTCCCGAGTATGGCTGCCTGGAAACAATCATAATCAACTAATAATCAACTCAAAGTATGTAACAGTGTTGTTTTCGTCAGCAATGACGAAATGATTTCATTGTTTCCCCATGACGGTAAGGAACATAAACAAACCCAATAGTACAGATACTTTAGCATTTTGGTCATTGCTCAGAAAGAAAGATCAGAAAGCTAAAGTATAGGGTGGATAATAAGCTATCAAAGTACAAAGCATTTTCATCCAAAAGACTTAAACTAAGACTAAAACAATGATGGGCGGCAAAAACAACACTGGTAAGGAAGAAGTATGGCTGCCAGGGAATAATGAATACAAATAATAATCAACTAATAATCAAGTCAAAGAGCATCCACACACATGCCAACTAAAGCAAACACTGAACCAGTGTCCCGAGAAGCACAGTGGAGGCCAACACTTCAGCGTGAGAAGGGTCTTGGGGGCAGGGAGGGGGGCTATTTTGAGACGATGGTGTCAGAAAGTGTAAGACAGAGCCCCCCCCCCCCCCCCCCCCCCCCCGCAAGTGTGAAGCAATGGGAAGTGTTATAGCAAGACAATTGATAGCAAGGTGTTTTAAATCGCTGTCAAATGCTAACAAAATGACAGAATCATGATGATTAATATAATGATACCCCGGAGAATTAAACAGTAATTTTGCACTCATGGACAGGATTTTTAAAAAGAAGCAGTGTTTCCCCATATATTAAGAGAGTCAAATATTAGTATTTCATTTTTAGTGTATTGATGTATGCCTGTCTATATACTGTATACCTGCTTTTAGTGTCAGTTTCTTCTGGTCAGGTGGTGTAACTGGTTTGCGTCAGCATTTTTCATTTAGAATATTAGGATTTACAGGAAAATTCATGAGTACACTTCAGGTGGAAATAAATATTTTATATTTATCCCTTTGTTGTGGTTACACCTTTTGACACTTTCGGGGGGAAATCCATCTTTTGTTTTGAAAAAAAAAATGGTTCAAAAGCCATTTGAAAGTACTTGACACCAACAAAAATACAAAATAACCATATTTAAAAAAAAATGTCAATTGCGCATTATGCAAACTCAATTATCACAGCAACAGTACACAACACACGGAATGCACTTTTGGGAATGCCTGTAATGCTTTTATGAAATGTAACTGTGGAGGAGCAACTGCAATACAGTCGGCTGCGCTGCACAAGGTCACCATTCCTATTTAGAATTCCCCCCTTGATACAGAAATATGACAACGTCTACTTTTCTCACAGCTCAAATGTTTCATGTATCACCGTGAACTGGTCTTTTTTTGTCACAGTCAGCGCTATTCTGGATGACGATGATCAAGCGGCTCATTACGGATGGATGGAAATGAAGGAGCATGTTCCCAGCCACAAGTTATGGTGTCAGGAAGGGATGCTCTACTTGCATGCCTCAAGCTTGGAAGGGACATCCTTCAACACTGTGGTGCACTTGGCACTCCCCCCAGCAGGCGACCAAGGTCCTGAACTTTTGACACGCCTGTAACATTCTCATTGTGCCTTCCATGGCAACTCTCTTTTCCCAGGATAGAGCTCCTCTTTGCGCAGTGGGCTCAAAGACGGCCCATTTAGAGAGCTGTCTCAGGCGAATGGGCGTTTCTGGATAAGCTGTCCTCTAAGAAGGGTTTTTTTTCCAGCGTTATCACTTGGCAACAAGCTATCCATATAAAAGTAGGCATATAATGCTACCTTTCATGCTTGTATGCTGCATACTCAGGAAAAAAAAAACCTCAGCAGATGTTTCTCCTATTGTTGACTCCGGAGTCAGGAGCAAGTCCTCGTTGGCCAGTACAAAAAGTGTAACATAGAAGTAGACCCCAAATTCCACCAAGGTTCTGCTGACTTAATTTACAAGTTGTTTTTCCTTACACATCAAAATAGTGGTTGATTAATTGAATAATCGGTTAATGATCTATTCTATTTGTGCTAAATGTACATAAAAAGAGAGGTATTTTGTTAGTTGCGGAAAGGGAGGCGAAAGAACGGCTGAGAAGTCTACCGTGAAAAAAATAAAGGATCTTTAGTTCTATGCTGAAGTTTTATTGATTTTGAGATCAAATCTATTTTTGCACAAATGGAGCAACAATGATACATGACACTACTTCGACACAAACTGACCCATTTTGCATAGAAATGACCCCTTTGAGTCTCACATTTTAAGCCATCGACCAAGCTAAGCCAAGCTCAGCTAAGCTAAGCATCCGTAGCTTCGTGCATATTCTGATGGAAATGTAACTGCCAATTCATTTATATTGTGTGGGGCACAATACCCGCTGCCCAAGGACACAATAGCAGTGACTGGGATGCTGGAATTGGGATTTAAACTGCCAACCCTGCAGTTACTGGACGAGCTGCTCTACCACATCCTCCACAGCCTGTGCTGTTCTCTCCCCAAGGATTGCCTTCACCTATTAACCCCCCCATCTCACAATCCACCTCTCCGGTTGGCTGGTCCATTCATTTCTCTCGCCAACAAAAGAAACAGAACAAAACCACCCTGCCACCCCCTGTGGAGAGAAGGCGGGGACACGGGGAGTTGCAGACCACCCCTTTCAGCATGTTACACACCAAAAAAACTCCATCATAGAGACTGGGAAGTATTTTCAAGCAAAGTACAGATATGTGGATCACAGATCACAGATGCATGAAGAGAGACATGTGCAGGAGAGTAGAAAGATTATTTTGTCTTCAGCTGATCAAACAATGTGTGTGCATGTAAAAAGTATGCGATAATGTACAGTTATGCGTGTGGACATGTAGTCCTTGGGAATGCCAGCATGAGACAGACAAAAGCTTCTTTCTGCAGCCAGTTCCAGGCAGTAATGTTTTGCCATTATTCCACGTCGCTGGTCTGGATAAAACCAGCTAAGGTAGAATGGGGGAGGGCATTGTTGTACCACCATTAAGCTGGCGGGGACATGACAACAAGCATACAGGGAACTGTGCCGGTGTGCTGCATGTCACGCCACGCTTCCAAAACACTAACACGCTCAACGAAATCATGCTTGTATGAATATATGCCAGAGAAACGACATGATGTTGTGTGCTTGTGTATCATTTGTTAGTAGTCAGGACAATCCTTCATGGCTGCCCTTGTAGCAACAACAACCAAAAAAAAAAGTAACGATTCAGTGTTTCCTGTATGTCAGGGGTGTCCCAAGTGCGGCCCGGGGGTCATTTGTGGCCCCCGGCTGCTTTTTTATTGGCCCACGGCATATTCTAAAAAAAAAACATTTTCTTTTTACTGAAAAAAATGAAAAATTTGCAGTAATTTTACAAGAATAAAGTCAAAATATTAAGAGAAAAAAGTTGGAATGTAACATAAACAGGTCATAATCTTATGAGAATTTATGAGAAAAACGTTTTAATATTACAAGGAAAAAATAACTTAGTTTTTGTAGCATAAAGTTCAAATATTAAACAAAATATTAAGAAAGAAAGAAAGAAAAATATTTTTTAAAAAGAGAAAAAATATATATTTTTAAAAGTCAGAAAAGTCAAAATTTTACAAAATAAAACTCATAATGTTATGAGGAAAAACAATGTCATTTGTGTATCACAAAATTGAAATGTTAAAGAAAAAAAATATATGTTTTTTTTTTAATCATAATTTTTTGAAAATTAGATTGGGGGAAAAAAGTTATTTAGTTATAATTTAAAAGTTATAATATTATGACAATAAAGTCTATAAATAATATGGAATTAATAATATGGGAATGAAGTTATAATATTACGAGACAAAAATCTACAAAGATTAACGAAGAAAATAGAAATATTTGGAAAATTTAAAAAAACAGCAAAAATTTGGAGAAAAAAAAGCAAAAACCAAAGTTGATACTAATAATAGTCTTTTTCCACCTACATCACAAAGCTGAGATGCCGTTTGTTTTTGAAATATTTATAACCTCTTAGCATATCAACATGTAACCTCATCAAGGACAGCACACATCCACAACACTCATTATTCACACTCCTACCGTCAGGCAGACGCTACAGGAGTTTGAAGTCCAGGACCACAAGACTGGCAAACAGCTTTTACCCACAGGCCATCAGGCTTCTCAACGAAGCACTCACACACGCCGCACGCAACACACGCACACACTCATAGCACTTTATTTATTTATTTATTTATTTATTTATTTGTATTCATGTCTCTTCTGTTGTTGTTGCTTAATTTATTGGTATATATGTTTATGTTTCTTATGTTCTTATTCTTTCTTGTGTTTTCTTTCTTTTCTTGGGAGAATGAACAGAATAAGATTTTCATTGCATAGTATAACTGCCTGTTTTACTATGCATATGACAATAAAACTCTCTTGAATCTTGAATCTTGAATGTGTTGCCTTACAAAATATCAAAGTGGCCCTACAATCCTTTCATTTTGTGGCCCTCACTGGAAAAGGTTTGGAGATTATCATTGACACAAACATGGGCGCACATGCATGCACGCACACGCACGCAAACTGTAGTGCGATCACTCCTCTACAGTAACGCTTGGGTCCATTCTAGTAAGAGATATTCAAGAGTAGGATTCCCCCCCCCCCCCCCCCCCCCCCCAAATATAATCGCAGTGGAAATATTCATTTTAAATTAATTTTAATTTAATATACTGATTTTAATCCTTGGAGGGCAAATTCAATTTACACTGTGATGTATATGGTCAATCACCGCTTTCGTGGGGGTTACATCCCCAGCGAATGGCAAAAAAAAAAATCTGTGAGTAATTGATACGGCCACAAAAATTTTTGACACACGGCTCGCTCCTCCCCCTCCAAACCCTCTTGCTACATTGCTGTTGATGTTCTCCTCCAATTTCGGATCAACATTTGCAATAAAAGTGTTGTAATTATTAGATTCAGTTCCAGAATCCTCCTCTTCTCTCTTCAATATGTCTGACACGCTTATTAAACACATTTAAAGTAGAAAACGTATAGCTACTCACGAGTCATGAATGATAATGTATGATGAACCATGAACACATGAGATGAGCTTGACAAAAAAAACACGATCAGTGAAGCATAAAGACATAAACATGTAAAAATTGTGGGCTTTTTCAACAGTGTTACACGTATGTGGTACATTTCACACGCTTGGTTAGCATAATTAATCCGTTCCAGAAGGTCCGACTCTAACCAAAACATACTCTAACCAAATTCATAAGAAATCATCTTAACCCAATTTATTTGTTCCAGAAAGCCAAAAATGTTAACACAAAACACATTTGTATGGTTTTACATTTAGAAAACAATTATAAATACAAAGAAATGATAAACGAAAGGGAGAAATGAACATTTCAGGTTACTTTTACCTTCAATGAAGACGCGATTGTTGCCAAAGACATGATGTGGCAGTGAGATCAACACGGACATAAATCCTGAATCCTAAATTGCGAACATGTAGGGATCCACAGTATATTTTATTGCAGACCACACACACACAGGCATGCAAATATAATGCCTCAAGGACAGTCTTGAAACGTTTGATTTAATTATGCTAAAATCGGGTTGTCTCAGTCTCCAGTTGCTGTTCAGGTAAAAATTTTGTACTGGCAAACGCAAACAACAAATCCTTAATACTTTCACACTGAGGGAGAAACACACTACCTTCATTCATGAGGGAACGAAGTCCACACACATGCCCATGTAGTGGAAGCATGCAGTGTGTCCTCACGTGTAAATAATTCACACTATTTCTTTGACTTGCTGCTTCAAAGGGTCTATTTTACATAGCGCAGCACTTCACGTATCTGGGCCTTCATTTACATATCTGAACCTTGCTTGACTAATGAAATCCCCAGAGAACAAAGTCAATGTAAATCCTCCGCCAACTGAAAAGAGGCATCGGCTGGTTAAGATGGTGGCCACAGAAGGACAGCTCCTGCACAGCTCCAAAAGCAATATGGAGGGAAAATATGACAAGACAGTGGCGGTGTAACGGTACATGTTTCCGAAATGTGGTTGTGTTTTTTGGGGGTTGTTGTAGGCCTCACAGTCAGGAGATTGTGGGTTCGTATCTCCGTTAGAACATCTCTGTGTGGGCATGTTCTCTCCGTGTACTCTTAAAAATATGCACTCTGGGTTAATTGGAGACTCTAAATTGTCCAGCGGTGTGAATGGTTGTTTGTCTAAATGTGCCATGCGATTGGCTGATGACCAGTCCAGCGTGTACCCCGGCTCTGAAGATAGCTGGGTCAGGCTCCAGCATACTTGCGATCCTAGTGAGGACAAGTGGATTTGCAATTTGTTTTCTTACTGTACCCAAAATGACCCTTAAAACCGACGTACGTACCGATGATTATAGGGTAGCACTCCACCCCTAATACTATGCTGCAGATCGTAAGCATGAGCATATTGTCTGTAATCTTGTTGCATCTGTTGGCTAAGAGAGCCCCATTAAGTAGCAGACCACACTGATAAGGTTAGTGACTTAATGCTTGGTGACATAATTAAATTGAGTATTTAATCTGGCCATCGTAGCGGAGGAGACCAACACCCCTGCTGGGCAAATCACAGTTCACATGCTGAGCCCCTGGTGCCTTTCCAAATAGCATCTATTTTCATCTCCTTTGGGATGATGCTACTGTACATGTAAACAGGCAATAAATGCAGGAATTCATAGGAAAATGCCATGAAAGAGGTCAACTTTGCTGTGCCTGGCCCTCAAAACATACATCAAAGTAGTTCAGAACCGAAAAAGGTCTTTTGACCAACCCATCATTCGATGATAATATACTTAGACCAACAATTATCCTCATCTGGATAAAGTGCAATCGGACAGAGGATCACTTCCAACAGGATGAATTTGCATGCAATCAACACCTGGCAGCTTCATCCGCTTTGCAAGGCTGTCCCGCACATCTCCTCACATGTTCATTACATCCCCGAGAACATGTCAGCAAGTCAAGGCACTCGTTAGACAAATGTTTGCTTGGATGAGGTGTCGTGGCAAAAGGTTCTGATAGCACATGTTCAGACTATGCAGCTGTGAGAAACAAAACATGCCAATCCCCTCAAAAAAAGACTGAATTGTAAGAAATAACACTTCTTTATTTCAAGACGCATAGTAACTTCTAAACTCATTATATCATTATCCTGGGAAATTATTTTATTGCACTACAGTGGAACCTCAGTTAGCATCCGCCCCGGTTAGCGTATTTTTTGGTTAACGTCAAGAATTTATGTCACAATTTTGCCTCAGTTTGCGTGCATTCTCCAGTTAGCATACAACATGGCGCGCGTCTTGTTGCGTTATTAATTTACTGCATGAGTCCAACTGTGTTCTTCATAGTTTTTGTTCTTAATGTGTCCTGTTAGCTAGCTAAGCAAAATGGCAACCGGAACTGGATGTTATGTCGCCCGCCTATGATGTCATCAACTCTCAAACACATCAACACAAAACATTTTTAAAGACATGTTGCCACCACCTTCCTGTTTTCAGTCATGTCCAAAATCACGTCTTCAGTGATGATAAAAGTAACCTTAAATGTTCAGATACATGTATTTATAATTGTTTTCTGCATGGAAAACTATAAAAAATGTTTTATGTGTTAACATTTTTGGCTTTCTGGAACAGATTCATTGGATTTACATGATTTCTTATGGGAAAAATGGATTCGATACCATCTGGAACAAATTAATAACGCTAACCAAGGGTCCACCGTACTGATTTGGACAAACATCAGTACCGAGCCTCACCAGAGAGGGCAGCAATGTGCCTAGTATGCCAGAATTTCAGGAAGAACTGGCAGGGATAAGGAAAAGAGCGTTGTGTCTCATTTTGCACACTTAAACTTAAGATCTCCGACGCTATCCTGGTCTTTTATAACTCTTCGTCTGAGATGTGTGGGTACCGTGTAAATCTCCACCGAAACACGAGGACCGCTGTTTTCTGGAGGGTCACCTCAGTGAGCAACCACAACTCTTGTTCACCTACTAGCTTTAGCGGTGTCCCGCCCGATCCGATATTGATATCAGTCAGCAAAAAAAAAAAAAAAAAAAAAAGAGTATCAGATTATATAACGCAGCCGAGCACAAGTACACAGTGTCCGTAAGATACATATTGAAGTGTCAGTACGGAAGTGTGCAATCTGAAACACAGCCTGTCAGTACACTTCCATAACTATGCAATATATCGACATTTTTACTTTGTAGTGCTGTCCCAAATTAATTACTGTCACTGTTTACTTACCGGAAAAGACTAATAAAATTAGTCATGTTTACGCTCTACTTCTCTCCTTTTTAATGGTAAAGTTAATCCGTCCCCTTCAGCTACCTGAGGTTGGTAAGTGTCCATCACTGCACAGTCACCATTTTTTCCGTTTTAAGTGCAACATCCGGGGACTGACAGTGCACTACATTTTACCGTACTTCTCAGTGTGAACGCACCTACGCACTAAAAAGACTTGTAAGTACGGAAGTGCACCAATTGAGACAGCCTGACACACCTGTGTGTTGTCGCGGCCATTGTTTGAAGTCAGCCGACACTAAGAGAATTGGTCATAGGTCAGTTTGATTTTACAGTTGACTGGATTGTGGTGACATTTGGGTTCCATTCTCGAGTGACCACACTGAACTCTTCATGGACTGGGCCGCCTGAGGGCCGAGTCCAAACTCCGAAGAACCGCAAACTTTATGCACCCTCAGGCTAGCTTGGCGTTAGCTTAATTGGTCAATATGTACATGTTTATGGGTGATTTTTAATACCCACGTATTGTTTTTTATTAAAGTTAGCGTCTCAGGTGAAAGTTCCATGTCATGTTATACACGAGACACTTGTAAAAACAAGAAAAGCGAAATATTAAAAGTACGTGCGGATTGAGTTGAGAACTTTAAAGTTAACTTGTACTCACCTCCTCGTTGTATTTTTCACTCATTCCACGTCAAATATACATGCTGACCGACGCCGTTTACGCGATCCAAAATTCCACTCTCGGCCAGTCCAGACTTGCAGGTTTCTTCTCAGTAATCCAACTTTCACTTAGTTTGCATAATGCAAGCTTTGAATAAAAAATAAATAAGCATAGCGCTAATGCAACAAACGCTTGGTTTTGTGTTCAATCATCTTGCTGTGGGTTTCACCCTGAAGACTTGTCCCCCACATGGAGCCGGTAGGTCGCAGAGCGAGCCGCTTGGGGTTGCAAACAGCGCCCGGCTCTGCTTAGTGTTAAAATGAGGCTTGGCAAAGAGCATGACTACCATGCTGCATTCAATGCACCTTGTTTTTAGTAAAACCCAGTGCGCGACTCAAAGTACAGCACATCACAGTTTACTCTACTTGCTACATATTTGTGAAAATGACCACTTCTTACTTTCCTAACTTGCTATAAACTAGTTTTAACTCGTTTTTGACAAATTAAAGATATGTATTTCAACGGTATTTCAGTTGTGTTCTACATTTTGATCTTAGGAATTCCGGTGTTTATGAATGCACCTTTGCGTGAGTGTGATTGGTGGATAACCAGGAAGTGTGGTTGTTGTGGTTGTACTGTGAAGGTCTGAGGCATGATGTGTGCACTACTGGATTTTCTCCACGATACCAAACGTACTCGAATTTTGTAAAGGATATTATTTTTTGAGACTCTGCAAAAGAAAAGAAACTTGAAAATGTCTTAAATGTAATAACTGTTAAGGGAAAAAAATCATTCTTTTTGTCACTTTTCACTTCACAAAGCACTCTGCAACTCCTCATATGTAAAGTTTATGCACAAAAAAAGCAAGCCGCGGAACTGCATCATATGTAACGAATTCAGTCTTTCAGAAAAAAACACTTACTTTATCATTTATGTGTAAATTTATTTTATTGTTTAGTATTTATTATGTATATTATGTATTGTGTTTATTTTAATTTCCTTATTTGACTTTTCACTTCAGTGTGTTGCAGCAGCCTGGTCTGGCACAATTTCAAAATCTATTTGATAATGATGCTATATTTTTGTATGATATGAAATTTTTTTTTCAAAAGTTGACTTTGACAAAGACGTGTGTCCAAGCCTGCGAATTAGTGATGGAATTAAACACTCCTGTATTAGCGTTAGGGCTGGCATTAAAGCTTCAAAAGAAAATCTTTTGAAGCTAATTATGTATCTTGAAACTGAAAATAAACGCCACGTGTCTTGAGGAACAGTCACGTTTTTTTTGGTAATTATTATTATTATTTTTAGTAGTAGTAGTAATGGTGGCATTGTTATTAACTTTTGGTATCAATTATGACACGCGCGTTCACTTCAACCCACGACTTCCACCAGTCAGTGAATGCAGCACAACCTATGGGTGAAAACCGTGGGGATTTGCAGACACCTTCTGGCCAACTGGAAACACACATTCCGTGTGCTGTGCTTTTTTTCATACTTTTATCAAATAATCAGCATGTTCAAGTAATGCAGTATGCAATAAATTTGTCTATCTCCTTCTTAACAACATAATTCAAGTCATGATCCACCGTGGGGAAAATAAGTATTTGACCCCTTGAGCATGAATGCCTTGAATGAGTTGAATGTTTGTTTTTTTGTTCATTTTTAGTGGGAAAGTTGTCGCACAATATGTGGAACTTCAGAAATTGTGGGAATTTTGGGATATGTGTCAATAGCCGCCGTGTCCCAACAAAGAATTTGAATAGAGAAATGTTGAAAAAGCTTGAAAAAAAGGGGCTGAATAAGAATGATAAATAATGATCAAAAATGAATGAGCTCCAACATTCCCGCTATTAATGCATCTTGAAGACAAATATTTTTGGAAAACAACAGCGTAATAATCTCCGTCCAAAATCTGTCATTCAAATAATCATGTGGGTGATGAAATATGGTGGCAGCGAGGTTGTGAGTGGGTGTGGCTGTGTGTCCATACATTTGACAGTACAGGTCTGTGTTCATAGCAGACGTACAGAGAAAATGTGGGAAGGTGAGGGTGTGAAAGACCATGCCTGTGTGTCAGGAGAAACATTGCAGTCATGTCCCAGGGAAAAACACTGACCCATTCATTCCCAAGAAACAAACACACACAGACCGCCTTCTTGTCTATGTTTTTGGAGCTATCATGGCTGTATTGCATTGGGGGAAGGAGACCTGCCAGGCTGTTGGCTAGCTGGTGGAGGTCTGGTCAGAGGGAAGCACCTTGCTTACGTACGCACTTACTCAGTCCTTGCATCAGTACAGAGAAGTGATAAGTAGTGTTAAAGTAAGGAGCTACCGAAGTGAAGGATCACATGAAAAGGTCTGAGTCATTTTCTTTAAAGGGCAAGGAACTATATTTGGTAACTACATCAAAATGGTCTCCGCTAAGGCTGCCCTTTGTGACCGATTCTGCCAACTTACTGAGGCTGTCCTGTTTGGGGGTCTTAAGATCTGATCTCTGCTATTTGTGGATGATGTTGTCCTGATGGGCTCATCAAGCTGTGACCTTCAACATTCAGTGTTTGAAGCTTCTGGGATGAGACCCAGCACTTCCAAATCTAAGGCCATGGTTCTCAGCCAGAAAAGGGTGGATTGCACTCTTCGGGTTGGGAGTGAGGTCTTGCGCTCAGGTGGAGGAGTTCAAGTATCGCAGGGTCTTGTTCACAGGTGAGGGAAGGCTGGAGCAGGATATCGACAGGCAGATCAGTGCAACGCCTGCAGTAATGTGGTCACTGCACCTGACCATCGTGGTGACGAGAGAGCTGAGCTGGAAGGCAAAGTTCTCACTTAACAGGTCCATAAGTTCCTACCCTCACCTATGGTCATGTGCTTTCCACAGGTGAATGGACAAATATTAATATTTAGTTTATGTTCTCTTTATTAATTTTTTAAATTTTTCATCATGACAGGCTCAGCTTCACCTGACCGTACATCACTGGTCCAGGTGTACCTTATTGCTCCATCCAGCACCACACAAATCTCACATAATGAGAGCAGACAGGCCCAGAGCAAGAAACATAAAGAAGCTCAAGTGAAGAACCTGACACAAATTTGTGTTTGCCTGTGGACTAAAGTTTTTTTTCTAATGTCCACATGTTTACATGTGGACAAGGCCTAAAACATGCCCGATGCTCTGCCGATAAGTAAGCTACAAGAACGAAAGCCGCTGACCAGTGGAGAAATTAGAAACTCAGGAGGATAACATTCCGATGCACTTAAAACCCAAAATCCCTGCAAGCAAACTCAGCAATGTTGTGCGCTGCAGCTCATTTGCATCTGAAAAGGGGAGGAACATTCCTTTGAGGACAACACAGCCAAAGATCTTGGCCAAAGAGGACGGATGCTTTGAAAGAGTGAAGCAAGCCATTTATGTCAAACTTGAAACGCCCATCCACCACCTGCCAACCTGCAACATTCTAAACTGCCATCATGGAGGGGAACAACCTGTTGTTACACAACATAGCGGTTCACCCATCACACCTGGCAACCGAGGACACACACACAGCAGAGATCTAAATATGGAAACTCCTCACCAAGCATTGTGAACTCAAGGGTGAAACATCTTCAACCAACAAGAGAATGTCCAGCTTCAAATTTCCTGCCACCCACAGTGCTGACAAAGTAGTCCATGGTTTACTGTAACCCTCCAGCTGCTCCATAATGCCGGACTGCTGCAGGACTTCTAACCAGAACCAGGAGAAGAGATCATATCTCTCCGGTACGAGCTTCACTGCACTGGCCTCCTATAAAATGTAAAATTTAAAATCCTCCTCTTCACATAAAAAGTACTACATGACCATTCACCATGTAGTACCTTTAAAGAACTTGTAGTAACTTATCACCTTCGTACAGGGGCGTCCAAAGAGCGGCTTGCAGCTGTTTTTTATTGGCCCACGGCACGTTCTAAAAATAATTAATTATATTCTGATAATATTATGAGAAGAAAATGTACAAAGTATATTAAAGAAGAAAGTGGAAATATTTGGAATCCTTTAATAAAATAACAGCAGAAACGGGAGGAAAAAAGCAAAGCCATTCATACTGTACTAATAATACGCTTGTTCTCCTATATCATAAAGCTGAGATGCAATTTTTTTCTTAAAGTATATGACTTGTTAGCATATCTACATGTGTTGCTTTACAAAATATCAATTCTGCCTTACAAAAAGTGGTCCTTGCGTCCTTTCATTTTTTACTATGTGGCCCTTGCTGGAAAAAGTTTGAACACCAATGACGCTGGGGTAGAACTATGGAGTAGTACTATGCTCCCACAGCTTACATTTACTTGTGGTTCCAACAAGTTTTTCACATGGCCACTAGGGGGATCCCAAACACTAACATCATCTATTGTTGTCAGACGAGGGCCCTCAGTCATGAGAGATGCCCGCTGCAATACTTGTACGTAAGCAACCGCCGTTTGACGACCCTGCACCACCTGAAGCTCCAGTGTTCCACTGAATGAAAAAGCACCCCCAGACCATGATGGACCCCCCTCCACTGTGCCAGGTAGAAAACATCTCAGGTGGGATCTCCTTGTCATGCCAGTAACGTTGGAAGCCATCTGGACCGCCAAGGTTACATTTTTTCTCATCAGAGAATAAAACGTTTTTCCACCTTTCAATGTCCCATGTTTGATGCTCCCTGGCAAAGTCTAAACAGGCAGTTTTGTGGAGTTGAAGGACACGAGGTCTTTGAATTCGTTTTTTGTTTTTTAAACCCAGATGCCGTCTGGTTATTGTGCTGCAATCGGCACCAATAAGGGCCTTAATGTGGGTCCAAGACTTCTCTGTGTCTTGGACAGCCAATTGGATCCTCCGGCTCAGCGCAGGTTTGATTTTTTTGGGGGTCTACCCCTTGACTTTTTTGTTCCATAATGCTCAGGGTCTTTCAAAAAATGTAGAATGACTGTCTTACTGCTCCCAACCTCAGCAGCAATGGCACGCTGTGAGAGGCCTTGCTTATGCAGCTCGACAATCCGACCACGTTCAAAAAGAGAAAACTTCTTAGCTTTAGCCATCAGGAGGGCATGGCAGTGTGAATGCCTGACAGAAAATGAACATTTTTAGCAGATTTTGGCTTTTATAGCATGTGGTCTTAAACTTTGATTAGCTGGTCAACAGCTTATTTCAGTTGCATTGTTGTTTTCAATAATTTGTGTCTCACTCCTCCTTCTTGTTTTTGCATATTGTAGCTCTACTTAAAACCTCATTAAAATCCAAATGTGCAAAATGCAAATTCTAGCCATTTTTCAACTGGTCTTAAGATTTTGATCAGGAGTGTATATCTTGTAAGCAGACAGATGTTCAATCAAACACAAATGCAAACACTCCAGAGAGTCACGCTGATCGAGTGGGCCAAAATACCTGTCGACAGTTGCAGGAGCCTCATTGAGAGAGGGAGTATTTGACAAAAGTGAGTCCACCCTTATGTGAAACTGTACTAATTGGGCCCAATTAGCTGTTTTTCCTACCCGGGGTCATGGTGGTGGGAGTGTAATGCTATGGGGCTGCATGAGTGCTGCTGACACTGGAGGACTACAGTTCATTGGTGGAAACGTGAACACTGACATGTATTGTGACATACTGAATCATATCATTATCATGATGATAAAGTGAGGCGCGAGCCTAAACACACCTCCAAGATGACCACTGCCTTGTGAAAGCAGCTGTGTGCAAAAGTGTCTATCATGTCGTCATGGAGGCCTGAAACAGGATTCCAGTGGCAGCCTGTGATGTTCTAGATAACTCCATGCCCAAGAGAGTTAAGACTGTATTAAACGCTATCCACACTATATATTCACAAGTTGGTCATTTTCATGAAAGGTGTACTAACTTTTGTTGCCCGTGGTTTAGACAAGAATGGTTATGTTATCCTGTTATCCAAGCTGTACACTGACTACTCTGCATTGTATCAAAGTGTCCTTTCTTTAGTGTTGTCCCATGAAAAGATACAATAAAATATTTGCAGAAATGTGAGAGGTGTACTCACTTTTGTGACATACCGTAAAGGAAGTGTTTGATTGCAGTCATTGCTTCAAAAAGTTGTGCAACTAAATATTAGGTTAAGGGTTTGTATTTAGTAAATGTTCCTGTATTATTACTTTTGTCAGTTTCTAATTATTTTAATGATTGTTATTTTTTTTAATATTCACTACATGTCGGTGTATAGCAGGAGGTCAGCCATGATGGTGAATATAATATACTTTTTCAGTATATATTCTAATCATTTGTTATTTACTGATTGGCATTGGAAAATAACTGTCATTTCACAAAGTGTAGTTTCAATTTTGTCCAGTAGATGGCAATCGCATACCACCAAAATTTCCTCAGTTCTCTGTTGAGGAATGTTACAACATGTTGAAATGTGTCAAATCAAGTCTCTCATTTATTTTATCTGATAAAACATGACTTGAACTTTAATTTGATACCTAATTCACTTGTCTGCCCCAAGTATTAAAGAAGTTAAAGCAAATTTCATACCTTTCATTGCTTTAACATTGAGTCACGACAAAAGCTGTGATCGACCCACGGACCTTGACAAGTACAACCGCGCTACAAAATATATCATAACTTCGGCTGTGACATTTGTTTTAAAAGTCAACAAATAGCCATTTATTTTGATCATCAAAAAGTCCAGGAAAGAAAACCACGTTTCATAATTTTCATGTAGGCCTCGCATTAGCAGTGCAGCAGCACATAGTGTTCGTTTCCACGCCACACTGCACACTACATGTACGCAGTAATTCCGGGTTAATATTAACATATTTTACACCATCAGATTTGAATGAAACTTCATCTGCAGATAGATATTAAAGTGAATTTATATCCTACATACATTTGACCTTGTCCTGAAGCTCCAATCAATGAGTTGAGCAATATAAAAGCCATATTATATTTTTTAACATTAACTACAACTAAACGTGCATTTTTAAGCAAGACCAACAATTTAAAAATATAACAGGTCTTTTTAATAACATTGTTATTCTGAAGTTAACTAATACGAATAACCATTAATGCAACTTCTGGTGCTGCACGGTTTTGCACCGTACTCTTTCTTTTCGCCATCTTCATCAAACGTGTTTTCTCTGCAGAATTAGCAAGCTGACGATTTGACTAAAGGAGGGAAGTTGACATCTTGACCTCTCAATACCCTGGGTACGCTATTGCATTATCCAGTAATAATCAAGTTTTGGTGTCTGACCCAGAAAGTATGGGGTGGACAGCTGGCATTGGCTCTGGCCACCCACAGTGTGCGTAGAAAATGGATGGATGGATTAAAATGCAAAAGAAAGTTTTATATTTTTAACATTAATTTTAAAACTGTGATTCCTGTAATGTTTTTCTTTAAAATGTCAACGAAAAAAACCCAAACATTTTATTGTGTTCTGAGAGCCAGATGCAGTCGTCAAAAGAGGGACATTTGGCTCCCGAGCCATCGGTTTTCGACCCCTGTACTAAAAAAAAGCCTTTTTTTGTTGCGGCGGACGCGCGCGCTCCCCAGCGTCAACGTCGTACGTGCGCGTTTCCGAGAAGCTGTGACCAAGATGGCGAGCGTTCCCGGATCAAGTAAGACCACTTCTTTGATAGCCTGGCTAATATCTCTTTATTTCCGGAAATTAAGACGCTACACTTAACAACAGAACACATTTAGCAACACGATTGTTTAACAAGCTAAACGTGATGTGTTCGGACCGTTGGACTTTCCAAGTTGTGCTTGACATGCTACCCGCATTGCTACTTGATAGCTTATTGGCTAGCAAAAGTGGCCGTCAGCCTTTATGAGACGTGATGAGGGTGAGCTGGATCAGAGGAATACATTGGGAATAAGTCCACGTAGTTCAGCGTAATATCAAACATAATCGTCATCTGATACCTTAACCATTCTTAGCAATTTGACGGCTGCCGCGCGAAGGTCGACGCACTGAAGTGTTGTTTTCCCTAAAATATTTTATACACCCAGAAGATGTTTGTTCTTTTTAAATGACTTTATTTGGTGGGGTTGTTGTATGAAATCAGTAATCACAATTATGCTTATGTTATATGTACCGAAACAACAGATCTGTTAAGGTTCCACCTTAGCCAGTGGCTAGTAGACTAGCTAGACTGAGCACTCTTCATGTTTGTTTTGAAAGTTTGGCTTCCTGGACAATGTCAATATAACCAAAGAAGGGTGGCGATTAATTGCTAATAATGTTACAGTGTATTAGGACTGTGGACCTTAACATGTATTGCAATATTTTTGGGATGTATCACAATAGGATGATACAATTAAATTCAGCAGAGTCTTGTATAAAAAGCTACAGATATATCATTTCTGACTGGTTAAGTGTAGACGTGCTCGCTGACTCTGTTTCAGGCTTAATGACACTCTTCGTACTCAACTCCGTGTTGGCGCCTGAGATGGTAGAACAAATTTGTCGTGTTCCCACCTTTTGCCTCCACATTAAAACCAAACCGCTTGCATATTACAGAGGTACCTCTTTTAGCAGCAGTTTCTTGATCTAGTCTCCGCTTCTCCTTCAGCCATGCTCATTTTCTCTCTTTTGTCGTCTCTGATATGCCTTTCACCGCCACCGCAAGACCATGCTTAGGGCCCTCTGAAATCCGTTCCATTCCAAAATTTGCACACACACAACTGAACTAGCATTCTAAACAAAGCTAACCCCGCTAGCTTCCATTCACGCTCCGTAAGAGGAGGTTCTGCCAACTTTCGCTGGTGATTGTCATTTCAACTTGAGTAGTTCAGGAGGAGCAGGTTAAATGTTTGTAATGAGATTCCGCCACGATTGAACGGTCCAGCCATTAACTACTTCCCCACACCAACATTCCTTCTCACGATGACACCATTTCATTGATGTTATGTCAATTTCCGCGAGATTCCGTATTTAACAGGAAATTCCGTTTTTATTGGCCAATTCTGCTGTGGTGCACGTGAGGCGCCAATGTGTCAATACAGTGTGCCGCAGTTGCAGGAAAATCATGTCATCAACTCCACTTTTTTCCCGTTTAAAATGATCATTTATACTGGTATAAGTCATTTTTTCATGGGAAGAACCGGTATATTCAAATTATCGCCCAACCCTACAATGTATTTATAAATGACGGATGTAATGAGTATTGTATTCTTATTCAAAGCACTGTGCCGATCCCCATTCGGTACACATTTCAAGTGTGGAAGGTAAGTGTAATTCTGTGTTGTGATGCACCTCCACCATCCTGGGTGGAGTACATTACTGTTACATGCCTAGTAACTGTTAGTACATAATGGATTTCACAAATATTTAGTCATCAGTGTCTGGTCAAGGAAACTCATTTTACTCAGCTTGAACCACTCCTATTTTTCTGTGTAAAGCTGTAGTTCCCCGCAATTTCCGGCTGCTGGAGGAACTGGAAGAAGGTCAGAAAGGAGTGGGAGATGGAACAGTTAGTTGGGGCCTTACCAACGATGATGACATGACTCTCACTCACTGGACCGCCACCATTATTGGACCCCCCAAGGTGAGATTTTCAACATAGATGCTATTATTTACAATGCTAATTTAAAGGGATAGTTTGGATTTTTTGACATGAAGTTGTGTGACATCCCCATCAGCAGTGTAGTGCATCAACAGTGACTTAGTGACTTTGATGCGGGTGTCGCAGCCATCTTCATCTTCAAAGTAACCCAGAGCATTTTGTGACGTCTGATTATTTTTCGAGGAGGCATTTTTGTGATGCAAATGTATTACTCTTTGAGAAGCCACATTCTTTACATACGTGGCCCCAGCAACTAACCGTAACTACGTTCCTCTTCACCGAAATCCGACCAGAACTGGGCTCACGGGACCAAGTAGGGGGCGGGAGTCACTTTTGACGCGCGACACTGCTGATGGGGATGTCATGCAACTTCATGTCAAAAAATCCGAACTATCCCTTTAATGTGGTTTGGTAGTGGAAGTGACACAGCCTGTGATGACTTGAATCAAGGCAAGTTTACTGTTGATGTGTTATAAAATGTCATCAGCAATTTTGCTCCCAGGGTACACTGCAACTCAACAACAAAGAAGGGCTGTTTCTTTTGACCAGCCTTTTTCAAGTAAGAGAGACGCACCATAAGAAGTTGAAAGCAGTTAGGGGCTGTACACTGTGTTCCAAATTATTATGCAAATGACATTTTTCTCGGATTTTGCTAAATAGTTGATGTAAATTACAGTCATCATAATTTTCAAGTCATCAACCTTTAGAGCAGGGGTCTCAAACTCAATTTCACTGGGGGCCAGTGGAGGTAGTCTGGGTGAGGCTGGGTCGCATCAAGTATTGGGAGTAGGGCTGGGAATCTCAGGGTACCTCACGATACGATACGATTCACAATACATCCATGAGATAACACCGCTGTTAGTTCAGTGTTGGTGTTTACTTGCCCCTGTAAGTATGGAAGTAACACTGAGCTTGCCCGGATGTTGCAGGCTGCAGTTCCACTACTCTTTATGTCCAGTCACGGGCCGCAAGATACGATTTGGTGGGCCGCTAGTTTGAGACCCCTGCTTTAGAGTGTGCAGTTTGAATGTTATTGAACGAACCTCCCAATGATAACAATATATTTTTTTCAAAAATGAAAAACTTAAAACGCACTGTTCCAGATTTATATGCACAACAGCGTTTCAAAGCATTTCGCTGGTTTTTAAGAACCGAAAATGGTCATTTGTTGAATTTATGGCATAAGGAGGTATTTGTACTGAGGTATATTTACTGAAAGCAAAGGCTATTTCACTCACTAACATTTTAACAGGCCAAGTTACATGTTAACATAAGATCCCTTCTTTGATATAACCTTCACGATTCTTACATTCAATTTGTGAGTATTTGGAGCGTTTCTGTTTGAATTTCTTTGCAAGATGTCATAATAGCCTCTCCTGCTGTTTTGTTGTGATCTGCCTCCCACCCTCATAGATTTCAGGGTTAGTAGGGTTATGCATAACTGCCTCTGGAGGATCCTCCAGCGGCACCAGCAGCTTCAAATACCTGTTTGCTGCTCCGTAATGGCTTTTTAGCAGGCGCTCTCTTGATTCGATAAATTTGTCTGGCAGAAACCTTTGTCATTATGCCTTTATCAGCACAGTGTCGGCTGTTGTCTGAATCAGCCACAAATTTCTTCACCGTACGAAGGTTTTTGTGAATTATTGAATTTTCATGAATTTTCAGTTTTCATGCCTTGTCCAAGGCATTGCAATGTTTGATCCTTTTTCTTTCCCATATTGCTTGAAATGTATGGCATGCCTAATAATGTGTAACATCATTTTAAATTCTTTCAATTGGGCTCACCTGGCAAACTAATTATGACAGTTGTCCAAGATTAGTAATCCAAAGAGCCCCAAGACACAATGACATTCATGAATTTAATTGGAAAAACAAAACAAATTATGTTTATCATACTAAAATCCTATTTGCTTAATAATAAGAATAATAAAACACAATGTACACTAGTTTGACTGGACAGACATTTTGGAATGCATTAAAAAAAGACTTAAGTCAGGTAATTAATGCCGAGAGACTGGATTGATTTCCACCTTTCCAAGATTGGTCCACACCAGGCCTCATGCTCATGAAGACACACTGACCCCTGCTGCATACTGTCATCATTTTCAGCAGATGCGTATATTTTCCACATGTTGATGGTAAATGAAGATGATGTCACTGTCTAATTTGCATAATTGGCCCTGACGCCTGTGCATGTACAGTGTAGTTGTAATGAAACGCTATTGGAGAGAGGAATCATGTGGTTGAGAGACAAAAAGACAGTGAAAAACATGAAAAGCAAAACAAGTACGTAATCCCTTTCCACATCGCGATTCTAATTTCTTATCATGGCTTTTATAAAATATATTAATAAATCATGCCGCTTCATGGTTGAATACAGCCAATTTTTAGTCAATAATATGCATATTTAAGCAAATGTTAAGTTTTTTTGTTGTTGCCTAAATTAAGCATTTTAAGCATAAAAAATACTAAATGAACAAAAATATGCAACTACCCCCGCAACCTAATGAGGAGAAGCAGCATATGGATGGATGGATGTTTATACTATGTGGGGTAATAGGAGTGTGAAGGTGATATAGGGGTGTTATTTCACATCTAGAGGGCTCTAATAATGTCTAAAAGGTTGTGAAGAGGTTTTCTATGCTCTCACTACAAATATATACCCTACTAGGGCTAGGTGATATTTTGATATTATTAAAATATCGATGTTTCTTTTAAGCACGATATCAAAACAAACATCATTCGTATCGATATAGACTGGATTTGCGCTGTTCTCTTGTATCTTGAAGCGGATGTCTCACTCATCACCTCCCCCTGCACAAAGGAGAAGATAGGAGGGGCGGAGCAGAAGCCCCCATCGAAATAAAGGAAGTGACAAGTTCCAGTGTTGCCAACTCGGCGACTCTCTAAGTCTGGCGACATATTTTCTCCAAAGAGACGAGCGACAAATCTAGCTATTTTTTCTGGTGTCATCTGAGAGTTTTCTGGTATTTTGGGTCTTAAAAGTGAAAGCAAAGCTCCCGCTGCACACTGCATAGTGGAGATCCACGCATCCTCGAGGCGCAGTGCCGCCGGGGTGGATCTCGCCCTGTTTTATAGAGCGGGATCTAAAACGTAAGTGCTTCTTTGTCTTCATTAAATTACTACTCATTACACTCGAGCCTCATTCAGACTTGGTCACTTACCTGTCAGTGTGTCAGAATGTGTGATGGTAGAACGATGTGTGAAATAAACAAGTAGTCCTAACTACAAGATAAAAGTTGGAGGCTGGAGGCGAGTCGGGATGTAATTACTACGCTGTCTAGACTGTGAGAGGCGCTAGCCGAGATAAAATATAAAAATGTATTTTGATGAAGTGATGGCCAATTTTAAATGAACAAACTAAGAATGAAGTTTATTTGTAGCTCTAAGCGTAATTAAGGTGTTTTTACTCACTTTTTGTCTCTCCTACAAGGTTCTGCTTTCTAGAAGAAATAATAGTTTAGAGTTGCTGCTGACATTTAAAAATTTCTTCTTAAACTGTGCACTTTATTTCATATTTTGTTCTTTTGTGATTTTGGTATTAGCTGAGGATTTGAGCATAGCTAAAGGTTTGTTATAAACAAGATGACTTTTTCTGTATTTATTTTAAAAAGAAAATGGGCTGTTTTGTTTTAGCGGTTATTTTGCTATACTTAAAAAAATATATATATTTAAATGAAACCACTCTGCACGCATATTTGACTTTGACTTTGTCTAAACTCACTTTGTGGAAAAAAATATCAGGACATATATCATATATTGGTATTCAACATCAATATGTCGGGATATGAGTTTTGGTCCATTAGCCCTAAATCCTACTTTGCAAAAATGCTCTTATCATCGTCAGGCAATTAACTGCAATAAACAAGGGATGTTTAGAAATACAAACTTTTCTGTGTCGCCTCTTGTTTTTTTTTGTAATGTCACAACAAAGGCGCTGGTCATCAGCTGATCAAAAGTTCAAGACTATTGATAGGGACCCCCCCCCAAAAAAAAAATAGAAGTAAAATTTATTCAGTAAAAGGACTTAGTAATGAGTCGCTGCGACATTCTTGTTAATCACCTCAAAAATTAGTTTGGGCGTGCTTGATGCCAGTGTTTCCAGGAGGGGCTACAGGGAATGTTGCTCCAGGTGGTGAAGAAGGCTTCACAGAGGGCATCCACTCTCTGGAACTGATGTCAATTTTTGTAAACTTCCTTTGCCATCCTTCCCCAAATGTTCTTAATTGGATTTAGATCAGGAGAACATGCAGGATGGTCCAAAAGAGTGAGGTTATTCCTCTGGAAGAAGTCCTTTGTCAGGCAGTCATTGTGGACTGCAGCGTTATCCTGTTGAAAAAGCCAGTCATTACCACACAGACAAGGGCCTTCAGTCATGAGGGATGCCCCCTGCAACACCTCCACATAGCCAGCTGCCATTTGACCTCCCTGCACAACTTGAAGCTCCGTTGTTCGAGGGGACGTCCTTAAAAATGCTATTTTTTCATAGGATATCTTTATCGTATTTTCATTCATATACGTCTTTGTTAGGTAGAGTATTTCTTCCTCTACAATTTTGTATTGGATTTATACTGAGTTTTGGACCACATTGACTCAAACTAATTGCTTTGAATGTTAAAGTCCAACTTTAAACCTTTCAAACTCATGGATCTGAGCTTCAGGATAAAATAAAAGTATATCAGATATTAATTCACTTTAATATCTATCTGCAGATTAAATTTCATTAAAATCTAATGGTTCGAAATCTGTTTTTTTTAAACCCAGAATTACTACATGTCGCCTTTGCAACGTCCTATTTTCAATATGGATGCCTTGATTGTAAATTTAAAAGCAAATAACATATGGATAATTTAGATATCATTATAACAAAATCATGCTTTAAAAAAACATAGATTTTCTCAAATATGGAGTGGATGGGGGATTTGATGCATTTCTGTCGTTGATGACAGCTCTGTATTTATTGTGGTTAGTGTGGGGTAAAAACGAATACACAGCTTGCTGCTGCACTGCGAGGCCTACATTCAGAATATGACACTTGATTTTCTTCCCTGGTCTTTTTGATTATCAAAAAAATGTAAAACTCTACTCTGGTGACTTTTAAAACAGATTTTTACAGCCTAAGTTATTGTATATTTTGTAGTACGGTTGTAGTTTCCAAGGTTTTTTTCCAAGGCTTTTGTCTTGACTCTCTGTTAAAGCAATGGTGGACCCATCCAGCCATCCGTTTTCTATGCCGCTTATCCTCATAAGGGTCGCAGGGGTATGCTGGAGCCTATCGGGCGAGAAGCGGAGTATACCCAGCCAATCACAGGGCACATATAGACAAACAACCATTCACTCTCACATTCATACCTGTGGACAACTTAGAGCCACCAATTAACCTAAGATGCATGTCTTTAGAATGTGGGAGGAAACCGGAGTACCCGGAGAATACCAACCCACACATGCCCAGACTTGATTTGACATATTTCAAAATTTTGTACCATTGCTATATGTGAAATCAATGCACCCAGGAAGTAAGTTCCAGTAATGCTTAAAAGGACCAAAATATGGCAAAATACTGTAAGTATTACATGCTATCATGAAAGTACCTGTTACTACATGGTCACAGCATGTATAGAAAAATCATAGAAGCTTGTTGATTTTTGTAGGTGTTTTAATAGCAACCTTTGTAGGCAGCATAGGTGTGTCCCATTATGTGTAGTAATGAGCTGCCTCTTTTTATGTTTTTATATATTTAGAACATACAGAAAAGGGAAAGGTGTGTGTTGATGTCTCACATAAGGATTGTGGATGACGTGCAAAATGGAAAAAAAACATTTCCTGTAAGACCAACAGTGCAAAATGTAAATTCTTGCAATTTTTCAACTGGTCTTAAGATTTTGGTTAGGAGTGTATCAGTGAGTAAGAGCAAAACAAGTAGTACCGAAAATCTTTTTGAGGATGAGTCCCTATATAGTTATTTTGTGATGGTGTCATGTGCAACATCGCCCTTGGTAACATAGCGAAAGGATGTGTGTTCTTTGGTTACACCTGACCTATTTCTGTAACGCATGTCATTCTACTGTTTCCTGACTTAGTAGTGCTGACATGCTGGCGAGGCAACAGCATCGATGCATGTCAGGGCTGTGTACAAACTCCAATATTCAGCGTTAAAAGCAGATCATGCTGAAATGTCACCTTTATTGAGTTTGCCACAATTTCATTTCCACTATGGCGTATGTAAGCGGAATGACGATGGCTGCATCAGCTACGTGAATAGTGTGACTACATGCCGATACCAGTTAGACTGCAAGTTATTTGCCAGTTCATTAAACAAAGGAAATAAATCCAACACGTTGCAGTGCAGACAAGACTGTTTTCTGTTGACCAATCAACGGACAGCAGTGTACCTAGCTCCACCCACTTCAAGCTTACTGAAGCAAACTATTGTGACAAGCACATTTTTCATGACCCTTTACAATTAAAAACAAAACAAAATGTGTACTCAACTGAACAGGATTGTACTGCATGGTGGAAACAAGTTCTTAGAAGGCGATCAGAAGTCTGAAAAAACAACCCCAGCTGACTTGGTGGCATAACATCAATATATTGAGATATTGCATGTACATTATCTTTAAAACCATTGCACACTTACACGGAGCCCAGGAAACATCATGAATGTGTTTTTTTAAATCGCCGTGCGCATGCACCTGTGTCTACCACTGCACAAAATGAAACCAAAACCTTTAAGTCATTAACGTCATGTTCTGTGGTTCAATGCGATTTAAATAGGGGTGTCCCGATCCAATATTGGTAAATGATATCAGGCTGATGGACTAAAAAAAACAATATCACAGGGGTCCCCAAAGTTTTTACAGTCACGTACCCATTCAGACATTTGACCTGAAGCCATGTACCCCCTGCACTCTTAAAAAATATAAACCTTGTTTTAATCTTCATTAACTTGAAATATTGAACATGATTAATAAATTTAATAAGTAAAAACATTCATTTTACATGGTAAAATTTTGAGTGTTTTACATGGGCACTGATAAATTGAGGATTTATATTTGTCTTACATGTCTTTTATTTCAGCCAAATGTTGGAATCCTTTCGCTTGGATGGGTTAAACTTTGACTCGCAGTTGCTATGATTTAAGCCTGCATATTAATTTGATACCAAATTGAAAGGAAAAGGTTAACAAACATGATGAAGCAGTATCCAAAATACAAAAAAATCCTACAACCAGTGATAAAGCCTAATTTTTGTGGAATCCCCACTCACTTCTGATTAGCAGATTTAACCGGAAATGGGTGGGGACTTAAATTGGTACATTATTTTAAGTCTGAAATTGACATGGATTGGTCAGAAGTTGCTATATTTATTGTTTATTATTCACCTATTTATGTATGTGTGTAACTGATCTGTATTATTATTTATTTAATTATTTTTAATGATCTGTGTGAAGTTGGTGATTTATGCATCCAGTGATGGTCAACAGAAACAATCTGTCAGCCTTCTTCACTGTATTTTTTCTCAAAAGCACCGCGTTCAGAACTACGAGCAAAGTTTTCCAACTGACTTTACATCACCAGCCAAATTAGAGTAGTAGACTGGGAAAAAAAAAACACAGGCAGTGACCGATGAAACACGAGCTGTTTACAGCTCTGTCTTGTCAAATGCACCACGTACGTGACGAGTTTACAAAGTAACTTTACATACAAACCGAAATAGAGGCGAGCTGAGGAAAACCTTAAAAAAACCCTGTCGTGAGTGGAGCCAGCGACCAACATAACACGAGCCGTTTTCAACTCTGCCTTGCCAGTTGCATCACGTACGTTACGAAACAAGTTTACCAACTAACTTTAAATATCATACAAACCGAAATAAAGGTGAGTTGAGGAAAACTGAGTACTGATTCGAGGAGCGTGAGCTGGCGTTAAGCCAAGCAAACACAGAGAGAAATGTTTGCGCGTGAAAGAGTGAGGCACAGCTCCTCTGGCTGCAGCAAGCAAGTCTGTCTGGGGGGGCGGTCACTGTGTGTGACTGGCCAATCACAGAGCATGAATATGAACACATAAGTAGTTTCCCAATGAGGATTTTCCTTCAGCACGATTACGGATAATGAGGAGGATTTCAAAATCGTATTATCCATACCGGATACTTTAGATATTTGAGCTGTCACAAAAGCAAAAAATATTGGTGCCAAAGTGAAAGTTATGCTTGAATTGCATCTTTTCACAAAAAACTGTTTTTCCTCCCTTTTCTAGTCAGCAACTGATATTTTCCTGAAACTTACCTTTTACTAAAGAGTGGAAAAAGGTAAAAACAAACTTTTTTTTTTTGATGAAAGACTTTCTTATGGTAGGTTCCGTGTTTATGTAGCCATAGAACACAATCCTGCGTGCCTTAAAAATCGTCAAGATCGTCCAAAATGGCTCGTACTGAAGGGGTTGTCTTTTGAAAAATGGTTGGCATTGAATGAGCCCTACTGTTCCCTCCTCGAGAAACAGCCAGTTTACAGATCTTGCAAGTTGCTGCTTGGTTATCGTGTTCCAGTGAATCATATCGCCATACCTGGGCATGTCTGCGTAGTGTTGCGTTTTCTTCTTCTTCCGGTTGGCAACCAACTTTGAGGTGCATTACCGCCATCTGTCATGTTGGACTGTGGCGTTACTAACGTCATATGGCAGTGGTCATGGATCGGCCCGATACCGTGGCTGCATCTGATTTGATCTGATTTTCAAAACAGAGCAAAAAAGTTTGGCAGCCAGTCTCGATCCTGATAACAACTTCCTTAATAATATTAATAATGATGGGAATAATAATAATATCATTTGTATTTGTTCCAACTCAATAATATTTCCAATGAACATGCTCTGTAAGATCAAAAGGTCGGTTATTAGTGTCTGTAAATGCCACAAGCATAGCATTTGAAATGCCATCCTCGTACAAATCTGAAGTATTAAAATGAGCATTTTAAAAATAATGCCTTTCATCTGAGTTCGAGGTACTTTCTTCAAGGACTATTTTGTTAAAAATGTAAACAGTTACAGATTATACAACTGCCAATTACAACAATAATGTAGCCAACATTCTACAATTCCAAACACAAAACGACACTACTTTACTTACTCTAGATCTTTTATGCTTTTCAGCAGCGCCTCGACTTGGTTTAGGTTTTTTGTTGATGTCAGAGGTTCCAGTGGACTGGCAGTCGGACTCAAGCAGAGACGGGTGAAGTGGCCACGTTTCCTTGTTGGACGTACAAGTCATATAGGGATAGTTTATGCTCGGCACAGCTGAAGGCTTCAGTGCACCGTTGTATCGCAGCTCTGTGGCAACACTGCAAACCTCAAAGCAATAATCGTTGAAATGAGCCCAGCAGAACAACGATCACTTTGATGGTACCTTTTTTTCTCGGCTCAAGGGGATACAGATAAAATAGTTATCACCTTTTATCTATGAAATAATTTGAAAGAGTACTATTGATCTGATATTACATGATTTTGTCAGTTGTTGGATCTGTAAATGAAGACACACAATGAACTCTTCAAGCTACTGACTCAACTAATGACCGTTTTCTGTGTGTGTGTTTATAGACGATGTACGAAGGCAGAATATACACTCTGAAAATCGAATGTGGATCCAAATATCCAGATCATGCGCCTCAAGTACGCTTTATGACCAAGATCAACATGGTGGGAGTACATACATCAAATGGTCTGGTAAGCACAGCATGTTCACAGATAGTGTTTTTTTCTTCTTTTCTGTTGATGAAATTGATTAACCCGATAGCCCTGAACCCATCAAGGGGGAATTGAATATACACTCTATATATTCACTCTGTATACTCTGAGGCTGGGGCTTTTTGTTTAATAAAAGGTCAAGGTTTAATTGACCTGCTCCTGCCCCGCTAAGTTCAAAGAGAGAGTGAGAGCTGTGTGTCAGCATGCAACGTTGCCGCTAAGGGTAGAAATACAAATTGGTTTTTAAAATAAAAGAGCAGAATCGTGCGGTAGAGTTAGAGCCAAGTTAAGTATTTGGTAGCTGCTGATGAGCGTCTAGAAATAACCCCAAGTGACTCAACCGAGCAGGACTAACACTAGTTTCACTCCATGTGAAAAGAACTGTCATGTTCTGCTCTTCTTGTATGCAAGTGCCACACCAGGATTCTAGGACATCATGCAGGTGCAGTAGTCAACAAAGTCCATTAATTCAGGCAAAGAAGGAAAGCTCACAAGGAGCACAAACATGAGTCACAAAGTACAACACAGAAAACAGTCATGACCATCACTAGCAGAGAGTCCCTTCTAAACTAAATAGTAGCACTGATGCTACACGGGTGCTACTGCCCACACTTACCAGCCGAAGCAACGTTGCTGCACATGATCCCAAAACAGGAAACAGAAAGCCAAAATAGGAGCACCTAACAGGAAACAATATATAAAAAAAAACCCACAACTGAAGTCCAACCGTGACATGGTTTCATGTGGTAGCCCTTCCACAGTAACACTGAGGCAGAATGGCTGAAGATCGTACACTTGTATTACTGCAAGTTCCCTGGCCTTGTGGAATATTTCCAGTCTTGTTGGAAGCCATTTTTTGTTCAAGGTCACGTCTGTCATGAATGACTTGTGAGAGGAGCCATGGCATTAATTAAACACGTCTTTATTACACACACTAATGTATTCGGAGCAGAGCAAGCATGGTGTGTGTGTGTGTGTGTGTGTGTGTGTGTGTGTTTGAGACTTTTGGATGCCTTTGAGTCGTGTATTAATTATATTATATTCAAATTACAGTGCATCCACAAAGTATTCACAGCGCTTCACTTTTTCCATATTTGGTGTTACAGCCTTATACCAAAATGGAATACATTCTTTTTTCTCCTCAAAATTTGATTCCCAACACTCCATAATGGCAAGTTGTAAAGTCTTTTTAGTAAAAGCTTTTTTAAAAAATGTTTGCAAATGTATTAACTTATTCAATGAACGCATGATCCCAAATACTTTCTTGTGCGTGAGAGGCAAAAAAAAGTGAGGACGCAACTGCACACTAATGGATGTCACTTTTGGAGCACATTTAAGCCATAAAAATGGCCACAAGGGGGCAGAAGTGCATTTGATATGTGCTCGGCATAGATCATTTGCATATAAACACACACTCGACAACAAGGAGGAAGTGGAAGAGCATGGAGGAGTGTAGCGTACAGAAGGTTACACATTGTAGGAAAATTTTAACTCATGCAAAACGCATGCTAATCTTCAGTTTAGTTTAGTCCCAAATATGAAAATTCTAAATAGTTCATGGTGTTATATTTGTAAATAAATTACTGTTTAGATGTAAAACAACCCCTTTTTTGTGTTGTTTATGTTGTGGTATACTTGTTCAGATATTTGAGCTGTCACAAAAGCAAAAAATGTGTGTCAAAGTGAAAGTTATATTTGAAACTTTTGTATCTTTTCACTAAAAGCTGGTTTTCTCCCTGTTTTAGTCGGAAACTAATATTTTCTTGAAACTTGCCTATGTTCTACTGCTGATTGCTAATTTTACTTTGGTTACTTATTTTTTTCGATGAAAGACGGCAGTCTAATCTTTCTTTTGGTAGGTTCCATGTTTGTATAGCCATAGAACACAATATTCTATATGTGCCTTGACAAATGAGTCAAAATTGTTTACAATGGCCGGTACTGAAGGGGTTGTGTTTTGAAAATGGCTGGGACTGAATGAGTTCAAACTTGACACATGACAGGTATTCACAACCTTTGCCATGAGGCTGGCAGCAATGTAGCTCAGGTGCATCCTGTTTGCACTGATCAGCTTCATTGGAGCCCGGCTGGTGGAAATGCAGTTGATTGGCCATGATTTGGAAAGGCACACACCTGTCTATATTATTGCTGCTGAGGTTAGTCAACAAATAAACAATGCAAATAAATGTCATAAAAATGAGTAGCTCTTGGCCATTTTCATTTTGTAGAAGTAGCTCTCACAAGAAAAAACACTGGACACCACTGCGCTCAGTTATCTAGAATGTTACCTACAGTACCAACAATACAATTGTCCTGAAAAGGTTTTGTATGTCGAATTTTGAGAGCAAAAACAAATTTATTCTACTTGGAATGAGGGTGTCACATAACAAACAACATGTGGAAAAAGTGAAGCTCTGTGATTACTGTGTGGATGCACCGTATGTACCAAGGACTGATTACGTTACAGTCATTCTGTGAGTGTGTCATACTTCTCATTTTTGGTCCGGTTAAAATGGACTACATTCAGTTTGCTGTGTTAGTATGGTTTGTTTGCTCAAGTGTGAACGCAGTCTAGAACGGAAAGGACCAAACCAAACGGTGGACCGAGACTGCCTGAGAGATGGGTCTTGGTCCGCCTGACAGTGGACTGTAATCGTGAGGGAGGCAAGTGTAAACGGTGACCGCACCAAAACAGCGGCTGTGTCACCAAATGCGAGCGCAACCAGGCGATGCAGAGCAACGCCCAAGAGAAAGCTTAGTTGGTATTTGTCGCTTTTACATATTCACTATGAAGGCCAAGTGCTCCCAATACAGACTTTCACCATGGTTGAAGCTTTTCAAGCTCTGGGGTCTCCTTGGCACTATCGCTAGCCAAAGGCTGGACTGCACTGTTTGTTTACGGACTAGACGCATAACACAATAAACACTTCCTGTCCCGCACATAATGTGTACCGTACAGACTCGATGGCACCTGTACTGTATATACCGTTCCACCCCTCTGCCGTTGGGTTTATAATGCTTTGCTAAACATCATTTGCTCTTCTTTGCAGGTGGACATGAAGGCTGTGACTTGCTTGAGCAAGTGGAAGCACGTTAATACCATACGCATGGTGCTGCAGGAGCTCAGACAACATATGATGTTGAAAGAGAACGGCAAGCTTTCCCAGCCACCTGAAGGCCTAGTGTACAACTGATGCACCTGCCTCCTACCCCCCTCCTCTTCATCTACACGCACACACACAGACACACACACACACACACACACCTCAGAGCCCACATACTCAACACTGGCTAAACCACTTTGGCTCCACAAGTGTCATTTTATCCATCTGAAGCTTCCCATTGGACAGTGAGAGGAATGTACAGGCTACTTCCTCACCGAGATCCCCATTCTGGTCCTTGGAGCAGGTGTGACCTTCCAATCCAAAACATACTGTGCATTTTTAGCCTCTTTGTGTTACACTTCAAGATTGTAAAGTAACCATGTGCATATTGATTGTGTGGTGGAAGAGTAAATCCTCCAAAATCTGTCGGTACTGTGGTGAGGGTTTGAAATCAAATCTCTGACAGTGTAATGGATGTTCACGTTCAGACCATTCCGAGGTTGTTGTTTTTTTTTTTTTAACAACTACACACCTTTACTGTATGTCTGAACTCCATTCCCAAATAATACATCACGTGATCTCAGAGGTTATTTTAGTCTCCATTGAGTTCCCCAGTTCCTGCAATCCCAAAGATGTGAATGTGTCAGGTCCTCCTGACAAAAGGAGCAAGTCTGACACATGGGGAGGAAAGCTTCGAGGGGGACATTCAGCAATGCATACACAGTCGTCCCTTGTTTAGCGCGGTTAATTGGTTCCGGACACGGCCGCGATAAGTGAATTACCGCCAAGTAGGATTTAATATTGACAAATTGAATATTTTCCTAGTTCCAGCATAGAAAACCTATTTGTGACTTTCTAGCCATTATTAGAGCCCTGTAGACATGAAATAACACCCCTATTGTCACTGTTACAATCCTATTATTATTTGTTTACAGCACATTGCTCAACTGCAATACGCAGGCTACGGTATCACTGCAGAGACACAAGAGACAGACGCTGCTTTAAACATAGCATGCTACCAAGCTAACTAGCTAGCCTCCAATGTATTTATTCTAAACTTAAAGGATTTCAAATGGCATGGGAAAGTTCTTTTCACTCTATCATGTCTAGGGTTGGGCATTGAGTCTCGAGCATCGACGGGAACCCAGACTAACATTCCGATTCTCCCAGGATGGTTAAGAAGTTTTTATTTTGATTCTTTGTTCCGATGCCAACTTCGCCGACCGGAAGAAATAGCCACGAACACCAATGAAGGGGAAGCCAGCCGGCGAGCACCAGCGAAGAAGCGGCTAAAAAGTTTGGCTTAGTTTCATAAAAAAAAGTGCAGTTGGCTCAGTGCGGCATTTGCAACACAATGATATCATGCAAAGGAGGATGCACGGGCAACGTAATTTAATGTTCACACATTCATAGTGTAGAAATGGTACCTCTTCCTTGATGCGCGACATCACGCTTCCTCTAAGCAGTCAGAATCAGTGAAGTCAAACAATAAATGACGCCTGTCTCATACCATTGTAACCCAGGTTTTCCGGATGCCAGCTGATGTGGAAGTTTGGTGTAAATAAAGGACGAGAGCTACGGCTAGGCAAGTTCAATTACACAGTCCGTCTCTTCTTAGCAGTTAATAGTCAAAGGACCTTCTCAACTCACACAAAACACTTCTGGCCTTCAAAATAAGAGCTCTATCCCATTTACTTGTGTTAACAAAATAAGTGTGTTGTAAAAAATAGTTTACACCAACATTGAGGCAGCAAAGAAACTGGTTGAAAATAGTCCTGTAAGAAATGAATTGTAAAGTCGATAAAAAGTTCATATCATTTAACAATTCATTTAGAAGTTCAGTCATTTCACCCAAAAAGAGCTCTGATTAGTGCCCTCATTTAAACCATGCAAACTGTTATGACCCTGCTGTTTAAAAGCATCAGTATTGAGAATCGTTAGGAACAGGAATTGGAATCGGAACCAGAATCGTTTAATTCAAATGATGCCCAACCGTAATCATGTCGGACATGCCATGGCTGACTACATGCAGTGTAAGGTAATGCAATGTAACGTCACGTCTCAGCAATGTAACATTAATGATGCCTAATGACCAGAATGCTACACATAACTTGTCTTTCAATAGTTTTTACTAGTAATGGGCCATAGTCAACCACAAACAGCGGTCATTCATTTAATTTCCAAAAAAAAACACGATAGAGTGAGGGAGCGATGTAGCGAGGGACGACTGTATCACGAAAAGCACTGCAGGGTCATCAACGTAGGAAGATGTGTACGCGTGTGGTTTGCTTCCTAGCGCTTTGTGATGGAGGTAGATTTGGAGAGGGTTGGGTGGAGACGTCACTCTGCAGAGATCAAGTGTGTGTGCTGGGCACTTGTCTGGATTGCCACTTTGCCAGGGCCCGTGCTGACTTCTTATATTTCTTTGCTGTTATTTTGGGAGTTTCTTGTTTTGGTTTCTTAAATTTCTGGGCTGACCTGCGTGTATTCCCTGAAGTAGTTTCTCATGTAGTGAGTGCCCACTGAGCAATGTATGGCTTTGGATGTTTATTTTATAACAGGAGAATTCAATCAGGGTGATGGGGACCTGTTGCATGGTTTTGTTTGAATTAAATGTTATTACTTTTGCACTGTTTGCGTTGTCATTTTCCAAGGCAACAGGTATGAAGAAACAATCCATTGCACAGAGAATACACGCACCACCAACCCCAACTACGACTTTTTACACCCAACAAATGCATCGGGTTGTCCAAAGTCCGGCCCAGGGAACATTTGCAGCCTGCAACTCTTTTTTTTTTTCTTTTCTTTTTGGACTGCGGCAAAAGTAACATAAAATGAGGCTCAATGTCAAAAAAAGTGTTAAATATTCCAAGAAATTGCCAAATACTATTAAATTAAGTATTTCATTTCATTTATTTCTCAGGGCTTTGAATCGATGGCAGCTGGACTGTTCGGGCTATCTTAGAAGACGTTTCACCTCTCAGCCGAGCAGGCTTCATCATTTCATGTTCAAAAGACTAGATAGGACAGCTCTAATCCTATAAGAGTAGAGATGTCCTCGCTAGATAGGGCTAGCGGGATGAGAGCTGTCCTATCTAGTCTTTGAGCATGAACTGATGAAGCCTGCTTGAATGAGAGGCGAAACATGCCCTGGGAATACAATGACCCGGATGAATGACAATATTCCATACTTATTTCATCTGATAACAGAAAGCTGAGATGTAGGTTGTATTCACCTCTTGAGTTTTACCATATTTGGCCCTCTGGATAACATTTGGAAACCCTGACTTTCACAGTCAAAAGACCACCGCAACATTTAAAGTGGTTTTCTCCCATCTTGATGGTTGCAAGGTTCAACGTTACTGAGTGTAAAGTGTCAAACATAAGGATCTTTGCGCCTCACAACAATGCAAATCTTTTTACGGTTCAGTCATTGTCACACTTTTGCTCTACATAACCACAGGTACCTTTCACTAGCGGCACTCCCAAAACAAACACGAGAATTGATACTTAAATTCTGGCTTGTCATAAGAAGCCAAAGTACTTTTCATCTAAGAACTCCGCAAATACTAAAAAACATCAACTGTACGGTAAACGCACCACAAACCATACAGTAGTATGATGCTGTCTTTTTAGAACAAGAACACCACAAGGACGGAAGGAGAGACAGCGCCTCGCTCGGATGTTGAGACAACAGGGCCACCATGGAGTCAAGGCCGGGGGAAGGGGATCACGGGGGAGTGCCAAGAGGTCGGCCCCATAGTCGGACTCACCTCAACCCACAGATGGGAATTGGGGCTGCAGCGGAGAGGTGGCAATTTCAGACCCACACCTGTGCCTTGACCCTTGCAAAGGTACTGGAAGGGTGCGTGGAAGTTTGTCCATTTGGTCCACGTGTGCTTGGTGGACTTGCAAAAGGCATTTGACTGTGTTTCTTTCCGGGGAGTACAAGGTTTGGGTCACACTGCTACTGTAGGTAGGAGCTTGGTTAGTTTTACCAGCAGTAAATCCAGCCTGTCCGTATCTTTTGTAAGGGGCTAAACTTACTGTACAAAAACAAATACCTACTCGACATGCACTAGAATGGAAATGCAATTGAAGCAATCATCCCGCTTACCATCAGCATGCAAAAATATGGTCATTCCAGAAAAAGACATTCTCTTTAAAAGCATCCAAGCAAAACCTGCGGTGACACAGTCCAGTCCCCATCCATCACATCTGCAAGGAGATGAAGGAAAGAAAGAACGTGGCGCTTGAGACCTGCGTGCAGGCAGAGTAGCAGACTCTTGTCAGCCTCACCAGGTTGAACCAGAAGGCGCATCCCCATTCCATCCCACACCACAAAGACAGCACATCACCTGAACCTACAGAAGAGAAGACGATCACTGGGTATCACTGGATAAAGTAATTAAATACATATCAAAAGTTATAAATGAATTTGATAGAGTGAAGTACCAATGCTTGATACTGACTTTCTTACAGATAGCCGATATAGTCCAGCACTTCATTACCGATACCAATACAAAGTGATACAGATGTCAACAGCTCTTCATGTAACGAACACATGATGTTCTTTTGCTGTGATGCCACTGCATGCATTTCACAAACACTGTGCAAAGTAAGACAAAAGTCAGAGGAAAAAGTGCCATATTTTCAACATTTTCTCTCCACAAAATAGTCATAAAAAAAATCAGGAGCAATAGTCAACGAAAACAACATGTTCTATCAACAAGTTAGGCTTGTTAAATTTACAAACAAGATCCCGATGAAATGATGCTGGCAAAAATACAGTTTAGAAAGCTGCACGTTTGTATGTGGCACAAACATCCGTATCGGAACAAAGTCAAGTGCAAAGTGTGAAACTGGACTAATAGGCCATACTTGGATAAAATTCCACACCGTGGGCGTACTCGTTGCCTGCTGATATCTCATTCTTATGCCAATATCGTCGGATATGATTGGGCATCCCTAATCCTGATACAAAAGGTGGTTTAGTAGGTAGTCGGTTTGGAAAGTCGTCAGACAATTCTTGTAATAGCTCACCAGAATGTTTCCACCTCCATGTTTGACAGTGGGGATGCGGTTGTTGGACTCATGTTCACGGGTCTGTACGTGAGTCTTCCTCAGCAGGGGGGCCTTGCGGGCACTGCAGGAACTCAATACATGACAGCAAAATGTCTTACGAATGCCCCCAACTCCCACCAGCTCGTCCCTTGTCATTGTGGGCTGCTCCCGCACCGTCCTCACAATCATACTTACTCCACTAGGTGAAATCTTGCATGGCGCTCTTCCATTGATCAGTGATTGCACCCAGAGTGCTCTCTTTTTCACCACGCTTCAGATCAGCTTCACCTCAGCCAGAACACTGATGGGTCGTGAACGTGTCCTCCAGCATGACATATACAATAGACGGTGTACAGCGTTGGAGGCCACCCCTTTTGATTGGTCTTCCTGATTTAATTGAGGTATGGCATGAACGGTATTGAGTCCATAGTCCACATTCATGCAGCAGTCACACCCTGTTTCCTTTTCTCCAGTCACACTCACAATCTACACTGTGCATATTTACAGTATGTTATATCTTTTAAAATGACAAACGATAGCAAATCTTATGCGGACATTGACCATGGGTAAAAAGAAGGGTCAGGTTTTCCTCCAGGGAAGAGACAATGTCATGTTGAACTTTGAACACGTGTACTGTTAGGCGTGTTTCTTCGCAAATGTTCCCGTAACACCAGTTTAACCAAAGATGTCAGAGGAGTGATATCCTGTTCACCCGGTCCGACCAGCTCCACGCAGCCTGCTCTAGCGGCGGAACACTTTGCCTGAATAGGAAAACATGTGACCGTGGTGATTATACTGTCAAGGAACACTCCTGATCAAAATGTTAAGATGACTTGAAAAATGGCAAGAATTTACATTTTGCACTGTTGGATCCTAAAGATCTTCTAAGCAGAGCTTCAAAATGCCAAAAGAAGAAATAAGAGTGAGTTCAAACATTTTTAGGCATAAACAATTTATTGCAAATAAGCATTAAACTGAAATGTCCACATCCCCAACATTCCAACTTTTCCAGAAATCCTACATTTTCCAAACACACCTGGCCTTTGACCTTAGGAGTTCTTACTACAGTAATCCCTCATTTATCCCAGTTACTGTATATAGTAGACACAATAGGCAGATAAGACATTCACGACCTGCGTGCGTGTTGCTGTAAATGTGTTCCCTAAGGGAGCAGAGTGGCAGGCGGACAGGAAGTAACGTCCGGGTTTCAGATGTTAGGGATTATTGTGCCTGTTGTGAAATCATTCAAACCTGCAATAAAAGCCTGTTGTTCTGGCAATCAAGTCTGGTGCTTGTATGTCTCACCCAACATTATAGTACCATCACTGACACCTAGTGGCCAGTGTAGAATACTACACATCATCACATCTTTGAGTGCGTCTTCTGAATACCTTATATTTGCATTTTACCTCATTTAGCCATTTGAAATGCTTCATTTAGGCCAAAAATCCGTCACATTTGCTTCAATGTGCATATTTTTAACAAATAATCGGCTATATTTGAAGCAAGTGGTGAGGGATTACGGTACTTCTACATTTCTCAACAGATCCACACCATTCCAGCACCAAAAGGTTCAGCACGTGCAAGCTATCTATTTTTAGCTTTTCCAAAAAAATTCCCAGTTATCCTGGAATTTCACATTTTTAGAACCCCAAAATTCTGCATTCAAACTAAATTTTTCCATATTTCTAAAACCATTCCAGCGTTTAAACATTGAGGGTAACAACTCCAGAAAATCCCACTTTTCCCACCAGTCCATGTTTTCCGTGCAGCATTCACACACAGTTTCTTCACAAATGTTCTTCTGTAGTTATTATTATTTTATGTTTGTTCGGTCATGTGTTGATGCCACAAACCCAGTGCCACACAAACCCAGTGCCTGTGTGTGTTTTTTATTTATTTTTTTGCCTTGGACTTGACCCGGCTGATATTAATGTGCCTCCTTGGCGTTCAATACACAATCGAGGTATGGCGTCAGGAAGGGTGACATTGTCTCCACAAGTTGGCCTTGAGAGCACTTCCACTAAATGGCTCTTTCCCAAATAGCCCCTCAGTGTTCCACACTCAGGCGGAGAAGAAGCAGCAAATGGGAACTGTGAAGTGATAAAGGACGGCAGGAATCATTCAGGCTAATGTGTCCACATTAACGAGGATGAGGAATCAAGGTTAAATGATTACATCTGCATGGAGGAGCAATTAACCTGCAGCTGTACATTTGTCTTTAAAGGGAAAAGTGTGGTAGTGTGTCCTGTAGCAGCCTTGAGGACGAGGTGCGTTTGTGCTGCAGGCGCCTCTCATCCTTTTTGTCTCCAGGCCATCTGCTGGGATTTCATAACAGTGCGATGAGGTGGGGGTGGTGGGACATTCCATCACGTAAAGCATGGTCTCAATGCAGCCAGGTTAGCCCTGCCAGGACACAAGAAGCAGCAGACACGCCACAATTTACACCCCCCATGACCCAACTTGCCACCAAGCCACTCTGCTTTATTGCTTTATTGTTTGTCACAGTGGACATCACCAACATGACAGCATGAGAACACACTTATTTGACATCATCTGGACAACATCAAGGACTGAGCTACTCTTGAAAAATACATTTTTTAATCACTTAATAATTTATTATTTAATTTTTGAATGATCCAAAAATATAAAATAAGCAATAACAATAATAAATAATATTATAAAAATATTATTATTAATAATAATAATGTATATAGTAATATGTTAATATATTATTATTGTTATTAATGTAATGATATATTAATAATAAATAAATAATACATAATAAATATTACATCTATTTAATTTTTACAAATATTTTTCAAAAACAACTCAAATTGAATACTTGTACAAATGAGGCTCCAGCTCAGCCGTGACCCGAATGAGAGATATTGTATAATATATGCAGTTTTTATCATCGACACAAGGTTGATACGACAGGGTGTGCCTAAAGCCTGGACTTAAAGTACACACATATCATGTACATACATTGGTACAAATAAAGGTTTAATTCAATTAATAATGAAAAGAAAGAAAACTAAATTCAAAAATAATTCTTTAGAAAATAATACATTTTAGTTTCATACCCATACTTATTACTATAGAGTGAAAAAAAACATGACCACTTCGAAACACATGTGACTAACGTGTGACTCAGATAACACTCATTCAATCTTAAATTCATTTGAATATCTAATAATATATCATATCATATCATATCATATCACATCATATCATATCATATCATATCATATCATATCATATATCTCATTCGTGACTTTTAGTTTTACAATATGCCATTAAAAAAACAATATCATAACATATCACACCATATCATATCATATCATATAACACCATACCATACCATACCTTATCATATCATATCATATCATATCATATCATATATCTCATTTGTGACTTTTAGTTTTACAATATGTCATTAAAAAAACGATATCATAACATATCACACCATATCATATCATATCATATCATATCATATCATATCATATCACACGATAGCATATCATACCACACCACACCACACCACAGCATACCATAACATACCATACCATACCGCATCGCATCACATCACGTATCGTAGCATACCATACCATACCATATCACATCACACAGTACCGTATCGTAGCATACCATACCATACCATATCACATCACACCACATATCATATCATATCATATCATATCATATCATATCATATCATATCATATCATACCATACCGTATCACACCGTATCGTACCGTATCGTATCATAGCATACCATACTGTACCGTACCGTACCGTACCGTATCGTATCATATCATATCATATCATATCATATCATATCATATCATATCATATCATATCATATCATATCATATCATATCACACCGTATCACACCGTATCGTAACGTATCGTATCGTATCATAGCATACCATACCATACCATACCATACCATACCATAGCATACCATATCACATCACACCGTACCGTATCGTATCGTATACCATAATAATATATCATATATCATATCATATCATATCATATCATATCATATCATAGCACAGCATAGCATAGCATAGCATAGCATACCATAGCATACCATACCATACCATACCCATACATACCACACCATACCATACCATACCATACCATACCTTATCATATCATATCATATCATATCATATCATATCATATCATATCATATCATATATCATACCATACCATACTGTATCACACCGTATCGTACCGTACCGTATCGTATCGTATCATAGCATACCATACCATAGCATACCATAGCATATCATATCATATCATATCATATCATACCATACCATACCATACCATACCATACCATACCAGCGGTCGTCTTCAAACCTGAAGGTTGCGGCTTCGATCCTCCATCCTCCCGTGATCATGTCGAAGTATCCTTGGGCAGATACTGAACCCCCAGTTGCTCCTGATGCTGCGTCATCGGGAGGTGAATGTGCCTACCATTTACCATTCATTCTGTTACGACTTTTCAAATACATGTTCATAGATTATGCCTATTAGTAGTACTAAAATATGCATATTTAAGCACATGTTTTTGGCAAAGTGAAGCATTTTCAAGCATAGAAATGTCTAAATGAATATACAAATATAAGGCATTCAGAAGACACATTGAAAGACGTTGTGATGATATGTAGTATTCTACACTGGTCACTGGGTGTCAGTAATGTTACTGTAATGTTGGGTGAGACACACAAGCACCACACTTGATAACTGGATCAACAGGCTTTTATTGCGGGTTTGAATGATCTCACAACAGGCACAATAGTCCCTAACACGGGCTACTGTTCCAGCTATAACCCACGCCAAGCTAAATCTCAACTCTGAACCCCTGACGTCACTTCCTGTCTGCCACTCACTCTACAAGTACTCCCCGAGCACCGGAACACATTTAGAGCAACACACACGTGCACAAGTTTTATCCATTTGTCTTATATATTGGGTAATATGAGCGTCAAGGTAACTATAGGGGTGTTATTTTCACGTCTAGAGGACTCTAAGAATATTACAAAGCGTATTTAGAAGGTGATAAACAGGTTTTCCATGCTCTAATGATGAAAAGTTTCTATTTATAAATAAGAAATCCTACTCGGTGGAAATTCACTTATCATGGTCGGGTCTGGAACCAATTAAATGCCATAAACGAGAGATTACTGTGTTATCGCCCATTCTGCCATTCTGCAAAATGTCATATATCTTATGCTGACAACCGCTTATGTTGTCCTCGGTCATCCCGGGTTCAGTGTGTTTCTCTGTCATCGCTGCTTTCCTCCGTTTCAGGCCACATTTTGTCGCTGGCCGTTCCCCGGAGACGCGACGTTCCATGCAGGAGCAGAAGCCAGCGACGTTTGTGATTGATGACCCCCCCCCCCCCCCCTCCCAGCCCCGCACCCCTCAGGTTGAAAGAGAGAAAGATGCACGGATTCCTTTTATCAAGATTGAGGTCTGACTAGATTAAAATGCAGTTGTACAAGCGCCTTTTGAACGTCCCCGTTGGCACCCCCTCACCATCAGCTGTCACTCATCTCGTCTGACACCTGCAAGTTTGATCCTCAAGGTGACACGCTGTTATCATTTGGAGGAGGAGTTAAACCAGCCTCTTTTTGGACTAGACCGGTTGCACCATCCTGCGACCTGTACTACTAATACTAATAACATAGCAATGCTAATCAGCCATCATCGTCATTTGCAGCGGGATCTTGAACACCACTGCTGCCTCAGCCGCTATTATTACTGCTATTACTGCATAGATACTGTAGATCTGTCTATGATGCCTGTAAATACTCCCATTCTTCCAGGTCATTGTATTCTCAGGTCATATCTACTAGCAGTGTACTTTTTAACTGGGAGTCTCCTGCAGATAGTACAGCATATGCCGTTATTTCCCTGTTTTTGTTCGCTGCCGCACGCACAAGGTGTCACGCGCTGCCGTGTTAAGGTTATTGGACCCCAAGATGCAGAGAGGAACTCAACGGTAGTGAAAAAAAAGGTTCAATACAAAAAGTGACCTCCGTGGAGGAAAAAAGGCAAACACACAAAAATACAAAAATGGTTAAACAGACCAAGAGCAAAAATACAGGGCTAAGCGTGTTGGGTTAGCATGTGGCGTGTTTGGCCAGCTTGTAGCGTGATGGGTCAGCATGAAACGCATTGGGGTCAGCATGAACCACGTTGGGTTTGCATGTAGCTTGTTGGTTTACCATGTAGCGTGTTGGGTTAGCATCAAGCATGTTTGGTTACCATGTAGCGTGTTGGGTTAGCATGAAACCTGCTGAGTTAGCATGTAGCATGTTGTGTTAGAATGTATTTTGTTCTGTTAATATGAAACATGTTGGGCTAGCATGTAGCATGTTGGGGTAGCATCAAGTGTGTTGGGTTAGCATGTAGCGTGTTGGGTTAGCATATAGTGCATTGGTTTTAGCATCAAGTGTGTTGGGGTAATATGTGGTGTGTTGCGCGTTGGCATCAAGCATGTTGGGTTACCATGTAGTGTGTTGGGTTAGCATCAAGCGTGTTGGGTTACCAGAAAGAGCGTTCGGTTAGCATGTAGTGTGTTGGCTTAGCATCAAGTGTGTTGGGTTAGCATCAAGCGTGTTGGATTAGCATGTGACATGTGAGGTCAGCATGTAGCGTGATGGGTCAGCATGAAGTGCACTGGGTCAGCATGAAGCGCGTTGAGTTAGCATGTAGCGTGTTGGGTCAACATCAAGCGCGTTGGGTTAGCATGCAGCATGTTGGGTTAGCATGAAGTTCACTGGATTAGCATCAAGTGTGTTGGGTTAGCATGTAGGGTGTTGGGTTAGCATCAAGCATGATAGGTTATCATGTAGCCTTTTGGGTTAGCATCAAGTGTTTTGGGTTAGCATGTAGCGCATTGTGTTAGCATAAAGTTCATTGGGTTAGCATGAAGAGTGTTGGGTTAGCATGACACCTGATGAGTTAGCATGTAGCATGTTGTAAATGGTCTTTCTTTCACTTGTATTGCACTTGTACAGCACTTTTACACCTCTCCACCTCTCAATGCGCTTTGACACTGTTAGCACATTTACCTACTGATGATGCAGCATCAGGAGCAACTGGGGGTTCAGTATCTTGCCCAAGGACACTTCGATACGAGGACACGTTACGGGGACAGAGGATCTTCAAGTTGGGAGACGACCACTCTACCACCTGAGCCATTCTGCCACCATGGCATGGTGTTAGCATGGAGTGTGTGTGTGTTAGCATGGAGTGTGTTGGGTTAGCATGAAACATGTTGAGTTAGCATGAAACGTGTTGGGTTAGCTTTCAGCATGTTGGTTTAGCATGTGGCGTGTTGGGTTAGCATCAAGCGTGTTGAGTTAGCATGTGGCGTGTTGGGTTAGCATGTGGCGTGTTGAATTTGCATGAAGCGTGTTAGGTTAGCATGTAGCATGTTGGGTTAGTATGAAATGTGTTGGGTTAGCTTTCAGCATGTTGGTTTACCATGTGGCGTGTTGGGTTAGCATCAAGCATGTTGAGTTAGCATGTGGCATGTTGGGTTAGCATGTAGTGTGTTGGGTTAGCATGAAACATGTTGGGTTAGCATGAGGCGTGTTAGGTTAGGATGCGGCTTGTTGGGTTAGCATGAGGCGTGTTAGGTTAGCATGTGGCATGTTGGGTTAGCATGAGGCGTGTTAGGTTAGCATGCGGATTGTTGGGTTAGCATGAGGCGTGTTAGGTTAGCATGCGGCTTGTTGGGTTAGCATGAGGCGTGTTAGATTAGCATGTGGCATGTTGGGTTAGCATGAGGCGTGTTAGGTTAGCATGCGGCTTGTTGGGTTAGCATGACGCGTGTTAGGTTAGCATGTGGCATGTTGGGTTAGCATGTAGTGTGTTGGGTTAGCATGCGGCTTGTTGGGTTAGCATGAGGGGTGTTAGGTTAGCATGTAGCGTGTTGGGTTCTCCTGTAACGTGTTGGGTTAGCATAAAGTGTGTTGAGTTACCATGAATTATCTTAGCTACTTCATTGAGAGACAATGGCAGACAAGATGTTTCGTGTCGTGTTAACCACGTGCTCCTGCACCACTATTGTCTCCACACAGAGGGGTGATGGGGGGAGGAGGCGTGGTGGTTCCGTGTGTGTGTGCGTGTGTGTGTGTGTGTGTGTGTGTGTGTGCGTGTGTGTGTGTGCGTGTGTGTGTGTGTGTGCGTGTGTGTGTGTGATGGAGAAAGGCAGCACAGACGGCTGGTGGTAATTTGATGTGTGTCCCCTGGGATGTTTGATGGATTAATGCTAAGCAGCTCCCTCCACCCAAGCACCACCTGATCTTTGGGGTTGGTGCCCCATATATAAAAGGCTGCAGTAATGCTGAGCTAAGCTTGTTCAGCCCCCCCCCCCCACCCGCCCCCACCCCCCTGCTTTCTGTGCTGCTGTGTCTTCCTCACCACTTTCCATCTTCATCTCCATCCTGTCTCATGTTTTCTCTGTCCTGTCTGCTTCCTCATCTCCTTTCCCATCAAATCTTTTCTTTATTTGGCCCCTGCAAGATTTTTATGCTTTTCTATGAGGGTCTGAATTAGTTTTTCCTCAGGGAACAAAATGCCACGCTCCTTTTTGGTGAAGCAGCCCAAGGTTCACGATTCCTTGCCTTGCAACTACTACCAGCAGAACCAGGAGTCTTGGGAGGATTCCTACTCCACCTCACATGCCATCACGGAGCCCACCAGCAAGCTGGCTGTCCGTTTCAGCCATGATGGTGAGTTAGCTTCCGCTTCCTCAAGACCACTTCATGTTCTTCAGGAGAACACGGGTGCGGATGTTAAGATCATTCACGCATGTTCACGCTGCAACAAAATCTTTCCATTTCTTCTTTTTTTCAAGCTCAACTGCTTCCACATTTCTCAACCAACTCAACATCAGAACATAGATTTTCAACATTCCAAAAATTCCCAATTTTCCCATAATTCCGCATTTTCCACCGCTAAAATTCCCACTGTCAAATTACTCCCACTTTTCTCAACCAGTTCAAACCATTCCAACATCAAAACAGGCCACCTTGCGTTTCTAAAATTCCACATTTCTGTCCCAAAAAGACATTTTCCCACATTTCAGTCCAGTATGAAAACATTCTGGCTGACAATTGTTCACATCCACAAAATGCCTCCTTTCCCTGTAATTCCACATTTTTCCATAACACAGATTCCAACTGATCGTCAGAATTCTTACGCTTTTCTCAAACAGTTTAAACTACCAAGGCTGCCAAGTTTTTGGCATTCCCAAAATTGTATTAATTCTAAATATTCTGTCATTTTTCCACATTTCACGTCATTCCTGCATCCAAAACAAATTCCCACTTTTCCTGTAATTCCACATTTTCCACACAGCATTTCAGTCCAGCTTCAGCATTCACATGCGGTTTCTGCACAGTTTGCCTTCTCTAGTTTGGAAGTGATTTTTTTTTTTCTTGTCTAAAAATCCGACAAATGTAAAATGTTTTTATTGCAGCTAAAGCGCCTCAGGGAAACCCTTAAATCCTCTCCAGACTGCATTTGTCCCATCCGGCTCAGGACGTTTGTTTTCGAAACAGTATTGGGGTCACACGGGCTCAATCAGCTTAAGGTCAAAGTAGCGCACACGGCTTCTTTTTGCACATGAACATGTTTCTTTTTTGTATTTGGGTATGTTGAGCTTCAAATCCAAAGGAAAGCGTGTCGTCCTTAGATGGTGCCAATGCCCTTGAGTCCCCCCGCCCTCCATCCCGTCATGTGATGGTGCAGGATGTTGGATCGCCACAGGGAGTAGGATTGCCGCAACACAATCCTTATGTGATGGAAAAGGATTTTTACAGGACGGCTTGTAATTCCATAAAAGTGCAACACAACCATCACGTATTAACACAACATTTTTGTGTGTTTGACTTTGGCTGATGAGCATTCAAAGACATGCATGCTTTGATTTGAAAGCCCCCCCAAAAACCCCTCACTCGGGTTTTGTCTCCCAGATTCAGGCTGCCAGCTGTCTGCTTTGTTTTGCAGTGTGTGCTGCTGGTGGTGGTGGTGGTGGTGGTGGGGGGGGGGCTCAATAAAACCACGCGCTGCTGTCACGATCAGACCCCCTTCTGTCTACCCCTGCTCTCCCCCCACCTGTCACTCAATCGCCTCATTAGCATACTTCCTCAAACATGCCACAGATGGGATGAACTGATTCAGCTGATCAATCCTTCAGCCGCTGTGGGGGGGGATTTCACAGTGATTCATTTTTAATCAGATTAATCACAGTTTACTCATTAATTAATTGGGTACGAAATATTTCTGTGGACCGCGCAGGACGACCACTGCTCCATCTGCACTTGTCCAACACAGTAGATGCCGTACATCAGATCCAACCCATAACATGACAGAGTGGGACAGGAGAACACAAACGTTAGCAGCACTAGCATAGCTATGTGACGCTACAGTGCTAACATCACACTCACATTTTAACAGCGACATCATGCTTGGTTAGCCTATTAAGAAAGCAAACCTCCACTATGTCTGTAGCTGACTGCTGTCAGAGCTCCAGGCTTTATTTTAAGATATGTAGTGAAGCCTGTTTTTTTTTTTTCCATAAAATGGTGGCGAACGCAGGGGTTGGGCTCATTTAGCTAGAGCCGGGGTCAAACTACAAAATAAAAGGCAGGGTGGAAAAGCACAAGATGACACTTTAACCCCCACCCTCAAAGACACAGTCGATCGGGAGCCAAATGACTGCACTCTGGTTTTTTTTGTTTTTGTCAGAGTCAGCACATTCTGTTGGACTTATAATCAGGTCGCCTTTTTTTTGAAGAGCACTTGTTGCCGTCACAGGATGTATTGATCGCAGGCTCGTTAATAATTCAAGCACACATTCTGCCTCTAAGAAGTAGCTTCCTGTATTGCATGGGTGCCCAAAGTGCAGCCCGGGGGCCACTTGCAGCCCGCAGCACATTTTTCTTCTAAAAGTCCAATTCAGAACAGCCTGCACACAAAAAAACGAACAAAAATGATTAATTGTTATGAATGATACAATCGCTGCCCTGTGATTGGCTGGCGACCAGTCCAGGGTGTACCCCGCCTCTCGCCCAAAGTCAGCTGCAGCATACCCCCGCGACCCTAAACAGGAGAAGCGGCACAGAAAATGAATGGATGGGTAATAAAATAACTTATTTCTAATTTAATAATTTTATTAATAATAACATAATTAGTATAATTAATATAATATAATTGTATTCATTATAAAAATAGGAAATTAATTATACTGGTATTACTCTTTGGGAGCATGTTTTGGGGTGAACCGGAACCTCTAAAATGATGTCAATTTTCACCAGGATATAGTCACAAGTTTTGGAATAGGGGAATTTCATGCCAAAATAATAATTCGATTGATTTTTGTGAGTTTAATAGGGGTGTCATGAGATTTCGAGAGATTCAACCGAGACAAGATTTCTTGCAACAACAGGGCAGCCAGAAGCCAATCAGACTGTGAACCAAGGCATCACTACTGTGAATGATAGTGCAGTAATATATACTGTATGTGGCAATGTGCAAGGCATTATGGTGTTGCACACCATAAACCTTGCAATCCAACCTACCTTGGTGTTGTCAGCGTCAGCGAGTGTTGTGTGGCTGTTTTTCCCATTGCAGTTGAACAGCTGCACCCGCGTTAATATCCAAGCAGAAGCTGTAGTAATTCTCAATTTGATCCAACTTACGTAAGATTTGTCAGATCAAAACACGCAGATGTTCGGACTTGTCTGCACCCTCAATTGCCATTACAGTTAATCACCATCAACAGTAGCAATGGTATTGTGGCTACCATAACTCCACTTCATGACACACCTCATACGTAGAAGAGCTCCATGCTGACAATTTAGCGACATGGTATAGTTAGCAAGTAGGAGTACGAATTAAAAGTGAAAGTCAGGAAGTCTTGAGTCATGCATTTATTCATTCATTCATTTTCTATACCGCTTCTCCTCATTAGGGTTGTGGGGCATTTATTTGCTAATTAAATACAAGTTGTCAACAAAGGTGAAGCATCCGGCCCGCAGGTGAGTTGCAGTAGAGTTCCACCTTCGTACGGCAATGCAATGTTGGTCTGAAAGCTGCAAAAACCCCTCCACAATGCACCCCAATCCCTAACCAGCGACAGAGCCAAGGAGGCAGGCAACACCTGGCAACACCTCGCCTTCCTGGCGAACCATGCATGCTTGTCCAAAGTGTGGCACAGTAGCCATCAGTGGAATGTGGCTCACTGCAGAAATAAAATAAACAAAAACCCAGCAAAAGTGGAAAATAGACCGAAAAGGAAAAATGTAACTGGAAAAAGCTAAAATGAAGATTGTAATTACTAATAAAAACACAAAGATTTGTCTTTAAATATAAATTGTATTTTTATTATAAAAATCAAAGGACATGTGGACAGCCCTAACATAAATAGACAAAGGCAAGTAGATAAGACAAAAACAGTGAAAAACCAGCATTTCAAGAAATGCTGCAAACGTTTGACAGACAGTACGAATTGCCTGTGAGAAAATACATGTCACAAACGTGAATTCCACAGCTTTACAGAGTAAAAGATGATGATTAAAGGAAATATTGCATTATTAGGATGTATAATGTATTATTATCATTACATATTATCATAACAGTGGTTTATTTGGTCTAAAAAAAATTGAATTGAAATTGAAATGCATTAAAATGTGTTGAATTCAGTTGTTATACATGCAGCCCTAAGTGGAAAAACATTCCTGTTGTTTTGGTTTTGTATTGATGATAGATTTTAAGGGTGGGTAATACTGCAAATGTTAGTATTGATTTGATACCAAGTAAATACAGGTCCAGTATTGTTGATATAGATACTGATACTGATACGTTTTGTTTTTCCCCAGGATACATTCGTGTCATTCCATCAGTGTTACAGAAGTCCAAGCAGGCCTCGGGGTCTTTGTACTTACAAGAATGTGTTGGTGGCAGCAGCGGTGATGAGTTCTCCGACCATGATACGGACGATCCGGACAGCCCGGTCTCCAGCACCAGCACCATAGAGTCCGACTGTAGCGGTGCCGAGTTGGAGGCGAGTACCATCAACGGCTTCCTCGTCTCTGATGGACGCTCTCGCCGGAGATGTCACCGCAAAGAGGCGAGCGGCGAGAGCGTGAGGTCAGCCGGCCGCAGTCCCAAGTCCAAAACCAATGGCCGCCACGTATGCGGCGAGTGCGGCAAATCCTATGCCACGTCGTCCAATCTCAGCCGACACAAGCAGACTCATCGTAGCCTGGACAGCCAGCAGGCCAGGAAGTGTCCCACCTGCCACAAGCTGTATGTCTCCATGCCTGCCCTTGCTATGCACATGCTAACCCACGACCTGAAGCACGAGTGCACGGTGTGCGGAAAAGCCTTCAGCCGGCCCTGGCTCCTGCAGGGCCACATGAGGTCGCACACAGGGGAGAAGCCCTTCGCCTGCGCCCACTGCGGAAAAGCCTTCGCCGACCGCTCCAACCTGCGCGCTCACATGCAGACGCACTCGCCGTCCAAGCACTACTCGTGCCAGCGCTGCCGCAAAAGCTTTGCACTCAAGTCGTACCTAAACAAGCACTGTGAGTCCGCCTGCTTCAGAGGACACCAAGCAGAGGACACCTGCAGCTCAGAGGACTGACAAGTATTCATCCTGCAAAGATTAGTATGCTAACCACAGCTAACTACCGCTAACCACCACTAACCATCGCTAACGATCGCTAACCACTGATAACCAGGCTTCTCAGGCGAATCACATGCATGCATCCTTTCAAGCAATAACACTTCCATTACAACCACATGTGTTTTTTTTATCACTTTACTATCTATTTGTAAACTTTTCTCATGGAACGATAACTTATTTGTGTATCAATGTATTTATTTTTTTATTTATTGCTATTTATTATTGGATGATTTTTTTTGACTGATATTTTTTTTAAGATTTGGATTTGTTGAGAAGAAAAGACCTAATATATCCTGCCACGCTTATATTCCTTCTAGCTGGTCAGATTGGTGAAGACAATAAAGATGATGATGACAGTGACATATCTTGTTTGCTAGTGGTGTACAGTCACCAAGTATTTTTTTACGTACTTTACTATTTCTGTTTACTTTTATTTAGTACAGTGGAACCTTGGTTAGAGTCATTACTTCATTCCAGAAGGTCGGACTCGAAACCGAAACGGACATTCATTTTAATAAACAATTTTTCCCATAAGAAATAATGTAAATCCAATTAATCCATTTCAGAAATAAAAATGTTAACACAAAACACTTTTATATAGTTTTACATGCAGAAAACAACTCAAAATGCACATAAATGCATATAAATTATGAATGAAAGGAATAAATGAACATTTAAGGTTACTTTTACCTTCATTGAAGACATGGTTGTTAACGTGACTGTAAACAGGAAGGTGGTGGCGGTTGATCTCGCTGCCACAACATGTCTTTGGGAACAGTCACGTCTTCAATGACGGATCAATTGCAACTGGACTGTTCTGGTTGTCTGAGGTGTTGGTAAGTGTTTATCCTCTAAAGATAGAGCCATACCCGGATGGGAACAGCTTCATTCTTTCGTGGTGTCAAACGACAGTCGTTAAGATACAATGGAGTGCCAGTCAATGACGGTCGTTTCGGTTGTTAGTATCCCATTCAGATGTAACGATGGTCATGGACACACCTGAAGGTGGCTGTGTCTTGTTGATTTCTTGGCGCAGTTGGCCCATCTCCAGTTGGAGAGAGGGACTATGAAAAAAGAGACAACACAAAGAGGCAGAGAAGGCAAAAGGGGAAAATGTGAAACTTAAAAAGTAATCTCCCCACCCCCCAAACACCACCAACACCCCTTTCCCTCATTCCTGCCAGGCGGCCACGTACTCCCTGGCATCTGTTCACAGTGAGGACCACCACAACCGCTATGACAGGAGGAAGATGGTATGAGAAACTCCAGGATAGCAGGCGATCTTAGAACTGTGCGCCCAAAAGAGGATCCATTCATTCGTCAATTTTCTATGCCGCTTGTCCTCACTAGGAACGTGGAAGTGGCATCCGGAGTCCTGGTTAACGGAATTTGGGTAGATGTGAGCCTTGTCAAAGGTTCAGCAACCCAACTAAAATTACAAAGAAATGAACACTTTGCAAAGCCCAAGAACCAGCCTGGATCTTTGCTGGATTGAGACTCCATTGGTTTGTCGCCACGATAAACCCTAGAAAAGACACAGAGAAGGTGTGTAATTTCCTGGGCCTAGCGTGGAAATTTCCACATCTGTTGGTCCATCCACCACGTACTCCCCTGTTAGCTCTCCTGTAACTGAAAGACTGTTTTTTGTGCCCAGGGATAGAAAATGTTCCATGTTTAGGGGGAGATCAGGCATAGGATTGAATGAGTGGCTTGAGGAGGCCCAAGCATGTATGAGGATGCGACATTGTTCAGGCATTTTTCTTGTTTGACCACCTTCAGGGTGAGGCCCGTGAAGAGATCAAATTTCAACCGAGTACAGACCATGAGGACCCTGCTAAAATAATTGAAGTATTGCAAGAAATGTATGGGTGTTTTGATTCCTATGTAGCTTTACAGGCGTCGTTTTTCTCACGACGGCAACGGGAGGACGAGACCCTGCAGGAGTTTTCACTTGCTTTGATGACTATTATGGCAGCAATTAAACAGCGAGCGCCAAGTGACTTGCCAAATGCTAAAATGTTATTGCGCGATCAATTTGTTGAGCATGTTATTGATGGTGCCCTTCGTCGGGAGCTTAAACAGTTTATGCGTCGGCAGCCTACTGCTATATTACTTGAGGTCAGGGGCGAGGCGATCAGATGGGAGTGCGAGGGCTTGCCGGGAGGAGTTAGAGGTCGTAGCTACTCTGTCCCTTCCATTCTTGGCTTACAGTATGGAAGTAAGGGTGGCCCTCAGGTGGTGGCTAAATCACCGCAGGTGTCTCAGCTGGATCAGATAAGGGGAATGTTAAAACTTCAGCAAGAGCAACTTAATCAACTCACTGAAGTGATCTCTTGTCTGCAGAACCCACTGCAGTCGCCGGTGCTACAGAGATTCTTTGGGCAGCTTGGCCTGGCTTTTTTTTTACTTACCTTCAATATCTGAGGCGCCAGAGTCTGTCATTCAGGCCTTGCAGATATGCCGTCAAGCCAGCATGAAGGCCCCTCAACAAGCATTTGGGAAAGCCAAGGTACATGGCAAGAGAGGTCTCATCCCAGGTGGTGTGATGAAGATTGTTGCAGCCGCCTGTGTAGAACAGTGGTCGCACAACTGTGTTGTTTGAGCCTTTGCCCTCTGGTCTGCCTGCTGGGCTCTGCTGGGCCTTTCCAGCTCTGGTTCAGGTGGAAAGGGGCACTGCCTACATCCCAATTGTGAATGCAGGGTCCACAGTTGTGATGCTCTATCCCCGCACAGTAGTTGGTACCTTGGGTGAGGTTCGTGTGGTCAGTCTGCCAGCCGGGATCACAAAGGTGCCGTCGAGCACTGCCATTGTGGCATCCCAGTCTGTTTTGGCCTCTGTGCAGGCGCAGATTGAGGCCATGAGCCTTTTGCCATTGGTTGCTGGAATGCAGGCTAAGGTAAGGGCCCTTATTAGTAAATATGCACGTTGAATTTGGCCAGTGGGTATAACAGGTTCCCGTTGCTGAAGAGGACCAGCCAAAAACAGTGTTTTGCACTCCCTTCGGCCTCTTTGAGTGGAACCGCATGCCCTTTGGCCTCTGCAACGCCCCAAGCGATTTCCATTAGGTTAATGTAGCGGATCTTTGGTGGTCAGCAGTGCCAATCTTTCTTGTTATACCTTGATGATATTGTGGTGTTTTCTTCCACAGTTGAGCAGCATTTAAACAGGTTGGAGATGGTGTTGGAGCAACTGCAGCATGAGGGCCGAAAAGTGAAGCGTTCCAAATGCGCCTTCTTTCAGAAGGCAGCGCGATACCTAGGGCATGTGATTTCTGACAAGGGTGTCGACACCGACCCAAGTAATATCGAGGTGATAGCCAACTGGCAGCCCCCCACTACCATGGCTGAACTGCGATCATTCCTTGGCTTTGCCAGTTATTACCGCCAGTTTGTGGAGGGTTTTGCCAAGTGGGCTGCCCCGTTGCACAAGTTGGTTGCAGAGTTGGGAGGCACCGGGTCTAAGAAGAAATCCCAGTGTACATTAGTTGACCACTGGTCGGAAGAGTGCACACCAGAGCTTTGAAGCCTTATAACTTAAGCTCACCACGTCACCCGTGCTAGCATATGCAGATTTCTCCCTCCCTTTCATCCTAGAGGTCGATGCGATTTATGGTGGCCTGGGGGCTGTGTTGTCACAGGAGCAGGGTGGTAAGGTTAGGCCCATAGCGTATGCGAGTAGAGGTCTCAGGCCCATTGAACGCAATTTGCATAATTATAGCTCCATGAAGTTGGAGTTTCTGGCTCTCAAATGGGCCATGACCAAAAAATTTCGGGAGTATCTGCTAGGCAAGAAGTGTGTTGTCTTTACAGACAACAATCCACTTAGCCATCATCTGTTGACTGCAAACATTGGCGCCACTGAACAACGTTGGGCAGCACTGCTTGCATCTTTTGATTTTGAGATAAAGTACCGTGCAGGAAGAAATAATAAGAATGCAGATGCTTTGTCCCGCCAACATCTTTCTGGGGCACAGGATATAGAAGTTATGCTTCCTGGAATGTTCCTTTCCAAGCCCTTGCAGCATGCTCTCTCTGCTAAAGGGCCTGCAGCATCTCAAGCTACGATTAAGGCACTCCCACATCAATTATCCTTGGACATTGGCGTGCTCCAACGAGCTGATCCTGTTATTCAGGAGGTCTTGTTGTTTTGGGAATGAAGGGAACGTCCCAGTTCTGAGGAGTGGAAGTGGCTGTCTTGCCCTGCTTTGGTATTGCTCCGACAATGGGACCGCTTAGTGGAGAGGCACGATGTCCTTCATCGTCAAGTCTTTCGCACTGATGGTGCTGAGGCAGTGTTGCGGGTGATCTTGCCTGCTGCCTTAAAAGCAGAGGTTCTCACTGAGTTTCATCATTGGCATGGCCATCAGAGCATTGTGAGGACGTTAGCGTTACTCCGGCAGCGGTGTTACTCGCACAGTAAGTAAACACTCAGTCAGTCAGTAAACACTGGCCATTCCAGACCAACGAGCCTCTACGGTGGCTCAGGTTTTGGTGGTAGAGTGGTTTTCAAAGTTTGGTGTTCCTGCTCTTATACATTCGGATCCGGGCCGCAGCTTTGAGAGCTCCCTGATCCGACAACTATGTGCACTTTATGGTGTTGAGAAGTCTAGCACAACTCCATACCATCCGGCTGGCAACGGTCAATGCGAGAGATTCAACTGAACCCTTCACGATCTGTTGCGTACCCTTCCTGTCTCTCGAAAGCGAGACTGGAGCTCCTGCTTGCCAAAGGTTTTGCTTTCTTATAATACTACCCCCCATTAGGTGACTGGTGCATCACCGTTCTTCCTGATGTTTCTTCCTGACTTTCTGCTGTGCAGAGTGGAGGACCTGTTGGTGGGGAGGTCTATGAGTGAATTCAGGAGCGTTGAAAGCAAAATTACGATCAGCATGGCAGAGAGGCGCCGTTAGGTGAAGGCCAGCTAGTGTTTTTGCGAGACTAAGAGCCAGGATGTGTGGGGATCTGTGGTCTACAGGGTTCTAAAAGCACCAAAAGAGGGACGTACAGTGTACAGTATTGCTCCTATAGGTGACCAGAACAACATCAAGCAGGTTCATTGTACTCTGTTGAAGGCTGTGGTAGGAGCTGGCCTTTCGGGTGCTGCCTCTGATCCTGCCTCACCTTTTGTCTGATCATCCACAATCAGAAGATGAGCTTTCCTGTGATGGTGACCTGATGGTCTGGAGGTCGATACCTGCACCAACTGTGCCTCAAGCTGACCCCTGTTAAAACTGCAGACTGATCATTCCATCTGTCACTTGCCAAGGTAATAGCGAAGCCGTGGTGAGGTGGACGACGCGGGCAACTGCTGGTCGCCATTCCAACCTTCATCATCTTCCAATGTCGGTGGGAGCGTCAATGCTGGAGGATGTAACAACCCCTAGGCCTGTATCTAATGCAGTTCCAGCTCTTTTTAGACCATGGAAGTAGTGGTGATGTTTTGGCTTGGTCCTTCGCCGGGACGCTGATGGAATGGGGTGGGGTGGGGTGGGGGTGGGGGTGGGGGGTGGGGGGTGGGGTGGGGGGGGGGGTGATTGTGGCAGGATAGACTTGGTCATCCAACCTAATATTGGATTGTTAGCCAATCTCCACTAGAGGGAACCCTATAAAAAAGGGCCGTGTTATCATCCCCGGTCTCTTGCTTATTGCTGCTGAGGTATGCCCCCTTTCTGGTCGCCTCATGCAAGCCGGTTCCTCAGGAAATAAGGATAGGTTTCTATATGACAATTACCATCAGAAAGTGTAGGTATTTATATTGTGGCCCTACTGTTATAAAGTTCCTGTTATTGCAAAGTGGATTGTTGGCTCCTCAGACTACAGATGTCTTGCCTAGTCAGACTATTGTTTGTCTCACCTCGTCATTGATCATGAGCTGATGAAAACTGCTTGCACGAGAGGCGAAACGTCCAGTTGCCATCCATTCAATGTCCTGACAATGGAGGTTATGTTGCAAAAGGAGTAAAAGTGTTAACAAAACAGATCACAACCCATCAATGTGGAGAAGTTGTTGGTGTGGATGAACAAAAAACAGTCAGTGGGAGATACTTTTTCCGAGTTCACCATTTGTGAGAAGACAATGTTCAGTAACATTTTGAAATGATGTTACATTTTAATTTGTCCATTTCCATTTATCGATATACATATTCATATTTACTCCATTTTTGACAAACCTTTTACGCGTGCTTTTACTTTTTTACTTTACTTTCTTGAATTACAAATTCACTGGGAAGAAGTGGCAGGAATATGTCATGACGAGACATTAGACTATGGGTCGATCATAGCGAAAGTGTCATTGTTTCTGGTGGAAATCATTTCAATGTAACACCACACATTGGACTAACATAAACTAAACAGCACTTTATTAGTATGTATAAACAGTTATGAAGAGAAAACAGCAAAGGTAAGAAAAGCTTCAACATTATAAACACTCATTGTTTTGTCTTCATGTCCAGTGCGTTTTAGCACTAGAGGAATAGTCAAATTCCTTGTTCTTGGCTAAATAGTGATTCTTCTCCAGATATCATGGTGTTGATGTATCACGCTGGTTCTTGCGGTCCTGAACACACATCAACGTGGAAAGACTGGATTGGATGTTTTCATTGCCACTCCCAGCCAGAAGAGGGAGCACCTTCCCAAACTTCCTGGAGCTAAGTGAGTGCTGGATGAAACTCTTGTCACTACAGGTTGGATTAGAAGCATCTCCTTCCACTCAGCCATGTTTGGAGACGACAACAGCTCCACCACAGGATGCATACTGGGTCAGGGGTCATGAGAACTGTGCTGCTAGTCCAGACCAGACAGGACCGAGGCCCGGACCCCTCATGGGAAATGCAAGTATGCGTCTCAGTAGACCGCAGACTGCATATAGGAGCTGTTTGTAGACACAATGGTCACCAGTGACAACAAAATCGGACGCACATTTTCATTTCCCACTTTATTTACATCATTAAATTTTTTTATTTATTTCTATTATTTTGTACACTTGTATTTAAGTCATTTTCATATGTTTTAACCTCCGCCAAGCACAGCGCAAAGCGTAAGCACAGTGCAGAGGTCATGTTTTTGCCGGCATTTATCTGTTTGTTTCTTTGTTTGTCTGTTTGTGTTCAAAATAACTTGAAAGTGCTGAATGGATTTGGATGACATTTTTAGAAGTTGTCTGAAATGGGATATGGAAGAACTGATTACATTTTGGGGGTGTTCCAAAATACAAAATTCAAAATGTTCCCAAAATTCACCCTTTTCCATACAAGTAATTATTATTACTTGCTACTACTGCCACATTTCTCAACTGATTCAAGCCATTCCAACATCAAACTGTTTAACACATTCAGGACATTCATGCTGTTGGCCACAGCACACAATTCCCACATTTTTCCTTCCGGAACATAAAATGCCTTTGATCTAAAGAGTTCTAGGTACTTCCACATTTCTCAACAGACCGTTCCAACATCAAAGCATTCGAACATTCATGTCATTTTCCACATACCAGGATTTCCCACTTTTCTTGACATTCCCATCCCTCCATCCAGGACAAACAACCATTCACACCTATGGACAATTTAGAACTCCACACAGAGATGTCCAATAGAGATTCAAACCCAGATCTCCTGACTGTGTGGCCAACATGCTAACCACTTGGCCACCGTGCGGCCTCTTGACATTCCCATTTTTCGGAATGCAAACAAATACTACTTCCACATTTCTCTACCAATTCAGACTTTTCCAAAGTCAAAATTCTCAACACATTTGGGACTTTTAGCCTTCCCGGTACTTTGTGCTATCATGCTATGTGTTAGCATGCTAACATTAGTGTGTTAGCATTGCTAGCATGCTAATGTTAGCATACTGACATTTTTAGGTATTTTCATAGGTAGACACATACAGTATATAAACACTCAGCACTATCATGCTAGGTGTTAGCATGATAATGTTAGCATGCTAACATTTTTAGGTATTTTCATAGGTAGACACATACAGTATATAAACACTCAGTACTATCATGCTATGTGTTAGCATGCTAACGTTAGCACATTAGCATTGCTAGCATGTTAACATTAGCATAGTAGCATTTTTAGCCATTTTCATAGCTAGACACATATATAAACATTTAGCACTATTATGCTGTGTTCGCATGCTAACGTTAGCATGTTAGCACTAAATATGTAGTTAAAATAAATGGAGGACTAATATTTATGGTGTAAATCAAAATATAGGGGAACTGTGGCGCTTGGCGATCTCTGACTGCTTTTCTATTTTTTTTTAGCTTTTTAAATTTTAAATATTATTTTTTACACTTTTATTTACTGTACATCATTTTATTTACTTTTTTACACTTTATTGGAGTTCTTTTTATTTTTATTATGTTTTACATTTTTATTTATTTATATGTTTTAAAATTGTATTTAGGTCAAACCAAGCAAAAGTATTTGCTTCTTTAAAATCACCTCATCTGTTGAAACATTAAATACACATCATTACATCCAAAGTGCATTTTAGAAAGATTTACTAAGGCATTTTATCAAGGAAATGAGGAAACATGACAAATGCATGCATAAAAACAATGCATAAATCAAAATTAAATCTCAAAAAGACCACAAAATCAGATATTTTACTTGTGTGCAATAAACATATACCAAGGATGAAGATGACTAAAATATTGCTCAAATTTATTTCAAAGTAAGTCAGACATCAGTTGTATCATACATATTTTAATGTAATTTTCGACTTGGTGTCTGCGACCCTCCCAAAATGTATCCACGACCCACTTTTGGGTCCCAACCCACCACTTGAGAACCACTGGTCTTGACAACACGTACGTACATACACGTACTTACTTTGTTTTTTTGCTACAGACGGGGAGATAAAATGATGAAAGCCACCAAAATCAGCCAATTTCATTTGTTACTTGGGTTTTTTTTTTCTGTGTTAAAAATAGGACTTTTTTAGTTTATTATTTATTTTGTAGTGATTAATTACAAATTAGTCCAGTTTGGGGAACTTGTCTCTATTTGTGGTCCTCATCAGGCTGCGACCTTCAGCGTTTACTGGGGTGGTTCACAGCTGAGAGTGAAGGTTGGAGCGTGAGGCCGACAGTCGGATCGGCGACTAGACCCTCATGGTGAAGATGGCCTATGTCCCCACCCTCATCGATGGTCACGAGCTTTGGGTCATGACCGAACGGTGGCCTAGTGACTTCACAATAATGACTTTCGCCCCACTTTGTCCTGTGAGCCAAGTTCTAGTCGTGTTTTTGTTTTGAAGAAAGTAGTTCCGGTTAGTCGGTGGGGTCACTTAAGTAAAGCATTTGTCTCTCAAAACAACATGCGTTCAAAACGGTCATATTTTTGCATCATAAGCATTATTTTCTTTCCCTACATATCGCTGCTGAAGGGAACAGCTACTTATTACTGAGTTATTACTGAGTATCCCTGAATGCATCTCGCTTTCTTTTAATGAGAATGAGGAAGTGTCGTTCCCAGGATGAACGGACTAGAGACGTGTGTGAGTTGGAGATACATTCAGTATATGGTGTTGGAATGGTACTGCTGTTGATGTGTTCAGGTCAGAATGAAGTTATAAAAGAGCGGCACACTCTGTGTGATGGGGGGATGCTCCACTGTGCTTCCGTCTGTCGTCATAACAGAGGCGTGCTTGCTCTGGTGCGCATGCACTAATTACACTAAGAAATTTCCCTTGTTTATCAAGGTTAATTGGTTCAGGACCCGATATTGATAAGTGAATTTATACAGTAGAATTCCTTATTTATAAATGATTCATATATGGAAGATTTTCGTACTTAGAGCATAGAAAACTTGTTTACAACCTTCTAAATGTGGTTTTTAACATTATTAGAGCCCTCTAGACATGAAATAACACCCCTACAGTCACCTTTACACTCCATCCATCCATTTTCTATGCTGCTTCTCCTCATTAGGGTCGCGGGGGCATGCTGGAATCAATTCCAGCTGACTTCAGTCGACAGGCGGAGTACACCCTGGACTGGTCGCCAGCCAATCGCAGGGCACATATAGACAAACAACCATTCACACTCACATTCATACCTATGGACAATTTAGAGTCACCAATTAACCTAACATGCATGTTTTTGGAATGTGGGAGGAAGCCGGAGTACCCGGAGAAAACCCACGCACACACGGGGAGAACATGCAAACTCCACACTGAAATGCCCAAGGGAGAATCAAACCCAGGTCTTCCCAATCTCCAGACTGTGACTGTGTGCCCAACATAACCACTAGACCACCGTGCGGCCTCCTATTACCCAACATCGTAGACAATCATAAGAGAAAATAAGACATATAAGACTATAACACTTTTGTTCCTTAGGGGAGCAGAGTGAGTGGCGGACAGGAAGTGACATCAGGGGTTCAGAGTTGAGTTTATGCTTGCTAGCTGCAACAGTAGCCTGTGTTTTTATTAGGGATTTTTTTATTCGGGATTATTGTGCCTGTTGTGAGATTATTCAAACCTGCAATAAAAACTTGTTTGATCATGTCTGGTGCTTGTGTGTCTCACCCAACACTACAGTAACATTACTGACACCCTAATGACTAGTGTGGAATACTGCATCAACATCTTTGAATGCTTTATGTTTCTATTTTAGTTAATTTTGCCATTTGTACCCTTAAAAATGTTTAATTTAGGCAAAAAACACACAACATTAGTTTAAATATGCGTATGTTTTGACCAGTGATGTGCAGTGAGGTTCAAGGCTGGTGAGGCACTGGCTCTTTTAGGATAACACAAAAAAGAAGACAATAAATCACTTTCGGTTAAAAAAACTTCTTAGTCCCCTTTATTTATTTTTTATAAACTGAAAAAACATTTGTGTTCTTACCTTTTATCTGTATGTGAAGTGCATGCACCCTATCTTTCTCCAGGAAATGTTCTGATACTTTGTTGTAAAGGTCTGATCACCTCCTGGTGAGCTTGGATATATAATCCTCCATCTTGGCAGTCAAATTCATTCATTCATTCATTCAGCAGAGCATAAAAATATCTTGAATGCATTTGACGTGCTGCTAGCTAGAGCTGCTGCTGTAAAGAAGAGAAAAAACGCTCGCTTTTCCTCTGTGGAAGGACAGCAATCACAAGCACCTTCCAGGTCACGTACACCTGACCCCTTCTGGATGCATCGGTTCTCCAAGCGTATGAAATTTCCGTGTATTTTATTGTCCGATTAGCAAGAATAATGATGTCACACTTCCATTAAAGACATTACACAGGCTGTAGAAAGTCATGGTGTATAATATTTCTGCAACATCATATTATTGGCCACATGCTGACAAACACAAACTGGCAGGCGTCACGATCCAACTTAGTGTGCACTCAGCGGTTTTGACTAAAGAAAATGTTTGTATAATATATGTCCGGCCTTTTGGGACACCCGTATAAGACATACAGTATAGACTGATTCCATTCACACCCACATTCACTCTTAAGACTGCTGTGTGTACCACTATGCTATCAGTGAATGACTTTAAACTGACATGATGGATGAAAAATCTGTTTGACTTGACCCCTTGATGCCCTACAAGTCTGCTGAATGGGATCAGGCGTAAAAATAAGCATGAAAGTCATTGTACAAGGAACAGGTCAGCGATGCTTGCCAATCAACACACAGGATATGACTGTCGTGTTCACAACAAGCAGCGTGACCTCAAGGTCTCCTTAACGGATGAGTCTTTTTATAGCCTCCTTTATCAGACCTTAAGCCACGTCTGCTGCTCATGTCAGACAGAGATTTATTACCGACTTGCAGATTTCTTGAAGGCGATAAAGTGTGTTATCAGGACGAACCTTCACTCAGACGTCCCAGGTGAATTCAGAGGAAGCCCACAGAGCAGACCCTGTGGATACTGAAGGCGGCGGGGTGGGCTTCACTGAATCAATTGTCGCGTGTGAGTCAACTTCCTGGATTGCTGGAGACTCTGTCGGTTCGGAGGGGATGATGACACACTGGTTCATCAGTGCAGGATCAAGAAACAGCTGCTTGTTCAAGATATCGCGTCATGGGGCTCAATCTGTGCTTTGTTTTTCACAAAGTTTACTTGTTTGGAGCTTGGAACAACTCACTTCTTTGCAGGAGTAGTGGACGGATCCATCCAAATATCCATAGTATCCTATACCTATGCTACTATCAGACACTACCATGATGAGATGGATATTTTTCTATATTTTTACAAATACAGTCAAACCTGTCTTAGCGGCCACCTTTATAGAACGGCCACCTGCCTATAGCAGCCACTGAAAAATCCCCCCCAGCAAATTTACATGTTATAGACCCTGTGTATAGCAGTCACCTGTCCAACGCGGCCAGCGGCCACCCATTTTGTCTCCCTTGGTCAATATCTGACCGCATATAGCGGCCAAATTACCAACTCAAGTAGAAGCTTCATGCACAAAAAAGTTTTGTTTTTCAATCAATAAGGCCGTCGTGTGTAGACCTTAATTACTGAGTCCTAGCTCAGTCACAATCATTCACAAGATCCACACAAACTGTCAGTTGTTCCACAAAAAAAGCCGTCTTCTTTTGAGCTTGCTATTTCCTGGTCAAACATGTAACTTTAAGAGCATTTGCACCAAAACATTACCGCAAAGTAGGCTGGGAACAGGACGTGCTCCCACCGACGCTACAATAAAAAAAAACATACGCTAGCATGCATGCGGCAGCGGGAGCAAAACTGAGTTCGGTTGTACTTAATTGAAGTATTTTAGAATGTACTCACGTTATTTTTCATCAATCCTCATCCACAAATCCATCAAAGTCCTCATCTTCTGTATTCGACACAAAAAAGCCGTCTTCTTTTCCGTTCACTACTACTGTAGTCTGCTAACTTGTCAGTGTTATTCAGCTCCGAAGCAAAGAAGGAAACTTCTCCTGTTGCTTCTGCCAACTTTATTCATTAAACACGGCCACTAGACAGCAGCTCAGAACACACACACATCTCTCAGCATCGTCTCTCCTTCCTGCTTGCCCACAAGGCAAAGGTTAAACAAGCCCCACTACATAGCTGTCCAGCCAATGCCTGTAAGAAATGACACCGTTTATTTCCTGGTGTGCACTGGTCAATACTGTAATGCCGCTTGTTGTGGGGAAGGAGAGACTCACGTCGCCGATGTACTTTTAACCGATTGCATTATTAACAGCGGAGAACACTGCAGGACTTTACATCCACGCCAACATAAACACACTTCGCAACTCTCTCGAAACTCACAGCTAACACTGAGCCTAGCTCTCCTGCTCACTTCCCGTCACTTCCTGATGAACTAGAGCTGTAATGACACTCTGCCGTATAAAAAGTAAAATATTAAAAACAAGCGTAAGACATTACTAGCACAGCTTTGTTCTGTGGGTCGTGGATATATTCTATCAGTTATTATTAAGCCTCTAGCTTCCTTTTAGTAAGTAAAAACCTTGGCTATGATTGCACTACATTGTCATGTAGAACTACAAAGTACACTTGGAAGAACAAGAGGTGAATAAATGTATTGCAACTGATGTGAATCTGATGAGGGGTAGGATTAAATAAGCTTTGCTTCTTCCTAATCCTTTTTGGACATGCAAAATTGTGAATTGTGCTATGTGATGTGCTACTGTTTGACTCATGCATGTTCAGGATTAAAACCATGAACCATGAACCATGATAATAACAAGCCTAGTAGTGCTGTACAACTTTTATCCGCAGTCCACAGTGCCCTCTACTGGTCAACATTATTATTATTATTTTTTTCCCTTTTTTTTCTTTTTTTTCCTCTACTGGTCAACATTCAAACTGGACGCCAACCTGTCGATAGAGGCCACCTGTCTATAGCGGCCACTTTTGCAGACTCCCTCTAGTGGCCGCTATAGACAAGTTTGAGTGTATCTGTATTTTTCTTTATTGTGTTGTTCATATTTCTACATTGTTGATATTGACATTCAGTGGATCCCCACACATTCGTCATCCAGCATTCACAGGCTCTGCTGATTTGCTGATTTTTGGTTAAAAAAATTACTGTTTTGTTATTCTTTTCTCAGAAAATAGGCACATCTCATTCACCCTAGATCTGTAATCAAATATGCATTAATAAACGCCATTGTCAGCTCCTCAGGACTGGAAAGATGACTTCCAGTCTGGTGCTCTTATTTTGTGGGGTGTACTTCCTGCCGGGAGCAGAATGCAGCCGCTTCACCTCAGTGGTTCTGTGCGCCTCTGTTTGCAATTGCAATTTGTTGGGTTCATAAGCCCAGCGTCGTCCCCTGAACGGTGCTGCTTCATTGCCTCTGTTTTCTTCACCTGTGATGTCACCAAAATGTCCTCCATACCTGTTGCTACTGCACACGATGTCCCCTTGTACTTTTTCACAGAGCCTTCCCTCTGTCTCTTTCTGTTGTTCATTCTCTGCACAACTATGAGTACCTGCACCTTCCTGTCTTATTAAGACACTTTTATTTGCACACTGCCTACGTCTTTGCATACTGGGGGTCAAGCATTCGACAGCCACACCGCAGATCGCAACACAGCATACATCTAACGCTCTTTTACATGCTTACGTCTTTCTGCTTCACTGATTATGTTTTTATATGATATTGTTTGATATTCCTAAGTGAATCACCACGTTGTAGTAGTGAAGGGGTTTTGAGTGCCGAGTGATCCTAGGAATTTTTGTGGCCCTTGATAGGGTCACCCGAGACAAAACAGGTCCTAGATGACAAAGAGTGATTCAGAAGACTCTATGAAAACAGATGGGAGGAGAGATGTGTACGTGGAACATGGGGGAGTCATGTTGTTTACCCTGGAGTCAGACGCAGGGGAGGGGCTCACAGGCGAGCACCTGGCAGTCTGGCCTTCACCCATGTTTGAAAAAGCCACACAGGATTTCCCCCCATAGACCCACCAGAACATGGAACCTCACCTCTCTGGTGGAGAAGGAGCTTGAGATTGTGTGAGAGGTTCAGATATTCCAATTAGAAATGGTCAGACTCAGTATGGGTTCCGGAACGAAACTCCTCGAGAGGGTCTGGAACTTGTTCTACTCTGGAGTGGCTTACTCATGGTCCCCCAACTTGGGGCTTCTTTGTTGGAGTCATCCCGACTGAACTACAGGGTCATGTCCCTACGCCTATGGGTTGGGGAAATGGTCCTGACTGTCGTTTTTGTCTATGCACCAAACGGCAGCTCAGAGCTCTTCTCTCACACCAACTACCTTCATGTCCTCTTTCACTACAGCCATAAACCTCCTCTTTGATCTTCCTCTAGGCCTCCTGCCTGGCAGTTCCAAACTCAGCATCCTTCTACCTACTGTATATATTCCCTATCTCTCCTCTGGACATGTCCAAACCATCTCAGTCTGGCCTCTCTGACTTTATCTCCAAAACCTCTAACATGTGCTGTGCTACCTCCAGCTCTGTCTCCTGTCTTTTACTCATTGACACTGTCTCTAGACCAAACAACATCGCTGGTCTAACCACAGTTTTGTACACCTTGCCTTTCATTTTAGCTGAAACTCTTCTATCACACATCACACCTGACACTTTTCTCCACCCGTACCATCCTGCCTGTACACGCTTCTTCACCTCTTTTCCACACTCTCCATTGCTCTGGACTGTTGACCCTAAGTACTTCAAATCCTCCACCTTCTCCCTGTAACCTCACTCTTCCACTTGGGTCCCTCTCATTCACACACATGTACTCTGTCTTACTTCGGCTAACCTTCATTCCTCTCCTTTCCAAGGCAAACCTCCACCTCTCTAGCTTCTCCTCTACCTGTTCCCTGCTCTCACTGCAGATCACAATGTCATCTGCAAACATCATAGTCCATGGAGATTCTCCTTCCCATAACTTCATTGTATGGCTCATCAGCTTTATTCCTCTGTAGTTGCCACAGCTCTGCACATCTCCCTTGTTCTCAAAGTCTAAAAATTGAGTCTAAACAGGCCCTATTCCGTGCCTCCATTGCTGAGGCTGCCAATTGGAGCCGTGGTTGCAAGGTGGTTGGTTCCAGTTGTGGCGACAAATCTCAAAATAGATGGTGGACTCTGCCTTCAAGCTGAAGAAGGAGTCTTACCTGGCATGAATTGCTTGTAGGACTCCTGAAGTACTCCTGAGGTACTGGCAGGCCAAGCAGTACATGGCTTTGGCGGTGGCCGGGGCAAAAACTTGAGTGTAGGATTAGTTTGGTGAGGCTTGAGCATGATTTTTGAAGAGGTTCTGGCAAACCGTCTGACACCTCAGAAAGGGGAAGCAGTTCTCAGTCCACACTGTTTACAGGAGGCCTGCTGACCTTAACTGGGGATATAATCAAGTGGTGAGAGGAATACTTTGAAACCCTCTGACACTGACATACTGTACCTTCTGTACTTCCGGTGAACGTTGGCCTCCGCCAAGGCTGCCCTTTGTCACTGATTCGTTTCATAATTTTCATGGACAGAATTTCTAGGTGCAGCCAAGGTGTCCAGTTCGGGGGCCTTAGGATCTCCTCTTTGCTATTTGCGGACGGCGTGGTCCTGATGGCCTCATCAGGCTGACCAGCAGTGTTTACTGGGACGGTTTGCATCTGAGTGTGAAGCTTCTGGGATGAGACTCAGCTCCTCCAAATCTGAGGCCATGGTTCTCAGTCAGAAAAGGGTGGATTGCTCCTTCCGGGTTGGAAATGATGTCCTGCCCCAGGTGGAAGAGTTCAAGTATCTCAGGGTCTTGTTCTCGAGTGAGGGAAGGTTGGAGCGTGAGGCCGATAGGCGGATCGGCGCAGCGTCTGCAGTAATGCGGTCGCTGTACCAGACTGTCGTGGTGAAGAGAGAGCTGAGCCAGAAGGCAAACCTCTCAATTTACCGTTCGATCTATGTTCCCAACCTCACCTATGGTCATGAGCTTTGCGTCGTGACCGAAAGAACGAGATCGCAGATACAAGCGGCTGAAATAAGTTTTCTTCGTAGGGTGGCGGGACTCACCCTAAGAGTGAGGTGAGGTGAGGAGCTCGGTCATCTGGGAGGAGCTCAGAGCCACTGCTCCTTCACATCGAGAGGAGCCAGCTGAGGTGGCTCGGGCATCTAGTCCGGATGCCTCCCTGGTGAGGTGTTTCGGGCAAGACTTGGGACTTGGGGGCACGCTGGAGGGATTATGTCTCACAGCTGGCCTGGGAACGTCTCGGGGTCCTCCTGGTGGAGCTGGAGGAGGTAGTCGGGAACCGGGAAGTCTGGGCTTCCCTACTAAGACTGCTGTCCCCGCGACCCGGACCCGGATAAGCAGAGGAAAATGGAATGGAATGGAATACTGTACCTTCTGTAGAGGAAGCAGAGTCTGAGGACACAAATGCTGACATGTCCACGCCATTTCTAAAGTCTCTGACGTCGTCAAAAACTCCTCAGTGTCAAAGCTTTGGGGGTGGACGAGTTTCACCCTGAATTCCTCAAGGCTCTGGATGTTGAGGGACTGTCCTACGTCTCTTCAGCATTGTGTGTAAGTTGGGAACAGTGCCTCTGGATTGGCAGATCCTTCTTTTTAAGAAGGGTGTGTTCCAACTACAAGGGGATCACACCTCAGCCTCTTTGGGAAAGTCTATTTCAGAGTGCTGGTGAGAAGGGGTACAAGTACAACCAACCTCAGCAACAGGGGGTGCAATGTGGGCTACACCGTGGTCGTGGAACACTGGACCAGCTCTACAAGCTTGCAAGAGTATTGGAGGGTGCATGGGAGTATGTTTGACACCTGTTTTTTGTATATAACAGCATCATTAACATACTGTACATTTGTGTGCTTACCTCTAGACAGATGGCAGGAAGTTTGTTAATATAGCCACCGAACAACAGGGTTTAACGATTTAAACCATTGCAATGTATGTTCTGACATGTTATAAGACAATCATTTTGACGAAAGGATGTTACAATTTACTGTCTCAAATACTTTTTTTCAGATCCAGGAAAATGGCTCCAACAACACCCCCATTATCTAGATTTTAGCTGTAACAGTGCTGCTTCCATTGAATGGTGTCACCTAAAGCCAAATTGCATTGGATTTAAGGGGTGGTCTTCATAATGTAAATGATCCATTTACTGATTAGCCATTACCTTTTCTACTACCTTAGAGAAAGCGCTGGGATTGGAACATTACAATATAACAATACAACATAACAATCTAATGTGTCACACAGCTGCGGATGCGTTTTCAACCTGGGACAAAATGCACATGACAGCCGGTGAATGTGTTTTTATGCGGACATACATTTTTTTTAAATTTTTGACGGTTTTTTTACATCAGTGTGGGGGAAATATGCATTTTTGAAAATATCCGTGTTTGTGTCTGTTCTGTCCTGCTTGATAGACTTTGAAGGTATCCTGACTGCTGATTTAATGAGACAGGAAAAGGCAAGGGAAGATGGCTGTGGATTATTTTGACATGGTTGTTTGGTTTCAATGAAGTGATTGTTGATCGATAACTTCTCATCATCCTCGCAACGTCTGGGTAAAAGGTACAGTATTTTACTGTATATCAACACAAAACCATCACGATCTGTGAGATGTGCAACCCGCAAGAGTTTGCAGCGGTGGAATGGGAGGATTACGGTTCTGAGCATGCTCTTTTGTCCTTGAAGTGATCACTTCTGACTGTCTAATGCCTCTTTAATTATATAATTATAATTAGTTTTAAAGTGGTGTTGTTTCTAGTCTTGTACAGTTAAATTATTGAATGTTGCGCCTTTACTGTAGTAACAATGGTTGTGCAGGTCATTGAAAGCACTTTGCTGAGTTCCACAATGCTGGTTGTTTCTTAGCTATTGGGCCAGATAATTTGGCTGGAGTTTGACACTTATGCTTTAAAACAAGGGTGCAAAGAAATTCAGGGAATTTGCTTAAATAACATACTGTACAGTCCCTGCCCTCCCCTACAAGAAACAACTCATGTAAAAACAGGAAGGTGGTGGTGGGTGATGTTTGGGGACAGTCACATTAAGAATCACGTGTTAAATGAAGGTAAAAGTAACCTTAAATCAAGGGTGTGCAATATGCGGCCTGAGGATCATTTACAGGCCGCAGATGTTTTTTTGTTTGCCCTCGGCACATTCTAAAAATACAATTCAACAAGTAAACCAAAAAAACAGCAACAATGAAAAAAGAGCACAAATTTTACGAGGATGAAGACAAAATATTAGGAGAATAAAGTCCAAATATTAGGAGAAGTTGAAATATTAAAGACCAAAATGTGTATCCTTTTTAAAAGTCATAATATTATGAGAAACAAACAAAACAAAGAATAAAATTCCAGGAAAATGAGGTAGGGTAAAAGTTATAATATTATAAATGTTGTAATATAGTCAAAATATTATGAGATTAAAGACATAATGCAGTCAGGCAGGTCCTATTTAAGTGTTTATTAATTGAGAACAGGGGTGGCAGTAATCATCCACCCTACAGGTGTGGCATATCAAGATACTGCACAGGTGTGCCTTAGGCTGCCCCCAATAAAATGCTGCTTAATTGAACTGTATTGGGGAGGTGAGGTGGATGATTTATGAATGATGAATGATCACGAACATGTAGATTTAAACAGATTTCTTAACACTATTTGAGAACGCTAGACCTCTTGTGTACATAGAAAAGTTTCAGTTCGGCTCATGTAATCCCTTCTTTATTGGTTCCGGATGCAACCATGATAAGTGAATTGCCGTGATGTAGGATTCCTTATTTATAAATCGAATATATTCGTAATTGAAGCATAGAAAACCTGTTTATGACCTTCTAAGGATGTTTATTTAACAAATATTAGAGCCCCCAAACATGAAAACACACCCCTATAATCACCTTTACACCCAATATAGTAGACATAATAAGAGAAAATAACACATATAGGACATATGTGTTCGTGTGTGTTGGTGTAAATGCGTTCCCGAGGGTAGCTGAGTGGGGGGTGGACAGGAAGTGACATTCAGAGTTCAGAGTTTTAGCTTAGTGTGGGTTACGGCCACAATAGTAGCCCATGTTAGAGGTTATTGTGCCTGAAATCATTCAAACCTGCAATAAAAGCCTGTTGCTCCGAGGATCAAGTCTGGTGCTTGTGTGTCTCACCCAACATTACAGTAACATTACTGACACTTAGTGACAAGTGTAGAATACTGCATATCATCCCAATGTCTTTGAATGCGTCTTCTGAATGCCTTTTGTATTTTACTTCATTTAGCCATGCTTAATTTAGCCAAAAAAATTCAAAAATTTGCTTAAATATGCTTTTTTAAAAACTAATGGTAGCGTGTATTCAACCACAAAACAGCATGATTTATTAATGAATCTATTTTTAAAACCGTGACAGAGTGAAGCTGTGAACTTCAAAGCGTGAAGTGGCGAGTGATTACTGTGTGTCCAGACTTAAGGGACATCCTGGACAGTCATGCACATGTAATATTTATTATTTGTGCACATTTACAAGGTAAACTGTTGCTGCAGCTAATTTTCCACAGCAATGGATTCTTGCATGATGCAACTGTCAGCTATTATTTTTCTGCTTCTGTTATGACCTCATACTTCTTACAGTACTTGCTTGCTGTGATATTTGTTATATCAGGATCAATAAAGAATTGACCTAACCTACATTGTATTTGAAATTGCATCTAGTATATGTGTAAATATGAAGATCCACTAAAGCACAGTATGTGTGTAAAAGTAAATTTTATCTTAATGTAGACATGTAAAAAACATAAAAGGAAATGGGGTGTCTGTAAAAGGCGAGCTAACAAAATAAATAGTTGATGTCATTAGCAGTTGAGAAGCATCACAGTAGGCAACCAAAACATTCAAAACAACATCCATGCTGTATAGCAAAAAAGTATACATACCTTTTAGAAAACACAGTATTAAAAGTTCAGCTTGACTGCTCTATAACAACACTTTCGATACACTTTTGCTTAGAGTACACAGTGGAACCTTGGTTAATGTCACAAAGCCGTTCCAGAGGGTCCGGCTGTTACCAAAACGTACTCTAACCCAATCAATTCTTCCCATCAGAAATAATGTAAATCCAATTAATTAGTTCCAGCAAGCCAAAAATGTTAACACAAAACACCTTTTTATAACTCATGGCAAAAGAGGAAGGTGGTGTCCAGGTTGATCTCGCTGCCACGTTGTGTCTTTGGCAACAATCACATCTTCAATAGAGGTAGAAGTAACCTTAAATGTTAATTTATCCCTTTCATTCATCAGTTGTATGCATTTAGTATTGTTTTCTGCATGTAAATCTATCATTCTTTCCATAATTTATTATCAGTATGTGGAATTCATTTATGGAACGGATTGAGTAAAGAACTCAAACAATGCACTAAAACGAGGGATTTCTCAACACAGTATAAACATTTGATGTTTACAAAGTATTAGGACGAAGGATTTCCTCAGACTATGTGAAGTATCACATCGTCCGTACTCACTCGTCATCCAACGGTGTTTCTGTCAACTATGAACTTTATCATCGCTTATTATTATACATTTATTATTTTATTTATTATGACGGTTAAATAACTTATTTACATTGATTCAAAATTTGTAACTTTATTCTAACACATTGTTATTCTGCCTCATCATTTTCTTATGTTATTTCAGATTTGGTAAAGAGTACATGTTGAATACAGGAAGTGAACAAATGTGTTAGCAATTGATGTGAAACAGAGAGGAGGTTGCTTCTTCCTACTCCTTATAGGACACGTGGAATTGTGAACTGTAATACATACAGTATGTATTCCAATTAGGGCTGTCAAAGTTAACGGGTTTGCTTTAATGGCACTATATTTTTTGACTATATTGTCCTGTTTGACCCTTGGCCGACGCCGTAGTTTGAGGAAGTAGCGGTCACGGTGCAAAGAAAGATTGGTAAATTTAGCCCACTGAACTCTATACTACTGGAAGGTACGTCCCTGCTGACCGCATGAAGCCATTGGTCGGCCATCTTGCTTCACCCAAAAAAGCACACACGCATACACATACGTGTATCTTCATTCACTACATTTATTATGTTTCGGTATAAAAATGAACACGAATGAACAAAAATTCAATTGAAACAGAGAAAATTTACTAGACCCAAATCTCAAAATTTCCCTCCAGTTTAAGGTTTATTCCTACCTCTATTGTGTGAAATTATAATGCATAACAAGTCAATTTCAGTGTTCACAAGGTATTTGTTATGAAAAGGATCTACGTAGTATCAAAGTTGAATGCAATGCATACCTTTAGAAGATGATCAGGAAAGTCAAATATTGTGGAACTGCATTTTGTCGTAATCTAACAGTCTGGCCGGTCCTGTCGAAGTTCTCCTCGGTGAAATGACTTGAACAGAGTTATGATCTGGCTGCAGGAATCCACCTGTCTCTCTGCATATTTACTCCCCATTGCTTTAGAAGTTGAGCATTGCAGTGTGGAAATCTAAAGGAGAATAAGGGCTCATTTACAACTACTTAGATGAAAAGATACTTACACATTTAAAGTATCTATTTTTTTAACTCTTTATTATTTATAAGCATTTACCTACCTGTGAAATGTAAGTCCCTTCTCGCAATTTTCACGAGTATCACGATTTGTGCAATTAATAGCAGCACAAGACAGCATCTCAAACTCTTCTTCGTTCTGAGGCTTTCTTGTTTTGGGTGAAACAACATGGCGACTTCTATACTTCCGGTGGCTTCAAGCCTCCAATGCGCAGCAAGCGATCAGGGCCATTCCATGTATAGAGTTCAGTGATTTAGCCTCAAAGCCTCAAACACAGTTGGACTCACACCGTGTATTAATAACACGACAAGATGCGCGCCATATTGTACGCTAACCAGAAAGTCTATGCAAATCGGGGCAAAATTTGGCCGTACATTTTTGGTGTTCACTGAAAAACATGCTAACCTGGGCGTACGCTAACCGAGGTGCCACTGTGCTTAAGTACAAGAGCAGCTACTTCAAGGCTTTTACTAAAGTCATTGTTGTGGAAGGTACTTTAACTCAAGTATGGCTTCTGGGTACTTAACAATAATCATGACTGTGAAGAGAATAGATTATAAAAATACACTTTGTACACAGAAATGTGTGAAACATTAGCAGACAACAGCAACTCATTACAGGTGACAAAGTAAGAATAGCAGGGAAGAATAAATGCGGTCTGGGGTCGTTCGTGGCTGGCAGCTTGTTCTTTATTTGTATACTCCACAAATAAAATGCAAAACAGCAGAAGATTGTGAAGGATGATTTGGGCCGCACAGAAAACATCACCAAAGCAAAAACTGCAAAGGTTCCTGAAAAATGGCACCTCCAAGCCAAAATGGTCGACTAGCTGTGCATCTTACGGCACGCTGCAGGTTCTTTGATGGCTTTTGTGCGTCCTGTCATGATGAACATCTGCACTGGGGGTCACTACTGAGCTGCCGTGATGTCCATTTTGGCCAACATAACTATATAATTTGTAAACTTTCACACAAAATGACATTTGTAATTGCTTAGTGGATGAAGATGTTTGTGTGCATGTCTACATGGATGATGATGGTATGAAAGTAAAGACTATGATGGTTGATGGCACTGTTTGGTTTGGCCACCCCTGGACTTGATTAAAACATAAGGATGCCCACTGCCTTGTTTTGGTGGGTAAAGACAGAAAATGACCAGAATTGTCTTGGAATTTCACTTGGAATTTATCGTGAACTGAGTTTCCTCGCTGAGCCTCCGTGCATTTTCACACAACCTCGTCTGTCTTTCACCTGTGAAGACAAAAAGGGAAGGATTATTTTATAGCGGCTTCCGTGTCGACTATCCAACAAAGGCGTGAGCTGTTGCAACAACAGAAGAGGCAGAGATCAATTCCTTTAAAGGACATGTGTCATGCATTATATGCACCTATAAATAAACTCAATCCCCACAGAGATGGGATGCTTGTTTCAGTGGGATCTTTTCATTCTATTCCCAGAGTTGTACATGCATTTCATCCATCATTGTTCCTTTTTGGGGGGAATCAAATGTCTACTTTTTTTCTCTTTACTATGCTGCATGTACTGTATCTGTAGATTCAGATTTGAATCCAACCCAGCAAGACTCAAAAAAGGATGTCCCTCAAGTCACATATAATATGCAGACGTTATACCAAAAACTTTTCATTTAATTAATGAAATAATACATTCGAAAATACATAATAAATTAAGTCAGAACAATACATAAAAAAAACTATTACATTCAATATTATGACTAAAAACATATTGCATAAAGTGATTAAAATAAAAGGAAGGAAATATTTCTTTGATTGTATTGTTTTTAAATATTAAATTAAAAAATTAATACGATGACTAAAGTACAGGGTGTCCCTAAAGTCTGGACATATGATACACAAATATGGTGTGAAAAAGTGTTGCCCCCTTCCTGATTTGGTTTTTTTTTTGCACGTTTGTCACACATCACTGTAAATGTTTCAGATCATCAAACAAATTTAGATATTAGTCAATGACAACACAACTGAACACAAAATGCAAAAACTTTTACTATTAAGGGGGAAAAAAAATACAAACCTACATCGCCCTGTGTGAAAAAGTGATTGCCCCGCCTGTTAAAACACAACTATGGTTTATCACACCTGAGTTTAAGTGGAAGAGGTTATAAAGCCATTTCTAAAGCTTTTGGACTACAGCAAACCACAGTGAGAGCCATTATCCACAAATGGCGAAAACATAGAACAGTGGTGAACCATCCCAGGAGTGGCCAGCCAACCAAAATTACCCTAAGAGCACAGCAACGACTCATCCAAGAGGTCACAAAAGGCCCCACAACAACATCCAAAGAACTGCAGGGATCATTTGCCTCAGTTAAGGTCAGTGTTCATGACTCCACCATAAGAAAGACGCTGGGCAAAAATGGCCTGCATGGCAGAGTTCCAAGACCGCAACCGCTGCTGAACAAAAAGAACATTAAGGCTTGTCTCAGTTTTGCCAGAAAACATATTGATGATCCCAATGACCTTTGGGAAAATACTCTGAACTTTTTGGAACATGTGTGTCCCATTACATCTGGCGTAAAAGTAACGCCGCATTTCAGGAAAAGAACATCATACCAACAGTAAAATATGGTGGTGGTAGTCTGGGTCTGTTTTGTTGTTTCAGGATCTGGAAGACTTGCTGTGATAAATGGAACCATGAATTCTGCTGTTTACCAAAAAATCCTGAAGGTGAATGTCCGGCCATCTGTTGGTGACCTCAAGCTGAAACCAACTTGGGTTCTGCAGCAGGACAATGATCCAAAACACACCAGCAAGTCCACCTCTGAATGGCTGAAGAAAAACAAAATGAAGACTTTGGAGTGGCCTAGTCAAAGTCCTGACCTGAATCCTATTGAGATGCTGTGGCATGACCTTAAAAAGGTGCTTCATGCTGGAAAACCCCTCCAACGATTCTGCAAAGATGAGTGGGCCAAAATTCCTCCAAAGAGCTGTAAGAGACTCAATGCTAGTTATCGCAAACGCTTGATCGCAGTTGTCGCTGCTAAGGGTGGCCCAACCAGTTATTAGGTTTAGGGTCGATCACTTTTTCACACAGGGCCATGTAGGTTTGTTTTTTTTTCTCCCTTAATAATAAAAAGTGTCGTTTGAAAACTGCATTTTGTGTTCAGTTGTGTTGTCCTTGACTAATATTTACATTTCTTTGGTGATCTGAAACATTTAAGTGTGACAAAGAAAAATTAGAAATCAGGAAGGGGGCAAACACTTTTTCACACCACTGTACAGACGTTATGCAATACAAGTTCAGTATATTAATAATTAATTTAAAAAATTTAATGAATAATGTCTTATTTTTTGAAAATTTATAAATATACTGTAAATAAGACACTTAAATAATAAAATAATATTACATGTAGTAATATAAATACAACTGTGTGTAGAGATTAAATTAATAAATAAAAAATGTAAATTATATAATTTATGTATATTACATATATCTTAAATTAAAAATGTAATATATACAATTCAATTAAAAGTTTAAAATCTAAAATCTGAACATATATTATATATAATAATATATAATATAATACAATTTTAATGTAACTAACAATTACTATACTACTATAGTAGTAGTAGTATAGTAGTGGTATAGTAGTAGTAATATTACTATACTATTATAATTACTATAATACAAAACCAAATAAATAATGAATTATTTTTTTGTTATGAATAATCATAACATTTTTAAATAATGAAATATAATATAAATAATAATATAAATACAAATAGAAAGTTTGTTTGGGTTTTACCGTAATTAAGTAAAAAAAAGATTTATTTACATTATATATATATTAAATAAAAAATGTAACTATATACAAGTCAGTTAAAAGTTCATATAGTTTATATACTGTATGTTCTTATACAGACTCAAATCCAGGGTGCCCCTAAAGTCTGGACATATAATATACAGATATTGTAAGTTTAATGTAATTAATAATTATAATTAAAAAAATAAAAAATACATTCAATAATCAAAACAATTTTAAAATAAATTTATAATCAAAAAACAAGCACTTAAATAAATGCAAAATCTATTACAATATTAATAATAATATAAATAATAATTAATAAATTAATTGAAAAAGAAGCAAAGAAGTTATTTAAATTAAAAATGTAATGCATGCTCTTATAGGGGGCATTTTAAAAATACAATTAAATAAGAAAACTTACTATACTAGTACTACTCCTACTGCTACTTCTACTACTACTACTACTACTAATAATAATAATAATGTTCTTTATCAACATAAAAACAATAAAATACAGGATGTCCAGTCTGGACATACTGTATAATGTTATTATTAATATTTTATTATTATGATTATTCTATTTACATTTACTGTATTTTTAGAAATAAATTTTAATTAATGAATTTTAAATCAAATAAAATAATACATTTTACAAAATAAATAAAATGGAATGACTTTAACAATGAACAAATAACCAAAATGTACAATACATAATAATATAAATAACATAATTAATACATATCATTGTTTTTTCATTTCACTGCATATGAGCTTATTTATTTCTATCATATAAAATCATCCTATATACGTATATATGAGCACAGTATGTAAAATTGTACCTTAGGGACACCCTGTCCAATGTACGATGCACATGAATGCAAAGATGTCATCCTCAGTTGCCTAATCTTGATATTATTTCGTCATTATGAATGTTTCAAGATCCACGTGGTTTTGTCCACAAACATGATGGTGACATTGAGAAAAAGATGCGAAAATGTACCCCTTTTCGCTGCTGGCTGAGACAGAATGTGCAGATACTCCGAGGCTGTCCCCTCACGTCCCGGTAAACCGCTCCCAGGCACGGCGAGGAGTCGTCGGTGCCGTCGCCTAGCACCAGCACGTTGGCCAAGTGTGAAATGTAACTGCTTGCGAGGCGCAGCGTTTCAATCTTGGACAGTTTTCTGTCCACCGGTTCTGTAGGAATGAGCGTCCGCAGTGCGCTGAAAGCCGTGTTGACGTTCTGGGTCCGGTGCCGCTCCCTCGCGTTGGCGGCGTTCCGCTGCGGGACCACCGCATGGCCGGACCCCGATGCTCCGCAGCAGCCGTAAACCTGCTCGCCTCGCTCACTGCTGTTGTCGTCCTCCTCGTCCGACGTCACGGTCAGGTCCACCGTCAACGAGAAGGGATGGGCGGACATCGGCCTCAACATCGTGAAAGCCATGCTTTGGAAACCAGTATCGATTGTCAGTTATTATAAATGATTACATTGACATGCAAGATTAGACCAGTCTCTTCCTTTCCAGTCCAACCAGGGACAATACTCAGACATGAAGGCAGGAAGGACTCTTATAGGGGCAGGGTCACCTCTGTGAAAGGCAGGGGTGTCCAAAGTGTGGCCCGAGGGACATTTTTGGCCGCCAGCCTGTTTTTGTTGTAAAAATGTAATTAAACAAAAAACAAAACAAAAAACAAACAAACAGCAAAAGTTGAAAGAAACAGAAACAGGGATAATGTAGGGGGTTCAAAGTGCAGCCTGCAGCTTGTGTTTCATAATGACAAATTTTGTTTTTTTTGGAAATAAATAGAACTTGTCTGCATATCTACATGGGTTGTTTTTAACCTGATTACAAAAATGAAAAACATCAAAAGGACTCCCAGATCCTTTGAGTTTGTAGTATGCGTCCCTCGGTGGAAAAAGTTAGGACATTATTGGTAGAGACCCTTTTTAAAAATATCATTTATTTTTATTAACGCCCAAAAACTACCAATAATGGTGCCTTTTATTATTGTTTTGGTCAACGTGTGATACACTTTTATTAGCTGGCTGGTCAAATGGATAACATAGCTGTCTCCATGGCTTACTGTTAGCTTTTTATTTCCATCCATACACTTGAAAATATTGACTTCTTTCAGCTTCTGTAGCTTGAATGTGTCTCCGTGTGTGTGTCAGCATGTGGCTCTCAGTTTGTGTAAAGGGTTAAGTGGTGCGGGTAAATAAACACTCAGCAGATGCCGAGGGTGATCAAGCCTGAACTTTCGCTGTTGGAAGCGAAGCAAATGGCTTCCAGATTGACTGCTGCTACGGCGGGACGGCAGTGAGAGGATTGTTTTTCCAAACACATCAAACCGGGCCACCGGCGGCCCCTGGCCTCCAGCTCAGCTGCACTAACAACAGTGACCTGTGCAGAACCTGCTGGCCCTCATAAAGTGGGACACCATGGTGTTTTAGCACCCTCAGCCGGCCGGTAACACGACCCCCCTGCACTTTCTTTCCCCCAGCCCCGCCGTAACGTCACACTTTGGAACCCTAAATACTTCAGTCCCCCACGCACGTTAACTGAAAGGAATGCCTGCTGAGGTGATTGAAGTACTAATGAAGTGTGGGATTGGTGAGATGTGTGTCAGGGACCACTCAGCGGGAATGCCCAACAACCCACGCCAAAGCTTCAAAATGCAAAAAGTAGAAATGGCAGTGAGACAAAAAAAATGTGAGTAAGCTATTTATTGCAAACAAACGTTGAAAAATTGGCTTGGGCATGCTTGATGCCAGTAGCAGGAGGCTAGTGGGAATGTTGCTCCAGGTGGAGAAGATGGCTTCCTGGAGGGCACCCACTGTCTGGAACTGACGTCCATTTTTGTAAACTTCACTTGCCATCCATCTCCAAATATTCTCAATTGGATTTAGATCAGGGGAGAAAGCAGGATGGTCCAAAAGAGTGAGGTAACTCCTCTGGAAGAAGTCCTTTGTCAGGCGGGCATTGTGAACTGCAGCGTTGTCCTGTTGAAAAAGCCAGTCATTACCACACAGACGAGGGCCTTCAGTCATGAGGGATGCCCCCTGCAACATCTCCACATAGCCATCTGCCGTTTGACACCCCTGCGCGACCTGAAGCTCCATTGTTCCATTGAAGGAAAAAGCAACCCAGATCATGATTTATGCTTTACTATCCCATATTTATCAATTATAAACAACATAGGGTGAATGAGATGTGTTTTTTGTGAAAAAAAAAATATTTTTGGAGAAAATGTATGTAAATATGTGTTTTCCTACAAACAAAAGGAAAACCCACAAAAATAAATTCCTACAAAAAAAAAAGTTTGCAGGGCAGCAAATGCTGGATTGTGATTATACATCGATTTTAAATTATTTAATTTAACTAGTAATAATATAGAAATAATACAGTCAATATTTGCAGGAAGTAAAAAAATATATACAGTACATATAAATATATTATATATATTAATAATTATATATACTGTATTATCTTAGAATAATAAATAGCTTAAAATAAATACATTAAATTAAGATTTGTTTATATTATCATTTATTGTTTTTTACATTTATTTATTCTAATTATGTATTTATATTACATATAGAAAATAATATTACTTTTTTAAATACATGTACAATATATGAAAGTTCGCTTATGTGTCCAGACACCCTGTACACATAGAAGGTACAACCATTAAACAAAAAAAACTCAGAATTTCATTAATACATTTAAAAGAATTAATTATTTAATGAAATTGTCAAACTGAAACAAATATGCACGTATAATAACATCAATAAAGGTATTAAAATGAATACATTAAAAGAAGACAATCTGTATTCATACAGAAAATTCAACTACATGTTTAGATTTTTGTTTAGTTTTTGAATGAATGTATGACATACGTTTGTGTGTATATTTTTGCCGTGTGTCCAGACATCGGGGGGACCCTGCGCAGTACCAGGACATGCTTCTACTGGCACCAGTCCACAGAACTTTTAAGGATATTGCTATGTGCAGTGGGGCAACAAAAAAGGTCCGCTGTAGGAACAATTAGACTTGACTGATGAAGTGTGGCTCGGATACTTAGTGTACAGTTGTTAATCTGTTGATCATGAATAAAGGTACCACAAGTGTGAAAGGAAATATGCTTAGTTACATGATTGACATCATATCATCTGCTTGAAACCGCCCAAGTAGGGAGGAAAAAACCTATGTGGGGAATTCCAGTGAGGGTGACCCCTCTCCATGTGAGTAATGCCAAAGAATTACAAGAGAGGAAGTGATTCATCTTCTCAGAGGGCAGGCTCTGAAGTCCTTGTGTAGCATTTAGTGTCAGGGTGGTAGTCAGTCGATGCAGAGTGTCAGGTAGGAAGGTAGGAATTAGCGTCAGCTCTGGGAATATTACAAAACAGGAAAGACGCAAATTAGCGGTGTGCCATCTATTGTGGTGCTTGGTGATTACGCATGGGACTGTACTATTGCTGGACAAGTCCACAAGGTCAAACACAAAAAGAAGTTGAAACATCTGAGCTAACCCTGGAATCAATCTGTGTCCTCTCGTGGAAGAAAAAAAAAACAACTTCCTGAATGCAACAAAGTTCATTTAGCTTCTGGATGTTGTTCAGTGCAAGCATGAGACTCATAACGACAAAACAATCAGCAAATTGGCAGTTCTCTGTTTTAGGGAGGTACCCCGCTCATTCCAAATATACGTTAGAAGTGAAAATGTGAAAGTGAAAATGATGATGACCTCAAAGGTATGTCTGTCTATACTATCTATACTAATGTGATGAGATTGCTATTTTTCAGTCATCTTCTATGTTTATTTACACAAATATGCATATTTTCTCTTGGCTGACACGTCTCTTCAACATTGCGTGGAAGTCGGGAACAGTACCTCTGGGTTGGCAGACCGGGGTGGTGGTCCCCCTTTTCAAAAAGGGTGACCGGAAGGTGTGTTCCAACTATAGGGGGATCACACTCTTCAGCCTCCCTGGGAAAGTCTATACCAGGGTGCTGGAGAGAAGGGTACCATTAGTCAAACCTAGACAGTCACTGGGGAGTGTTTTGACTAATCTAGATACCTCAACCACGGTGATGGGACTGTCCATGTCCTCAGACATGGACAGGTATGTCAGTGGGATTGAGAAGGGCCTCAAAGTATTCCTTCCACTGTCCGACTATATCCTCAGTTGAGGTCAGCAGGCCCCCGCCTCAATGTAAACAATGTGGACCGGGCACTGCTTCCCGTTTCTGAGGCGCCGGACGGTTTGCCAGAACCTCTTCGAGGCCGACCGAAAGTCGTGCTCCATGGCCTCACCAAGCTCCTCCCACACCCATTTTTTGCCTCCACCACCACCGAAGCCGCATGCCGCTTGGCCTGCCGATACTTGTCAGCTGTTTCAGGAGTCCCACAAGCCATCCATGCTCAATAGGACTCCTTTTTCAGCTTGACCTGCAGCCCTGACCTCTGGTCTCCCCCATCGCTTTTGGGGCTTGCCGCCACGACTGGCACCGACCACCTCGATCGGTTGCGTCAGCAATGGAGGCACGAAATATGGCCTATTCGGACTCAATATCCTCGTCCTTCAGCGGGATGCAGGTGAAGTTCTGTCCGAGGTGAGAGTTGAAGACTCGACGAATAAGAGACTCTGCCAAATGTTCCCAGCGCACCCTCACTACACGCTTGGTTCTCCCAGGTCTATTCGGCATCCTCCCCTGCCATTGAATCCAACTCATCACCAGGCGGTGATCTGTTGACAGCTCATGTTGACACCCATGTGTCCGGAACATGCAGAAGCAGGTCTGACCTGCGGCCTAAGGGTGTCCTGGTGCCAAGTGCACTTGTGAGAATCCTTATGCTCGAACATGGTGTTTATTATGGATAAACTGAGGTTCGCACAAAAGCATAACAACATCACACCGCACGGGTTCAGATCGGGGAGGCCGTTCATCCCAATCACGCCCCTCCAGGTCACACTGTCATTTCCCACATGGGCGTTGAAGTCTCCCAGTAGAGCGACAAAGTCACCAGTTGGTGCAGGACCCCTCTGATGGACTCCAAGAAGGATGGGTACTCTGCACTGCTATTTGGCGTGTACTGTATGCACAAACGACAGTCAGGACCCTTTAGGGAAATGACCCACTCGTTCACCGGGGATGAGTCCAACACAGAGGCACCGAGCAAGGGGGCTATTAAGAAGCAGCAACCCCTGCAGCAACTCCAGAGTAGAACAAGGTCCAGCCCCTCTCGGAACCCAAACTGGAAGTCGAGGTGATTCCAAGTATATCTAGTTGGAACGTCTCAACCTCTGGCAGAAGTTCGACATTCCATGTCCCAAGAACCAGATTTGGTCTCCGAAGACCAGGTCGCCCAGGTGCCCGCCCTCAACTGCCACCCAAAACACATTGCACCGGACCCTTATGCTTGCCCCCGCAGGTGGTGGGTGTACAGGGGGGAAAATTTATGTAATAAAAGGAATAATTGTATTATGTTTTTAAAATTACTATATTGTTGTACAGTTAATGAGGGTAGTTGGTTCTACAAGTAGACCCGTTAGTGATAAGTGAATTTCCACAAAGTAGGATTCCTTATTGTTTAAAGGAATATATTTGTAGTTAGAGCATAGAGAACCTATTTATGACCTTCTCAATATGCTTTTTAACATTATTAGAGCCTGTTGTTCTGGCGATCAAGTCTGATGCTTGTGTGTCTCACTTAGCAGTACAGTAACATTACTGACACCTAGTGACCAGTGTAGAATACTACATTGTATTTGAATATGATTTATGAATGCTTTATATATATATTTTACTTCATTTAGCCATTTTTATGCTTCAAAATGCTTAATTTAGGCAAAATATTATAAATTTTAATTCAATATGCATATTTTTGGGCTAATAAAAGGTTACATTCAACCACGAAACAGCATGATTTATTTATTTATATATTTTTGAAAAACTGTGATAGAATGAAGCCGTAAAATCTGGACCTCAAAGTGGTGAGGGATTAGTATATAGCTTTTTTTGCTTTTTTTTTTTCATTTTTACTGCTGCTTTTTGTGGTTTTCTTGTTAAATTGTATTTGTAAAATGTGACGTGGGCCACGTGACCCCTGGTGTAAATTGCTTTTGTAGGAAACACCCAGGCAAGGTGCATCTGACGAGAGGCAACTGTTTGGACTTTTCCTGCAGATATTTGAGTCCAGTGTGCTTTAATAAGCAGGAAGTTGTCATAGAAGAACAGGAAGGAAGCAGCACTGTTGAGACTCAGATGCTGGGTCAGTGCCAGCTTTGACTTCAGTTGGAAGCCAGAAGGCTGAAACGAATTAAGGAAATTTTAGGACATTGACGTTTTTGTGGGTTATATGTATGTACTGTGATTATGTGTGTATACTCTGATGTGTTCTTTTGTCCGTGTTTTACTGCATAGAGTTGTGTCTGCTCATTGGTGTCCCCTACTGGTGCGCAAACTTTGGTACATGTTAGAGTCTACTGCCCTCTTTTGGACAAAACACCATACTACAAGGTAAATATTTTATTTACGCTAACTTGCATAAACTAACTTTTTCTCGTGACCTTTTTTTTCTTTTCAGTGTGGCGCTGAAGCGTCTTTGTAATGTTTGATCATCATTGCCACGCATGCCTGAAAACGTTTGCATTAGAAAATATGGTAATGGTAATGATTTAATTTTATTTGAACATGCATACAAGTTACAGTGGAATACATCACATGTCCGAAAGGAGTGCGAAGAAGCCAAGTTTATTTAATCCTACCCCCCCTCCGTTCCACATCTGTTGCAGTACATTTATTCACTTCCTGTATTTCGCATGTGATTTTTTTCATACATAGAAAAGTGATAAGGTAATGTAAGAATATGGTGATATAATTGTCAAGATTTTCCACAAGAATAATAAATAATAATCATATATGATAATCAATATAACTATAAATAAAAAAAATAAGAAGTTCAAATAAACATAAGATCAAGACTCTTCTACCTTGTATTTTGCAAACGTCAACTGCTTGTGTTGTTTCTTAAAATTGCTCATCTTGGTGCATTGTTTGAGTTCCTTACTCAGTCGTTCCATTATTTAATTCCACATACTGAAATGCTGTGGGATTTTAGCGTTGTTCTCGGTTATAAGTGTTTTTAGTTTAGTTTTTCCCTGAGATCATATTTCTCCTCTCTTGTAGAAAAATATTTTGTGACATTTTGGGTAACAGGTTATTGTTAGCTTTATGCATCATTCTAGCTGTTTGGAAATTTACTAAATGAGCAAATTTTAAGATTTGTGATTTTAGAAATAAAGGATTTGTATGTTCTCTATACGCGGCATTATGAATGATCCTAACTGATCTTTTTTGCAGAACATTGAGCGAGTGAAGATTACTTTTATAGTTATTACCCCATATCTCCAACAATATGGTAATACCAGAGAGCACTAAAGAGTGTGGAGTGATTTTTGGTCAAGGACAAATTTTGCTTTACTCAATACTAAAGTATTTCTCGCCATCTTATGTTGTATATTTTTAATGTGAGATTTCCAGCTCATGTTTTCATCTATTATGATCCCCAAAAATGTATTTTCCTTCCTTTCTGCTATGACCAAAGAGCATTATTTTAATTTTACTTAGGTTCAAGGATAATCAATTTTTTCAAACCATCTTTTTAATATGGCCATTTCATCTGTGACTTTTTAAATGAACTCATGTGTGTTTTCCCCAGAACGAAAAGCAGTAGTATCATCCCCAAATAAAACTAATTCAGTCTTTTGTTACTTTACAGATATCATTAATATAGAAGTTAAACAGTTTTGGTCCCAGTATTGACCCCTGGGGTGCTCCACATTTAATATTTAAACTTGCAGATGTGTATTCTCCTAGCTTCACATATTGCTTCCTATTACCTGGGTAACTTTTGACCCAATTCAAAACTAACCCTCTGATTCTGTACCTTTCTAATTTTTTTATTAGGATGTTGTGATTAATTGTATCGAAAGCTTTTGTCAGATCCATAAATACTGCAGCTGCACACTTTCTGTGGTGTATACCGTCGGTAATTTCCTCCATAATTTTGATCAGTGCCATGGAGGTTGAAATGTTAGCTCCATACCCATATCGGCTGTCCGTGAGTAATGGTTCTTATTAATAAATTTGTCCATTATTGAATAGCTTCTCGATTATTTTAGAAAATTGTGGTAATAAGGAAACTTGTCGGTAGTTTGTAATTTGATGTTTGTCTCCATTTTTGAAAATTGGAACTATTTTAGTGGTCTAGTGGTTAGCACGTTGGCCAACGCAGTAACAATCGGGAGATCGGGAAGACCTGGGTTCGATTCTCCCTTGGGCATTTCTGTGTGGCGTTTACGTGTTCTCCCCATGTATGCGTGGGTTTTCTCCGGGTACTCCGGTTTCCTCCCACATTCCAAAAACATGCAGGTGAGGTTAATTGGCGACTCTAAATTGTCCATAGGTATGAATGTGAGTGTGAATGGTTGTTTGTCTATATGTGCCCTGCGATTGGCTGGCGACCAGTCCAAGGTGTACCCCGCCTGTTGCCCGAAGTCAGCTGGGATAGGCTCCAGCATGCCCCCACGACCCTAACAAGGAGAAGCGGTATAGAAAATGGATGGATGGAACTATTTTAGCTGATTTCATTTTGTTGGGAAATTACCACTCTGGAATGATAAATTACTGATGTACGTCAGCGGGTCTACGATCCTTATTTAACTATTATCAGTGATTTCCTTTTTTGTCACATCAGTGAGGAACATGGAATTAGGACTCCTGTCTATGTTTTCATTCCTTTCCTCCACTGTCCAGAATTTTGGAATCTCTTCTTCCAGTTTTGGTCCGATATTTACAAAGTAGTTATCAAACTTTTCAACAACCTCATTCATATCATCATATCATCAAAGTAAGGGAAATGTTTCTGAAAAATGAGGGTATTACTTTCTGTCATGCCAGAAAGTGGTCAAAATGCGCACATGTTGGTCACTCTCACTCTCTTGGGAGGGGGGGGGACTAACATTTGCTCAATTGACCGGCAAAGATCGACCAATAGCTCGCAATTGACGGGTTGGTGACCCCTGGCGTATGGTATTATTTTACTGCCCTGCTTCTTTTATTTTGAAGGTCGCACTTTCCAGGCTACAGGATGTAGTATGTCGATGTTGCCGGAGTATGGATGAGTAGACCGGAAGCTGTGCTGCTCCGACAGAACAGGAGATGATTTTTTTAAATGCAACTAAAAATACAGGAGACTATTAAAATGTTAAATGCCAGGTAAAATTCTGTAGGGTTGACACCACTGCTTCTCTGTTAGTGATGGAAATGTCGGCTCTTTTTAGAGAGCCAGTTTTTCTGGCTCGGCTCACTAAAAAGACCCGGCTCTTTTGGCTCCCAAGTGGCTCCTCGGATTATTTTTACTGCTTTAAATTAATTTATTACCAAATTATTTGTATTGCGTAAAATGAATTACTAATGTAAAAAAAACAAATGATGTCAAATGTTTGTTATTTAAATGGATGTATTTAAACCTCAGTGAGCAGATACAAGAACATATTAGAATGTTGTTTTATAGGAAAAAAAAACAAAGACCCATCTCAATAGACAAATTAAATCCAAATAGGTCAAATCTCTTCATGCAAATTTGTCACAAACGAATCGGCTCTAAGAGCACCACCCTGCCACCGCCCCTCCCCCAGCTGAGTGTGGACACCATCTTGACCAATGACATTCGCCTTTAACAGAAAAAAAGACGAGCAAAAAACTTTTTTTCCCCGCTTACTACGCGAGCCCGACTCCTGTTGTTCATTTCAAAGAGCCGGCTCTTACAGCCGATTCGTTCGCGACCGACCCATCACTATTCTATACACAGGTTTACATTTGATCTTCTTACAGTCTAATCGTGTATAGGCTGGGTAAAATAATATCACAGTAACATGTTTTTGCACAACATTCAGCATTATGTAATTACACGCAATAATGTAATTATACGATGCCGTAGAAACGGTTTCCGCGTTTGACGCGCATGTCCCTCTCCGACTTCCGTTTTAGTCGTGACGTAGCGGCAGGGGTCCGCCATATTGTCTCTGATACAGCAGAAATCTCGCACTTGTGCAGACATACCGGCAACGGTCCGACATTTGGCTATACGGATTGACGACTGATCTTCTGGGGAAATATTTCAGTCGTCATATTGTTCACGGGGGTAATTATGCAGTGTTTCCACTGATCATGTTAAGCCGGCAACCGTGCCTGGCGAAACCAATAAGCTTTACTACTTGCTAAGGTTAGCATGCTAACAAGAAGGGCCCGCCCAACACGGATGAGTTATCTACATCTTCTGTCGACTACAGCAATGGGTTTCTCGCGGATTGTCACATTTTTATCATCGGACTTGGGGTCTTTAAGTGGCTCTCATTTGTGCTGTCATGAGTCAAAGCCCCTATAGTATACACTCACCGGGTTACTTTGAACCATACACCGCTAATTTTCAAAATGCCTATGTACCAATCATCCCCATTCGAAACAGTATGAATGTCTCAATTCGCGTACTTCCGTAATTACAATTAGTCTTCTGAGTGCATAAATGTGTTCACACAGAGGTACGGCAAGACGTAGTGCACTGTCAGTACCCGGATGTTGCGCTCAAAATAGTAAGTGCTCGAATATAGTTACCATCTTGGCAACATAGAGGAAGGGGCGAGAGCAAGTTAAAATGAGGAGTAACCCGTAGAGATGGAGGTTGTCATTTCTGGTAAGTGCTCAATGACTAATCAATTTGGGACTGAGCTATGTCAAAGGACATCCAATCCAGACTGTGTCGCAAATCGAATACTTCCGTCAGTACACTCCAATATGTTGTATACTATTCACACTCTATACGTTGTTCCTGAGGGAACGAATTTTGACAGTGGAGTGCTGTTCTAAATCTGTCGTTGCACACTTGCCGGAAATTGCGATGGCATTATTTATCTGCTTCATCTTATTCTTCTTTCCTTTTTAATTGTGAATTAATTGCAACCACTCAATTACTCACTTACCACTGTGTAGCCAAGATGACGTTGACTGAAGCACACTCATCATTTGGGTCGTGTTCAGTGTAATGTCCGGGCACTGAGTACTGACCGTGCACTGCATTTGCTGTACTTCGGACGCAGATTGAGACACAATGACGCAAAACTGTCAAGGTACAAGTGTAAAGTGTTTTTGTCTTCGGGGGCTAGCTTTTTGGCGGCAAAACCCCCCTTTACGTTTGTTTTGTTTTGACGTCATTTCCAACAACATCGGGAATGTGCTGATTAACGTAAATGGGAATATTTGTATTGATTGTGGATGAAAAACATGTCTTAAAGAAAATACAGTGGACCCTGGGTTAGCCTATAATGAATCAACTCTGAAACATACTTCAGCCCCCCCCAAAAAATCAATAAAAAATAATGTAAAGCCAAAGAATCTGTTCCAGAAAGCAAAAAATGTTAACACAAAACACTTTTTAAAAGAAGTTTTTACAATAATAGTTTTACATGCATAAAACAATTCTAAATGCATATAAATGATGAATGAAAGGGATAAATTAACATTTAAGGTTACTTTTACCTTCACCACTTGCAACTTTCTTTGTCTCCATTTTGTCTTATTTTGCAGTCGTGATCAAAAGAAAAGCAAAGACTTTAGATGAGAAACAATTGAATTCAATTTGTGGCAAAACAGGACTGTGGTGTTCACTGTATCATCTGTAATCACAATATTGTATGCATGGAAATGTGGTTTGACAAATATTCCGAATGTATAATCACTGATATTTGTATTTCTTTGTTATTACAACACTTGCGGGTATGCTGTTTTGAAATAATCCTGAAAATATGTAAAGAAGAATATTTCAGATTGAAACATTCTTTTTCAAATGTTCAAATGCCACACTTTAATCTTTCTTACAGCGCTGTGAGGTTTTTGGTCAATGAGTGGTGTGAAAAGGGCTGTAGTCCTGTGGTTTTTATGAAATGAATATTTATGGGATGATAGTGAGGGAGGGATGATGACAAATGAGTAAAACTGATGAGGCAGGATACACAGGATGCATACTCAGCCGTGTTGTATTGTTATTGTGTCTTATTGATTGGTACCATAGTAAATGGCACACTGACCTATTTGCCTGAAGGAGAATTTAATTTGTTTTATCTCTTTTTTTTTTTTAAAGCAAAAACACTGTGCCCCTGGTGCCCCCTCCCTTGTCCTTAAATAACCCCTCCCCAGATCCCTGCCCTGTCTGAATCAAACATCCCCCCCGACCTTCCCTTCTTCCCCTCCCTTTCACCCTCCCACCCTCCAATCCTCCTGCCGATATCTAAGCCTTCTGCGGCTGTACACCACTCACTGCCAAACTGTCGGACATGTCAGGACCCGTGCCAAGCCGGGCCAGAGTGTACAACGAAGTCAACACTCACCGGCCGAGGGAGTACTGGGACTATGAGTCCCACGTAGTGGAGTGGGGGTAAGATTCTTGTTTTGTAGTATTTCTACAGCAGTTTTCAACCTGTCTGATGTTTGGGTACCATGTATTCCCAGGAACCAAGATGACTTCCAGCTGGTGAGAAAGCTGGGCCGCGGCAAATATAGTGAAGTCTTTGAGGCCATCAACATTACCAACAATGAGAAGGTGGTTGTCAAGATCCTCAAGGTAAATCTGTGACATGCTGCTGCTCGTTGTTGGTGAGCGGTTGATCAGTTTTGGATTTTGTCAGGTCACCACGCTAACTTTCGTCCGTTTATGTTCCGTCAGCCTGTGAAGAAAAAGAAAATCAAGCGCGAGATCAAGATATTGGAGAATCTACGAGGAGGCCCTAATATTATCTCCCTCATTGACATTGTGAAAGACCCTGTCGTAAGTATATCTTCTTAGGTTCTTGGTAGATACTACAATCATTTTAATTAATGATTAATCATGTGGTGATGCTGTCACTTGTGTAAGCTCTTCAATTCCAATTTGGCTTGGCAAGTTTGTTTCTGTAAGTACTTGGCTTTCCATGGCTTTTTTTTTTTTGCCTGGTCCACTAATGTGGGGGTGGGGTCTCTCTATGATTTAGTTGTAAATTTAGTTGTTTCAGTATTGGAAACAAACCGCTTTGAAAGATTAACAGCAATGACTATTCATGCCATCCTGTGACACATCAGCGTCACCTCACTTACTGTTCAGTATAAGAACTTGGCTTGGGTAGTGCTGCAGACCAACATGTGAAAACTGGTACTGGTTGTTGGAGGGATGCTCGTCTGCTTTCCCAAATGTGGGATACTGCTGCTGCTAGATTCTGCTCACTAATTTCTATGGGAGAGCCCCCTTGTTTGGAAGCATCCCTCAGTGTTTTCTACATGTAGTCGAATGAATCTTTCCAGTGTCGTCTTTATGTCAGATGCAGGAAACACTTTTGTAGATCCAATAAAAGTACATTGAGGCTAAGATGTTTACACTTTGTCACATTTGGTTCAGTTCCAATGAGTGCAGTTTAAGTGTGATCGCAATCATACAAACCCTGGTCTGGTTCTTATCAAATTGTTGATTTATGTTTAATTTTCTGTATTTCTGTCTCTACATGGGCGCACACTTACACTGCTTGTCTGCTTACTGATCACACAGCGGCATGATCACATGAATTATGTGACACATTTTATTAAGTGTTAGAATGTGCTCGAGCGTGTCTCTCTATGTATTCCTATTCAAGTGAGGGTCATAAATAAGAGGTCCCCAACCACTGGGCACCAGCCCAGTATTTTCAGGGTAAGTCGACTTAGAATTTGGAACCTCCTACCTCAGGGGTTGGCAACCCGAGGCGCCCTTCACCGAGCGTGGTAATTTTTTTTAACACCGAAGTGGGTGACGTGCATTTTCGAAACGAATGTGAAATATCCGACTCGTCATAAGTCGTGAGAGGAAAAAAAAGTGAGCAAGTTTTGAATTGAGTCTAAAGCAAGTTTTCAAATGATTTCAGAGTAGGCCTAAACATGCATGGCGCAATTGTGTTTGTTGAATTTTGTTGTAACAGATAGCATTTAAAGGGGGCCTGTTACACTCATTTTCGGGGCCTTTGTATTGAGTTCTGGAGTTCTATAGAGCAGCTGCACACGATAGCCTGCACAGAAAGCTTTCTAGATCTTCCAGACTATAAGGAAATCTGCGTTGGGATGACGTTGGTGGAACTTGGTGAAAAAAAAACACCTCCTAAAACAGCGTGCAGAGATGTCCAAAACTGCTTTCAGGGCTCACTTCCAAATGCGCAAACCTCATTATCTGACGCGCTGGCATCGTTTAACACAAGAATACAACATTGTAACAACATTTATAGGTTAGAAAAGAGGAAAAGCATAATAGAAAAAGATTACAATTTCTACAAGTTTATAAGCTGTGTAATGTTTTGCGGCTCAAGACTTTTTTTTTTTATAACAAAGATGAGGGAAAATGGCTCTTTTGATGTTAAAGATTGCCGACCACTGTCCTACCTGGAATATCCCCCTGCCATTTTGCCATTTCATAAAACTAACTCATCTTATTTGTCATTTCTGTCTCTATGCGTATGTTTTTACTGCGTAGCCTTTGGTATCAGTTGGAGTGCTAAGCAAATGCACTAAGTATCTTTTTAACATTTCTGGTCTGAGCAGAAATACTGAACTACAAGTGTGAACACAGCCTTAAGTTCCTAAAGGTTGAATTATGCTCCTGCGCTCTGGCTGGCTCCGCCTCCAAACACTCCATCGGACCTCCACCTCCAAAAAATGTTAACCTCGTGTCAACGGCAGAGGCTTTTCTTCGTACATCATTTCCAATTTTTTCCTCTTGTTTGAAGTGGCAGAAAGTCTCAGCTATGAAGACTAGACAATATTGGATTCACAGGACAGACTTTTTTTGTTTAACTGAGTCACAAAACAATGCAGGTATATTTTGAAAGGCTTTATAACCGCATGCATGACCAAAGCATAACTGTTACATTAGCTTCCCTGATTTCTCCTTTCTTCGCTAGGATGGAACATAATGTTGATGTGGACTCATTGTACTTTGCCATGAGTTGTTTCTCGAATTAAATAGTGTTTCTCACCTTCATCGAAACGCTGACAATCTCAACTGTCTTTGGCCCCATCACATGTTATTAGTCAGCGACACCTAAGTTGCTTTTTTAGGGCACTCGAGTCCACGGAATGATACAGTACAGGGCAAACGGACTAGTTTGTTGCGTGCAGTGTTGTACAATAACAGACTGTGTAGGAAATATTTTGGCAAAATTTTTTGTCACTTTTTTACAAGTATATGAAAACTGAGGTTTGACTACTTTGTAAAACCCCATGTGAGTGTTTTGAAAATGTGTGGAGTAAGGGTAGCGCTTCATAGGGGTGAGTTTATTTTTTAACCACTGTCAAACCATTGTCCACTTGCACTGAGAATTGTTTGAATTTGCTGACGTTTATCAACAAATGATAAAAAACACTCAAGATTGCTCTAGCGTTTCTCTCATCAGGGGAGACCCTTCCTAAGGCATGTCAACATCAATACAGATATAACAAAAGGCAGATTTTTCTTTGCGCTTTGCTTTCATACACACGCAAATGTGGGGGTTTGTTCTTTTAAAAACGGAGCTTTTGGAAATTTCCAGCCAGCTCAAAAAAACGGAGGTTTTTGGTGTGTGTCTTGAGAAATGTGAGACATGAATTCATATTTTTAAAGCTTATTTAACAACAGAAGATGAAGTTATTGACGAACATGTATTGCTTTTATTTAATGCAGAGAAAAAAACAAAACGTGTATTTTTCTGGGCTCTACGGGAGTGAACGACCGAATGCTGATTTGAAAGATAATGTACACGATTGTGCAACCTGTTACGGTGGGTTTTTCAGTAGCGGTTGGTTGTATGTTTATGTGGACAGATATTTTTTTAAGAGGTTTTTTTTTTCGGGGAAATGCGTGTTTTTGAAAATGTTGGTGTGGCCATAGCCCAATACTTACTCTATGGCTGGATGTACCTGTTAGGCCGGTTAAGTAGGATGCTTACTCAGGTACACATTATTAACCAAGTAGACCAACAGTGTTCCCATTGCATTATATTATTTTATTTTATATTTGATAGGTCATAAAAGGATACTTTCCTCTAGAACAGGTCTATATCTTGCCCTTTCATTAAACTAAATAGCTTTATGTTATTTGTTTTATGTACAGTATTTGGGCACATAACTATGCATTTACAACTCTTGTCACTTACTGCAGTATTGTGAATGCATCACTGTTGTTTTTCAGTCCCGGACACCTGCCTTGGTCTTTGAGCATGTGAACAACACGGACTTTAAGGTGAGAAGTTAGTTTTTGTGACATGATTGCTCAAGTGTAAACCCTCCTTTCTTGGCACTCTTGCTTCTGTTTGTATGCATGTGTGTATGTAATGGAGGAATATTAGTGTCCAGTGCAACGTCTTCGGTGCCAGAATGTCAACAGTCTTCTGGTCCTATCCTCAATCACTGGCACATTCTAAGCATGCCTATGTTCATACTGTCATGATTCTGTTGAATATGGGTCGCTTTGATGACTTTGTTTTGGTTCTCAGCAATTGTACCAAACTCTGGCAGATTTTGACATCCGATTCTATATGTACGAGATTCTTAAGGTGAGTCCGTCTTGGGTCGTTTGCCACACACATTCTTTCTTTTCAGGCAAAACCTTTCTATAAGTTGCTGTTTGGTTCTTGTCTGTAGGCCTTGGACTATTGCCACAGTATGGGAATAATGCATCGAGATGTCAAGCCTCATAATGTGATGATTGATCACGAACACCGCAAGGTAAGTGCTTTGACACCTGGCACCCAGTGTCTTATCAGGCTGAATCCATATGTAGGATCCCCACATTTTCGGCTAATCCGCAAAAAGTCCCGGCGTTTTGGAGGTACGATTCTGGCAATTTTTTGGAGAACGCCCCCTAGAATGAATAAATCCTTTGGCTTCACGGCTATGAAGCAACTTTGCTACGCTACTTTGGTCAAACGATAAATAGCAACAACAACAACACAGGCAACCTACGGTATGCCCCGTACCTCCGTATTTGGGCTGTGGTTTTGGTGGTATTTTTTCATACGGAGAACAACTTTTTTTTCTACCCAAATACTCTTTTTATTATTATTTATTATTATTATTATTATTATATGATTTTTAAAATGAAGCCTGAAAATGCAGTTGCAATCTACTGGCAGGTACTTCTCCAATAAATAAAATGGTCAACTAAAAAATAAGAATACTATAGCACAGAGAAAAATGGAAGAATGGAGGCCACTTTCATATGTACATTATGCCAAAACCAATCCAACGAAGGTCAGTATATTGTACTATACAGGGTTTCCCCTAGGATTTTCTGAAGCTGCACGGGACTGCCGCTGCTATGTCGTGCCGCTGCAGCATCTGCAATTTTTTTATTATGACAAATAACAATTTTTATGACCTATTTATTTATTAACTTAATGTTTTTCAACTACCAGCAGAACGTGAACTGAGAACATTGCAAAACTGTTAATTTATTGGCAAAGTTGCTGAGAGCACTTAGAGTGAGAGTCTAAAATGTTGAGCCTCTTTTTGTTACCTGGCCTATAGCCCAATAGTACTATGTGACTATTAGGGGTGTAACGGTTCACATGGATGTTTTGAACCATTTCGATTCTGCATGTTTGGTGCCGTTGTGTACCGTTTCGGTTATATTTTATGCTATTTTTCTCATTCAATTATTACAAGAGTGGTAAGTGCTTCACATGGAACTAAACTAAACGTCTGTGCTCGCCCTCTGAGCGTCGGACACTAGTGACTGAGGGGGAAGAACGCTAGTAGCTCGCAGGCGTGACAAATGGCATCATGGCAGATGCAAGCCTGAGCTGGAAGACCCTCCAATCTCACTATGGTCTCCTGTTTGGGAACACTTTGGCGTCCCTGTTAAAATTACGGATTGACAAAGGCAAGTGGATAAATCCACAGTTGTGTGTCGACATTGTTCCACGGATATCGGATATGCTGCAGGAAACTCATCTAACATGTTAGCGAACTTAAAGCGTCACATCATCCGGCAGTGAATGTTACCTCTACAAGAAAGAAAACCAGCTTAGTGCAAACACCGATAACTTCAGCATATAAACAACCTCTAGCAAGCTACTCTGACCGGGCCAAAGCAGTAACACACGGTATTGGAGTTTTTATAGCCACGAGATTACGTCCATATTCAGTTGTTGAGAGCGCTGGCTTTAAGAACAGTCATGGAAAATGATACCACCCTCGTTTCTTTAGTTTCTTTCTTCATTTTAATGCCTGATGCAACTAAAGGTACATTTGTTTGGATAAATCTAAAATAACTCATAAGAGTTACATTTTTGGCAGTACAATGCTAGAGCTATTCATGTTAGAAATTAAGTCATTTTGGTTATTATCAAGAAAACCATGGAAGTTGCGAGATATCAGCTCTTAAATTCAACTCTTCATTATACTCATCATTATGTTTGTCCAAACAAATGTATCTTTAGTTGTACCAGGCATTAAAATGGATCAATAAACTGAAGGAACAAGGCTGGTCTAATGTTTTTTTCCAGACTGTATTTGATTAAAGTTCTTGAACCTTGCTACGTAATACCAACACGTCCTCACTGTAACCAGAAAGTTATACCAGCACTTTATGAAAAAGCTGAAAGTGATCACGGGCACAACAGAGAGCTATTTAACTAATTGTCCTTTACATTTCGCCACATTTCTGTTTGCATTTTAAAAGCATTTTTATACATTTTTTTCTGCCTTTTTTGTACCGAAAATTTACCAAACCGAGGACTTCAAAAAACTGAGCCGACCCAAAAATACATGTTAGTGTACCGTTACACCCCAAGTGACTAGTACAAAAGTACAACATTTTGTACTATTTGACACAAATCTAAATTTAATTTAATGCCTGTTTTAGAGTAAAGCTAATACATGGGAAAAACTGTTCAATAATGTTTTTTAGTTCAAAATAACACAATGAACAAAATAAAATAATTAAGATATTTGTGTTATACAAATGTGTCCTGTATATAGAGTATATTTTGAGAGTCCAGGGTTATGATAGCACAGGTGTATCCAACTTGCAGCATTATTAAATCTACTTTGACAAAATGAAAGAAGAGGAGAGTTATTTGTGACTGCCAACATTTAATTGTACTTTATTTACAAAGCACATCTCCACTCAGTATGTTCAGGCGTCATGTTTGAGTAGAACACTTATAAAAATACCAAGAGGTGAAGCAAATACTTGAACTACTCAACATCAGCTGGTGAGCTACTGCTAGCATACGAGCTACCTGTTGGAGACCCCTGTGATAGCATGACTGTCTAAAGCTGGACGTACTACGTGTTTGAACAACTTAGTCACACATGTAGTGTTTTGAAGACGAGCCATAAGTATTGTAATGATAACAACAGCAAGATTAAGTGAAAATTATGTTAGCGTGAATGTGAACTTGTAGCTCCACCGTGGGACAAAAATGAGCTCGCTAGCTACCACCAGAGAGGCAGTGCAAAAGGGGTAAAAGACACCAGGAAGTTTAATGAGATTGAAACGTGAGCGACGTAGCTGAAGAGATCCACCAGGTCCAAGTCTCCTCTGCACATCTCCAACACAGATGGACGAGGTCATGCGGCTGCTGTCATGCATACGCTCCAATATACAACCCCTGGCAAAAATGATGGAATCACCAGTCTCGGAGGATGTTCATTCAGTTGTTTAATTTTGTAGAAAAAAAGCAGATCACAGACATGACACAAAACTAAAGTCATTTCAAACGGCAACTTCCTGGCTTTAAGAAACACTAAAAGAAATCAAGAAAAAAAGATGTGGTAGTCAGTAACAGTTACTTTTTTAGACCAATTAGAGGGAAAAAATTATGGAATCACTCAATTCTGAGGAAAAAATTATGGAATCATGAAAAAAACAACAACAAAAGAATACTTCAAACACACCACTAGTACTTTGTTGCACCACCTCTGGCTTTTATAACAGCTCGCAGTCTCAGAGGCATGGACTTAATGAGTGACAAACAGTACTCTTCATCAATCTGGCTCCAACTTTCTCTGATTGCTTTTGCCAGATCAGCTTTGCAGGTTGGACCATTTTCTTCAACTTCCACCACAGATTTTCAATTGGATTGAGATCCGGACTATTTGCAGGCCATGACATTGACCTTATGTGTCTTTCTTAAGGAATGTTTTTACAGTTTTTGCTCTATGGCAAGATGCATTATCATCCTGAAAAATGATTTCATCATCCCCAAACGCCCTTTCAATTGATGGGATAAGGAAAATGTCCAAAATGTCAACGTAAACTTGTGCATTTATTGAAGATGTAATGACAGCCATCTCCCCAGTGCCTTTACCTGACATGCAGCCCCATATCATCAATGACTGTGGAAATGTGCATGTTTTCTTCAGGCAGTCGTCTTCATAAATCTCATTGGAACGGCACCAAACAAAAGTTCCAGCATCATCACCTTGCCCAATGCAGATTCGCGATTCATCACTGAATATGACTTTCATCCAGTCATCCACAGTCCACGATTGCTTTTCCTTAGCCCCTTGTAACCTTGTTTTTTTCCGTTTAGGTGTTAATGATGGCTTTTGTTTAGCCTTCCTGTATGTAAATCCCATTTCCTTTAGGCGGTTTCTTACAGTTCGGTCACAGACGTTGACTCCAGTTTCCTCCCATTTGTTCCTCCTTTGTTTTGCTGTGCATTTTCTGTTTTTAAGACATATTGCTTTAAGTTTTCTGTCTTAACGCTTTGATGTCTTCCTTGATCTACCAGTATGCTTGCCTTTAACAACCTTCCCATGTTGTTTGTACTTGGTCCAGATGTTAGACACAGCTGACTGTGAACAACCAACATCTTTTGCAACATTGCGTGATGATTTACTTTCTTTAAGAAGTTAGATAATCCTCTCCTTTGTTTCAATTGACATCTCTTGTGTTGGAGCCATGATTCATGTCAGTCCACCTGGTGCAACAGCTCTCCAAGGTGTGATCACTCCTGTTTAACTGCAGACTAACCAGCAGATCTAATCTGATGCAGGTGTTAGTTTTGGGAATGGAAATTTACAGGGTGATTCCATAATTTTTTCCTCAGAATTGAGTGATTCCATAATTTTTTCCCTCTGATTGGTCTAAAAAAGTAACTGTTACTGACTACCACATCTTTTTTTCTTGATTTCTTTTAGTGTTTTTTAAAGCCAGAAAGTTGCCATTTGAAATGACTTTAGTTTTGTGTCATGTCTGTGATCTGCTTTTTTTCTACAAATTTAAACAACTGAATGAACATCCTCCGAGACTGGTGATTCCATCATTTTTCCAAGGGGTTGTATATACTCTGTAGCCAAATGCCTCGCCTTTTCCTCCACTTTGAGGTAAACTGTGCCTCACTTGAAATATGTAGTGTTGGAAATGAGACGTTACGTCATAGGGAACCATATTTTCAAAATTGTTATCCATTTACATAAAATTTGATGTAGTTATTTACATTTTTTTTAAGTGTGGGTTTTTTTTTTTATATCATTGCACCTGATATTTGGTTGGGGACCCCTGCCTTACAGCATGCTTGTATATGATGTGCTGATTATGATCCCTTCAAACTACAATGTGTGTCTTATATAATACCCATATTTATATTGTACTGTCACAAACTTGTATTTTGTTGTCACTAATAGGTGCATGTGTCTTGTGTGTAGCTACGTCTTATTGACTGGGGCCTGGCTGAATTTTACCACCCAGGACAGGAGTACAACGTCAGGGTTGCATCACGCTACTTCAAAGGACCCGAGCTTTTGGTTGATTATCAGGTAAAACTCTTCAAGGGGAAGGAAGAGCTTTTTCCTTGATTCATCTTGTATGTTTACATGCACCGATTGGACAAAACCGAACCATTGTTGTATTTAGCCTAAGGCCTAAGGAATGCACGTAATGGGATGCCCAACCTACCACAACCATGTAATAATAATAATAATAAGAATAACAATAAATTAACTATTAATATAATACAAATTTCCCTATATGTGTGGGCCATGTTGGCTTTAGAAACTGGATAGATAACCACCATCAAAATGACCATTTACACAATGAAAAGAGAATTTCACATGTACTTGTAGCATGTGACCATCTAGTCCTGACATCAAATAAAGCATGGAATCTGTAACAACTGCTAACAAGAGCAAACTAATCATGGTTTCCTATAGAGACGCTTTTATAATGTTTATATTATCTTATTCTGTATTTGTGAATTGTCAATTTTGCATAATTGGTCCTGATTTACATGTTTTTTTTTAAGGTTTTAAAAATCCATATATCTAAAGTCAAGTATTTGTGTATCATTTGGAGCGGCGTTATGATGCATACAAACAAAAAAAAAGTATTTTTAGCACGAGTGGGAAAGCACTATAGTACGTCACAGAGAGCAGTCATCATTCCCGCAGCGCTCCAGTATCCAACTGATATCATAGCAAGTTAGCTACGTTAGCGAGTGCAGCTTGTACGGCTGAGATGTCATCGTGCATCAACACAAGTTGCCAATGTGAACCAAGACAAGTTGTAGGAGACTTGTAGATATGTATACATTTGTGCCAAAACGTTACTCTACTTGGATTCACTTTGTATGGACTTATTTCACGAGCAAAATGCGAATGAAAGGGTTGAAAAATGTAGTCGCACGTGTGCCCCCTTTTTATTGTTTCTACTTGCACAGTCTATTTGTAGGCGCGTAAGAGAGTCAAATGCTGGCACTGTACAGCCACTTCTTCATTTGAACCATCAGCCATTCCCTCATCGTCTGTTCCCTTCTTGTTCAGGCTGGATGGGTGGAGTCACGTGACTACACACGCCCTACCTCGTCTTATAAAGGGAAATTAACATAGCTTACCAGCACACACAGTGAAAACAGACAAAAAAGACTGGTGTTTTCTTTTTTATTAAAACACTGAATTTATTGACATGGGCAAAGTGACATCGGTTATCGTAGTAAATTTCGGTAATGGTAAATTTTGGGTTTATCGCCCAGGCCTACATTGTATGAATGGACATATGGACATATTCTATATCAAGGGTGCGCATTACGGCGATTGTGAAGGTAGTGCGGGTGGATTGCGTCTTTTACAAATTTTACAATTGGCACACATCCATTTTAGCAAATCCAAGTAAAACACTTGCACTTTAGGACTCCATGAAATGGAAATGTGCCGAATTACAGTCAGAGCTAAAGCAAGATCTGTGTATTTCAGATGTATGACTACAGTCTGGATATGTGGAGCTTGGGATGCATGTTGGCCAGCATGATCTTCAGGAAAGAGCCTTTCTTCCATGGCCATGACAACTATGACCAGGTACTCACACTCTGCATTGCTGCTTCACAGTCTTGCAGTCCTGGGCTCCGTCCACATGGGAACGCTGCGGGTTGGAAAAAAATGCCGTGGTCAGTAAATAGTCACGTCCACACGGGAACAGATCACTGGGTGAGAAGGATGTAATACTTAAGGAATGCCTACATGTGGCGCTGTAAACAAACAGACAAAACCACGTGGCACACAAAATTCTAGAAAGAAGGAAAAACACTTGTGTGGACTTGCGATGAAGTAGAATTACTTCTGCGAGTCATTTTAGAGTAAGACAAAAGATATCAGGAGAATTCAGATATTATGTTGGCTTTTCACCAGCAGTACCCAACCGCTCACTTCTGGACATGTGATGGGGCGGTGATGTCATGGCGACGTTGGCAGATTTTGTTTCAGGGTGACCACATTACCAGAAAACCTTCCCACGTGGACAGGCCCTGACTGACACTAAATATTTTCAGCAAGGTTTTTCCAAATCAAGGACACTGATGGAGCCACAACACTGCCGTCAATCAATGGAAAAAAAACATGGATGTTTCTTTGTTTTTAGTAATGAATATACAGTTGTCCCCTGAACATTGCACTCTCACTCTATTGCGGTTTTTCAAAAATTAATTATTGCATAATCGTTGTTTTGTGGTTGAATACGGCCTATTATCAGCAAAAAAAAAAATTATCCATCCATCCATCCATTTTTTATACCGCTTCTCCTCATTAGGGTTGCGGGGGCATGCTGGAGCCTATCCCAGCTGACTTCGGGCGACAGGCAGGGTACACCCTGGACTGGTCGCCAACCAATCGCAGGGGGAAAAAAATTATATTTAAGCAAATTGTATGTATTCTTGGCCTAAATTAACCATTTGTTCAAGCATGAAAATGGCAAAATGAACAAAAATACACACACAAAGCATTTAGAAGATGTGATATGAAGTGTAATGCGTAGCTAGAGTTGGCTGTTAGTTGAGTGCTAGCAGCAGGTTAGCAGTGTCGAGAGTGGCTGACAGCAGCTCCTGTGTGAATGTTCACTGCATGTGTACTCTGCTTAACAGAGCCATTGAAGTGGCAAAAAATTGTAAAATGAACAAAAATACACAAAGCATTAAGAAGATGTGATATGAAGTGTAATGCAGTAGGTAGAGATGGCTGTTAGCTGAGTGCTATCAGCAGGTTAGCAGATAGCAGCTCCTGTGTGAACGTTCACTGCATGTGTACTCTGCTTATTAACAGAACCATTGAAGTGCATCGTAAGTCTCTCTTTAACCACAGAGGCAGTTCTACACTATTCTACACTGGTCTCTAGGTGTCAGTAACGTTACGTTGATGAGAGCCACCAGGAAGTATGTTGTCAATGCTAACGTGTGAGTTAATTTATTTATGTCTAAGATGGCTTTCTGTAATGTCTACTATATTGGGTAATACAAGTGTATAGGGGTATTATTTCATGTTTAGAGGGCTCTAATACCGGCAAAAGCGTATTTAGAAGGTCATAAAAAGGTTTTATATGCTGTCATTTATTTATTGAATCCTACTTTGGAGAAATTCACTTGTCGCCGTCAGGTCTGGAACCAATAAAACGAGGGACGACTGTATGTAAAATATATATCTTTCACGCCTTCGTGTTCATCTTTTTTCCTGAGGTTTTTTTTTTTTAATAGATTCATTCTTTTTTGGTCATTTTTTCAGTTTAAACTTCCTGGTTTCACTTTAAATTAAATGTTTTAAATGTTCACCTTAATGAACTTAATGGTTTTGGAGTTGGAGGGGGTGTTTAGAGGAGGGGCTCGGAGCGTGCCAACCCACATGAAGGCTTTGTGAAAAGAACTTCGCTGCCTTTGCCGTCTGCTGCCGTGATTGTTTCTGTGAGCGGTGGAGCAAAGGGGCTGCAATGGGGCTCACAATTTCATCTGTCAGCTGCATGGCAGTTATTTTATTTTATTATTTGTTGAACAGGGACAATGTGTAAACACATTCATCTTTACAATAAAGAAGAAGTGCTTCACAATTTAGCTGCAGCTGCTTTCCATCTGCAGTTGCTTAAAGTTTTGAAAGTATTGTTTAGGCATAACAAGTCTGAACTGTGGCATACCACCACACATGCCCAAAGAGTGTAAAGGCTGCAGAATCAGAATCAGGTCATGTATAAGAACTTCTAATGCAGGGGTGTCCAAAGTGCAGTGCGAGGGCCATTTGTGGCCCACTGCTTTTTTTTTTTTTAATTGGCCTGACGCACAATCTAAAAAAAATTACAAGATGAAAGATGAAATAGATAAAAATAACAGCAAAAATAGAAAAAAAACTGCTGTAATGTTAGGGGAATAAAGTCAAAAGACACCATCCCGTGAAACAATACAATGTTGTTGTTGTAACTGCACATGAGGTAGTTCTCTCAAATAGAAATGAAACGTTTAGAAAATTGCTGTCCAAACTACTAAATGACATCAGTTCCTTTTAGTCATTTGTTTTTCAGTTTAAAAATTCAAGTGCATAGCAGTATTTTGCTTTTGCAAATAAAGGAAATCACAAGGCTTTTCAAAACGTTTGAGGTAGTTAATAAAATAAAATAATATAAACTAATATACAGAGCAGAACAACTTAAACCACCAATTAAGTGTCCTGATTTTTAGGTTTCCTTGTAGTGCAAAAAGGAAAAAATGACCAAATGCCTTGTGGGTATTTAATAGTTAAAATATCAATCTAAAAAGGACAGGACAGCTCTAGTCTGAGAAATTGGTGCAAGATCTCCTAGTCTGAAGTTTTTTAATTCTCCACTCTGATCGGAGTTATCCAAAAGCTTTGTTTTTAAAGGACAGAAACAGACTTTTGCGTTTGGCTGAAGGGCCAAAAGGGTAGAAAATTAGCAGTTTTCTAATTGTCTGATGCAAGCCATGTCCTCAAAAACTGTAGACACCTGCATGCGACTCGCAGCTCAAAGAAGCCGCCGCAGTGACGAGCTCCTCTCTCTGCGCCGTAGAACAGAGGTTCGTTCCTGCTGCTATAAGACTGCATAACAGCCCCTGTTCACCATATGTACTTTATTTACTGATAATGTGGTATATTTGTTAATATGTTTGGTGAATATACAAGTATTTAGAACTTAAAAAATATATATGATATATATATTTGGTGAATATTGTGTAGGGGTGCACCGATTAAAATTTGACCTGCCGGTTCAGATTTTGGATGATACCGATTTTTTTTAGAATCAGAATCAGCTTAATTGGCCAAGTATGCTGACACAAACAAGGAATTTGACTTTAGCTCTCACTGTACATACAGGTATACACAGAGACTTAAGAAATACATAAATAATTGAGACATAATTCAAGAGTAAGATTGAGATGTGCAAACGGATAATAATAATACAGTATAATGCCAGTGCAGTTCAAGTAAGCGGGTGTGTGATTAATAAACCGGGAAATGCAAACATCAACTTATAAAAAGAACTGAGAAAGACGGAACACAAACGCTCCCAAATCATATTCTGCAGATTACAAGCTGCAAGTAAAGTAGTTATGTTATGTTGTTTAGGCTGTAGTTATCTGAATAACTGTTAGTTACGTTAACAGATGCCTATTTAGCCTGTTTTATTGTTATTAATATAACTTGCCTTTCACGATGAAATGTCTGTTCTTGGTCTCTGATTTTATAAAATCATTTTCCCCCCAAAAATGCGACTTATGTTTTTTTTTCTTCTTCATTGTGCATTTTTGGCTGGTGACTTATACTCATTTTTGACTTTTTTGCCTTATAGTCCGGGAAATAGGATAAAATTCTTGCTGCAATGTGTGTGGTGTAGTACTGTGTGTGCTGCGTGCGTGCCCTATTTTATGACTGAGAGTTTGTCCTTTTTCCAGCTGGTGAGAATAGCCAAGGTTTTAGGCACAGAAGACCTCTACGATTACATCGATAAGTACAACATTGAGCTAGAACCTCGCTTCAATGATATACTTGGAAGGTAAGTAGCGAGCTAAAACCACTTAAAATGTTTGTTTGAAGAACTGGTCTACAAATCTTCGAGCATCTTTTCCAGCAAAAGCAACTATGATATTCATGACAAAAGTAACAAATATGTACAGAATGAAGTCAATGAAATGAATCAACATTGAATATCTTCTTTCGTACTTGTTGTTCTTCTCCAGGCATTCTCGTAAACGGTGGGAGCGCTTCGTCCATAGTGAAAACCAGCACCTGGTCAGCCCTGAAGCTCTGGATTTCCTGGATAAGCTGCTGCGCTACGATCACCAGGCCCGGCTGACTGCCCGGGAGGCCATGGATCATCCCTACTTCTGTAAGCTCAGCATTCATCATTAGGCTTAGTCCCTGCAAGGAGCTTGTATTACATTCTTAGGAGTGTCTTCATACTTGAACCACAGAAGCTTTTCAAGCACTAGTCATGACTCCGATAACCAAAGACTGCACCGTGCTGTATTTGTTTACCAAGTAGACTCATGATGCCGTAAACACTTCCTGTCTCTCACTTTGGCACACTTCTGTACCAAACTCAGTGTTTCATACTGAAAAATCTTATTATGAATATATGTACAGTACATACCTGTACATACACATCCCCCTAGTGGTTTGGGAACAAATAGAAAGCATATTTGGGCTTTATTGAAATAGAAAGTCATTGTTTTGGTTGCTTTGGTAGTTCCCATTCTGAAGGAGCAGTCTCGTGGTGGAGCTGGAGCTGCCAACCTAGCCAGTGGGAACCCGGCTGTTAGCACGGCCAGCATCATCACTGGTGAGAACACAAGCATTTGTTTCGTCAACATGCTGAGCAAACACAAATGTTATCAGACTAGTTTTTGACATAAGTTTGACATAAGTAGTTTTTTCTGCTTGTACAGTTATAAAACACAGAATGACAAATTACCACGTGTTAATGCCATTTATACAAATAGTAAATGATTGAGGTCCATTGAGCAACAGCAGGTAACCAGCAGAGCCTGGGAGGACGTTCTCATCACAAGCTCATGCATCTAGTATCATCACTGCCATGCTTCCTCCTGCAAATTATTAACCATAACCACCTTCTTGCATAACACTAATAACCATTGTATTGTACAGTATTTGTAAAATCCCTACATATGTGTTTTGACCTGGACACGCCGTGCTGGATGATGATACAAAACAAAACGTACTTACTTTGCGTATTGTCGTCATCAATGTCACTTAAAAGGCATTTCAAATAAGGCCAAATGAGTTCATTATGAATCCTGAATAAAGTGAATGAACTGACCATAAGAAGCAGTGAATCAACTATATTTCACAGGTCAACCACCACATACCCGGAAGACAGTGACGTCACCGACAGGCAGACTGTAACGTTTATAACGTAAAAGCTCATCCATATAAAGCCTGTCCCATGCTTCATTTCCAGGCATTGATTCAATCGATGTCAAACGATATTGGATTGATATTTATGTTGTCCTGAATGGAAACTCGAGAACCCAGAATGATGTAGTTGAATCGTAGGAACATAAATCGATGTAGTGAATGAATCGTTACACCCCTAATCCAATCCCAGTATTGCATCCTTGAATATCAGCTGATTCAATGTCAACCTGATATCAGCATTAATCATACATGCTTTTGACACATTTTGTAGTGTGGAATGTTAGAAAAGGCTTGATCACGTGATATTAATCAGAATTAAACAGAAAACAATCACAACTTCTTCATGTATGTGTGGTATAGTTTTATCCACACGTAGTGGCAGCTAGCCATAAAGGTTCCAGGTGCTGATATTGGCTCAATATCCGATATCAATATTGGATCAGGACACCCCTAGAACACATGATACATTTCACAAATAAACAATACAATACCGCAACATGCAAAGTAAGTTCTAGGAAAAAGTGCCATAAATATGACCACTTTTTTGTGGAATTGATTTGAAACATTTTGTCTCAATGAAAGTGATAAAAAAAATCACTAGCAATTGTCAAGTAATATCAAATGTTCTCCCAGTGTCAACAAGTAAGGCAGGTTCGTCCTTTTCACAAATAAGAATCCAATTCAATGATGCTGGGAATGATACCATTTGAAAAGCTACACATTGACTGTACATCACATCATACATAAACATCTCCGTAAGAACAAAGTATGAAACGATGAAAAATGATCAAGTGGGCTCATTTGCTTATTTTGCTGCAGGTATGCTTGCGTGCGAGTGAGATGATTCCTTCTGGGCTGTGATATTAGAATACAAGAATTAAAGGAAGGCGCATTTACAATCATTGCAAATTGCATGTTGACACCTTGGAAAGAATTCCAGACAGACATACTGAGCTCTAGCAAGCTTGTTGCTATGTGGAACACGACGCCATCACTCGCACGCCGATATCATTATCGGCAGAAAAAACCCATAGTAAAAAAACGATGCCTTACTCATTTTGAGGCCAAATCAGCTGATATTGGTTGACTGATGTTCTTACATTGCCTCACACAAATGAATAATTCAGAATAAGCCACAACGGCAAAGCTGATGATGCACGAGCATCATGGACGTGCTGGATGTATTCCTCCTCCCCCTGTCTTACGTGATACCACAGAGATCAATCCACAGTGTTCCGCTTGAGGCCAGGAGGTTCTCATCCAACATTTCTAAGAATACCAACACGATACCACAAGGGTTAGAGAGGCTGATCTGAATAAAAGCACAGAAGAAGTAGGAGTTCAGTAATGACTGTGCTTCCTGTCCTCCAGGTATTTCTGCCTTGCCAGCTTCCACTGCCCTGGGTCCACTGACTGGATCACCTGTGCTGTCTGCCCCCACCAATGCTCTCAGCTCCTCTGTGTCCACCGCCCCCGGGGCACCACAGTGACCCTCCTCACGTCCGCATCCATGCAGGTTTAATATCTCTACCAGCTCTCCTCACTTCTCACATAAATGATATCATTTCATTCTCTTACAAATACTTCAATTCATACAAGGGGCAGTATCGCTATCACCTATGCCGGGTTTTTGTTGGATTACGTGGTACAGTGGAACCCCGCACGTAGAATCTGTCTACGTGGACCAACTCGTCAAGTCCTGGTCCACCATGTTCTTATTACTATACAGAGCCCGCTTAAGTCGACATCGACAAATATGGTGACACCATCTGTGAGAAATGGTCCGTTTATGTCGACATGTGTTGTAGTATTGTTACCATCAGTATCACGAATACCTAGTTACACAACATTAAAACATGTAGACACTTGCTTCCTGTTCAGTGCAAAGTAAGCCTAAAAATAATAATGGCAGCATGAACGTGGATTCTACCACAGCAACTAACAAGACACACCCTAATTAGTTTCATTTTGTTGTCAAGCCATGACCACAGCAGAGTATAGATATTTATATCCTGAAATATCATGAAAACACAAGAATCTCAATAACCATTGTCCTCATGTCTCAGGACAAAGTCCCAAGTAGCCAGTTGGACACAAAGGGCTTCCACTGTGCTGCGAAGAAAGTACATTAACATCATAAGCATGTAGTTTTGCTTTGGATGAGGTCCAGTGGGTCATTTTTCCTCACATATGCTGCTTGACTTCAAGACATAACCAAAGTTGACTCCATTCATTGGAAGACACAAGAGAATAAAGCTGCTGTTATTGTATAGCAGATAAAAGGTCTTAAACACTTTGGGTTTTTTTTTCATGTCCAATATTGTTACAATATCGACTGGGGCAAGATGTGAGCGATGTCCACCTACTTGCTACAAGTAGTATGGTCCCATTGTATGTTTGGATGCTGTGTTGCCCCCCCGCCCCCAACGTGTGAAACCTTTACGAGGCGAACGTTTCATTTTAACAATCATTCTTGGCAGGTGACTGGAAGGAAAAGTGAGCGGTTCCTGACGAGCAACATTGATGTTGAATAGCACTTGAAGGACGTGTGTATGTTTCCCAGCCTGATGTACATCTTTTCTAAACATGTCAAATGCAAATAAACCCCAAACCTCGAGCGCAGTCCCTACACCATGTATATATTTGTATGTCCTTATGTAAGAGACCAGCGTTTGCAAAGATTTGTGTAAATAAAGCCTTTTATTTATCAGCTGCTTTTGTCTCACACGTTCCTTTGGCAGGTTTTCTTCACCACAGGTCATTTTACGTTTCTACAAGTCCCATGGTAAACATTTTACACTTGACATGGGACATTTTTTCATCTTTTTTCACCTACAAGAGCATATAGCAAGTCAAAGTCAAATGTTAACAGCAATACCAACATCACAGTCCAGCGTTGGTGCAAGAATTAGTATATTGGAAGAAAACACTGAAAAATAAGTGTTTGATCCCTGCAGATGTAAAGTTTACCTTTATGAACACTACATTTTTATTCTAAACTTTAACACACAGAATGCAAAAAAAATATTTGTCAATACAAAAGGTGGTTGGAAAAAGCTTGTTGGCAAGCACGGGTCAGACCTTGACCACATCGCATCACCCTAAAATGGGGAAAAAGGGGCCCCATACAATAATCCCTTACCTCTTCACATTTCATGGCTTCACGAGTTTTACAAAGTATTCATGCTGTTTTGTTAATAATGAATATGGGCTATTCATTGGTTTTGCACTTCAACGTGCAAAAAGATGAAATAGGAGTGATGCAAAACAAAAGCTTTTGAGTTTCATAATTAGTTTTTGAAAAGTGTGTGTCTCATTACATCTGGCGTAAAAGTAACAGCGCATTTCACAAAAAGAACATGAACAGTAAAATGTGGTAGTGTGATGGTCTGGGTTTTGTTTTGTTTAGGTTTCATTTAAAAAACGCATTTTGTGTTTGGTTGTGTTGTCATTGACTAATATTGAAATTTGTTTGATGAGCTAAAACGTTTAAGTGTAACAAACATGCAACAAGAATAAGAAATCAGGAAGGGGGCAAACACTTTCACACCACTGTTACCTTCGAGGAAAAGGCTTCTTGAGGCGTCATCTGTACTTCTGTGAAGAAGGTGTCGGACGTTTCGCTCCTCATCCGAAGAGCTTCGTCAGCGAACTAATAAGTGCTGGTAGCTTAGGCCTTAAATACAGTAAGAGTGGGCGGAATTGGTGTGCCAACACCCTCCTCCTATTGGTTCGTTACACTAAGCCTGGGCGGAGTAGTGGTATAATCCTATCCTGTTATTAACACCTCCGATAAAAGGGAAGTGTCGCTCCCTGAATTGGGTATGAACGACTCTGATACTGGCTTGTTAGCATCTATTGTTCTGGCTCGGCCCTGCCTTCACCTCATTTGCAAGACTAAGAGCTGTGGGTTTTGGTCTCAGTAACCTGCTGAACACAGGGTCCAAATTAAACCTCAAACCACCATTCCGATTCAATGATGGGTTCTGTTGTTTGACAAAAATAGCTTCCTTTACTCCTCTTTCAAACTCACTCTTACTGTATTTAAGGCCTAAGCTACCAGCACTTATTAGTTCGCTGACGAAGCTCTTCGGATGAGGAGCGAAACGTCCGACACCTTCTTCACAGAAGTACAGATGACGCCTCAAGAAGCCTTTTCCTCGATGGACAACTCCTGTACGACTGAGAGCCTACACAGACCACTGTTACCTGTGCTGGATTGAGCAGCAATCTAAACAACCCCTTCACCCACCCATGCAAACAAAACAACACGTGAACACACGTGCCCAATGCTCACACGTTCCACGGCCAAAGCATTCTAGGTATCTTGCAGGACACTCCCCTCACGTGTTTGTGCCCTCTGTTTGTTGCACTTTTGCTTGATTGCAAAACATGTTGAGGAGGTCGTCAGGGAAGTAAACAAGGACGTTCACACGCTCTTCATATTTTTACGTGTGACTCCTCACCTCATGTCAGCTAACTTCCTGTGCTGTTGTTAGCGATGTTCTAAGATTGAACTGCTCCGTTGACGGCTGACTCTTTGGTAGCGGTGGTGAGCAGGTGTTGGTCTGATGAAGGCACAGCACTCAACATGGTGGTGAAACCTGCTGACACCAGGAGCTCAGTGTGGCGTCCGTGTAAGGATGTGTAGGGATGAATAGCACACCTGTTCATACGCAGCTCCTTGTCTATCTCATCCAGCGTCTTGCCTTTGGTTTCTGGCAGCAGGAAGTAGAAGAAAACTGCAGCCACCACTGAGGTCGCCCCGTACATGAGGAACGTCCCACCCAGACCCACAGCATCTGTTCATCAACACATATAACCTCCAAATTTATAATTAGAAAATATACTTCACAATAAAATCAATTATAAGGACAAATGTATACATTAAATTAAGAAAATGTGTATGTCACACACACATATACATTGTATGTATACATACATATATATATATATATATATATATATATATATATATATATATATATATATATATATATATATATATATATATATACGTAATAAAAAGTCATTAAAAAATACATGTAATATATAGAAAAACAAATACGTTAAATTTAAAAGAAAGTATGCATTTTAATACATAATAAAAATATAAAAATTATAATTATAAAAAATATTTTGAAAAATGGTAGGATTTTATAGGCTACAATAATGCAGCACACACCTTGTGCTAGCAAATGCTTACTGAAAACATCCAGGAAGGTGAAGGCAACCAAGAGGTGGGCACTCCAGTTGAAGCAGCTGGTGAGGGCAAACGCTCTTCCTCTCACAGGAGCAGGAAAGATTTCACTGAGGAGGAGCCACGTCACTGCAACACACACACACACACACACATGCAACAACACAATTCATTTATGATGCTGGAACTTCATAGACTTGATGGCAGCACAAATCACATATTGTGGTCCTGAACATGAACCCCAAAATTCACTCACTAGCGCCCTCTTTTAAATCTGTCATTTGGTGGCGACTCCTTGGGACGCTGACCAAATGATCACAAATTCAAATGACGGATACCGGACAGATGGGCAATGACATACTGCTGGCACCAGCATTCTGCTAAGATTACTACTGCACACATCATCACAGATGAATAAAACTACCTATTTTGAGTTATTTTGCAGCCGTAACTTGAAAAAAAAAAACACTCAGACATATACGATGTGCTTGAATGCCTCATCAGCGCAGGGTGCAGTGTTGTTCTATGAACCAAAACCACACACACACACACACAATAAAGATACTGAAAGAATCCCCTGGCTGGAATCTGTCTCTCAAAGACTGAGTCACGTGCAAGCGTGCTTTGTTTGGGCACTCGATTCCGCGGACTAGTTTACTAGGCGAACTGTTTGGCCGTACGATAACTGCAACAGTGTATGAAACCCGACCCAACCAAAGGTTCTACTGTGTAAGAGTGTGTGGATCTGGCCTGCATATATTGAAGAAGAATCCACTTACTTGGTCCAAATCCAATGGAGTATGCAGCCACAGCAGCCATCATGCACGTAAGGATGATCCAGTTTGCAACTTTTTGACCAACACTCGGAGGTTCCTTTGCAAGTTGCACAGGTTTTGGTGTTTTTTGGAGTTTGTTGTCGTCAACCGCCGGCGTGTTCAAAAGCGTATGGTTTCCCACGGGAAAAACAGATGGACTTGTTCTGTTGCCGATGGCGTGGTCTTTGTTACAAAGCCCCCTAGCGTCCTTCAGTGAACGCCCACTGAGAAGTCCGATGGTGATCAGACACAAGGCCATGACGCAGCATCCACTGATGAGCAAAGGCCTCCTGCCCACTCTGTCCGAATACACCATGGAGGTGAGCGTAGCCACCACTTTGACCAGTCCGATGCCAACGGTGGCAAGTACTGCAGAGTCAGCGCTCTGAAAGCCTGCTGACTGAAAGATGGTGGGCGCGTAAAAGAGAATGCTGGGCTGTCCTGTGAACTGCTGAAAGAGCACCAATCCCAGCCCGACGATGCTGCGGCTCCTCATGTTGTCTTTGCGCTGCAAAAGGGACATGATGTCATACTCCTCTCTTTTGTTGCAGTCCCCTTCTTCTTGGGCATCCGTGGAAGTGATCAGATCTGCTTGAGAATGAATCCTACCTCTGCCAGTGTTGGACGGAAGGAAGCATATAGAGAAGAGCTGAATCAAGGCTGGTACCACAGCTAAGCCAAACATCCACTTCCAGCCCCTCTGCAAGTCAAACAGGATGTAGTTCATAGTGTAGGCTACAAGGATGCCCACGGTGATGCCAGCTTCATACAGGGTTACCAGGAAACCCCTACGCTCAGGAGTGACCAGCTCCGACACGAAGATGCAGCAGGAAATGGAGGACAGACACATGGAGACACCCACTGTGAACCTGCCACACAGCAGCGTAGGGTAGGAGCTGATGAGCAGGATGAGGCTACCAGTTAGCATCAAGACATTACTGAGGAGGATGGACTTTCTCCGGCCGTAGCGGTCGATCAAGCCTCCTCCCACCAGAGAGGACAGTAGGGCGCCGATCAACAAAGAGCTGACCAGCGCCTCCTGCTGGATGCAGGTGAGTCGGAGCTCGGCCTTGAGCTGCAGCAAACCACCAGAGATTATGCCCAGTTCGTAACCAAAAAGCAGGCCTCCCAGACTGGACACGGTGCTGGCCAACAAGAGCACAGAGCACCCTGTAGATGACGGAGACATTCAGAAGGTTAAGACGCTACAGCTAACCACACGGCCAAATACTCTTCAAGTAATTTGCCCAACACTGGTTATAATACAAGTAACCTTTTAAAACTGCTGGACCCCACTACAGGGGGGCTTTTGAGTTGTATTTGTGTTGCTATGGTAACCGCGATGCGGCGCTTGTATCAATATACACGTGCGACGCATACACATAACATCAGCTAAAAGCTCAACCAAAGCCATTTTAGAAAAAACAGACAATTCACACACTCGGAGAGCAGCATAAGTCATGAACGATTTCATAAAGCAAAACACTAAAGTTTAAAAATCTGACTGAACAAGCATGTGCATTTACTCTAATCCAGCAGTAACGATTAGGGCTCGACCGATTCAGCGACCACCTGATTGAATCAGCCAATTCCAGTCATTAGAGAATAAACGCTAGTTAACACTAATTCACTCATAATATGGTGGGTTTCTTAAAAATGAATGATAGGGCCCGACCAATTTAGCAGCTGTACAGTAGTATTGTCCTTCTCCTCCTTTACAGTATATAACCAGGGGTCACCAACGTGGTGCCCACATGAGGTGCCCGCAAGCCTGCTTTTCATTCAGGTTTCCAGTTAATAATGAAAGAACAGTAGAAAGAAATGCATTCTGAAATACAAAATGTGAGTTGTGGACACCAGCATTTTGTTCATGTTCTGGTAAAACAAGCATATTCTCTTTGTTTGGGTTTAAAATAAGCTCTGAAGATAAATGTTACAAAAATGAGTAGCTCTTGGCCATTTTCATTTTGTAAAAGTAGCTCTCACAAGGAAAAACCCTGGCGACCCCCGAGGTAAACGTTACTTGCTATTGTTGCCCTCTGTAACAGAGAGTGATGTTAGACTGGAGTCAAACTGCTAGAATGGAAACATACACGATGAATAAAGCTGATTCCGATTCTGTTCGTAGCCTTGAAACCAAAACTGCAATACAACATGAACAGAGGAGTTATACCAGACTCACCTGTCGTACAGCAAATCAGTTCTGGCAAAATAAACATACACGTCTCACATGACTAAGCCGCCAAACAAGTAAACAAACAAAAACAAAAAATACCCCCGACTTAAAGTAATTCAGTGAAGGAAATAGCAGTAATACATCACATACTCAGCATAAGAAACGTACAAATGGGTACTTTTCTACCATGGTTACAGTATGTTGCTTTTTTTAACCTCCTCAAGGTGCTGCCCCTCCTTGGCTCCATACTACACTTGATCTCCACCACAACCACCGGCTAGAACGTGTTACCAATAGCTGTTTCAAAGAAAAGACCTTCCATTCCATAATTGTCACAATTCTAAGTCATCTCGTTGTCTTTGAACGTGCAGGAACAAGTTTTTGTTGCTGACAAACTTCTGCTCCACACTTCAGCCCAATCGTTGACAGTAATGTGCAAATGAGATATGACGACATTACGAGATATTGCTGTATCCCCAAAAGGAGAAGAAAGGAGATGAACACCAAAGAAGAAGAAGGCGAAAAAGCCGATGTGTGTGAGAGCGGGGATGAATGGCCACTGTGATTGGTTTATGTGTAAAAAGAGGGCGGTGTCAGAGTTCTAATGTACGTAAAGTATTGGTTTGTATTCATGATGTGTTGTGTTTAATCCAAACACCAGCACAACCGAGGGTCTTTTTAAGGTGACCACTGAAGTTGAACGGTGAGTAGCAACAACACACGTCAGGCCTTCACAATAAAAGCACTGAGTCTGACTGCACAAGAAAAGTCTCAGTAGGCCTGTCACAATAATCGATAAAACGATTCACCGAACGATACAAAAACAGGTCGATAATTATGACGTCCTCGTTAAATTGACATGTGCATGTATGCGTGTTTCATCTGCTAGTCTCTCCTGCCAAACAAAGACAGATAAGGAAGGAGGGAATGCGCAGCAGGCATATCACAGGTGGGCCAGGAAGGACAAAACTAGTTTAAATGCATTTCAGTTTCGGTTATTTTTGACTCCATGTACTTCACAGCCTACAGGTAGTTTCTCCTGAAGTTTCTCTGCACATTTTCACTTGAAGAATGGAGTTCGAAAACTGTATCGTATCGCCCCGACAGTCAACGCTTACCGAGGCGTTTGGACGGCAATGTAAATACAAGCAAAACAGTGCAAAATGGTGCACGCTCACAGACAGTATCGCTCGCTACAACCATTCGATACGGTTATATGGCATACATTTTAAACAACATACATACAGGCAACTTCTGTGTCAAGCTAATGTGGCTCACACAGGTACGCTATACTTGAGTACCATCTAGTGGTTCAAATGTGAATTACACCTCTCATGACAATAATTAATGAAAAAAATGTCTCATAAAGTGCCGATAATATCAATTATTGACAATTTGTAGCACAATTTGTTTTTCAGAGAGAAGATCTCTCAAGAACGTTTGATGACGTTGACAGGTGGTGTGCTAGCATGATTTAACTTGACACACACACACACACACACACACACACACACAATAACGTCATCAAAGCTCACCTTTATGCATTCACAAACATCGGCATTTGGAAACAACGCCTGAATGGGAAAGTCTACTTGTGGCAGCATCAGACTAAATGTAATGTAACAGTGTAACGGAGCACACAACTATGGTGAGTTCAATGACCGGTGAAACATAATGAAATTTTAAAGCAGGCACACAAACACACACGCACACACAACATGCGCACTCACGCACATGCACACACATAGTTCAGTTCCAAATGTGAAAACTATAAATGGTTTATGGTGTTATATTTGTAAATAAATTGTATTTTTGTTGCAAAAATAAAACCCTTTTTTGTGTCCAAGTGAAAGTTACTGTATGTTTGAAATGTATCTTTTCACAAAAAGCTCGTTTTCAGCAACTGAAACGTACCGATGTTCGACTGCTGACTACTAAAGAACGAAAAAAGGTAGAAACAAACTTTTTTTTTCTGATGAAAGACGGGAGTCTAATATTTCTTTTGGCAGGTTCCATGTTTATACAGTCATAGAACACAATACTCTGTGTGCCTTCAAAGATCAGTCAAAATCGTCTAAAATGGCCGGTTGAAGGGGTTGTCTTTTGAAAAATGTCTGGGACCGAATGAGTATTAACTAACTTTGCAAGTCGATTCCAGTGTGCGCCCAGGTATTTTCGAGGCCACTGTGCTCCAAGTAAAAAAAAAAAAAAAAAAAAAAAAAAGGTCACGTATAGCATCTTGATACAAGCGTCACATAGCAGTTACCATAGCAACACAAAAGCCACCACACTGTCCCACGTACTGGGGTCTGCTGCTTTTTAAAGGTGAATTTACACATTTACAATGATGCTTTGCAGCTGTTGCTCAGATCAATGTGAATCTCTGATGTTGCCCGTCTATTGAAAGCAATGCGATGAAACAGAGTAATGGCCAAATGAAGCTTGTCTGCAAACGCATTTGCATACAGTAGAACAGTAATAAACATGTGATGCACTGCTTTTTCTTCAACTAATGCCATTATTAAATATCTGGGCTCTGCACTGATTTGATGGTAATGGAAATTCATACAGTATGCATACTAAATGAAAAAAAAAACATCTTTATCATAAAAAGATGATACAATATCATATCAAAATAACATATTACTGATTTTTAAAAAAAAACAACAAAAAAAGGTAATTTACCCATTGTTTTTTTCTGTTTACAAGTGCTCTTCTGCCATGTCAGAGAAGTTCCGCTTCAGGTCCAACAGGTCTTGCTCTGTAAAACAAAGACTGTACATGAAATTCAATGGCAGACAGTCGTTGCTCCCCTGGTGTGCATCACGTTGGTCAGTGCTCACAGCAAAGATGAGAGAGCCCAAAGGAGAGCGTGGCAGCACCGTCACCGTGACAACCCCCTTGTTGTTTGCTGTGATTTCATTACTGCATCCACTTGAGATGGAATCAGTAACATGCAAGACACAATTGTATTGGCTTAGCGTCCTTGCATTTAAAGCGTACATATATGGGATCTTCCGCACGATAAGGCGCATTTTAAAGCCTTTCATTTTCCCAAAAATCAACGGCACGTCTTATAATCCCGTGCGCCTTATGTGTGCACTGAGTTCCAAAATCTGGAAAAATGTTGTTGTGCGACTTTGGTAAGCGCTGGACTGTCGGACCATTTCCCGCTGACACAGTACGTACAGTACGTACAGTATGTACGCTGCCAGCGATTAACCAATCAGAGAACATTGTTACATACGTACCGTATACATGCTTACCTCCGGTAGGTATACTACCGGTATGCTGCAAAACCACATTTGTGAAGTGAAGCAAGTGAAGCAAATGAATTCGGAGCTTGCCATCATCCCGGGAGGATCAACAAATGAACTCCAACCGCTGGACACTGGTATAAACAGGGCGTTCAAAGTGAAGTTGTGAGCGGCATGGGAGCGAGTGATGAGAGACGGCGAACACACCTTTACTAAGACTGGGAGGCAGCGCCGTACAAGTTACGCCGCCATATGTGAATGGATTGTGGATGCCTGGGCTAAGGTGTCTGCTTTAACTGTTGTCCGAGCTTTCGTGAAAGTCGGCATCGCTGCTGAACAGCCACCTGACAACAAGGCTGACTCCGACAACGGCATGTTTGATGGCGAAAATGCCCAGCTTGAGACTGCGCGTTATAATCCGGTGCGCCCTATGGTGCGGAAAATAGGGTACATAAAATCATTCCTGACGACGCTGTACATGTGACATCACATGCTTGCTTCATTTAAATCAGGCTGGATTTAGCTTTCTGACAATTATCTGACAGTATGGAAGGAAAAGGCAGAGATGTTAAGGGATAAATTCACAACAAAGGGATGAAACCTTTCTTTTGCAAAACCAATATGAACATAAGACTGAAAAAATAAAAAGCAGTATATTAGATGACAGTTGTCCCTTGCCACTTCACGCTTCGACTTTTGCGGCATCACTCAGGTTTCCAAAATATATAAATTAATGAATCATGCTGTTTCATGGTTGACTATGGTCTATTATTACAAAAAAAATGCCTATTTAAGCAAAAGTTATGAATTTGTGGCCTAAATGAAGTATTTTTAAGCACAAAAATGTTTACAGGAACTAAGATACAAATATGAGGCATCGTCATCAAACAAGTTGCAGTATTTTCACAGGTTAGTGGTTGTGTGTAAGAATTTTGTGTGTGTGCGTGTGTACTTATAATGTGCAAGTACATAAGTATTATTACCATATACGCGTGCAGCAAGCGTATCAAAATGAAACAAACCGTAGACTAGTGGTTCGCATGTGTTGTAATGATATGTAGTATTCTACACTGGTCACTAGGTTACGCTCATGATACAATAGCCACCACAGGAAGTACTCAGTGATAATGTGACTCTACCAATACTAAAAAGTGTGAGTCTATATTAAGTCGAACTTCTGTCTTATTTTGTCTTACTATGTCTACTATATTGGGTAATAGCAGTGTAAAGGTGACTATCTTCTTCTTTTCTTTTCGGCTTTTCCCTTCAGGGGTCGCCACAGCGAATCAATTGCCTCCATCTAACCCTGTCTTCTGCATCCTCTTCTCTCACACCAATTACCTTCATGTCCTCTTTCACTACATCCATAAACCTCCTCTTTGGTCTTCCTCTAGGCCTCCTGCCTGGCAGTTCCAAACTCAGCATCCTTCTACCTATATATTCCCTATCTCTCCTCTGGACATGTCCAAACCATCTCAGTCTGGCCTCTCTGACTTTATCTCCAAAACCTCTAACATGCGCTGTGCCTCTGATGTACTCATTCCTGATCCTGTCCTTCCTGGTCACTCCCAGAGAAAACCTCAGCATCTTCATCTCTGCCACCTCCAGCTCTGTCTCCTGTCTTTTCCTCATTGACACTGTCTCTAGACCAAACAACATCGCTGGTCTAACCACAGTTTTGTAAAGCTTTCCTTTCATTTTAGCTGAAACTCTTCTATCACACATCACACCTGACAATTTTCTCCACCCGTACCATCCTGCCTGTACACGCTTCTTTACCTCTTTTCCACACTCTCCATTGCTCTGGACTATTGACCCTAAGTACTTAAAATCCTCCACCTTCTTGATCTCTTCTCCCTGTAAGCTCACTCTTCCAGTTGGGTCCCTCTCATTCACACACATGTACTCTGTCTTACTTCGGCTAACCTTCATTCCTCTCCTTTCCAGGGCAAACCTCCACCTCTCTAGCTTCTCCTCCACCTGTTCCCTGCTCTCACTGCAGATCACAATGTCATCTGCAAACATCATAGTCCATGGAGATTCCTGTCTAACCTCGTCTGTCAGTCTGTCCATCACCATAGCGAACAAGAAGGGGCTCAGGGCTGATCCCTGATGCAGTCCAACCTCCACCTTGAACTCCTCTGTCACACCTACAGCACACCTCACCACTGTCTTACAGTCCTCATACATGTCCTTCACCGCTCTACATACTTCTCTGCCACTCCAGGCTTCCTCATACAATACCACAGTTCCTCTCTGGACACCCTGTCATAAGCTTTCTCCAGATCTACAAAAACAGAATGCAGCTCCATCTGGCCTTCTTTGTACTTCTCTATCAACATCCTCAAAGCAAATACTGCCTCTGTAGTACTCTTTTTTGGCATGAAACCATACTGCTGCTCACAAATGCTCACTTGTGCCCTTAGTCTAGCTTCAACTACTCTTTCCCATAACTTCATTGTATGGCTCATCAGCTTTATTCCTCTGTAGTTGCCACAGATCTGCACATCTCCCTTGTCCAATTTCCACCAGCACCCTGTAAGTCAACAGCACCGATGGCGGTCGTTGTTAACCCAGGCCTTGACTGATCCGGTATGGAAGTCATCGGTTTGATTCGCATGTTTGATTTGGCAAAAGTGTAAAGGTAACTATAGGGGTGTTATTTCATGTCTACAGACCACTAATGTTAAAAACCATATTTAGAAGGTCATAAACAAGTTTTGTATGCTCTTATTACAAAAACATTACATTCATAAGTAACTTGGTGAAAATTCACTGCACAATAATCATTAAAAAGGCGCTATTTTACATATTTAAAATGCATTTTTGTCCACCTCAAATACCCGAATTTGCAGTAATACATACTGCATGTTATTCGATTCGCAATGCATTGAGGTAAATGCTCATTTAATAGTATAGCAAGTTGATGTTTGACTGTTTTATAGGTCAAAATTGCTAAGTCAAATGAAAAAAACAGTTGCTCCACACAAAATGATGTGTGTTATCACATGGTTTAATTTATTTGTTTGGGTCACACCTAAGCCACATGAGCTGTACGCTTCAAATAAACGTATTATATTAGTGACTTGAACTTTTAACAAGGTTCTTCTCCTCACTTTAAACGGAAGCTTTGTTGAGACATTAACTATTTTATAGGTCTGCCTGAAACTTGTTTTTTTTATAGCTGGAATATCGTACAAATAAAATTGAACTAATACAACAACAAAAAATAAATAAATATCTACCTTAAAGTGGGTTTAGTCTTTTTTTTTTAACTAAATTTGCAGCCTTTAGTGCTTTTTTAAAAAATATAAAATTAAACAAAGAAACAAAAAAAACTCAAGAACAGCAAAATAGAAAAAAGAATAAAAAGGAATAAGTTAATGAGAAAGAAAATAATACATTTTTATACTAAATAAGATTACTACTACTACTACTGCTACTACTACTACTAACGAACTAACTGCTATAGACAACAGAAGATGCGCAGCAGCTGTATTCATGGATTTGACAAAAGCTTTCGATACAATTAACCACAATATCTTAATTTCAAAATTAGAAAGGTACGGAATTAGAGGATTGGTTTTGAATTGGGTTAAAAGCTACCTAGCAAAGAGGAAACAATTTGTAAAGCTAGGAGAAGATACATCTGGGAGTTTACACACCATGTGTGGAGTACCCCAGGGGTCCATACTGGGACCAAAACTATTTAATTTGTATATCAACGACATTTGTAAAGTAACTAAGGACTCAAAATTGGTCTTATTCGCGGATGATACCACCGCTTTCTGTTCTGGTGAAAATACACAACTCATTAAAAAGGTCAAGGATGAAATGGTCATATTAAAGTCATGGTTTGACAGGAACAGATTATTCCTGAACATAAGTAAAACTAAAATAATGCTATTTGGAAATAGCAGAAGGGATATGTACGAGCAAATACAAAGAGACGGAGTGGATATTGAAAGAGTGGAAGAATATAAATTCCTTGGGGTTGTAATAGATGAAAAAATGAGTTGGAAATTTCATATTAAATATATACAACAAAAGGTGGCAAGAAATATCTCTATATTGAATAAAGCAAAATATGTTCTTGATCAAAAATCACTCCACACTCTGTACTTTTCCTTAGTATTAGCATATTTAATGTATTGTGTGGAGATATGGGGAAATAATTACAAAAGCAATCTTCACTCACTCACTGTACTGCAAAAAAGATCTGTGAGGGTAATTCATAATGCCAAGTATAGAGAACATACAAACCCTTTATTTTTAAAATCACATATTAAAATTTGCAGATTTAGTTCATTTTCAAACTGCTAGAATAATGCAGAAAGTTAATAATAACTCATTACCCAAAAACCTCATACAGTATTTCTCAATCAGAGAGGAGAAATATGATCTTAGAGGAAAACTAAACTTAAAACATTTATATGCGAGAACTACGCTGAAAACCCACAGCATTTCCGTGTGTGGAATTAAATTATGGAACGGATTGAGTAAAGAACTAAAACAATGTACAGAGATGAGCAAATTCAAAAAACAATACAAGCAGTTGATGTTTGCTAAATACAAGGCAGAAGAGTCTTGATCATCTCAATGATTGTTCTGTCAGGTTGGTTATTTCTTGTTTTGTTTTGTTTAAAGAAAAAAAAATTCTTTACTCATATTTATCTAATTATTTATTTATTCTCACTTATTATTAATATTATTACTTATTCACTTATTTTTGGGACTTACCGATATGGATTATGTATTATCCTGACTATCACAGAAAACATGACATGGAATGCAGGAAGTGAACAACAGGTGTTGTACTAGATGCGGAATAGATGGGGGGTAGGATTAAATAAGCTCTACTTCTTCCTACTCCTTTTGGACATGTGGAACTGTGAAAGAATGATTCATGAGATGTATTCCATTGTAACCTTCATGTTCAAATAAATTACTACTGCTATTACGACTGCTGCTGCTAATAATAATGCACTTTAATGTCACATAACACAAAGCAGACAAAAGGTTTTGTCTTTAAATATAAAAAGATATATAAAATAAATATAAATACAGCATATAAAACATATTATTTTTAGCTAGTTAAAAAAAACACAAAAATAAAAATATCAATGCATCCTCTGATTTTGCACTATGTGCCCCTCAATGGATAAAGTGTGGACCAATGTGGCATAAATCATTATTTTTTTTAATCTATAGAAAAATGAAAATACATTTAAGTCAAATATAATAAAATGTAACACACTAAATGGTGCAAGGCAGTGGCCGCAGCCCGTGGGTCATTTGGTACCGGGCCGCACAGAAAGAAAAAATTATTTCCATTATTTCTTGTTTTTTTTTTTATGTTCTATTTTGAAAAGTTGCCGGATTCTCTCTGTTACATCCATCTCACTTGACGCATGTCCATTGTGCGTGTGCTAACTTTATCTCATATGCTGCACAGATAGACTACTACTGTATTTTTACCATTTTTCTTTCACCTCATATTTGGTGTCAAATGCTGATACTATGTGGGAATGCATAAAGGTAAGTTTTGATGACTTATTGAGTGCTAATGTGCACATTTGTCTCAAGTTCATTCATGCTAGCGCACTGCCTTTTACCACACACGTCAAACAGCGATGTAATATCTTTCTGGAAAAACTTGGCTGGAACTTGAACTGGTGGATGGTGGGTCGGCATTCATTTTGTGCTTTTAATTTGATGTTATTCATGTCTTAGTTTTACACAATACATAATAAATAAGATAAATTAGATCGCTAAAATGTACAAACCCCCCACTCCCCGGTCCGCGGGAGATTTGTGGGAACACAAGCCGGTCCGTGGGTCAAAAAAGGTTGGGGACCACTGGTGCAAGGTATCACATGAAACCCCTTAATTCAGGGGTGTCCAATCTTTATCCACCAAGGTCCACTTATTGGGAGTGGGTGGATCAATCTAAATATTGACTGTATCAATACCAAGGGTAGTGTCAGTATCGGGTAGGTACAAGAGTGATGGGATCTATAGTTTGTGTTTTCTTGTATGTTTTAATTTCACAAATATGTGTGTTTTTTGTTCTTATTGTTATGCAGTATATTGTTATACTATTTATGTAAAAAAATTGTTTTCTCAGGTGGTGTCTCCTTCAAGCTCGGGGTTCTCTACCGGAGGCGTGGGAGCTTGAATGGAAATGTCAGATGTTGTATCTCAGCTTGGGGGTGACTGCCCCCAGTGCGCCCATCACTACCGGCACCACTGTTAACTTCACATCCCACATTTTCTCTTTTCTTCCCTCCTTCTCCTGGATGTTGCTATCATTCGGGATTGCTACATCTATCACTACCGCTGTCTTCTCATGTTTAGCCACGGCCACGATGTCAGGCTGCTTGGCCATCACCAGTTTGTCAGTCTGGATCTGGAAGTCCCACAAGTCGCTCTCAACCACCTTATGTGGCGTCTGCCATCTTGATTCTGTGATATCCAATGCATATTTGGAACAGATGTTACAGTACACTATTCCTGCTCCCTGGTTGTGTCGCCCCTTGTATGTCCTCCTGCCAGCATCTTACACTCTGCTGTGATGTGCCGCAGTGTCTCTGGGGCTTCTTTGCACTGCCTGCAACTGGGATCCTGTCTGATGTGGTAGACCCTGTTGTCTATTGATCTTGTGTTTAGGGCCTGTTCTTGTGCAGCCGTGATCTTTCAGTCCAGTCTTTTTCACTTCTTCAAATGTTGATGGTACAGGCCATGCTGAAGCTTGTTTTTCCCATGACAGCCCATCTGGCTCCTCCCAACTGACTTCTTGGAGGCCTGTTGTTTCCTGCTGGACAGTGCCTGAGACACTCACTCATCCTCTTTTTGCTTCGGGTATAGCTTTCTTGTGTTGATATCAGCGGCTTGCAGCTCCTCCAGTGGCCAGAGGGGCACAGCCTGGATGTTATTCTAGCCATTCAGCTGACACTTCAGTTGCTCGGGGCTCCCCCTGCCTCATCCTGTAAATATGTTATTCCATCTTCGGGTAGTTCATCTTTCAGTAGTGATCATATTCCCTCGTTCTTGGCACACAGCTTGATGTTGACGAGATCACCTTTATTCTCCTGTCCTCTACCTCTATTGTGTACTCTATTGTGTACTGGTAAAACTATAAAAACGGGTTTTTTGTTAACATTTTTGGCTTTATGGAATTGACTAATTGAATCTACACTGTTTTTCATGAAAAAAAGTTGATTTAGTTAATCCATGTTTACACTTGCACACACTTTTGTCCCCGCAGTGGTACGCAATTTGCATGGCAATGAGTAACGTGGTGGTAAAACAGATGTGAAGTATGTGTAAATTGTGCGAGGCCGCATTGCCAGCATGCAAAGAAAATTTTAAAATTTAGAATGAACAAAAGAATGTAAAATGTGTAGGCAATTGACGACAGCTTGTCACATGCTAAGCCTATCTATGCCAGTGTGTGTGAGATCGCTCACGTTTCAATCTCATTCCACTTTCTGGCATTTTAGTTTACACATAACATGCCTGGCTGGCGGCATCTAGCTACCTCGAGCTACAAGTGGCTATTACGTTCATGGGACACATCAATCATCGATCATCACAACTTACTTTTTTAAAGTGTCACTTAATCTTGCTCTCTTGCTATTATAAAACCTATGGCTTGTCTTCCAAACACTAGTTGTACAACAGAAACATGTAGCGTGTCCAGCTTTAAACAGTGATTCTATCACAGGGGTCTCCAAAAAGGTAGCTTACCAGTGATGTTGAGTAGTTCACCAAAGAATATTTGCTTCACCTCTTAGTATTTGTACAAGTGTTCTATTCAAACATGACACCTGTATTTCATGACAAATGAGCACACTGAGTGAAGATGTGCTCTGTAAATAAAGTGCAATTAAATGTTGGCGGTGCTCTCAGCAATTTTGCCATTTAACAATTTTGCAATTTTCTTGGTTCATGTTCTGCTAGTTGTTGAAAAAAGTTAAATTAGTTAATGAATAAATAAGTCATAAAAAATTGCTATTTGTCATTAAAAGAAATAAAAAATTGCAGACACGGCAGCGGCATGACACAGCGGCGGCCGTCTGCCCTGCCATGCAGCCCACCACCACAGCTTCAAAAAATCCTAGTGGAAACCCTGAAGTGTGTAATCTATGTGTAAACAGTGCGCAAACTAGACTTCACAATTTTCAGGCGTTCCACGAATAAATGACACGCATTGCCACAGCAAATTGCAGGACAATGCGGAGGCAAAATGCGTGCAAGTGTGAACACCATTTTTAGAGGATGTTTCGGTTAGAGTTGGAACCAAAGTTCTAAGTTCTACTGCAGTAGTTTTTGTTTTCTTGACTTATTTTGCACAATTTACATTTATTTTGCTCAAAGAATTGTATAAAACATAATTGTTTTCTTTTCTTGATATTGTTACATTATTGTATTGGTATATTGTTCACAAATTGTTTTACATGAATAAAAATGTTTTTTTTCTGGTTACCTAAAATCTTTGTGCTGTGCTTTATTCTGATAAAATCATGATCAACAAATTAAGGGTAAAATATTCAGTGATCTTGAAAAGTTTCAAGTAAGAAATATCAGTATCATTGTTAGTACTGGCAATACATTAAATTGGTATCAGTTCGATTTTCACAATTTACATTATCATACCATAAAAAATAAATTCCACAAAAGGCGAGGGCTATTTTGATTTGTGTTTTGACCCTTTTTTTTAAAACCATTTTTGCTGTTGTTTTTTTTAAGTGTTCATGTTGAAATGTATTTTTATAATGTGTCAATAAAAAACAAACTGCGGGCACAAATGGCCGGTGGGCTGCACTCTGTGGACACTGCTGCATAATTCATCTGTTTTGGTCAGGCATGAAGCACACGTACTGTACCTTTAAATGAAACTTCATATATTCAACTTCCAACATCACTTTTCTACTCAAACAGTATCTTTACATTTCATCTCCAAAAAGTATATGTTTTCGTCGTGTTCAGACCCGTTTTTTCACCACTTGTGGCGGTTTGTGCATCCAAAAAGTGCACACACACATTGCATCACACGGATATAATCCAGAAAAATTGTAGCTCTAAATATTCCTTTGGGTTTGTAGAACATCGCGGGAAGAAGGTAATAACTTACCAGAAGTTCATCCTGGCGTTCCAGGAAGCTTCTACGTGGCAGACGTGTCAAATTGCAGAAAGAACAGAAGAAAAGAAGGTTGCTAGGAGGAGCAGATGTGAAGATGTGACGTCACCACTGTCAACAAACACAAAAGGACGTGTATTATGAATAACCAGTTTATGGCAGTCATGTATATCGTAAGCGGCAGCCATACTTGAGTAAACGTAAAGATAGCCTAGCCCAAGAAAATTACTTTACTATATGTTTCTTAACTTTAAATCTAATCACTTGTACAGAAGTATCAGAAGTACGATAGCATAGAAAGTAAAAAGTAAGTGGTGTTAATGAGTAGTCAAATTGGACTTGCTTTTTTTTTTTAAGTGTTTATTTATGTAGGCATAAAATACGGCTATATATTATCACAAATGTCGCGTAGCTTTCTTAAGTTAACTCCTACTAGCCTGGACACAACACAACAAGTTAAATGATATGCAATGTACTGAATAACTTAAATAAAATAAGTCGTTTTCTGTAGTTGTCTGTGTAGTATGTGAACCCGGACAGAGAAGCTGCCGGGGCCAGCCAGGCAGTAACTTCCTGTTTATATTGGCGCCTCACCCAAAGAACCAATCACACACGTTCTTCTTCTTCTTCGTCTTTGATTGATTGGCAGCGGCATGATCAGAGTACTCTTTGCAGCCATTGACTGACAAAACATCACCACAAATAATGAAGAGTGACGATCGGAGTAAAATGATCCATTTTCTTTTGGTGGTGCGGTAGACGACATAATTATACAGTAATTACGTCTTGTACAAATTTATATGTAATTTTTTATTTAATATTATATATATATATATATATATATATATATATATATATATATATATATATATATATATATATATATATATAAATGTCATGTCTGCAGTCTTCCCCATATTGAACCGAAATGAGACAATGAGAACCAAACTGAAGCAATTTAATGACACCTGGGGAAGCCTGTGTAGGTGATTTGAGTTTAGTTTGTTTGTTTAGTTTGTTTGTTTGTGTGACACTCAGTTTAAAACATTCATGCCCTGCAAAATTTGGGCTGATTTCTTCACAGTATTCTAATTTTTTGAATTCCTGTTTTCGTGGGTTTTATGAGCTGGAAGCCCAAATTACGTAAAAATAAACAAATAAATACTTGAAATTGTTTAAATTGTGGGCCCTGAATCTATAATCTATGAAAGTTTAACTTTTTGAATGGAATTATGGAAATTAAACAACTTTTCCATGACATTCTAATTTTTTGGAAAGGGTCTGTATATATATATATATATATATATATATATATATATATATATATATATATATATATATATATATATATATACACACACACAATGAAAATTCATATCTACTTGTTTTTAATTTAATAAATTAATTCTCATAAATTTGTACTTATATTAGGCTAAATTTTTATATAATAATTCTTAGCATTACAAAATATTCAAATGTAGTTATTTTTTAAAATAATGAATGACAAACTTTTTTGTATAATGTATGTATAGTATATTGTATGTGTATATTATATGATACGTCCAGACTTTTGGGACACCCTGCATAATAATGAACTATTGCAGGGGTGTCCAAACTTTTTCCAGAGAGGGCCACATAGTGAAAAATGAAAGGATGCAAGGGTCACTTTGATATTTTGCAACACATGCAGCTATATTAAGAAATTATATATTTTCCGTACATTTCAACTTTCATCAAATAATCTTTGTAAATTTTCTTCTTGTAATATTTTGACTTTAATGTCACAATATTTTGATTTTATTATAACTTTCCCTCATCCTAATTTTAAAAAATTACAACTTTGTTTTGTTTCTCGTAATATTATGATTTTATATATATATATATATATACTTTTTTTTTCTTTAATACTGTATTTAAACTCTATGCGACTAAAATGGCATTACTTTTCTTCTCATAAAATACAGCTTTTTTCTCCTAATATTTTTATTTCATTCATGGAAAATTACTGCTGATTTTTCAAAAAAAAATATTCGTTAAATAATATTTTTAGAATGGCCAATTAAAAAAAGGCACTTTGGACACCCCTCGACTATTGCAATGTGGTGTACAATATCATGTAGTACAAAATGAGCTTTTCATATTTCCATGTGAATTTGTATTTCATTACATTCATTAATCCATACAACAAAGAACTGCAAGATGTTGAAATGTATTATGTGACTGGGCGTATCCATCAGTCTCTTTGGACAAATGATTGTCGCCATCTAGTGGCGATGGAGTCCAACATTTATCCCTTCACTAACCACCCTGCATACCTTGACTGGGTGGTATTCACTAATGTATTCGTAAATTACCCATTATAATAGCGCTACAATAATAATAATAATTATAATCCATGAATTCAACATGATTAATTTTAAATTCCTAGATAGGCAATGGATATGTCTTTACATGATCTCAACAGGCTGCCAATGTGAAAGCTCTTTGTTGCCCATGTACCGTAGAATCTTGGATGAGAACCTCCTGAAGATGGGCCATGGATGGGTCTTCCAGGATGACAGTGGCCAAAAACATATGACCAAGACAACAAAGCAGTGGCTCCTGGAGTGGCCTTGCCAGTCTGCAGCACCTAATCCCATAGAATATCTGTAGAGAGCTGAAACTTGAAGTTGCCAAGCAACAGCCTCGAAAACCTCAGGAGTTGGACACTACAGTTGTCCCTTGCCACACAATATCTGAATATTTCAGGTGTCATGAGTCACTGCAGTCGACATTCTTCTGGCATTTTCTTGCCTTGTACTCCCAAAATGACGCACATGTAATTCCACAAGCCTTGAAAAGGTGAAGATCAAGGACTTATGCGTGTCCATTCTTTCTTCTTCTATAGTTTGGTGTGTCACATGGTTCTGTCCGCATGTGTGTCCACAGCGCCACACGTAGGTGTGCCTTGTATATTACATCATTTTCACTCAGTTATCCGTTCCATCTGGATTCAAGATTCAAGATTCAAGAGTTTTATTGTCATATGCATAGTAAAACAGGCAGTTATACTTTACCACTCTGACACAGTGTGGATGCGGCTTTTTTTCAACCCGCCAAAAAAAAATCCCAAGAACATTCCCGTCTGGACAGGGCCCAAGTGTATGTTCAAATCACTCCACTGGACAGTTTGAGAACTGACTGGGAGGGTGTGGGAGGTGGGGGGTTGGTGTATGTGTGGGAGGTGGGGGTCAAGGCAATTTGGTAACTCAAAGGTCCAGTCAATAACGTGATCACCAATATACAAACTTGAGGAGGGGATGGGGACCTTGCAGTAGCAGCTGAAATCTCCAGGGATTCGTGTTAATCCATCCATCCATCTTCTTCCGCTTATCCGAGGTCGGGTCGCGGGGGCAGCAGCCTAAGCAGGCAGGCCAGACTTCCCTCTTCTCGGCCACTTCAATAAGTCCTCGGTCTTCTCGAGGTCTTCTACCGGTCGGACGTTCCCTGAACACCTTCCCAGGGAGGTGTCCTGGTCTCAACCCCAACCCAGAGATGGCACACCGCCCTTTTCCGGACGAGAACCATGAACTCGTACTTGGAGGTGCTGATTCTCATCCCGGCCGCTTCACATTCGGCTGCAAACCAATCCAGTGAGAGTTGAAGTTCATGGCTCGATGAAGCCAGCAGGACCACATCATCTGCAAAAAGCAGAAACTCAATCCTGCAGCCACCAAACCGGAACCCCTCAACACTCTGGCTGCGCCTAGAAATTCTGTCCATAAACATAATTAACAGAATCAGTGACAAAGGGCAGCGCTGGCGGAGTCCAACCCTCACTGGAAACGGGTCCGACTTATTGCCGGTAATGCAAACCAAACTCTGACACCGGCCATACAGGGAACAAACAGCCTGAATTAGCTGGTCCGATACCCCATACTCCCGGAGTACTCCCCACAGAATTCCTCGAGGAACACGGGTGAATGCCTTCTCCAAGTCTACAAAACACATGTAGACTGGTTAGGCAAACTCCCATGGACACTCAAGGACCCTGCTGAGAGTGTAGCACTAGTCCACAGTTCCACGACAAGGATGAAAACCACACTGCTCCTCCTGAATCCGAGATTCAACTATCCGGCGGATCCTCCTCTCCAGAACCCCTGAATAGACCTCAGCATGGAGGCTGAGGAGTGTAGTGTTCCAACTACAGTGTTCCACGATAGTTGGAACACACCCTCCGGTCCACTTTCTTAAGGAACTCCGGGCGGATCTTATCCACCCACCGAGGAGCTTTTTGACAACCTCAGCAACCTCATCCCCAGAGATAGGAGAGCCCACCGTGGAGTTCCCAGGCTCTGCTTTCTCATAGGAAGACGTGTCGGTGGGATTGAGGAGGTCTTCAAAGTATTCTTTCCACCGATCCACAACATCTCGAGTCCAGGTCAGCAACACGCCATCCCCACCATACATGGTGTTGACTGTGCACTGCTTCCCCCTCCTGAGACGTCGGATGGTGGTCCAGAACCTCTTCGAAGCCATCCGGAAGTCGTTCTCCATGGTTTCTCGGAACTCCTCCCATGTCTGAGTTTTTGCCTCAGCAACTGCCAGAGCTGTAGACCCCTTGGCCTGCCGATACCTGTTAGATTCTTCCGGATTCCCATGAGCCAGATAGGCCCGATAGGACTCCTTCTTCAGCTTGACGGCATCCCTCACCACTAGTGTCCACCAACGGGTTCTGGGATTACCGTCACGACAGGCACCGATCACCTTACGGCCACAGCTCCGATCAGCTGCCTCGACAATAGAGGCACGGAACATGGCCCATTCAGACTCAATGTCCGCCACCTCCCTCGGAACAGGGTCGAAGCTCTCCCGGAGGTGGGAGTTGAAACTCCTTCTGACAGGTGACTCTGCCAGTCGTTCCCAGCAGACCCTCACAATATATTGGGGCCTGCCAGGTCTGACCAGCATCCTCCCCCACCATCGGAGCCAACTTACCATCAGGTGGTGATCTGTTGACAGCTCCGCCTCGCTCTTCACCCGAGTCTCCAAAACATATGGCCGCAAGTCCGCTGATACGACCACAAAGTCAATCATCGAAGCGCGGCCTCTTATGCTTGCTAGTGTTTGTTATCGACAATCTGTGACAAGCACAGAAATCCAAACAAGTATCGCTTGGGTTCAGATCAGGGGGGCCGTGCCTCCCAGTCACCCCTCTCCAGGTTTCACTGTCGCTGCCAACGTGAGCTTTGACGTCCCGCAGCAGAACAAAGGAATCCCCTGGGGAAGCAATCTACAGTACTCCCTCTAGAGACTCCAAAAAGGGTGGGTATTCTAAATTGCTGTTGCTGCAAACAACACCCGAAGGCGGAGGGAAACTACCCTCTCGTTCACCGGGTTAAACTCCAACATACAGGTCACAAGAATTTCCATCTCTAACCATTGCCTCTCACTGCTGGCAATGCCAGAGTGGCATAAAGTTACAGCCCCTCTCGAGAGGACTGTTTCCGGAGCCCTTGCAGTGCGTTGAGGTGAGTCGGACTATATCTAGCCAAGACTTCTCAACCTCGTGCACCAGCTCAGTCTCCTTCCCTACCAGAGAGGTGACATTCCATGTCCCAAGAGCTAGTTTCTGTAGCCGATGATCAAAGCGCCAAGGTCCCCGCCTTTGCCTGCTACTCAGCTCACTCTGCACCCAACCCCTTCGGCCCCTCCTATGAGTGGTGAGCTCATTGGAGGTGGGACCCATCTCGTCTCTTCGGGCTGTGCCCCACCCCATGGGTGTAGGGCACCAGATGCTCTCCATCGTGCCCCTCCTCCAAGCCTGGCTCCAGAGGGGTGCCCCGGTGACCTGCGTCTGGGAACACGTGGTCCGATGGTTTGTTTCATCATCGGGGTCTATTGAGCCACTCTTTGTCTGGTCCCTCACCTAGGACCTGTTTGTTATGGGTGACCCTACCAGAGGCACAAAACCCCCCAACAATTTAGCTCCTAGGATTATCGGGACACGCAAACTCCTCAACCACGATAAGGTGGTAACTCAGGGAGGAGTCTAGTGTGAATAAAGTTCGATAATGTGGTGTGCTGTCCAGATATGGCCATATTGTTTACATGTTTTATTGAGCTCACTTCCTGACCATCTATACTGAATACAATAAACATATCTCACCATGAGAATTGTTGGCGACTAGGGTGACTATAATTCAAAGCAAAAAGATTTCACTGTGATGTGCTTTGTAATGAGATAGCTAACAATATTAGCTATCTAATAATATTGGCTATCTAATAATATTAGCAGCTGAAGCCTCATGAAGCTTCCACAGGGTTCATCTGATTGTGCCGGAAAATGAACCAACGTTTTGGGGCTTTGAACCACACAGAACAGTGACATCTGGTGGTGCACTGAAAGTATATCATGTCATCTACTTCAACTAGCTTTCTTGTTTTTGTTCTACTTAAATATGTACACAATAAAAAGCGTAAAACAAAACAAATTGTTATTGATTTATGTGGGAAGTGTTTGTGTTACTTTATGAAAATAAACATAAAGTGACAAGGGATTGTGCTTGTGAAACAGGGCTAAAATGACTGCATGAGATATATTTCAAAGATTTTTATTTAAAAACAGGACTTTTTCAACTGTGGCTGGTTTCAGCCTGTTCCGTCTTTGGCAGACGACTTCACCAGCCTTGGAAAAAATCCTCTCACATGGCACAGAGGAGGCTGGTGTGCATAAAAATGTTACTGCCAGCTTGTAAAGGTGCGGGAAAAGTACTTTGTGGGTGATCCAGTACTTGAGTGGGTCTTCTGCTCTGGGAATGTGGGATTCCTTTAAGTACCTAGACAATAATTATTAGAATAACAATAACAATAATTATATGTCATTCAGCAGCATAGCATGACCGTTCAATGGTGATGCAGATTATAATGTTTACTGTACCTCTGAACCTCCACTGTCGCACTGGCAGTTGTGTTGGTCACCTGCTGTTGAGCACCAACATGCCTGTCCAGGAGTGCCCAAAGACTGTCATCCTCCAGTCGATTTGAAGGGCCTGCTCTTGGTGGTGACTGTGGCTGTGACTGTGAGTGTGACTGAGCAGGCAGTTCAATATGCATTGTTCCTGCACACTCCCTTATAAGTCTCTCTATGGCCGTTTGGGCTGCAGAGCCCCAGCTCCTTGAACCTCGGGTCTAGTAAGGTTGCCATAGAAAGTGCTGTGACCTTCTCCAACATTGCAAACTTTTCAATTAAATTATTTTTTAAATTGGTGGCCAGTTTCTCACCCAGTGGGTGGGTGATATGGCCACATCTGCTCGATATATAATGTTTTAGCATTTTAACTAGTGGTATGACTTTCGAGGCCGACATCTGTTTTTCCTCAGAAAGCTCCACTGTGGCCTGGTGAGATGGCTTCAGGACATCCAGGCAATGGTGCATCGCCTGGTAGTCCTCTGAGGTGAATGGGTTAAGGTCTGAAGAGAGGCTGGCCAGAGCTGCACCCATTGGCTCTCTTTCATTAAACAGCCTTTCCAACATTGCAAAAGTACTGTTCCACCTTGTGTCCACCTAAGATAAAATAACAAGCAAGTTTTGTAAAGAGAATATCACAATTACAGTAACTACAAGAAGAGTAACAATGTTCAAACAGTCATCACCTCCTGAATCAATTTATGTTCTGGCCTGGCCAGCTGTCGCTGCATCTCAAAGAGCTTTTGTTTAGCTGTGGTGCTGGACTTAAAATGCACAACAATCTTGCGCCCCCGACTCCGGATGTCCTCTAGTTTTGGGGTTTGGGCAAGGGACCGCTTTACCACCAAATTCAGCAAGTGTGCAAAACACATTATGTGCCGAAGATGTAGTAAATTGGCACATGCAATCATATTGGGAGCACAGTCTGTGACCAGGCCTGTCACCTGTAGCAAAGATTACATGTGCACACATGTACACACTCATATACACATATAGAAATTAGTAATAGACAATATTGCAGGATAATCTTGTCTTTGACTGGTCTCTCACCTTCCCCTTAATTCCCCACTCTTCCATGAGGACATCTTTGGCCTCAGCCAAGTGAGCTGCAGTGTGGGTTTGGGGAAACTTTTGAACCCCCAAAACCACTGTGGAAAGCTGCACCTACAATGTGCAAAATCAGAGTGAGGCACAAGAACAAGTAAATTTCCCCGCTGTGGGATAAATAAAGTACAAATACAAAATACAAGAACCATAGCAATACACAAAGTAGTTCAAAGAAAGGAAGTACATGCTACAGTATGACTGATACTTACCTCCTCAGTCAAAGTGGCACGTTACAGCCAAGTAGGCGTCCATATTAATGGAAGTCCACATGTCTGCTGTCAGGCTAACAGCAGAGGCCTTGCTCACAAGAGCCATAGCCTTCTCCTTGGTAGCCTTGTATTTGTCATCCACCATTTTTCCCAAGGCCTTCCTATTCGGGATAATGTAGGTGGGGTCCAAAAGGTTGACAAAGGCCTAAGGGTGACATTAAATGAAATACAGCACATTAGTTAAACATGTATTGATACTCAAAATGGGAGAGACCCATTAACCACCATACCTTGAAACCTTTATCTTCCACGATGGAAAATGGTTGCATATCAATAACAATCATGTCCACCAATGCAGCATCAAGTTTTTGCTTCCTTGACACTGCAAAAAAAAAAAAATTAGCCAATTTGTCAAGAAAATCCATACAGAGGAAATTTGTAATATGTTGGATTCAAACCCATAACCTTCGGATCTAAAGCCACTATGTTAACCATTGAGCTATAAGCTATGTGACTATTTGCACCCACCATCCACATCATATATAAATAATTACCGGCAGGAGGAGGATTGAAAGTTTGGTTTGACATCTGAGGTGTTCCAACATGATGGATGGACCGGAGGTGCCGCATCATGGAGGAGGTGTTGTCATGATATGCCAACTCTTGTGGGCAAATCAAACACCGCACCTTCAACAGAAAGAAAACAAATAAATACTTACTTTTTAAAATGAAATACAAACCTACTTCTAGTTAAAAACATCATCAATAGCTAACTATAGTAAACTTGATTTGGCTTAAAGAATTCAGAGACACTTTGCATGCTCTCTTAGCATTCATACACATAAAAATAATAATTGTTATTATATTATTATTAAATTATAAAACTAATTTACAGTTGAAAACAAAAAACAGTCAAATATATTTCATCACACAATAGTAAATATTGTACTATAGCTATACTATTACCTTATTAGGAGAAACCAAGGTGAAGTGATCCCAAGCCATAGAACGTTTCTTACCGGAAGCCATGGTAAAGAAAGAGCAATGAACTGACTCGAATCCAACAGGGCAAAAGAACTAGTGTTTGGGAATCGTCGTTTTGGATTCATTTTTCTTTTAAAGAGAAGAGCGCGCCAAAGTGTTCAAACAGGTGAGCGAGTTCCGGTGACGTCAGAACCGTGGTTTGGCCAAACAATGCATTCGGCGCTTCAGACGTCATCAGTCACGTGACAGGGAAATTTGACACAAGCCCCGGTACATTGCGCCGAACCACTCTGCTTCACAAAGGTAAAACAAGCGCCGAAGCGTCTGTGTTAAACCGCCCATCCCTAGCTGATATAAAACGCAAACGTCACAGTACAGTTCAGTAGCTTCTTGAGTGCTGCGTTTTAGCTGAGGTTTAGCTTGTTGTGGGCTATGGCCAACAGTAACTGGTGTTATTATTATTATTATTAGCATTATCACTGTTGTGAGATAATTTAAACCTGCAATAAAAGCCGGTTGTTGAAGTTCAAGTGCTTTGGGCAGAAACCACAGAAGAAAAAGAAATGAAAAACGTGCATAACTAGCAGACTCGTCTGGTGACGTTAAATGGAAAGATCAGCTAGCATAGTTAAAATCAAAAGTATGGACCCACTTTGGCTTTTATACTGTGGACGAGACTACGTTGACTTTGCAGTATGGAGGAAGTGTCTGACAAAAATAGGATGGACGCACGGCAGAGATGGGATGTATGGATCTCTGAGGGGAGCCGAATCATGGTGAGCTGTTCCTTTCAAATAGCTGCTCAAAAAAAAGGCTCATTTGACTTATTTTTATATTTCTTACGTTTTAAGAAGCTAACTAAGAAGATAACTCGTTTTATCTTGGAAATAATCACTGGGAGGAATGAATTTAGATATCCCACCAATATGAGTTTGAATTATTCTGAAATATTGATTTACACCTTATTTGACATGTGTGGATTCAATTTAAAGTCTGATCTGGATCCATTCTAAATATTCCACAGGGTGGCGACATATCACAGTGCTTTGACAGTGACGTCATTATTTTGAATTACCCTTTGTACAAATTCTATGAATGTGGTAAACCATGACTTGAACACGTATAAACATTAAAAACAAAGTTTCTGTGCAAAACAGCTTTTAGTGCATTTCCACACAAGAATATTGTTACTAATAAAGACATCAAAACTATTCTCTGACTGACTCTCCTCCTCATTTAGACCTCTCCTGCTCGATCAACTCTTTCTGTGTTTTTTTTTTTTACTGGCACACTGAAGGCAGCGTGCACAACGTGGTGTGATGCAGTTTGCATATCTAATAAGCACCGCTCAGCTGTGCTGCGCTCCTCCCAAGAAACTGGGAAAAAAATGAACGGTTCCCAAGTGCGACTCGGTTCCCATCATTCCTGTTAACGAGCCGTTCAAAAGAAACTGTTCGTTTGTGAACGTCACAACACTAACACACTACTCGGTTCCCATCATTCCTGTTAACGAGCCGTTCAAAAGAAACTGTTTGTTTGTGAACGTCATAACACTAACACACTAACACCAACCTCATTCATCACCAGACTCACAGAGAAAACTGCCCAGAAAAAAAAAGTTTATTTTTGTATTCAAATGCTAAATGTTGTGTTTAGTTTACATTTTAGTTTACAATTGTCAAAATTGTAACGCTGCTGTCACAACTGGCTGTAAGCCAAGTGTTGGAACCCAAAATGCAGAAGGAAACTGCGCTGGTGAAAAAAAACAATATCCGTTTATTACGGTAGGTAATAAGTTACAAAAATACAACAAAAATACAAAAACACAACTAAGAAGCTCAGGGCTAAGGCCAAAAAGTCCAACAAAATACACTGCTAGGCAGGAAGAAAAGACACGCACGATAACTAAGGAAGCTGTAGCAAAAACGGCATACAGAGCAGGAAAATACACGATACTAGGAATCGCAATGGAACAAGGCAAATAGTAATAACGACCAGTTGGAAGCCAGGGAAGGAAGGTGCAGGAAGCAGGGTTGGCAAAGGAATAACTGGCAACTGGTTGTGGTCTGGCAGCAGCTGATAAAGGCCCAGGTAATTGGTCACAGGTGACTCGCATGAGCAATTAGGGTAAGCAATGCACTGCAACAGAAAACAGACAGGCGGCAGCAAAGTGACAACACTGAATGTGACAGCTGCTCAATCTTATCCGGGTCATTCTCTGTCTCCTTCCGGTGAATACGTCACAACTGCCCTACTACACAGAATATTTATATTTGTTATGCTTCTACATTATAGAGTTGATCTATTTGAGAGACATGAGATGTTGTGTTTTCTGAATGCGTTTAAAACAGTGTCACTGTTTGTCAGACACCTGAACTAAAATCCTGTTGCACTAAAACAGTTTGATTCTTTTTGCAGCGTTGCTGCTTGTATTCTGGTTAAAATATGCTGTAAAATTTCCATCCATTTTCTGTACCGTTTGTCCTCACTAAAGGCCCTGTCACACCTTGACGATTTAGCCAGCGTATGCCAACGTATGAAAAATTTGGCCAATACGCTGGCGTACGTCGAATAAGTTATGGGTAAGTTTTGTAAAAGTTAAGAGCATGCTGAAGCACGCCGGCATACGTCGTAGTACGTCCAAGTCGTCCAAAAATTTGGTGCATGCACAAAACTTTTTGACGTATGTCAACGTACGATTCATACGTCGCGCATACGCGGGCAATAAGTTATGCAATCGTTGAGACCCGTTCACACACGTTATTTGTAAGTTACGCACAAGTCGTAATACGTCAACATACCTTGAGACAAAACTATCTTCTTGGCTCTCTTCTTGGCAAGCGTTGAATGAGAGGAGATGCCACGTGTAAAAAAAAAAACCCAATACAAAATGCAAGACGCTGCTAGACACGAGGATAGCAGAGGAAAAAACAGATAGATAACAAAAAATCACTGCTGAAAACCAAACAGGAAACATGGCTTGTGTGGATCTAAGAAACACTGCTGAAGACTGAGCGGGTAAGGCGAGAGCAAAAATGACAACAAAAATATACCGCGGCTGGAAAGCCAAGCAGGGAATAATCAGTACTCACAATAGAACGAAGTTGGACCAGAAAGTAAGCTCAAGCAAAACACGAGGCAAGGGTGAGCGGGGAATCAGGCGAGAAGCAGGGAACAGTCTGGCAAAGACTCAGCACCACAGTGCAGCTAAAGTAGTCCCTGGTAAATCGGCTGCAGGTGTGTCCAGGTGACTCTTCCCAGGCTGTAGTGTGCTGCAACAAGAGACAGACAGAGCAGCGCTACAGATTAACAATTATGTTTAACACACAACAAAAAATATAAATGCAACACTTTTGTTTTTGCTCCCATTTTTTATGAGATGAACTCAAAGATCTAAAACTTTTTCCACAAACACAATATCACCATTTCTCTCAAATATTGTTCACAAATCGGTCTCAATCTGAGATAGTAAGCACTTCTCCTTTGCTAAGACAATCCATCCCACCTCACAGGTGTGCCATATCAAGATGCTGATGAGACACCAAGATTAGTGCACAGGTGTGCCTTAGACTGCCCACAATAAAAGGCCACTCTGAATTGTGCAGTTTTATCACACAGCACAATGCCACAGATGCCACTTGGACAGCTGCTGAAACAATCGGTTTGCATAACCAAATAATTTCTGTACAAACTGTCAGAGACAGTCTCAGGGACGCTCATCTGCATGCTCGTCGTCCTCATCGGGGTCTCAACCTGACTCCAGTTCGTCGTCGGAACCGACTTGTGTGGGCAAATGCTCACATTCGATGGTGTCTGGCACGTTGGAGAGGTGTTCTCTTCACGGGTGAATCCCGGTTTACACTGTTCAGGGCAGATGGCAGACAGCGTGTGTGGCGCCCTCCCACTCAATAAAACAAAACTGCACATTTCAGAGTGGCCTTTTATTGTGGGCAGTCTGAGGCACACCTGTGCACTAATCATGGTGTCTCATCAGCATCTTGATATGGCACACCTGTGAGGTGGGATGGATTGTCTCAGCAAAGGAGAAGTGCTCACTATCACAGATTTAGACAGATTTGTGAACAACATTTGAGCAAAATGGTGATATTGTGTTTGTGGAAAAAGTTTTAGATCTTTGAGTTCATCTCATAAAAAATGGGAGCAAAAACAAAAGTGTTGCGTTTATATTTTTGTTGAGTGTATATTGGGTAGCAGGAGTGTAAAGGTGACTATAGGGGTGTTATGTCATGTCTAGAAGGCTCCAATAATGTTAAGAACTTTATTTATAAGATTGTAAACAGGGTTTCTATGCTGTAATAACTACCAAAATATTCCATTTGTAAATAAGGAATCCTACTTGGCAGAAATGCACTTGTCACGGTCGGGTCTGGAGCCAATTAACCGCCATAAAGGAGGGATTACTATATGCATGAAACTGCTTCCCATCACTCAGAAAACATGAATCTAGGGATGTTCATATTAAAAAACGTCTCCAGTAAATACAATTGGACAATCTCATGTAATAAGGTCTCTCATGAGCGATTTTTGTTACTATATTCGTCTAAACAAGTGTAGCTTTAGTTGTAGCACGTATTAAACTGGACAAGAAAGTGACTGGTCTAAACATTTTTTCCATGACTGTACGTTTGCGTCATTACCATCTTTGTACAGCAGAGGGCGCCACTGCATAACAGAACAATGACCGCTTTTACACTTCCAAAGGTTTACACACACCTGATTTATGGCAGTGAATGAGGTGACTTATTGCCACCTTGGCGCGATTTTCCACGGTCGAACGTCTTGTGGCTTTTTTAGTTTTCTACTTTCCATCCGCGAGGCAGCAAACATGACGTTTGCCGATCTGACGAGGCGAATGGTGTCATTTAGCTTATTCCATCTCCTCAAGTGTTCCAGCAAAAGCCTTCAATACAACGAGCGGGTATAATATAAACAAATATATAACAAACAACAGCAATTCATCCAGAACTGGACCAAAAGAACAGAGAAAGCATCGGAGAGAAGCAGAAGGGGTGGCACCGCTCATCCAGGGCATTACAGAAAGAATGGAATTGGTCGAGATACCGTAAAGAGCAAGCAAGCTATGGCTTTAACAAATTTTAATAGTGAACATCCTTCGCTGTCAGTGTTGTTTGTAAAGCTAGCTACAGTACACAACGAATTGGACATAAACAGTTATTTATACTTTTCAGTACACACCACTATGGATTTGAAATCAATCACTCAATCATCCAACCCTCTGTTTTCTATGCCGCTTATCCTCATTAGGATCGCAGGGGTATGCTGGAGCCTATCCCAGCTGACTTTGGGCGACAGGCGGGGTACACGCTGGACAATCGCAGATCAGCATCAATGAATGTTTGACACGTATGAAAATATACAGAAATATGCATTACATCCTGTCCATTTTAAAATCCTTTTTGGTTTTAAATGTCACTTTTGCAAGCTTATTTGTCATTGAGCCATTTCCATAACAGTTGGTGGTGAATGGTCTTTCACTTGTATAGCGCTTTTCCACCACATTTACCTACTGATGACGCAGCATCAGCAGCCCCCGGGGGTTCAGTATCTTGCTCAAGGACACTTTCACACAATCACGGAGGATTGAACCCACAACCTGCAGATTGGGAGACGACCACTCTACCACCTGAGCCTCAGGTCGAGAGGTAGGCTCTCAGGTCTTGTATGCTTAGAATCATTTAAGCGACATCTTCTCCTAAAGCTTCTGTATTCTTTTGTGCACCTAAAGCACATCATGGAGATGAGCGACACATCTGACGACACAAACACAAATTATTATTGGTCATAAATCTGGTTTTACTTGATGGATTTACACCAGGGTTGTGAAGGAATTGCTCCATGGCTTGTTTGGTCTAAGAGGACAAAAAAGAAAGCAACGCCTTGCTGACGTTTTGATCCCATGACAACATTGATCGCTGGTACGTGAAAGTTGGGGCTGAGCCACATGCAATGAGCGTCAATAAAAGTACCCTGTGAGTCCGAACAGCTACAAATCTTTAAATAAAGTTGATCAAATGTAGAATTACTAAAGCTTTTGCTTGGACATCAACAAGTAACTCCAATGGAAAAAAACAGACCCACCTCAGTCGCTGAGAGCGCTGAGGTAGGTTGGATTGTAGGGTGCCTAAAGTGTGCCTAAAGCACTTCATGTGCGCTGCCAATAATGCCTTGCACACGGCGACTTCCATATTACTGTATTATCATTGATAGTAGCCATGCCATAGTTCACAGTCTTGGTTGGCTTCTGGCTGCCGTGTTTTTGCGATACAGCTTTTCTGCAAGCGAGAAATCTCACCAGGTTTTAAACTCACGAGATCTCGTCACATTGTATTTGTCACGCACTTTGCATTTCAAGGATGTCTCAAGGATGCTACAACATTTAGGTGTTACTAACAGCAATGATAAAAAAAACAAGAAATACTAGCAAAAAACACACACAAAAAAACAATAAAAGCCACATAAAAATGGCCAAGTAGGCCTTCTTGAATAAAAACATTTTTAACTGCCTTTTAGAAGAAAAACTCCACATCCTGTAGTGCATGGACACAGTAATACATGCAGTAATACATGCAGTAGTGCATGCAGTACTGCATGCAGTAATGCAGAACAACTGCCACATGCTGGGGTACAATGGGTACAATGTAGTCACGTTTTGAGCAAGGTTTTTTCTGACAATAAAAGGATGTAAATAAAGCAACAAAATGTGTATTGGTGCAGACATAATTTGCATTTCCTACCAACTATTGAGCTGCTGTATATTGCCGTATATTTCCGCATGAACATTTTTCTGTCTAACTACCGTAACGTTGAGTCTTTGGGGTTATCAGAAGAAAAGGAAAGTTTCTCAAGCTACTGACAGAATCTATAATTTAGAGACACACACAATGTTCTCATTGTGTCAGGAAGAATACAAATGAGAACCAATGAAAACAGCAACCCTAACAGCAGTGTCACCATGTGTGAAGTGAGCAAAACCACAGCATGACCTGCTTCATTTGCATCAATGATTCATCATTCATTACTGTTACCCGATAAGTCACATTTGATATATTACTGAGGCGTGGGCATCGTTAGGTCTATTTCGGGGTATTTGCAGCTCCACAAAAAAGTTCAGATGCTGCCGTAAATTACATCAGATTTGTTTTCACGTAAGAAAAACTGTTTCAGGCTTGCACTGAACGCAAACCAGCATAAATATTGGCACAATGTCGGCTCAGCCATATGTTTGGACCCCAAAGCAGACAGATACGGAAGTAAAGCGAAAGGTTTAATGTAACAAAACGTCTTACGTGAATACAGCAGAAGAGCATCAGGGTTAACAAAAGGTGTCAGCAACTTGCAGCGAGGAAAAAGTGCACCAAAAAAATCATGGTAACAAGCTCCAGCGAAGACGCACAAAAATACAAGCACAAGGCAAAACGCAATAATAAGCGAGGCAAAGAGCTAAGGTCGAGGAGTGGCGCAGAACGGAAGACGGTCCGGCATTACAGTGTGGCAAGCAACAGGCTAATAACCTGGTGGCAGATGAGGAGCATGTTGGCTCCGCCTCTTGAACGCCAAAAAAATGACTGTAACAGAGACCAGAGAGCAGCAGACCAGCACAGACGGGCTGATGACAATACCCACTCATGACAATGCAGCATCGCTTCCCGGTCTTGACTGACCCGCTCTGTCTGGCGGTTGGATTGTGGATGGTACCTGGAAGACAAGCTGACTGAAGCACCGAGATCCTGAAGGACCTCCATACCTGGAGCTGAGGATGTCTATAAGACACAAGGTCACACAGAATGCCATGGAAGCGATACACGTGCTTGACCAGTCGAGCAGTCTCCAAGGAAGAAGGAAGCTTGTGAAGAGCTATGAAATCTTGGAAAAGTGATCAGTGACAAGAGAAGGATAGTGTTACCTCAGGACCAGCAGTCCAGTGACAAAGTCCAGGGAGATGCTAGCCCAAAGTTGGGATACAATGGGCAGGGGCTCTAGTAAACCAGCCAAGGGCTGGTGAGAGGATTTGCTGAGGGCACCGACTTAGCAGGCAAAAACCAACTCTGTCAGAGCACATCATGATATCCAGAGGGTACCGTAGACAAATCAATGACTTCTGGTTTAACTCGAGCGTTACGGGTTGCAGCAGTGACAGCAGAATGCAGACCACGTAAATGACAAGCAGGACTCCCAATTGTTCATCTCAGGCTTGAAATAATCAATGATCGGGTTATGGAGTTGCAGCAAGTAAGACCCAACACAAATGGTGCAAACTGAGCAGGCAATACCAAAAAACGAATGAGCTTGTGATGGTTGCCAGAGTCATTTCCGCCAGGAGACGGCCATCAAGATAATTGATATAATTTGACAAACTCGGATGATATAGCCAGGGTCTCCACAGTAGAGGCGCAACTGGAGTCTGCGACAATGATTCCGCTTGACAGTGGTCAGCCTTGGGGACAGGAGCTGGCTCGAAAGGTTGAACAGGAGGAGGGTTGAAGGCAGGGGTGGATCTGCAGGAGCGATCGCAGGCAGGGCAGTCTGCAATGCCAAGGAGGGACTTGCTTCAGATTGTTCTTGATTTGGCAGCTAAGGTCTTTACAAAAAATCCCACTAAGGGCCACTTCGTCATAAACACTGGCAATTGCCAAAATTCTAAACTTGATAGCGTATGAAGCCATTGATATTTCTCCTTGAACCAACTTATCTTCTTATAAAAATGCTGGCACTTGCAACTTTCTTTGGCTCCATTTTGCCTTATTTTGATCAAAAGAAAAGCAGAGACTTGAGGAGAGAAAAATTATTGAATTCAAGAAATAACTCATGGCAAAACAGGAAGGTGGTGTCCGTGCTGATCTTGTTGCCACATCGTGTCCGTTAACAATCACGTCTTGAATTGGGATTCAAAGATTCCACCTGTGAAGCCCTCTAAAAAAACCTCCAAAAACCTCCAACAATGTTTCATATACAAGCTGTAACCACTAACTAGTAATAGGCACAATTGAATTTTGGTGTTGTGATCCAAAATCCACATCTTCATTAATACCACAAGAATGAACGTATCAAAGGGGAACATGTACGCAATATTGTACGATAACCCAGCGTGTACAAGAACCGAGGCAAAATTGGAGCAACCATTTTCATTGAAAAGTGAATCTTCCAAGAACGCGTGTGTTCGGAAACCGAGGTCTGACTGTCTTGTAATATGTTAAAAAAGGGTGTGCCTGAAACATGGTCACATGGTCACTTTTCTCATCCAATAGAAATGTATTATTTCTGGCCGTAATATTGGCAAAGAAGAATATGGCAGGAATGTGAAGAAAACAAGAGAAATTCCATTAAGATTCAATGAACTGCGTAAGCTCAGCGTGATAAAGATAAATAACATACAAATTGCCTGTGATGTTGATATTCCCAGGAGCTGTTCTGGTTGTTTAGAAACGTACTTCTGTTTTTTTCCTTCTTTCTTTACTGCTGCATTAATTCTCGCTCTAAGTGCCGTAGTGAAGTGGTGCATGAATTATCTGTTTTAATCGTGCCAATTACTCAGGCCTTGACACGTGTTTTAACATACACAATAGGTACGTTTGCTGCAATGATTTCAATGTTTGTTTGTCCACACTTTTAAGCAACACGTATGCAGGGTTTTTTTTTCCATAAATGTGTGGCTAAGATCGAGCTGCAGAGAAAAAATAAATCCAAACTGAATGTGCTCTGCTTACAAAGTGTAATTAGTTGGACTGATGAAATCTGACAATCTTGGTTGTGGTCATTTATTTTGGTTTGCAACAACCAATCCAACCCTCCTTTGTATAATGAATGGGCCCAAAACAATACAAATAACATGTGGATTACCATTAATTGGGTAAGAGAAGCAGTCTCCCATGCATGTTACAAAAGTGGCTCCATTCCAGCTAGACTGCACGTGTAACACACTAGGGCAGCCATCACCAAATGGCGGAGCTCGGTCCCGATCCGGACCCAGTGATGGCCCATTACGGACCTGTGACCAATTAAAGTGAATGGGAAATATAATAACATAAACATGCTCGCGGACTGATCGCAGCGGCGGTTTGCGGGCGTAATTACTTCAGTTCATATAGTTACATGACAACAAACGCGGGGAAGTCACTGAAAATGAGCCACTGAAATCGTTTCTTTACTTGCTGAGCGAAGGAGGACCATGGCTTGCCCAAAAGTAAGAACAGTTGATCGAGAAAACCGAACATTTAAGTGAATGGATGAATATAAAAATTGGATTTATTTTAATAATAAAGCCCCGTGTTCATGCATTGTTTGTACAGTCAAACATTTGATTGTTTATTTACTTAATAATAAAAAACTTTCATTTAAAAACTGCATTTTTTTACTGCAAGATTGAAATGACAGAAAATCTCTAATCTCTCTTTAGGAAAACCAACCCGGTGGTTTCACTTTGTTGAAGCAAAACCCATTTCATCTGCTTCTCTTCTGTTCTGGACTACCCTGACATTTGACCTGGGTATAATTTGTCGCCCCGTGAGGATCACATGGTTCATTCGCGCATGCTGATCCACCTCATCAATTGTATATTTTGTTTGCTCAATGATATTTTGCTCTGCTTCTTTCTCTTCCTCAAGAGTGGCGGCAAGGCAGCATTATCATCCAGTAGTACTTTTATATCATCCCATAATAATCATAATAATAATGGATTTGATTTTATAGCGCTTTTCAAGGCACCCAAAGCGCTTCACAATGAAGTGAAGCCATTATTCATTCACTCCTCAGTGATAGTCTACATTTGCAGTCTGACGGAAACGTGGCTGCCAATTCGCGCCTACGCCCCCTCCGAGCACCACCAAACAAGAATGTAAGGGTGACTATAGGGGTGTTAGTTCATGCCTAGAGGGCTCTAATAATGTTAAAAACAGTATTTACAAAGTCATAAACAGGTTTTTTTTATGCTCTAACTACCAAAACATTCCATTTCTAAATAAGGAATCCTGAGGAATTCACATATCACAGTCGGGTCTGAAACAAATTAACTGCGATAAACGAGGGATTACTGTATATATATGGATCCAAACAAGAGGTTTAACTGGTTTGACAGAAACACTGTATTCATTCTATTTTTGCTACCTCCTTAGATGCTTGGATATCTGCAAATCCCTTCCCCAAACATTCATTTCGTAGCAAATCAGCCATGGTGCAGCAAACTGGGGATGTGGGAAAGATAATATGATGCATGGTGTTGTCTTTGACTCAAAGAGGAAATGCTGGTTTGTACCTGAAAGCATGTTTATGATAACTAACCTCCCCTCCGAAAGAGGTTGCAAGCTCCGTGTTTTCAATTTGACATCCACCCCTTGCAGACAAACACCACCGCTGAATCATTTCTCACAAAAGCGGTGCTTCACAGTGGCCACACTTTGTTTGCTGATGAAAGACGTCAATCATCACAGCTTCATTGCTGCAATTCACCCTTGCCAAATATCATCTCTGTTTACTTTCATTCCCTATGCCTTTTATGATGCTGGAGATTTTAATAATAGTAATGGATTAGATTGATATTTGTTTAGGATGCTCTACATCATGAGCTGCCCGAAGCATCTACTGTATATACAGTATGTAACCCACTCACTCAATTCAGTTGTGATACACACGGTGCTACCTGATGGGCAATATCACATGGGAGGTGAATTGGTGGGCGCTACTAAAACATAACACTGGGATCTACGTGCACTTACCCCCCACAGGCATATGACTGACTAGGGTGCAGAGAGGACTGTTACCATGAGCTTGAAAGCCCATGCACACGGTAGCTAACTTAGCTACGCTATAAAACTGATGTCCTGCACAAAATGTTTCCAGCGCTTCGTGTCTCTCAGTCTCTCAACTCCTGTTTCTGGCGTCAACCTCGTCACTAGGGATGAGCGAGTACACCACTATCTGTATCGGTATCAGTATCGGTATCTGTATCTGTATCTGTACCTGTACACCCATCTAAATGATCTGTATTGTGGCTTTACTCGGAGTGGGCGGGGCATAAACCGGAAGTGTGCTGGTTTAAGGGAAATGGGTGGGGACATTCGGTTTTTCGGTACATTATTTTAAGTGCAACATAACCACTAGCTTGTGTAAGCGATCTGTAAGACTTTATTATTGAATTCTTTTTTAATGATCTGTGTGAAGTATTAAAACGAGCATCAGGCCCGTCCCTACTCGTCACTCTCCCTTCTTCATCTTGAGCCCACCCTACAGGAACCCAGTTGGCTAATGATGATTAATTAACTTGTCTCTGATTGGCTGGAACTGCACATTGACACCTGGCTAAACAAATGCACAAGAACGCATTGCTGAGATGTTCGAGGTTCGCTTGAACCTGTGAATTTTCAACTTTTCTACATATTAGTGCAATATTATTAATTTCTCACTTAATACTGATAAACTTACTGATAAACTGAAATTAGCAGTGTGCTGCATAAACCTTTAAATTAGGAGTGTGCTGTGACCAAGTAGTAATAGGCACATTCAAAATAACATGAACTACTTCAGTATTTTGCCGTATTTTGGTCATTTTAAGCAGTAGGCAGCTCAAATAAATTATACTCACCCAATGAATATAACATTGTTTCGTACTGCATTTATTATTCATTGCATGAGAATGTGTTGCACCTTTTGGGTACGGTTGACCTCTTTCTTTTCCTAACAACACACATTTGGTCCAAATAAATTTGCCACTTTGTCACTCCGCAATGGATTTTGCAAAATGCCAAATACTGACTAACCTACTGCCCAAGGGCAGCTAATAGTAAATCATAACCACTACTTTGCATTGTAAAATGTTGTGTCATGAATAAGCAAATCCTTGCCAAGTGCATCTCAGCTTTTGTCACGCTGTAAAATCGCATGTTATCTTGTTTCTTGTAGCTCTACAGTTAGCGTTCGCATTGCAACATAACCACTAGCTAAAGCAAGCATAAAGTGTTATAAAGTCACGCGCTGTGATTATAATAGTTGGTCATTTTACTAAAACAACTCCTCAGCAAATCACCACCTGGTCGTGGTTGAGGGATTTGGGGGCCCGAGTGATCGTAAGAGCTATGTTGTCCGGGGCTTTATGCACCTGGTAGGGTCTCCCAAGGCAAACAGGTCCAATTGAAGCTGGAGCCAGGAGTAAGTCCAACCTGTTCAAGGCTGAATGTCGGCCTTTGTAGAGGCTGCCCTGTGACAATGCTTCTGTTCATTACCTTTATGCACAAGGTTTGCAGGAGAAGCCAATGAGTATAAGATTAAATTCAGTACTCCAAACCCGAGGCCTTAGTCGAAAAAGGGTGGATTGTGCGAGTGAAGTCTTGCCTCAGGTTGAGGTGTTCAAGTATTTCGGGGTCTTCTTCATGGTGCGATATAAACAGATGGATACTGCCGACGCTTCACCAATTCAGGTAAACGTTTGATCAGAGAGACAAACTTGATTTGAACTTTTGATGAATGAGATGAATAGACGGCCTATTAATGTAAATACAATTGACCTTTCAGCTTTAACCAGGTTGGTCTTGATGGGAAGAAAATGCTGCCAGAGTGCGATGGATGTACGGATCTGCAGTGTTCCTCTGGTCGACACTTTGGCTAGCTCAGCAGCATCTTGGCAGATTGAGGATTGAATCTATTTGACTGGGATTAGAGCTGGCCGGGCTTGATAAAAATGTGTTTCAAGCTCACATTGCTTTAATAATGTCAAGAAAAAGCAGTACGCTTAAAGTGTCAAATCAATTCTGCAAAGCAGGGAAAAAAAGAAGTTTGCCCGAGCTTCACCTCTGGCACAAGATAGTGTCAAGTCATCAGGTTTAAATCCACGGGCACGCTGCTCACAATGGTTGGATTATATAGCATGAATCTAAATGAAGTGCTCATTAAAGAAAACATATGAGCTACGTGGAAAACTCGCTTACTGGCGCAATCACTGACAAGGCACTGAAATTAGATTTGTGATGAATGTGATTGTTCTTTATGGTAAGAATATAAAGATTTACCCAAAGTGTTGCAGTAATGTGAATGCTCATGAAGGACACTGTTTCGTTCAGTTGAACTGCGATGTAATCCGACATCATAATTAAAGATATAGATAGTGCATATCCGTATTCCAAATGTGTAAGCAGCACCACCATCTGCTAGCACAGCAAGAGAACATCACAGAGATGAAGATATTACTGTGGTGTCTTTTACACTCTCACAACCTGTTTCTGTCCAAACATCGTGAAGAAAGGCTTCTGTTGGTAACTTCTTAAATATACTGTATGCTGAGAAATACAAGTGCACAAGCAAGCCCAAGGAATATATCTGTGCGATCATGACGTTTATGTTGGAATCATACAATGCTGTAGGCCAGAGGAGTAACTGTGGTGACAAAAAGTGAGTAAAAAAAAACATGAAACGCAAAACAAACATGTTTAGAAATACAAATGAACTTTCACTGTCGCTTCTTTTTGTGTTTTGTTTTTTTTTTTAAATGTCAATGCTATGTTCACACTGCAGGTCATTCAGATCTTTTTGCTCATATGTGACCAGTATCTGATTTTTTCATGTCAGTTTGAACAGCACAATTCTGAGTTTTTCAAATGTGTATGTGGCTATAAATCCAATATGTATGCCACGCGACTGCAGTATGAACGGTCAGGTCGCATATATCCCACCTATACGTCATCGAAAGCCGTGTATTGCCGTGCTTACCGAGACTTTAAAAGGTACTCACGGATGTAGGCAGTCATCGAAAGGTGTGGCTTATCGTGCAAGACTCGGAACGTCACGTCACCCGAGTCTCCCGAGAACCGCTCGGGTCTTGACAGCTGTGGGCAGGTGGGCGAGGTCGCTTGGGCCAGCGCTGTGGTAGTGCTTACTACAGGTCTTAAGTCAGGTTTTAAGCCCCGCAGTAGTGTGTTGAGGGGGGCGCCCAAACTGTCCATCATGGCCTCCTGACGTGCCGATAGTTCCTGGAGGCAAGTTCCCATGGAGGTGAGCTGCTCTTCTTGCTTTCCAAGGTGTGCGCTTGGCTGCGCAGGGCCTTCTTTACAGGATCCTACTCTGCATGGTCCATTACTCTGGTTGGTTCTTTCTGTTACGGTGTGTGCGGTGGACCACAGAATGCAGAGGCAGATGGAGCAACTTCACAGTTCTTTTAATGTCTCCAGATACAGGTTCAAACAGTGGTGAGTAACAACAAATGTACAACTACATGCGCTGGCAATGTAAAAAGTCCTCTGGCTAGGAAGGGAGGGACAGCTGGACTCTACCCAGACGAGCGGAAGACACGGCTCCAGAGCTGCAGGACAATGATGAGATAGCTTGAAGGTAGCAAACACAATGTGGCATGGGTCAGCCTTCGGTGCGAAAGGAGAAGAACAAGCGTCTCCCAGTGGTAGTAGTGGGTGGCCTGATAAGGAGCAGGTGCGTCCAGCTGTCAGGGCTCCACCCGAGCGCCCAACTGTAGAGAAGAGAAGGAGAGCGAGCGCAACAAAGCACAAAAGCAGGAGATCGTCACAGTATGAGCTGCATTACCTTGCTATAATCTCCTGGGAGCGATATGGTGACATAATGGCATACATATTCAGAATAATGAAAACAAGCCATTAATTCCATTTATTTACATGATAGTAGGGCTGCAACTAACGATTATTAACGATTAACGAGTCGATTAATCTCACGCTTGTTGTTTGGTACTCGGTTAAGCCCTAGACCAGGGGTCTCAAACTGAAAAGTCTGGGCTGCATCAGCTATTGGGAGTAGGGCTGGGAATCTCAGGGTACCTCACAATACGATACGATTTGCAATATATGGCTCACGATAACGATGATATCTGACACAAAAAAATAAATAATTTCAGAGTTTGTAGCTTGCTGCAATCAGATGGGTTATGCTCCATCTTACCCATATCCCTAATGAGGATGGTACAGAAAATGAATGGAATTTTTACAGCACATTTTAACCAAAATACAAGCAGCAATGCTGTTTTAATCTCCTTCAGAAAACACAACATCTCATGTCTCTCAAGTAGATCAACTCTATAAAGTAGAAGCATAACAAAAATAAATATTTATTGTAGAACGGCAGTAGTGACGTATTCACTGGAAAAGACAGGCAATGACTCATATAACATTGAGCAGCACTACAATTTTGACAATAAATGACGTAAACTAAACACACGTCTCTTCATTGAATAACAACATTTTAATATAAAAACACATTTTTTTTTACTGTGACGAACTTGTTTGGTGTTCATGTCTGTCGTACCGCCCGTGTGTCCTAATTTCGTCAGACACTTCTTCCATACTACAAGGTCTGTCACGTCTTGTTTTTGATATTGTGGCGATGACCCCAGGATGCAGGAAGTAGAAAGCAATTGCAGGAAAAACGTATCTTTTAATAATAGCTGCAGTGCAGCGGCAGGAAGTCAAGTTAGACAGGTTTGCAGCAGCGTGTCAGGCTTTCACAAACAATGCAACAACAAACTAAGATGCACGCACCTGAACTAAATAGAAGGAGAACTCAAATTAGCAACAGGTGCAAGTGATAAAGGAAAAAGCAAAGCTGGTGGAGACAAACCAGGCAAAACAGGAAGCACTACCAAAATAAGAGCAAAAAACAGGAACTAAGGCATAAAAGTGGAAACAAACTAAACTGTCACGCAGGCTAACTCATGGATCGTGACAGTACCCCCCCATCAAGGATGGATGCTAGACGTCCAAAAAGTCCAAAGTCACAACAAAACAATGAGGGATGGGTGGTGGGAGGACCGGTGGTGGGTCAGCGCCGCAACCCCCCCACGGGACGGCCTGCACGGTGAGCAAGGCAAAGGAGGCAGAACGGCAGGTCCGGCGGAGCGAGTTGCGGAACCCCTCCGGAGAACGGCCAGGATGGTGAATCTGGCAAAGGAGTTGGGACCCCCTCCGGGGGTCGGCTAGAACTGGCTCCATCCTCTTACTTATTTAGGAGAGTCTCTCCTGACTCTCCTAAATCTTCAAACTATCTCTTCCCAAACTATCTCCAAAGTAGATAAATGCTATCCAAACTCTATAATCTCTATCCAGATGCTAAAATGACTGCAACTCCTCATCAAAAACTCACATTTTGAACGGAGCCTGAGGGGTCTGTATTGCCTTCAAGCCTCGCACCAAAATCTGAACCACTGCCCGAAGCAGTCACGTGGTACAGCCGGGCAGCGAGGCTTCAGACGTCATCATTTTCAGCTCCTCCCCTAAATGAAGCGAGCCTCGAAGCGCTCCCTCCATTACTCGACACACGCTTCGAAGCCTCCGCACATCTCGTAACATCACTAGTGCCCCGATTCAGCTTTGTCACTTCCAATACTTTTAGCCTTGAATATCGTCTGATACCAATATTGATCCGATATCACCACAGATGATGCGTATTTTTATTACTTGTTCTGTCCCATGGAATGTTAGAAAGGCTTGATCATGAGATATTAGTCAAACAGTCAGCAACAGCAGGTATGAGAAAAACAGACTCATTTACTTCTTGATGCATCTGGTGTACAGTTTTATCCACAGCAGGCATAATGTTGCGAGGTTAGAGGTGCTCAATGAAACTTATAAACCCCACATTACTCAACCAATGACTTTTTGTTGTCCCGTGGGAGTTTCTCACTCTTTGCAAATTTTTCAAATAGTGGTGGATGATTGAGGAAACTTGCGAAAATCTTCAAGCCCTTCATTGTGATGCTGCTCAAAGGTGCGATGAGGTTGAACTTGAACTTTCCTGGTTGTGTGGCAGCACTGGAAGCTTGTACATGACAAGTTTTGCACTCAAATGTGTTTTTCAGACGTTAATGAAAAATACTGCCACGCGTCCGACATCACTTGAACTCCTTGCTAAACACACTGGAGCACGCTGTTGTTGTGATCACGTGGGTTCTACATGCTGAACAGAAGTGCTGGCGCGGAGTTGGGAATAGACCTCATGTATCGGAGTGCCAATATCTGAGATTTTAGACAAACCCCTTACAGTTAGTGATTTGGTCCACAGCATATCAGAAAAAATGCAAAAGTGTGGATCACTGTTTTCCAAAGTTTTGTTTCTTTTGCCAAAAAACAAAGATATTAGGTCTGCTTTCATGGATGACTAAGGAAATTAAAAATTATTCACATTTGAGAGGCTGAAATCAGAGGATATTTACAATTTAAAATCCAAAAACGATTAATCAAATACCAAAATAGTTATCGATTAATTGGATAACCGATTACTCATCAATTAATCAATTAATTGTTGCAGCTCTAATGATGCACATTGCTTTACTGAGTCTGGGAAAAGTATGGCATTTTCAAATGTCAAATTTGGAGGAACCCTGCAAACAGTGATTTGTGGGTTACATGTACAATGCATACTGCATACATATTATAGTACTGAGGTCAGGGGCGCCGTATGGGGTGGAAAAGTCAGGACAATTCCAAGGCCCCCTGTCAAAAAGTAGAGATGTGGTGACAAAAGCAGCCAACGGGGGGCCCAATGTGATTTTTTTTTTCATGGGCACAGAATTCCTGGCGGTGTCCCTGACTAGGGTAACTAACTAACCAACTTGAATTTCAAAAATAATTTAATAAAAAAACACTGAATGTTAATTTCGCAGCCACATCGTGTTTTTGACAACAATCAAGTCTTCCGTGAAGGTAAACGTAACTTTCAATGTTCATTTATCCCCTTGTTCTGTGTTGTGTTGAACTTACATGATTTCTTATGGGAAAAAACCTATTTGGTTAGAGTAGGTTTCAGTTAGAGTTGGACCTCCTGGAACGGATTAATGACGCTAACCAACATTCCACTGTACTGTACATGTACCATTATACCGCTTGTGTCTATATATGCCTTGTGATGGGCTGGTGACCATTCCATGGTATAGTCCAGTCAGATGGGATAGGCTCCATCTTCACACACAACCATGAACGAGATAAGCAGTAGAAAATGGATGCGTAGTGTAAAATGTGGCAGGTGACCTAAATGACATGTAAAAAACGCAAATGGTGAGTAAAAAGACTGCAATTCAAAAAGATTACTTGTCTTATTTTGTAAAAGACATACTGTATGTCTAAACCATACACCAAAACAAAAGTCCTCCATGTATGAATGCATAGCATTCTCAGGAATATCATGAACGTTTGTATTCATTTTATTATTATTGTATTCCACTCTCAGGTGACCATGACATCGTCGATAATCTGAATCTGATACTGAAAAAAAGGGTATTTTCAGATTTTGCATTTGTCAAACAGGGTGAAACCAACCCATGATGCAGAGGAACACAGCCAAAAGATAACAAAAATGTTTAATGAGAACAAAAGTACAACGCAAATAAGAGAGTCAATAAGTAACAAAACAGAAAACACTGACAGCAAAAGGCTGACAGGGAAAAAAGTAACACTGGAACAAAAAACACTGCGGGCTAACACAATCCGGAGACTAGTGGAAATAGCGACTTGCAACTATGTCAGGAAGCACGAGGCAAGGTAAGAACAGGCAGCGTAACCAACGGGAGCCAGAAAGCAGGGTAGAAGGTACAGGAGCCGGGCGAAGCGGTGAACAGGTGAGTCAGGAGGTACAGTCTGGCAAAGAAGCATGGCTGCTGCTGTGCTTAAGAAGGTCGAGCAGGTAATTGCTTGCAGGTGTGCCCAGGAGTCTTCGTGCACTGCAACCAAGAAGCTGACAGGCGGCAGCAGGGCGACAGACACAGAACATAACAAAACCTCCATTTTATAGAGAACAACTTATAGTTTTACATGCAGAAAACAATGTGAATGTGTTTATAAATGAGGAATGAAATGGATAAATGAACATTTAACATCACGTACCTTTATTGAACACTCTTGTTATGAAGACAGCAAGGAGCGTTTCAACACCTTCCATCGTTTGTGATCTCTGTTTTGTTAACACCTTTACCTTTTTCCCACGTTCAGCTTCCTTCCTTCCTTCTTAGTCAGGATCGAACCTATTGTTGATGCGGCAAACAGACTAGTTTGTGTAACATTCTCATTCGAGTTTGCCAAATAAATGTGCCTTGGGCACCGTCGGATTGCGTACACTAAGTATCGCCACATGTGGTCTTGGGTGTGTGATCCAAGATGGCTGAATAAACAAGTAATGCTGGGAGTATCCTCCACATCTTTATTAATACCACAAGATTCTATGTACCAAAGGAGAAATTACAACAGTTTGTTCTGTGCAATATTGTACGATAACCAAGACAGATTCTAACAAGGAATATAATTGTAGCTATCTGAGTACATTTATAACACATTTTTCTAACAATGTCTTTTTCACTTGTTTTATTTATAGGTTTCGTTTTCTTTTGCATGTGCTGCAGGCCAATAAAACATAAGCTCAAAGCGCAAATGGCCCCGAGCCGCACTTTGGACACTTTGGTCTAAGGGTTCTCAAGTTGTTTCCTCAAGATGGAGGCTTCTTCTGCCATCTCTTCCTCCGATCTCCACTTTGAAGGAACGTCCTGACCTTGGCGATCATGTTTCTGGAGCTGCAAATGTAAAATGAAAACGAACATTTCTGAAACGTTTGCCATCAGAGAACTGAAGCTCACTATCCTAACCAAGTTAAGTTAAGCTGCCAAGAAGATCTTGCGACAGTCGCCAAATTGCCAGCACTGCTTCCATTTGTCACACATGTTGATATTCTGCATCACCATTGCATATCGTGACACCTTCATTGTTACCATAGCAACATATGCAGATTGGTCAAAGCAATCTGATCACTTGTAAAAGCAATAAAGTAAATCCAATTTTTCTGCAGTGTGATCATAGCCTAAGATCTAAAAGACAAAATTATAACAACACAGCCTACATGGCTCTCTCTCGGTCCTTAAAGCTGAGAGTAAGCTTTGTGCTTTTATGTGCTTTTGAACATCTTAAACCGTGGCCCATTTTGTAGAAACCGACATTTCCAAAATAAATGATATGCGAGTTTGCATGTACAAGGTGTACATGGGTGATGTAGTAAAGACTGTGATGCTTATTGTACGTACGTAAGTGAAAATGCACATGCAGTGCCCTCCAGAAGTATTGGAACAGTGAGGTCAATTCCTTTATTTTTGTTGTAACCTGAAAACATTTGAGTTCTGAGACATCAAGAAATTAATAGAACAGCAGAGAGTAACATTTCAGCTCTTATTTCCAGGTATTTCCATCTGGATCAGATGCACAACCTAGAAGATAGCACCTTTGTGCTATCATGTGACTGACATGTTTGACTTGTTGCCCAGGTGTGTCCTATTACATTACTTATTCAATCAATAAGTAAGTGGCTTGGTTCCCAGCAAACAATATAACCACCCTCGACGGTCTTGCACTCCCCCTCGAGAGAACCTTGGGATCATCTTTGATCAGGATCTTTCCTTTAGTTCCCAAATACAACAACTGTCAAGAACAGCATTTTTTCATCTACGACACATAAAAAAACCTCTGAAATTTCCTGCCACTACTAGATACCGAAAAATGAGTTCATGCTTTTGTGACCTCCAGGTTGGATCATTTTTACTCCTTGTTAATAAGTTCCGCCGAATAAATCTCTCAGGACCCTTCAGTTGGTGCAAAACACAGCTGCATGAGTTTTAACCAGAACCGGATCACATTTCACCCGTACTAGCCTCACTGCACTGTTACATGTAAAAGTTTGAAAGTTTGAGTTCAAAATTCTCCGTCTTACATATACCTGTAAAGCACTACACAGTCAGGCACCAGGATATCTTAGAGAGCTTCGAGTGCCTGATCAAACCAGTAGAACACTACGCTCCCACAATTTACACGTACTCGCGACTCCTGGAATTTTTATAAGTAGAATGGCAGTTAGAGCCTTCAGTTATCAGGGTCCTCTATTATGGAAACATCTCCTTGACTCAGTTTGGGAGGCAGACACCCTCTCACTATTTAAAAGTAAACTCATAACTCACCTTTTTGCTAGAGCATATAGTTAGACCAACCCCGTTCTTTGGATAAAGACTCTGCCGTTTTCTCACTCGATCTAGCATCTATCCCTCAACTCTGTTTTTGCTATCTTAACCCAACCGGTCGAGACAGACAGCCACCCCACAGAGCCTCAGTTTCTTTCCCAGAGGGAGTATTTCCTTGCCTCTATCACCAAGTGCTTGCTCATGTGGGATTTCAGTCGGTTTCTCTTTTCATTTATGAGGAGCATGATAGACTTACCTATAATTAATTTCATATTGCGTAGGATAGGTAGGATAGACTGCATTTAGAGGTGAAAACAACATGAAAATCCAAGAGCTGTGAAAAACAAGCAAATGTGAATCTGAGAAAAGATGGAAAATCAAGCAGAACCATTGCATTGCAACACTGGCCATAGTCAGTACAACCATTTGGAATGTTCTGAAGAAGAAAGAAAGCACTAGTGTACTAAGTAACAGACATGGAACAGGTATGGTAAACCAAGGAAAACATCAGCAGACAGAATGACATGACATGACAAAAACATAGTGAGGCTTCTTAAGCTTAGAAGAAATACATTTGAAAAGAAAGAAGTTAAGCAAATGTGGTGTAACCAATGAATAATAGGAGTGTAACAGCAACTATTAGGGTGTTATTTCATGTGTACTGGGATCTAATAATGTTAAAAACCGTATTTAGAAAGTCATAAACAGGTTTTCTATGCTCCAACTCTGAAAATGTTCCATTCATTAACACTGAATCCTATATGGCGGAAATTCATTTAACGCAGTCGGGTCTGGAACCAATTAACCGCTATAAACGAGGGACGATTTTAAAAGTAATTGAGTTTCCCAATACTAGCCCCTAGTACCGGGAACGCATGCTTTTAAAATGTATGTATTTTTCCAATTTCATGGCTTCATTCGATCACATTTTTCCAAAAATATATAAATTAATAAATCATATTGTTTCGTTTTTTGCCTAAATTAAGCATGTTGAAGCATAAAAATGGCTACATGAAGTAGAATACAAATATAAGGCATTCAAAAGACACATTCAAAGACGCTGATGTAGTATACAGTTTGAACTCTCAGCATAGTTCAGTCCCGCACAGCCGTTGCCCCCACTGCAACAGACTTTTCAGTGCAAGAATTGGCCTTATCAGCTCTCTTCGCACACACCTCATATATCATGCAGAATTCAAGGTCATCTTTGCCTGCATCGTCACCCTTCTTATGTCTACTGTATTGGGTAATAGGAGTGTAAAGGTGACTATAGGGGGTGTTATTTCATGTCTTCATGGGCTCTAATGTTAAAAAACTTATTTAGAAGGTTATAAAGTTGTCAGTGCTCTAACTACGAATTCCATTTATAGTAGAAATCTTACTTAGTGGAAATTCACTTATCATGGTTGGGTCTGGAACCAATTAACCTCAATAAGGGTTTACTGTACTGGAAGCTTTCAGGCAAATGAGATACGCATGGTCTTGTCAGCTCCGCACCCTGCTGGGGCTCGAACCCACAAATCTCGACTAAGGGGCGATCCACATGGAAACGTTTACAGGTCAAAACGGCAAAGTATTTTATCGTCTCAGACTCTCATCCACATGGGAACGGCGTTCTGGGTGACCTGAAAGGGTATTTTTTCAAAACGGCTTCCAGAGTGGGAAAATCTGAAAACGCTGGATCGCCATTTCTGTATAAAGTAGCAATATGCTAAAAACAATGACGTCACCGCTCAGTTGCTGTCACGTGACCAGAAGAACAAACGGGAGCCCCGAGCTCGAAACTACAACAGCAAAGGCGGACTTCAAAACTGTGTTTGTGCTGCAGTTGGCGCTATTAGCACTATGACAAAACCTTGTGGCCCTCTATAAACGACACGTGGAGCAGAGATACATACGCAATCACATGCGTTGGATTTTTACAAACCCACCAGGGTGTCAAGCAAGAAGGGCCACCAGAAGACAAAGTGACGGACTTATGCGCCTGCGTCATTTCTTCTTCTATAGTACGGGGTGTCACGTGTCTGTTCACAGCGCCACATGTAGATGTGCTTTGTGTATTACATCGTTTTCACTCAGTGACCCGTTCTCGTCTGGATGCAACTATTTACTAATCTGGGACAGTGTGGAAGCAATTTTTTTTTCAACCTGCCAAAAAAAAAACCCCGGGAACGTTCCCGTAAGGACAGGACCTAAGGCAACTCACCGCAGCCTCATCTCATGTTTCTGCCTAGTATTTGATCAGGAAATTAGCAAATTCAGCATTTTTTTCATTTAAAAATACAACACTGCACAACCACAGTTTAAGGGACAAATATTAATATTTATGTTACTATTCGTTTTTCTTAAAATGATTATGACTCCCCTTACCACACGTACACTAGCATGAACACACACTATATTTTTAGCAATAGAGCCAGCAACCATTCACAGTTGGAAAGAAAATATCTGGGAGGGGAACAAGAAATTTCAGTTAATTAACCTCTGCTAACCCCATTTTCTCCTGTGGTGGCCGGGTGTTGGACAGCGCAGAGGCCACAATCTTATACGTCAAATGCTTTACGCTTTCATTAAGTCGTGACCCCAACATGGTGACCCAGGAGTCGACTTGACCTCTGTGCCATCTGCAGCCAGCACGGATAAAAATCCCCTTATGGCACTGTGGCCAACAATCAGTATACTTCATGAGAAAAGCCCAACATGTAGGAATCCTGAATGACATCAGTCTGGGTCAAGACCCTGCCCTTCCTCACACTAGACGTGTAATAAACTAATCCATGCCCACCCTATCCCAAGGTGCGGGATGTTGTGAACATACAGCAGCTGATGACATTTTGCATATGCATGTTCTGGGTCGGTTGTTCAAAACTGGGTTATTGTTTTAACCACTGGTTAAGTAAACTTCCTGGTTAAGCTGCCTTCATGATGCCATACTGTCATGTCTCCTTACGTGCATTGCTGATGTCTGCGTTATGCATTACTTCACACTTCACTGTACATTGCAGATTTTCACCACATGACAAATGATTTATATTTGCAAGACAAAAAAACATGCTTTTAACTGCCTGATTTTAAAGGAAACTATTTTACTGAACCGTGTTAAGCTTGCAAATTCGATCTTAGTCATGTTTAAGAACAACTATTGTGATGGAATAATTGTACATAGAGCTATTTGAGGCTTTATCGGCGTCACAAGGTTGTATTTTCATGAACTTTTTGAGGCAATAGTGACATTGGGCCTCATTCACGAAACGTTCTTACGCACAAATGTGTTCGTAAAGCCTTCTTACGAAGATTTTTGGCATTCACGAAACCTATTCTCAACTCACAGTTCTTAGATCTAAGAACAAATTCTACGAACGCTCAGGAGGACTCTTACGCACAAGCAAAGCTTGCACTTTCAATGCCCAATCGCCCTCATGATGGATTTTGCAACCTGATCCCAAAAAATGTAGTGCAAATAAAATATCACAACAATTATTTATCATCAAAACAACAAAAATATACTCCATGGATAAATATATATTTAAATCCCAATTCATAAAAAAAAAAGTAGCTGGCTGGAAGTGCGCTGCGCAGAGAGAGAATGTAAAGGGACCATTAGATTTATTTGCTGAAAGCGACGAATATTTGATGTCCCGCTTCAGGCTTCCCTCTCTGTTCTTGCAGGTGTGCAGGATCATCTGAATAACATCGCAATGAAACGTGGTGTGCCTATTGCGCACGTAGCACCCCCAGATAACGACATGCGCCCCCAGCCACGTCTTGAGCCAGAGCACGGGGCTGCTGTATTAATTAGGCAGCGTCTTATCAAATGTAAACACAGAAAAAATAAATTGTCACACACAAACTATGTATTTTACTTTATTTTTCCATCATGATTGTGTAAATATTTTCTAGAGTTTCCGAAATAGTTTGGTTTCTGATTGATGGCCCACCTCCCGTTTCCTCCAGATCCCTCCGGTGCAGTCTAATCTTTTTTTTGAGTCTATTTTAAGTCAAAACAGTTCTTTTTAACCTCTGCGGTGGTGCGTTTCTCCGTGGAAACGGCATTTATGTTTCCTGCAATGGTGCTCCATGCCGACTCTTTTTTGGATGGCCTGATGACCGGTGGATACACGTGAAAATAAGGTGGTCTTGTGTTCGGTCACTCCTTGTAAAAGCACCTCTACTTCTGTAGAATTGAAGTTTTACTTCTGTTTGTTGTCCAGCTGCTCCTCAGTCTTGCCCTTGCGCTTTGCCATCTCCGCCTCTAGCTGCCTGTTGCGCACGGCACATTTTTTACCTTATATAGGAAATAATAGGCGGTGACCTATGCAAATTAGGGCTCACATGCACGGGCATCGCAGTTGGCGTTCATCAACCTAAGAACACCGGTGCGAACGATTATCCCTACCTAAGAACGTGTTGTGAATGTGGCGCAGTTTTCAACCCGCGCCTTCTTAAGTACACTTCTTAAGAAGACTTTTAAGAAGATGTTCGTGAATGAGGCCCATTATTTTTAAAGCTTTCCACAGGAATTGTAAGTATAATGTGTCTGATGGTGTACATAGTCTTGCCTTTGCAATGTATAGAAAGCTGGGTTCTGTACACTTGTGTAACAATAAAAAATACATTTGATAAATATTGTTCATGTGTCGTTTGTATATAAATAGTTATTATACGTATTATCATCTTGGCACCAATATTAGGTTGAACCCTAAGACTCTTACTTTGACAGCAAGCCGGCTTTCTGTATTTTTCCAAACTATACCAGCTTGTGCTGAGCAAAATATTTTTAACCAAATTTTATTTAATTGAGTCCAAATTTGAACATTTTTGAGTTAAGCGCGTCTGGGCTCTTACTTTGAAGGCTGGTTAAGTAGTTCCGGTATCCGGCGTAGGGCCCGAGGTTCATTTGGCTGTAAAGCTGGAAACTATGTTAAATATCGCTCACTTTTATTAATAATATATTACACTAAAATATTTTTGTATAATTTCTTTTTTAAATTTCTTTAATTATTTTGCTATCAATTTTTTCAACAAAATGAGGAATTGTGGGATATATTGGCGCTGACCAGTGACGTCAACCACACAGTTAACTTTGATGGTGCTGTTAATTAACAACGTGACTAACCAGTTTTGAAGAATGCATATTTAACGGTCGGTCAGCTAACAGCGGGTTAAGAATTTAACCGTTGGTTTGGGGTTAACCAGTGGTTAAAACAACCAAGTTTTGAAGAACCGGGCCCTGGGTAACTTCTGGGGGTATTCCAGGTAGGAGGTTGAACAAACTATGAGCCTCCTCAACACTAACTTGATTTACCCCAAGAATTGAAACTCAGGGCCTCATCTAATAAGATCCCAAATAAGGAATACTCAACTGTAAAAAATTGTACTTACTATTAGTAGTTGTGTTGCGGGTGACCTATTATGATTGCTTAAACAATTTTTGAACAGGTGCAAAAAGTGGTGCAGAATGAATCTACGCGGGTCTATTGAAATGAGGACTTTGCGTGTGGTTGTGGTTGGAACCAAGAGTTTGGGAGAGCAGAATGGCCGCAAAGGAAAAATGAGGTCTGAAGACATGAAGTTGGAGATTTGATGCAAATAAACACACTGGTGAACTCCAGCAGAGACATCTCATCATCTGGAGCCTATGACAGCTGACTTCGGGGGAGAGGCGGGGTAACCCCTGGACTGGCACATATAGACAAACAACCATTCACACTCACATTCATACCTATGGACAATTTAGAGTCTCCAATTAACCTAACATGCATGTTTTTGAAATGTGGGAGGAAACCGGAGTACCCGGAGAAAACCCACCCACGCACGCACAGAGAGACTCCACACAGAGATGCCCAAAGGAGATTCGAACCCAGGTCTTCCCGATCTCCTGACTGTGTGGCCAACATGCTAACCACCAGCAGAGACATCTCATCATCATAATAATGCTATATTAGTCACATTTAATGTACATGTTTTACAATACAACAGGTTGTGTAAATGTAGGTGTTTTACGCTATTAAATAGGGTTGTCATCAGATCTCGTGTCACAAGATCTTGTGAGATTAAAAACTGAGAAAAACTGTCTCGCAATAATAGGTCCATCAATTAATCACATGATAAATACAAATGAACCAATAATTTTGCCAGCCGCCATGTACAGTTGTCCCTCGTTTATTGGGGTTAATTGGTTCCAGAAACAACCACGATAAGTGAAGTAGGATTCAAAATTAATAAACTGAATATTTAATAGCACAGAAAACCTATTAATGACATTCTAAACATTTTTTTTAACCATTATTAGAGGCCTGCATACATGAAATAACAACCCTATAGTCACCGTTACACTAAGAGACATAACTAAGGGACACTCGGGGACAGAAGGGATGGCCACCACTCATAGCATGTAGCAAGCTACTGAGCTAACAAGTTAGCCTCCAATTAATTTGTTCTAAACTTAAAAGTGTTTCAAACAGAGTGGAGAACAAGGACAAAGTCAGAAGCCAAAAACGAAGTACTTCCAAGCAGAATGGGAGGAGAACTTTTTTTTCTCTCTATCATGTCGGGCATGCCATGGCTGACTGCATGTGCCTGCAATAAAAACCTGTTGCTCCGGCCATCAAATCTGGTGCTTGTGTGTCTCAACATTACAGTAACATTACTGACACATAGTGACCATATTTATGCATGTAAATGCTGCATTTAGGCAAAAATATGTAAAATTTGCTTAAATATGTTTGTTTAAAAAAAACATAATAGGCCTTATTCAACCATGAAAGTATGATTTATTCATGGTTTTGAAAAACAGTGATAGAATGAAGCTGCAAAACTGGCAAAAGATGACTGTCTCTTTCAGCAGTTTGCAGTTGTTTATGTTTAATATTACAAATCATTAATGCCGTTTACTCAAAAGCTAAGCAGTTTTGAGTTTTGTATTTTGTTTGTTGACACTGTACTCAAAATGAACCAAACCATGACCTTAAAACCGAGGCATGTACTGAACCATGATTATGGCGCACGTACTGTTACACACCTATGGTCACAACTACCAATCATCCCAGCTGCTACCATCAAGGCTCGCTTGCCCGAATAAACATAAGCTAAATATTTTCCATCCTCACTTTAAACAAACTGAAATGAACAAACACTCCAGTCCGTGCAGGGGCCTTACTTATAAATCTTGCGTACGCACAAAACAGGGCGTACGCCGTTTTCCACGCCAAGTATGGTAACTATAAAAACACAACTTGACGTGAGAATGTGCGCACCGCTATGCCACCTTTGTAGTTGGCGTACGCACCTTTTGGAGACATGGCAAAAAGGAGACTCACATTTGAAGTGGTGAGGTGAAATAATTTGTCAGAAATAAACATGCAATAGAAGCCAATAAAGTTTGATCCGTCATTGCATGAAAACATCACGCTGACTTCAAACATTTGGGGAAAGTGTTGTTATTTGACATGACCCTGATGACATGACACATCATAACCATGAATCATAAACACCATTACACACGAGCGGATAGAAACCCCACTCAAAGATACATGGAAAACACAACGCAGCGCTTGAATACTTCTTCATTTTATTTTATAATCATGATAATATTATGTGTTTGATTCATATGAATGTCAATGGCTGTCAATTAAATAATTGTAGGGAGTAAGTTTACAAGACACAGCGCTAAATATGTCCTTAGAGCGCCTTTTCTCGCTATGTTTTTTGACAATTTCTCAAAAAGCTAAGACAGTTTTTCATTGCAGATGTCAAGTATGTCATCAATAGCAACATTTATTTACCATGCACGGCCTTTATTTGTGTGGACAGTGTCAGGGCCATAAACGTAAACGCGTAAACTTCCTCTTTCCTTTTCCTTTTCTTTTGATTTGCTTTGAAATAACACACATTAGTTCCTCATAAAATAATTATAATATACCTCGTATTTTGATGGTGTTAATGTCATCATTAAGTGAAATATTTATTTATTTATTTATACTATCCGGCTGCAATTACAGCAGTGAATTTTCGACATAACTTCATCCCCGTTTTGAGTCATTGCGTCCAACTTTAAATGAAACAGAAATTGCTAAGCTTGTACAATGTACAAACATGCTCACAAAAAATGTGCGCCTTGATATCCAAAGCTTTTTTTTTTTTCCATTCTATCGCTGTGCGCCCCTTTCCACTGACGCTGTTGACAGTGGAGTCGCTCATCTTCCTCTTGTTTATAAGGCCACTGCTGTGTCCTCCAAATATGATGTTTTTACTCGCCTCCAGATGTCCAGCTAAGATTTCCACCTCAGTTTTGATGAAGTTCTGCTTCTTCGTTTTTGGCTTCTTCAGCAACTGTGGGTTCACTAGACTTCGACATAGAAGGACAGAGGATCAAACCAGCAAACTTCAGGCTGGGAGGGGCCACCTGACAATATTTGATCATGTGTTGGTTGGTTTTGTGACAAATGGCCTGTGTGTGGAGTCTTATGCGGTATTGTAAACATGTTCCAGGCACAGTATGAAAGACGGTCTTACATTATGTGCATACCGTATTTTCACGACCTTTAGGCGCACTTAAAAGTCTTACATTTTCAGCCAAATGGACGGGGCGCCTTATAATGCGGTGCGCCTTATGTGTGCACCGAGTTCCGAGTTCTGTAAATGTTGTTGTGTGACTTTGATGAGCGCTTCGCTTGACTGACTGGGAGCATTTCCTGCTGACACGCTGCTTATATAGAGGAAAGGTGGACGTGACTGAGGACAGCATGCGGACGTTATAGGGGGAAGGGTGCATGTGAAAGAGGACGCTAAAGGCACGCCCCCAGTAGGTATATAGTGCCGGTATGTACATTGTGCAAAACAACATCGGTTTGGCTCCGGACCACCGAAAATGGAACCTACAAAGAGAGACGCTTACGATGCACGCGTCACCGTCCCTGTTGATCTGTGATTCCATGCGCTCACAGCCACAGCCACTGTGAAAAACCAAGTGCAGCAAATGAACTCAGAGCTTGCCATCATTCCGGGAGGCTTGACGAAGGAACTCCAACTGCTGGACATCGGTTTAAGCAGGGCGTTCAAAGTGAAGTTGCGAGCGGCAACAGCTTTACTAAGACTGGGAGGCAGCGCCGGGGAGTTACGCCACAATTTGTGACTGGATTGTGGATGCTTGGGCTAACGTGTCTGATGCACTGTTGTTCGAGCTTTCGCAAAAGCCGGCATCATTTCTGAGGAGTTGCACGGCAACGAGACTGACTCTGACAATGACGAGAGGGAACCTGGCGTGTTTGATGGACAACTTTCCCCGTTGTTCATTTTGGAGGACTTTGATGGATTTGCGGATGAGGATTGATCAAAAAACAACATGAGTACATTGTTAAATACTTCAATAATGTTCAACCGAACTCATCGTTTACATTCTTGAATACTTCAATAAAGTACAACCGAACTCAGTTTTGCTCCCGCTGCCTTTTTAAAAACATACACGAGCATGCATAACGTATGCTTTAGCGTGCATGCATGCTACCGTATGTTTTAAGCTAGTATATGTTCTACCATGCCTGCGCCCAATAATACGGTGTGCCTTATGTATGTGTTAAATACAGAAATAGCACCCGTAACTGAGACTGCGCCTTTTAATACGGTGCGCTTTATGGTCACGAAAATACGGTGCTCCATAGTTTCCACTAGCATTCCAGGAGACTCTGTACTTGCCTTATTAGTTCTGCCCAGACTGCATCAGTTCTTATTGCTTCTATAAATTTCTCAAAAATAGTCTTTTTAATTTAGTTTCAATGTCCTGTTTCACTTGACATTCAGTGATACCTTAGTTTTCATTCACTCCGGTTAACGACAAAAGTTATTGCCAAAAATATGTCTTGGTTTTCATACACTGTCTTCGTTATCAAACGCCGCCTAACAAACTAGTTGGTGGAATCTAATGCCCACACAAAGCATCCATTGAGATGATCAGGTGACTCAGTCTCTGAACAATGCATATTGGTTCTTTTTGAGTTGTGACACTTTGTTCATAGAATGCACACAGAACAAAGAATAACTGTATCTGTCTCCTTCCTTCCTCTTAAAGCACTGTGCACCCTGTAGATGAAATGCAGAAAAAAGATGCAGCATAAAAATATTTGCTTGTTGTTTGCTACCAGCAACATCAAAAATACAGAATCTTTGTGGAAGGGAGCTGGCATTATGCAACCGATTCCAGGGTCAAGGTTTTTCTGTTTCAGTCGGTAAAACATGATCAGCATTTAACGCAACAGCAGAACTAATGTACACCTTCCCTGCTCCATTTGGTTCATGTGTAGTGTACACCAGCCACTAAGCAGCTCAATTGAGTGCTCTTGTTTAACTTTGAATTTAAAAAAACAGAAGAGCATATATTAGCGCTGATTCCCAATTAGACTTGGCCCAACTGGAACATTCCCATTCAACAGAATTTTAAGTGCTCCCTCAGTGCTTGATGATAAATGGCTAACCTCTGAATGTCACTAACATTTGCATGCGATGGTGGAAGTGGTGCATCTAAACAGAAACACCGCGTCTCAAAGAAGGAGATGTCACCACATCAGCAGGTGCCTTGGGTGGGCGCTGTTCTGTTACTGAATGATATTCTCTTCTTCTCTCTAATACAATTGAATGGCACTGAAATTGCTAAACCGCAAGTAATTGATATGCCTCAAAATGGCTACAGTGACACATGCAAGCCCTAAATAAAGCTAACATGCTTATTAAACACATTTAAAGTAGAAAATGTATAGCTACTCACCACCAGTGAATGATAATGTAAGATGATCCGTGAACACATGGAATTGGAGTCACGGTGTAGCCTTTAGCCTTTAGGTCTTTCTCCAAGCTGCGTCTACATAATCCACACTGCTTGCCTGTTGTAATTCCACTAACACTACCACACTAAACTCCTTTCCATCATATATTAACTTAATAAGTATTAAAGTCGTACTGACAGTGGAAGCTCGTGCTAACGTAGCCAACAGGGTTGCCAACCGTCCCTTGAAAAAAACGTAATCGTCCCGTATGTAGAAAAAAAGTATGCGTCCTGTATTGAGTTGATGCATTTGATCCCTTATTACCGTGACTATCAAAATTTTGTCTGAACAACGTGGAGTCTATTGACGACAGCTTGTCACAGGCTAAGCTAATCGATGGCAGCGTGTCTGAATGCTCACATGTCAATCTCATTTCTGTTCGACTTTTCCGGCATCTTTTGTGAACACCTTTCCTGGCTGTCACTCTGCTTCACTGGAGGCAGCTACTTTGCTTTTTAACATTTTCTTCAGTAAAAATGACTGATTTTGCACATTTCCTGTTTAAATACAGGGAGGAAACCCAAAATAAGGCTGCCACGAGCATCTCTTTTCGGCTTAATGTGCAAGCCCTGCCTCTCTACCTCTCTTCAGCCTGTGTAATGTCTTAATGTAAGTGTGACATCATTATTCATGCTAATCCAACAAATTCATAGAAATGTCATACGTGGAGGCAATGCAGTGCTTGCCTCATCCTGAAGGGGTGGGGGTGTACTAGAAGGTGCTTGTCACTGCCACCCTTCAATGAGAGGAAAGGTCAAGGTCAGATTTTTTTTTTTTTTTTTTTTTTACAGCAGCATTACCAGCTGGAGAGCAGAGAGTCAAATGCATTCACAGTATTTTTATGCTCTGTTGAATGAATGAATGAATTTGACTGACAAGATGGAGGATTATATATCCAAGCTCACCAGGAGGTGAACGGACCTTTACAACAAAGTATCAGAACCTTTGCTGAAAGGTTCTGATACTTTGTTGTAAAAGATAATAATTTAGCAATTTTGAAAACAAAATTGCTAAATTATTCTCCTCTTTTTCTTGTTAATGAGCAACCTGTATTACCTGTATACATAAAAAACCTCCCATATAGTCAGTGCCTCAACAATGCAACAATGCAATAACTGCATAATTGGCCATTGACTCGACATGCTTCAGTTAGTCGTCCTTTGCTGCATCGCGGTTCAAACATTGCGCCCTCACTCACACGTTTTTTCACAAAGTTATTAATTAATAAATGATTGCTGTTTCGTTTTTCACAAAGTAATTAATAATAAATGATCGCGGTTTCATTGTTGAATGCACCCTATTATTACTAAAGAAATACAGTTTAAGCAAATTGTATTTATTCTTCACCTAAATTAAGCATTTTCAAGCATAAGAATGGCTAAATGAACTAACTCAATGAACTAAAATACTAATACAAGGCAGAAGCAGCAGGGGGGTGAGGGGGTTCGTACATTATAGCGACCAAATTTATCTTATTTATTATGTATTGTGTAAAACTAAGACATGAATAACATCAAATTAAAAGCACAAAATGAATGCCAACCCACCATCCACCAGTTCAAGTTCCAGCCAAGTTTTTCCAGAGAGATTATTACATGGCTGTTTGACGTGTTTGGTAAAAGACAGTGCGCTAGCATGAATGAACTTGAGACAAATGTGCACATTAGCACTCAATAAGTCATCAAACTCACCTTTATGCATTCCCACATAGTATCAGCATTTGACACCAAATATGAGGTGAAAGAAAAATGGTAAAAATACAGTAGTAGTCTATCTGTGCAGCATATGAGATAAAGTTAGCACATGCACAATGGACATGCGTCAAGTGAGATGGATGTAACAGAGAGAATCCGACAACTTTTCAAAATAAAACAAAAAAATGAAATAATGAAAATTTTTTTTTTGCTTGGGGACCACTGCCCTACACATCTGTCCACTCGTACTAAGGTCCACTAGGAAACATATTTACTGTGATACACACGAACAGGAGTTTTATTTAGTCTTAAATGGCTTATTTATGCTTATTATGTCTACTATATTTTGTAATACGAGTGTAAAGCCATTTAAAGCCGCTATTACTACACATTGCTGAGACAATAGCCACCGCAGGAAGTACGCTGTCCAGAAAAAAAAGGAACTGCTAACGTGTGAGTCTTTGTTATCGAAGTTATTTATGTCTAATATGTCTTATTTTATCTGATTATATCTACTACAGTTTTTATTAGGTGATACAAATATAAAGGCGACTATATGGGTGTTATTTCACGTCTAGAAGGCTCTCATGTTAAAAAGCGCATTTAGAAAATTGACAAGTTTTCTATGCCGTGACTACAAAAATGTTACATGATGGCTGTATAATGTTTAAGCAGATCTACATAATTCCTCAATCCAGTCTTCAAAGTGCAGTAAAAATACACACAAGGTGCTTAAATTACATCCTCTCTTTTGTTGTCATTTTTGGATGAGGACTGCTGTTTTTCTGGTCCATTAATTCTGTCATCTTGTTATAACAATGACAAACTCTCATACTGAGGTCATTAACATGTACAGTCATGGGAAAAATTAGTAGACCACCCTTGTTTTTTTCAGTTTCTTGTTCATTTTAATGCCCGATACAACTAAAGGTACCTTTGTTTGGACGAATATAACAATGACAACAAATATAGTTAATTTTTTTGACAGTACAATGCTATAGCTATTCATGTAAGAACTTAAGTGATTCTTTGATCATCAAGAAAAGCATGGAAGTTGAGTGTATTGGTGATGTGATTTGGTCTAGTCAAACAGTCGATTGTATGAGACCACACATCCCTCATTCAGGCCTCACTGTTCATCAGGCTTTTTATCTTCTAATTTCACATCACCTGTCAGTCAAACAGGCTTTTGTCTAAGTACAAATTTAAACATGTTTAATACCTTTTCAAGACATCTAAATGGAAAAATTAAGACTATACCACGGCAAAGAAAAATAGCAATACAACAACTCTGTGTTTGATGGAAAAGGTTTTTACTAAGTTTGAATGCACACACTTGGTGAACAACAGGCGCATTCATGTCAACTGTTAGACATGCAAACATGTCAAGTGCTAAGATAAAGTGAGTCTTGTGGTTTTGGGCTGCATTTGTCAGAAAATGGTACATAGAGAGACTGGTTAGTTTGCATGCACTAGTACGCCCGGCACGGGTTTGATGGGAAGCAGGATCCAGAAACACTGGACACTGTTGAGCAATGAATTGCGCTAATAGGCGGTTCAAAAGACCAGCTCTCGCATTTGTAAAGTTTTTCAAAGACAGACAAGTATGTGATAAAAATGTTGATTTAACACTGGTAGTTGTAAATAACCAGGCTAGTGGGCAAGACTCAAAGTGTGTCCCACACACAAAATTCAGTGATGATGATGATTTAGGCTATAATCTATCAAATGTATTAACAATGTGATTACTGAAATAAATGTTGCATTTTGTGAATACATTCAGTTAATTCTCCAAATAATATAAGTATTTTTAAATAAAATTTCCGTTGTGCCTTATGGTGAGGAAAATATAACCAGATTTGTTTTAAGCATGCTGGCTATGTTATGGTTTAATTTATTTTGAACATGCATACAGGTTACATTGGAATACTTCATGTTACAATTCATAATTCCACATGTCTGAAAAGGAGTAGGAAGAAGCAGAGCATATTTAATCCTACCCTCTCTCCGTTTCATATCAGTTGTTAATACATGTGTTCACTTCCTGCATTTAACATGCACTATTAGTTGTTTGGAAAAACAAACAAACAAAAAAAAGGTTTCCTTATTCCTTTGTTGTTGTCCATATCTACACCATTCTCCATAGTGTTGTGACGTTCATGAACAAACCAGTTCTTTCGAACAGCTCATTAACATGAACAATGGGAACCGAGTCGCAGCTGGGAACCGTTCTTTTTTTCCCCAGTTACATGGGGAAGAGCGCTGTGCATATTAGTTATACCAATAGCAGCACATGAATGCCCTCTGCCTCGGAGAGCAGCAGCGAGCGGTCTAAATGAGCAGGCGGAGAGTCAGTCAGAGAATAGTTTTGTTGTTCTTTATTATGAACAATATCCTTGTGTGAAAATCTTTGCACTAAAAGCTGTTTTGCACAGAAATACATTGTAACCTGCTTTTTTTTATACTTATACGTGTTCAAGTCATGGTTTACACACAGAATTTATACAAAGGGTAATTCAAAATAGTGACGTCACTGATATGGCGCGACCCTGTGGAATATTTACAATGGATCCAGATCAGACTTTAAATTGAATCCATACATGTCAAATAAGGTTCTAATCAATATTTCAGAATAATTCAAACTCACATTGGTGGGATATCTAAATTCATTCCTCCCAGTGATTATTTCCAAGATAAAACGAGTTAAAGCCAGGCTGGCTTCTTAAAACATAATAAATATAAAAATGAGCCAAATGAGCCAGTTTTTTAAACGGCTCTTTGAATTCCCGCAAATGCTGTCTGATGGTTATTGTGCTGCAGTCGGCACCAGTAAGGGCCTTAATTTGGGTCAAAGACCGCCCTGTATCTTGATGGACAGCCCATCTGATCCTCCGGCTCAACGCAGTTGTGATTTTTTTGGGTCGACCACTTGATTGTTTTGTTCCATAATGCTCAGGATCTTTCAAAAAATGTAGAATGACTGATTTACTGCGCTCAACCTCAGCAGCAATGGCACGCTGCGAGAGGCCTTGCTTATGCAGCTCGACAATCCAACCACGCTTCGTAGCTTTGGCCATCAGGAGGGCATGACAGTGTAAATGCCTGACAGAAAATGACAATTTTGAGCAGATTTTGGCTTTTATAGCCAGTGGTCTTAAACTTTTGATCAGCAGATATACAGCCTATTTCAGTTTAATTGTTGTTTTCAATAAATTACTTTTTCAAATGCTTTTTGTCTCACTCCCCCTTCTTGTTTTTGCATATTGTCGCTCTACTTAAAGCCCCGGTCACACCGCCCGAACTTTGCTGTAGCGCCCCTGGAGCAGTGAAAAAAATAATCACCGCTCGTAACTGCGCACAAAATGGGAAAAAAAAATAGAAATCACGGGCATTGTCCTAGCGGTGCCCCGCTGAAGCCGCCGTTGCTTTGGTGTTGGTTTAACGGTAGCGAACGTTGGTTTAGCGGTGACGCGAGCGTCGATAGAGCAGCGTTCTGCGCATGCGGGCTGGTGGCATCCTCATGACTTGCTGGAAGGCTCGTGGATCCGCATTCGCAGTCCCACAGTGCCCTCTAGTGTGTCTCTGCAAACACAACAACTGTCACAACAACTGTCTGACCCACACAACTCTTGTTGTATGTTGTCAACAGCTTGTTGCAATCTGAGGAGGTTCTGATTCTGCTGCTGGACTAGTGCACCAATCATAGCAAGTCTCTCAGCATCCATGGTAGTACAGTTTTACTGTAACTTTGAGCAAATTCGATATAACTGAGGTCTGCACTCAACGGCTATTCCAAATGGGCTCCCTGTATTTATAGCAAAATTATACTCCGCCTCCGACACCTCCATAGCAACGGCAAACCAAAGTTCATCACCGCAATGGATCGCTGCTTCATCGCTGCTTCAACGCCTGACACCGTTCCAGCAATCCCGTGTCCGCTAGTAAAACGCTTACAGCCGCTCCAACTAAGTTTGTGCAACGTTTAATCACCGCCCGGGCAAAGCTGGCGAAGCAGCAGTGGTCCAGCGTTCAAGATTTCTGCGTTGGCGTAGCGGACCCAAGCGTCCACGAACTTCCGTCTAGCGGCGCCAAACTTTGACTGGGCGTTGTTGGAGCCGTGATGAACTTTGCCGTAGCGGAAAATTGCCCGCTCCTCACCGCTGGCAATATTTTGTGCAGCTCAAAACCTTCGGAGCGGTAGGAGGGACCATCAGCGGTGGCCGAGCGTATACGTCGTTGCCTTAACGGGGGCCAACTTCTGTTAAACGGTGGTGAACGGTTACGAGCGGTGATGATTTTTTTTCACCGCTCCAGGGATGCTACAGCAAAGTTCGGGCGGTGTGACCGGGGCTTAAAACTCAATTTTATGTGCTCCAAATGTGCAAAATGCAAATTCTAGCAATTTTTCAACTGGTCTTAAGATTTTAATCAGGAGTGTATATACAGCACAACAACAAAATAGAAGGAGCCCACAGGTGTATAGTCCCATGCATAGTTCTTCCTTTTGAAAGGGCTTCTTGTAAGACTAAGATCTTGTGGATAGTTCTTTCCAACAGTCCAGTCACACGGTTCAGGTGGTCCAAGTCTCTGGAGATCATCTTCATTGGCTTTAGCTTCTCTCAGCTGGGCTTTGAAGTGGCGAACCTCCTCCTCGTTAGACTGCTCCCAGGTAACCGGGGTGCTGAATTTCTCCTTCTCATGAATCCATACGTCCTCTGGGTCTTTGAAGCTAACCTGTTCCAGGTCTTTAACAGACTCTGTCTGTGTGGCAGAGAACAGCAGCATTTGGCAGGCTTCTCCATGATAGCCTTGACTGTGTTGATGAAGCCCATGTCTAGGATGCCGTTGGCTTCATCTGATGTCAACATGTGCAGGTTGGAGGTGTGGAAGGTGGTCATCATATCCATGTGCTGCAGCAGTCTCCCCGGGCTGCAGATGTCACAGTTGGTGTAGTAGATCTTCTCATAATGGCTCTTTTCTCACCCGCCCTGAGCTCCTTTCTGCCAATGTCCTCCTCATGGCTGATGGACTGGATCGCTTGGAGACCTTGATATCTCTGAGCCACTTCCTGATACTTCTTACATTGTTAATTCAGGTGCTCCTGTAGCTTCTTGCCAAGTTGCTCCGGTTTCCTGCTGAACACTCGGTTAGCCTCCACCTACTCTGAGAGGCTTTTCAAGGTCCCCTTCCTCTCTTCATCTAGTGCCTTTGTATTACATTCTTGATAATACTCCTTCAGTTTGACAATGGAAATCCATCCATCTATTTTCTATGCCGCTTATCCTCACTAGGGTCGCGGGTATCCTTGAGCCTATTCCAGCTGACTTTGAGCGAAAGGCGGGGTACACAGTGGACACACATATAGACAACTCACACTCACATTCATACAATTTAGAGTTGCTAATTAACCTAACATGTATGTTTTTGGAATGTAAGAGGAAACTGAAGTACCCGGAGAAAACCCACGCACAGAGAGAATATGCAAACTCCACAGAGAGTGGCCCAGATCGACCCCAGATCTTCCCAATCTCCTGACTGTGTGGCCAACATGCTAACCACTAGGCCACTGTGCAGCCCAATGGAAATCCTGTTCACCAAAACAGTTGGACAGCTTCTCTGACCACTGGTTCCACTCCTCAATTGTCCGGTTATAACCCATCCCAACAGGGTCTTCACGGCAAATGGTCCATTGCCTTGGCCGTTTATAATCCCCCGTGGCTCCATTTACTTTGGTGCATTCATCCCACATCAGTATCCAAGTCTGGGATCTTAATAATGGTGAAATATTCCCTTTTTTTTTTTTACATCTTGCTGATGGGGAATGCTGTCCTTTGAAACAGGAATGGTGTTCTGTGTATAGACCTCTGGAAGTTCCATGAAGTAGTTTTCTCTAGCTCAGAGATCTCCAGCCCCACAACACAATGATTGGCAACCAGTCTCTCTTCACCCATAGTCCACACTATAATATCGGTCCTTGTGCCTTGCAGGTTCAGCTCCTTTGCGAGTGTGTAGGTGATGACGGTAACTGTACTCCCATAATGTGTGTGGGTGTGTGCTGAGTCTGCTCCTCTACACGCTCTTCACCTATGATTGCGTGGCATCCCAGAACAACACCAGCATCATTAAATTTGCGGATGACACTACATTCATCGGCCTGATCACTGGTGGTGTTGAAACGTCATACAGAAGAGTGGTTGGCGGACCTCATAGCTTGGTGTCATGATAACAATCTCCATCTCAATACAGATAAGACCAAAGAGATGATCATTGACCCAAGAACAAGGGAAAAGGAGCCGCGAGACTAAGGTGGAGAGGGTGAAAACCTTCAAGTTCCTTGGCACATACATCAGCGAGGACCTCACCTGGTCTCACAACACCCAACAAGTTATCAAGAAGTCCCAAAAGAGACTGTACTTCCTGAGAAGACTGAGGAAATTTGGAATGTCCACCAAAATCCTTAGTTGCTTCTATAGATGCACTATCGAAAGTGTCCTTACCACCTCCATCACTGTTTGGTACGGTAAGGAAGACGAGACAGGAAGGCACTCAAGCGGGTGATCAAGACCTCACAGAAGATTGTTTGGGCAGCCCTGCCCTCACTGCAAGACATTTATAAATCTAGAGTCCTACAAAGAACACACAACCTCATCAAGGACAGCACACATCCACAACACTCATTATTCACACTCCTACCGTCAGGCAGACGCTACAGGAGTTTGAAGTCCAGGACCACAAGGCTAGCAAACAGCTTTTACCCACAGGCCATCAGGCTTCTCAACGAAGCACTCACACACGCCGCACGCAACACACGCACACACTCAAAACTCTATTTATTTATTTATTTGTATAAATGTCTCTTCTGTTGTTGTTTAATTTATTGGTATTTATGTTTCTGATGTTCTTATTCATTTTCTTGTGTTTTTCTTTCTTTTTTTGGGAGAATGAACAGAGCAAGAATTTCATTGCATAGCGGAACTACCTGTTTTACTGTGCATATGACAATAAAACTCTTGAATCTTGAATCTTGAATAATCTAAGGGGGCATACGCCTTCAGCACTTTATCTTCCTTTTTAGCCTTGATCTCAACAGGTACAATGAGAAATGTACAATATTGGTCCACGACCCCAGTACAAGAACTGGTTCGCTGACGAGCACACTGCTCACTGGTGTCTCGGCTGGTTTTGACAGCAGTTCTCTTTCCATATGGAGAATAGTGGGATGTTTGAGGTTGCATGTGCCACAAGTGAGCCGACTCCTACAGTCCCTGCTGATGTGACCGACCTTTAAACATCCAAAACATACTCCTTTTCCTTTAAGAAATTCAATTCTTTCCTTTTGAGGAATTCTGTTTAGCCTTGGACATTCTAGCAGGTAATGAGGCTGCTCACACCAAAGACATGTTTCTGAGGGAATGCTCCCAGGGTTTGGTTTCCTGCTCAGACACTGCGGGTGGAGAGGCTGCAGCATTGCTAATGGATGTTGCAAAGCTGCTGCCTTCATTGCTATTCTTTGGTGGTGCACTTTTCAATACATGGCTGGGCTTGGTGCCGGAGATGTGTCCAAACACAGGATGAGACAGGACTATAACTTGCCGCTGCAGGAAGCTGACCATGTCGCTGAATGTGGCTCTGAAGCCTCTGTGCTCCTGCATATCATAAGCTGCTGATCTCCAATCCCACAGCTTGTAGGGCCACTTCATGATTGTTGGTCTCATGTGGGATGGGGCATTCATCTCCTCCATATACTGTATTTCGGACAATGCGTTACAGCATTTACGCAGAAACAAGGCAAAGTCTTGAAGTGCTTTAACATCTTCTGATTTTATAGAGGCAAAAGCTTTGTCCATGTAAGCAGAAGCTACGTGATGTTGGTTTCCGAAGTGTTCCAGTAAAAGTTCTTTAGCTCTTTGATAGCCCTGCTGTGGTGACATGTGCATGCAGCTCCTCACCAGTTCCTTTGGCTGCCCTCTGGTTTATTGCTCTAAAAAATGCAAACGATCCAAATAGTTGTTGGTCCTTTGCTCCACATGATGCTCAAATGCTCTCATAAATGAAATGCACTGCAGGGGGTCACCTTAGAAAACTGGGATGTCATGCTGAGGCAGAGATGCTGCCAACTGCTGCTGCACAAGCACGGTGGTGATCTCATTCTGCCTTTGCATGATGGCACAGATTGGGTTAACAGCTACGTCTGATGCCTGCAGCCAGCATGGGTAACTGTTTTTGCATCTGTTTGTTGCGCAATGCTTGTGGTTGTGGTGCTGCAGGCTGAATAGAGACAGCCCTTGACACAGGCATACTATTCCCAAACTGGTCCCTGAAAGTATCCAACTCATTCTTTAGTTTCTGCGAATTAGGTTTGACAGTGACATCTACTGGCTGTCTGTGGTGTCGTAGTTGACTCTGTGGATTTACTTTGTTGGAAACTTGAGTTCTCCAATAAGGTACGGATGTTGGCTGAGCAGTCATTGTGGTAGGTTCAGGCAAAAACTCCTTTGCTTGTGTGTTAAGGCCACTGCGCCTCTGCTCTGTGTCCCTTAACAACATCGGGGTTGATCCCATTAGCGCTTGATCTTCCTCCTCTGCTTCCATCCTCCAACATGGACAAACGTGCAGCAACAGCAGCTATTTCAGCAACCATTTCCATTTGTTCCTTCTGTTTCCTTATTTTGTCAACTTCCAACCTGTGTCTTTGCTCCTCTTCCTCCAAATCATGTTTTCTTTTAAGAGCAGCAGCTTTTGCCAATAAAGCAGCTTGATCCCCCATGGCTTGCTTGAGCATCGAGGTGGAGCTGGACCTGGACGCATATCAGTGCTTACTTGAAATGTCTGAAATGCTGTCTTCAGGATTTACACCACCACATTCGTCTGCTTCAGCATACCAATCATTATTTCATTTGTTTTTATGGTCATTCAACCAAATGTGCACATTTTTTTATAAATTCATCATTAGCTTCATTTTATCCTGAAACCAGGCCTTTTGACTGTGTTGCTCCTCCTCAGGCAAATCAAAATCACTTAACGAGGTGTGATGAAGACAGGATGCATTTTCCAACAAACCATGAACATTTTTTAAAAGCCGTTTTATCATAGAAACATTGGTATTTGATGACAAGAGCTCCAATATTTGGACCTGTATGTTGCTCACTTGCTGAAGTACATCACTCCTTTGCTTTTCTGCTTTTTAATAGAAAAAGCAGCACCTTTCATTAAAAGCTTTCTTTGTCTTTTTCTACCTTGTACTGCCGAAGGTCCAGCTTCAGCCTTATGACGATCCATTGTGCTTTGTCTACCTTTGCGTGCGTGCAATGCGCTTCACAAATGCCACAAACACAAACGTATTCACACACAGACCTTCTGAATGTCCGCTTTGAAACATGAATGATTGACAGGTGCCACCAAAGACTCGCTGTCTGTCAAGCTAGCTTTATCTTCCGGAAGACACCGAAGTCCACACCTTGAAGCCGATCCAAAACGGCCACTATAAGATGAATGACTGCACTCACCGCAGACGTCTTCTACAAGTGTTGTACCTCATATAATCAATCTCACTTGAGAAGACGACGGTGATGAGTGACGGTACCGCCTTGCTTTGTCATACAGGTGGTGATTAGGTGCAGGTGTGGAGCACGTCCAACTTTCCAGGGGAGTCCAAAAAGTGAGTTTGTCTTTTCCCAAAAGCTCCGTATTTTACTTGAGCCACAAGGTCAGGTTTTTACTTTATGTAGTGCCTATCTTGTCCTACCATTTTATTTGCTTCTGGGTGCGGGAGATTAAACAAAGTCCGGACAGATGATTAGGTATAGTCCCGTTTATTGCACATTGATGAATGAATGAATCGGTTGTTTATAGAGTGGTGGTGTATGTCATAAGGTTGTATGTATGACGAATGTGGGGGTCTGGTGCAGTGAGCATGAGTGGAGCTGATTGTCCATGTGAGTCTGTATGGTACGAGCGGTAAAGACTGTGTGATCGCCCGTCACCCCAATCCGTGCCCTGTCTCTTCTGCACTTAAATAGTGTGCCTCCATACCGCCACCAGTGGTCAAACAAAATATAATTCCATCAACAAAACTAAGAGAACAGCACCAAAATAAGCCAAATAACTAAAGCAAAACAAAGCATAAATGGCTCCTACACATACCATAACCCCACTGCCACCATGAGCCACTCCATCGACTAACACAGGTGCATTTTACTGTTTTGATGCCTTTTTAAATGCACAGAGATACTGTGACAAGAGTCTGAGGCCCATTGTTGTGTCATTTGTCTACAAGCATCACCTCATGTTGCAGCATGATAATGCACGCCCCCCTGCTGCAAGGATCTGTACACAATTGCTGGAAGCTGGCAACATCCCAGTACTTGCATGGTGAGTAGGGACGAGCGAATACACCACTATCTGCATCTGTATCGGTTCACCCATCTAAATGATCCGTATCAGTATCTGTACTCGGAGTGGGAAATTGACATGGATTGATCAGAAGTTGCTATATTTATTGTTTATTATTCAGCTATATGTGTACTGTGTATGTGTGTAAGTCATCTGTAAGACTTTGTTGTTGTAAAATAGGTTTAGGATTACAACGTGCATGCTGCAACCTATTGAGAGGGGTGTAATATTTTACCACACTTATGTATATAATGTAGTATGATAGCCATACAGGCAGAATGTTTGATGCAGCTGTGCATGTGCACCCAGTCAATGCAGGTTAACGTTACCACTGTCTGTGTACTGCCAAGTGAAAATTAACAAAATTCTTATATTGTCGGTAGGACGCCCGTTTTATGATGACTTCTTGGAATAAGACAAAAATGCATTTCAAGGAAAAAAAGCGGTCATGCTACCCCAATTGAGCTGCATAAGTGACTGGCGCAACACAAGCCTGCACAGCGCTGTCTTGTCTTGGTTATAACGAGTATCCGGCTCATCTCTAATGGCCAACATACTCACCTACAGTATGTCACCTATTGAGCATGTTTGGGATGCTCTGGATTGGTGTATACGGTATTTGGCATATGGTGGTCACAGCAGATACTGTGTACAGTTTTCCTGCCTCCAGACCACCCCCAATACAGTTCAACAGCTTATTTTGGAGTGACCATTTATTATGGCCAACTGAAGGCACATCTGTGCAATAATCATGCTGTCTCATCAGCATCTTGATATGCCACACCTGTGAGGTGGATGAATTATCAGTCATGAATGATGAATGCTAACTAACACAGATTTAGACAGATTTGTGAACAATATTTGAGAGATAAGCATTTTGCGTACATAGAAAAAGTTTTACATTTGAGGTTAGCTCATGAAAAATGGGAGCAAAAACCTAAAATGTTGTGCTTATATTTTTTTTTAATTGTAAGTAGAGCTTCAAAATACAAAAAGAAGAAATGGGAGTGAGACAAAAACAATTTTGAGTCAGTAATTTATTGCAAACAAGCATTAAAGTGAAATAGGCTGTTCATCAGCGGATCAAAAGTTCAAGATCAAAAAGACCCCTAATATAGAAATAAAATGTTGCAAAAGAGACTCAGTAATGAGTAGCTGTGCCATTCTTGTTAATCATCTCAAAAATTAGTTTGGGCATACTTGATGCCAGTGTTTCCAGGAGGCTCGTGGGAATGTCACTCCAGGTGGTGAAGATGGCTTCATGGAGGGCATCCACTGTCTGGAACTTGATTTCACTTTGGAAAGTTCTCTTGCCATCCATTGCCAAATGTTGTCTATTGGATTTAGATCAGAGGAACACGCAGCATTGTCCAAAAGAGTGAGGTTATTTCTCTGGAAGAAGTCCTTTTTCAGGCGGGCATTGTGAACTGCAGTGTTGTCCTGTTGAAAAAGCCGGTTATTACCACACAGAAAAGGGCATTCAGTCATAGAGGATGCCTCCTGCAACATCTCCACATAGCCATCTGCCGTTTGACGCCCTGCACAACCTGAAGATCCATTGTTCCATTGAAGGAAGAAGCAGCCCAGATCACGATGGCGCCCCCCCCCCCCCACTGTGCCGGGTAGAAAACATCTCAGGTGGGATCTCCTTGTCATGCCAGTAATGTTGGAAGCCATCTGGACCGTCAAGGTTACATTTTTTCTCATCAGATACTAAAACTTTTTTCCACCTTTCAATGTCCCATGTTTGGTGCTCTCTTGCAAATTCCAAACAGGCAATTTTGTGGCATTGAAGGACATAAGGCCTTTGAAGACCTTTTTTCTTCTTAAAAGCCTTCTCTCGCAGATGCCGTCTGCTGGTTATTGGACTGCAGTCAGCACCAGCAACAACCTTCATTTGGGCCAAGAATGGTCCCGTGTCTTGACGGACAGCCAATCGGATCCTCCGGCTCAGGGCCGGTGGCATTTATTTGGGTCAACCTCTTGACTTTTTTGTTCCATAACCATGAGGATCTTTCAAGAAGTTTCAAATGACTGTCTTACTGCGTCCAACCTCAGCAGCAATGGCGCGCTGCAAGAGCTCTTGCTTATGCACCTCAACAATCCGACCTGACAGAAAGTGACATTTAATCCACAAGATTTTTGCTTTTAAAGACTGTGGTCTCAAACTTTTGATCAGCTGATGAACAGCCTATTTCACTTGCTGGTTTGCTTACTCAAAAAATATTTTGTCTCTGTTTTTTGCATTTTGAAGCTCTACTTAGAACCTCCTTAAAATCCAACGCTGCAAAATGTAAATTCTTGCATTTTTTCAACTGGTCTTAAAATTTTCATCAGGAGTGTATATCGTATGTAATTTATATTTACAATTTTAGAGAGACTTCATGGACACTGTGTTTTTTTTCCACCCTGCACTGACTGTTTACATGCTGGACACCAAAGAATCTGTCATTCTGCATCCGGTTACACAGCACCAAATGCGGGCCGACCATCGCTACGGACTGGGCGGAGCGGGATGTTTAGATGCAACTAACTAGACAAGATAAAATGAACTTTTGATGAACACGACATTCAAGACGTGAATGTAGTCTTTCATAACGTAAACGTACACACACTTGTTTCAGTTAGCAACTGGATAACCTGAATTACAATTACATGACCTTCAGCATGCCTATCTCTGGCATCCAATAACTTGCATGTGGGTGCATCCTGTACACTGTGGGCCCTGCCCATCAAATTTTCCTAATTAAACCACAGGAGCATTGTTTTTCAGAGCGCAGTGAGGACATGAATCAGCTAGGGATGTTGACATTGTCCTCTATAACCATCCCAGGTCATCCTCTCACTGTCCTGCTGTTTACTATTCTACTCCTACTCCCATTTGGGACCATAATGGAAGAATTTCCTACAAGCCTTTCGAAGATGACCGTCATTTGTACCAGAGAGACATGATAGAAAATGGGGTAAGAAACTTGTTTCAAATATCCCTCGGCTTGAGCGAGGCTCCACACAGATTCCCTGAAGAAATTAAAAACAGCCTAACTGCGAGCTCGTCTCATGTCCTCATCCGTGCGCCCATGAAAGCGCGACAGTCCCCACTGGACACGGACATACATGGATGCTTTTTAAGTTCATTGCTACAAATTGAGGAATGGAAATGTGAACTCTCCTCTCACGAGGAACTAGACTGGAGGGGACTGTTACATACAGTAGGAAGCATGTTCAGTCATTTCACACCTGCCAACCCTGAATACATTTGATGTACGCCTCTTTACTTTCATATTTTTATATATGTTTCTTTTTATTTTGTACAAAGGCTAAACAATGTTCTAAAATACTAAGCTTTGTGTTATTCATTTTTAGTATCAACATTTCTGCCTTTTCTCATTACATTACGCCTTTTGCTCTAGTTCAGGGGTGTCCAAAGTGCGGCTCGGTGGCCAATTGTAGCCCGCAACAGTTTTTTTATTGGCCCACAGCACATTCTAAAAATATTATTTAACAATAAAAAAAATAACAACAATGGTAAAAAAAAACAGCAGTAGTTTTACAAGAATAAAGTCAAAATATTAGGAGAAAAAATGTGTAATCCAATGAGAAAAAGTTGTAATTTTATGAGAATAACACCGTAATATGCGGGAAAATAACATCATTTTAGTAGCATAAAGTTGAAATACTTAAAGAAAAAAAGATATTCTTTTTTTTAGAGTGACATTTTGAGAAACAAAAACACAAATAAAGTTGTAATTTTCAGAAAATTAGGTTGCGGAAAAAGTTATAATGTTACGAGAAATACAGCCGGAATATGATGAGAATAATGTCATAATTATGAGTATTAAATTTACAAGAAGAAAGTTACTTTAAAAAACTTTAAAAAAAAAACAGCAGCAGAAATACAAAAAACAGCTGCAGTATTCCGAGAATAAAATCAAAATATTAAGAGAAAAAAAGTCATATTTGAACAAGAAAAAAGTGTATTTTATGACAATGATATTGTAATATTATGAGGAAAAATAACTTAATTTAAGTTGCATAGAGTTAAAACATTAAAGAAAGATATGTTATTTTTTAAAAGTTGTAATATTATGAGAAAAAAAACAAAAGAAAATGAAATTGTCATTTTGGGAAAATTTGTATGGGGAAAAAGTACATAAATTACTCATGGAATGAAGTAAAAATATTTTGGGATTAAAGTCATAGCATTACCAAAAGAAAATTTACAAAATTTATTTCAGAACAAAGTTGAAATATTTGGAAAAAAATCCACAAGAGCAAAAATGGAAAAAAAGAGCAAAGATGAAAGTTCATACTAATAATATGGTTTTTCACCTACAGTATAACACAAAGCTGAGATGCAATTTTTTCTTGAGATATACCGTATAGAACGTCTTGGCACTGAATATTAAAGTAGCTCTTGCATCCTTTCATTTGTCAGCATGTGGCCCTCTGGGGAAAAGGTTTGGACACCCCTGCTCTAGTTTGTTAGTGTTTATTTTTTTTGTTTATCCACAAATTTTGGACACCTCTGCTTTTAATGCGCTTTGTCAGGATTGAGTGCAAGACGTGACGTCAACACCGTGGGAAACCACAATTCTCGTCGACTATTTAAATTGTTAGCTTTCTTGGTCGCGAGAGCGAAAGCAAGTGTTCCTGCAGCTGGAACTAATCCATGCGTTGATCTAAAATCTGAGGAGATGGGCTGCACGCAGTTTGAGCGACTCGTATCCACACAGGAAATAATGTTCTACCAGCAAACCAATAATTGCCTTTACCGCCGCAACGTGAGATTAGATTTACATCATGCTACCTAAGAGGGTTTGCAGGGGGGAGGACCGAATTGGTGCTTTGACAAATGAAGGAGGTTTCAAAGACTTAACTTGAAACTGAAACTGGCAAAACACAACAAAATGGCCAAGTAGGAAAATCGCATGCATGTTGGCAGGGCTGATATTTGCATGAGGATGTCAGTGAATTGGGCCACTATTTGTAGATGCCAGTAACTCTTTCATTGCGTTTATGAACATGGCGATTTAAACATTCTTACTCAGAAGGATTCCTGAAGAAGGTATTTTTGGGAAAAATGTATGCTTTTTCATCCTTCAAACAAATAAGTGAGGTGATAAATGGAGTCAGGTAAAATTGCAATGCATGGGAAACCAGTGCTGAATCGTAATGCTTACAACACTGGAACAGTAATGTTTATAGCGGGACTTCTCGTCAACGACTCTAAATGACAAATGTGTAAAAGAACTGAGCTGAATGGAGAACACACACCCACACAAATTGGGGAAAGGTTGAGGACACTTATGCATTTCCCTTGATCATTTTCCTTGAGGAATTATGAATGATAATATAATATAATAAGCATAATAAGATAAAACTACAGTGGTGTCTCAGGTTTTGTTATTAATTTGCTACAAAAGGTCCAGCGAGGAAATAATGTACATCCAATTAATCCGTTCCAGACACCCAAAAATATGAATAAAAATACATTTGATAAGGAATAATGGTTATACAGGTTATATATAATAATAGTTATGCAGTACATGTAAAACACAGTGTGAAATATTTATAAATGAGGTATGAAATAGATGAATAATTAACTGAAGATTCTTGTTGACAAAGGTGGCGAGGAACAGCAAGGGAGGAGAGGGGAGGGGAGAGAGAGGAGGGGATCACACCAACAACAACTTCTCAACATCTTTCATTGTTTGTGATCTGTGTTTTGTTCACACTTTTGCTCCTTTCACAACATTAGCTTCCTTGATTTCTTCCTTCTTGGCAAGGATGGAACTTACTGTTGATACGGCAAACGGACTAGTTTGTGTAAAATTCTCATGTGAGTTTGTCTTACATGATACTGTAGTATTTTGTAAATTTGTGTTGCGTGTGTGATCCAAGCAACGCTGAGAGCGTCCTCCGTCCACATCTGTACGACTACCACAAGATTCAACGCACCAAAAGTAAAATACAACGGTTGTTCAGCACAACAGTGCAACCTTTTTACATATCACCGTATACAGCACTGTGATCTCAGTGTCCGTCCCATCAGTCATTTAAAGTCCAAAACAAGTAGTACTATTTTGTGTAAAGTCTTGATGATGTCACGCGTGTACTCGGTAAATTAAGGCAGTAGGAGTTCAGCCTTGGGCTAGTTCGTGGGAAACATGGCTAGAGATAGCGCCGAGGAGAAACCAGAACTTGAAAAGCCTTTTACTGTGATTCAAGTCTCTTGTTTGGGAACACTTTGCCTTCCTGCTGAATACATAAACGGACAAAGACAAGATGAAAGCAGCGTGCCACCATTGTTCAGTAGAGATGGAGCACGGGACTACAAGATGGAACTATTAAAATGCTCATGACACCAAAACACATCTTGCTAATCTTGTTATTTTTGCCATGCAAAATAACAATGAAAGGCATATTTCCTGTGTTTGTGATGTCGCTTTGAGAACCCCACCTCTCGGAACCATTTCCTATACCACTATCAGGCACCATTATCTTGCAGTCTCTGCATAGATCTGTCATTGTCAATCACTGCCAGTCAAACAGCATGACTTATGTGTGTTATATCAGATGCTCAATGAACTGATTTGCAAACAGGCGGAGGCAGCTCTGATTTCGCAGATTGATATTGTGCTAGCTGACAGTGCTTATTCTGTAAATGTTAAAAAACTAATGTATGTAGTAACAATGTACAATGTATTCAGGCTTGTTTGCTGTGTGCATTACTCCGGAAGAGTTTGGTTGACTACCAACTGAACAGCCTTTCCAATGTGATAACATTTACGAGACATATGTCCACAAGTACTGACTGTAGGACACGTCTGTGGTGGATGTCTACCACAGTGCCAGGCATCCACTGTGGCACCATTCAATCAGTCCCTTCTGGATGATCTTTTTTCCATGTGATTGTATGCTTTTGTTGCAGGTACTCTAGCTTCCTCTTACAACTAAAAAACAGGTTTGTTAACTTAATTACAGACACTAAATTACTGTGTAAATTTTTAGTGGGAATCTACACACCTGCAGGTTTAAGTGGTGGAGATAATGGACCGCTGGAAGTGCCAATTTATGCCAGCCAGCAGAACTTTACTCATTGGCACTTTCACCTTAAAGTATTTAAAAATGTAGCTATTTTTACAAAAGCGGATCAACACACATTCTGGTTTCAAGTGCCTTTTATGAGTGGTGACAAGCACGGCGCTAAAATAAAAGCAGGCAGAGGAGAAAAACAAAGACACAAACAAGGCTAGCAAAGTGAGTATGACTCGCAGTGACAGTGTTCTCAGCAAGGTGACACTGGAAAGAATATCAAATGTGCCATCTGGTCACAGAGGAAGTGACAAAGCCAAGGAAGACACACAGCGACAGATTATCACAAGAGTGTTTAGTTTCTGATTTGATCCTTTATCACAAAGCTGCCGTCAGCCCTCTGATTTATTATTTATTTATATTTAAAATGATAACACAACAGCACTCCAGACTCCCATTTTTACTCGTTTCAGCGATCATCAGCGTATTGCTTGTGACTTTTGCTGTCATATCCTGTATCTTCTGCTCAATAAGAACATGGACTTCCTTGCATGGCAGTAGGTGCTCTAAGCTGTTGATATACAGTATACTAGAGCAGGGTTTCCACTACATGTAATAGATCGTGCCCGTGCGCCACTACAAAATAAAAGCCGCCACACCTTAAAAATGAGGGGTGTTTTTAAACTTTAAATCAATTTTAAGTAATATATTTTATGAATGGACATAATACCTTATTATTTATGCACATATTGACCACAATTGGTTTGAAACAATTAAAAATATCATTAACATATTTTGATAAGTTAGAAGGCAGAGCTAGAAGTGGCCGTTACGTTCATAGGATACATCAATCATCCATCACTTAACAATCTTGCTCTCTCGTTATCATTATAATACTTATGGCTTGTCTTCCAAACAGTAGTTGTGTGTCGAAGTTGTGCAACAGAAACACGTAGTGTGTACACCTTTGGACTGTGATGCCATCCCAGGGGTCCCCAACAGATAGCTAACCAGCTGACGTTGAGTAGTTCACCGAAGAATATTTGCTTCAACTCTTAGTATTTTTAGAAGTGTTCTTGTGGTGTGTTGTGTGCTACGTTGCTGCCCTCTCCTGTGCTCATGTTGCAGTACACCCGCCACACCATCATGAAGAGCGGATTGGCAACACCTGGAGATGATTAACGGGACTAGTCTTAAGACACGAGATCTCCAGACACCGTTGCCAGATCGTTGATTCGCAATCCTCGACCCAGGCGTCCTCGGCTACCTTTCTATGCTATTTGTCGCTGTACTAGTAACCTCTGCTAGTTACTTTCTCCCTGCTTGGATTATTCAGCAGCGTAAGCATTGTGCTAGAACTATCCTGCTTGATTACTCAGCAGCGTTTTTTGTTACTAGCTCTACCCCTTTTTGGTAGCTCCCTTTGTTGTTCTGCCCTTTTCCCGTCTGCATTCGGGTCACCTTTTGTTGCCGCATCCTTGTTTGTATTTTTGCTACCTTTGTTATCCCTTTAGTTTGGAATAAATTGTTTCCAAACATCACGTCGACTCCCGCATTTTGGAATCCCCACCTGCGGCTCACTCCGTTCCTAACAGAACGATCTCGCCAAAAGACATGGATTCCGCGGAGTTCGACCGGGTTCGCTCAGCCCTATCACAGGGCACACTTGTTGGTGAACATTCCCGTACTCTACGGGAGATCATGGAAGCGCTGGCCTCCATGTCCACAAACTTTCAGTCATTGGACTCAAGGATGGAACAGGTGCTCGCCGCCATCGGCGCTGCCGGCGTCAGCCCCTCCTTCGACCTAAGCCTCACCGGTGAGTCGCAGACCTCACACTCTCCCCCCGCCACACGTCGTGAGCCAAGCATACCTCCTCCACCCCGCTTCTCGGGTAACGAGAGCTCATTCATCATTGCTCATTGGTGTTTGACCAGCAGCCTCACACGTACGACTCGGACTCAGCCAAAGTGGCGTTTGTCATGAGCTTATTGGTCGATAAAGCAGCTGCCTGGGCTATCGCCTTAAGTAAATCCAACCCGGCGATACGCACCTCCTTACCACTTTTTCTTGTCGAATTACGCAAGGTTTTTGAGCATCCCGTGGGGGATCGCGAGGCTGTAAGCCGACTATTGGATCTCAGGCAGGGCAATCAGTCCGTAGCCACCTTTTCCATTGAATTCCGCGTACTAGTGGCAGCTAGCGATTTCAACAAACCCGCCCTCCGGGCCATTTTTCGCAAGGGACTTCAGGTTCGTGTCATGGATGAGGTCACCGTCCGTGACGATACCACCACACTCGACCAACTTATCGACCTCGCTATCCGCCTGGATGATCGACTGAGGGAAAGAGATCGCGTTCACCGGGAGCGGTCCAATCATGGCGGTGCAACCGTGGTGACTCCACGTCGGAACCAGACGTCCCTCTCCGAGGGGCACACCCGGAGCAACACGGACTCGGGCTGGGATTCCTCGTCTCTTGACGAACCCATGCAACTAGGAGAAGGACGGCTCTCGTCCACGGAACGCTCTCGCCGGCGGCGTCTTCGTCTTTGCCTGTACTGTGCTGGGTCCGGTCATCAGCTGTCAAGATGTCCTGACCGGCCAAGACGACGTCCCAGGTCTCCTACCAGTTCAGAGACCTCTGAGAAACCGGTATCACTTCAGGATCGACCCCTCGGAGGGGATCGGTCTCAACCCTCAGCTTGTGAGTATGCGGCGAGGGAGCCGTCCAATACGACAGCTCCCTCGGGCCAACGACGGCTCCAATTGGCTGGGACGTTAACAGGACAGGATATATGAAAGCGGAAAGCGGAAAAGACGGTACAAGCCATGTCTACCGTCTGTCATCATGGGGAACGTAAGATCTCTCCCCAACAAGATGGAAGAGCTAACGGCGCTGACCCGACTGCAGAGGGAGTACCGGGAATGCAGCCTCATGTGCTTCACGGAGACGTGGCTGAGTGAGCTTTCTCCGGATTCACATGTCGCACTGGACGGATTCCAGTTGGTACGAGCGGATAGGAATGCAACGGAGAGCGGTAAGAAGAAGGGAGGGGGAATCGCTGTGTTTGTGAATGATAGATGGTGCCACCCGGGGCACATCTGTGTGAAGGAGCAACTGTGCACCAGAGACGTGGAACTGTTAGCGGTTAGCATGCGGCCGTACTACCTTCCGAGGGAGTTTTCACATGTTATTGCTATGACTGTGTACATCCCCCCCTCAGCGGTCGCTGCTGCAGTTATAGAGCAGATCCACACCATCGTCTCTCAACTTCAGCACCCCCAATCCCTCCTCCTCATCTCCGGTGACTTCAATCATGCTTCCCTGTCCTCTGCTCTTCCCACCTTCACCCAGTCTGTCAAATGCCACACTAGAGACAATAAAACGTTGGACCGCTTGTATGCAAACATCAAGGATGCGTACACCTCAACCCCCCTCCCCCCGCTGGGTCGTTCTGATCACAACCTCGTCCATCTCCACACAGACTACACTCCAGTAGTGAATAGACAACCCCCCTGTGAAGAGGCCTGTGAAGCAGTGGTCTGAGGAGAGCAGTGCTAGGCTCAGAGACTGCTTCCAGACAACAGACAGCGCACTGCATCACAGACTATATCAACTTCTGTGTGGAAAACACTGTGCCCTCCAAGGTGATGCGGTGTTTTCCCAACAACAAACCCTGGATGACCTCTGAGATCAAAGCCCTGCTGAACAAGAAGAAGAGGGTCTTCAACTCGGGGGACAAGGAGGAGCTGCGCAGAGTCCAGAGGGAACTCCGGCATAAGATCAGGAAGGGGAAGGACTGCTACAGGAGAAAACTGGAGAAGCGGCTGGAGCAGAATAATGCCAGGGAAGTCTGGAGAGGCCTGCAGACCATCACAGGCCATGGCAAAGGAGTGGGGAGAGACCAAGCCAGTGGGGACAAAATCTGGGCAGATGAACTCAATCTGTTTTTCAACAGATTTGAGTCTGCCCCCCCTGCCTCCCCTACCCACTCACCACTCTTGCCCCCATATCCACATCCCAGCCATCCTCTACCCCCCTCTCCATAACTGATGATCAGGTGAGAAGTCAACTAAAGAAGATCAAGACAAGGAAGGCCCCGGGACCGGACGGCATCAGCCCAAGAATCATCAAGGACTGTGCTGACCAGCTCTGTGGAGTGTTAAGGCACTTGTTCAATCTCAGCCTTAGCCTGGAGAAAGTCCCGGCCCTGTGGAAGACCTCCTGTGTGGTCCCAATACCAAAGACACCACGTCCCAAGGAGCCTAACCACTTCAGGCCTGTTGCCTTGACCTCTCACCTGATGAAGACCATGGAGAGGATTATCCTGCAGCACCTGCGACCCCTGGTGGGCACTCAGCTGGACCCCCTGCAGTTTGCTTACCGGCCTGGGATAGGAGTGGACGACGCAGTGATCTACCTGCTGCACAGATCACTACTACACCTGGAGGACAGCGGGAGCGCTGTGAGGGTCATGTTTTTTGACTTCTCCAGTGCCTTTAACACCATCCAGCCGTCACTGCTCAGAGTGAAGATGGAGAGTGTGGGAGTAGACCAACAACTGACTGCATGGATTATAGACTACCTCACCAACAGACCACAGTATGTGAGGCTCCGTCACTGTGTGTCTGACATGGTACTCTGCAGCACAGGTGCCCCTCAGGGTACGGTGCTCTCCCCTTTCCTCTTCACCCTCTACACCTCGGACTTCACACACAACTCCACACAGTGTCACATCCAGAAGTTCTCCGATGACACAGCCATTGTTGGTTGTGTTTTGGAGGGGAATGATCTGGAATACAGGACGGTCATCAGGGACTTTGTCAGCTGGAGTGAGCTTAACCAGCTGCAACTCAACACCAGCAAGACAAAGGAGATGATCATTAACTTCCAGAGGAAAACATCCCACTTCACACAGGTGAACATCCGGGGAGCGGACATAGAGTTGGTAGACAGCTACAAATTCCTGGGTGTTCACCTTACCAACAAACTGGACTGGTCCGTCAACACCCACGCCCTCTACAAGAAGGGCCAGAGTCGGCTCCACCTGCTGAGGAGACTGAGGTCCTTTGGTGTGTGCAGGACTCTCTTACGGACCTTCTATGACTCTGTGGTGGCCTCAGCCATCTTCTATGCTGTGGGCTGCTGGAGAGGGGGCAGCACGGACAGGGACAGGAGCAGGATAAATAGACTGATCAGGAGAGCGAGCTCTGTCCTGGACGGTCCTTTGGACTCCGTGGAGGAAGTGGGGGAGAGAAGGATGTTGGCTAAGCTGACATCCATCATGGACAACACCTCTCACCCGCTACATGACACTGTTGTTTCCCTGGGCAGCTCCTTCAGCAGCAGACTGTTACACCCACGGTGTAAGAAGGAGAGGTTCCGCAGGTCCTTCATACTGACTGCTATCAGGCTGTACAACACCTGAACCATTTTGTATTCACTATGTCACTATGCATTCTTTACTTGTGTATCTTGCTTGCTGCTGTAACAGATGAATTTCCCTGCTATGGGATTAATAAAGTACCACTATACTATACACATAGCTGTAGTCGCGCTTGTCGACTCGGGTGCCGACGACAATTTTTTAGATGCTAACTTAGTTAAAAAGCACGGTTTGGTTAAGATTAGGCTGCCTAACCCCATGGAGGTACATTCCCTGGACGGGAGGTTACTAGCAATCATAACTCACCAAACCGAATCTCTATCCTTACAACTCTCCGGTAATCATCATCAAAACATTAGATTTTATATCATGCCCTCTCAGTCGGCTCCTGTCGTCCTGGGTCTCCCTTGGCTGCGACTTCACAACCCTACCTTCAACTGGGAGTCAGGTAGAATTATTAACTGAGGGGGGTAATTGTTACGCGCGGTGTTTATGCTCCGCGTTTTCTAAGAATTCACCACCTAGGAAGCCTACTGAAAGGATTAACCTTGTCGGGGTTCCCCTGATGTATCATGATCTGAAAGCCGTGTTTAGTAAGGATTCAGCGCTGAGTTTAACTCCTCATCGGCCATATCACTGCGCCATAAAACTAGTTCCTGATGCCCCTTATCCCAGCTCTAAGTTATACAATGTGTCCCAACCTGAACAGCAAGCGTTGAGGGAATACATGAGCCGCAGGGCTCATTGGTCCTTCTTCCTCGCCTATGGGGGCCGGGTTTTTCTTTGTGTCTAAGAAGGACGGCTCCCTTCGCCCCTGTATCGACTACAGAGGTCTTAACAATATTACTACTGTATAAAGAATAAGTACCCTCTCCCTCTCATGGACTCGGCGTTCTCTTCACACCGCGAGTATATTCACTAAGCTAGACCTACGCTCCGCTTACCACCTGGTCCGCATTTGGGAGGGAGACGAGTGGAAGACGGCTTTTAATATCCCTATGGGCCATTACGAGTATCTCGTTATGCCATTCGGGCTTACCACCGCACCCGCCGTATTCCAATCCCTCATAAATGACGTTTTACGTGACTTGATTGGACAAAGCTGCTTTGTATATTTAGATGACATTTTAATTTTTTCAAATTCTCCACAGGAACATGTGCGGCATGTAAGAGAAGTCCTCCAGCGGCTCTTAGAAAATAAACTTTTTGTGAAATCCGAAAAGTGCGAGTTTCACTCCGCCTCCACCACCTTCCTGGGGTACATAGTGGAGAAAGGAAAGCTACGTGCCGACCCCGCCAAAGTACAGGCGGTGGTTGAGTGGCCCTCTCCTAGATCAAAGAAGCACTTGCAGAGGTTCTTGGGCTTCGCCAACTTCTACCGCAGGTTCATTCGCGATTTCAGCATCAAAGCAGAACCTTTGACGAGGCTGACATCTACTAAACTACCTTTTATATGGACCCCGGAGGCGGAGAAAGCATTTAGCAAGCTTAAGACGCTTTTTACCTCAGCACCGGTTCTCACGCACCCTAACCTGTCTTTACAGTTTCTAGTGGAGGTTGACGCCTCGGACACAGGAGTGGGCGCATTCCTCTCCCAGAGGTCCCCAGTCGACCAGAGGCTGCACCCGTGCGCATTCTTCTCGCGCCGCCTCACACCACCTGAGAGGAACTATGACGTGGGGAATCGGGAGCTGCTGGCCATCGTGCTTGCCCTGCGGGAGTGGAGGCATTGGCTGGAGGGCGCCATCCAGCCGTTCCTCGTCATGACGGACCACAAGAACCTCTCCTATATACGCTCTGCTCAGAGATTGAACTCTCGCCAGGCACGTTGGGCTCTGTTTCTGACTCGTTTAGAATTTTCCATCACTTACAGACCTGGTTCTCGGAGCACGAAACCCGACGCACTTTCCCGGATTCACAGCACTGTGGAGGAAGCCAGGAGTCCGGAACCCATTGTGCCGGGGGCCAAAGTGCTGGGGGCGGTCCTATGGGAGGTGGAGAAACAAGTTTCCGAAGCATTAAAGGGAATCGACACGCCGGAGGGGTGCCCCAGAGGTAAGCTGTTTGTTCCCCCCAACCTCAGGTCCGAGGTCCTGCAGTGGGCCCACACAGCCAAGATCTCATGTCATCCGGGCGTTCGGCGCACCCTATTCCTGGCTTCCCAGCGCTTTTGGTGGCCGTCCATGGCTACCAATGCCAAGGAGTTCGTGACGCCTGCTCTGTCTGCACCAGGAGCAAGGCATCCCATCGTCCACCCACAGGTCTACTCCAGCCACTACCGGTCCCACCCAGACCCTGGTCCCACATCGCCCTGGACTTTGTCACGGGACTACCTTCATCGCGGGGTAATACTGTGATATTGAACATCGTAGACCGTTTCTCAAAAATGACTCATTTCATCGCATTACAAAGATTACCGTCAGCTCTTAAAACGGCACGATTACTTGTTAAACACGTCTTCCGCATCCATGGTATTCCCATGGATATCGTGTCGGACCGGGGTCCCCAATTCACATCACGGGTGTGGAGAGCCTTCTGTCGAGCCCTGGGCGCCAAGGTCAGTCTTTTGTCAGGTTATCACCTCCAGAGCAACGGCCAGACAGAGCGGGCCAATCAAGACCTGGAGGCAGCCCTTCGCTGCGTTTGCCATCTACACCCCTCCTCCTGGGCCGCACACCTTCCATGGGTGGAATACGCGCATAATTCCCTCATCAGCACAGCCACAGGTTTGTCCCCTTTTAAGACTGCTTACGGCTACCAACCCCCCCTGTTTCCTTCACAGGAGAAGGAGATTGCCATCCCTACAGTGGAGTCCCATCTCAGACAAGCCCGGCGCGTTTGGCGGGACACCCGCACGGCTTTGGGTCGAACGGCGGCTCGGAATAAGCAACTGGCTGACCGGCACCGTATCCCGGCACCCATGTTTGTTCCAGGACAAGAGGTGTGGTTATCATCTCGGAACTTGCCACTCGCGGGCACGCGCAGAAAGTTGGCACCAAGGTTCGTGGGACCCTACGTGGTAGACTCTATAATTAACAAGTCGGCAGTCAAGCTAAGGCTACCCCCCACACTGAGGAAACACCCCGTCTTCCACGTTTCCTGTCTCAAGCCGGTCAACTCCAGTTCTCTGTGCCCTCCGGCTAAGGCCCCACCTCCGCCCCGCATCATCGATGGCCAGCCAGCATACTCAGTGAGAGCCATGTTGGACGCGAGAAAGAGGGGGAGGGGGGTGCAGTATTTGGTTGACTGGGAGGGTTATGGGCCTGAGGAACGCTCTTGGGTCCTGGACCTGTCCTGTCCTGGACCCTCAACTTCTCCGTGACTTCCACTCGTCTCATCCCACCAAGCCAGGTATACCGCCAGGGGGCGTTTTATAAGAGGGGGGGATACTGTGGGGTGTTGTGTGCTACGTTGCTGCCCTCTCCTGTGCTCATGTTGCAGTACACCTGCCACACCATCATGAAGAGCGGATTGGCAACACCTGGAGATGATTAACGGGACTAGTCTTACGACACGAGATCTCCAGACACCGTTGCCAGATCGTTGATTCGCAATCCTCGACCCAGGCGTCCTCGGCTACCTTCCTATGCTATTTGTCTCTGTACTAGTAACTTCTGCTAGTTACTTTCTCCCTGCTTGGATTATTCAGCAGCGTAAGCATTGTGCTAGAACTATCCTGCTTGATTACTCAGCAGCGTTTTTTGTTACTAGCTCTACCCCTTTTTGGTAGCTCCCTTTGTTGTTCTGCCCTTTTCCCGTCTGCATTCGGGTCACCTTTTGTTGCCGCATCCTTGTTTGTATTTTTGCTACCTTTGTTATCCCTTTAGTTTGGAATAAACTGTTTCCAAACATCACGTCGACTCCCGCATCTTGGAATCCCCACCTGCGGCTCACTCCATTCCTAACAGTTCTATTCAAAATGACGCCTGTATTTAATGACAAATGAGCACACTGAGTGGAGGTGTGCTTTGTAAATAAAGTACAATTTAAATGTTGGCAGTGCTCTCTGCTGCTTTGCCAAGAAATTAACAGTTTTGCAATGTTCGCGGTTCATGTTCTGCTAGGCGTTGAAAAAAGTGAAATAAGTTAATAATAAAAATAATAAAATAGTCCTTAAAAATTGCTATTCATCATTAAAAAAAGAAAATTTGCAGATGCAGCAGCGGCACAACACAGCGGCAGCAGTCCGTCCTCCCATGCAGCCCACCACCACAGCTTCAAAAAATCCTAGGGGAAACCCTGTAGAGGTGTCCAAAGTGCCAAATGCCGAGTGCCAAAGTAATGTGATTGTTCACTAATATGCCATTTGCGGCCTGCAGCTTGTTTTTTATTTACCTGTGGCACATTGTAGAAATGGTGGAAAGGAACACCCCTGATATATACAGTAGACCACTTTTGGCGGGGGTTATGTTCCAGGACGACCAGGGAATTGCAAAAAAAAGCCCATAAAAATGGCAAAAAATACCTGCACCTCGCCTGGATGTGAGACACCCTCACCCCCTGGAGCCAGGCCCGGAAGAGGGGCTCATAGCCTGGTGGTCTAGCCTTCACCCGAGGGCAAATAAGGGTAATATCTAATAATATATCTCATTAATAATAAAAAATCTTTATTTTTTTTACAATATGTCGAGGGACAATAAAAAACTTTAGCCTAAAATGTCTCACGTGCCACACTTTGGACACCCAAGTACAAGGATGCAGACAGGTGTACCAGTAACAGTTTGAAGAGTGTGAATGATGATTTTATTTGTAGTTAAGTAAAGTTTCTTATTGGTTGAAGTGTAGTATTAATAGTTCCAGCCAGGGATGCTCGGCCCCATAAAAAAAAATTACGTTGGAGCCCCCCCTTTTTATCATGTAATCATTACCTATTTGGACCCTTGGAATTGTCTTAACTTTTCTCCCCTAAACGGCACCCCTGGTTCCATCTTATTGTCCTGTTCCCCATCTCTACTGAACAATGGCGGCACACTGCTTTAGCGGGCCTTATAGCTCGATGTACGTGCTCCTACATGCTGGCTACTTGCAAAAATGGGGAAAATCGACACGCACAGATTTTCAAACCCGCAGACAAAGCGAGTTTGAAGCGGGCTTCCTACAAAGCCTGTAGGAAGAAAATTGGGGCGCAAATTATTTTCTGGGTGCAAGCAGGAAAACCTTGCACGCAGCCAGGTCGCAAGTTTAAAAGTACATTGTGTACGTTGCCCGGCTTCTCTCGCGGCGATCGACTCCTCCAGCTGTACACTCTGGTTCTCCCGACCTCTGTGGACGCACGGCGACTGCTCACATAGCTTATCCGACATTAATGCGCCTTGCCCGGCCACGGGGGGCAGCTTCTCCTGGCCAACACTCTGGTTCTCCCGACCTCCGTGGACGCACAGCAGCTGCTCACATAGTGTATCCGACATTAATGCACCTGATCCAGCCACAGCAGGCGGCTCTTCCTGCTCTACACTCTGGTTGTCCCGGTCACGATAGCCGTAGGTGCCGTAGGAAGCCAGTATGCCCATCTTGCAATCGACGTGAGTGGGCTGCATGAGCCTCGCACGATGCCCACACACGTACGTCCCCAGTGAGTGAATTGTACGACAGCCGTACATGAAGTGCATCTAGCTCACGAGTCGCACGTCACACTCATGATCTAAAAGCCACCAACGGAGGGCAAGCGGCGTGGGTATCACGAATCACTTGCTACAAAAGTACGACACACTTGCAACCCCTCTACGACTGGCCACGGCCAACAAATTTCCCAAAAATTGCAGAGCCCATGCATGTGGTAACACGTACGGCGGAATGTAAGCCCTGCTTTTCATCTTATCCACTTGTCTGTGTCCCTTTATGTATTTCAACGGGAAGACCAAGTGTTCCCAAACAGGAGATTTAACCATGGAAGGGGCTTTTCAAGCTCAAGTTTTCAAGATCCACACATACACACACGCACACACACACACACACTATAGGTGCGAGTGTTTGGTGTTGTCATCGGATGACAGGGAGCTAAAGCTGGAGAGGCAGAAAAGAAAGCTCTCATGGGCACAAAACAGAAAACAGAAGAGGCATAAAGGAGATGGAAAACGATGAAGAGGAAGCTTGTACATATTCAGGTTAGCTAAAGCTACCACTAGTAAAACAACTGGTTACTGTTGTCTAGAGAGTAGGTCAATTATGTCAGTGGCTGCTGTAATATATGTAACTTAAAAGTCTGCCATAAAAGTCTTACATTGTATAAGTCCATGAATAAATTAATGAAAAAGGGTGCATGGGAGTTTGCCCAACCAGTCTTCACGTATTTTGTGAACTTGGAGAAGGCATTCGACCGTGTTTCTCGAGGAATTCTGTAGTGAGTACTGTGGTGAGAACATGGGGTACCGGACCACCTAATTCAGGTGGTTCATTCCCTGTATGACCGGTGTCAGAATTTGGTTCGCATTGCCGGCAATATGTTGGACCCGTTTCCAGTGAGGGTTGGACTCCGCCAGGGCTGCCCTTTGTCACCGATTCTATTCATTACTTTTATGGACAAAGTTTCTAGGCACAGCCAGAGCGTTGAGGGGTTCCGGTTTGGTGGCTGCAGGATTGGGTCTGATGATGTGGTCCTGCTAGCTTCATCGAGCCATGACCTTCAACTCTTACTGGATCGGTTCGCAGCTGAGTGTGAAGCGGCTGAGATGAGAATCAGCACCCCCAAGTCCGAGTCCATAGTTCTCGCTCGGGAAAGGGTGAGTGCCATCTCCTTGTAGGGGATGAGATCCTGCCCCAAGTGGAGGAGTTTAAGTACCTTGGGGTCTTGTTCACGAGTGAGGGAAGGATGGACAGCGAGATCGGCAGGTGGATTGGAGCGGCGTCTGCAGTGATGCGGACTCTGCATCGGTCAGTTGTGGTGAAGAGGGAGCTAAGCCGAAAGGCAAAGCTTTCAATTTAACCCATTGGAAATTGTAGGAGGTTATTACTCAATATAACAGACTGACACACGGTGTCATCGGTGTCAACACTAAACTCAACACACAGCAACTTAACACTCAAAATGTGTACCTAATAAATATACAAACATGTGCAATACAAGCTTAAAATGAAAAAAACGTTATGATGAAAAAATAGTTTTTCATTATCTATTTCGTCTGAACAAAGCATTTAATTGGAGGACAAGCAGCACAGAAAATGGATGGATGGCAATGCGATGCTGCCTCTGTCCACCAGAGGGAGCCAGAGGAGGCTGATGTCATTGCAGCGCCAAAATGAATGTGTTGCTCAGACGCAATGCATTATGGGACAACTTTAATTTTTTAAAACTTGTATTGGTACATGTTTGTATGTTTATCAGGTATAGCTTTGTTAGATGACCTTGTGAATCAGACAGTTATATTATCATACTGCTATATAATGACCATCTTTGATTTCCGATGGGTTGACAAGCTTGTTGTGAGTGCATTCATAACTCGTGATTGAAAGAGCTACCGTATCCTCACTGACTCACGAGCGCCACAGTATTTAAATAGAAGTAAAGGAGATGTCACGAGATTAGAATTTAGCCAAAAATTAGCCGCACCGCTGTATAAGCCGCAGAGTTCAAAGTTTAAGAAAAAAGGAGTGGCTTATACACCGGAATTTACGGTAATTAACTAATGATGGCTGTTTTGTGGTCGACCATGGCGTATTATTAGTAAAAAAATATTGTAAGAAAAATGTATATGTAGTATTCTGTCCACTAGGCATCAGTAATGTTCCATTATTGAGACATGACATGAGATTACGGTTACATCGCATGGAGTCAGCCATGGCATGTCCGACATGATAGAGTGAAAAGAATTTCTCCACGTGTGAAAGTGGTGAGTTTTTGGCTTCTTTGGCCTCCTTCCCTTGGAAGGGATAGTTCAGATTTTTGGACGTGAAGTTGAATGACATCCTCATCAGCATCTGGTCAGATTTCTCTGATGAAGAACGTAGTTTCGCTCAGTTGAATTAATTCATTCAATTAACCGCCATAGAAGGGACGACTGTACACTGAATTATTTGGTGTGAAATGCCAAATCTGCAATTCTTCTACTCTTAGCAGTGAAGAGAACCATTCTCCACCTTCTCTATTGCCTCTTATAGTCTATGAATAAATAATCATGGTAAATCTGGGCTTTAGGACGGAAGAAAAATATTGTATTGTATGTAAATGGAAAACAAACCATTTGCTACTGGGATGTGGAGTGGCACATTTCATTTCTCCTTTCAGTCACTATGAGGGGTATAGCAAAAAAAAAAAACATGTTTATAATCCATGCTTATTAGAATATTCATTTTCAACTTGGCAGTCATTCATTTGCTTCAGATTCTTGCTACAAATTCAAAATGTCACGCTGAAATTGAAAAGCACCCTGAAAGGCATGCTCATTATTTTCAGAGTAAAATGTTGCGGTCCACTGGTTTGGAGATGCTTAGGGCTGTATAGCCCCTCTGATATTCCTTCAAACAAATTTCTCAGATGTTTAATTAAAGTTGTGAGGAAGCACAGGTGAATCAGTTAATTAGCAGACAATTGTGTTTGCATTATGTGTTATTAATACTTCCAGCATCGTGTCTGTAAGGAGGTGGAAAAAAAACAGCATCTGGCAATTTTTATTTAACATTTGCCTCAAATTTGTTTCGTATATATCTTTCATGCTCATATTGTTTTCTTGCTCCATGCTGTTGTATTTTTTATAGCATTCAACATGAAGGTAACAGTTGGTTCTGTGTGTCTTGTTGTCTGCTGTAACAAGGGACTTGTAGAAGTTTGGTGAGAATGCATTTGATGGAATATATTCACCATATTATTGCATGCTACATATAAAACACTTGAATTCATGAATATTTTGATTTTGCAACCATGTCTCTGCACACCATTACATATAGTACGCTTGAAGAGATCACAAAGCCCGCTCAGCTGCAAGAACCCAAAATGGAAAATGAACATACAAAAGAGGAGGAAAGTTTGTATCACATATTGGACCAAGTGACGCAATCGCATGCACCTCGGCCTACCTCGCTGCCTCCACTGCCTAATGAGAGCTCAAAGGCGGACATGCATGTGTCCCTGGCCCCTCTAAACCCTGGTTCTCCTGACCTCTAGAGCAGCATCCCGGTGAAAACGACCAGGCGTTCTGCCGAAAGGCATGCCCAGCGATGCTCCATGAAGGGCTAGGGATGAGCCAGATACTCATTTTAGACGAGTATCCATTACGGATAATGCATTTTTGCAGAGTACGAGCATGAAACGAGTACAGCTCGTCATTATCCGTAATCGTGATGAAGGAAAAGCCTCACCGGGTAACTACTTATGTATTCACTTTTCACGGTCTGTGATTGGCCAGTCACACACAGCGATAGCCCCTCCCTAGACAGACTCGCTACAGTCAGAGAGGAGCCATGCCTCTCACTCTTCAACACAGCCACAATACAGACAGTGAGTCTCTGCTTGCTTGGCTAGACTCCAGCTCACGTTCTGTATTTCGCTGTATTTCGGTTAGTATGATATTTAAAGCTACTTGGTAGACTTGGTAGACAGCTTGAAAACGACTTGTGTCGTGTTGGTCACTGCCTCCAGTCCGGACAGGCTTTTTTTAGGTTTTCCTCAGCTCAGCTCATATCTTAAGTTACTTGGTAAACCTGCTTTGTTACCTACATGGTGCATTTGACAAGACAGAGCTGTAAACGGCTCGTGTTGCGTCGGTCACTGCCGATGTTTTTAAAATATTTCCCTCTGCTTGCTTCTAATTTGGCTGCTGATATAAAGTCAGTTGGAAAACTTTGCTCGTCGTACTGAATGCGGTGCTTTTGAGAAAACTACAGTGAACAAGTTCCTTGTTTGCCATCACTGGATGTTTGCATGAATCACCAACTTCACACAGATCATTAAAAATAATTAAATAATAAAGTCTTACAGATCACTTACACACATACAAAGTACACATATAGCTGAATAATAAACAATAAACAACTTATGATCAATCCATGTCAATTTCAGACTTCAAATAATGTACCGATTTAAGCCCCACCCATTTCCAATTGAACCACGCCCACTTCCGGTTTATGCCCGGCCCAATCCGAGTACAGATACAGATAATTTAGATGGGTGAACAGATACAGATACAGATAGTGGTGTACTCGCTCATCCCAGTACAAGCATACTGAATGTGTATGTGGTCATAACCTTGGTGGGACCCCAATCTGCTCATCGGAAATGATGCTAACTGCCTGTAGGTCATGTGGACCACAAGAGAGTAGATTTCAATATTAATAAACAAAATATTTTCATAGTTAGAACATAGAAAACCTGTTTATGACTTTTTAAAGGTCTGAGTGTGATGAAATCGTAACTGATTTCCTCAAGCGCTATTGTTCAATTAATCGCATAGTTAAAATTGATGAACCTGAGCCAGAATATGATCACACTTTAGTGGTAGTGTTGGAGTTTGGCAGCGTGGTTGATGCATTAACAACAATTTCACCTCACAAAGTTGGTTCAGTGATGAAACTAGTTCATATTGCATTTCTATTTATCAGCTATACATACTGCCCAGATAGGTCAATTTAAAAGAAAATATTACCTTGCAAAAGTAAAATACCTAAAAAATAGCTAAACATTCTGGTATTGACCATGCAGTTGTCCTTCAAGCCATGATGAAGCAAATTGGTCACACTTACACTGAGCTGTGTCCAACTACTCAAGTGAAGCAGCCACCTACAGCCACTTTTGACACCACCACTTCAGTCGGCGTTTAAAGCATCGCTTGCTCCACTGTCAGTTTCTACTCCCAATGTTCAGACTCCAACCACTGTGCACCAGCTGAGGAGTGAGCAGCCACCTCCTCAAGCAGAAACTTCTCTCCTCCAAAGGAGGAGCATCACCTTGCAATTTGACAGGTCAGGACATAAACCCTCCGGCAATTCAGTGCTACGTAGGGAAGCATGTTGTTAAAAGTGAAGATATTTCAATGCACCATTTATCAGCCCAAAGACTTAGACCTTCTCTGGTAGAGCCCCAGACCGCCACCTGAAGCCGACTACAATACACAGAGTAGTAGAGTTCAATTACATGTGAATGACTCTTCAGTGTGCGACATGCATTGTTTTAAAAAAAAATGTGGACAGCCTGTTGATTTGATTAGACACTTATTTCTATGTACAATTTTTTTTCATAATTTATCTGGACATTTTTTGTCCTTACCTCACTCTGATGACTTGCACTGAATGGAATCAGCTAAGGATGCATAGTCCGGACAATAGCTGCTGATAGCCAGCCTCAAGCACACTTCCAAACGATTATCAGTCATGGTGGAACAGTACTTGGACATAATGATCTTCAAGTGGGAAAGTCTGACTCACATAAATAAGTCAAGCCGAATAATGCAGTCAAGGAGATAGCACATATCGTCATATTGGGGTACTTTTCCACTGTGAGTGAGTTCAAGAACTGTCCCTGAGCTCTAGACTTCAGTTGAACGTCGGCTTGTCGTGTCAAAATCCCATCCTCCACTTCAGAAGTGTTCGGGTGAAACATGGTTGGTATTTCTAAAGACAGTGAAACAACCTCAGCATCTTCCCAAAAAAGGTAGCGATTCTAGCGATTGGCTCAAGTAAAGCAAAGTCTTAAAAGCGTCTCTGACAGACAATTGTCATTCTGTTCTGTGTAGCGTGCACTGTCAAGCTGCATGCATGACTTCCCTTGCAAAAGGAACTCTTGTATACAAACCCAGCATCACTCGCAGTGCAATACCGAAGAGGATGTGGATATCAACAGGAGAGAAAGGACAGGATAAATAGAAAGGAAAAGAATTGTGTACCTGTATACTGTATATGTGTATATGTGCATACTTGTGTAGGTGCAGATTTAAGTGTATATATGTATGCGCGTGTTTGTATGTACACACATGTATGTATTAGCAACTGATGTGCTACGAAGAGGGGGTAGGATTAAATAAGCTCTACTTCTTCCTACTCCTTTTCGGACATATGCATGTTCGAAATAAATTTAACCAAACCAAACCAAACCAAATTTGCAAAATCATAGCGCTGGAGCTTTGAGGAGCGATGTTGAAGGCATTAACTGAGATGATCATATTGATCAGTTTTGCCTTTTCCTTGCAGCTCTACTGTAGTTTAAGGTCATTCAACATGTTGGTCAGATCGGTTAAAAATGCTAAAGTCTAGCAGCCACTGTTTGTCTTTTAGTAGGCTGTACTTTGCATGTTTAGCTACATGGAAAAACTCTTCAATTTCAGCTCTGAAAATATTTGCAGGAAATTTCCTAAATTAAGTCATCTCACATCAGTGTGCAAAAACAACTCAGAGTGGTCACAGTCGGCGTTCTCCAGATACGCATGGAATAAACGTCTTTGAAGAGATCTGGCGCAAATAGAACAGGTAATAGTTGTTGCCACATCCATTATTTCTTTCATGTTGAGCATTTTTGCGCATAATGCTTGTTGGTCTATTATGCAGCGGTAATGGAGGAAGTCTTGTCCTCCCTGCACTTACAAATTAATCCATCAGAACGGCCAACCATTGTGGGTGCTCCGTCCGTGGTGATGGACACTGGGAGCTGGGTTTTCTCGATAAAGTTTTTAAAATACCGAAATATGTCCTCTCCTTGCATGTGTTCTTTTTAATGGGCAGTACTGTTAGCAGCTCATTTGCAGTCAAATCAGTAAACACCATTATTAATAAAAATGCACAACTGGACTCACGTCCAGTAGACTTGTTCAACTGTAGTGCAGTTGTTGTAGTTGTAGTTGTGTAACTGTACTTCTTGATATCTGGAGAGATTTGATGGATTTCTGGTTTGTTTTTAAAGTTTGGGAACGAGTCAGCTGCTTCAACAAATGCCTCTTTTTACCATCTCTCCATCTTGGAAGGATTTTTTGTTCTTAATGATGAAGTGACTCACCCGGAAAAATGCTTGGGTGGCTGCTTTCGCTTTTGAAGTTAGCGGTGGGAAAAATGACCGCTTTCCAGACAACTGTGATTTTACTTCCTTCACCTTTTTCCTTCTCAGCTCGCTTTTCGGAGGGAATTCAGTGTTGTAGTTTTAATGAACTGTTCGAAAATGCCGCTCCACATTTCCCTTCTTTGGTATAGCGATGGCAGCCTGGCAGATGAGGCAAATGCACTTTGAAAATGACATTGTGAAGAAAAAGTCTGTCTCCCACTCTTGATGGAAGTGATAATTTTGGATTTACTTGCTCCAGTTACCCCACTCATTTTATACCCTTTCTTAAGTTAAAAATAACTGAAGTGGAGGCTAATTCGCTAGCTTGCTAAAGTTTTGCAGCACTTTGCACTGTTGTAAGTGCATAGGCGGTGACATGATGTATCAGAAAATGTCAGATGTCTGACTGGCTGTCTTGTATGTCAATCAAGTGACAAATTTCATAGTGAGGCTGGCTATTGACCCATACTAGCTTTGCGACCGACTGGTAGCTCGCGATCAACATAATGAGCACCCCTGCTGTAGATTTTGCATATGGCACAGTACAGGACTGGGAAGAACTGTATGCCAAGTTCATGGACACCTTTCAAAATGCATCAACATATTTGCAAATGCTTCAAGTCACTATTATTCTGGCTGTGAAAAGGAAAGGAGTTTTAGAGGCTGATCCTGATACCTGCTTAACCAATTTTGTTGTGGTTTCTGGAATGACACTTTAATTTCAGAGCTGCAGTTAAAGCATAAGTAGGTTAAACCGCCAGCCTTTGCTGAGCTGCTATTGCTTCTGCGGACAGAAGAGGATCAGATAGCAACATTAAGTCTTTGCATAAAACAACACCTCTGAGCCACAAAGCAAAAAGTTGCTGCTCATGCTCAAATTGCTTGCATCGATCTTGCTGAGCAAGGGGCTGTTGCTGCGTTAAACACATTGACGCGACAATTAGCTCAACAGCCAGCTGATGACCAAAAGCAAAAAGTCTCTTCTGACTACCATTCAGCGGGGCCACAACAAACACTGTCTACCAAGAAGTCATCTTTCAACATAAGATATATCTACATCTTTACAGCCCCGGCCTGTTAAGTGTTTTTGCTGTCCCCAGTGTGGAAATGCACCACATTGTGTCCTGGTTGCATTCAAGAAAGGAATATAACAAAATACCCAAGAAAGAATCCAACTTTCGTGCCTCCGGGAATTTAAAATAAAAGCAATTCCTGTGCACTCCAGGGCAGACAGAGGCTGAAGAGGATAGTCAATGTCCTTCAAAGAAGAAATTTGTCCTGTGGGTTGAATTGACTCAATCCATTACATCCCAAAAGCTTGTGTATCGACTACAAAAGGGACTTGTAGGCTAAACGCAGCAGGACTGGCTATTAGGGATGAGCGAGTACACCACTATCTGTATCTATTCACCCATCTAAATTACCTGTATCCGTATCTGTACTTGGATTGGGCGGAGCATAAACCGGAAGAGGACGTGGTTTAACCAGAAATGTGTGGGGCTGAAATGGGTACATTATTTTAAATCTGAAATTGACATGGATTGATCAGAAGTTGTTATATTTATTGTTTATTATTCAGCTATATGTGTACTGGGTATGTGTGTAAGTGATCTATAAGACTTTATTATTTAATTATTTTTAATGATCTGTGTGAAGTTGGTGATTCATGCAAACATCCAGTGATGGCAAACAAGGAACTTGTTCACTGTAGTTTTCTCAAAAGCACCGCGGTCAGTACTACAAGCGAAGTTTTCCAGCTGACGTTATTTCACCAGCCAAATTAGAAGGAAGCAGATGAAAAAAAAACACCGGCAGTGACTGACACAAAACGAGCCATTTACGATTCTGTTTTGTCAAATGCACTGCGCACGTAACGAAACAAGTCTACCAAGTAACTTTAGATACGAGCTGAGCTGAGGAAAACCTAAAAAAAAAACCTGTCCGAAGTGGAGGCAGTGACCAACACGACACAAGCCGTTTTCAACTCTGTCTTGTTAAATGCACTGCGTACTCCTCTCTCTGTCTGTAGGAAGTCTCTCTAGGGAGGGGCAGTCGCTGTGTTTGACTGGCCAGTCACAGAGCGTGATGAGTGAATACATAAATAGTTACCCAATGAAGATTTTCCTTCATCACGATAACGGATAATGACGAGCTGTACTCGTTTCATGCTCGTACTCGACAAAAATGCATTATCCGTAATGGATACTTGTCTAAAACCAGTATCTCGCTCATCCCTAGTGACTATCACTGACCATGACTACCATTGCTTACTGGAGACAGGATCTCAAGTAACTATCTCACCAATCTTATTCTAACATTTATCAGACCAGCCTGTCAAACCACTCGATCACTTGCTCCTTGTGGGGGGCGCCGCGGGACAGTCAGTACCATATTTGGGCTACGTTAAAGTGACTGTCAAGTTTCCCAAAGAGTTTCTGGGCTCTGAGTTCACTATCTCTGCTCTTGCCCTGATGGTCCTTGATTTTTGCCCATTGTCACTATTGATTGACAAAAACACTTTGGAACCCCTGTATGACCAGTTTGTCCAGATTGACTGCTCCAGATTCCTACCAGTCCAGCGTGGCTATTGTGCAGTGCTAAAGCTTCTGGCATTGCAACACCAACAAAGCCAGGATGGCTGTGCAAGGGGCAGTCTGGTTGATCAGCTTTATTGATGAACCATTCACTGTTTCTGCTGGTGGCATTATTGCTGTCGATGGTTCTGCAGACATCAAGATTTCTACTGCCACGCAGTGGGCCTCAGCAAACATACTGCATCTCCTTTGCTGTGTGGATTATGCATCCAAAACTGTCTAATCTCCACTCCATGTCATGCGCCATACAAAGTACCAGCCATTGTGAAAAATGAGTCTGAGCAAGATGCAGTAACGACAGTAATGACAGTAATTTCCATTGCAGGAGACGCTGCCAGCATCCTGTCACAGCAGGTTAAAACCAACTCCGCTCTTTCAGCGGCTGCTGCTCTACGGTTCAATTTTGGCAATTTACCTATTCCACTTGAATGGAAACACCATATCACAGATGAACTTTCAAAAATGCCAAAGGTATTCTCTCAACATGATTTGGACTTTGGCTGCACTGACCAAAGTCTGACAGCATTTTAATTTACATGATGAGACCCCCTTCAGACACTCTGCTCGACCCATACACCTGCAAGACATCAAAGCAGTCTGCAGCCATCTTCGTGACCTCCTGGAAGCTGGTGTGATTCGAGAGTCCGGTTGCTTTTCTCTTTGCCAGTTGTCGTTATTTTGCGAACAGTCTTGACAATCTTCCCTTTAAAACTGGAAACATTGAGTTTGCTTGGGAAGCTTTCAGATCCACAATCTGTTCCACCTCTCAGGAAATACTTGGTTTCTCAAAACAAGGACGTCGAGACTGGTTTAATAAAAATTTTGATATTCAGGAACTGCTGACCAAAACACCAAACACCACCAGCACAAAGAATACCTAAGATATACAACTTATGTTGCTAAGAAGGCTGCGCTCTGCACTTTTCATTTAAAGGTCCAGTGTAAACTGAGGTTGATGAAAGATACAAAACAAAACAGTGGGAATTCAGACCAACACTGACAAAACGAACTTCAAGATATTCTAGAGAGACAAAAAAAAATCTTGAAAGATGGTCCGAGGTGAACATTTGGGAAATTTGCTGATGCCTTTAATTCTCTGAAAGTCTCTGGGACCGATGCTCTTCCAGCAGAATTCTACAGATTTGCTGGTCCTGTTTTGGTAGACGCTAACTCAGGTATTTAAGTCATTGTGGAACCAAGAAGTCCTCCCACAGAAATTCAATCAATATTATTATTAAATCAATCCTATTATGTTATTCATCAATATACACATGCTATATAGGCATATAACCAGAAAAACGCCAGCTAAAAGCTCAACCAAACCAATCTAAGAAAGACCCTTCTCAATAGTACAGTATTTCAAATAGGGGGGGCATGAAAACATTTCTGTCCCCTAAGGAGGCTATGACAGAAAATAATTGAGAACCACTGATTTACACTTACAGTAGTAAAGATACAGTGTATGTCCATTACGAAACAAATAGTTTCATACCAAAATCATCCATGTAGACCAGGGGTCATCCACTACATTTGTCCAAGGGCCAGACTTTTTCTCAGCAGACAACTGTGAGGGCCAGATGGTATCGTAAAATGAAATGGATATTGTACCTAAGCAATATATTATTATTTGATATCTTAACTTTGCATTGTTTAGCCTTGTCAGTGATCAGCCGTTTACGCGCCAAAGTCGCAAAATTGCGACAAGCAACATTGCTGAATTTAACAAGCCACAGAGACAAATATGATGCCTCATGTGGTTACTATTTTACACCAGGAGATGGCGGACATCTGTAACTTCACTCTGACAACATTGTGGGCTTGTTTCTATGCAAAGTTTAGGAGTTTATAGTCTTGAACCCCGTGTGCGGGCGGTAGCGAGTCCGCTCCCCGTTACAGTCCACATGCAGCACATTTTGGTGCCGATGCTTTGCTTCACCGTTTTTAGGGTGGCAGGATACATATATATACATAGCGCTATGGCTTCTATAGCTCAGAAGACAAATTTGAGATTTCCATCTCAGCCTCATTTTAGTTTTTACTTTGTCTAAAAATGTTTCTCATATGTTTCTCCTAAAATGTACTAGGAGAAATAGATGAGACGTACGGTGCGTGGTGGTCAAAACACCGCTAATGGTGAGGGGGCTGGTGGGTATGTATAAAACCATGGAAATAGCAGTAGTCGCGGTAGAATCCGCAGCAGAAAATACACTACTATAATCAAAGGATGCAGCAGTGGTGTTCAAGATCCTGCTGTAAATGATGATGATGATGGCTGGGTTTGCTTGAGAGATGAGGAAAAGTATCATAAGTGGATCAGACATTTTGATGAGCCCGTTGGGTATCGTGGAGAAAGGGATATGACCATTTCTGAGTCTGGTGATGTCATAATATGCAAATTAGATGAGTGAATTTACTCCCATCACAAATTCTGGGTCATACTGATGATTTGTTTCATATACAGTATGCCTTTATCTCTAACCATTTTCAAGCTACAACCTAAATAGTACTATCAAAACTGAATATTTTCTTGAAAAAACTAAGGCGCCTAATGGGTTATCTATCCATCCATTTTCTATGTTACTTGTCCTCACTAGGGTCACCGGGGTATGCTGGAGCCTATCCCAGCTGACTTTGGGCAAGAGGCAGGGTACACCCTGGACTGTTCGCCAGCCAATCACAGGGCACCTAAAGGGTAAACAGACTCATATTACCTGTACTGCAGCAAGCCACTACAGTCCGTAGTCTTGCAAGGGTTTTTACAAATCCAGAACAGTTCCACCCATCAATAATCAGGAGTTTCATTTATAAAGGTTGTGTACGCACAAAACAGAACCTGCAAGTTGCGTACAGCCGTCCCTGGGCCACATCGCGCACCGAATTTCACAGCTTTACTCTATCACATTTTTTTTAAAATACAGTAGGTCCCCAACTTACGAACACAATTGGTTCCAGACGACCATTCTTAAGTCGAATTGTTCGTAAAAAGGTAATAAGGTTATACTACCAATGATATAGGTACTACATGTACATGTATACATATACAGTATATGTGTATGTATGTAAATATGAGTTTGGATGCAGTAGTAATATTAAACAAGGATAATTAATGAAAAAAACAATAATAATAAAAATGATATAATAATACGTAATGATAAATTTTATTTACCTTTGAAGAGGAGTGGGTGAGCATACGTGGTTGGTGGTAGTGGTGGAGGAGGAGGAGTTATTGAAAAAGAACAAATCGTCATCGTCATTAGACTCTTCTAAAAGAGGTAGTGTTCTGTGGGTGGTGTAGAATTAAGCAGGCCTATTAACTCTTCATAAACTTTAATCACACGCTCTGTCCGGGTTGTATCATACAGCTACAATTTAGCTTTCCATTTAGCTTTCTCTCCCCAGCGTCTGTTGGTCCCATCAGCAGTGTCACAGTGCCCTCTACTGGTCAAGCATGTAGCAGCATAAATACTGATGGAGCGACTAGAAGGCAAAATAAAATAAAATATAGACCAGTCGGCTTGTGTTCGTATCCGCCAATGTTCGCAAGTCGGATGTTTGTAAGTTGGGGACCTAGTGTATATTAATTAATAAATCATTGCTGTTTCATAGTTGACCGTGGCCTGTTAGAAATAAAACGCATGCATATGTAAGCAAATAAACTATATGTATTTTTTTGCCTAAATGAAGCATTTTCAAACATAAAAATGGCTAAATTAACTCATACACAAATATATGGCATTCACAAAACACAATGAAAGACACGTTGATATGTAGTATTCTACACTGGTCACTAGGTGTCAGTAATGTTACATTGGCCACAAAAAAGTCCCGGATGTAAAAAAAGAAACAATAATAAGAAACTCTTCCAATGCTAACATGCGTGAGTCTTATTTTCTCTTATTATGTCTACCACATTAGGTAATGGGAGTGTAAAAGTGACTTTAAGGGTGTTAAGGTCTTTCATGTCTAGATAGCACTATCCATCCATCCATTTTCTATGCCGCGTATCCTCATTAGGGTTCCGGGGCTATGCTGGAGCCTATCCCAGCTAACTTTGGGCGAGAGGCGGGATACACTCTGGACTGGTCGCCAGCCAATCGCAGGGCACATATAGACAAACAACCATTCACACTCACATTCATACCTATGGACAATTTAGAGTCACCAATTAACCTAACATGCATGTTTTTGGAATGTGAGAGGAAACCGGAGTACCCGGAGAAAACCCACACACACACGGGGAGAACATGCAAACTCTACATAGAGATGCACAACGGAGATTCGAACTCAGGTCTTCCCGATCTCCTGACAGTGATACAGTATATCAATTAATAAATTATGCTGTTTGATGGTTGAATATGGCCTATTATTAGTCAAAACATTTGTATATTTAGGCTAATGTTACGTATTTATTGCCTAAATGATGCATTTTCAAGCATAAAAATTACCAAAAAAGCACTAAAACACAAGTTTTTGGAACTGAGGCGGCCAAGCCCGCGCTATTGTCATATGCTCTGAGCCACAGAGCAGGGGAGAAGCAGCGCCTGACGGAGGAGCTCAAGCTGGTAAAGAGGCAGTACAAGACAGCAGGGGAAGTTGAGAGAGCTGGCCTGGCAGGCCTGAAAGCATCCTAAGGAAACAACTGTTGACCCTGAAGAGGGCAGAGTTCCACAGGACGAGGCGGAGAGTGAGAGCCAGGAAGAGGGCAGCTTTCCTGGCAAATCCCTTCAAGTTGACCAAGCAGCTCCTTGGCCAAAAGAGGACTGGGCGCCTCACCTGCTCAAAGGACGCCATTAACAATCACCTCAAGGCCATACACGTACAGTGACCCCAGCAGAGAACAACCGCTAGGCCCATGTGATGCACTGACAACATCACCAGAGCCTACATCAGACTTCAACCTGAAGGAAACACCCAGTGACTCCAGGAAACAGCACTGATGATGTGTCCAACTTAGTGCATCAGAAGATGTTTCTGAAGACTATGTTAGATTTAATCCTCCGTGATCTCACAGTGAATGCCACAGTGAATGTGAAAGCAAAGCAAGACAAGTACAAAATCAGCACTAATGTGCGGTCTTGGACAGCCAGCATTCTCTGATGTAGACCTTGTAGATGCAGAGAAAATATTTTATTTTTGATAGGTCTTTTCCTAGCAAGGGTTTAGGAGATTAAAGCATTTAAATGCAAAACTCATCAAGTACATTTTCATTTATTTGATGACCCAAAGTAAAAAATAACAAGTTCTATTCAGAATGAATTGACTGCCATTTGAAATTTTGTGTTTTGTATTTTGATAAAGCTACATACAATAGAGAAGTTGTGCTTTAAAGTAGAGTGCTCTTTCATTCAGCTATGTAGTGATAAAAGTTTTCATCCCCGTTTTTGTCTTTCAAAAAAGTCTACAGTGAGAGCTAAACATTATCGCTGACCATACACATCCAGTCTTCTAATCCTGTATGTTCAACTCCACAACCACTGCAACAGCTAATAATAATTCTACTCACAGTCACAATAACAACCATGCTACATGAGCCAACATCAACATCAATATCAAGTATGGCTTTTCATTGACATGCTGAAGCAGAAAACAGAAATCTTACCTCCTGATAAACACTGTCATTGTCCTCAAAGTCACCTGCCTTCCTGGGCAGCACATGGACATGAACATGCTGCAAGCACACACACAAGACAAACAAAAGCTTTAGGGATGTACTCTGACCTGCATTAAGCTGCAGGGGTCCAACGGGAGGAGTTTCCACATTTTTATGTGTGTATGATTTTTTTTTTTTACTGTGAGAATCTCTACAATGTAAGGAAGTTAGAATGCAAATATAAAATGTACACACATGTACAGTATATGTACGTAAATATGTATCAAACAACAAAGTTAAATGTAATGAAATAGAAGGATTTACCTTCAAGGCAGGTAGAACATATGAACTACCTACACAACAAATAATGTATGTACAATGTACTACCTATGTACACAACAAATAATGTATGTACAATGTACTACCTACAGTTATGTACACAACAAATAATGTATGTACAATGTACTACCTATGTACACAACAAATAATGTATGTACAATGTACTACCTACAGTTATGTACACAACAAATAATGTATGTACAATGTACTACCTATGTACACAACAAATAATGTATGTACAATGTACTACCTACAGTTATGTACACAACAAATAATGTATGTACAATGTACTACCTATGTACACAACAAATGATATGTCCCATTCCAAAAACGTGTTTTTGTCCACCTCAACACAGATATAGAACATCAAGAAACTTCAAGGGCAGCCAAGGTGAAGAGTCAGGCCTGTAGTCTTCGAGAGACATGCTGTGTTTTTTCACATCAAGGTGACAGTGTTGACTTACCCTTCCCCTTCTCCCTCAGCAACTGGCCTGTAATGCTTTGATTGGTTGATGTGGAGTTGTTTTCCACCAATAGGAAGGTGGTGGCAGATACTTCCCAGGGTGTCCCATACAGTCATTTATTTATTATTATATCAACTACTTAAGGAAAAAATGTATCCGGTCCGTTAAGTCAGTCCGTTCCGGTTAGAGTTGAACATTCTGGAACAAATTAATTACACCGACCACGGCTGCACTGTATTTACAGAATGTAGATTGAAGAGCGGCATCTGCACCTAGCTTTCCAGAAGACGGTATATCATTTATTCATTTATTGTTATTTGGAGCTTTCTTTTGATATTGTAATTGTTTCATAGTATCACCACGGCAGAATGAAATGTGATGATCTTTTGTTTTGTTTTGTTCCCCATTAGCTATAGTGTGGGATTTATTTCTGCCGACATAATGTGGTCAAAAATGTGTCGCTATCATCAAGGGCATGATAAGGAAACTGTGGAAAAGGTTTTATTCACTGCCACATAAAGATAGATTGTCAAGGCGGGCTGAAAGGATGTTTCTAAATGTTCCGACCAAGATCTGCTGAAAGACAAACAACACAGTGTGATCTGTCAAGTCAGCTCACATGTGGAATTAATTGCTCATTCGCAGGACGAGGCTCTGCAACAATGCCACATTTCACTGTTGCTCACGGTAACGCGGTTGTAACATTTCAAATAGCAATTAATGTTATTATCTCTTATTGGAAAATAATAACGCCATTACTCCAAACACTGAAGGTAAAAGAAATACGCAACACACAAGTTCAAGTCTTTCTCCACTAACTAGGAAGTCACATTTTGCATCCGGATCAAATACTTATTTCCCACAATCCAATCCAAATTAATTTAGAACCTTTATTTAGTGGTATTTTAAATTGATTTTTTTACATTCTGTCTTTGAAATGATGCACTGTTCATATCTTTGGAAACTTTGGAAAAATCAGCAGGGGATCAAATTCTTTTTCTCCACCGTACGCTCTCATCATTTTATTACCAGTATAAAGTTCCCATTAATAGCAGTGAGGATTGTTCAGGAAACAAATAAGGCCCTCCACAGGATATCTAATCATCTTATATTTTCTGTAACATGGGGATGAAATCCATTTCCATCAGCCCAAATCATTTGTCTTGTGTGTGCGCCACCCCAGTCAGTGAGTTTATCAAAGCAGATATGCATTCCTCTTACAGCTGGACTCACTTATTTAATCAAAGGAGCGTTGTTGTTGGCATGCAGGCAGGTGAAGACAAACATAATGTATGTTGTATAGATATATATTCTGCAGATATATGACATATAACATCCATCATGGACAACACCTCACCCCTTGCATGGCACTGTGGGTCTCTGAGTAGCTCCTTCAGGGGCAGACTGTGAATGAAAGGAGCGCTACCGCAGGTCTTTCAACCCAACAGCCATCAGCGTGTACAACACTTGCACAACCTGAACGTGTTGTAGTTATTCTCTGTTTCTCCATTTGCACTACTTAAAGTAATTTCTACTTCCAAAATTTTTTGTATGATGTGCAATATATTTTTCTTATATTATATTTCTTATATTCTTTTCTACATCCTTAAACTTTACTAAAAAGAAACCTTGTACAGCAGGCGTGTCCAAGTGCAGCCCATTTTCTGTCGTGATGGGCGTATCGATACTAATAAAGGGCATGTGTTACTTCTATCTCTTTTAGGGTAATTTACTGCACACAGGCTTTTGTGCTGGAACCCCCCCCACAGTAGCGTAAAATTAAACTGATTCATGTCACATGACCACTGACCAGAAGAGCAGTGACTCCATGCTGGAGTCAACTACACAACAACAACAGCACAAAGCAGTAAAGAACATCTCAAATGTTGGGCATGCTTGTCACCATGGCTTCTTATGGGCTGGAATAAATCTCTAAATAATTCAGCGATGCCAAGAGTTTAGCAGTGAAAATGAAATACAATGATTATTTAATAGTGTATAAGTGTTGCGCAAACCTCATGCCATATTAACGAGTAGTGAATTATTAAGTTCTCACCTTCACAGTTTGTCCGGCTTCAGGGCCGTCCTAGTGGGAACAGAAAGCGGTAATTAGAAAAGAGACGGAAACTGTAAAGTATTTACATGAATAATTTACAGAGATTTTAATTTCAGATGAGCTGCAGCACTTTGCTACTCTCTAATTAGAAAAAAATATGATTTTTGTCAGTACATTTTATTTATTCATCAGAAATTTTGCTTAAAAATATGTTGACTTGATATAAATAAGATGGAAAATGAAATACTTTCAATGAAATAATGGTAATTGTGGGAGTACATGTACCAACAAAGTCAAATAAAAATTGCCATTGACTCATTTTTAACTTTTTACAATTCATTTAGCACAAAACACCCTAAATAGCTGCCAAACAGTGTGGCTGTGCTTGTGTTTCAGAGCTTGATCTACTAAGATCCCAAAGAAGGAGCGGAAAATTGCATGAGCAAAGTAAAAAGGTGCACATACTATTAATGGGTCTGTTGTAGGCGATCTGTTATGATTGCTTGTACAATTCTTAACTGGCGCAAAAGTGGTGCGGAGCGCTGTGTTGAAATGAAGGTTGTGCGTGTGCTAGCGGTCACCATGGAGAGTTTGGGAGAGCAGAGTGGCCGTAAAGGAAACAAGAGCTTTGAAGTCATGGAGTTGGAGGTCTTGGTGGAGGATAAAAATAAACACACTGGTGAACTCCAGCAGAGATAATAATGCTATGTTAGTCTATTTTCTCATTTCATATACATTGGAAACTTGGTTAGTGTCACTAATCCATTCCAGAAGGTCCGACTCTAACCGAAACGTACTCTAGCCAAATCAGTTTTCCCCCAGAAGAAATGATAAATCCAATTCATCCGTTCCAGAAAGCCAAAAATATATTTTTATAGTTTTACAATTATAATTTTACATGCAGAAAACAATTCTAAATTCATACAAATACATATAAATGATGAATAAAAGGGAGTTATTTCTTGAATTCAAAGTTGTTCAATGTGTTTCTCACCTTTTTTTTTTTATCAGAATGCTGGCATTTGCAACTTTGGCTCCATTTTGGCTTGTTTTGCAGTTGTGAGCAAACAAAAAACTGTGTTAGTTAGCAAAGAACTACAGCATCAACCGCTGATGACATCATTGACGGGCGACGGAGCCAACTCCCGGTTCTGTGTTTTATTTTATTAGCAAGCTAATAGGTTGTGTGGGACGTTGTATGATAAAAATACATTAAGAACACAGTTGGACTCACACAGTGTATTAATAACACGACGAGATGTGCATCATATTGTACGCTAACCGGAAAATGTACACAGGCCAATGCAAAATTTTAGAGTCAATTTTTAACGTAAACCAAAAAACATGCTAACTGGGGCGTATGCTAACTGAGGTTCCGCTGTATTTTTCTTCCAGAGTGTGTAAAAATGTCTTGTCCATCTTCTACTAAAAGCTTTATAATGTTGCTGTGCTTTATTTATCAATTACAGGTGATAATCACGTGTTGTTTTTATAATTTCTTGACTTTTTACACTGAAACAGGGTATTTCTAAAGTCTAAATTCAGGTTTCTTTCATTCGACAAAAAAGAAATGGTCTTTGCTTACCCGGTGTGAAGAAACTGTCACATTCACCAATCCACTCATTATTTTCATACCAACAACATCTATGTAGACATTTACATGCAGTGAAAAAGTCTTTTTTTTTTTTTAGAAACACGTCGTAGGAGTCCAACAGTATACTATTATTCATCCCAGGAGTGGCCCCACTACTGCAAAAAGTTCTACTTAATGTGGTGACTAAAGCAGGCGAGCTGTCATGATTAATCTTCTGTCATCACTTCTCATCACCTCCCCAGTCAAAGAAAATGATATCAAGGTAAGGATTGCTCTTTGCTGCCTTGGGTTTTTTTTTTTTTTGTGTTCTCTCACCTAACCTGTGAAACAATTTTCTCTGAGAGGCCGCAGTGCAGGCGAGCTGCTATTTTCATATTAGCATATATATCACCAGTTATGCAGAATAGGTCGTTCAATCTAAGGTGAGGGTCTGTCTGGGCGTCTTGTGGGCGTCAGAGTTAGCTCCGTGTTTGGCTTCTATCACATTATAGTCTATGACAGATGAGCTGATACAGGTGAAAATGCTTATTGATTATTACTTTCTAGTTAGTTTTCCCGAGTGAAAATATTTAAATCCGATGACGCCATCACCAACGATTATTGCCATATTGCTTGATCTTCTCCTGAAAACACATTGAAGGCACTATTGTTTTGGATTTCTCAAAAAGAAGAGCTCACAGTGTTCAAAACTTGCAGGCTAATTCTGTTCTTTTACACATGGGATTCCAGGGGATCTAAAATGCATCACAACAAACCCTGTGCGGTCGCTCTCGTGGTGCAAAAATGTCAACATGGAAGTGTGGTGAATAATGAGAAACTGGTCGTAATTTAAAATGGAACAAAATTGGCCGTTTGTGGCCTTTTTAATAATTATACAGTATACCTAAAGACAGGGGTGGCCAACCTTCTGACTTGTGGGTCACATTTGGTTCTTACATTGTGTAAAAACTAGAGCTGTCAAGTGATTAAAATGTTTAATCTAATGAATCACAGTTTTCTAATTAATCATGATTAATCACCATTTGTAACAATGTGTGAAATATGCCCATTTTTACTGTACTTTATCAACAGAAAGGTAAATGACAGGACAGGATTATATTTGTATGTATTAACATGTCCGGATGAACTAATAATGTCAATAAATAAAAAGACACCACACAGAGGGCAGTACGGTGGTCTAGTGGTTTGCATGTTCCGTGCGTGCGTGGGTTTTCTCCGGGTACTCCGGTTTCCTCCCACATTCCAAAAATGAGGTTAACTGGCGACTCAAAATTGTCCATAGGTATGAATGTGAGTGTGAATGGTTGTTTGACTGGCGACCAGTCCAGGGTGTACCCCGCCTGTTGCACGAACCCAGCTAGGATAGACTCCAGCATACCTCCGCGACCCTAATGAGGAAAAGCGGCATAGAAGATGGACACCACACAGGTCTAAAAAAACTCAAGTATTTTCAAGTCATCAGACTAAAGTCCAAGTCCATAAATGTAATGAACAGAATTGGTGACAAAGGGCAGCCCTGGCGGAGTCCAACCCTCAATGGAAAAGGGTCCGACTTATTATTGAAGTCTAATAGCAAAACACCGCTTGGGTTCAGATCAAAGGGGCCGTTCCCCCCAATCACATCTCTCCAGGTCTCACTGTCCCTGCCAATGTGAGCGTTGAAGTCTCCCAGCAGAAGAAGGGAATCTCCCGAGAGAGCACTCCCCAGGAATCCCTCTAAGGACTCCAAAAACGGCGGGTATTTTGAGCTGCTGTTTGTCGCATTAGCACAAACAATAAAAACTACCCTCTCGTTCACCGGGTTAAACTCCAACGTATAGGCCCTGAGATTTGCCCGCCTTGCCCGTTGCTTCTCACTGCTGGCAACGCCAGAGTGGAATAAAAAACAACCCTTTTCAAGAGGACTGGTTCCAAAACCCTTGCTGTACGTTGAGGTGAGTCCGACTATATCTAGCCAGGATTTCTCAACCTCGTGTACCAGCTCAGGCTCCTTCCCTACCAGAGAGGTGACATTCCACGTCCCAAGAGCTAGCTTCCGTAACCGAGGATCAGGCCTTTGGCCGCCACCCAGCTCAACTCTGCACCCGACCCCTTTGGCCCCTCCCACGAGTGGTGAGCTCATGGGAGGGGGGACCCATGTTACCTTTTCGGGCTGTGCCCGGCCCATGGGTGCAGGCCCCACCAGCAGATGCTCGCCAGCGTGCCCCACCGGTGACCCGTGTCCAGGCAAGGGAAATCTTGGTCCAAAGTTGTGTTTCTTCATTGGGGTCTGTTGAGCCGCTCTTTGTCTAGGACCTGTTTGTCATGGGTGACCCTACCAGGGGTGCAAAAGCCCCCCGACAACTTAGGTCCTTGGATCATTGGGACACGCAAACTCCTTCACCACGATAAAGTAGTGGCCCAGGAAGGAGGTCTGTAACCACCACGAGGATATCCTTACATGATCAGTAAGTCACAAGTGTCATTACAGTAGTTTTTGATCTGACCACCTCCTTCCATTGGTGGTGGTGGTGGTGGTGTTGGGGGGGGGGGGTTATCGAAAGCTGTAAATGAAACAAATGAAGTAACTTGTAATGTCACTTATTTACTTTTAAAATAAAGTTATCAGTACAGAAGCTAAGTTTCTTTTTAAAGGAGTAATCAGATTACTTTTTCAAGGGAACTGTGGCAACACTGCCAGCAACCATTGGGCTGGGACATGACCAATCTACCACCTGAGCCATGCTACCCTGCAAAAGAAGTGGAATGTTGCAGCAATTGGAAATGCTTTTTCACCAGTGCAGGGCACCATTTGATTTGTCTATTTTCATTTTTAAGCAGACTAAAAACGGTGGAATTCGAAATGTTGGAAAGTAAAAATGCCGACTAAATGCTAAAATTTACAAATAAGCTGTAAATGTACAAAGATTACAACAGGATGCTTCTCAGCATTCACACTATAGAAGGTCATTTGTAATCTGTGTAGAAATTGTGTGAATGCTGAATAGCTGAAGACAAACTGAAATGCTGTACGGAAAATGTGGAATTTGGGGGAAAATGGAAATTTGTGGAATATGAAAAATAAATGAATGTTTTAAATGAGCTGAATGTTTTGATGTTTGATCTACAAGTAGAAGTGCACTCCTGATCAAAATTTTAAAAACCAGTTGAAAAAAGGCAACAATTTACATTTTGCACTGTTGGATCTTAAGGAAGTTCTAAGTAGTGCAAAAGGAAGAAATGGGAGTGAGAAAAAAAAATTAAGCAATTTATAGCAAACAAGCATTAAAGTGAAATAGGCTGTTCATCAGCTGATCAAAGGTTTAAGACCATAGCTTTGAAAACGCAAAATCTTGTCAAAAATGTGTATTCAATGTCATTTTCTGTCAGGTATTCACACTGTCATGATCTCTTGATGGCAAAGGCAATACAGCTTTCTCTTTGAACTCAGTCGGGTTGTTGAGCTGCATGAGCAAGGCCTCTCGCAGGGCGCCATTGCTGCTGAGGTTGGAAGCAGTAAGAAAGTAATTTGAAATTTCTTCAAAGATCCTCAAAGTTACCAAACAAAAAAGTCAAGTGGTAGACCCCAAAAATGTCACCGGACCTGACCATGTGAATGTTAGTTCAGAAACCAATAACCATCAGATGGCATCTCCGAGAGCAGGGTTTTAAGAAGAAAAAATGTCTTCAAAAGCCTCATCTCCTGCAACGCCACAAAATGACCCATTTGAAATTTGCACAAGCGCAACAAACATGGGACATTGAAAGGTGGAAGAAATTCTCTGATGAGAAAAAAATGGAACCTTCACGGTCCTGATGGCTTTCAATGTTACAGGCATGACAAGGAGATACCAACTGAGATGTTTTCCGCAAGGCACAGAAAAGGGGGCGCCATCATGATCTGGGGTGCTTCTTCCTTCAATGGAACAATGGAGCTTCCGTTTGTGCAGGGGCATCAAACAGCAGATGGCTATGTGGAAATGTTGCAAGGGTCATCCCTCATGACTGGAGGCCCTCATCTGTGTGGTAATGACTGGCTTTTTCAACAGGACAACCCTGCAGTTCAGAATGGCCGCTTGACAAACAACTTCTTCCAGAGGAATAACCTCACTCTTTTGGACAATCCTGTGTGTTCCCCTGATCTAAATCCAATTTAAAACATTTGGGGATGGATGGCAAGGGATGTTTACAAAAATGGACATCAGTTCCAGACAGTGGATGCCCTCCGTGAAGCCATCTTCACCACCTGGAACAACATTCCCACGAGCCTCCTGGAAACACTGGCATCAAGCGTCCACAAACCATTTTTTTTCATTTTTTTTAGGTGATTAACAAGAATGGTGCAGATACTCATTACTGAGTCCTTTTTGTATATTTAATTTTTGTTTTTGGGGGGGGGGGGGGGGGGGTTGAGCTATGGTCTTAAACTTTTGATCAGCTGATGAACAGCCTATTTCAGTTTGTTATTTGCAATAAATTTCTTACTACATTTTTTTTGTGTCACCCCCAAAATTTTGATCAGGTGTGAAGTCAGCTGTATTAACTTTAACGAGTATGTGTGGAATTATGGGGAAAGTGGGAATTTTGGGGAAATATTAATTCAAATGAGGTGAATGTTTTCATGTTGGAATGGTTTGAGTCAGCTAACGAATGTGAAAGTAGCTGAGCCTAGCAAAAATGAATAAATAATAATGAATAATAATCAAAAATACTAATAATAAATCAAACAATTTTGGTGCAGAATGACATGTGAAATTTGATAAAAGCTGTTTTTTTTTGTTTTTTTTTTTACCTGAATGGCAATAGTGAGAGAGGTGGCATTGAAGTGTTTCTCAACCAGGTTAGCAACCCTCTGGGTGGTGTTGAAGAGATCTGTAACTTCATCTGGACCAAGATCCCGAAAACGCTCCACTTGTCTCAGGGGGCAAACCAGCACATCTTTTGAAAAAAGTTCTGTTAAGGAAAACTGTTTGCAGTACAGAAAAGTCTTTACAATGTATTAGCACATTTGTTTTTGGTGGAGCTAACTATACAGACTTAAGAGACACAGAACATTCATTTCCTATAGCACTTGACCTCATTAGGGTCACAGGTGAGCTGGAGCCTATCCTAGCTGACTACAGGCTGGGTATACCAGGGTTTCTCCCTGACTTGTTGCCAGTCAGTTGCTGGACACAGAGAACATTGACACTCACAATCATACCGATAGACAAGTCACAGCAGGGGTGGGTAAAGTACGGCCCGTTTTGTCATTTCTTTTTTTTGTATGTCTTGTATGTCTTTGTACGTACGTACATGGTATGTACGTCTTTGGGATGTGGGAGGAAACTGGAGGAGGGCTCTAATAATGTTAAAAACTGCATTTAGAAGGTTGTACACAGGTTTTCTGTGCTCTAACTACAAAAATATTCCATTTATAAATAAGGAATCCTATAATTTCATCCATCCATTTTCCTCTGCTTATCTGGAACCGGGTCGCAGGGGCAGCAGTCTCAGTAGGGAAGCCCAGACTTCCCGGTTCCCGGCCACCTCCTCCAGCTCCACTGGGAGGACACCAAGTCATTCCCATAATCCCTCCAGCGTGTCCTAGGTCTGCCCCGGCCTTCTCCCGGCTGGGCATGCCTGGAACAGCTCACCAGGGAGGCGTCCGGGAGGCATCAGGACTAGATGCCCGGGCCACCTCAGCTGGCTCCTCTCGATGTACAGGAGCAGCGGCTCTACTCTGAGCTCCTCCCGGATGACCGAGCTCCTGACCCTACCTCTTAGGGTGAGACCAGCTACCCTACGGTGGAAACTCATTTCAGCTGCTTGTATCCGTGATCTCGTTCGGTCTCTCTCTACCATGACGGTCTGGTACAGCGATCGTATTACTGCAGGCGCTGCGCCGATCCGCCTATCGACCTCACACTCAAACCTTCCCTCACTCGTGAACAAGACCCCGAGATACTTGAACTCCTCCACCTGGGGCAGGACCCTATTCCCAACCCGGAGGGAGCCATCCACTCTTTTCTGACTGAGAACCATGGCCTAGGATTTGGAAGTGCTGAGTCTCCCCAGTAAACGCCAGTAAAGGTCACAGCCCGACAAAGCCATCAGGACCACATCATCTGCAAATAGCAGAGACGAGATCCTAAGGCCGCTGAACTGGACTCCCTCGACACCTTGGCTGCGCCTAGAAATTCGGTCCATGAAAATTATGACCAGAATCGATGACAAAGGGCAGCCTTGGCGGAGGCCAACGTTCACCAGAAAGAGGCTTGACTTACTGCTGGCTCCAGGCTCCTGCTCCGGTTGTACAAGGACAGAATGGCACGTAGTAGCGCGCCAACAATCCCGTACTCCCGGAGCACCCCCCACAGGACATCGGGAGGCACACAGTCGAATGCCTTTTCCAACTCCACGAAGCACATGTAGATCAGTTGGGCAAACTCCTCAGTACCCTCCAGTACTCTCACAAGGGTGTAGAGCTGGTCCAGTGTTCCGCGACCAGGACAAAAACCACATTGCACCTCCTGTAACCAGGTTCGACTTACGGTCGTACTCTTCTTTCCAGCACCGTGGAATAGACTTTCCCAGGGAGGCTGAGGAGTGTGATCCCCTTATAGTTGGAACACACCCTCCGGTCACCCTTCTTGAAACGGGGGACGACCACCCTGGTCTGCCAATCCAGAGGTACTGTTCCCGACTTCCACGCAATGTTGAAGAGACGTGTCAGCCAAGACAGTCCCCATCCAGAGCCTTGAGGAATTCAGGGCGAAACTCGTCCACTCCCGCAGCTTTGCCACTGGAGAGCGTTTTGACTACCCCAGGTATCTCAGCCACGGTGATGGAACTGTCCGCGTTTGTGTCCTCAGACTCCGGACTCTGCTTCCTCTATGGAAGGTATGTCAGTTGGCTTGAGAAGGGCCTCCAAGTATTCCGTCCACCGTCCGATATCCTCAGTCGAGCAAGCCCCGTGTCCCCACTGTAAACAGTGCTTCCCCTTTCTGAGGCACCGGACGCCCAGAACTTCTCACCTAGTTCAGTTCCAAATGTAAAAATTGTAAATAGTTCATGGTGTTATGTTTGTAAATAAATTATTGTGATGTTAAAAAAGCCCCACCCTTTTTGTGTTGTTCATTTTGTGGTTTAGATGTTGTTTAGATATTTCAGCTGTCACAAAAGCCAAAAATATTTGTGTCAAAGTGACTAACAAGGACTGGTGAGGTAGTGGAAATGTAACAATTATTGAGTAAATATTGGACCAAAACTCCAAAATTCCAAAACTCTGGGCAATGGACAAATGGAATGAAACCATAGATAGGAATCTCAATTCCATGTTTCTCACTGTTGTAACTAAAAAGGAAATCACTGACATTGTCAAAAATTTGAAAGCAAAAACATTAACTGATTGTAATGGAATCGAAATGGAAACAATTAAAAGGGTTATCAATGAGATTGTAGAACCGTTACACATAACCGTTAACATATATTGGTTACTTATCATTTCAGGCTGGAAAATTTCCTAACAAAATGAAAATGGATGAAGTGGTTCCCATTTTTAAAAATGGAGATAAACATAAATTTACAAATTACCGACCAGTTTCCTTATTACCCCAATTTTCGAATATTATGGAGAAGCTATTTAATAACAGGTTGGACAAATTTATTAATAACATGAATGAATTACTAGCAGGTTGTCAATACAAATACAGAGCTAACATTTCAACTTGTATGGATGGCACTGATTGAAATCACAGAGGAAACTACTAATGCTATAGACCACAGAAAGTGTGCAGTTGCAGCATTTATGGATCTTACAAAAGCCTTCGATACAATTAATCACAATATTTTAACAACAAAATTAGAAAGGTACAGAATCAGAGGATTAGTTTTAAATTGGGTTAAAAGTTACCTAGCAAATAGGAAGCAATTTGTAAAGCTAGGAGAATACACATCTGGGAGTTTAAATATCATGTGTGGTGTACCCCGGGGTCAATATTGGGACCAAAACTGTTCAATTTGTATATCAACGCCATTTGTAAAGTGACAAAGGACTTAAAGTTGGTACTATTTGCGGATGATACCACTGAGCAAATTAAAAAAACAATACAAGCAGTTGATGTTTGCTAAATATAAGGCAGAAGAGTCTTGATCATTATACTTAATGTTCTGTTATGCTTTTTAAAAATTATTTATTATTTATTATTTATTTATTATTACACTGATTATTACATGGAAAATTATTATATGGAATGCAGGAAGTGAATAATATGTACTGCACAAGATGCAGGCGCGGATTTAGAGTGGGGTGTAGGGGGGGTACACCCCCCCGTTTTGAGGCACCCACGATTTTTTTTGCCTGATTCTGATGTATGTCCATAGGGACATGCATCTGACATGCATCTGAATTATGGGCGCGTGGTGGACGCATATGCCAGAATGCAACCGAGACGCATGCTATTCCTGAACTCACTGTCAGGCTTATAATTTACATTGGACATTGAACGTGTGCTGTACATGGCTATTCAAAATAAAGGTTCTGGCATCATGACTATAAGGAAAACTGTTGTCTATTCTCAATGAAAATTAACCAGAAATGCGATCCCCAGTGACATAAAATTAGACTCAAATACACAGAATTTACAGCTGCTTCAAATTGGAAAATATTTCAGGAAATTGAGCTAAAATGGGTTTCTCCTAGTACCGGTAATTTTATAAATAGAATGTTTTGGCTTAAACGATATATTCCAAGGATAAAAATAACAACAAACTCTTGAAATTAAGGACATAAAATTGGCCTCAGATATCACCAGATTGCAGGAAATGAGGTCTAATTAAAAAAAAAATTCTGGGGGAGGGCCACCAGACCCCCCACTCCATTCACATTTACAGCGGGCCTACGGCCTTGGCCACACCGCCCCTTTTCAAAAAAGCTAGATCCGTCCCTGAGATGTGGAACAGATGGGGGTAGGATTAAATAAGCTTTGCTTCTTCCTCCTCCTTTTGGACATGTGCAACTGTGAAATGATTCTTGAGATGTATTCCATTGTAACCTGCATGCATGTTCAAATAAAATTAAACCAAACCAAACCGAAGTTATGCTTAAAATGCATCTTTTCACAAAAAGCTTGTTTTCTCCCTTTTCTAGTTGGCAACTGACATTTTCCTGAAACGTATCTATCTTCTACTGCTGCTTACTAAAGAACTGAAAAAGGCAGGAACAAAGTTTTTTTTCTGATGAAAGATGGGAGTCTAAACTTTCTTTTGGTAGGTTCTATGTTGATAAAGCCATAGAACACAATATTGTGTGTGCCTTGAAAGATTGCCAAAATTGCCTAAAATGGCCGGTACTGAAGGGGTTGTCTTTTGAAAAATGGCTTGGGCAGAATTAGTTAGCCTCCATAAATGAGGGATTGGTGTACATAGATATAGCATACATCAAAATTAAAGGATGAATGCCACTTTGATACATTTTGTACATTAACGGTGCTAAAAGCAATCCAGTGTAGTTCAATATATGCAAAACGTCCAAATCTTAGCTTTGTGTTACATGTGACAAAGTAAATGAGTGTAATGTTTCATAATATACATTATCTCATTAATAATTAATTTATTTTAATTTTACAATATGCTAGGGGCCAATTTAAAACAATCTTGTGCGCAGCTGGTTTTTCTCGATGTGTGCCGCGTGGGAAATTGGTACGCCTTTGTAGCAAAAAATCATATTGGGGATCCATGTACAATTACACCCCTAGTTTCTACAGAACCACAGTAGATGCAGTCTCAAATCCCACCATGCATATGCTGTTTACTGTGTCATCCTCATAAACACAGTACACATAGTGCTAGGCATTTCTTTTCTTGCGTGCTAATACACTTGACTCCCTTCAAAACATCAATATGGTTGATTCTGTCTCCACCATTTCAGCGTTTGCAGAAGGAGAGATTTTCATATGACTTTTCCAGGGACGATCTGGTTGGGCCTTCACAATGACAATGAAGAGTCAGAACATCTCCTTTGTGAGAGAGGCATTTGATAAAATCACATTATTATCTGTTACAACAGTTATTTGACTGTTTTTGTGATTCATTTTCAGGGTTACAGTGCATGTAATAAGAACAAGGCATTCAAGATTGGTTTTACATTGCAAATGTAATCATTTCTTTGAGGGAAAACATCTGTTACAATCCCTACACACCCCCAATCCATTACATTTCCCAATGCCCTGGTGTCATTTTTCAACTATGACAATGACTTCACATTAGCCTGAAAATAACATATTTCCCTGACCCTTGTCAAGCTCATCTCACAGACCATTTTCACACAAATGTAATAGTGTTTGAGCCAGTGGGCTGTTCACACAATAAATGATGAAGTAGACTTCATAACGCCCATGCAAACTAGATGGAAATGTGAACTATATGCATATTCTCCAACCAAAGCAAGATACACTAAACCAAAGAAATAAAAAGCTTAACACCAGGGCTATCAATAGAGTTAAATATTTAATCGCAATTAATCACATTTTGTCCATAGTTAACTGATAATTAATTGCACTTAATCACAGATAGAAATATGTTTTCATCTATAGTAAGTAGGAATGTTAATCTCTTTGTGGTACAATAGCTACATCAAATTTTATGTAAAGGGATATCAATTTTGGAAAAATGGGCCATTATTTTATTCAAAAAATGATATACCTTCAGAAGCCACTAGTTTTTTTATGTTTATTGCAAGCTGCTCTTTGTCCTATTTTGTTTGACGGTCCTGGACCGCGCCATTTAATTTTGTCCCGCGCTGTACAGATAGACTAGCTATACTGTATTTTTACCCTCTTTCTTTCACCTCAAACCCCAAATGCGGATACTATGTGAGAATGCATAAAGGTAAGATTTGACGACCTTACTGAGTGCTAATATTTGTTCAATACACAAACTCCTGTCATAGCCTTACAAAATACATAATAAATAAGATAAATTGGATCGCTATAATGTACGTACTAGCACTGCTAGTTCTTCAGCCATGGACACTGTCACTACGCAGTATGTACTGGAAACGCAATCGGTTCTGCGCATGCGCAAAACCAACATCACTTCCTCCTTTAGTAAATTTTTACAACAGCGCTACTGCGACTTCACATGCTGTGGTAGTTATTATTTTTTAAATGTATGAAGTTAAATGATCAATAACCATACTGCATATATCGACAGATAGCGTAGATTACACATGCCTAATATGTGACGACTGAAAAATGGCTCGACCGGATGTAGACGCGTTCTGCACATGCCTTGAACAGCTTGCAGTTAAAAAAACACCAGTTGAGAGACGTCTCACATCTAAAAAAAAACACTCGTTAGTTGGGACATTCTGTGACAGTCCTTATTGGCTAAGGGAGAACCGGTCTAATATTTTCTGTGTCGTGATTGGCTGTAGACCACTGTCAATCAACCTCCTTCGTGCCGTTTCCTCTTGTGGTCAATAGTTGCTAGCAAACTGGCTAACTGAGTGAGCTGCTTGCTAACTGCCAATAAACAATAGAAGAAGAAGAAGAAGCTAACCGGCTAAATTAATCTTCGGACGACGGCAGGAGCAATAGGTTTTAACAAGGATACAAAAACACGACAGCCGAGCGGTGCGAGGGAAAGGCACAGTCAGAGGAGTGAGTCACTTAATAATTTCTTGTGTCCAGCCTAGTAGAGTCATCATTAAAATTCAAACGCAATTTGAACTTGAGTGTTTAAACAAGAGAGAAATGTGAGAAAATGTTAATGTCTGTCTGAGAAAAGTGTATAAAGTGTATTGTGAGGGGTTTTACAGCCTTAAAACATATAATAATTGTAAACAAAGTTAACTACTTCACAGATTTCACTTATTGCGGGCTATTTTGGGAACCTATACCCCACAATAAACGACGGAACACTGTACTGTTCTGCTGGAGAAGAGTGCACCGTAAAGAGACAATGTTGCACTGTTGTGGGAATTAAATCTACCATATACAGTGTGATGGTACTGAGAGCCGTTTCATGTCCAATTCCATCTCTTGACCCAGACAGCGGGGTGGTTTACAGACAAAATGGTCCTCCTATTATTAGGAAACTTACCTATTGAGTGTTGCAATTGATTCACCTCTCATCCACGTCTACAGTACGTGCAAATACTCTGATTCATCTCCTCAGATCCTTTACACACACTTGTTGTTCAAATCATTTTTGAATATGTGGTATTGTTTCTACAATGATCATGAAACGCCGTGTTAATTCAAACTGCACTTTAATGTCTTTTCAAGAAAGGGACTGTTTACAACCGGCTCAAAATGACACTGCCAGCGCTTAGCAAAGGCTCCTGAGCATATGTGTGCACCTGGGGTGCAGCTTACATGCTCGGAGCAGGAAGAGGGCGGGATATAATGCTCGCAACACATACTAAACTGTACGATCTAAAAATTATAAAGCAATAAACAAGTTTTCTCTAATGATATACAAATACGATTGTCGATCTACCTTGTGCTAAATGCTCCCAAATCCTCTTCAGCCACTGCTTTCAAACCCAAGTAACAATCTCAACTTTTGTTCACTTCACTAATATAAGAGAGTGCACTACGTGTACATGTGTTACACACTCACAAAATAACAGGCAATGATGAAGGCAGCAGAATCTCAAATGAATAAAAATGCCCTTTGTCTTGTCAGTTCAAAACCCTCCATGGTCAAAACAAAGAGATCCATCACTGCCGTTGCAACAATTGGCTCTTTCTGCCTGATTGCAGCTGCCCTAGAATGGCCTCCATTGCCCAGCATGGCCTGGAAAACCAAGCAGCACCACCGACACAAGCACTACACATACCTCACGCAAAAAAAAAAAAGAGCAAAAGCATTCATCACAATCATACGCCTGTGATCTCCAGTAAGTGCACAGCAACTATGGAAGACAAAGAACCTTAGGTGTTTCTTTCAAAGCATGTTTTTTCAAGGGAAACTTCAATGACTAAGCAAACCCACACAGTGGATCATTTCCTCTCATCACATAAATAATAAGACATTTTCAAAAAATACTCAGGTCAGTGGTGTCCAAACTGTCCAAATGTATCGTAAAATAAAATGAATTGATTATATATATATATATATATATATATATATATATATATATATATATATATATATATATATATATATATATATATATATATATATATATATTTTTTTTTTTTTTTTTTTTTTTTTTTTTTTGTCAAAAATAGACATTTTCTTCAAAAGAAAAAGGGAACACATATGGGTCATTCTCCTGAAAGGGGTACCAAAAAGTGTGACATAGCAAGCAAAAATTTAAGTTGTTATTTTCTAACTAATTTACATATTAAAGTATCACTTGTTCTTTTACAGTTTATGACAAAAAAAAATATCATATTAACATATTTCATGGCAGTGGGGCACTGTTTACTGAATTGTAACATTTATGTAAAAAATGTAAATAATTAGAGCAATTGATTTACTTTTTTTTGGATAAATGCTGGATTTGCACTTGTTTTAAGTAAATGAATGGGTTTTGAGTCAAAGGTTTTGGAAAAAAACAGTTGACATTTTTACAAGTGCCCCACCATTTCTTTAGTTTTTCTGTGCGTACACATGAACAGTCATGGAGAAATGATATTTATCAAAAAATTATGATGGTGAGGCTTTTTCAGGAAAGTTTTTTTTTCACAATTTACCAGGTGACGTAATGGTGATATAATTTGACGTAACACAGAGCAAGTTTTTTATTCGATGTGTTTGTTGTATATTTTCACATGGCTACAGCTTTAAGTCATTGTTGTCTGTGTGTCCTGCCCCTCCAAGTGACAGCACCCTCCCTGGTACAGCATCCTCCCTGATCTTCCCCACGTCAGGGCAGTAAGATATGACTTTGCTCTTCACGCAGGAACGTAGGCTCTCATTTGTGGCCAATATTGATGAACTGTTTATTTTTTTGATGTATTCATGGTTAGCTTACCGCAGGGATTGCACGCTCAAGAAGCCGCCTCCATGTAAAGGCAAGGGCCATTAGGCGAGGATGTGATGCATATTTTAATTGACTAATTTGAATAACAATAATGGATTAGATTTTATACAACACTTTTCAAGGTACTTCATAGCACTTCATTCACTCTTCAGTCACACACTGGTGGTGGTATTCTACATCTGCAGACGGAAACATGGCTGCCAATTTGTGCCTACGGCCTCTCCGACCACCACCACACATTCATTCAGCACTGGACGTAAGGTGGGTGAAGTGTCTTTTCTTTTGACTAATTATATTCATCCATTCATTTTCTATGCCGCTTATCCTCACTAGGGTCGAGGGTATGCGGGGGCCCAGCCCAGCTGACTTCGGGTGAGAGGCGAGTAAACCCCAGACTGACCCTGCAGCGCCCATATAGACAAACAATCATTCACACTCACCTTCATACCTATGGACAATTTAGAGTCTCCAATTAACCTAACCAATTAACAATGTGGCAGGAAACCGGAGTACCCGGAGAAAACCCAGGCACGCATGGGCAGAACATGCAAACTCTACACAGAGATGCCCAACGGAGATTCGAACCCAGTGTGTGGCCAACATGCTAACCACTAGGCCACCGTGCCGCCCTTGACTAATTATAAATGTTTTTAAAAAGTCAATGTTAATAGTTTTAGTTTGAACTCCAATATATAAAATAAGCCAAAGTAAAATATATAGAGTGGTGCGAAAAAGTGTTTGCCCCCTCCCTGATTTCTTTTTTTTTTTGCATGTTTGTCACACTTGAATGTTTCAGATCATCAAACATATGTAAATATTAGTCAATAACAACACAATTGAACACAAAATGCTGTTTATAAAAAACTCCAAATTTATAAAAAACTCCAAACTTACATGGCCCTGCGAGGGAAAGGCTTCTTGAGACGTCATCTGTACTTCTGTGAAGAAGGTGTCGGACGTTTCGCTCCTCATCCGAAGAGCTTGTCAGTGAACTAACAAGTGCTGGTATCCTAGGCCTTAAATACAGTAAGAGTGGGCGGAATTGGTGTGCCAATGCCCTCCTCCTATTGGTTCCTTACACTAAGACTGGGAGGAGTTGTGGTCTAATCCTCTCCTTCCATTAGCACCTCCGATCAAAGGGAAGTGTAGCTCCCTGTAGTTGGGTATGAACGACTCTTATACTGGCTCGTTAGCATCTATTGTTCTGGCTCGGCCCGGGCTCCACCTCATTTGCATGACTAAGAGCTGTGGGTTTTGGTCTCAGTAACCTGCTGAACACAGGGTCCAAATTAAACCTCAAACCACCATTCCGATTCAATGATGGGTTCTGTTGTTTGACAAAAATAGCTTCCTTTACTCCTCTTTCAAACCATCTGTTTTCTTTGGCCAAAATCTTTACCTTCCTGTGATAAGGGAACCATGAATTCTGCTGTCTACCAAAAAATCCTGAATGAGGATGTCCAGCCATCTGTTCATGAAGCTGAAACCAACTTGGGTTCTGCAGCAGGACACCAGCAAGTCCTCCTCTAAATGGCTTAAGGAAAACAAAATGAAGACTTGGGAGTGTCCTAGTCAAAGTCCTGACCTGAATCCTTTTGCGATGCTGTGGCATGACCTTAAAAAGGCGGTTCATGATGGAAAACCCTGCAATCTGGCTGAATTACAACAATTCTGCAAAGATGAGTGGGCCAAAATTCCTCCACAGCGCTGTAAGAGACTCATTGCAAGTTATCACTAACGCTTGATTGCAGTTGTTGCTGCTCAGGGTGGCCCAACCAGTTATTAGGTTTAGGGAGCAATCGCTTTTTCACACACGGCCATGTCGGTTTGGATTTTTTTTCTGCCTTAATAATAAAACAAGTTCATTTTTTAAATTAAAAAAATACATTTTGTGTTCAGTTGCATTGTTATTGACTAATATTTCAATTTGTTTGATGATCTGAAACATTTAAGTGTGACAAGCATGCAAAAAATAAGACATTTGGGAGGGGGCAAACACTTTTTCAAACTACTGTGTGTCTTATTTAATAAATCCTCCTTATTGTTAACAGTGATAAAAAATCTGCCGGTGTAGGCGCCAGCCTACTCGTCACAGTGAGGACAAGCCGTATAAAAAATGGATGCATGAATGGGTGAAAAACACATGATACGGACTTCATGTAATTTGTGTAAAAGCTGCTACTTTTTTCTCACACTTTAAACTCTGCGGCTTATACAGTGATGTGGCAAATTCGTGGTCACGTTCAGGTCTCGCGACATCTCATGTGCTTCGGAGCAGTCATTTTGTGCTTTGTGCGCGCACGCTCATCTTTAGTGATGTGCAATACCACTGATTTCTTTTCCAATCTGATACTGAGTAAAATTCAGCAAGATCGATCTCCTGCAAATACAGCTAACATGTCCGGTAAATCGAAAAAAGTAGTGTATTTCAAATCATAGCATAGCACATACAATAAGACATCAGAGTAAGTGTCGGGAGGTCCACTATCGCAGGCGGGTGAGGGGGGCTGGACAGCTGTGTGCTGGGGAGGACGGGCTCGGGGGCTGATTTGCCTCAGGGCGGGGGTGATGCTGGGAGCGACAAAGATAGGACAGAGACCGGCGACGTGTGTGCTGAGGGAATTGTAGGACTGCTCGGTTCCAACACTTGAAGAGAATGACTTGAGTGGTTTTATTTCGCAGGAGGACAGGGAATGAATGACTTTTTTCGTAGGCTACTGTTTAACCAGCTGTATTACACGCCCTGTTCGACACTAGAAAAAAAGCATTCATTTAATCAAAAGTTGAAAAAAAATCTCTGTGTAACATCCCTCTGTGTACTAAATATGCCATGTTACGACATAAACACTGTGGCTTGTAGACCGGTGCAGCCTATAGATCAGGGGTCACCAACGTGGTGCCCGCGGGCACCAGGGAGCCCCCCACGACCACATGAGGTGCCCGCAAGCCTGCTTTTCATTCAGGTTTTCAGTTAATAATGAAAGAACAGTAGAAAGAAATGCATTCTGAAATACAAAATGTGAGTTGTGGACACCAGCATTTTGTTAATGTTCTGGTAAAACAAGCATATTCGCTTTGTTTGGGTTTAAAATAAGCTCTGAAAATAAATGTTACAAAAATGAGTAGCTCTTGGCCATTTTCATTTTGTAAAAGTAGCTCTCACAAGGAAAAACCTTGGTGACCCCTGCAATAGATGTACAAATCTTTAAATTTTAATACCAGGAATTATGATACTTATCAATATTATTCTTTTACTTTGAATCGGAAGTGCCTTCATACCTGAAGGAACCACATTTACAATATCAGTTTTCGTTAATACGGTTTCTTAGCTGACATACTTAAATATTTCTATATGCTTTAGGTTGAATGCATCACTAAGATACTTTTTAACATCAGATAACAGTGTAATGTCACTATCCTTCCAAGTCCTCCAAAATAATGTTGTATTTCAAATGATAGATTATTCCGAATGTGTATGTGAAAAGGAGTCCCTATTGCTTGTCCCAAAAGTCTCTTTGTTTTTTTTCCCACATTTTTTAGAAACGAGAGCAGTCCGTAAACTAAGTGGTTGTAATTGATAGTTGTAACTATCTACGGATCTTCATTGGTGTTTTTAATAAGTCAGTCGACATCAATCTGAGCTACAATCTGATAAAGAGTTCCATGTTAAGGAGATTTAAACCTCCATCTTTTTTATAGCAACAAATGATTCCTATTTATTCTCTGTTTTTTTCTGATAAAGATAAACAAATTTAACTGATGGGAATATGACTTTGGGGGTGTCAGTGGTATACACTAAGATATCAAAAAATAAATTTAGAAAGCCACATCATCTTATCAAATTTATTCTGCCAACTAGGTTTAATTTCAGGTCGGAATATTTATCCAGGCTATTTTAAAATTATTTCTTCAATGAAACGAAATGAAATGAATCTTCAATGAAGTTGTTCATTTAGGATCACAGGATTGAATTACTTGTATTTCCTCCATCTTTGTGGATGGAGCGGATAGATGGATGGAGAGATCCTTTCATAGACCTACTTTTGGATACCCTCCATTTTGGTTACAAAGTGAACAGGTCTGTGTCAGCATGGTGCGTCGATTAATCCTGCAACATCTGCTGCGAGAAACTGAAGCCAGAATCCAGTTGGAGGACAGCAACCCTGCTTTCCATCATTCTACTTTTTGTGATGGATAGGCTGTCCAAACTGTGTGTACCTGCTGAAACTGAAGCTAGAAAATGGAAAACAAATCTTCAGTTGATAAGCAGGCAGCAAAGAAATTCCGAGCAAGATCTGGCTTAACATTTAAAAACCCAGGGCCCTGGTCCTGGGAGGTTGCTGGGTTGTGCTCCACCATCATGCAACCTTCGTCATGGTAACAGCCTAATTCTCTCAAATCAAATGTCTCAAAGCATTGATCACCTCAGACACACGGTATGTAAAAGACATTCGGGAAAATCATGGAGACTCAATCTAGCCAAAGATGCCTATGCAATGCTCAAGACTATCTTCAATGATAGAAAGACCTCCAACATCAAGATCCAGCAATGAAAACCTTTGTCTGGTCAACACTCTGCTTTGGCTGTAAATCCTGGACAGCCACGGAGACTACTATTGAATTCAGCAGCAGGATTTTGGTTTGTTTGTCAATCAAGATGGAGGACCAGATGCAACATCATCGGCTAAAAGATGGTTGACAAACATGATCTTTGTCTTCTTTGTGCTTCTTTGCAACCCGATGTGTGCATGTGGATAAGAGTTGTAATTGGATGTTTGGGTAAATCAACAAATCATTCAGTCAAGTAGAGTGATGATTCTGATTCTGAAAAAGTGAACTGAAATGACTGTATGACACATGGCAATGTCAGTGCTGCCTCTGCCCATTCAAGAACTTTGGTTTGTCCAAAGTCAGCTATCACGTAGCACTCAATGCTGACAGGCATGATGGAGAGAGTGCCAGGAGAATAAGTGTTCCCCGTCATGTTCTTTTCAGAGGAACAAAGACCGACACTCATTGGGAGTGTGCCTGAAGCTCAAAAGTGTCATCTCACTCAAACGCTTGCAGCTTAAAACACACATCATGCCTGCCGTCACAAAGAAAAAAAGAGGTTGAATCAGAATTTCATTACACTGCGGCCTTTTGAGATTTGACAGGCATTGTGCCTCTGAACAGGACTCAAGCCTTCTAAATCAGAGAGTTATTGTTTGAGAAGATTGGACGCTCTTTACAATCTGACTGGCAGCAATTATCTAAAAAGAGCCACAATGTGAGAATATCAAGGGCAGAACAGTAGCAAAACAAACGGAATGCTTCTTGTGCTGAGACACCTTCATTTGAGAGAAGCTTAAATTCAAATCCCATCACAACTTCACCAAGTTAACAGCAGCAAGCTTCCTTTTTCTCAAAAACCACAAGCAGAAACTACCGAGTGTCCTCAAGTCTGGACACACAGGCATACTGTATATCATACTATTGTTACAAGTTATAATACGTATACTTTTTTTAAAGCTGTATTTTATTGGAAATAACCAACATTTGCAGAAGTAGAGTTTTTAAATGAAATGTATGTGGTGCACCTATTTTATTTATTTTTTTTACATTTTCATTATTTAGTGCATTATGTATGTATTATCAATTCAGTAATTATGAATGAAAATAAACTTTTTGGTATAATGTATGAACATTATTATATGGCCACACATTAGGGACACCGTGTACATGATACCAAACATGATGAATATGATCAATCAGGCTTAACTGACACAGTGTGGCAAGTGGAGGAGGAAAAGCAGCTTATCTCCCAGACAATTTGATCTAAGATATGGTGAGAGCCTTAACCTGAACTGAAGGGCATGACAATGTGCTGCTATGCTTCCTAAAATACACAATATTCTGTATTAGAGGGCAAATTATTCAGGGACTTGGCTGGGTACATTATTTATGATTGAAATATAGCCTTGTGTGAAACACAGAGGAAGATAAATAATCATATTAGAAGTAGATGCTGTGCTTGAAATTATGCATGCCCTACTCCATATTTGCCCCATAAAACTGACACGAGCATCTGTAATTTTTGACAAATATACATCGACTGCAAAAATAAAAGTCTGCATGAAGCTGCAGGTCATGCAGACGATATAGCTGCTGGTTGTACAATGTACCGTTAGAAGGTGTTATCTACTAGGAATGAGTGAGTACACCACTATCAGTATCTGTATCTGTTCACCCATCTAAATGATCTGTATCTGTATCTGTACTCAGAGTGGCCGTGGTTTAACTGGAAATGGACGGGGCTTAAATCGTTACATTATTTTATCAGAAGTTGCTATATTTCCTATCCATCCGTTTTCTATACAACTTCTCCTCACTAGGTATGCTGGAGCCTATCCCAGGTGACTTTGGGCGGGCGGCGAGGTACACCATGGAGTGGTTGATAGACAAACAATCATTCACACTCAGATTCATGCCTATGGACAATTTAGATGTCGCCAATTAACATGCATGTTTTTGGAATGTGGAGGGAGCACAGGGAGAATATGCAAACTCCACACAAAGATGCCCACTGGAGAGTCAAACCCAGATCTTTCAGATCTCCTGACTGTGTGGCCAACATGCTAACCACTAGGCCACCGTGTGGCCGTTGCTTTATTTATTGTTTATTATTCAGCTATATGTGTACTGTCTATGTGATCTGTAAGACTTAATTATCACTTAATTATTTTTTAATGATTTGTGTGAAGTTGATGCAAACATCCAGTGATGGCAAACAGGGAACTAAACTGTCAGCCTTGTTCACTGTAGTGTTCTCAAAACCACTGCGACGAGTAAAGTTTTCCCACTGTCTTTATATCACCAGCCAAATTAGAAGCAAGCGGACGAAAAAAAAACAAAAACCACCGGCAGTGACCGATGCAACACGAGCCGTTTACAGCACTGTCTTGTCAAATGCACCACATACACAACGAAACAAGTTTACCAAGTAACTTTAGATACGAGCTGAGCTGAGGAAAACCTAAAAAAACCCGTCCGGAGTGGAGGCAGTGACCAACGCGACACAAGACGTTTTCAAGTCTGTCTTGTCAAATGCACCGCGTACGTAACGAAACAAGTCAACCAACTAACTTTAAATATTATACTGTACAAACCAAAATACAGCAAAAGAGACAATGTGCGCCGGAGTTGAGCCAAGCGATTAGAGTCACTGTCTGAATTGTGTTTGTGTGTGAAAGAGTAACAGGTATTGCTCCTCTCTCTGGCTGTAGGAGTCTGTCTAGGCAGGGGCGGTCGCTGTGTGTGACTGGCCAATCACAGAGGTTGAAGAATTAATATATAAGTAGTTACCCAATGAGAGTTTTCCTTCATCACGATTACGGATAATGACGTATCAGGGATCCATTCAGGATGCAGTTGAAGACCTTCCCAAGACCTTCTCGCTCTTCTCCTAGCCTAAAGCGGAATCTGTCTGTGACCTTTCCCTTTTTTAGAACCAAGGGCCTGGACTTTGTAGGCGTAAAGCTCATGCGAGCCCATGCTATGATCCTCGCCAACCCCTCGAGAATCCACCTGGCTCCTGGTACAGATTTTGTCACTATGAGGTCGTCCATGAAGGCTCTGATGGGTGGTTGCCTTACTCCAGACTTGCTGAGTGGGTCCTCCGCATTTTGTTTTTGTTCCCTTGACCAACATGTTCATTGCCAATGCAAAGAGGGTCACTGATATGGTACAACCAGTGATTATACTCACTACCAGCTGGTGCCAGTCAGATGAGACCAAATGAGACTCTCAAGCTGAATTTACTGTAATAGACCGGGATGACGTCTTTCACCTTCTGGGTTACATGGTGTTTTTCCAGTGTGACCTTCACCAGCTTATGGGGAATTGAGCCATAAGCATTGGCGAGATCCAGCCACAGCAAAGCCATGTCACCTCTGCCCTCTTTCGCCTCACTGATGAGCTGGGTTGCCACCCTCGTGTGTTCCAGGCGACCGGGGCCTCCGAGCATTCCTCCCTTTTGCACAGATGTATCAATGTACTTATTGGTCAACAGGAAATTGGAGAGCCTCTTGGCCACAAAGCTGAAGAAGATTTTGCTCTCCACTCTGAGCAAGGAGATAACCCGAAAAAAACAGTCACAGTAAGCCTGCTAAAATCTCAGTCAGTTTTTCCTTTCCTATTTACCTACAAGTGTACATCAATTTGGTCAAATCTATTGAGCTCAACAGATCTAACATTGGATCTAAAAAAAATGATGTACATAGGTAATGGCACCTCGGTATCAGTCAATCAATTATATCAATTTTGAACAGACCTCTGGATCTGATTTAACACAAGAGCCAAGATGGGGAGAGGAAAAAGAGAAGAAATCAATATTTGTGGTAAATGCCTCCAAGAAGAGTGCTGAGCTTTGAGATAAGGACATCACAGCCCTCAACTCATATGCCTTCATCCTACTTTAGTTTATTAGTCTGCCTTGTCTTTGTCTGTGTTCAAGGACTGGCAGGATGAGGAATTGCTATTGTTCTGGATCACAGAGAAGTCAGAGAGCCTGAGACCAAAAAGTCCACTTGAAGTATGAAGGAATATAATCTAAATCTAGAATGATATTTATTCACATTGGCCATCAACCTGTGTTTTTTTGTTTTTCTTCCTCGGCCGCACGGTGGGGAGTGGTTAGCATGTTGGCCACACAGTCAGGAGATCGGGAAGACCTGTGTTTGAATTTCCGCTTGGGCATCTCTGTGTGGAGTTTGCATGTTCTCCCCGTGCACGCGTGGGTTTTCTCAGGGTACTCCGGTTTCCTCCCACATTCCAAAAACATGCATGTTAGCTTAATTGGTGACTCTAAATTGTCCATAGGTATGAATGTGAGTGTGAATGGTTGTTTGTCTATATGTGCCCTGCGATTGGCTGGCAACCAGTCCAGGGTGTACCCCGCCTCTCGCCCAAAGAAAATGGATGGATGGATGGACTTTTCTTCCTTTGATATGACATGATAAACTTACACTGGCGCAAATGAGTTGCTACTCAAGCAAAAATAAATTTCATAAGTCAAATTTGTAATTTCTGCAATTTTTACTGTCACTGCAATCAACTGGATAGAATGTCAGGCTTTAACCAGCACAGACCCAATGCAAATGTTATTTATTTATTCATTTTATGCACTCAGTGTTAATGAATAGGGCCAGGCATGGGCCAAGTGCTGTCCACAGGCCATAAAGCCAAATTTTACAAATTATTTAATAATATTTCTTTAAATGGTCACTGACATCATTTATCAGCTTTGCTTAAATATGTTGAATATTGCTTGTAATTATGTTCTACGTTGTTCATTTTTTTAATGTGAACTTTAAATTCATAAAAATATGTTTATAGTACGTAGAGGGAGAAATGTCACTGACCGCCGCAGAAAAGGGGCGTTTCCGGAAGTGACGTTGGCGAAGGAGCAGCTCTCATCAGCTGCAGCAGCAGAGGAAACAAACATGAGAGAATGGACGAGACAAAGATGTTAACAGTGATTATAGTAAGAATTTGAGCGATGTTCAATAGTTTTTGAGGAGGAAGAAACATCTGGAGATGAAATAGAGAACTCGCAGAACATGGAATCAAGCCGTATTTACTGAACCACCACGATGGAACTACAGTCAAACCTGTCTTAGCGGCCACCTTTCTAGAACGGCCACCTGCCTATAGCAGCCACTGAAAAATCCCCCGCAGCAGATTTACATGTTATAGACCCTGTGTACAGTATAGCAGTCACCTGTCCAACGCGGCCAGCGGCCACCCATTTTGTCTCCCTTGGTCAATATCTGACGGCATATAGCGGCCAAATTACCGACTCAAGTAGAAGCTTCATGCACGAAAAAGTTTAGTTTTTCAATCAATGAAGCCGTCGTGTGTAGACTTTAATTACTGAGTCCTAGCTCAGTCACAATCATTCACAAGATCCACACAAACTGTCAGTTGTTCCACATAAAAAAGCCGTCTTCTTTTGAGCTTGCTATTTCCTGGTCAAACATGTAACTTTAAGAGCATTTGCACCAAAACATTACCGCAAATTAGGCTGGGAACAGGACGTGCTCCCAGCGACGCTACAATAAAAAAAACATACGCTAGCATGCATGCGGCAGCGGGAGCAAAACTGAGTTCGGTTGTACTTAATTGAAGTATTTTAGAATGTACTCACGTTATTTTTGATCAATCCTCATCCACAAATCCATCAAAGTCCTCATCTTCTGTATTCGACACAAAAAAAGCCGTCTTCTTTTCCGTTCGCTACTAGTCCGTTAACTTGTCAGTGTTATTCAGCTCCTGTTTCTTCTGCCAACTTTATTTATTGAACGCGGCCACCAGACAGCAGCTCAGAACACACACACATCTCTCAGCATCGTCTCTCCTTCCTGCTTGCCCACAAGGCAAAGGTTAAACAAGCCCCACTACATAGCTGTCCAGGCAATGCCTGTAACAAGTGACACTGTTTATTTCCTGGTGTGAGACAATGTGCACAATGTGTGTCAATACTGTAATGCCGCTTGTTGTGGGGAAGGAGAGACTCACGTCGCCGATGCACTTTAATGGTTTTATTAACAGCGGAGAACACTGCAGGACTTTACATCCACGCCAACATAAACACACTTCACAACTCTCTCGAAACTCACAGCTAGCACTGAGCCTAGCTCTCCTGCTCGGGACGCCCACCGTCACTTCCCGTCACTTCCTGATGAACTAAAGCTGTAATGACACTCTGCCGTATAAAAAGTAAAATATTAAAAACAAGCGTAAGACATTACTAGCACAGCTTTGTTCTGTGGGTCGTGGATATATTCTATCAGTTATTATTAAGCCTCTAGCTTCCTTTGAGTAAGTAAAAACCTTGGCTATGATTGCACTACATTGTCATGTAGACCTACAAAGTACACTTGGAAGAACAAGAGGTGAATAAATGTATTGCAACTGATGTGAAACTGATGAGGGGTAGGATTAAATAAGCTTTGCTTCTTCCTAATCCTTTTTGGACATGCAAAATTGTGTGTACTGTGTTGTGTGTGTACTATGTGATGTGCTACTATTTGACTCATATGCATGTTCAGGATGAATTAAAACCATGAACCACGAACCATGATAATAACAAGCCTAGTAGTGCTGTACAACTTTCATCCGCAGTCCGCAGTGCCCTCTACTGGTCAACATTATTATTATTATTATTTTCCCTTTTTTTCCCTCTACTGGTCAACATTCAAAATGGACGCCAACCTGTCTATAGAGGCCACCTGTCTATAGCGGCCACTTTTGCAGACTCCCTCTAGTGACCGCTATAGACAAGTTTGACTGTATATGTCTGTTGCGGAGGTGTCCCATGACAAACACTTGGAGATGAAGATTGGGCGGCTTCAAACATAAAATGTTAAGGTCAATATTCCGGTTTTTGAAACATTTGGAATAACCCGTTCACATGCGTGACATGAAGCAAGCAAACAAACACAAAAAAAGCACGGACGTCTCAACGCAAGGAAAACGTCATGACACATTCTTCTTCCTGTTTCCAAAAACAACAACAACACCGGCACGGCAGATTATGAACGACTTTGTTTGCGCTTTGGTGCTGGCACTGACCCACCACCAGTACCTGACACTATTCTGTCTCTCTTTCTTCATTAACTGAAGGCGAGAATGTGAAGAAATAGGAAACTGAGTCGGAGCTGTGCCATCCATATCCATGCTACATCCACCAGAGCCCCCCGGACACTTTAAAGTGTCCTTAATCCTGCTTTGCGTAACTTCTCGCTCACTTTCTGATAGGTTTGGCTACCGCGGTACTTTCTGCCATCTATAAAAGACAATGTTCCTGTCTTTCACCACACTAACTAGGTGGCTTGTTTCCTCCTTACTCCAAAAGTGTGGTTTTGCGTGTGGCCATGTTTACAAGTAGTACCTGCTAAAGACACAAGATTCCTTTCCAATAAGAAATGCGCAGAACAAAAAATTAATGTTCCTTTTGATCGGGATATCCCAATACGAGTATACATGACCCAATGTTTGAAATATTAGGAAAGGAGTAACCCAAGGGTAATATTCGTGTTTAAAAAAAATGGAATATAAGCATATTTTCATATATATATATATATATATATGGAAAAGGGTTATTTGGTGTTGACATGGCCATTGCTAATATTCCGGTTACGATAGGGTTATTTTACTGCATGTAAACGTACTCAATGTCATTACGGTAATCCAAGAAACTCCGTCTCAGCAGCTCCAAGGATACTCCTTTTATACAAAGCAGAGTGGGGGTTTTGTTTACAACGGATACAAAGATGGAGAATCACGCTTCATATGACAAGGTTCTTCAGAAAAAGTCATATTTTATCAAGAACTTGGGTGTTTCTTACAGTTGGTTGCTGTGTTTCGCTGTCGTGTTTGTTTAATTGCAAAATGTGGGTGAATTTGATAAATAGCTGATTCAAGGACAAATCTAAAATCATCTGAAAACCAGTAAGCAGTAAAGACTACTTCAGAACAGAAATAGTGGCCCAAAGTTCACCAACGTTTTGATATTCATGCATATTCTGGGTGTCTTGTTCAATAAAAACCTATAAATTCCCCCTTTTTCAGTTGTTTTGTCATTATTCCACAAACACATTGAGAACAAATGTGTGATACTACAAATAAACCGTTAAATATATGAATTAGTCAGTGTTGGTAGGATCTGCTTTACGCAACATTGTTCAACATGCCCCAAAAGGGCATCCTTCAGGCATGTAAGCAACTGTTTGTTCCTGTAAAGCAACAGCAGCAGTGAGGCCTTGTTATTGTTCTGTGTTTCTGATGTGCTGCATTTAAAAAAAAGTCACCTTGGTTGCTGAGTTTCCCGTTTGATCACACACACTAAAAGCAATCATTTGTGGAGATGGCAGTTGTGAACGGTGACAAACTAGCTCCTGGTGTTTTGTCTTAGCTGCCATCTGGTGTTTGGCCTTCAATGAGTGATTGAAGAGAGAAGGAATGTGGAAGAAAGGGGCTGAAATGCCAATCTATACATTTCCTTCACTGTAAAATGACTCATTTTGCTCAGCATTGAAAGGCTTTTGAGGAGATCCAATCACATGACAGTTTGAGACAAGAACTTTTGTCTGTACCCTCATACTCAGGAAAGATGGATGAAGTAGAATTTGCTGAAAGATGTCCAACAGCTGTATTTTTTAAGTAAAAGACTTTACTTAAGTCTTCATTTTAATTCAGAAGCAGAAGCACTGATCAAAATTTCAGATTTAAATTGCAGTATTTGTTCCATTAAATGGTATTAATTTATTCCCAACAGTCTCTATGTATATATCCATTTAGTAGTGTTTTTCTTGGCTGTACTTCTTCCAGTAGTGTATGTGTATGTAGGATTTTTTTTTTGTCCAATTAGATTTCAGCTTGTGTCTTTGTTGCTATGTCAATGTAATCTGCCCAGGGGCTTCAAAATCTGGAGTGCTAGCCCTAGTCACATACACACTACTAGCAATAGCGCTGTTAGGGCCAGCTTGCAGGCTTATCAGGCGTATTAATGACAATGTATATAGCCGTTTATGTTGACGTGAGTCAGCCAGCCACGGGGTCATCGACTTAAGCGGGTTCTACTGTACTGTTACACTTGGTTCGGGGTTCCAGGCAAGATTTTGCCTTAGACTGACCACATGTCAACCACAAAACAGACACAACGAGACAAACAATTCACATATGTTTATGATTTTCAGTCAACAGTTGCCGGCTGCCCAGAGAGAAAGCACTCAAGCACAGAATGAGGTGAGAGACAACAACCAACAACTCAGCTGACAGACCAGTAGTCACGCCAAAAGTGATAGATAGAGTCGACATCATTAAGCTTGGAGGCGACACATGCCACCAACCAAGCCTGCCTTTCAAGTCATTAACCAAATTGAAGCTCTGGCTTCTTCCCACAGCAGTCACCTCGCCTCATACTTCAGGCGACACTCCCAACAAGTCCACATTTGGGAAGACAAGCGGTATATTGGAGAGTAAATCAAGTTGCTTAATTTGCCCACGGCAGGTTACTCACTGTGGCTTATTGTGTGGTCAAAAAGACAAACACACCAGTAAAAGAAACAATTAGGCACCTTTAATCCGTCCTAGGCAGATGCAAACAAAAAAAGAAATACCTGCCAGTCACACAAATTGTATCATTTTCATTCAAAGTTGAAGCTTGTTGTTGGCGAACAAGTTCACAGCGTCTGTTGTCTGGACTATAAACAAAACACCACACAAATGACAAACGCAACCAAACATGTTTTTTTACAGTGTGCAGACACAAGCATAGAGGAAAACTTGTATGCAGAAAAGAGATAAGAAAATTTGTGTAGGAATTGCGTGTAAATGCTGAAGCTTAACTGAATTCTCTTTTAATTAAGGAATTATGGGAAAAGTGGGGGTTTTTGGAACGTGGAAAGTATATATCCTGGATGTTTTGAATGAGAAACACTGCCTCCTTCCAGCACATCTCTGGGAACCTCTTTGATGTCTTTATATCATCAATATCCTCTTTGTTACATCTGCTGGTCAAATTGTAAAAAAATCTGCCACAGAAAGCCAAGTCCTCCAAGTGTATGCAAGCCAGAACACGCCTTGTTGTTTTGGATGAGTGACCTTCATCACACAATGTACATGTCACATGCGCCGTCCAATGGAGGCGTGACTTTCATATCATTAACTAAGCGTATCATTAACTGTGAGCATTAATTGGTCGGCTGACAAAAATACACGTGTGAATAGCACCAAATATCTTTTTTTTAATTTGAGGTCCAGACCAAAATGAAGGCATTCTTACATTGCTAAAGGAAAAGAAAAGACAGATAAAATGTGTTAAAAAAAAAACAAAAAGAAAGACACATTAAATCAAAGCAAAAATGGTTCTATATATAAGAAGTGCAAATACATTTTAAACGGTTTGAGTTAATAATTAGAACATGAAAAATGTTAAAGTAAGTAAAGAGGTTAAAGATGAATAAATGCATACTGAACTAAAAAACTGACACATAATACATGCTCAGTGTAATAACCCATTAATGATGATCAATACATGAAGTACTCTGTTCAATATTGGTAGATGTTTTTAATGAGCTGAATGTTTCAGAAGTACACTCTTGATCAAAATTTAAAGACTAGTTGAAAATTTGCAAGAGTTTACATTTTATACTGCTGGATCTTAAGGAGGTTCTAATTAGAACTTCACAATGCAAAAAGAATGGGAACTGGGAGTAACGTTGCAATTCTCCTGAATTTGACGCAAACACCAACAAAGAAGAAGCTGGCGAGCACCAACGAATAAGAAGTGGCTAAAAAGTTTGGCTCAGCATCATAAAAAAAGAGCGGTCGGCTCAGTGCAACATTTGCAAAAGATATCATGAAAAAGAGGGTCAACATGATTAAACACCTCCGGATTCATGGTGTGGAAATAATACCTCATATTTGATGTGCTAAGTCAGACTCCCTCTAAGCAGTCAGAATCAAGGAAGTCAAACAATAAATGACGAGTGTTTCATGCCAATGTAACCGAGGGTTTCAGGAGCCCGCTGATGTGGAGGTTTGGTGTAAATACGGTTCTATGAGGTAAGTTTATTCATGTGCACAGCTAGTCTCGTTTAGCGACAGTCTGACACCTTCTCAACCCACCCAACACACTTCTGGCCTTCAAAATAAGAACTCCGCGGGCTACATCCTGTTTACTTATAAGGATGTCATAAAAAAACCTTTTTGGCTAAGAGAGCCATGAAAGTCACATATTTTAAAATGTACCGTAAATTCCGGTGTATAAGCCGTGCCCACCAAATCCTCATATATAAGCCGCACCTGTGTATAAGCCACAGGTGACGCCATAAAAAGTGATATTTAGTGCACAGAAAGACGTTACACAGAAAGACTTTTAAAACTTTTAATTAAATAAATGATTTTGTCTCAAACAGTGCCGAATATTACAGATAACAGTAGTAGCCCACCAGAAAAGCCATTCATCGCCGTCCTCTTGGGAACTAAAACCACAAAAGTCTTCCTCGTCCGAGTCACAAGTGAAGAGCGTCATAATTCCTTCGTCACATCTGCTGTCTGTCTCTCTCTCTCTGTCTCTCTTTCGGTTCGCTCTCCGTGTCTATCTGGCGCTAGTCCCAGCCTTTCGAACCCCATTGAAGATAGTGTAACCGAGTGGTCGAGGACTCCTACAAATGTTGTGGGAGTGCAGCGTCAACGAAAGTACAGGCACGTTTATGTGGCACAGCTTTGTGTCTCAACTGACTACCGTCAAATGACCTCAGCACACAACAACACCACTTCCGGCCTTCAAAGTAACAGCACAGCCTGTAGTGCTGCAAAACAAGGGTGTCACAAAAATAGCTTAAGATAGTGTTTTTTCTGCTCCACGCTGGAAGGAGATTATACACAGACTTGTGCAAAAGTTGCATAGTTCCTTCTACGACAGCCAAATCCATCCGCTTTAACTTGAAAGCGGCATCATATCCATTTCTTAGTGTGTTTTCGATGATGGAAGATTGCCACTACCAAGTGTATGTGCACAACACGTTTACATTCCTGTACAGTAGGTGGCAGTACGCACTGAAACGTTGGCCGCGACCCGCCATAAACAAAAAGAAAGACTGTGTCTACATCCGGGCACTTACGTATATTTCGGTAGTAAGTTTTAGATGGATAGATAGCAACTTTATTCATCTCCAAGAGAACAACACGGCCTTTATGTTTTGTTTTCTATGCTTTATTGTATCTGTATTTGTATTTATTGATGTATACGTGAGCCTATATGACGTGTGCGCCTGTGGCGTTACGTACATTGCGGAAGTTTTAGTAGGGTCACTTGGGAATTTGCTGGGTCTTCCGCAATATTTCTGCTGGAGTTATCGCTCTAGACTTCATGAGGACCACGGTACAGTGGCACATTCGTGGCCGCCTTTGAGCCATCATAGTGCGTGGATCCCCCCGGCAGATATGTCCAATATGTTCCCTCTTTTTTTGTTTTCATTCAACGTAACAGGCTTTGCACTCTTGGCGGTATATTTATGGTGTTTATTGAATAATCCAACTCCAACAATGTTTTACATTTGATTTTAGTATCATATTTTAGCACTGAACTAGAGCGCCAGGGTTATTGGCAAACGCCGACAATGGTGGCTTCTCTACATTTTTTGGTTGTTTCCTGAACTTTTTTTTTGTCCGAATAATGGACTATTTTAGTAATAGCGTTTTCCGAAATACGTATGTAAACGAAAACGTTCAAAGTTTGAGAAAAAAGTAGCGTCTTATACATTAGAATTTAATAAGTCTTTTCAATAAATGCATTCTTTTTAATAATGTTGTTATACTGAAGCTAACCAATAATAAATAACATACTTCTTACCATTAATGCGACTTCTGATGCTGCATGGTTTTGCACTGTACTTCTTTGTTTTCATCATCTTCTTTGTCAAAAGGCTTTGCTCTGCAGAATTAGCAAGCTGACTATTTGATTAAAGGAGAGAAGTTTATTTCTTGACCTTTCAATGACCTGGGTAGGGTACCGCATTATCCAGTATTCATCAAGTTTTGGTGTCTGACCTGCAAACTAACGGAAGGACAGCTGGCATTAGCGCTGGCCACTGGAGTAAAATGCATAAGAAAGCTTTGTATTTTGAATGTTTATTTTGACACTGTGATTTCCGTCATGTTTTACTTTAAAATAAAGAAATTTTATTGTGTTAAGAAATGTCTGAAAGGCAGATGCAGTCATCAAAAGCACCACATCTGGCTCCCGAGCCATAGCTTCCCTACCTGGCTTACACCAACTGTGAGGCCGCAAACAAAGTATACTAGTGCTAAGCGATAACATTAGTCAGAATGGTTGTAAATTAGTCAGCTTTTTTATTTCAAATAGACACAAGGGACTATGTCTTACAGGCTGATGCTCAAAACACAGCGTGAATAGTTCAACACTTCCTAGTTCTCTTCTTCTATGGACTAAAAGCAAACCCAACATGCAGAACATCACTGCCCTTTATTTCCCACATTCTAAAACACATTCTAAACAGCAGCTCAGAACTACACAGAACACCTGTTGCTGCAATAACATTACTGACACCTAGTGACCAGTGTGGAATACAACATACCATGAAAATGTCTATTGTACTTTATGTAGCCATGTTTAAGCTTGAAATGCTTCATTTAGGCTGAAAATGAATTGTAAAATAAATCAAATGTGCTAAAATATGCATACTTTTTGAGTATGCAACGTCGTGGCGGATGCACCGTCAATCACACACACGCAATATACAGCTGTAAGAGAAAGTAAAGCCAAGCGATTTGCCAGGTCTGATTTTTTTCAACGAGGCATTTTTGTCATGCAAATGTATTACTCTTTTGAATGCATATTGTTTTGAGAAGCCAAACTCTCTACTTAAGTAACCAGAATAACTCACCGGAACTACAGTAATTTTCTCATCACTGAAATTCAAACTATCCCTTCAACTGAGGCAAGTGAGGTCTGCAGTTCTGTGGATGTTGTTGTGGGGTCTTTTGTGACCTCTTAGATGAGTCGTCGCTGCTCTCTTGGAGTAATTTTGGTTGGCTGGCCACTCCTGGGAAGGTTCACCACTGTTGCATGTTTTCGCCATTTGTGGATAATGGCTCTCACTGTGTTTCGCTGGAGTCCCAAGGCTTTAAAATGGCTTTATAACCTTTCACAGACTGATAGATCTCAATTAATCTCAGTTATGTTTTAACAGGGCCATGTAGGTTTGGATTTTTTTCCCCCCTTAATAATAAAAAGGTTAATTTAAAAACTGGATTTTCTGTTTAGTTGTGTTGTCATTGACTAATATTTTAATTTGTTTGATGATCTGAAACATTTAAGTGTGACAAACATGCAAAAAAATAAGAAATCAGGAAGGGGGCAAACCCTTCTTCACACCACTGCATGTGACAGGTGCACAGAAACTGCAGAGATCTTTACTTGAAATGCTCCAAGTGCCCTGAATGTTCTCCTGCTTCTTTAAATCGCATGCTTTCTTGACGATTTCGCCGATGCGCTTTGTCAGATGTTCATTCATGGAGACGTTTGTTCCACGCATCTTGCTTCTCTGTTTCAGCAACGATATTTTGTTTTATTCGTTGGCGAACTTAATGTTGATGAAAGGCATGGTGTTGTTATTTCCTCCTACCACTGGAATGCATGCATCAACATCTACAACTAGTTTCACCTCCTTGGATTACAGAGAGTTGGCCATCTGTTGCACCTTCTCCTCTGTTCACAGTCGCCCTGGCATAAGACCTGCATGTAATGTGGAGCACAGTCACAATCACAACATTCATTCTGGACATCATTTACAACATGATCTGGTCCTTCTCGTCATTTTGCTTCTTAAAGCATTCATGTTTTCTGCCAGCTCAACATTTTGTATGCAAACTGCAATCTCATCCCTCAAGTCTTTGATATACTGCTGACAGACTTGGATTGTTTTCCTATGTCATCATTTTGACAAATGATGACAAATTAATATTTACTAAATTTTCCCTCCTTGTGTCGTTCAACATTACTTCTCAGATAGTCCCTAGTTTCTGGCTTCCATGTCCTGAAAATAATGTGGAAGCGGTTGAGCGGTTGAAATGAAAATGATGAATAGAAGAATTTCGATGAAGAATAACATGCGCTCAACAAAAATATAAACACAACACTTTTGTTTTTGCTCCCATTTTTCATGAGCTGAACTCAAACTTTTTCCATGTACACAAAAGCCCCCACCGCATGGAACACTACACAGACTGAACTGAAAATGTCAGAACTGGTCTCAGTCAAAGCCTTTTGTTCTATTTTACACAAAAGGCAGCGAGAAACCGATGAGCAATGCTTGTGTTTGTAATTATTCACCTGGTTGTAATTTATTGTCTTAAACTTTCTTGATTTTTTATTTCTGTATTTATTATGACGTGTGCTGATGACCTCTTAGCCAGGTCGCCCTTGTAAATAAGATCTTGATCTCAATGGGATAAATTCTGGTTAAATAAAGATTAAATAAATAATAATAAAAAAGGCCTATCACTGTCAAATATTGTTCACAAATCTGACTAAATCTGGGTCAGCGACATTCATAATCTAGCCACCTCACAGGTGTGGCATATCAAGATGCTCATGAGCATGATTATTGCACAGGTGTACCTTCAGTTGGCCACAATAAAAGGCCACTCCAAAATGTGCAGTTGAACTGGATTGTGTAGCATACATGTATTACTGTTAAAAACAGCCCATAATTCTTACATATTTATGTTTTTATACTTCACAGATAATGTTTATTCCTCAAGCGTCCTTGAACGCATCATAGTCGCTTGGGTTAAGACTGGAATATTTTCTACTATGTTTTAGACAAAGTACGGCAACGTGCTTACAGTATCTACCACAGAGACATAACACATTCAGAGGACCTTTCACTTGGGAACGATGCACCAGGTGTTTCTTTTTCTGCGCACACACACACCAAGTTTCACAACATGCCACTTTTTCAACTGAGGAGCGATTGGACAGCCAACTGAGATGAGCTGGTGCCTCTCTGACAGAAGTTATAAATGAAAGTGGAAAAGGGTTGCTCTTCGGAGATCGATTGGACTTTGCTAAACCTTTGTTGGTCGCTAATCGTTCTCTCCAGCGCTGGCATTGCAAATGTTGTATAAGCTCCTGTTTGATTTAAATTGTAAACTGTCCTTGAGCCTCCAAGACTCACGTCACAGCTGTTAGAATAAAATAATCTGGGGGGACACCCGCCATGTAAAAGGGCGGATGTCCCAATACTAGTTTCGTCAGTCAATACAGCCTCAAAACTCGTGGTGAGGTGAACACAAGTTAATATGTGATGGTAAGTCGTTACTGGAATGACAACAGGCAAGCAGTGTGGATTATATAGACGCAGCTTGGAGAAACACATTCTCTAGCCTGCTAGCCTGACGACCAGGATAAAGGCTACACGGTGACTCCGATTCCATGCGTTCATAGACCTTCTTACATTATCATTCATTAGTGGTGAGTACCTATCCATTCATACATTCAATTCCTATGCCGCTTATCCCAATTAGGGTCACGGGGGTATGCTGGAGCCTATCCCAGCTAACGTCAGGCGAGTGGCGGGGTGTGTGTGAGGCATATTTATGGTGTAAACCTGGATTGTGCAGCTAAGCATTTAGCTTGTTAGCTTCCTTTGTTCCGAGTCAACAATTGCAATTGATGAGAGACAAGGCGGTTTCCGGGGCTGAATCTACCCTAATAATTACACCACTCTTACGGCAAATGTTGATGGGAAATTGGAGAAGAGCGTCAACATCAAGCTAGCAGGAGGGTTTGGAGGGGGAGGATCGACCCGTATGTCAAAAATAAGCATTTTTATGGGTGCGTCAATTTTCACCATTCACTGGCGATCTTGGAAAGTAATGTAAAGTAATCATATACTGACTGAATGCAAATGATTCTTATATGGCATTGGGTCACAGTTAATACTGTAGACACAGCTAACAAAGATATGGACTATAAATTGGTGTGTTTTCAATCAGCTGGGAGTCCTTTGATGTTGCTTGTTCTTTTCTATTGCTTTTCTTAATGGCTTAGTCTGCATTCACTTCATGTCTAAACCATAAATGGGATCATTATTATTGCTCCGAGGTACCGACACTTTGATCCTAAATTGCCACCGTTGGTTTTCTGAAAATCTCTCTGCAAGAGTGGTGTAATATCAGCAGAGGCATGACTGTTAGCGACGGTATAATTAAAATCTGCTGGATAAGTCGGCTGCAGGTGTCCTAAGAGGGAGTAGCAAGGGGAAAAAAAATACAGAATGGACACAGCAATCACTGTGATTTGGCTTGCAGCCAACTGCAGTGCTCATCTCAATAAATTTCACTTTCATTTAAATATATTTAAATACCTTAATCCTAGCCTATAGCTAATTTGCATGACTGGGACAGAGGAAACATATCTTTAAAGGACCAAAAGAGAGAGGATGGGGACTCCAGGTGACTGCTGTGGGCTTGATGGACAGCTTAGTGTCATTTTGTAATGGCAGTTATTCAGGGGAGTTAGAATAGATCTACATACATATTGATTTGCTTGGTAATTGCGGCCTAGGGCCTGTTACATATCAGATTTAAGAAGTGTGACATTTAAGAGCTGACACAAGGGCTTGGAGGCTTGCATTCAAGTCAATAGCAAACGTGTTGCACGTACAAAGTTGTGTTTATCCAGCTGAGAGCACAATTGGACATGTTCTCTCCAATGCCCAAAGCCAAATGCCCCTGAGGTCATACAATTCTGAATAAAACAAAATCGACAATATCTCGGATATGCTCAAAGTGCCGTCATAGATGATGTAGTGCAAGATCCCAGCTTACCTTTTCCCGTGCTTTAACTTTTACCTTTGGTTCTACCTTTTTTATGTTTGAGCTTCAGCATGCAGTATGAGGACTCAAATCAATAACTGTAATATTTTCATTTTACTTGTGACTGGGTTACAAATACACTAATTACTCGGGGTATATTCATACAAAGTAAAAGCATGGAAAAAATAATATTCACCTATGGTGATGGTTTAAGTGTATGCAAACATGCAAACAAGTTACAATGGAATACATCACATACACGCAACAAAAATATAAACGCAACACTTTTGTTTTTGCTCCCATTTTTTAATGAGATGAACTCAAAGATCTAAAACTTTTTCCACATACACAATATCACCATTTCTCTCAAATATTGTTGACAAATCTTTCTAAATCTGTGATAGTGAGCACTTCTCCTTTGCTAAGACAATCCATCCCACCTCACAGGTGTGCCATATCAAGATGCTGATGAGACACCAAGATTAATGCACAGGTGTGCCTTAGACTGCCCACAATAAATTCATGAATTCAGCCACCCTACGGTAGAAACTCATTTCGGCCGCTTGTATCCGCAATCTTGTTCTCAGCCAAAATGTACTGTCTAGTTTCCAAACATCCATATTCGTGTATGTCTTACAGTAGATCTTAGACACGCTTCTATGATAACTTGAAAGGGATAGTTTTGCAATGAAGTTGTATGACATCACCATCAGCATTGTAGTGACTTATCCCCCACTCGGTCTCCTACATCCACTTCTGGTCAGATTTCTGTGATGAAGAATGTAGTTTTGCTTAGTTTCTGGGGACAATTAACGAAAGAGTTTGGCTTTTCAAAACAATATGCGTTCAAAAGATTAATACATTTGCGTCACAAAAAATGCCTTCTCAAAAAAAATCTGACCTCACAAAACGCTCTGCATTATATTTGTCTCCCGCCGTATTCCTGCACACTGTCGCCTGCACATTCTTGTGTACGTGACGAAGACGCTCGCATTTACTGCCATAAGGGAAGGTCTCGTCCTCTCTCTTCTTAATCTTCTACACAAAATCATGTAAGAGTTGCATAAAATTCTTGAAATTGCCACAAAAAATTGTAACAACCTAAGCAGTGTTTGAAAGCTAATACTTAGCCCTTCCAACGCCGCAAGTATCATTCCTCTAACACTAAAACTCACTGAAGATGCATCTCCATGTACTATTATTCAGAAGTAAAGATATGTACATTTTCTTTAGTCTTTGCTTTCATACCAACATGATCCATGCACACCTTGTACATGCACCCTACAATATGATTTGTTTAATCTTTTTCAAGAAAAACGGTCCAGGGTTTAAAAGGTTACCTTTAGAAAAAATGCTATACATATTGTAACCATGTCTCAGTCAAGTAGTATACCGAAAACTGAGGTACATTTGACATCGTGGAGGGCTCTTTTTCTGTCAGGGGGACAGAAATGCTCAGAAACAAATGCTCAAAGCAGACAAGCAAGACACAGCGGGGTTCAGCATTGGGCTAGGCGTGATGGATATGTTGAGTGAAAAGCATCTGGCTGCTTAACGTGATTCCTTATGACATGAAAACGAGGACACGCTGGATGTACCAGACACCCGACACCACAGGCTAAAGTCTCACAGACAAAACCAATTCTACTTCAATAAAAACATAAATACAATAAATACATCAGTCCATTCTTCCCTCAGGTCTTCATTGCTTCGCTAATGGACAGCATTTTAGATATAAAAAAACCCCAAACATCATAAACAATGATGGCCCACAGTCAGTAACGAGAATAATAGTGATATGAGTTCATTTGAAAAACAACAGTCTCTTTATTCAAATGCAAGCAAAGAACAACACTGAAGACTTGTCTAAAGTGGGTGATGTCTCCAAATAGCTTCAGGAAGATACAGCTGACATTATGGCGATGTCATATCAATTTGGACCGTTCTTTTTCTCCGGTAAAAGGATTATAGACCCTACAGTGGGTAAAATAAGTACTTTGATCCCCTCCTTATTTTGCAAGTATACCCACCTTACAAAAATCATTATTTTTGTAATGGAAAGAGAGAGAATGAAAAAAGTAAGTATAAAGACGTATTTGATACCAACACGGTGTTTCCTACAGGACTGCAATCTATTTGTGGTAGTTGGTTACGGGGGGCGATCATCAGTCATCGTCTAATCTGCATAAATGGCCATGGCTAAAAACAGTCAAACATATTTAATACATTTTTGGGTTATTATTAGTAGGGATGCTCTGACCCATCAGCCACCGATCAGTATCAGCCGGTTTCTGTGCAAAAGCATGTGACGGGCATATGCCGATCAATACATTTCAATGCCGATCACAAAAAACGATCACCTGTGGTTTGTACTATAGGAGGCTGCAGCCTGCAGAGATCCCTGTGTGCAGTGTAGTGTCCTGCTGTAATGTCTTGGCTAGTGTCCCCCTCCTCCTTTCCGTCACACCACGCAGATGTGGGGCAGCAAACCCAAACAAACATGTCTGCCGTGTGGAACTTATATGCCATTTGTGAGAGTGATGTAAAAGTTTGCATCCTGCAACACATGCCACGAAAAATACCTTGTGGTGGGTGGCACGTCAAAAAGCTTTAATTCAGGATGGTATTTGAAGAACAAACACTTGACAGAGTGACTTTTCCAGGCTCACGCTGCAGCGACCATGAGTGAAACGGCAGCTAACAGCTAGCTATCTGACAGTCAGAAGGCTAAGCAATTAATCCAAAAAATTATTGATAAATTATTTCATAAATGATTGGATTTCAGTAAATGACCAGTCTTTCTCAGGGGTGGAAGACAACTGCTTTCTCATTTGGAGCCCAGCTACAGTCTGGACTTCCAGGAAGTCCTGCAAGAGCTCCACCAGACAATGTACTCGCACGTGGAAAGTGTGGCGTCTCATCCTCTGCAAGTTTCACACATACTGTCCAGTATATGTTCCTTGGAAAAAGTCAATCAAATATGTTTTTTGTCTAAATGAAGGTTCTTTTATGGTTCCTATTTTCAGATCATATAGCCCGTGGCAGGGGTTCAACAAGCAATTCTGGGCTCCAAAAAAAATTAAAAAATCACATCAGGCCCCCCCGCCTTTTATTTTTGAATAATCACCTATTTTTGGGGGGGCCCTCACAGTCAGAGGCCCTTGTAATTAACTTTCCCCCCCAATACGGCGCCACTGGCCAATAGCATTCACCATAAATACATTGCAAAGTTTACAGTTAATACATGTGATAGGTATCGATATATCTCATGGTTGATCGGTATCAGAATCGACAGCATAGAATCCTATTCAAGCACCTCTGTTTGTTATTAGTAGCAACATTTCTGCTTTTTCTTGTTACATTATGCTTTTTTTGATCTACTTTTCCTTTTTTGGTTTATTTTATTTGCACAATGTGCCACAGGGCTATAAAAAAAACAGCCGCAGTCAACAAATGGTCTCCGAGTCGCCCGTCTATGATGTCATCAGCAATTGACTCTATAGTTCTAACAGAGTTACGCAACAACTCTCAAAAATGTTAACACAAAACATGCTTTTATAGTTTTACAATTATAGTTTTACATGAAGAAAACCATTCAAAATGATGAATGAAAGGGATAAATGAACATTGAAGGTTACTTTTACCTTCATTGAAGCTGTGACTTTTGCCAAAGACAAGATGTGGCAGCGAGAGCAACATGGACACCACCTTGGTGTTTTTCTATGAGTTAGTTCTTGAATTCAATAGTGTTTCTCACCTTCTTTATCAAAATTCTAGCACTTGAAATTTTCTTTGGCTCCATTTTGGATTACTTTGCAGCTGTGATCAAAAGAAAAGTAGAAACTTCAGGTGAGAAACACTATTGAAATTAAAGAAATAACTTTAATTGGTGTCCGTGCTGATCTTGCCGCCACATCATGTCTTTGGCAATAATCACGTCTTTAAGGTAAAAGTAACCTTAAATGTTCATTCATCCCTTTCATTCATTATTTATATGCATTTAGAATATACTTCTGCATGTAAAACTACAATTGTAAAACTAACTAACAAAAAGTGTTTTGTGTTAACATTTTCGGCTTTCTCGAAAAGTGACCATTATAGCAATAATTCCAGGCGTCGGCCATAATGAGCTAGGAAGCTCGTTCCTGTGGAGCACACCATCACTCATGTGCAGATATCATTATCATGAGAAAAACAAGATATGATCTTATTTTGATTCCAACATTACTGACATCGATCGATATTATCGACCGTGCTTGATTCATGGCATGTGTATAATGATTCACGCATTGTGTATCAGTTAACACAGAAACACAAATGCAACCATGCTGTCCCATGTTCTAGGGTCTCATTATATTTGCAAACACATTATTTTTGATAGAGATGGTGTCGCATCTAGTTAGTTGTGTGTGTGTGTACACACACAGACAACCAGGAATTGCTCACATCAACAAAATCAGAACAATTTATTTACACTCAACACTAAAATATATATATATATATACACACACACACACACAACTGTGCTCATTTGTCTGTCTTGTCACAAAATATATACAGTAATATTTGCTGTGCCTTCAAACAAATCTTCATCCATAAGCTGACAGACTGTCTGTGCATGAAAGGGGCGCAAAATTGAAAAGGAAACCGCCCCACCATCGAGTGTTTGAAAGAAGGAATTAGGATGGCACAGAACTGCTCTAACAACATGGCAAAGTTCATCCAGACAAGCTTTAGCAACATGGCAAGTTCACAAATTAAACCTTCTTGCAGCTCTAAGCTCCACTTAGATCATCTGCTGTCTTCTCCACCTGCCAAGTGAACGGCAGCTCTCAGCGGACCCATTTTAACAAGAAGCGCCTCCGGGAAAAATAAGGCATGCCAGCACATGCAAGTGCATCCCATGGGAGACAGCCGCAGCGGTGTGCAACTCTATCTGGACCATGACATTCCAACAAAGTAACAAGGAAGTCTCAAGTCCACTGGGAAAGGAGGCCTGGGTTAGTGCTTCATTGTCACCTTGGGAAAAAAACAACGAAGCACACCAAAAGCGAAGTAAAGAAATCCCTTGTTCTTTGATCAAGAGTGATCAATTAACTGTGGAAAAGTTTCAAGCAATTACTGATCAAAGAAGGTGCTGAATTGCACTCCGTAAGCTTTGAAGGACTTTAGTCGCCTACATGCCTGATAATGTAAAACCTGCGGTTGTCAATTTCAACCTTAATAGGATCCCAAGATTATCAACCTCCTTCATCCACATCCCAGGAGACAAAGTCAACAGAACGGACAGGCTGGTCAGACAACCTTAGGGCCTGTCCACAGAAGAAGCTTTTTGGGTGGAAAGGGTAAAGTGTTTTATTGTTTCAGCCTTTCATCCACACGGCAACGGCGTTCTGGATGCCCTGAAAGGGTATTTTTTGAAGTGGGAAAATCTGATCACGTCGGCTTGTCGTCGCCGTGTAGAGAAGCAAACTGCTACTTTCTGAAACTTATGACGTCACATGACCAGTGGCCACTGCCGACAAACCACTTTCATTAATGAACAATTAATTAACTGATTCAGTTTTTCCCAAAGAAATCATGTAAATCCAATAATCAGTTCCAGAAAGCCAAAAATGTTAACACAAAACACGTTTTTATAGTTTTACAATTATAGTTTCACTTGCAGAAAACAATTCGAAATGCATATAAATGATAAAGGAATTGGATAAATGAACATTTAAAGTTACTTTTTTTTCAATGAAATGTGATTCTGGATGTGACTGAAGATAGGAAAGTGGTGGTGGTTGATCTCGCCGCCACATTGTGTCTTTGGGAACGCTCATGTCTTCAATGAATGTAAGAGTCACCTTAAATGTTCATTTCACCCTTTCATTAGTCATTTATATGTACTGTACTTACATGCATTTAGAAGCGTTTTATGCATGTAAAACTATAATTGTAAAACTATAAAAACATTCTTTTGTGTTAACATTGTTGAGAGTCAACCACTGATGACATCACAGACTACATTAAGAACACAGTTGGACTCGGACAGTGTATTCATATTGTACCATATTGTATGCACGCAGATGGAGGCAAAATTGTTTTGGTTTGGTTTAATTTTATTTGAACATGCATGCAAGTTACAATGGGATAAATCACATGATTCAATTCCCAGTTCCACATGTCCAAAAGGAGTAGGAAGAAGCAAAGCTTATTTAATCCTACCCCCCATCCATTCCACATCTTGTGCAGTACATATTATTCACTTCCTGCATTCCATATGTGATTTTTACTACATAGAATAATGATAAGGTTATGTAAAAATATGATGATGTAATTAAGTTTTTTCAGTATAATAATAAATAAATAATAATAAACAGAAAGAAGCATAACAAAACGATGAATATAATAATCAGTATAATAATAAATACATAATAATAAATTGAGACAAGTGTAATAAAGTGCGTTCAAGACTCTTCTGCCTTGTATTTAGCAAACATCAACTGCTTGTGTTGCTTTTTTGGAATTCACTCATCTTGGTGCATTAAGTTCCTTGCTCAATCCATTCCGTAATTGAATTCCACGTACTGAAATGCTGTGGCTTTTTAGCGTTGTTCTCGCATATAAGTGTTTTAAGTTTAGTTTTTCCCTGAAGATCATATTTCACCTCCCGTATAGAGAAGTATTGTATGGCATTTTTGGTTAGCAAGTTATTGTTAACTTTATGCATTATTTTAGCGGTTTGAAAATTGACTAAATCAAATTATAATATCTGTGATTTTACGTATCATTTCTGCTATTACCAAATACCATTATTTTAGTTTTACTTAAGTTCATGGAAAATCTGTTTTTACAGCATAACTTTTCAAGATTAACTGAAAAACCTGCTAACTGGAGTGGATGCTAACTGAGGTTCCACTGTATCTGAATACTTCGAGTGGCACGACTCACCCAGTCCACATACACTCCTGATCAAAATCTTAAGACCAATTGAAAAATTGCTAGAATTTGCATTTTGCACATTTGGCTCTTAATGAGGTTTTAAGTAGATGCTACAACATGCAAAAACAAGAAGGGCAAGTGAAAAAAGCTATTTATCAGCTGATCAAAAGTTTAAGACGATCGCTAAAAAAATAACATAAAACTCTCCAAACCAGAACAAAAACATTTCTCGGTGGGACTCAATAATGAGTAGCCCCACCGTTCTTGTTAATCACGTCAAAAATTGCTTGATGCGAGTGTTTCCAGGAGGCTAGTGGGAACATTGCTCCAAGTGGTGAAGATGGCTTCACGAAGGGCATCAACTGTCTGGAACTGATGGCCATTGCCATCCATCCCCAAATGTTCTCTATGGGATTTAAATGAGAGGAACATGCAGGATGGTCCAAAAGAGTGATGTTATTCTCCCTGAAGAAGTCCTTGGTCAAGCGAGCATTGTGAACTGCAACGTTGTCCTGCTGAAAAACCCAGCTGTTACCACACAGACGAGGGCCCTCAGTCATGAGGGATGCCCGCTGCAACATCTACACATAAGCAACCGCCGTTTGACGCCCCTGCACCACCTGAAGTTCCAGCGTTCCACTGAATGAAAAAGCACAAACATCTCAGGTGGGATCTCCTTGTCATGCCAGTAACGTTGGAAGCCATCTGGACCGTCAAGGTTACATTTTACCCTCAGCGCAGTGTCTACCACTTGACTTTTTTGTTCCATAATGCTCAGGATCTTTAGCTTTAGCCATCAGGAGGGCATGACAGTGTGAATACCTGACAGAAAATGAAAATTTTGAGCAGATTTTGGCTTTTGTAGCCTGTGGTCTTAAACTTTTGATCAGCTGATAAACAGCCTATTTCAGTTTAATTGTTTTCAATAAATTACTTTTTCAAAATGCTTTTTGTCTCACTCCCCCTTCTTGTTTTTGCTTTCAACTAGTGATCCATTCCAGTCTGGGTGTGAATATTTACTAATGTGAAACTGTTTGGACACATTTCTTTTTCAACCCCCCCCCAAAAAAGGAGCGTTCCCATGTGGACAGAGCCTTATTGTAACTTTTCTTGTGAACTTTCTTTACCTTTACCTTCCCAGTACAGGGGGCAGTGTGGTTGCATTGTTGTTGCTATGGTAACTTGTATCAATATACACATTATATACATCCACGTAACAGCAAGTATGTCACCTAAAAGCTCACTTTTAGAAAAATAATTTGGTGGCTGAGTGGTTAGCATGTTGGCCATGCCAACCCATGATTGGGAAGATCTGGGTTTGAATCTCCGCTTGTTCGAATGTCTGTGTGGCGTTTGCATGTTCTCCCAAAATCATGCCTGTTAGGTTAATTGCCAACTCTAAATTGTCCATAGTATGAATGTGAGTGTGAATGGTTGTTTGGCTATATGTGCCCTGAGATTGGCTGGCGACCAGTCCAGGGTGTACCCCGCCTCTCCCCCGAAGTCACTCCTAGTGAGGATAAGCGGCATAGAAAAAGAAAGATGGATGGACAATGGAACCCGTTTAAGTTGACATCCCTCGGACTGGGTGACTCACGTAGAATGAGTTTCCCCCATAAGATGGCGAGACTTACCCTAAGAGATAGGGTGAGGAGCTTAGAGTAGAGATGCTGTTCCTTCACATCCAGAGGAGTCAGTTGCGATGGCTGGGGCATTTAATTTGGATGCCTGCTGGACACCTCCCTGTGGAGGTGTTCTGGGCACACCCAGCACACGCTGGAGGGATTATGTCTCACAGCTGGCCTGGGAACACCTCGGGGTCTCCCAAGTGGGACCGGAAGACGTGGCCGGGGGACCGGGAAGTGGAATGCAATGACATCGTTTGTCTCCATTTGTGCAAAATGTAAATGGATGCATTTTGTTAGTTACGGAAAAAGGGGATAAAAGAATGGCTGGGAATTGTACCCTGAAATAAGAAAGGACCTTTCATCTTATGCTGAAGCACTAAAGGCAAGTGGCAGTTCCTTTCCTATTGACCCTGCCACCCTTCTTCCTTTGTTTTGGATTTTGACAGAACCACAAATCTGCTTTTATAAAACAAATCACACAATCAGAGGTCAACAATTCTCCAACACATTTTGACATAAACAGACCCATTTTACATTGAAATGACCCCCTTCAGGCTCAAATTTCATGTCGACAAAAGCCCATGTATATGTCGCCCTTAGGAGTGCACGATATAAACAATATGAAATAGAAACAATATCAATTTGGCAATTCTCCGACGCCAACACCAGCAACAACAACACTTCTTCATTATCCACCAATCACACTGATGGCGAGGTGCATTCACAAACACCGGCATTCTGAACATCAACCTATGTTCCTTTATTAACAACACGACAGATTTTCCAGTTCTCTGCATCTTGGGTGTCATTTTAGAATCAAAGACTAAAACTAGCTGGTTGTATGCCTTTTGGAATGGTTTGCATGAAAGGAAAGAAAGCCTATGCAGTGGAACTTCAGAGGCCTCATTACCATGTTTTTGCGTACATTACAATTAGGCGCACATCTTGTCATGTTATTAATACACTGCGTGAGTCCAACTGTGTTCTTAATGTATTTTTATCACAAAACGGCTTTAGCATCCTACTAGCTTGCTAATACATGGAAACAGGAAGCAGCAGTCAGCTCCGTCGCCTGTCTATAATGTCACTCACTGTGATGGCACTTGAAACTTTCGCTGGCTCCATTTTGATTATTTTGCAGCCGTGATGAAAATAAAAGCAGAGACTTCCGGTGAGAAACACTCCTGACTTCAAGAACTACCTCATGGCAAAACACAAAGGTGGTGTTCACGTTAATCTTGCTACCACATCGTGTCTTTGGCAACAATCACGTCTTCAGTGAAGGTAAAAGTAACCTTGACTGTTCATTTATCCCTTTCATCCATCATATATACTGTATATACATTTAGAATTGTTTTCTGCATGTAAAATACACTAATGTAACAAACTTGGCTGCGTTTGAAAGTTTCTCTACCACCAAATATAATATAATTGTAAAACTATGAAAGCATGTTTTTCTGTCATTTTTGGTTTTCTGTAACGCCTTAATTGGATTTACATTATTTCTTATGGAATAAGGGACTAGGTTAGAGTACGTTTTGGTTAGAGTCTGACCTTCTGGAAGGGATTAATGACGCTAACCAAGGTTCCACTGTCCTTGAAGCGTCATCTTTGAAATCTCTGCAGCTAGTACTTCTTTTTTCTTGGATTTAAATTTATCTGCAACATGATGTCATACAGTTACAGTTATGGACAATAAAGATTGTCAAAACTACATCAACTTTCTTTTAAAAACTGCATATACAGTATTTGAACAGTTTTGCTTTACTTAGGGCCAAAGCAACGCTTCTATTATAATTTATATGCTAAAGAATATATCATGATATACTGTACTGTACTGTATATTGTTATTGCAATATGGATTTTAGGCCATATCGCCCATCCTTAGATGATGTCAACTTGGTTTGGTTTGGTTTGGTTTGGTTTAGTTTATTTGAACATGATGGTTACAATGGAATACATCTCATGAATCATTATTTCACAGTTCCACATGTCCAAAAGGAGAAGGAAGAAGTAGAGCTTATTTAATCCTACCCCCCATCTATTCCACATCTAGTACGGTAGATATCAGTGTACTGATCAAGACTCTTCTGCCTTGTATTTAGCAAACACCAACTGCTTGTATTGTGTTTTGAATTTGCTCATCTCTGTACATTGTTTGAGTTCTTTACTCAATCCGTTCCATAATTTAATTCCACATACGGAAATGCTGTGTGTTTTCAGCGTTGTTCTCGCGTATAAATGTTTTAAGTTTAATTTTCCTCTAAGATCATATTTCTCCTCTCTGATAGAGAAATACTGTATGACGTTTTTGGGTAACAAGTTAGTATTAACATGATGCATTATTTTAGCAGTTTGAAAATGTACTAAATCAGCAAATTTTAATATCTGTGTTTTTAAAAATAGGATTTGTATGTTCTCTATACTCGGCATTATCAATTATCTTCACCGATCTTTTTTGCAGTACAGTGAGTGAAGATTACTTTTATAATTATTGTCCCATATCTCCACACAATACGTTAGATATGGTAATACCAAGGAACAGTAAAGAGTGTGGAGTGATTTTTGATCAAGAACATATTTTGCTTTATTCAATATAGAGATATTTCTCGCCACCTTTTGTTGTATATATTTAATATGAGATTTCCACCTCATTTTTTCACCTATTATATTCCCCAGAAATGTATTTTCTTTCACTCTTTCAAAATCCACTCCGTCTATTTGTATTTGATTGTACTTTTTACTCTATTTCCACATAGCATTATTTTAGTTTTACTTAGGTTCAAGATTAATCTGTTTCTGTCAAACCATGACCATGATAATATTTAAACTCCCAGATGTGTATTCTCCTAGCTTTACAAATTGCTTCCTGTTTGCTAGGTAACTTTTAACCCAATTCAAGACTAATCCTCTGATTCTGTACCTTTCTAATTTTGATGTTAAAATATTGTGATTAATTTTATTGAAGGCTTTTGTCAGATCCATAAATACTGCAACTGCATATCTTCTGTTGTCTATAGCAGTAGTGATTTCCTCTGTGATTTCAATCAGTGCCATGGAAGTTGAAATGTTAGCTCTGTATTCGTATTGACTACCTGCTAGTAATTCATTCTTATTTATAAATGTGTCCAACCTGTCATTAAATAGCTTCTTGATAATTTTAGAAAATTTAGGTAATAAGGAAACTGGTTGGTAGTTTGTAAATTGATGTTTATCTCAGTTTTTGAAAATTGGAACCATGTTAGCAATTTTCATTTTGTTGGGAAATTTTCCAGTCTGAAACGATAAGTTACTAATATATGTTAACGGGTCTACAATCTCATTGATGACCATTTTAATTGTTTCCATTTCGATTCCATAACAATCAGTTGATGTTTTTGCCTTAAAATTTTTGACAATGTCAGTGATTTCCTTTTTGGTTACAACAGTGAGAAACATGGAATTGAGATTCCTATCAATGATATCATTCCATTCGTCCATTGTGTGTTGTTTTGGAATTTCTTCTTCCAGTTTTGGTCCAATATTTACAAAATAATTGTTGAACATTTTAACTACCTACTTGAGCGGTCACTTTTTAGTAATAAGAACACGGCAGCCAGGACTTGATGAGTAAACAGGTTGTCGACACAAGTGGGACAGACTGAAACTGATTTCACTTTTTTTCTACCTTTGTGAAACTATAAATTCAAAAAACATTTGGGAAAGAGTGAATGTGCTGGTTTGACGTAATATAAATGGCATCGATAAGGCATGACAACAGATTTGAAAGCCCACGGTCACTGTGACCTGCGCACCACTTCAGGTTCCAGATTTATTGAGCATTTTAGTCGGGGCGTTGTGACACGTGCTGAACTCATCACCCTGCTTGTCACTCTTGCACATCCCTGTTATTTTTCACGCGGCCTTATGTGTCGTTTGTCCTGATAGTTTTCTTTTTCAAGCACATCTGCCGTGCTCGATGCCTGTCACAAATGATTGGTGGGAAATGTGTCCTCTGATATGGCGTCACTCGACTGTGACACCTCCACCACCACGAAGCCTCGGTGAAACATATGTTCTCTCATACACCCCAAGCACTTGTTTTTGCCTCATCGGCAGCTCGCTCTCCAACATAACGGCTGTGCCCGCATGTCGACCACCTTGCTTTGCCATATCCATTAGCTGCAGTTTGGCTGCTACCTTCGGGTTAAAGAGTGTTCATCTCTGCAGGGATGGCCACTGGGTTAGCTGGGGAGGTGACAGACTTTTTGCTGCTCCCTTATCCTTTTTGACCTGACCTCCCACTCATTATCATGTAATTATATATCACATGACACAGTTGGGCCCGGTGTTCTTGGAAGGAAATAGAACACATCTTGTGAGGACATTATCCCTTCTGTCCTATGCCTGTGAATATTGTCATTCATGCAGGGCATTCTCAGGGCACAGAATCCATTGCAACTGGACTGTTCAGGCCATCTTAGACGCCTCTCATCCGAGCTTGCCTCATCAGTTCATGCTCTGAGACTACATAGGACAGCTCTAGTCCTATCTATTGGAAAGTCAAAACTGTTTTTTACAACTACTTTTGCTTCATGTTAGGTTTATTTCATTTGCTATGCCAACCTTCTCCCTGGTTGCATTCTTGCAGGACGAGATGAAGTCATGTGATTCGCTGGGAAGCATTTGCGTACATTTTTTTGTGTGCCAGTGCTGAAGAGCATTCACACGAGAAATGTAACGGCACACAGGACAACCGTGTCCCGTTCGGTGTGTCCTGCACAGGACAATCCACCTTACGAACCGGCGGTTTCGCGGTACATTTTGCAATGTGTGTGTGCCCGTCCAGGCTGGCAAAATGAGCTCCCTGCAACGTAATATCCCATCCCAGCAATGTACATATTTCACGGGATCGACAGTCGGCCTAAGGCGGACAAAAAGGTGAAGCATTATAATATATATGGGACAGTATAGGCGACTTAATAGCCGTGTGGCCACGCCCATTTGTGTCAGAGATGCGCATGTTGACTCTGAGCCGGTGGATCTCCTCAGGTACGTGCCTGCCAGTCCACATTTCCTGGCCCTGACAGTTTTGAACACTTCACCTACATACAGGGACAAAGATGAGGCCATAAAATGAAAGCAGCGTGCTGCCATTGTTCAGTGGCGATGAGAACGCTGCTACACGCTGCAAATATTAACGCTGCACTTCAGGTAAGGAACTTTATTAAAAATAAAATAATAATCACCCTGTTCAAAAAGAAACACTGTAAACATGGAGAGACCAAAGTGTGGCCCAGTTTGTTCTTCCTCATTTGCTTTGTCTACAACACAACATCTTGTATAGCCTATAATACAATATACTGATCTACATTGGATTGCTTTTAGCATCTTTAATTGGTCCCCACATCCTTCCGTGTTTCTACATGCTATACGAACATTTAGATTTCTTTATTTTACAGTTTATTTGCTGGAGAATTACCTGCCAGTAAATTGCAATTGCATTCCATGCTTGATTTTAAAAACCACTTAATAATAATAAATAATAAAGAGAGAATTTGGGGAGAAAAAAAGTTGTTCTCTTTATGCACAAAAATGTACCAAAACCTTAGCCCAAATATTGAGGCACGGACCGTACTGTTGGTTACCTGTACCGCTACACTCTTAATTCACACGTATGTTCTGCATGCTCCGCACCCAAAGTCTTCTATTATTCTTATTCTATCATTTTTTTAACTCAACTACTTCCACATTTCTCAACCCATTCAAACCATTTCAACATCAAAACTTTCCGCTCGGGACAGGCAGGCAATCTATTGAAATATTCCAAATAAATCGGACATTTTCCGTAATTCCATGCACAATTCATGCTGAAAATGAATGGACAATTTTTACACATTTCTCAACTGACTCAAACTCACTGGGCTCATTCAAAACATCTATTTTCCACATTCCGAAAATTCCTGTTTTTCAAGGAAATCCACATCTTCATGCCCAAAAAGTTCCCATTGAAAGAAATGTAATTTTTACATATTTCTCAACCCATTCCATCCATTCCTGCATGAAAACATTCAGGATAAAAATTGTCCATATTTAAAAAATTCCCACTTTTCCCATAATTCAAAATTTCCCGTACTGCGCATTCACAAGCCATTTCTGCTCACATTGCTGCAATGAGATATATCGATGTTGTGGTGAAATGTGTTTTCATTGCGCACTGCAGTGAGTAAATAAATGTGACCCTTCCAAACAGAAGCTACTGCTGCGCTGAGGTTGCACTGTTAGGCCAGAAGTCTTAAAGTAAGGACTGATGGTAGAAGTCAACACCAGTTGAGTTCATTATTGTCTGGCAAACAACCTCTCGGGAAGTGTTCCAAAGCGTGGTACAGGCTCCAGTGAGCTAATTGACAAATGTGCATATCTCACGAGGACAGACTCTCCAAGTGTTGAGGAATAGTTACCCATGTGAATCTTTTCCTGGCGATGCAGGTTACTGCCTGTGTGCCTGAAACCTCATTAAGCATCCGTTGCCATCCTCCATCTGTTCCACACTTATCCAGTAGAAGCGAGAAGAGATGGGAAGCAAGCTGTCCATTAACTTCCTCTCTTTCTCTTCAAAAATAAATCCTGAGCTGTCTCTTCAATTCAGTCTGTTCTGCTGTCTGCAGTTTACTGTTATTCCACCATCCACCTTGTTTATTGGCATAAGTAGGCTTCCAGACAATCCGAATATTTAACCTTTTAGTACAATGACCAGTGACTAATCACGGTAAATCACAGACAACTGACTTGCCAAACTCATTAGAATGCATGGTGACACATCACATCAGTAATACTTTAAATATGCTGAAATGTGTCCTATACGGCTTTAACTACATCAAGTCCCTAAGTGACGTATAGGAAACATTTAGGAGCGGTTGTCATGTGACAGTCATGTGACTATCCCAGGAAATAGCTTCCCCAAAATGGCAGTGTGCCAGGTGAACTAGCTCATTTCCAATTTTAATAGGGTGTGAAATATTACAAGACTTGGTAGTATTTTAGAAAAACAAAACATCGTATATGTCTTCTGTGTTCCACTTGCTGTGTGGTATATCTACCATTATGTTCATTTAAATGGATCCGACAAAAAGGAGCTGCACAGTCCCACTGGTGTTTTAATGTTCTTAATACTAAGGCCTTTATATTTACGGGGTATACTATTCCGGCTTCATCCCGGTGTCATGTGTAACTGAGGCAGACGGAGACACCCGTGTGACGGTGTTGACTTTCCAATGAGAGCTGATCTCTTGGGGCTTTTACCACGGGGACTCCCGACACTGTCAGCTACAGACCTTCTGGGCTCCACTAGCTGCCCTCATAACCCTCCAAACTTTTTAATGAGGCAGTTAGCCGAGCAGCGCTAACCTTTCAGCGACATTCCCTGACCGAGCACTCTGATGAGAGGGAATATTGATAAAGCTGTCAGGAGGAAAGCTCAGCTGCCCTGAACAAGTCCCTCCCTGAAACTACTTCTTTATTTATTTACTCTTGTCAGTTGTCAATGCGAGTAGTAGTTTGTATCCTTTGAAGTGGGATTTTTTAATTACTTTTAGGTTGCTTTTGATATATATAAAAATGGACATTATTAAGAGAACTGTATTATACCAGATTACACATTTCTGTTATTTAAAAAAAAAGGTAGACTAGATGAGCAGATAAATTCTTTTTTGTGGTATTTTTAAAAAAAAGAAAGCAATATTACTATTACTATTACTATTACTATTACTATTACAATACTACAATTCACTATCACAATTGATAGCCAATTTATTCCAAGAAAACTAAAGTATACAGTAGATCCCTGCTATTCCTGGGCTTATGTAACCAGACCACCCATGAGTAATTGAGACCAGGGGCGCCGTAAAGGGGAGAAAAGTTCGAACAATTCCAAGGGACCCTGGTTGACAGGGGCTCCAGTAAATAGGTAAAATAATTTTGCTGTTTGGTTGTGACTTCAAAAAATATATATTGTCAGAACACAATTAAAACAATCTGTTGTATTTGTTTGACCAAAAGTAATGGTTTGGGCCACTATTACCTTCACACTTCATAGTTGCAGCGTGTTGCCTGTCAGTCTGCAGTTGCGGCAGAGCAGAGTGAAACAATGCTGCCAGTGCCTCATACCATAATGTCTGGGAGTGGAAAAAGGAAAGAGAGAAAAGAGGCAAACAAAAAGGGTGTGAATATGTGACCTGTTTTTTTTGTAGCCTAGCCAGTCTGTGTGTCGTGGAAATTAACTGTTTACCTTAATGTCCAATGTCCAAGGCCCCAAGGTGATTTTTTTTCATGGGGCCCAGAATTCCTGGCGGCACCCCTGATTGAGACGCCCATAAAAATGTCTATTTTTGATGCTCTCATCAAGCCTGGATTATGCTGCTGCATCAAGGCACCACCATATGCTACACATCCTCCTCCAAATCCTCCTGCTCGATTCTCCTCTGATTTCCCATCAACATTTGGAATACGAGTGTTTCTTGTATCTTGCCATCTTGCGCTGACATCGTTGTGTATGCTGTACATTGTATGCTTTGTCATGTATTTAGAAATTATTACCAATTTAGGGGGAATTAAGTGTTTTGTGTAAAAAACACAGCCTATTGTCTGAGAAAAAAAAATAATTATTATTTTTTACATCAGTGAATATGCAGGGAACCACTGTAGCTGTATCCTAAATTAACAACTTGCTGTTTCAGTGGACCACTGGCTGTCTACTGTTTTGACGACAATGCCGAGATTTTACAGCAACTCCTATTTTGCATGCCTGTGCATGTTATACGTTGCTGGAAAGTTAGTTTGTTGACATTCGACTGCTGTACGCCATTCTTGAGTTGAATTACAGTGGAACATTGGCGCATTCTAAAGAGTTCCCAGGCCAGTTGAGAGACAGTCTCAACGTGTCCTGGATCTTCTCCAAGGCTTCCTACTGGTTAGATGTGCCCTGAATACTTTTCTGGGAAGGCGTCCAAGAGGCATCCTGACCAGATGGCCGAGCTACCTCATCTGGCTCCTCTCAATGCGGAGGAGCAGCGGTTATACTCCGACTTTGTGCTGGATGACAGCGCTTCTCACCTTATCGCTAAGGGAGAGCCCAGCCACCCTACGGAGAAAACTCATTTTGGCCGTTTATACCCTCGAGCTTGTCCTTTTGGTCACTACCCAAAGCTTATGACCATAGGTGAGTGTCGGAACGTAGATTCAGTGGTAAATTGAGAGCTTTGCCTTTCGGCTCAGCTCCCTCTTCACCACAATGGACCGAGCCACACCATCAATGTTACTTTCCATCCTTCTCTCACTCGTGAACACGATCCCGGGGTACTTAAACTCTTCCACTTGGGGCAGTATCTCATCCCCAATCTGGAGATGGCTTTCCACCCATTTCCGGGTGAGAACCATGGACTTGGACTTGGAGGTGCTGAGTCTTACCCCAGCCGCTTCACACTCAGCTGCAAACCGATCCAATGAGAGTTGAAGATCACGGCCTGATGGAGTCAGCAGGACCACATCATCTGCAAAATGCAGAGACCCAATCCTGCAGCCACAAAAACAGATCCCCTCAACACCCTGGCTGCACCTAGGAATTCTGTCTCTAAAAGTAATGAACAGAACCGGTGACAAGAGGAGCCCTGGCGGAGTCCAACTCTCACTGGAAATGAGCCCAACTTATTGCCGGCAATGCTGACAAAGCTCTGACACTGGTCATATAGGCAGCAAACCGCCTGAATTAAGTGGTCCGGTACCCAATACTCCCGGAATACTCCCGACGGGATTACTCGAGGAACACGGTCAAATGCCTTCTCCAAGTCCACAAAACATATGTAGACTGTTTGGGCAAACTCCCATGCACCCTCAAGGACCCTGCCGAGTGTGTAGAGTTGGTCCACAGTTCCACAACCAGGACGGAAACCACACTGCTCCTCCTGAATTCGAGATTTTACTTTCTGGTGGATCCAGAACCCTTGAATAGACCTTACCAGGAATGCTGAGGAGTGTGATCCCACGATAGTTGGAACACACCCTCCGTTCCCTTTGTTAAAAAGGGGGACCACCAGCCCGGTCTGCCAATCCAGAGGCATCGTCCCTGATGTTGCAGCGTCGTGTCAACCAAGACACCTCCACAGCATCCAGGGCCTTAAGGAACTCCGGGCGGTTCTCACCCACCCCCAGGGCCCTGATACCGAGGAGCTTCTTGACCTCCTTGGCAACCTCAGCCCCAGAGAGATAGGAGAGCCCACCATGTAGTCCCCACGCATCTTCCCCCACCATCAGAACCAACTTACCACCATGTGGTGAACGACTGACAGCTCCGCCCCTCTCTTCGCCCGAGTGGCCAAAACATATGGCCGCAAGTCTGACGATACAACCACAAAGTTGATCCTCGAACTGTGGCCGAGGGTGTCCTGGTGCCAAATTTACATGTGACACCATTATGCTTTAATAATGTGTTGGTTATGGACAATCTGTGACGAGCACAGCAGTCCAATTAGGTTCAGATCAGAGGGACCGTTCCTCCTAATCACGACTCTGCAGGTGTTACTTTCACTGCCAACGTGAGCGTTGAAGTCCCACAGCAGGGAATGCCTGAGGGAGCGCTTTCCAGTACTACTGCTAGGGACTCCCAAAAGGGTGATTCTTAACTTCTGTTTGCAAACAACAGTCAGGACCCATCCCCCCCACCAGAAGGCAGAGGGAAATTACCCGCTCGTTCACCATTCAATGTACAGGCCCTGAGCCGGAGGGGCAACAAGAATTGCCACCCCTGCCTGTCAACTCTCACTGCTAGCAACGCCAGAGTGGAATGATATCCTGTCCCTCTTGAGAGGACTGGTTCCAGAGCCCTTGCCGTGCATCAAGGTGAGTCTGACTATATCTAGCCGGAACCTCTCCACTTCGCGTACCAGCTCAGCCTCCTGACACTCCACATACCAAGAAGTAGATTCTGCAGCCAAGGATCGAACCGCCAAGGTTCCTGCTTTCAGCTGCCACCCAGCTCACACTGAACCTGATCCATGTTGCCTCTTTGGGCTGTGCCCTATACGTACGGGCCCGGCCACCAGACGCTCGCCATCATGCTCCACCTCTAGGCCTGGCTCCAGAAGGGGGCCCCGGTGACCCTCATCCGGGCGAGGGAAAAGTAAGTCCATTTATCTTGGAGCCACACAACCAAAGCAATATTTCCCATACGAAATAATGTAAATCCAATTAATCTGTTGCAGAAAACCCAAAATGTTAACACAAAGCACATTTTTATTGTTTTACAAAAAATTATGAATGAAAGGGATAATGGAACCTTTAATGTTACTTTGTAAACATCAACATAAATGCAACTCAACTTTGAAACCTCACAGTATTCCAACACTACATAAGTCACACAAAAATGTTCATGTTATGTTGGCAATGGTTCAGTAAACGTAAATAGTTAGTCCACACCATCCATAAACACACACTGACCAAAAATAAATTCTTTCTCTGCATCTGATGTACAATGTCTACATTAGGGATGGGCAACCTCTGCGGTGACAGGGGCCAATCAATGTGGAATGTGGGAAAAAAAAGCATCGTCATCATATATTGTAATAAATTGTAATAAATACACCACATGATACAGTAATCCCTCGTTTATTGCGGTTAATTGATTCCAGACCCGACCACAAAAATATGAATTTCTGCTAACCGTGTGTTTTTCAGTAAATGTTGTCCAGATGTGTGGAGCTGAGTTTTAGCTGGAGTATGGCCACAACAGTACGCCGTTTTATTATAACGATTATGATTCTTCTTATTATTGTTATTATTGTACCTGATGTGAGATCATTCAAACCTGCAATAATCTGTTGACGGCGATCAAGTCTGGTGCATGTTAGTGATGAAACCTAGTGGACAGTTTAGACTACAGTTCACAACATCCTTTTATCCCTGAAAAGTGTATTTGTGTTTTAGTTCAATTTCGTAATTTTTATACTTGAAAATGCTTAATCTAGGTGAGGAATACGTAAAATTTGCTTAATATGCATCTTTTCTCCTAATATTAGGAGTCATTTAGAGTATTAATGAATACATTTTTGAAAAACCGTTACAGAGTGAGAAAGCAATGTTCAAACAGACTGTACTTCACAATATCATTTTTCCATGACTGTTTACGTTTATGCACAGAAAAATCAAAGAAATGATGAGACACTTTTTTCATCACACGGAAGCACATGTACATTTTTTTTTCCCCAAAAACCAATGACTTAAAAATCATTTATTTACTCATACAAAGAGCAAATCAGTTTATTTTAGTTTTTCAGAAGTAAATAAATTAGGGCATTTTTTATGTAAATGTTGAAATGGAGATTTCAGTAAACAGTGCCCGGCTGCCATGAAATATACCAAAATGTGATATTTTCTTGCAAGTTTTTCTTCATAAACTGAAACAGAACAAGTGATGCTTTATTTTAGTATGCAAATTGGTTAGAAAGTAAGGACTTTCATCTTTGCTTGCTATGCCACTCTTTTGGAGAATGACCCATTAGTCTTTTGCTTGATGAAGAATACTTGTATGTTGCTGTCTTGCTGTTTGCTTGTTTTTGACATTTACTTTTTTAAGTGCTTGTGGTTTGAATTGTCTTCTGTTTTTCCAAACCAGTTATGTTTAGCCTTTAGCTGACATTCCTCTAGTTACATGGACATGTGTTTATTAAGGTTGAACAATCACCATAGCAACACAGACACAAACCAGCAGCCCCCAGTGTGGTTTTAACAAGGATACACATCATCGAAACCAGGGGTGTCAAACTCGTTTTCACCGAGGACTACATCTCAGTTATGGCTGCCCTCAGCGAGCCACTTGTAACTGTCCATATACACTCCTGATCAAAATCTTAAGACCAGTTGAAAAATTGCTAGAATTTGCATTTTGCACATTTGGAGGTTTTAAGTAGAGCTACAATATGCAAAAACAAGAAAGGGGAGTGAGACAAAAACATTTGGAACTTGTAATTTAAACAAAAACAAAAAAAAAACTGAAATAGGTTGTTTATCACCTGATAAAAAGTTTAAGACCACAGGCTATAAAACCTAAAATCTACTCAAAATTTTCATTTTCTGTCAGGCATTCACACTGCCATGCCCTCCTCCTTTGAACGTGGTCGGATGGTCGAGCTGCATAAGCAAGGCCTCTCGCAGCGTGCCATTGCTGCTGAGGTTGGGTGCAATAAGACAGTCATTCAAAATTTTTGGAAAGATCCTGAGCATTATGAAACAAAAAAGTCAAGTGGTAGACCCAAAAAAATCACACCTCTGCTGAGGCGAGGGATCCGACTGGCTGTCCATCAAGACACAGGGCGGTCTTACACCCAAATTAAGGCCCTTACTGGTGCCGACTACAGCGTAATAATAACCATCAGATGGCATCTGCGGAAAAGGGTTTAAAAAACAAATTCAAAGACCTCGTCTCCTTCAACGCCACAAAACTGCTTGTTCAGACTTTGCCAGGGAGCATCAAACATGGGACATTGAAAGGTGGAAAAAAGTTTTATTCTCTGATGAGAAAAAATTTAACCTTGGCGGTCCAGATGGCTTCCAACGTTACTGGTATGACAACGAGATCCCACCTGAGATGTTTTCTACCTGACACAGTGGACGGGGGTCCATCATGGTCTGGGGTGCTTTTTCATTCAGTGGAACGCTGGAGCTTCAGGTGGTGCAGGGTCGTCAAACGTGGATGCTTACGTGCAGATGTTGCAGCGGGCATCTCTCATGACTGAGGGCCCTCGTCTGTGTGGTAACAGCTGGCTTTTTCAACAGGACAATGCTGCAGTTCACAATGCTCGCTTGACCAAGGACTTCTTCAGGGAGAATAACATCACTCTTTTGGACCATCCTGCATGTTCCCCTCATTTAAATCCCATAGAGAACATTTGGGGATGGACGGCAAGGGAAGTTTATAAAAATGGCCATCAGTTCCAGACAGTTGATGCCCTTCGTGAAGCCATCTTCACCACTTGGAGCAATGTTCCCACTAGCCTCCTGGAAACACATCAAGCATGCCCAAAGCAATTTTTTAAGTGATTAACAAGAGTTTGGTTTGGAGAGTTTTTTGTTCTTTTTTGAGCGATGGTCTTAAACTTTTGATCAGCTGATAAACAGCCCATTTTAGTTTAATTGTTGTTTTCAATAAATTACTTTTTCAAAGTGTTTTCTGTCTCACTCCCCCTTCTTGTTTTTGCATATTGTAGCTCTACTTAAACCCTCATTAAGATCCAAATGTGCAAAATGCAAATTCTAGCAATTTTTCAACTGGTCTTAAGATTTTCTGTATATGAATATAAATATGGATATTACTTCATATTGTTACATACTGTTGCCCATACATTTAAATATTTAAATATTTTATTTTTACTAACAAATTGATAGATAACTTTTTTTTTTTTTTTCTTGACGGGGAAGGACGTGTATGGCAGAAGCTCTGTTGATGAAACTGGAAATTTTAACTGTTTTGGTGCTTTCCTGACGACACTTCATGAACACAAGATCAGTACTGCTTGCTGAATCCCCCAACTTTAACTTGGATAGTCGAGAGGTACAGATACAAGTATCGATACTGCTAGCAAGTCTAGCTAACTAGCTAACTGCTGAAGTTCAAAGAGGTTGCTTAGCAACAATGTCAAACACAAAGGAAAATGATTCTGGCTCTGAACTTGCAGAGGAAAATGATTCTGGCTCTGAATTCAAAGTGGACATGGAAATAAAAACATTGGCAGAATACCTAGCTAGTCCAAGATACCAAGAGTTGCAAAATGCTGTCAAGAGCTGCAAAGAAACCTTTGATAGACGCTTCGAGAGTAGAGAGATCACTCTACCACAAATAATGCGAGCAATTGAGAAGCTGCATTCAACTGTAGAGATACAGTCTGAAGAAAATAGAGCACAGAACAAGTATATCAAAAAACTAAGAAAAGAAGTCAAGAAGTTGCAAGATGAAACTCCAGACCTGAGCGCTGCTCTTAAGGAGGTTAAATACCCTTTGGAAGATATCAAGGCTCTGCAGGACAACATTAAGGTACTGCTGAATGACAATGCTGCCTTGCGCTCTGCTCGTCAGGAAGCGATAAACCGTAAAGAAAATACAGCATTTTGCAAGGATGTTAGGGTTCTGCAGGATGATATCAGGGCATTATTGGAAGATAACACTGCCTTGCGCACTGCTCTCAAGGAGGCTATAAACCATATGGAAGCCGCCTCACGTACTGATCTTAAGGATGCTAAAGACCCCAGGGAAGAAAATAAAGCACTATGCAATGATATCAGCATTCTACAGGATGATATCAAGGCACTATTGAAGGACAATGCTGACTTTCGCACCACCCTTGAGGAAGAGAAAGAAGCAAAGGAGAATATCAAGGAGCAAATTAAAAACTTCATTGACGAGGTGGATCAGATGGCACGAATGAATGAGGTGGTCCTCACAGGGCTCCAAATCACACCCAAGTCAAGAGATGTTCCTTCAATAAAGCAACAGATTGCTAACTTCCTACACTCGAAGGAGGTGGATGTCGATATCAACAGTATTGACACTTGCGTCCCACTCCATGGCAGGAACAACACCACACCTGTCATCATTAAGTTCACCAACAGGGAATCCAAAACTGCACTGCTGAAACAGGGAAAGAAGCTAAGAGGCACCAACGTCTACATGAATGAGCATCTCACAAAACGCAATTCCGACATCGCCAAGAAAGCACGAGACCTGAGGAAGCAAGGAAAGATTCAAAACACTTGGAGCACTAACGGGAAAATCTACATCAAACTAAAAGGAGGTCCAGGAGTCGCAAGAGTGCTTGTTGTCCAAGACATCAGTGTTCTGGATGCATATTAAAGATCATATGACTATGACAATAAGCATAATTGCAATAACCTTGACATAGTTAATAAAAGGAACTCTTGTATACAAACTCAGTGTCACTAACAGTGCAAAACCAAAGAAGATGTGGATATCAACAGGAGAGGAAGAACAGGATAAACAGATAGGGAAAAGGAAAGGAAAAGGAGGATTTTTTTTTTAAAGCATTTGTGTACCTGTATACTGTATATGTGTATACTGTATATGTATATATGTGCGTACTTGTGTAGGTGCAGATGTAAGTGTATATATATGTATGTGCGTGTTTGTATGTGTATGTACACACATGTATGTATTAGCAACTGATGTGCTACAAAAAGGGGATAGGATTAAATAAACTCTGCTTCTTCCTACTCCTTTTCGGACATATGCATGTTCAAAATAAATTAAACCAATCAATCAATCAATCAAAACTTGCTTTGAAATGAAAATTGAAGTGAGATTGTCAAGGTGTCAAGCTGACATTCAAGTATTTATTTTTGATAACAATAAATGCTTGGAATATATACATAATGACACAGGTAATATTTAAGTTTCGAAGAACTGAACAAAGTACAGATTTTCTGTTAAAATGACGGGGCAACATAAAATGATGTGGTGGGCCACATCTGGCCCCCAGGCCTTGAGTTTGACACCTGTAAGCTAAACCAAGAAAACCTACAAGGAAAGCAGTGTAAACAAAATCTGTTGAAAGGGCCTAAAGATAAGAGGAAAAGTTTGCATGCAGTACGAAAGGAGAACATAAACACCACAAAGTATCAAAAGCAGCACAGATCTGCACAACAAATCCTGCACCCAACCCCGAACAGCAATATTTGCGGCAATATTGACGTTCACAAAGACGACTCAGTCCAATGGGACTGGAACACATTTTTTATTAGCTTTTGTGTCGCAGAACAATGCAAGCGGAATTATGATTTCCCTTGATATATGATATTATGGTAATATAAATTTGTCCTACAGCGGTGCATAGAAATCATACGTACGGAGAGAATCATCCCCGTCTCTCTGTGCTGGTAGTTTTACGAAAATCAATGTCCTCAAAAATCAATAATAGAAACAAAGACCAAGAAATTAAGAATGCTTGATCAAAAAACAAAAAACATGCATCGCTCTCCACGAGTGGTTGATTATGCTGTCTGGTTTACCGTCATGGTGCACAAGGGAAAAATATGATGACATTTATGTTACCAACAAGGGCCGCCAAAGGCTCCCATCCCAGCTTCGAATGGTGCAAGCATGAGACGATAAATGCATGATTTTAACAAATGATGCATACTGCATACATTTAAAAGGTACTACTAAAACAGATGCTCTCCTCTTTTATTATAATAATGATTCATGTGCAAATCAAAGGACGTCATCAATTAAAATAATTACACATGGACAAACTCCCGCCCTTTCACCGTTTTAATCTGGCAAATTCTTGTACGAAAACCCTTTAACAACGAAGCTGATGACAATACTGGTAGCGCTATTTTGAAACTGCCATAAATCTTGACTCATTCACGCAATCGAAATAATTCCAACGGTCTCTGCAACGCTTTCCGTGCTTTCCAGTGATATACATGTCATTACGGTAATCCCAGACTACATCACAGCAGCTCAGAGAAGACAAGGCTTTAGCACAAAGCAAAGTGGGGGTTCGTTTGCAAAAAAAACTGTGAGCCTGTGCGATGAAGAGTGAAGGATAGCAAAATCATATTTTACTAATTTACCTACAGTATATATCGGGGCCCAGTCAGTCAGGGGTGCTTAGAATTGCACTAACCCCTAGAATGGGGTGTAACCCCTAGAATGTTATAGCTAAGCCATACGATTTCATATAATCCATGCAGAAAACACTCAAGGTGCTCACAGACTCCAGTGTACTGTGGGATGTCTGCAGTTATCAGAGCTTTCATAGTTGAGCGCACTGCCGCATTGTAGTTTCCTGTGAAATTTCTGTGAACTCCTACATTGTACACAATCCTTCTGCCTTTTTTGTTGTGGCGCGCCTGCTGGCTTGGCAAAGTAGTGGAATAAGACGGTGGTGGTGCTGCTGGGGAAGGACATGAGAAGTATAGCTGCTGAAAAGCATTTTCGAATGTCATCAGAAAAATTAACACCACCCAGTTGTGACCACCTGAGTTGCAACTTATTTCAAAAGGACACAGAAAGCAGGGAAGACAAGTCATCAGAGTTTAATAATGAAACAAATAAAAAACACCAAAAATTTGCAACCTGTTACTTTCTACCCTGTTTTGAAGTACGTGAATGTTGTAAACGGGCACGTGCAATTTTAGCAAATACAAAATAAATAATAATAATTAAGATGAAGCCTTTTACGCCTGAGCTTAAAATGCCGCCTACTCTCCAGTAAAGCTTGGGCACACACTGGACGTTGTCATCTCCCATGGACTATCTGTGTCAGTTACTAAAATACGGAATGTTCGTATTTCCGAACACTCCATCTGCTTCCAGACCCGAGCACCTCCAGCTGCACCTAAACCTGCTGCCACCTCCTGCCGCCGGGTGATCACCTCCACAGCAATTAATGACATTGCTGCTGCCTTCTCAGGTACAGACCTAAGCCCTATAATGTGTCCAGACATCTTCCTCTCATCTTTCCACTCCACATGTTCCCAGATCCTGGACTCTGTGGCACCATTTAAGGACGTACGTAGCTACCAGACACACACCTGACACGTGGTTGAATGGAACCACTTGCGCCCTGAGACGGCAGTGTAGGCAGGCTGAGCACAAATGGAAGAAGGATGGATTTCATGTATCACTGGGCATCTTAAGGGACAGTCTTGCCACTTACCACAAAACCATGAAGGAAGCAAAAACTAAATACTTCTCAAACATCGTCTCTAGCAATAGCCATCGCCTCAGAGTGTTATTTAGCACCATTAATTCTGTCATTAACCTTGTCACTGCTGTTTTTAATGATGTTTCTGAACACACATGTAATACACTTCAACAATCAACAAACAAAAACAGGCAGACAATCCATCCCAAAGGTCTCAACTGCTAGTCTGGCTGACTCCCCGGTGAAACACACTTTTGAGAACTTTGAGCCAATCTCCACTTCTCTTCTTAAAAAAATCAGTCCAACAGCTAAACCCCACCTAGTGCCCTTTAGAGGTTATCCCTGCAAGGATAATGAAGGAGGTTATAGATCCCATTGGTCCCAGCCTTGTTCTTTTCATGAACAGCTGCTTCTGGCTGGGTATTGTCCCACTGCCCTTAAGAAAACTGTAGTTAGACCACCTCTTAAAAAAACAAACCTAGACCCATCAACTCTGTCCAACTTCCATCCAATTTCACATCTGCCCTTCCTGTCCAAGGTCATGGAGAAACTTGTCTTCTCACAACCCCAGTCATATTTGTCTATCCATAATATTGTTAACAAATTTCAATCTGGCTTAAGAACCCGTCACAGCACAGAATCCGCGTTATTGACAGTACACAATGACATCCTCACAGCCCTTGACGCTAAAAACTCTGTTGTACTGATGCTTTTAGACCTTACAGCTGCTTTTGATACTGTGGACCACTCAGTCCTCATTTCCCGCCTGAAACACTGTGTTGGCCTACGTGGCTCTGTGCTTAAATGGTTCATGTCATATCTCACCAACAGGACTTTTTCAGTAATGATCAATGACTTCTCCTCTACAACCGCCCCGGTGTGCCCCAGGGTTCCATCCTTGGGCCTAACTTATTTTCACAACACATGCTACCATTAGGACAATCATCTCCAGACACAATATCCATTTTCATTTTTATGCCGATGATGTACAGCTCTACCTACCAGTAACGCTCAGTGACAAGAACGCACTAGATCCCCTCCATAGCTGCCTGCATGACATCAAACAAGTCATTTATTTAGACTGGCGTATGACACATGATGATTGGATGTATTTTAGTTGTGATTCTGTGCCTGTATTTTTATTTAGTTTTAGCTGTTTTATATATTTATCTTACTCGATCTTACCCTGTTCTTATTTGTTATAACCTGTTTTTACTCTTGTGAAGCACCTTGTGTTTTTAGAGTAGCCCTCTCTACTTTGCCCTCCTATTTTTGTTTAAAACCATGTTAAAATGTCTTGGAAATGCAAGTACTGCCCTGACATCTGTGAGAAGAGAGCACAGCTTTTTAAACATTATAGGCTAAAACATGGGACTTATGCAAGAACTGAGCCCTTTCCTTGCTTGTGTTTTTTTGTAAGTAACTCTGCCTGAATACTGTATCAAAATTGAGCATATTTCATATTTTTCAGGTGTACTTGGAGTTAAACAGGGTTGCTGGTAGAAATCTTAAAGAAGAGTTCTTTGGTGTTCTTGATGGTTTGTGTCCAAGCTTGATGGAAATCTTCAAGAGGAAGACGGGTCGCATAGGCAAGCAATTAGCTGACCTGCTACAACAGACAACGGTGGGTTGACATTTCTGTTTTTTCTTGTCATGATATTGATGGTTAGTTCATACATATTACAAAAACTAATTCTCCCACCTTCCCTTGTGGTACTTCTCTCTATGAACAAATAAACTGATATAAGATGCATATCTTTGTTCTACATTTAAGTGTGTGTTATATTTCTTTGCAGCCGTTAGATGCCTTGTCAGAGGACACATGTAGAAAGTTGCAGTTTTTTTTCCAACTCTGGTCCTCGCTGCATAGTTATTTTTAATGGCTACTTTGTGTGGCACACAAAGCATATAGTTTTTCCTTTAGCACTCACACGATGCTGCTACATGGTCCGTGTTGTTGCTTTTTTCATACTTGAAAATTGTTCACAGAACAAATAATTAAAAAACTGTGCTGAGGTTGTATATGGAAGGAAATTGTTTCATAACTCAATACACATTCTTTACGTTCTATTTGCTGCATCATAGAATGGTACTGTAAGGTAATATCTGCAGCAAAAAGTAAGAATATACTGTTGTAATTGTTGGCAAAGACCCATTTTGCTAATTTTATGAAAACAAGGTCCTACTGCATCTGGTATTTCACACAGCATCATTGTTAATACATATTTGTTGCTTTGTTGTGTGTCTAAATAAAATAAATAAAATGTACTGCATTGTGTGGTCATTGACAAAAGAAGAATTAAATTGGAAATTTCTTATCCCAAACATAATATTAAATTTAATGTATATGTATTGTTAATAAAACTAGAATTTTAAGTAGACTCCACAATTTTTATGTTTTATTGTTGATTACTTAAATCATTTAAGTTTATATAACTTTAAAATGTTACATTCTGACTATTGTACATTAAAGTTGACTATACTTGAACAAAGTCATTTTCTCTGCTGTCAATTACTTAAACCATTTGAGGCAATCACTTGACACAAATAGTTTAAGTACAACCAACTTGTCCGGGTTTACAGTGCAGTCGAACCTCATTTATCACGGTTAACTGGTTCCATATCCGACCGCCATGAGTGAACTTCCGTGAAGTAGGATTCAATATTAATAAGTGCAATAGTTTCATACTTAGAGCATAGAAAACCTGTTTATTACCTTCTAAATACTGTTTTTACCATTATTAGAGCCCTGTAGATATGAAATGACAGCCCGTAGTCAGCTTTACATTCCTTTTACCCAGTATAGTAGACGTAATAACAGAAAATAAGCCATCTTAGACATAAATAAGATTACATTAGCATGACAGCATGTTTCCTGAAGTAGCTGTTGTCCCATCAATGTAACGTTACTGACACCGAGTGACCCATGTAGAATAACTGCCGCTGTTTGTGTTTGAGAGACTCACGATGCACTTCAATCGCTTTATGAACAAGCAGAGAACACATGAAGTGAACATTCACACAGGAACTGCTGTCAACCACTTTCTACACTGCTGACCTGCTGCTAGCACTCAGCTACAGTCACCTCTAGCAAACTGCCATCACACACGTCACTTCTTAAAGGGGCACACAGATACTGTCACAGTCACAAATACTGTATTACACTTCACATCATGTCTTCTGAATGCCTTATTTGTATTTTTTTTTGTATTAGGCCAATAATACATACTATTTGCTTATAATATGCATTTTTAAACTAATAATAGGCATTGTTCAATAGTAATATTGAACAATGAAACAGCAATCATTTATTAATAAATTCCGACTGTACATTTACATGGACATACAAGTAGCATCCTGTAAAAGCGTCTCTGTGATGATTTGAGATAGAACAATGTCAGATGTTTTGAATAAATAAATTGTTGAGGTAGAGAAAATAATTTTGTTAATAATCAAAGGCAAACAAGAAAATATCCATTAAAAATGAACAAGGTAAAAGCCATGCTCTGTTTTTTGGGGAATAACAGCTTGTATGTTGTCATGACATCCTTCCATGTCCTCAGAGACTTGACACTGCTGAGACTGAGCTGAAACCTGATGAAGTCTTACACCAATGTTGTCGCTGCCACGTTAATGTGACATCTTGCTCTTGTTGGCTGTCACATGTTGTTTGAGCATCCACGCTCACAGCAGCACTGCTGATCAGTGCAGCGCTGTTGTGGAAAGAAGCAGACACTACGTCTATCAGATGTGAGAGCAGATGATAAAGTCCAGTCGGTATTAAAAGTGGTATCTAGAAACAAGCGCCCACTGATTTTAAAAGTACGGCAACAGATTAGGATACTCTCAAATGGATGTCCATTCAAACAGGATTGGAGATGGATCGGGTAAGCGGTAGAAAGATCACAGAGAGGAGGTGGATTTATCTACTGTATTAAGAACACAGACAGGAGATAGCTGGAGGCTTTTGTGCTTGGTAAGTGAGGACATGAGGATCAGCTTCGACGTCTTCAAAAGGCTGACAGAAGCAGTGAGAAAACTCACTTTGACGGAACTTTACACAACCTTGCAGAAACAGACACAACTTTAAAATACTCTTGACCGTGATTTTTTTGATAAATGCTTTATCAAATCGGTGGCGTCCAATGCTGCCGCCGCACCTTGACACTCGTGTCACACAAAGTACTATTTTTCTCTTCTTTACACGGAAAGTAACTTCACACAGCTGACATGACAACGCTGTGGTATGTGTTAAATGGAATGTATGTGTACACAAATACAAGACTCAAGGCTAAAGGCGCACAACCTGAAGCTTGCTCCTAAAAGATGTCACTTCATGAGGTCATCTGTTAAGTTTCTAGGGCACATTGACAAAAATGACAATTCGACTGATCCCAAGAACGTTAGGGCCGTTACTGACATGACTGAGAGTGACCTGATGGATGAGAGTGGTAGCGTCTGTTCACCAACCAAGATTAGATCATTTCTTGGAATGGTTGTCTTCTATCAGCAATTCTATGAAGGGTTCTCCAGCATCAGCAGACGTATATTCATTTGACCACTGGCCTAAAAAGTCAGACACAGATCAACGGTAAAAAGAGCTCATCCGTGATGAAGAAGATGACCTCTGCTGATGAGACACAGCAATGAGGCTTTCAGGAAGTTGAAAAGAGCTTTGTTAGTCAATGCCACCTCGACTCATCCGGACTTCAGTGAACCTTGCTTGTTCTCTGTTGACGCTTCCTCCAATGGACTGGGTGCTGTGTTGTCACAAAGATGTCGCTCAACCGATTGCATTCGCCAGCAAATTTCTGAACTGTGCCCAATCACGTTATCCAGCTCATAGGATGGAATTTGTGGCAGTAAGATGGGCTGTGTTTTATAAGTGCAGCCACTGGTCACCCGTTCACTGTTTGGACAGATAACAACCCTCTTACCTACCTACCTACCTACCTACCTACCTACCTATCTATATAAACTCGTACAGCCACAACATTATGTTGATGCTTGCCAATGCTGTTTCAATGGGCGACGAGCTGCGAAGCAGTTCCTTTTACTCAACATACGTCACACAAACAGCTTTACTGTATATTCAGTGTGAAAAAAGGCCACTCCAAAACACAACGGCGGCTCCTTCTCTGTTGAACAACAAACACCACCTAAGTCTCCTGGCTTGGGTTCTATGCAATATTTTGATGAAAACTACCAACAAACTTGCAAAGCTGATGCTAAATGACAGAAGGTCCAGAACCTGGAACAAAAGATTCTGTCCAAATTTAGCCCCGGCTTGTCTGTTTTGTCTGTAGTTTTTCTATTATCCTGCCGACTTAACAACTTAAACTGTTATCTATTGCCTGAATGGTCCAATTGCTTTTTGGTGCCTGGATGATTGTTTCTGTCCTGCTGCTGGTGAATCAGCATTTGAGTTGTCAAGTGTCTGGCTTGGATTTGGTGCTGAAGATCGCTTCTGCACATTTGCCAACTCGACTGAGGAGACAACGCCGGCTGATTAGCCACAGCTAGCAGCAGGCTAACAACATTACTCAGATGCTCTGCCTCGGTTCCCTCCACCTTGTATCCCTCCCATAAGACAGGTCAGGCTTCTACGTTGACCGCAGTATATCCCCAAAAGCTCCTGCAAAAGGTCTGTTTACCTCTGGTGCCGCTTCCGGACCTTTTGGAATGGATTAATGACAAAAACCAAGGTTCCAGTGTATAAAAATGAAAGTGTGCTGGTACTTACTGAGACACATTTGCAGAGCTGAAAGCTGACATGTCAAAAAATTCAATTTCAGGGTTTGCTTTAAAAAAAAAAAAAAAAGATGTTGCTGGAGAGTAATTTTGAACAACAGCGTTTGGCTGCATGGTTTAAACATCTCTTTATTAAAAAGTTAAATTTCACTTTCAGTGCAGGATCCATCATGTATGACAGGGTTAATCAACAAGGGAAAGAGCAATTCAGCTGTGCCTGCTGTAGGCCAACCCCCCACTCATCTTCTCATTCCTGCACACTCCCTGACCTTCTTCCACTTCCTCATTTGACCAGACGAGTCACTTCCCAAACTACCCTCACCTCTGCAACTACTTGAACCTCAGCAGCATCAATCTTGATGTTCTTGTACGGCCACAAATTATTTGTATTGTCTCGGTCAATTACTCTGCCATTTATCTTCCTGCAGAGCTGTGACATTTCTCTCTTTCACGCTTGTGTGTGCGTGCGTGGAAAAATACACGCCACCGCAACACACACAACAGGGCCTCTATAAGGGCTGTCACATCCCTTGTCAGTGTCCTCATAATGACGGTTGGGTAGTTACCTCAGTTTTAAGGTCACGGTTTGGTTCATTTTTGCTACAGTAAAAAGAAACTAAATGCAAAACATAAAAGTGTTTAGCTTTTGTGTAAACAGCTGCGATGATTTTTTAAAATGAAACATAAAAACTACTGGCATGTAATTCCCCAATAAATAAAACTTCCAAACAAAACATAAAAACATGTATACAGCAAACATAAAAACGATGTAACCATGCTACTTTGATACAATTGGTGCATTAAATATGCTAAAAGTAATCCAATGTAGGTCAATGTATGCTACAATATCTGAACAAAACATCCACACCTTAGATATGTAACAAAGCAAATTCGAGTCATATATAATAATGTAACTTATTAATAATTGATTGATCTATTTTTTGCAATATGTCAAGGGCCAATAAAAAGCAACTGCAGGCCAAAAATGGCAGCCAGGCTGCTCTTTGGACACCCCTGCTTTCCAAGGTTCTTTGTAGTAAAGTGTAACGATGCAGACAAGTGTAACAGCAAGAGTGTGAATTATTTTATTTGTAGATATTTATCGCTGGAAGTGTAGATGAATAGTTGCAGTTTGTAGTCCCATTCCCCAACTTTACTCAACAATAGCGGCACACTGCTTTCATCTTTTCCACTTGTCTTTGTCCCTGTGCGTATTTCACCGGGAAGACCTTGTGTTCCCAAACAGGAGACTTTAACCACGGAAGAGGCTTTTCAAGCTCTAACTTCTCCTTGGCAGCATCGCTAGCCAAGACTATATCTTGTCAAAGACTGGACTGTATTTATTTACCAAGTAGACACCATAAACACTTCCTGTCCCTCACTTAATGTGTACCGTGTGGGAAACCGAACTGCTGATACTGTAGTTCCTGTTGAGATCCCCCACATCCAATGCACACAAATAGGGATCAGAACGATTTAGTTTTCATCTTTTTCCCCAAAATGGTTGTTGAGGATATTTACTTGATGGACTTGATGCTACCTATCATATTACTTATCTGGTTTAGGCAACTACTATATGATTGGCTGGCAACCAGTCCAGGGCGTAACCCGCCTCTCCCTCGAAGTCAGCTGGGATAGGCTCCAGCATACTCCCGGCACAGAAAATGGATGGATGAATGGGTTTGGGCAAGTACAAGAAAGGCAAAACAGAGAGCTAGAGTACGACTGCACAATTTGGGAAAATGTGAATCCCGATTTTCTTCCTTAGAATTGAGATCACTATTTTCTGGGACAAAAAGAGAAGAAACCACAGATTATTAATTAATCTTACTACAATGATTACATTTATTGTCCTGCTCCACTTCCTGTGGTCTTTCTGGCATTCTTCATGAGAGGTCCCAGAAGAACATCTGCTGGACGACTTTCAGGTCAATCAACTGACTCGATCGCTCCTCCCGCCAGCTGATGAATGATAGAGCGGTGGCTATTCAGTGGGTAGAACCAGGGTAGCCGAGCCAACTCGCCCTAACCGGTGAGGCTCGCTGGGGTAATGGGAACGTGAGGAGGTAGTAAAATCATCATCATTTAGAAATTAGATTATTGTTTTTTTTGTATGGTGGTCAGCCCTAAGCTAGAGACACACACACACACATGGATTCAACGGGAGAGGAAATAGGAGGGTGGGAAGAGAAATAGGCAGGCTGGCCACTGGAATTGATCTAAGTGGTGCTGGGGGGCCACGTTATAATAAGGTTTGCAGTGGTTAGTAGAGATTTCATGAGGAGAATGGCGGAGGGCTTATCTCCGCAGAAGCAGAGCCATTATCCTCCTGAAAGAGGGAGTGTGTCATTACTACCTGCCTACACTGTCAGAAAATAAAGCCGTGTTTCTGCTAATGAGCATCCAGGAATACGTCAGTGCTGGACAAACAATAACAATAAAACGTATGCTGGGAGAAAAGGGAAATAAATGCATTGCTAGTCTTTTCTCTTTTCATATAAAAACTATTGAAGTATGAACAAATGGTTCTGCATCTTTTCCACCATAAAAATAGTGTTCCCCCCAAAAATGTGACTACTTGTATCAATGAGAGATACTTATTTCCCACATGAAATCTAAATAAATTAGTTTTTTTAAAAGATATATTTTTGAGCCCAAAAGAAGCCACGGTGACACAAATGTGTACACTTTCAATGTCCTACAATGACCCCCATGCAGCCTGACAGCCCTTTTCTACTATGGCTATTCAGAGTTCCACATAGGTTCTCACAACTTCTTTTCCAGATGTTGAAGTAAGTGGTTGTCGACAAAACTGAAACTAAGCATTGCGTAAACATTTACATAAGGACATACCTGTAAGACATAAGGAGCGTTGTGCTGTCAGTGGAGGGGTTCAGTCATGATGAAAAATAAAAACAAATAACAGGAACAAAATATGAATATTTGTCTATTAAACTGCATTATGTATTTTTCTGGATATGACTCCAATAGTTTTTAACATTTCCTGAAGGAAAAATGGCTGAGTTTGCACATTCCCTGATCAAATACCGTGTAGATACTGAAGATGTGACTGTCGCCAGCATCTCTTCTCAGCTTAGTGCGCAAGCCCTGCGTACCGTCTGAGCGCACTCAGTGAGTATGCTGGGTTGGCTCGCCTGCCAGTTTGTATTTGTTTGCATGTGGCCAATAATGTAATGTTGCAGAAACATTTATGATACACCACAACTTTCTACAGCCTGTGTGATGCCTTTAATGTAAGTGTGGCATAGTGGTGTCAGGTAAGCCAGCGCGTTTCCCGGACGACCCCCTCGGCTGCCACTTGGGGTCGTCCGGTGTGGGGTGTGGGGGCCGGCCTAATCCCCTGGTGGGGGCGCGGGTGCGTGAGCCCAGCTGCCCCCGCAGAGCTCTCTCCCCTGGGTGGGAGGGTGGTTTGGGTTGCCCTTTTTATTTATTTATTTATATATTATTTATATTATATTATGGCGGGGGGCTGGCGGGCGGTCCCTGCTGCCTGCTGGTGTCTGGCTGGTCTCTGCTTCCTGGCCGGCGGTTGTCTCTCTCCCTCCGGGGTTTCTCCCTTGGCGTGTTGATGGATGGGCGGGGGGTGGAGTGGTGGCTGGTCTGCGGCGTGGCGGGGGGCGGGGCGGGCGGGGGCATCTGCTTGGGCGCCGGGCGAGGGGCCGCTCCTTTCGTGGGCCCTGTCGTGCGGTGCTTGCTTCTCTGTCCCTCCCTGGCGCCTCTGGCTTGCGTGCTTCATGGGTGTGGCCGTGCTCCGCTCTATGTGGGGTCCGGTGCTCTTGTGGTCGTCGTGGTGTTGCTCCCTTGCCGGCCGTGGTGGTATGCGGGAGGCGCATGGGCGCGGTTCCCGCTGTCCTGGTGGCGGTCGGATCTGCCTTGGGGCATGTGGCTGGTCCGTGGTGTTTGGCGGTTTGGGAGTGGCGCTGTGCACGCTACCTCCGGTGGGGCTCCGGTGTTGGGGGGCGCTGGGGGTATCGCCTCTGGGGGGTTGGGTGGGCCGGACTGGGCGTCCTGGCGGGCCGGGTAGGGCCTGTGGTGTGTCCTGCGGCCTGTGGCTCGCCCGAGCCTGGGCTGTGGTGGGTGGCCGGTCGGTCATGTGTCCTTGGTCCCCCCCCTGCTCGGTTTGGGCGGCGTTGGGGTGTGGGGCCCCCGTCCTTCCTGTGCCACTGCACCACCTCACATATATATAGGACTTTGGGGGGTGGCCTATGGTCGGGCGTGGCTGGGGAGGGGAGCTGCCTTGGGGGCTCCTCTGTTCCTGCCGTACCACTGACCTGTTGCCCCCCAATTTTAATCGCAGAGTAGACACTTAGAGTTTGGGGGGGCTGGTCAGGTGAGGGACCCTCTGAGCGGCAGATGTCCCCCGATTTTAATTGCATTATTAGCTATCATCCACATACACCCCATATACATGCACACAGATACACCCATCAGGGAGACAGAGACCAGCTTTTCGTAGCTGTCCTCTTTTATTTTATTTTATTTATTTATTATTTTTTTAAATTGCATTATAGACACAATCACACCTTATTACATACACGGGTGGGGCGGGCTGGATTGGGGTGCCTCGTGCACCGCGGCGCCTGCCCGCCAGGGTCGGCGGGGTGGCCGGGGGCCTGGCCGTCACAGTGGCTCGCCCGGGGTGGCCTGGCCTGTGGGATGCCTATGTCTGGTTCGCCTACCCTCCCCTGGGGTGGCCCTCTGGGGCCTGTTGATGCCGGGGGGGGCGGCTTGCGGTGCTTCCCCTGGACTGACACGTGCTGCGGGCGCCTCTGCGCTCTTGGGGCGGGTTCGGCAGTCTCCGGGGGGTGGTGCTGGTGCTGCGAGTGGCCCGTGTGCCGCCGCGGGGGTTGGTGGTTGCTGCGCTGTGGCGGCTGCTGGGGCGCTGGGCAGGCTGGTGGGTTGGGGCTTGGTCATGCTTGCGAGTACTGTGGGCCTGGGTGGCGGGGTGGGGATGGGGGGGGCGGGTGCCCTGGGGCCGGGCCCGCTGGGGGGGGGGAGTTGTGCTCTGCCGGGCGCTTGGGCGATTGAATAAGGAACTTGGGCGTCGCCGTTGCGCTTTGTGCTTTGCTGGGCCGCTGTCTGTGTCCTCGCCTCCCCCGGTCTGTCTGCGAGCTTGTCGGGGGTGGGGCTCCGGTGCGCGGGTGGTGCGCTGTCGGCTCTGGTGGCATGTGGCTGGTCTGGCTTCTGGTGGTTTGTGGGGTCCGTCGGCTGGTCTGCTGCTGGTCTCGCCTTCTCGGCTCTGGTGCTTGGTCTCCCTGTGGCTTGGGGTGCGGTGCTCCCGCTCCCTCTTCGGGGTTTGCTGGCCCGCGGGTGTCGGTTGGCGCTTCCGGCGCGGGCGGGCTTCTTTCCGGTTGTGGGGGCGTCTCTGGGCCTGTCGGTTTGTGGCGCCCGGTACTCGTCTGCCTTTGTGGGATGTGATCTTTCGCTGGTCTCGGGGGTTGGCAGTCTTCCGGCCCGCCGGCGCCCTGTACTTGGCTGGGATTACCTCTCTTCGGCCCCTTGCTGGTCTTCCCGGGGGGGAGGGCTCTCTGGGCTGGCTCTTGGGGCACTGATCTTTGTGCTGCCTGCCCCTGTGGGCCTGGTGGCCTTCTGACGGCAGGGGCTTGGCCTGGCTATTTGGGGCGGGGCTCTCTGGGAGGTGGAAGGCGGCCCCTTTCCTTTCATGCATTCTCAGTGACAATTACACGCCCACACATTCTTGCACCTTTATATATCTGAAGTCTTCCTCACTTACAGAGATACCTGTACATATGTACACTCACAGTACATACGTACTTCCCCACATTATTCACTGAATTAACCAGGGTGTTATTATGGTGATGGTTTTATTACAGCGATGGTGATATCAGCAGTATGACTCTAGTTTTTTTTTGTTTTGTTTTTTTACAATGATGTGCATTACAGTAATTATCATTCTGTTCACTATCATGGATAATCATTTTCATTACTACAATTATGTGTGACTGTTTCAATGCAGTATTGTCATTGTGATCACTATCATAGTTCATCATTTCATGACTACTATTATGTGTGATTGTCATTGACAGAGTTATCATTGTGGTTGTTGATATTGTTTTGTCCTTTGTCCTTAAGTCCTTGTTCGTCTTTATAGTTGTCACAGTTGTCACAGACATTTATTTGCTGATGTCGTCCTGTATGTTTCTGTTGTTCTGTTCTTGTTGTCACAATTGTTGTTGTTGCTGCTGTTGTCCTTGTCTCTTGTCGCTCTTTTTTTTTTTTTTTTTTTTGTCCCCCTCTCATCCCCGCACCCCCCGTTTCCTTTTCTCTTCTTCTCTGTCCCCTCCTGCTCCAGTCCGGTCGCTCCAAATTTGCTTTATAACAAGCATCAAAGTCAATTAAATTTTGTATAACAGGGGAAGTGTATATCACACTTCTCTCTGGCAGAGTAAATCTGTTGAGCACTTGACGGCATTTAGATCTACAATTCTATCTGCTTTAAAGGCTGGACAGGGCATTGGTAAAAAAAAAAAAAAAAAAAAAAAAAAGCCAGCGCGTTTCCAAAAGGTTTTTTTTTTTTTGCCATGACAACTAATTTTAAAGCCATTTATGAATTGTACTGGTAGGGTACTGTACTGGGAGTCAAATATTACAATTCAACTCTTCTTACTATATTTCTTCAATTAATTCATAGAAAACAAGGTAGGAAAATATCACAATCTGGCTTTAGCCTTCGTATTGCTATGGAAGGTCTCACCTGACGTATTTGTCACAATAGCAAAAATGATAATAAGGCAGGGGCTGGGAACCTTTTTGGGTAAGAGAGCCATGAAAGCCACACATTTTAAAATGTATTATATGTATTATGTACATATATTATATCATATTTTTTTTAACACCGAATACAACCAAATGTGTGTATTTTTAAGCAAGACCAACAATTTGGGAATATACTAAATCTCTGAACTTATTCTTTTTAATAACGTTGTACTGAGGCTAACCAATAATAAATATATTAGTTCTTACCGTTAATGCAACTTCTGGTGCTGTACGGTTTTGCACCGTACTCCATATCTTTCTTCCTTTTTGCAATCTTCTTTGCCAAAATAATTAACTAGCTCACTATTAGATTAAAGGAGGGAAGACCCCAGGAGGCTACTGCATTATAAAATATGGGAAGGGCAGCTGGCACGTTGAACGTCATTTTAAACACTGATTTCTGTAATGCTTTACTTTCATATGTCAGCAAAAAAATAAATAAATAAACAAATGCTATGGTGTTACGAAATGTCTGAGAGCCAGATGCAGTCATCAAAAGTTCCACATCTGGCTCCCGAGCCATAGGTTCCCTACCCCTGTAATAAGGCAATCAATAAATGATTGTGAGGAATCAATGCCTTTCAATGAATATATGTTCTTTGCTCAATTCTTTTCAAATGAGGAATACATTTAGCATGAACAATGTAACATGTATGTAACATCATAAGAATTTGTAGTAATTTACAAAAAAAACACCACAAGTGTCTGTTCCACTTGCTTTGTGGTATGGGTTAGTAGTCACCGGTCATTTTTAGTTAACACATTCTTCTTGTTTAATTCTGTTGTAATTAAAGTACAAATGGGACCATGACCTGTCGTGATGCCAGAAGCTTTGTTCCATGGCCGGCGTCTGATATCCTTTCTAATGACTGTGACACTGTCACCTTATACCGCTGCGTTATACACCAGGATCATCGACATGGGTCCGGAGGTTGCTGACATGGGTCCGGACCTGCCAGTTTCCTAACTCTACCAGCTGCTGACCCTGGTTAATGGCTACATCGCCCCATTGCCAGGATGATATGGATCAGGCGGTGACATCATAGACATATTCAAACACTGGCACACCAGCCTATAATCCCCTGTGCTCAAATTACTACCACTCAAAGTACTAAAACACACAATACAGTACCTGTGGTGGGGAAGATCCATCCATCAGTGTGGGACATTTTACAGTTACAATTTAAAACTGATTTTCTGTGGCGTTTAACAAAATGAATATTTAATAATTTCACACACTGCAAACTAATGAAGATTAGACATATCAGGAAACCTGCATCTATACACTCCTGACCAAGACCAGTTGAGAAATTGCAAGAATTTACATTTTGCATGGATGGATCTTAATGAGGTTCTGAAGAGAGCTGCAAAAAGGAGGAATGAGAATGAGACAAAAAAGCAATTTTTTTTAACAACCAATTAACTGCAGTAGGCTGTTCATCAGCTGATCAACAGCGTTGTCCTGTCAAAAACAGCCAGTCACTACCACACAGACGAGGGCCTTCAGTCATAGTCATGAGGGATGCCCCTCTGCAACATCTCCACATAGCCAGCTGCCGTTTGACGCCCATGCACAACCTGAAGCTCCATTGTTCCATTGAAGGAAAAGGCACCCCAGATCATGATGGCGCCTGGTTACTTCTTTTAGGGTCTACCACTTAACTTTTTTGTTCCATAACAGTCCGGATCTTTGGAGATGTTTCAAATGACTGTCTTACTGCGTCCACCCTCAGCAGCAATGGTGCACTGCGAGAGGCCTTGCTCATTCAGCTCAACAATCGGATTGTGTCAATCAGAGAAAGCTTTTTTGTCTTTGCCATCAAGAGAACCTGACAGAAAATTACATTGAATACACATTTTTTTCCAAGATTTTGCGTTTTAAAGATTGTGTTCTTAAAATTTGATCAGCTGATAAGCAGCCTATTTCACTTTAATGCTTGTTTAGAACTACTTAGAACCTCCTTAAGATCCAAGAAGAGTCAGAAGGCAGAAGAGTCCTGATTGTTCTGTCAGGTTTGTTATTTTATTTTATTTATTTTTTTATTTTCTATTTTATTTTATTTTATTTTATTTTATTTTTTATTTATTTAATTAAATTATTTATTTATTTATTTATTTATTTTTATTTATTTTATTTTTTTTTATAATTTTCTTTGTTGTGTTTAAAAAAAATAAAAAAAAAAGCTTTGTTCTTATTTATTTATTTATTTATTTAGTATTGTCATCATTATTATAATTATTATGAATGTTCTCTCCTTTTTTTGGGGGGGAGGGTTATCCCACCGTTATCTATTATGTGTTATCCTGACTATCACTGAAAACATGACATGGAATCCAGGAAGTGAACTACATGTACTGTACTAGATGTAGAATGGATGGGGGGTAGGATTAAATAAGCTTTGCTTCTTCCTACTCCTTTTGGACATGTGGAACTGTCAAAGAATGATTCATGAGATGTATTCCATTGTAACCTTCATGTTCAAATAAACTAAACCAAACCAAACCAAACCAAGAAAGCAAAATGTAAATTCCTGCAATTTTTCGACTGGCCTTAAAATTTTGATCAGGAGTGTAGGATTTATAAATGCTCCATCTAACAATTTTTGGAGGGGGAGGATTATGTGTAATATCTGGTTTGAAGTAGATGCTCTTTGAGAGATAGAAAACAGAAGTGTTCTTTTGCTGATGTTATATTGGCAAAATGCTGGTTTATTAATCACACACCATTGTGTCATCACTTTTCAGCTTTCCACTGACACCAGGCACAACTGTTTGTCATCTATTTTACTGAACTGAACTTAATTTACTGTGCAAACATACTCATTTACACACAGCCTGATGGAAATACACGCATACCAAAAAACAAACAAAGAAAAACATTAAGCTAAACTGCGGATCCGTGACATCCATTATGTATGATTGATGACCATGTTTTTTACACTCATGAAGGAGATGGCACAATAATAATGTAACAATAATAACGTCTCATTAAAGTTGAATGACATGAACTGAGTGTTACAGGGCTCTATATCAGAGTTCACTTGTGTTCATCCAGTCTTAGGAATTCATAGGCTTTTTCCCCCACTTAACTCAATTTAACCCGCCTGGCTCGAACTAAGGTCCGCCAAATGAGTGTCGAGAGCTAGCTGTCAAGCTAACAGCCGTGACTGTCAACACTAGGTTCAGCGCGACTTTTACGATGTCAGAGAGCGAGGTTTACGAACGTATATCCGCACAGACGCATTGGCTGGCACCCATAACACAATAGATGGGGTCTCTTTGACCTCTTAAGCTGTGCACCGTAAAGAAGTGCAGTCAATTTAGAGCAGGATTTTTTAACTGTTACTTTTCAAAACAGTAGTTTATTATTAACACTGTATAAACAGCACTTTACCATTAATCATCCAAACTGAATTACACCATCATATAGTATTTGTGGCAGTGTGGCAAAACAGCTCTAACTGTAGCAGTTTTATTTCATGAATAAATTGCTGCTGTGTTACCTCATGAACGGCGTTGATTACGTTGCACTTGTGACATCACATGGGATGCCGACGTGTCTGGCCCATCTTGTTGTGTCACAGACATATGTACTTTATATGTCTATGAGTCGTACATTAATGAAATTAATGAAATGATACAAAATCCAGTTGAGAATCCAGAGGATCAGAGAAGTAAAGCGGAGAGAATGGGCCAATATACTGAAGTTCCTGTTTGTGCAGCAACTGCTCACCAGTGCAACTCCGAGACTAAACTTTTGCTGCAAAGAGCTTCGCTTTACTTCGGGAGAGATTGACACATTCAAAGTTACCGGATCAATAACTCATCAACTCAGTTACTTTGAGTCAGAAACTGTTGATCAGAAACTGTTCCATCAACAGTGACTTACCCCGCACTTGGTCCCTTGAGCCCAGTTCTGGTTGGATTTTGGAGATGAGAAAGGTTCCGGTTAGTTATTGGGGTTACTTAAGTAAAGAGTTTGGCTTCTCAAAACAATATGAATTCGAAAAGGGTAATGCATTTGCATGACAAAAATGCCTCCTCGCAAAAATCAAACCTCGCAAATCGCTCGGCTTTACTTCCTCTGATGTCGTATTAATGTGCGCTATCGGCTGTCCATTATTGTGAGTGTGATGAAGATGCATCCGCCGCGACGTCGCAGCTATCTTGTTTACGTATGTGTTCCATGGCAGATGAAGATGCGAGGGTCGCAGCCATTTTCATCACATACGCAGCAATAGCATTAATACGACGTTAAAGAAAGTAAAGCCGAGGGATTTGTGAGGTCTGATTTTTTCGAGGAGTCATTTTTGTCATGCAATTGTCTTACTCTTTTGTATGTAACGCATATTGTTTAGAGAAGCCAAACGCTCTACTTAAATAACCCCAATAACTAACCGGAACTAAGTTTCTTATCACTCAAATCCGACCAGAACTGGGCCCCCGGGACCAAGTGCTGGGTAAGTCACTATTGATGGACTACACTGCTGATGGGGATGTTGTACAACTTCATGTCAAGAAATCCAAACTATCCCTTTAAGGGAGAACAAAAATCCAAATCTACATGGCCCTGTGTGAAAAAGTGATTGCCCCCTAAACCTAATAACTGGTTGGGCCACCCTTAGCAGCAGCAACTGCAGGTCACGGGGGGGTAATAATGTATGTCACAAATACGCGTAAGTGCGCAATGATTGAATGGCCAAGTGACAATGCTTTAGAATGTGTCGGTGTTGACATAACCCTTTTCTATAATGTATTTTATTGTACTGTGTATGTATACAAAGCCTGAGAGGGGCTTGTAGGTGATTCCATGGTCTGCCCAGGGGCCACTATATCTGGCACAGACCAATAGTCCCAACGACTCGGGGTGCTCAAAACACTGTGGTCCTTGTGGTCTGTGAAGCGGCTTTAGTATTTTTCCCCAGAAATCATAATCATTTGTCTATAAATCTAAAATATCATAAAAATACAATTATTATTCTGCAGACCATCTGACACAGACGCGTGGCCACTACCAGTAGGAGCGCTAAAGGCACAGTGGTCAATTGATATTTTAGTTTGTTTAATGGTCTTCACGACACATAATGTTTACTTATGTGGTTTGTTAATACATAATCATTATATTGACTCAGTGTAAACAGCTAAATATCAAATCAGTCATGCATAATACAAATATTGATGAAACAACCTATACCATGTTGACAGTCAATAAATGTATTATACCTTAAAACTAGGGGTGTCGCAAGATTAAAATGTGACGAGATTTCTCATTTAGAGAAAAACTGTTTTGTGATAACAGGGTAGCCAGAAGCCAATCAGACTGAACTATGGTATTGCTACTATGCCATAGTATGAAAATAAATATAATAAGTTAGTGGAAATGTGCTTGGCATTATTGGAACCGTACATGAAGTGCTTTACACATACCTACATTGGTGCTCCCAGCGTCAGCGACTGACTTGTGGGTGTGGAGTTAAACAGCTGCGGCACGTGTTAATACCCAAGCAGAAGCTGTAGTAATTTTACATTTGTTCAAAGTTACTTAATATTTATCAGATAAAAACACACAGATGTACAGACTTGTCTGCAACCTTAATCACCGATACCGTTAATCACCATCAACATGAATAATGGCAGCACCGGGTCTGCTCAGAGCAGGTGTACATTGCATCGTGGCGGCCAAATTCGGTGGCTCCCTCTGCTCTATACTCTGGTTCTCCTAACCTCCAGCTGCTCAGAGCGTGTCTGACATGGTAGCGTACTGTGGCGACCATAACTCCGCCTCATAACGCGCCTCGTACGTAGAGGAGATCCATGTATTAAAAGTGAAAGACGGGAAGTGTTTCTTGCATGATGCATTTATTCGGTAATTAAATACAAGTGGTCAACAAAGGTGAAGTATCCGCCACGCAGGATCGCCACCTCTCATTGAGCAGCAGCAGTGCAATGCCGATATGGAAGCTCTAAAAGCTCCACAATGCAACCTGACATAGACAGACAGACACACTCCTTCTTTGCACACACGAGTTTGTCCAAAGTGCGGCGCAGGGGCCATCTGTGGAACTTTGCTCATTGCAGAAATAAAATAAGATAATAATAACAGACAGTATGACTTGCCCGTGAGAAAATACATATCACACACTTCAATTCTGTAACTTTAGTGAAATAGGACATGTAAAAGAAAGTATTACATTATTATGGTATACTATTTATCATCATCATCATTATTATCATAACAGTGCTTTATTTGGGCTCAAAAAAAGTAGACAATAATGTCATTTAGCGTCAATTTGTGGGACAATAAACATTTCAAAACACATCTGCATGGTTTTATGACTGGGTTAAATAAAGTTTTTTTTTTTTTGTCCATTCAGATTTTTTCATTGTACTTAATTTTAAAGTCTCGTCTCGTTCTCATGGACCCAATCTTGTGTATCGTCCGGTGGGTTGAGTGTTCTGTGACACCCTACTTAAAACTAAAACATGTATTAAGACATGTATCAAGAAGTATAAGTCATGTTAAGGTTTGCAAAGGGTGTTTCATTTATTTAAAAACTATAGGTCATGGGAAGGTCACATGCGTTTTGCTGTCCATAAGATTCTAGAGAAAAGGAGTGTATTGAAGGTAATATATTCGTGACCAGGACTCAAACATAATTTAGCTTACTTGATCACCAGTAAATACACTTACATCTGTTAATTTAACGTCAATAAAACCAGTGATGCGTCTTCTTCGTTGTTTATTTTCTTCATATGTTATCCTGAGCTGACATCCTGCCAAGATGTGAGGGTTTTTCCAGGTTCCATGCGGCAAAAGTCCTTGGAACGTTCATTAAATAAAGATTTGATACTTCTCATTCATTTGTTGCTGTTCTGTATATCTGAAGTAGAAATTATAATTAAAACTTTTATATTTCCATTTATGTTGCTTTATTGCTGAACGTCTTCCTTTGCTACATTTATGTGATATTAGTTCCCAGATCAAGATTTGATACCGAGGGTAATTTGAATTGTTGTATAGTTTAAACAAGTCGGGAAAGCAGGGACTTGCATAATTGATAGTTCATACAACTCCGACTAATAATGATAATTTAGTCATTGATTTCTATTAATATTAATGACCCGACAGGCGAAAGATAATGATTTTATTTATTTATTTAACTTTATTCAACACAGTGTTGCCAACACAATGAGAAAAGAGAGAGGGTGTATTAAATCTACAGTAATCTCACAGTACTGGTCAAGCCAGCAAGGGCCACAAGACAGCACCTTAGCACCTCTCGTGGTAGTGATCACTGGTCTATGCCAGACAGCAGCTGGTTGCGAGGAGCTGGTCAGGACCGTACGGCTGGCCACGAACACATGCATAACCGATAGTAAGTATCATATTCATAGAGCTACGTCTAATAGTAGTCATTTTATCATTATTATGATTTCTGTGGTGATAGTGATCAAAAACAGTGGCTAGACAAATGATGATTTATTCATCTGACCGTGTTGGTACCACAGTGACAATAAGGAAAAGTTGTACTAAAAATAAATACCAACACTCCACAGATTACTCAACTGATTCAAACAAGAAGACAGATCACAGAGGAGATGGTCAGGGCCAGTAATTTCAGTGCCCTTCGTGCCAGAGAGCAGCTGATCCCTTCGGTTTGTGCGAATAAGACGCTTGTCATGACCACATGGATCTGTATTATCAATAACAATAACAATAATAATCATAATCATATTGATATGGTGTATTTTACAGACAAAAAATTGGGATCTTAGCCATTATACAGCCAAACGTCCTGCCAAAAGTGCTAGCATTTTGAAAAAAGCAGGTAAGAAAAACTACTGAATGGAAGAAATAACTCATGGTAAAACACCAAGGTGTTTGGCAACAACGATGTCTTCAATGAAGCTAAAAGTAACCTTAAATGTTCATTTAGAAGAAGGATAAATGCATGGAGTCATCCTGCTCCAGCAACATGTCATTATAGTGATTAGATAAAACTGGTCCATCATATATTTCGTCCTATGCTATCAAAGCACTGGGAAAATGCCACGCAATCAAGACATTTTCCAGAAATTGACTTGGCCAATTAGAGCACAGTGTAGGCAATGAAATCTTTTTTTATGGTCAGAGAAAGAGTTTCAACTGTAGTAGAGGCGTGAAGTCATTAAGCTCCAGAAGGGACATTAAAAGAAAGTGTTGAGCCCTAGGGTGATTCAAATTATGACCCCCGACTTTATCCATAAAACCCCTAATTACACACCAATGTAGGCATTGTAATTAATAGTACAGAGCCAGTCTGTTGAACAAGAACAGTATATGTATTCTGAAAATATAACAGTGGTGAGGCTAAAAAAAAAAGGTTACAGGAGCCACAAAACATACAAAGTGAGTTTGACGTTCCCTTTGTGACTCAGGTATCCTACATTGCCTGCTGACCTTTATTGCAGTGGTTGTCCCCATGTCCACAAATACACTGTACAATGTGAAATAAACATCTATAGGTTTCATACAAAATGAGTCACCACAAAAGAGAGCGTGAGGGTCTGTGCAAGCAAAGAGAGAACGGGTGAGAGGGCTCAAGCTCCAAGACAGATTACAAGCTCTCCGTTCACTGACACTATCAAAAGAACCCAATAACCTCGGCTCTTTCTGCTCAGCCAAATCTCCCTGCTGGTGACAAAGAAGCTGGACAGACAGCTCACTCACTGTTTAACTGCAGTATACTTGAATTGGTCATTTATTTCATTTTAAATATACTGTGATTTTCGGTGTATAAGACGTGCCGGTGTTTAAACCGCACCCACGAAATTTGTACATATATAAGCTGCACCAGACTATAGTAAGCTATACATGTCCACGTCACAAAAAGACATATTGTGGCGCGGACAAGTCTGTGAGGACCAGGCAGCTCTTTATTTGACAGGAAACAATCATGACCTATAAGAAAATTCACAACGAGCTAATCAACCCATCGGAAATCACAGAAGGTCATGACTCATTATCACAGTCTGACTCACAGTGACATCTTAGATAGAAAGCTAAAATCATCACACAGCAACTGAACACTCAAAAGGTAGCTAAAAAATATACAATAATATCCCAAATATACAATAGACAAGAATAGCCCACAACACATTTCTTCCCAGCAGAGCAGTTCATTGACCAATGGCTGCCAAGGCTGTAGATTTTGGGATATTATTGTAAAAAAGGAACAGCAAGGAACTCTCGCAATACTAACATGTGAGTCTTATTTTTTCTTATTATGTCTACTATATTGGGTAATATGAGTGGAACGGTAACGACGGCGTGGTATTTCATGTCTAGACGGCTGCAATAATGTTAAAAAGCATAGTTAACAGGTTTTCTATGATCTAACTACAAAAATATCCATTTTATAAATAAGGAATCCTACTTCGCAGAAATTCACAATTCCGCATGTCGAAAACGTTGTAGGTGTCTATTACTGATATTTCATTCACACCAAATGTTTAACATGTTGACACTTACTTTATATTTTCTAATTAAAAAACATTTGCTCACGTCCTGTGTTTAGGTGTCACCATTTTATAACAGGACAAAATACATTAGAATATGCAACAATGACAGTCTATGCAGCGATGACGGAAAGAAAGAAGGGGAAAAGGACTTTCACTTGTATAGCGCTTTTCTACCTTTAAGGTTCTCAAAGCGCTTTGACACTGTTACCACCTGTGCCTACTGCGGTAAGTAAGGCCTGCAGTTCTTTGGATGTTGTTGTGGGGTCTTTTGTGACCTCTTGGATGAGGGGTCACTGTGCTGTTGCGGTCATTTTGGCTGGCCAGTCTATCCTGGGAAGGTTCACCACTGTTCCATGTTTTCACCATAAGTGGATAATGGCTCTCACCGTGGTTCGCTAGAGTCCCAATGCTTGAGAAATGGCTTTATAACCTTTTCCAGACTGATAGATCTCAATTAATCTCAGTTATGTTATGTTATGTTTGAACAGGGAGGCAATCACTTTTTCACACATTGATTTTTTTCTGCCTTAATAATAAAAAGTTTCATTTAAAAACTGCATTTCGTGTTCAGTTGTGTTGTCATTGACTAATATTTAAATTTGCTTGATGACCTGAAACATTCAAGTGTGACAAAAATGTAAAAAAAAAAAAAAGAAAAGAAATCACAGAGGGTGCAAACACTTTTTCACACCACTGTAAATGCTGAATGTAAATTACGCAATAAACTAATGACCAACAAATAAAGTGCATTGCTTAGTATTGTTATAATTGATGACTTGATGACTTTGTCGAGACGATGTCATGTTCAATAATTGTGCAGTTCCTTCATGTTTTTGACATCAGTACAGTTGACACTCTGTGCCTTGAATTTTCCCCTGCTGAAATTTACACCTAATGACACCAGCTGTATTTCCCGATTTTATAACCTTAGTTATTCCATATTTGAGTATACTTTTCTATTTCCAGAAACAAATATTGCTATGTGTGACATAAATACCTATTCTTCAAATTGGATTTGGCTGACCCTACAATGACTCGGACACAAGTTGTACATTATTTCTTACTTTGATTCACGTGCGACATCAGACACACACAGGACAATCACTAAGAATCAAGTTCATTTGTATGTCTAAATGTAATTGAGGTGTTTTTACTAAATCTTTGTCTGTCCTACGAGGTTATGCTTTTTTCCTACAGAATCTGTTACAACATCAGATGCAAATAATATGCAAATTACCCTTGACATCATCTGTCAGCCAATAGTTACTTTTCATACTGAAGAGTTGCCAGCAGTGGACCAGGTTGTGTGCCTCATGACAGCACAACAAGCTAGCAAAAGGGCCGTACAGTTTTTTCTATGCCACTTGTCCTCATTAGGGTTGTGGGGTTACGCTAACTTCGGGCTAGAGGTGGGTTACACCCTGGACTGGTCATCAGCCAATCGCAGGGCACATATAGACCATTCACACTCACATTCATAACCACGTGCGATTTAAAGTCTCCAATTAACCGCTTTGAGTGTCTTAGAGGTGGAAAAGCGTTATACAAGTGAAAGACCATTCACCATTTACAATAACCCATCCATCCATTTTCTATGCCGCCTATCCTCACTAGGGTTGCAGGGATATGCTGGAGCCTATCATAGCTGACATTGGGGTACACCCTGGACTGGTCGCCAGCCAATCGCATTGCACATTCATACTTATGGGCTAATTAGAGTCTCCAATTAACCTAACATGTATGTTTTTGGAATGTGAGAGGAAGCTGAAGTCCACAGAGAAAACCCACGCATGCACGGGGAGAACATGCAAACTCCACAGAGATGCCCAAACAGAGATACAAACCCAGATCTTCTCCTGACTGTGTGGCCAACATGCTAACCGCTAGGCCACCTTATGGCCCAGACAAAAGGGGGTGGAATTTTATAGATGAGCAAATGGGTTAACGTGCAGTCAGGGGAGGCAGGTGAGGCGGAGCCTCACAAAGTCATGATGAAAAATAAAAAAATAAAAATGATAACATAAAACAAATATAAATTGTGGTCATTGAACGGTATTCTAAATGTATTCTCTGTATGAGTCCAATCGTTTTTAACATTTTCTTCAGTAAAAATCGCTGAATTTGAACATTTCCTGATCAAGTGAGGCTGCCGCAAGCGGGTCTGCCTACCGTCACACTGCACATTGAGTTGAATCATGGCACCTGCCAGTTTTAGTTTGTTTATTTCTGTTTCCGTTTTGTCAGCATGTCACCAATAATTTAATGTTGTAAAATCATGTATTATACAGACTTTTTCCAGCACATGTAATGTCCTTAATGTAAGCCTGACATCATTAGAGTTTGAAAGTGCTGGACCACGTGCAGTTTAGATCCACAGTCAGAGCCCAGTTGTGCAAACAAGTCTTCTTTAATTGCCGATTCCACCATCCACCGTTTTACAGGAATGTAAACAACACAAGATGAGTTGGCTAAATATCAAACTTAAAAGACATGCAGCGCACGGTAAAAAAAACGTTTGCCTCCATCCAGGAGTTGACAAACTGAAAGTGAAACCTATCCACACAATGCAGCATCTACTGCTTCTTAAAAGCATGGTGAACAATTTCTGTACTAACACACTAAATTTGAACTTGAACATTAATTCTCTCTTCCTTTACCAAACGTATTTCCAAATGAATTACAATATTGTAGCCAAACAATGTGTCGAATTATAACAAATTAAAAACATGCATCGATATTTGATGCAATATGTACAGTGGTGTGAAAAAGTGTCTGTCCCCTTCCTGATTCATTTTTTTTCCCATGTTTATCACACTTAAATGTTTCATATCATCAGACTAATTTAAATATTAGTCAATGACAACAAAACTGAACACAAAATGCAGTTTTTAAATGAAACTTTTTATTATTAAGGGAGAAAAACAATCCAAACCTACATGGCCCTGTGTGGAAAAAGTGATTACCACCCCATCCCCATTAAAACATAACTTAACTCAGATATATTGACATCTATCAGTCTAGTGGTTCAGTATCCTGCGAACCACAGTGATTATCCACAAATGGCGAAAACATGGAACAGTGGTCAACCTTCCCAGGAGTGGCCAGCCAGCCAAAATTACCCCAACAGCACAGCGACGATTCATCCAAGAGGTCACAAAAGACCTCACAACAACATCCAAAGAACACTTGCCTCAGTTAAGGTTAGTGTTCATGACTCCACTATAAGAAAAACACTGGGCAAAAACGGCCTGCATGGCAGAATTGCAAGACGAAAACCACTGCTGAACAAAAAGACCATTAAGGCTCGTCTCAATTTTGCCAGAAAACATTTTGATGATCCCCATGACCTTTGGGAAAATACTCTGTGGTCTGACTAGACAAAAGTTGAATATTTTGGAAGGTTTGTGTCCCATTACATCTGGCATAAAGGTAATGCCTCATTTCAGAAAAAGGACATCATACCAACAGTAAAATATGGTGGTGGTAGTGTAATGATCTGGGGTTGTTTTGTTGCTTCAAGACCTGGAAGACTTGCTGTGATAAATGGAACCATGAATTCTGCTGTCTACCAAAAAATCCTGAAGGAGAATGTCCGGCCATCTGTTGGTGACCTCAAGCTGAAACCAACTTGGGTTCTGCAGCAAGACAATGATCCAAAACACACCAGCAAGTCCACCTCTGAATGGCTGAAGAAAAACAAAATTAAGACATTGACATAAGAAATTGGAGAGGCCTAGTGCTCAAAAACTCTCCAATGTGGCTGAATTACAACAATTCTGCAAAGATGAGTGCGCCAAAGTTCCTCCACAGCGCTGTAAGAGACCAATTGCAAGTTGCCAGTTATCGCAAACACTTGATTGCAGTTGTTGCTGCTAAGGGTGGCCCAACCTTTTTCACACAGGGCCACATAAGTTTGGATTTTTTTTCCTCTCTTAATAATAAAAAGTCTCATTTAAAAACTGCATTTTGTGTTCAGTTGTGTTGTCATTGACTAATATTTAAATTTGTTTGGTGACCTGAAAAGGTTTGGTGACAAACATGCAAAAAAATAAATCAGGAAGGGGGCAAACACTTTTTCACATCACTGTATATGCCAATCACCATACAGTCTTATAAAAAGAAAGCAATATGAATTCTTTATGCTTCATAACCCCCACTAAATGGCATACAAACATCCCTGGATAAGTGAGTGCTTCATCTCACGTACAAGCAACCTAGTCTTTTTCTCTACGACATCATCGGCTTGATACCGCTGGGAAATAACACTTGAGCATGACTGCTTTCCATGACAGATGAGATGGCTCATTTTTGCCCACTGGCAACATGTAGCCCAAGGCAATTTCTCCACTATGCTGAAAATGTGAAAAATAACAAATACATAATGGAAGTGTACACTGGCAGTCCTGGACAAACATGTAATGAATGAAGCACAGGTTTTCCCACCAAGGAGTCACGTGAACCCCCTGCCGTTCCCCCTGCAAGCTGAGTTTGTTGAGATTGGACTGACATACACTATTCCAGGATACAGTACAGGCTCGGTAAACACTAATATTAGGCCGGTCGCAAATATACATGAAAGAAACTCACCTTCGAAGCCTCACAGTATTCCAACAGCAGGTAAGTCAGACAAATACGTTCTTGTTACGTTTGGCAATTGAGAGATAGATGGATACTTTATTAATCTCCAAGACAAATTCACATTTCCAGCAGTTCTGCAAAAATGTCATAATGAACTAAAGCGGGAGTTACATCCCGACGTACGTTTTACCACACGCAAAGGCTCCGCAATTTTTGGGAAATGTGTTGGCCGTGGCCAGCACGTAGAGGAAGTAGGGTAGTCAGAGGGGTTGCAAGTGCCGTCGTACTTATGGCGTAAGTGATTCGTGACACTCACATGCTTGCCGCTCGCCAAATTGGTAGCTCTTAGATCATGAGTGTGGCGTGCAACTCCTGCATGCTAGGTGCGCTTCCTGTATGGCTGTCTTATGTTTCACTCACAAGGATGTACGTGCGTGGGCATTGTACGAGGCTCGTGCAGCCCACTCACTTCGATTGCAAGATGGGTGTACTGGCTTTCTACGGCACCAATGGCTATCGTGACCGGGAGAACCTGAGTGTACAGCGGGAAAAGCCGTCCGCCATGGCCGGGTAAGGTGCATTAATGTCGGATATGCTATGTGAGCAGCCGCCGTGCGCCCACAGAGGTCGGGAGAACTAGAGTGTACAGCTGGAGGAGTCGCCCACCGCGGGAGAAGCCGCTGCCAGGCAATGTACACAATGTATTTTTTAACTTGCAACACACACCAGGGTCACACACCCCTCTTCTGACTTGCCCTTGCAACCTGGCTGCGTGCAAGTTTGTTCTGCTTGCATGCAGAAAATAATTTGCATCCCAATTTTATTTCTGCGTTGCATGTAGCCAGCACATAGGAGCGTGTACATTGGGATGTAACTCCCCCTTGAATCACTTAATCACAAAATAAAACAACCAATTGCAAGACATGAGAGATAAGAAAATTAAGAAAATAGAATAAGAATAAATAAATAAATGAATATGAAACAGTTCAGGTCAAATTGTAGTGCAATAATACACCATAAATAATATTCCATAATAATGATAACACATAAATAGGTATGGTCCAGTAAATTTAAAATAGTTCTACACCAAGTGTTACATCCATAAACACCACTTACCACTGCTACACACTTTCATCATTTTCATCAGTTGCACATATTTGCCACATATTTTTGGTCGCAAATTCAGGTAGCATGGATGTATTAGCCACATCGTGCTACAGAAAGACCTCTGAACTTTGAACTTTTGACTGACAGCTCAGTCTACCCGACAGAAGGGTGTTTACCTTGTCTGCTGTGGCACAATAGCCAATCAACATCTGCACATAAAAAGTACCAGCCCCTCTTCCAATCTTCTAAAGTATGTGGGAAAGGTCTTAATGATGACTGACACATTCAATAGCCAATTAAATTGTGAAAAGACTGATATGCTGCTTGATGGGTGGAGCAAGAAACTCTTGCGTAACGGAGCAACGGAAAATATCGACTGTGCGTCATCCGTGTGGCAACGTTGCGCCTTTGAAGGTTTTTCTTTTTTATGCCTTCATTCTTACGATCATGACAAAACGGTGTCAGGAAGCCATGGAGTTTCGTTTGCATGCACCTAGTGAAAATACTGACCAAAAGTGAACAAGACTCTCTCGATGGAACACCTTTGGAATGCCTGATCCTAACTTTAAAGAATACATTTTGGGATACCTTTGTAAAATTTGAAATGGGATTAGGTAAAGACTCAAGCTTTAGCCTCATTGAGTTTTCCAATCCATATGTCAAACAATAGTTAATTTTACAGCATGTTTCTTAAAAAAATTAGGCAAACATGAAAAAAAAAAAATCTTCAATTGTCCTTTCAAACTCCCATTTGCAGTGTCAGTAGCATTTTGACAGTTTCTGACTGGGAGAAAAGTCAGCTTGTTTGCTTTCAAAAGAGGCCAAAACCGCGACTCCACTCCAAATGTTAAAGAACAGCTTTACATTTACTTTGGGTATAACTAACATGCCGGAATTAGAGGAATTTCCAATCATCAAAATGTCAACAAGGTAGTCAGCCACTAATCTTAATATGTACATAAGAATATGTCATGAAAAGTACTTATTTACTTACACTAAAATCAGATTTCATCCATGTTAAATAAATCATCAGTTTAAATGTGAACTTGAGTTATTTAACTAAGTGATCACAAGTGCTGTTCATCTTTACCCAGAGTGCTTCATGTAGCTTTGTGTAGTGAAGGAGACACATTTGGTTAAAAAGAGCTAGGCTGTTGGAATGTTTCATCACTGAGTGTATAGCAGTAGAACCAAAATGCAGTTCCTGCTTCTTTTTAAGATTATGTGCGCAGTGTACTGTATGATTACAAGAAACAAGAAACATAGAAACAAATCCAGATTGGGGGAGATGAACTAATCCCTCCGGATGACAGTTTTGTTTGACAGCGCTCTGGCATTAACCAAGCTGATACTGGCTGAAAGCTGGGGTCTGGATCTCAGCGGGGGACGACACAAAGATCTCTGTTGAGATACAGATATATGAGAATGTAATCAATGTAGTCCATGCAGGGACCGGGGAACTGTTGGTATATGCGCTGGACGCGTCCATGCCCGCCTTATAGGACAAGTGAAAGCCCTGACAGAAGTGGGGAAACTCATTTTTGCCCACCATAGTCAAACGCAGCGAGATCGTCATCAGAAGGTTAAAGATCTAATAAAGTTCGGCAATCACACACCAAAGGCAACTTATTTTTTAATGTCACGCCATAATGTCTGCTGCGTTTATATGCCTTTCGTAATTCATTCCTCCATGTCTTGTGGCCTGATCCTTCACTGACTGGTCATTGCAGGCTCTGCCGTCTAGACAATGAAAGCAGGCTGTGACATGTCTGCAGGGGTTTGGTTAAATATCCACCTCACTTCAGACGAGCAAACATAACAAGACCCCGAGGCCAAATATGTAAACCCACCAAACATGAGGCAGACAATAAAGGTCAAGAAACAGCAAATCCTTTAGCTAAAAGAAACTGATGACTTGATTTTGTTTGTATGATTTCTGGCATGCAAGCACCAGTGATCCATGCATAGTTGGGCGTGCACAAAGGAGGGAGCCCTTTGGATCACGCATGCATGTGATTTGGCCTTTCGAGGTCAGAGTAATGTGCAAACAACACAAACACAAAGTGATTATTTCTAAATTTATCAACAACACAGCTTTAGCTTCCATTTTCCATGCAAGGATGTTAAACCCCTTCAATCCTGTGGTTTTTTTTTTTATTAAACGCAGAAAAAGGTCATACCCATAGCCATGCTGAATTTTGAGAAAGTTTTTGAAAGTGTCACTAGTTTGGAAGTATGGAGTAGTACACAACACACCTCCTCCCATTTCAGTTCTGACAATAAAACTACTGAAACTGAGTATTTTACACAGGTTTTTCTAAAGTTAGGATGAGATGTCCAAAGGTGTGGCATTTGGTGACCCTTGTTCAGTCTTTACTAACGCCATACAAACAAAGCTCCATGTCTTCCTGACAGTGTATTGTGTCCATTGTTGCCAACTCCACAGTAAGAAAAGTAGCTATTGCCTGTCCTAGAAGTCACTAGACAATGAATAAACCTGATTCATGGTTTGTTAATTTAAAATTGGCCACTAGTTCATCAAAATAAAATAACTAATATTTTAGCTGTGTAGTGGATGGGGGAAGTGACCGAGTCCGAATGAGGCTCCAGTGTAATTAGTAGTAATTGAATGTAGATAATAAACATTTACGTTTTAGATTCTGCTCTGTAAAACAGGGCGGGATCCACTCTGATGGCATCGTGTCTCGCGCATGTGTGATTCATTTGCAGTTTGGATGTGGAGGAGTGAAGAGCTTTGCGATGCTCTCAGAGTGCCGCGGGGGCTCACTGTGCAACTGACCGCTTGTGACTGCTTTGGGGCAGGGCGAACCTCTCAGCAGCACGCACTGCTGCTCGGTGAGAACAGAAACTACAGAACAACACGTGTTTTTAATCTCCAAATATCAGCGACACCATGAAAAGTCTAGATTTCTAGATTTGTCACTAGTCACTACATCTACTGGACCATTGCCAACATAACAGGACCATTTTTGTCTTTTATCTGCCATGAGGCTTCGAAGGTGAGTTGTCGAATTTACAGAGACCTTGCTAAAATAATTTAGACTGTTGCAGAAGCTCCATTCATCTCATTCATTGTGGCTTACATACCGAGGATTTATATACTTGAGGCCACTTTTTTAAGGGGCATCGCTCAGATGCTCCACTTTAAGCACGACCAGCTAGCTGATTCTTGCTGCCTGCACGCCCGAGTCTGGAGAAGGCAACCAGGAGGCCGACCAGAACGTAGACTTGGCTTAAAAGGTGCACGGGAGTACTGCGAGTCCAACATCTTGACATCTTGTGTCTACGCATGTAACGATAATCAATAGATCGATCAATCGAACGATTTTTAAAAAACGACGATCATTTTCAGCGGCCTCGATAAGTTGATATGTGCATGCATTCGTGTTTGTATTCCTCATGTCTTTTTCAGACTGGATGACAAGAGGGTCCACTCTGCAGCTGTCTGTGCGCGTTGGTGCTACAGTGGAATGAACGGAGAGAGTGAACCCTCCTGTCGTCTCCTCCCCTCTTTGTGCCTGTACGTGGAGGCGAGGCTAGCAGCAAATTAGCCTCCTGAGCCACCATATGCTAACATGAATGACGGCACAAAAGCGTTTCTAAGGAGAATGCCACTTCCCCAGTGTGAGAATATTTCAGTTTTACAATAAACCGAATGAACAAGGTGAGCGCATGAACACCGACAAATTCAGATGTTGCATTTATTTGAAAGTAGTGACGAGGAAGCTGGGCAATACAACAAACTTGTATGCACACCTAAAACGGAGGTGGAAAGGAACCTTCGTCCCGACAATCAGTTCGACATGTCGCTCGCTACATTGCAAAAGAAATGTAACATTTCAGGAAATGTTAAAAATATACAGACAGTACGAATTGCCTGGGAGAATGTAAAACATGTCACAAACAGCAATTCCTGAACTGTATAACCGAGTGAAAGAAAACGTAAAGGACATCAGAAACATTGCATTTCACTCTGCCACGACAGATATATGGGCCGGCTCCAATATGACCCCCTACATTAAATTAACAATACACTAGATAACTGCGTGTGGGTGTTTTTTTTCTTAACAGAGACAGAGTCCATTTTATTTTCATTGTTTTTTTGTTTTTTTTTGTCTTGTTTGTTTAATTTATTTAAAAGCTCTTGACATTCCAATTACAATGTTAAATACTCTTTAGAAATTGAAGCTTATTGCTTTTGATATGATGTACTCTCATTATTATACCATATAATTGATGAAATAATTATCCCCAAAAATGTCAATAATATCGATTATCGACAATAATATGTAGGATGATTATGGACTAGCAAAATTTGTTATTGTGACAGGCCTACTTGTGTTTGATGGAAGTGTGGCCACATGTGAACTTTACCGATGTCAGTGGGCTGATAGACATGTCATTCTCATCAGTAAGAATGGAAGGTAGTATTCCCATTTTTGTACATGAGAAGTGGTGCAATCCCACACATATTAATGAAGGAACATCTTTGTACACTACACATAGATGTTCGGTGTGATACAGAGGTGTAGCAAATTCCCACAGGGTACACATTAAGTGAGGGAGAGGAATTGTGCCTCTTGTACATGTCTACTTAGTAAACATATGCAGTGCAGCTCAGCGTTTGGCTAGCAGGAATATAAAAATATATTTCTGGAAAGAACAATATAGAAAGTAGATGAAAACGACAAAGCATCTGACATTTGCATTAATATCACTTCAAGACATTTGAAGGGGCTATTTTGGGAAAAAAAAAAACACCATTATTCTTGTAATCCATGCCCGAGCACCACCATCTGTACAGAATAATGAGGGACAGCATTCATATGCTAATTGCAACCGGTTTTCCATCCTCGACCAATTTTAATGTGACTTCCATCAGCTTCTATAGATGCCAAAAACTGTAAGACTATGTAAGTTTTTATTTTTACACAGCAGCGTCACATGAAAGTTCAGTGAGCATAGCGTCATGGTTTTTCTCTCAGATGGAAATGAGGACCGGTTACGGTGGATAAAAGCACAATAAACAAATATAGAATATGTTGAACTATCATGCAGAGAAGGTTCCATGTCATTCATTTGTCATCTACTACTCTATGCCATCAACAAAAATACATGAAGTGTCACACCAGATGCCTGTTTCGCAGGGTCAGTGCTGCCTCCATGCGGAGGAACCCCATTTCGGCTGTGCTCGTGACCATAGGTGAGGGTAGGAATGCACTGTAGAAGGACCATTAACTAGAACTTTGCCTTGTGGCTCAGCTCTTTTCACAACAGTCCAGCACAGCAGCCGCGTTACATCAGACGCTGCGTCCTTTCCTCACACGTGAACAAGACCCTGAGATACTTGAACTCCTCCACCAGGACAAAAAACACATTGCATCTCCTCTTCTCTCCAGCACTACAGAATAGACTTTCCAGGAAGGTAGAGAAGTGTGGTCCACCTACTGTATAGTTGGAACATGCCCTCCAGCCACCCTTGATATTGACGAGACGTGCCAACCAAGAGCCTTAAGGAATTCAAAGCAAATCTCATCCAACCCTTGAGCCTTGCCACTGAGGAGTTTTCGGACTACCTTTGATACCTCAGCCGCAGTCACTGACATGTCTGCATTCATATCCTCAGACTCTGCCTCCTCTATGCGAGGTGTGTCAGCGGGGCCGAAAAGAGCTTAGAAGTATTCCTTCCGCCGCTCGATTATATCCCCACTCCATCCCCACTGTAGAGGTCAGGGCACTACTTCCCCCCTCTCATCGGTTTGCCAGAACCTCATCAAAGCCTACTGGAAATTGTGCCCCAGGGCCTGAGCGACTGTGTTTTGATGTTTCTGTTGTCAGCAATTAATTGACAAAAGTTGCTGGCTTAATTGCAGACAGAAAATCACATGAAGTATCCACTCCAAGAGGTTAACTGGAAATGAAAACACTAATGATTTGATGACATTTTTTAAATTTGATTAAATTAATTACATTCAAATCTTTGCACACCCACACAATAACTGAGATACCACTGTACTAGGGTGATGTTCAGCATGACGGTTCTTGTCTTTAGTTTTGTTTATTTCTGGTATCCCTAATCTATTAAGACTTTATTGATCACACCAGCTGCCATGTCCTTGCATCCTGAGGGACTCTTCGTCAGGTAATTGACAAACATAAAAGAATGAACCAGCCAAGTAATTGTTATCTTACAAGGACAATCTTACCTTGCTTGGTTTTGAAAGCCGCCTGGAACTCGCAGTGTATGATCAACCTCGAGGCTTCAGCTTCCCAGAAGCGGCGGGCTTGTGGTGGTCGGCTCGCTGTGACCGCCAGGGCCACAGCCACCTAAAGTCTGGTCACCTCCTGTTTAGGCTCCACACCAGGCTGATATCCAGGTACCTACTGCTCATTTCCATGGGACTCCGATATCCAGTCACCTCCTGCGTCAGCTCCACACCAGCACAAGGTTAAGTCGACTTCAGCTGCTGCTACACGGCAGCCCAGGGTCCAGTCACTACGTGTCCTGGCTCCACGGCAGCTCAGGCTCTACAGTATTTGCTGCCTGTTCCGGTCAGGTTGCCAGAGCCAGATGGACCACAGACCTTCCTCCTGGCCTCTCACCACCCACCCCAGTTTTCTACTTCCCCTGCGGGTCCTGAGATTCTCCAGACATTCCTCCCTCTGTCACTTTTCCCTGTTTGAAGCTTAGTGCTACCCCTTTACATTGGTTAGATGTAACTGCGGGGCTTTACTTTAGTAGTGCTTTAAAAGACAGCAGCGTCACAAGGAGGGCGCCTGTTCATTCTTTTACTTTCTTTGAGTTTCCTTGATGAACCCTTCACCATGAGTGCCTGTCCTAATTTCCTTTTTCTTTCTCTGTTAGTTTAACCTTTTACAGTTACTCTACATCTTTTTACTATTTTTTTGTGCCATTGTTGGTTTTTGTTCCAATGATATGTACGAATTGTTTCATGGGATGATTGAAAAGCGTGACTTTCACTTTCACTTGTGAGCAACGTGATCTGTGAGCTTTTAGAACGTTTAATTTACTCTCACCTGGTGTTTGAAAAAAAAGATACGTCCAGGTACCACAGGCTTTCTGTTGACAAGAGCAAAGGACAGTTCCGTCTGCAGGAACACGGAAGAGACCTTGATGAGGTGCTGTCCAAAGCGCAGAGTCGACATGTCACGCTCGCTGAATCCTGAATAGAAGCACAGATAGCAGGCGTTTCCATAATGTAGGAATAGGACATAATGTTGTTCACACCACCATACCTCTGTGCATGTTTGTGGTATGGATGCCTTTTTTTGCTGTAGGCCAAATAAAAACTAACCGCTGGCCGCAAATTTGCCCTGGGCCACACTTTGAACACTCATGCTGATCTAGTTCTTCATCGGGGTTGGGGTTCGTCGGGGTTGAGCATGAACAACCGCAACTCTCGTTGAATATTTTAGGTTGTTAACGTCCTTCGTCGGGGGCAAACAAGGGGGAGTGATTTGGAGGTGGAACTAATCGGTGCTTTACAGCAGTCACTCTTATTGCAAATGTTGTACACACAGGAAATTATGTAAAAAAGCTGATTAATCCTTTAAAGCCTTTCCAGTCTGCGGAGGTTCGAGGTGCATGTGACGCTATGCATGAGGAAAGACAAATTGAAAAAGCTAAAGTAGTACCAAGCCTGAAGACATATCAATTCATAAACTACTCACCAGTTTCCACAATTTTCCTAAATGATTGAAAACTTATTCAACAACAGGTGAGATCAATTTATAATAAAAGTGAAAGACTTTGGGACAGCCAATAGAGATGCACAGCAAACGTCTCAACATCAATGGCACTAAGTAAAAGAAGTGAAGAAATTACCAATGCATAGCGCATTTTTGGATCTAACAAAAGTGTTAGATATTATAATTAATTGTATCTTAATTAACAAATTAGAACGGTATGGCATCAGATGGAAGGGTTTTGAACTGGTTGCAAATCTACATAACAACCAGTAAGCAATATGTGAAGCTAAGAGAACATACAATACATCTGCATGGCTTGATATCTTGCAGTGTACCCCAGGGGTCAATAGTGGGACCAAAACATATACATAACATATAGAAGATGGCGCCCTCCGTGGCAGACGTCTCTGTCTCACTCTCCCATTTTTTTCTATTTTTTGCTATTTTATTGTTCATTTTGGGCATTCAACGCACTCACGCAGTACATTACAACAGAGAGACACTCTTGAACATCAGCAGGGTTCATCATGATCTTTCATTCAGCCTCTCAGACTTTGCCTTTCTTCTGCGCCGGGAGAACGCAGCAGCCTGCGGGCCTGGTGAGCTGAATACCCGGCGAGCAAAGCATCCGAGGCGGAAACGAGGCAAGAGACGCGGCCTGCATGCTAGGCTAAAAGCTAGAGCGATTAGGCCACCGCTACCAAGCCTGCTGCTAGCCAACGTCTGCTCTCTTGAAAACAAGATGGATGAACTAAGAGCAAGGATTACAGCTCAACGTGAGATCATGGAGTGCTGTGTGCTCTCCTTCACAGAAACCTGACTGACGGAGGATATACCGGACTCGGCAATCCAGTTGGAATGATTTGCCGCGTATCGGGGTGATCGGACTTTAGCGTCTGGTAAACACAGAGGTGGCGGCGTCTGTGTTTACGTAAACAAACGGTAGTGCACAGACGTACAGACGATTGAAAAGCACTGTTCGTAGGACATTGAGCTGCTGATGGTAAAATGCAGACCTTTTTATTTGCCTCGTGAGTTTAGCGCTGTGTATTCAACTGCTGTTTACATTGCACCACGAGCTAACACCGCTAACGCACTAGGCCTCATGCATGACATCATTGATAAACACGAGACCAAACACCCAGACGCTGTATTTATTATACTGTATCTGGCGATTTCAACCACTGTAACCTCAGGACTGTGCTCCCTAAATATTACCAGCATGTAAGCTTTCCCACAAGGGAAAATAGCATCCTGGACCAAGTCTACAGCAACATGAAAGGTGCTTTGAAGGCTGTTCCAAGACCCCACTTTGGAAAGGCTGACCATATCTCCATATTACTTTATCCAACATACGGACAACTTCTTAAACAAGCTCTCCCTGCAAGTACAGCTGTTAAAGTGTGGAATGAAGAAACTGATCAAGTACTTCAGAGCTGCTTTGGCTGCACAAACTGGGATGTGTTTAAAACTGCAGCGGGGAGGGAAGATTGTACTGTTGATTGGGATGAATACGCGTCTGCTGTTACTGCCTACATTAGCACATGTATAGAGACTGTTACCACCACCAAGTATTACAGAAAATACCCCAATCAAAAACCATGGATGAACTGTGATGTAAAGGCTAAGCTACGTGCTTGTTCGTCTGCATTTTTCATGGGCACCGTTGATGACTACAAAAAGGCCAGATATGACCTGAGGAGGTCCATACGAGAGGCCAAAAGACAGTACAGACAGAAGCTGGAGGGCTACTATTCCACCTCAGACCCTCGGCGCATGTGGGCGGGGCTCCAGCACATCACAGACTATCGACAGCGGAGTAGCGAAGCCACGTCCAGCCAAACCACATTTCCAGATGAGCTGAACGAGTTCTATGCCCGCTTTGACACCCAAACTCCTGATGAGCAGAGAGGGTGGCTGGACTTGGGCACACAGGACTCACCTCTCATGGTGACATCAGCTGATCTGCGCAGGGTTCTGAACAAAACAAACCCACGAAAAGCAGCAGGCCCAGACAACATCTCAGGCCGTGCACTTCGGGTTTGCTCATCAGAGCTAGCTGATGTGCTTGCTGACATATTTAACCTGTCGCTTGCAGGCATGTCCACCACAATCCTGAGTTGCTTCTACAGATGCACTATTGAAAGTGTCCTTACCGCCACCATCACTGTTTGGTACGGTAACTGTACAACACGTGATAGGAAGGCACTCCAGCGGGTGATCAAGACCTCACAGAACACTGTTGGGGCAGCCCTCCCCTCACTGCAAGACATTTATAAAACTAGAGTCCTACGCAGAACACACAACCTCATCAAGGACAGCACACATCCACAACACTCATTATTCACACTCCTACCGTCAGGCAGACGCTACAGGAGTTTGAAGTCCAGGACCACAAGACTGGCAAACAGCTTTTACCCACAGGCCATCAGGCTTCTCAATGAAGCACTGACACACGCCGCACGCACACACTCATAGCACTTTATTTATTGACTTATTTGTTTATTCATTTATTTTATTATCTGTATTAATGTCTCTTCTGTTGTTGTTGCTTAATTTATTGGTATTAATGTTTCTGATGTTCTTATTCTTTTTCTTGCGTTTTCTTTCTTTTCTTGGGAGAATGAACAGAATAAGAATTTCATTGCATAGTATAACTGCTGTTTTACCATGCATATGACAATAAAACTCTTGAATCTTGAATCTTGAAAACTGCTCAACTTATATATAAATGATATGTGTAAAGTCATGAAAGACCTCAAATTGTTATTATTTGGAGATGATACTGTCAATTCGGTTCAGGGGAGAACACATGGGAGTAAATGAAAACAACCACAGAGGAAATAAAAAAAAAAAAATTATTTAAACAATCTTTGAAATTAAGCAAGACTAAATACAGTGCAACCTCTGTTAGCGTGTTAATGGTTTGGTTAAATGTATGCCAAAATTTTGCCTTGGTTTGCATATAATATGGCAAGCTTCTTGTCGTGTTATTAATACACTGCGTGAGTCCAACTGTGTTCTTAATGTATTTTTATCACAAAACGTCCCTGTTAGTATCCTATTGGCTAGCTAATATATGGAAACAGGAAGCAAAGTCAGAGCAGCCGCCTGTCTATGATGCCATCAGCAGTTGACTCTGTAGTTCTTTGCTAACGAACACAGTTACGCCACAAGTCAAAAATGTTAACATAAAACATGTTTTTTATAGTTTTACAATTGCTGTTTTACATGCAGAAAACAATTACAAATGCATGTAAATGACGAAAGAATAGGATAAATGTGTGACGATCTCCTGCTTTTGTGCTTTGTGGTGCTCGCTCTCCTTCTCTCCTTCTACAGTCCGGCACTCGGCTGGAGCTGGGACAGCTGGACACACGTGCTCCTAATCGGGTCGCCCACTATTTAGGCTGAGTGGAGGCAGCTGGGAGACGCTGGTTCTTCTCCTTTCACACCGAAAGCCGACCCATGCTATCTCATCATTCTCCAGTATTCTCCTGCACTTCTGGAGCCGCGTCTTCCCCCCGTCTGGGTAGAATCCAGCTGTCCCTCCTCCCGAGCCAGAGGACCTTTTACATTGTTAGTCCCTTCCCTTGTGTGCAGCCAGCTACTGCCGCCAACGTCTTTAGTTATTCATTTTTTGTTACTGACCACTGCTTGAACTTGTCTCTGCATTCTGTGGTCCATTCCGTGGTCCACCGCATACATCGTAACAAAATTAACATTTGAGCTTTCTCTGGATGTGACTGTTGCCAAAGACACAAAGTGGCAACGATCAATAGATCAACACGGACACCACCTTGGTTTGCTATGAGTTACTGTATTTCTTGAATTCAACAGTCTTTCTCACCTTCTTTATCAAAATGCTGGCACTTGCAACTTTCGTTGGCGACATTTTGTCTTATTTTGCAGCAGTGATCAAAAGAAAAGCAGACACTACTGAATTCAAGAAATAGCTCATGGCAGAACAGGAAGGTGGTGTCTGTGTTGATGTCGCTGCCAAATCGTGTTTTTGGAGACGGTCACATCAAGAATCATGTCTTCAATGAAGGTAAAAGTCACTTTTCTATATGTGTATGTATTTTGAATTGTTTTCTGTGTTTTGTGTGCTACCATTTTTGGGTTTCAGGAGCAGATTAATTAGATTTACATTATTTCTTATGGGGAAAATGTATTTGGTATGTTTCAGTTAGAGTTGGAACGGATTAATGATGCTCACCAAGGTTCCACGGTAATGCTACTTGGTGAAAAGATATTCAAACACAAATACAAATAAACTGTGTAGACACTGAGGGTGAATGGAAACAACTTTCTAAGTGTCATAATTGCATATAATCAGCTGATAATTTTAAAAGGTTTGAACATTTTTTTTTTTTTTTTAGATACGGTCTTCATCTTCATCAGCTGATGAACAGCCCATTTCACTTCAATGCTTGTTTGCATTAAACTGCTGACTCAAATTTTTTTTGTGACACTCCCATTTCATCTACTTGCATTTTGAATCTCTACGTAGATCCAACAGTGCTAGGGATGCTCCGATTAGGGTTTTATGCTGATTCCGATACCGATCATCCAGGACTGAAATCAGCCGATACCAATCACATGGAGTAATTATACATTAATTTATTAATGATGAGTGCTATTGGCCAGGGGTGGCGTATAAAGGGCAAATTCAGGACAATTCCAAGGTCCCTTGATTGCCAGGGGACCCCAAAAATAGGTAATTACGAATAAAATTAGTAATTAATTAATGTTGGGAGGGCAACATTATTTTTTTATTTTTTTTTATTTATTTTTTATTTTTTTAATAGGACCCAGAATTCCTGGCTGCACCCCTGGCTATATGGTATGAAAAAAGGAACCATAAAATCACCTTAATTTAGTATATTTAGTATATTTAGTATATTTACTTACTTTTTGAAGACAACTTGAGAAACTTCCAGAGGATGAGAAGTCTTCTATAAGGAGACTTTGGGGAACTTCGACCGCTGAGAAAGGCTGCTCTCGTCCGATTAATTCAATTATTGTTCGAGTTATTGGCTTAGCCGTCTGACTGTCACATACATTCGGGTGAGTGTTAGCCACATGGCTTAGCTGTCGTTTGACGTGAGCTTCCGTGGGCCTCCAAAACTCAACATACTCCAAGTGTTGTTCTTCAAATGCCATATTAAAGCTTTTTACCCTCACAAGATTAGTTTTCGTGGCATGTGTTAGCAGTTAGGTTCCACACGGCAGACATGATTGCTTTTGTTTTGAGGGAAAGTGGGAGGACGATACTGACCAAGACGTTGTTCGGGCAAGACACTACACTGCTCAAAAGGGTCGCTGTGGGCTGCACAGCTGATCGGCTATGGCGTTCACGTGTTTTTTTTTTTTACGATCAGTAGCCGATCAATCGGAGCATCCCTAAACAGTGCCAATTTTGTTTCGCAAATTTTTGCAACTTTTCAACTGGTGTTAGTGTCCAAAAGAACCAAAAATCACGCCATACACTTTACTGTTCTCTGGTGTTACCATAGTTGAATTATTGTGTGGCTATATGGTATAATAATTACAAAGTGCACTGCAGTGACTAACTGTACTATAAAAATGTAGGATAATTTAAGTTCTGATAATCCACAACGTTGGTTATAGAGAACACACAAAGCCTTTATTCCTTAAATCACAAATACTGAAATTAACTGAGCTGCTACATTTTCAAAACATATAAAATGATGCAAAAAGCAAACAATACCCTGCTACACAACAATCAATGCACAACATTATTTTTCTACGAGAGGCAAAATACCACCTTAGGGAATACGTTTAAACATTTAAAACATATAAGTACACACGCACGACACCAACACCTGTGTCATATCTGTATGTGGAATTAAAATATGGGACGGATTGAATTTAAAAAAGTCAAACAATCAAACAATATACAGTAGAACCTCGGTTAGCATGTTTTTCTGTTAACGTCGAAAATTTTACGCTTCGGTCTGCATGCATTCTCCGGTTGGCGTAAAATATGGCACGCATCTTGCCGTGTTATTAATACACTGCACGAGTCCAGTTGTGTTCTTGTGTTTGTTTGTTTTTAATCACAAAACATCCTTCCTTGTTAGCATCCTATTAGCCAGCTTACAAAATGGCAACTGGAACCGGAAGTTACGTTGCCCATCTATGACGTCATCAGTGGTTGATGCTCACGTTTTTATAAACGGTTTAGTTTTAGTTTCATAGTTTTACATGCATAAAACAATTATAAATGATGAATGAACGGGATAAATGAACATTTACGGATACTTTAACACAACTGAAGACGTGACCGATCAAAAACACAATGTGGCCGCGAGATCAACCACTACCACCTTCCTGTTTTCAGTCCCCTCAAGAATCACGTCTTCAATGAAGGTAAAAGTAACCTTAAATGTTCATTTATCCCTTTCATTCATCACCTATATGCATTTATATGCATTTACAATTGTTTTCTGCAAGTAAAACTATCATTGTAAAACTGTAAAAATGTTTTTTTGTACTAACCTTTTTGGCTTTCTGGAAAGGATTCATTGGATTTACATTATTTATTACGGGAACATTTTATTCGGTTAATGTCATTTCAGTTGGACCCGGACCTTCTGGAACGAATTAAGGACTAACCACGGTTCCACTGTACTAATATGAGGCATTTTTTATTTACTATTCATCTTCTATTATTATTTAACATATTATAACACATTTAATATTTTTTTATTACTGAACAATGTTTCTGTTAACTCTGGCTCCTTTATTCATGTATCTATATTACTGTAAAAGCTATCAACAAACTCCTATTATATTATTCCCTTTATCCTTTTCTTTTATTATTAAAACAGTGGCACTGGTTCATATTCAACACAGGAAGTGAACACAATTTTTGTAACTGTGGTGACATGGAGAAGGGGTAGGATTAAATAAACTCTTATTGTTCCTAATCCTTTTCCGACATGATGAATTGTGAAACATTGTAAATGCGATGTACTTCCATGTATAAACTAAACCGTTACCAAATGTGTGGACAAGCAACTAAAAAGTCACATGTCCATATTATGTCCTCATAATAATTTGAGTCTAGCAGTGTAAAAGTACTTAGTTTTCATGTTTCATAATTGTTTAGCAGTATAGTACTTGATTCTATTCAAGAGGTTCAAATGGAAGCTGCTTTGAGCCAACGATGCTGGAATACAAAGAAAGAAAAAATGCCCAGCTGACTGTTTCTAACCAACACGGGCTCCCTTAGCTCCCTCGTGGACTGCACATCGCTGTTCAGGGGGATGAGGGGGTTTGTGATGGACATGTGGGAACGACCTAACCGAGAGCTGGCTTCTCTGTAAAATGAAGCCTCACTTCAAAGTACTTCCATCCAGTCGCCTTTCAAGGCCCTTGTTGAAATGCACTGAACTTAGCACAAAAACCAAGGGAATCCACTCCAGATCAATCTCGCTAACCCCCACCATGGATGAATACCGATGATGTTCATTAAGACTAAATGTTCTCCAAGGTCGCTTGAATTTCATCTAAGTAACTGAAGAGCCAGCCTTGCGATAGCATCTGAGAAATGTGAAAGATGAACAAAAGGCCTCCAATTAATTCCCCACTGCTCCCATGAGAGGGTTAACATTCAAAAGTAGCAAAATGACTTTAGTGTGATCAAAATAAGTTGCCATCTGGACACCAAGGTCTCATTTTGGAAATAACAAATCGGGCAATAGATGAAAGGATTTGTGATGCTCTACACAAATAAATTGGTTTGCTGGCCCAAGACTGGTGTTTGTTACATGTCCCTGTTTATTTCAGACTTTTATTTTAAAAGGAAAGTAAAAACAGGAAACAGACATTGTTTGTCTTTTGGTAAGAACTCATCTTCTGTCATCCTTTCTCTCTCTAAAATCAATCTTCTGAATAAATTGGATTCTAGAGTGTCTTGTATCTCAGAGAAGAAGAGTAGCATATACAGTAATGCTTCACCTGCCATGTTTCAGGTATGCTATACTGGACATTTTGTGTACATAACACACTACATTGTGTGCAAATGTCCTGTTTTATGCTTAATTTCAAGCTGTAAAAACTCACATTAAAGCTTTACTTTAATGCAAGGATCATCCATGTCTACCTTGCTATTTATTTTGGATGACTTTTTCAAGCAAAATGTGTAAAAGATGTTAAGAGTTGTGTGCAATGCTTATACTATCCAAACTTTACTGCAGGCAAAACTGATTAGAGAGGTTTATATCAACAAGTTGTGTTACTGTTCAGCATGTGCATGAATGATGAAGCTTGATGGCACATTCATTAGAAATACATGTAGGACCAGGTGGTAGACGTCGTCCTTTCATCAAACCTCTTATTGAAGACATCTGGATGTGCAAAATCATCCATTGTGCAGAACAGCATTCCTCTTTGGAGCCCCCCCTCCAGTATGATGTTCTAATCTTACGTATGAACAAAGATTAGTCTCAGACAGAGCTAACCTGTTTATAGTAGGACACCTGTGGGTGTTTTTTAACCTCTTTAGACTGGCCCATGTTTGTTGAAAATGATATTCAATACAAATAGTAGTTTCTCACTGCATCTACATGGATGAGCTTGTATTGCATGAGGCATGTCCACGTTCTGGTTATCTCTCTTCGTGGGGCGGCATGGCTCAGGTGGTAGAGTGGTCGTCTCCCAACCTGAAGCTTGCAGGTTTGATCCTCTGTCCTCCTGTGATCGTGTCGAAGTATCCTTGGGCAAGATACTGAAACTGATGCTGCTAGCAGTGTTTTCAGTGCCTTGGAAGTGGAAAAGCGGCATACAAGTGAAAGACCAGTTACTGTTTCTGGTCAAAATGATTTAAACGCAACCCCAAACAATAGACGACCAGATTAGTGAAGGTTAATATGAGTGAAACAAAGTTATGAAGCGCAAACTGCAAAGTAAGACAAGATTTGTATCATAAACGGTCATTTTTGGCTTCATGTTCAGTGAGTTGTACAGTAGAGGAATAATACTTATTGTTCGTTTTCATGCCTGGGTAAAGCTTGTTGTAGAATTCTTATAATTTTGTGGGGTTATCATCGTCATATGCTGCTCTCTGAGTTTTCGCTTGCATTGGTCAGTTCCCCATTTAAGTGTGTGTCGCTTGAATTGTCCTATATTGGTTTTGCCAAGCTTCTAGAAGACATTCATTGTGTTTTATAGATGTATAGCCTGGGTATACTGTAGTGATGACTGTTCTTGATTATTATTAATAAAGCCACATCGGCACAGCCAGATTGGTACTGGGGTATTTTGTGCATAACAGGGTCATAGAAATAATTATTATGTGGCCTAAAGACGGGTAGGTTATGGCAAAGCATATCCAGGGACTGAAGCAAACAAAATCAATATCATGGATCCCTTCAGTGCACTGAGTGCAGAGTGATTTGCACAACTATTACAAAAACTTCTGTTCACCTTTCAGCCAATGAAACCCACTGACTTTTGGCACAATCCTGACTGTTGGAGCCATCTCCTCCCAGGCATTAACACACTGGGCATAGAAGCATCCCTCTGGATAACTGCCATGGCATGCGGAATGTCAGACAGAAATAATCTCCTCCCAGTGATAACCCAGTAATCTCACAGCCCAAGGCAGCTAGAGACACAATTAGAAAATAAATGGAACAATAACATGGCTGGCAGGTAATGACGCAGGGACTGCGGGGCTACACAAATGCACATCTTCACCATAAGTTGACTGAAGACAAATGGACACAACAGAAACATAGCGCCTCCCTTCGCCCAACAGCATTTATATGTACTACTTGTACTATACAAGTGCTTGCGTTGCAAAAATTAATACAAATGTAAGTTTCATTCTTTTATAAAAAAAAAAAAATAATGACAGAAACACATTATAAAACATTTCCAAAACTTTTTCATTGTCTGCACTTTGAAGATTGAAGACATCTGATTCAAACATTTAGCCTAAATACTTTAGGCTAAATACCTCGGTCCATATCTGAACTAGACAGACACCTTGTAATACTGACCAAGACCTGCCAGTGGTGGTTCTGGACATGAGAGACGCCCTTCGCAGGATTTGGACTGAAGTCTTCTACAGACACCCCTGACAACGGTTGTCACAAGAATCGATACTTCAATAAACAAGTCGATATCAACAAAAGCAAGCAAGCAAAATATATAGGTCTGTCGGACGTGGAGCAAGTGACATCTACACCGGACTGTCCCACAAGGAAGTTCTCGTTCACTACATTGCATTTCCTGGTTATTATGCTCCAGTTCGCTGTGAATTTCTGGAGAAGACGAAGTAAACTTGTTCACATTTCTAAAAGACACCATTCGCCTCGTCAGATGATCGGCAAACTTTGTGCCACGAAGTTTGCCGATCATCTGACGTTCACATTTCTCCTGCTAATATACTGCATAGTAGCCAACCTAGTGCTAATGCAGTGCTAATTCCTAACGGACGCGGTAGCTAGGCAGCCAATGTGCTATCTATGGTTGCTATCACTGCTAGCAAAACATATACTGCTCAAAAAAATTAAAGGAACACTTCAAAAACACATCAGATCTAAACTGGGGGAAAAATGATCTTGAATATCTTTCCTGATAATAACTGGGTGATGTATTAGTAACAAAATGATGCCACATCATTTGATAGAAATGAAAATGATCACCCTATAGAGGGGGGAAATCAAAGACACCCCAAAAATGAAAGTGAAAAAATGATGCAGCACACTGGTCCATTTTGCCAAAATGTCATTGTAGCAACTCAAAATGATTCTCAGTAGTTTGTGTGGCCCCCACGTGCTTGTACGCATGCCTGACAACGTCGGGGCATGCTCCTAATGAGACTACGGATGGTGGAGGAAGTATTCCATTGTTTAGTACACGAAACAAACAGCTAGCAAGTACTGCAGTCGCTAGCACATAGCTTGCCTCTCCTCACTGGGAGAAAGAAACTGAATGACTGACAGGCAGGGTCACTCACTCTGTTCATTCCGCCATAGAACCAACGCGCCAAGGTGTTCAGGCAGATGCACGGAGTGAACCCTGTTCTCATATAACCTTTTTGGTAGAGAGAGAGAGAGGAGGAAAACAAACACACAAACACGTCAATATATTGAGGCCGGCAAAATGATCACGTTCGTTTTTATTTATCGTGCACTTAATTGATTTATTGATTATTGTGACAGTAAATCCATATTTTTTTGACTAGATATATTCTATTATTCTATCCTAGAATAATAGTATGGGGTTTCATTCCAGGGCTAAATAAGCAGCAGTTGCAGCTCACTGGTCTTTTATTTTGCAGCTTTTCTTTTATTTTGCAGATTTTATTTTGTCACTTACGCTGGCAATGACGCTAATACATGCACAGTCGTCCCACAAACGTGTGGAAGAAGGACAAGGAAATAAGCCACAAACTTACCACTTCCACACGGAATAGGAGGAGAACCTTTTTTCACTCTGCATCCATGGCTGGCTACATCGAGTGTCAGGAAGTAATGCAATGTACTATAATACGGATGGATGTGTCATCCATTTAACATTACTGCTACTTAGTGGCCAGAATACTACATATCACTTGCATTTCGATATGACTATGACATATCGATATGTCATTTGTCGATATGTCATTCGATATGACATTTCGTCTCTCAACTTCAGAACCAGCACCCCCAATCCCTCCTCCTCATCTCCGGTGACTTCAATCATGCTTCCCTGTCCTCTGCTCTTCCCACCTTCACCCAGTATGTCAAATGCCACACTAGAGACAATAAAACGTTGGACCTCTTGTATGCAAACATCAAGGATGCGTACACCTCAACCCCCCTCCCCCCGCTGGGTCGTTCTGATCACAACCTCGTCCAACTCGTCACAGACTACACTCCAGTAGTGAATAGACAACCCCCTGTGAAGAGGCCTGTGAAGCAGTGGTCTGAGGAGAGCAGTGCTAAGCTCAGAGACTGCTTCCAGACAACAGACTGGGAAGCACTCTGTAGTCCCCATGGCAGTGACATTGACAGCATGACACACTGCATCACAGACTATATCAACTTCTGTGTGGAGAACACTGTGCCCTCCAAGGTGGTGCGGTGTTTTCCCAACAACAAACCGTGGATGACCTTTGAGATTTAAGGCCCTGCTGAACAAGAAGAAGAGGGTCTTCAACTCGGGGGACAAGAAGTAGCTGCGCAGAGTCCAGAGGGAACTCCGGCATAAGATCAGGAAAGGGAAGGACTGCTACAGGAGGAAACTGGAGAAGCGGCTGGAGCAGAATAATGCCAAGGAAGTCTGGAGAGGCCTGCTGACCATCACAGGCCATGGCAAAGAAGTGGGGAGAGACCAAGCCAGTGGGGACAAGATCTGGGCAGATGAGCTCAATCTGTTTTTCAACAGATTTGAGTCTGCCCCCCCCCTCCATCCCCTACCCACTCACTACTCTTCACCCCCACATCCACATCCCAGCCATCCTCTACCCCCCTCTCCATAACTGATGATCAGGTGAGAAGTAAACTAAAGAAGATCAAGGCAAGGAAGGCCCCGGGACCGGACGGCATCAGCCCAAGAATCATCAAGGACTGTGCTGACCAGCTCTGTGGAGTGTTAAGGCACTTGTTCAATCTCAGCATGAGCCTGGAGAAAGTCCCGGCCCTGTGGAAGACCTCCTGTGTGGTCCCGATACCAAAGACACCGCGTCCCAAGGAGCCTAACCACTTCAGGCCTGTTGCCTTGACCTCTCACCTGATGAAGACCATGGAGAGGATTATCCTGCAGCACCTGCGACCCCTGGTGGGCACTCAGCTGGACCCCCTGCAGTTTGCTTACCGGCCTCGGATCGGAGTGGACAACGCAGTGATCTACCTGCTGCACAGATCACTGCTACACCTGGAGGACAGCGGGAGCGCTGTGAGGGTCATGTTTTTTGACTTCTCCAGTGCCTTTAACACTATCCAGCCGTCACTACTCAGAGTGAAGATGGAGAGTGTGGGAGTAGACCAACAACTGACTGCATGGATTATAGACTACCTCACCAACAGACCACAGTATGTGAGGCTCCGTCACTGTGTGTCTGACATGGTACTCTGCAGCACAGGTGCCCCTCAGGGTACGGTGCTCTCCCCTTTCCTCTTCACCCTCTACACCTCGGACTTCACACACAACTCCACACAGTGTCACATCCAGAAGTTCTCCGATGACATAGCCATTGTTGGTTGTGTTTCGGAGGGGAATGATCTGGAATACAGGACGGTCATCAGGGACTTTGTCAGCTGGAGTGAGCTTAACCAGCTGCAACTCAACACCAGCAAGACAAAGGAGATGATCATTAACTTCCAGAGGAAAACATCCCACTTCACACAGGTGAACATCCGGGGAGCGGACATAGAGTTGGTAGACAGCTACAAATTCCTGGGTGTTCACCTTACCAACAAACTGGACTGGTCCGTCAACACCCACGCCCTCTACAAGAAGGGCCAGAGTCGCCTCCACCTGCTGAGGAGACTGAGGTCCTTTGGTGTGTGCAGGACTCTCTTACGGACCTTCTATGACTCTGTGGTGGCCTCAGCCATCTTCTATGCTGTGAGCTGCTGGAGAGGGGGCAGCACGGACAGGGACAGGAGCAGGATAAATAGGCTGATCAGGAGAGCGAGCTCTGTCTTGGACGGTCCTTTGGACTCCGTGGAGGAAGTGGGGGAGAGAAGGATGTTGGCTAAGCTGACATCCATCATGGACAACACCTCTCACCCGCTACATGACACTGTGGGTTCCCTTAGCAGCTCCTTCAGCAGCAGACTGTTACACCCACGGTGTCAGAAGCAGAGGTTCCGCAGGATCTTCGTACCGATCGCTATCAGGCTCTACAACACCTGAACCTTTTTGTATTCACTATGTCACTATGCATTCTTTCCTTGTGTATTTTGCTTGCTGCTGTAACAGGTGAATTTCCCTGCTATGGGATTAATAAAGTACTACTACTACTACTACTAATTTTGACTAATAATAGACCGAAGTCTACCATGAAACAGCAATCATTAATTAATACATTTCTGAAAAAATGCAATATAGCGAGAGAGAGATTATCGAACTGTGACACTGCAAGGGTTGACTGCATATTATATATTTTGGCTTGTGTTATGACGCTTTCAAAACAACGTGTACTTGTTTCAGAAAAAGCCTCCAAACTTGCCAAGTGCGTGATCTTATATCTACAAAAAGGCCTGTACTTTGAAGTAGGATTTCTCCTTATCCTGGATAAGTTTGAGGATTAAGTCTGGATTTGCTGTACTATGAAGCTGGTTCACTTCTTAACAGGATACGTCACCACTGTAGCTTATTTGCTAAAGCTAACCTGCACTGTAAACCCGAATGCTCAACTTAATTTAAAAAAATGATTGGTGTATAATTAAAAAATGTAAAATTTGCTAGTTAATTAAATTTTTAGATTTTTTTAATGCATATGTCCAATTTTTTTGACTTAAAATTATTCATTTTAATTATTAATTCCATACAATTTTAATTACCGGTAAGCAGAACTTATAGTTTATACTTTTCTTTAGTATTATTTTTAATTTACAATTACTTAATATTTTCAACAATCCATCTGGACAACAATCAGAATTAACAATTGCATACAACAATTTTTCCACTATTTTATTAAGATTACATGATTAATTGGCAATATCAGTACACTGTAAAGATAGGGGGGTTATTATTATAATGATCTGTACATATTTATGCACTTTAAAAGTAATGTCTTAAAACGTAATATGATTCCTTTTCATGAATTTCATTTTACAAGTGCAAAGGAAGGTATGTAGGTTTTTTCTTTGAATGGACCAGGATAGTCCCGTGCCCCTGCCTGTTTTTGTTTTTTTTTGTGCCCCTGCCTGTTCTCCCTGTAATATGCCCAAAGATGACATCATATGGTGAGCATGAAGCCTCGAGAAATGAACCTTTTCGTGAACCAGATGGATGGAAAGATTCTAGGTCACCCCCTTGTCCTCGCTACTCAGTCTGTTCCGGACATCTCACCCTTCACCTTTCTGGTTTCAAATCTCCACGCATGAGCATTGTGTGCTCTTGCACTTCCTCGGCTTCACCATCGCCGCGGCCAAGGCGAACCGGCATCCAAAGATTGACTCAGGTAACAACTTTAAAATGCACACACTTTCCGAGCAGTTTCAAGTTTCGCTGAGTGTTAGAAGCAAGTCTTTATTAGAAGCACGTCGCTTTTCTCTCATTGATATTTCAAAAGCAGAGTTTGATTTACTACCTGCTTTGATTAGTTCAGTCCTCATGCTAGCTAACTTTTCTTCTTACCGAGAGCACGTCCTTGCTATAGTCGACTTTATGCCGTTGCAAATGTTATGTTGTCGTATTTATATTTCGCAATAATGTAACATATTTAGAGGAGTAAAGTAAGTCCACAGTGCATGTTCCAGACCACGCTAAAGTTAGTGTGTTAGGACCATGGCGGACATGCTAATGTGCTAGCAACACGGCACACATGCTACTCCACAGCCCTCAGATCAGCACAACAGCATCAAGAGGTCACATTCTCACAACCTTTCAAATAATTGCGCATGTTGTATTTCTGTCTGTGCAGGTGTATGGGCAGGTGTATGGACAAACCAGACTTAAGACTTTGGGGTAAATGTAAGTATAAATACATATCTAAAATTGGTTCTAAAACTAATGCAAATGACTTTTGCCCTGCAAAGACAAAACATTGTGGTTCTGAAGCACCTGTGAAGAACTCGCTGGAGCTTTGGTCTGCACTTCAGTTGCCATCTGAGGTAATCCAGATGGGAACATTTTATTTTGTTAGTACTGGAATTATGACAAACATGTTTTTATTGCAGGTATATTGTGGTGTTCTGTGTGCTGCGTTGCTGCCCTCTGCTGTGCTCTCGTTGCAGTACACCATTCACACCACCCTGAGGAGCAGAGTGGCAACACCTGTGGATGATTGACAGCAGGACTATATCAGTCTCAAGCATTCTACACCTGCTGCCAGATCGTTGCCATTCCTCCACAACTCAGGCTCTTGTGGTTTCATTAGCTGTTGCCCACTACTAGCTGTACTTGCTATTTTTGTTCCCTGCCCGGCTTACTCCGGCAGCGTAAGGACATTGCTAATTTTCTCCTGCTTGATTTGTTCAGCAGTGTTTTGTGTTTCCTGGCTCTACCCTTTTGGTAGCTCTTTTATTTCTCGTCGTTTTCCCGTGTACCATCCGGGTCACCTTTAGTTGTACATCCCTTTTGTTGTACCCTTTTTCTTGTGTTGTACTTTTTTCCTTCATGGTTTGGAATTAAACTCTTCTCCAAACCCCAACGTTGACTCCCGCGTCTTGGGATCCAACCCGCGGCACGCACCGTTCCCTAACAGAACGATCTGGCCGTAGTATGGATCCCGCGGAGTTCGACCATTTCCGCTCTGCCCTCTTGCACCAGGGAGCCCTCGTGGGCGAACACTCTCGCTCCCTGAGCGAGATAATGGAAGCACTCGCCTCCATGTCCACTAACCTCCAAACGTTGGACCAACGTATGGAGCAGGTGCTCGCCGCCAGCGGCGCTGGAAGCGCTAACCCTGCCCACGGTGCAAGCTCAGTCAGCGAGATCCAGCCTGAACGCTCCCCTCCCACCTCACGCAGAGAGCCCAGCATTCCACCTCCTCCACGCTTTACCGGTAACGAGGCCTCGTGTGAGCAATTCATTCATCAGTGCTCGTTAGTATTCGACCAGCAGCCCCACACATACGGCTCAGACCTCTCCAAGGTGGCCTTCATGATGAGCTTGCTGGTTGACAAAGCAGCGGCGTGGGCTATCGCACTGAGTAAATCCAACCCAGCGATACGCTCCTCTCTACCCCTGTTTGTGGCCGAGTTACGTAGAGTTTTTGAGCACCCCGTAGGGGACCGCGAGGCTGCGAGCCGCCTCTTGGACCTTCGACAGAGAAACCAATCTGTGGCGGCGTTCTCTGTTGAGTTCCGCGTCCTAGCGGCGGAGAGTGGGTTCAACGATGCTGCCCTCCGCGCAGTATTCCGCAAAGCGCTTCAGGTCCGGGTCATGGATGAGATCACGGTCCGAGATGATACCACCACCCTCGACCAGCTGATCGAGCTCGCAATCCGCCTGGATGATCGCCTCAAAGAACGGGACCGCGCTCACCGGGAACGAGCTAACCACGGAGGAGCCACTGCACCCGGACCACGCCGAACTCGGACCACGCTCCACGAGGGACGCACCCAGGGCTACACGGACTCAGGTTGGGATGCGTCCTCCACCGATGAGCCCATGCAACTTGGGGGACGGCGCCTCTCTTCGGCGGAACGCTCCCGCCAGCGGCGTCTGCACCTCTGCCTCTACTGCGCCGGGTCGGACCACCAACCGTCTAAGTGTCCAGACAGGCCAAAACGACGCCCAGCTCGCCATCGGGGTCGGAAAGCCCTGAGAGACCAATATCACTGCAGGATCGACCCGCCGGGGGGGGATCGATCCAAGACTTCTTCCTGTGAGTATGCGGGCGGGAGGTCGTCCAATAAGACGTCTCTCTCAACCCAGTGACGTATTCAATTGGCTGGGACCATCACAGGGTTTGGGAGACGGGTTTCTGTGGTCGCGCTCATAGATTCTGGGGCCGACGAGAACTTTTTGGACGCTGAGTTCGTTAAAAAACATGGGCTAGCCACTATTAGTTTGCCTAATCCTAAGGAAGTGCACTCTTTAGATGGCAAATTATTAGCCATAACCACCCATCAGACCAAATCATTAGCGTTACAACTTTCCGGTAACCACCATGAGACTATTAGGTTTTACGTCATTCCCTCACAATCAGCCCCGGTTGTCTTAGGTCTGCCATGGTTACGTCTCCATAACTCCACGTTTAACTGGAAGTCAGGTAGATTGGTTAACTGGGGGGGGGATTGCTATGCTCGTTGCTTGTGCTCTGCTGTGCCCAAGGGCTCTCCGCCCAAGAGACACACAGACAGAATAAACCTGTTGGGGGTTCCCCGCGTCTACCACGACCTAGCTGCCGTGTTTAGCAAGAATGCCACACTTAGCCTGCCTCCTCACCGGCCATATGATTGCGCCATAAAATTGCTCCCTGACACGCTGCTCCCCAGCGCAAAATTATACAACATATCCAGACCGGAGCAGGAGGCACTCCGTGATTATATTTCGTCATCCCTCGCAGCGGGTCTCATTCGACCTTCGTCTTCTCCGCTGGGCTCTGGGTTCTTTTTTGTGTCCAAGAAGGACGGCTCTCTCCGTCCATGCATAGATTACCGGGGCTTAAATGAGATAACTGTTAAGAATAAATACCTGCTTCCCCTTATGGACTCCGCATTTTCCTCCTTACATTCGGCCAGTATTTTTACTAAACTGGACCTACGTAGCGCATACCACTTGGTACGCATCCGAGAGGGAGACGAGTGGAAAACGGCTTTTAACACACCCATGGGGCATTATGAATACCTTGTTATGCCGTTCGGACTGACTAATGCCCCAGCGGTGTTCCAATCTCTTATAAATGACGTGCTGCGCGATATGATTGGACAATATTGTTTCGTATATCTGGATGATATATTAATTTTTTGTAACTCTTTGCAGGAACACGTTCAACACGTGAGACAAGTCCTCCAGCGGCTCCTGGAGAATAAACTTTTTGTTAAATCTGAAAAGTACGAGTTCCACTCCGCCTCGGTTACCTTTTTAGGCTACATAGTGGAGAAAGGCAAGCTGCGAGCCGACCCCGCCAAGGTTCAGGTGGTGGTCGATTGGCCTCCTCCCACATCAAGAAAGCACTTGCAGAGATTCCTAGGCTTTGCCAATTTTTACCGCAGGTTCATTCAGGATTTCAGCATTAAAGCGGAACCTCTAACAAGGCTGACATCTGCTAAGTTTCCTTTTATTTGGACGCCGGAGGCGGAGAGGGCTTTCAGTAGACTCAAAAAACTGTTCATGTCAGCGCCAGTACTTACACATCCCGACCCTTCACTACAGTTTTTAGTAGAGGTGGACGCGTCTGATACAGGGGTGGGCGCTGTCCTCTCCCAGAGGTCCCCGGTCGACCAGAGGCTGCACCCATGCTCATTCTTCTCGCGTCGCCTCACACCTCCTGAGAGGAATTACGACGTGGGGAATCGGGAGCTGCTGGCCATCGTGCTTGCCTTGCGGGAGTGGAGACATTGGTTGGAGGGTGCTACCCAGCCATTCCTAGTCATCACGGATCACAAGAAGCTAACCTTTTAAGTTTATATTCTGAATTTTTTTTATTACTGTTAAATGTGAAAAGTATGCCAATAGTCCATGAAATCTTTAATAACAAAATAATAAATTTAATTCGGATAAATTAATTTTTTTATCTTTCTGAAATTATATTTTTCAGTTAATTCACACCGAAGTAAATTAAAAAAAACAATGTACTACTTACTTAATATTTTTAGTATCTACAGAAATCAAAAAATTTAAGACGTTAAACTTAAAAAAAGTTAGGCAGCCGTTTACATAACAAATTTTAATTACTGCTAACTAATTCGGGTTTACAGTGTGCTCAGGAGTAAGTTAGGTTTGGGCAATACAAAATCAGATCCAATAACAGTACCCCGCACTGACTAATAAGAAACTACATCTTATCAGCCTATAAAAGCCCTGCCCACTGACCAATCATTTGTCTCAGAAAATGACACATTGACAACGGCCGTGGTGATCCGGCTCAGATAGGAAGTAATTCAGGTTTTCAACGCAATGATTTGTACGTAATTTTCAAGAGGAAAGTTTGAGATCTTCTTCTTTTATTGGTCAGCAGGCGAAGCTGTGAAAATATTGATATACTTTTGTCATAAAAGCAACTAACTCCTGCAGAACAGAGCAACAGATAGCATGGACTGAGCATCAACGGAACACGTGGGCTGTGCGTCAATGTTTTTTTTTTTTCTCTCTCTTTATTTTACAAAAAAATGACAACCAAACGGATGGTCGTCAAAGACAAGACCCCATGTCAAGGAACTTTGTTTGCATGGAACGCCTGACTCTACCTTTACAAAAACGTGTAAAATACTCAATTTTTGGAGTATCACTGTCAAATTTGCAATGTCATTAGGGAAGGACCCAAACTATGGCCCCATTGCATTTTCCAGTCCATATCTGAAAGGGCTGTCAACTTAAACGGGTTTCATTGTACAGTCTTTACGTCCTACTCTCCTCTCTCCGAGACCTTATTTTGCACATTGTTTACTTCATTGTCTGCCATGGGATCCATTTCTACCATTGCAAAGTTCATTTTTGGGTTATTTTACTTTGGACTTAATGACACATTTGGAGGGGACATGCACAAAAGGAAGGAGAGAGGCAGAACATTACCCCGTAGGGGACATTTTTATGCATTACAGGTCATCATTTGAGAGGCTTGAGAGCCACTCAGACACCATTAACTAAGACGAGGGACCAACAGGGCTACTTCCTGCCAGGAAGTATTGGGAGAAATATGGAGTGCATGTTCAGAGCTGACGGCTTCAGATTTCCAATGTTTGGAAATCACTCCAACAGTAAATCAATTTACAATGCACTGCACAGAAGGAAAATGTGCTTCTTCTTTGTTAACTTTCTGAAAGTTGAATTTGACAAATATAATGTAACACCAGATTATTGCATCACTGTGGGCATTTTAAGGAAGTTCTTTCTAAAGAAAAAAAGGCTCCAGAAAAAGTGAGTCTGAAGATGCAAATGAAGCTATTTTTTAAAAACAAAGATAAGTATGTATTTTACATAGTCACTTACTAAAGTATAGTATTATTGTGCATAAGAAGGCACCTTTCATCATGATTTACTTTATAACAGTTTAGAGCAGAAGTGGCAATTTTTTTTAACTGTGGACCACAATGGGTTCTACGATTTAGCTGAGAGGCTGGAATAAAGGATATTATATAAGGATATAAAGGATATAAAAGAAAAGTTAAGTTGTATTTCAAAAAAAAAAAAAAAACATTTTTATTTTTAGGCCTTTCACAATAATCAATCATTTGTTTAATGTTTTATGTTTAATTAATTTTGTTTACAACACTTGACATTTCAATGTTAAATACTTGTGAGAAATGAAGTGTATTGTTTTTGATACGTTGTGCTCGTATTATTCCATATACGGTATTATCATTACATGAATGAAAAAAATGGTCTCAAAATAATGCTTATCGTCAATATATTTGTGACAATTATGGTCCAGCAAAATTTGTTATCGTGACGTCCTATTTATTAGATCTTATGGTCATTTTCCAAAGCCTCAGAAATAAAGTCCATTATTATCTACTAGGGATGAGTTTGTTATGGATAATGCATTTTTGCCAAGTACAAGCATGAAACGAGTACAGCTCGTCATTATCTGTAATCGTGGTGACTAAAAATCCTCATTATGTATTCACTCTTTACGCTCTTTGATTGGCCAGTCACACACGGTGACTGCCCCTCCCTAGACATAAACACAAATGAATAGCAACACAACAATCTCAGCTATCAGCAGTACACTAAACACATTGAAATAGCATGCTAACAATATAATGAATTGGTGGCAATGCATACGAGGCTAACTTAGCTCAGCAGTTGGTGACCAGCTCGGCGGTTGGATGCTTAAGGCACACAATATCACATAATACAATATCACGGTGCAAAAAGAGTCTAGCATTTAAGGAATGATAAATAACCAGGTGTTTATAAATGCACACTGTCAGTTGACATCAAAAACAAGGTCTGTGTTACGACAACAACTCTCAAAGTTCTGCAGCTGCCCTGGGGCATTCGTGTGCCCATCCTGCGTTGTAATTAAGCGTTATATTTAATCACATGTTAACTTAAAGGAATAAAAGAGAATGAGCACTACTAAAACAGTCTTTTGTACAAATTTGTATATATAATTACAGTGTATATATATATATATATATATATATATATATATATATACAGTATATATATATAAACAAGAATATAAACAAGAATAACAAGAATAGCAACCCCCAAAAAATGAGATGCAGCTCACAGGTAAGTGGTACTATTTGAGCTATCATTAGAACTGGCTGGCAGGCGACTCATTTGGTCCTTAGGGGCCACCTGGTGCCCGCGGGCACTGTGGTGATGACCCGATTTAAACCACACATACACGCATAATAAATGTCATGCTCGGCGTGCTCGTGAATGCATCTCGTTGTCTGTCTAGTGACAACAAGGAAGTGTCGTTGCAATGACAAATGGACTACAGACGTTTATTTGGTGTGTTTAGAGTTGGAAATACATATATGGTGTTTGAATTGCAGTGCTGTTGATATGTTCAGGTCAGAATAAAGTTATAAAGGAGAGACAGACTCTGTGGGGAGCTACACTGTGCCGCTGTCTGTTGTCATAATAGAGAGCAGTGGCTTGCCATGATGCGTATACGTTAAATATGCTAAAAAATTTAACTTAATTAATTAAATAAATTTGTTACTGCCGTTAACACGCCATTTTGACAGCCCTACTAAGAAGTAATTAATCTTACTGTTCACTTACACACATACACAGTACACATATACTGTAGCTGAATAATACACAATGAATATAGCAACTTCTGATCAATCCATCAATTTCAGACTTCAAATAATGTACCAATTTAAGCTCCACCCATTTCCAGTTAAACCACGCCCATTTCTGTTTTATGCCCCGCCCATTCCAAGTACAGATAGGATACAGATAATTTAGATGGATGAACAGATACAGATATGCTCATCCCTATTATCTCCAATACTCTTAAAGGGCTCATGACACCAAAACACGTTAATCTTGTTATTTCTGTGAAAAATAACACCGATATATTTCCTGTGTTAGATGTGTACTCGAAATGACTATACTAAAAAGATGGTTTGATGAAAATAGATTATCCTTGAACCTAAGTAAAACTAAAATAATGCTATTTGGTAAAAGAAGAAAGGATACAAATGCACAAATACAAAAAAGACGGCATGAATATTGTAAGAGTGAATGAAAATAAATGATGGCGAGCGTCTGGTGGCTGGGCCTACGCCCATGGGGCCCGGCCGGGCACAGCCCGAAGAGACGACATGGGTCCCCCGTCCAATGAGCTCACCACTCATGGGAGGGGCCAAAGGGGTCTGGTGCAGAGTGAGCTGGGTGGCAGCCGAAGGCGGGGACCTTGGCGGTCCAATCCTCAGCTACAGAAACTAGCTCTAGGGACATGGAATGTCACCTCTCTGGTAGGGAAAGAGCCTGAGATGGTGCATGAGGTTGTGAAGTTCCGGCTAGATATAGTCGGACTCACCTCAACGCACAGCAAGGGCTCTGGAACCAGTCCTCTTGAGAGGGGTTGGACCTTGTTCCACTCTGGCGTTGCCAGCAGTGAGAGGCGACGGGCAGGGGTGGCAATTCTTGTTGCGCCACGGCTTGTCGCCGGCATGTTGGAGTTTAACCCGGTGAACGAGAGGGTAGTTTCCCTCCGCCTTCAAGTGGGGGGACGGGTCCTGACTGTTGTCTGTGCTTATGTGCCAAACAGCAGTTCAGAATACCCACCCTTTTTGGAGTCTCTAGAGGAAGTACTGGAGAGTGCTCCCTCAGGCGATTCCCTTGTTCTGCTGGGGGACTTCAATGCTCACGTTGGCAGCGACAGTGAGACCTGGAGAGGCGTGATTGGGAGAAACGGCCCCCCTGATCTGAACCCGAGCGGTGCTTTGTTACTGGACTTCTGTGCTCGTCACAGATTGTCGATAACAAACACAATGTTCAAGCATAAAGGTGTCCACATGTGCACTTGGCAAAAGGACACCCTAGGCCGCTTTTCCATGATTGACTTTGTGGTCGTATCAGCGGACTTGCGGCCATATGTTTTGGACACTCCGGTGAAGAGAGGGGCGGAGCTGTCATCTGATCACCACCTGGTGGTAAGTTGGCTCAGATGATGGGGGAGGATGCCGGTCAGACCTGGCAGGCCCAAAAGGTTTTGTGAGTGTCTGCTGGGAACGACTGGCAGAGTCCCCTGTCAGAAGGAGTTTCAACTCCCACCTCCGGGAGAGCTTTGACCATGTTCCAAGGGAGGGGGCGGACATTGAGTCTGAATGGGCCATGTTCCGTGCCTCTATTGTCGAGGCAGCTGATCTGAGCTGTGGCCGTAAGTTGGTTGGTGCCTGTCGTGGCGGTAATCCCAGAACCCGTTGGTGGACACCAGCGGGGAGGGATGCCATCAAGATGAAGAAGGAGTCCCATCGGGCCTTTTTGGCTCATGGGACTCCGGAAGCAGCTGACAGGTATCGGCAGGCCAAGCGGTCTGCCGCTCTGGCAGTCGCTGAGGCAAAAAATCGGACATGGGAGGAGTTCGGAGAAGCCATGGAGAACGACTTCCGGACGGCTTCGAAGAGATTCTGGACCACCATTTGGCGTCTCAGGAGAGGGAAGCAGTGCACAGTCAACACCGTGTATGGTGGGGATGGTGTGCTGCTGACCTCAACTCGGGATGTTGTGGATCGGTGGAAAGAATACTTCGAAGACCTCCTCAATCCCACCGACACGTCTTCCTATGAAGAAGCAGAACCTGGGGACTCCAAGGTGGGCTCTCCTATCTCTGGGGCTGAGGTTGCGGAGGTTGTCAAAAAGCTCCTCGGTGTCAGGGCCCCGGGGGTGGATGAGATCCGCCCGGAGTTCCTTAAGGCCATGGATGCTGTAGGCATGTCTTGGTTGACACGACTCTGCAGCATCGCGTGGACATTGGGGGCAGTACCTCTGGATTGGCAGACCGGGGTGGTGGTTCCCCTTTTTAAGAAGGGGGACCGGAGGGTGTGTTCCAACTATCGTGTAATCACACTCTTCAGCCTCCCTGGTAAGGTCTATTCATGGGTTCTGCAGAGGAGGATCTGCCGGATAGTTGAATCTCGGATTCAGGAGGAGCAGTGTGGTTTTCGTCCTGGTCATTGAACTGTGGACCAGCTCTACACTCTCAGCAGGGTCCTTGAGGGTGCATGGGAGTTTGCCCAACCAGTCTACATGTGTTTTGTGGACTTGGAGAAGGCATTCAACCGTGTTCCTCGAGGAATTCTGTGGGGAGTACTCCGGGAGTATGGGGTATCGGACCAGCTAATTCAAGCTGTTCGTTCCCTGTATGACCGGTGTCAGAGTTTGGTTCGCATTGCCGGCAGTAAGTCGGACCCGTTTCCAGTGAGGGTTGGACTCCGCCAGGCTGCCCTTTGTCACCAATTCTGTTCATTATTTTTATGGACAGAATTTCTAGGCGCAGCCAGGGCGTTGAGGGGTTCCGGTTTGGTGGCTGCAAGATTGAGTCTCTGCTTTTTGCAGATGATGTGGTCCTGCTGGTCAAGTGGTCAAGCTGTGAACCTCAACTTTCACTGGATTGGTTCGCAGCCGAGTGCAAAGCGGCCGGGATGACAATCAGCACCTCCAAGTCCAAGTCCATGGTTCTCGCCCGGAAAAGGGTGGAATGCCATCTCCAGGTCGGGGATGAGATCCTGCCCCAAGTGGAGGAGTTTAGGTACCTTGAGGTCTTATTCACGAGTGAGGGAAGGATGGAACGCGAGATCGATAAGCGAATTGGTGCGCCGTCTGCAGTGATGCAGACTCTACATCGGTCTGTTGTGGTGAAGAGAGAGCTAAGCCAAAAGGCAAAGCTCTCAATTTACTGGTCGATCTACGTTCCTACCCTCACCTATGGTCATGAGCTTTGGGTAATGACCGAAAGGACAAGATCGCGGGTACAAGCGGCCGAAATGAGTTTTCTCCGTAGGGTGGCTGGGCTCTCCCTTAGAGATAGGGTGAGAAGCACTGTCATCCGGGAGAGACTCAGAGTAGAACCGCTGCTCCTCCGCATTGAGAGGAGCCAGATGAGGTGGCTTGGGCATCTGGTCAGGATGCCTCCCGGACGCCTCCTTGGGGAGGTGTTCAGGGCAAGTCCGACTGGTAGAAGGCCTCGGGGTAGATCCAGGACACGTTGGAGAGACTATGTTTCCCAAATGGCCTGGGAACGCCTCGGGATCCGCCGGGAGGAGCTGGACGAATTGGCCGGGGAGAGGAAAATCTGGGCCTCCCTGCATAGGCTGTTGCCCCCGCGACCCGATCTCGGAGAAGCGGTAGAAGATGGATGGATGGATAGTAAGTTTTCAAACAGCTAAAATTATGCATAAAGCAAACAATAACCTGCTACCCAAAAATGTCATACAATAGTTTTCAAAAAGAGACAAGAAACATGATCTCTCAGGGAAAAACTAAACTTAAAACACTTATGTGAGAACAAGGCTAAAAACCCACAGCATTTCAGTATGTGGAATCAAATTATGAAACGGATTGAGTTACAATCTCAAACAAAGCACCAAGATGAGTGATTTTAAGAAACAATACAAATAGTTGATGTTTGAAAACTACAAGAAAGAGAAGAGTTTTGAACCACTGTGTACAAAACGCTGTGTCTAATCACTACAAGACTCATTACTCTTCATTCATGTGAGTTCACTGTCAGTACTGACCTATTACAATGTCTATTTAAACTATTATTTATTTACTATCATACTAATTATGTGATTATTATTTATTGTGATTGAAGCAAAACCCTGACAATTATAGTATATTACTACACTGTTACATTACCTTATCATTTTCCATTGGATCATTTTCCCATGTATCAACTGGTAAAGACTACATCAGAATAGAGGAAGTGAATAAATGTATTGCAATTGATGAAAAACGGATGGGGGGGAACATTAAATACGCTTTGCTTCTTCCTACTCTTTTTGGACATGTGGAACTGCGAATTGAACTAGGTGATATATTCCATTGTACAACTTGTACACATGTTCAAATAAAATTAAACCGTTACCATTGAACTGTTTGCAATTTTTTTTTTTTAATTTGGCAGTTCTTCCAGGTCTGGAGGAGGCCGAGCAAGTGACATTTACACCAGACGGAACTTCACCTTCACTGCAATGCTTTCTCAACTGTTGTAGTCTAATTCTGGATGAATTGCTGTTGTTTGTTATATATTTCTTATATTAGACTTGCTTGTTGTGTTGAAGGCTTTTTTGCTGGAACACTCGGAGATGGAGTAAACTTGTTCATATTTCCTAAAAGACACCATTTGCCTCGTCAGATCGGCAAACTTCGTGGGACAAATATTTAAATTCTGCCCCGCAGATGGAAATAAAAAAAATAAAAAACCCACAAGATCGAGGGAAAGGCTTCTTGAGACGTCATCTGTACTTCTGTGAAGAAGGTGTCGGATGTTTCCCTCCTCATCCAAAGAGCTTCGTCAGCGAACTAATAAGTGCTGGTAGCCTAGGCCTTAAATACAGTAAGAGTGGGCGGAATTGATGTGCCAACACCCTCCTCCTATTGGTTCCTTACACTAAACCTGGGCGGAATTGTGGTCTAATCCTCTCCTGCCATTAGCACCTCCGATCAAAGGGAAGTGTAGCTCCCTGTAGTTGGGTATGAACGACTCTGATACTGGCTCGTTAGCATCTATTGTTCTGGCTCGGCCCTGGCTCCACCTCATTTGCATGACTAAGAGCTGTGGGTTTTGGTCTCAGTAACCTGCTGAACACAGGGTCCAAATTAAACCTCAAACCACCATTCCGATTCAATGATGGGTTCTGTTGTTTGACAAAAATAGCTTCCTTTACTCCTCTTTCAAACCATCTGTTTTCTTTGGCCAAAATCTTTACCTTGCTGTCCTCAAAAGAGTGATTGGTCGCTTTACGGTGTAGATGTACTGCTGATTGAGGCCCACTAGAATTGCCCCTGCGATGTTGATAAAGCATTTTTTTGGAGCATTTGCTTAGTTTCCCCAATGTAGTGCTCTTTGCATTCCTCATCTTTACAGTGGATGGAATAGACCACATTGCTCTGTTTTTGGTTTGGAGCCTTGTCTTTAGGATGCACTAATTTTTGTCTCAGGGTATTTGCTGGTTTGAAATAGGTAGGAATTTTGTGTTGCCATAAGATCCTCTGGAGTTTTTCGGAGACCCCCGCTACATAAGGGACTACCACTCCTCTCCTTTTTGGTAGTCCCTTATCGTACATCACACAGTACAGTTCACAGTTCCACATGTCCAAAAGGGAGTAGGAAGAAGCAACGCTTCTTTAATCCTGCCCCTCATCTGTTTCACATCAGTTGCAATTCATTTGTTCACCTCCTGTTGTCCAAATGTAGTTTTTTCCAATTATGAATACATAGGAATGTGATAAAGCAATATAACAATGTGGTGCAATGACAGTCAAGGTGTACGCTTACTGCAAAAAAATATATTGCACTTAATGATAACAAACAGATAACTGATAAAAGGTGTTAATAGTTGACAGAACAGTTTGATAATGAGTGAGTACAGACAATGTAGTGACCAAAAATGAAGAGTTAGTGGTCAGTGTAAGAGTGATTGGACTTAGCATTGGATGTTAAGTATTGTATGTGTCTTCCTTGGACTTTATAAACATCAACTGCTTGTACTGTTTCTTAAAATCGCTCATTTTAGTGCTTTCAGTTCCTTATTCAATCTCTTCCACAACATGATTCCACCTACAGAAATGCTGAAAGTTTTTAGCGTTGTCCGTGCATATAAGTGTGATATTAGGGATGAGCCAAATACTCGTTTTAGACGAGTATCCCTTGCGAATAATGCATTTTTGCTGAGTACAAGCATGAAACGAGTACAGCTTGTCATTATCCGTAATCGTAATGAAGGAAAATCCTCATCCTCCATTAACTACTTATGTCTTCACTCTTTAATCTGTGATTGGCCAGTCACGCACAGCGACCGCCCCTCCCTAGACAGACTTGCTGCAGGCTGCAGTCAGAGAGGAGCCCTGCCTCGCTCATGTACGCGGTGCATTTGACAAGACAGAATTGAAAATGGCCTGTGTCGCGTTGATCACTGCCTACACTCTGGACGGGTTTTATTTTAGGTTTTCCTCAGCTCAGCTGGTATCTAAAGTTACTTGGTAAACTTGTTTTGTTACATACACGGTGCATTTGACAAGATAGAGCTGTAAATGGCTTGTGTTGCATCGTCACTGCCGGTGTTTTTTTGGGGGGAGGTTTTGTTGCTTGCTTCTAATTTGACTGGTCATATAAAGTTAGTTGGAAAACAGTTCTTTTGAGAAAACCACAATGAACAAGGCTGACAGATTATTTCCCTATTTGCCATCACTGGATGTTTGCATGAATTACCAAATTCACACAGTGTCATGGAGCTGTGGTGCTGCTTTGCTGCCGCCTATGTGTCATCTGTTGCAGTGCACTGCTGTCTGGCTTGGGAGGAGTTCATCACACACCTGCAAACAATTACACCTGGACTACTTAAGCCCTGCCATACAATTCATTTGTTGCCGGATTGTTTCCTGACCTACACCTGAGTCCTGCTCCTCCGTATCCTAGCTTTCTGGTCCATTCTGCCTGTACTTGTTTGCGAAGCCTAGCCAAGAAGAAGAAGACTTGTAGTATTTGTTGTTTCCCTGCCTGACTACTTCCAGCGACAGTGTTTTTCTTTGTGCTTTGTTGTTTGCCTCCTGCCTGGTTCTCTCCTGCTATTTCGCGTGGTTAGTAGCGCTTTCTGTCTAGTTCTCTCGTACCTTTTTCCCGGTAGCCCGATAGTTTTTCTTTGTACTTTGTTTTTGCAGTTTTTGTATTGGACTATTGTATAATAAATTTTTGTTACACGGATTTCCGCCTCTCTGCATCTTGGGGTCCTAATTACTGGCGTTCCGCCACCCATGAGACACAGATCGTTAAAAAATAATGAAATAATAAAGTCATACAGATGACTTACACACATACACAGTACACATATAGCTGAATAATAAACAGTAAATATAGCAACTTTTTTTTTTTTTTTTTTTTACCCCTGTCCTGTCCAGCCTTTAAAGCAGATAGAATTGTAGATCTTAATGCCGTCAAGTGCTCAACAGATTTTCTCTGCCAGGGAGAAGTGTGATATACACTTCCCCTGTTATACAAAATTTAATTGACTTTGATGCTTGTTATAAAGCAAATTTGGAGTGACCGGACCGGAGCAGGAGGGGACAGAGAAGAAGAGAAAAGGAAGGGGGGGGACAAAAAAAAAGAGAGACAAGAGACAAGGACAACAGCAGCAACAACAACAATTGCGACAACAAGAACAGAACAACAGAAACATACAGAACGACATCAGCAAATAAATGTCTGTGACAACTACAAAGACGAACAAGGACAAAGGACAAAACAATATCAACAACCACAATGACAACGCTGTCAATGACAATCACACATAATAGTAGTCATGAAATGATGAATTATGATAGTGATCACAATGACAATACTGCATTGAAACAGTCACACATAATAGCAGTCATGAAATGATGAACTATGATAGTGATCACAATGACAATACCGCATTGAAACAGTCACACATAATTGTAGTAATGAAATGATTATCTATGATAGTGAACAGAATGATAATTACTGTAATGCACATCATTGTAAAAAAAAAAACTATAGACATACTGCTGATATCACCGTCGCTGTAATAAAACCAACAACATAATAACACCCTGGTTAACTCAGTGAGTAATGTGGGGAAGTACGTATGTACTGTGAGTGTGCATATGTACAGGTATCTCTGTATGTGGGGAAGACTTCATATATACAGTATAAAGGTGCAAGAATGTGTGGGCGTGTAATTGTCACTGAGAATGCATGAAAGGAAAGGGGCCGCCTTCCACCTCCCAGAGAGCCCCGCCCCAAATAGCCAGGCCTAGCCCCCGCCTTCAGAAGGCCACCAGGCCCACAGGGGCAGGCAGCACAAAGATCAGTGCCCCAAGAGCCAGCCCAGAGAGCCCTCCCCCCCGGGAAGACCAGCAAGGGGCCGAAGAGAGGTATTCCCAGCCAAGGACAGGGTGCCGGCGGGCCGGAAGACTGCCAACCCCTGAGACCAGCGAAAGATCACACCCCACAAAGGCAGACGAGTACCGGGGGCCACAAGCCGGCAGGCCCAGAGACGCCCCCACAACCGGAAAGAAGCCCGCCCGCGCCGGAAGCGCCAATCCCCGCTCCCCGCCACTCCCACCCCCAGGGAGCGGAGCCCGGCCCGCCCCGGGCCAACCCCCGCCCGACCCCCGACATAGGGCCGCCCCGCCCAGGGATGCAGGAGGCACACCCTCCACCCACCCGGCGGAGGCACGGGCGGCAGAGATGTATCACCCAGCACTCGACCCCACGGAGTAAACCCCTGTATGCCCGCCCCCAAAAAATAACTAACTAAAATAAATAAATAAATAAATAAATAAAAGTACACACACGCACGCACATACACACTCCTACGCACCCACGCGCACGCACATACACACTCCAACGCACTCAAGCGCGCACACCCACGCACGCACACCCACGCACGCGCACGCGCACACACACACACACACACGCACGCACACACACAGTGGTCGACTGCCCGACACCCGGAAGCCTCACCCTATCCCCCATTGGTAACCCAAGGAGCAGCGGAGCCGGGGACCCCGGGTTCCCAGACATACAATCCAGAACCCAGGCGCGGAGAGCGTGGCCCGCCGGGGAGCAGGAAGACACCAGGCCACACCCTCCCAACGGTAGGACGCCGCCAGCAAGGCAGACAGGGGAGCCAGCGAGGAGAAAAGCGGGAAACCGAGCAGGCGGGAGGGAAAACGGCTGAGCAGCCAGGCGAACCACCACACATCGCCAACCGACACCCGCGGGCCAGCAAACCCCGAAGAGGGAGCGGGAGCACCGCACCCCAAGCCGCAGGGAGGCCAAGCACCAGAGCCGAGAAGGCGAGACCAGCAGCAGACCAGCCGACGGACCCCACAAACCACCAGAAGCCAGACCAGCCACATGCCACCAGAGCCGACAGCGCACCACCAGCGCACCGGAGCCCCACCCCCGACAAGCTGACCGGGGGAGGCGAGGACACAGACAGCGGCCCAGCAGAGCACAAAGCGCAACAGCGACAAACGCCCAAGCGCCCGGCAGAGCACAACCCCCCCAGCGGGCCCGGCCCCAGGGCAGCCGCCCCCCACCCCCACCCTGCCAACCAGGCCCACAGTACCCGCAAGCATGACCAAGCCCCAACCCGCCAGCCGGCCCGGCGCCCCAGCAGCCGCCAGAGCGCAGCAACCACCAGCCCCCGCGGCGGCACACGGGCCACCCGCAGCACCAGCACCACCCCCCAGAGACCGCCGAACTAGCCCCAAGAGCGCAGGGGCGCCCGCAGCACGTGTCAGTCCAGCGGAAACATTGCAAGCCGCCCCCCCCCGGCGCAAGCCCCAGCATCAACAGGCCCCCAGGGAAGGGTAGGCGAACCAGATATAGGCACCCCAAAGGCCAGGCCACCCCGGGCGAGCCACCGTGACGGCCAGGTCCCCGGCCACACCGCCGACCCTGGCGGGCAGGCGCCGAGGTGCACGAGGCACCCCAATCCAACCCACCCCACCCGTGTATGTAATAAGGTGTGATTGTGTCTATAATGCAATTAAAAAAATAAATAAATAAGTAAAATAAAATAAAAGCGGACAGCTACGAAAAGCTGGTCTCTGTGTCCCTGATGGGTGTATCTGTGTGCATGTATATGGGGTGTATGTGGATGATAGCTAATGATGCAATTAAAATCGGGGGACAGCTGCCGCTCGGAGGGTCCCTCACCTGACCAGCCCCCCCAAACCCTAAGGGTCTACTCTGCGATTAAAATTGGGGGGCAACAAGTCAGTGGCACGGCAGGAACAGAGGAGCCCCCAAGGCAGCTCCCCTCCCCAACCACGCCCGACCGTAGGCCACCCCCCAAAGTCCTATATATATGTGAGGTGGTGCAGTGGCACAGGAAGGACGGGGGCCCCACACCCCAACGCCGCCCAAACCGAGCAGGGGGGGGACCAAGGACACATGACCGACCGGCCACCCACCACAGCCCAGGCTCGGACGAGCCACAGGCCGTAGGACACACCACAGGCCCTACCCGGCCCGCCAGGATGCCCAGTCTGGCCCACCCAACCCCCCAGAGGCGATACCCCCAGCGCCCCCCAACACTGGAGCCCTACCGGAGGTACCGTCCACAGCGCCACCCCCAAACAGCCAAACACCACGGACCAGCCACACGCCCCAAGGCAGATCCGACCGCCACCAGGACAGCGGGAACCGCGCCCACGCACCCCCCGCATACCACCACGGCCGGAAAGGGAGCAACGCCACGACGACCACAAGAGCACCGGACCCCACATAGAGCAGAGCACGGCCACACTCACGAAGCACGCAAGCCAGAGGCGCCAGGGAGGGACAGAGAAGCAAGCACCGCACGACAGGGCCCACAAAAGGAGCGGCCCCCAGCCCGGCGCCCAAGCAGATGCCCCCGCCTGCCCCGCCCCCGCCACGCCGCAGACCGGCCACCACTCCACCCCCCGCCCATCCACCAACATGCCAAGGGAGAACCCCGGAGGGAGAGAGACAACCGCCGGCCAGGAAGCAGAGACCAGCCAGACACCAGCAGGCAGCAGGGACCGCCCGCCAGCCCCCCGCCAGCCCCACCCTCAAGCCCCCGGCCAAAGCCACCCCCCGACCGCCCCACCCCGGAGCAAGCATCCCCCCGCCGATCCCGGCCAGCGCCACGCAGAAGAACACCACGCCGCCCGCCCCCACGCGCACCCACCCGCTCACCCGCCCACGGCCCCCACACCCCCCGCCCACCAAGCCACAGCGGCCCTCTCCCTGAAGGGAGAAAGCAAGGGATCCCCCCCACCCCAGCACCCCGCACCCCCAACCCCGAGCCCAAACCGCACATCCACGACCCACACCTCCGTGCCCCCAGTCACCCGGGGGACAGCCACAGGCGCCGGAGGACAACAAGCAGCTCCCACCTGTCACACATACACCACACACATAAATCGGTAAAATAAAATCAAATTAAATAAATAAATAAAATTAAATTTAAAAAATATATAAAATAAAATAAATAAATAAGAAGGGGCAACCCAAACCACCCTCCCACCCAGGGGAGAGAGCTCCGCGGGGGTAGCTGGGCTCAGGCACCCCCGCCCCCACCAGGGGGAGAGGCCGGCCCCCACACTGGACGATCCCACACGGCAGCCGAGCAGGAGGGCCCAGGGCAGACCCCGCCCCACCCCCAGAGGCAAAGGAGGCGAGGGAGAGCCAGCGCCACCAGCCGCACACGGGCCCCCCCAGCAGCAGTAGGCGCCCGGCACCCGCAGGATGCAGCACCCCGCCCACCCACCTACCCCGGAGGCCAACCAACGCCGCCCCCCGGATGGCCCCCCCCAACCCCGCCCCATCACCCGACCCGGACCTTAGATGTTGTTCCTTAGATTCAGCAGACATTCTCTCCATAGCTATATGATCTAACAAAAGATTTTTGTAAAGAGCTATGTTCAGTTTCTTCCTTGATTTCCAATTGATGAGAATGGTTTTCTTGGCGATGCTTAATGCAGTGATGAGAAGCTGTGTTTGGTTTGTTTCTACATCAATTGTGGAGAGATCGCCCAGCAGGCATAGTAAAGGGGAGGTAGGAATGGAGAACCCAAGTGCCAAAGATAGGTACTCACACACTCCGTGCCAAAAATTTTTAATGGGAGCACAGGTCCACATGGAGTGTAAGTAGTCATCTATTCTATGGTCTGAGCAGTGTGTACAGATGTTAGAGTCAGTTAAGCCCATTTTAAACATTCTATGTCCTGTGTAGTGTACTCTATGAAGGATTTTAAACTGAATCAGCTGTAGGTTAGGATTATTGATTAACCGGGAAACATTAAGACATATTTGCTTCCAGAATTCAGGGTCACAGCTTGTAGATAAATCTGAGCTCCATTTGGAGATTGGTACTCCGATTGTGTTGTCATTTTTGGAAAGTAGAATATATAATTTAGATAATGTTTTAGGGGCAGATATTTTTTTAAATTGGTCAATAGTGGTATTGCTTTCCCATGATATAGTCCTGAAACTTAATTAAAAACTTAATTATAGATTTAATTTGTATGTATTCAAGAAATTTGTTCTGATTTATTTCATACTGTGTAACAAGGTCGTTAAATGAGAGTTGAGTTAAAAGAAAGTTGTTTCCTATAATTATATTTTTCATACAATTTATTCCTTTTTCGTGCCATGTTGGGAAATTTAATGGTTTCTTTTTAAGCAAGATGTCAGGATTATTCCAGACGGGAGTGTATTGGCAAGGAGTGAGCGAGAATTTTGTTATTTTTAGAAATTCCCACCAAGCTGTCAGAGTGGTGCTTATATTTATACTTTTAAAACAATTATTTTTCCGGAGGATTTGTCTAATGAAGGGCAGGTTACAAATTGGGATTTCGTGGCTAAGTGATTGTTCGATGTCTAGCCATAAATAATCCAATGGGTTAGGGTTGATCCATTTTAAGAAATACTGTAACCTGTTTGCAAGGAAGTAGTTGGGGAAGTTTGGGAGTTCTAAGCCCCCATATTCTTTAGATTTTTGTAACGTTTTGAGACTTATTCGTGCTGGCTTATTTTTCCAAAGAAATTTATTTATATATATATGAATCTAATGACTTGAACCAAATTATAGATGGTTTGGTGGGGATCATGGAAAATAGATAATTAACCTTTGGTAAAATCATCATTTTCACGGTGGATACTCTGCCTGTAAGTGAGATGGGCAAGGTTCTCCAACGTACAAGATCATCCTCTATTGACTTCAATAGTGGAGTATAATTCAAGCGGATCAGGTCTGACAGGTTGGAGGAAATGTTAATACCCAAATACTTAATGTTCCCTGAACACAGTGGTATAGAAGGGGTGCTCTGGAAACCAAAGTTAATGGGCAGTACTGTGGATTTAGACCAGTTAATGGAGTAATCTGAGAAGGTGCTGTAATTGTTAATGAGTGAGATAGATTCGTGAAGTGAAGAATGTGAATTATCTAGGAAGAGTAATACATCATCAGCATAAAGGCTTATTTTATGATGAACATTTGTGGTGTGGATCCCTTTAATATTTATATGTTGTCAAATTGCAGCTGCAAGAGGTTCGATAAAGATAGCAAATAGTGAGGGAGAGAGTGGACACCCTTGCCTAGTACCTCTTTGTAAAGTAAATTCTGGAGAGATGTTATTGTTGGTCCGAACAGAGGCCTTCGGGGTGTTGTATAGTATTTTAATCCATGTTCTAAATGAATCTCCAAAGCCAAATTTTTGTAGTGTTGCAAAGAGAAATTTCCAGTTTACTCTGTCAAATGCTTTTTCAGCATCTAATGAGACAATTGTGGTTTCTAAATTATGGATGATAGAGTAATCAATCAGATTGATTAGACGGCGTACAATGCTAGTTGAGTTTCTTTCCTTGATAAATCCTGATTGATCAGGGTGTATTATATGAGGGGTAACCTTTTCCAGCCTTATAGCTAACGCTTTGCATATTATTTTAAGATCTGCATTAATCAGTGAGATTGGACGATAACCTTATCCGGTTTCAGCAGGAGACTGATTGTCTTTAATTTTCAAAACCATTCTAAGAAATATTGGAGATAGTAATGACCAGAATGTTTTATAAAACTCGGCAGGGAAACCGTCAGGTCCTGGTGCTTTGTTATTCGGCAACCGGTGTAGAGCGTTATGGAGTTCTATTAATGAAATGGGTACATCTAAGTTTGTCACCTGTTCGTCATTTAATTTTGGTAATTCTATGGTGTTGAGAAATGTTTCGATATCTGGGAGAGATGGTTTAATCTGAGGTGTATATAGATTTTTATAAAAGCTCCTAAAGACAGAATTAATTTCCTCCGGGAAGTGAGTGATGTGACCTCCTGAGTTTCTAATGGAAGAGATAGAGCTTTTTTCTTTATTGACTTTTAGTTGGTTAGCTAAGTATTTTCCGTGTTTATTGCCATGCTCAAACTTTTCCAAACGTAGTCTCTGCAGTTGGAACTGAATTTTCTTGTCAGTAATTTCTTTTAAGTCTAGTTTCAGTTTCAGCAACTTCTGATCAATCCATGTCAATTTCAGACTTAAAATAATGTACAGATTTAAGCCCCACCCATTTCTGGTTAAGCCACACCCACTTTCGGTTTATGTCCCGCCCACTTTGAGTACAGATACAGATCATTTAGATGGATGAACAGATACAGATATAGATAGTGACGTACTCGCTCATCCCTATGAGATATGGTAATATCAGTGAACATAGTCTGGCAGTGACATCACAACCAAGATGGAGTCGGTTCAGAAAACTCGCTGGGGGGGTGTCAAAATCACCACTTCTTTTCACTCCTATTTCATAGATGTGTATTTACAGTATCTATGACAGCACTATGCCAAAAATGTTTGAGTACTTTCATTTTTTTTTTGTTTTTTTCAAACTTTTTTGGGGTAATGACCACTTTAAGTCTGCACTGAGCAGACATTCCTGTCCATTTGCAGGTCAATAGAGCTCTTTTACTAAACTTGAGTCCAAACAAAAGGTAGATGTGTTTGTAATGCAGATACAAAAGGAACAGATTATCACAAAAGGTCCCCAGGTGTACACTAGTCCAGTGAAGTTTTTTGGGGGTGGTTTTGCTGCCGGCTACTGTTAAGAGGCCCAGACACAGCCTTTCATTTGTACTGTTGTATGTGCATGTCTTTTGCATGAACGTGTCCCAAAAGGATCAATACCAGACTCTCTTTAAGCCAGGGAAGAAAGAGAGTTCGCAGATAATGAGCAGATGGCATGGGAACAAGATTCCTGCCATCCATCTCGACAGTTCTCCAGGTAAAGAAACCATTCTGAACTTACACAAAAATAGACAAAATTGACAGTAAAAACACAGAAGTGCAGCTCAAACTGCATTTGTCAGTTTAAAGTTCAAAGCAGTAGAAATAAAATTGTCAAAAAAAAAAAATTCTCAACAACGGCATAAAGCACCACAGACAATTAGACTTTAGAAAAAAAAAACTAAGACGGTAATCAACTGGTTTAATACGATTGAAGTTGGCAGAAACAAATGGATATTAACTGTGTTGCTATGGTAACTGCTATGCAACACTTACACTCAATATACACATGGTATACATCCACGTAACCATAAGCGAAACGCTTAACCAAACAATTTTTATTTGAAAACAAAATTCAAAACACACGCACCGAAATGGGAAAATGTCATGAATAATTTCTAGGGCTGCCAAAGGAACACGTTAACGGAACTACTTTGATTGACGCAAAATTAACGTGCGCACGTCCTGTTTGACCCTCTGCCCACACTGTACTTTGAGGAAACGCAGCAGTGGATGTGGAGCCACAAGCAGGAATACATATTGAGCAGAAATTGACAGAGAAAAGGGTATTTTGTACAGCCCTGGCAGATGGCTGTCTCCACAATGCCAAAGTTATTAGTATCTACCGTCGCTGTGAGTTGAGTTGTCATGGAGTACGTCGACTGCCAGAGATAAGTAAGACGATACTGGAGCAGTGTCTGTATTTTTTGTCATTTTTGTCATTTGGACAGTGGTACCTCAGCATCAAGTGTTCCAACTAACAAGGGTTTTTTAGATGTGCGCTGTCTCTCTGCTGATTATTTGCTTTGAACTGTGAGGTAAATTTGGGTTACGAGCTGCTAGTTACCGACAGGCATAGGCGAGGATGCCTATTCGGGGCTAGCGTTAGTAGCTAGCATTTGCAACGCGCTAGCTAGTCACCGGGAAAGATTTTTAACACAGCAGCAAAACATACGTACATTATATCAAGACAGTTTTTTGTATTTTGTAAAACTAAGACAGGAACAACATCAAATTAAAAGCACTAAATGAATACAGACCCAAAAATCCACCAGTTGTTTTTCAGAGAGGTGTATTTTATTTTTTGAATAAAATAATAGCCCATATTTCCAAAATTGATATCCCTTTACATAAAATTTGGTATGGTTGTTACCTCCCCCAAGGAGGTTATGTTTTTGCCGGCATTTGTCCGTTTGTTTGTTTGTGTTCAAAATAACTTGAAATGTTCTCAACGGATGAAATTTTCAGGAATTGTCCGAAATGGGATATGGAAGAACTGATCAAATTCTGGGGGTGATGCGTATCACCATCTGAATCCAGGAATTTATTACAGTATTCTTTAACATTGCGAGAGAGGACAATTTTCGGCATTTGTGCAAATAAAGCCACAAAAAATTATCAGAGCACTTGGGGAAAAAAAAAAAAATACAGGACGAATTTCCAACAGGTTCTACAAAATATCAAAGACAGATCCAGATAACGAAATAAGTCCGGATACTGTGATCCAGAATATGGAAAATAGGGAGCCTTTACAATTTTCATCATAGGAAGACAACAAATGAAGCTATAGACATACAACAAACACCATAATATATATACAAGACACTGTGGAATCTGGAGTGTGCCAACGGATTTGTTGGGTCTTCAAAAGCTAGTGGGACAGACTTTGAGCATTAGCTGATGAAGCTGATGAAGCCTGCTCAGACGAGAGGCAAAACATCTTCTCAGACAACCTGAATAGTCCAGTTGCAATCGACTGGATGGTCTGAGAATACAATAACCTGGATGAATGAAAATATTCACAGGCATATTTCTGGACATTTTGGGTTTAATAGCCTCAAAATGGTGCGGGAGAATAAAAGGAGTAGCGGATTACCGACGCCATCTCAGGTTTAAGATGTAGACAAAACAGCCTCATACCCACTAGTCCACGCCTATGTTCCACCAGGAAAGTCCATAGGACAGACAAAATCCTGGAAAAGCCATAAAAACAACTCCTGAATGAGAGAGTAAGGCTACGTTCACACTGCAGCATATGATGCCCAATTCGGAGTTTTTGTTTGAATCAAACTTGTTAATGTGAACGCAAAGCGTCAGGAAAGTGGCATGCATGTGCGAAGCACAATGTCACTTGCATTTCCATGTGTTTACAGAAGTAAAGATTGCTGCAGTGATGTGCGATACCACTGATTTCATTTCCGATTCAATACCGGGTAAAATTCAGTATGGTGTCGGCGATACCGATCCTCTACTTTGCACAAATACACCTAATGTGTCTGGTAAACTGTAAAAAGTAGTGTACAGTATTTCAAATTATAGAATAAAGAATCAAGACATCATTGTAACATATTGATTTATTTTAAATCCTAGATAGCGGGATGATTTACAATATAGCCAAGCTAATATTCAACATCAGAAAAAACAAAAGGACAAAATCATATATCTGAAGTATCAAAAGTATCAATATTTAGATTTGGGCATCGACTTTTGAACATTAAGAGCTGGTATCTGAAGTATCAATATTTCAGTATCGAGCCGCACATCACTAGCGTGCTCTCCTGAAAGCGTTTGTGGCAATTTCAAGGATTTTGTGCAACGGGAGTCAGTATTTTCTCCACCAAATGATTCTGTGTAGGAAATTAAGAAGAAAGAGGAACAGAATTTTGGCTGTGGCAGTTCATAGACATCTTGCTGCGACGTCTGTTCCAAGGAGCGTGTGGGTGAATGTCGGTGGCAGGAGTGGTGACATGAGACGAGAGCTGCTTCACTAACACATTTTTAAATAACTTTCAGATGAGACGAAGAACTTTTGCCCACATCTTCGAGTGCCTTGATCCAAGTCTTACGCGATAAACCACTCAGATGACCGGATGTCGAATACATGACCTGACCGTTCAGACCGCAGTAGCATGAGATACATATCAGATTTACAGTGGTGTGAAAAAGTGTGGCCCTTGCTGATTTCTTTTTTTTTGCATGTTTGTGACACTTAAATGTTTCAGATCATCAAACAAATGTAAATATTAGTCAATGACAACACAACTGAACGCAAAATGCAGTTTATAAATTAAAGTTATTATTAAGGGAGATAAAAAATCCAAACCTACATGGTCCTGTGTGAATGTGATTGCCCCCTAAACCTAACAATTGGTTAATAATTGGTTGGGCCACCCTTGGCAGCAACAACTGCAATCAAGCTTTTGCGATAACTTGCAATGAGTCTCTTACAGCCCTGGAAGGAATTCTGGCCCACTCATCTTTGCAGAATTGTTGTAATTCGGCCACACTAGAGGGTTTTCCAGCATGAACCACCTTTTTAAAAGGTCAAGCCACAGCATTTCAATAGAATTCAGGTCAAGACTTTGACTAGGCCACTCCAGAGTCTTCATTTTGTTTTTCTTCCATCCAAACTTCCAAATTTTGAATTTTGATTCCTACTTTTGATGCCCACCTTGCTGGCGGAAAGAAATAGCCGCTAACACCAACAAAGAAGAAGCGGTTATAAAGTTTGGCTTAACTTCATAAAAAAAAGAGCGGTGGTCTCAGTGCAACATTTGCAACAAAATGCTATGATGCAAAGGAGGGCGCACGATTAGGGTTGGGCAACGAGCATCGATGGGAACAGGGACTAACATTCCGATTCTTCCGGAATTGTTCATTTTATAAAATTTTGATTCCTACGTTCGATTATTAACAGGCCCGCCGACGGGAAAAAATGTGATGGTGTTTGATGTGCTACGTCGGACTTCCTCCAAGCAGTAAGAATCATGGAAGTCAAACAATAAATGACGTCTGTCTCAAGCCAATGTAACCGAGGGTTTCAGGATGACCACTGATGTCGTGGAAGTTTGGTGTAAATAAAGGACAGGAATTAGTCTACGACTGCAGGATGCAAGTTTATGTTTATTCAGTTTGTTCACGTCTCTTTTAGCAAAAGTCGAGAGACCTTCTCAACCAACACAACACACTATAAGATGATAATAGTGCTTTCCACTACATCCTGCATAGAAAGCTTGTACACAAACCTTTAACAAGTTGTTTGATATTCTGCACCGAGGTCAGTGCATGTTTCATTTCAAATCCATTTTGGTGATGTTTAGAGCCAAAAAAGGTGACAATTTTGACAATGTCCCAATATTTATGTGCTGCATTACAACTTGCACAGAGTCTCAGAGTACTCGCCACAACCACACAACACTTCCACATACTCTACAGGCGAGGTGCATTCACGGACGTCAACACAAATCACAAGCAGGTTGTTTGATTATGCAATGATATGGTAACCTCTCGGGGTGTGACGTGAGATTACAAAGTGACAATATTTCTCCTTTAAGACAAAAGCTCTTCTTTTGCAAGGCAGAAGCCTATCCAACTGTGAGCTATTCCAACTTCTGTTTTTGACCTATGGGAGCGGTAATGTGCCTTTGCTACATCTAAACTGCCAGAAACTGTCAAAAAAAGAAGGGGAAGCAGCCTATCGAGGACAGCCAGAATGGCGTCGCCGTCTGAAAATATTATATCATTGAAGATGCCCCTGCCACTTTTATATTGTTTGTGTGGCAGCATTTTGGGTACCCAGTTGAAATACTGTAGTAAAAAGCAACCAAGTGACAGACAAGACATGGACAATATCTAAGCTCTGTAAGAAAATTGCAGCGTACAGCGCGACTAAAGCAAGCACTATGCAAACACCACCACAGCTGGCTACTAAAATCAACTGCACCTGTGAAGAAAACAGCTAAGGGCCAGGCAACGCTGACACCATGGCAATAACGAGAAGCAAAGTTGTTTTCATTGCAGCTGATATGAGGCAATTTTCTGTGACAGAAAATGGGGCAATTTGGCGACTCCTCCACACACTGGAACAAGACTAAGGTTGTGCAGACCCTTGAAGACACAGAAAGCATCGCCATAACGACGGTTGGACATTGAGAGGTACGTATTTACTTTATTTTAACGTATCATTTTTAGCTTTGGTTTCAATGTGTGGCTCATGCTTAGGTCATGAATGCCATGTTCGAAAACATTTCAAAATTCACCTGCACCTGTCAAACACTCCTGATCAAAATGTTAAGATTTTTTGTCTCACTCCAATTTCTTCTTTTTGCATTTTGAAACGCTACATCCAACAATGTAAAATGTAAATTCTTGCAATTTTTCAAATGGTCTTAAAAATTTTGATTAGGAGTATATAACGTTTTTCTTAGAATAAAAAAAAAAAATGCACGTGGCACAATTATGCAAATTAGACTCACCACCAGAAATAGATTGCAGTTCTGTAGGAAACATTGTACTCAAAGCATTTTTTAGCAGTTAAAGCCATTATTCATTCACTCCGCAGTCACACACTGGTGGTAGTAAGCTACATGTTTAACTGGGGTACACTGATTGAAACGTGGCTGCAGGCCTCTCTAACCAACATCAAACATGATTTCACATTTATACACCAGTGTGAGCAAGGTGAGTGAAGTGTCTTGTCCAAGGACACAACAGCAGTGACAGGGAAGGGGAAGCGGGTTTCGAAACTCCAGTTTCTGGACGACCCGCTGACCTCCTGAACCACTGCCGCCCGATACTAACAGACTAACCAAATGTGTTCAAGACAATAAAAACTTTCAAACATTTTGACACATATAAAGTACTTTTTGGTGCAGTAGCAATGTGTTGTGTGCTGTCAAGATACCTGACAAAATGACTTCTTGCTTCTGGGCTCTACTTGCCTGTGAGAGGAAGAAGTAAGGACGTTTTTTATGTGAAAATCACCAAAGGGGTGAAGCAGAGCATCAATATGCAGCTTGAGGTCATACCCTGACCATCTTCTCCATACCTCAACTGGGACCTCACGACCTTCGAGTCGTAGCTTCTGTGAGCACACACAAAAAAAGTCAAATGAGTGACGGTAAAGGGTTTTAAATAGGAAGAACTGAGTGAGTGTGGGTCTGATTATAGTGATATAGAGAGTGCCCCTAAAGTGTGGCCATGTACACATACTGAATAATATACTGTGCATGTAGTTTACAAAACATATTTAATTTCAATCAATTTCGACATAAAAATGATGATGAGGATATGCGTTTTGCTACGCTATATGTATTTGTATGGGCAAACTTAGGAGATTGACTGACAATGGTCTACAGCCAATCACGACGCAGAAAACAATGGGCGGTACAGACAGACGAGAGAGGGAAGAGACAGACACTCAACTTCCCACAATGCAATTCTTCTTAAAGGGCCAGGCTCGTCCTGTAACAGCGTTCATACGTTGTAATTTAAAAAAAAAGCACTAAAAGAAAAAAAAAATCAGCAAAACAGCAAATCCACGAAAGTTGAACAGCAATAAGCGAGGGAACACTGTATCCACGTGGTGGTGACTCAGACTCTGTGAAGAATGGATAATGGTTATTTTAGATTGGGGACACAATAGACAGATTCCAGCCTGGGAATCCTTTAAATATCTTGATAATGAGTGTGTGTTTGGTTTATTTGTTCACACTAACAGAACAACGAACAACTCTTTCTACGCAATGCACTGATGAGGCATTCAAGTGCACTGTATATTTGTTCGTATGTTCTGTGCTTTTATTATTTTGATAAACTTTGATAAAAAAAGGTGAGAAACCCGATGGAATTCAAGAAAGTACGAAGTTAGCGTCTGTTACAATGGAGGTTCCTAGTTAACAAGGGGAATGGTTTAAGGGAGACACATAACAGAAAGTGAAGCAGGCCAGTGTGCGTAATGATGATTACACCTGCTGCTGAAGTTTACGATCAAGTTCCAGTGCGCAAGCATACAGTAGAGCTCTAACCGGCCACGCTTTGAAGTTAACTTTGTAACGGACAAGAATGAAACCGCATCCGCGTGACTCTTCCATCCCCTCTCTACTCATTCATGTGATCACCAACAAGTCTTTAACAAAGGTAATAGTAATGTTGAATGTTAATTTAGCCATTTTATTCCTCATTTTTGCAATGTTTTGTGCATGCAAAACTATAATTATTCTCTATTGAATGTTTTTGTTCTTCTCCCGTCCTTCGTATGGCCATGTTTATGTGTTTTTTGTTGCTGTTTTGTTCAAATATGCCACAAGCCATCAAAAAACGAGCCGCGGGGTGCAAATGGCCCAGGACTTGGAACACCATTGGGCTAAGCCTTAGAAAATGAACAAATAAATAATGTCCTGTAGTCTTTCTCTTTACATATTATACATATTATACTGTATGGTATTACGTTCAAGCTTGCGACTCATTCATGTCTTGTCAAAGACGTGCGAGGTTACACATGTCACATTGTTCATGCTAAATGTATTGAAAAGTCAACTTGACACTTTTCTGTGGAGCACAAATGTACTTTGAATTGAAGTAAAGACATATATTGACTGAAAATTATTGAAAGAGTGACACTGTTGTTATCATTTTTGCTTTCCATCGCAATTCGACGGCCCATAACCAAACGAACTTGTTTTATATGAATTCATTGAAGAAATATAGCAAGAACAGTTGAATTGTAATATTTGTCACGGTTAAAGCATCACAGGCAAAAAAAAAAAGCTTTTGAAAATGAACCTGACACGTTGCCATTTCGGGGAAACCATATCCCGGGATAGTCACATGACTGTCACATGACAACCACTCCTAAATGTTTCCTATACTGTACTTTGATGTGTTCAAGTCAAGCGAAAAGCTGTATTGGACACGTTTGAAAACATTTCAAGTGTTTGTCATTATAGCTGGTTATGGGGTAAGAGCAGAAGCATTATAAAACACTTGACGAGTATGTTAATAAGACGTACACCACAATAACTATGAATTTAAAAGACATCGAGATATAACACAAAGCAAATGCGGTATTTCTACTATTTTAATGCCGTTGTCACAGTAATAATGTACGTTACACATCTCAAAAACGTCATTAGTGATCAGGAGACAATAGTAACACACACCAATTATAATACAACGGAAAAACAACAGTTACATTCATTCTAAGTTCGAAAATGAATAATGGAAGTTCGATCACCCGGCTCGTGCTTTTCACGCTTACCGTATATCCGGGAAAGCAAACTGTCGCGTCGTTGCATTGTGGGTAACGTAGTTTTTAATCACCGGTGTTCCAGTTGAAGCCTTGAGCATTGTACTTTTCAAAAACTACAAGTCCCAAAAACAAAAGTAAAACGGATGGTGCGCTTACAGGCTACAAGATAATAAAAATAGAAAATAAAAGCGAAGACACATTACAAACAAATAGAGCAGATGAAGAGTTACTACTTGTATTCATCAAATAGTGTTGTTTGATGCAGTCCTCCACTGGTTGCTGGTAGTGACGTAAAAAAAAATACCACGATGTTCTTCACTGATCCTGTACGACAGGAGTGTGTTTTTATTGTAGTGGTATATATTCTATACAAAAAAAATGACAAAATATTCTTGAAGAATATTGTAAAGAGAAAACGCTAAATGTGGTTGTTTTATGAAAATTGTTTACAATATATTTACATTTTAGCAGCTCTAATATACAAAATGTATCAAAGTGGCCCCAGCATCTTTCCGTTTGTCTGTATGCTATTTTTTATTTTAGAATTGTATTTTTGGGAGAATTACCTGCCAGCAGTTTGCAATTTTATGTTTTATTTTAAAAATCATAAAAGCTGTTTTTGTTTTGCACTGTGCTCCCTTACTGCACCCAAAATAAACTGAATATGACCTCTTAAGCCCGAAAGCCACTGATGTGTGTCATTGTTTCTATGGTAGTAGAAGTGATGATTGTACCAATGACCACGTACAATATACTGTATGTAACATTATATTTATTGTTCTGTCATGCTTGTTATTTATTTATTACACTGATTATATGAAATAATATTATATGGAATACAGGAAGTGAATAACATGTACTGCACAAGATGTGGAACAGATGGGGGGTAGGATTAAATAAGCTTTGCTTCTTCCTACTCCTTTTGGGCATGTGGAATTGTGAAATGATTCATGAGATGCTTTCCATTGTAACCTGCATGCATGTTCAAATAAAAATAAAAAAACCACAGCAAATATTGAAAAATCAGCAGTAGTTTTACAAGAATAAAGTCAAAATATTAAGAGAAAAAATATGTAATCTAACTCAAAAATGAGAATAATGTCATTTTAGTAGCTTAAAGTTGAAATATTAAAGAAAGACATTTTTAAATTCGTAATATTTGGAAAAACAAAACAATGGTGGCATGTTGGCCACACAGTCAGGGGAATCGGGAAGATCTGGGTTCAAATCTCTGTTTGGAGTTTGCATGTTCTCTCCGTGCATGCGTGGGTTTTCGCCGGGTACTCCGGTTTCCTCCCACATTCCAAAAACATGCATGTTAGGTTAATTGGAGACTCGAAATTGTCCATAGGTATGAACGTGAGTGTGAATGGTTGTTTGTCTATATGTGCCCTGCAATTGGCTGGGCACCAGTCCAGGGTGTACCCCGCCTCTCACCCAAAGTCAGCTGGCTCCAGCATACCCCCGCAACCTGAGTGAGGATAAGTGGCATAGAAAATGGATGGAGGTTGCAGAAAAAGTTATGTTACGAAAATGAGGTCAAAATTTTTTTAGAAAATTTACGAAGATTATTTAAGAAGAAAGTTTTTAAATAATTAACACACCAGCAAAATTGAGGAAAAAAAACATCAAAAACAGAAGTTGATACTAATAGGCTTTTTTCACCGATATCACCAAGCTGAGATTCAGTTTTTCTTGAAATATAACTTCTTAGCACATCTACTGTCAGGGTTGGCCTTAGCCAATGTGCTGGATCCCAATAAGCAGAAGGAAGACAAGTCCGTGTAACAAACGTTTAACAAAGTGACTCACAGGGAGCAGAATGCAAAAAACAAAAAAGGTAAAAGTGCAACAAAAAACTCCAGGCAAGCCACGGGAAAAATATTCAAAAAATAAAAAGGCACTGCTTACAGACTAGCAGGGAAAAAATGGAAAAACAAAAATGAACAGTGGTACTATCACTGCGACAACTAGCAGGAAGTAGATAACAAAAAGTACAACAGAAAATCATGCTGCTAAAATAGCCAAGCAGGGAATGATACTCACAAAACACAGGTGACCAGAAAGTAACACGAGTCGAGAACTACAAGACGCAGACAGGAACATGGAACAGGCTAGTAGCAAGTAACAATCTGGCAAGGATTAGACATGAGTGTGCTGCTTAAGAAGTGGCTGGGAAATTAGCTGCAGGTGTGTGCAGGTGGCTCCTCCCAGGCCTGCTGGCAGTGCACTGCAACCACACACAGACAGGCAGCAGCAGAGCAGCACAACAGATGATGACATCTACACACTTTAGAAAAATATCAAAGTAGTCATTGCATCCTTTCATTTTTCACTGTGTGTGTCAGGAAACGTGGTGTGGCTGTCGACTGTTTGACCCCTGGTATGCAGAGACAGAGGCAGCAGTGTGCAAATAAAAGTCTTTTAATTAAGCAAGTGCTGTACTCACAGTCGTGCAGGAACAAACAACAAAAAGTGACAGAGGGGAAAAAGGCTCTGTGCAAACATAAATGATAGATAAGGCAGCAACAACAGGTAAGTAGACCGTTTAAGTGACAGCACAGGCCAAGAAAGCCGAATCAATGAACCAGCCCCGTTCATGGAATGACGCTGGGCTTATACACTCAACTAATTGCAATAGCAAACAGCTGTGCACAATTCCACTGAGGTAAAGCAGCTACAACCTCCACACAGTAGGAAGTGCAGCATTCCAAAATAAGAGCGTAGGACAGAAAGTGATAATTCCTGTCCTGTGGAACATGACAGTTTACCTCTCCCCCCACGGAACAGATGTCAGCTGTTCCACAGTTGTGAAAAATCAAGGGTGGGTGGAGGGAGGAACGGCGCACACCCCTCCACCACACGACGAACACAGATGACAGGCCGGCGTCTTCACAGTGAGGCAGTGTCCGGTGGCAACGCTGGATCGCGTGATGGTGCAGCTTGCGTGAACAGGTTGAGAATCGTCGCTTCTGCCGCAGGAACTGTGGACGGCCAGCACGGCCAGGTTTGAGGCCGCCAGGACAGGAGCCAAGGAAGGAGCACGTTGGCGTGTGGGAGACACCAGGACAGGAACTCCAGGCGAAGCAGTCTGGCGAGTGGGAAATTCGACACTATCACGGGAACTGACGGAGGAGCAGAAGCAGATGACGTCTAAGCCAGACGCAAAAAAGAAGGAGATGATGACCTGATGTAACGGCAAAGAAGTAGTAGAAGAAGCGGGCATCGCTTCATGGCTTGCTGCAGAAAACGCTGCTTCCTGACTTGCAGGTGGAGGAGGAGGAGCTAGAACTGGAAGAGGTGGCCGAGGACGGAAGTACGGAAGTCTGGACTTCCCTACTGAGACTGCTGCCCCCAGGACCCGAACCCGGATAAGAGGAAGGAAATGGATGGATGGATGGATGGATGGATGGATGGATGGATGGATGGATGGATGGATGGACTCCTTCCCATGTTTGTATAAGGGATTATTGTGCCTGTTGTGAGATCATTCAAATCTTCAATAAAAGCCTGTTGTTCCGGCAATCAAGTCTGGTCTGTGTGTGTCTCACCAAACATTACTGACACCTAGTGACCAGTGTAGAATACTACATATCATTACCTCTTTGAATGCGTCTTATGAAATGCCTTATATTTGTATTTTACATAATTTAGCCATTTGTATTCTTGAAAATGCTACATTTAGGCAAAAAACTAGTAAAATTTGCTATATTCAACTATAAACCAGCATAATTTATTCATATATTTTTGAATTCGAATCACGTAGTGGCGAAGGACTACTGTACTGTGATTTTTAAAAAATTCCTGTTGATATTTTATTTGTATCAATATCTTCCTTGCTTTTCTTTACACAGGTGAACAAACTTTAAATGACAGAATGTAAGCAAATGAAACATTGTAAAATATCTCATGGTGTGAATGAATTTGATTCAGTAATAAACGTGGAGAAGGGGAATAAATAAGCTCTGCTTCTTCCTACTCCTTTTTAGGCATGTTGAACTGTACAAATGTAAACATGTGATGATTTCTACAATGTAACTTATTGTATTGTCTTGCATTATTGGATAGCATGTTTGAAACAAATAAATAATAATCAACCCCTCAGAAAAGTGCCATTTTTTGCCATTTTTTCTTACCGGCACCCCCACTGAGGGCGTGGGAGTTTTGCCCCATCTCCTGGACCAGAACAGTGCAGTTCAAGCAATGTGAAAAAATAGATTTTGGGGCAGAATAAAAGGCCAAAAAATTAACCCCTCATAAAAGTGGCATTTTCTGCGTTATTTGGGTCATGCTGGGTCATGAGGGTGTGGGAGGCTTCCCCCACCTCCCGTACCAGAACAGTGCAGGTGAAGAAACTTGAAAAAAATGAGATTTTGCGAAAAGACGCAGGGCAGAAAAAAGGGCAGAAATTGACCCCCTCGGGAAGGTGTCATTTTCTGCTATTTTCTGCTATTTTTAGTGTGTGGACATTTTCCCCACCTCCCAGTCCCTAAAAGTTTAAGTGACCTGAAAGAATTAGATTTTCCAACAGCCTGTGGGGCTGAAAAAATGGCAGAAAATCGACCCCTTGGGAAAGTGGCGTTTTCTACCATTTTTTAGTCCTGCCTGCACCCCTGATGATGGTGTGGGAGGTGTTCTGTCGAATTTGTCTTATTTGAGAATATATTGTTAAGTAAGCATCCCCTGACTGTATGCGTGTTTATCAAAGAGTATGACAATTTTTTAGGATGATGCTAAAAATGCATGTCTTTCAAATCCCTGCTATGAATATGATGCAAGATTGACTTGTTTTGATAACTATGCAGCATACATATGAGTGGTTGTACAGAGTAAATAATTGGCAAAGAGACGCCACTACTGAAATGATTGTAACGAGAGACCAGAGAGACCGCTGGTATGTAACAACTGTTGTTGCGTAAGTAAGTAAGACACAACTGTGCTTAGTCTGAGTAGATATTTGACATTTATTCCTCATTCATTTAAAGGTTATCAACTGTTAAAGTTGACTAGAATTATACAACAGAAGTACTGTAGACTTAAACACTGGTTGGACTGTTCCAGATTGCCTGGCAACCTTATCAAGCTCGCCGCTGCCTGCACACGTAGAGCATACACACATTGATTGACTACACATATTCTCGCACACTGATCCACTGAGGCCCTGTCCACACGGGAACGTTCCTGAGATTTTTATTTTGGTGGGTTGAAAACAAGTTGCGTCCATACTGTGCTGGATTAGTAAATTGTTGCATCCAGGCGGGAACAAATCACTTGAGTGAAAACTATGTAATACATAAGCACAATTACGTGCAGAGCTGTGTACAAACACGCGGGCGGAACTACGTGACACACCAAACCATAGGAAAAAAAAGCACGCATGCGCATAAGTTTGTCATCTTCTGCTTTTCAAGACTTACAAGAAGTGGAATTATTTCAGAAAATATGAGGAGAATGTCGACTGGGGTGAGTCATGTTTGTCGAAATATTCGGATAGTTTGGTTTGTCTTGTGAGCGCACTTCTGGTCACGTGACGGCAACGAGTTGGCGGTGAGTCGGTGACATCATCGTTTTCGTATTGCCTGTACACACAACAAAGACAAGCCGGCGTTCTCAGATTTTCCCACTCTGGAAACTGTTTTAAAAAAATACTGTTTCTGGTCACCCACAGCACCGTTCTCGTGTGGATGAAAGGCTGAAACTATCAAATACTTTGCCGTTTTGACCTGATAACGTTTCCGTGTGGGCGGCCCCTGAGAAGAGAGTAACTCTCCTGCGTGGGCGGGACTCAAGAATAGTATAATCAGGTAGGAATTTCCTAGTTTGAGACCTTCCGGCTTCCTCCTATGAAGGGCAGGTGTCCAGCGCTGTGTCTTTTGTACTAACCCTATCTTCCAGACAATTTCTTGCCCAAAAAATTGAAAATACAGAAATGTGTTTGACTGATCTCTTCTCGGGAAAAACAAACTCAAATGTTTCAACTGGGGGCTCGTCCGGGATCCCAAGAGATCTTACACAGTTTCACAGTTTCTCTTTCAGCCAGCAGCCGCTTCTTTAAATTTCTAAAGGTAAGCAGTAAACCTGTTTCGCCAAATTTCTGCAGTCATATGCTCTGCTGAATAGACTAACTGTTGTGGATGTTATGTTAATCTAATATATGTCTGGAATATTTCAAAAGTTTAATAACTATAGACCAGGGGTCTCAAACACAATTTACCTGGGGGCCGCTGGAGGTAGAGTCTGAGTGAGGCTGGGCCGCATCAAGTATTGGGAGTAGGGCTGTGAATCTCGGGTCATCTCACAATACGACACGCGATACATGGCTCACAATAACAATAATATCTCGATACGGTGATTAGGTGAACCAAATAAATAAATAAATAATTTCATGGTGTATATTTTGCTGCAATCAGCTGGGATAGGCTCCAGCTTACCCGTGACACTAATGAAGACAAGCGGTATAGAAAATGGGTGGAATTTTTTTACCACATTTTTGAAGTGACTCACTCACTCTTAGTTCAGTATAGGCTTTTATGTGCATCCTACGAATAATATTGGCTTGTCGCAGGCCGTATTGCAGTAATCTTTGAAGACAAGTCGCGGGCCGCAAAATGGCCCACGGGCCACGAGTTTGTGACCCCTGCTATAGACCGACTATAGGGTGGGATAGTTATCTTGGTATACCGAGGATTTATGCTAGGGTCCGACTACTGGGCGGAACTAGCATTTGTGTGTGTTGAGTTAAAGGTGTCAGTTTTAAAGGCCTTGGCACCGAAAGCTTCTCACCTTTTATGAATAGTGTTGTGCGCAGGGCGGGTGAAAAGGGGAGGGTGTTCTAATCTGACATTAATGAAAATGAAAGAGCAAGAAATCTGTTTGTGGGGGCACCGGAACCAAATTTTTCTTGTTTATATTTACTGTGTTGTGTGAAAATAAATTACGTGAGTGTAGTGATGTGGACAGTCAAAGCACGAGTGGGGGAAACCTAATGGTGCTAACAGAACCCACTGTCTGCAAAGTAGGCTGTCTGGTGTGTGTTCCTTATGTGACCACCACTTAAGCGGAGCGCTCGGGACATAGCGTGCCATACGTCTCTGCCGACCAGCTTGTGTGAATGGTGATTGATGAGAGGAGGCGTGACGGAGGGCTTAGCCTTCCGGCCGGGACTATGGAGTTCCGTTCGAGTTAGGGAGAAATTGCAAAAATGATGACCGTCATCAGAGCATGTGAATTAACTGAGGGAGCGATAGCGAACATACAGTGAGGCAAAAAAGTATTTAGTCAGCCACCAATTGCGCACGTTCTCTCACTTAAAAGATGAACGAGGTCACCAATTTTCATCATAGGTATTCAAGATTCAAGATTCAAGAGAGTTTTATTGTCATGTGCATAGTACAACAGCAGTTATACCATGCAATGAAAATCTTATTCTGTTCATTCTCCCAAGAAAAGAAAGAAAACAAATGAAAGAATAAGAACATAAGAAACATAAACACATAAACATATATACCAATAAATTAAGCAACAACAACAGACGAGACATTAATACAAGTAAATAATACAAATAAATAAATAAATAAAGTGCTATGAGTGTGTGCGTGTGTTGCGTGTGGCGTGTGCGAGTGCTTCGTTGAGGAGCCTGATGGCCTGTGGGTAAAAGCTGTTTGCCAGCCTTGTGGTCCTGGACTTCAAATTTCCTCAGTCTTCTCAGGAAGATATATACCTCACCAGGTATACCTCAACTATGAGAGACAAAATGAGAAAAAAAAATCCAGAAAATCACATTGTCTGATTTTTAAAGAATTTATTTAATTATGGTGGAAAATAAGTATTTGGTCACTAAGAAAAGTTCATCTCAATACTTTGTTATCTACCCTTTGTTGGCAATGACAGAGGTCAAATGTTTTGAGGAAGTCTTCACAAGGTTTCCACACACTGTTACTGGTATTTTGGCCCATTCCTCCACACAGATCTCCAGTGATGTTTTGGGGCAATCGCTGGGCAATATAGACTGTCAACTCGCTCCAAAGATTTTCTATGGGGTTGAGCTCTGGAGACTGGTTAGGCTACTCCAGGACCTTGAAATGCTTCTTATGAGGGCACTCCTTCGTGCCTGGGTGGTGTTTTTGGGATCATTATCATGCTGAAAGACCAAGCCACATTTCATCTTCAATGCCCTTGCTGATGGAATGAGGTTTTCACTCAAAATCGCACGATACAAGGCCTCATTCATTCTTTCCTTTACACGGATAAGTCGTCCTGGTCTTTTTGGAGAAAAATAGCTGCAAAGTATGATGTTTCCACCCCCATCCTTCACAGTAGGTATGGTGTTCTTTGGATTCAACTCAGCATTCTGTCTCCTCCAAACACGACAAGTTGAGTTTCTACCAAAAAGTTCTCTTTTGGTTTCATTTGACCATATCACATTCTTCCAATCGTCTTCTGGATCATCCAAATACTCTCTAGCAACTTCAGACGAGCCTGGACATGTACTGGCTTAAGCAGGGGGCACTGCAGGCACCTGGCAGCGTAGTGTGTTACTGAAGGTAGCCTTTTTACTTTGGTCCCAGCTCCCTGCAGGTCATTCACTAGGTCCTCCCATGTGGTTCTGGGATTTTTGCTCACCGTTCTCGTGATCATTTCGACCCCACGGAGTGAGATCTTGCGTGGAGCCCCACATCCAGGGAGATTATCAGTGGTCTTGTATGTCTTCCATTTTCTAATAATTGCACCAGCCCAGTGCAGGTCTACAGTTTTGTTTCTGGTGTCCTTTGACAGATCTTTGGTCTTGTTGAGGTTGAGGTAGTTGAGGTATACCTATGATGAAAATTGGAGACCTCACTCATCTTTTAAGTGGGAGAACATGCGCAATTGGTGGCTGACTAAATACTTTTTTGCCCCACTGTATACACAGACTCGGCTTATAACTCCAAAGCCGTACACACGGAGTTAAAACATTGGATGAGGACAGATTACATGACATCTACTGGAAAGCCCATTAAAAATCTTGAACACATTATTAGGCTGCAGGAAGCGTTAGCCCTCCCTGCTACAGAGGCCATTATCAAGTGCCCAGGACATCAGGTGGGGAACTCACGCATTGCCAGAGGGAATAATGCTGCTGATCTTGCTGCTAAGGCAGCAGCAGGTTATGTAAATAAATGTACAGATTACCAGATGATGACTGTAGCGATGAAACGTTGAGCTTTAAATGATTAGTTGACATGCAAAGTGAAGCAGCTCCACAGGAACAACAAGCATGGTTAGCGAAAGATGCCAGCAAGTGCACATAAACTGGCATCTGGAGGTCACACGATGGATATGTTTTTGTGTCAACAAAGTTGTTGTTGCTGTGCAAGGAAGGCCATGTTAGGGGACGTCAGTCAGGGAGGAGATTGACAGAGATGATAAAGAAGCAGTGGTGGCATCCGGACATGTCAGATGTTTGTAAATATTATGTAGATACTGTACATGCGAAAGTTGTTCATCATTTAACCCCAAAACAACTCTCAAGCTGGGGGTGGGAGCATTTCCAGCGCCCTCAGGCCCTTGGAAAGAAGTTGACTTCACTGTCACGGCCTCACAACAGCGAGTAAAGGGCTATAGCTACCTGCTGGTGGCTGTAGACACCTCCTCCAGATGGGTGGAGGCCATTCCCACAAAAACAGACAGCAAAAGAGGTCATAGACTGGCTGGTTTGTGACCTGATCCCAAGGTATGGCCTCCCCACTATCATTCGTTCTGACAATGGCACCCCCTTCGCTTCTCAGTCACTAGGAGAGGTGAAAAGATTTTTTGCCATCCAATATAAATTTAGGCCCGTGTGTCATCCCTGCATCCCACAATTAGCTAAACGATGTGACTCAACTGAAATGACTTGGGTGCAAGCATTGTCGTTGGCTTTGTCTGCCATCCGGTCAAGCCCAAATGAGACGACAGGCTCGTCACCTCATGAACTCCTCACAGGACTGTTGTGGAAAAAATTATTTAAGAAAAGAGAATGCCTGAAATAAAGACAGGGAGTTTGCCCAGTTTCTTTCTTTTGCAAAGGAGGTCAGACAACATACAGAAACACACAGCATGCATGGCTGCAGTCTGCAGATGTCTGGCGTCTTGGCTAAAACTCTTATACCCCGTAGCATGCAAATGATTTACATTGTAAAAGAAAAGACACATTCTTGTCACTCACTCCCCTGATGTCGCCCTTGTATATCGGGGTTAGCTTACGCGGCTTGTCGCACCCATGCTAGATACCCTCCTGACTGCGAGGTCAACTATGTTTGAAGGGACTTCCTGATGCCGCCTTGTCCTGGGGGGGAACTAGTAATAAAGAGTGACTTCCTCTGGCACTGTTTATTACCCCCAGGCTACAGATAACCTCCTGCAGGGCCCACTATGTACAACATGTACTCAGATACAAGAATTGAAGCTCTACAAAAGGCTATAAAAAAGTAGTTCACTTAATAAGATAATGTGTTACCTAAGTTATACCTGTAAACTGTACATTTTCCCATCATAGGACAAAGCACATAGCACATTCACCAAGCCGGCCGGCTATGGCACTCCTGTCAAGGAGAATTTCTCCCATTTGATAGAGGACAAGAGTTATGTGGAGGATTTGCAAAATGCTATACGATTTGTGTCTGACTTGATACCAGAGGTCCTGGAAAGGGAACTATCTTCAGGATCGACCGAAGATGTGCAACCTGGTGATTGGGTGTATAGGAGAGTATACCAGCAAACTTGGAAGAAGGAGGCAGGATCTGTTCAAGGTAGAGTCAGCTTCCTCATTTGGCGTCAGGGTGTCATTAGAGAACATTCACTGAACTGGACTAGGCGGAGATGTGATCACCATGGCTGTCTATATTTTTGGTCTTCTTACCCGCGACACTAGACTGGTCAACAGGTGCACTGACTACCGACGTGCTTCCCCTTACGGTTGTAGCTTCGGATGAAAGATGTTCAGATCTGAATATTTGTGACTTCCTTCCCCACGATTTCAACTGCAGACGCATACAAACGTGTTTCAGCTTCCATTGTGTTATTCTCAATATTTGCGACTTGTCCAGGCCGGCCTACTGTTGTGGTTACTTTTCAAGGTGAGACGTCTAGGGCCCTCCCTTGGCCTACCAACTCTCAGCTATAGAGGAGGCTCTGCCTCTTTTCCCGAAGAGCAAGGTCTAATTGACCGGCCCTACTGTGCCTGAACCACCGGACCCGGGGGATGATGACTGCTCAGGCTGTTATTGACTTAAACCATTTGTGGAAGTGTTATTTGACATGACACTGATGGATATCATTTGGCATTTGTCGTAAACACCATTACACACCAGTGTATAGTATCCCGACTAAAAGATAATGAAAAACACAACACAGCGCTTGAATACGTCATCATTTTATATTATAACCATGATAATATTGTGTTTGATTAATATTAATCATAACAAACATCAGGTTGTCAATTAAATAATTCTAGGGATTAAGGTTACAAGACACAGCGCTAATATGTCGTTAGTGCGCCGTTTCTTGCTTTTCTTTGGACAATTTATAAACAAAATTATTTTTGCATATATCAAATTAGTATGTCATCTATAGCAACATTTATTTACCAGGCACGGCCTTTTATTCGTATGGATAGTGTCTCTTTCATTTTCCATGAATGATGAACTTTTGTTTTGTTGCGCTACACACAACATTAGTTCCTCATAAAATAATTAGGTTTAGTAGTGTACCTTTGAATCAGTGGGTGTTTCGGCCTTTCAACATTAGACACCCTCATCAAAGGTGGCCAACTACAGGGTGATGAAGCCTGAGCATGTGTCCCATGCCCAATCATGAGTAAAGTAGTGTCTGGAAAGTGGAGGGAGATGAGCTAGGCAGTAAGGTCCCGCCCTGGGACCAAAAAACTGCCCCGCCCACGGGGTCATCGCTAAGCCTCACCCCTTCCCCCACACCCCACCCTTGGGTAAGGGCAGGAAGGAAAAGTACTACTTAAAACTACTTTAGAGTCACTGTTACTGTTAGTCTTAATTCAAGTGGTTAAAACTACATCAAAATGCGTAACCTATCATGTTCGTTTCGACTCATGCAATGGATTATTCCATGTAACTGTGCATGTGCAGATTGATTCAGGACGACGACGGCAAAAACAAAGTTGTTGGCGCGGTGTGGAGGAAGATGAAGCGGAGTTACCCGAGTGGAGCGGAGAAGGAGAGAGGAAAGTACGGTTTTTATCAAAACTACCGAAGGTGTCAGCATTTTTCATAGTCCCAAGTACATACGTCGACACACAGGAGCCAGATGGTCTTGACAGGAGCAATGCTGTCAGTGTCAGCCACGCAGATAGTTTTCGGGATGAAGCTGAGCCTGCGAGTGATGTTTTCATCACAAAGATGTGAGTATTTTTGTGACGACATGTGTGTGCACACCAAGACCTTCTGCACATACAACAACAAACCGTGGCTGACACCCAAACTCAGGCAGCTGCGTCAGACCAAGGAGATGGCTAACAGAAGCAGGGATTGGATCCTGTACAGGCAGGCCAGAAACTCCCTGACAAAGGAGGTCAAGGTAGCTAAGAGGAGCTACACTGAGGAACAAAAAAACAGCTTTGCTGCCACAACCCTGCATCAGTTTGGAGAGGCCTGCAGGACATCAACAACTGCAGGAGACCATCCGCCCACCCTCTGGAAACCCCCCAACTCGCCGACGACCTTTACACCTTCTACACCAGGTTTGAAAAAAACTCCTTCACACCCCTCACAGTGTCTAATTTGGACACCTTAAGGTTTCTGGGAACCACAATCTCTCGAGACCTGAAGTGATCCTCTCACATAGACACTGTACGGAAAAAGGTCCAGCAGAGGTTGTACTTCCTACGACAACTCAGGAAATTCAGTGTGCCCCAGGAGCTGCTGTTCCAGTTCTACACCGCAATTATTTAATCTGTTCTGTGCACTTCCATCACTGTCTGGTTTGGATCTGCAACCAAACAGGACAGGAACAGACTCCAAAGGGCCATCAAGTCAGCAGAAAAAATTAGCCGACCTCCCCTCCAGACACTTCACACCCTGGTCAAAAACTGTTCAAACTCCTCCCCTCAGGTAGGTGCTACAGAGCACAGTACGCCAAAACAACCAGGCACAGAGACAGTTTCTTCCCCAAGGCCGTCACTCTGATCAACACTTAAACACATCAGTGTTGACCCCCCCCCCAAAAAATACTGTGAATGTAAATCCTATTTTTTTTCTTTTAATGTAAATGCAGTCTGTTGTATAAATAAATGCAGCTAATATCCCGGTTTATTAATCACACACCCACTGAACTGCACTGTCATTATATTATTATCCCTTTTGCACATCTCAGTGTTACTCTTTAATTTCTTCTTAATCAATGATTTATTTTTTAGGTGTTGTGTGTATGTACAGTGAGAGCCAATTTAACCAAAGTCAAATTCCTTCTTTGTTTAAGCATACTTGGCCAATAAAGCCTGTTCTAATTCTGAGTATTAAAGCGGTAAACTTGTGGAAGATCAGAATTTCCCTTATTTTCCAGAACATTTCCCTTATGCAAATGTTCACAGGTATGATGGGGACTCGATGATGGGGTTTGTACAGTAATATGCATCGCTGCCACCTGCAGGAGTACTGTAGTATGATTTAAAAAAAAAGTCCTCAGATTGATTGAACTTGGATTGCAATTGATTGGACTTCGCGCAAGTTTCCTCTGTGAGTGAGTGCAACTCATTTAAGCACTGCATGCAGATCTTCTTTCACTAAAACTGCTTCCATGGTGCCCATAGATGGATCCAGAAGTATTCTTTTGGAAGGTGTTGTAACAGCAATGACGTGTCTGTGTGTGTGCTTCAGTGTTCTCGCAGGCGCTAGGATCCAGAGGAGTGGCTCCGCTTTATCCTCGCCTCTCCCCATCCTCTCCCTCTCTCTCTCTCTCTCTCTCTCTCCTGTCTCTCCCCATCTCTCTCATCTTCTTCCTCGCATGAAGACTGTTTTAAAGTCTGACAGACTTCCTGCATGGATGGAGGAACCATGTAGCGCATTTTCTCCACAAAGCAAGCATTGACGTTCCTCTCTGTGACTGCAGGACGAAGATTTTCTCCGCAGGTGTCACATGCATGCACAGTACTGTTGGCCGTGCTCTAATTGAGGAATATCGGACGCAAAGACTGGATGTGAAAGAGCATTTCTTCGCATCCGCGTTCACTTCTGCCCTGTCGCCGGTTTGAACGCCAAAAGGGAGGAAGTCAACTCTTATTTCTATCATGTGGACGTTCCTGCAAACGTGTAGCTGCTGGATTTTCCTCCTGGTCGTTTCCTCCATCCTTCTCCGGACAGAGTGTCATCCCGGTAAGTTTAATCTCTTTCGTACTTGGCTGTGTTCTGTAACAGTGTATACTTTCTACATTAGGACGGAGAAATGCAAAATCTATTTGCCTGTTTTACCTGCTAGTTTGTTATTGGTCCGATACCAAGTAAATGCAGAGCCAGTGGCCGATGCCGATACTTTTACTTGGAATATTGCAATTGCAATTGATTGTGTGGTCCTGCTGGTGTAATGTTACATGCTTCCCTTGTTGGCATTGAGTGTCCAAATGTCCAGTAGCCGGTCCCAAGCGTGGATAAATGTGGGGTGTCGAGAAGGGCATCCATTGTAAAAACAAAAAAGACAAATCAAACATGCTATTGACTCAATGAGGCGACCCCTGAAGGCAGAAGCGGAAAGATCCCAAAACAAATGTAAAAATCCTGTGATGTCCTATAATTCTATCAGGATTATAGTCAAATAAAACGAAGGACAAATATTTGAGGCAAATGTAAAAAAGTATTTATTTTGTCAACAAACTTGTATGTGAAGAATTTAACAATTTCTAAATATAATTCTTAGCTGGTGAGGCATTGACTCCTTTGGATTTTTTTTGTTGTTGTTGTTAATACAGGTTTTGTATGGAAGGGATAACAAGAAAATTCACTTTCCTTGAAAACATTGCTTTCAAATGCTTCTTCCATCCATTCATCCATTTTCTATGCCGATTCTCCTCATTAAGGTCACGGGGGTATCCTGGAGCCTATCCCAGCTGACTTCGGGCGACAGGCGGGGTACACCCTGGACTGGTCGCCAGCCAATGGCAAGGCACATATAGGCAAACAACCATTCACACTCACATTCATACCTATGGACAATTTAGAGTCTCCAATTAACCTAACATGCATGTTTTTGGATGTGGGAGGAAACCGGAGTACCCGGAGAAAACGCACGCACGGGGAGAACATGCAAACTCTACACAGAAATGCCCAACAGAGATTCGAACCCAGGTCTTCCCGATCTCCTCACTATGACTGTGTGGCCAATATGCTAACCACTAGACCACCGTGCGGTCTAGAATACTTCTTAGTCCCATTTGTATGTATGTATAGTACTTTATTAATCCCACAGCAGGGAAATTCACTTGTTACAGCAGCAAGCACGATACGCAAGTAAAGAATACATATTGACTACAACATGGTTCAAGTGGTGCAGGTGTTGTAGAGCCTGACAGCGGTCGGTATGAAGGACCTGCGGAACCTCTCCTTCTTACACCGTGGGTGTAACAGTCTGCTGCTGAAGGAGCTGCTAAGGGAACCCACAGTGTCATGTAGGGAGTGAGAGGTGTTGTCCATGATGGATGTCAGCTTAGCCAACATCCTTCTCTCCCCCACTTCCTCCACGGAGTCCAGAGGACCGTCCAGGACAGAGCTCGCTCTCCTGATCAGCCTATTGATCTTGCTCTTGTCCCTGTCCGTGCTGCCCCCTCTCCAGCAGCCCACAGCATAGAAGATGGCTGAGGCCACCACAGAGTCATAAAAGGTCCGTAAAAGAGTCCTGCACACACCAAAGGACCTCAGTCTCCTCAGCAGGTGGAGGCGACTCTTGCCCTTCTTGTAGAGGGCGTGGGTGTTGACGGACCAGTCCAGTTTGTTGTTAAGGTGAACACCCAGGAATTTGTAGCTGTCTACCAACTCTATGTCCGCTCCCTGGATGTTCACCGGTGTGAAGTGAGAAGTTTATTTTTTTATTTCTGAAAAACATTTGTGTTGTTGTTGTAAAAGTCGGATCACCTCCTGGTGAAATTGGATATATAATCCTCCATCTTGGTGGTCAAATTCATTAATTCAGCTGAGTATAGAAATATCTTTAATGTGACTTGTTGCTAAATCTACCTCCAGCTGGTGCTGCTGTCAAAAAAACATACAAAAACGCTGTGTTTTCCCCTCTCTGGAAGGGCAGCAATGACAAGCAACTTCTAGCTCACGCATGCTCCTTCAGGATGAGGTGGAGTACCTCAGCGTATGACATTACTGTGTATTTAATGTCGGGTTAACAGAAATAATGTTATACTTAACATTACATTGACATTACACAGGCTGGGGAAAGTCATGGTGTATAATCAATGTTTCTGCAACATTACATTATTGGCCACATGCGGACAAACACGAACTGGCAGGCTCAGTCCGCCATCCAGAGTACTCTTTGAGTGCACTCAGACTTTAGGCACTTAAGGCGAGAGGCCGTGTATTTGATCAGGGAATGTACATATTCAGCAATTTTTCCTCAAGAAAATGTTATTATTTTTTATTTTATTTTATTTTTTGTATTATTTTATGTGTGAGTTGCTTTTAACCGGGTTTACAGTGTCCTTGGTTCCTTGAAAGGCGCTTACAAATAAAGATTTCCTGGATTTTTAGGACATTTCATGCAAAAATTCTGATATTGTGTCAGAGGAGCGTCTGACTTGAGTCACATGTAAGTGAGGAAACAGTAATAAGCAGGGTTCCCTGTCAGCTGGCGGAGTGTGTACACTCATGATCAAAATTTTAGTGACACATTGCAAGTATTTACATTTTGGACCTTAAGGAGGTTCTAAGTAGAGCTTCAAAATGCAAAAAGAAAAAAAAAAGAAGTAAGCAAACAAGCATTACATTGAAATAGATTGTTCGTTAGCTGATCAAAAATTTAAGACCATAGCACAGAAAAACCCAACCTGCCCTAAAATAGAAACAAAATGTTGAAAAAAGGACTCAGTAATGAGTAGCTGAGGAATTCTTGTTAATCACCTCAAATATTGGTTTGGGTATGCATGATTCCAGTGTTTCCAGGAGGCTAGTGGGAATGTTGCTCCAGGTGGTCCATTTTTGGAAACTTCATTGTAAACCTACTACGTCCAACCTCAGCAGCAATGGCGGCCTTGCTTATGCAGCTCAGTAATCCGACCGCGTTCAAAGAGAGAAAGCTTTTTCGCTTTTGCCATCAAGAGATCATGACAATACCTGACAGAAAATGATATTGAATACACATTTTTGCCAGGATTTTGCCTTTTAAATGCTGTGGTATTAAACTTTTGATCACCTGATGAACAGCCTATTTCACTTTAAATAGATAGTTCGGATTTTTTGACATGAAGTTGTATGACATCCTCATCAGCAGTGTAGTGCATCAACAGTGACTTACCCCCCCCCCCCCACTTCGTCCCTGAGCCGAGTTCTGGTCGGATTATGGTGATGAAGGACGTAGGTCCAGTTAGTTGGTAGGGCCCCTTAAATTATGAGTTTGGCTTCTCAAAACAATATGCATTCAAAATAGTAATATATTTGCATGACAAAAATGCCTCACAATCCCGTCGTATCACTGCGTGCTATCGCCTGTCCATTGTTGTGTACGTGTTCCACAGTGTTTACATGCGCGGAAGAAGATTTTATCCGCTGTTTGAACACAAGCTTGTATGCATGTTCAAGTAAAATTAAACCATTACTATAACCATTACCATATTGTTTAGAGAGCCAAACTCTTTACGTAAGTGGCCTCACCAACTAACTGGAACTACGTTCCTCATCACCGTGTCACTGATGGGGATGTCAAACAACTTCATGTCAAAAAATCCCAACTATCCCTTTAATGCTTGTTTGGAACAAATTACTTAATTTTTTTTTGTCTCCCTCCCATTTCTTCTTTTGCATTTTGAAGCTTACTTAGAACCTCCAACAGTGCAAAAATTCTTGCAATTTTTCAACTGGTCTTAAAATGTTGATCACAAGTGTATAATTTATTTGGATTTGAATGGATTTAAATGGATTCGATTTCTTTTGTGCCTTTTTACCAGGTACCCAAAGCGCTTCACAGTGAACCCATTATTCATTCACTCCGCAGTCACACACTGGTGGTGGTAATCTGCATCTGTAGCCACAGCTGCCCTGGGGTAGACTGACAGAAACGTGGCTGGCAATTCACGCCTATGGCCTCTCCAACCACCACCGAACATTCATTCACATTTATACACCAGTGTGGGCAGCACTGGAGGCATGGTGGGTGAAGTGTCTTGCCCAAGGACACAGCACTGATGGAGGGATGGAAGCATGGAAGCAGGGTATGAACCAACCATCCAGTTTTTGGGCGACCTGCTCCACCTCCTGAGCCACTTCTCAGCCTATGTAATTTATATTCCCCATCCATTCATTTTCTATGCCACATCTCCTCATTAGGGTTGCAGTGGTATGCTGGAGCCTATCCCAGCTGACTTCGGGCGACAGGCGGGGTACACCCTGGACTGGTCGCCAGCCAATTGCAGTACCATTCACACTCACATTCATACCTATGAACGATTTAGAGTTGCCAACTTGTTTTTTGGAATGTGGGAGTACCCGGAGAAAACCCACGCATGCACGCACGCACGCACGGGAGAACATGCAAACTCCACAAATTCTCCAAGGGAGAATCGAACCAGGTCTCCCCGATCTCCAGACTGTGACTGTGTGGCCAACATGCTAACCACTAGACTAGGCTATAGGTACAGGTATTTAGTACAGTACAGTATTTTCAAACGCAATACAAAAACAAAAACTAAGAAATGCCAGACTTTCATCCTACACAATTCAATTTGGCCATCTTAGCCGTTGCACCTCTTTTTTGTGTGGAAAACAGAAGATTACTTGTGTAATTGTGTTCTGGGACACTGGAGATGAAGCTGGGTATCAATATAAGTTCCTCTGGAGCTCATGGCTGTCTTATTGTCATGTTAAGCTTTCGCAATGTCAGCGGTCATCTTTTTAAGACCCTTGAATTTTAGTAGGTGCTGTTACGAACTTATAACGATCTTATAATGATGTTCAGAGTTCCGATGTCCGTGAATGCACCTCATGTGAGTGTGCTTCGTTGAGAGAGTGCAAAATGAGGAGAGAGGTGTTGCAAGGTGGAGATGGTGTTGGAATAAAATTTCAAAATGATTGAAAATGGAAACTCATGTATGGAAAAATATTTGTGATTCCAAGACTGTTACCACTGTTCTGTTTTCTAAAAGATACAATTACGAATAACTAAAAAAAAGAAAGAAATGGATGAATCTCTTTTTCTAAGGCATTTGCTAGGGCAGTTAAGATGAGATCACACAGTAGGCGACTTATCCTGGAAAACATTTGGAAAGATTGACAAGTTGAATGGCCAGCCATCCCTCAGCTCTTATCCTCCTCCAACCCTTCGCATGAGCTACATTACCCAGCTATCTTTTCCTGGAAATTATATGATGAAATAATGGCACATATCCAAATAATTCCATAATTTACTTACACGATACTCGGGCAAATAACCATTATTTTCTTCGTCAATTAAGCTGAAGCTTGTTGTTTCAATTGACTAATCGGTTAGGCCCGAGACCAGGGGTCTAGGCTCTGGAGCCGCATGCGGTTCTTTTATCCTTCTGCTTTGGCTCCAGCTTGTTTATGCTTCTGTGTAGTCACTACGCCGTCTCTTCTGACCTCATCATGAGCCTTTCAGAGTTGGAGTTGATCATGTGCCGCACAATGCTCCATCAAAGTGCTAATGGCAGTGTTTTCTGGTGAGTCAGAATTTCGCTTGTTAGTAGCCCTGTCACGATAATCGATAAAACGATTAATCGAACGATAGAAAAAAACGCGGCCGATAATTTTGACACCTCAATAAATTGACATGTGCGACATGTACGTATGCCTGTTCCATTTCCTCGTCTCACTGTAGCACACAGGGTGGATGACAAGAGGCTTCACTCTGCTTGTGTCTGTGTGCATTGGTTGTGTAGTCAAATGAAGGGAAAGAATGAGCCTCCTGTCAGCTATTGAGCCTCTTTGTCTCAGTAGGTGGAGGCGGGGGCTAGCCACGTAGTGATTGGATATACAGAGTGCTAGCTAGCAGTTAGCAACCAAACGCTAATATGAATGAAATCACAAAAGCGATCATCGAATACCACATTTCCAGTGTGGATGTCCTGTGGGGCATTCGTCCCGGTGAAGTGTTGCTCACTGCATTGCAGGGGACGAACGGTGCGAGTTGCCTGGGAGGGCGTGCATGTTGCGGGCAGCGGTTCCTGAGCTGTGTGGCCGAGTGGAGGAGGACGTGTGGAAGGACAATCAGCAACATTGCATTTTACTCAGCGGTGATTCAGCTCAAATATGACCCCTATATTTGTTTAACAATACACTACATAAATGCGTGTTTGTGTGTGTGTAGGTTTTATTGGAGTGTTTCTTTTTTTTCTTAACAGAGACAGTCTATCTAGTGTAGCTTTGCTGGGAGCACCTGCTGTTTCCCAGCGTGCTTTGCTGTACAGTGTTTGTACTTGTAAAAGTACATACTTAGAGTTCACATAGTTGTCAGTTATTACTCTGCATTATACATTGGTAGCGTCGTGTCTGTTTTTATCCACCTATTGCGTTGCTGTGTGTAGTTTCATTGACACCTTGAGTAGGATTGCAGTGGTGACCTCCTGCCATTTGTGAGCGTTAAAGTACACTAAGTCCCCTACTAACGAACATCTGACGTTCGAACATTCGGAGATACGAACACAAGCCGACTGGTCTATATTTTCATGTGTTTTGCCTTATAAGTCCATATTTATACTGCTACATGCTTGACCAGCCAACCCATATTTATACTAGTACATGCTTGACCACTAGAGGGCACTGTGACACTGCTAATGGGACCAACAGATACAGGAAGACGAGGAAGAGGGGAGAGGAGGGCTAAGAGTTGTATGATACAACCCGGACAGAGCGTGTGATGAAAGTTTATGAGTTAATAGGCCTGCTTAATTCTACACCACCCACAGAACACTACCTCTTTTAGAAGAGTCTAACGACGACCACAATTTGTCCTTTTTTTCAATATCTCCTCCTCCTCCTCCACCACAACCAACGACGTATGCTCGACCACTCCTCTTCAAAGGTAAATAACATTTATCATTACGTATTATTATATCATTTTCATTAATTATCCTCGTTTAATATTACTACTGCATCCAAACTCATATTTACATGCATACGCATATACTGTATATGTATACACGTACATGTAGTACCTATATCATTGCTAATATTACCTTTTCCACTACTTAAGAACAATTCGACTTAAGAACGGTCGTCTGGAACCAATTGTGTTTGTTAGTTGGGGACTTAGTGTAGTCAACGTCTATGACTCAAACAGGTACACTACACTTGAGTAGCGTCTTGTGGTTCAAATGTGACAGAAGGGACATTTACTGACAATCTTAAAAAAAATTTAACCTTAATGAAAAAAATGGTCTAAAAAAGGTTGAAATTACCGAATATCGACGATAATTTATAGCACAATTATCAACCACCAAAATGAGTACAGGCCCACTTCTTAGCTTCATTTGTCACTAATGAACAATGGTAACTAAAGGGACATGTAGAGTGGTACTGGAAGTGGAACTAATCAATGTGTTATAACCCTTTTATTGTATATGTTGGTCCAAAATCGGCGGGGAAGGCTTAAGAAATGTGACTAATTGCCAACTGGTGTGGCTCTTCACTCCGCCAGGAAGACAGAAAAGGAACGTGACATTATGCTTAAGTAAACTATATATGTAGCGTTATGTACTATTTACTTGTCAAATATTGTAGGTGTTGTGACTCCTAGTCGCTTTTAATTTGGTGGAAACGAGCCCAAAATGTTCTTTTGATGCTAAAGGTTGCTGACTCCTGCCCTAGATGGACCAAATCAATATCAACCAGTTAATGATTTGGTCTGCAACATATCAGAAAAAAGGCAAAAATGTTGATCACTGTTTTCCAAAATCAAAGCTGATGTGTGTATATATATATCTTGTTTTGCCTAAAAAACAAAAATAATAGGTCAACTTTCATGGATGACTAAAGAGAATATTTACATGTGAGAGGCAGAAATCAAAGGATATTTACATTTTTAAATCAAAAAACGATTCATCAAATACCAAAAGAGTTGTTGATTAATTGTCGTATCTCTAATGATACACATCTATTCTGGAAAAAGTATGGAATTTAGAAATGTCAAATCCGTAGGAACCCTCGATTTACTGTCGACAAAAATGCAAATGTCACTTCATGAGGAATTAATGAATTAGCTGTTTCTAATTAAGTTTTGTTTGCCAGACCATGGCGCTTCAGCGTGAGGCTGTAATGTGATTTTGAAGTATGGCATGTTTGTTTAACTGTCTCTGATAAGCAGTGTAAGTCTTTGCTTGTGCGCCCAAAATGACAAATTGAAAATAAAAGCCTGTACAGTAAGATAAGAGATAATCTGACGGTTGTCAAGTCTTGATTCATCTTCTCAGGCTGGGAAAAATGTCTCTACACTTCCAAAGAGTGGATGGACCTTTGACTGCGCCCTGGACGCGTGGCAGCTCCTTGTGGTGTTGAAATTCACGTGTCCATCTATCTATAAAAAAAACACGTTTAACACAGAGCTAGCTAGTCAGTAACTAACTAGGAAAGGCCTAAACACTCAAAAGTCCACAACATGAACCTGTTAAAAGTACAGAATGCCAGTCCTGGGGGTGCTAGCTTGCTAGTTTGAGTTGCTATGGTAATTGTTCAGTGTCAATAAACACAGCTGTTGACACCTATACTGTGTATGTATAGTCTGTCATATACTCTGTCGCCGAATGCCTCACCTTTTCATCCGTTTCTAGGCAGAGACTGTCCCTCACTTGAAATACGTACGGTGTGGCCAATGGGACATTAGGTTGCTGGAATGGCTTTTTGCCAGCCTGCACAAGCATGCACAGACACACACACAGAGCAAAATGTATCGCAGACCCGCAGTCCATAAGGTGCATTATTGTCCGAAAGGTACATGGTTTTATCATATATCCAATAAATATTTACAATATATTTGAACAGCACAACAAAAACACATATTTGTGAAAATAAGAACAGGAGAACTGAAAAATATTAATCTCATCAGGCTAGTATTGATCCGATACTGAAAATATCAACATTTGGATCGGTCCACCTCTACCACAAGCACTTAAATAGGCAAATGTGTGGTAAGCAAGCGAACAAAAGCCAGCATAATTAATTTCATTAAACTTGGCCGAGCTTGAAAGATAACACTTTTGGTAACGGTAAAGGTATCTTTCCTGCACCGCCTAAACAGCTTTTATGCTACTTACTTTTTTAGGATGCCTTTTTTTGAGCAAAATGACCCTCTTATGACCGGGGCTTAAGAGGCTTGTTTTGTTGTTTTATTGCTCATTCCACTATGTTTTCTTCACATTGTTTTTATAATGTTTGGGAGAAATGCAGCTGAACTCTTTGAACAGACTTCCATGACAAAAAGCAGTGGTGAAAAGATTGGAAAAAAAACGATGAGTGTATGTTTGTTTGTTTGTGTTCTTTGCTCCAGCAACTTGATATGTGTGGCAAAGCCAAACATGATACACAAACGTAAATTTATAATGCAGGATCTGTGGTTCCTTCCTACCCATCTTTCTCAGTTCGACCACGTGCTGTCATGATAGTGGCTGCGAGCGAAAGCGAGTTAGTTGGTTTATGTTGAATGGCTGTCAGATGATGTGGAAACAGAGATGAGTGTGCTTCGCTCCTGCTGGGTGTCATCATTGGTGGTGTTACTCTCTTTACCTCCTGCCTGCTAACGCTTTTCTATTAATAAGCCTCTTAGCCGGGAGGTATGGAAAGCTCTGGGAAAGGAAAGATAAGGTCCAAATCCATCCATTTTCTATACTGCTTGTCCTCATTAGGAGACACCATGGACTGATAACCAGTCAATCACAGGACACATACTGTATATACAGCGTTCTTCCAAACATTGGCAAAATGGTGACACTAATAACATTAAAAGAGGGTGAAGAAGTTCTGAAATTTGCAGTGAGTCAAATGTAATGCCAAATGTGTCGTTTTTGTGTCAGTTAGGTCAAAAGAAACACCAAACATTAACATGTAAGCTACAGAAGGAAATTTGTGTAGAAATTGAATGTGAATGCTAAAGCTGAACAGAAATACTGCAGAGGAAATGTGGAGTTGCAGAACAGTGTATTTATTTTTTTTTACATGTGGAAAATTGTTATCCTTAATGTTTTGATGCTTGAGTGGAGAAACTGGGAATGATTCTGTCGTCATCTATATTTTACTTAATATATAGACAAATGTCGACAAATAAAGTCAGAAGAATTATAAAGATCAAAAGGAAATTGTAAAAAAAAAAAAAAACATTTTCAAAAGGAATGTTGTCATGTAAAATCTGCAATTATGGAAACCTTGGGAATTTTTTGGACAGTTCACACACTCACACACGCACACACACGCATGCATGCACACAGAAACACACACGCACACGCTCGCACACACACGTTACCAGCAATGCAAAAGACACTAAACATTAAGTTTAGTGTCTTTTGCGTCTTCTTAGTGTCTTTTGCTTCTTGAACTGAGGTGTCATACACATTAACCTCTGGCAACAGTACAGCATTTATTTTTAATACTTTAAAAAAATGATGATCCTATATTGTTTTAAAATCTTTTGGCAAACTAGTTGGGGAAACAAGTTGTAGCACACAGGTTCCATTTTATTGCCTGGCTTATATGAAATGACAGAATATTTACTTATCCTGGAAATCAAATGTTTCTGCGTACCCCCTAAATTTGCTTGTGTACGCGTACCCCTGGTTGGGAAGCACTGACCTATAACACAAAGTGGACATGCAAATTGTTTTATATATAATTTATTATGTTGAATTTGTGTTTTTACAAAATGTCAAATATCAAAATAGCCTCTCCCTCCTTTCTGTTGAATCTGGTTGATGCAAGTGGACTGTAATAGCGACTGGTCAAACTACTTGATTTGCAGCGAGATGCGAAACTACCGTACTGGGTTCACACTTGGAACATCGTAGATGAACTAGCAAAACATAATCATGCAGATTCGGGTTGTTTTATGCATTACTTATTAGCATATTTACCGTAATTTTATCGTAATTTTCGCGCCTGAATGTAAGCCGCACCCCCTAAATTTAAAGAGAAAAATAGATTTATACAGTACATATAAAGGCTGCACATGTCTATAATTCGCAGGTGTCCATGTCTTAACCTCGGATATTTAGTACACAGAAAGATGGTACACAGAAATATATTATTTTACTTTTAATTCATTAAATGCTTTCATCCAAACAATGACAAACAGTGTGTGTAATACGGCTGGTTAAACAGTAGCTTACCAGAAAAGTCATTCATCTGTCTTCATCTTCCTTCTGCATCTTCTTTGGTGGCGGAATTGAACAGCCTCATAATTCCTTCGTTACACACTTTGTCAGTCTCTTTCTCTCTTTCATTGTCACTCTGTCACTTTTGTCTCGAGGCAAATTAGCCCTTGAGCTTATGCTGTCTTCTTCATCACGCAGTAGTCCAGCCTTTCGATACCGATAGTGGTGGTGGATTTTTTGACACTGCTACACACTTTCAGATCCAATGGCAGACTTGCAGAATCGCTTGTAACTTGAAAGCTGCGTCATATGCATTTGTTTGTTTGCTTTCCACGGTGAGGCTCCACGGAGCGCAGAATGACTGTTCTGAAGCATACAAGATGTCACGAGATTAGAACAGGACCTTAAATTAGCCACATCACTGTATAAGCCACTGGGTTCAAAGCGGGAAAAAAATTAGCTTCTACACCGGAAATTATGGTAGCTTTTTTTAGAAAATTGACAATATCAAAATGGCCTCCGCGTCCCCTGTTTTTTCTCTACAGTATGCAGCCCTGGGCAGAGGAAGTTTGGACATCCCTGGATTACGTATTGAAACTGAAACTGACCTAGCTATGCTTAATGTGCTTAACAATGCAACTTGTGGAAAATGTGGCCCTGACTCCGGCCTGCAGTGTTTTTGAGACCACAGTTAAGCACTTTATTCTCAGAGCTTTCGAGGAGTAGAATACCTTGTTTATGCTGAAGTCCACCGTAATAATAACATATCCAGCTGCAGAGAAATATCCATAATGATTCAGCCAACAGGAACTACAGGGTATTATGCTCAGTCTGCATAAAGCAACCTGACTGATGCCGACATGCCCCCGGTCATCCACACAATGGCCGCTTTATAACCACGCAAACATCTGTTGTTTTTAGGATGAAAAGTGCAGAATGCTACCGCAGGCGTCTGCAAGCTGATATCGGGCATCACTGTGACTCTTTTGTCAACAACATGCAGCATCAGCATTGAGGTGTCGCACCCCTGTCACTGTGCTGCTCTTCAGCCTTAGGTAACTAAACACTCAAAGATGGAGGGCGGCTACAGAAAAGACACGTAAAGAAAGACATGTTTGGCCTTCAATATGTCATGAATGGGCCCCATTGCTCTCGGCTGGGGAGGAAAAACAGAACAGTCATTGTAATCTCTGAAGCGTCTGAGCAAACGTGTCTGCTTGCCCTCACAAACATGCCCCCCCACTCCCTATATCTCTTGTCTCTTTGCTCACTTTCTGAACATGCATCCTTCATCTCAGCACAGTTAACCATTCTAAGCAGCCCTCTGTGTCGCCAACCTTTTCTCTGAGCCTTTTTGTCACGGTGATACAAGAGGGAAAGGGGTGGGCGGGGGCTGACATTTAAGGAAAGAGATCGGATATGCTTCGTGGCTCTCGGTTGGAGACATTATCGTCGTCATCATCTCAGCGCTTGCTGGGCTATTATCTGCTCTCCGCCGTGGCCAGAAAAATGCTTGCTCGTCTGCGCAACGGTCACTTTATCAGTCTAGCTGGGGGCCTGTCATTGCCACCCCATCTTCCCTTAATAGATAGATTAAAAGATACCAGGTCTTGTTTGTGTGTACATAAGCAAGCAGTCGTGGGAGGAGTGGTGGCGGCAGTAAGCCTTGTAGGATGCTGTGTTGGTGGCCTCTGCCTGTCATAATGAGGCAGTCGCTGGAAATTGAGGATGAATGAAGCGACAGCAAGATAATTGGACCAGGATGAAAACCACCTTGCACCTCCTGTATCCAAAGTTTGACTAATGCTCTGACTTTTCTCTCCAGCACTCTGGAGTAGGGTTTCCCAGGGAAGCCGAGGATTGCGATACCCTATAGTTGGAACACACCCTCCTAAACAGGCGACCACAACCCCAGTCTGCTCCAGAGTACTGTTCCTCACGTGTCAACCAAGACAGTCCCACAAAATCCAGAGTCTTAAGGAATTCAGGGCGAATCTCGTCCTGCGGGCCTTTGCCACTGAGGAGTTTTCTGGCTACCTCAGATACCTCAGGCACAGTGATGGACAACATGTCGTTCACCTGGCCTCTGAACTTCTCTGTGTACCCCCCACTAGAACTGAAGAATGGGGAGTTTGGGCTTCCCTACTGAGACTAGCCCCTACCACCCGGACACAAAGAAGCAGAAGAAAATGGTTGAATTCTCTTTTGTCTTCTATTGATTTGCGCAGGAGATGATGCTGTATTGTTGCACAGGCAAAGTAAAGGTGTGATCATGATCCCAATGCGAATGACGATAAGTGCAGAGGTGCTCGTGATATTTCAAGAATATATTGAAGAATATCATTTTTTTGTCTTTGGATCTCACAGAGCCTCAGATCCACAGCACTGCTTTAAACTGGTGAATAGCGGCAAAGAGCGCTCTCCCTTTTTTCCCCTTCCTGGGCTCTGTTGCACTCTTACTTAATTGGCTTTTGAAAATAACATTTGATCTTCAACCGCCACCAAGTTCTCGTCTTCCATTTCATTGTTTTTAATCAAATCACTGCTGCATTGCTTGGTGAGTGGAGTACTTCTACTATTTTCTAGATCAGTGTTTTTCAACCAATGTGCCGTGGCACACTCATGTGCCGTGAGGGATTGTCTGGTGTGCCGTGGGAAAGTATCCAATTTCACCTAATTATTATCCGCAAATAATGTGCTGTCTAGTAGTGATCGGCAAAGCAGCCACGTAATACACTTCCATATCAGTAGGTGGCAGCAGGTAGCTTTGTTCAGGCAAAATAATCAATGCATGAATGTGTCAGATGGCGGTGACAGTGGCATTGTGGCTAGCGAAACAGTGATGGAGACGTTTTTGAAAAGGAAAGATGCTGACTCTGAACTGCACCCTGGAAAAAATTTGGACCCAGATGAAGGCCCAAGTATGAGTGGAGGTCAAAAGAAAGCAAAGACGGATAGCGGAAGCAAATTCTCTTGCACGAGGCAGTACTAGCTGTCTTTCATTTGGATTTACTTTTACTGGGGATGCAAGGAAACGACTATGTTGTGCTTGGTGTGTGGTGAAAAACTATCCAACAATGTTATGGTCACAAGTAAGCTTCAACACCATCTCCAAATGAGACTGAGAGTTGTTGAGGAAGAGCATCGTGTGTGTCTTTCTTCGATTCCTGCCAGGATATTAGCTCTGTGTTCATCCAAACAAGCACAGGTTTCACACTGAGTGAGTAGAAATATGAATGATTCTAAAATACTTCACTACTCTTTGTGTTTATTTGATTCCGACACTGACACTGTGATGAGAACAACTTTATATTGTCAATAAAGGCTACAGAGTTCATTTGTTAGCATTTTCGGCTGGTGGTGTGCCTCGTGGTTTTTTCAATAAAAAAAATGGTTGAAAAACACTGTTCTAGATGGTGCCTCCTAAGTTTTGGTTTAGTCAGGTTGATCAATGAGAGCTTTCCAACACCATTTGTGTTCTTAGTTGCTGTCTTTCTGCAACAACAACATTCCCATTGAAAATGAATGGACATTTTTCAGAAGTTCCATGTTTCTCAAACATGAAAACATTAAGGTCAGATCCATTTTCACACATGCCAAAAATCCCCTTTCCAAAAACCCCTTTTCTCAAAAATTCCCATTTTCTAAACACAAATTCCCTTTGGTTACAGTAAATTATAGTGTATACGCCACACTTGTGTATAAACCGCACTCACTAAATTTAAAGGAAAAAAATGATTTGTACATATATAAGCCTCACCGGACTATAAGCTGCAGGCGTCCACATTATAAAATGGTATATTTAGTGCACAGAAATACGTTACACGTAAAGATTTTGTAAAACATTTATTAAAATAAATGCTTTTTTCCAAACAATGGGCCTCATTCACGAAACGTTCTTACGCACAGATGTGTTCTTAAAGCCTTCTTACGAAGATTTTTGGCATTCACGAAACGTGTTCTCACCTCACAGTTCTTACATCTAAGAACAAATTCTACGAACACTCAGGAGGACTCTTACGCACAAGCAAAGCTTGCACTTTCAATGCCCAATCGCCCTCATGATGGATTTTGCAACCTGATCCCAAAAAATGTAGTGCAAATAAAATATCCCAACAATTATTTATCATCAAAACAACTAAAATATACTCCATGGATAAATATATATTCAAATCCCAATTCATCAAAAAAAAAAAGTACCTGGCTGGACGTGCGCTGCACAGAAAGAGAATGTAAAGGGACCATTAGATTTATTTGCTGAAAGCCACGAATATTTGATGTCCCGCTTCAGGCTTCAGGCTTCCCTCTCTGTTCTTGCAGGTGTGCAGGATCATCAGAATAACGTCACAATGAAACGTGGTGTGCCTATTGCGCACGTAGCACCCCCAGATAACGACATGCGCCCCCAGCCACGTCTTGAGCCAGAGCACGGGGCTGCTGTATTAATTAGGCAGCGTCTAATCAAATGGAACCACAGAAAAAAGAAATTGTCACACACAAACTATGTATTTTGACTTTATTTTTCCATCATGATTGTGTAAATATTTTCTAGAGTTTCCGAAATAGTTTGGTTTCTGATTGATGGCCCACCTCCCGTTTCCTCCAGATCCCTCCGGTGCAGTCTAATCTTTTTTTTTTTAGTCTATTTTAAGTCAAACCACTTCTTTTTAACCTCTGCGGTGGTGCGTTTCTCCGTGGAAACGGCATTTATGTTTCCTGCAATGGTGCTCCATGCCGACTCTTTTTGGATGGCCTGATGACCGGTGGATACACGTGAAAATAAGGTGGTCTTGTGTTCGCTCACTCCTTGTAAAAGCACCTTGATTTCAGTAGAATTCAAGTTTTTCTTTCGTTTGTTGTCCAGCTGCTTCTCAGTCTTGCCCTTGCGCGTTGCCATCTCCGCCTCCAGCTGCCCGTTGCGCACGGCACATTTTTACCTTATATAGGAAATAATAGGCGGTGACCTATGCAAATTAGGGCTCACATGCACGGGCATCCCCGTTGGCATTCATCAACCTAAGAACACCGGTGCGAACGATTATCCCTTCTTAAGAACATGTCGTGAATGTGGCGCAGTTTCCAACCCGCGCCTTCTTAAGTACACTTCTTAAGAAGACTTTTAAGAAGATGTTCGTGAATGAGGCCCAATGTGTGCCAAACCCTCTCTTTTGGTGTGCCCTCCGTGTCCTCCTCTTCATCTGGCAGTAGTCCCAACCTTTTGAAGATAGTGTTTTTTCTGATCCACGCTGTAAAGATCCATCGACAGACAACAGTTCCTTCTCTGACAGCCAAATCCATCACCTTTATCTTGAAAGCAGCATCATATCCATTTCTTCCTGTGTTTTCTATGATAGAAGTTTGTGACTACTGGGTTGTCACTGTGCATGTGACGCGTCTACATTCCGGTACAGTAGGTACCGAAGAAGAAGAAAAACGTGTCTACATCTGGTCACCTATCTTTTGGCAGATGGATAGATAGCAACTTTATTAACATGACATTTTATGTTTTCTTTTATTTGGTATTTGTATCTGTATTTTTATTCATTGATGTATAATATACGTGAGCGGATTTGACGTGTACGCCTGTGGCGCTACCTAAGTTGTGCAGGTTTTACGTAGGGTCACTTAGGGAATTGCTGGATATTACACACTATTTCTGTGGAGTTATCACTGTGGACTTCATCAGAACCACGATTCAACGGGACCAGGGATACCATTGTCCGCCTTTGAGTCGTCAATATGTCCCCGCTTTTGTATGTTACATTTCCTTTTTGTTTTCATTCATCATAACAGGTTTTGCAATCTTGCCAGTATATTTATGGTGTTTATTGATTAATTCCAAATCCAACAATGTTTTACATTTGATTTTAGTATAAATTGTGCTTGTTGTTGCTCATTGTAAACTGGAGTGTGTGCATGCATACCCGGCTCCACTCAACTAGAGCAACGGGGTTAGAAAACACCGAGAACGGTGACTTCTCTACATTTTTTTTGTTGTTTCTTGAACTTTTTTTTGCCGCTATCATGGACTATCTTTGTAATAGCGTTTTCCAAAATAAATATTTCAAAGATTAGTAGCAGGTCTAAAGTATAGGAGATGTCAAGAGATTAGCCGCACTGCTGCATAAGCTGCAGGGTCCAAAGTTTGAGAAAAAAGTTGCAGCTTATACACGGGAAATTACGGTATATGTGGTCCTCAGATTACAAAGGAGTTCTGTTCCAACGACACATTGTAAGTCGAATTTTAGTGTAAGTGGGAACTCATATTGAAATTACACTTCCATCTATACTTCCACATTTATCCGCTGATTCAAACAATTCCAACATGAAAACATTAAGTTCAGATCTATTTCCCACATGACAAAAATCCCCACATTTCCCGAAATTCCACAGTTTCTAAACACAAATTCGCTTTCATCGCAAGTCCACATTTACAAACCGATTCAAACCATTACAACATGAGAACATTCGGTTCATTTCAGAAATGAGTATTTCTGACACTTAAAAAAAAAGTCAAACCATTCCAGCATCAAAACATTCAAGCAAACAATTTTTCACATCACGAAAATTCCCACTTTTTTCATCACTTCACATTTCAGTTCAGTAGCAATAACATCCAATTTCTAAAAACACCATACCCAACTCAAAATCATCCATCCATCCATTTTCTATACCGCTTCATCCTCATTAGGGTCACGGGGGCATGCTGGAGCCTATCCCAGCTGACTTCGGGCGACAGGCGGGGTACACCCTGGACTGGTCGCCAGCCAATCGCTCACACATATAGACAAACAACCATTCACATTCATACCTATGGACAGTTTAGAGTCTCCAATTAACCTCACCTGCATGTTTTTGGGAATGTGGGAGGAAGCCGGAGTGCCCGGAGAAAACCCACGCGCACACGGGGAGAACATGCAAACTCCACACAGAAATGCCCAGGGGAGAATCGAACCCAGGTCTTTCCGATCTCTAGGCTGTTCCTGTATTGGCCAACGTGCTAACCACTAGACCACCGTGTGGCCCAACTCAAAATCAGTTGAATTGCATTTCATTAGAAAACAACATTTATCATCCTTTTCTGTCTTTGTCTTCTTAACAGAACGGATGCAACATTCTGCTCGTGAAATAGCCAAATAGACATGTTGACGGCACAAGATGTTGATGATTGTAGAGAGGTGTACACAACAAAGCCCCTTTTTTACATTTTGCTCAGTGCATCACAGTGCCAGGAGCTTCCGTGTCACTGTATGTGGCTGCAGAGTGTTAAAAGGAGGCTAGACTGACAGGCTGTCGGCCCGCATGGAGGCTCGTGAACCTAACTGATGGTGACACCAAACAAACACCAGGAGGTGAGCAGAGAAGGTGACAAGATAGAGAAACAAATAGACATAGCTCCAGTCAAAGGGAGAGTTTGGTCTCTACATGCCCTCTAGATTGAAACCTGTGATGCCGTCAGTTTGTTTTAGAGGCTTGAGGATGCAATTTGACTGCATATTCGTGACACTGAGGTGTCGGACGTCTGCCAGGTGGTAGGGGGGTTTTTTTTGGCCGCGGGAGCCATGTCAGGACTTTCAGACACTTTGTGTTCATTTGTCAGACTTGAAAGGTGGCCATTCGCTCTGGAGCCGTGACAGCTCTCCAATACACCGGTGAAAGGTGTAGATGGGTGTTCCTGCCATTTCCCAAAACACTTTTTCATCTTGAATGGGGGAATGCACTTCACTCGCCTTCCATCAGTCATCCCAGATGACAGAGATGGAGGCATCTGCATGCGCCCTCTGAAAGGTAAAAGCAGTGTTACCACCTCCCCTTGATATGTTGTCTGCCAGTTACATAATAGTCATCTTTTGCTTAACACTCTTTGTCAGGTCTTTAGCATGGCTTATCTGCCTCGTCCTCAAATTTGCCTTTCTATCATTTGCATCTATACGTTTAGTCTCTTATCTTTAGTGTATGCATTGCTTACATATTATCTGATTGGACGCCTTAAACCACAGGTGTCCAAAGTTTCTCCACCAAGGAACAAAAACTGAAAAATGAATGGATGCAGGGTCACTTTGATATTTTGTAAATCAACACATGTAGATATGCTAAGAAGAATATACCTGTACTGTATTTCATGGGGAAAAAACTGCATATTATTAGTATGAACTTTGATCTTTGCTGTTTTTATTCCCATTTTTACTGTTTTTTAAATTTTCCAATTATTTCAACTTTCTTCTTAAATAATCTTTTATTATTTTCTTCCCGTAATATTATGACTTCTTGCCCATATTATAACATTTTCTCAACCTAATTTGAATTTTTAAATTACAACTTTATTTTGTTTCTTTCTCATAATATTACGGCTTTTAAAAAGTAACCTATTTTTTCTTTAATTTTTCAGCTCCATGCTACTAAAATGACATTATTTTTCCTCATAATATTACGACTTTATTCTAGTAAAATTGTGACTTTTTTTCTCGTTACAATACGACTTTTTTCTGTAAACATTTTGCCTTGTTTTTGTAAAATTAGAGCTTTTCATTTTTTTCATTTCTGCTGTTTTTTTAATTTTCTAAATGTTTCAACTTTCTTCTTGTAAATTTTCTCCTCGTAATTATGGCTTCTTTCTCAAAATATTTTGACTTTATTCTCATTCTTATTCTTCTAACTTTCCAAAAATTACAAGTTTATTTGTTGTTTTGTTGCTATTTTTTTTGTGCTTCTCATAATATTACAACTTAAACAAAAAAACATTTATTTTCTTGAATATTTCAACTTTGTGCTGTTAAAATGAATTAAAACAGATTTCCTCATAATATTATGACGTTATTCTCGTAAAATTTCTTGTTAGAATGCAATGTTTTTCTCGTACAATTTTGACTTTATTCATTTAAAATTACTGCTGTTTTTTTTTGTTGCTGTTAAATTATAGCTTTAGAATGTGCTGCGGGCCTGCACGGGGGCCTAAAGGTTAGCATGTTGGCCACACGGTCACACGGTAAACATCTCCGTTTGAGCATCTCTATGTGAAATTTGCATGTTGTTGCCGTGCGTGCATGGGTTTTCTCTTTTTAGGTTAATTGGCAACTCTAAATTGTCCATAGGTATGAATGTGAGTGTGAGTAGTTGTTTATCTATATGTGCCCTGTGATTGGCTGGTGACCAGTCCAGGGTGTGCCCCGCCTCACGCCCAAAGTCAGCTGCACAGCGAGTCGAACACAGATCTTTATGATTTCCAGACTGTGTCGCTAACATGCTAACAACTAGGCGCCATCTATCCATCCGGGCAAGGACGACCGTGGCGCAGCAACATCCAGCGGATTACAAGGAAAGGTGGCCATCTTCCGCTCCTACTGCAGTAAAAACATTGCAGACAAACACATCCAGCCCAACTACATCACCAACATGGACGACGTGCCGCTCACTTTCGACATCCCAGTGAACCACACTATAGAGAAGGGGACCAGCACGGTAGCAATACACACAACGGGGCACGAGAAGTCGGCATTTACTGTTGTGCTTGGTTGCCATGGTAATGGACAGAAACTGCTACCTGTGGTGATTTTTAAGAGGAAGATGCTGCCTAAAGAAAAGTTTCCAGCCGGACCAATCAAAGGGGCTGGAAGGACGAGGAGAAAATGGCTGAGTGACTTGTACGGAAAGAGACTGGATGTTTTTTCCCAAGCGTCACCACAGCCGCTGTGAAAAACCAAACGCAGAAAATGAACTCGGAGCTTGCCATCATTCCGCGAGGCTTGACGAAGGAACTCCAACCGCTGGACAACGATGTAAACACGACGTTTAAAGTGAAGTTGCGAGCGGCGTCGGAGCGATAGATGACAGCTAGCGAACACAGCTTCACTAAGACTGGGAGGCAGCACCGTGCGAGTTATGCCACAATTTGTGAATGGATTGTGGATGCTTGGGCTAACGTGTCTGATGCACTGTTGTTCGAGCTTTCACAAAAGCCAGCATCATTTCTGAGGCGCTGCACGGCAACGAGACTGACTGACAATGACGACAGGGAACCTGGCGTGTTTGATGGAGAACTTGCCCGGCTGTTCATTTGGGATATAAAAGATGAGGACTTTGATGGATTTGTGGATGAGGATTGATAAAAAAATAACGTGAGTACATTGTTAAATACTTCAATAAAGTACAACCAAACCCAGTTTTGCTCCTGCTGGCTTTTTAAAAACATACAATAGCAAGCATGCTAGCATATTGTAGCGTCGCTGGGAGCACTTCCTGTTCTTCACGTGCTTTGCGGTACTGTTTTGCTGCAAATGCTCTTAAAGTTACATGTTTGAGCTACATAGTTGTTAGTTATTTTTCTGCAAAAATGTCTTGTCTGCTTTTGCGTTGCTGTGTGATGTTTTTAGTTGTGCACCGTGACTGACACTGTTGTGTTGAGTGATGACCGTTCTGATTTCAATTGAGTTTGATGAACTGAATGAGAGTTCTGCTCTTAATTTATCTAAAGAAATAAAGCATTGTCGCTTCCCCACTGACTTCTGAGCTACACGGTATGTTTTAGCGTGCATACCTGAGCCCAATAATACGGTGCGCCTTGTGTATGTGTTAAATACAGAAATAGCACCTGTAACTGAGACTGCGCCTTTTAGTACGGTGCGCCTTATGGTCGTGAAAATATGGTACTCCACTGCGTGGCTAGCTCGTGAAGGTCTTAAAAATAACGACATGACCTCCTTGCTCACCTGACCCTATTGAGTACTTGTGGGCCCTTAAACGTAAGATTTACATTGAAGAAAAAAGGTACATCTCTCTGAACAGTGTCTGGGAGGCTTTGCTTGCTGCTGCACAAAAAAACAAAAAATGTAAAGAAACTGACAGACTCCAAGGATGGAAGCTTTTCCGTGTTAGTGAAAAGAAGGATGGCTATATTGGTCACTGAATTATTTTTGGAAATGTCAGAAACATTTATTTGTAAAGTTTGTTTGTTGTTTGTTTATCATTCTGACTTAAAAAAATATGAAAATAATGTAGTGAGCTGGGAAAATCTTTGTTTTTCTTTGAGCTGCCCAATAATTCCCAAATAATAGATGCCCTAATAATTGTGCACACAGCGATATTCTTAGCAAAAGCCAAAACCTTTCACTTCCTTAAATATTCAAGTTTGAGGTTGATTTACATTTTGGATTGACCAAGAGCACTGTTATTGTTAAATAACAAAACTAATAATCAATAATGCAAATGACCTAATAATTGTCCACATAGTGTATGTCAGAATTAGCAAAAAGGCTATTTTTCATTCCTCAGTCCCTCATCTAATCCATCCATCCATCTTCTATGCCACTTATCCTCACTAGGGTCGCCATAATCCCATTAATAAAAATACATATGAAATCTAATAATGGGAACGCAATGAGCCAACAATCGAGCAACATCATACAGCACCAAGACACAAACACATGCATGACAGGATACCAACGACAGCAGTACCGTCAGTCTGTAGTTAATGTTGGCAGTTCTGATTGTCAATAAGCCATTTCTTTAACTATCTTGAATGTACTGTATATGTGTTTTGATGTCTAATGGCTATCGGCATTATGTTCCACTCAGTGGCAGCTCGAATGGAGAAAGCTTTTTCTACACTTTTTCTAAATGGAATAGTGCAATCTCCCCTCTTAGCGTCTCTAGTTGTGCTCTGAACAGCTGTTCGGATGTTGACAAACTGTTGAAGCGGAGGAGATGATAAACCGTTAAAAATGTCATAAATAAAACAGATTTGCTAATTTGACCATGTGTTGCCAGCTGAGTAGTTTATGTTTGTGTAATATCGGACAAGGGAAATGTGTGGTTTCTTATTCAAAGTTTTTATGCATGTATTTTAGTGCGTTTGTGAAGTGACTTCAGGGGTCTGAGAGATGTAATAAGCCTGCAACCAAATGGGTAAACAGTAAGTGATACTATGTGAGGATGTACATTTTTGCTGCCTGTGTGGACATTTGATGGTGAATGTGTCTGAAGTCACTGAAATTTGATTAGATTAGCAATTAGAGACCCTTTTTGCATGTGATTTAAATGACAGACACATGTTTGTATTCTGATACGATCTCAAGTCTTTTGCTCGGCACTAGAGGTATTGTTGGACACATACCCCTTTTCCACTGTAGTGAACTTTGGTGTTGGAGTCTTTTCGCGGCAAGGGTGGAACCGTATTGCCTGTCAACTGACTCGGACACCAGTTTCATTTTCCATTGTCCTGGGGAGCCGTGTCATTACGTCACAGGAAATAACAGGAAATACGAAGTGTTGACCATTTTTAATCGAAACAAACTGCACATTATTTACAGGTAACGATAGAAATATAAAGGTGCAAAATGCAAAATATTTTAACAAAAAGATTGAACATTGATTGAACCTTATTAAACCAGAACACCGTTGCACAATAAATGTTACTTCTTGCATCTGTTTACACTGAAACCAGTTTGCTGCCGTAATAAAGCAAATGTCAAGGTTAGGGTAGCATTCTGACAATAGCAAGCTAGTATGCTAACATTAACAGCAGGCTAGTATTTTCACCCAAAACTGTGCTGTGAAATCAAATTAAACAAATACAACTTAAAGAAATCCAGGCAGGTCTGACTTGTGCCTGGGTCTTCTTTCGTGATGGTCTCCCGGATTTCGGTGGAGTTGGGAGAAGTACATCATTGTGGTATTAAGCACACCAGCACCGGCAAGATGGCACGGCGGTGTCTGGCCCAAAACTTGTCGAGCTCCTCAAAATAAGGCATTACTCTCCTCCAACGTCTACCTAGGTCTTTCTTTTGGTCTCTATAGACCTTCTTTAATTGCTGAAGTTTATTATTTGTTAGAAAGACTGAAAAAAAACCGCTGCAACCATTTCCCCTCTTCCAGTATTGGCAGTGTTCTTGTCGCTGTTTCAAATTTCTTCAGCACGTCTTCGAATGTCCAAATGGACAAGAGACAGCGGGTTTCCTCTGGTGTCCATGTTTTCATCGCATTTTCCATTGAGCGTTCCACTGAGCAATGCAAGTAATAGAAATGGAGGTAATTCACTGGCTTCTTTTTAGGTAACCCCGCCCACCTCATTATGCAAACGGTTCGCTCACTCGGCCCATCAGGCTTTTGCAGCCAGAGTTGAACCCAAAAATGCCCCCTTTGGTCGAACCAATTGTGGAACCATGACAATGGAAAAGCAAAACTCCAAAAAAACAGCTCCAAAAAACTCCAGTCACAGTGGAAAAGGGACATAAGTGAAGAACATTGCGACTGTTTTAGACATGTTTAACTGCAAGCAGGATTGCTTCACCCAAGCTGTGATATTCTTCTCTACCACCTGTGAGATATCGCTACCGTGAGCGTAAATTACAGTGTTATCCACATACATTTGGACAGAGACATCAATGCAAATGGATGGGAGGTCATTCATGTAAAGTGAAAACAGCAATGGTCCTAAATTTGATCCTTGAGGAAGACCAGTGGCCAGCCGGAGAGGGCTACTGATTTAACGGACTGGACTCTGACATATCGGGAGCACTCTGTGAGGTAAGACTTAATCCACTTAAGTGGATCTGGTGAAAAATTTAAGCTACATAATTTTGTTAGCAATATTTTATGACAGTGTCAAATGCCTTCTTGAGATCCTGTAACACAGCACCGACACCCCCACCCATGTCTAACATGGCTCTGATGTTTTCCGTGAAATAACAAGTAGCAGTCTGGGTGGAGTAATTGGCTCTTAAAGCCAAACTGCATGGGGTGTAGAGCAAAGGGTGTGGTGTTTAAATGATTCATTGTATGTTTTGCTACCAGTTCCACTTTTAAAAATGCAAGTGACAGCGACTTTCCACATGCTTGTGAATATTTGTTGTGAAATGGACAGATGGATAATTTTGGAGATGGGCCGCGTGACTAATATTCTTAGGTCCTTAAGCATCACTGTGTCCATACCAAAAATATCTTTATATTTGGATGGTTGAAGTCAATTAATAAGTGTGTGATACCTCTGATTCTGTGATATTTAGTAAATTGAAAACTGGTTGTTCTATTGAAAATCACATCTTTCACTGCATTGACAAGGTCTACATAGATGATCTTGGTATTAAAGTAAAGAGAATACTTTTTTGTACACTATTTACATACCTGGGTAACTGTAAATGAAGATTGAACTTTGGATTTAATTTCCAAAGTCACCTGGACTGTTTGCTTGTTTTCGACATTTGCTCCATTTCCAGTCAAACCTGTCTATATAGCGGCGACTAAAGGGAAACGGCAAAAGTGGGTGCTATAGGCAGGTGGCCGTTATAGACAGGTTGCCGGCCATTTTGAATTTGTGCACGCACATATTAACATGTCTGTGATTAGAAGCTTGTTGTGTTTGCAGATACATATAATTATACTGTTACATGTTGACCAGCAGAGGACACTGTGGGACTGCGGATGAGACCAACAGTAGAGAGAGTGAATGAGAGAAAAGGAAGTAGGAAGTTGGAATGATATGATGCAACCGAGCCGAGCTGCGATTAAAAGTTGTAAAGAAGTACTAGGCTTGTTATTCTACACCACCCACAGAACAAAGCTGTGCTAGTATTGTCTTTTGTTATGTTTGTTTTTAAGATTTTGTTTTTGAATTTGGATTTGGTTGGCTGATCTTAAACTTTTTTGAAGAAAATTTTTGTTCTAATAAAAAAAGTTTTAATATAATCTTTTCACATTTAAAACATTATTACATGTTTCTTGTTTCAAATGTGAGTTGATTATTTTTCGTGCATGAAGTGTTACGGATGCGTGTGCGGAGGACCACAGAATGCGGAAGCAAGGTAAGTGGATGGCAGTTCTTTAATTGCTTTTCAGCGTGGAGGTAATCACAGGAGTGAACTGTGGAGCTTGTGGAGCCCCAGAGTAAGATTCAGAAACACAATAGAATTTGCAAACGGCTCGGTCAAGGGACAACTGGAACACCCAGCTGTGGAGACGCCGAATCTGGAAGGGCTTGAGCGATTTGGTGAGCCGCGAGTGCGTAGACTGAGTTGTCATGGAAGGAACCGGCGTCTCACAGCTGCCCCTACTTCGAGTTAAGTAGAGGAAGGATTAATTAGCTGCTCCTGCTGCACGCCCAGCTGTGGGAGAGAGAGAGAAAGAGCGAGAAAACGGGGCGCAGCAGCAGGTCACATGAAGCTTCTGCTTGAGTCGGTATTTTGGCCGCTATATGCGGTCAGATATTGGCCAAGGGATACAAAATGGGTGGCCGCTGGCCTCGTTAGACAGGTGACCGCTATACACAGGGTCTATAACACGCAAATTTTCTGTGGGGGGATTTTTTTTCCTTCTTCAGTGGCCGCTATAGGCAGGTGGCTGTTCTATACAGGTGGCCGCTAAAACAGGTTTGACTGTAATTGCTTGTGGTTTAAATGATTTTTTTTCCCCAAATACTGGTGTTGCTGACTTTTAGCTGTGGAATTACGTAGACTAAGACTATCAATTTATACAATAACACACCCTGATACCAGGGTATTTTGGATATATGAGGTTCACTTTTGAACACAATTAACAGAACCACTAACAGAAACACTGACCTACATTTACAACCAACTAACATTCTAATATTTGTTCCATTAAATTCTTAACCGTCTATTATTTTTATTTGTGTTTCTTGCATGCATGCATGTGCATGTTTCTTGGCTGTACTGCTTCCAGTAGTATATGTGTGTGTTCGTTTTTTTTTGTGTAATCAGATTTAAGCTTCTATGTGTTGCCATGGTCAATGTAATCTGCTCAGGGTCTTTAGAATCAGGAGTTCTAGCCCATGTCACATATATAGCCTTTAAAAAAAATATCTAAATATGTAAGGGGCGCCCCTGGACAGTCCTGTCGTAAACGGACAAAGACAAGTGATGAGACAAAAGCAGTGAAAAGTGTTGTAGTGTATAACAACACCGTCACTTGCACTGTGGTTTGAATCCAGGGTAAATGGTAACTTATGACAATACATATATATATATATATATATATATATATACACATATACAAACACATACACTATATATATTTTTATATTATTATTTTTTTTTTTTTGACGTGCTCAACAGATTTGCTCTGCCATGGAAAAGTGTGAGATGCACTTCCCCTGTAATACAGAATTTATTAGACTTTGATGTTTTGTTGTTATGCAAATTTGGAGCGGCCTGACCGGAGCAGGAGGGGACAGAGAAGAAGAGAAAAGAAAACAGAGAGGGGAGTGCGGGGATAAGTGGGGGACAAAAAAAGAGAGAGACAAGGACAACAGCAACAACAACAATTGTGACAACAATAACAAAACAACAGAAACAAACAGGACTACATCAGTAAATGTCTGTGATGACTATTAAGACCCTGACGGAAAGACAAAATAATATCAACAACCACAGTGACAATACTGCATTGAAACAGTCATACATATTAGTAGTAATAGTAGTAATGAAATTTTTAACCATGATAGTGACTGGCGAGAGATTACACACCACAAGGGCAGACGGGCACCGGGGGCCACACAACAGCAGGCCCAGAGACGCCCTCGCAGCCAGAAAGGAACCCACCCACAGCGGAAGCGCACGCACACGCACGCATGCACGCACACACACACACTGTGGTTGACTGCCCGATACCTGGAAGCCTCGTTGCAAGACATCTCCTGCTGGGGACCCAGGGCGTAGCAGAGTAGGGGATCCTGGGGTCGCAGACCCACAACGCAGATCCCAAGCCACAGAGAACGTGGACCACTAGGGGGGAAGAAAACCCCAGTTTCCCCCATCCCAATGGCAGGACGTTACCAGCAAGGCAGAGAGAGGAGCAGGCGAGGAGGAGCGCCAGCAAATGAGCAAGCGGGTGGGCAAACGGGCGAGCAGCAGGGCAACCCACCACACAGCGCCGGCCGACACCTGCGGTGTAGCAAATCCCCTGAGAGGGCGTTTTCAAACAATACTGGCTCTCACAGTGTCTGCCAAGAAAAATTTTGGCTGGTCGAGTCACCACTGAAGGCCCAGATACCAAATGCACCACCCGCCACTGCAAATGACACATGCCAGTGGGACTACGGGCTCGGCAGTTCGCCAGGCAGCGTGAAGAATGAAGGCAGAGGGGAAAAAGGAAGCACTTCCCTCGATGCCATGATTATGTCTATGAACGCAACAAATGTGTGCTCATTTTACTTTATTTACATCAAATGATGCAATCAGAAATTATCCAAATTTCACTTAATTATTATCCGCAAATAATGTGCAGTTGTCGAGGGTCTGTGCTGGCACGTAGTTATCCGCAGAGTAACCATGTAACACACGACCATATCAGTAGGTGGCAGCAGGTAGCTAATTGCTTTGTACAAAAGAATTAATGGATGGATGTCAGATGGAAAGCGAAACAGTGATGCAGAAGTTTTTGAAAAGGAAAGATGCTAACTCTGAACTGGACCCTGGAAAAAATTTGGACCCAGATGAAGTCCCAAGTATGAATGGAGGTCAAAAGAAAGCAAAGATGGATAGCTCTAGCAAATTGTCTTGCGCGAGGCAATATCTTTCATTTGGATTTACTTTCACTGGCGATGCAAGGATACGACTATGTTGTGCTTGGTGTGTGGTGAAAAACTATCCAACAATGTTATGGTCCCTAGTAGGCTTAAGAGAGAGTTGTTGAGGAAGAGCTTTGTGTGTGTCTTTCTTCGATTCCTGCCAGGATATTAGCTCTGTGTTCATCCAAACAGGCACGGGTTTCACACTGAGTGAGTAGAAATATGAATGATTTTAAAATACTTCACTACTCTTTGTGTTTATTTGATTCCTACACTGACACTGTGATGAGAACAACTTTATATTGTCAATAAAGGCTACAGAGTTCATTTGTTAACATTTTCTGCTGGTGGTGTGCCTCGTGATTTTTTCAATAAAAAAAAAAAGTGCCTTTGTACTACATGTACGTGTATACATATACAGTATATGTGTATGTATGTAAATATGAGTTTGGATGCAGTAGTAATATTAAACGAGGATAATTAATGAGAAAAACAATAATGAAAATGATATAATAATACCTTTGAAGAGGAGTGGTCGAGCATACGTCGTTGTGGTGGAGCTGGAGGAGGAGTTATTGAAAAAAAAGACAAATCGTCATCGTTGTTACACTCTTCTAAATGAGGTAGTGTTCTGTGGGTGGTGTAGAATTAAGCAGGCCTATTAACTCTTCATAAACTTTAATCACACGCTCGGTCTGGGTTGTACAATTTAGCTTTCCATTTATCTCCCCAGCGTCTAACTCTTCCTCTGTTGGTCCCATTAGCAGTGTCACAGTGCCCTCTACTGGTCAAGCATGTACAGTAGCAGTATAAATACTGATTGAGCGACTACAAGGCAAAATAAAATAAAATGTAGACCAGTCGGCTTGTGTTCGTATCCGCGAATGTTCGCTAGTCGGGTGTTCGTAAGTTGGGGACCTCGTGTATACTATACTAAATTTAAACAAATACAATTTAATAAAAATGTAATAAAAATAAATAAATATTATTAATAATAATTATAATTAAAAAAACATTCTGCTGTTTTTTTACACTTGAAAAATAAGAATTCTACTAATATTTTAAATGGTTCAGCTGACAAAAACTGAATTAAAATAAACTAAATAATATCCTGCGCTCAATACGGTACAGGGCTGCTCTGAACCTAAAGTTGCATACCGAACGGTTCGATACCAATATGCATATTGTTACATGCCTACACATAATGTATGGGTAGCAGTAGTAGTGTGTTGTTCACCCTCAGACAGAAGAGCAACCATCTTCTGCTTTGTTGTTTTGGGAGTTTGCTTTCACTTCATGGTGATGTTTGAGAGCTAAAATTGTGGGAACAGCATAAAGATAGATGATTAAACTTGAACTTTGTTATTTATGATGTGCATAGTGTTTCAGCTGTGAAATTTGTCCGCTTTCCTTCAGCAGAACTGAGTTTAAAGAAGAGAGAGAATGAGGAGAAAAAAAATAAATGAGTGCACGTCAAGAAGAATTGTGTCACACATGCAGAAGAGAACAGCGCAGAGATCTCATTAAAATGCTGAAGTGGTGTTGGGTTTTTCACTTTAATGCTTGGGAGATGCTGGCTTCATCCTTGGAGAAAGAGGGGGACTTTGGGGCACCAAGACAATTTGTCTTGTGTCCAGGGGGAGGTGGTTTAAACAGTAATGCTTCTGCTTTTTCTTTCTCTAATGACCTCTCCCCTTCTCAGTCTTATATCTCTGTCTGCTTCAAGCGCCATTGCTCGTTGTTGATGTCCTCTTCAAGCTGTCTTGTTCTGTGTGTTTTTCTCAATTTCCACGCCAACGCAGGAGATAAAGACGATGGAGCCTTCACTATTTAGACCAGGACACCATCCAACAGATTAAATGACACATGGTGGATATTGTGCACGTGGTGTAATAGTATAATATGGGTACAGACTAGGGAAGGCAACGTGTGTCGAAATTGCCTGTGAATGCTGAAGAGCTGCAGCTGAACTGAAATGATGTTTTGGGGACGAAAGTAAACATTTTTGAAAATTGGGTGAAATTTTGAGGATGTGGAAAGTTTAGAGCTTGCATGTTGTGAATGTTGCCATGGGTTGAGAAATGTGGAAAAGTAGTACTCATTCTCACTCGGTGTTGGGAATTTTTACCTCCGCCAAGGAGGTTCTGTTTTTGCTAACGTTTGTTTGTGTTCAAAATAACTTTTAAACGTTTTTAATGGATTTGGATGAAATTTTCAGGAATTGTCAGGAAATGGGATATGGAAGAACTGATTACATTTTGGATTACATCCAGGATTTTTTTTTTTAAGGATTCTTTAACATTGTGAGATTTTGTTGTTGCATTTGTGCGTATAACTCCACAAAAAATGGTCAGACAACTTGGAAAAAAATACAGGACAAGTTTCCAACAGGTTCAACAAAATATCAAAGACTGATCCAGATATTGCTTTAATTCTGGATACTATGATCCAGAATATGAAAAAATAGGGGACCTTTGGAATTTTCATCCTAGGAAGACATCAAATGAAGCTATAAACATGCAACAAACGCCAATATAGCCAATATTGCCAATATTGCCAAGATACTGTGGAATCTGGAGTGTTCCAACGGATTTGCTGTATCTTCAAAAGCTATGAAGCAAGATCCAGAAGAAAACCGCCGCTACAGAAAATGTAATTTGTGTGAATAACTACTGAACTATTATTGATATCATTATGAATCCCATTGCTAATGGTATGTTTTCATGATCAAGGAATCAAAATATGTAGATAAAATAAATGTAGGACTAATATTTATGGTGTAAATCACAATATGGGGGGAACTATGGCGCTTGGAAGAGGTCTGTGCTTTCCAAGTGCTTTTGTGGTTTAGATATGAAAAACTGTCAGATAACTGTCAGATATTTTAGAATGAACTGAATCCTTTGACGAGGGAAAGGCTTCTTGAGACGTCATCTGTACTTCTGTGAAGGTGTCGGACGTTTCGCTCCTCATCTGAAGTGCTTCGTCAGCGAACTAACAAGTGCTGGTAGCCTAGGCAGCATAAATACAGTAAATACAGTAAGAGTGGGCGGAACTGGTGTGCCAACGCACTCCTCCTATTGGTTCCTTACACTAAGCCTGGGAGGAGTTGTGGTCTAATCCTCTCCTTACATTAACACCTCAGATCAAAGGGAAGTGTAGCTTCCCTGCTTAGTTTCCCCAATGTAGTGCTCTTTGCATTCCTCATCTTTACAGTGGATGGAATAGACCACATTGCTCTGTTTTTGGTTTGGAGCCTTGTGTTTAGGATGCACTAATTTTTGTCTCAGGGTATTTACTGGTTTGAAATAAGTAGGAATTTTGTGTTGCCATAAGATCCTCTGGAGTTTTTCGGAGACCCCCACTACATAAGGGACTATCACTCCTCTCCTTTTTGCTTCTGTGGGCTTTTGGGTTTCTTTCCCTACTCTCTTCTTTTGACATTTGTTAAAAGCCCACCGCGGGTACCTACAGGTTGAGAGCGCTCTCTGGACATGTTGTTTCTCCTTTTTCCTTCCCTTAGCACTAGTTGGTGTTTGTTCCGCTCTATGTTGGAGGGTCCTAATAACCCCTAGTTTATGTTGTAGTGGATGGTTTGATTCAAAAAGCAGGTATTGGTCAGTGTGTGTGGCCTTTCTGAAGACCTCTGTAAGTAGCTGTCTGTCCTCTCCTATAATTACCTTGCAGTCTAAGAAGGCTAAGTTGGTTCTCTTTAGAGTCCTCGAGAGTAAATTTGATAATGGTGTCCACCGCATTGATATGATCTGTGAAAGACTGAATTTCTTGTTTTTTGATTATGACAAAGGTGTCATCCACGTATCTAAACCAGTGTCTTGGTTTTGTCCCTGAGAAGGATGTGAGAGCCTGTTTCTCCATCTCTTCCATGTACACATTCGCCACTATGGGTGAGACTGGTGAGCCCATAGCACAACCATGAATTTGTCTGTAAAATTTCCCTCTAAACTGAAAATATGTAGTGTTAAGGCAAATTTCCAATAATTGGCAGATGTGGTCAGCACTAAGTTTTGTTCTCCTATGCAGATTTGAGTCCTCGAGCAGTCTCTTCCTCACCACCGAGACTGCTGCTGAGGTGGGGACAGATGTGAAAAGTGAAGTCACATCATAAGACACCAAAGTTTCCTCTGGCTCCAATCTGAGGTCTTTGATACTCGCCACAAACCCTTTTGTGTTCTCTATATGATGATCAGTGTTGCCTACCAATGGGGATAAGACTGTTTTTTAAATATTTAGCTACATTGTACGTGGTAGAGTCAATGCTACAGACAATGGGTCTGAGGGGAAACCCTTCCTTGTGAATTTTTGGAAGGCCATAGACACATGGTATATCTATGGAGGAGTAAAGGAAGCTATTTTTGTCAAACAACAGAACCCATCTTTGAATCGGAATGGTGGTTTGAGGTTTAATTTGGACCCTGTGTTCAGCAGGTTACTGAGACCAAAACCCACAGCTCTTAGTCATGCAAATGAGGTGGAGCCAGGGCCGAGTCAGAACAATAGATGCTAACGAGCCAGTATCAGAGTCGTTCATACCCAACTACAGGGAGCTACACTTCCCTTTGATCGGAGGTGCTAATGACAGGAGAGGATTAGACCACTACTCCTCCCAGTCTTAGTGTAAGGAACCAATAGGAGGAGGGCGTTGGCGCACCAATTCCGCCCACTCATACTGTATTTACTGTATTTATGCTGCCTAGGCTACCAGCACTTGTTAGTTCGCTGACGAAGCTCTTCGGATGTGGAGCTAAACGTCCGACACCTTCTTCACAGAAGTACAGATGACGTCTCAAGAAGCCTTTCCCTCGTTGGACAACTCCTGTACGACTGAGAGCCTACACAGATGAATCCTTTGACGTATGAATGATTTGAATCAGTTTTAAAAATGTGAGAATTCAGGAACTTTGTCCATTGTCAATGTTTTTTTGCAGAAAAAAAACATGGAAATCGTTTGGAATGTGCTGATAGATATCCATTGTGTCCCAAAGAAGCTAAACATGCTGGTGTTGGAATGGTTTGACTCAATTGAGAAATGTGGCAGTAGTGTAAAAAAACTTGATCATAATAATTGCTAATGGTGTGGATGCTCTTCAGTGTTCACACAATTAGCAAGGAAACTGACTTGTCTGTTGCCCAATAAATGGAAGACCATTATAATGATAGATGTACAATTATGAAAGAAGGCTTGGCAACAGCATACTTGACCAACTCCCCAAAAAAGCCGAAACATTTCCTGTGCAAAACATTCAGTCATTGATTTGTTGTGTTCCTCTGTTCCTTCTCCGCATGGCTGAATGATTATTCTTTGACCTTCTATATTTGACTTTCTATAGCTAGCAGAAAACTCCTGACACAGCATGACACATACAGTACCTGGAAATCAGCCAGGACAAAAAGATGATGGCCTCACAACACAGTGGCAAGCTTGGGACTTTGTCTGAAGAAATGCTGTAGGTTGATATATGGACACATTTACACTAGCTACAGTATACAGCGGGTTTTAAAATTAATAAATAAATAAATAAAGACGAAAAGGTCACTGGGAAGCTAACAAAGAACAGCCAAAAGACAAAGTAGCAAATAACTTACATGTAACAGTTGGCAGCAAGGGTAAAAGGATCACTAGTGGAAATGGCATGAACGACAGGAGCATGCGCAATGCTGGTGATGGTTAGCAACAATCTGGTAATGGTCTGACAAGATAGCACAGCTTAATTAGTGATGGGCTGCACCTGCGCTAGTCTCAGGAGCTGGTGAAGGTCATGAACAGGTTGTCTATGCTACGAAAGTATTTCATTTATTAAAATTGAATACTTCGTGGAAATTCACTAATCATGATATCCGTGATAAACGAGGGATGACTGTTATATGTAATGGCATGAAAAAGTGTGTGTTTGGAAAAGAAGCCCTGTGGCTAAAATGCTGACAGAAAACCACAAAAATGAAGAGACAACTCAAAGAATCGTACAAAAATAAGTGTTTTAGTGTCTCCTCTAGGTTTACAGCTTTAGAGTGGCGAGTGGTTTACGAATATCAACACAAAGTTGCATACACATGCATGTGCGTAACAGGGCCAACTGTAATGTGATCGCTCCCCTACAATTACATTTAACTAATATTCATAATAGAAAGACTGCAAAATAATCTCCAAATGAAGATATGCCATTGAATGAATGTGCCCGCTGCTCTGACTGCGATACACACAGCAGAAGATAAACATGAAGAGACACCAATGGCATGATGTCATGTAAACAGATCAATAAGACACAGGAAGGTTATTTACTTTCGTGGTGGGTATGGATGAACCGATCCACATTTTTTCACTTCCGATCCGATCCTAATGCCTGATTTTGGAATTCTGCCAATACTGATACTATTCTGATCCCATGGCTCTCTTTTAATAGTATTATTATAGTCATTATTGTTATATGTCCCAAAAGACAACTTGAAGTAATATAAGGTCAGAGCAACCAGAAGGCGCTTGTAGAGTCATTTCAGTGATATGAGCTCCCTTTCCACTAAATGTTTAGGAACTTTTAATTCCTGGTAACTGTAGCTCCTGGAACTGAAAGGTTCCTGTAGCCCTGTGTGGTTTGTAAAGTTCGGGGTAGTTTGTTCATCAGGCCGATGACACATGAGGGAATGGTATTTCTACACTGATGCAAATTTGGTCAGATTTTTTTAGTGTCAGTAACGAAAATACAAAGCAAAAAGATACAAAAAAGATGGTTTAAAAACAAAGTGCCCTGAGTTTTACACAGTGAAGGCTTAGGGCTTTCCACTTCGCTGTCCACTTCTCATAGCTTCTCAAATCAACATGAAGCTTGTTGGATCAGCCCTACCCCTAGTTGTGGTGTGCTCAATTTGTAGTGTGTTCTTGGCAGAAATGCACATGTACAGAAGATACGGATTCAGTTTCCCATGATCCTTTACTGCAGCGTCTGCCGTCTAAAACAGTCATACCCAGAGTAAATATAAAACTGTCCTTGAACCATTTGGAGTGGAGGCTTGGCTTTGGGCTCTTTTGAAAGCTAACAAGCGGCATTCTTCTCCCCCACAATCAAAATATGTCTAACTGCTACTGACACTGACGGATAGGAGTTTGAATACACTGAAAGGATATTTTTTCTCTCCGGGTACGCCGGCTTCCTCCCACATTCCATTGCGTGTTAGGCTAATTGGAGACTAAATTGTCCATAGGTACGAGTGTGAGGACCCCGCCTTTTGCCCGAAGTCAGCTGAGGTAGGCTCCAGCATACCTGAGACCCTAGTGAGGATAAACGGCATAGAAGATGGATGGATGGATGGATGAATGAAAATAATAATGATAATATTAGACAGCCGGGCCCGTCAGGTGGTTGTCTTGCTCTGTCGGGCAAATGATGGAAGATTTATTCTTGGTTGATGACCAAGACTGTATCCACTTGTCTTACATTCTCATTTAAATACTCTCATTTGACTACAGATGAACCTGTGATCCTGAACAGCATATGTAGTAGAAAATGAAAGGAGGTTGATGATGGGTTGCTGCTGTAGTGGCTGCAGTTTTCTTTAGACTGATTCTTGTTTTTCCTCTTGCATATGAATTCATTATGAAGATTTCCTGAGGAGACTGCTAAGGTGTTATCGTCGTTGCTCCAGATGTTCAACAGATGGGACGCACTAATGTCACCCTAGGGTGCGCGTGATTCCACTCAACCTGCCATGGTCACATTTGTTTGAGTGGACCTTCCTGTTATGCTTTAGCTACTGTTTTGGAGTTTTTTCTGAACCCCTTCTAATTCTGGGATTTCTTTTTTGGCTGAAACGCCTAAAAAAATTATCCCCAAATTAAATATAAAACTGTCTTTGGACCGTCTAGATTACAGGCATGACTTTAGGCAAGCTGATTTTTTTTTCCTCAAGAGTCCTGGCTAGGGCTAGCCGATCAATTGAAAAATAACCAAAACCGACCTCTAGAGCTTCTAATCGACGTAAAACCGCCGTGGCCACCAGGGGATACCATGCGTCAAGCCTGCCAGGACACCGAAAGAAGAAGTAAACACGTGACACTAGCCCATCCAGTCTGACTGCTACACTACACAGAAATGTGGAGGAAGATTCAAAACGCGGCATATTCGTGAAGTCTATGGAGTCGACAGTACAAAGCGAGCAGGTTCCCAAAAGGAATTCCGTGTCAGTTGTTTGGACACACTTGATGTCAACCAAAAAGTAGTGAAGTGCAAACACTGCAGAAAAATAGCTTCTGTGTCCAAACTTTTTCAACCCTTGAAGCACAAACATATTATCGAATATGAACAGTGCATGGCACAAAAGAAGAGAGAGACAACTGACAAATGCCAGACAATTATTTTATTCTGTATAAGGATATATATACACTAGGTTCCCAACTTACGAACATCCGACTTGCGAACATTCAGAGATACGAACGCAAGCTGACTGGTCTATATTTTCATGTATTTTGCCTTGTAGTAACTCAATATTTATGATGCTACATGCTCGACCAGTAGAGGGCACTGTGACACTGCTAATGGGACCAACAGGTAGAGGAAGACGGTGGGGAGAGAGTGTAAAGGAGAAATGGAAAGCTAAATTGTAGCTGTACGATACAACCTGGACAGAGCGTGTGATTAAAGTTTATGAAGAGTTAATAGGCCTGCTTAATTCTACACCACCCACAGAACACTACCTCTTTTAGAAGAGTCTAACGACGACGACCATTTGTGCTTTTTTCAATAACTCCTCCTCCTCCTCCTCCACCACAACGACGTATGCTCGACCACGCCTCTTCAAAGGTAAATAACATTTATCATTACGTATTATTATATCATTTTTATTATTGTTTTTTTTATTAATTATCCTCGTTTAATATTACTACTGCATCCAAACTCATATTTACATACATACACATATACTGTATATGTATACACGTACATGTAGTACCTATATCATTGGTAATATTACCTTTTGTTGGACTTACGAACAAATCGACTTGCGAACGGTCGTCTGGAACCAATTGTGTTCGTTAGTTGGGGACTTGGTGTATATTTATTTCGCTTGCAAGAAATACGTTTTTTTCATTCTCTTTTTTTTGGAAAATCAAATGTGAATTTTTTTTCCACAAAAGATTTTCATTCTGGTTGTGTGTTTTCAATTCCTTAAATTGTTCATCTGTACATACTAATTTCAGCTGTTTCAAAACTATACAAATATTTACAGAATAGTTGAGTGGGATAGTCGTAAAATAACTGAAATTGAGTTTGGAGGTTCAATTAAACGTAATTTAGATTTTTGCCAAAATTGCCCAGCCTTAGTCCTGACACTGACAGGGATTTTTTTTTTTTTTTTTTACGTTTATGTATACAGTAGACGCCCCTACAACGTAAATAATCCGAGAACCTTTATGTTATAGGAATTTTATGTTATACGAAGTGTAAAATACATATAAATAGCCTACCAAGATCTTCCCAAACTCACCCATTTTGGCATTTCAAAATATTCAAAGTCCACCAAATATGGTGGGAAAATATAAGAAAACAGCATAAACACAGTAGAGTAACATTCCAATATAAGTTAAGGTAATAAATAAGATTACTGTAAATGAATAAAACTGAAAAACAAAAACAATCCTAAAGTTCACGAGATGTCTTGATCAGGAGCGCAAGTGGAGACAGGAGGGGGAGGGGGAGGGAAGCCTGTCTATCACACATAAACACGGAAGCGCTGGATACGTCAGCCAATGAGATGAGAGCGTAGGCGGTGCCCCGATCATCAGACAATGAGATGAGAGCGTAGGCGGTGTTCCGATAATCAGCCAATGAGATGAGAGCGTAGGCGGTGCTCCGATAATCAGCCAATGAGAGCATGAAGCGTCAGGATTCGTGGATAACTTCCTGCTTCGTTTCGATCGACAACTTTTCCCTTTTTCCTTGTCCCTTACACTTGGTTTAGGGCCCATGACTACGGTCATTTTAACACAAAGAAAAGTAAAGAAATTAAGAAGAGATTTCAATGCGTGCAAACTAGTTTAAGGGTGACTACGATGAAGAAGGGAGCTCACATACAAACATGGACACACTGGATAAGTCAGCAAATGAGATAAGAGCGTAGGCGGTGCCCCGATCATCAGCCAATGAGATGAGAGCGTAGGCGGTGCCCCGATAATAAGCCAATGAGAGCGTAAAGCGTCACCAAGTGTACTCTGTTAGTCTCTCTGTCGCTTGCACTGACTTGACGCTTTACGTTATATGGAATTCCTTACGTAATACGATGCAAAAACTTTACATAAATTCTTTACGTTGAGTGGAATTTACGTAAAAGGAGGTTTACGTTATCCGAGGTACTACTGTATTTGTTTTCCCAGAAACCTTTACTTTTATAATAACGAGTTTAGTATGATGAACTGGAAAAACTCAATGGCTTGAGTTTGAGCTTTGAGCCCTAATCCCATTTCAAGTTTGACAATGGTACTACAAAAATGTTACTTTGAAGACCATTTTGTCATGAATTTTTGTAAAATAAACACACACGTTTAGTACATTTACTGGACCTTTGCCAGTGTAACAGGATCCTTTTTGTCTGACTTGTGTCTGCTGTTGGAATACTGTGATGTTTCGAAGGTGAATTACATTCACACCTGCAGGTCATGAGAATGGCAAAGGGTTAAACTACTTTTATATCCAATTCTCTTTTTTCTTCCTTAATTTGTGACTTTCACCACTGGATTGGTTGAATTCCCCCTCCATCCTTCACTGCGAGACAAGCACCATATTCCACATGAAAAGCCTTTGGATTTACGCTACAAATGGTAGCCATCTTTCTTGCATTAATCACCTCAAGCTTGGGCGCTCCAGGTCATCATGTCCACAGGCCAATTGATGACCCACAGGGGGGAAGCCAGTGGAAATGCGCCAAGCCCGATGCTTCTGAAATACTTTCTGGGTGCCTCACAAAGGATCAACAGGACAGCAATTCTGTTTTCCAGTGTACTAGAATCTAGGGAGAAGATTCCCAGCATCAAATTTAAATGTTACGATTAAAATCAACGTATGTTACTGATTTTGGGCAGTTGCCTCATCGCCACACTCAGAACCAAAACAAATACAAACCCAAATCATTTTAGGTTTAACCTCTTAAACGTTTTACCTCTAAACCTCCACAAAGCAACTAACCTCAACCCCTTAAACATTTGTGTTGCTATGGCAACCGCTATGCGAGGCTTGTGTCAATATTCACATGCTGTACATCTACATGATGTACATCAACTGAAATCTCAACCAAACAATTTTAGAAAAACAGAAAACAATTCAAACAAGCCTTTAAATGGCCGAATTAAAAGAAACAAGCAGTAGAGCAGCATATGTCATGATCATGAATGATTTAATAAAACAAAACACTCATGTAACAAATTTAGCCGCGTGTGAAAGCCAACACTTCCAACGCTACCAGTATTCAAGATTCAAGAGAGTTTTATTGTCATGTGCATAGTACAACAGCAGTTATACCATGCAATGAAAATCTTATTCTGTTCATTCTCCCAAGAAAAGAAAGAAAACAAATGAAAGGATAAGAACATAAGAAACATAAACACATAAACATATATACCAATAAATTAAGCAACAACAACAGAAGAGACATTAATACAAGTAAATAATACAAATAAATAAATAAATAAAGTGCTATGAGTGTGTGCTTGTGTTGCGTGCGGCGTGTGCGAGTGCTTCGTTGAGGAGCCTGATGGCCTGTGGGTAAAAGCTGTTTGCCAGCCTTGTGGTCCTGGACTTCAAACTCCTGTAGCGTCTGCCTGACGGTAGGAGTGTGAATAATGAGTGTTGTGGATGTGTGCTGTCCTTGATGAGGTTGTGTGTTCTGCGTAGGACTCTAGATTTATAAATGTCTTGCAGTGAGGGGAGGGCTGCCCCAACAATGTTCTGTGAGGTCTTGATCACCCGCTGGAGTGCCTTCCTATCACGTGTTGTACAGTTACCGTACCAAACAGTGATGGAGGCGGTAAGGACACTTTCGATAGTGCATCTGTAGAAGCAACTCAGGATTGTGGTGGACATGCCAAATTTCCTCAGTCTTCTCAGGAAGTACAGTCTCCTTTGGGACTTCTTCAGAATTTGTTGGGTGTTGTGAGACCAGGTGAGGTCCTCGCTGATGTGTGTGCCAAGGAACGTGAAGGTTTTCACCCTCTCCACCTCAGTCTCATCAATAAACAGGGTTCTATGCGGCTCCTTTTCCCTTGTTCTTGGGTCGATGATCATCTCTTTAGTCTTATCTGTATTGAGAAGGAGATTGTTATCACGACACCAAGCTATGAGGTCCGCCACCTCTCTTCTGTATGATGTTTCAACACCACCAGTGATCAGTCCGATGACTGTAGTGTCATCTGCAAATTTAATGATGCTGGTGTTGTTCTGGGAGGCCACGCAATCGTAGGTGAAGAGCGTGTAGAGGAGTGGACTCAGCACACACCCCTGTGGGGTCCCAGTGCTCACAATTCTTGAGCTGGATGTGCGGTTGTGGACTCTGACTGACTGGGGCCTGCCTGTGAGAAAGTTAAACACCCAGTTACAGAGGGAGGGAGACAGGCCAAGTGTGAGGAGCTTATTTGTGAGTTTGTGGGGGCTGACTGTATTGTTCTGATGTATGTGTCCTGGCCCTGTAGGTGAGAAAGGGCTGTGTGGATGGCAGTGTTGACTGCATCATCCGTGGACCGGTTCTGGCGATATGCAAACTGTAGAGGGTCCACAGTTGCCGCCGGGATGCTCTTTTTGATGTGGGTCATGACTATTCTTTCAAAGCACTTCATAACAATAGGAGTGAGTGCTATAGGGCGATAGTCATTCAAGCAGGTCACGTTGCTCTTCTTGGGTACGGGCACTATGGTGGTGGACTTAAAGCAGGTCGGTACAGATGCTTGTGCAAGCGACAGGTTAAATATGTCAGCAAGCACATCAGCTAGCTCTGATGAGCAAACCCGAAGTGCACGTCCTGAGATGTTGTCTGGCCCTGCTGCTTTTCGTGGGTTTGTTTTGTTTAGAACCCTGCGCACATCAGCTGATGTCACCATGAGAGGTGAGTCCTGTGTGCTCCCCAGGTTCAGCCACCCTCTCTGCTCATCAGGAGTTTGGGTGTCAAAGCGGGCAGAGAACTCATTCAACTCATCAGGAAGTGTGGTTTGGCTGGACGTGGCTACGCTACTCTGCTGTCGATAGTCTGTGATGTGCTGGAGCCCCGCCCACATGCGCCGAGGGTCTGAGGTGGAATAGTAGCCCTCCAGCTTCTGTCTGTACTGTCTTTTGGCCTCTCGTATGGACCTCCTCAGGTCATATCTGGCCTTTTTGTAGTCATCAGCGGTGCCCATGACAAATGCAGTCGAACAAGCACGTAGCTTAGCCCTTACATCACAGTTCATCCACTGTTTTTGGTTAGGGTGTTTTCTGTAATACTTGGTGGTGGTAACAGTCTCTATACATGTGCTAATGTAGCCAGTAACAGCAGAAGCATATTCATCCAAATCAACAGTACAATCTTCCCTCCCCGCTGCAGTTTTAAACACATCCCAGTTTGTGCAGCCAAAGCAGTCCTGAAGTACTTGATCAGTTTCTTCATTCCACACTTTAACTGCTGTACGTACAGGGGGAGCTTTTTTAAGAAGTTGTCTGTATGTTGGATAAAGGAATATAGAGATGTGGTCAGCCTTTCCAAAGTGGGGTCTTGGAACAGCCTTCAAAGCACCTTTCATGTTGCAGTAGACTTGGTCCAGGATGTTATTTTCCCTTGTGGGAAAGCTCACATACTGGTAATATTCATCCATGGTAATAGTATCATCCACCTACCACTAAAACTTCTTAAACAAGCATCTTAATTTACTCTTATCCAGGTATGTAAATCTCTTTGTGATCGACGATTTGATTCAAATTTGTTTTCAACACCTCCCAGAGTGGATACAGTAGAACCTGTTTACTGTAAGACAACCCCCACCTAAAGCCTGGATTATGCTCCTGCGTAGTCGCTGCACTGTCTTGAGCCTTTTATAGCTTTTTGTCTGGGTGGAGCGCGTGACGTGCAATTCTCTGTTGAAACGCTCGGAGAAGTGTTTTGCGGCGAGTCCACTCAGTGAGCAACCATGACCTTGCCACTTTATTAGCTTATTGGCTTCCTTTGCCAAGCGATGGCAAATGAAGAGGGTTATTGGAGCTGGAAGTAATCAATGTGTTACTTATTTGCTGCAAATACTGACCTGATATTAAAGAAGAACGCTTTCACAAAGGTGAGCTGTACGTCCTCTGAAAAAGTCGTATACACACAAGAAATAATGTAGCGCAAACTGCCCAATCGCAGCTCCCACAGTCCGTGTTGCTGTTGAATGCGATGTTAGAATTTGTTGGAGATGCATGTCAAGCTCCGCTGGAGGGGCGCCATGAAACTGAAGCATAAATTCAGGCATAAGTGGACCAACTCATCAAGTTCTGGTTTTACGTGTTTCTATTATTACTAAAAAGTACTCGATTACACCGATGTTGACCACTTTTGTTGACATCAAATTTGAACCGCAAAGGCTCATTTCTATGAAAAATCGCCTGTTTATGTCGACATGTGGTGGTTTTGTTAACTCCATCATTATTGCTTGTGTGCAAATGCAGGTTTGTAGGTTTTGTCAAAATAAAATCAAAGAAAAGAAGGGAGCGGCAAGAGGAAAGGAACCACCACTTAGCGCCAAAGCTTCGACATATGACGAACGATCCTTTCTTCTTTCATGGTAGACCTCTCAGCCGTTCTTCATCCCCCATTACACAACGAGCAAAGTGCACCTAATTAAAGTTTATACAATTGGAGGAAAATAATCCTCCATTGTCCTTACGTCTCTTTATGTCTCAAATTCACAAGTAAATGTGCAAGCAATGGCTATTTCCGTCCTAACCGCTTATGTTGACGGAAATCAGCCAATCTGAAGGATGTGGACTTAAACTGTTTCGACTGTAAGTCCTGCATTGGCTTTGTGTGGAAATATAGTGAGGATTTTTTGCATAGTTGCAGAACATCAGCAAAGAAACAGTCGTGTTTTTCCATCCATTTTCTATACTGCTTGTACTCACTTGCGTCCGGGGGTATGCTGGAGCCTATCCCACCTGTCTACGGGCGAGAGGCGGGGTACACCCCAGACTAGTCTCCAGCCAGTTGCAGGACACATATAGATCATTCGGACTCACATTCACACCTATGGACAATTTGGAGTCTCCAATTAATATTGCATGCATTTTTTTGAAATGTGGGAGGAAGCCGGTGTACCCGTAGAGAACCCACACACGCATGGGAAGAACATGCAAACTTCACATGGAGATGTTCCAACTGCGATACGAACCCTGTGTTGTTTTTGTTTTTTTTAAGTAAAAAAAAGATCCTGATCTAGCCATGCTGTCATGACTCCTTTCATTTCTAGTTTTCCTGCGTGTCATTCTGTTTGCATTAATGTCTTTGGGTCTCTTCGTGGCTGGCTCTTCCCTCGTGCCCGCAGCTGTGTTTTGAGCTCTGACCGTTGAGAAAAGGCCTCTCAGGCGATGTCATTCTAAAGGCCGCTGCTGCGTCTTGATGTTGACAGGCACTGACTGAGCCAACCAAAAGCAAAATCCAATAACCATTAATCTGGCGGTTCTCTATAGCAAGCCCGTTTAAAATTAGCACACTTTTCCTTCTCTTCACACTTTGCCTGTCCTTGCCACAAACCCCCATGTAGAAATCTGGGATACAACAAGCAGATGTCGTCGCATCTAAATGGGTTTTCTTGCATCTTTTTCTTCCATCTAAAGTCTAAATCACACGTTCAATCTGATATTCCAGATGGAATCCATACACAGTTTGTCCATTAGCATTTGTGTTACCATTGGGTATCACTGCATGGTGGCTGGGTGAGGATGACTTTCTTTCTTGTTCTTCTCCCAAGACACAATTGGAGCAAAGGCAAGGAAATGTCCACACACACACACACACACGCACACGCACACAAAACACTCCCCCAAGACACACACGTTCACTCCGAGGCCTTTTCGGGTCGCACGCTGTGTTTTAAGCAGCACTGCAGCCAGCTAGGACACAGTATCGTCCTGTTTCCTTTTTGCCACCCGTACTGACATCTCAATGATAAAACAAGACTTTCATCTTTGCAGCGTGCACACCAAACCACAGCTCTGTTATCAAGGGATGTCTTTGTAGCAAGTGTTAGTGCATATCATCAATTCAAATATCATCATAAGCCACATATTAAAACCACATGGAGTACAAATCATAGGCACACAAAGTGAGTCCATCACGAGTAATCTGGTTTGCTAACACCTTTACCCCTTTCACAACAACAACGTGCGATGACCCAGACTGTGAATGAAAGCAGAGGCAAAACTTTGGCGAACATTTTCATCGAAAAACGATTCAAACGAAAACTGGGGCGTTTGAAAACCAAGGTTTGACTGAATTTGAGGCCACAAGCTGTGTTTTTAAATTCAAATAGATTTGGATCAACGACTGAATCAATGAATACATACAGTACATGTGAAGAGCAAAGTTGTGTAGAGTTGGCATGTTCTCCCAGTGCTTGCTTGAGTTTTCCCAAAATTAGTCCATAATTATGAATGTGAATGGTTGTTTGTCTAGATGAGTCTCCCTTGGATTTCCTTGGCCTTTTTTGAGATTGAGACAGACGAGGGATGCTGCGATCATTCGGCCACCGATTAGTATCGGCCGATTTCCGTAAAAAATGTGGTGACGGCCGCGACATGACAATTCATGTCATGACAACACAAACATGACATGTTTGACATATGCATGTCTCCTGTGTCACGTAGGGTTTTTCAGTTTGACAGCTTGACACATGCTACGCCAATTGATGCCACGTGTTTGACCGCTTTTCGCCTTCTGACACTTCTGACTCAAATGTGACTTTTTACCACAGTGACATTTCGTTTTTAATAGGTAATATTACCTTTTCCCCTACTTAAGAACAATTCGACATAAGAACGGTCATCTGGAACCAATTGTGTTCGTAAGTTGGGGACTTAGTGTATTCATATTACTCCAAAACATGCATCAAGTAAAATTTAAGTTTCTGTCAAATAGTACAAAACTCCATTCCATTCCATTCCATTTTCCTCCGCTTATCCGGGTCCGGGTCGCGGGGGCAGCAGTCTCAGTAGGGAAGCCCAGACTTCCCGGTCCCCGACCACCTCCTCCAGCTCCACCGGGAGGACACCGAGGCGTTCCCAGGCCAGCTGTGAGACATAATCCCTCCAGCGTGTCCTAGGTCTTCCCCGGGGCCTTCTCCCGGCTGGGCATGCCCAAAACACCTCACCAGGGAGGCGTCCGGGAGGCATCCGGACTAGATGCCCGAGCCACCTCAGCTGGTTCCTCTCGATGTGAAGGAGCAGCGGCTCTACTCTGAGCTCCTCTCGGATAACCGAGCTCCTCACCCTGTCTCTTAGGGTGAGTCCCGCTACCCTACGAAGAAAACTCATTTCAGCTGCTTGTATCCGCGATCTCGTTCTTTCGGTCATGACCCAAAGCTCATGACCATAGGTGAGGGTGGGAACATAGATCGATCGGTAAATTGAGAGCTTTGCCTTCCGGCTCAACTCTCTCTTCACCACGACGGTCCGGTACAGCGACCGCATTACTGCAGACGCTGCGCCGATCCGCCTATCGACCTCACGCTCCAACCTTCCCTCACTCGTGAACAAGACCCCGAGATACTTGAACTCCTCCACCTGGGGCAGGACCTCATTCCCAACCCGGAGGGAGCAATCCACCCTTTTCCGACTGAGAACCAGTCAAACTCGTTTGACAAAAATAAAAGTCCTAAAAATATGCTCCCAAAATTTATTTGTAATAATTACGTATTTGCCAGGGGCTCTTGGGATTGTCTAACAGCGGCCCTGGCCAATAGCACTCATCCTAAATAAATTGAGAAATGTGCAGTTAATCCATGTGATTGGTATCGGTATCGGCCGATGAATGATCGGCATCAGAATCGGCAGCATAAAACCATGATCGGAACATCCCTATTGCAGACTTAAACGCCTGTATTTGCAGGAGCGGTTCCCAAAAACTTTGTTGGAAATTGCAGTGTCGCTCTAAAACTGCGAGAAAAAAACAAAAGTTGTAGTCATTTTTCATGCAATTTTCCCTTTGTACACTATTCCTAAATGGAAAGTCATTAAGGGTCAATAAAATGTTATTTTAGCTCTCAAAAATGTAACCTTTTGATGTGAAAATCTGAGCACAGAACATGCAAAACAACAACAATGCAAATCCAAAAGGGACTATGGAAACGATACTTGCTTAAAAAGCTATACAGTGGCTACTCTAAAGTATACTAAGGCTGCATTGTGTGACTCCTGAAGAGCAAGACGATACGTTATGGTATTCTGCATTAAAATTATATATATTTTTTTAATCTATTTTCCACATCCCAAAAATCCTAGTATTCCTGAAATTCCTCATTATACATAACACAGATTCCTTTTGATCTTGATTTTCTTTGGTTCTTACGACAATTCTTACTACTTCCACACACAGCTTTTGGCATTCACACACAATTTCTAATCGCTGTCATTATCAGATCGTCAATGGCAGAAATGGTTTCATTGTCGCTGGAAAATAAAATAAAAAATAAGGTTTATGTTGTAAACTGGGATGATTTTCCATCACAGATTCAAGTTATGGATGGATCCCAATGCGGCTGTCAGCACCGTTTCTTTCCCCTTCTGCATTCTGATTTGGTGTATCTGGGTCAGGCTGACAAATGGTCAACTCCTTTTGCGTGTGTAGCATTCTCTTTTTAAATAATACGTTTTTCTCATGTAATCTCACTGGAATTTTTTATCCACACACACACACACACACACACACACACACACACACACACACCTCTACCCCCCCATGTTTTTATCGTGTAAACATCAACTGCAAATGAAAAATTGCAAAGGTATTGTACACTGTCTTTTTAATTCCCTTTTTTCTGTATCTTCCTAATCCTGATGTACGCTAGTGTTAGCCATCTGGTGCAGTCGACATGCTTATCAACTAAAACACACAAATGTCATCTTTAAGCTGTTTGTATGGGCCTCAGTCATGTCTTAATCTTTCTTTTATGAGATCAAATCTGCCAGTGGCTACAAAACCATTGGGTGAACTGAACTGTTCTATACTAGGTTTAATTTAAACATAGTGTTTTGGGATTGGTTTGGAGCTCAGAGTTCTTAAACTCTTAAAGCCTGGGCTTGAGAGGCTTGGTTGAAAAAGACATATCCAAAATAAAGAGGATTTTTCTCAGTATGTACTGTACACGGTCTGCATGTGTGGTATGAAAGTCAAGACTGACAGTTATTGTAGATGTGAAAATGTACATATCTTTACTAGTTTTTGTGGCAGAGGAATGAAACTTCTAGCGTTGAAAGGGCTATGAGTATATTGATATAAGCATTGTGTACCTGTTACCATAGCAACACAAATGCGTACAGTATTTGAGGTTGAAGTAGTTAACAGATTGACCAAAGTGGAAAAATTATTTTGTATTTTGAGAGCAGTTTTTGAGAAGCTGGCATTATTTGCACGTAAGCCTAGGTCATAAACGGAAGTACAACTTTTTGGCCGTGCAATTTTTGGCGTTCTCCAAATCGCTGATTTTTTTTGTTGTTGTTCGTGGCGAACATAGTTTTGGCGACCATGAAGGCGTAAGATGTGAACACACATGGAGGACGTACAAAATATCTGAACGTGCGTTGGCCACACTGATTATATATGTGGGGTGCACACGACACACATAGGAGTCATTTAGGGCCGCACGGTGGTCTAATGGTTAGCATGTTGGACAACACAGCCTGGAGATTGGAAAGACCTGGGTTTGATTCTCCCTTGGGCATTTCTGTGTGGAGTTTGCATGTTCTCCCCATGCGTGTGTGGGTTTTCTCCGGGTACTCCGGCTTCCTCCCACATTCCCAAAAACATGCATGTTAGGTTAATTGGCGACTCTAAATTGTCCATAGGTATGAATGTGAGTGTGAATGGTTGTTTGTCTATATGTGCCCTGCGATTGGCTGGTGACCGGTCCAGGGTGTACCCCGCCTGTCGCCCAAAGTCATCTGGGATAGGCTCCAGCATGCCCCCACGACCCTAATGAAGATGAAGCGGTATAGAAAATGGATGGATGGATGGATGGATGGATGAGTGCACACGACACACATAAGAGTCACTTTGCCCAAACCTCACACCAGCAAAACGTATTCAAGACACACGTTGGCTGGACGGACGACGTGCGATGATGTATGAATGCGTACGTTTGTTTTACAAATTGAAAAAAACATTAGCAGCCGCAGAGTTTGTTTGACTTGACAAAGAACCTCTGTCACACGCGCGCCCTCCGAGCGTTTTTCTTGCGTATTTTTGCATGTAGACCAGCTGTACCGGTTGTGACCTATATTTTATAACCTCGAGTGGAAGTTTTTATGTATTCATTTATTTTTTTTAAACTGTGGAAAAAAAAACAGTTCATCGATGTTGCCGCCAATTATTTCAAAAATGTTTTTCAATAAAACATGTGAAGGTTAAGGGTTAAGTGATGGGACAGAGGAGGAGTGAGTGCAAAGAGACTCAAGATAATAATGGATTGATTGGACACCGTGGAGAACATTAGCCGTTAGGTCAGAGCTGCTATGGCGGAGTCACTCACTCCCTTTTCCTTTCATCTTCCTAATTAGGCCGTATTGGCACTTCCCTTCTTTCCTCTTCTCTTCATACCCATCCCACTTGCAAGAAGGATGACGGAGACATACTGTAGTTCAATGGTAGAAAAGAAAAGTAATGCATGCGATCATTAGAGCGTACTATTGATAGCTGCACTGAATCTAATTATCCACATTAACAATCTTAACCCACATTTTATGCTTTCTCTCCAGAGAGACATATTAGAGATTACTTCACTTCCACTGTATGTCACACTGACGAGAAGCAATTACAATATGTTGGAAAAAAAGAACAGATCTTGAAAAAAGTTGTCTCGTGGGCACTAGGGCCTGGGATAATAATAAATGAATTAATCACACAATATATGTAAATGAACTCAATCATTTTGCCGGCCTCAATATATTGCCGTGTGTCTGCATGTCTGTTTTCCCCGTCTCACAGGCAGGCAGGAAGAGAGTTCACTCTGTGCATTGGTTTTAGCACCTTGGCACATTTGTAACATAGAACAATGGCATTCACGGAGTGAGCCATTTTGTTAGTCATACAGTCTCTTTGTCTCGGTGGGTGGAGGCGTCACCAGTAGCATACACACAGAGTGCAGAAGAGTGTAGCATAGTAGAAATGAAATTCGTAGATTGCAATATATTGTCATATATTTTTGATATTTTTCACTGTACTTTTCTTAAAAGTACAATTAAAATCTCGCCTCGTACTTGTAGACCCAATCTTGTGTATCGTCTTGTCTGGTGAACTGAGTCTCTCGTGTCACCCCTCATAAAAAGGCATGAGCAAAGGCACTCAACACATAAAAATGGCTTGAGCCTGTACGAAGGGAGTGGCGATGAACTTGCACAATCAAGAGCGAGAGGTGACGTTGTCTCAAAGCAACCAGTGCATTATATATATATATATATATATATATATATATATATATGTTCATTAACAAAGGAAGCTAACTAAAGATAGCTAAATGCATAATCCAGGTGTAATCCCTAATCATGCCTCACACACTTTTAAACACATTTACAGTATAAAATGTATAGTTACTCACCACTAATGAGCGATCATGTAAGATGAGATGATCCATGAACACATGGAAGTGGAGTCACAGTGTAGCCAGGCACAGCACACAAGTACGGTGCGTTCAAGGACCGTCGAACAGTGCCAAGTGCCAAATTTCAACGCTTATGAAAAAAGCATTATCAGTGAAGCATAAAGACATAAACATGTAAAAATTGTGGGCTTTTCTAACAGTGGCACATGTATACCGCACATTTTACCTGTATTATCACCTATTTATATATTATTACGGACCTGTGGTAAATGAGATGTGTTTTCTGGCAGAAAAAAACTACCTATTTTTGGAATTTTCAGAGAAAATTTTTTTTAACTGTTTTACCAAACATCTGCAATTTTGTATGAGCTGTGAATGTTGAATGTGTGGACGTCCATTGTATACACTCTTGATCAAAATGCTAACCCAGTTGAAAAATTTCAAGAATTTACATTTTGCACTGTTGGATCTTAAGGAGGTTCTAAGTAAAGCTTCAAAATACAAGAAGAATGAGAGCGAGACAAAAATATTTTGAATGAGCAATTTATTGCAAACAAACATTAAAGTGAAATAGGCTGCTCATCAGCTGATCAAAAGTTTAAGACCATAGCTCAAAAAACCCTGCAACACCCCTAAAATAGAAATAAAAAGGTTCAAAAAAGGATGCATAGATGCATACAAAACAAATGGTTACCTCCGTGGAGGAAAAAGGGCATACAAAAATAAATAAGTCCAAACGACGAAAAACTCAGGGCTAAGCCACAGGAAAGCGTAAGAAGAAAAGGTGCTGCAAGCAAAAAATACTGCAGGAGAAAAACACAATGGTGAGGAACAAAAGTAGCACAAAACCAAGGGCGCTGTTGGAAGAAGCCAAGCAGGAAATGAATCTATAAACACGGAACGTTAACAAGCTAACGTACACATTGTACACAGGGTAGAACAAGGCAGGTTGGCACAGGTTGCTGGCAAGGAACGAGGAACAATCTGGCAACAGCTTAAGAAGTCCAGGCACTAATTGGCTGCAGGTGTGCACCGGCAGCTCCGCCTCTGCAAGACAGCATGTACTGCAACACAAGGCAGGCAGGCGGCAGCAGAGCGACAACGCAGAACCTGACAGGGCATGCTTGATGCCAGTGTTTCTAGGAAGCTAGTGGGATTGTTGCTCCAGGTGGTGAAAATGGCTTCACAGAGGGCATCCACTGTCTGGAACTGATGCCCATTTTTGTAAACTTCCCTTGTCATCCATGCCCAAATGTTCTCAATTGCATTTAGATCAAGCAAAGCCAAAAGAGTGGGGGTATTCCTTTGGAAGATGTTGTTTGCCAGGCGGGCATTGTGAACTTCAGCGTTGTCCTGTTGAAAACGCCAGTCATTATCACACAGACTTCAATCATGTGGGATGCCCCCTCCAACATCTCCACAAAGCCAGCTGCACAACTGGAAACGCCATTGTTCCATTGAAGGTAAAAGTAGCCCAGGTTCATGATGGCGCCCCCTGCACTGTGCCATGTGGAAAAGATCTCAGGATCTCCTTGTCATGCCAGTAACGTTGGAAGCCATCAGGACCGCCAAGATGACATTTTTCTCATCGGAGAATAAAACGTTCTTCCACCTTTCAATGTCCCATGTTTGGTGCTCTCAACAATCTGACCGTGTTCAAAGAGAGAAAGGTTTTTTTGCCTTTGCCATCAAGAGATCATGACAGTGTGGATGTGTGACAGAAAATGACATTGAATCCATATTTTTGCCTATATTTTCCCTTTTGAAGGCTGCGGTCCTAAACTTTTGATCAGCTGATGAACAGCCCAATTCACTTGAATGCTTGCTTGCAATAAACTACTGAACTGTTTTTGTCTCATTCCCATTTCCTCTTTTTGCACTTTGACCTCCTTAAAATCCAACAGCGCATTATGTAAATTCTAGCAATTTTTCAACTGGTCTTAAAATTTTGAGCAACAGTGTATGTACTGTAATGCTAACATTTGACCTTGACATTATTATGAGAAGGTACCTTTAATTATCATTACATGAAATATTAGTTTCCACTATCTTTTAGTGCTTCACATCTGTCAGTTGTACAGTTTGTACGACTGCCTCAACACAATTTCAACACAGCTGAGAACACAATTAGGATATTTTTTCCCCAATTTGTCGTACATTATGCATCAGTTGGTGAAATATTTATGTACAGATTCCTACTCCATGTCTGAAAGTAAGCCCAAGCATTCGTACGTGTATGTGTACATGTTGTCATATGAGAGGACTTCATACGGTGTCGACTAGAGTCTTTAGGCTGACAAGCTTGTGATGTCACTGCTGTCAGCCGTGCTTGTGTTTGTGTGCGCGTGGAAGGAATGCTAATCGAGTGGTTTGTGATCCCATGTGAACCAAGCGGTATTTATTATGCAACTGGCAAACACCGAATCTCAGCTCAGCTAACGGAGGAGAGACACAGAGATGGATGGATGCATGGATGGATAGCTGCAAAGAGATGAATGGATAGACAGCAAGTGAGGAGTGAGTGTTTGTCTGTGTGCAGTTTTTACATACTTCTGTTGTGTTCAACGATGTTAAAACCTGAAGGTCTGTGTAACAACTAAGCCTAAATTATATGATATGGGTGTTGGAATTGGAATATAAATGAATTGAATATAATTATATGTGTATATAATTACAACGAATTAAGTGACCCGTTTATGTCAGCACCTCCTTGAAGTGGCTGACTCATGTCGACATAAGCAGCTATTGACATAACTGAAACCAAACTAGCCATCGCTTGCACATTAACTTATTGACTTTGGCCTCAGACATAAGGAAAATGGGCGATAATAAAGGATTTTTGAACCTACAACAGTTGGATTTTAATTCTTCTGTTTTCTTCTGCTATTATGCCGGCCCGTCTGGCAGCGCCTTGATCCTGTTACAGCCCTGAGTATTGTGTGCAGGACTTGCGATTCTCTCCCAAAACGCTATGGGCAGTGTTTTCCTGAGAGTGAGCAACCGACTAGCGACTAGCTATTTACTTTTCAGTGTATTAGTAGACAAAAACAACAGCGACTGAAGCGGCATTAGTGTCAAGGTGGCCGTGCAGTTATGTCCTGTCCTTTGCCACAACCCACCATAAAACAGACGATGTAGAAGGTAGTTGCAATAGTTTCGACCAGCTGGTGGCACCATTAGAGTCGACATCTGCATGCAGTCATGACCAAACCCCGACCTTTAACCCTCATATTGGTTTCAGAGGAACTCTAAGTGTCTGAAGTGAAGTAATGGTTAGTAAAGTGTGATGGTTAACGAGAGGCAGTCTTCGCCACCATGGTCGACCCGCCGCGTGTGATAAAATTTCACGCTTCATTCACATCATCTGTGTTACGATGGCAGGTGGAGGCAGTGCAGCATCCCCACAGAGTCACACAGAATCTGACCCTCTTTTATAACTTTATTCTGAGCAAACACATCAACAGCAGTGAAATTCCAACACCATACATCTATGTCCAGCTCACAAACACGTCTCTCTTTCTCCACCACACTACCACGAGGTGCATTCACGGTAGGGATGGGGGACGATACTTGGATGCATCGCGATGCGGACATTGATGTTTATTAATCGATTCATTAATGTCAATAATGGATGTTGACGAAACAAAAAATGTAACAAAAAGATGGACAGTTTATGGCGGAGCACCTAAGTGTAAGACGCTACCAAATCCGCTAGATTTAAAGGGAGCGTCTTGAAGCCACTTTCATGTAGTTGAAGGTAAAAATGACAATATGCAAGCTTTGTCATACAAGCTTAAAATATTTTGGGAACCTCACAAATACGAGAGACCACACAGCACATTTCCTCCCGAACCAGGGGGAAAAACAGCCAGCTGAAGTTGCTGCCAACCAGAGAACCATCGAGCAGGCGATAACAAATTTTCCACTTTTATTGCGAAGGTTTTGCGGCCATATTCGGTTGATGAGAAGCAGGGCTTTCGTGCTTTTTTGCGCACTTTGGAACCCAGACACAACATTCCATTGCAACGTTATTTCACTGACCCTGCAATTGTGAATATTCACAATTGTGAGTAATGAAATAATAATAAGAATAGTAATATGCTGACGTGCAAGCATTATTCTTGTATGAGAGCCGCTGGTATAGAAACCTATATTTTGTATGAAAGCTGTTTTTGAATTTGCTATTCAGCAAAAATATGAAGCTTGTTTCTTTTTTACTTCCGGTTGACCGTTCTTCCTGCGGTGGTTATTGTCTCATCAATGTAACACTACTAACACCTAGTGACCTGTGTATTTCTTTGTATTTTACCTCATTTAGCCATTTTTATGCTTGAAAATGCTTAATTTAGGCCAAAAATATGTAACATTTTCTTAAATATTCATATATATTTTTTGACTAACAACAGGCTGTATTCAACCACAAAACAGCATGATTTATTAATTAATATATTTTGAAAAACCATGATAGAGTGAAGTCGTGAAATTTGAAGTGCGAAGTGCCGAAGGACGACTGTACGAACAAACTTTGTTGGTCTTCTGAGAGCAGGATTGAAATAGCACTCCAGGGCATTGTTACGAGTATTAATAGACGACACCCCATTACAGAAAAGAAGATAAAAGAGCAGGATTATTTAATTATTATTTAATTTGCCCAGGCAAAGACCCGTGACCCTCTGAAAACGGCTCGCGAGCCACCAATTGAGAATCACTGCTACAAAGTATGTTAAACATAGCCAATGTTTTGCTGACAATATGCCTTCCAAGCCATTAGCAGGCCCTTCCACGGTAGAAGACATTAGCCCACATTAGTGGTGCAGTAAGTAATGCAATTGGGCGTCATCGGGGGGACTGTAATGTGGGAATTGAGTTACCGCTAGTGGCGTGTGAAGTGAACTCAAATGTGGAATATATGCCTTTGCTCAGACAGCACTATTGATTTGACACACACGTAAGCAGGGGACGTGTGTCAGAGCCCGAAGAGCATCAAGGGTGACGTGAAACTATATATTTGTTTGCCACTGATCCTTTTGAGGGTGACAAAGACGGGGCTGCGTAGCTGACTTTGTGCACAACACATTTAATGTGCACAAGTGTAGGTGTGCGTGTGGGTTGGGTCGGGAGACAAACACGCACACACATACTCCACTATTATGTGCGGTGGGCCAAGAAATAATAAGCCACAGGCCGCAAATTGCCCGTGGGCCGGACTTTGGACAACCTGCTTTTATAGTAAATAAGCTTTTTGGTTTATGTCATCAGAAAAATGCGACATTATCGTGTTTTAGGCTGAATCCTACCCCTTAAAACCAAGGGCTAAGAGGAAGAATGTTACGCGTGGTAGGCGTGGGACCCCAGATGCAGAGGCAGGAGACAGGTGTGCAGGTAAGAATGTCTTTAATAATGTCTTTTAACTAAACAGAGGGCGCTGGTGCGTGGCAAAAAAGGCTGAACATAAATGCACCATGAAAACCTGACTTGGAGGAGACCTGGGGTTTCCAGCTGGAGAGCCGGGAGCACGGGGCGCACACCCTGGGAGACGCCGGGAACGGATGGGTCCTCAGGAGGGAAAGGAGAGTTCCCCTTGCTGCAACAAGGGTGTAATGGAAGAGAGGTCAGAGCAGACTAGTCCGTAGATGTGACACAAACCATAGAGAATAATCCAGCGTCTCCCAGGTGTAATCCCTCATCTTAAATGAGGCTGGAGATCATCAGGGGCAGGTGCGCCCAGTGGTCCCGCCTCCAGCCGGTGACCGGGCTCCTGCAACAGAGGACACACCCAGGAGAAGACAGGGAAGTGCAAAGGGCACAGACAGAGTGCAAACTGTGACAGTACCCCCCCCCTTAATGGACGCCCCCTGGCGGCCTACCTGGCTTCTCAGGGAAGCGATCATAAAAGTCGGACAGGAGTGTGGGGTCGAGTATGAGCGACCGCGAGACCCAGGAGCGGTCCTCAGGGCCGTACCCCTCCCAATCCACCAGGAACTGGTAACCCCTGCCCCTTCTTCTCACGTCTAAGATGGCCTTGACTGTGAATGCCGGGTGACCATCCACTAGCCTGGGAGGAGGAGGAGGCACCTCTGGAGGGCTCAGAGCGCAGGAGGTGACCGGCTTGAGGAGGGAGACATGAAATGTGGGGTGTATACGAAGAGAGTCTGGAAGCCGTAATCGAACGGATGAGGGATTAATGACTCGCTCGATGGGATATGGTCCAATGAACCGGGGTTGAAGCTTCTTAGAGGTGGTGTGTAGCGGGAGGTCACGGGACGACAGCCACACCCTTTGTCCGGGTTCATAGTGGGGGGCGACCGAGCGGTGGCGGTTGGCCAGCCGTTGGTTCCGCTCGGCCGTATTGGAAAGCGCAGCCCGGGTATTTCGCCAGGCCCGGCGGGCACGGCGCAAATGTGCTGACACGGAGGGCACGGCCAACTCCGACTCCAGAGATGGGAAGGCTGGGGGTTGGTACCCGTATGCGGCATGGAAAGGGGACATACCCGTAGCAGAGCAGGTGAGGGTATTGTGGGCGTATTCGATCCAAGGTAAGTTCATTGACCATGAGGCGGGCTGTTGGTGACATACGCAGCGGATGGCGGCCTCCAGGTCCTGGTTGGCCCGCTCCGTCTGGCCATTCGTCTGTGGGTGGTAGCCCGATGACAGGCTGGGGGATGCTCCCAGGGCCTTGCAAAATGCTTTCCAGACAGCCGAAGTGAATTGAGGCCCCCTGTCCGAGACCACGTCCAAAGGGATGCCGTGTAACCGGAAGACTTGGGACACCAGGAGGTCCGCCGTCTCGAGCGCAGAGGGCAGTTTAGGAAGGGAGATGAAGTGAGCCATCTTCGAAAACCGGTCTACCACGGTGAGGATGACTGTGTTGCCATTGGAAGGGGGGAGTCCCGTGACGAAGTCCAATGAGACGTGTGACCACGGCCGGGAAGGAATGGGAAGCGGTCGCAGCAATCCAGCGGGCGCCTGATGGGACGACTTGTTTCGGGCACAGACGGAGCAAGCCGTTACGAACTTCCTGGCATCCGCTCGTAGCGATGGCCACCAGAATCGCTGAGTTAGCAGAAAGACTGTGCGTGAGATCCCCGGGTGACAGGCCATCTTGGAACCATGTGCCCAACAGAGGACGTCCGAGCGAAGACTCGGGGCGACAAACAAGCGGCCAGCCGGACAGTCCTTGGGCGGGGGGCTGTCTTTGAGAGCGTCTGCCACCCGCTTCTCAATGTCCCACTGGAGGGCGCCCAAGATCCGGTTTTGGGGGATGATAGTCTCTCGGTGGGTGTCCTCCGTCGGCGGGGAATTCAGCCGGGAAAGGGCGTCCGGCTTGCCATTTTGGGACCCTGGGCGAAAAGTCAGAGAAAAATTGAACCTTGTGAAGAAGAGTGCCCACCGTGCCTGTCTCGGGTTGAGCCTCTGGGCTGTTCTGAGGTACGCCAGGTTCCGGTGATCGGTGAGAACCACGAAGGGGAGTTCGGAGCCCTCCAGCCAGTGCCTCCATTCCTGCAACGCCAGTACCACGGCCAATAGTTCCCTGTTGCCAATATCATAATTGCGTTCTGCTGGAGTCAGGCGGCGTGAGAAGAAGGCACAGGGGTGCAGCTTCCGGTCAGTGGAGCGCTGAGAAAGCACCGCTCCTACACCTGTGTCAGACGCATCCACCTCGACAAAGAATTGAGATGCAGGGTCAGGGTGAATCAGTACTGGAGCGCTGGTAAATAATGATTTTAATTTGGAAAAAGAGGAGTCGGCCTCATGCGTCCACGTAAACGGCACCTTGGTAGATGTGAGCTTGGTTAGAGGTTCCGCTACTCTACTAAAATCCCGGATAAAGCGGCGGTAGAAGTTAGCAAACCCCAGGAACCTCTGAAGGAGCTTTCTTGATGTAGGAACGGGCCACTCGACCACAGCCTGAATCTTGGCACTATAAACCCAAGAAAAGGAGTAGAGGTGGTATGAAAGGAGCATTTCTCCGCTTTAACAAATAACCTATTCTCTTGGAGCCTTGGAAGAACCAGCCGGACTTGCTGGACGTGCTCCTCTGTGACAAAGAAGCCACTAAGAAATGGGATACCACTTGATTCTCATTACGTCATCCCCCTTCACAGCTTGCTGGCTGTGACATAGGCAGATTAAACCATTAAACTGTTCATAATAAATGTTTCCTATCATTAAAAAGGTGCATGCATTTCTACATTATTTCATTCTTATATAGCCTACCTCAGATCACCTTTTTTTAAATAAAAGAAACACATTTTTACAAACTATGACATTAATTTCCAAACAATAATAAAGGTGTAATAAATAACACCTTACAGCTAGCGCTGTAACAACATTTATAGAAAATGTATCAGATATAAATATGACATAGAAATATAACAAACTTTATAGCACCAGCAGCCTTATTAAGCATTATTTCAAGGTTTAAAAATCTCCCTGTTTTGACCTTGCTCTCCTCCTGTCGTTGATGTTCTCCATCAGATTCTCTTGCGAGAAAGTTCAGAATGGCATTTTGTTGTGTTTTGCGTTTCCATGCTGGGATTTCAGCTTTTGAATGGTCGTAGAGTGCTGTGTGGTGAAGCAGAGGGCTGACTTCAGTTAGCCCAGCATCTCCTACAGACGACACATGTGCATGATTGATGGGGTATAACTATTAATTCATTGTAAATACAATAATACTAGTATCAGTGGTATAGTAATAGTGTGCTGAAAACAAATAGCGAGTGATGGTAAACAAATAGATGGGACGATGTAAGATTCCAAAAGTTTAATACATTTTGATAACGTGGTGTGCTGTCCACATGTGGCCATGTTGTTTACATGTTTTATTTAGGTCACTTCCTGACCATCCATACTGTACAGTATGCTGAATACAGTAAACATATCTCACCATGAGAATTGTTGGTGGACGAGGGCGGCTATAATTCACAGCAAACAGACTTCACTTTGATGTACTGCGTTACATGAGTGATTAGATAGCTAATATAAAGCTAATATAATATGAACATCACAGTATAGTTCAGCAATGTAGATTTCCCTCACTGGCGAGCTAGCAAGTTAGCGAGCGATTTTAAAATAAAAGTTGCAACTAACAGGTCACAGGCATATGTTCACTTCTTGTGGACGCTCATAGAAAGAGCTCTGTTTTAAAGAGTTTTAAACTTTTTGTGACTATTCCTGACCATAACTTGTGATTACATGTCTGGCAGTGAGTCCTGAGATTTCTGCCTTAATTCGGACCAGCGAGTGGACTAAACTCACCAAAACAAACGTATAGGAGGAGCCGACAGCCGCTATAGGCAAACTATCAAGCCAGCCGCGGCTTTGAATCGACAGTTGCTCACAAAGCCGGACTCTTAAATCATCGTGGAGTCTTCTTGAGGAGATATCTGCGGCTAACAAGGACTGGTGAGAGACACAAACTCGCTGTTACAACAAATATTAAACACTGAAGGCAGTGTAAAACAAGCTAACGATTAATTGACAACACTCGAGACGGTGTTGCCCAACAACCGCAATAATGCCAAAGATAAAATAGACAAGCAGCGGATCTAGCGGTGGTTCGGGCAGTTCAGGTGGAAGCACTCCAGATTCGGTTGAAAGCATGGGAGGTGCCAGTTCTGTACCTGCCTCCCAGTCGCAGATATCCGTAGGTGCGAGTTTTGTACCCACAACTCCGCCGCCGAGACCTGACGATGAGTACATGCTCTGTTGGAAGCGTCAACTGAGTAATCATGTTGATGCCGAAATGGGGAAAGCTACGAAGAAGTTACAGGAGGTCGTGGAAAAGCAAGAAAATAGCATAGCGCAAAACAAGAAGCTCCCCTAGCGCAAATGCTATTGGAACTCGAAAAGAAGCTGGAGCATATTGAGGAGAAGGTAATGAAGCTGGATCCCATGCAACAAAATACTGAGGTCTCCCAACATGGAAGAGGAAAACAGCTTTAATATGACACAAGAAGATCTACAATTGGACACTTTTTGTTTCACAGATCACAAACAATCGGATTTGGAAAAAGACATACAGTACTGTAGATCCGGACTCTTTTTTTTTCACATCACAAATGACTGTTGTTATCATACGGAGGAGCAATACAACAGTAATCTTAATATCGGCAATAAGTTGTCCATTATCCACATAACCAGCAGAAGCATTTATGCAAACTTTACTAACATCAAACATTATTTGAACCAATTCAAGGAACCCTTTAAAGTAATTGCAATCTCAGAAACTTGGATTAATGCTAACAAAGGTATGGACTTTGAGCTGGAAGGATATGAAATGACCTGTATAAACCAGAACAATTCAGGTGGAGGAGGTGTGGCTGTGTACCTGGACAAACATCTCAACTACAAAATGGTGAAGAATATGTCATTTGTTATTGACAACATCCCAGAATGTACAACGATTGAAATCTGCAAAAATGTGTTAATAAATTGTGTAAATAGAACTCCAAAGTCAAGGATTGGAATGTTTGAGGACTGGATTAAGACAACCTTTACAGACGTAGGTCAAAAGACTTCAATATTGCTCTTTTGAATCCACATAAGTACAAGGAAATAGATGACGTCATAGACACAATGTACATTTTGAGCCTATATCCTAAAATTATTCAACCAAGCAGAATAACAAACCACTGTGCCAACCTTATCGATAATATATTCACCAAAGACAGTAAAAGTAAATACATTTCTGGTGATCATAACAGACGTAAATATGAGTTGGAAATCACATATCAAAAATATACAACAAAAGGTGGTGAGAAATACTTCAATATTGAAGAAAGCAAAATTTGTTCTCGATCAAAAATCACTCTACACTCTTTACTGTCCTTTGGTATTACCATATCTAACGTATTGTATGGAGATATGGGACAATAATTATAAAAGCAATCTTCACTCACTTGATATACTGCAAAGAAGATTGGTGAGGATAATTCTTGATGCCATGTAAAGAGAACATGCAAACCCTTTATTTTTAAAATCACAGATTTAGTAAATTTTCAAACTGCTAAAATAATGCATAAAGTTAATAATAACTTGTTACCCAAAAAGTCATACAGTATGATCTTAGAGGAAAATTAAACCTAAAACACTTACAGGTTTATGCGAGAACAACGCTGAAAACCCACATGCAGAATTAAATTCTGGAACGGATTGAGCAAGGAACTCAAACAATGTACCAAGATGACAAAGGACTTCTTCCAGAGGAGTAACCTCACTCTTTTGGCCCATCCTGTGTTATCCTTTGATTTAAATTCAATAGAGGACATTTGGGGATGGATGGCAAGGGGAGTTTACAAAATGGATGTCAGTTCCAGACAGTGGATGCCCTCTGTGAAGCCGTCTTCACCACCTGGAGCAACAATCCACAAGAAAACCACTGGGATCAAGCATGCCCAAACCAATTTTTAAGGTGATCAACAAAAATGGTGCAGCGACTCATTACTCAGTCCTGTTGTGAACATTTTATTTCTAAATTACGGAGGGGTTGTTTTGTTTTTTTTAGCTATGGTCTTAAACTGAAACTTAAACAGCCTATTTCACTTAATGTTTGGTTGCAATAAATTGCTTACTCGAAACATTTTTTTCTCACTCCCATTTCTTCTGTTTGCCTTTTGAAACTCTACTAAGAACCTCCTTAAGATCAGTGCAAAATGTAAATTTAAGGTCATATCCGTAAAGTTCAGAAGGTCACTGTGAATTGTACAACGTAACAGCATAGAATGTGATTTAGCACTCCACCGCCTCCAGCCGTTCTAATTAATTGTACCACTTCACTTTCTCTCTTTGCCTTTCGTCCTACTTTTCTACTTGCAGGACTGCTTGCATGCAGCTGAGCCATTACCTACACCACTTCCATGAAATATGTTCTGCTACAATCCCTGATCAATAACTGAGACCGAATGCAAGTTGCTTTAACACTGTAATTCCTCACATTTGCTTGGAGTGTGAGCAACGAGTCATTGTCATCTCCCTGGTCCCTAAATATAAATCATGATGTAGCCACTCAGTGCACCCATCTGGAATTCTCTGCTGTCTCATTCACTGGCAGTGGATGTAGTGCTGAAGAAGAAGGCCTTAACACTCTTTGACAAACGCTTTGAAAGGTTATATGGGTGTTATGCATTTCACAGGATGCTTGACCAGAAAGGTAAGAGGCAAAGTCACCTCAGTAAATTTAAACAGCAGGCCACAAATTGCCTGTGTATGAGTAATTATTATCTGACAGGTCGCTACTGTACCATTTTGAGGAAATGTGTATGTGCAAATGTTGTAGTTTGCTTGTGGTTAGCACCTACCAGTCAACCAGTCAGCGTGGTAGGAAGTCATTTTACTGGGTAGAGGTCATTGTAACAGTAATCGCTGCTGGACCGTCCCCAATAGATAATGCCAAAATTAATAGGCCAATTAGTCTATGGAGATTGTTATGATGGCTGCACGAGACAGAGAGCCAGCACCATGAGGCGTTCCATTTGTGTCATGTACGTCTGTACTTACTGTAGTTTGCCTAGTCTGCACACACAGAAGTGTGTCTGTGTGCCGTTCTTAGCACATTGCACCCAAAGCAATGTGTGGGCAAGTGCTTCATTGGTCATCTATGGAAAAAGCTACACAGCTGATTGGTGCCTGAGATGGTCTTTTTATATATTATATATCACACAGTGGTTTTTATGTTCTGTTTATAAAAACAAATATTTTTTTTTCCCATTATATTAGTATCATGCAAGAAGAATTATGTTTGCTTTACCAAATGGATGTTGTTTTATTGTGTTATTATTCCAGAAGAGTAACAGCTCTTTTCCAGAATAACCAACATGCAAAGGATTTTCATCCAAGTATCAATATGCTTTAGAATAAATACAGTAAATACATTTCTTAAATTAATTATCAAATGACTGGTTTATTTAATTTAATAATTTAGTTAAATTATTTAATCAATAAATAAAATGCCTTGTATTATTTATGCTTGATATGAAATACACAGCTTTTTAAAATTCACCAGACACATTAGGTGAATTTGCAGAAAGTATCATATCGGATTGGTATTGCCGATACCAGCCTGACTTTTACTCAGTATCAGCTTGTAAACTAAATCAGTGGTATCGCACATCACTACTCCTAAGTCAATAACGTCATGTCCTGTTGTTAAATAAGGTTTAAAAACATGAGATAATGTTGCGTATTTCTTATGGCACCAACCAAAAACCTCTGTTGCTATAAGAGCAGTGGTGACCAAAGTGCGGCACAGGGGCCATTTGCGGCACATGGCTCATTTTTTCAAGACCCACTGCACATTGCAGAAGGCACATTATAAGAAAAAAATTAAATCTGTATTACATTTATTATTACTGGAAATAATAATAAATTAAATTAAAGCTGAAAGGCTACACTTCAATCACATGCTTATATATTTATTGATTGATTTATTTCTAATCCATTGTGGTGGTTTTGTCCTCACTATGGCAAGGTTTACAACAAAGGATGTAAAAATTGTGGTTAAATTGATACACTTTTGACTTGTAGTGTATATGTACAGTATATATGTATATTTATAGTGAGTACACCCCTTACCTCACATTTGTGCAAATATTTTATTAAAAAATCATAAGATTTTGAAATGTCTTAACTTATAGCTTTTGTTACTGTGGTACTTCTTCATTACTACTATGTTCGACCTCTCTATGATTACTGAGCTGTAGCTACAGCGGAGAAAGACATTGTATATCTGAAGAAATGGCAAGTAGGGTTATGTAGCATGTCTACAACAGTTTGAAATTTGGCCCCAAGGGTTATGCTGTCAGTTTCCTCCTATGTCCTGCAGCCTGGTGCCACAGTACAGCAGGCAAAATATCCCAAAGGAAAAGTCTCATCTCAGCAGGAAGGACTGTGGCCGATTCAAATCTCCTCCCTCTTGGGAATGCCCCACTGTGCCCTCAGCCAAGGGTACTTAACCCTCAAAGACTTTAACACAGGGAAATAGATAATGACGGCATTATAGGTGGATTCTGTGGAGACTAGGTGTGTTGCGTGTGCTTCTGAGATAAGACAAAGTTCTTGAAGTGGCTGGAAAGTCAAGTCAGTTTTTCTTTTATCGTTATTCTCTGCCTGTGACGCATACTCCAGTGAGTGACCCTCCAATCATGTGTTTTTCCCTGGGTGAATTGCTTCATCATGATTAGGCTGCATTCACCTCACATCTTTTGCTGAAACTTCCTGGATGTCATCTGGAAACATTTAATATGCAAATTTGTGATAGTTCCTGGACTGGAATGTTAAGTGTGGTGTGCATACTCCCTCTCAGTGGTGCCACACACATATACTTGTATAATACTCCCGAGAGGTATGGAAAATGGTCCATAAATTAGTCCTGAAATTGTTTTCATACTAGTACAAGGGTATCGACCAGCAAAATTATTCCAATTTATAAGTCTGTGCAATGAACTCTGATGCAGTAGTGTGCTAACCTCCTCTCTATTTTAAATTTGCATTGGCCAGATGTAGTTGGCCTGATCATACACCAATCAACTTTCATTTCCAGTAATGTATTTCAGTTGTACATGACTGGATGCTGTGGATCCAATTTGAGCAGTGAATTATTTACCTACTTACAGTCCAGATGTCATGGCTCTATCGTGAAATCAATAAGGACTGACTTGGATAAAATACCTACTACACACTCTCCACTCCAATCAGGCTTCACTTGTTCTCCTCCATGACTACCAGCCAGGCAGCTGTTTCACTTGCTCTTTTTCATCATCTCTGGCTGGGACTGTCTCTTTGTCCTCACTCTCAGCTCTTTCTGAAGTTTCATATGCATAGTCTCTGTGTGCTGGCTCAAGCCAGTGAAATTCACCCGTCTACCCATCAATTTTCCATACGACTTATCCTCGTTGGGGTCACGGTTGAGCCGGAGCTTTTTCCCAGCTGACCCCAAGTGCTAGTTAAATGCGCCAGCGCGTCATAATCATGCACCGAGTAAAAGGTGGCACAGCTGATTGGCGCATACGCTCCGTTTCAATCCTACCCTTTCTCCGATGGTGCATTTCCATTCACCCACATCAATGAGTATACTAAGTACACTGTGTACTTAGATCCTGTGGACTTGAATTTTGACAGCGTAGTACTGTCCAAAATCGCTTACCGGAAATGACAGTATTTGTCCGCTTTCTCTTCTTCTCCTCTCCTTTTTTTTGTGAATTGCAACCAAGAGATGTTAGTCCCTCCCCTTCCACGATGCAGCTAAGATAGCGATGAGTGAAGGTAGTTATGATCCACGACTTGCATCACTTGCCATGCTGAATGTGTTGAGAGCAACATCCGTGTACTAACCATGTTTTGAACACACTCTAAATGCTAAGTGGAAGTGTGGAAGTGCACAAATTGAAACACAGGCCGAGTCTGTCAGCAATTTGTAATAATCTGTTCACTTCCAGTGTTAAACATTTTCTATATAAATTCCAATGTTGCCTACACAACCTTTATGAATGACACCACAGACCAAACACAGAAACAAACCAAACCCAAAAGGACATACCGATGCACCGACGGGTTTCTGTTGATCTGAAGCGTCCCTGGGAGAATGATGAACAATGGCATAATTTCCCTCTACAGTGGTGAGGCGATGGAAGAAGAATGCGCACAGACGGAGCTTCTGGTCGACCGGGGAAGGCTGGGATAAAACCGCTCCCGCTCCTGTATCCGACACGTCGCCCTCTACAACAAATTGTAAAGAGGGATTGGGATGAGTGAGAACAGGAGAAGTGATGAACAAAATCTTCAGTCTAGCAAACGGCGCCTCAGCATCTGGGGTCCACAAAAAAGGAACATTAATGAATGTAAGCCTTGTCAGAGGTTCCACCTTGCTACCAAAATTGCAAATACACTTCCGGTAGAAAAACCCCAGGAAACTCTTCAAGTGCTTCCTTGACCACCATGTGCATTTCTCAGCCTTCACAAAAGAGACGGTTCTCCAGAAGCCGCTATAGGACTTGCCGTAAATGTTGCACGTGTTCCTGTCATGAATTGGAAAATATCAGAATGTCATCTAAGTACACAAAACAAAATTGGTTGAGCATGGACATCAGGACATCATTAATGAGACACTGGAATACTGCTGGGGCGTCAGTGAGGCCGAAGGGCATAACCAGGTACTCGAAATGCCCCAAGGGGGTATTAAATGCGGTCTTCCACTCGTCTCCCTCCCTGATCCGTACCAGGTAGTGAACGTTGCGCAGGTCTAACTTGGTAAAAATCTTGGCGGAGTGTAACGGCGAAAACGCTGAGCCCATAATTGGCAAGGGATAACGATTTTTGACTGATTGTTGTTGAGCCCCTGGTAGTCAATACAAAGGCGTAATGACTTATCTTTCTTCTCTACGAAGAAAAACCCTCCCTCCAATGGGGACGATGAAGGCTGAATAAGTCTTGCGGCAAGCGAGGACAAGATGTAATCTTTTAATGTCTGTTTCTCCGGGCCAGATGCATTATATAGTCTCGCATTAGGTAAGGGTGCGTCTTTAATCGCTCAGTCATATGGCCGATATGCGCCCTGTCCTTACTAAATACCTGACTCACATTGTGATATTCCTCAGGAACCCTAGATAAATCGATCTGTGACTGAATAACCGGGCTCTGGGGGACTGCTAAACGTAAACAACTGGAATAGCAGTAATCGCCCCAATTAACAATTTCAGTCTTCTTCCAATCGATAGAGGGATTATGTAATTTAAGCCAAGTAAGACCTAGAACCACTGGCACACACTGAGAAGGTATAATAAAGAACTGAATCGACTCATGATGATTACTCGAAAGCTGGAGTGACAAAGACTTGGCCTGGTGCAAAACCACTGCCAAGAAGCTTAACCTAAGTAAAACCGTGTTTGTCAACACAGTCCGAATCAAAAAAACTATCGTTTGCCATTGAGTCGATTAATACCAACACCTGGAAGCTTATACCCCCCCGCCAAAGCCCTCCGTTGATAGTCCCTGAAGTTTGCAGTCTCAGATTGGCCGGTGTCACAGCTTTCGTGACTGGCTCCTTGTCGACATACTCACAGTGTGAGGGAGTAGATCGATCCCTGTTGGAGAGTAGGTCCCGTGTCGATACTGGCAAGCTTTCCTTTACCACGTCAGGTGGTGATCCCGGCTGGCAAGTAGGTCCAGCTGGACACCTAGCGATCTGATGGTCCTGGCCCCCGCAGTACAGGCAGAGGTGTAGGCGATGACACTGAGGTATGACGTCGACCCCCCAGCTGCATCCGCACCTTGGTGGAGTGGGCGGGTGGTTTGCTGGCCGCTCTGTCCCTGATGCGACAGGGCGGACCGGAAATGCTCAAACAGTGTCCACAATGGTAGAAAAAGACAAATATAAGAAACAACTAAGTACAACACAAACACACCGGAACTAGTACGGGGAAAAATACAAACAGAACTAAAGATACTGCTACAACACGGAAATAGCAGGAAAAATTATACTAACAAAAATCACTGCTGAGAACCAAGCAGGCACACAATAGCGAAAATGCTAGCTAAAGCTGCTGCTGGAGGTAGCAAAGCAAGGAATCACAAAAGTACTCACAATGCCGGCAGGTAAGACCATAACGTAGCAAACAATGAGCAAACATGAGATTGGGAGGAGCAGGTAGCAGGGAACAATCTGGTGACGAGTGAGCCAAACAGCACAGCTTAAAAAGGGCCAGGTGAGTAATTTCCTGCAGGTGTGTACCGGTAGCTCCTCCCATGCGGCTCAGTAGTGTGCTGCAAGACCCAGCAGATAGGCGGCAGCAAAGCAGCAACACAGATCATGACAGACCCTGCAAGCTCCTGACAGTAACATTCTCCAGATCATATCATTAGTTGATGAATTGTTGAGTGTCTGTGTTTAATATTTTGACAACAGGTTTGATGCCTTGCAGTGGAAACCCAAACATATTATTTTTTTTTGATGAATGCCTGTAGTTTAGCCAGCTTAACTTGGGAGTATTTATAATAGTTAATGTATGCACTCAGAAAATGTAATGTTTGCTATTATTATTTGCAGAATTTTTTATTTTTGCAGGGGCTCATTGAAAAACAATGTTAAAGAATATATGATATAGTTTTTCAGTTGAACCTTCCTTTTTATTCACTGAAGGACAGTTTATTTGTTTTTAATTTAAAATCTCCTAAGGGGGGCCGCACGGTGGTCTAGTGGTTACCATAATCAGGAGATCAGGAAGACCGGGTCCGAATCTTAGCTGGACATTTTCTGTGTGGAGTTTGCATGTTCTCCCCGTGCGTGTGTGGGTTTTCTCCAGGTACTCCGGTTTCCTCCCACATTCCAAAAACATGCATGTTAGGTTAATTTGCGACTCTAAATTGTCCATAGGTATGAATGTGAGTGTGAATGGTTGTTTGTCTATATGTGCCCTGCCATTGGTGACCAGTCCAGGGTGTACCCCACCTGTCGCCCGAAGTCTATTCTTTTTTTTATCTCTGTGCTGGCTTAATTACTCCCTCTTGGCTGCACCTGAGCTGCACCCTATCCTAAAACTAAATGGAGTAATTAGCCTGTGGAGACCGCCACCTTCACCAGACTACAAATAGATCCAGGCCACAGATGTCTGGCAGCCAACCGTGGACAGGTTGAATGAATAGAAGCTGTGTGTTTGCAAATAGAACAAACATGGACCGGTTAAATAAACACCATGTTTAATTAAATTAATTTGAAAAACCCCATTAAATGCAGCTATATTAATCTCTCTTCAATATTTGTTTTGGCAATTATGGTGATTGTTATTATTTTTTTTTAATTGATGTAATTATATGAGATAACTGTAAAGTCCATGAAATCACAACAACACAATCCATGCTTTCCCTGGCCGTTAGGCTTTTAGAGAGAGATAAATTTCATGTTTGGACAGAGGAAGAATTATCCTCAGCTCAAGCTAACATCACACATATGTAAGCACTAATTCAACCAAACATCCCCTGGGAAAATTCAAGCCATCTTGTTGCTAATGACACTTATCTAGTCAGACATAAAACTATCCTTTTTATTTAGAGTAAAAGGATGAGTGACTGAGGATAGATGTATCATTTATTCCTAAATCATTCATCCTGTGCTCCACATGTAGTTTCAGATCAGCACAAAGTCCATTAGAAAGTCCTAACTGCCTGGGTCTGCTCCAGTAATATCCACACTGAATGGAGCTTTATTGGAATGCACCATTAAGTGCTGCTGGGATTGTGGGATGTGGGGGTGAGGAGGGATTGGACATCTAACACTCTGTTCCGTGTTCCATCACAGTGATGGGAACAGATGGGAGACACAGCGTTCATCTGGTAAATTCATCATTGCGTCCTTTATATCTTATAGACGGCTGAAGATTGAAGGAGGAGAACTTGGGTGTATGTATTTGTGTTTGTGGGCGTGGCTTGTTTGTGTGTGTGTGTGTTGGGTGGGGGGATGATGTGTGCATGTACATGCTCCAGTTCCTCACATCATGACAGGTGAGGCCACTAATAGTTTCTGTTCGTTATCTGAATTCAGCTCCTTTCTTCCTTATTCAGTGTTTCTTTCTAGACATCACAGGCCAATCAGTTCTACAAAGCACGAGTCTCATCTATAAAAGTGCTCGTGGAATTCTTAGTAAAAGCCTTCGTACGCCAGAAACCCACAATCTGCGTACGGACCAAAAATATTCAGACTTGGCGTACGCACACTGTCACGCAATTTGTGTTTTATAATTCTCACCGTGAGTAGAAGTGTGCGTACGCAACTCCACCTCACGCCTCGCCTTCTCCACGCCTCCACTCACTATAAAAAAATATATATATATTAAAAAAAATATATTTAAAAACTTTGATTGCATTGTTCAGTCATTCTGAATGACGGCTGGTGAGAAGACGAAAAAGAACGGAATTTCACAAAACTGTAGGTGGAAATACTGGAAAAAATATAATAGTAATAATATTTAGAGGACATAGTGCTGGCATAACAAATAAAAGAAAGATGGCTGATTGAAAGCACATCCGTTGTCATTGGCGTGTGTGGAACTCTACATTGTTAGATTTGTTGAAAGTGAACGGTAAATTCGTAAAAAAAATACATTTGTACACTACATCTGTAGTTCATCATGGCGCCAGCCTCATTGCTGCAGCTCAGCCTCATGTCCGGATGTGACGTAATGAGGGTAATACTGCTCACCTAAAGAAGAGTAAACAAACGCTTGTTGTAGGTAGATCATCGACTTTGTTCAGAATATTTTTCATCAAAATGGTAGTCATGCCAGAACATTATGTTGCTGCTGGATGTTCACAGTATCCGAGTCGACGTGAGGCCACATGTACATTAAAACAGACAGGCTATAAAAAAAACCTTTACGCACACTAAGAAGAATTTAAATTTAAAAGAATAATTGAAATATATAAAGGATAAGCAACCCCAGAGTAGCTTAACATTCTGTGTTTTGAAGGCGACCAATCTCTGTGTTTTACGGCTTAAGTCCATTGCTCTGCAAGTTCTCTGTTTCATCTCCAAATGTTTCTTCCTCCTCAAACTATTGACACATTGCTCAAACATTTGCTATAATTACTGTAAACATCCTATGTCTCGTACACCGCTATGTTCGTGCAGCTGAGCGGCGTTACCCTGATTACATCACACCCAGAAATGAGGCTGAGCTGTGACAACTAGTTTGTCATGGCTGGTGCCATGAACTACAAATGTAATTTTTGCTAATTTACCGTTTGCTTTCAACAAATCAAACAGTGTAGAACATATTTACAAACAATATATACCGTAAATCACGGTGTATAAACCGCACCCGTGTATTAACCGCACCCCCATTTTCAGGCTCACGGCGGGAAAAAAAAAAAGTTTAGTTCATAAATGCTTGCCAACTCTTTCATCTGAACTGAACATGCGTAAAGGTACTAAGCAATTTCAAAAAGAAGAAGAAAGGAGAAATCTGCCGTCCATCAATTCATCTGCAATGGAAATCATGTAAGAAAAGTTTATTTCCGACACAAACTGACAATCATACACACATATTATACACATCAAAGTAACACTCAAACGTAACACTCATGCCGAACTTCGGCATCTAGATCTTTAATATTATGGCTAAGCACAGATTAATAATAATAATAATAATAATAATAATAATAATAATAATAAATCTAAATAAAGAAATTTGCAATTTTCAGAGATGTTTTGATATCTTATCTCTTATCTGTTATCTTATCTGTTTTGATATCTCTTATCTTACCTATCTCACTGCTTCTTTTTTTCTCTAGAAGCCAAAGAAGTCTTCCTCATCAGATGAATTTGAATAAACTCCAACGTTGTATTGTATTTTACATCATCTGCAATGTTTTAATGGAAGCTTAGGTTAGCTTCAGTGTATATAGAGATCGTTTCACTGTGTGAAAATAAAGACAGCAGCAGTCAGATAAGTTAGAAAGAAATTGCATACACAAGCATTTTCAGCAACTGTACAGCAGAGGGCGCTAAAGTCAAAGCAACTGTCTGACCCACAGATGGCTATTCCCAAATGGGCTTCTGGTCAATTTCTCCCCGTATTTATAGCCAAATTCTGGCCTAGTGGACCCAAGCGTCCACAAACTTGCGTCTAGCGATCGCCAAACTTTGACTGGCTGTTGTTGGAGCGGTGATGAACTTTGCCGTGGCGGAAAGTTGGCCGCTCCTCACCGCTCGCAATATTTTGTGCAGCTCAAAACTTTCGGAGCGGTAGGAGGGACCATCAGCGGTGGCCGAGCGGATACGGTGTTGCCTTAACGGGGGCCAACTTCTGTTAAACGGTGGTGAACGGTTACGAGCGCTGATGAATTTTTTTCACCGCTCCAGGAACGCTACAGAAAAGTTCAGTAGGTGGTGCGGGAACGTTTGGCAGTCTCCTGTTTGTTGAGTCTTCAACTCTCACCTCCGGCAGAGCTTCGCCTGCATCACGGGGGAGGACAAGGATATTGAGTCCAAATGGGCTCTATTCCGTGCCTCCATTGCTGAGGCAGCCAATCAGAGCTGCGGCCGCAAGGGGGTCAGTGCCTGTTGTGGGAGAAAAAAAATCCAAACCTACATGGCATTGTGTGAAAAAGTGATTGCCCCCTAAAGATAATAACTGGTTGAGCCACCCTTAGCAGCAACAATTGCAATCAAGTGTTTGTCATTAACTTGCAGTGTCTCTTACAGCGCTGTAGAGGAATTTTGCCCCACTCATCTTTTCAGAATTGAAATTCAACCACATTGGAGGGTTTTCAAGCATAAACCGCCTTTTTAAGGTCATGCCACAGCATCTCAATAGGATTCAGGTCAGGACTTTGACTAGGCCACTCCAAGTCTTTATTTTGTTTTTCTTCAGCCATTCAGAGGTGGACTTGCTGGTGTGTTTTGGATCATTGTCCTGCTGCAGAACCCAAGTTGGTTTCAGCTTGAGGTCACTAACAAATAGCCGGGGCATTCTCCTTCAGGATTTTTTGGTAGACAGCAGAATTCATGGTTCCATTTATCACAGCAAGTCTTCCAGGTCAGCATAACACCCCCAGACCATCACACTACCACCAGCATATTTTACTGTTGGTATGATGTTTTTTCTGAAATGTGTCGTTACTTTTACAGCAGATTTAATGGGACACACCTTCCAAATAGTTCAACTTTGGTCTTGTCAGACCACACAGCATTTCCCCAAAGGTCATCAATGTGTTCTCTGGAAAAATTAAGATAAGCCTTGATGTTCTTTTTGTTCAGCAGTGGTTTTCGTCTTGGAACTCTGCCACACAGGCCATTTTTGCCCAGTGTCTTCTTATAGTGGAGTCATGAACACTGACCTTAACTGAGGCAAGTGAGGCTTGCAGTGCTTTGGATGTTATTTTGGGGTCTTTTGTGACCTCTTCAATGAGTGGTTGCTGTGCTTTTGGGGTAATTTTGTTGGCTGGCCACTCCAGGGAAGGTTCACCACTGTTCGATGTTTTCGCCATTTGTGGATAATGGTGCTCACTGTGGTGGTTTTTCAAAAATGTATTAGTTAATAAATAATTGCTGTCAACCGTGGTTGACTATGGCCCATTACAGTAACAAACAATCTTGAAAGACAAGTTATATATAATATTCTGGTCACTAGGCATCAGTAATGACACAAAAAAGGTAATGAGACATGACTTTACATTACAGTACCTTCATACTGCATGTCAGTAGCCATGGCATGTACGACATGATGAGTTAAAAAAAGTTCTCCTCCCATTTCGTGTGGAAATGGTACGTTTTTGGCTTCTTGCTAAGTCCTTATTCCCCACTCCGTTTGAAACCCTGTCTTGCATTTAGAATCAATAAATGGGACGCTAACTAGTTAGCTCACTAGCATGCTCTGCTTAAGGGCCTGGCCTTCTATTGTGTCCCTGCAGTGATACCGTGGCCTGCACATTAGCAATGTGGTGTAAACAAAGAATAATATGAGTGTAAAGGTGACCATAGGGCTGTTATTTCATGTCTACAAGGCTCTAATAATAGTAAAAAAAAGTTTTTTAGAACGTCATAAACAGGTTTTCAGTAGTCTACTACGAACATATTCCGTGTATTAATATTGAATTCTACTTTGTGGAAATTAATATATCGCAGTCGTGTTTGGAATAAACGAGGGACAACTGTATTAGCGGTTTAGTACTGTATTATTATGAAGAACTAATTTTGTACATTAGTCCAGCGTGGACTGGTCGTCGTCCAATGTCAGCTAGGAGAGGCTCCAGCATATCACCCTAGTGTGGTTAAAAGCGGCATTGAAGATGAATAGACAGTTATAGTGAATCACAACAAAACAAAATCCAAAAACTCAACATTTGTGCGAAAGGAAAACCAATAAGAGTAATTTTACACACACGGCCCTGACACTATCCACACAAATAACGGTTATGGTAACACGGATAAATGTTGCCATATGTTGAGAAATTGTCCCATGAAAAGCGAGCAACGGAGCAGAGACAGGCAGAGCTGGCCATTAAACTCTTTAATGATCTGCTCATGAAGAGTGCACTCATCTAAAAGACAAAACATAACAAAATTACGAACTCACCGAAGATAAGGAACTAAAAAGAACAGTGCAGGAAAATTAACAAAATCGCTGCTACAAAAAAATGAATAATTGACTAAAATGAGTAGCTGGAGTGGACGAGGGAACGTAGGCATAATAAAGAACAGAGTGACCCAAAAATAGGAGAAGCAATATAAAGATCGCCAGTAGAAACTGGACGAGAAAGGGATATGGCGCTCACACTTCTTGGCGTGGTCCAGTGAAGAAGAGGAGGTGGAGGAACAATCCTACATCTTGCTGCTGCACTGCCTAAGAACGTGGAAAGCAGCTGTAGGTGTGTCTTGTTGCACCGTACAGCGCCGGAAATAAATACATCTAAGGAGGAAAAACAAGAACAGACCAGTACGGAGAACACAATACAAAATAAAAGACGGGTTGGAAACATGACAACATCTGCAAAAAATTGTATATTTAAAATATCCACAGATTGATGACGATAGATGATAGATAGATGATGATGATAGATAGATGATAGAGCTCTCTCTGTCTCTCAGCCACAATCTCTATACCCACAATCCGACCACACTGTTTTCTTTCCAATCCACCAGTAAATGTCACTCATCTCCCGCCATAATTAGATTGTGAAGCCCCCAAAGGAAATGCAGTACATGAGCATGCCTTTTTTTCTCTAATCTGTGGTTCCAAGAGGTGGCTCCAGTGGTTCATGCTATTTCTTGGCTGGATTCATCTGGGTACCTTCCAGACCTTATCGCAAATTGCTGTGAGAAGGTTTACACTAAATACCTAATTGACAGCATATTTTATGCATTGCCACTCGTCAGTCTAAAGGCTACTGACTAACTCTGTCATGGTGGGATGTTATACTTGCCTTTTGTTTTGTTGACTGGAATTTGGATTTCTGGAATGTTGTAACAGTAAGTTTTAATGTGTTTGCGTTAGCATTGTGATGTCGCCAATCATAATATCGGTTGTTTGATTTCTGACTTGACTTGTTACAACATTTTTTGTTAATTGTGATTAAAATTTTACATGTGAACAGAGCATTAATAAAGCTTAAATTTTACAATTAGTTTATTGATCTATCTTACTTCTATCAACGCTAAACACTAAAACCTCGGTTCCGGGGTGCAAAATTTGACGCTTTTGGACTCTTTCACATGAAAATCTTTAAGTCTGATGAGGCAATACAACAATGTATCATATCTTCACACAGACTGGACAGGTGTTTGTGAACCCATCTCTTTCCTGTACTTTTGTGCCCACTCCCCCCTCGTCCAAGTGAACGAAGCCAAGTGAACCAAAACATAGCTTGTTGTGTGCCACAGTGACTAGGCGACTGACGAAGAAGTTAGCTGTCGCTATGGACCAGATTTTAGAACAAGATAAAGGATGATGTCTCGGAAGTTGAAGACAACACCACTTTTGAGCCCGATTTTGAAGAGACTGACCAGTCAACAGATGGAGAGAAAGAGGCACCTGAAGAACGGGCACCTGTGGAAACAAGTGTGTGGGATGCAGGCATGCCTATAATTCGGGCAACTACTCAATGTCCTTACAAGACTTTCATATTCTTTCAATAATTATTGGATTCAATAACGGACAGACAGACACACACACACATACTCACAACTTCATGTTGAGAAGTTTGGTCTCTGGTTTTCCATTTCTTTTTTACTTTACATGTTCCATCCATCCATCCATCTTCTTCTGGTTATCCGAGCTCAGGTTGCGGGGGCAGGAGCCTAAGCAGGGAAGCCCAGACTTCCCTCTCTCGAGCTACTTCCTCCAGCTCTCGAGGTGTTCCCCGGTCAGTTGAGAGACATAGTCTCTCCAATGTGTCGTGGGTCTTCCCTGAGGCCTCCTACGGGTCGGACGTGCCCTGCTCACCTCCCTAGGGAGGCGCCCGGGAGACATCTTGACCAGATGCCTGAGACACCTCATCTTCTCAATGCAAAGGAGCAGTGATTCTACTCTGAGTTTGTCACCCTATAGCCCTGTCACTAAGGGAGAGCCTAGCCTAATTTTGGCCGCTTGTACCCACGATCTTGTCCAAATTTGAATGCCTTCCACAAAGACCTGTGCCTCTTCTTTTCTTCACTGAAACACATGAAGCTCATGACCATAGGTGAGGGTAGGTTCGTAGATCGACTGGTAAATTGAGAGCTTTGCCTTTCGGCTCATCTCCCTCTTCACCACAACGGACCGATACAGAGTACGCATCACTGCAGACGGCGCACCAATTCGCCTGTCGATTCTGTTACACCCTTCCCCTCACTGGTGAACAAGACCCCAAGGTACTTAAACTCCTCCACTTGGAGAAGGATCTCATCCGCGACCAGGCGAGGACCGGGCGAGAACCATGGACTCGGACTTGGAGATGCTGATTCTCATCCCAGCCTCTTCACACTCGGCTTTGGAATACATTTTTAGTGCCTTATGTATTTTCACTGCAGTTGTATTTTCACGTTAGCCTCTGCGCTGAGACATTGTTCACAGCTAAAAAAAGATGGACATAAAAAATTGGTGGTGATTAGTGTTTTTTGTGTTAATATAAGAGCAGTCAAATTTGACCTGGGACACTGAAGTAACGGTAGGATGATGAACACGACAGAAGGGTTAAAAGGGGGCGGATTTGGCCCACGGGCCGTAGTTCGCCCACGGGCCGTAGTTTGCTCAGTCCTGTACTAACCACTAGGTCACCGTGCGGCCCACCAACTGAAGTTTATTTTGTATTTGATTTTGCTTTTATCTCCTTTTCCTTCACACTGTGAACTGCATGGGTGCTTGGCATTGCGACTTCTTTTGGAACATTTAATAGCCAAGGTTTTAATCTCCGTAATGCATCTTTCCTTTCATCTATGCTGACAATTCACTTTGTTCCAGCATACAAAATGTAAGTTGCTTAGTTTCTTATTCACTCCCACAGTTCAACTGAACAGATGGTAATTGTGGACGGGAAGGTTTTTCATGCTGATGCAAAAATGTGTTAATCTATTCATTGTCCTAAATGATGCAGGGCAAAGTCATGTCTGTATGCATTATGTTTAAAGTTTTTGCTTCAAGGCTCAGCCTCTTATTAAATGCAAATTACTTTTCAGCCACTGTGATAAAATTCAAAGTGACAACAGAACACACACGCACACATACCTACTTACCGTATATTGTTTATATAAAATAGGGGTGTCACGAGATTTTGCGAGATTTAAATCTGATGATATTTTTCACTTAGAGAAAAGTTGTTTCGCAAAAACAGGGCAGCCAGAAGCCAATCAGTGCTTTACGCACACTATAAACCTTGCAATCCAACCTGTACTCTGTGTTCCCAGCGCCACTCATTTGCTTGCAACATGTGGCTGCTGTTTTTCCATTGGAGTTCAACAGCTGTCGCGGTGTTAATGTCTAGGCACAGGTGTCGGCAAACTGCAGCTTTGTAGCCGCAAGCGGTACGTCAGCCTCCTTGTTGTAGCTCCCTTCACAGTGCTCAGATATTTTATTAACACCCAAGTGGGGAAAATGCATATTTTTGAAAAGCGGTAAAAATATCCAATCTGATTCAGTGAATGGCTGAGTTCTGACTAGTGATGGGATGAGCGCAAGGAAGAAAGGAGGAGCTGGTGTTTGCCTGCCTGCATTCGATGAGAGATGACAGAGACGTCTTTTTCCCCCCACATTAAGATGAATATATCCACCCCAAAGAGAAATATATCAGAAGGAAATAGAGTTTTTAATTCTCCACAGACATACTTTTTTTTGTCTGCGCTGCCGACAATGGCGCCTTACTTGTATGCTTGATACAAGGCGAGAAATCAGCAAACAACAAAAAACGTTGAAAGACATTTTCAAAACAAGCTCATTTTCAAAACAAGCTCTCAACATTTTCTGAAAAGTAGCAATTTATTTCAAAGTAGACCTACTTGTGTAACAGTGGTCATCCCTGCAGTCCAACCCTGCACACAAGGGAAGCGAACCAGCGACCACATAAGTCCACCGATTGTTCCAAATTTAACATAAATGATCAAAAGCAATACAGAATGGTGGTTGATGCAATACTGTAAGTTGTATCGAGGGCATATCAATTATATAGAAATGGTGTAGATCGAAATCTCCCCTCGCTTTTGGTGAATGGTAAAAACATATCAGACTTTAAACTAACCAACTTTATTACACGACATACATTTAACAAAGCATTTTGTTCTTTTTTGTCCCCTTGAAATTCAATTCTATTTTTCCTTCTAGAAAGGAAACTGAACATCTAAGATCCAAATTCTACAAATTTCCCATTACACCAAAAGCCAAAGAGATTCATTTTAAGGTTCTCAATGCAATATACCCTTCTGCTCATTTTCTATGTAAACTTTTTGGCTTTGAATGCTAATAATTGCTGATTCTGTAACCAGTTTGTTGAAACTACAGAGCACATATTCTATGACTGTAAGTACCGTACACTAATGCCTTTTGGTTATCTAAACATATTCATATTCCAGACTTTAAATTGGAAAATGTTATGCATGGTTTCATTGTAAAAAAAAAAAACTCTATTGTTGTTTTGAGGAAGTTTTTTGTAAACAAAAATAGATTCCTAAAGACTACACCAAATTTGAATGCCTTCCACAAAGACCTGTGCCTCTTCTTTTCTTCACTGAAACACATGAAAAGAAAGACTGCTGTGAAACTCCTCAAGATGGTAGAGGACTTTAGACTCATGGAAACCACCTAGCGTTGTCTCATACAATTGAAATTAGAATTAGCTGAGCATAAAAAAAAAACAGTGCAGAATAAAAATAATGCACAAATTTGCTGTTCAACATTCACACAATATTTTTCCATATAAAGGCTGATAGTGGCCCATGATATCAGTCATGACCCAGGACTCCAAATTGCCTCCAGAGAAGTCAAGGTGTACCTGGATAGCGTATCAGTGGACCAGCTGCCGTTTCCCATGACTTGATGGCAGACAGTGAAAAGCCTGCAGGACAATCATGTCCATGTGAATATGAAATGTCACATGTAAAGACAGTGAATTATTAGGAGGAATGAAAGTGCACGGCAGAGCAGCAGATGCTTTGTGTCTCCAGTATTCTGCAGAGCGACATCTGTTTTGATCGTTTCAGATTCACTGACCTTCAAGGCTGCTTAAAGAGGAGATAGAGACCCCATTTTTCTTTCCTTGCCCCTCAAATTGTAGAAAATTCAATCAATGGGCTTGTTTTTTTTCCTCCTTTCCTTTTTTGGGAGAAGGTGATGGGAATAAATCAGTCAGTCCAACCAAATTACACCTACACTTCTGTTGTTTACATTACACATGATCTTGGATACATCATTCTGACTCATTTCAAAGCCCCCCCTCCCCCCTGCTTTGAAATACTATGAAACTGATAATATCTATCTGTACTGTATAAACTCAACTTGAAACTGAAACCAGCAAAATGCAACAAAATGGAGAAGCAGTGAAGAACACAAGCATATTCAGGAGCCAAATTGCATGCTGAGTATGACAAATTCAGACATGTTGGCAGGTCTGCACTAATATTGAAAGGGGGGAGGGACACCCTACTGTTTGAGAAGCGCTGGTTTAGAAGTAGAGCACATAGGCGAACTTGTACATCCAAAATGTGCGAAGCGTAGCAACCATTCACACATTGTCTCAAACTTAAAGGCAATTTAAAGTCTCCCATTAATTTCCTTTTATTCAATGAGAAGGTTTCTCCAAGTGTTGACGTGGTAGTTGGTGTGTTTGGACTGTGGGAGGAAGGAAGTAACCGGTGAAAGACAATCGAAGCACAAGTAGAACACAGAAGTTCAATTCACATTTAAACACAACCTTCTTGTTGCGAGGCCACTGTGCTCACCAATTCAGTGAAATGACAGCAGTGAAATACACGTTTGCTTCAACTTTCAACACCTTCAATGCAAAATAGGGATGGGATTTAATATATCTATATAATATTACATTTTCCTTGATTTCTTCTTTCCATTGATAACATTGTAGTACATTAAGAACAAACATGCTTTACAATGCAGAATGATATTTTTTTGTTTAAATCAATTGACGAAAAAAAAACAACTTGCAAATGGTTCCACCATCTTGGGACTCATTAGGCGCTGACCTTGGCTGCAGTGGCATCACTGACAGGCTTTCTTACACAATCAGGTGTCCAAAAAACAAATGGCAGCAAAACGTGGTGGAGGGTAAATGAGGGTGATGACTCATGACAGCTTTCACAGAGGTGTGCATTAACAGCTCCTGTCCTAGCGGAGGTGTCGCTTTCACGGCATTGTTTTTAGTCCCATGGCAGCATGACCTTGTCCTTGCTGAGCACTAGCTATTAATTAACCAAGCATGTGTGTGCTCATGGGTGGTGGGGTTCTATTGGATGGGATGGTTGGAGGCTGTGAGTGGCATCCTTTTGCTGCCAGCCTGCAAGCCTCATGCAATCAGTGAGGTGGGGATGAAGGTGCTTTGAAGGCCAAATGTGTTTTTGTGGACATTTTGGCATGAACTAGACATTAAACAACGATACTGTATATTTTGCAGGCATTCTTTGTGTGCTTCTCAGTCTACCCTGGATGCATTTGCCTCCTAGTGTTTCTGCCTCATAGATGATGATCAGTCCTGTTGAGCTTCACAGAATGTGTGTGTTTGTGTGTGTGTGTGTGTGTGTGTGTGATGGTCGTGTCTTTCATTGCCCTTGGCCAATGCTCCAGAAAACATGAAGTCATGCTGGGTGGAGAGAAATCTCTGCATTGCTATGATCGACGTCCAGCCATGCACGAAAGCCTACCATCCCTCTCTTTTGCTCCACAAACCCATTGTTCACGCATAACTCACTATTGTGATTACAGCGCTACTTCAATTTTCGTTATTGATCCGTTCCAAAGGGTCCATTGAAAAATGAATTTCTTCATTGCTTCACTCTATCACATTTTATTCAAAATATTCCATTCCATTCCATTTTCCTCCGCTTATCCGGGTCCGGGTCGCGGGGGCAGCAGTCTCAGTAGGGAAGCCCAGACTTCCCGGTCCCCGACCACCTCCTCCAGCTCCACCGGGAGGACACCGAGGCGTTCCCAGGCCAGCTGTGAGACATAATCCCTCCAGCGTGTCCTAGGTCTTCCCCGGGGCCTTCTCCCGGCTGGGCATGCCCAAAACACCTCACCAGGGAGGCGTCCGGGAGGCATCCGGACTAGATGCCCGAGCCACCTCAGCTGGCTCCTCTCGATGTGAAGGAGCAGCGGCTCTACTCTGAGCTCCTCTCGGATAACCGAGCTCCTCACCCTGTCTCTTAGGGTGAGTCCCGCTACCCTACGAAGAAAACTCATTTCAGCCGCTTGTATCCGCGATCTCGTTCTTTCGGTCATGACCCAAAGCTCATGACCATAGGTGAGGGTGGGAACATAGATCGATCGGTAAATTGAGAGCTTTGCCTTCCGGCTCAACTCTCTCTTCACCACGACGGTCCGGTACAGCGACCGCATTACTGCAGACGCTGCGCCGATCCGCCTATCGACCTCACGCTCCAACCTTCCCTCACTCGTGAACAAGACCCCGAGATACTTGAACTCCTCCACCTGGGGCAGGACCTCATTCCCAACCCGGAGGGAGCAATCCACCCTTTTCCGACTGAGAACCATGGCCTCGGATTTGGAGGTGCTGAGTCTCATCCCAGAAGCTTCACACTCAGATGCAAACCGTCCCAGTAAACGCTGCAGGTCACAGCTCGATGAGGCCATCAGGACCACATCGTCTGCAAATAGCAGAGATGAGATCCTAGTGCCCCCGAACTGGACTCCCTCGACACCTTGGCTGCGCCTAGAAATTCTGTCCATGAAAATTATGAACAGAATCGGTGACAAAGGGCAGCCTTGGCGGAGGCCAACGTTCACCGGAAACAGGCTTGACTTACTACTGGCAATGCGAACCAGGCTCCTGCTCCGGTTGTACAAGGACTGAATGGCACGTAGTAGCACGCCACCAATCCCATACTCCCGGAGCACCCCCCACAGGACACAGCGAGGGACACGGTCGAATGCCTTTTCCAGGTCCACAAAGCACATGTAGACCGGTTGGGCAAACTCCCAAGTACCCTCCAGGACCCTTGCAAGGGTGTAGAGCTGGTCCAGTGTTCCGCGACCAGGACGAAAACCACATTGCACCTCCTGTAGCCGAGGTTCGATTAACGGTCGTACCCTTCTCTCCAGCACCCTGGAATAGACTTTCCCAGGGAGGGAAAGTCTATTATTTAATAAATCATGCTGTTTTGTGGTTGAATGTGGACTATTATTAGTAAAAAATAAATAAATAAATCCATATTTAAGCAAATTTTATGTTTTTTATGGGGCTAAGTGAAGCATTTTCAACCATAAAAATGATTAAATGAAGTCAAATAGAAATATAAGCCATTCAGAAGATGCATTTCATGATATTGTGGTGATATGTACTATTGTACACTCACTCGGTGTCAGCCATGTCACTGCAATGTTGTGTGAGACAAACAAGCACCAGACTTGATCGCCAGAGCAACAGGCTTTTATTGCAGATTTGAATGATCTCACAACAGGCACAATAATCCCTAACACGAGCAGCCAAGCTAAAACTCAACTCTGAAGCCATGACGTCACCCACTGGAACACATTTACAGCAACACATACGAGCACAAGTGTTACTTATGTATTAAATGTTTTATTTTCTCTTACTATGTCAACTTTATTGGGTAATACTGTCACAAGAAGAGACGATACATGAGATTGTGTCCATGAGCTCAGACGAGCTCACAAACCAATGCAGATGGTCCAGCTGGTCTGGGGCTTCTTGTCCAGTTTTATTTTGGGTAGGTGGAAAAAAGTGCCTATCGCTGCAGGTTTTGTTAGCTAACAATTCTTCGTTCGTTGTGATGCAGTGTCTTGGAGCAATGTTCTCCTTGCCGTACAAACGAAGCCTTTCCATCGATGGTAACTTTTTTTCTGTCGGCATGGCTTGGGAAGCTCCACATTTCCACCATTTACACATTTACCTCATGCCGGTGTAAGGACGTGCTACAAAGTTTCACTCTCTCTTCTTGCTGGCTCAGCTTCTAAAACCTGTAGCTCATCCTCCATACAGTATACACTCCAAATCAAAATCATCTTAAGACCACTTGAAAAATTGCTAGAATTTGCATTTTGCACATTTGGATCTTGATGAGGTTTTAAATAGAGCTGCATTATCCCAAAACGGGGGAGTGAGACAAAAAGCATTTTGAAAAATGAATTTATTGAAAACAACAATTAAACTGAAACAAGCTGTTTATCAGCTGATCAAAAGTTTAAGACCACAGGCTATAAAAGCCTAAATCTGCTCAAAATTGTCAATTTCTGTCAGGCATTCACACTGTCATGCCCTCCTGATGGCTAAAGCTAAGAAGCTTTCTTTTTTTGAACGTGGTCGGATTGTCAAGCTGCATAAGCAAGGCCTCTCGCAGCGTGCCATTGCTGCTGAGGTTGGGTGCAGTAAATCAGTCATTCTACATTTTTTTGAAAGATCCTGAGCTTTATGGAACAAAAAAGTCAAGTGGTAGACCCAAAAAAAATCACACCTGCGCTGAGTCGGAGGATCCAATTGGCTGTCCATCAAGACACAGGGCGGTCTTCCACCCAAATTAAGGCCCTTACTGGTGCCGATTGCAGCACAATAACCATCAGACGGCATCTGCGGGAAAAGGGTTTAAAAAACAAATTCAGGAGACCTCGTCTTGTTCAACGCCACAAAACTGCCCGTTTAGACTTCGCCAGGGAGCATCAAACATGGGGCATTGAAAGGTGGAAACACATTTTATTCTCTGATGTAACCTTGACGGTCCAGATGGCTTCCAACATTACTGGCATGACAAGGAGATCCCACCTGAGATGTTTTTTACACGGCACAGTGGAGGGGGGTCCATCATGATTTGGGGTGCTTTTTCATTCAGTGGAACACTGGAGCTTCAGGTGGTGCAGGGTTGTCAAACGGCGCCTGCTTACGTGCAGATTTGCAGTGGGCATCCATTGTCGCTCTCTCTGACTCCCCCTTCTTGTTTTTGCATATTGTAGCTCTACTTAAAAGCTAATTAAGATCCAAATGTGCAAAATGCAAATTCTACCAATTTCTGAACTGGTCTTAGGATTTCGATAAGGAGTGTATTCTGGCTCAAAAAGATGAGGTTCTTTTGTCCAAAAGCAGTCATCTGCGGCGGCTCTCACAAAGTCTGCCATGATTCGTAGTAGCAAACAGACTATTGTTTGACACGCTATTGTTGCTGCCTGAAGTAGCGCTAGATGTGAAATCAACGCTCACAGAAAGAAGTTCTGGTAATGTTGCAAATGATCAAAATACAGCAAAATACTGTCGGTATTGCATGTTATCATCAATGTACCTGCCACAGCATGTATATAGAACGTTTTTTAGAGGTGTGTCCCATGACCTGCACTGTTAGCTCCCTCATGCTAACTGTTTTTGATGGTAACGGTTGCCGACCTCTGGCTTTGTGTGAACATTGTTCACATTTATTTTCCTTGACTCAAGGTAACATCAGTTATGAAAAGTAAGACTTTTGTTGCTGTGTTTGCAGTTATAGCAAATATGATACTATAATAGCATTCTAGTAATTATAGTAAATATAGTTACATTTGGTGGTGTGCACACACATCTAATAAGCAATTGGTAATTTGTGTAAAAATAACTATTAAATTGAACTCCATACTGTATTATGTAGGATTGACCACCTAAAACCTAGCCTTTGGACATTGAAATGATAGCAAAAAAAAGTTGTATAAAAGTTGTTTTATCTATTATTTCTTTTTTTTTTCATGTTCCTCATGGTAGGACAGCACAGATAAAAAATGGCAAACATTTATTTCTAGGCACAAATTCCTTTATAGTTGAAAAATCAGCGGTCAATGTCCACACAATTCAGTCTTGACTATTTGTTTTGAAGATGAAGATTTGCACAGGCATAAGTGCGTTTATACAAAAAGGTTAAAGTCGCCAAAGACGACCTTTTAATCTGCATTGAGTCTTGGTACAACTCCCTGAGGGAGTGTCTGGGAGAAAATGAACTAGCTTGATACATATTCAATTTAACTACATGGACATGTTCTGTGTACACCGTGGAGGTACTAAAACTAGTCATATACAGCACTTTTTTGTTTCTACCAGAATATGAATCCCTTTTTGTCACACCTGTTATGAGTGCATGCAAATAATGTAGTATGTAAATCAGATGATGATGTCATTTAGCTGCTTTGCTCTTCTTATTCTGGGACTTTTTTGGGCGAAACAGGAAAAAAAAGTCATCACCCGAGTAGTTGGAAAGATGTTCTTGAACCATTTGGAGTAGAGACATGATGTTGGGCTCCTTTGAAAGCTAAGAGTCTGAACTTTTCTCAGTAACAGACAGATTCAGTCGAAGTGCTATTGTCACTGACAAATATAAACAAGAAGGTTTTTGCTGCTGAAAACATTGGGTTTTGTAAGGATCAGCCATTGATTCTTCTTTTGACTGTGTTGAGACGTGGGGACTTTGGGCAAGTGTGGTCTGGAATGGAATAATGTTCACTATATGGAAGGATAGTTCTGGTAGTAAATGTGGGTAAACAAATCCATTCATTTCATTGGTTACACAGCTAAACAGTGGTAACGTGCATGCAGGTGAGCCAACATAAGACATGGAGTTAAATCCAAATGATTGTAATTGGACATATTAGGCCGCCAGTGGACAGCAATCATATGCATAGAATGAAATTATTCACGTTGTGCTACATTTCAACCACAGTAGAAAACATTGTTAAAAGATCCAGCTGGTCTTTCTGTGCCTGAAAATGACGTTTTGAGAGCAAGACAGTAAAACTCAGAGCAGTGGCTCCTTCACTTTTATAAGTGGCAATAGCAGCACAGCCTGTCCGCTGCAACGGGGCAATACACCCCCTTATAGCAGCCTCTCTGCTGATGTCATACATTTTGCTACGTCTGGAGAATAAAACAAAATAAGCTGCAGGGCTGAAGACTCAGTATATTTCACCACTGACATTTTAGGTTTTTATCTACTTTGATCCACTCTCTGTCGGAACTCAAGGTCGCTGATTTGCTACTTAAATATTGTAATGTAGGTCGATTTAGTGTCAGATTGTGAAGTTATCGGTGTTGGTATCAGCTTGGGAAAAATATTGTGCATCCCTAAAAATAATCGTTCAGGTAATGGATACAGCGATAGCAGCTTTGTACAGCTTTAGGTGTTTGTATCACACCCGCACACATGCACGCACGCGGCCTAGCCGGCTGTATTGCAATCACTCCTCCAGTTACATTTGACAAACTTTCATAAAGGAAAGCAAAGACTCCACCATAATCCACAAAGTCAAAATAGACATGTAATTTCATGAACGGTATTCTTAAATGACTTGTGTTGTGATCTGCAGTTGACGTTTGCTAAATACAAGGCAGAAGAGTCTTGATCGTCACAATGATTGTTCTGTCGTGCTCGTGTTTTGTTGTTGTTGTTGTTTTTACTGTTATTTATTATTTATTATTACAATGATTATTATATAAAATATGAGATGGAATGCAGGAAGTGAACAACATGTACTATACTAGATGTGGAATGGATGGGGGGGTAGGATTAAATAAGCTTTGCTTCTTCCTTCTCCTGTTGGACATGTGGAATTGTGAAAGGATGATTCATGAGATGTATTCCATTGTAACCTTCATGTTCAAATAAACCAAACCAAACCAAACCAAACCAAACCAAGCTGGCCAACACGTTGGACTTTGAGCCTCTTCTTCCCTGTTTCCACTATGAGTTCCTGTTTGGAACTCTTACTTTGTAGTTTCATTTCCTGTTTTGCTCTGTTAGCGCCGCCCTTTCTGTTCAGATCACTTTCACTTTCAGTGCGTCTGAGTGTTATAATTAGCGTGCTATTTAAGTTCAGGTGAATCTTCACGTTTGGGAGACGTTTGCGTGAAGTTTGCTGTTTTGTAACTTTATTACCATTTTTTTTGCATTCCGGTAAGCAGCAGTCACCTAGCCAGTCATGTGTGATTGACTCGCTGGAAGCTCCACCTTCTTCCTTCAATGAAAACTTTATCAGGATGCGGCAGGTGTAAACAAAACCATTATTGTTTACACTTGCCCATCCTGAACTAACTCAACATGCTAGCTTAGCATATAGTGACACTGGCCCTATCCAGAAAATATGTAACATGAACTAAGAGTTCTTGAGTGGGGTGCCCACCACAGTATAATGCTAGGGGAAACTTTGATTCATTTAACCCAGGGAAGTCCAAAGTGCAGCACAGGGGGCGTTTGCAGCCTGCGGCTGTTTTTTACACTTAGACTTAGACAGACTTTATTGATCCACAAAGGAAATTGCCTGGTTACAGTAGCTCGATTGTAGAAGAAAGGGACCAACACTCAATAACACACGATAAGATGCAATGCAACATGAATAAAATATAATAAAATAAAATAAATTCAAGATTTGCATTTTTACAAATAGTTTGTAAAAATATAGTAAGTACAAGTAAATTTACAATTTATACAAGGGAGGGCAGACACTACAGCGCAGTCGTGTTGTGAATGATCTTTTAGAGACAGGTGCTGAAGTCCTGTGGCGTTTACTGTGAGAACAGAACTGGAGGAGTCTGTTGGAGATTGAGCTCCACTGCCCCTCTATTGTCCAAAGAGTGGGTGGGTGGGGTTGTCCATGACGGAGAGCAGTTTGCCCAGTGTCCTCCTGTCTCTCACTGTTAAAAACGCCTCCAACTGAGTACCAATAACTTGTTCGGTTTTCCGGATCAGTTTGTCCATCCGGTTCATGTCCTTTTTGCTGGTGCTGCTCCCCCAACAAACCACAGCCAAGTACAGGGCACTGGCAACCACGGACTGGTGGAAGAGCTCCAGCAGCTTTCTGCACACAATGAAGGACGTAAGCTTCCTCAGGAAGTATAGTCTGGTCATGCCCTTCTTGCAGACAGCATTGCTGTTGTCCTTCCAGTCCAGTCTGCAGGTCACGTGGACGCCCAAGTGCTTCTAGTGGTCCACTACTGCCACCTCCCACTGCAAGTGCTTTTGTTATTGTTCCGCGGCACATTGCAAAAATAGAATTTAAGGAAAGCTAAACAAAGAAAAAACAGCAAAAATTGAAAAATCTGCAGTAATTTTACAACATCCGTCCTCTGCTGCTTATCCTCGCTAGGGTCACGGGTATGCTGCAGCCTATCCAAGCTGACTTCGGGCGAGAGGCGGGTTATAATTTTACAACAATAAAGTCGAAATATTAAGAGAAAAAATTTGTCATTAATGGGAAAAATAAATTTTACAAGAATAGTGTTGTAATATTATGAGGAAAATACAGTAATTTATAGTAGCATAAAGCTGAAATATAAAAAAACAGATTTTTTAAAGTCATAATTATATGAGAAACAAACAAAACAACAAATATATAGATATACAATATTATGATTGTTTAAGAAGAAGGGTTAGCATGTTGGCCACACAGTCAGAAGATCGGGAAGACTTGGGTTCCAATCTGTGCTGGGCTTCTCTGTGTGGCGTTTGCATGTTCTCCCTGTGTGTGGGTTTTCTCCGGGTACAAACAAACAACATAACAAATTAAACAAACAAAAAAAGTCTGAATTAACCCTTTAAAGTTGCTGTCAGCCTTGTTTACCCAGAGGATGCTTGCGTTGGAACGTGATGCATCTAGGTCATTGTCGCCTTCTTCATGCTTTAAGCTACACCTGACGTAACACACGCACACCTTGTCACCTCGTTGTCCGCTAATGGTTGTGATTTGGCTAAGTTTAGCTACTGATTTATAGCAATCGTTGAATGTATAGCCTCTCATAAAAACAGCATACATGTAAATTGTTGAACGGCTCTCTGAGACCGCTTTTGTGTGTGTGTGTGGGTGTGTGTGTGTGTGGACATATACATGAGGAAGGTGACCAATCGTCTTGTTCAGGCCGAGCGACAATTTACGCCAATTTTTATGCAGTTTAACTCATAATTCTGAAAAATATAGACATTTTTTGTTCACCCTGTTCTCTTAAACCACTATTAGTAACATGCTAGCCATTGGTAGTGCTCTTATATTTTTTGGTTTGGTTGTATTTTGGGGTCGCACGGTGGCCTAGTGGCTAGCATGTTGGCCACACAGTCAGGAGATTGGGGTTCAAATCTCTGTTGGGCACCTCTGTGTGGAATTTGCATGTTCTCCCCGTGCGTGTGTGGGTTTTCTCCGGGTACTCCGGTTTCCTCCCACATTCCAAAAACATGCATGTTAGGTTATTTGGAGACTCTAAATTGTCCATAGGTATGAACGTGAGTGTGAATGGTTGTTTGTCTATATGTGCCCTGTGATTGGCTGGCGACCAGTCCAGGGTGTACCCGCCTCAGTTAGCTGGGATAGGCTCTAGCATACCCGTGACCGTAGTGAGGAGCAGCATAGAAGATGGATGGATTTTGGAGATGAAGACACACAGCACCTTTTAAACCGTGAGCAAAACAACATATGCAAATTAAATCACATTTTCATTGCATGTGCAAGATGATGTTGACATCAAAGTAAAAGTTTGATGCTTACTGTAGAAACGACAATTTAGAGATCTATGCTAGAGACTGAGTAAATGAAGATGTTTGTTCAGTGAGTTTTAGTGGTAGAGCAATGATATTTGTAGCGTTGGAAGTGTTAAGCTTTCAAACGCTGCTATGTTTGTGAGTGTTTTGTTGTATGAAATTATTCACGGGATACGCTGCTCTCTGCGCTGCTTGTTGACATTCGCCCATTTACAGTAAGTGCTTGTGCCTTGAATTGTCTTTTGTTTTTTGAAAATTGGTTTGGTTGAGCTTTCAGCTGACATTCTTGTAGTTACGTGTACGTGTATATATTGATATCGACCAAGTACCAGAGCCACACAGACACAACCCAACAGCTGCCAGTACGGGCATCCTGCAGTTTTAAAACGTTAATAACTTCTGAATTAGATTTCAGTGTGGTCAGGGTGATATCTTTTTTCTCTCTGCAGTTCCTGGTAAATTTTAAATAAAGCCAAGGTGTATTCGCTTTTTGCAAGATATATATTTTTTGTTGACTTCCTACCCGCCTCCACTGTGAACTTGCCTGTGAGTGGTATGTCAGCTAAGGACACAGTTGGATGTCATCCGGGCCAGTAGGTGTTCAGGCAGGGCTGCAGAGTGCTGCTGCTTCTCTTATTGCTAACCTTTGCGTCCCTGTTGTTCATCTTTCCTGCAGCATTGACAGGAAGCCAAACTGAGTCTCATGCCCCTCCTGTCCAAGGCCTTCACACAGCTGGCGAAACACGACCGCGGAGAGCTGCTACTGAGGATACCTACTGGGCGTACTCAGGTATGTGTTTCTGGACGAGTCTCACTACTGGTAAAGGCTGCTGTTGCTTGGGAACATTTTAGTCTATGTTGAACCAGAGAATATGGATGGACATATGTTGGACGCTTTTTTGTGTCTTTCTTTTTGATTGCATTAGTATTTTTATGTAGTGCCAGATACTACTCTGGACAACTTTGTGGCAAAAATGTACATATACAAAAAACTGTTCTTAAATCATCACACTTTCATATTTGTTCAGGTTTTTTTCATAAATCACTTAAACAGTTTCAGACTTGCTTGAAACTACCAAATATTCAGTAATTTTTAGGATTTTAACTAAGCATACTATTTGCTCCGATGTCCTTAATTTTGGAGGATCGGCGATTGCCGATCTTATCTACCTGCGCAAAGGCCTGAAAGTCAGCCACTGTCCCATTTTGCTCTGGCAGACTGACAGCTAGCAATCGAGCTAAGGCTAAAGCTAAAGCTAGAGGGAGCAAAGGGCCATGTCGCAGCCCGCCATTATGAGCAGTGAAAAGAGCAAAGCTACTATGAGGAAAATGATGGCATTCATTGGATTGGACGACCAGCCATTTTCGGTCTTTGTGCACTGCATTTTTGGTAAGAGGCTCAAATCAGGTCTGTAGTGTAACCTGTTGTGCAAGTTTTGTTTGTTTTTAAAATGTGAAAAGGAACTGATATAATTGAGTAATTTGGACAGCATTTTCTAAACTTTTCATTTCTATTTGAGAGGACGTTCTATTTTGAGAGGAGGTGGATACTGTCAGTATTAAAAAAAATGGTATCAGCCCAAATCAGCATTGGCAGGTCAGGCTTTTTAAAGATAGGCGAGCGGCCAAAAAATTGTCATCAGTGCACCCCTAATTTTAACCCATAAAATACCACTTTGATTAGAGAATATGAAATAGGTCATAACTATAACACAACAACTGCATTATTTTTGATGTAATAAATAAAAGGGGGAGAAGTCTTTGACATGTCAAAGATTAACAATTAAATTTATTTGACTGCCCCTCTGGACACCATGTACACGTACAAAAAACTAAAAACTATGAAATCATCATGCATCTTATTTTTTCTGATTATTTTTTTTCATGAATCAATTCAACTTCAATTTTGCTGAATACAACTGGTTTAATGATTTATCAACATACTGTAATTTCAAATAACAAATGAATGGACAACTGAACAGTTACTATCACTTTTACCTCAATTTAATGCTCTTTGCAAACAACAAGACAGGGGAGGGCTGAAGCGGAGTTTTGCAGAGAAGGAGAAGAAGGAGAGGAGATTATGCTTGGAGGGCAATCCCTTTTTTTTAACTGTTACTGCACTCACAAAAAAATCTATGCAGAGAGGTCTGTTAATGACTTTTTAACATGCACAGTTTCACATAAAAAAAAAAACAATGCCACAAACATAACATGGAATGGTGAAATTAACATTTAAGATCATTTTGCCTGTAGTGAACGCCCTTGGAAAAACAACCAGAAGGCGCAGGGATGGAAGAGTTTGGAGTCACGCTTGTCTGAGCTTGCAGGCACGCCATGCCTACAACACTGTGTATGCCTGTTCTTTTTTTTTTTATTTTAGAACCAGCCTCTGCTTGGTCAACTGACTCACTCATTGCAGGCATTTTCTTTGTTAGATCTGCATGCAGCAGCCCCGCCTATGAAACAGTGTCTCCCGCTAGTTTATCCACACCAGCAACAACTTCTCAACATCTTCGATGGTTTGTGGTCTTGTTTTGTTAACACCGTTCACCCTCTTTGGAATGTTGCTGTCACTCGCAACCTTCTTTGGACTCGTAGTGGTTTATTTAGAGTTTGTTGCAAAAATGCACGGACAGGAGTCTTCATTGCAGAGGCTCCATAGTTTGGCCACTTGACCCGGATGCCTTACAGACTCCCATAATAAAGTGTGAACTAAGTATCAGATTTTGTCGTGATCCAAGATTGCTACGTAAACAAACCAAACACAAATACAACAGTTTGGTACGCACGCCGTATTGCACTCTAAATAGGTGGGCAAACTCAAACCAAGGCAACATTTTAGCATACATTTTGTCTGTTAACCGAAAATGCACAAACTGGGGCGGACGTTAACTGAGGTACCACTGTACTGCACTCCTTTGTTCCCGCTGACTGTCAATTGCTTAGCATTCCAAGAGGTTTTGGATGATATTATGCTACAGTGTTGTGGACACAGTTTGAGCAAGACAGAGTTTAGAATGTAAAAATGAAGATAGTATGCACAGAGCCTTGACCTGCATCCACATACCTTTGGGATGAACTACACAGAAATTAGGTGAGCTAGATTGTGTGCAAGGCCCCCTTGTCTAACATCAGTGTCCAGTATTGTCAAACTGCGGCCCGTGGGCCATATGAGACCTCTCCCGCCCAACTGTTGCAAATTATTTTATTAAAACCATTTACCACCAAAACTGTGGCAAGATTTGCAAAGCTATTTTGAAACTATGACAAGTCTTGAACCAATTGTGAATTTCAAAATAAACCCAACTTTGCTGGATGATAATTGTCCTTCATATTATTGCCAATAATTGATGTTATTGTCAACATTATTCTGAGACAATTTTTTTCATTAATACAATGATAATATATGGCATAGTAACACACGCACACACTCATAGCACTTTATTTATTTATTTATTTATTTGTATTATTTGCTTGTATTAATGTCTCTTCTGTTGTTGTTGCTTAATTTATTGGTATATATGTTTATGTGTTTATGTTTCTTATGTTCTTATTCTTTCTTGTGTTTTCTTTCTTTTCTTGGGAGAATGAACAGAATAAGATTTTCATTGCATGGTATAACTGCTGTTTTACTATGCACATGACAATAAAACTCTCTTGAATCTCTTGAATCTTGAATCTAGTAATGCGAGTACATCGTAGCAAAAGCAATAAACTTATTTCTGAAGCATATTTACCATTGGAATTGAAATGTCAAGAGCTTTTAAATAAAGTAAATCAAACAAACAACATAATTAAACCAAAAAAAAACAAACAATGAAAATAAAATGGACAATTGCACTTTAAATAAAATTGCAAAAATTGAACTTAAATCCCAATCAATTACAATATTTCTGATTTTGAAGCAGCGTCACTTTCGTTATTGTAAAAAGCAACAACAACCCGGAAATACTCTGAAGTTCACATTGCGTGTCAATGCAGACGTCAGCTCATTTGCATATACACTTCCTTGATCCACTTTTCGCAACATTGTCTGTGAAATACACTGTTTATGTTTAATGAGGTGTAACGTTTTGTGGGGGTACATGTTTTGGACGTAGCAAAATGCATTTGGTGCACACTGAGGTGTTACATTTTGGGGATCACTGAAACTTAAGTTTCACCGTTTTGTATTATTTATTTCATTTTTTGTCACAATCTTTTTGATGTCACAAAATTACGATGCGCAAACGGGTTGCGCAAACATCAGATCGTGTTTTATATACAACAGGCACGAAGAACGTATTTGATCGTGTAGGACATGACACACATGGCTAGCAAGAAGTGCACTCGCAAGCACGTAGCACACCTCTCCTCACTAGGACAAAGAGACTCACTCCGTTCATTCCGCTATAGAACCAAAGCGCCCAGGTGTTGAGACAGATGCACAGAGTGAACCCTCTTGTCATCCAGCCTGTTTGGTAGAGAGAGAGGAGGAAAACAAATACGTATGGGCATGTCAATATATTGAGGCTGGTTAAATTATTAAGTTTGTTTTGATTTATCGTGCAGTTAATTGATTACCGTGACAGGCCTAAATTCAAGGAACTATGCAACAGCAGTTACGAGAAGAGGAGGTTTTGATTCAAAGCAGAGTGGGGGTTTGTTTACAAAGAAGCGTGAGCCTGTGTGATGAAGATAGATGAAGAAGCAAGCTTGATATGACAAAAGTTCTGCAAAGAAGTGATACTTTATCGGACACACAGCGTTACAGCTTTGGAGGAGCAAACTTTCATAACCTCAATATTTCCAAAGGGGCATTATTGACCTTTCAAGCAATCTTTTCACTTCATTTTTTTCAATCTTAATTAATGGCCCCTTGTGTATGCAAGAGCTTGGAGGAGTTTACTATATTGTGGATGACAGTTTTAGTTAGAGTTGATGTGGATCCTTTTGTCCCTTTTGCATGTTTGATCCCAGTTATGATGTAACATGCTGATGTAATGGCAGACACGAAAGGAAAATAAGCTGCCTGAAATGAAATGAAATAAGAACAGACAGTAAAGTTTGATGACACTTAACACTCAAAGAATTTGTAGTTTGGCCACATTTTTATTACTAATGACTAACCCCCTTCCTGTTCCGATGGCCAGCCAGATATTATTTTCGCGACAAAGCCAGGGTTTTACGCCGTCCCATATTGGCGTGCATGGCATGGTGTACACCTTTGAAAAGTTTGCTTTGTTGAGACTGGACTAAGGCTTTATTCACACTGCAGGTCAATTCCAATTTTTTTGCTGTTATGTGACCTTCATCTGATTTTTGCATGTGGATATAAATCCAATATGTATGCGATGCGACTGCAGTATGAACGGTCAGGGGGCGTATATCCGACCTATACGTCATCGAAAGACGTGTATTGCCGTGCTTACAGAGACTTTAAAGGTATTCACCGATGTAGGCAAAAGCTCTTCTTGTCATTCAAAAATTATTTTTAAAAAGTGTCAGTTCCTGCCACACACACACGCTCCTTGGAACAGACGTCACAGCAAGTTCTCCACAAACTGCCATAGCCAAAGTTCTTGCCCTCTTTCTTCTTAATCTGCTACGCAGGCTCATTTGTTTAGCAAAATATTGACTCCGGTTGCACAAAATCATTGAAATTGCCACAAACGCACTGAGGATCGCACACACACCGCAGCAATGTTACCCCCGTAAACACACGGCAATGGGTGTGACGATTGCTTTTGCGCATGGACGTCACTTCCCGGCCTCTTTGCGTTCACATTGACAAGTCGCATTTTTTGGTAATATGAACGACCACATGAAAAATCGGATTTAAAAAATCTGAAGTAGTCATCACACCCTGCCTTGTAAACATTTTCAGTATGCAGTTATAACTATAGGCGAGGTAAACAAGAATGTCAGAGCAGATGCAAAGATAAACATGCATTGTATTCCAACAGAAGATAAAAGCCAGACAAAAAAGGCCCTGTTTTGTTGAGAATTGTGCAGTAAATGTAAATAGTAGTCATGTCAAAAGTAGCTCATTAATGGCAGTAAATGATTCACGTAATTAATTGTGTTAATTTGTTATTTTTATTTGTATACACATCATGGCAAGCAACGCCTCTCTGTTATGATGACAGATGGCGGCACACAGCCACACAGAAACTGTTGCCAACTTTTCAGTAAGAAAAGGAGCTATTGGCTGTCCTAGAAGTCGCTAGATGTCGCCATTGTCTAATTTGCATGTCATTTCCATATGATGTTGTAAAATGCTGTGGAAAAAAAAAACATCACCTCGTAGGAGAGACAAAAAAGTGAGTGAAAGCGCCTTAATTACGTTTAGAACTACAAATAAACTTGATTCTTGGTTTGTACATTTAAAATTGTCCATTTCATAATAAAACAAATAAAACAACTTTAATATTTTATCTCAGGCATCGCCTCAAAATTCTCCCATCACACATTGGCTATTGAGAACTTTTTTAAATTAATCAATTAAACAGCGAATAACAGATGATGCTGTGTTTATGCTATGGCGCACATGAACACGGTTTGTGAGCAGCACACTTCTGGCTCGGGATGTCCCGATACACATTTTTTGGCTTTCGTTATGAATTTTTTTTTATAGTCTTGCCGATCCGATCCGACAGTGATCGTTTTTTGTTGTTGTTGTTTTTTTGAATAATAATTATAATAAGCTTTTGTTCCAAATATGTATTTGTGGGATTGAATATGGTGATGAAAATAGCTCTTCAAAGCATGAAACATAATGCAACCAATGTATTGCTGAATTTACTGTTTTATTGCACAGCATGACCGACAATATTGTTTGGCTTTTGTAACAAACCTCTGTGAGTCTGGTCCCTAATCCAATGAAAGTCCATCCAATAAAAGATAAAATTGGAAAAAATGGGCGTGCAAATGTGTAGTTTGTGTTGAGAATGGCAATTGACGGTTGGTAACGCGCTGGGTGCAAGAATAAACATGCCTCTCGTCTTGTTTCACTCAGAACCTGCACGTCGTCAGTGGGCGTTGTAAAATGGTCCTTATATTAAAGCAGTAAAACACAACATGATGAAAATATACTCATCCCATATACTGCATATACAGCTGCACTAGCTAAACTAAGCGAACCCCGCTAGCTTCCATTCACGCTCCCTAACAGAGGAGTTTCCAAGGTTTTTCGCCACCGTTTCGACGTGTTTAACAGTGTTTGTGCGGTCCCTATAATAAGCAACTGGTGGCCAGAGCGGCACTTCCCGTGCAAGCTCCCTACACCATGACACAGCCGTCCGGGCACAATGAGAAGGAACTATATCGCTACGGAGCCGAATGTCCAATATTCATATATTGAATATCCAATAATATAATAGATTACCACACATGCCATGTTGGCTTGTGGCTCAGAGTTACGAACGTGATACGGTAATCGGATCGGCCCAATCTTGTGGCAGAAGCCGATAATATCCGATCTTCACTAATACAGCGGATCGGATCCTGAAGATGGGCTCGGGACATCCCTACTTCTGGTCAATATATGTAATAGCAATGAATTTGCACTTTCCATGCGTAAAGCAGCTTGTGACTGCCTTTGGGCGGGGGCGGACCTGTCAACAGCACCCGCTGCTGCTCAGTGAGAACACAAAAATGCAGAACAATACGTGCTTTCATGATACTGGACGTCCCCAACGGCGCCAGAAAAAGTTGTGAGATTTGTCGCTAGTCGCTTTTGAGAAAATATGCCTTCAAGGGGGGTTGGAATGTCGCCAGATCTAGTGACAAAATTGCCAAGTTGGCAACACTGCACTCTTTTATAACTTTATTCTGACCTGAACACATCAACAGCAGTGTAATTCCTACACCTACACCCTACATCTACTGCAGGGATCCCCAAACCCTGGTCATTTGGTACCGGGCCGCACAGAAAGAAAAGATCATTTCCATTATTTCATTTTATTTCATGTTTTATTTTGAAAAGTGGCCGGTTACATCCGGCTCACTTGATGCATGTCCATTGTGCGTGTGCTAACTTTATCTCATGCCGCACAGATAGACTACTACTGTATTTTTAGCGTTTTTCTTTCACCTGATATTTGGTGTCAAACGCTGATACTATGTGGGAATGCATAAAGGTAAGTTTTGATGACTTATTGAGTGTCAATGTGTACGTTTGTCTCAAGTTCATTCATGCTAGCGCACTGCCTTTTACCGCACACATCTTGAACTGGTGGATGGTGGGTCGGCATTCATTTTGTGCTTTTAATTTGGTGTTATTCATGTCTTAGCTTTACACAATACATAATAAATAAGATAAATTAGATCGCTATAATGTACGAACTTATCCCACCACACCCCCCACCCGGTCCGCGGGAGTTTGGGGGAACACAAGCCGGTCCGTGGGTCAAAAAAGGTTGGGGACCACTGATCTACTGTATGTATCTCCATCTCAGAAACACGTGTCTAGTCCGTTGAGCCGCGGAACGACACTCCCTGATTGTAAGTCTTGTAACTCTTAACGCAGAAGTACAATTTGCTGCATTTAAGTATGCTCGCAAATCCCAGAAAATAAACTCAAAACATGTGAATTCAACGTAAGTTACTGTGATGTCTTTAAATGCAACCCCTCTTTGCTCATAACAACACACTTAAAGTGTGATTTAAATGTACTGCTACTATTAAAGAAGCTAGTGTTAGTAAATATGTTTTCCAGATAGGTGTGCTTAACGTGCTAACGTTAGCATGCTAACACCTTGCATGACAGTGTTAATTTTTATATAGTGTAGGTGTTTACATCTGAAAATGACTAATCCAATCCACTTCATTTATATAGCACATTTTACAAACATTTTCCAAAGTTCTACACAAACTAGGACAACAATAAATAATAAGAAGTAAAAATACAAAATGAATATAGTACAACTAAAGAAACAAATAAAAACAAAATAATTTAAGACAATAAATAAAAGAAATAGGTAAAAAATAAAAATAAAAAAATAGGATAAATAAAATCCAAAAAATCAAAATAAAAAACTAGGATAAGTAAAACCAATCAAAACTACAAGAAAATAATAAAAGACACAGAGGACCACACAACTCACGCTGAGTTAAAAGTCAGAAAATAAAAGTGTTTTTTTTATATGAGACTTGAGGCATTCAACTTTGGGGGGCATTTTTACATGAGTGGGGAGAGTGTTCCACAGCTTGGTACCGATTACAGAAAAGGCCCGGTCTCCCCTGGTCTTAAGTCTCGTTTTGGGCACCACCAGTTGGAGCTGGCTTTCGCACCGCAATGAGCGCGCTGGAGTGTAAATTTGGAAGCGGTCCAAGATGTGTTGAGGAGCCAGCCCATTCAACGCCTTAAAAACAAACAAACAATAAAACCAACAGGCAGCCAGTGCAGGGAGACTGATTTGTGGCTTATTCCAGAGTAAAGTGCATTACAGTAGTCCAGAAGTAACAAAATAAAGCGTGCGTGACTTGTTCAAAATGTCGCAAATCTAAAAATGATTTTGATTTGAGATAAAAGATGATAAAAACAGGATTTTACAACGGCGTTGATTTGTTTCTTAAGCTTCAGATCACTGTCAATTATGACGCCAAGGCTGGTGGCTCTGGGACACACATGGTTGTGGAGGCGGCCTAAGTCCAACAGAGTACCAGTGTGATTGAGCCAGGTCACCTCTGTCCTCCCCTCATTGAGCTTTAAGAAATTTTGAGCCAACCAGACCTCGCTGAAGCACTCGAGAAGGGGTGCCAGGGGAGCATGGCCACTTTTCGTAAGTGGTAAGTAAATTTGGCAGTCATCTGCACAAAAGTGATAGGAGATGCCATGTTTTCTGAATATTACAGTCAGTGGGACCAGGTACAGAGCAAATAGGATGGGCCCAAGAATTGAGCCCTGGGGGACTCCACAGTCAAGAGGGGCGGTGGACGAGGTGGAGTCCCCAAGTCCCATGTAAGGCATCTCCCTGACAGGTGAGACCTAAACCACTCAAGGGCAGTCCCCCTGACACCCACACAGTTTCCCAAGTGAAATAAAAGATTAGTGTGGTCCACTGTGTCGAAAGCAGCAGTCAGGTCTGAAAGCACTAAAATGGCTGAACCACGAGAATCAGTCATTAAAAATAGCTCATTAAAAACCTTTAAAAGTGCAGACTCAGTGTTATGGAAGGCTCTGTAACCTGACTGGAAGGGGTCTAAAATGCAATTTTCATCTAAAAAAGGCTGTATCTGTGCAAGTATGCTTTTTTTCAAAATCTTTGAGACAAAAGGTAGCTTAGAAATAGACCGATAATTTGATAAAGGTGATCAAAAGCAGTCTTTTTAAGCAAAGGTTCAACATCAGCCTTTTTACAAAAGGATGGCACAATACCAGATAGACAGACTGCTGTTGGTGATATTACAGACATGGGGGTAATCGTTGCCCACACGTCCTTAAAAAAGAAAGGAGGGACCGGGTCGATGGGAGAGGAAGAAGGCTTAAGTCCATCAACTACCTAAATGTGGACTGTGTGTGCTTTCGAAGGTGTTTTTCTCTGTCTGACAAACAATCATGACAAAACTCCTGTGAATATTGAAGCGATCACACCTCGACTGTTCAGGTTGTCTTAGAAGACGTTTGGCCTCTCGTTCGAGCAGGCTTCAGCAGTTCATGTTCAAAAGACTATTGGACAAACACTAGACAGACGAGACAGGACACAGGAGATCGTGCTCCAATGTCTCAGACTAGAGCTGTCCTGTCCTTTTTAGATTAATATGTTATGTATTGGCTGGCGACCAGTCCAGGGTGTACCCCGCCTGTCAGCTGGGATAGGCTCCAGCATACCCCCGCGACCCCAATGAGGAGAAGGGGCATAGAAAATGGATGGATGGATGGATGTTATGTATTAAATACCCACAAGGCTGCTGCATTTGGGCATGTTTTTCTTTTTGCACGACAGGGAAACCTAAAAAGCAGGACACTTTATTGGTGGTTTAAGTTGTTCTGCTCTATACATTGTTTTATTAACCACCTCAAACCTTGTGACAAGCCTTGTGATTTCCTTTAGTTGCAAAAGCAAAATGCTATGCTCTTTGATTTTTAAACTGAAAAATAAAAGGCTAAAGGAACTGATGTCATTTAGTAGTTTAGAGAGCAATTTTCTAAACTTTTCATTTATTTTGAAAGAACTACCTCATGTGCAGATAAAACAACAAGATTTTATTATTTCACGGGATGTTGTCCAATGTTTTTCAACAAAATAAGATTGGAACATTGAAGGTGTATACTGCCAGTTATAAAAATAATGGAATCAAAAATCGGTATCATCCAAAATCTTAATTGGCAGGTCAAGATTGTTAATCAGTGATTGGCAAGAAAATTTTAATCGGTGCACCCCTACACAATATTCACCAAATATACCACAGTACCACATTATCAGCCATACTGGTGATATTAGTAAATAAAGTGCATATGGTGAACAGGGGCTGTTACAGCAGCAGGAATGAACCTCTCTGTTCTACGGCGCAGGGAGAGGAGCTTGTTACTGCGGCAGCTTCTTTGAGCTGCGAGAGTCACACGCAGGCGTCTACAGTTTTTGAGGATATGGCTTGCATCAGAGGATTAGATATTTTTCTACCCGTTTGGCCCCTCGTCCACACGCAAATGTTTGTTTTTGTCCTTTAAAACAGAGCTTTTGGATAACTCCGGTCAGAGTGGAGAATTTCAAAAACTCTCGCTTTAGTGTTTGTGTGCGTATAAGTAAAATGGAGCTTTTTGATTTGTGTCGTAAGTGTGCGACATTATCATGTTTTTACACCTTATTTAACAACAGAACATGAAGATGACTTATGGGTGTTGGTCCCATTTTTGCAGGTTGATGCAGATGATGACATGCTTTATAATACGCACAGGTGATGAAAAAAACATTCATGATGTTTGTGAAGTGTGCTCTGATTTGAAAGATAATATCTCAAGATTTGTTGAACATCCATCCATCCATTTTCTATACCGCTTCTCCTCTTTAGGGTCACGGGGGTATGCTGGAGCCTATCTCAGCTGACTTCGGGCGAGAGGCGGGGTACACCCTGGACTGGTCGCCAGCCAATTGCAGGGCACATATAGACAAACAACCATTCACACTCACATTCATACCTATGGACAATTTAGAGTCACCAATTAACCTAACATGCATGTTTTTGGAATGTGGGAGGCCACTAGACCACCGTGCGGCCAATCTGTTGAACAGATACTGTATGTTATAATGCGGGACCCAGCTGGGTCAAAATGGCCCACGTTTGAAAAAGTTAATATACTGTTTCTCATTTTCATTTTCTTCCTATCCACCATCTTAAACCTTCTTGAGGACACGCACAGCACACACACACACCTACACTTCCACTTTCACTTCCAGAGCTGCATGATGTAATCACCTGGTACTGACAAAAATGAAGAGCCAAATCTAATTTGTACCATTCAACACTAAGCACTATCAGGGCGCTCAGGCCTTGTGTCATAGCCTTCAAGTGGGATGAGAGTAAATGAGAATGAGAATTCATGATATTTTATCCAGATTTTTTACTTTAGAAGGGAAGATATAATTATACGTTTTTATAAACTCGAACGCCCGATACCTACAGGGTATGTATACGTCTTCTATGTTTTTTTGCGCAAGAGGCAACTCTCCACTACTCCCTGTAGAGTAGTTTTAAGCCATAAAAATGGCCACCAGATAGCAGAAGTTCATTTGATAAGAGCTCTGCAGCGATGATGGAAATAGAAAAATCACATATGACAGAAAGGAGGAAGTGGAAGAGCGAGAGTGTCGCGTGCAGAAGGTTAAGCATTTAGGGAAATTTTAATGTGTGCACACGCATTCACACACATAGTTCCTGTCCAAATGTGAAAATTGTTAATAATTCATGGTGTTATATTTGTAATTATTTTGATGTAAAAAAAAAAGTTTGTGTTGTTTATGTTGTGGTGTAGTTGTTTAGATATTTGAGCTGTCACAAATATTTGTGTCAGTGAAAGTTATGCTTGAAATGTGTCTTTTCACAAAAAGCAGTTTTTCTCCCTTTTCTTGTCAGGAAGTGATATTTTACTTTTAACTTACCTACAGTATGTTCTACGGCTGATTACTAAAGATGGTAAAAAGGTAGAAACAAACTTTTTTTCTGATCAAAGACGGGAGTCTAATCTTTCTTTTGATAGGTTCCATGTTCGTATAGTCATAGAACAATATTCTGCGTGCATTGAAAGATCTGTCAAAATCGTCTAAAATGGCCAATACTGGAGCGGATGTCTTTTGAAAAATGGCTGGGATTGAATGAGTTATGTTGGCAGTTTTTTGCATTTTTTTCTTTTTCATATGAGAATGCTAAATACAGCATTAACAAGGAACAGGCTGTAAGACGGCTTACGGTTGGAGAGCAAATCACAGGGTCAATGAGTCAATGAGAAAAACAGTCTGTGACAGCCTGACTAGGTTTTTGGACCCGAGAGTCGTGAAAGATGAACAAAATACAAAAATATAATGCTATGGCAAACATTGCAGAGAATGAAGTACAAACCAAGGACAACAGACACTAGTAAAAAGGGTCGACAACTAAATATAATAATAAGAAAGTGTACGAAAGGGCAGTTATTTTGGTTTAAGTTGGAAAGCGAACAAACGGAACAGCAAGGCAGTCAAGGAAGATACAGGGAAACAAACAAAAACACTGCTGTAAAAGACAGCAAAACGACTAAAAGCAAGCACGTAACTGGAAAAGGGTAGCAAAGGACTAGTGGTACTGACAGGAGAACTCAGGTGTACATGAGGAGTCATCTCAGGCCAAATATATAAAACTGTATATTTGGGTGCAAGACTCTGTAACAGGAAACATGCATATGCAGTCTTTCAGTTAGATGTATAAAACTCCATGTAATGCAGTACATCCCATGTGTTTTTCCTTCATACACATTGATCCTCCTGGAATTGTGCGCATGTGAACGAGTCTTCTGACCATGCCCATAAATCACCATTGGCTTCAAACACACACCCACAGTTACCTTTTTTGCATATAAAAGGACAGGATTTTGTTTCATTTTGATTCAAGATGGCGGAAGCAAGCAAAACACAGAAAAAGAAGAAGTACCATTTCACAGATTGTGAAATGGAAGTAATGGTGGAACAAATGGAAAAGGGAAATATATTATTTGGAAGCTTGGGCACAGGGATGACAAACAAAAAGATGCAAATGGAACAGCAGACGGTAACAGATGCCGTGAATTTGGTTCTGAGTTCTGATATGAGAACCCTGGAGGAGATTTAAAAAAACTGGTCCGACTATAAAAGAGAGGCTAAAAAGTGCATTGCTGCGTGCAGTAACAGCTTGTGTGCCACCGGAGGAGGAGCGGCAACCCCAGTGCTCTCATCACTGGATGAGCGCATGGCTCCCATTCTAAGTCATGCTGCCATCAGTGGCATTGTGCCAGATCACATGGGGAACACAGATCAGCCTGAGCATATGGATTTAGGCAACATGCTCAGTTTATATCTTGTTTTTATTGGACTTGCAATGAAGACAAACACGTTTGTTCTTTGCTACATTGTTATTATTTTATTCATGGGTCAAGATGCTGCTACTTCCATAAAAAAAAAATCTCAGTATGGAAAAGTGACATACAACAAAAAGCAGTTCTGGACTTTCTTACAAAACAATCTGAGGGAGAACATCAACAACAGGAGAGCGAGGCTTGATAAGGTTGATACATTTGTTGCTGAAGTTTGTTGCATTGTTATTTCTATTTCATGTGTATATTTGATGCATTTTGTAATTTTATAAGTGTTACAGTCCCGGTTGTAAGCTGTTATTTACTACAGTTGTTTGTACAAATGTGTGCCTTTTATTTTTAAAAAAGGTTTTGTTTGGCAGGCTATATAACACTGAAATCATGTAGAAATGTACGCACCTTACTTTATGGAAGGAAAGTCATGTGCCTATGTCACAGCCAGCGAGCTGTGAAGGGTGATGATGTAATGAGAATCAAGTGGTGTCCCATTTCTTAGTGGCTTCTTCCCCTTGGCCCTCGGTTTAAAGGGGTAGGGAAAGTGAAAAAGACAAGGGGTTAGATGGAGGGGAAGGGCGAAGGGGTAGAATTGGGATTCAGCCTAAGTGTTTAATCTTGAAGAGTTCATTTAGAATTGGTGTTCCAATCCCCGCCCGGCGCAGAGGTGAAAACTTGTCACTGTGAGTGGGAATTCCCCTGAAAATGAGGCTTTATCATTGGTTATATGTATTTTTGTACTTCAGATACTACTTTACCATGATTGTTGAACTTTCCCCTTCCATTTGGTATTAAATTAATATGCAGACTTAGACTTAAACCACAGCCATCGTGAGTGGACAAAAAAAGTGATGCTCAAATTCAACCCATTCAAACAGAAGGATGCCAAAATTAGAGTGCCATAAAAGATATGTAGGATGATTACTTAACTACAGTATTTATCAGTGCTCATGTGAAATTTTATCAAAATGTGACCATGCAAAACACATATTTTTGCCCTGGAATTACGATCAAATGAATTAACCAATTGATTATGTTCAATATTTGAAGTTAATTAAGATAAAAAGGTGTATGTTTTTATTGTGCAGGAGTAGGGGGTCCGTGGCTTCAGGTCAAATGTCTGAAGGGGAATGTAAAACGGTTGGTAGCCACTGGTATACTGTATATCCATTCATACAATACATGACTTAACATCTTTGCCAAATTAAACAAGTTAAAAAAAAACAACTAATTTTTAAGGTGTGGCAGCATTTATTTTGCAGTGGCAGCCAATTACATGAAGCAGAAACCCTGTACATGTTATGCATACTTGGATTTGAATGTACTGCATTATTGTATGTTCATGTGATGAAACAGCATTTAAGCCATATGAACAATTTGTAAATACCCCGCATAGGTCATTCATCTCGTGAAGAAATTGTACTTATGATGTATGTCATTTATCTAGCACTCACTGGTGCGTCATATTAAAATGTAAATATCACTCTAACTGACACCAACACTTCATTATTTGACACCACTAAGTCTTCATGCTTGTGTGCGCGCGTGTGCGTGTGCACGCGTCCCAGTATTTGTGTCGCACATGTTGATTAAAGGAATGCCAGCAGCAAATTGAGAAATCCGTGTGAGGTGTGCGGGGCCATGCATTATACGACTACTCTCGGTGATTGTGTCAGTGGCTACGTGTCTAATGCAGGATCAACCCGATACACTCACTGGAAATCATCGATTTGTTGCCTTAATATTGTCCCACCTTTCAAGAAGTCCTTGAGTAGTCAAGGTGTCTGTGGAGGACTGGGAAGGCAATATCCATCTCGTGCAGGGAGTTGCACACACTTTTCCAGCATGCTTATGAAATGACCCCGTCAAAATGTTCTACCATCTAGCATTAAAAACGACAACACTTTTATTTATAAATATATTGAGTATTTTGATAAGTACAATATATGCTGGTGTTCCTTGCATTAATGCTTGAAGCCATTTTTAATTGAAGGTATTTCCGGTTTGTTTTTAAAGTCCCCACCACTTTTTATACCCTTTTTAGGTTTAGAAGAGATACATTGGAGGCTAAGAGGCAACTCTGGGACTTCCTAGAGTTTTGCAGCTTTTGGTGTAGTTGTACGGGCATGCGTAGATACGATTTTAGACTGGCTGCCCAGTATGTCAATCAAGTGACAAATGTTATCGTGAGGATGGATGACAGGCTGAAGTCTATTTTTCCCATGCGATATACCCACACCACCTTTGCGATCAACGTAATGGGCACCCCTGATCTAGTGCATATACGTTGGGTAGAATAAATATTTGATCCCAATTCAAAACGTGGCTAAGGGTTGTACGTCTTTAAGAACCTGATCCGGATGCAGAGAAAAAAATTGGCGGAATGGAAAGATACAATTTTTCTTATGTTTCTTTGTTTAAACACTTGGTTGTAAAAAACGCTTGTTGTCCAATGCTGTCAAATATGACATCTGTTAAGTTATTACAGATGTATATCCCTCAGGTCAGGTGACCCTGGTAGCCTGGCTAACTTCTGTTTTCTTCTGTGAAGTGATAGCATTTCTCATGCAGTTGATTTGGGGTTTGTGTTTTTGGCATTTGCAGCATTGTTCTTTTGCTTTTGGTTTTGATCCTGCATTGTTTGTGGTTGGAGCAACATTTTGCCAATTGCATGTGTTTTATGCTGTTTTTGAATTGGAGCACTTGCCCCTGCTGGCCACTGTATAGATGCTTTAGGAAATGAAAAAGAAAAAGAAAAACAATGCGTTCTAATGTTTTTGTACCACAAATCAACTGAGGTTTGGAGGCAGTGAGTATGTCGTGTTGTGCGTGTGTTGTATCTTAAGTAAAATAACACACCAAACCAAAATAAAGGCTTTGGTAGAGAGAAAAATAATAGTCTGAAGGACAAAAACTGGCCAGCTTTATTGGATTGTTCCAATTGATCCGACCTCCCCACCTGTGCGTGTGCGTGTGCTCATGCACGTCGACAATTATTGCTATTCTCGTGCTGCTGCCTACCATTTTGCATGCAGCTGTCAACACACAGCACAAAAAAAGGTCCCACAGTGGCCCTGTACATAATTTGTTCAATTTACTGTACAGTACAGCCAATACCCTTGCTCAGACGACAGGTCCATCAACTTTATCTTGAGCTTCTTTAGCAAGGCAGTGGTTATGTCGAAGGTGTTTTTGGGCCCCTTATCACACGCAGATGCACAGCTGATTGAAGGAGGAAGGAAATCATCTGAATCTCAGTAAGTCATAAAGACACCGAGAAATAAATGCTGGTCCAACGTTCGCATACTGTAATCTTTGATGTTCAATGTTTTATCCTTTATTCATGTGTATTCTGGGTGACTTGTTTTATAAAAACCTGGAAAATTCAATAGTGTTTTTTGAGTCGATCTGCCGTTATACCCTGGTGTAATACCTAAAGCATGCTGCCGGATGTTAAAAGAATATACCATAAAAGTGACAAAAGTACATATTTTTTAGATGTCATATATACAATACCTATCATTTCTGCAAATATTTTATTACATCTTTTCATGGAACGACAGACGTGAAGAAATGACACCCCTCGGAGAATGCAACCCCCCCCGAAAAAACAGTGTGTTTTGTGGCATTTGTGTGCTCATCCTAGACTGTTTTTCTGTTCACTCACTACCTTTGACATAACCACTCAGTGGGATTTTTGTTTTCTATTTTTCTCAAGCTGCGGTTCCTCTCGGGGGAGGCTCGCATCACAGTTTGAAAACTGATTTAGAGCAAGCGACCTGCTCTTTTTTCACAATCCCCTGAACAGCCACCACATACATCGATCCGCAGGGACTGTGTGCAACCCCCCGCCCGCCGGCAGCGTTGTGCTACTGTGTATTGGGGATGAGAGATATTCTCCCTCGTTTGTGAATTAATTTTCCATGAGCTGAGATTTGGTTTTGAGCTAAATAGGGACTTGGATGTAAAGGCCTCCTCCCTGTCTTTTTTATTCCACATTTATACCGCTGCACATCACTCACAGACGTGTGTGCGATTGTATATGCTCATTTCTTGCTCTTTGTTTAATATGAAGCCAGGCTATGCCGCAGGCCTCCTGTCTCATCCGTCCAATTCTCTTTCTGTGTTTAGAATTGTGTGTGCGTGCGCGCGTGTGCATGTGCGTGCAGAAGCAAGAACTCGGCAAGGACGCTAATTTGTCTTTTGTTGACGTTGAGTGTGGGGAAGCGGTGTCCCTGCTTATTAATTATGCCTTAAATATTAAAAAGACTCCATCAAACATGAATTATTCATTCATTTGGCCCAGATCATCTCAGCTAAAGATTTTCAAGACTTGTCATACATCATCTGACAGGATCATGACAACGTTGCTGTAGTGCAGTGGTTCTCAATTATTTTCTGTCATGTTCCCACTGGGGGACAGAAATGTTTTCACGCCCCTCCCCCTGATTTGAAACACTATTGAGAAACTGATAACATCTATTTATTTATCTGTACTGTACAGATTGAACTGAAAACTAAAACCAGCAAAATGCAACAAAATGGAGAGCAGTAAAGCATACAAGCGTATTTAAGCGTCAAATTGTATGCAGACAAACAAATTCATACATGTGGGGGCCAACCCCACTATTTGAGAAGCACTGCTGTAGTGAGAGGCGGGCTGTACAGGTGTGTGTGTGTGTCTTTGTGCATATGTGTGGGACTATGAAGAACGTGTCTTCTCATCATGTCAACTGGATGTGAAAACAACTGGAAACAGACAAAAATAAGGAGCACACATCCTACAAACTTTAACCGGGTCATTTAGACAGCCATTAAAACATGATTCAAAGAGGGCAAAAGAGATTGACTGGCCGATAGCTACTTTTATTGCTGTCCACCTATTTTTTGTTTAATATGCTGCTGAGAATGTAACCCCGATGATGGGTGTGAGATGTAGCGCAGGTAAGGATTTATTTCTTTGTAATGTTTACGCTGCTGCTAGGAATGCACCACATGGACCTCCATAATTTTTATACTCTTATTATTGCATGGTGTTTTTCGTCTTATATGGTGCTAAGTGTATGCAGCAGAACTGTACTTTTAAGGTGAGAAAAATGTTGGCAATTTCAATAAAATTAAAATAAAAAAAGGGCAAGGTAAGTTTTTTGTATGGAAAAAGTATCGATCTGTAAAACAAACGTATCGAACCGCACCGAACCGTGAATTTTGTGTATTATTGCACCCCTAATAACTATTATTAGTATTAGTTAGCAAAGAACTACAGAGTCAACTACTGATGGCATCATAGATGGGTTGACGGAGCTAAAGGACAATGACTTTCGGTTCCGGTTTCCATGCTAACACAGTCATAGCACTATATTATGATTAGGGATGTCCGATATTGGCTTTTTTGCCGATAACCAATGTGCCGATATTGTCCAACTCTCAATTTCTGATTTCGATATCAACCGATTTGTGTAACGTCACATTTCTCCTGTCATGGAAGGACTGGACCTATTACCTTATTATGTATTATGATTTTTTATTATATTATGTTACTACAAATTTGACGTGATCTGTTGCTTATTTATTTATTTATTCTTATTGTATTTTCCATTCCATTCCATTCCATTTTCCTCCGCTTATCCGGGTTCGGGTCGCGGGGGCAGCAGTCTCAGTAGGGAAGCCCAGACTTCCCGGTCCCTGACCACCTCCTCCAGCTCCACCGGGAGGACACCAAGGCCTTCCCAGGCCAGCTGTGAGACATAATCCCTCCAGCGTGTCCTAGGTCTTCCCCGGGGCCTTCTCCCGGCTGGGCATGCCCGAAACACCTCACCAGGGAGGCGTCCGGGAGGCATCCGGACTAGATGCCCGAGCCACCTCAGCTGGCTCCTCTCGATGTGAAGGAGCAGCGGCTCTACTCTGAGCTCCTCCCGGATAACCGAGCTCCTCACCCTATCTCTTAGAGTGTCCTAGGTCTTCCCCGGGGCCTTCTCCAGGCTGGGCATGCCCGAAACACCTCACCAGGGAGGCGTCCGGGAGGCATCCGGACTAGATGCCCGAGCCACCTCAGCTGGCTCCTCTCGATGTGAAGGAGCAGCGGCTCTACTCTGAGCTCCTCCCGGATAACCGAGCTCCTCACCCTGTCTCTTAGAGTGAGTCCCACTAACCTACGAAGAAAACTCATTTCAGCCGCTTGTATCCGCGATCTCGTTCTTTCGGTCATGACCCAAAGCTCATGACCATAGGTGAGGGTGGGAACATAGATCGAATGGTAAATTGAGAGCTTTGCCTTCCGGCTCAGCTCTCTCTTCATCACGACGGTCCGGTACAGCGACCACATTACTGCAGACGCTGCGCCGATCGACCTATCGACCTCACGCTCCAACCTTCCCTCACTCGTGAACAAGACCCCGAGATACTTGAACTCCTCCACCTGGGGCAGGACCTCATTCCCAACCCAGAGGGAGCAATCCACCCTTTTCCGACTGAGAACCATGGCCTCAGATTTGGAGGCACTGAGTCTTATCCCAGAAGCTTCAAACTCAGATGCAAACCGTCCCAGTAAACGCTGCAGGTCACAGCACGAAGAGGCCATCAGGACCACATCGTCTGCAAATAGCAGAGATGAGATCCTAATGCCCCCAAACTGGACTCCCTCGACACCTTGGCTGCGCCTAGAAATTCTGTCCATGAAAATTATAAACAGAATAGGTGACAAAGGGCAGCCTTGGTGGAGGCCAACGTTCACCGGAAACAGGCTTGACTTACTACTGGCAATGCGAACCAGGCTCCTGCTCCGGTTGTACAAGGACTGAATAGCACGTAGTAGCGCACCACCAATACCATACTCCCGGAGCACCCCCCACAGGACACCGCGAGGGACACGGTCGAATGCCTTTTCCAGGTCCACAAAGCACATGTAGACCGGTTGGGCAAACTCCCAAGTACCCTCTAGTACCCTTTCAAGGGTGTAGAGCTGGTCCAGTGGTCCGCGACCAGGACGAAAACCACATTGCACCTCCTGTAGCCGAGGTTCGATTAACGGTCGTACTTCGTACGGCACTGCTTCCTCTTTCTGAGGCGCCGGACGGTTTGCCAGAACCTCTTTGAGGCCGACCGAAAGTCGTGTTCCATGGCCTCACCAAACTCCTCCCACACCCAAGTTTTTGCCTCGACCACCGCCGAAGCCGCGTGCCGCTTGGCCTGCCGGTACCTGTCAGCTGCTTCAGGAGTCCCACAAGCCATCCATGCTCGATAGGACTCCTTCTTCAGCTTGACGGCAGCCCTGACCTCTGGTCTTATTGTATTTTCTGATTTTATTTTCTATACTGCCTTTCAAGCAAATCTGTTTGTTTATTCAAGCACATTTTTACATGCCATGACATGCGACGTCTGCATCAGTGTTATTCCCTGTCAAACCATTGATATCACGGCGGCAGCACGGTGGCTAAGATGAAAGTCAAGCGGCTCACAAGGAAGTAGATATTCAAGCCTTCATTACCTTCCATTTCAATGGGAAACGTGAATTCACTACCTAGCATGATTGACGAGCTGGCAAGAACTGCAAGACATTCAGGGAGTGCAGCTTATTTGTGCCTCACTGAATGGCTAACAGGCCGCATGTTGGCCACACAGTCAGGAGATCGGGAAAACCTGGGTTTGGCTCTCCGCTTGGGCATGTCTGTGTGGAGTTTGCATCTTCTCCCCGTGCGTGCGTGGATTTTCTCCGGGTTTCTCCGGTACTCCGGTTTCCTCCCACATTTCAAAAACATGCATGTTAGGTTAATTGGTGACTCTAAATTGTCCATAGGTATGAATGTGAGTGTGAAATTGTTTGTCTATATGTGCCCTGCAATTGGCTGGCGACCAGTCCAGGGTGTACCCTGCCTCACGCCCGAAGTCAGCTGGGATGGGCTCCAGCATGCCCCCGTGACCCTAATGAGGAGAATCGGCATAGAAAATGGATGGATGGGTGGGATGAATGGCTAACAGCTAGCGTCCCAGAGGCTAACTTGTGGTGTCATCCTGGCCATGTGAACATTAATGTCCATCCGTACAACATTTTTTTTTAATATTGGTCGTCATTATTGGGGGATTTTTTTTTTTTAATGCAGTATCAGGCTGATATTATCGGTGGGCCGATATTATCGGACAAACCTAGTTATGATCACATTTGTACTCACACGGTGTATTAATAACAGAACAAAATATGCGCCTTACTGTATGCCAACCAGGAAGATGTATGCAAGTCAAGGTTGTTGTATTTTTTTTTTAATTGCCGTATTGGCTGGACAGTACAGTTTAAAAGATAAGTACCAAAACATCACTTTTACCGTTCATTTTGTTATCACCATCCTTTTTTATTTGGTATCATGTTTGGAATATTGAATATACCACAACACAACTACTGCAAAAATGTACAGGTCAGATTTCTTCATCAAGTTCTGGTTATAAAGGTAGACTTGGCTTATTTCTAGTGAGATACACACTCATCGCAGAAAGAGGACACTTCAGCAAAATGAGTCAATTTCAGTAATGTTCTCCTCAGTAAAGGCCGTGTATAGCACTTTTGGATCTATATGTGCCTGTCAGGGATCGTCTGCAATGTCCTGATGATGCTTGGTCTAAAAGTGACTATTCTCCTTGTTCCATTGGTCAAAGAGTCATTAATTATCCCTCCTACCCCCCAGTTATCTACTGCAAAGTGAATTACACAAGTGCCTATTGATTTCTGTCCTCATAGCAGACATGTTTATAGAGTAAAACCATTGCTTTTCTCCTCAAGCATTTTCCATTGTGAGACTAAGGAAAAGAAGTGTGCGGGTCTAATTGGTCTTGGACAAGATCATCTTGACTGCCTGGACTCAACAGCTGCATGTTCCAGAAAAAAAAAAAAAACTGAGCAGAAAGGATGATGTCATTGTTTAACTGTTGCTTAAGTGTGTCCATTAAAGTGTAACTACGGTGCCGTGGCCTGAAGAAAATGTCCAACATCTGATCTAAATCTACTGGATATTTGCAGGGACTTCTATTGCTTTCAAATGGCACAAGGCTGGGGCAAAGGACAGTAATTATTGCTCTCTAGTAGAAGTGTGTGTGTGTGTGTGTGTGTGTGCGGGTGTGGGTGTTTCCTGACGGGTTTCATGCTTCATTACCAAGGGGTGTTAAGGTAATAAGGTCCCTTACATGCCCATTGAGGGAACATATCTCTGCTCCTGGCACTAAAATTAGCACATCGTTGAGGGTTGCTCCTTTGCCTCCATCCATTGGTACTGAAGATTAAAGACTCACCCAAGATAATTGTTAAATATACCCGACTCTTTATAATCTAATAGCAGTTCTTGTTTAATCAGACACTTCATTCTGGATGTTGTTTTCCGATGACTCCCTTCACAAGTAAAATACTTTTTTTCATGCGGTATTGTCTCATTTGGGACACTTTAAGCAAGTCCAAGCCACCTTAAGTCCTCTCAATTTGGAGGAGTAGTAGCTCTACTGATGACCAAGCTCCCAAACCTATCTGTAAGGGCCATTCACCCTCCAGTACCCTTTTAAGGGTGTAGAGCTGGCCTAGTGTTTTATAGTTCCATAAGTGAGGGTTTTAACATGGATGGGCCGGTAAATTGAGAGTTTTGCCTTCTGGCTCAGCTCTTCTCTTCACCACAACAGTCCGGTACAGCAAGCACATTACTGCAGACGCTGCGCCGTCCCACCTGCCTAGTTCATGTTCCAGCCTTCATTTATGAGAACCAGGACATCACAATTGGAGGTGCTGAGTCTCAATTGCAGCAGCTTCAAACTCAGCTATGAACCATCCTAGTAAATGTGAAAGGTCACTGCTTGATCAGGCCAGGATCAGATAAAATGCTAGGGTCCCCAAACTGGACACCTTCAACGCCTTGGATGCGCCTAGAAATGAAATGCATAAAAATATTGAACAGAACAACTCTTCATTATGAATAAGCTTTACTTAGTGTAAGCAATGCAAACAAGGGGCCTCGTTTATCAACCCGTGCGTAGAAAATTAGAAAATTTTGTACAACTGAAATTTAGAATGTGTGTAAATACATCAGGGGAGTGGGGGTGTCATATGCACAAGTACAAGTTGATCAATCATAAATCCCATACTTGGCATGGGAATGTTCTCCCACTCTCTCTATGCACACATCTGTGTGTAAGCACGCTTGATAAATGAGATAAATGAGGCCCCCGGCACCTGCTGCTCTGGTTGTATAAGGATCGAATGGCACATAGTAACAAGCCATGATTCACAGTACTCCCTAAGCACGCTGTATAGGACACAGGAACATGGTTGAATGCCTTTTCCAAATCCACAAAGCACATGTGCACCCTCCAGTACACTCTCAGGGGTGCAGAGGTGCTTCAGTGTTCCACAAGAAGATCAAAAACCACATTGCACCTCGTGTAGCCGAGGTTTGACTAACAGCCGAACTGGAATAGACTTTACAAGGCAGCAATGTGATCCCGCTATACACTGTGTGCACAATTATTAGGCAAGTCAGTATTTTGACCATATTCTAATTTTTATGCATATTTTCCAACCCCAAGCAGAAACTTGAATGCCTATTGGGTTGAAGCATACCAGGTGATGTGCATGTGTGTATTGAGGGTGAGTGTGGCCTTAGGAGATTAACACCCTTTAGTAGGTGTGCACAATTGTTAGGCAGCTTCTTTTCCTCTGGCAAAATGGCACATCTTTCACAGGGATGCAGCAACACACTCTTGAAATAACCGAATTTGCCAAGATATCAGGACGTGACAACAGAGCCATCAAATGTTTTGTTGCAAGTACACAAAACGGTCGCAAGAAACGTGTCGAGAGAAAAACGTGCAAATTAACTGCCAAATATTTGAAAAAAATCAAACGTGAAGCCCCCAGGAACCCATTATCCTCCAGTGCTGTCACATTCCAGAACTGTTATCTACCTGGAGTGTCCAGAAATGGGGTACATGGTGTTCAGTGCTCAGAGACATGGCCAAGGCAAGAAAGGCTGAAACCCGACCACCACTCAACAAGACACACAAGTTGAAAGGCTATGACTTGGCCAAGAAATATCTGAAGACAATTTTTTCAAAAATGTTATAGACTGATGAGACGAGAGTGACTCTTGATGGACCAGAGGGATGGGCTGTGACTGCATCAGTAATGGGCAGAGAGCTCCACTCCAACTCAGACGCTGGAATTATTAAAAGATGAGCTCGTTGGGCCTTTTCAGGTTGAAGACTCAAACTCAACTCCCAAACCTACTGCCACTTTTTCACAGTGGTACAGGAAAAAAGTGTGCATCTTTGAAGGAGACCATGATTTTTATGCAGGACAATGCTCCATCTCATGCACCCAAGTACTCCACTGCATGGCTGGCTAGCAAAGGTCTTAAAAATGTCTTACAAAATAATGACATGACCTCCATGGTCACCTGACTTAAACCCTATTGAGTACTTGTGGGCCCTTAAATGTAAGATTTACAGTGAAGAAAAAAAGTACACCTCGCTGAACAGTGTCTGGGAGGCTTTGGTTGCTGCTGCACAAAAAGTTGATGGTCAAATGATCATGAAACTAACAGGAACTAACAGTGGAAGGCTTTTGCGTGTTATTGAAAAGAAGGATGGCTATATTGGTCACAGATTTATTTTTGGACGTGTCAGAAACATTTATTTGTAAATTTTGTCGTTTGTTTATCATTCTGACTTAAAAAAAAATGAAAACAAAGTAGTGAGATGGGACTATTTTTCTTTTTCTTTGAGTTGCCTAATAATTTTGCACACTAATAGTTGCATAACAATTGTGCACACGGAGATATTCTCAAAAAAAGGCAAAACCTCACTTTCACTTCCTTAAATATTCAAGTGTGAGGTTTATTAACATTTTTGATTGACAAAGAGCGCTGGTATTGTTCAATAATAAAACTAATAATCAGTAATGCAACTTGTCTAATAATTGTGGAAATAGTGTCGTTTGAACAGACCTTCGGGTCACCACCCCAGCCTGCCAATCCAAAGGTACAGTTACCAAGAGCATGCAGTTTTAAAGAGACGTGTCAACCATGACAGTTCCACAACATCCAGAGCCTTAAGGAATCCAGGGCCAAATCCTTAGATCGAGGATTCAAGCGGCTATTGGAATGCAGCCGAGATCCTCAAAGTATTCCATCCACTGCCCGGATGTATCTCCAGTAAACCACCAAACAAAATGTTTGTATTCCCACAGACAACCCAAAATGCAACCCAAAAATGTAAGATTGTAAGTCATTGGGAAGAGCTTCTAGTTTGAGAAGCATGTCGTCATCTTCTTCGAGACAAGAACATCTTTATTTTCCTTAGTTAAACACAAAACTGTCGCCTGTACATATACAAATAGTCCTCTTAAATAAATTATTCCAATTTGTGGTTTTGATTCAACCCAAACTAGTACACTAGTACATTGCTTAAATGTGACGCAATTGTCTCAGTAAAGACTTGAAGCGGAGTTATTTATAGGGATGGCTGTTGAAATTATCCAGTTGTGCCAAGCCAAGTTGCTAAAGCATCCATGAAAATGGATATGCATTCATGCAGTCTGCAACAGTAACATTCATAAATTATTCAGTATGTTCTTAGCATGTGAATAGGGCAAATAGCTTTTATCCAATGGCTAATTATGCTCTTAATTAGCTGAGGAAAGGACACATAAATTAATGAAGTTTCATCAAGTGCTACATGTCTGGAGGGATGTCAACTCATTAAGCGTGACTACTGATACTTACTGATCTGTAGGCATCTGCCGCCAGTCTGAAATGTCCTTCCTCCGAACGAATGCAAATGTTAATGCTACCAGTGCGTCATGCTTTCCATCCAGCTGGCTTAGTCGATGTGCTCAGCAATTGTGGCCGTCCATCGCTAATCAGTTCCATTAATAAGGCTTGAGATAGTCAACCATAATGGAACATGGCTCGGTGACTTGTGTCAAGATGTGTTTTGTTTTAGAATGCAATCTTGGAACATGTCCTCTTCCAATTTACATGAATCATCCCTTTTCTTCACGTCCTTGGGCACATTTCCCTTCCATGGCCTACAGCCAGTGCATTACTTTACATGATGAACTGAAGGTAGAATGAAGGTAGAATTTATTTATTTTCTTTAAAATGTACTCCTTCACATAGACATGAGCCGTCCATGATGTTTATTGTAGAGTCATCTCCCCTAATGTCAACTCTTTGTGTGGATAAAGGACACCTGTCACACAAACACTCTCTTCTACTCACATGAACAATCTCCACCACCATGGGAAAGACCAAAGAGCTGTCAAAAGATTTCCTGGACAAGATTGTAGACCTGCATAAGACTGGAATGGACTGCAGACCACCAGCAAGAAGCTTGGTGAGAAAGAGACCACTATTAGCAAATAATTTCTAAATAACAAAAGTAAAAATGAAAAAAAAAGAAATCCATGATAGCAGTCAATCACCCTGGCTCTGGAGTTCCATGCAAGATTTCACCCGGTGGTGTCAAGCATGATTGTGGCAAAGGTGAGGGAGCAGCCCATAATGACAAGGGAGGAGCTGGTTAATGATGTCAATGGGGTTGCAGTGCTTGAAGAGCCCCCTGCTCAAGAAGACACAAGTATGACAATCAACCCCTGAATGACTCACACAAGGCTCTTGTGATGTGGTCACTTGACACCAAAATAGAGCTCTTTGCATCAAGTGGACCGGACGTGTTTGGAGGCAGAGAAATACTGAATATGAATCCACCAACATCCCGACTGCCAAACACGGACGTGGAAACATTCTGCTTTGGGGAGGGTTCTCTGCTTGGGGTACAAGAAGACTTTACCGTCGTGGATAAGTCCTCCAACATGACAATGACCAAAAATACACTACTGAGGCAAAAAATGAGTGGCTTAAAAAGAAGCATATTAAGATCCTAGCATATCTAGAGGAGTGGTCCAAGCTCCTGACTGAGATGTGTGCAACCCTGGCGACCAACTATGAAAGAGCTGACCTCTGTGCTATTGCCAACTAGCGTTTCTCCACCAAGTAACCTACTAAGTCATGTTTTTGGGGGGCAATAAATAATCAATATATAATCAATTAATGTCTAACCTTTATTTAATGTTTTTTGTTGCTGGAATTTCTTGTTCGTATTCTATGTCTCTCTGATAAAATAGAACTACCCCGAATTCTGCTTAATGGGACAGCCATCGCGCACGATGATGTAATGCACACTTGAAGGATGCAGACCTGGAAACGGGACACAGCTTATTTTTTCGACAAATTGTGTCTTTGGTCACCTTTTGATGACTTATTGGTCGGATAAACAAGACCCGAACATTCAGACTGCAGTAGCATGGGATACGTACCTGATTTATATTTGCATATGAAAGAGGCCTGAGCTGCATTTGAAAAAAATCTGACTTTTTCTGTTCACACTGACAAGAAAAAAATCAGGTCACATATGAGCAAAAAAACGGAATTGACCTACAGCGTGAAGTGTCCAATTGTTGTGTACCTTATGTTGTTTAGCATTTGTCTTTTTTTAATCTACTGGGTTGATTTGCCAATTCAATTTCGTCTATCAATGTGATTTTATCTATTTAACTATTTTGCCACACTGCGGGTGTAAAAAAGCCAAACTGAAAGAAATAGCAATGTGGTTAGCAAGACAATGTCATAGAACAGAAAGGAAAAAGAAGGGTGAATGGCATGGATGGAAAATGGGAATGTCGAAACCGTGGACCCAAGTGTGTGAAGAAGTATGCAGAATAAATGGTAGAGCAAAGAAAAAGTAAAGAGTAAAGAGAACGAGAAGCTTAGGACAAAGGAGGAAAGAGAAAAGTCAAATGAAGATTTTAGCTGCTAGCTCATGGGTCAAAACAGTCTGAAAAATTAATTAAGATAATGAAATGCTTGGCTAAGTCAGACACAATGTGTGTGTGCGTGTGTACTCTGGAGTGTTGGAGGAAAAATCCAGTCTTATTTCTATTTGTTGGACTTTGATGAGGTCAGCAGAGGAATGCATTGATTTCATAAAGGGCACGAGGGTCTGATCGCCATTTAAACAGCCGAGTGTGAGATCAATGAGAAGGAGATGAAAACATGACATTTACTGTAGTTTGGGTCCCTGGGCATGAAGGACCTGTGTCGAAAGTCACGCTGTCAGCCTCCCCCCTCCATGAGCACCCACTGCTCTGTTCACATGGATAGCTGTGCCACCGGCACGACTCTAAATCCAATATATATTTACGGTTAGGGTTCGGGATGAGGGTTAAGGGTTTCGGTTTGGGATTATATTTACAGTTTCTCTGTCTCCAGAATCATCCAGACATAAACTACTGTAGTCCAGCAAAACTACCGCCTCTGTTTTTCAACAAGATTTCACTTTTTGCGTCATGAAAGTGTCTCTCAGTGTAGGATATCTTGTTGGACATGGTGGACATCTCTATGCCTGCCACAAGGTCGTCTTATATTTTCAGTTACGTACGGTGATGTTCATGGCTGGTGGGGTAATTACTTTTTTTGGAGGTTTTTTTTCATGTTAATACACGTTGCTCATTAAGAGGATAACACAAGAAGAAGAGGATAATTCACTTTGGTTAAAAATACGTCTTAGTCCATTTATTTATTTATTTATTTTATTAACATTAGTGTTCTTACCTTTTGTCTGTTTATGAAGTACTGTAAATGCAACCTATCCTTATCCAGGAAAGGTTCTGATGCTTTGTTGTAAATGTATGATCACCTTCTGGTGAGCTTAGATATATAATCCTCCATCTTGGCATTCAAATTCATTTATTTATTCATTTAAAATATTTTGCATTTGACTTATTTATAAATCTAACTCACTCACTCCTCTCTATGGAAGGACGGCACGAGCACCTATCACAACCGCCACCCCTTCAGGATGCGGTGGAGTACTGCAACGCCTCACCGTATGACATTTTGTATTTCATTGTGGGATTAGTAAGAATAATGATGTCACACGTACATTAGAGACATTACGCAGACAATGCTACAGAAAGTCAAGTCATGGTGTGCAGTAAATGTTTCTGCAACATTATATTATTGGCCACATGCTGACAAACACAAACTGGCAGACGTCAGTGAACTCAGACGGTAGGCAGAACTTGCACACTAAACCAGGAAGAGACGTGCAGCAGCCTCATCTTGGGTTTGTGCCCTGTATTTCATCAGAACGTGCAAATTCAGCCAGTTTTTAAATGTTAAAAATGACTGGAATCATACAGAAAACACATTTCTCATTTGTAATCATTTATTTCATGATATAAATTACACATATATATTTATATTATTCTTTTTTTTCTTCCATCATGACTCCCCTGACTGCAAGTTGCACCAACTACGTGCATTTTAAACAAAAACTTTGTTTCATAGTTCCAGGGATTATTGGTGCAAATAACCTTTTAAAAGCGCCGGACCCCAGTAATGGCAGCAGTGTGGTTGCATAAGTGTTCTGCAACGCTTGTATCAATATACACGAGCTACACAACCACATAACCGGAAGAACATCACCTAAAAGCTCACCCGATGTTTTCATCCAAATGCATCAATTTATGTATTTAAGGATACCTGACCTAAAATGCTTTAATCCGAATGCAATGTAGAATGTATCATGCAATGTAGAATGTATCATGCAATGTAGAATGTATCATGCAATGTAGAATGTATCATGCAATGTAGAATGTATCATGCAATGTAGAATGTATCATGCAATGTAGAATGTATCATGCGATGTAGAATGTATCATGCAATGTAGAATGTATCATGCAATGTACAATGAGTCACTAAAAACATGCAGTCCACAAAGCTGCTGAATAATAGATTAAAAAAGGGGCTGTAACTGGTTTTGATTTGTCTGAGCTTTAAATAAAAAAATTAAGCCGCTATAGAGCAGGACATGAGGTCAAGGAATGCCTTGCTAAAGGCTGGGAGCGTCAAAGTTGAGCTCACGCTGGTCAGCCTCAGAACAAACAATAGGATGTGTTTAGGTCTTACACATAACAATCATTTTGTACCACCTTGGAATACACTTTCCCTCTCTCTCCGTCTTCGAGCACACGCATGCATGCAAACACACACACACACACACACTCACTTTGTGTGCATCTGCAGCGACTGGTTCAGTCTAATCTTCACTCTGCACTTGGGCTGATAAAGATATCTTGATGCAATCTATAAGCAACCCATTGGTTTACTGATCAGTCAACCACATATCTGGCTTAGATGGCTTAGAGTGTGTAAACACGTTCTAATGTTTATGCGCTATGCATTCAATACAGTACATGGCCCAGCCACGGACACATCATTACATAATGACCGTTTGCACAATCTAAATATCTTATCCAAATGTAGCTTTTAAAAAGATGAAGTGCAAAGTTATCACATCAATGAAGGCGTTCCTAAGTGCTAATGTAATGGACTACCACAATCACACCGGTTCCACAGTCTTAAAAGCCTATTTGACTAGCATTATGACACAAACTCAATACAATTTCCATATGCTGAATAGAGTGCATGGAAACATGGAAGAAATAAATGAGCTTATTTTTCATACAGCATGCCATTGAAACTTTTAGTGTCACGGTAATATTATGTTTATTTTTAAATGTAACCCATAAGAAGCCAAAGCCATTTGCGCTTAAAGTGTTCATATCACCAAAACATTTTGTAAAAAACAGTAACAGAATGAAAGTACAGTAATCCCTTTGTTTATAGATGTTCGCAAAGTAGGATTCCCTATTTATAAATCAAATATCTTTGTAGCTAGAGCATAGAAAACATAAACATAAACATAAAATAAGCCAAAAATTCCAACCTACATGACCTTGTGTGAAAAACTGATGCTTCAGGACCTGGAAGACTTGCTGTGATAAATGGAACCATGAATTCTGCTGTCTACCAAGAAATCCTGAAGGAGAATGTCCGGCCATCTGTTTGTAACCTCAAGCTGAAACCAACTTGGGTTCTGCAGCAGGACAATGATCCAAAACACACCAGCAAGTCCAACTCTGAATAGCTCAAGAAAAACAAATTGAAGACAAGGAATGGCCTAGTCAAAGTCCTGACCGGAATCCTATTGAGATGCTGTGGCATGATCGAAAACCCTCCAATGTGGCTGAATTACAACAATGTGTGGCCAAAATTCCTCCACAGCGCTGGAAAAGACTTGCTGTCAGATCAAGTTATCGCAAACACTTGATCGCAGTTGTCGCTGCTAAGGGTGGCCCAACCAGTTATTAAGTTTAGGGGGCGATCACTTTTTCACACAAAGCCATGTGGGTTTGGATTTTTTCTCTCTCTTGAAAATAATAAGTTGAATTTAAAAACTGCATTTTGTGTTCAGTTGTGTTGTCATTGCCTAATATTGACATTTGTTGGATCTCAAACATTTAAGTGTGACAAACATGCAAAAACAAGAATCAGGAAGGGGGCAAACAGTTTTCACAACACTTTAATATTAAGATATATTTTTGAAAAAACACGATAGCGTGAGGGCGAGGGACAACTGTACTCACTTAATAAAACATTTTTGTCATTGAAACGTTGAAATTAAGTTAGGATTATCACATGCTCTCCAGCTAGTTTTCTGAGCAGTCGCCATCTTGGCTGTGACGTGGAGCACACTGAACCGTCATGGACACACAGTCAAGAAAGCTACATATTCACAACAATAACACAGTAATAAATGATGTTGTGTCGTGCTGGGTATGGCATAACACACTCAAAATATGGGCCACAACAGGTGTGTTGTTTGTCTGGCAATGATTGACACTGACAGATCGACTGCAAGATACAAGACGATACAAGTCACCGTTTAGCTAGCCTTGGTATGAAAAGCCATATTATTCTAAGAGTGGCAGAATATGTCTATCGTGAAAATGTGGATTGACTTCCTGCCACCTTAGCACTTTTTCACAGGCGAACGTTTTCTGTTTTTGACTTTTAATTTCCATTTGGTAATGCTTGTGTAATACACATTCAGTCGCAACGTTTCCTTTATCTGAGGCGTAGTGTCAAAACTGTTGTCAAACTGTGACAAGCAACGGATGTGACGCTTTTGAAAATGTGAACGGGCTTACTCCGTTTTCACGTATGTTCGAGCAAAAGCCTGCCACACAACGAGTGGGCATAATATAGAAAAGATATATAACAACAGAAAATCAAGAAAAATGCATTCTATTCCATACTGTATATTCTGTGAGCATTTGTGGGTGGGAGGGTTCTCAAAGAAAACGTCACTTCCTCTTTGTTCTCCAGTCTGCTTCTTCCTCCTCTCTGACAAAGTGTAAAAAAGGCTAACTTTCGAGCACACATTTAATGTAGGAAATGTGCCTCTTCAGTGTTATTTTTCACGGCCAAAATAACAAGAATAATGTGTTTTGGTGACATGAGCGCTTTAAAGTAAAATCATGGTGGATGTACCACAGAGCATGTGGAACACGTTTGTGATGTTTTCTGTAAAAACACTACTTGATGTCAGAGAGGGTCCATTGGTCATGCTAAGCGTATTCTTTATTCTGTATTTGTAACTAAAAGTGCTCAAGTTGATATGTTGTGTACTTGGTACCACAAATGTACTTTGAATGGAAGTAAAGAATGTACATTCATTGAAAATCATTGAAAGAACAACATTTATGGAGTGAATACGTCACGGCAGGCTTTCAATAGCAATTTGAAGGCTAAAAGCCCGATAGTGATATTTTCCTAGCTTTTGTGTATGAATTCACTGCGTGCAAGATTATATGCAGTAAAATGGGTTTCACAACATCAGATCAATGCACTTATTGCTCACTACACACCACAGACAATTACATGCATGCTTTCTGGCACTGTACACCTATTAAACAGTTTTGAACACAAGTCGCAGATCACCTATCACATATATTAGGCTGCCGCATCCCTCCATGTCCTCAACTCTGTATTTTAGATGATATGTCATCAGTAGAATTACACAATCTCCACTATAACTACACTGTGTATAGCCCTGGCTGTCGCCAAGAAAACCGTCCTCCTAAACTGGAAAATAAGTAATCAACTGACCATAACACACTGGAAGAATTTGTTAACAGATTAACTTTCAATGGAAAAAATGTCAGCTTCAGTCAATCACAGCACACCCTGTTTCAACAAAATATGGTCTACATTTATTCAAAAATGTCCATCTACAAATGCCTGATCTGAATTCCACAGAATTTGCAGGGGGTTTTTTTCTATTATGACTATTTTTTGCTTCTCTTTTTAATTCACTTTGTTTATTAATGTACTCCTCCAAATCCTTTTTCCCCCTTCCTCTACAATATTACTATCAGTGTTTTAATATTTACACATATATGTAAGTACAAACACCCGTACAATAACCCTCCCCTCACTTATCTGTTATCAAACAATCAGGTTTATCGCTAAGTAAATCCCTCATTTCTGTTACATTGTTTTTCTTCCTTATGTTGTCTGACTTTTCAGTTTCTGTAAATGAAAATAAAGTCGTCCTTCAGAAATGGGGGGGGAGCAAAAAAAAAGTTTAATTCTAATATGTGACTCCTAATGGAAGCACTACAGTTGTTAAATTGATTTAAAATCAGCTGTTATGGTAAAAATAATTCTAATAATAAACTTTTGCAAATTAGCTAGCTTACCCGACACTGCCATTTTGGGGAAGCCATATCCTGGGACAGTCACATGACCACGCCAAAATGGTTCGTACACGTCACTTCAAGTCAAGCACAAGCACACTGTAGTCAACGTTGCATTGGGCTGATTTTAGGACAATTTGACAGTTACATTTTCTGTAGCTACTCAATACAGAGCAACTAGTTCATAAGCAAGGAAGTCACCAATGGTGGGAAGAAGTTGCAAAAGACATTTCCTGTATTAAGGATATGCTGAAAGACTAAAGGAGAGAGATAGAGTGGTAGAAGGGAAGACTAGAGCTGCACATACTGCAATGGTGACAGCATACTGTATGCATGAGGCGTGATTAATGGCCATTCTGACTGGCTGTGGCAGTGAAGCCGGTAGGGTAGGGTGGCAGAGGTTAGGATGTCCTCTCTGAATAAACCTTTTAAATGGCTGCCTATCAGAATCATAGGAGTTAGCTTTGTGTACATGTGCATGAAGGAGTAAATGTGCTGAGTTGCATGGTGTTACGTCTCGTTCTCTCTCATCCATGATATGATGATGGCTGCGAGCTCTGCCATCTTTCACAACTAAAACACAAGCATACATACATGAAAACTGGAAAGATGAATTTGTGAACGAATTGTTTTTTACAACATCTGTTTGGTAAATAACAATAACTACAGGAAGCAATTTCTGTAGAAATTGCGTGTGAAACCTGAAGAGCTGAAGCTGAACTGAAATGCTGTATGCAAAATGTGGAATTATGGGAATAGTGGGGATTTTGGGGAGTTGGAAAACTCTTTATCAGAATTTTTTGATGCTGGAAGGGTTTGAATGGTCTGGAAAATGTGGAAACATGCCATTCATTTCAATGGGAATCTTCAATGGGAATGGAATCTGGAATTCCAGTTAAAGTGGGAATTTTTGGGATGTGGAAAATATATATCCCAAATGTCCTGTATGTATAATGATTTTTACGAGGTGGGAAATTTTCAGAATGAGTTGAATGTTTTCATGTTTTAATGGTTTTAATCAGTTGAGAAATTTAAGAAATGTTGAAGTTCATTTTCAATGGGAATTTTATCATGGAAAATGTAGAATTTTGGGAAAAGTGGGAATTTTTGGGATTTGGAAAATTGTTATTATGAATGTTCTGAATAAGCTGAATGTTTTCATGTTAGAATGGTTTGAATTGGTTAAGAAACGTGAGAAATGTTCAACTTGTAAAAAAATTCCATTCATTTTTCAATGGAATTTATTTTCAAGGACAATGTGGAATAACACAAAATGTTTTGGGGGGGGAATGTGTCAATATATACTGTATATAAAGTGTCCTAAATGAGCTGAAGAATTTGTTTTGATTCGAGTGAGAAAAGTGGAAGTAGAAAGAATTGAAATCATGACATCCATGTTGGTACTTCAGTGTGGTCCATTGTTCAAGTGTACTCCCCAGTACCATCTCAGTACCCTTTTCCAGGATGGTAACAGGCTTCGCGCTGGTCCTGGTCCTCTTAAAGTCCACCACTCGCTTCTGTTGCTAGTGTTGACCAGATGCTTCCTTCTGCACCAGTCCACAAAGCTGTCCACCAACTTCTCCTGTCCACCTGTCATACACACCAGCACCACATAGTCATCAGACAACTTTTACAGGTGGTATGATCCAGAGTAGTATTAGAAATCTGAGGTGTACAAAGTGAACAGAAAATGAGTAAATGCACTTCCTTGTAATGTGCCGACGTTATTGACCACAACATCAGTCAATGTTCCCCAAGTGCACAAATTAGGCCAACTGACAGTCAGTCACCCAGGAGATGGTTTTAGTTTAAACATCCATCTGCTTCTGGCCTGGCCCCCCAGCTAAATTTTAGAAGCCACTGTTGCCCTTGAGTCAAAATGTTTGCCTATCCCTGATCTAGATCCTAATGTTGGTCTGACCGTCAGGGACTATCCACACGGAAGCGTTTTCAGGTCAAAACGGCAAAGTATGTTATCTTCAGCCTCTCATCCACACGGAAACGGCGTTCTGGGTGCCCTGAGACAGTATTTCTTTAACGGCTTCCAGAGCCACACGGTGGTCTAGTGGTTAGCATGTTGGCCACACAGTCACAGTCTGGAGATCGGGAAGACCTGGGTTAGATTTTCCCTTGGGCATTTCTGTGTGGAGTTTGCATGTTCTCCCCGTGCGTGCGTGCGTTTTCTCCGGGTACTCCGGTTTCCTCCCACATTCCAAAAACATGCATGTTAGGTTAATTGGAGACTCTAAATTGTCCATAGGTATGAATGTGAGTGTGAATGGTTGTCTATATGTGCCCTGCGATTGGCTGGCGACCAATCCAGGGTGTACCCCGCCTGTCGCCCAAAGTCAGCTGGGATAGGCTCCAGCATACCCCTGCGACCCTAATGAGGAGAAGTGGCATAGAAAATGGATGGATGGATGGGCTTCCAGAGTGGGGAAATGTGAAAACCCCGGCTTGTTGTTTCCGTACAGACTAGCAATACGCTACTCCTTAAAAACCGTCGCCGTCACGTGACCCGAAGTGAGCTTTGAAGACAAACCAACATAATATCTGAATATTTCGAGTGTCACAACTCACCCCAGTCGACACTCTCCTGGTGTTTTCTTGTCTTAGACTTCCAAAATGACGCACATGTGATTTAACTTTGTCATACGTCTAGACGAGCCTTGGAAAGTGGAGATGGACGGACTAGCATGCGTTTTCCTCTTCTATGGTTTGGTGTGTCACGTGGTTCCGTCCGCGTGTCAGTTCACAGCGCCACACGTAGCTGTGCCTTGTGTACTACATCGTTTTCATTCAGTTATCCGCTCCGTCTGATGCAACTATTTACTAATCTGGCACAGTGTGGACGCGGTTTTCTTTCAATCCGCCAGAAAAATATCCCAAAAATGTTCCAGTGTGGACATGGCCTCAGTTGACTCTTTTTGCATTTCATCCCCCATCCATTGTTTTTTCCGTGTGCCGCGATCTCAGCTACAATGAGACGTGTCGATATAGTTCACACTGAGGCCTCCCATGCACTCCTTTCCGCTATTCAAATGCAAATTATGTGAGCCAATTATCGCTCAGCATGCGGTGATGTCTGCGTTTGAAAGTGTATTCCAATGCAGACTGTCATAGCAGATTGAGTTAGCCAATGCAGCATCTCCTGTTGCACTAACAAGAGATACATTTGAAAATTGTACTCATCAAAGCAAAATAAGTCATAATATTGAAGTTCTGCTTCCCCAAATTTGCTAATATGGGTGCTGATTACCACCTCTGTGTGACTGCACCCAAAAGGCATTCTCTTGCCTTGTTACCTTCTGATAATATATATATATATGTAATTATACAGTATATATAATGAGGGTTTTACAACTACATTATATTCAACTGCTATTTAACTTCAAAGCAATGAAGCTGGTAGTACGTAAGGATGTAGTTTGATACCATAGTGCATGATATAGTGTCATTGCATCATTGATTTTGATAACATTAAATATATGTACTTATATATTAATATATTATTGGCTTGGTTTGGTGTGGTTTAGTTTATTTGAACATGAAGGTTACAATGGAATACATCTCATGAATCATCCTTTCACAGTTCCACATGTCCAAAAGGAGTAGGAAGAAGCAAAGCTTATTTAATCCTACCCCCCATCCATTCCACATCTTGTACATATATATATATATATATATATATATATATATATATACATATATATATACATACATATATATATATATATATATATATATATATATATATATATATATATATATATATATATATATATGTGTGTGTGTTTATAACAGGTATGACAGGTGGACAGGAGAACCTGACAGAACAATCGTTCTGATGATCAAGACTCTTCCACATTGTATTTAGTAAACACCAACTGCTGATGAACTAATGTTTTTTAAATTTACTCATCTCTGTACTTTGTTTGAGTTCCTTACTCAATCCGTTCCATAATTTAATTCCACATATGGAAATGCTGCGGGCTTTTCAGCATTGTTCTCGCATATAAATGTTTTAAGTTTAATTTTCCTCTAAGATCATATTTCTCCTCTCTGGTAGAGAAATACTGTATGACGTTTTTGGGTAACAAGTTATTATTAACTTTATGCATTATTCTAGCTGTTTGAAAAGATACTAAATCTTCAAATTTTAATATCTGTGATTTTAAAAATAAAGGGTTTGTATGTTCTCTATACTATATATGTACTTATATATTAATATAGTATTAATATATTAACTTTTCCTGAACATCTTGTTTGTTAGTGTTGGTCGGGTAAGACGCTAGGATAAATTAGTCAAGATTCATTCAGCGAGAGAAAGCAATTTCTGTAAAATTGTGTGTGAATGCTGAAGAACTGAAGCTGAACTGAACTGCTATATGCAAAATGTGAAATCATGGGAAAAGTGGATATGGAAGGATGAAAACTGTTTGTACCTGGAGAGCAGTGAAGTGTACAATCGGAATTAGGGGTCGGAACATGTTGGCAGGTATGATAATACCAGCGCAATACTTTTCTCTTATCCACTTGTCTTTATCTGTTGATGTATTTCAATGGGAAGGCCAAGTGTTCCCAAACAGGCGTCTTATGACGAAAGAGGGTTTTCAAGCGGCCTGGCACTCACTAACCATAACTCTCGCAATGTATTTGTAGATGCATGACATGAGGCACACTTCCTGTCCTTCACTTAATGTGTACTGAGTGGGAAACCAGTACACTTCTGTACCCAAACAAAGGTTCTGTACCAAAAAGTATGATTCGGAATACATGTACAGTTACACCACTAACTGCCACACAACCAAGGACTATTAAAGGTCTGACAGTGTATGTGTAATTAGTGCATGTCACTGCATGATGAATGGCCTAAATGTCACATGTCATATGTCCAGGCCTCTTAGCACCAAGACTTGACCCACGACAGGGGCAGCTCAGAAACCACGAACCTTCATACTCTCTGCAGGTTTACCTTTAATCATTAAAGCATTCATTTCCATGTGTTAGGAACAAATGTCTCTTTGGGTGTACTAACACCTGTCATACACCTGTCACCTGTCATCAAGCAATCCGTCCCGGAAATGCAATCGGTGCTGCGCATGCGTGACATCTCACTTCCTCCTTTAGCAAATTTTTACGACAGCGCGTCTGCGACGTCACGTGCTATAACCATACTTCATATATGTAATACATTGGGGGGTTATTTTCTTAGAGACTCTTATAAAAGACTTTGTTAGCATGTGGATTCTATTGGCTTTATTCACCAAGACTGAGCTACGTAAAAACATATGGAATGCACGTAGCGCAGAGGTAAACGTCATATCTGGTTACGTATAACATAAATAATTAAATACAATAAAACAACAGAATGGTTATGGTTTAATTTATTTCGAACATGCATACAGTGTACATTGAATGCTTCATTTTACAAGTCACAGTTCCACATGCCTGAAAAGGAGTAGGAAGAAGCAGAGCTTATTTAATCCTACTCCCACTTCGTATGACATCAATTGCTAATACATACATATGTATAGATAAACACACACATACATATATTTGCACATATACTCCTTACTCCCCTGTTGATATCCACATCCTCCGTCTTTGGTGTTGCACTGTCAGTGTCACTGAACACAGAATGAATGTAAACAACCAAGTAAACAGTGTAAACAATGATGGATTAATCGAGTTTTTTGCTTTTTTTCTGAATGTAGAAATACCACCCATCTCTTACGTGCAAATGCTTTTGTCTGTATTTTTTCAGTGGCGAAAAAAAAACATAAAATTATTTGTGGAACCAAACCTGGGCTTATGCCATAAATTCAGGTGTATCAAGCCACACCCACTAAATTTAGAGGATAAAACAGATTTATTCTCATATAAATCACACAGATGTATATGCCGCACGTGTCCACGTCGTAAAGTGGCATATTGTGGTGCGCACAAGTCAGTGAGACTCAGTCAGCTCTTTATTTGACAGGAGCCAATCATGAGCTATGAGAAAAAAACTCATGGCAAGCTTGTCAACCCATTGGAAATTGCAGGAGGTCATTACTCAATATAACAGTCCGACTCACAGTTTCATCTTACAAACAACATTAAACTCATCACACAGCAACTAACACCCAAACATTATACCTCAGTAATATATAAACATGTATCAATACGAGTTATATATGGAAAAAAAAAAACATTTTAAAGTGTTCCCATAATGCATTTCGGTTGAGAAAACCAAGGAGGAGAGCATAAAAAGCATTGAAAATGGCGCTACAATACTGCTTCTGTCCACCAGAGGGAACCAGAGGACCCGGAACCCAAAGTAACAAGAGGGAAAATAACGTCATTGCAGCGCCCCGATGAATGCTTTGCCCATACGCAATGTCTTATGGGAAAACTTTAAAATGTTTTTTTTATGTTTAAAGTCATATTGGTACATGTTTGTATATTTGTATATACACCTTTTGAGTATGAAGTTGACACGTGATGAATTTAGTGCTGTTAGTAAAGTGTACTTTGAAAGATGACACCATGGGTAAGACTGTTATTTTGTTATACTGATATATGCTGACCTGCACTACCTTCCAGTGGGTTGACAAGCATGTTGTGGGTGCACTGGGGGTGGGGGTTGGTATATAATGCTGCCATAAAATAGGTCGACAGAAGACATAGATGACACATTCCGAATAATAGACTGACGAGTTGTAGACGCGTTCTGCACATGCGCAGAACCGGTACCAGAGCCAGTTGAAAAGGCAAAATTTCGGGAAATGTTTGACAGACAGTAAGAATTGCCTGGGAGAACGCACAGTACATGAACATGTCACAAACAGCAATTTCTGAACTGTATAACCGAGTGAAAGAAGACGTGTTGAAGGACATCAGAAACATTACATTTTATTCCGCCACCACATACGGTATATGTACTGTATGTACCCCACACTTGGTCCCTTGAGCCCAGTTCTGGTCAGATTTTTTGTGATGAGAATCGTAGTTCCGGTTAGTTGCTGGGGTGAGTTAAGTAAAAAGTTTGGCTTCTCAAAACAATACGTGTTCGAAGGAGGAATACATTTGCATGACAAAAATGCCTCCTCGAAAAAAATCAGACCTCACAAATCGCTCGGCTTTACTTTCTCTGACGTCGGCTGTCCATCGTGTATGTGATCAAGATGCATCCGCTGCAAGTGTCAGCGCCATCTTGTTTGCGTATGTGTTCCACAGCGGATGAAGATGCGTGGGTCGCAGCCATCTTCATCGCGCACAACAATGGACCGCCGATTTGTGAGGTCAGATTTTTTTTTAGGAGGTATTTTCATCGTGCAATTTACAAACCAAACCACCAGAAACAAGGTAAACGTCTATTTTGGCAGTTATCTATTTAAGTATTACCTGCTTTTAGGATACCCTCTGGATTTTTTTTTTCTCATATATTTTTTTATAATTAATGCTATTGTGTTAGAAGGGCATTTTTAGTTGATGATGTGCACTAAAAGAAAATATTTTTCCCTAACTACACTATTTTCCTATTTCCCTGGTCGTCAATATCTAGCCCGTCAAAGCTTTTCATTTGGGCCACCAAACATCATCCAAATCATGTAAAGCATTTTCTAGCCCTTGGTCAAATGTAATGGGGACTGATTACTCGATTAATGGAGCAAAATAATCAATTGGTTACAGTACTTGATTACGAAAATAATGGATAGCTGCAGCCCCAATAATCCCAAAAAAAGGCTGCCAAATCTTTGTGCCTTTGGATTGAGGCAATGATACCGCCTCTCTACAGTTCTTCTTTCACCAAACTGTGAGCAAAGCTCTCATATTGCAGGCAGAAGTGTTGACAGGACTCACTCAAGTGTGAGTCAGAGGCTGTGGACACTAGTTGGAGGACATTCCAGGCTTTTTATTTAAGATTTATTACATCTGTCACTGTTGGTTATTTTTCCTTCCTTTCCATGTTTCCTTTTAGGTACCTTTATATACAGTATGTGTTACTCCGTGTGTGATGCCCACCGTGGAGCCCGCCATGGAGGCCCGCCAATCGGTCCTTTCAGCCGATTAAAGCCTCATTGTGATCCGATCGTTTCCAGGCAGTACGAGTCTTTGTCGTTACTGTAAACTGCTGGCTGTTGCAATATTCATGACCTGGAGTGTCGAGTAACTAGAAATCCTGGGCTTTAAATACTTCTGTAACTGTAGATCAAGCCCAGTCAGCCTTGACTGGATTGCACACATGCACTGCTCTCTTGTTAACTTTTCAAAAGCAGCGCAAACCGGTACAGGGGGCAGGGTGCTTGTATTTGTGTTGCTATGGTAAGTGCTACGCAACACTTGTATCAATATACACATGCTACACATCCACGTAACTAGAAGAACACCAGCTAAAAGCTCAACTAAACCATTTGTAGAAAAATCGAAAACAATTCAAAGCACAAGCACTTACGTGTAGAAAACAGTCAGAGAGCAGCGTATGTCACTGAATTTCATAAATCACTAATATAACTAACTTTGCAGCGTTTGAAAGTTTGAAACCCTGCAAGTATCATTCCTCTACTACTAAAACTCACTGAACAAGCATCTTCATTTACTCTTATCCAGTAGTAAAGAGATTTACATTTTCACATCTACAATAACCATCAGTCTTTACTTTGAAACCAATGTCATCCATGCATAATAAAATCTTACTTACTTTGTTTTCATAGCATGCCTCTCCAGCCCAGACTTTAAGACAGAAAGGCATCTTTTGTTTGTTTTTTCTTGCATGCTGGCTTTAGTTGTCATTTTCATTTCATGCTTCAGAAAACTGTCGCATTTATAAATGTTAGACGGAATAACTTGGAACAGGCACTCAAACTATGAGGATATTTTTGGTTTTGCTGCTTAAATTGGTCCAGGGATGCAGAGACAGGGATGCAAACAAGATGGCGCTGACACTTGCAGCGGATGCATCTTGATCACATACACGATGGACAGCCGACGTCAGAGAAATGGTTTTCTCACAGAGAGTGCAATAATAATAATAATTGCACATGATTATTATTATCTGTCTGTGTTTACGCGTCTACTCGGGGAAACAACTATGCAGTCCAGCCTTTGGCTACTGGGAGTCATGGCCAGTGATACAGCCGAGGATGAACTGGAGCTTGAAAATCCTCCTCCGTCGTTAAGTCTTCTTTTATGGGAATAATTAAATACATAAACGTACAAAGACAAGTGGATAAGGCCAAACTGTATACACAAAGCTAAGCAGTTTATGTTTTGCCTTTTGCACCCAAAATGAATCACTCCATGACCTTAAAACTAAGTTACATATCAAACCGTGTTGATGGCGTGCAATGGCAGCATTATATACCAACCCCCACCCCCAGTGCACCCACATCATGCTTGTCAACCCACTGGAAGGTAGTGCAGGTCAGTATATACAGTGTCAGTATAACAAAATAACAGTCTTACCCATGGTGTCATCTTTCAAAGAACACTTTACTAACAGCACTAAATTCATCACGTGTCAACTTCATACTCAAAAGGTGTATATACAAATATACAAACATGTACCAATATGACTTTAAACATAAAAAAAACTTTTTAAAGTTTTCCCATAAGGCATTGCATATGGGCAAAGCATTCACCCCTCCAATCATCAGAATTTAGCATTTAGATTAGAATTTAGCCATAAATTAGCCGCAGCACTGTATTAGTCGCAAGGTTGAAAGTTTAAGAAAATAGTAGCGGATTATACACCGGAATTTACAGAATATGTTTTGATAGAAGTGCATATCTTTTGACAGAAGTGTGTCATTTTGCAAACAATATAGAAGTTATGCAAATTGAGTGTGGCATACCATTACACCCCTCCAATCATCACACTCATACACAAATACTATATAAGCTGCCCACACACAAAGAATCCCCTAAACTCTTAGGAGTGTACTGTGAGTGCACTGATAGCTCGTGATTGCCTCCCGCCAGAGAAAGAGGTATCGTTTCCTCACTGACTTGCAAGCGGCACAGTATTTGAACAATTACGGTAGTAGTAGTCCTTGAGTAAAGGAGATATCACAAGATTAGAATTTAGCCATAAATTAACCACACCAGTGTATTAGCCGCAGGGTTGGTGTACCGTTACACCCCTCCAATCATCACACTCATACACAAATACTATATAAGCTGCCCACAAATAATCCACAAAGAATCCCCTAAACTCCCAGGATTCCCTGCTCTGCCTGAAGGATGTACTTCGTACCTGAGCACAGAGTACACGGATCACGGTCACTGAGGATTCTTGCAAAATCACTGCAGCTGTTCACATATATCGCTTTGATATTACAGTTCAGTTGATGCAGCACCCTCAGGGCTCGGATTGCATTTAGCCTTCAAGAGAGGCGAAAAATATTCTAGCTCCACCTTTAAACAGAGCTGCCTGGAACACTGCAATCTCTGCCTCTAGGGCAAACAGGAGACTACAAAGCTGCCAAGTGCCTCAGCATTGTAGGGATTGGTTCGGTATAGACAGTGTATTGTCTGTGAGCAGACTTTCTACTGTGCATATCTTGTGTCTTTGAAATGCAGTCCTGGTTCTGAACATTGTATGTTTCTGACCATACTGTTCAGAATGTTCTGTACGCCATTTCCCTTATGGCAAACTTTTTCCAGTGAGGGCTGCATACAGAGAAATGAAGGATGCGGACTGCTGCATTCATTCATTTTCTGCATCACGTACTGTACATGCTTAGCATGTTACATGAAGAAACATCACGTGGTTACATTTGTACACTTCAACATGTCCATAAAGGAGTAGGAAGAAACAGCGCTTATTTAATCCTACCTCTTCTCCATGTCTATTATTGTAAATCATACATAACAGAACTTTGATATGTTAACACTAATAATATTTTTGTTTGCTTACGTTTTTTGTCATTTAATGGGTGTTCACTTCCTGGATTTAAGTGTGTTTAAAAAAACAGGCCACATTAAAAATAAAGATGTTAACATAAAAACAAAATAAAAATGTAATAAGAGAATAAAATATGACTAAATAGTATTAATAGCAAAAATAATAAATACTGAGTTAAAAAAACCAAACACAAATTATAAATAAATGATGGATAGTAATTCAAGATTCAAGAGAGTTTTATTGTCATGTGCATGGTAAAACAGCAGTTATACCATGCAATGAAAATCTTATTCTGTTCATTCTCCCACGAAAAGAAAGAAAACACAAGAAAGAATAAGAACATAAGAAACATAAACACATAAACATATATACCAATAAATTAAGCAACAAAAACAGAAGAGACATTAATACAAATAAATAATACAAATAAATAAATAAAGTGCTATGAGTGTGTGCGTGTGTTGCGTGCGGCGTGTGTGAGTGCGTCGTTGAGAAGCCTGATGGCCTGTGGGTAAAAGCTGTTTGCCAGCCTTGTGGTCCTGGACTTCAAACTCCTGTAGCGTCGGCCTGACGGTAGGAGTGTGAATAATGAGTGTTGTGGATGTGTGCTGTCCTTGATGAGGTTGTGTGTTCTGCGTAGGACTCTAGTTTTATAAATGTCTTGCAGTGAGGGGAGGGCTGCCCCAACAATGTTCTGTGAGGTCTTGATCACCCGCTGGAGTGCCTTCCTATCACGTGTTGTACAGTTACCGTACCAAACAGTGATGGAGGCGGTAAGGACACTTTCGATAGTGAATCTGTAGAAGCAACTCAGGATTTTGGTGGCCATGCCAAATTTCCTCAGTGTTCTCAGGAAGTACAGTCTCCTTTGGGACTTCTTCATAATTTGTTGGGTGTTGTGAGACCAGGTGAGGTCCTCGCTGATGTGTGCCAAGGAACTTGAAGGTTTTCACCCTCTCCACCTCAGTCTCATCAATAAACAGAGGACAGCTGAAAGAAGGACAGAAAAGAAAGGAAGGATGGTGTTGAAAAAATCAATAAGAAAATAGTAATGAAGAAAATGCAGTATATAATTTGTGCAGTACTGAAGAAAAGGAAGAAACATTAAAATAGTAAAAATGTAATAAGAGTCATAAACTAGTTTAAATGAATGTAATTATTTATCATGTTAAAACTATGATCTTTTTGATTTGATGAATAAAATTGTCCAGCCTGTTCTGCTTGTTTTGCATGAAAAATGGGGTGCAATTGAAGGATGTAGCATTGGTGCATATGTCTATGGTTGCCAAGGTCCATGTATTCTGTTTTTTTACCATTGTTTACACACTAAAATTTATATATAAAAACAACAAGCACAGATTCAGCTGGACACTTTTATTGTGATTTGCAAAACTCTACATGCACCTTAGACAAAGATGGGGATTGTGAGGTTACTTCCTTCTCATTGCAAAACGCCGGCTTGCCAATGACCACACTAATGAGCAAACTGGATAAGCACATCCACCAGGTACAGTCACAGTACACAGTACACTCACTAAACTTAGCAAATACCAACAAAGACTGTATTCCTCTTCATACACAATAATGTGCTATCCCTCTTTGGTGTACTTTGGTGTCCTCCGGGTCTCCATTGAACTAGATGTCGAGCAGTTCAGAGTTAAGTACGACAATACAACACAACAGTAATGCATGGAATTATAAAACACGTAAGTCTTTCAAAGCACTTTCTTCTTTCATTATGAAAAAGAAACATTTAACTTCATTAATTTCCATTGCAGTTTGAAAGGTTGCTTTGTCTGCTCAAAACATTTTTGTGGCTTTGATTTCAACAACAGGTCAATTATACACATTAACTCTGTGGTTTTTTGCCAAGCCATTAGGTGCCAGCTTGTGTATTTTACAAGGCAAGCCGTATGGATTTTATTGATCGTGAGTGGGCCTAATAGAACACTTTAAGACTCACATAAACATTTACTGTAACAATGTACCACTACAGACGAGGGGGCATCATAATGCGTTGACTGTAAATCTGAATTATTGTTGATAGGCTTAACTTAGACTGTTACTCAAATTTGCATCGGTGGTACATATACGAACAAGAGATTTTGATTCATAATAATATTACCAACAACAACAATAACAATCATCATAGTAATAATAACAATAATAACAATGTTATTGTGGTGATTACCTCTTTTGTGTTACTGCTGTTGCTGCTGTCAAAAGCTTGACCCCTGGTATGCAGAGACGGAGAAGCAGCGACGTGCAAATGAGTCTTTAATTGTGCAGGAACTCAAAAAACAGGAGAACAAACAAAAGGCGACAGAGTGGATAAGCTCTGTGAAAAGAAAACACACGTGGCCATCTTGGGCAGTAGGAACAGGTAAGAACCTTTTAAGTGACGGCACCGGTGAGGAGTCGAGGAATAATAGCAGGAACAAGGATAACAATAGCAATGAACCAGCGCCAGACATGCGACGACGCTGGCCTTTTAACAGCCACTAATTGTCTGCAGCTGCGCGGCCACCAGGCGTGACACGGCTGCGTCTTCCTCCCCGGAGAGAGTGCCACCCGCCAAAATAAGGGCGCAGGACAGGGAGAACTCGCTCCTGTCCTGCGAAACCTAACAGTACCTCCGCTCCACGGAACGGATACCAGACGTTCAGAAGCTCCACGAAATCCAGGGTGAGTGGAGGGAGGATCGCCGGAGGGTCGCCGGGATTGCACGCCTTCCACCATGGCAGGAACGGTGAAACCGGACCGGTATCAGCACCGCCGGCAAGAGGGTGCCAGGCGGTGCAGCCGGCGACAGTGGCAGACGAGGAAACTCCATGGGAGACAAGTTAAGTAGCCAGGTCTGCGGTGACCGAGCGGGAGGCGGCTGGGTTTGTGGCGACGCAGTCGGGGGTGGCCGGGTCTGCGGGATGGCTTGCTCCCGGCCGACGGACGGGCTGCGGTGAGCGACGGCTTGCTCTCGGCCGGAGGAGGAGAAGGAGCTGCGGCGGACGACGGCTTGCTCTCGGCTGACGGAACAGACGCGGAGAACGAAGGCTTACTCTCGGCCGCAGGTGGAACCAGAGCCAAAGGTGATCCAACCTCAGCCCCGCGTGGAAGGTTAGCGGGCGCCAGAGGTGACATGACCTCGCTCAAGTGAACTGTCATCCCTGCGGCCGGCTCCGGAAGCGGCTGTGCGGCTGGGGGCACACAGCTGACCATAGCACCCCCCTCAAGGGACGGATCCCAGATGTCTCCAGAAGGGTGGAGAATGGGCTGGAGGTGGGCCTTGCGTGCGGTCGCCTGGCTGAGAGCGACGCTGGTCCTTAGCTCCCGGAGGCTCTCCTTGAGCCTGCCAGGTGCCTTGTAGTCCTGCAGCATACGCTCGCAGCAAGCGGCAATCTCCGCAATGCCGCAGTGCAATGTCTCTACAGGGGTCATTTCTGACTGGTTCATTCTGTTACATTCGGTTGCTGCTGTCGAAAGCTTGACCCCTGGTATGCAGAGACGGAGAAGCAGCGACGTGCAAATGAGTCTTTAATTGTGCAGGAATTCAAAAAACAGGAGAACAAACAAAAGGCGACAGAGTGGAAAAGCTCTGTGAAAAGAAAACACACGTGGCCATCTTGGGCAGTAGGAACAGGTAAGAACCTTTTAAGTGACGGCACCGGTGAGGAGTCGAGGAATAATAGCAGGAACAAGGATAACAATAGCAATGAACCAGTGCAGCACGCGCGACGACTCTGGCCTTTTAACAGCCACTAATTGTCCGCAGCTGCGCGGCCACCAGGCGTGACGCGGCTGCCTCTTCCTCCCCCAAGAGAGTGTGGCCCGCCAAAATAAGGGCGCAGGACAGGGAGAACTCGCTCCTGTCCTGCGAAACCTAACATTTTGGGCCATCATGCGTATTTCCCTGATCTAAATCTAACTGACGCCATTTGGGGATAGATGGCAAAAAACATTTACAAAAATGTGCATCAATTCCAGACAGTGGATGCCTTCCGTGAAGCCATCTTCACCAGCTGGAGCAACATTCCCACAAGCCTCCTGGAAACACTGGCATCAAGCATGCCCACACCAATCTTTGAGGTGATTAAGTGGAATGGCTCAGCTACGCATTACTGAGTCCGTTTGATTTGTATTTTAGGAGGGTTTCTGTTTTTTTTTTATTTTTATATATATATATTTTTTGCTCTGTTTTTAAACTTTCTTAAGATCCAGCAGTGCAAAATTTGAGTGTATACATACAATAGAAGACCCTTGTAAAGATCTCTGTAGGTTTGGAGAACATGTCATTTAATACAATATTTGCAGGGATGTGAGGGGTGTACTCCCTTTTGTAATGCACTGTACGTATGTTCGATGTGGGACTGGTACATTTTCACGCAGTAGTTTATCGGCTTTTGTGCCACAGCAGGCAGGGTAAACACTTGTCTATTGAGTAGAGTGAGGTGAAAAGTTCAAAGTTCAGTGTCGTTTCAGTCGGAGCATATGGCTCGTGCATCTAGGCTAACCTAGTTTACGATCAATAATATGAGATATCAGTGAAAAAAAATTTAAGTCTGCAGCAGCGGTCAGTGTGACTTTATCAAGTAAGGCTTGCCATCAGACTGACAAATGGGTTAAGTATTTGAAAATGATTTCAATAGTTGTTCATGACCTTTAATAACCTTATTTTTGACTGATTTACCCTTCAAATGTCAACATTTAGATGCAGATTGTTGAGATCTGATTCACATTCAGCCCTTTCTGGAGTAGCAACCTTCTGGTTTTCAAAGTCTAATGATGGAAAGATATGTTGCATTGCTTTGTCAAGGAAGAAGCAGCAACGTCTACAGAATGAGTCAAAGCAATGCATGATGTGGGCATTTTTATGAGATTCTGTCCTGTTTGTTTTGTTGCTTTGGCAGCCGCAGGGCTTCTTGTGCAAAAATGTAGCTGTGTACACGTTGTATGCATGTGTCAATGCATCTTTCATAAATCCTTAACTCGGTTTGTGCATGTGCTAGTGGGGTTGAGCAAACATATGAAGAATATTGTGTGCTAAGGGACTAAAGAATGAAAAAGATGCTGCTGAAAGAAAAAAAAAAGATTAACTCACTATGGTTTAGCTGGATGGGAATAGTCATAGTATAACAATAATAATACTGATAAGAATTATAAATATATACACTACAGGTCAAAAGTTTTAGAACACTCAATTTTTCCAATTCTTTATTGAAATTCAAGTCCAATTAATAACTTGAAATGGTACATAGCCAAGTGGTGAAGTGCCAGTGGTTAAAAAAACTGAAAAATAATGTGTATTTCAGAATGATAACAAAGACCTGCTTCAGAGACCTCAAAACAGGCCAACAATTTAAAGTTGTTCTGCAGAAATGGAGGTTGATCAAGTTGGTGCAACTAATTCCTAGAAGTGTTCCATGTTCTGGAGGACTTACTATCTTCTTTGTCTGCATAAAAACAGTATGGTACTATACCCTCGTGAACATCAGTTGACGATTAGATATACAGTAGACGCCCCTACAACGTAAATAATCCGTTCCGAGAACCTTTATGTTATAGGGTTTTTATGTTATACGAAGCGTAAAATACATGGAAATAGCCTAATCCGTTCCAAGATCTTCCCAAACTCAGCCCTTTAACACTTCAAAATATTCAAAGTCCACCAAATATGGTGGGAAAATATAAGAAAACGTTAGCATAAACATAGTACAGTAACATTCCAATATAAAAGAAGGTAATAAATAAGATTACTGTAAATGAATAAAACTGAAAAACAAAAACAATCTTACCGTTCACGAGATTGATCAGGAGCACACAAGTGGAGGCAGGAAGGAGGAGGAGGACTAGCCTTAAAGAGTTAAGAGTCATCTGGTCTCAGAGACAAACGCACACACACTACAAGATAATGCTGTGTGCAAAATTTTAATTTGTAACTTAACTTAATTGTTTAAGTTAGTTTAAGGGCAACTACGACGATGAAGGAGGTTGAAGGGAGAAGCCTGTCTCTCACACAAAAGTGCTGTATAAGTCAGCCAATGAGATGAGAGCATATGCGGTGCCCCAATGATCAACCAATGAGATTAGAGCGGAGGCGGTGCCCCGAAAATCAGCCAATGAGAGCGTGATGCATCAGAAGGCGTCACCAAGTATTAGGCTGAACTTGCACCAACTTAAGGCATAAATAAAGTTGATTGAAAAAAAAAAAACTTGCACCGGCTTGACGCTTTACGTTATATGGAATTTCTTCCGTAATATGATGCAAAAACTTTACATAAATTCTTTACGTTCAATGGAATTTAGGCAAAAGGAGCTTGTGAACATCTAATGAACTTCATGCCCAAGAGGATTAATGCAGTGCTGGAAAACAATGGCAACCATGTAAAATATTGACACTTTGGGCCTAATTTGAACATTTTCACTTTGGGCTGGAGTCACTTTTGTTGCCAGTGGTTTTGACATTAATGTTTGCGTGTTGAGTTATTTTGAGGGATCAGTAAATTTACACTGTTATCCAAGCTGTACACTTGAGTACTGTACATTGTATCAAAGTAGAATTTCTTTAGTGGTGTCGCATGAACAGATGTAATCAAATATTTGCACAAATGTGAGGGGTGTACTCAGTCTTGTAGGAGAAGTATTGTATATACTCCCGCCCACCCCCGGCCACATTTTTTAGCCCAATGGGGCCCCAGAGTGAAAGATTTTTCCATCCCTGACATAAACTGAGAAATTCTTCATAAAAATGACTCCTTAGCATCAGAAAATTTATAATAGTAATAGTGGTCGACCATGTATGTCGACATCGACTTAAGTGAGAACTTTTTAGTAATGAGAAGACAGTGGACCAGGACTTTTTGAGTTTGTTATGGTTTATTAAAAACCATATTTAGAAGGTTGTAAACAGGTTTTCTATACTCTAAGTACGAAAAAATTTATTTTATAAATAAGGAATAAATAAGGAAATTTATCACGGTCGGGTCTGGAACCTATTATCTGCTATATACGAGCGATTACTGTAATTGTAGTGTAGTAGTGAGTGAGTAGACACTTATGTGGAATGGAGTAACAAGGAATTCCAGGAAGAATAGGAAAAAGTAGCAACCAAAATCTACCCGTAAAGAAGGGCAAAAAACATCTGAACATGTAAAAACAAAAAACAAGATGTAGCATGGAAGCTAGGGGACAAGGAAGTATTGACACATAACTGAGAGGTAAGGTCAATACGGGGAAACAGGAGTAATAATTACCGATTGTGTCCACCTGCTTCATTGCTCTGCCCCCAGTCATCAGACAAATCTGCCTGCAAAGCAAAGTATAAACCGGAAAAGATAAACGCATGACTGTCATGCACAGCATAAGAAGGCTATCATACATCAGACTTGTAATGACTACATTCACGTGCTAAGATGCCCATTTAGCACAGACATATTCATTGAAAGCCACTTGCTGCTTCATGTTGTCCTGCAGTGTCCACTTGATTAAATAAAAGCTTATGCAATCAATAATGCCTGAGCCACAAGGGAGCACTGCAATGATGCACAGTCCAAACAGCCTGCCTATGCTAAACTTTTTCATTTCCTTGAGTGTAAGGACAGCGATTGAAGTCAAATGCCTTTGCAAATGTCATCATTTAGCACTTCTCCGTGTCCTTAACCTGCCTAACCTTGACAGTTTTGCCTTTAAAGTGGACATAGAGTTAGTGCTTCAGGTTTGTTAATAAAAAAGGGTTTGGAAGAATATCTTTCAAACTGCACAAGATAATTCAAACTGCAGTTTAAACTCATCCTAGCTTGCTTTACATTCATTCATTAATTTTAGGACTTTTTAAACTGATTGCTTTGATGTTGACCCCCTATTGCTCACACTGGGTGGAGTCTGCTGTGGTATGTTGTGATGTAATATAGCAGCAATATATAATATACAGTGGAACCTCCCTAGCGTGTTTTTTTTTTTAGTTAAAGTCGAAAATCAAATCACAATTTTGCCTCTGTTTGCATGCATTTTCCGCTTACTGTACAATATGGCACGCCTTTTGTCGTGTTATTAAAACACTGTGTCCATCTGTATTCTTAATATATTTGTTAAATCAGTAAACTTCCTTCCGTCTTAGCATCCTATTAGCTAGCAAACAAAATGGCAACCGAAACAGGAAGTTATGTCACCCGTATATATGATCAGTGGTTTATTCAAAACATTTTATCACAAAACATGTTTTTGTAGTTTTACAATTATAATTTTACATGCATAAAACAATGTTAAATGAATATACTGTACATGACGAATGAACGGGCTAAATGAACATGGAAGTTTACTTAAACTTCATTGACGACTACTGTTCCCAAAGACATGATGTGGCAGCGAGACACCACACGGACATCAGCTTCCTGTTTTGACATGAGTTATTTCTTGTATTAAATAGTATTTCTCACCTTCTTTATCAAAATGCTGGTACTTGCAACTTTCTTTGGCTCCATTTTGGGTTACAGTATTTAGGTGAGAAATATTACTGAATTCAGGAAACACCTCATGTCAAAACAGGAAGTTGGTGGTGGTTGATACCACATCGTGTCTTTGGGGATAGTCGTCAAGAATCGCGTCTTCAATGAAGGTAAAAATGACCTTAAATGTTTATTTATCCTTTTCATTCATCATTTATATGTATTTATAAACATTCTGTTTTCGGCATATCAGACTAATTGTAAAACTTTAAAAACATGTTTGTCTTAACTTTGGCTTTTTGGAACTGATTGATTGGATTTACATTATTTCTTATGGGAACAATTTATTCAGTTAGCGTCTGTTTCGTTAGAGTCAGACCCTCTCTAATGACACTAACCAAGGTTCCACTGTATATTAGCAGCTGAAATTACATTCTTTTTGGCTCAACAAAAGCATTGACATTCAATTTCAAAGGGGAATTATTGATAAAGGGAGCCCTTTTTGTATCCCTCTTTTGTTTTTTCAAACCACCACAAAATTGAAACAGGCAAAACTGACGGCTAGGTAAAGACGATGCCTTGATATCTTTCCCAGTAGTTTGTTTACCACAGTTGATGGGTTGCCATCTGGTGTTCCATAGATAGTGTTGCTTCAATAGATTGCTTCCAGACAATACTTTGAGTTCATATAATGCTGTTTTTTTTCAGGTTTTCAAACTGTTTGTACATTTTGATGTAAGGTTAAACAAGGATGTCATTTTAGTTGGATGAAAGCTTTTTCATGTAATTTTTATTGAACACCAACAATGTATGTGTACGTGTTTACATGCAGTCATACAAACATACAGTCAAGGGCAGACATCTTTTGGAACAGTGCACAGATTTTCTTTTCTTTTCTTTTTGTATCACAGAACACACAGGTAAGACGCCTGCCATACACTCCTCCCACCCACAAACAAAAATGGACACCTCCCATGTAAAAGACAAACAGACGGGAAAATTGAGAAAAGAAAACTGAGAAAGAAAAACATAGTAAATAAATAAATACAAACAATAACAATGTTGGTCTAAAATATCCATATATATATATAGAGAGAGAGAGAGAGACACACACACACACACACACACGCACACACAGTATATCCAATGTATGTACCATGAAGCCGCACACTCCTCACTGAGTTACGTGGATCAAATTCACACAATAATACGCACCGCCCAATCCTGTCTAGTGGGCAAAGTTTTGAATTGATCAAATCCGAGGCCACGGTTCTCAGGCGGAAAAGGATGGATTGCACCCTCCGGGTTGAGAATGAGGTCTTGCCCCAAGCGGAGGAGTCAAGTATCTCGGGGTCTTTTTCACGAGTGAGGGAAGCTTGGCGCGTGAGGTCGACAAGCAGATCGATGCAGCGTCTGCAGTACAGTACAGGATCGTCGTGGTGAAGAGAGAGCTGAGCTGGAAAGCAAAGCTCTCAATTTACCGTTAGATCTATGTTCCACCCTCATCTATGGTCATGAGCTTTGTGTCGTAACCGAAAGAACAAGATCACGGATACAAGCGACTAAAATTAGCTTCCTCCGTAGGCTGGCTGTACTCACCCTAAGACAGAGTGGGGAGCTCAGTCATCCGGCTCAGAGTAGACCCACTGCTCCTTCACACTGAGAGGAGCCAGTTGAGGTGGCTCGGGTAACTAGTCCGTATGCCTCCCGGATGCCTCCCTGGTGAGTTGTTCCGTGCATGCCCAACCCGGAGAAGGCCGGACACGCTGGGGGACTGTGTCTCTTGACAGTTGTGTTTCGATTGTTTTCCGTTTGTAGTTATGGCAGCTTTAGGTGAGGTTTATAAGAGTTTAATCCATGAAGTAAAATTTGGGCCGAATCCAAATTTTTCAAGACATGCGAACAAATATTCCCACTCCAACCTATCAATGGCCTTCTCCGCATCCAACGAGATGACCACCTCTGGCACCGCCTCCGATGCAGGAGAACGGATGATATTTAGGAATCTACAAATATTTGTGAATGAGTGACGCCTTAGGATAAAACCAGTTTGATCCGTAGAAATCACATAATGCATCCAAGCACAAGGCAAGACCTTTGGCTAAGAGTTTCACATTGCTGTTCAGAAGGGAAATGGGTTGGTATGAACCACATCCATTGTTAATTTTATCTAGTTTTAACAAGAGAGTAATTGTCGCTTCAGTCAGTGTACATGGACGTGATCTAAGGGAGAAAGAATCATTGAACATAGCAAGTAAGATTGAGGATAATTTGGCAGCACATTTTTATAAAATTCAATTGGGTATCCGTCGAGGCCAGGCGTTTTGCCATTTTGCAGCACCATTATTGCTTTAGTAATATATGCATGTTTTAATAGAAGCTCGGCCTTGATCCAATGTGTCACACTAATTTTAGGGGTCTGGAGATTATTGAATAATTGCTCCCTGTCAATGTTGTCATTTGTACTTTCAGATGTATACAATTTAGAGTAAAACAAGGCAAATGTTTCGTTAATTTCTTCAGGGTCATTAGTTAGTTGCTTTCTTTTGTTGTGGAATTTGTTGAGATACTGAACGACATTTGAGCTGTTGTGCCAAGAGGCAGCTTGCTTTATCGTCTTGCTCATGAATATATCCTTGTGATTTTAGCAGGAGACATGTTTTTTCAGTTGATAACAAATTGTATTGTATTTGTAAGTCCAGTTTCTTTTTTTATATGTAGCCCAGTGAAAAAAAACAGTGTTTACAGTGTTTCAGGTGACACCACTAGGGGTCAGTATGCTGTTCACAGTGCTTTTGGGTTGGGTTGGACGAGAGCCAAGAAGCTATGCTTGTCAATAAGTCAGATTTTAATGTCAAAAGGTGAATGTCCTAAATAATATGCATTTTTTAGTTTACAAAATATTTGTAGTGAAATGGTATTTGTCGGTTCTGACAGTATGTGGATTTTTGGTGTTTAGATGATCTTTTGGTTGCTACAAGCAAATAGCAAGGAGAGCGGCTCTTTGAACAAGCTGGCAGTTTGCCCTTCTGTTGCCCAACGTTTATTTCATCGGTTAGTAATGTATGTAGATTTTCTTTCTAGTTACAAATGATACCTTTTTACCTTGTTGAATATCTATGTCATGCAACTTAGGTAAGTATAATGTGACAACTTTTGTTGCAGAAATGTGGACATTGTTGTTGCTGCCACCACTGAGGCCTTTCAGAAGATACTGACCGCTAAGGGTCTATTTTGCGGTGTTCACATGAGATATTCACAATCAAATGTGTTCGTGATACTTTATTTGGAAATGGGGTGTTACAAGATATTAAGAGGATGCTCTTAGATGTGACAGGGTATAGCGCCATTGCAGTTATTTTATAGACATTTTATTTGTATTTGTATTTGTACTTTATTTATCCCACAGCAGGGAAATTCACTTGTTACAGCAGCAAGCAATATACGCAAGTAAAGACTACATAGTGACTACAACATGGTTCAGGTGGTGCAGGTGTTGTAGAGCCTGACAGCGGTCGGTATGAAGGACCTGCGGAACCTCTCCTTCTTACACCGTGGGTGTAACAGTCTGTTGCTGAAGGAGCTGCTATGGGAACCCACAGTGTCATGTAGCGCGTGAGAGGTGTTGTCCATGATGGATGTCAGCTTAGCCAACATCCTTCTCTCCCCCACTTCCTCCACGGAGTCCAGAGGACCGTCCAGGACAGAGCTTGCTCTCCTGATCAGTCTGTTGATCCTGCTCATGTCCCTGTCCGTGCTGTGAGGCTACCACATAGTCATAAAAGGTCCGTAAAAGAGTCAGGCACACACCAAAGGACCTCAGTCTCCTCAGCAGGTGGAGGAGACTCTGGCCCTTCTTGTAGAGGGCGTGGGTGTTGACGGACCAGTCCAGTTTGTTGTTAAGGTGAACACCAAGGAATTTGTAGCTGTCTACCAACTCTATGTCCGCTCCCTGGATGTTCACCGGTGTGAAATGGGATGTTTTCCTCTGGAAGTTAATGATCATCTCCTTTGTCTTGCTGGTGTTGAGTTGTAGCTGGTTAAGCTCACTCCAGCTGACAAAGTCTCTGATGACCGTCCTGTATTCCAGATCATTCCCCTCTGAAACACAACCAACAATGACTATGTCATCGGAGAACTTCTGGATGTGACACTGTGTGGAGTTGTGTGTGAAGTCCGAGGTGTAGAGGGTGAAGAGGAAAGGGGAGAGCACCGTACCCTGAGGGGCACCTGTGCTGCAGAGTACCATGTCAGACACACAGTGACGGAGCCTCACATACTGTGGTCTGTTGGTGAGGTAGTCTATAACCCATGCAGTCAGGTGTTGGTCTACTTCCACACTCTCCATCTTCACTCTGAGTAGTGACGGCTGAATGGTGTTAAAGGCACTGGAGAAGTCAAAAAACATGACCCTCACAGCGCTCCCGCTGTCCTCCAGGTGTAGCAGTGATCTGTGCAGCAGGTAGATCACTGCGTCGTCTACTCTGATCCCAGGCCGGTAAGCAAAACTGCAGGGGGTCCAGCTGAGTGCCCACCAGGGGTCGCAGGTGCTGCAGGATAATTCTCTCCATGGTCTTCATCAGGTGAGAGGTCAAGGCAACAGGCCTGAAGTGGTTAGGCTCCTTGGGACGCGGTGTCTTTGGTATCGGGACCACACAGGGGGTCTTCCACAGGGCCGGGACTTTCTCCAGGCTCAGGCTGAGATTGAACAAGTGCCTGAGAACTCCACAGAGCTGGTCAGCACAGTCCTTGAGGATTCTAGGGCTGATTCCATCCAGTCCCCGGGCCTTCCTTGCCTTGATCTTCTTCAGCTGACTCCTCACCTGATCATCAGTTATGGAGAGGGGGTTAGGGGGGGGCAGTAGAGGGTAGAGGGAGTGGTGAGTGGGTAGGGGAGGGAGCGGGGGCAGACTCAAATCTGTTGAAAAACAGATTGAGTTCATCTGCCCAGATCTTGTCCCCACAGGCTTGGTCTCTCCCCACTCCTTTACCATGGCCTGTGATGGTCTGCAGGCTTCTCCAGACTTCCCTGGCATTATTCTGCTCCAGCCGCTTCTCCAGTTTCCTCCTGTAGCAGCCCTTCCCCTTCCTGATCTTATGCCGGAGTTCCCTCTGGACTCTGCACACTCCTCCTTTTCCCCCAAGTTGAAGACCCTCTTCTTCTTATTCAGCTGGGCCTTAAAATCTCAGAGGTCACCCAGGGTTTGTTGTTGGGAAAACACCGCACCAACTTGGAGGGCACAGTGTTCTCCACACAGAAGTTGATATAGTCTGTGATGCAGTGAGTCATGCTGTCAACGTCACTGCCATGGGGACTACAGAGCACTTCCCAGTCTGTTGTCTGGAAGCAGTCTCTGAGCCTAGCACTGCTCTCCTCAGACCACTGCTTCACAGGCCTCTTCACAGGGGGTTGTCTATTCACTACTGGAGTGTAGTCTGTGACGAGATGGACGAGGTTGTGATCAGAACGACCCAGCGGGGGGAGGGGGGATGAGGTGTATGCATCCTTGATGTTTGCATACAGGAGGTCCAAAGTTTTATTGTCTCTAGAGTGGCATTTGACATACTGGGTGAAGGTGGGAAGAGCAGAGAACAGGGAAGCATGATTGAAGTCACCGGAGATGAGGAGGAGGGATTGGGGGTGCTGGTTCTGAAGTTGAGAGACGATGGTGTGAATCTGCTCTATAGCTGCAGCAGCGACCGCTGAGTGGGAGATGTACACAGTCATAGCAATAACATGTGAAAACTCCCTCGGAAGGTAGTATGGCCGCATGCTAACCGATAACAGTTCCACATCTCTGGTGCACAGTTGCTCCTTCACACAGATGTGTCCCGGGTGGCATCATCTATCATTCACAAACACAGCGATTCCCCCTCCCTTCTTCTTACCGCTCTTCGTTGCATTCCTGTCCGCTCGTACCAGCTGGAATCTGTCCAGTGTGACGTGTGAATCCGGAGAAAGTTCACTCAGCCACGTCTCCGTGAAGCACATGAGGCTGCATTCCCGGTACTCCCTCTGCAGTCGGGTCAGCGCCGTTAGCTCTTCTATCTTGTTGGGGAGAGCTCTTACGTTCCTCATGATGACAGACGGTAGACATGGCTTGTACCGTCTTTTCTGCTTCTTGCTTCTTCTTGCTTCTTGCACTTCACTCCCGACCTGCATCCTCTTCTGCTCCTCCGCAGCTCCTTGGGGATCTCCGGCCTCTCCGCACAGATATATATATATACTGCTCAAAAAAATTAAAGGAACACTTGGAAAACACATCAGATCTAAACTGGGGGGAAAATGATCTTGAATATCTTTCCTGATAATAAGTGGGTGATGTATTAGTAACAAAATGATGCCACATAATTTGATAGAAATGAAAATGATCACCCTATAGAGGGGGGAAATCAAAGACACCCCAAAAATGAAAGTGAAAAAATGATGCAGCAGACTGGTCCATTTAGCTAAAATGTCATTGTAGCAACTCAAAATGATTCTCAGTAGTTTGTGTGGCCCCCACCTGCTTGTACGCATGCCTGACAATGTCGGGGCATGCTCCTAATGAGACTACGGATGGTGTCCTGGGGGAAAAGAAGAATACCTATTTGCTTTGAGGAAATAGGAACCGCCACGGGTCAACACTCCCCATCTGGTCCATGAAGGCTGACAGCAACTTGGCCATTTTTTTTAAACGTTTTTGGATTTAGGGTTGGAGCGGTCCAGTACAGGGTCTATTACACAGTTTAGATCTCCCCCAAAATAAGTTGTTGTGGGTTTAGGCTCGATATTAATGAAATAATTTGCCCCGTGAATTTATCGTCATCCCAGTTTGGTGCATCGGCATTAAACAGCAATGGGCCTGTGATAAAGGACCCCAGTAACCATTAAAATCTCCCTTGTGGATCCAAGGTAGTATTAGTTAAATTAAACTGGATTCTTTTATGTATCAATATGGCAGTGCCGCACAATCTGAAATCAAGGTTTGAGTGGAATACACCCAACCCACCCAACCTTTTTTTAGTCTGTTTTGATCTTTCACAAAAAGGTGTGTTTCCTGGAGGAATGAAAGATCACATCTTAAATGCTTAAGATAATGAAACATCCTGGCTCTTTTAACAGGTCTATTCAGCCCCTTGACATTCCAGCTGATAAATCGTGTCGCGGTCTTCTTAGTGTCATCACTGTCTTCCATAGTTATTTCAATAGTTAAACAGCGCGAGTCATGAATATAGAATACGCAAATAAATAAATAGATGATCAGGGTCCTCTGCTTGGTGAATTCTGCAGACAGCAATCAGCTGTCGGGTCCTTGGCAATCAGCACAGCCGCGATGGGCTCGTCCTGGCTAGCCGCCATGTTGCTAACTGAATGAAGCTAGCTTTTGTGCAGCCTGTGTAGCTGGCGTTTGAGCGCTCTTTGATGGTGTACTGCTATTCAAATGGCTCATCTAATATATATATATATAAAATAATGATAGAACTCTTACATTTTCAAGAAAAAATGTTCGTCAAATATAGAAGAAAAAGAAAGTGAGGTGGGAGCCGTCACCCACACGTCCTCTCACTACATGACACCGGAAGTCTCCTCGGACGAAAGCTTTTTAACCCCTTGTACTGTTTGCAAATCTTTGCCAAAAGTAATCATACAGAAATAATCTTTTGGGTTTATTCTGAAGGGGTAAGATTGCGGCATGAGTGGACACAACTGCCCCCCTCTCTCCCGATGTGTTTACATGCTTTTGTAAATAAGTAAGCAATTTCCTTAATTTTGGGGGGGATCGGTGATCGGCCGATCCTTAAATATGTAACTGATTTTATCCAATGATCTTATCTACCTCCGCAAAGGTCTGAAAGTCAGTCACTGTCCTCTTTTGCTCTATCAGACTGACAGCTAGCAATTGAGCTAAGGCTAAACCTAAAGCTTGCCAAAGCAAAAAGCCAGGCAGCGGCCCGCTGTTAGCGCTTATGAGCAGTGAAAAAAGCAAAGCTACTACGCGGAAAATGATGTAGTTCATGGCATTGGATAACCAGCCGTTGTCGGTTGCCGTGCACTTTACTTTTGGTAAGAGGCTCAAGTCAAGTTTTGTTTGTTTTTAAAATGTGAAAAATAAATGACAAAAAGGAACTGATATAATTTAGTAGTTTAGACAGCAGTGTTCTATTTCTCTTTGAGAGAGCTACCTAATGTGCAAACACAGGTAATGTTTGTTTTACAACTTTAAAACATTGGGACATTGGAGGTGTATGCTGTATTTTTTCAAAAATCTCTATCGGCCAAAATCAGAATCGGCAGGTCATGTTTTTTAAAGATCGGTGATCAGCCAGAAAATTGTAATCGGTGCATCCCAATTTTTAAATCCCATGTTTTCACCAAAATGCATATACTGTCGGAAGTTGCTGTTAGAAATTGGCAGCAAACCCTTTATAGACTTTAAAATCCGAGGATGCCAGGAAGCTACAGAAGGTAGGCAATCTCCGGCAGCCCACCTCAGGTTGGACCCCCACTAGTGTGCTGCAACTGAGGAAAGGAAGCAGAAGCAGGGCAATTGCTGAGGGACCTGGACTAGCCAATGTTCGCTCCCTGGACAACAAAATGGACCATATCCGCCTTGTGAGCGCAACACAACCGACTGGTACATATTGTTGTTTACATATTCTTGAAAACATCCTGGCCTCAGCCATTGAGCTACAACAGCCAACATGCTATGGCAGGAGATGTCTGTTATACCAGTGGCTTCAGTGGTACCCAGTGCACCCCAATTCCATGTTTGTATTAAACTTGTAGTTTTGTGATGGCTTACTAAGTTAATCAAAATAAACATTTAATTTGTATTAACTTTCAATCTTGCATTTTTTGTTTATCTTAAATCAAGGCAGCTAGACTCCTCAGATATATTATTATTATTATTATTATTATTATTATTTGTACTTTATTTATCCCACAGTGGGGAAATTCACTTGTTACAGCAGCAAGCAAGATACGCAAGTAAAGAGTACAGTGTAAAGAATACATAGTGACTACAACATGGTTCAAGTGGTGCAGGTGTTGTAGAGCCTGACAGCGGTCGGTATGAAGGACCTGCGGAACCTCTCCTTCTTACACCGTGGGTGTAACAGTCTGCTGCTGAAGGAGCTGCCCAGGGAAACCACAGTGTCATGTAGCGGGTGAGAGGTGTTGTCCATGATGGATGTCAGCTTAGCCAACATCCTTCTCTCCCCCACTTCCCCCACGGACTCCAGAGGACCGTCCAGGACAGAGCTCGCTCTCCTGATCAGTCTATTGATCCTGCTCCTGTCCCTGTCCGTGCTGCCCCCTCTCCAGCAGCCCACAGCATAGAAGATGGCTGAGGCCACCACAGAGTCATAAAAGGTCCGTAAAAGAGTCCTGCACACACCAAAAGACCTCAGTCTCCTCAGCAGGTGGAGGCGACTCTGGCCCTTCTTGTAGAGGGTGTGGGTGTTGACGGACCAGTCCAGTTTGTTGTTAAGGTGAACACCCAGGAATTTGTAGCTGTCTACCAACTCTATGTCCGCTCCCTGGATGTTCACCGATGTGAAGAGAGATGTTTTCCTCTGGAAGTTAATGATCATACATATACTATGTACTAAAAACCTTTACACTTTTTGTTCAAATCATTTCTTCAATCAATTGTCATTGAAGGGTGATCTAAGACAACCTGAACAGTCCGGTTGTGATCGATTCAATGCCCCGAGATCCCTTGCTGCACTATTTTCATGACGAAGCCGGAGTTTTACGTCAGCCAAACGCAGAGTAATCACATGATGTTCCTTAATGTAAGTTGTTGTCCAATGGAAAGCTTTTACCTTTTCTTATCCATCTGGTCCAAACCACGGTCTACAGAATGAGCGTCGAGAGCGCTGGGCATCAAGCTAAAAGCCTGCACTGTTAAGCTGAAGACGTCTGGGAGTGAGGTTTTCCAACATACTTTTGTGCGGCAGCACCAGCCGGCATTAGTTACATATCTGCCACTTTAAATCCGGGTGGTGACCTATTTTTGGTCAGGCAGTTTCGTTCAACATCGTTTCCATTTTTTACTCTTCCCTACCGACAGCTCAACAATTGTTTGATCTAAGTGGAGATTGTCTGCAGCGGCGGTGACTGTAGATGCACCTTTGAAGCCTTTTGTTGCAATGGTTGGTAAAAAAAATGTCAGATCTCATTGGAGTCAGGACATTCTAATAGGCTGAGAGCCCCAGGGCCTGACAGGGAAATGGAATTATGGGGACAGGTTGCTCAAGGCCATGGTAGATTTGACTCTGTGATCTCACAATCCACCCTTTTTAAACACTTTGACTTCAAGCAAAGCACTTTGTCAACTGAGCTCACATCACAGGAAGAGGCAGGGAAACTGCACCGCTGAGGAATTGATTGGGTTGCTGTTAAGTGTGAGGTGGGCTGCACAGGTGATAGCTGGCTTATGAAACGGTGCTGCAAGGACAGGAGGTTGAAATAAGAGCTTTATCTTCATCCACTCAATCAGTGTATAGTGTGCTCTTCTGCTCGGAAGTCATTGTTTGTTCATTGGCTAAAACTGGTGGAAGTGGAAGGCTCATGCTGCCTGGGTTATGTAACAGAAATGCCCTAGGGTGCCGTGGATGTGGGCTGAGTCATTAAATAGCTAAATAGAGACACATTCAGCTATCACAACAGGGAGAGAGCACTTTGGACACCTCAGTTTGAAGCTTTATACCACACCCTGCCCCAACTACCCCAGTAGTCCGTCATCGTCTTGCTTTCTGAAAGTCATTCCATTCAAACCCAGCCATCCTGAGTGATGGCCATTTCTTGGAAGACGAAGCAGAGCGGGTTGAAAAAATCGGCTGACATTCTGGACTGACGGGAGGGGGGGATGAGCTGGCCTCATTCGGCCCTAATTATCCCGCTGACCTTTCTGGTAAACTCGAAGCAGAGAGAAGTGAGGAGGAGGACAAATAGAAGCACCTCACCAATGATTCATACGGAATGCAGGCGCTCAAGATATACTGTAGCAATGTAATGTGTTTGTGGTTTGATGTAGCCATTTGTGCTAAATAGACATAATGATGCTATGAGCCATTTTTTTATCCTCATCAATTTGTTCTACTATTACTTCAACTAGCAACACAGGAGAAGGCAATTTTTGTTGAAAATTGCATGTGAATGTTGAAGCTGAACTGGAACGTGGTACGAAAAATGTGGAATTCTGGGAAAACTGTCATTGTTTTGGAATGCCAAAAGAGATGTTTTGAATGAGCTGAATGTTTTGGTGTTGAATGGTTGAGAAATGTGCAAGTTGTAATAATTTTAATATCAAAGGGAATTTGTGTTGTGGGGAAAGCAAATGGAAAGTGGAAGCTGACATAAAAAACATCAGCAGTTTGACTTTTTTTTTTTTTCGCAATTTTACTACATGTTGATATGAGCTGGTCTATGTAAACCAGCATCAATATTTAGCACAGGTTTAATTAATAATCTTGCTCACTTGAAATAATAATTTAATCATCTTATTAAATAACCATTGCATATTATTTTCATTGTTTTTTTTGTATTTTATTGTGCTAGCTATGTTTTCTGTGTGCCTGAAGCGCTACATGCCTAATTATTTCCACCAATTAACAGTAAAAGAGATACATTGCATTAACGGCGTCCATATTTGATCCAAGGGTACCACTAACTCATTGCCCCTTTGTTGGTGTTTTGTAAGTGAACAAAGACTTTTGTTGCTTGTGTAGGGTACCCACATCGTGGAATCATGACACACATTATTCTGCACCACAATTCTACTTCTACATTCAACTCTACATTCCAACATCAAATTAGTCAGCTCATTCAGAGCAAAGTGGTTATTTATCATCACTTTCAAAACAAATATTCCATAACGCCACATTTTCTGCGACAACATTCCCTTTGGAAATTAAAGGGCAATTTTTACAAGTTGCACATTTCTCAAGCAATTCAAACCTTTTGACAAATGGAAACTCATTCAGGACATTCAGACCAACAATATTCCACACGCCAAAGATTCCCACTGAGAAGAAGAATGACTAACAAGTTAGGTGAACAATGAAAAAGATTTAAACACTTATATGCGGTGTTCCCGTGTCATGATTTAGCCATTGCTGTTAACATAAACATATGAACCCCAATTCAAAACACCATTTGATAAGGTAGACATAACCCACATAAAGAGACTTTACTCTGTTCACTACAAATCCAAAATATGATGCATTCATTGCAAACCGATACTGCAAATATATTAAACACAGCAGATAAATACACTCCAAACATGTTCGGCTTTGAGATATTCAGGATTAACAGGCTATTTTGGTGATTTGTTACGGGGACATGACCGAGAAACAAATGACAAGACGTACAAACAAAATGTAAAATTTAGTGAGTCTGCCTGCACAAGCGTACTTAGTAGAAAACAAACAGGGACAAAAGGCAGGACAGCATGGAAATGTTTTGCACTCGCCAACACGGTGAATCCTGCTTGACAATGATAGGATGAGCTGATATCGAAGGATCAAAAAGCGACGTTGATATGAACGCCTAGCCATCACAAGCCAGTTACGCCACACGGTGGCCAAGTGGTGGCCACACAGCCTACCCCTGCGACCCTAGTGAGGACATAGCAACATAGTAAATGAATGAATGAAACAAGAGATTACTGTACTTAGCAATATTGTAAGTCACAGAATTCATGCTCCTAACAACGGGTCTGATAGGAGCTCTTGCTTTGTGTTTTTGGAAGACCATAAATGCCAGGATATTGCTTCCTTTAATGAGCCAGAATATATTTGAAGCAGTGTTCTGTCTCTGTGTGGGGCACATACAGTATGCGTGTGAAGAAATATTAGTGTGTGTGTGTGTGTGTGTGTGTGTGTGTGTGTGTGTGTGTGTGAGCTTCGGTATTGTTTTTGTGCAAGTGTGGTCGTTGAGATTGCATTATTTTCTGTTCTCTTCACATAGAGCTAGAGCAAGTGACTCCTGAGACAGATGTGTTCTGTGTGGGTGGGTCCCTGGGACAGATCTCCAGGGGTCCCAATGATGGAAGATAGGCAACCCTGTGTTGCTACTAATGTAGACCGTGGTTTAAAGATGAAGGGGGGGAAAAAAAAGAAACTCTCCGTTGAGCCCCGTGGAGTTACAGCTAAGATCTATCATGCGTGAGTGTGTGTGTGCGTGTTGTTAGAATTAATACGTGTGTGCGCGCGTGTGTGTGCACTCTTAGCAGTCAGAGTGCTTCAAGAGTATAAATTACAGCTTCTCCTTGAGGGTGTGAAGAGGAGTGCATGAATTTTGCAGCTCAGGGAACAGCAGCTCTCCCTCGATACACATGCATACTTTGTTCCATGAGTACACCCTGCAACCGCTATGGATACATCTATGGTGAAAAAGCCTGTTCAAAGACCACCATGGGTGATGACATATTTAGCTAAATAAAAAAAACACCTACTCACATTTGCCTTGTATCTTATGCAACGTGGCTGCTAGTCGAGCGGTAGGTCGATATTAACATACTGTATTATGCAATTGGTGTCGCACAGAAATAGGAAGGAGAGTGCTGGTAGCCACAAAATTAGTTGTAAAAGATTCATAAATAGCTATCGTTTCCAGGATGTGTGCATTCCGAGAATAATGCTCGGCATGAACTAACAAGGTCACAGAATAACAGGTTTGCTGGAGCCGCCATATGTGACCTGTATCTGAGTTTTTCATGTCAGTGTGATCAGCATATTTACAATTGTTCTAAATGCGACCCAGGCCTCTTTTGTATGTAGATATAAATCCCATATGTAGCCGATGGTACCGCAGTCTGAAAGTTCGGGTCTCAAACATCCGACCTATACATCATGGAAAGGCGTGTTTTGCCATGCGAGTGTTGGGAATCTGTGTCAGTGAAGCGGCTCATGTCAATGACCACCAGCCACACGCTCCTTAAACTGCCACATCCAAAAGTCTTGCCCTCTTCTTAATCTCCGATGTGAAATAATTTGGTTAAGAAAATGTTGAAAATTTTATTTTTTTCAAAACATTCAACCCTTGTTGTAAACACTTGCCTAATAACCTACTGTAGCTCATTGAAAGTAACTAATCAGAACTTTTGGGTTTGGTTATACAGGTGGTCCTCGGGTTACGTACAAGTTCTGTTCCTATATTGTGATGTAAGTTGAGTTTTGGTCTAATTTGGCTGTTATGCCTAATTGATAACTGAATGAACTCCTAAGTCACTCACATTGTACACATAACACATGAAGGACATAAAGACAAATAGAACAGTAATTTAAAAAAAACAAACAACTTCTTACCTTTTACTCTGTGGCTTACTGGGTGGTGGAAGATGAGGCAGGAGAACAAAAAATAAATAAAACCACTGTGCTTAGTTCAGGGGTGTACAAACTTTTTAACCCTTGGGCCACATTGGGTTAAAATGTAAAACTTAAAAAAATTATTAATTGTAACAGTCCACCTGGAATTGTTTGTCTTATTTTGTTGCAATTAAGCCAAAACACAGCAAAAAAGTGACAGACAACACATCAAAAAACAAAAACAAACGGTAAAAACACCCATAAAATATAAAATATCATTTTTTGTGACTTTTCTGCTTTCTGCCAAACCCTCGTCTTCCTGCAGCTGCTGTGATTAAAGTATGATTACCGGAATGACTCGTACATCACTCGAAAGCACAGACTCTTGCTTCAGAAACCGTTGAATAATTTCAATAGTTCAAGATTTACGTTAATTTTAAAATAGCACTGCAATTCCTATTGACAGCTACAGCGTTGACGTTGAAGGTCTAAAAAAAAATGTGGAAGCGTCCTGCTGGCTGAATTTAAAAGCTTAACGGGCCGCATATGGCCCGTGGACCATAGTTTGCCCATGTCTGGATTAGTTATTTTTATCACTTATAAAGGGTCAGGCAAAATGATCTGACACATTTGTAGGTTAAATAAAAGGCAAATAAAGTAAAGAAACAAGAAAGTGTTTTTATTTTCGAAAAGTACATATAATGCCATTCTGTTTCATTATGTTTTAAAAATTAAATCAGTCGAATTGGATCCATTATTGTCCACACACTCAATGCAGATCCAGTAGCTGTGAAGTTGGTAACCCATAACAAGATGGTGTTTCCAGCTGGTACGGGATCATGTCTACCAAGACTGAAGTGCAAACGGAACACTCGTTGTGTTGCAGTTACAGATTGGTTTGTTTTGATAAACGTTTCCACAGTGAAAGTGCGATGTTCACCAGTCCAATTCATGGCAGCAACTGAAAAAGAAACGAAAAACAATGGCATTATAAAGAAACAAAGCAAAATGGCATCATATGAAAAAAATGGCATTATATGTACTTTCGAAAATAAAAACACTTTATTGTTTCTTTACTTTATTTGCCTTTTATTTAACCTACAAATGTGTCAGATCATTTTGCCTGACCCTGTATAAGAGCAAATGCTTTAATAGAAGGAAATGTTATGGGGGTTTTTTATCCATTAATTTTTATAGTCGTGATCAACAGTTGAACGTTTAATACCAAAAGTGCTGCCAAAACTGGTGGGTGTTTGTCCTCTCTGAGTTTTCACTTGATGGCATTTCCTTTCTGTGGCATAATTTCCTTACTCTTGGAAGAGATGAAGTGCAAATAGTTCTGTCACGCACTGGCGTGGTAGGTAATGTGGACCCACGATGCAGAGAGGAAACACACACACGGTCGGAAGTAACAAAAATAGTTTTAATAACAAAAAGTGCCCTCCGATGAGGTAAGTAAACATTCCACACAAAATAATAAAAGTCCAAGAACAAAAAGACAGGCAAAGTCACAAAAGTACAAACAAAAATCACTGCCAGCAAAAACGTGCTGCAGGGGAGAAAAACCACACACTATTGAAACGAACAGGAAAAACAAATGCTAGCGGACAGGCCGGACTAATGAGCTGAAGACAAAGCTGAGCAAGAGAAACAAAACTACTCACTACCAACACGTAGGTACACGTGTGGCATAAGCATAAACACAGGAAAGAAGGTTTGGCGCAGGTTGCAGGCAAAGAGCAGAGAACAATCTGGCATTGGAGTGCTGCCTTCCGAAGGCTTAAGAATGGTAAGAGGTTAATCAACTGCAGGTGCGTGTGTCGCCAGCTGCGCCTCAGCAAGGCAGCATGCACTACAACACAAATACAGAAGGCGGCAGCAAAGCGACAACACGGAACATGACGAGTACATTAATAAGCATGTTAGTCACTTCATGTAGCATCAAACGAGGCACATGTGTTCATCTGCATGCTTACATTTGTCCGCTGCGCGTGCTGAAACTAGTTTTCCTTCAAATCCGGTGTTTATAGAAAAAAAATTACATTTTTTTATGAATTTATGAGAGCTTTTACGTAACCACGAAATGGCAAAACCCGGAACACTGTAACCCGAGGATCACTTGTACTGAGTTTGGTTATGTTGTTGCTAGTGTCAATTTGTTTGCTAGGCTTGGTTCATTATGTTTTGTGCAATTAAAAGTTTGATTCACATATTCAACAAAAGTAAGAATGCTTTTGTAACAGGACAAATGCACTAAATTAAGCAATAATGAAGCCCCACATAAAAACATGGAATGCAAAAGCGCTTATCAACTCAAACCATTCACATTTGCTAAGTTAGGGTAAAATATGACGCTAAATCATTGGCCACAATCTGCCCACATTAGCCTCACACTACAACACCAGAATTGCCAGGAAAGCCAAGAGCATCACCTCCGACCCCACTCACCCAGCACACCTATTCACATCTATTCACAGTCCTACCATCAGGTAGAAGGTACCAGAGCATCACATGCAAAACCACACATTCTAGGGACAGCACCTACCCACAAGCCATCCGCCACTTGAATATGCGCCAACACTTACTGGACTCCACTACCGACCTACTACCTCTTCTGCTTATTTTGCACACTGTTACTCCAGCAGCCCTGTACAACCATGCACTTTTACTAATGCACTTTTTCAATGTTCGTACGCTGTCATTCCTGTCTTCTATGTCCTGTTTTTGACCCCTCCTTAGTTTTGTTTCTCGAGTTGTATTGTTGTGATTGTATTGTCAAACTGTGAGCACACCAAATACATTCCTAGCAACTGTATACCTACAGTATACTGGTGATATGGCTAATAAACTTGAACTTAAAAGTGACACTAAATTAAGCGCTGTTTGGGAGCTGAAAGGGAATGACGTTTACACGGGAACGCTCCTGGGATTTATTTTTTTTTATAAGCAAAAAAATAAATGGTGTCCACACCATATCGGATCAATAAATAGTCATAGGAGCATATTATTGGATAAAAAGATGTACACACGACACACCAAGACTGTAGAAGAAGAAAGAACGCATACACATAAGGTCCGTCGTTGTCTACTTTTCCGGCTTGTCTAGACCTACGACAAAGTTGAATTACTTCTGCAAGTCACTCTGGAGCATAGGACAAAAAATACCAGGAGAAGGTGGACTGGGAGAGTATTTCCAATCCAAATACTCAGAATTATGTTGGCTTTTCAGCAGCAACGCTTACTTCTGGTTATGTGATGATGATGAGGCAGTGATGTCATCATTATCAAAAAGTAATGGTTTGCTTGTCCACACAGCAATGACAAGACACTGTCATCAGATTTTCCCACCCGAGAAGCTGTTTTCAAAAAGTGCCACTTCAGGGCACCCAGAACGCCGTTGTGTCCATGAAAGGCTGAAACAATAAAATTCTTTACCATGTCCACCTGAAAACATTCCTGTGTGGACAAGCTCTCAGAAAAGCTCACGTCACCTTTTGCTGCACCTTTTCGAACACCAGCGCCCCCATTGCAGTACCATGACAGACAGCACCTTTTAAAACAGGTTTGAGTTATAAATCGGCCTCTGAGGACAGCCATAACTCCAATGTGGGCTGTGATAAAAATGAGTTTGCCACCCATGTTCTAATGTGTATATGACTACAATGACTGCTGTGCCTCTACATTGAGCAACTAGGCGACACACTGCAGCGCTAAACACTTCATTATAGGTTACTGCACTGTGTAAAAACTTTCATAAATCACTCTGACGACAGTTTATGGGAGGTTATTATCAATACTAATTAAACATAAAGCACTGCAAAAAGAAAAACATTGTTTACTCAGTTAAGAAGTTGAGCACTTTACCAGCAGTGCTAAGGCACTAAAGGACTCATAAATTAGTAGCCTGACACACATTATATTTTAATTGCAATGCCTATAACAAGCATAGACTCATTTATTATTTTTCTCATGTTTTACAATGATTTTACAGAGTGCCAGCTGTCCACAAAGAATTGCACAAAATAAGCACACTGATTTATATGTACTGTATATCTTAACTGTACTGTATGAGGATATACTATAGTTGACTTCCGAGCATTGAAGGCACAAGCTAGTACAAGTAGGTCCACAACAAAGCTCTTGTGTGATTAATGTAGGGTTTATACCCAATGTGCCTGTCTTCAGTCCCACCGTGAAATGAGGCATGGAGTGGAGTCATTTATCATCTGAGCTGATGAGAGGCCAAGCAGACATTGCTGGTAGGCGACATTCAAAACAAAACATAAGAAAGCAACAAACAAACATAAGCTCCATATAAACTCTGTATTATCCTAATAAAGCATTTTATCAGTTTTAAATGACTTTGGTAGACAGCAGAATTCATGGTTCCATTTATCACAGCAAGTCTTCCAGGTCCTGAAGCAGCAAAACAACCCCAGACCATCACACTACCACTGCCCCTTTACTATTGGTATGATGTTCTTTTCCTGAAATATGGCATTACTTTTATGCTAGATGTAATAGAACACACACCTTCCAGAAGGTTTGTCTCGTCAGAGTATTTTCCCAAAGGTCTCAGGGATCATCAAGATCTTTTCTGGCAAAATTGAGATGAGCCTTTAACATTCTTTCTGTTCAGCAGTGGTTTTCGTCTTGGAATTCTGCCATGCAGACCGTTTTGCCCAGTGTCTGGTGGAGTCATGAACACTGACATTAACTGAGGCATGTGAGGTCTGCAGTTCTTTGGATGTTGTTGTGGGGTCTTTTCTGACTTCTTGGATGAGTTGTCGCTGCGCTCTTGGAGTAATTTTGGTTGGCCGGCCACTCCTGGGAGGGTTCACCACTGTTCCATGTTTTCACCATTTTGTGGATAATTTGTGGCTCTCACTCTGGTTTGCTGAAGTCCCAGCTTTAGCTTTAGAATGGCTTTATAACATTTTACAGACTGATAGATTTCAATCTCAGTTAAGTTAAACATTAAGTGAAACATTTAAGTGTGACAAACATGCAAAAAAATAAGAAACCAGGAAGGGGGCACACACTTTTTCACACCACAGTATATTTTATTCAGAAACATGTGCCTTCAAAGAACAAATTTGGAGCTATGGACTGGAAAACACAATGAAGCCATAGCTTGAGTTCTTACTCATTTCATATTTGTTAATACTACAAAAATATATATTTCACAAAGGCTTTTCTAAAGTTAGGATCAGGTGTTCCAAAAGTGTTCCATTTGCTGAGTGAGCAACCATGTCACTCGTCAACTATTAAGCTGGTTAGCTTACTTCGTCGCCAGTGACCAATGGCAATTAAAGAGAAACTTAGACTGCTATTAGAGCTGGAATGAATTGATGTATTACAACAGTCACGTTTATTGCCAATGTTGTATCATTCCAGTGCAGGCTCAGTAAACACGAATGTTAGACCAGTCACAATCATAAACATCAATAAAAGTCAGTCTTGAAGCCTAACAGTATTCCTGCAGCAGATAAAAGCCACAGTCACATCAAGCTGCAAAACTGTATATGCATGCAATGAATCTTGATTGCAATTGTTGCTGCCAGTTATTAGGTTTAGGGGGCAATCCCTTTTTCACACAGGGCCATGTAGGTTTGGATTTTTTTCTCCCTTAATAATAAAAAGTTTAATTTAAAAACTGCATTTTGTGTTCAGTAAAAAAAAAAATCTTATTTTTAAGCGTATGCTATTTGTCAGTGTCAGTAGTACTCAGACATATTCTGTTCTGACTGTTGACAGGAGAGTTTGTTTTAAAAGATCACAGTGTCATGCCTCTACTCCAAATGGTTCAAGGACAGCTTTTAAATTTACTTTGGATATGACATTTCTAAGCGTTATAGACCAAAAAAAATCCCCGAATTCGAAGGGGTTAACCACTGTAACACACCTCAATAAAACACTTAAACTTTTGTTAACAACTTACAATGCACGTAGCACTTAGCTGGTTATCAGTCTGAATAATCTCTTCATTCTCACAATGCTGTTCTCTCTTTTGACTCAACTCCTGGTCCAGTGTAGCATTATTTATGGCTAACAGGTCGGCACACTCTAATGGGAGTTTGGAGACTGCTACTGTATTTAATATAAGTACATACTTCACGTAACTTCCAGCAACGTTGTCTTCTTGTTCTTCGCATAGCCTTAACTAGGGATGAGCGAGTACACCACTATCTGTATCTGTATCTGTATCCGTATCTGTATCTGTATCTGTATTTGTATCTGCATCTGTATCTGTATCTGTATCTGTATCTGTATTTGTATCTGCATAGGTATGTGTATCTGTATCTGTATCTGCATCTGTATCTGTATCTGTATCTGTATCTGTATCTGTATCTGTATCTGTATCTGTATCTGTATCTGCATCTGTATCTGTATCTGTATCTGTATCTATATCTGTTCACCCATCTAAATTATCTGTATCCAAAGCTGTAATTGCAGTGGGCGGGGCATAATCCAGAAGTGGGCTTGGTTTAACGGAAATGGGGGGGGGACATAGTGGACGCCACACGTAAACAAGATGGCCGCGGCGCTCCGTCGCGGAAGTAGATGTGAGCGTCTTCGTCACATACCCAAGAATAGAGAGGTGACAGTGCACAGGGATACGGCGGGAGACAAATATAACACAGAGTGATATGTGAACTCTGATTTTTTCGAGTAGGCATTTTTGTGATGAAAATGTATTACACTTACTATTGCAACGTGCATACTGCCGCATATTGAGAGGGGTATAATATTTTACCCCACATATGTATATAATGTAGTATGATAGCCATACAGGCAGAATGTTTGATGCCGCTCTTGTATGTGCAGGTGTAGCTAATGCTGTGGCCAGTCAATGCACGTTACTGTTACCACTGTCGGCGTACTGCCAACTGAAAATTAACAAAATTCTAACATTCTAGGTAGCACGCCTGTTTTATCATGACTTCATGGAATAAGACAAAAATACATTTCAAGGAAAAAAAATGGTCACGCTACCCCAATTAAGTTGTTGCATTTGTGACTGACGCAACGCAAGCCTGCACTGTCTGGTCAAATGCACCACGTACGTTACGAAACAAGTTTACCAAGTAACTTTAGATACAAACCGAAATAGAGGGGAGCTCAGTGGAGGCAGTGGGCCACACGAGCCGTTTTCAACTTGCCAATTGCACCTTGTACATGAATGAGGCACCGCTCAGCTCCTCTGTGGCTGCCGCCTGCGGCCTGCAGCGTATGTCTCGGGACGAGCAGTCGCTGTGTGTGACTGGCCCATCACAGAGCGTGAAGAGTGAACATAATGAGGATTTTCTTTCATCACGATTACGGATAACGACGAGATGTACTCGTTTAATGCTCGTACTCTGCAAAAATGCATTATCCGTAATGGATACTCGTTTATAACGAGTATCGAGCTCATCCCTAGTCTTAACACCCTTTGTTTAGGCCGGTCCTGTCTTTGGAATAAAGACCCAAGGAGCATTCGACTTTTGTGGTTTTAGGACATTAATTTTAGGTGCCATACTTGTCCTTGACTGAACTATTACTATTATAACACTGGTGTTCAATGTTTTATTTAAAGAAGTGCTAAATGGGAAAGCTGTACTGACTGTAATTCTGCATGCTTTATACATTTGCTGTATTGTTCCTTGCCAGACACAGACATCTGCTGATGTGTCAAAATGCTGGTGGCCGCTTCCGTCGACAATATTTGCTGATCTGTGTGCAGTTTGAGCTAGAGTGGAGAGTAGAGCAGAGAGCAATAACTATGAATGAGGGAAGCAATAATTCTATTGGCTTCCTCATGAAATCACAGCTGACCGATGCGGAATAATCAGACATTGAAATCAGGAGGAAGAAAAGAGCTGAATTGGCAAAATGGGAAATCTCACCAGTGCAATAGTGCAATAATAAAAGAATCAATGAGGTGCAGTTGCCATTGCAGTTCTTGAAGGCAACACGACAGATGGAGCAGCGATTTGCCTCGATACTGTTTGCAGATGGATGGAGAGAAAGGATCTGCCACAAATCGTGGAGAAGCAGTCTGTCACATACACATCTGGAACATATTCACAGCCAGTGAAAGAAATGTGGTATAAAGATGATTTACAATTTAACTGCATTATTGTGCCACTCGTGTGTTACCATGGTATCATTTTTTTCCTCATTTCCACTTGTAATTTATATATTATCTAGCTAGATAGATAGAAAATGAATAGAATTGAATTCAATGACTAGGTTGTGCAAAATGTTCTATGAAGTTATGTGTACATTTTATTTTTGTATTCTTTTTCCTCAACTGTGTTACAGCCACATTCATTGTTGTCTTCGCCAAATAGTTATTGTTTCACTGTGACCCAGTTTCTCCTCCACCTACACGTGTGTCCACACCTGCCAACAAATCTCACAAATACACACATCCCGGGGGAGTTGTGCACATTAATTGGAATAACAAAGATGAAGAGCTGCTGTTTTATGCTGGAACACCCACTTGTACAACAGTGATGTTTCACATAATGTCTTTCACAATCACAATTGCTTATATTTCGTACAAGAGAAATAATAAATAATTGGCTGGGATGGTTCACCCATGACTAATGAGGACAAACAGTATAGAACACAAAACATGAGAAAAACAGACACGTTACTGTTTGGGAATGCAGTTTCCTTATGAAGGAAAAAATGGCTGTCAGACTGTGTTATACTCCTCTTACCAAGCATGTTGTGGTATGTTTTTTTTCCGGCTTTAGATGTGCCAAAAACCTCTACCATTGCTAGAAAAAGACATATCCAAAATAAATAACATTTCTCTCTCCATTTACAAGGTTACAAAGCAAAGGGGAGACTAGGATGGTTCATTCGTTCATTCATTCTTTGTGGGTTATAAATTCCTATATCTCAACACATTGTGTATTCCATGTAACGTCCAAGCAGGAGGTTGTCTGTACCATGAGTTTGACTGCAGCAAAGTATCTTTGTTTGATCAGTCTTCCTCTCCAGGTCTGTCCCTTGGTAAGAACCAGAAGAGCGTCTTGAAGTATATATTGGCACCCAAGCAATCTAAGGATGTATCTTCTTTTGATAGATAAATTATAAACTGCTCAAGTCGTATGTCTTTATTTCAGGCATTTGCTTTCATAGTCAGCACATAATTAGTTCCGCTACAATGGCTGCTGTAGATGTGCAAATGTACATACCTTTGGTACTGGATAAATGAAGCTGCTTGTTCAGTGAGTTTTGTGGGAGAGGAATGATACTTATGCCGGTGGAAGGTCTATGTGTTAGCGTTCATTCATTAGTTTGTCGCATTTGTGTTTTGTTTGATGAAATCAATCGTGACAAACACATGCTTTTGCAATTTCTTGAAACATGACGAAAACAATGTCATGATGTAGTTTTCGACATGTTCGCAATTAAGCAATTGTGCTTTGAATTGTTTTCCTAAAATTGGTTTGGTTGAGCTTTAAGCTGCCGTTCCTCTAGTTATGTGGATGTAGCTTGTGTATAATGATGGAAGAATAAACTTCTTAAGTTTATAATAAATAAATTGGAGGCTAACCAGTTAGGTTACTAGCATGCTATGCTTAAAGCCATGGCAATGTGATATAAACAAAGAATAAAATGAGTGAAAAGGTTACTACAGGGGTGTTATTTCATGTCTATGGGGCTCTAATAATGGGAAAATAAAATGTATTTAGAAAGCCATAAATAGATTTTCTATGCTCTACCTACAACAATATTAAATTTATTAATATTGAATCCTACTTTGCAGAAATTCACTTATCGCAGTTGAGTCTAGAACCGATTAACCACGATAAACGAGGGATGACTGTACTGTGAGCGGTGATTGCTGTTTAGCTAGCAATTTGGCATGAAAACCGATATTATTATTCTAAGATTGGTAGAATATTACTAGGAGAAAAAATGTAGATTTACTTACTGCCCCCTTGGGACACTTTTCCATCGTTGAACATCTTCTGAATTTTTTTTTACTTTTGTTTATTTCCATCCACATCAGTGCCTGTGTTTTGTCGGTCGAGGAGAGATAGCTAGGGTGAACGATAGTAGAATTATCCTCCAGTAATACACATTCAGTCCCAAACTTTCCTTTATCTGAGGCACAGTATCAAAACAATTGTCTTTGAAATGTGCCAAAATACCAAAGCATCTGACACAATATATATATATATATATATATATATATATATATATACTGTATATATAACAAACAACAGAAATTAAACAAAAACTGCACCACAACAATATAGAATCCAATAGACTCCATGGGCACTTCCAGGTGGGAAGGTTTTCAGTGAAACGTCACTTCCTACTTCTCTAGTCTCCTTCCGAAGACTGGTTTCAGTTACGATGAGTGGAAAAAAATGGTTTATTTTTCAGCATTCGAGCACACATCTAACACAGGAAATATGCCTTCCAATGTTATTTTTGGTGTCATGAGCACTTTAAATACCCAGACATTTTTGAACTGACACATGAAGAATTTGTGGACTTTGAGTAAATGCCTCTTGGAATTTCCACTGGCACAAAGCAGTTATTACCCAGTTCCAAAATAATGATGACATCCATTATGAGGGCGGGAAACATGACAGGGAAACAATTAGCACCACCAGAGAGCTTTGAAAAGCTCCGGAGTGGTCAGAGTGGCCATTCTGATGTTCATGTTTCTATGTGCAGCAATGGGGCAACACTGTCATTATGCTGTTCCAGGTAATAAGACGGCCTGGGGAAAGTGTCTAATAAGAAGGGCTTGGCTTATCTCCTACCTAGACTGGACTGAATACCATTAATTACCTGCTGCCTGTACCTGCCTTAGCTATCTGTGTCTCACGGCAGGGCCTTGACTATCCACTCTGAATAGAAGTAAATTATTATTTTCTATCTTCTGCCTCACCACCTTTAACCTTCCCATGAGTCACAGTTGCAGTCCTACCTTGACCCAGTGTTTATCAAATAATAGCTCGTTTGCTTAGACCAGAGGTCTTCAACAGGTCTGTGGTGGAACTGCAAGGGAGGGTCGTGAAATTGTTGATTAGACTTTTTTTTTCAATTATGATACACTTTGCTCTCCATAAATAGGGTTGATTTTATGGATTATTCATACTGTACAGTTCTTAAAATGACTCCAAATATGGTGTCAATCTTTATTGAATATACATGTGGTGGTGATCTTATTTTTACTTTCTTTTCTTCCCTCTTCTTTTGCATGGCCTGTGGTGTGTTGTCCTCTTGGCGAAAGGTAAGCACTGTTTCTTTATGTGCTTGGTTAAATGTGTAAAGCTCTTTGCAGTGAACAACCGGAGCCTGTTTTTTTAAGTAAAGAAAGGTAAAAGTTTGTTGTTGTTTTTTTTGTCGGAGGCACTTTGTGTTTCTGAATGCCAATCTTCACTAAAGACAAGCGAAAAGTCTTACCTGGATGCAGTGACATGTGTTGAGGCTTATGGTTGGTGAGGCACTGACATGTTGTTAAACTTAGAATAGAATAGAATAGAATTCACTTGAGGTGAAAGTGTTTTCAAATACTTAAAATCTAAAACTGGAAACCATGTGTGGTCTTACCTTATATTTGTATATGAAGTCCAAGCAACTATTCTTCAAGTAAAAACTGTTTGTAAAATCTTCCTTTGTTTTAGTTTGAATAGTCTGTCAGCCACTGTGTGTGATTGTTTTGCACTTCCTGGCCACCGCAGCCTCACTGTGGAAAGACAACAGAAGCAAGCACCTGGCAGCTTATGTGTGCCTCTGTCCCTTCATTTTCAGAGGACGGGGGAACTGTGCTCAATGGTGTATAAGATATGTTTCTGCAAACATTGTAATGGCAACATGCTGGCAGACAAAAATGGGCATTCAGTCACTTCTTGCAGTGCACTCAGACTCAGACGGTTGCTTGACTGCACACTAGGGATGAGCGCGTACACTACTATCTGTATCTGTATCTGTTCACACATGTAAATGATCAGTATCCGTATCTATACTTGGAATGGGCGGGGTATAGACCGGAAGTGGGCTCGGTTTAACCAGAAATGTGTGGGGCTTAAATCTGTACATTATTTTAAGTCTGAAATTGACATTGATTGATCAGAAGTTGCTATTTTTATTCTTTATTATTCAGCTACATGTGTACTGTGTATTATTTTTTCTAGCGTATTTAACGCATACGCATCATGGCAAGCCACTGCTCTCTGTTATGACGACAGACAGCGGCACAGTGTAGCTCAGAGACTGACGCTCTTTTATGACTTTATTCTGACCTGAACACATCACCAGCAGTACAGTTCAAACACCACATATGTATTTCCAACTCTAAACAAACTAAATAAAAGTCTGTAGTCCATTCGTCATTGCAACGACACTTCCTCGTTGTCACTAGACAGACCACAAGATGCATTCACGGACACTCCGAACATCACATCAACGTCCTTATTGTGCGTGTATGTCTGGTCTAAATCGGCCACCAACAAGGTGCCCGCAGGCACCAGGTGGCCCCTAAGGACCACATGAGTCGCCTGCCAGCCTGTTCTAAAGATAGTTCAAATAGTACCACTTACCTGTGAGCTGCATGTAATTATTTTTTTGGTTGCTATTCTTGTTTAAATCACACTTTCATGTAAACTGGAAATGACAATATGTAAAAAACACTTTACAAATTGTACAAACGACTGTTTTAGTAGTGCCCATTCTCTTCGTTCCTTTACGTTAACGTATGACTACACATAGCTGTCATTACGATGCGAGGTAGGCACATGAATGCACCAGGGCTACGTTGCTATTCATTTGTGTTTATGTCTAGGGAGGGGCAATCACAGAGCGTGAAGAATGAATACATAATGAGGATTTTCCGCCATCACGATTAATGAGCTGTACTCGTTTCAGGCTCGTACTCGGCAAAAGTGCATTATCCGTAACAGACACTCGTCTACAATGAGTATCCGGCTCATCCCTACTGTACACTGATGAAGAGAGTAGAGACTCGTGGCAGCCTCACCTCAGGTTTCGACCCTGTTCTTTTCAGATGAAAGTTTTAAGACCAATTGAAAAATTACAAGAATTTACATTTTGCACTTTTTGATCTTAAGGAGGTTCTAAGTAGAGCTTGAAAATGTAAAAAGAAGAAATGTGAGTGAAACTAAAACATTTTTGAGTAAGCTATTAATTGCAAACAAGCATTAAAGTGAAATAGCCTGTTCATCTGCTGATCAAAAGTTTAAGACCTTAGCTTAAAAAAAAAAACAAAAAACATTTAGATCAGGGGAATACGCAGGATGGTCCAAAAGAGTGAGCTTATTCCTCCGGAAGAAGTCCTTTGCCAGGCATTGTGAACTGCAGCGTTGTCCTGTTGAAAAAGCCAGTCATTACCACATAAACGAGGGCTTTCAGTCATGAGGGATGCCCCCTGCAACATCTCCACATAACCGTCTGCCGTTTCACGCCCCTGCACAACCTAAACCTTCCATTGTTTCATTGAAAGAAAAAGCAGCTCCGATCATGAGCTGTGCCGTGTGGAAAACATCTCAGATGGGATCTTGTCATGCGAGTAATGTTGGAAGCCATAAAGACTGTCAAGGTTAAATTTTTTCTCATCAGAAAATAAAACTTTCTTCCAACTTTCAGTGTCCCATGTTTGGTGCGCTCGGGCAAATCCCAATTTTTGGCGTTGAAGGAGACGACGCCTTTGAAGGTGTTTTTTCTTCTTAAAACTAGGAATGCGGCGATGGTTCAGCCACCAATCAATATCAGGCATTTTCCGTAAAAAAACACATGATCGTAGTATGCCGATAAACGCCTTTCAAAGCCGATCACAAAAAACGATCAGCGTGCGGTGTCAAATACTACACGTCTGCTGTGTCACATAGGGTTGCCAACAAAATGATGTGTCTTGTATTGAACTAGCCTCAGGCTACGCCAATTGATGCCAGCGTGTTTGATCACTCCCTTAACAAACCTAGCTCCGTTTGACTATTCTGACAGTCTAGCTGTCAGCTAGCTAGATAGCTAGATACTGTAGATAGATAGTGTCATCCGCCTACTTTTGGTCTTCGGACTCCATATGTGACTTTTTACCACAGTGACATTTTGTTATTAAAACGAACAAACAATGTGGTTAGTTCAGTGCTTGTTGTTTACTACCCAAGTGGATATCGAGGAAAAGGCTTCTTGAGGCGTCATCTGTACTTCTGTGAAGAAGGTGTCGGACGTTTCGCTCCTCATCCAAAGAGCTTCGTCAGCGAACTAATAAGTGCTGGTAGCTTAGGCCTTAAATACAGTAAGAGTGGGCGGAATTGGTGTGCCAACACCCTCCTCCTATATGTAGCGGGGGTCTCCGAAAAACTCCAGAGGATCTTATGGCAACACAAAATTCCTACCTATTTCAAACCAGTAAATACCCTGAGACAAAAATTAGTGCATCCTAAAGACAAGGCTCCAAACCAGAAACAGAGCATTGTGGTCTATTCCATCCACTGTAAAGATGAGGAATGCAAAGAGCACTACATTGGGGAAACTAAGCAAATGCTCCAAAAAAGGCTTTATCAACATCGCAGGGACAATGCTAGTGGTCCTCAATCAGCAGTACACCTACACCTGAAAGCTACCAATCACTCTTTTCAGGACAGCGAGGTAAAGATTTTGGCCAAAGAAAACAGATGGTTTGAAAGAGGAGTAAAGGAAGCTATTTTTGTCAAACAACAGAACCCATCATTGAATCGGAATGGTGGTTTGAGGTTTAATTTGGACCCTGTGTTCAGCAGGTTACTGAGACCAAAACCCACAGCTCTTAGTCTTGCAAATGAGGTGAAGGCAGGGCCGAGCCAGAACAATAGATGCTAACAAGCCAGTATCAGAGTCGTTCATACCCTATTCAGGGAGCGACACTTCCCTTTTATCGGAGGTGTTAATAACAGGATAGGATTATACCACTACTCCGCCCAGGCTTAGTGTAACGAACCAATAGGAGGAGGGTGTTGGCACACCAATTCCGCCCACTCCTACTGTATTTAAGGCCTAAGCTACCAGCACTTATTAGTTCGCTGACGAAGCTCTTTGGATGAGGAGCGAAACGTCCGACACCTTCTTCACAGAAGTACAGATGACGCCTCAAGAAGCCTTTTCCTCGATGGACAACTCCTGTACGACTGAGAGCCTACACAGATACCCAAGTGGATAGAACATTCATGGTGTACATGGGGTACTTTTTCGAGTGTCACTGAGCAACTTTACTCTCTTGTTGTCCTCAAAACACTATTTGTGTGTGGTTGTTTAATGAACATAAACACATAGTGTGTCCGGTCTTATGATGGACATACTAAGACAGGGGTCAAGGTGATTTTGAGTAGCTCACAAAGAATATTTGCTTCAATCCATAATAGTTTTGTATATTAACTGTTGAATTCAGACTTTATCCCTTTATATAATGGCAAATGAGCACAAAATAGCATAAAGACAACTTTTTGTCTTTATGAGTGGATCTCCACTTTTGAGTGGAGATCTCCTTGGTAAATTAAGTAGTGTACAGTGTAAATGTTGCGAGTCAAAAATAAAACACAAATAGTTGACAGCTCTAAGAGTGATGAAAGAGACCCCTCCAACCTGGATACTCAATTATTTTTTTTTTAAGGTGAGCAGGGTGGATTTCTATATTATAAAGATATTTATTTGTCTTATTTTAGTCTGTTAATTTTGTTATCTTGAGCTTAAGAAAATAATTAATAAACAATTTATTTCCAATGTATTCTTATTACTCCAAAACATGCATCAAATTAAATTCAGGTTTGTCAATTACAAATACAAAATTTGTTTCACACAAATTTCAATTATCATAGAAAACATGACATGGAATGCAGGAAGTGAACAACAGGTGTTGTACTAGATGTGGAATGGATGGTGGGTAGGATTAAATAAGCTTTGCTTCTTCCTACTCCTTTTGGACATGTGGAACTGTGAAAGAATGATTCATGAGATGTATTCCATTGTAACCTTCATGTTCAAATAAACTAAACCAAACCAAACCAAACCAAATAAAGGCAAAAAAAAAGACAATACGCCCAAATAATATGAATAATAATATCAATATTTACTTATTTGCCAGGGGCAATTGGAATTGTCTAATGGTGCCCCTGACCAATAGCACTCATCATAAATAAATTGAAAATGTACAGTCAATCTATGTGATTGGTATTTGTATCGACCTCATCCATAACACCCAGGATCTTTGAAGAAGTTTCAAATGTCTTACTGCGTCCTACCTCAGCAGCAATGGAACGCTGTGAGAGACTTTGCTTATACAGCTCAAAAATTTCAAAGAGAGAAAGCTTTTTTTGCCTTTGCCATCAAGAGATCATGACGGTGTGCTTTTAAAGGCTGTGGTCCTAAACTTTTGATCAGCTGATGAACAGCCTATTTCACTTTATTGGTTGTTTGCAATAAATTGCTTACATAAATTGCTTATATTTTCACAACCATAAGGCGCACTTAAAAGTCTTAAATTTTGTCCAAAATGGGCGGGGGGCGCCTTATAATGCAGCGCGCCATATGTGTCTAATTACATCATGTACAAGGAGGGATGTTATTTTCTTCTTCGTGTGCTACTGTCTGCTGTAAGTTTGTAAACTCATTTAAATAGATCAAGTGCATTTTTTTTTCTTTGCCAGATTATTAATTTGAGAAGGTCATTCGTCTCCACATAACACTTATCTCATTGTAAGAATGTGCCTCACAGTGTGAGCCAATGCAGGAGGTCTCTGTGATCACTGTTTTGCTCATCTCATCAAGTTGCCACTTCTGACTAAATTTTTCACACCATTTAGCAGTTTGCCAGTCCCCCATTGTGTATCTTTCTCCACATCTTTTTCTTTTCCTGTCTATCTACAGTGGAACTTCAGTTTTTGAACGTACATGTTTGCATGACAAAAATATTTGCCAAAATTTTGCCTCGGCTTACACTCTCATTTTTTTCACAATATTATATGTAACAAACTTGTATTTTACCCTTTGACATGATGACTGTTATGCTACAGTGGAACCTTGGTTTTTGTATGTTCAGTTTTTGATTAAAATTTTTGCCAAAAAATCCAAGGAGTGGAGTGCTAAAAAAAATCTCATTCTTTGGTGCCTCAGTCTTGTGTTATTAATTGTGTGTTATTGCGTTAGTCCAGCTTTGTCAAATAAGACAACCCCACAGCATCTAGAGCCCTCAGGGTTTCTGGGAGGATCACATCCATTCCAGAGGTCTTGTCAACGTGGAACCTTTTGACCAACTTGGCAACCTCAGCCCCAGAGTTGGGAGACTCCACCTTTTATTCCTTTCACCAAGCCACCACATTTAGAGTTGAGGTCAGCAGCACACCATCCTTGCCAGTTTTTGCTTCGGCGACCACCAAAGGTATCCATTGCTTTGCCTGCTGTTTCCTGGCAGCAATTTCCTGACTCCAGTGGGCCAAAAAGGGCCGATAGCACTCCTTCATCCCTGATGGCCACCAACAGATTCTATGATTACCCCCACAACAGGCACTGACCACCTTACGGCCACAGCTTCGATTGGCCACTTCGACAACAGAGGCACAGGACATGGCCCACTAAGAGTCAATGTGCGCTGCCTTGAGCATGGTCAAAGTTCTCCTGGAGGTGAGATTTTATAGTCCTGACAGGAGACATGTTCCCAGCAGACTTTCACAATAAGCTTGGGCCTGCCAGGTCTGACTGGCGTCGTCCCTCTCTCTCTGAGCCAATTCACCACCAGAAGGTGATCTTCTTCTCTCTATACCCAAGTGGCCAAGACATATGAACTCAAGTTCGATGGTACTTCCACAAAGTCGATCATCGAACTGCGGCCCAGGGTGTCCTGGTGCCAAGTTCACATACAGTATGCTCATGCTTGAACACATGCTTGAACATGATATTAGTAATTGACAATATGTGATGAGAAAATAAGCAGCGCTTGGGTTTAGCTCAGGAGGCCCATTCCTCCCAGTCAAGCCTCCCCAGGACTGTCGCTGCCAATGTGAGCGTTGAAATGTCCCAGCAGAATAAGGAAATCCACAGAGTTCATTACTTTTAAAGGACAGAATTTCTAGGCACAGCTAGGGGGTTGACGCGATCCGGTTTGGTGGCTGCAGGATTGGGTCTCTGCTTTTGGCGGATGATGTGGTCCCGGTGGCTTTTTTGGGCCATGATTTTCAGTTCTTGCTGGATCGGTTCAGAGCTGAGTGTGAAGCAGCCGGGATGAGAATCAGCACCTCAAAGTCCAAGTCCATTGTTCTCCCCCTTGGGGATGAGATCCTGCCCCAAGTGGAGGAGTTCAAATGCTTCAGGGTCTTGTTCACGAGTGAGGGAAGGATGGAACTTGATATTGACAGGCGGATTGGTGTGGCGTCTGCAGTGATGTGGACTCTGCATGGGTTTGTTGTGGTGAAGAGAGAGTTGAGCTGAAAGGCAAAGCTCTCAATTTACTAGTCAAGCTACGTTCCCAACTTCACCTATGGTCACAAGCTTTGGGTAGTGACCGAAAGGACAAGATCACAGCTACAAGCGGTTGAAATTAATTTCCTCCGGCTGGGCTCTCCCTTAGAGTTAAGGTGAGAGAACTCCTGGAGAAACCCTGAGTAGAGCCACTACTCCTCCGCATTCAGGGCATGTCCAGCCAGTAGGAGACCTTGGGGGAAGACCCAGGACACGTTGGGGAGAATATGTCTCAACTGGCCTGGGCACACGTGGGGATCCTCCGGTAGGAGCTGGACAAAACAGCCGGGGACAGGGAAATCTGGGCTCCTTGTTTGAGGCTGCTGCCCCCACGACCCGAGGCCAGATAAGCGGAAAAGGTGGATGGAGTCAAACTGTATTGGGTACGTGTCTTTTTTACACAATGTGCTACCAACTCCCACCCGGCAATTATTGACAGATGCATCGCTCGTCTATGACATCATCAGCGGTTGACTTTGCATGTCTTGGCTGACACAGTTACAACGCAAGTCTCTGCTTTCTTTTTTATTGAGTACAATAAAATAACGCACCTTGGGGTCCAAGAAAGTTGCAAGTGCCAGCACTTTGATGGAGGTGAAAAACACTATTGAATTCAACAAATAAGGTGTCGTTCTCTCCTCCCCTCGTCCCTCACCACTGCTTCATCACTGTCTTCAGTTATAGGTTTCAAATTGTTTTCTGCCTATAAACCTATAATTGTTCTATCATAAGTGTGAAAATGTTTTTTGGTGTCTGGAACAGGTTAATTTGATTTACAATGTTAATTGTGGGAAAATTTGTTTTAGTTTTTGTAAGATTCTGGTTCAGATTCAGACGACCCCTTTGGAACGGATTAATAACGAAAACCAAGGTTCCACTGCACTGTCATTTAATTACCACACAAGGGAAGTTGCTGTCACTCCCTTTTAAGCTGTGCATGTCCTCACTATTGTGGTACAGCTCTGGTTGGAAGATGCTACTCTACACTTACGCTGCCCTCTTCTGAGAACGACCCACTTTCACAACAAAGCCATGCATTGTGGGGTGATTGTTGCTAGGCCACGTAGTGTATTGCATTCACAGGCTACACTACGTCATTTTCACAGAAATGCTCTGAGGGCTTGTGAAGTTATTTTATTTCTTCTTTTTTTTCTGGATGACCCGCAATCTGGGGAACTTGGGGTTCACTCCTGGGCCGCATGTGCCCGCTAATTGAATACACCTGCCTTATTTCTCAGTCTTTTATTTGATCTTCATAACTGTTGCACTATCTAGTGGGCTTTCTTCATATGCTCTCACTACAAAAAAATTTAATTTTATTCCTGCTATGGGATATTGCTAATTGTTGTATTTGTTAATTGTTAACTGGCCAGTAATTGGATTCCAAGATGCAGAGTCAGAGACAACATAGTGAATACAAGGGCTGCATTCCAATAGTGGTTTAAGTCGCCCTCCCTGACTTGGCCTCGGCACTTTATATTATGTAATTGCCGGCGTCATGTGGAGGCCACTTGCAGAGCCGAGGGAAAATGGAAGTGGGAGGAATAGAAATGATAAATGGAATGCACTTTCCCTTGTTCATTTTTAGCCCAAGCAGTCATGGTTCCACCACTAGTTGTAGGTGTATACAACATCTTACAAATAATAGAAGAAACAACTGTTGATTATTATTATTATTAAATAGGCCCTATTTGTATACAATATTTTTTTCTAAAAAAAAAAAAATCAGTTTAGTTTTAGTTTCCGAAGTTACGACACCTGTGATGGCGGTAAGAATTCCCTCAAGGGCAAATGCCGAGGGACGTCAACGCGAGTGACTTAAACCACTATTGGAATGCAACCAATATATATAACTAAACTATGCAAACCCAACAAAGTCAAACAAAGTGGAGCTTAAGAGATCCACTGATTGTCAGTTGCACCTCGTGGTGCTGCCCCGCACAGGAATATGGCTACCTGGAAAAACAGGAGACAGAAACATCATGAGGGAGAAACAAAATACAAAATAAAAGGCAGCAACAGAAAATACTGAATGCAAGACATGGAGATTTATTAGCGATACCATTTCAATGCACTGCTATGTTTTCTGAGCTGTGATGAAAGTGGGTCTATGTATATGTGACACCACCCCAGCTTAGCCCCCTGAAGAGAACTGACCCCCCCTGCTACTTCCACACTATTAAATCAGCCTTTTAAAGACTTAATGTGTAACCTGCTGGCTGTTTTCATAATTCTCATCTTACATTGTCAATTTACTCTATGTGCCAACTACTGAGATGAAAACCCTTTAGCCACTGAGCGTCACTTAAAACGGTTACACATTCGCAGTCAAGAACAACATGGCCATGAATAATTAAGGATGATAAAAGCAAAGAATGCATGCAAAGAAGCACAAGGCAGGCAGAACCCTAATGAGCTGTGGTGATAAACATCAGGCACTGTGTGGTTAATACAGTAGTTTTGCAAGCTGGATACACACTTCTGTATATATCACTGAATTAAATGCAAACATTGACATGCTCTGATAGAATGCTGCTTCATGGCACATATCAAATGCCTCGAGTGAGGGGAAAAATAATGTTAAGGCAGTGATTGTTGCTGGTGATGCATCTTCAAACATAAATTCATCAAGGATAGGAAATGTTTGTTGTATTTATTGCTACATGGTATTCAAGTGCTAACATAACACAGTCACAAAACTTTTGATATGTAACAGTAACAGGAAAGTTTACGCCCATTACACCACCTCTCTGGTAGAAGTCATAAAGGAAAGAGGAACAGAGTTCTTCTTTGGAGATTGATTGACTTCATGAAACCTTGGTTGGCCGCTAATGCTCTCTCCAGCACTGGCATTGCAATTGCAGTTGTTTGTATCTACTCTTGTTTGAATTAAATTGTAAACTGTACTTGAGACTCCGAGACCCATTTCACAGCTGTGCACGTGCATGCACGGAGAGAACATGCAAACTTCACACAGAGATGCACAAACGGAGATTCAAACCCAGATCTTCCCAATTTCCTGACTGTGTGGCCAGCATGCTAACTACTATGGCACCGTGCGGCCTAGTAGCAAAACTGCTTAGCTTTTGTGTAAACAGCTTGAACATTTTTTTAAATGAAACATAAAGCATTGCAAACTGCTAGCAGACAGTTCTCCAATAAATACACTTCTCGAATGAAAAATAAAAAAAATAATTCCTTTTTTTGTGAAATTTAAGCATGCAGACAAGTGTAAGAGTAAGAGTGTGAGAGTGTGAATGATTATTTCATTAGGAGTAAAGCTTATTATTGGTTGAAGTGTAGTATTAATAATTACAGCTTGTATTACTATTCCCCATCTCTACTGAACAAAGGCGGCATACTGCTGTCATCTTATTCACTTGTCTTTGTCCCTTTACGTATTTCACTCGGAAAGCCAGGTATTCCCAAACGGGAGACTTAAACCACCTGTAGCCCTGTGTAAAATGATCCACAATACAGTTCATAATAGGTTACTAAGTTACTTGATGTGATAATGCATTAAAAAGGAGTTCATAATATTCAAATTGGTTAAAAGATATAAATCTCATATTTAGTGTTTAATAGTTGAATAAATAACGTTTTATGGTCATTTGCAATGTCTGTTATTTGAAAGTGTGGTTGATGTGCAACATGTAATAGTTGTATTTCTAACTTGTTAGTAGCAGTCTGTCAATCATTTCATGTCTGTATTGTCATTGGGTCTCTGTAAAGGTGACAGCCAATCCAAAGTGTTGGGGCGGGACTAAGAGAAAGTGCAGGTTAGCCAGAGGGAGCGGGAAGCAGAGAGACGTTATTGTCGGGAGAGTGCAGTATGAGACATCGTTAAGTAGTAACAAATAAGTTTATCATCAAAAGTCGACTACCCGTGGTCCTGATATTAACTTCTTGTGAACTGCAAAAGGTGAATAGATGCTGTAACTGCTTGTTGTAGCTGTAAAAGTCTGGAAATGTAATGCCATTTAGCAGTCACTAGTTAGCCTAGCAATCACACATGTGATTAGGCATTGGTATCATAATTTAGCATTGTGATGTGTGTCCAGCTAAAGCTAACGCTAATTCTACATGATGTAGTGTTTCATGGTAGCTCAATGGAGTGTATGTGCTTAAAGGAGATGATGCTTTCCCGGTGGATGGGCCCTGCTGTTTCGGCTGTTCCTGCTGTTCTGCTGTGCTGCTGCACTGTGTTCTTGCCCTGTTTGCTGTATTTCGGATATGATTCTGGGCTGGGCCTGCTGAGTGATGCTGCTCTGCCTTGCCTTGGTGTTGGATGCTAAGTGTGCTAACATCAAAGAGAGCATCTGAGGACTGCATATCCACACTCATCGGTATCCCTAACCACCTATAAGGATTCGTGAGTACCCAATTGACTTATTGTGCACGTGCTTTTATTTTCTGCTCTTCTTGAGTGAAGTGGCCATTTTGGTTTGTAGGCCTCACCACACCCAAGCAACGACACAGGCCTGCAACTGAGTGAACTAAGTTGGAAATGGGTTTAAACAAGGAAACTAAATAGTGGTACTGTTTGGACACTTTGAGTTATTATTGTGCTTTATTTTTTTTTCACTTTATTGTGACCAAGAGGTCATTTGAAAGACTCAGAACACAGAAACAAGAGCTGGTATTTTATTTGGGAAACTTTATTTGATGTTGTGGACCATATTTTATTTGAAATTATTCTTTTCATCAGAAAGGGTCATTTAGAATTTTGGGTGTAAATATTGTAAATAAATTTATGTTCATCTGTTATATCTAAAATACAGTTGTGGAGGTCTTTATTACAAATTGAACAGAAATATACTGTACATTGCAAATTATTGTGTACAAAACACACAAACTTAGGCCCAGTCTTATTGTATTAATCATTCCAGTATTTATAAATTAACTACATGAGGCCATCTCTACTGAACAAAGGCGGCATACTGCTGTCATCTTATTCACTTGTCTTTGTCCCTTTACGTATTTCACTCGAAAAGCCAGGTATTCCCAAACGAGAGACTTAAACCACCGAAGAGGCTTTTCAAGGTCTGGCCTCTCCTTGGCACCATCGCTAGCCATGACTCCGGCTACCCAAAGGCTGGACTGCACTGCATTTGTTTACCGAGTAGACAAAATGCGAGGCATGCTAGCTGTCCCGACCACACAATGTATGGCTTGTGGCAAATTGGTATGCCTCTGTACAAAATCAAAGGTTCTGTTCCAAAAAAAAAAAAAAAACAATACGCGAATAAGTTATTTGCTAATGAAATTCATCAGATTCATATCAGATTTTGATGAGTTCATTATCAATTTGTCTCTGAAAAAAAAATACTTTCATTCGTTGAAGATAATTCTATGAGAATATTTAAGTTTCCATATTAATCACCGTATTCCCAATATTGTTGGTAATGTCATAACATCAAAACATTTTTTTTCTGCCAAAATTGTTGCCTTTATGTAAGGATTAGGGCTGACAAATGATTACAAATTGTAATCAGATTAATTACAGTGTTTAAATTAATTAATCATGATTAATCACAATTAGCAACTCTGTCTGAAATGTGCCCATTTTTACTGTATTTAATTAACAGATACGATAAATGTCAGGACAGGATTATACATATTTGTATGCATTAAACAGCTCCAAATGAACTGAATATGTCAATCTAACTAAGACATAACACACAAGTCTAAACATCTATTTGTCTAACACTAGTCTCTTTAATAGTAGCAGAACACTTGAATCACACTTTAAACCGTGTTATTATGAGCAATGAGGGGTTGCGTTCAAAGACATCTCCTAATTTAAGGTAAATTTATTTGTTTTCAGTGTCTTTTCCAGCATACTTAAATGTAGCAAATTGTACATCCAAATTAAGACTGACGAAGTGAGTGATAAGAATATCAACTTCATGTTTTTCTTTATCTTCCTATTTATTTACACACACACACACACACACACACACACACACACACACACACACACACACACATTATAAAGGCATTTTTGTAATGTTCGTAGTGTCCCTGAATGCATTTCGCATTCTTGTAATGAGAATGGGGAAGTGTTGTTCCCAGGAGAACAGACCAGAGACGTGTGCGAGTTGGAGATACATACAGGATACGGTGTTGGAATTGCACTGCTGTTGATGTGTTCAGGTCAGAATGAAGTTATATAAGAGCGTCAGACTCTGTGGGGAAGCTCCACTGTGCTTCGAAGCACAATGGAGAACTCCGTCTGCTGTCATGACTCCGTCTGCTTGTTCTGGTGTGCATGTGTTAATTACACACAAAAAAAGTACGTAATTAATTAAATAAATTTGTTACGTTTATTTTTGGCAGACCTAGTAAGGATGCATACCAAAACTTTCATACAGAGTATAAACGGTAGTCATTAGACTGAAAACCTAAGTAGCTAATATTGCCTCATTTTGTTGCTAAATTAATAGTTTCTACTTATTAAAATAAATCAATAGTTACTATTACTGGTACTGTAGTAGCACTGAAATTGGTAATTTTGTCTTCTGATTTTTCTTTCACATTTTGCACACAATTTGTTGTGAATTCATTACTTGGCGTTTTATTTATATTATTGAAGTATTTAAATGACTAGTCTGTTCAACTTGCATGTACCAGTTTTTTTTTTTAAACAATCTTTGAACAAAATGTGCATGTTTTTTAGACATCAGCACTGTTTTATAAGTACCAATTTGGCAACGGTATCAGATAATATGTAAACAATACCCAACCCTACCTTTATGTTATATTTTGTTGTCTTGGCAGTTTTGCATGTTTCACGTCTGCAAATGTGTGTTGCCTTGGTCCTACATAAACTTAATTGTATTGTGTTTCTATGTGCAAATATTGTGGTATGGTTAATCAATTTGGTGTTGATAAGTGCACAGTAAAAAAAAAAAACAATTTTCTGTTGTGGCATGGTAGGCTCTGTTATTGCTCAGCTGATTAAAGTAGTTTTCATTTATGCTTTATTTGATCAGTTGTATGGACCGGATTCAGATATTTGTAGAAACATCTTACTGTTGCGGCACTTACACTAGACCCAAGCAAATCCCACAATCCTTTGTCATTTGAGCAGTGAACAATGTGCAGTAACCACGTCATAGTCCGCTATGGTGCATTCGCGTGTTTATATGACCTAACATTGGGGTTGATACAGGCATATGCCACTGGGTTATTCAGTTAGACAGAAAATGACATTGAATCTGAATTGGCACTCTGGAAAAAGTTGTTTAAAAGGTTAAACCTTGTCTCAAACATTAATAATAACAATAATTAATATATTTTGGTTCATATAGGAATAATATGTGCATGGAAACGTGTATAGTGACTGTGGGTTACCGAATGTACTTTTTTGAATGGAGAAATGGTCAATATGTCAAATGCGTGTTGATTTTGAAGTAATATAGATTTAGTACATTTCATGTATGAAAGATACCACAACGTGGTTGTTAAATGACTTTAATAGGGGACTACTACTTAATAGAGTACTACAACCTTTGCAGGGAGTCTGTAACCCTGTTGGATATCGCCAGAGCGCAAACACTCAATGTTTCCACGATTTCACTTTTCTCTCCCCCCCCCCCTTTTGCTCAGTGTTCAGTCCATTCATCTCATTATGGTCTGGCTATCTCTAGTGGGGTTGAAAATGAAGTGTTAATCTCTCTTCTCTTATTAATCTCCTGCAGCTCAGAAGTGCTTCAGTTTCTCACAGTATTGCAAAATGATGACTGGCAGTTTTACTTGTTTGCAGAAATAAATGTGGAGGCTAAATTGAATTTTAATGGATGGCTCATCCCCCAAGTGAAAGGTGCAATCCATTACTGCATGATGTTATTTGTTGCCAGTGTTGATTGATGGTACCTATAGCGGAGAAGACCAAGAGTTGCTAGGTTAGGGAAGGAAACTGCGTCTTGTGTTGATGAGGTTTTATCTACCGTACATGAGAGAGGAGTTCAAGATTTTATCAGTTGTTGTGCCTTTTTTGTTGAAGGTAAAAAAAGTATCTTAATGAAGCTGACCTCTCTCACTAAACAGGAAGACCCCACCAAAACATACTAATGATGTCATTACATCATCTGGAAGGAGTTTGACTCCCTTCCTTCAAAACTGCAGCTTCTGTGTAGCCTTGCGGAATCGTTTTCCGATTTGGAGTTTGTAAAAACTGTACACTTCCTGGCTGAACTCATTGTATTCCTTTATTGAGAGTAGCGAAACATGTTATCCTGAGAGTCGTCAACAGATGGAGGCTGACACAAAATTTAGCTAATCTGGCACAAGCAGCTGGTGTGCTTAGGAAAAAACAAATCAATTAGAAATCTCTGCCAGCACCCAAACTTTGTTCGTGGAATCTCTGGTGGGTTAACCAGGTGGTGGAGCCTATTGGCTTTCCATCTATTCACATCTCAGGTTAGCTGCATAAGTCACTTCCTCTCTAAGGATCCTCCATCTTCTAGTGACTTTTCTAGTGAAGCATTTAGTCTGGAGTAAAGAGGTGCACTGTGACTAAGTTGCTAGACTGTCTCAACCAGGGTTGTCACACTTGTATTCATTGCGGGCCACATCAGAGTTATGATTGCCCTCAGCGGGCCAGTTATAACTGTTCAAAGGTCATTTTTATTGTCATTGGAAATTTTGTGGCGTTGAAGGAAATGAGGCATATGCCTGGTGAATGACAGAGAATACTGTGTCAGACGTACAACGAATCTTCCTCTAAGCGTACTGATGAGGATCCACGCTGGTGTTAATATCATCCTGTATGTGGACAAATGTCAGCCACTCGAAGCAATTCATTACTTTGGGGGTCAATGTGACCAAGAGGGCTTTGTTATATGAAAAATGGTGGCCATCTAGAAGCATGTCGGCACCTTAGCTTTGTAGAGCTTTTGTAAAGTGAGATGAGAGGACCTTAGCGAGTGGCATCCTTCAATATTCCGTCTGGCCCTGCTGCCTTGCGTGGATTTATTTTGATCAGGTACGTCAGGTACGTGAATCATAGTGAGTGTGCAAGGCATCGGAGAGAAAAGGTCTGGCTTCTTATTATAGTCTGTGGTGGTCTTGATGCTCTTCCACATGCTCTGTGGGTTGTTACTGGTAAAGTGACTTTGTATTTTCAGATCATAGGTGGCTTCTCATCCCTGCATCCAGGTCCCTCCTCACTGCTCTCGTATGCAGATGCCCTGAGCCGGAGGATCCGATTGATGGTCTGTCAAGACACAGGACCGTCCTCGGCTCAAAAGAAGGTTCTTCCTGGTGCCAAATGCAGCTCAATAACCATCAGACGACATCTCCGAGAGAAGGTTTTTAAGTAGAAAAAATGTCTTCAAAGGCCTAGTTTCCTTCAACGCCACAAAATTTCCAATTACAAAATTACCAAACATGCAAAATTGAAAAGTGGAGGAAAGTTTTATTCTCTGATAAGAAAAACTGTAACTTTAACGGTTCTTCCAATGTTACTAGCATGACAAGGAGATCTCACCTGAGATGTTTTTCACACGGCACAGTGAAGGGGTGCTATCATGATCTGAGGCGATTTTTCCTTCACTGGTACAATGGAGCTTCAGGTTGTGCAAGGGCGTCAAACGGCAGCTGGCTATGTGGATATGTTGCAGGGGGCATCCCTCATGGCTGAAGGCCCTCGTCTGTGTGGTAATAACTAGCTTTTTCAACAGGACAATGCTGCAGTTCACAATAACCGCCTGACAAAGGACTTCTTCTAGAAGAATAACCTCACTCATCCTGCATGTTCCCCTGATCTAAATCCAATTGGGGACATTTGAGGATGGATGGCAAGGGAAGTTTACAAAAATGGACATCAGTTCAGGCAGTGGGTGCCCTCTGTGAGGGCATCTTCAGAATGGCCTTTACTAGTCAGAGATACACGTGAAATTGTGCAATCACCTGTCCATACATATAAAACATACCATACAATAAAACAGGGGGTAGACAGGACAGGATGATTGATACAGATTAAGTCGATTGTTTGGACATGTGCGAGTAGCCACATTCCAATAGTTCCGATACAGCAGGGCAGTGCCTAATCCCATCACCAACAGACCTTTTCTAGTTATGAATAGGTAGATGTCTTCGATGTACTCCACAGAAAGAAGAATCGCAAGGCCCCAAGGCCTGGGTTCATCACGTACCCGGCGGTGAACGTTCCATCAGGGCAGACAGGGTTCCCTGAATCCGAGCTTCTCGTCAAGAAGATCTTGTCAATTGTGTGGCGAGACCAGTTGATCAATGCCATTTGGAGAGCAGTGCAGAGAGAGGCTCTTAAAGGACTAAAACAAGAGATGAGAAGCAAAGCAGGGAAGATAAGGGAGAAGAGAGGGGAAAGGTGTGACCGACTTTGTTGACAGCCAGAGTAAGGAAGGGTGGTTTCAGAGTTTTTTTTAGCTTTGGTCTTAAACTTTTGATCAGCTGATGAACAGCCTATTTCACTTTAATGGTTGTTTGCAATAAATTGCTTACTTGTTTTTTTGTCTCACTCTCATTTTTTATTTTTGCACTTTAAAGCTCTATTTAGAAACTCCTTAAGAGCCAACAGTGCAAAATGTAAATTCTTGCAGTTTGTCAACTCGTCTTAAAATTTTTATCAGTTGTGGAAATAAATAAAATTAAATGCACTTTAGTAAATTGGGGACCCACTGCATTTCCCAAGGACCCAGTCAAATTGCAGCTCGTTGTCCAGTGCTCTAATGTTGGCCAGGAAGAATTGTGGGTCTGTTGCTAGCCTTTAGCTTAGCGAGCACTCCACCCTGTTTACCCATCTTCTGCCTCCGTGCACACCGCTTCAAGTAAAACTTGTAAAAAGAAAGCTGTTATTTTCTTACTGCCTGATTTTCCCTCCATGAGCGCCTAGAAGCACAAATGAAACAAATGCTGAGGGACGGGACCCACCCTGAATGACTGAAACAGTCCTGATTCTGAAAGACCCCCAAAAGGGACCAGTCCCATCCAACTATCGGCCGATAATCTGTCTCTCCACAACATGGAAGCTCTTGTCGGACATCATAGCAGCTAAGATAAGTGGGCACATGGATCAATACATGACAGAAACACAGAAAGGCATTGGTCAAAACACCAACTACTGGTTGACAGAACTGTCCCCCGACACTGTAAAACCAGACAGACAAACCTGTGTACTGCCTGGATTGATTACCAGAAAGCCTATGACTCAATGCCGCATACATGGATCCTGGAATGCCTGAAGCTGTACAAGGTCAACACCACTCTAACAACCTTCGTTGCAAACTCATTGAGGCTGTGGCAGACTTTGAGCCAATTGCGCAAGTTTCCATCAAATGTGGCATATACCATACCAAGGAGATGCTCTGTCTCCGCTGCTGTTCTGCATAGGCCTGAACCCCCTCAGCCAATTAATCAACAAGACTGGCTATGGATACCAACTTAAGAATGGGGCCACTGTCAGTCACCTCCTCTACGTGGATTACATCAAGCTGTACGCTAGAAGCGAGCGAGACATTGACTCACTGATCCACACCACCAGGATCTACAGCGGGGACATCAGAATGTCATTCGGACTAGAGAAATGTGGCCGAATGGTAACAGAGAGAGGGAAAGTAGTCCATACAGAGGGCGTTGCACTCCCAGAGGGCAGAATAGTAGATGTTGATGAGAGCTACAAGTACCTTGGAATACCACAGGCAAATGGTAACCATGAAGAGGCCACAAGGAAAGCTGCAACGTCAAGTAGATGCAACGTGTAAAGCAAGTCCTGAGAAGTCAGGTCAATGGCAAGAACAAGATCCGGGCAATTAACAGCTATACCCTGCCAGTGAACGGATACCCTGCTGGGATAATAAACTGGCCAAAGGAGGAAATTCAGACCACAGATGTTAAAACAGCTGCTCACCATGCACGGAGGGGTCCACCCTAAATCCAGTATCCAGAGGCTATAGGCTAAGCGTAAAGAGGGAGGCAGAGGATGAGGGAGGCAGAGGATTAGTGAGCATCAGGACCACTATCCAAGAAGAAACAGCCAAGCTCCACGAATTCATAAGGAAGATGGCCCCAAGAGATGGAGCCCACGTGGTACTGTTTCAGAGTCTTCTGAGAGGAGACAGGACACGAGCTGAAGTGACTTTTCAATGTTTTCAAAACCAGAGAACCGGCGACTGAATTCTCTGTGCTAGTCATCCAGTGATTTGCTGTATTTCTTTGCGTATCGCGTCGCCGCTTTCTGTGTGCCAAGTGTGGTGAAATGATTGAAAGATGCATTTGCAACTTGTCTGGAGAATAAAACTAGCTTAGATTTGAAGGCTGTAACATGTTTGTACATGTCGTGCACAAACTGATCTTTCCCCTGCAGTTTCACATTCAGCTCATTCAAGTGTGAAAATACGTCCACAGCAAATGCAAAATCACAAAGCCAGTTCTGGTCTCTTAGCTCAGGAAATTCGTCAGATTTCCCCACGAACTCCAAAAATTGTGCCGATCTCCGATTGAAGCACTTTGCCCAAACTTAACCAGCAGACACGAGACTGGTAAAGTAAGTCAGGATGATCCGCATCAGTTTCCTCCAGGAACATGATGAACTGACGATGCTGGAGTCCCCTTGCGCGTTTAAAGTTCACAGGTTTTACGACTGGATTCACGACATGGTTAAGCTGCAATACAGACTTGCACAGTGATTCCTGATGGATGATACAGTGAAGGAAAATAACATCGCGCTCAGGGATTTCCTCTTTTACTTTATCCTGGATATTTTCAGCAGCCCAACGTTTTATTACGTTAAATTTGTTGAACTATCCGTCGTGACACTGGCAAGTTTACTCCAAGGTAGTTTACGTTTCTCTATGGCAGCAGTCACCTTGTCATACAAATCTTCTCCCCGCGTTGTTCCCGTCAGGGACTCCATGCTCAAAAACTCTTCCGTTATCTCAAAGCAGTCATTAATCCCTCAGATAAAAATTAGGAGCTGCGCTGTGCCTTTTATATCGTTGCTTTCATCAAGTGCGAGTGAATATAACTGAAAGGACTCTGCCTTTTTGTTTATTTGGCTGGCTATATATTTGTCAAGTTCCACACGGCGAGTCACAGTCCGACGTGACAAGCTGATCTTTTCAAACTTGCTTTAGTTTTCCGGACACAGAACACCTGCAGTCTCCACCATGCAGTCTTTTAAAAACTCACCTTCGGAGAAAGGCTTGCTAGCTTTTGCTAATTTGAATGCCAGCAAAAAGTTGCCTTGGTAGTTGACTCTTGAATCATAGTTTGTCCGTGAAATTTTTTTTTGCTGAGTCTGTAAATTAGCTGCCAACCTCTCAGCTGCAGCTGCCCGTTCTTGCGCTGATTGCTTGCTAGCGTAATTGGCATGCTTCGCAGCAAAGTGACGGCTGATATTGTACTCCTTAAAAACCGCAACAGTTTCTTGGCATATCAAGCATACGGCCTTTGATTGGACTTCTTTGAAAAAATATTTTGTTGTCCATTCCGTAGTAAACACTCTGCACTTTTCTTTCGGCATATCAAACTTTAGACTGTTGTCAAAAAAACACACTGAGGTTTTTAACGGCAGGAGCAAAAAGAGGGGTAGGAGTGTTAAAATAGGGTTCACTGTGCAGTGAATCGGGGGTAAAAATAATCGGGGGCAAAGTATCAAAAGCAGCTGTAAGGTCTAAAAGCATCAGCACCACAGTTTTTAGCATCAAGGGCTGTCATTTGTCATTGTGTCAATGTCATTGTGTACTTTCAATAATGCGGATTCTGTGCTGTGGCCGGTTCGAAAGCCTGATTGAATTTTTTTTGCAATATTATGGATAGACAAGACCGCACGGTGGCCTGGTGGTTTAGGTTCGGCTTTTTGAGAAGTGGTCTAACTACAGTTTGCTTAAGGGCAGTGGGACAATATCTAGCCAGAAGCAGCTGTTCATGAAAAGAACAAGACTGGGACCAATGGGATCTATAACCTCCTTCATTAGCCTTGCAGGGATAACGTCTAAAGGGCAGTCGGTGGGTTTTAGCTGTTAAACTGATTTTTTTTAAGAAGAGAAGTGGAAACAGGTTCTCAAATGTGTGTTTAACAGGGGAGCCAGGCATACCAGCAGTTGAGACATTTGGAATGGATTGTCTGACTGTGATTTCGTCCATAAAAAAAGTGTTGAGATGTATTACATGTGTGTTCAGAAACATGGTTTAATTTTATTTGAACATGCATACCAGTTACAGTGGAATACATCACATAATACAAGTCACAGTTCCACCCCATATCTGTTTCACATCTGTTGCTGTACATTTATTCACTTCCTGTATTGCATATATGATTCTTTTTTAATACATAGAAAAGTGATAAGGTAATGTAACAATATTGTAAAATAATTGTCAAGGTTTTTCCACAATCATAATAAATAGTAAGCATATATAATCAATATAACAATAAATAAAAATAATAAATACAAATAAACATAACATAACAAGTTCAAGACTCTTCCTTATATTTTGCAAACATCAACTGCTTGTATTGTTTCTTAAAATCACTCATCTACAGTATGTGCATTGTTTGAGTTCCTTACTCAATCCGTTCCATAATTCAATTTACTGAAATGCTGTGGGTTTTTAGCGTTGTTCTTGCGTATAAGTGTTTTAAGTTTAGTTTTTCCATGAGATCATATTTCTCCTCTCTTGTAGAAAAGTATTGTATGACATTTTTGTGTAGCAGGTTATTGTTTGCTTGATGCATAATTTTAGCTGATTGAAAATTTACTAAATCAGCTAATTATAATATTTGTGATTTTAGAAATAAAGAATATGTATGTTCTCTATACGCGGATACGCATTATGGATTATGCTAACTAATCTTTTATGTAGTACATTAAGCGAATTAAGATTACTTTTATATCTTACCCCATAGCTCCACACAAGGGTCCCAGTATTGACCCCTGAGGTACTCCACACGTAATACTTAAACTTACAGATGTGTATTCTCCTAGCCGTACCCTTCTAATTTTGTCATTAAGATGTTGTGATTAATTGTATCAAAAGCTTTTGTCAGATCCATAAATATTACAGCTGCACACTTTCTGTGGTCTATAGCTTTGATAATTTCCTCAGTAGTTGAAATGTTCATTCTTATTAATAAATTAAGAAATTTGTCTAACCTGTTATTGAATAGCTTCTCGATTATTTTAGAAAATTGTGGTAATAAGGAAACTGGTTGATAGTTTGTAAATTAATGTTTGAAAATGAATAAATTGAAAAATACAATTAAAATAAATTGAAAATTGGAACCAATTTAGTTGTGTTCATTTTTTTTTAAAGAAATTTACAAGTCTGGACTGGTAAATTATTGATTTACGTCAGCGGTTCTACGATCTTGTTAATAACCCTTTTTATTGTTTCCATTTCGATTCCATTCCATTCAGTTGATGTTTTTGCTTTACAATTATTGACAATATCATTGGTTTCTTTTTTTGTCACATCAGTGAGGAACATGGAATTAGAATTTCTGTCTATTGTTTCATTTCTTACCTCCACTGTCCAGAATTTTGGAATCTCTTCTCGTTTTGGTCCAATATTTACAAAGTAGTTATTAAACTTTTCAAATACCTCATTCATATCACCATTTGTGTCTCCAACCATAAAATGATGAGGGTAGTCTGCTTTCTTAGTACTGTTCCTTGTTAGTACTATTTAGAATGCTCCAAGTAGCTCTAATGTTGTTTTTATTTTTGTCTAATAATTGACTTTAATATAGTTTCTTACACATGCAAAATTTTTGTAGTCTGTTGAATGATAAATTTCCTATATAATGTGTTTTTCTTCTTACAGGCATTTTTTAGTCCTTTTGTCATCCATGGCTGATTATTTTGCTTTTGCTTATTGGACATTTCTTTTAAGGGACAGTTCTTTTCATACAGCTTCATATACAGTAAGTGTTTAGAAAGTGTTCGTATGCCTCATCCACATCATTTGCACTGTACACACTCTCCCATCGCCCTGCGATTGGCTGGCAACCAGTCCAGGGTGCACCCCTGATGTCGTTGGTAAGCAGACCACTAGTTGTGTTGTTGTCAAAGTCATTGGTGAATACATTATCACTTAGGGCAGGACACTGGTTTGATATCCTGCTTGGGCTCGTGATTTTAGGATATAGACTCAAACTATACATAGTGTCTATGAAGTCATCTATAACCTTGTTCTTGTGTGGATTCAGAAGATCAATACTGAAGTCTCCACATACCAAGATTATTTTTTCATTCATGTCTGTGAAGGGTGTTTTAATCCAGTCCTCAAACATGTCAATGCTTGACTTTGGAGTTCTATATAAAAAAAAACTTCTTAAGAAATGTTTTTTTTTTTCTTTCAATCATTATACATTCCAAAATGTTATCAATAGTGAATGACATATTCTTCATATTTTGTAGTTCAGATGTTCATCCACGTACACAGCCCCTCCTCTTACACTTGTATTATTCATATTAATGCAGATCATTTCATAACCTTCCAGCTCAAAGCCCATGCCTTTGTCGGCATTAATCCAAGTTTCCGAGATGCGATTATCAAGGGTTCCTTATTGATTCAAACATTGTTTGATGTTATAATTTGCATACATGCTTCTGCGGTTTATTTGGATAATTGACAACTTATTGCTGATGTTAGGTTTGCTGTTGTATTGCTCCTCTGACGTTGTTATTCGAGTTGTGTTATACGAGTTATTTTCCTTCTCCATGTTGTCGTATTTATATGATCTTTAGTATTTATCCAGGTCCTTGTTGTCTTTGACAATAAGCACTCTGGCCTCTGATCCTCCATTTAACTTGATGAAAATTTTGCAGTTGGCACTCCCAAGTACCTCGCATCCTTCCCTGCTTCCTCAAATCACATGCTTTCTTGGCGATTTCAGCGTTGCGTTTTGTCGGATGCTCATTCATGTAGACGTTTGTACCTTTCATCTTCTTTCCCTGTTTCAGTAGTGAGGTTTTGAATTTCCTGTTAGTGAACTTGACGATGATGACGGGTGTCGTGCTGTTCCTGCCATACAGTGGGACGCAAGGGTCAATGGTTTTGATGGTTTGGATGCTACGTTCACCTTCTGTGATTGTAGAAAAGTAACAACTTGTTTCTCCATAGAAGCGACATACATTTAATCTGGTTCATCCTTATTCCCAACTGCCATGGCATAAGACCTGGGTTTAATCCAAAACCCCGTCACGATCACAGAATTAATTTTGTGCTTTCGGATCCATGTCATCAAACGTGATCTGCAGTTGCTCAATTATTTTCTCCTTTTCTTCATTATTTTGCTTGAGAGCGGCACTCAGTGCAGTATTACTACCCTGTAATACCTTGTTCTCCGCTCTCGGGCTTTGACCTTCATACTTCAAATCATGAATGTCCTGGTTGATGGAACCGATGTATTGTTCCATGTAATTCAGCCTCTGTTGTATGTGATCCAGTCTCTGTACTTTCTCTTTTATGTGATTAAGTAGTATTTGTTCTAGGGTGTCTTGTTGCATTTTCGTCATCTTTGACGACGACTCTTCTCTCTTTGGCATTGTCGCTATTGCTAAGCAACACCTTATGTAGGTTAGCCTGTTAGCTTGCCTTACAACAGCCTTCGGTGTGTAATATTCGTTGTTACAGCGAGTTTGTGTCTCTCACCAGAGTTGAAGCCAGAGATATCTCTTCAAGAAGACTCAAAGACATTTTATGACTCCGGCTTCATGAACAGACGCCGTTCAAGCCACGGCTAGCCAGTTAGCTTGCCTTGTAACGGCTGTCGGCACTTACTGTTTGTTTGTTTTGGTGAGTTTGATCCTCTTTAAATCATTAAAAACAGCAGTGACAAGGTTAATGACAGAATTAATGGTGCTAAATAACACTCTGAGGCGATGGCTATTGCTAGAGACGATGTTTGAGAAGTATTTAGTTTTTGCTTCCTTCATGGTTTTGTGGTAAGTGGCAAGACTGTCCCTTAAGATGCCCAGTGATACATGAAATCCATCCTTCTTCCATTTGCACTCAGCCTGCCTACACTGCCGTCTCAGGGCGCAAGTGGTTTCATTCAACCACGTGTCAGGTGTGTGTCTGGTAGCTACGTACGTCCTTAAATGGTGCCACAGAGTCCAGGATCTGGGAACATGTGGAGTGGACAGATGAGAGGAAGATGTCTGGACACATTATAGGGCTTAGGTCTGTACCTGAGAAGGCAGCAGCAATGTCATTGGTTGCTGTGGAGGTGATCACCCGGCGGCAGGAGGTGGCAGCAGGTTTAGGTGCAGCTGGAGGTGCTCGGGTCTGGAAGCAGATGGAGTGTTCGGAAATACGAACATTCCGTATTTTAGTAACTGACACAGATAGTCCATGGGAGATGACAACGTCCAGTGTGTGCCCAAGCTTTACTGGAGAGTAGGCGGCATTTTAAGCTCAGGCGTAAAAGGCTTCATCTTAATTATTATTATTTGGTATTTGTTGAAATTGCGCATGCCTGTTTACAACATTAGCGGACACCGCACTGACCTTGATGTTCTGAATTGTGGTGTTGGTGCTCTGATCGTGATTGGTGGATCAGGAGAAAGTGTTGAAGATGTGTGTGTGAGATGCGCTGCATACTGTGTTGGAACTGAGCACTACTGTTGGCATTAATATAACTTAATAAGAGAGTCAGTATCTGTGTGACTATCAGAACACTTCACTACTTTGCAACACACACGTCAAATAGATGAATGGGACTTTGATGAATGGCTCAGAACACCGTCAGGTAAAGTCAACATCTTAAATCCTTTTAAATGCTGCTTGTATTGCAGTAAAATAGCAGAAGATGTGAACAGTAATTCCCACTTGTTTTGAGGCATTGACTGAATTGAAATGTACTTAGGCTAGGAGTGGCAGCTGCAATGGCAGTTATAAAGGGAGCGCTATGATTCACCGAGAGCTTGTCACTCCACCTATGCGCAGATTGCCGTGGCAACTTGAAGCTGAAAGTACAAATGCGTACCTAGACAGCAACGAAACAACGAACGAGCAAAGCAAGCGTGCAGAGTACAAAATGATGTTGGCAGGTCTGCAGCCCTGACACCCCACAGGTGCAAAACAATGGGCGGTGAGTGCCTCAGAGGGCCCCATGGTTAATAATTACTGGATTTGACTGTTTAAAAAAATTACACAAAACTGCTTAGAAAGCGCATTTGTGAAAATTTAAATATCTCATTTATATGTGAAGAAATTGCCCCATAATTTTTATTAACTCTTTCACTGCCAAAGACTGCTATTCACGTCTTTTCAAAAAGTAACGATGACTGCCAAAGACGTCTATTGATGTCTTTTGCTTTAGCTACAGATCAAAGTCATATTCATCTTGTGTGTGAATTTCTTGTGTGAATTTCTGTCCCAGTAGTGGGCAACAGTTCTCTTTTTCTCCAACTAGCAGCAACACAGTCTATGAAGAAGACAAATTGTGGGTTGAGAGAGGAAAATGGCCAAACACATGCAGAAATTCAGGCAGCTAACACTGTCACAGAGCTTGTCTGGCGGTGGATCTGCGTTTAGTAGTGATGCGATCTCGAAAGATGGACGTGACATTGGTGATGAAGGTGACGTAGACACAAATGCAGTTGACAGTGGCAGCCGAAGCAACAAGCTAGTGGTTAGTGTTGCTGAGCCATGTGGCGTGACACCGGAGCCTGACACCGGAAGCAGTTCAGAGTCAGGTGACTCAGAACCCGACCCTGATTCTTCTGAGGATACTTTCAATGTTTATGTAGTCCTAAAACTCAATAGTCTATGGGTCTTGAAAGTTCAGCAAAAATGCCCAAAAACTGGCAGTATGGAGCTCTATGCTCTGGACATGGCTGGCAGTCAATGAGTTAACATGGATAAAATATGTTAACATTCAAAATACAACTAAAAAGTGGTAGTACAGTCGTCCCTCGTTTATAGCGGTCAATTGGTTCCAGACCTGACCGCGATAAATTCCTTTTTGCAATGTAGGATTCAATGTTGCTAATATTATTTTTCTAGTTAGAGCATAGAAAATGTGGCTTTGACCTTTTAACATTACTAGAGGCCTTGTAAACATCCAATAACATGCCAATACTAATACATTTACACTCCTATTATTCATTGCTTATGCGGCAGGGATTTGAAGCTAACGAGCAAACCAATTAGCCTCAAATTTATTTATTCTAAACTAAAAAGTCAAAAACTTTAACTTTAAGAAATTATGTTTCACTCTCATGTCGGACATGCCATGACTGACTTCATGCAGTGTTAAGGTAATGTAATGCAAGGTAATGTCTCAATGTTTTGTGTCACTACTGCCGCCTTGTGACCAGAATACTACCTATCACTTGTATTTAAATATGTTTTGATGAATAACAGACCAGAGTCTACCACAAAACAGCGATTAATTAATTACTGAAAAAAAGGTGATATAGTGAGGGAGCAAGAATCGAACCGCAATATACTTTGAGGGACGACTGTATAAGCATATTTAAGTTAATATGTATTTAAGTTAATATAAAACAGGTTGCCAAGGCGTTTGCAACCCTGAATTATATGCTACAATTGGGGTTAAAAGGCATGTTTATAATTGTAATGGTCAAGAGTTAAGGATAAAATGTTGAATGCTAATATGTATTCTAAAATGTAATTCTGTTTGCAGTATATTTGTTTCAGACTTTGGAAAAGTGTTTTTGTCATGTTGATGATATTTCTCAGCCCATTCAATCGTTAACATAACCAGCCAATAATAGTCAACTCAGATGCAATCAAGTCTGCTGTTTTTGTGGAAGTTGTGCATTTGGAATGAAGACACAATCCGACAAAGCAGTGGCAGCCATACTTTCTCAAGGGAATGTTTGTAAGGGACAAAAAATCAATACAGGCAGTTTACAGGCCAATTGAATGGCTTGACTTCCTGCTCTCATTCATCAGCAAACAATGTGCCACCTGACTAGAGAACAAATATTCACAGAGACTTCTCAGCAAAGCTACGGTGTCTCGGGTGTTATTGTCTGCATTTGATATGCAAAAAATCCTCTGCACCATAAATCCAAACCCATTTTTGTCCTCATAGTTTAACCATCATATTCATTGTTTAAATTGTATTATGCACCTACCTAAGTAGTCATTTGATATAAGGATTAAAACAGATTACTGTCTCATTCTCATACTAGGTTAACAAGTTTTATTATAGTAGTGATGATCTGCCTCTAATTGCTAATGATGAGAATGTCTTTCACTGCTAAGTCATTCATACCTCAGTGCAACTATTAGTTCAATGAAACAGCAACAATGGAACTGACTGTAAATAAACTGTAAATTCTGTGATGGACAGGATGCACAGACATGAGTCTTAGCGTCCAAACCAGGGGTTAAAAAAAAAAAACATGCTGATTAACATCGCTAAACAATGGAGAAAAGTACAGCGTCAAAAAAGGAAGACACACACACACACACACAAAAAAAAAAAACGCATCAGTTAATGATCAAATGATCAAAGATGGTGCCCTCCGTAGCAGACGTCTCTGTGACACTCTCCCGTTTTTTTCTATTTTTTGCTATTTTTTGTTCATTTTGGACATTAAACACACTCACGCAGCACATTACAACAGAGAGACACTTTTGAACATCGGCAGGGTTCACCATGAACTTTCATTTAGCCTCTCAGACTTTGCCTTTCTTCTGCGCCGGGAGAACGCAGCAGCCTGCGGGCCTGGTGAGCTGAATACCCGGCGAGCAAAGCATCCGAGGCGTAAACGAGGCAAGCGGGCCGGCCTGCATGCTAGGCTAAAAGCTAGAGCGATTAGGCCACTGTTACCAAGCCTGCTGCTAGCCAACGTCCGCTCTCTTGAAAACTAGATGGACGAACTAAGAGCAAGGATTACAGCTCAACGTGAGATCAGGGAATGCTGTGTCCTCACCTTCACAGAAACCTTGCTGACGGAGGATATACCAGACTCTGCGATCCAGTTGGAAACATTTGCTGCTTACCGGGGAGATCGGACTTTAGCGTCTGGTAAACACAGAGGTGGCGGCGTCTGTGTTTACCTAAACAAACGGTGGTGCATAGACGTACAGACGATGGAAAAGCACTGCTCGCAGGACATTGAGCTGCTGATGGTGAAATGCAGATCTTTTTATTTGCCTCGTGAGTTTAGTGCTGTGTATTTAACTGCTGTTTACATTGCACCACGAGCTAACACCGCTAACGCACTAGGCCTCATGCATGACATCATTGATAAACACGAGACCAAACACCCAGACGCTGTATTCATTATATCTCGCGATTTCAACCACTGTAACCTCAGGACTGTGCTCCCTAAATATTACCAGCATGTAAGCTTTCCCACAAGGGAAAATAGCATCCTGGACCAAGTCTACAGCAACATGAAAGGTGCTTTGAAGGCTGTTCCAAGACCCCACTTTGGAAAGGCAGACCATATCTCCATATTACTTTATCCAACATACGGACAACTTCTTAAACAAGCTCTCCCTGCAAGTACAGCAGTTAAAGTGTGGAATGAAGAAACTGATCAAGTACTTCAGGACTGCTTTGGCTGCACAAACTGGGATGTGTTTAAAACTGCAGCGGGGAGGGAAGATTGTACTGTTGATTGGGATGAATACGCGTCTGCTGTTAGCACATGTTTTGAGACTGTTACCACCACCAAGTATTACAGAAAATACCCTAATCAAAAACAGTGGATGAACTGTGATGTAAGGGCTAAGCCGTGTGCTCGTTCGTCTGCATTTGTCATGGGCACCGCTGATGACTACAAAAAGGCCAGATATGACCTGAGGAGGTCCATACGAGATGCCAAAAGACAGTACAGACAGAAGCTTGAGGGCTACTATTCCACCTCAGACCCTCGGCGCATGTGGCCGGGGCTCCAGCACATCACAGACTATCGACAGCGGAGTAGCGTAGCCACATCCAGCCAAACCACACTTCCAGATGAGCTGAACGAGTTTTCTGCCCGCTTTGACACCCAAACTCCTGATGAGCAGAGACGGTGGCTGGACTTGGGGAGCACACAGGACTCACCTCTCATGGTGACATCAGCTGATGTGCGCAGGGTTCTGAACAAAACAAACCCACGAAAAGCAGCAGGCCCAGACAACATCTCAGGACGTGCACTTCGGGTTTGCTCATCAGAGCTAGCTGATGTGCTTGCTGACATATTTAACCTGTCGCTTGCACAAGCATCTGTACCGACCTGCTTTAAATCTACCACCATAGTGCCCGTACCCAAGAAGAGCAACGTGACCTGCTTGAATGACTATCGCCCTATAGCACTCACTCGTATTGTTATGAAGTGCTTTGAAAGAATAGTCTTGACCCACATCAAAAAGAGCATCCCGGCAACTGTGGACCCTCTACAGTTTGCATATCGCCAGAACCGGTCCACGGCTGATGCAGTCAACACTGCCATCCACACAGCCCTTTCTCACCTACAAGGCCAGGACAGATATGTCAGAATGCTATTTATAGACTATAGCTCTGCTTTTAACACAGTCAGCCCCCACAAACTCACAAATAAGCTCCTCACACTTGGCCTGTCACCCTCCCTCTGTAACTGGGTGTTTAACTTTCTCACAGGCAGGCCCCAGTCAGTCAGAGTTCACAATCGCACATCCAGCTCAAGAATTGTGAGCACTGGGACCCCACAGGGGTGTGTGCTGAGTCCGCTCCTCTACACGCTCTTCACCTATGATTGCGTGTCCTCCCAGAACAACACCAGCATCATTAAATTTGCGGATGACACTACAGTCATCGGACTGATCACTGGTGGTGTTGAAACATCATACAGAAGAGAGGTGGCGGACCTCATAGCTTGGTGTCATGATAACAACCTCCTTCTCAATACAGATAAGACTAAAGAGATGATCATCGACCCAAGAACAAGGGAAAAGGAGCCGCATAGACCCCTGTTTATTGATGAGACTGAGGTGGAGAGGGTGAAAATCTTCAAGTTCCTTGGCACACACATCAGCGAGGACCTCACCTGGTCTCACAACACCCAACAAATTATGAAGAAGTCCCAAAGGAGACTGTACTTCCTGAGAACACTGAGGAAATTTGGCATGGCCACCAAAATCCTCAGTTGCTTCTACAGATGCACCATCGAAAGTGTCCTTACCGCCTCCATCACTGTTTGGTACGGTAACTGTACAACACGTGATAGGAAGGCACTCCAGCGGGTGATCAAGACCTCACAGAACATTGTTGGGGCAGCCCTCCCCTCACTGCAAGACATTTATAAAACTAGAGTCCTACGCAGAACACACAACCTCATCAAGGCTTCTCAATAAAGCACTCACACACGCCGCACGCAAGACACACACACACTCATAGCACTTTATTTATTTACTTATTTGTTTATTCATTTATTTTATTATTTATCTGTATTAATGTCTCTTCTGTTGTTGTTGCTTAATTTATTGGTTTTAATGTTTCTTATGTTCTTATTCTTTCTTGTGTTTTCTTTCTTTTCTTGGGAGAATGAACAGAATAAGAATTTCATTGCATAGTATAACTGCCTGTTTTACTATGCACATGGCAATAAAACTCTTGAATCTTGAATCTTAAAGGTACCATATGTAGGGCCTTATTAAAACTTTTTTATTTTTTCCCAAATCCTGTTTATTTTGTATTTTCGTTTTTTACATTTTACACTGATTATAGCACCGTAGAGCGTGTGCTGTTTGTGTCAGTGAATAAAATGTCTGTTAATTAAATGCATACCTGTATTTATTGCAGTTGTGTACCCCTTCAGACATTTGACCTGTAGCCCCAACTCCTGCACACTTAAAAACTAGGGCTGTCAAAAATAGCGTGTTAACGGTAGTAACTAATATATTTGATTAATTACATTAAATTGTTTCGCTTAATTAATGCACACACATCATGGCAAGCCATGGCTCTCTATTATGACAACAGACTGCATCACAATGTAGCTCCCCACAGAGTCACAGTGTCGTTGCGCTTTATAACTTTATTCTTACCTGAACACATCAGCAGGAGTGCAATTCCAACACCATATATGTATCTCCTACTCCAAAGAAACACGTCTTTAGTCCATTCATTGCAACAACACTTCCTCATTGTCAGCGCAAAATGCGTTCATGGACACTCCGAACATCACAACAACTTTATTATGCATCTATGGGTGGTCTAAATAGACAGAAATGCGATGAAAACCAATAAGTGGATATTCTTATCACTGACTTTGTAACTCTTAATGCGGAAGTACAATTTGCTGCATTTAAGTATGCCTGGAAATCCCAGAAAATTCACTCATAACATATGAATTCAACTTAAATGATGTGTGTCTTTTGAACGCAACACAATATAGTAAAAGTGGGCATATTTCAGACATGATAATAGAAATAGTTTAATTTATTTTGAACATGCATACAAGTTACATTATAATACATCACATAGTACAATTCACAGTTCTACATGTCCAAAAAGGAGTAGGATGAAGCAAAGCTTATTTAATCCTACCCCCCATCCATTCCACATCTTCTACAGTACATATTATTCACTTCCTGTATTCCAAATGCACTCTTTGCTAGTTTAAAACACATATAGGGAAATTATTTGGTAGTATGATAAAGTAATACAGTATAAGGTAAGGCAGCGTGACATGGTTGGTTGGTTGGTTGGTTGGTTGACATGATTGATCATGATTAATTAATTGGAAAATCGTGATTAATCTGATTAAAATTTGTAATCATTTGACAGCCATTAAAAACAAACCTTTTTATCTGAATTAGTTTTAAATATTGAACATAGTAGCAATCCCAGGTCAAAAATGTGCATTTTGCATGGTCACATTTTCAAGTTTCACATGAGCACTGATAAATAGATGAGTAATAATCCATATCTTTTATTCCAGTTTGATGTTGGCATCCTTTCGTTTGAATGTGAGCTTCACTTTTTTTGTCCACTCAGGATTGTCCACTATGGTTTAGTCTGCATGTAAATTTAATACCAAATTGAAAGGGAAAGTTTAACAATCACGATAAATATAGCTTACAATCAACAATAAAGTCGAAGATTAAAAACTCTTAATGTACAAAATAATCATCAAACTTAGTTGTTCATATAATGCACACCGAGCAATGAACAAGTTCATGCTCTGTCTCCTTTCGGCTCTGTTCTCCTCACACCGTGAGACGTTCAGGCGCACTCGTAATGATGAGTGTTAATTGTTAATTGAGGTGCTAATTGTTTTTAATTTTTATTCACGTACCCCCATCACAATTGCCGTACCCCACTTTGGGAACCTAGGGTGTAATATGTCATCGTCCAATTTTGCCCAGTATTTCAGAAACGGATGTAGCTTGACTAACTTTTCTAATGGGATGTCAGCCTCAGCACACATTGCTACAACATTCTCAACAAACTAAGACATAGTCACAAATGCAGTTGCCATATCTTTACTCATGTAAGCTATTCTTTTATGACACCCTTATTTTGGTTACACAATTAGACAGGATGTGTTTTGTGTGAGTTGAGAATGTCTTTTGACTTGCTAAAGTGAGACGAGCTCAAGTTAACAACCCCTAAATCACAACGTATACAGCCTGAGTCACACACAGCTATACTAGCATCCTTCGCTAAACCAAACTAACCCAGCTTAAAACTTGGAAATTGCCAGTATAAGCTGGCAATAAGAGATTCCAAGTTTTTTCGCCGACTTTGCCGGTGTTTCAGGTGGCTGCGTTGACATGCTTAGTTTGGGAGCAGGCTGGTTAGTGTTGATGAGGACACGCCACTGTGAATGAGCAGTCCGCTGGGAAAATAATTCGGCACACAAACGTTCCGTCTCCTCAAAATGACAGCATTCCGTTCACACTACTGTCTGTCAGTTATATGGATAGTTCAGATTTTTTTGAAGTTGTATGACATCCCCATCAGCAGTGTACTACACCAATGTGATGTGTATGTGATGAAGACGCTCGCATCTTCTTCCGCTATGGAAACATGTAAACAAGATGGCAGCGGCGGTCCTCGCAGAAGAAAAGTGGCATTACCGCGAGCGCCTTCATCACACACACACATGAATGCACAGATGACAGTGTGCATAGATACGCCGGGAGACAAATATAACGGCGAGCGTTTTGTGAGGTTTACTTTTTTTGAGGAGGCATTTTTTGTCATGCAAATGTATTACTCTTTTGAACACATACTGTATAAGCCAAACTCTTTACTTAAATGGTCTCAGCAACTAAGCGGAAGTACGCTCCTTGTCAGGATGGAAGACCATGGTCTATTCAGCTGAAGTAGGATGCAGAAAATTGGGGTAATAAGAAAACTGGTCGGTAATATGTAAATTGATGTTTATCTCTCTTTTTGAAAATTTGCTAGGAAATTTTCCAGTCTGAAATGATAAGTTACTAATATATGTTAACGGTTCTACAATGTCATTGATAAACCTTTTAATTGTTTCCATTTTGATTCCATTTCAATCAGTTGTTTTTTTTTTTTCTTAAAATTTTTGACAATGTCAGTGATTTCCTTTTTAGTTACAATAGTGAGAAACATGGAATTGAGATTCTTATCTATGGTTTCATTTCATTCGTCCATTGTCCAGAGTTTTGGAATTTCTTCTTAGCAATGACAAAAGGTATTCAGAGCCATGATTTTTTTTTTAAATCTGGAATAGTGCTGTCTCATTGTTTAAAAGTCCCAATGAGCAGACCTGCACATACATATTCACTGGCAAGAAAGTGACATGCATCCAGGCACAAAACAGTGCTGGCATACAGATTGCAGCTTTAATGGTTGATGCTGATGCCTTTGTGATGGGGCTGGGATACAATGCCAATAGCAGTGTAGTTACACTCCTGTTGGCAATGTGCCACACCACAGTACAGTACCAATTTCCCACATGGTACACATTAGATGTGAGGGACAGGAATTGTATATTTGGTATTGCGATGCGCCTCCATAAGCCCAGGAAGCTTGCCTAAAAGCCCACAAAAAAAGCAAGCCATTCCGCAGTGAAGCAGAGATCTACGCCGAAGAAAACAGTCCAGTGGAGCCTTTGGCTAGCAAGAGTTGTGGCTTGCAATAGCACCAAGGAAAAGCCAGAGTCTAGAGACCCTCTTCATTCTTTGAACTCTCCCATTTCAGAACACTTGAAATATAATAACACGTGAAATATGTAAGAGTCGATAAGAGCAGCTTGCCACCTGTCACAGTGGCACAGCCAGTGTATGGAAGCAAACATGCAGAGACGACACAGTGGTAGTGAACAAAAATTTAATACAAAAAAAGGTAACTCCATGGGAGTACAGTGGGACATAGAAAATAAAATAAATAAAATCATAAAATAAAAATGTACAGTCCAAAAAAGTACAACAGAAAAAAAAATACAATTCAGGAACTAAAAGCGCTGCTAACCTAGCAGGAAAAATAATATTCACACACTGCTGAAAACCAAGCAGGTGGAAACACAAAAGACGCTGCTGAGAACCAAGCAGGTAGTAGACAAGGCTATACAGTAGAGGCACAACTACTCACGGCGATCTTACATCGCTGTGAGAATACATCACATCTAAACCTGAGTTTGGAATAAAGTTTTGGATTGCAGTAGACTTGGACACTAAGCACATGTGCAATGTCAACGTAATACAACTCTGCATGGCGCAATCGATACAATTCGTCGGGATGTTCCTGCACAGCAGAAAAACACCATGGAAAGTGAGCAGTTTTCCACACAGGTGTTCACATCTGGCAGTGCCCTGTTGACAGTTTATGCAGCCAAACAGAACAAAAATATGTGTCTTCTCAGCATGCTGCATAAGAAAGTGGGACTTTGCGGTGAAAACTAAACGCCATCACGGACTACAACCATTTGAAATGTGGTGTTGACATTCTGGATCAGACGTTGCGTGCTTACACAGTGTGTGCAGGAACACGGAGATGGCCTGTAGCTGTCTTTTACAAGGGTTTCTCAAGGTAAACCAACTACATGCCAAGTCCGTACGACTTGTAACAGAAATCAAAGCACTGAAAAATGTGCCGTTTCCCAAAAGTCTGTCTGTAAATGTAGAAAAGGATCTAATACAGTTTTTTTCCAATTGCTAAAACACAATTTTGGCTAGGCTGGTTTTATCAAAATACTTTAACTACACAACTCACACACCCGAACTGCAAAATCCCTCATACTGTATATCCTGCAAAATGAAGCACTGCAACCAAAACTACATATAGCTTCATCAAAATCAAACTTTTGTACCAAGTGGCACACACGTCATTCATATTACAAAATTGATGTCTAATCAACTTGACACTGTTGGGCATAATGAAAAGTGCTCTCATCTTTAGTATGCTTTGCCATAATACTAAAATAGTTCAAATTGTAGAACAGTCTTCAGATTGTTCACATGCACAGAAATAATTGCAGATACACACACGCTGTTGAAACATTTACTTTTATTTTTCACCAACAAGTCAGTGCAACATATGCACCGCAGATATGTTTACATTGGAGTGAACAAATATATGCTCACGGAACAGTAAACTGAAAAAGAAAATTGCAGAAAAAAATATATATTAAAAAAAAATATATAAAAAAAGAGAGGCAAGAAAAATTAGGCAGCATCTTGTCGCACAGCTGGCCACAACGCCTCGTCCACATCACAGGCAATATCTTCCCTTGCCAGACATCGAGGGAAGAAGCGCCTCAATCCCTGAATTGCACCCACATCAATTTCATCACATGCCTCTTCCATAGCCTGCACAAGAGGCATGCGCACAAAGGGCTGCTGGTCGTATACCTTCCACCGCCATGCCGAAAAAAACTCTTCTATGGGGTTCAGAAATGGTGAATATGGTGGGAGGTATTGCACGAGAAATGCTGGGTGGTCAGCAAACCAATTTTGGACTGGGGCTGCACGATGAAAGCTCACGTTGTCCCATACTACAACGTACCGGTTTCTTTGATGGTCTGCATCATTCATATGCTCTGGTGGTATGAGAATGTTGTGTAGTCTGTCCAGAAATGTGAGAATATGGGCTGTGTTGTATGGTCCAGGGATGGCATGACGGTGGAGGACACCATGCGTATTGGAGATGGCAGCGCAAATTGTGATGTTCCCACCACGTTGGCCAGGAACATCTATAATGGCTCTGTGGCCAATGACGTTTCTTCCCCTTCTTCTGGTCCTTGCTAGGTTGAACCCAGCCTCATCTATGACGATGAACACATGCGGGATTGCATGAGAATCCATTTCCAGTACTGCCTGAAAACAAAGAACACAAATCAGTCAATATGGTGTTATCCAGTACACTGGGAAACAGTGTTGCGTGTAGTGTACTGCAGTCAATACTGTACTTACATCCACATATGCTCGTCTGAGCTCTTTGTTTTTTTCAGAGTTTCTCTCAAAAGGCACCTTTTATAAAGTTGTTTCATTCTGATTTGGTTTCGCTTGAGAATGCAAGCCAATGTGGACAGACCAACTCGCTGAATGTTGTTGAATATGGTGTTGTCTTAGATGGTGTGGCTTAGAATTTCTCGTAATCTGATTTCATTATTTTCCAAAACCAAGTTTACAATGGCAGCTTCCTGTACCCCGGTGAACATTTGGCCCCTTCCTCCACCATGGTTGCGTCTCTCAGTCCTTTGGAAAAACAAACAAACAAAAAATATATCTATCGGGCTTGGACAATGCAGCCGATAGATATTTCCCCCACAGTAGAGTAAATTGTACAGGAAACTTGTACAGTTAGTGTATGACATCACAGCCATTCAAGAAATAAACAGGTGTCACCCAACTGATACACTATGACACTGGGTGTACTACATAGTGTGAAAGAAATTTTGGTTACATACCTGTGCTCCAGTCTAAATGTCCGGATGACAGAGGCGACAGTAAAACGACTCAAGTTGGGCCTCACTCTCTGTCCAGCCTCTTGCATTGTCAGCCCATGGTTGATGACATGATCAACTGAGCTCTACCCCTACCTCTCACTCTTCCTCCCCCTCTCATTCTCACCCTCGCTCTTCCTCTTCCTCTCTCTGCCACGTCTTCCATTGTTGTTAAAAAAAAAAAAAAAAAAAAAAAGTGCTCACCTGTGGTCTATTTATCGTGCTTACTTCCTGATTGAGGTGGTAACAATTAACCATTGATGTGTTTGGCCAGGTGGCACATATATTAGCCAATTGGCTCATGTACTGTCATTTTGAATGGCAGTGTTTTGAAATTGCAAGCATGTGACCTTACAGTATGTCAGATTGTAGTGTCTTATGCAGAAAACCGTGTTCAGTGCATTTAAAAAGTGCCATTTTGAATTGCAAAATGTGTGTAAAGCAGAACATGTGTTTAGAGTTTTGGAAACTTGAGAAGAGGTTTTGCTCTCTCGGTGTCAGTTTAAATAATAATAGTGCTATGCATGTCATTTTAGTGTTTTAGCAATTGGAAAAAAACTGTAAACTAATGTAGGAAGTCATATTTCAGCTGGACCACATAGTGTATCTGTGGTGGCGGAGTAAAATGCAACATTTCTGATGTCCAACACGTCTTTTTTCAAGGTTGTATAATTTCAGATGTTTACTTACACAATTCAACATGTTCGAAAAGGAGTAGGAGGAAGCAGAGGTTTAAAATCCTATGCCTTCTCAGTTTCACAATAAACGCTAATTAATTAATTAATTGCTGATATATATTTGTTCACTTCCTGTATTCCATATGTACCATTTACCATGTTTTTTTTAATGTTTGAAGAAAATTATAAAGATGTGTAATTCTTTTATGATATAATTTGATCAATGCCTGCAATTTAATCAACTTTTTTCTTATCATAGAACTATTTTAACCTTTTGTGGCATTATGTCTGGTCTTTACTGTAATAAATGAACACCGGACCACAGTACAGGGTGCAGCATGGTTGCATTTGCGGTACTATGGTAACTGTTGTGCAACACTTACACATGCTATACAGCCATGTAACCAAAGAACATCAGCTAAAAGTTCATTTAAACCAATTTTGGCAAAACAGAAGGCAATTGAAACCATAAGCACTTAAATGCGCAAATGTTAAAAACAGTGAGAGTAGCGTATGTCATGAACAATGTCAGACAACAAAACACCAATAAACTTGGCAGTGTTTGAAAACTGACATTTAGCTAATATCTTCATTTACTCCTATCCAGTAATAAAGGTATGTACATTTTACATAAACGATAGATTGATTCATCTCCAAGAGAAATTCACAATCACACATCTGCAATAATCATCAAAGTCTCCCCTTTACTTTCGTACCAAGCTCATCCATGTAGACCTTGTACAGTACATGTAGAGAAAAATGGTATTTATTTGGTATTTGTCTTTTTATAGCAAGCCTCTCAAGTCTATCAGTAACTAATAATTTTCTGTTTCTCGAACCTTGGCATCTGCTGTCTAAGCTGCTGCTGTCATAGGTAATGCAAGCTTTATTTAAAAGCTAAGACCATTCCAATCAATACGCACCCCGGGGCAAGGAGATTGAGGAGAGTGGAAGGAGAACAGGATGCTGCCTAATTCAACGAAATAGACATTACCCAGCGCTCGAAACGCGCCAGGGCGTGAGTAATCATAGACAAATTCATTTAGGAAGCCAAGAGCATGGTATTGCTTTCAATTAAAGGCAACGATTAGAGGAAGTTGGGTGCACATAGTGGGAGTGAATTCACAGCATGTCAGTTTTAGCTGAGCATTTATTAAATTAAATTAAATTTTGTAGTCTTACACCAGTGTTGCTAGTTTTCTATACGGTAAATGTCCACAATGATATTGGGAAGAGCGGACTGTTTGTTTCAGTGAAGTGTGGTGAGCTCCATGTCTGGTGAGGCACTGACTCCTTTGAATGTTTTTTTTTTTTATGTTAAAAAAGATTGCTCAGTAAGAGGATAAATAGAAAAATAAGAGAATCACTCACTTTGGTTAAAAAAAATGCCTTCAAATTGTTTTCAAAATACTTAGACTACTTAGTCTCATTTATTATTATTATTATTATTTTTTTATTAACTGAAAAAATGTGTGTTATTACCTTTTGTTTATATATAAAGTACATGCAGCCTTTCCTTCTCCAAGAAATGTTCTGATACTTTGTTGTAAATGTCTGATCACCTCCTGGTAGGCTTGAATATATAATTTACATCATTCCCATGGCTGAGATAAAAGTCCAATGCCACTCTCAACATCCACGCCTCATGTGATTAGCACCTATTGGCACAAAGGACAGTTTCCATCAAGTCCTGTGTGTTTACGAACTCAAGTATCTGGACTAGACCAGTGACTGCTGCGAAAGGGCAGCTGACAACCAACATAGCAAAGACTATGTGACGGCTTGGAGATATAGCTGACGGGGCTGTCATGGGCTAGCTACTCATAACAGCAATCTCCAACGCTGTCTCAGTTTATTGGAGATACCCTCCAACTGCTACAGAAAGTCAACAAAGGAACATACCCCTAGTGCGTGCGAGAGCAGGGGTGCAAAATGGCTCGACAATTCCTCAATTGTCAAGCCATTTTGCACCCCTGCTGTCTGTAGCCATGTCCTCACATGGCTACAGACCCAGGAACTAATATGACTACGAGCAAGAACACGACACATGAAGCAGCCACAGCAGCAGCAGGACAGTCACTTCAGGTGTGCACTCTGTGGCTGGGCAAATATGACATCATTCAGGGGGTTGAGGACCCACCAATGAAAGAGTGCTTGAGAGATTAGAGACAAGGGCCTCGCATTGACTAATACTTGCTACGAAGCAACCACTCAAATCAGTCTATTGAAGCACAGTGACGGGACAAAAACCAAAGTTAGCAGAGCATCAGCACCCCTGTTACTGAGGAGGATAATACAAGCACAGAAATGCCACAGAAACCTCCCAAGAAGGATAAGATCAAAAGGTGCAGACCAAGTGTGAAGTGGCCCAAATTGTTGAAAAGAGGGAGTGGGAAACATTCAACAATGATCTGATAAAAATCCTGGAACAACAAGGAGGAACAGCAGAAAAAAACCTGGGCAAGATGGGGGACATAATCTACCTGTATGGAAAAGAACACATTGGAGTTAACATGGGGAAAAACAATAAACCAACACCAGCCAAATCCAGGAGACAGCAAGATATCGAAACACTGATCAAGGGGAGAAGGCAGCTGAGAAAGCAGTGGAAGAAGGCCTCTGATGCCGCCAGAGATGGTCTCACACTACTCCAGAGAGATACCAAATCTCTGTTGGCGACCTTACAAAGAGCAAGGAACTGAGGAACACACAAGAACACGGTCCTATAAAAACCCTTTCAAGTTTTTTAAGGATCTCTTTGCTAAGGAAAAAAGCGGAACCCTGAAAACCCCAAAGCAAGAACTGGAAGAACATCTTGAAAAGATCCACCATGACACGAAAAGGCATGAATCCCTAGTCATCCCACATGATCTCCCACCTATTCAGCCTCCTGAATTCGACTTGGAGACTGGCCCTCCAAAATGGAAGGAGGTAGAGAACACAGTATGGCGCGCAGGATCGGCATCAGCCCCCGGGCCAAATGGAGTGCCATATACTGTAAGCTGTGTAAGAATGCATATGTGATAGATATTCTACGCTACCTGTGGAGGCTCATGAGGATAGTATGGCAAAAGGCAATAATAACCAATGCGTGTTGAAGGGCTGGAGGCGTGCTAATTCCCATGGAGAAGGATACAGCAGTCAATTTCTGCCAATCTGCCTTCTCAACGTTGAAGGGAAAATCTTTTTCAGTGCGATAGACAGACACTGTCCAGCAACCCGGAGAAGAACAAGTACATTGATATATGCGTACAGAAGGCTGGCATCCCAGGGTTCTTACTTGGAGCTGTTGCTTGGAGCATACCAGTATGATCTGGCACCATATCTAAATGGCTAAGACGACAAAGAGACTCCATGTAACCTTCCTCGACTTGACTAATACCTTGGATCAGTTCCCCACAACCTCCTCTGGGAATCCTTTAACTTCTTCCACATTCCATTATCCATCACTACTCTGGTGAAAGCCTACTTTGAAGATCTGCAACTGTGCTTGACAACAGCCGACTACACAACATTATCACAGTGTCTAGAAGTAGGCATCATGGCAGGCTGGCCAGTCTCACCCCTGGCATTCACAATGGCCATGGAAGTCATCATCAGGGCCTCTAGATGGGTGGTGGGAGGCGAGCAAACTAAAAACGGAACCCACTTTCCACCTATTGGAGCATTCATGGATGACATGACCACGCTGACCACTTCTGCAAATTGCACCAGGTGGCTACTTGGAAAGCTGCAGGAAAATATCAGGAAAAAAAATCAAGCCGAATAAGTCATGAAGTATCTCAATAGTCATGGAAGAGCTTAAGAACGTGAGGTTCTGCATTGGTGACGACCCAATACCAATGGTGTCAGAGGAATCCAATCCAATCCAATCCACTTTATTTATATAGCACATTTTATAAACACTGTTTCCAAAGTGCTGCACAGACTAGCAAAACCATAAATAATAAGTAAATAAAGGAATGTAAATGTAAATAATAAGTAAAAATTACGACAATAAAAACTAAAAGATCATATAGAAACGTACTACAATAAAATATTTAAAACAAGAAATCGAAACAATAAAAGCCAAAAGTCCAAGAAGTAGGTAAAAAATAAATAGGTAAATTTAATTAAAAAAACTAAAATAAATAGAACCAATAAAAACTTAAAAAATTATAAAAGACACAGAGGACCACACGACTCACGGCGAGTTAAAAGCCACAGAATAAAAGTGGGTTTTAAGACGAGACTTAAAGCTTTCAATTGTGGGGGCCGTTTTTACATGAGGGGGGAGAGTGTTCCACAGCTTTGGGCCGACAACAGAAAAGGCCTGGTCTCCCCTGGTCTTAAGTCTGGTCTTAGGCACCACCAGTTGGAGCTGGCCTTTGGACCTCAAAGTGCGTGCTGGAGTGTAAATTTGGATGAGGTCCGAGATGTACTGAGGGGCCAGCCCATTCAAAGCCTTAAAAACAAACAATAAAATCTTAAAATCAATTCTAAAACGCACAGGCAACCAGTGCAGGGAAGCTAAAATTGGGGTAATATGCTCCCTCTTTTTGGTTGCTGTTAAAAGCCGTGCTGCAGAGTTCTGGACTAACTGTAAGTGAGAGAGTAATTTATGGCTTATTCCAGAGTGAAGGGCATTACAGTAGTCCAGACGTGACGAGATAAAAACGTGCATGGCTTGTTCGAAATGTTGTAATGATAAAAATGATTTGACTTTGGATAAAAGCCGAAGATGATAAAAACAAGATTTTACAACGGCATTGATTTGTTTGTTAAGTTTAAAATCACTATCAATGATGACGCCAAGGCTGGTGGCTGTGGGACTGACATGGTTTTTCATGGGACCCAAGTCCAAGTGGGGGGCATTATTATTAATGATGATAACTTCTGTCTTCCCCTCATTGAGCTTTAAAAAATTTTGAGCCAACCAGACCTTGACGTCACTAAAGCACTCAAGAAGGGGAGTCAGGGGGGCATGGTCATTTCTTGTAATTGGTAAATAGATCTGGCAGTCATCTGCATAAAAGTGATAGGAGATGCCATGCTTTCTAAAAATTGTGCTAAGTGGGATTAGGTACAGAACAAATAGGATGGGCCCCAGGATTGATCCCTGGGGGACTCCACATTCAAGGGGGGCAGTAGATGAGGTGGAGTCACCAAGTCCCACAGTAAGGCATCTCCCTGACAAGTAAGACCTAAACCAATCAAGGGCAGTCCCCCTGACACCCACACAGTTTTCCAAGCGAGATAAAAGAATAGTGTGGTCCACTGTGTCAAAGGCAGCAGTCAGGTCTAAAAGCACTAAAATGGCTGAACCACCATTATCAGTCATTAAGAACAGGTCATTAAAAACCTTTAAAAGTGCAGACTCAGTGCTATGAAAGGCCCTGTAACCTGACTGGAAGGTGTCTAAAATCCCATTTTCATCTAAAAAAGACTGCATCTGTGCAAGAACACTTCTTTTTAAAATCTTTGAGATAAAAGGTAGTTTAGAAATGGGCCGATAATTTGATAAAATCGAAGGATCAAGACCTGTTTTTTTAAGCAAAGGTTCAACAGCAGCCTTTTTACAAAAGGAAGGAACAATACCAGAGGACAGGCTGCTGTTGATGATATCACACAACTAGGGGCCAATAGTTGCCCACACCTCCCTAAAAAAGCGAGGGGGGAGTGGGTCAATGGGAGAGGAAGAAGGCTTAAGACCATCAACTACCTTGGTAATGAAGGCCAGCGACACAGGTTCAAACTGATTAAAAACTTTAGAGCACTGTGTCACTGTAGACAAATTAAAAGAGGGGGGTGATATATTGGCTCGTATAGACGCAACCTTATTATTAAAAAAGTGCAGGAAATGTTCACAAGTGTCAGATGAGACTTCCAGTGTCGTGGATGGAGTGGGATTTAAAACAGAGTCAATAGTTTTAAAAAGAACACGAGTTGTTAATATTTTTTGATATCACATCTGAGAGGTATTTTGTTTTCTCAGCCTTCACTATGTTTTGATAACGCCTCCAACTGGCTTTGAGGGTTTCAAAGGAACCTTGCAGACCATCTTTCTTCCACCTGCGCTCGGCCTTTCGGCATTCGCGGCGTGCTTCTCGTGTGACATCGTTGAGCCACACTTCCTGTTTAGTTTTAGAGCGCATGGTTTTACGCGGGGCTAGACTGTCCAGGACATCAGCACAGGTAGAAGTAAAGCAGTTCATTAGCTGCTCAGTATCAAGAGCAGCGTCTGGCGCCATTGCAACCCGAGATGCAGTGGCAAACAGAGAGGCAAAGGCAGAGGCCGTGTCAGGCTTGATGAAACGGCCAAGGTGAGCAGGAGCAGGCAGGGTGGCACTGCAGTGCAAATCAAAGTCAAACATGACCGGACTGTGGTCAGAGAACACTGCATCCCCTACAGAGACATTATCAACAGCCAGTCCATGAGACAATACAAGGTCCAAAGTGTGTCCGTATATATGTGTAGCTCCTGTAACATTTTGTACTAAATTAAAAGCCTCCACCAACTCTAAAAAGTCTTTTGCCATAGGCGTAGAAGGGCAGCAGACATGAATATTAAAATCACCCACAATTAACATTCTGTCAAACTTTACCAACATTGCAGCGATAAAGTCAGAAAAATCCCGGATAAAGTCATTGTTGTGTTTGGGTGGTCTGTAAATGACTGCGCACAATAGCGGCTCAGACTGTGAAGCAGCTCACCTCAAATGAGGAGAAAGACACCATGGACAATGGCTTATGGTGTAAGGACGTTTTTAAAATAGTAGTGATGCCTCCTCCACGGCCGGTAGTTCTTGGCGTGTTAATGAAGGTACAATCGGGAGGCAACAGCTCAGAGAAGGAAGCGGACTCACCGGCATGAATCCAGGTCTCAGTGATGAATAATAAATCCAAAGAATGCTCCTTAAAGAGGTCCTGGAGGATAAAAGTCTTGTTTGAAACTGACCTCGCATTCACCAGTGCACACTTCGTCGAAACCCGAAGAGCCGCTGAAGCTGCTGAAGCCGCTGAAGCTGCCCGGTTCAGCGGCCGGAGGTTGCCGGGGTTCACGCCGCCAGAAGCAACAGGAGAGCGGCAAGGGCGCAGCGCACAGCGCTCGTCGCGCCGCCCAACGATGGGCACCAGCCAGGCCCCAACGGAGGTGAGAAAACGCCGAGAGATGAAGCGGCGAAAACAATCCTCAAAGTCCCTCGGAACATTACGTGGGAGCCTTGCTGCCTCGGGAGAAAGCGCCAGCCAAGTTTTGAGCTTTACCAGTCTTCCACCTTGTGCGCCCCGGCGTCTACGTTTCCTGGGAAGCGACGGCTCCGCCCGAAGCAGAAAGTCTGGTACGTCAGACAGGTACGACGGATGCGGTTTATTTGGCCCCCATTGCTCTTGTCTCGCACCAGCGGCTACAGTGTCGAGGATTTCAAATAGTTCCTGACGGTCATACACCAACAGAGAGTCGATGGTCCTCATAACAAATGCAAAAATAACAATAAAACCGATCACAGTAAACTGAGGGAAGCGGCGAGCCAGACACACCGGCGCCATCTTGGTTCAACAGTGGTTCAACAGCAACCCATAAAAGGCCTGGGCAGAGGGTACAATGCAAGCCCCAGGGACACAGACCAGGTGCAGGTACTAAGGCAGGACATCACCAACAGTCTGGACATATCAACAAGACACTTCTGCCCAGGAAGCTCAACTCTGGTGCCTCCAATTTGGACTTCTCTCTTGGGTAATATGGCCACTCACAATCTATGACGTCCATATAACAACTGTAGAGAAGATGGAGCGAACCGTAACTTCTTATGTGAAGTGGCTTGGCGTCCCACGCTCTCTGACAAACATCAGCATCTACGGCAAAGGAGTCCTTGAACTGCTTATCACAACCCTCATTGAAGAATACAAGTGCTCTAAAGTGAGACAACAGATGACATAGAAGGACTCCAGAGACCAGACCATCAGCGTTGCTGCACCACCTGGATGGACACCATCCAACACAGTACAGCACACTACATCAACCCTGAAGCACAACGACATCGTGGGACATGTCCAGCTGGGAAGAGGAGGATTTGGCGTTGCAGTGAATAAACCAACTTGGCCCAAAGTTTCAGCTTCACAAAGGAGGAAAATGGTGGTAGAGGAGGCGCACCGTCAGGAGGAGGCTGAAAGAAGTGCAAAGGTTGTCTCTCTTGCCAAGGAGGGACAATGGATGAGGAGGGAAGACATGGAGAGAGAAAGCTCATCTGGAAGCAGCTCTGGGAAATGGAAGCAAGCAACATCAGCTTCATCGTAAGAGGTACATATGATGTGCTCCCATCCCCAAAAAACCTTCACCAGTGGTATGGCGAGGACCCAACCTGCGTCCTCTGCCCAAACCCAGCGACTCTCAAACACATCTTGACCAGTAGTAGGATGAACCTCAAACAAGGCCGCTACACTTGGAGGCACAATCAGGTCCTCAAGAGTCTGGCAACAGTTGAGAGCAAGAAAACACCAACAACTCCTTGCCCCTGAGAGCTACCATTTCCATCTCTGTGCCAACATTCTTTCGAGAGGGACAGAAACAGCTTAACCAACCCCTTACCAAACCAAAAGGTGGACAGTTAGCCATGGCCAGAATTGGAAAATGCTGGTTTATATTGGCAAACAACTAATATTTCCCCCAGAAATTACAATGGTCACCTTCACTAAAGGTGGTCAACATCATAGCACTCACAGTCCGAAGGGAGGATTCCACCGAAGAGGCCTACGAACAAAAGAAACTGCGCTACACAGACCTGGCAGCAGATACACAATGAGGATGGAAGGCCAAGGTCTATTCAGCTGAAGTAGGATGCAGAGGTTTTGTGGCTTCCTCTACTATGAGGCTCATGAAAAACCTTGGCATTCATAGATATGCTCTGACAGACAATAAGATCAATCTCTGAAGCGGCCAAAAGAAGCAGCCAGTGGCTATGGATCAAGCACAAGGACCCTTGCTGGGCTGAAAGCAGATGGGGGCACACCTGAAACGCAAGGTGTTGCCGATGAGCTCTCTGGAGGTGTCATGGGTCTATCATGGAAACACCAATGAAGAAGGTTGCCCACCTGGCAACCTCAATGATTTTTGAAACCCACCCCCTTTCCTGCCCTTATCCAAAGATAGGGTGTGGAGGGAGGAAACACACTGATTAACCTCTAAGAATCAGAATGTGTATCTTTGTATTTTTCTGTCTATACAGAGGAGGCAAACTTTAAATATATTGAAATTATAAGCCATCTTTGAGTAAACTTAGAGCAGTGATCACCAACCTTTCTGAGCCCAAGATCCCTGGTCTCAGCCGTGAACCTTTTCTCTGTTTGAATGCGCTGGCACCTCCTGCCAGGCTTTCCGTCAGTGTTCCTCAATGCACGGTTAAAACAAACAACCATTCACACTCACATTCATACCTATGGACAGTTTAGAGTCGACAATCTAACGTGCATGTTTTTGGAATGTGGGAGGAAACCGGAGTACCCGGAGAAAACCCACACACGCACGGGAGAACATGCAAACTCCACACAGAAATGCCCAAGGGAGAATCGAACCCAGGTCTTCCCAATCTCCAGACTGTGTTGCGCAATAATTGCATCAAAATAACATACCTTTATAATATTACAGGTATATCTTGGCCAGCGCCTCTCAAAGTTCTCCCATCACACATTGGCAATTGAGAACTTTTTTCAAATTAGCACAATTGAACAGCAAATAACAGATGATGCTGTGTGTATTTTATGGCTCACATTAACATACAGTATGTTAATGTCATGTAATAATGTATGTAGATATAATATAATCATATACAGTATAAGTAATAGCAACTGAGCTTCACAATAACTATCAACAGTAGGCTTATCAATTAATTATTACATTATTATAAAATTATTACAACACCCTTGTGTCTTCAGATTATTGATCCATTTTAATGTGTGGTACATCCATCCATCCATTTTCTATACCGCTTCTACTCATTAGGATCGCGGGGGTATGCCGGAGCCTATCTGAGCTGACTTTGGACTAGAGGAGGGTACACCCTGGACTGGTCACCAGCCAGGTTGCAGGGCACATATAGACAAACAACCATTCACACTCACATTCATACCTATGGACAATTTAGAGTCTCCAATTAACCTAACATTTATGTTTTTGGAATGTGGGAGTACCCAGAGAAAACCTGCACACGGGGAGAACATGCAAACTCCACACAGAGATGCCCCAGGGGAGAATCAAACCCAGGTCTTCCGATCTCCAGAATGTGACTGTGTGTTAACCACTAGACCACTGTGCGGCCCCATGTGTGGTACACAACTAAAGGTAAATTTCTTTGGACAAATATGATGATAACAAATAACAAACAATAACAAATAACAAATATAGCTCATAAGCGTTTAATTTAATAGCTGATGTCAAGCAACTTCCATGGTTCCTTGATAATAACCACAATTACTGAAGTTGTTACATGAATAGCTATAGCATTGTACTCTTATGAGCTATTTTTGTTGTCATTGTTATAGTTGTCCAAACAAAAGTAGCTTTAGTTGTATCGGGCATTAAAATGAACAAGAAACTGAAGAAACAAGGGTGGTCTAATAGTTTTTTCCATGACTGTACATTTACCCAAAGAATTGTAAACTAATCTACTTAATTTTACTAATAAAGAATAGCAATACATTAACAAAATATAAACACACCATCCTCTTTTATCCAGGCTGACTGAAAATTAAGAAACATTTGCCTTTTAGAGCTCGCTATGTAAAACAGGGTGAGCTCCACCCCCCCAGGCATTGCAGCTTGGAAGCTGACTGTATACTGCTGGCTTGTGACTGCCTTTGGGCGGGGTGGACAACAACACCCGCTGTTCTCAGTGAGAACACAAAATGCTTTCACTTTTGAGTCCCCAAATACCAAAAAACTCCCCAACATCTACCGGAAGAAGTCTCTAGATTTGTAGTGGCTTTTGAGAAAATATGTCATCAAAGGGGGTTGGAATGTCCCCAGACGTAGCGAAAAAATTGCCAAGTTGGCAACACTGCTTCCCGTCCGTTTTACTATAATACGAGTATAATACGAGTGTTTTAGCAATCATCATTTAGCTCTGTTAACGCTGCTGTACCATTAGGTATGAGCTAACCTGCAAAACAGCATTTACTATGTAACGCGCTGTTAATGAATTGATTGGCTGCATAAGTAAATACGTGCAAACAAGTTCTTATCGTTGGCTGGACAGTGTTTGTCATTGTGTTACATGTTTTTACTGCTTGTTGTCGCCTGTCACTCGCGGAGTTGCATTGCAAAATGGTACAGAATAAATTTTATTTACAGTTCAGGTTGGATTTTCTTTTTGTTGAGCAGCAAGGATTTCCTCTCCGCAGAGAACACAAGATTGTGCAATTGTGTACGCGCGCAGCTTAGAGCGATGTGATAATGCATTTATTTCTCCTAATATTTTTGCGATTGTAGCGGAGACTATATGGACTATATGTGATTTAAGCAAATTCGCTGGAGCAACTCATCCACACAGCCGCTCTGGTCAAAGAGTCAGACGCAGTAAAGCGTTTGATGGGCCTTATTCACAGTTCACATTTTCATACAGCTGGATGATTTGACATTTTATATAATGTCTGATGTATTCTCTGGTATCTTTTCGCACCAACACAGACAGACATAAACATATATGTGCATTTCAACAGCAGCTGCCCAGATGGCTCGAATGTGCCATTGGTTCTAAAGAAGGATCCTGAGCTGCCCTGCAAGGTGCCTGGCGTAAAAAACACGAAGTCCGCCCTGAAGAGTGCCTCATAAATTAGAGCCCGGCCGAAGAAGAACATTCTATTTTTTTCACGCAACTTTTAGAGAGCGCTTCAACAGCATTTTAACATCGTATAAGTTGCATCTCTGTGAGATAAACAAAGATAGATACAACTGTTAATCCACATGTCCACCATTATCTAATATAAGACGATTATACAGTGTTTTAAAGTAAAATAAAGATATACAGTGGTGTGGAAAAAGTATTGCTCCCTTGCTGATTTATTCTTTTGCATGTTTGTCACACTTAAATGTTTCAGATCATCAAACAAATTGAAATATTAGTCAATGACAACACAACTGAACACAGAATGCAGTTTTTAAATGAAACGTTTTATTATCAAGGGAGAACAAAATCCAAACCTACATGGCCCAGTGTGAAAAAATGATGGCCTCCTAAACGGAATAACTGGTTGGGCCCCCCTTGAAGCAACTGCAAGCAAGCGTTTGTGATAACTTGCATGAATCTCTTACAGCATTGTAGAGGAATTTTGGCAGACTAATTTTTGCAGAATTGTTGTACCGTAAATTCCAGTGTATATGCTGCACGCTCTAAAAAAACAGATTTGTTCTTATTTAAGCCGCACGTGTCCACATCATAAAATGACCTATTGTGGCATGCAGGACCAGGACCAGGCAGCTCTTTATTTGACAGGAGCTAATCAGGAGCTATGATAAAAATCTCAAAATGAGCTTGCCAACCCTTTGGAAATTGCAGGAGGTCATACTCAATATCTGACTCAGTCTGACTCACGATGTCTTATACAAACAACATTAAACTCATCACACAGCAACTTAAAGGGTCACTGACATCATTTGTCAAATTTGCTTAAATATGTTCTACATTGTGGCCTAGTGGTTAGCATGTTGGCCACACAGTCAGGAGAACGGGAAGCTCTGGGTTCGAATCACCATTGGGAATCTCTGTGTGGAGTTTGCATGTTCTCCCCATGCGTGCGTGGGTTTTCTCCGGGTACTCCGGTTTATCCTCATTAGTTGTTTGTTTTATGAAAGCGAACGGTAAATTCGCAATTACATTTATTGCTCCCGAGGGGAGAATAGAGAACCTGCAGAACAGGGAATTAATCCATATTTATTCGAACCACCGACAATGAAACTAGCGTGTCTGATGCGGAGGTGTCCGATGACAAAGACATGGAGATGAAGATTGGTCGGTTTCAAAACACAGAATGGTAAGTGTAAATTACCTTGAAGTTGCTTATCCTTCAATTAGTGTTTTTAATTGGCTTCTTAATGAGCATAAAGGGGTCTTTAGAGCCTTTTTTATTGTATTTTGTCGCCGTCGCCGCCCCCCGCCGTCAGCATATTGCTGTGAATGCTTGTCGCTATGGTGGCATCGTGTTTAGAATACAATGTGCAAATAAGACATAACTTACTCTGTTCTGTGGCAACTTTGACGTCATTCTTCTTCTCCATTCTTCTTCTCCTTCATTGCAGTCTTCAATGAAATGAACAGTACAAAGAACACAACGCGAGGTGAGCGTCCATTTGTCTCTGTAGTTGCTTCATTCATTGTAGTCTTAAACCTTCGTCTTTTGGAAAATAAAACGAACTCACTCGGACACTGTGAACAGCCAGCGGAAACACGAGTCACAGTCATTCACAGTCATTTGTCATGACTACTATTTTGATTAAAAAATATACCGAACGACATCGACAAACTACCTTGACAAGCGTTTGTTTACTCTGTTTTCGCTGAGAGGTTTATGCGCTGACGTCACTTGGGAAACGACCCTTTTCTGCAACTGGAGTTTGTCATCGCTCCCGCCATAAACAATAAATGTAATTTTTGCGAATACACTGTTTGCTTTCATAAAACGAACAATGTAGAACATAATTACAAACAATATAGAACACGTTTAAGCGAAGTTCATAAATCATGACCCTTTTACACTCAAAAGGCACCTAGGAAATATACATTATAAGCACCAATACGAATTTAAACTAATAAACAGCAGCTATTTGAACATCTATGCAAAATGCATTACTGTCAGAACAGCAGTACATTGGAGGACAAGCAGCATAGAAAATGGTGGATGTCACTGCAGTGCTGCCTCTTTCCACCAGAAGGAGCCAGACGACCCAGAGCCCAGAGGGAGGCTAACGTCTGCAGTGCCCCAATGAATGCATTGCTCAGACACTGTAGATTATAGGAAAACTGTAATTTTTTTTTTCCATTTCAAACTCATATTTGTACATGTTTTTATATTTGTCGGGTACACCTTTTGAGTATTTAAACAATTAGTAGTACTTCTGAAGTAAATGAGATGTCACAACATTAAAATTTTGCCATAACATAGCCGCACCGCTGTATAAGTCGCAGGGTTGAAAGTTGAAGAAAAAAGTAGCAGTTTATACACCGGAAATTATGGTAATTCAGCCACATTCATTTTGTTTTTCTTCAGTCATTCAGAGGTGGACTTGCTGGTGTTTTTTGGGTCATTGTCCTGCTGCAGAACCCAAGTTTGTTTCAGCTTGAGGAACAGATGGTCGGACATTCTCCTTCAGAATTTTTTGGTACACAGCAGAATTCATGGTTCCATTTATCACAGCAAGTCTTCCAGGTCCTGAAGCAGCAAAACGGCCCCAGGCGATCACACTACCACCACCACTTTATTGTTGATATGATGTTGTTTTTCTGAAATATGGCATTACTTTTATGCCAGATGTAATTTAACACACACCGTCCAGAAAGTTAAACTTTTGTCTTATAAGAGTATTTTCCCAAAGGTCTTGGGTGTCATGCAGATGCTTTCGGGCAAAATTGAGAGGAGCCTTAATGTTGTTTTTGTTCAACAGTGGTTTTTGTCTTGGAACTTGCCCAGTGTCTTTCTTATGGTGGAGTTATGAACAATGGGCCTCATTCACGAAACGTTCTTACGCACAAATCTGTTCTTAAAGCCTTCTTACGAAGATTTTTGGCATTCATGAAACGTGTTCTTAACTCAGTTTTTAGATCTAAGAACAAATTCTACGAACGCTCAGGAGGACTCTTACGCACAAGCAAAGCTTGCACTTTCAATGCCCAATCGCCCTCATGATGGATTTTGCAACCTGATCCCAAAAAATGTAGTGCAAATAAAATATCCCAACAATTATTTATCATCAAAACAACTAAAATATACTCCATGGATAAATATATATTCAAATCCCAATTCATCAAAAAAAAAAAGTAGCTGGCTGGACGTGCGCTGCACAGAGAGAGAATGTAAAGGGACCATTAGATTTATTTGCTGAAAGCCACGAATATTTGATGTCCCGCTTCAGGCTTCAGGCTTCCCTCTCTGTTCTTGCAGGTGTGCAGGATCATCTGAATAACATCGCAATTAAACGTGGTGTGCCTATTGCGCACGTAGCACCCCCAGATAACGACATGCGCCCCCAGCCACGTCTTGAGCCAGAGCACGGGGCTGCTGTATTAATTAGGCAGCGTCTAATCAAATGTAACCACAGAAAAAATACATTGTCACACACAAACTATGTATTTTGACTTTATTTTTCCATCATGATTGTGTAAATATTTTCTAGAGTTTCCGAAATGGTTTGGTTTCTGATTGATGGCCCACCTCCCGTTTCCTCCAGATCCCTCCGGTGCAGTCCAATCTTTTTTTTTTTTTTAGTCTATTTTAAGTCAAACCACTTCTTTTTAACCTCTGCGGTGGTGCGTTTCTCCGTGGAAACGGCATTTATGTTTCCTGCAATGGTGCTCCATGCCGACTTTTTTTGGATGGCCTGATGACCGGTGGATACACGTGAAAATAAGGTGGTCTTGTGTTCGCTCACTCCTTGTAAAAGCACCTCTACTTCAGTAGAATTGAACGTTTTTCTTTCGTTTGTTGTCCAGCTGCTCCTCAGTCTTGCCGTTGCGCGTTGCCATTTCCGCCTCCAGCTGCCGGTTGCGCACGGCACATTTTTACCTTATATAGGAAATAATAGGCGGTGACCTATGCAAATTAGGGCTCACATGCATGGGCATCGCAGTTGGCATTCATCAACCTAAGAACACCGGTGCCAACGATTATCCCTACTTAAGAACGTGTCGTGAATGCGGCGCAGTTTCCAACCCGCGCCTTCTTAAGTACACTTCTTAAGAAGATGTTCGTGAATGAGGCCCACTGATCTTAACTGAGGCAAGAAAGGTCTGCAATTCTTTGGATGTTGTGGAAGGGTCTTTTATGACCTCTTGGATGAGTTGTCGCTGCTCTCTTCGGGTGATTTTGGTTGGCCGGCCACTCCTGGGACGGTTCACCATTGTTCCATGTTTTTGCTATTTTAGGATAATTGCTCTCACTGTGATTTACTGGAGTCTCAACGCTTGATAACCTTTTCCAGACTGATCTCTCACAAACGACCATGTAGGTTTGGATTTTTTTTCTCCCTTAATAATAAGTTTATTTTAAAAACAGCATTTTGTGTTCAGTTGTATTGTCAAAGACTAATACTTAAATTAGTTTGTTGATCTGAAACATTTAAGTGTGTCAAACATGTTTAAAAAAAAAAACAAAAAAAAAAACTCAGGAACGGGGAAACACTATTCCACACCACTGTATTTAACTATCCATCGTTAATGTACGACTACTACACAACGTCCCACTTCACTTCATATTTCCATGCTGGATTTATAGGGGCCCATACATTCACAAGTTAATGCCTTCATTAAAATCCTTTTGAAAATGTTCCAAGTAATGTATTTAGTTGTAATTTTATATATTGCATATTTTCAAACCAGCTACATCAAATGTAGTTTAGTCCCTTGTATTAAGACTATTCATGTGCTGCATGTTTTTATTGTTTTGTTTGTAGTCAACTTTTATTTTCACTTTTTAATGTTTGCTTCGGCATTTGTTTTTGAGCTGTTTGCAAATACTCAGTAGCTGCAGACTGAACTTTTCCATAGCTAGTAAATATGACTAATTGATATTGGTAAGATCTTTTTGTGAATAGGCCTTTTATAAACACAATGTATTAGTTCAAAAACACCTCACATTAGCCTATGTATTATCACTTTCAGCTAAATGCAGCCATTTGTTCTTATTTAAAAATGTTCAATTATAGTATCAAATTATATGCGAATTACCAAAATGCGCTAAATGTATATCTTTTCATTTCACAGGCAGAAGGGAAGTCTAAGGTATGGAGCCACTTCACAAAAGACTCAACCGGTGTTATGTTAGATGCAACAGGGCTCCAGCACCATCAAACCAAAAAAACACAACACACATTTGTGGCAACACCTAAAAGTAAATCACAAAGGCATGTCCTTACTTTAACAGTGTTACTAATTAAAGTTCCTTATTTTAATTTAGTAGTATTCTGCTTGTTTGTGGTGATCATATTTTGGGGATTATAAGAATATTTCAATGTTTTTATTTCATATATTGTCCATATATGTTTTATATGGTACCCCGCCTCTCGCCCGAAGTCAGCTGGGATAGGCTCCGGCATACCCCCGCGACCCTTATTGGGATAAGCGGCATAGAAAAAGGATGGATGGATGTTTATGTTTTTTTTTTTTAATATAATTTTTATTTAAAATAACACAAAAAAAACTGCAACTCAAAAAAATAAATCTCTCTTTTTCTCTCTCTCTCTCTCTCTCTCTCTCTCTCTCCTTCTTCGTCTAGCCAAAGGCTGCACACTGTTGTAGATGTGTGACAAACACTTACTGTCCCTCATTCAATGTTCCATGTAGGAACTAATCTCTTTCCCATACCGAATGTTCTATCAGAAAAATATGCTTACAGATACATGTCCCATTACAAACCTACTGCCTATATGTGGGTAGGTGTGGATACATTTGTTGATACCCTTCTGTGAAAGAAAACAAAACCCACAATGGTCAATGAAATAAGTTGACATTGACAAAAGTAAAGATACTGGAACTTGTCAAAATATATACACTAAGTCCCCAACTAACGAACACAATTGGTTCCAGACGACCGTTCTTATGTCGAATTGTTCTTAAGTAGGGGAAAAGGTAATATTACCAATGACATAGGTACTACATGTACGTGTATACATATACAGTATATGTGTATGTATGTAAATATGAGTTTGAATGCAGTAGTAATATTAAACGAGGATAATTAATGAAAAAAACAATAATAAAAGTGATAATAATACGTAATGATAAATGTTATTTACCTTTGAAGAGGAGTGGTCGAGCATACGTCGTGGTGGAGGAGGAGGAAGAGTTATTGGAAAAAAAGGACAAGTCATCGTTAGACTCTTCTAAATGAGGTAGTGTTCTGTGGGTGGTGTAGAATTAAGCAGGCCTATTAACTCTTCATAAACTTTATTCACACGCTCTGTCCGGGTTGTATAATTTAGCTTTCCATTTAGCTTTATCTCCCCAGCGTCTTAACTCTTCCTGTGTTGTTTTCATTAGCTCTAACGCTGCCTCTGTTGGTCCCATTAGCAGTGTCACAGTGCCCTCTGCTGGTCAAGCATGTACAGTAGCAGTATAAATACTGATTGAGCGACTACAAGGCAAAATAAATAAAATATAGACCAGTCGGCTTGTGTTCGTATCCGCAAGTGTTCGCTAGGCGGATGTTCGTAAGTTGGGGACCTAGTGTATTGACAAGCTGCAAAGCTTGTGGGAGGCAAATATGGAGCTTTTTGTCAAGTCACATCGGCCCTGTCTACGGATGCATCCAGAGAAAAGAACAGCAGACCTACTGTGAAAGATGGAGGAGACTTACTTACTGTATCGTCTACGGCACAGGTGCCAAACTCAAGGCCAAATGTGGCCCGCCACGTCATTTTATGTGGCCCACAAGAGCAATTAAATAGGTCAAAAGCGTGCTTTGATCAAAAACTACATTTCCCACAGTGCCTATTGACTACAATACGAAATGACGGCTCACCGCCACTACACGGCAGTGTCTCCACATCAATGCCAACGAGTTGAATTGACAAACAATGATCCAGGGAGAGAAAAGTTGATGTGGATGGAAGACCGTTTCAAGAAATAGGGGAAGGCGGATACTTGTTTGTGCTTCAAGGAGAAAGACCGGTATGTATTTTTTTGTGTTGCGAAGCGGTGTCGGTTGTTAAAGAGTACAATCTGCGTCGGCATTTTGACACTAAATACGGAGCTAAGTACGCCAAAGCTAGCCTTCAAGAAAAGCATCAAATTGCCCAAGAATTAGAAGGCGAGTGTGGTCAGAAAATCCACAGCCAAAAACAATGCGGCAGTGGAAGCTAGCTGTATTGTGGCTGAGAAATTGGCCACGCTTCCAAGTGTTTTTCAGAGGGAGCGTTTTTTGAAGCAGTGCGTGCTGAAGGTCTGTGAGCAGGTGTGTCCCGACCAATTACAGATTTTAAAAAATATCAGTTTTTAGGCAACTAACCTAAAAACTTGACCAATATACTGAGTTAACTTTTATTTTGTAATTTTTAGTTGATTACATATTATTTATATGTAGCTGCTGTTGCAATTATTTAGTATTTGCAGGTTTTATGTTTGTATGCAGACAAATTATTGTAGTCAAACCATCAGTTGGATGCAAGACTGTGCAGCCTTTTTTTTTGTAAAATGCTACATCTGTCATACATGTTGTTAGCAGCTCACAATTGTTGATTCTACGGTAATTAAGACCATTTTAACTTTGACAAAAACGTTTGGAACAAAGTTAATGTCATCACTTGTGTTTTGTTATTTTTCTTAATTCACTTGGATACTTTGATCCTTGATTGTTGGAGTAGTGTGGGTTTCATAAGCTGACAAATTCAAATGATTTATGTTGTAACAGAGCAACAAGTAAAGATATGTTTTTCCTATGCAACTGTAATGTTTGTCACTTGAATAAGTCATCAATTTAGAGTTATTTAACATTAAGGAGTTGTTACGTTTATTTTACATTACCTTCGATTACATTTAGTTTTATTTCTAAGTTACATCTGGCCCATTGAGGACAGCCATTATGTCGATGTGGCCCTAAGTGAAAATGAGTTTGACACCCCTGTTCTACGGCTACTTTGCTGCATCCGACACAGGCTGTCTCTTAATATGTCCAAGAACGGCTAAGGACCAAACATTGGACTATTCTAAAGTGGCCTTCTATGAGCCCTGATTTAAATTCAATTGAACATCTGTGGAAAGAAACGTGCAGTCTGGAGAAGGCCCTCATCAAACCTGAGAGAGCTGGAGCAGTTTTCTCATGAGCAGTGGACCACTATACTTGTCGACAGGTGCAAGAGTCTCACTGAGACATTGAGACTAATTGCTTCAAAAGGTTGTGTAACAAAAAGTTGAGCTTGTTGGCAAGCACGGAGGTCAGACGTTTATTTCGGTTGCTCACCAGAATTGCACACATCTCAGGAGGGATTTTGCTCAGAGAAACATCCCCAAAGCAGAATGTTTCCACCTCCATGTTTGACAGGAGGGAGGCTATTGTTGGACTCATACGATAGGAAAAGACCGTTAAAAACTTTTTTTATTTAAGAAGACCTATTAGGTCATGTTCATGTGTCTTTTATTATTTATTTTAAATTTATTATTATATTGTTATTACAGTATGCCCAACTTCTCTGCCTCCAAACACGTCCAGTCCACTTATCGCATGCGCCATTCTCCCAAGCCGTGTGTGAGTCATTCAGGTGTTTTCATATCCAACATTCAGACGGGTCTGTATATGTGTTTTCTTGAGCATGGGAACCTTGCGGGCACAGCAGGATCTCGGCACAAAGTGCACAGCAAAATGTCTTACTAATGCTTTTATTGCTGACTGTGCTCCCAACTCCCTTGACATCATCAACCAGCTCCTCCCTTGTCATTGTGGGCTGCTCCTTCATCTTTCTCAAAATTGATGGATGCATGGAACTCCAGTCTGAAGGTGATTGACAGTTATCTTGGATTTCTTCCATTTATGAATATTTGCGCCAACAGTAGTCTCTTTCTCACCGAGGTTCTTGTTGATGGTCGTTGAGTCAATTCCTGTCTTGTGCGAGTCTACAATCTTGTCCATGTGATCCTTTGACAGTTCTTTGGCCAATTGTGGAGTGGAAGGTTTGAATGAAAGATACAATTGTGACATAATGTTACACATTGTTTATTATTTTACATTAATGTAAACGTGGATATTTTCTTATTGAACGGTACACCATTTGATAAAATATAAAAAATTTTGCGAACTCAAAACAGTTCTTCAGTTACTTCCCAAACCACAGCGAGCTAGACCTCTTGCTGTTGATGTTTTTCATGTTGCCAAATCTGCTAAAAGGCAGACAGAAAGACAGCCTAGCTATAACCTATTGCCAAAGATAATAGACATCCAGGTGTCACATGAAAATGGGTTCACTGACATTTCATTGTAGCTTTCCCAGCAAGTAATGCTTATACTAAACCTCTTCTGAGAGGGTCTCCATTGCTCGTTTGGCCTCAGGCTTTCACACTGGACATTTACTGTTAAAGGATGTCTCTTTGGATGTAAATATAACTTGCCAGTATCCTCATGAATTCTCTGAGGTACTTTCTAGTGCTTCCTGTCAGCATACACGGTGACAGACATCTTCTGCATATTAGCTGTCTAGGATGTACTTGAGAACGAGGTCAGCAGTGCATAATCATTGACTATCTGTATAATGTCACCAAACACAGAAGCGGAAACACAGCTGCCTTAGACTCATAACATTTTCTACCCCATGAAAGAAATGCAGATGGTGTTGGTGCTTTTAAAGCAGCTGCCTCAGTTGAAGGCACTCGATGTTTATACTGTGAGGAACGTCTCATTATAATTCCAACATCTTGGCAGCACAGTTTTCAGATGATATGCCGTTGCTCTGAAATGCTCCTTGAAATATCCTTCTAAAGTCTACTCTGCCACAATGCATGCATCTTCTAATTAGAATCTGCTTTCCTGCTTTTGCCAGGTACATATGGACCAGATGAGGGCTGGGCATCAGCCTTCCCAGAATGTAAGGAAAGAAACCAATCACCAATCAATATTGTGGACCAAGATACCAAAGTATCCACTGAGTTTCAGGAACTGACACTGGAGGGCTTCGATACGGAATCTTCAAACAAGACATCAATGAAGAACACTGGCAAAACAGGTACAGTAAACAAATAACAAGTATGGACCTTTACCTGTTGTTCAGTTGAGACAGTACATCTATGAAAGTAAATTACAATGTTACCGTCAAATAGGCTGCATCTCTTAAGAGGTACACACAAAGAAAGTTGGTCTTTCAGAGAGCTGTCTAGCCAAGATCGAGTTACTGCCCTGGAAGCAGACACTTGGTTATAGTTAAGGGTACTTTTTTTCCTCATCCCTTACCTGTACTTTTGAGATCAAATATCGCAGTGGTTTCTTTTACAGTCACTTTTACATCCTCACATAGAGCTAAACCACTTATAGTTAAAATGTGACTGCATCCAATTTTTTATTACAGTGATATTTTTCACAGGTCTGCCTCAAAAACAGGCGTCATTTATCATGTTGCCATTTGCTTCATAACTTGTTCTTCAATTAACAGCCATCACTGCAAATTGTAGTTATCCGGCCATCATTCCACTCTCGCACACAGACTCACTGGTTTATTATCGATAAACTCTTCCGTACTGTCAGTCATTGCACATTCAATTTATAAAAACATAATTTTGGTTAGTCACCACAAGATTCGCTGGAGAATTGGTTCCAAACGGAAGAATATACTATTTGCGACTCATGTTCAACTCTCGCAACCATCATTAAGAATATATATTTACCTGCCTTCAGTAACACAATCTTTAACAGATTGGAATAACCAGGACTCTCAACAGGCTAAATAGTGCAAAAAGCCAAATAAATATCTCAAAACCATTTCCTGGATCATATGACACGTAAAAAAGGATAGATGTCAAATGCAGGCTTCATGTGTGCCATACACCCAAACTTGGGAACCCAACATCTTCTCATAGCTTTCACCATGTTTCGGGCATTGTCTCTTGTGTACTTTGTCTTGTGGAACATGCCATATAGGAACAATTTCATGAATGTAACTGCTAAAGCTATGGCAGTGTGAAAGCCAGAAGACTCCTAGGCATGCAGAACAGCAAAATCTGAATCAGTCCTGTGAGCTATGAGACTCAACACCGACACAGGACTGACAGCCGAGCTCTATATATCTGTCGTGAAAGTTACAGAGGATGAGACTTCTTCTTTAGGGAGACTTTTGATGTGAGAGTACATTGTTTGGCGGAGCTCTGGCAGGGCTCCGTCTGTGAAATACACTCCTGATCAAAATCTTAAGACCAGTTGAAAAATTGCTAGAATTTGGATTTTGCACATTTGGATCTTAATGAGGTTTTAAGTAGACCTACAATATGCAAAAACAAGAAGGGGGAGTGAGACAAAAAGCATTTTGAAAAAGTAATTTACAATTACAACAATTAAACTGAAATAGGCTGTTTATCAGCTGATCAAAAGTTTAAGATCACAGGCTATAAAAGCCAAAATCTTCTCAAAATTTTCATTTTCTGTCAGATATTCACAGTCATGCCCTCCTGATGGCTAAAGCTAAGATGCTTTACCTTTTTGAATGTGGTCGGATTGTCGAGCTGCATAAGCAAGGCCTGTCGCAGTGTGCCATTGCTGCTGAGGTCAGTCTAAATTTTTTGAAAGATCCTGAGCATTATGGAACAAAAAAGTCAAGTAGTAGACCAGAAAATATCAGACCTGCGCTGAGCCGGAGGATCCGATTGGCTGTCCATCAAGACACCTTACTGGTCCTTACTGGTGTTGACTGCAGCGCAATAAACATCAGACTGCATCTGCGGGAAAAGGGTTGGAAAAAAAACCCAACAAATTCAAAGACCAAAGTAAAAAAAAAAAAAAAAAAAAAAATCCCAAGTTTCCTTCAACGCCACAAAACTGCCTGTTTAGACTTTGCCAGGGAGCATCAAACATGGGACATTGAAAGGTGGAAACAAGTTTTATTCTCTGATGAGAAAAAATTCAACCTTGACGGTCCAGATGGCTTCCAACGTTACTGGCATGACAAGGAGATCCCACCTGAGATGTTTTCTACCCGCACAGTGGCGGGGGGTCCATCATGATCTGAGGTGCTTTTTCATTCAGTGGAACACCGGAGTTTCAGGTGGTGCAGGGTCGTCAGACGGCGACTGCTTACGTGCAGATGTTGCAGCAGGCATCCCTCATGACTGAAGGCCCTCGTCTGTGTGGTAACAGCTGGCTTTTTCAACAGGACAACGCTGCAGTTCACAATGCTCGCTTGACCAAGGACTTCTTCAGGGAGAATAACATCACTCTTTTGGACCATCCTGCATATTCCCCTGATTTAAATCCCATAGAGAACATTTGGGGATGCATGGCGAGGGAACTTTATAAAAATGGCCATCAGTTCCAGACAGTTGATGCCCTTCGTGAAGCCATCTTCATCACTTGGAGCAATGTTCCCACTAGCCTCCTGGAAACACTCGCATCAAGCATGGCCAAAGCAATTTTTGAAGTGATGAACAAGAACGGTGGCGCTACTCATTACTGAGTCCTACTGAGAACATTTTTTGTTCTGGTTTGGAGAGTTTTTTGCTATTTTTTGAGCGATGGTCTTAAACTTTTGATCAGCTGATAAACAGCCCATTTCAGTTTAATTGTTGTTTTCAATATACACCAAGTCCCCAACTAACAAACACAATTGGTTCCAGATGACCGTTCTTAAGTCGAATTGTTCTTAAGTAGGGGAAAAGGTAATATTACCAATGATATAGGTCCTACGTGTATACATATACAGTATATGCGTATGTATGTAAATATCAGTTTGGATGTAGTAATATTAAACGAGGATAATTAATGAAAAAAACTAATAAAAAATGATATAATACGTAATGATAAATGTTATTTACCTTTGAAGAGGAGTGGTCGAGCATACGTCGTCGTGGTGGAGGAGGAGGAGGAGTTATTCAAAAAAGGACAAATGGTCGTCGTCGTTAGACTCTTCTAAAAGAGGTAGTGTTCTGTGGGTGGTGTAGAATTAAGCACGCCTATTAACTCTTCATAAACTGTAATCACACGCTCTGGTTGTATCTTAAAACTCTTAGCCTTCCTCTCTCCTCTTCCTCGTCTTCCTGTATCTGTTGGTCCCATTAGCAGTGTCACAGTGCCCTCTACTGGTCAAGCATGTACCAGTAAAAATATGGACTTATAAGGCAAAACACATGAAAATATAGACCAGTCGGCTTGTGTTCGTATCTTCGAATGTTCGCATGTCGGATGTTTGTTAGTAGGGGACTTAGTGTATTACTTTTTCAAAATGCTTTTTGTCTCACTCCCCCTTCTTGTTTTTGCATATTGTAGCTCTACATAAAAGCTCATTAAGATCCAAACGTGCAAAATGCAAATTCTAGCAATTTTTCAACGGGTCTTAAAATTTTGATCAGGAGTGTATTTCCGTCCAGGTAGCACATAGCGTGTCTGCAAACAAGAGAGCAGTCGGCAGAACCCGGTGTCTTCCACTGATCTAAAAGGACTGTCATATAGTCCGATGAATGCAATTATTTTCTGTGTTATTTGCTTAGCCGTCTGAGTGTCACGCTCATAGTGTTGCACAGCATTGGCTGCGCAAGCTGAAAGGCACTGACTGACCTACAGTATATCGATATACAGTGGAACTTTGGTTAGCGTCATTAATCCATTCCAGAAGTTCTGACTCTAAAGCGGACGCTAACCTAGTTTTACAAATATTATTTTTACATGCAGAGAACAATTCAAAATGCATATAAATAACATAAATGATGAATGAAGGGGTTAAATTAACATTTAAGCTTACTTTTACTTTCAACGATGACGTGAATCTTGACGTGACTGTTCCCAAAGACACAATGTGAAACCAACACCATCTCCCTGTTTTGTTTATTTCATGAATTCAATAGTGTTTCTCAACACAAGTCTCTGCTTTTCTTTTGGTCACGGCTCCAAAATAACCCCAAATGGAGCCAAAGAAAGTTGCAAGTGCCAGCATTTGATAAAGAAGGTGAGAAACACTATTGCAATTAATAACTCATAGCAAAACAAGGTGGTGTCCGTGTGGTGTCCAAAAAAGGAGCATATATCATGAATTAAATTAATTAAACAAAACAATAATGTGACAAACTTGGCCTAGCTTGAAAGCTAACATCTTGTCTACTGTTAGTACCATCCCTTGACCGCTAAATCTCGCTGCATAAGCAGCTTCATTTATTATCCAGTAGCAAAGATACTGTATATACATTGTCACATATACAGTAAGCATCAAAGTTTACATTTATACCAAGATCATCCATATGTAGACCCGAAAATGCTATTTATTTTGGGTCAGCCTTTGTCAAACAAAATGGTCCAGGGTTTAAGAAGAACTTTTTGTGTTAACAATGATAGATTGTTTATCACATTTGACTTCAAAATGTAACTCCAAAACTTTGCTTTGTCATTGAAAACCACATTCCCTGTTCTCAAACTAATGGTTTGAAATCATGGAATTCCACTGCATAAAAGATGAAAAGAAATGCAATAGTCAATCTCATAATCATTGCTCTTGTTGGCACATATGTATGTGTCACGCACGAATTGCATCATTTCACTGCTTCTGATTATAAAACAGGACATGTTCAAGATGAAGCCAGTCATTCACGATAATGATTACACATTCCATTTTCATTCAGACCAGCTGCATGACATTGAGGGCAAAGGCAGGTATCACTACCTGTAGGAATTAAGACAGGGCCATCTGCATTCCTCTTTGTTGGCATATCACAGACCTTTCTTGACAGCTGTAGGTATTTCACAATTCCAGGTTGTCAGGAAGTCGGATGGCCATTTCTCTCAGCCGAGGCTTGATTGAGAGGCAGATGCCACAGGTGGTTGGTAAGGCCATTGTTGTCATTTTGAGCAGTTCCTATGCTGGCTCGTTTTAGACGAGTATATTAAGGATAATACATTTTTGCTGAGTACAAGCCTGAAACGAGTACAGCTCATCATCATCCGTACTTGTGCTGAAAAAAAATCCTCATTGGGTATTGGGTAATTATGTATTCACTCTTCTGGCTCGACCGCCCTCAGATAGGGTTAGGGTTAGGGTTAGCGATGCCTCACTCTTTCACACACACACACACACACACACACACACACACACACACACACACACACACTGGCTTGACTCCAGTGCCAGCTTCCTCAGCCCGCCTCTATTTCAGATTGTATGATATTTAAAGTTAGTTGGTACATTTGTTGGCAAGACAGAGTTGAAAACGGCTTGTGTCATGTTGGTCAACAGTTTAGTGAGGCAACAGATACAGATAGTAGTGTACTCGCCATGTTTTATTTTCCACCATTCAAATATGAGACACTGCAATAACTGGCTGATGTTTGAATGCACAAAACAGGACAAGGAGCTGTGCACCTGTGTTGCACTCCAAAGCAGTTGATGCTTCAGTGTTCAAGGGCAGACTCGACATCTCCTGTACCTTCATGCCCAGAACAGGTTCAGATTTCACATTTGAAACATCTTACTGAAACAGTAAAGTAAAAGTACTGTGCAAACATCATATACCCTTACAAATTTTGAACACGTGGTAGTAGCGCGCATTAAGGGCATGGGGCTTGGGACTAATGCAGAGAGCCGTTTTGACATTTTGCTCAAAAAAGACTTATCCACAATAAAAAAAAATTCTTTGCATCTACCTGTACAAGCGTCTGTGTAGGCTCTCAGTCGTACAGGAGTTGTCCATCGAGGAAAAGGCTTCTTGAGACGTCATCTGTACTTCTGTGAAGAAGGTGTCGGACGTTTCGCTCCTCATCCGAAGAGCTTCGTCAGCGAACTAATAAGTGCTGGTAGCTTAGTTTTTCGGGGGTCTCCGAAAAACTCCAGAGGATCTTATGGCAACACAAAATTCCTACCTATTTCAAACCAGTAAATACCCTGAGACAAAAATTAGTGCATCCTAAAGACAAGGCTCCAAACCAGAAACAGAGCAATGTGGTCTATTCCATCCACTGTAAAGATGAGGAATGCAAAGAGCACTACATTGGGGAAACTAAGCAAATGCTCCAAAAAAGGCTTTATCAACATCGCAGGGACAATGCTAGTGGTCCTCAATCAGCAGTACATTTACACCTGAAAGCTACCAATCACTCTTTTCAGGACAGCGAGGTAAAGATTTTGGCCAAAGAAAACAGATGGTTTGAAAGAGGAGTAAAGGAAGCTTTTTTTGTCAAACAACAGAACCCATCATTGAATCGGAATGGTGGTTTGAGGTTTAATTTGGACCCTGTGTTCAGCAGGTTACTGAGACCAAAACCCACAGCTCTTAGTCTTGCAAATGAGGTGAAGGCAGGGCCAAGCCAGAACAATAGATGCTAACAAGCCAGTATCAGAGTCGTTCATACCCAATTCAGGGAGCGACACTTCCCTTTTATCGGAGGTGTTAATAACAGGATAGGATTATACCACTACTCCGCCCAGGCTTAGTGTAACGAACCAATAGGAGGAGGGTGTTGGCACACCAATTCCGCCCACTCTTACTGTATTTAAGGCCTAAGCTACCAGCACTTATTAGTTCGTTGACGAAGCTCTTCGGATGAGGAGCGAAACGTCCGACACCTTCTTCACAGAAGTACAGATGACGTCTCAAGAAGCCTTTTCCTCTACCTGTACAAGGTCTACATCAGGGCTCATCAATTACATTTGTCCGAGGGCCAGAATTTGACAGAAACACTATGAGGGCCAGATGCTATCATAAAATAAAATGAACATTGTATCATAAGTAACAAGTTATTTGTTATATTAATTTTGTATCGTTTAGGTTTAGTAGGGGTGTCACAAGGTGTCGCGTCACAAGGTCTCTCGAGATTAAAATGTGACAAGATTTGTAGTCCAGGAAACTGTCCCGTGGACACTAGGCCTGCGATGATAATAAATAAAGTAATAAATCACACAATAAATGAAAATTAACTTGATCATTTTTCTAGTCTCAATATACAGTCTTGCCTTGTGCATGCGTGTCTGTGTTCCTCGTCTCCCGCCTCCAAACGGGCAGGAAGAGGATTCACTTTGTGCATTGGTTTCAGCACCTCGGCATGTTTGTTCCATAGAACAACAGCATAAACAGAGTGAGCCCTTTTGTCAGTCATACAGTCTCTTTGTCTCAGAGGGTAGAGGCAGGGCCAAATACATACAAGAGCACAGACGTGTGTAGCCTTATGAGGAGTAATGCAAGTTAACGTAGTAAAGTCTGATGATGGAAACGATTGATGAAATGATTTTTTTTTTTAACTTGAAAACAATTTTAAATAATATATTGGATGAATGGATATATACAGTCTGCTGTATACAGTGATCTGAAAGAGTGTTTTCCCCCTTCCTGATTATTATTTTTTTTTTTTGCATGTTTGTCACAATTATTAAATGTTTCAGATCATCAAACAAATTTAAATATTAGTCATTGACAATATCTCCGGGGCCCCACTCTGGAGCCAGGCCTGGAGGAGGGGCACGATGGCGAGCGTCTGGTGGCCGGGCCTACGCCCATGGGGCCCGGCCGGGCACAGCCCGAAGAAACGACATGGGTCCCCCCTCCAATGAGCTCACCACTCATGGGAGGGGCCAAAGGGGTCGGGTGCAGAGTGAGCTGGTTGACAGCCAAAGGCGGGGACCTTGGCGGTCCAATCCTCAGCTACAGAAACTAGCTCTAGGGACATGGAATGTCACCTCTCTGGTAGGGAAAGAGCCTGAGCTGGTGCATGAGGTTGAGAAGTTCCGGCTAGATATAGTCGGACTCACCAACGCACAGCAAGGGCTCTGGAACCAGTCCTCTTGAGAGGGGTTGGACCTTGTTCCACTCTGGCGTTGCCAGCAGTGAGAGGCGACGGGCAGGTGTGGCAATTCTTGTTGCACCCCGGCTTGTGGCCGGCATGTTGGACTTTAACCTGGTGAACGAGAGGGTAGTTTCCCTCCGCCTTCGAGTGGGGGGACGGGTCCTGACTGTTGTTTGTGCTTATGTGCCAAACAGCAGTTCAGAATACCCACCTTTTTTGGAGTCTCTAGAGGAAGCACTGGAGAGTGCTCCCTCAGGCGATTCCCTTGTTCTGCTGGGGGACTTCAATGCTCACGTTGGCAGCGACAGTGAGACCTGGAGAGGCGTGATTGGGAGGAACGGCCCCCCCTGATTTGAACCCGAGCGGTGCTTTGTTATTGGACTTCTGTGCTCGTCACAGATTGTCGATAACAAACACAATGTTCAAGCATAAGGGTGTCCACATGTGCACTTGGCACTAGGACACCCTCGGCCGCACTTCCATGATTGACTTTGTGGTCGTATCATCGGACTTGCGGCCATATGTTTTGGACACTCGGGTGAAGAGAGGGGCGGAGCTGTCAACTCATCACCACCTGGTGGTAAGTTGGCTCCGATGGTGGGGGAGGATGCCGGTCAGACCTGGCAGGCCCAAACGTATTGTGAGGGTCTACTGGGAACGACTGGCAGAGTCCCCTTTCAGAAGGAGTTTCAACTCCCACCTCCGGGAGATCTTCGACCATGTTCCGAGGGAGGTGGCAGACATTGAGTCTGAAAGGGCCATGTTCCGTGCCTCTATTGTCGAGGCAGCTGATCGGAGCTGTGGCCGTAAGGTGGTTGGTGCCTGTTGTGGCGGTAATCCCAGAACCCGTTGGTGGACACCAGTGGTGAGGGATGCCATCGAGATTAAGAAGGAGTCCTATCGGGCCTTTTTGGCTCATTGGACTCCGGAAGCAGCTGACAGGTATCGGCAGGCTCTGCTCTGGCAGTCGCTGAGGCAAAAACTCGGACATGGGGGGAGTTCGGAGAAGCCATGGAGAACGACTTTCAGACGGGTTTGAAGAGATTCTGTACCACCATTCGGCGTCTCAGGAGGGGGAAGCAGTGCACAGTCAACACCGTGTACTTCGAAGACCTCTTCAATCCCACTGACACGTCTTCCTATGAGGAAGCAGAGCCTGGGGACTCCACGGTGGGCTCTCCTATCTCTGGGGCTGAGGTTGCTGAGGTTGTCAAAAAGCTCCTCGGTGGCAGGGCCCCGGGGGTGGATGAGATCCGCCCGGAGTTCCTTAAGGCCATGGATGCTGGAGGCATGTCTTGGTTGACACGATTCTGCAGCATCGCGTGGACATCGAGGGCAGTGCCTCTGGATTGGCAGATCGTTGTGGTGGTTCCCCTTTTTAAGAAGGGGGACCGGAAGGTGTGTTCCAACTATCGTGGAATCACACTCCTCAGCCTCCCTGGTAAGGTTTATTCAGGGGTTCTGCAGAGGAGGATCCGCTGGATAGTTGAATCTTGGATTCAGGAGGAGCAGTGTGGTTTTCATCCTGGTCGTGGAACTGTGGACCAGCTCTACACTCTCAGCAGGGTCCTTGAGGGTGCATGGGAGTTTGCCCAACCAGTCTACATGTGTTTTGTGGACTTGGAGAAGGCATTCGCCCGTGTTCCTCGAGGAATTTTGTGGGGTGTACTCCGGGAGTATGGGGTATCGGACCAGCTAATTGAAGCTGTTCGTTCCCTGTATGACCTGTGTCAGAGTTTGGTTCGCATTGCCGGCAGTAAGTCGGACCCGTTTCCAGTGAGGGTTGGACTCTGCCAGGGCTGCCCTTTGTCACCAATTCTGTTCATTATTTTTATGGACATAATTACTAGGCGCAGCCAGGGCGTTGAGGGGTTCCGGTTTGGTGGCTGCAGGATTGAGTCTCTGCTTTTTGCAGATGATGTGGTCCTGCTGGCTTCATCAAGCCGTGAACTTCAACTTTCACTGGATCGGTTCGCAGCCGAGTGCGAAGCGGCCGGGATGAGAATCAGCACCTCCAAGTCCGAGTCTATGGTTCTCGCCCGGAAAAGGGTGGAATGCCATCTCCAGGTCGGGGATGAGATCCTGCCCCAAGTGGAGGAGTTTAGGTACCTTGGGGTCTTATTCAAAAGTGAGGGAAGGATGGAACGTGAGATTGATAAGTGAATTGGTGCGGCGTCTGCAGTGATGCAGACTCTACATCGGTCTGTTGTGGTGAAGAGAGAGCTAAGCCAAAAGGCAAAGCTCTCAATTTACTGGTCGATCTACGTTGCTACCCTCACCTATGGTCATGAGCTTTGGGTAATGACCGAAAGGACAAGATCGCGGGTACAAGCGGCCGAAATGAGTTTTCTCCGTAGGGTGGCTGGGCTCTCCCTTAGAGATAGGGTGAGAAGCACTGTCATCCGGGAGAGACTCGGAGTAGAACCGCTGCTCCTCCGCATTGAGAGGAGCCAGATGAGGTGGCTTGGGCATCTGGTCAGGATGCCTCCCGGACGCCTCCCTGGGGAGGTGTTCAGGGCAAGTCCGACCGGTAGAAGGCCTCGGCGAAGACCCAGGACACGTTGTAGAGACTATGTTTCCCAACTGGCCTGGGAACGCCTTGGGATCCGCCGGGAGGAGCTGGACGAAGTGGCCAGGAGAGGAAAATCTGGGCCTCCCTGCTTAGGCTGTTGCCCCCGCGACACGATCTCGGATAAGTGGTAGAAGATGGATGGATGGATGGTCATTGACAACACAACTCAACACAAATGCAGTTTTAAAATGAACATTTTTACTATTAAGGGATAAAAAAAAAAATCCAAACTTACATGGCCCTTTGTGAAAATATGATTGCCCCCTAAACCTAATAACTGGTTAGGCCAGAAACAACTGCAATCAAGCATTTGTGATAACTTGCAATGAGTCTCTTAAAGCGCTGTGGAGGAATTTTGGCCCACTCATCTTTGCAGAATTGTTGTAATTCAGCCACCTTGGAGGGTTTTTGAGTTCATGCCACAGCATCTCATTGGGATTCAGTTTTCAGTTTTTGTTTTTCTTCAGCCATTCAGAGGTGGACTTGCTGGTGTGTTTTGGATCATTGTCCTGCTGCGGAAGCCAAGTTTGTTTCAGCTTGTGGTCACAAACAGATGGCCACACATTCTCCTTCAGGATTTTTTGATAGACAGCAGATATCATGGTTCCATTTATCACAGCAAGTCTTCCAGATCCTGAAGCAGCAAAACAGCCCCAGACCATCACACTACCACCACCACATTGTACTGGTGGTATGATGCTCTTTTTCTGAAATGTGGCGTTAATTTACACCAGATGTAATTGGATACACTTTCCAAACAGTTAAACTTTTGTTTCGTCAGACCACACAGTATTCTCTCAGTATTCTCTCTCATCAAAACGTTTTCTGGCAAAATTTAGATTAGCCTTTATGTTCTTTTTGTTCAGCAGTGGTTTTCGTCTTGGAACTCTGCCATGCAGGCCGTTTTTGCCCAGTGTCTTTCTTATGATGTAGTCATGAACACTGACCTTAAACTGAGGCGAATGAGGCCTGCAGTTCTTTGGATGTTGGTGTGGGGTCTTTTGTGACCCCTTGGATAAGTTGCCTCTGCACTCTTGGAGTAATTTTGGTTTGCCACTCCTGGGAAGTTTCACCACTGTTCCATGTTTTCACCATTTGTAGATAATGGCTCTCACTGTGGTTCGCTGGAATCCCAATGCTTTAGAAATGGCTTTATAACCTTTTCCAGACTGATAGATCTCAATTAATCTCACTTAAGTTATGTTTTAACAGGGGGGGCAATCACTTTTTCACTCAGGGCTACGTAGGTTTGGAATTTTTTTCCTCCCTTAATAACAAGTTTAATCTAAAAACTGCATTTTGTGTTCATTTGTGTTGCCATTCACTAATATTTAAATTTGTTTGATAATCTGAAATATTCAAACGTGACTAACATGCATAAAAATATAAAATCCGGAAGGGGGCAAACATTTTTTCACACCACTGTAAATACATGTATAGCTTATTATTTATACACATATTGACCACAAAACAATTTTAAAATATCCTAAAACTGTTACACTGCGCTTTATTTTGATAAACATGCACCGGAATCGCCTGTCAGCCCTGTTGTCACTTGCACATGTGTGACCAGATAAAAGTACGCAACAGTACACAGCGGCGGCAGTCCTCCCATGCAGCCTACCATCACATCTTAAAAAAAATCCTAGGGGAAACCCTGTCTCATTTTGTGAACGAGTGTCTCGTGAAATCGCTATTGTTTAGCCTTTGTCAGTGTTAACACACTGATACTGTAATAGCTGTACTGCAGCAAGCCACTAAAGTGTTACACAGGTCCAATTTTACAAATACAGAACCGCACCAACTGTCAGTAATCAGGGGTTTATTTCATAAAGGTTGTATAGGTACAAAACAGGACCTGAAAGTGGCATACAAAATGCAAAAGGTATAAGACAACTTGTACAATATGTTAAATAGATCAGTCTATCAGATTACCATCATGATCGATTGCAGAACTACAACATGACATCAAATAACAATAACATTAAAAGGTAGGCAGAGCAGATTGCCAAATCCTCCGTGATCTCACAGTGAATGCCAACTGTGTTAACTTTGCGCGCCACAACAAAGCAAGGTGAGTCAAGTTAAAGGAACTCAGCGTTAATGTACAGTATGCCGTTCTCAGATGTTCACAAGCAAAATGACCCACCCACAATAGATTTTGTGCCGCTCGTGCCAGCACCCATGATTTGAAAGAAATATGATTTTACATAGCCATTATTGTCATTGTACCATGGTGTTTCTGTTTTTGAAAATGTGTACTTATTTAATAGCTCTAGGACTCTACACTGAATTCAATCATTTTATCCTGGGGGCCGGATGGAAAATTCTAGCGGGGCTAATCTGGTCGATGGGCCACCAGTTTATGCTGTTGGTCTACATGGATGACCTTGAAAGTATGAAAGTACAAAGGAAACGTTGATGGTTATGGGAGAAAATGTACAGTACATATCTTTTTTTTTTTTACTGTATAAGAGTAAAAATTAAGCTACTTATTCAGTGAGTTTTAGTGTTAGAAGAATTATGCTTGTAGTTTTGGAAGGACACAGTGTTTGCTTTAAAATGCTCCTAAGTTTGTTTACATTAGTGTTTTCTTTTACGAATTTATCACAACATGTACAGCTGTCTGATCATGGTGCATTTAAGTGCTTGTGGATTGAAGTGTCTTCTGTTTTTCGTAAATCGGTTTGGTTGAGATTTTAGCTGACATTCTTTTGGTTATGTGGATGTATAGCATGTGTTTATAGATTAATGTGTTGTGTAGCAGTTACCACAAAAACACAAATGAACCACATTGCCCCCATACTGTGACCCGCCGCTTTAAAAAAAGTCAATTTTGCTAATCCGTACATGCATGGTCATTGCTGAGATAATGACACAAGTTGACAGTGGACACTGCAACAAAAACGTTTTAAATTTGGGGTGGCCCAACATGTTGAAAGTCCAGAAAAAATACAGCTCTGAAAGCAAAATGGCATGCAGCTTCTGTTCCCTCCACTTCATAATGCATGGCTAACAAAACAAATGTCCCTGTCTTTTTTCCGTTAATAATGCATGCATACCAGGCAGTTTCTCTGCGACAGATGAGTGTTTTGCCTCCGGAGGGATCACCTCCACTGAGAACTCTGATGGAGATGGTGGAAAAAAATGACATTATTCTGCATAACAAACAAAAACCTTGACACAATTTTATTGTCTGCTGAACTTTCTGTTCTTGAATATGACCAAATGAGGGACAACCTGTAAAGATGGATTGACAAATTCTTCAAAAGTTGGAGAATTGCCTTTTGATGTTTTGATGTTTTTACCATATATAACCTTGCAGCTTATATATGGTAAAATTGGATGTAAAGGCCTTGTCACACCTTGACGTTTTAGCCAGCGCATGCCCGACGTGATCATTTTGATGGCATACGTTGAACTGTGGAAGTTTTTTTCAATTTTGGGCGTATACATAGCGTACTCATAACGAGTTGGACGTATACATGACGTATTAGTAACTTATATAGAACGTTTTTATAACCTATAGACAACTTATACCAATGAATGCGTAGCGTGTTGTCGGCGTTCACAACTTATGCCCAACACCAGTCTAACTTATGCAAACCGCACGGCAGCGTATGGCCGACGATGGCGTGCCGTAGCCTATAAAAAGGCTGCCACTTGATGACTCACCTCACTAGACATTGCAGTGTCAACATCCCTATCATGCCGAAGAAAATTTCCAAGACCGCTGGCAAGAAGTATCAGGGCAGTGACGGAGGGATCCATCACCACCCACAGCCTCTCCCTCCCACTCTCACTCTGATGGAGATGACGCAGGTTGTAACGCCTCTTCCCCTCCTGTTGGTTCCATTCCCAAAGTTGTTTGAGTATTATTAAAGTGTTGCACTGTGCAATAACACTTGAAGGAATACGTTTATTATCGTTCATTGCTGGGGTGTGGTGTCATTATGACGGATGATCATGTTTTTCACGGATGTCTTTTATACTCATTTGTAAATAGTTTTATTTTCCAGCAAACGCTAACTTGGACAGTAACATGATGTATCTCTCCATTCTTTTTTAATGTAAATACTCCTATGCACTTTGTTGACGTGATCAATAATACTTGATTAAAACATGCATTGTTTCTCTCAGACAAAGAGCAAAAAAAATAAAAAATAAATGTTAGTTCCATTCCCAGTGTCACAGTGCCCTCTACTGGTCAAGCATGTACAGTATAAATAAGGAGTTCCTACAAGGCATAGCATAATGTACTGTATCTGCAAAAACAACAGCCTCCATCTCCTCTCAGTCAACGCTTGCCAAGAACAGAGCCAAGAAGATAGTTTTGTCTCAAGGCATGTTGACGTTTGTGCGTAACTTACAAATAATGTGTGTAAAAGGGCGTCAACAATCGCATAATTTATTGCCCGCGTACGCGTGACGTATGAATCATTCGTTGACATACGTCAAAGTTTTTGGCATGCACACAATTTTTTGACGACTTAGACGTTCTACGACGTATGCCGGCGTGCTTCAGCGTGTGCTTAACTTATACAAAACTTACCCATAACTTATTTGACGTACGCCAACGTATTGGCCAAATTTTTCATACGTTGCCGTAAGCTGGCTAAATCGTCAAGGTTTGACAGGGCCTTAAGACCGTTATGACTTGAGGGTCACAGGAGGCGTAAAATACAAGTCAAAATATTTTATATAATATACTGAATCTAAGATTTTTTTTATGATTAAGTGTTTTATTTCTTTGCTGTATCAAAAAAGAACCCTTTAAAATCCCTCCCGTGCCCAAAGTCACAAATGAAATCGACCTGATGGTCAAGCCAGCCCAAGGGAGCAAAAAACAGTAATCAAGCCATCCTAATAAAACAACAACCCGCTAACTAAATCCCTTATCAAAATAAAACCAAAAACAGGAGAACCATTCCCACCAGGCCAAGCAAAAAGCTAACAAAAAGAGGGCGTTTCTCAGGCATAACTGCTGCAGGGAACAGGAAGTAGCTGATTGGTTTTGGAGCGTGAACCGACATGTGCATGGCCGTGTGTGACGAAAAGACAGAGGTGAGAGAGCGCAACCTATTTATAGGTTTTGGAAAAGGCGGAGCAACTCTGCATCTTCTCCAAGAAATACAAAACATGGACATGGTGAAGGGCAAGAAAAAAATTGTCACTTCACAGAAAACGGTGCCTATGCCTGACAAAGACATTACTGAAATAGAGCAACAGGAGAAGGCACTGTAAATATATTTCAGCATCACATTTTAGACAGTTGTTGCCATTTTCGCCAAATTTGTTCCTGAATAGCAATCATACATGTACACCAGCAGTCTAATTAATCGAATGCGTCTTTGAGGCTCCACACTCACATTCTCACTTGCCTTTTCAGATTGATAATGATACAGAAATGTGATAACGTCTCTCATTTACCAATAAAAATCAACAATGTTCTGCGTTAATGTGGGAGTGAAATACATGCTATTGGTTGGAACATAAATGGAAGTCAAAGCTTGACAAGCACTTTTCATTCACATAACATACATAATATATGGAGAATGGCTGCAGACAGTTGAGGAAAGTAACATATCCAACAAAATTCAACCATTTTACAAACTATACATGTGCGAATGTGTAAATTTGCCACGTGTCTGTACATCTCCGTGTTTTCTAATCTAATTGCATCACAATTTTTGGGAAAAGCTCCCGCGAAATCAGGCTTTTAAGGTTGCAACAATCTCCAAAAAGTCGCATGAGGACTTCCGATTTCGCTTCCCGTCTGCACGCTGCTAGAGTTTCAAAGAGAAAAGAGGATTTTAAGATATAATAGAGAATATAATAGAGGATACAATTTTGCTGTGTCAAACGGTGCAGTGACAAAAAAAGACAATCGAGGGAAAGGCTTCTTGAGACATCATCTGTACTTCTGTGAAGAAGGTGTCGGACGTTTCGCTCCTCATCCGAAGAGCTTCGTCAGCGAACTAACAAGTGGAGGCGGGATCCAATGCGGTCCAATGGGGTCTTATCCCCATTGGTAGGCAACACTGATCATCATATAGAGAACACAAAAGGGTTTGTGGCGAGTATCAAAGACCTCAGATTGGAGCCAGAGGAAACTTTGGTGTCTTATGATGTGACTTCACTTTTCACATCTGTCCCCACCTCAGCAGCAGTCTCGGTGGTGAGGAAGAGACTGCTCGAGGACTCAACTCTGCATAGGAGAACAAAACTTAGTGCTGACCACATCTGCCAATTATTGGAAATTTGCCTTAACACTACATATTTTCAGTTTAGAGGGAAATTTTACAGACAAATTCATGGTTGTGCTATGGGCTCACCAGTCTCACCCACAGTGGCGAACGTGTACATGGAAGAGATGGAGAAACAGGCTTTCACATCCTTCTCAGGGACAAAACCAAGGCACTGGTTTAGATACGTGGATGACACCTTTGTCATAATAAAAAAAACAAGAAATTCAGTCTTTCACAGATCACATCAATGCGGTGGACACCAATATCAAATTTACTCTCGAGGACGCTAAAGAGAACCAACTAGCCTTCTTAGACTGCAAGGTAATTATAGGAGAGGACAGACAGCTACTTACAGAGGTCTTCAGAAAGGCCACACACACTGACCAATACCTGCTTTTTGAATCAAACCATCCACTACAACATAAACTAGGGGTTATTAGGACCCTCCAACATAGAGCGGAACAAATACCAACTAGTGCTGAGGGAAGGAAAAAGGAGAAACAACATGTCCAGAGAGCGCTCTCAACCTGTGGGTACCCACGGTGGGCTTTTAACAAATGTCAAAAGAAGAGAGTAGGGAAAGAAACCCAAAAGCCCACAGAAGCAAAAAGGAGAGGAGTGATAGTCCCTTATGTAGCGGGGGTCTCCGAAAAACTCCAGAGGATCTTATGGCAACACAAAATTCCTACTTATTTCAAACCAGTAAATACCCTGAGACAAAAATTAGTGCATCCTAAAGACAAGGCTCCAAACCAAAAACAGAGCAATGTGGTCTATTCCATCCACTGTAAAGATGAGGAATGCAAAGAGTACTACAATGGGGAAACTAAGCAAATGCTCCAAAAAAAGGCTTTATCAACATCGCAGGGACAACTCTAGTGGGCCTCAATCAGCAGTACATCTACGCCTTAAAGCAACCAATCACTCTTTTGAGGACAGCGAGGTAAAGATTTTGGCCAAAGAAAACAGATGGTTTGAAAGAGGAGTAAAGGAAGCTATTTTTGTCAAACAACAGAACCCATCATTGAATCGGAATGGTGGTTTGAGGTTTAATTTGGACCCTGTGTTCAGCAGGTTACTGAGACCAAAACCCACAGCTCTTAGTCATGCAAATGAGGTGGAGCCCGGGCCGAGCCAGAACAATAGATGCTAACGAGCCACTATCAGAGTCGTTCATACCCAATTACAGGGAGCTACACTTCCCTTTGACCGGAGGTGCTAATGGCAGGAAAGGATTAGACCACCACTCCTCCCAGTCTTAGTGTAAGGAACCAATAGGAGGAGGGTGTTGGCACACCAATTCCGCCCACTCTTACTGTATTTAAGGTCTAGGCTACCAGCACTTCCTCGAGCAGTCTCTTCGTCACCACTGAGACTGCTGCAGAGGTGGGGACAGATGTGAAAAGTGAAGTCACATCATAAGACACCAAAGTTTCCTCTGGCTCCAATCTGAGGTCTTTGATACTCGCCACAAACCCTTTTGTGTTCTCTATATGATGATCAGTGTTGCCTACCAATGGGGATAAGACCCCATTGGACCCCATTGGATCCCTCCTCCACTTGTTAGTTCGCTGACGAAGCTCTTCGGATGAGGAGCGAAACGTCCGACACCTTCTTCACAGAAGTACAGATGACGTCTCAAGAAGCCTTTCCCTCGTTGGACAACTCCTGTACGACTGAGAGCCTACACAGACACAAAAAAAAAGACCATGTTACACACTAGGCTGACATGAGACTGGTCAAGGTCAAGTGAACTGCTGCGCCAAATTCCATTCAGCGCTTGATAAAATTGAGGAAATAAGAAACAAATCAGAAATGCTCATGTCACAAAAAAAAAAAAAGGAAAGCATTCGCTTAATACAATGTTTTGTCATACTGGTGCCAACCACCAGTAAACAACTGTAAAATACGAGTTAAATGAAGTTGTGATTATCAAACGCCCCTCAGCGAGTTTCCTGAACCGCCACAATTATTGGCAGTGAGACAAAACACAGCCATGGACAAACAGCAAAGCGAAAGACCAATATCCACAACAGTAACAATAATAACATTCACTGATATTGTGTTGTAATGTGTACGATATAACACACATCAGCATTTTTCCATCTACGTCCATCAGAACATAGCCCGACTCCATCTCTCACATTCTCTGCCACTGAAATCCTCATCCACGCCTTTGTCACATCCAGAATTGACTACTGCAATAGCGTTCTCTATGGTACACCATCCTAAATCCTCAATAGATTACAGCACATTCAAGACTTCGCTGTCCCCCTCCTCGCCTCCACCCACTCCCGTGAAGATCCCTGTTCTTCAAAACCTCCAGTGACTCCCCGTCCCTCAACGCATCCATTTCAAAGTCTTCCTGATCACTCGACAATTTGGCCCCTCCATACCTCACAGACCTGCTCCAACAGCACAATCCCTCACGTTCCCTTCGCTCTTCAGACTCCAACCTCCTGACCCTTCCTTGTAGGACCAAGCTCCAAACCTGGGGACACAGAGCCTTCTCCTTCGCCGCCCCCACCCTCTGGAATTTATTGCCCCAACCACTCCGTACCTTCCCACCTTCAAAAAAACAACTTAAAACCCACCTATTTAAAACTATATTCAATGATTAACTTTTTATACTTGGCTGCTTTGCTTTGTTTTTGTTTTGTTTCTAGTTCTGTTTGTTGTATTTTAATGTGCCTTTCTGTTCTGTTTGTTATTTAACGTTGTACTGTTATCTTCCATTGTAAATCGACTTTGAGTACCTTGAAAATTTATTATTATTTTTATTATTATTATTAAATTATTATTTGTATTATTATATATTTTTAATTTCGGTATACCTTTCAATATCTTGCACAGCGAAAATAAGATTCACGTGTTTGGTGAGCATTTTAAGAACGGAGATAAAACAAGACAAACAATTTCGTAAGGACATTGAAATGCATAAAAAGGATCACTTCAAATGGGAAGTGAGCAACAAACTCTCTCACAAGATGCAAACAGTGAAAAAGAGAAAACCACTGTTGCCAACTCCTCAGTAAGAAAAAAAGTAGCTAGATGTCATCTGCTAATTTGTATACTATTTGCATACGACATTGTAAAAGATGCTGTAGAAAAAAAGCATAACCTCGTAGGAGAGACAAAAAAGTGATTAAAAACCTTAATTACTGTATGTTTAGAAATAAAAATAAACTTGATTCTTGGTTTATTATTTTAAAATTGGCCATCACTTCATCAAAATTAAATCTTTTTAATATTGTAATGACTCTTAGGGGTGTTATGTGTTGTGTTTGTGTATGTGTTGCCATGGAAAGATGTGTTCTGGGGTTGGAGGGAGTGAAAAGAAACATGAATAGGAAGTGACAGCGTGAATTCCCCATGTTGGCAGAGATTGTTGGAAGTTAGTTCGGTGTGGGTTGCGGCCGTGACAGTCGCCCGTGTTAGTGATTGTGGTGCTGTGTGGTGATTGTTTGACTTCAATAAAAAAGCCGGTTGTTCCGCCCATCCTGCCTGGTGTTTGTGCACAGACTGTTACAAAATTTTATCTCGGCCAGGGCCTCTCAAAGTCTAGACAGCGTAATAATTACATCCGGACTCGCTTCAAGCCTCCACCTTTTATCTTGCAGGTAGGACTACTTGTTTCATTTATCACACACCGTTCTCCCATCACATGTTTTGACACACTGACAGGTAAGACCGAGTCAGAATGAGGCTTGAGTATAATGAGCAGTTATTTAATGAAGATTAAGAAACATTTATGCTTTAGATCCTGCTCTGTAAAACAGGGCAAGATGCACCCGGGCGGTATCGCGCCTCGTGCATGTGTGATTCATGGATGCGTAGAGCTCCACTATGCTCTCCCGCTCTCTCAAGAAAACCCTTATCCAAAAAAAACCCCACCAACTTTGAATTCAGGTTAAAAAGAAGCAACACACGGATCAAGAGAGTGCTACTGGGGTGTGGAAGACAAATCAATGTCCACATTTGTGGAAGGCTTGCTAATGCTGGAGGTCGCCCTAGATGACCAACCTCAGAATTCAACCTGACCCTCCTCTGCTGTGACCTATCATTCTCAATTTCCTGGAATGTATAGCTACAGAAGCGATAACAGAGTGTTGTCTTTTGACCATGACTATGCAACAGAGATTGTACAGAAATGGAAGGAGTACAAGTGGGTTCTTCAGAATAAGGGGATTCAGTTACAGACAACCTATACCAGGATGAAGATTGCGCTGACCCTCTCTCATTCATACAGTATATTTGCTCTAGATTTGTATCACTGAGCTGCCGCTTGTACATTGTTATGTATGTGTTTCACAGTGTTTGCATGCGTGGATGATGACAACTGCAAGACAATAGAGCTAAAGTAAGAGCAGTGTGAAACACATACAGAACAGTGGACAAGCGGCAGCGTGCATTGATACAAAGGGAGAGAAAATAACGCAGAGCAATTGTGAGGTCTGACTTTTTTGTGTGATGCAAATTTATTACTGTTTTGAAGGCATATTGTTTTGGGAAGCAAAACACTTTACTTTTCTGAGCCCAGCAATTAGCTGGAATTATTTTCTTCACCTCCAAAAACCGATCAGAACTCGGCTCATGGGAGAAAGTGAGGGAAAAGTAACCGATGAGGCGCTATAGTACACTGCTGATGGGAATGTCATACAATGTCAAAAAATCCCAACTGTTCCTTTAACTATTTAAATACAAACTTTCTGCTACGTAGGGAATTACTTTTACTTGCTGTATTACATGTTAGTGACATCTAAATTGTTGGAAATGGACATTCTATTCTTACTTTACGAAATAAAGTATGATTAGGGATGTTTGTTGTGAATTTTTTCTCACATACTTTTGTCTATCTACTAGGGATGAGCTGGATACTTGTTGTAGACGAGTATCTGTTACGGATAATACATTTTTGCAGAATACAAACATGTAACTACTGTAGTACAGGTCATCATTATCCGCCATCGTGATGACGGAAAATCCTCATTATTCACTCTTCACACCCTGCGATTGGCCAGTCACACACAACGACCTGCTCTCCCTAGACATATACACAAATACACAGCCACATAACATCTCAGCTATGAGCAGTACACTAAACACATTGAAATAACATGCTAACAATATAATGAATTAGTGGCAATGCTGACGAGGCTAACTTAGCTCAGCAGTTAGTGACCAGCTCGGCGACTGGATGCTTAAGGCATACAATATCGTACAATACAATATCACGGTGCAAAGAGCATCCATGTGAGGATACTGGAGGGTACATGGGAGTTTGCACAACCGGTCCACATGTGCTTTGTGGACTTGGTTTGGTTTGGTTTGGTTTAGTTTATTTGAACATGAAGGTTACAATGGAATACATCTCATGAATCATTCTTTGACAGTTCCACATGTCCAAAAGGAGTAGGAAGAAGCAAAGCTTATTTAATCCTACCCCCCATCCATTCTACATCTAGTACAGTACATGTAGTTCACTTCCTGGATTCCATGTCATGTTTTCAGTGATAGTCAGGATAACACATAATAGATAACGGTGAGATAACCCTCCCCCCAAAAAAAGAGAGAACATTCATAATAATGATAATAATGATGACAATACTAAATAAATAAATAAATAAATAAGAACAAAGCTTTTTTTTTTTTCCCTTTCCCTTTTTTTTTTTAAACACAACAAAGAAAATTATAAAAAAATAAATAAATAGAAATAAATAAATAAAAAATAAAATTTAATTAAATAAATAAAAAATAAAATAAGATAAAATAGAAAATAAAAAATAAATAAATAAAATAAAATAACAAACCTGACAGAACAATCAGGACTCTTCTGCCTTGTATTTAGCAAACATCAACTGCTTGTATTGTTTTTTGAATTTGCTCATCTCTGTACATTGTTTGAGTTCTTTACTCAATCCGTTCCATAATTTAATTCCACACACGGAAATGCTGTGGGTTTTCAGCGTTGTTCTCGCATATAAATGTTTTAGGTTTAATTTTCCTCTAAGATCATATTTCTCCTCTCTGATTGAGAAATACTTGATTAGATTTTTGGGTAACGAGTTATTATTAACTTTATACATTATTCTAGCGGTTTGAAAGTGTACTAAATCTGCGAATTTTAATATCTGTGATTTTAAAAATAAAGGGTTTGTATGTTCTCTATACTTGGCATTATGAATTATCCTCACAGATCTTTTTTGCAGTACAGTGAGTGAGTGAAGATTGCTTTTGTAATTATTTCCCCATGGAAAAGGCATTCGACTGTATCCCTTGCGATGTCCTGTGGGATGGGTGGTCTGGTTTGCATTGCCAGTTGTAAGTCAAGCCTGTTTCCGGTGAACATTGTCTGCCCTTGTCACCGATTCTGTTCATAATTTTCATGGACAGAATTTCTAGGCGCAGCCAAGGCGTCGAGGGAGTCCAGTTCGGGGGCCTTAGCATCTCGTCTCTGCTATTTGCATACAATGTGGTCCTCATGGCTTCATTGGGCTGTGACCTTCAGCGTTTACTGGGGCAGTTTGAATTTCAGTGTGAAGCTTCTGGGATGAGACTCAGCACCTCCAAATCCGAGGCCATGGATCTCAGTCGGAAAAGGGTGGATTGCTCCCTCCGGGTTGGGAATGAGGTCTTGCCCCACGTGAAGGAGTTCAAGTATCTCGGGGTCTTGTTCACTAGTAAGGGAAGGTTGGAGTGTGAGGTCGATAGGCGGATCGGCACAGCGTCTGCTGTAATGCGGTCGATGTAAAGCTCTCAATTTCACCGTTCCCGCCCTCACCTATGGTCATGATCTTTGGGTTGTGACCGAAAGAACGAGTCTGCGGATACAAGCGGCTGAAATGAGTTTCCTCCATAGGGTGGCTGATCTCACCCTAAGAGATAGGGTGGGGAGCTCAGTCATCCGGGAGGGGCTCAGAGTAGAGCCGCTGCTCCTTCACATTGAGAGGAGCCAGTTGAGGTGGCTCAGGCATCCAGTCCTCCCGGACGCCTCCCTGGTGAGGTGTTCTGGGCCTACCCAGCCGGGGGAAGGCCCCAGGGCAGACCTAGGACACGCTGGCGGGATTATGTCTCACAGCTGGCCTGGGAAAGCCTTGGTGTCGTCCCCGGTGGAGCCGGAGGAGGTGGCCAGGGACCGGGAAGTCTGGGCATCCCTACTGAGACTGCTGCCCCCGTGACCCGGACCCGGATAAGCGGCGGAAAATGGATGGATGGATGGATGGATGGATGGATGGATGGATGGATATAGCAACTTCTGATCAATCCATGTCAATTTCAGACTTAAAATAATCTACCGATTTAAGTCCCACCCATTTTCGGGTAAACTACTTCCAGTTTATGTCCCGCCCATTCCGAGTACAGATACTGATACAGGTAATTTAGATGAGTGGACAGATACAGATACATATACAAAGAGTGGTGTACTCATTCATCCCTATTATCTACCATTGCTATTTTTGTGGATCACTGACGAAGAAAATACACACATATGATTTTTAGTCTATTTTAATTCAATTGTGAATAAAAAAAATGAATTTTTGGTGTTACAGTAGTCTGTTTGATACGACTTCAGGCGTCATGTCACATTAAAAATTTATTCTTCTAGAACACTCTGACACTTATTAAACGGGTAGGTTTCTTATTGTATCCATATACTTTGTCTTATTTCTAGGGCTGTCAAATCATAAAAAAAAAAAATCAGATTCATCATGGTTTTGAAATTAATTAATCGTGATTAATCACCATGTCACACTGTCTGAAATATGACCATTTTTACTGTATTTTGTTGAAAGATAAATGACAAGGCAGGGTTATATACAGTATATACTGTATTTATATGTATTAACAGTACTTAATTAACTGAAAAATCCAGTTAAGAGATGGCACCCATGTCTGAAAATCTGTTTACCCAACACTGGTTTCTTTAATAGCAGAATATTTGAACCAGACTTAACTGTGTTAACTGTGCAGTTTAAGTTGAATTCACATTTTGAGTGAATTTTCTGGGATTTCCGAGCATACTTAAATGCAGCAAATTGTACTTCTGCATTAAGAGTTACAAAGTGAGTGATAAGAATATGCACTTATTGTTTTTCTTTGCAATTTTGTTTTAGACCACACATACTGTACATGCATAATAAAGACGTTGCGAAGTCGGGAGTGTCCATGACTAAATCTCACGTTCTGTGTAAAACAATGAATGCAATGACGTAGCCCCCCCCCCCCCCCCCCCCCCCCCCCCCCCCCCACACACACACACACACACACACACACACACACACACACACACACACCTTCTACACTTGTAAATTAATGTTAATAGCAGCGCCATCACACTCTATGGCGACTGGCACATGTGTAGAAAGCTCGCTTCGATGATTGCTTGATCAAAGTGTGTTTATGCAAGAGGAAACTAGTGTCCAATTGTATAATCTAGGTATGTAATATAATCTGGGTAATCCAATTTGTAAAAAGCCAAACAATCTACAGCATGAGTGCTGAAGTCCCCGAGCAGGATGAGTAATCCCTATCCAGTCATCCAAACGGGAGGGGAGGGGATGGTGGAACTGCTGTTTGGCATATAAGAGCAAACAACAATCAGACCCATCCCCACACCCAAAGGCAGAGGGAGAGTACAAATTCGTCCATTGGGTTAAACCCCAACATACAAGCCATGTCCTTGCTTTCTGCTGCCACCCATCTCACACTGTAATCTCTGGCCCCTCCTATGAGTAGAGATCCCATTGCCTGGCCAACAGGCGCTCACCATCGAGCCCTACTCCCAGGCCTGGCTCCAGTGACCCAGTCCAGGCGAGAGAAAACAAAGTTGGCACGCATCAGGGTCTTTTGAGCTACTCTTCCTTTTTATTATTATTATTTTCTAGTCCCTTCCCCAAGACCTGTTTGTCTTGGGTGACCATACCAGGGGCATAAAATCTTAATTTCTAGGAGCATTGGGACGTGCAAATTCGTCCACCACAATGAAGTGGTACCTTAAAGAGGAGTAGAGTGTAAATAAATAAATAATCTATTTCTGTAGTACATGGCAACTGTTCATCCGCCAGTCTGTACAACGGTTTATCTATGCTGATAATTGCCTTCGTAGATGTTTTGAGATCAGCCTTTATCTTAATTGCAAGTAACAATAGCTTTTCCATCATAATTAGAAGAACAATTTAGGTATGTTATTTGTAAGAACAGTTGTTCCGAAAGATGTTGAATGTAATGTACTATTCCACATTCTCATTATTTTTTGCTCTGCCATTTTCTTTTTGTTTCTTTCCTCCAGTGGCCATTGTGCTCAAAGATGATTATTTTGTGAGGGGAGCAGGTCTACCAGGGAGATTTAAGGCAGAGAAAGTGGAGTTTCACTGGGGGCCAAGCAACGGATCAGAGGGCTCTGAGCACAGCATCAATGGCCGACGTTATCCAGTGGAGGTAAACACATTTGTCAAGCCTTGATCTGCTGTGTTATATTAATAAACAGTGTGGTGAAGGTAATTCTTTACAACCTTCTAAGATCATGTCAGAACTCATATTGTATGTCCAGCTTAGAGCATTGAGCATTTTCATTGTACTTTGTTTATTACCATTTGTTATTCTTTTCTTTGGTGTCTTTTCCAGTAAATAGTACATAGAGTGAGCAAGAACTATCATGGTTAAAGACATGTAGATTCTATGCCATCATGAATACATCCATCCATCCATCCATCCATCCATTTTCTACTGCTTATCCGAGGTTGCGTCGCAGGGGCAGCAGCCTAAGCAGGGAAGCCCAGACCTCCCTCTCCCCGGCCACTTCGTCCAGCTCCTCCCGGTGCATCCAGAGGCGTTCCCAGGCCAGTTGGAAAACATAGTCTCTCCAACGTGTCCTGGGTCTTCCCTGAGGGCTTCTTTCGGTGCCCTGAACACCTCTCCAGGGAGGTGTCCGGGAGGCATCCTGACCAGATTCCCAAACCAGCTCATCTGGCTCCTCTCATGAATACAATATAGTTTTAAACAGACCTTTAGTGGCCAATAGTTAGTGTTCTTTATGCAAGCTGACAATGCTAACTCGGATAAAAAGGCAAAAGAAAGAGAAATGCAGAGAAACAGTGGATTATTGACAAGATGTATATTGACAAGAAGGCCAGATACAGCCATTACACCAAGTAGTGATTCCCTTCTAATATTGGTAAAAAGCCTAAAAAACGTAAATGCAAAGCTGCCCTTAAACTATTTGGAGTAGAGATGATTTTAGGTTACAGTTACGAGAGGTGCGAACTGACTCAAATGTTTTGGGCTCAAGTTTGACTCGACTCCACATGCTACACAAGTCACATGCAAGTCAACTTAGTTGTTTTTTATTACATGTATTCTCCACAGTAGTTGTAGTTGTCCTATATGTATTTTATTTACCTGTTAAACGTTTTAGTGTTTGCGCCGTGATTGTAGTAAGTGTTCTGTCTAGTAACCCATATGTTCATGTCACTCTGTGACAAGCTCATTGCAAGTTAAGTGTTGCCTATTGCTTGGCCAATTAAATAACCTCTTCCTTTGACCATCTGACCATCTCTTGCGGCACTGATTGCCTTCGTATATAATTGTAATATGAAATGCTCAGGACATGCAGGCTATACAAACACCAAAGGGGCTGCGAATTTGAGACCCCTATTGTAAATAATGTGTGAATGTGAGTGTGAGTGGCTGTTTGTCTATTTGTGTCCTGTGGTTGACTGGTGACCAGTCCAGGATGTACCCCACCATAGAAGATGGATGAATGGATGGAATGAATGGATTTTTATTATTTTTTTTTTTTTCATGGTTCAGTATACCAAAGACCACGGCAGTCCTGAACAACCGGCTCTTGAGCGGTTCTGAACCTGCTGGCAAAATAAAACATTCAGACACAGTTGGAAAATCAATAGAAACACACCTTTCAGAGTTCAATTCAAACTAACAGATGAATTCAAGATTGAATTGAACCAATCCCAGCCTATCCCAGCTGATTTCTGGCGAGAGGGTACACCCTGGACTGGTCACCAGTAGACCAACAACACAAAGATGCCCAAACGGAGGTAAAAACTCAAAACTTTGAGATATCCTGACTATGTAGACAACATGCTAACCACTAAGCCACTGTGCGGCCCCAAACATTGTGGTTTGTTTTTGTTTAATCATAATACATAATCATTTATTTTTACTCTGACATAATCTCAGGGCAAAAGTTGACCAATGCGTTCATGGGACAAAGTGGATCATTCCTACAATTCGGTGCCCCCCGTGACATTACAGTACATGCTATATTTTGTTTCACATCACATTTGAGATTGTAAGTCCACTTTAGATTTTGTGCATCATTGACTCATAGTTGAATGTTTTTTTGTTTGTTTTTTTTTAATGAGCAGAGCTAGGCGATCCCAACAAATAAACAGGTCTCATTTGTGGCTTTTTCCACCTCAAAGAAACAGTCAGATAAACAAATAAACATGGTAAGTTTGTAACAACAGTACTTTAATTTACTGAGTGATTAGTGATATTATTAATGCATGGTAAATATGGGTTTTGTGTTAAACTCGCATGTCATTTAAATTTTTTTTCAACACAAATTATGCTGATCTTGTGTGAAAATAGGCTATAACAAAAACGTTTTTTGTAAAAATGTATGCTCAGCAACTGCGGTGGGCATCCTCGTTGTAGTCAGAATGCTACAATATTGATCACATTCCATTTTTATATGGTTTGACATCATTCGACGTCCACACACATCAATAATCATCTTATTCTGTTCGTTATACCCCGGCTGTGTCCACCAAATTTTTTCAGTACTTCCAGCGATAGTTCAATGAAATTCGGCTTCCTCATCCTCGTTACTCTCTCACCAGCCGTGTTTCACAATAACAGTAGCAACTGTAACAATGCAGTCAAGGGTCTTTAATAGGGATGAGCGAGTACACCACTATCTGTATATGTCTACACCTATAAGGCCAGGAGACATGTCAGAATGCTATTTATAGACTATAGCTCTGCATTTAACACAGTCAGCCGCCACAAACTCACAAATAAGCTCCTCACACTTGGTCTGTCACCCCCCCTCTGTAACTGGGTGTTTAACTTTCTAACAGGAAGGCCCCAGTCAGTCAGAGTCCACAATCGCACATCCAGCTCAAGAATTGTGAGCACTGGGACCCCACAGGGGTGTGTGCTGAGTCCGCGCCTCTACATGGTCTTCACCTATGATTGCGTGGCCTCCCAGAACAACACCAGCATCATTAAATTTGCGGATGACACTACAGTCATCGGCCTGATCACTGGTGGTGTTGAAACGTCATACAGAAGAGAGGTGGCGGACCTCATAGCTTGGTGTCATGATAACAATCCTTCTCAATACAGATAAGACTAAAGAGATGATCATCGACCCAAGAACAAGGGAAAAGGAGCCGCATAAACCCCTGTTTATTGATGAGACTGAAGTGGAGAGGGTGAAAACCTTCAAGTTCCTTGGCACACATCAGCGAGGACCTCACCTGGTCTCACAACACCCAACCAATTATGAAGAAGTCCCAAAGGAGACTGTACTTCCTGAGAAGACTGAGGAAATTTGGCATGTCCACCAAAATCTTTAGTTGCTTCTACAGATGCACTATCGAAAGTGTCCTTACTGCCTCCATCACTGTTCGATACGGTAACTGTACAACACGTGATAGGAAGACACTCCAGCGGGTGATCAAGACCTCACAGAACATTGTTGGGGCAGCCCTCCCCTCACTGCAAGACATTTATAAAACTAGAGTCCTACGCAGAACACACAACCTCATCAAGGACAGCACACATCCACAACACTCATTATTCACACTCCTACCGTCAGACAGACGCTACAGGAGTTCGAAGTCCAGGACCACAAGACTGGCGAACAGCTTTTACCCACAGGCCATCAGGCTTCTCAACGAAGCACTCACACGCCGAACGCAACACACGCACACGCTCATAGCACTTTATTTATTTATGTATTTATTTATTATTTTTTTAATTATTTTTCTGTATTAATGTCTCTTCTGTTGTTGTTGCTTAATTTATTGGTTTTAATGTTTCTTATGTTCTTATTCCTTTTCTTGTGTTTTCTTTCTTTTCTTGGGAGAATGAACAGAATAAGAATTTCATTGCATAGTATAACTGCCTGTTTTACTATGCATATGACAATAAAACTCTTGAATCTTGAATGTCCACCCATCTAAATTATCTGTATCCGTATCTGTACTCTGAGTAGGCAGACATAAACCAGAAGTAGGTGTGATGTAACCGGAAATGGGTGAAACATTATTTTAAGTCTGAAATTGACATGGATTGATCAGGGCTTGCTATATTGTTGTTTGTTATTCAGTTATAGGTGTACTGTGTATGTGTGCAACTAATCCGTAAGACTTAAAAATAAAAAATAATTAAATAAAAAATAATTCAATAATGATGTGTGTGAAGTTGGTGAGTCATGCAAACATCCAGTGATGGCAAACAGGAAAATAATCTGTCAGCCTTGTTCACTTTCTCAAAAGCACCGTGTTCAGTGCTTCAAGCAAAGTTTTTCAACTGACTTTATACCACCAGCCAAATTATAAACAAGAAGAGGGAGAGGAAAAAAAAAAACAAAAAAAAACCACAGGCAGTGGCTAACGCATGAGCAGTCTACAGTGTACTGTCTTGTGAAATGTTATGTACGTTATGAAACAAGTTTAAATTTGCAACGTGCATACTGCAGCGTTTTGAGGTGGGTGTAATATTTTACCATGCTTATGTATATAATGTTGTATGATAGCGATACAGGCAGAATGTTTGATGCAGCTGTTGTACTTACTACTGTGCAAGTGTACCTAATTTTGTGGCCAGTCAAAGTAGGTTACTGTTACCACAGTGTGTGTACTGCCAACTGAAAATTAACAAAATTCTTATATTGTACGTAGCACGCCTGTTTTATGATTACTTCATGAAATAAGACAAAAATACATTTCAAGGAATAATGCGGTCATGCTACCCCAGTTGAGTTGTTGCACATGCTACTGACGCACCACAAGCCTGCACAATGCTTGTTACGATTGGCCATAGCCAAGAGTACTGGATCCAAATAGCAGAGATGAGTCAGTCCCTGTAACAAAATGTATTAACAAAAAGGTGTCCACCAAGTGGAAAAAATAAAGAAACACAAAAATGCAAAGTACAACCCAAAACTACCCGGACGAGATATCAATCTCTTTGACCGCAGGCTGGGAAGCGGAACTCAAGGGAACAGCAGAGCATAAACAGCTGGCATAACAATAACTTCCCCAATTGACGACCTGGTTATGGTTCCAATCAATAGTCGGGTTATGTTGATTTACCCATACGAGACCCAAAACCACAGGTGCTGACAGGGAAGGTATAACAGATCTTGATGGACTCGTGATGATTGCCTGAGAAATGAAGAGATAATGGCTCCATATGGCGAGTAACTATAGCGAGTAACTGCCCATCCAAAGAGTGAACCTCGTTAGGCTCCTGTAATCTAATCTTAGCAAACCCATTACTCTCTACAAAGTCAAAATCCAGAAAACTATGATTGGCCCCAGAGTCCACTAACGTAACTATTGACACGCTCTTGCCTACCCTCGTAATTGTCCCCGGGATTTGGAGTCTCTGAGTGGTGGTAGATATAGTCTGCTAGCCAGCCCCTCCTTCTCATACTCAGAAACTGGAGACGGTGATCAAGCCCCTTTAGTGGGTTGATCCTGAGTGGATACTGGCCATTTCTCCTTGATCGTGTCCGGTAGTGATCCAGTTCGGTGAGTCAGTCGATCAAGACACTTGGCGATATGGGGATCAGTCCCCCCCACAGTAAAGGTAGAGGTATAGTCGTTGACAGCGAGAACGCTCCGCTGAGGTGAGACGCCGGCTCATGATGAAGGCAATCTTGGACTGGTCGGTAGCGTAAGTGCTAGGCTGTTGGTCAAACACGAGAGTGCATTGATGCAAAAATTGTTCACAAGATACCGATTCTCCCAAGAACCGTGATGGGTGAGGAATGTTTGGCTCACGATACGGGGTGAAAGTCAGGGCAGGCGGCGGTGCCGGGTTGGCAATGCTCACGTTAAGGGGAGGTGCGGTGTCCTCCGGGAGTTGCATAGGAAGTGCTCGCTCCAGTCGCTGGTCAATGGCGCTCACGCTGGAGGATAAGGCAGCAATGGCCTCCATAATCTCCCTTAACGATCACTCATGGCTGCCCCTAATTACTAATTGCCCCTAGTGTGTGTGTGACAGGGCAAAACGGAAGTGCTCGAGCTCCGCGGGACCCATGACTGGCCAGACTGTTCTGTTACGATTGGCCACAGCCAAGAGTACTGCATCCCAATAGAGATGAGTCAGTTCATGTAACAAAATTTATTAACAAAAAGGTGTCCAAGTGGAAAAAATACAGAAACACAAAAATGCAATGTACAGCCCAAAACTACCCGGACCTGGTCACGGGGAAAAACTAAGAAGTAAAGAGGCTGCTAGCACGGAAGACAAGCAGGGAAAAAACTAGAACTAAAAGGTGCTGCAAAAAGGTAGCAGAAAGGAAAAATACAACTGAAAACGCTGCTGAGAACCTAGTAGGACCCAGGCAAAAACTAGCACTCACCACTAAAAGAAAAAGCCTGGCAGGGGATACTGTGATATATACAATTAAGCCGAAGCAAAAATGACCAGAGAGTTGCTCGACACAAGGCTACAATACCAGGAGGAGTTGGTAGCAGGCGAAGAGCAGGTAACAATCTGGCAACGAGTGCAGGTCACACTGCAGCCTAAGAGGGCTGGCTGATAATTGCACACAGGTGTGTCAATTAGCTCCTCCTGGTAGGCTCGGTGGTATGCTGTAGCACACAGAGCATGGCAGCGCTGTCTTGTCCAATGCACTGCGTAGTTACAAAACAAGTTTACCAAGTAACTTTAGATACAAACCGAAATAGAGGCGAGCTGAGGAAAACCTAATAAAGTGGAGGCAGTGGGCAACGCCACACGAGCCATTTTCAACTTGCCAATTGCATTGTGTATATGAATGAGGCACCGCTCAGCTCCTCTGTGGTAGCCTGCAGAGTATGTCTAGGGAGGGGCGGTCGCTGTGTGTTATTGGTCAATCACAAAGCGTGAAGAGTGAATACATAATGAGGATTTTCTTTCATCACAATTACGGATAATGACGAGATGTTCATTCTAGTACTTGGCAAAAATGCATTATCTTTAATGGATACTCGTTTATAACAAGTACCCGGTTCATCCCTCGTCTTTAAATATGTACGCCACATTCATTGACCTTCTATGGAAAAGTGGAGGTGTAGAGAGGGCGTGACCAAGAAAAGAACCTGACCAAGCTTTGTACAGGGTTGCATACACTCCTGATCAAAATCTTAAAACCAGTTGAAAAATTGCTAGAATTTACATTTTGCACATTTGGATCTTAATGAGGTTTTAAGTAGAGCTACAATATACAAAAACAAGAAGGGGGAGTGAGACAAAAAGCATTTTGAAAAAATAATTTATTGAAAACAACAATTAAACTGAAATACTGTTTATCAGCTGATCAAAAGTTTAAGACCACAGGCTATAAAAGCCAAAATCTGCTAAAATATTTCATTTTCTGTCAGGCATTTACAGAAAGCTCTGCAAAAATGCCAAGAAAGCTTAGCTTTAGCCATGCCCTCCTGATGGCTAAAGCTAAAAAGCTTTCTCTTTTTGAACGTGGTCGGATTGTCGAGCAGCATAAGCAAGGCATCTCGTAGCGTGCCATTGCTGCTGAGGTTGGGTGCAGTAAATCAGTCATTCTACATTTTTTGAAAGATCCTGAGCATTATGGAACAAAAAAGTCAAGTGGTGGACCCAAAAAAAAAATCATACCTACGCTGAGCAGAGCGGTCTTGGACCCACATTAAGGCCCTTACTGGTGCCGACTGCAGCGCAGTAACCATCAGATAGCATCTGCGGGAAGAGGGCCTAAAAAACAAAATCAAAGACCTCGTCTCCTTCAACGCCACAAAACTGCTCGTTTAGATTTTGCCAGGGAGCATCAAACATGGGACATCGAAAGATGGAAAAAAGTTTTATTCTCTGATGAGAAAAATTTTTACCTTGACGGTCCAGATGGCTTCCAACGTTACTGGCATGACAACGAGATCCCACCTGAGATGTTTTTTTACCCGGCACAGTGGAGGGGGGTCCATCATGTATTTGTATTTGTACTTTATTTCTCCCACAGCGGGGAAATTCACTTGTTACAGCAGCAAGCAAGATACGCAAGTAAAGAGTACAGTGTAAAGAATGCATATTGACTACAACATGGTTCAGGTGCTGCAGGTGTTGTAGAGCCTGACAGCGGTCGGTATGAAGGACCTGCGGAACCTCTCCTTCTTACACCGTGGGTGTAACAGTCTGCTGCTGAAGGAGCTGCCCAGGGAAACAACAGTGATGATGATGAATGATCTGAGGTGCTTTTTCATTCACTGGAACACTGGAGCTTCAGGTGGTGCAGGGTCGTCAAACGGCGGTGGCTTACGTGCAGATGTTGCAGCGGGCATCCCTCATGACTGAGGGCCCTCGCCTGTGTGGTAACAGCTGGGTTTTCAACAGGACAACGCTGCAGTTCAAAATGCTCGCTTGACCAAGGACTTCTTCAGGGAGAATAACATCACTCTTTTGGACCATCCTGCATGTTGCCCTGATTTAAATCCCATAGAGAACATTTGGGGATGGATGGCAAGGGAAGTTTTAAAAAAATGGCCATCAGTTTCAGACAGTTGATGCCCTTCATGAAGCCATCTTCATCACTTGGAGCAATGTTCCCACTAGCCTCCTGGAAACACGCATCAAGCATGCCCAAAGCAATTTTTGAAGTGATGAACAAGAACGGTGGAGCTACTCATTACTGAGTCCTACTGAGAAAATGTTTTGTTCTGGTTTGGAGAGTTTTTTGTTATTTTTTGAGCGATGGTCTTAAACTTTTGATCAGCTATTTCGGTTTAATTGTTGTTTTCAATAAATTACTTCTTCAAAATGCTTTTTGTCTCATTCTCCCTTTTTGTTTTTGCATATTGTAGCTCTACTTAAAACCTCATTAAGATCCAAATGTGCAAAATGCAAATTCTAGCAATTTTTCAACTGGTGTTAAGATCTTGATCAGGAGTGTACATGATGCTGTGTACAGAGCATGTTAGCCTACACATACATCTTTACACGAGGTTCTATGGCACAGCACCACAGGTCGGTACAGTAGCCTGAACAAAGATGTGACATGCACTAGTCCAGCGGGTCACCTTAAGCAGCATTCTCATGCCATCATTCTATGCAACCTGAAGTTTATATACTGCTTTTTCTATAATGCCGCCACAAATGGACAGTGTACATTGGGGTAAAATACACTTTAAAAAGCGCTGTTTTAACAGAAACTGAGCACATAGAGAACTTACGAACAAAAATGTTAGCTTGTACATATTGCATACAACATTGTGTGTAAATGTCTCTATCACGTGACAGGGCAGCGGATATGTAGTGGCCCAAGTATTTCACCTCATCACAGACTTTAAGGATGTTGTCCTTCAAGTTTCAGTTATATTATTATGAATTCTGTCTCATACCCGTGACCCTAGTGATGACAAGCAGCATAGAAGATGGATGGATGAATGGATGGATGGGTGGATGGATGAAGTCTGTTATCAACCTGCAAGGAGCAATCACAATCCTTTTATTCTATGACTCGATTATGTTGCACGGGTGTATGTGCATAGAATTGTGCTGGGCCCTGGCCCATCTCTTCCGATCATGCCAGAAAAGGTGAACATGCAGTGCATGGGTGTGGATCCATGCATCACACTAGCCAAATGTGCCAGACTTTAGGTGTGCCAGACTTTAGGGCCCAGGCACGGTGTGATTGGCCTTGTGTGAGTATGCCCTTAGGCTGTTTATTCTGTGACTGATACATAGAGATAAATATTGGACATTTAAAAAAACATTTGATCCATTACATTTTGAAAATACAAATGAACAGCTTCTCTGCCTAGATAAAAGACAACAGCTGTTCCTGCAATATGGCAGTGTGCGGCTTTGCATCACTAAACAGTTGCAAGTGGCAAACTAGACCACGTTCAAATGTCTTTGAAGTGATTGGATTTGTCCTTGCTGTGTACACAACATAACTATGCTAAGAGTTTTCTCCTGTTATTACACCACTTATAGTTTTGATACTTAGTTTGTGCAATGTTTCTTTTACATCAGGGTGGTCCTCCCATTCATCACGAATGGGAGGACCACTGTCTGAGTCTAGACCCAGATGCCCTAAGCGGAACAAAGAAATGATTTGAATATTTAAAGTTTTGACAGAATTGCTATTATTTTGACCCGTGCAGCTTTTTTAGACTTTACGGTACTTGTATATCAGTTCAGGAAATACACTGACCCATTGCATGTGAGTTAAGCCATTCCACCTCATACTATCCAGCCAATCAAATCTGTGCATTGGCGGTAAATATTGTTGGCTTAAATACAACAGAGACAGATGAAAGAGAGACACCAAACGAGTGACATGGAAGAATGAGTGAGATACTGGGAAAGAAGAGAGAAATTAGTGATAGATACACAGAGGACAGCGAAACGAGTGAAAGTAATGAGGAAAAAAGAGAGATGCGTCCCACCTGCCCACTTGCTACTCCCATCCTCCTTTGTTGTGGTGACCTGATCTTGGTCCAGTGTGGCGAGTGAGTCGGAGGTGATCCAACCTTAGCCCAGCATGGAATGGGAGAAGGAGCCAGAGTTACCCGACCTTGGAGTAGCCTGGAGCAGGGACAATGGCTTGACCTCGGCCTGGATTAGAGCGGGAATGGGAGCCCTAGGTGACCTGACCATGGTCTGTTGTGGCACTTAAGTTACTGATGCCAAAGGTGATCTAACCTTGGTCTGTGGTGACGCTGGTGCAAAAGGTGATCTCACCTCAGGGCCATGTGAAGCAGGAGCCAGAGGTGATCTAACCTTGGTCTCAGGTAGCGCTGGTCCCAGAGGTGTGATCTAACTCCTGACTGGCATGTAGCAGGAGCCAAAGGTGATCTAACCTCGGGCCCACAAGGAGAAGGAGTTGGAGTTCAGGCCATGGTATAATATCTTCCAGCCCCTGTGCGATGCAAGAAGGAGGTCAGATCACCTCAGGCTCCAGCACCCTCTGCACGTGGGTCCAAGGTTGGATGACCTCTGGCACCAGCAACACACCGGACCAAGGTCAAGTCACCTACAGCTCCGTTCCCACTTCATGCCAGGCCAAGGTCAAGACATTTCCTACTCCTGCACCACATATCCGATGCCTGTACCTTGTCTCTCCAAGCTTCCGACAGCTCCTTGCTGAGATGGCAAGTCAAACTGGCGCAGGGCGGTGTCTCCAGGCTGGGGGCCTCCGACAGCAGACTCTCTTTTGCCACGAACATTCTCCACACCTGAAGCAGAAGCAGCTATCTTGCATCAATCCTTTTCTGCAAAGGTGGCCAACCTGCACTCATCATCCTTGTCAGCCGCAGAGGCCAAAACGCCCAAACTGCGATTTTCATCTTAAGATATACTTGACATAGACTGCTGCAAACCTGCTTGGGAGTAGGTTAGGTTTCGGTAATACAAGATCAGATCCCACAACAATAATAATAACAATGGATTCACTTTTATATAGCGCCTTTATAGAAGGTACCCAAAGCACTTCACAGTGAAAGCCAGTATTCATTCACTCCACCGTCACACATTGGTGGTGGTAACCTACATCTGTTGCCACAGCTGCGCTAAGGTAGACTAACAGAAACATGGCTGCCAATATGTGCCTACGGCCTCTGTGCACCATCTAACATTTATTCACATTTATACACCAGTGTGGCCACCACTGTAGGTCAGGTGGGTGAAGTGTCTTGCCCAAGGACGCAACAGTGACTGGGATGGAGGAAAATTGATATGAACCATATTGATGACCTGCTCTTCCTCCTGAGCCCACAGACCAATAAGAGATCCCAGCCTGTAAAATTGCCATCCACTGACCCATCAGTTGTCTGTGGAAAAAGCATGCCATCTTTCATTGACAACGGCCGCACTGATTCAGCTCAATTAGAGTAATTCAGGCTTTAAAAGCAAGGATTTGCCAGTATTGGGCCACAAAACCTTTTTATGTTCTCCATAATTTTGGACAGTTGTAGTTGGTTGTTGGAGGGAATGGCTTATAGCTTCTGGGGTCGTATGTTTACAAAAGTAAGTCCAGAGGCCCAACAGCCATCTTTCGCAGCTCACAGATGTACCAGGGTGCTGAGTGCCAGGAGACTGCCTTGGATGTTAAAGGTGCGTGAAAGGGATTGGTTGTCAGCACCAGGAGGAAGTCAGTATAGCCAGATGAGAGAAGTTGATGGTCCAGGGCCAGGGCATCCATGTTGATGTTTTTCAGATTTCTGAAGTGGATCTGCCGCTTGGGTTTGGTGTGGAGGGAAGGGAAGGGTAGCTCCATTGACACAACCTTGTGATCAGACACACCAAGATCATAAACCAGGAAATTGTGATGAGGGCGGAGTTAGAAATGACCAGATAGTGTGTGTCCCCTGGAGTGGGTGGCGACATCAACATGTTGTAGGTTGAGGGAGTTCGGTAGCTGAAGGAAATCAGCAGCACAGTGGCAAGAGGGTGTGTCAACATGAATATTTAAATCTCAGAGGATTGTGGCATTGGCAGAGGTGGTAGCTACAGAGTGTTGTGATGAGGTGAGACATTTCAAGCATAAAAGCAAGGTTGGATTTGGGAGGCCGGTAGACGACAACAGCCATGAGGAAGGGGAGCTTACATTTAAATACAAGACACTCACAGTAGGTTGTTGTGTGTAGTGGGATGGTGGTCACCTCCAGGTGCTGTCGGTGGATGGATAATTTCAAATTGCATAATTTACTGGGACGACACTCGTGTCGACTTCTCCCAGGTGATCTGTACATAAATTCTATTGGCCAATTTGAAATTGGAGTGTGAATCCCGTTTTTTTTTTAAGCTTTGGAATGACATGTCACCCATGGTGGTTGTAGTTCGTGCAACAAGAGGTTCTAAAATGGCCGTTCAAACCCATTGACGTATCTGCCAGCTGAGCACAATGCTGGCACGGGACTGGCAATGTGACTGTTAATAAAGAATGACTGGATACCAGCCCATAGAAAATCTCCAGGTGAGGGAACTGTAAGTGTGGAATATTTCTTAAATTTGTCATGAAGTAATGTTATGAATGAGCTGAATGAATGATTTTCAGTTCAGTTCAGTTTTCATGTTGGAACGATTTTAATTGGTTGAGAAATGTAAAACTTTTGAATTGCCCTTTCATTTTCAGTTTGAATTTTGGAAATGAATGTGTCACTAGCTAGATATTTTGTCCCGAACGGGCTGCACATTTTCATGGTGGAATGGTTTGAATTAGTTGGGAAATGTGGAAGTAATGTAAAGTCAAGTTTGTAGAAGTAAAATGTGGACGTGTCAAAAAATAAAGTGCGGTTAATATAATAAATACAATAATTTTGGTGCAGAACGTATGGACCCAATGCTTTTTTTTTACAAAAATCATTCAAAATGTACACTGTATAATCAATACACCCTAGAAAAATAGTGGCTCAGTAAATGATGGATTGCCCACAATTAAGGTGGCATTCATTTCCATGATGAGTAGGTAGGTAGGTACTTTATTAAACCCCAAGAAGAAATTCATGTTGGGCCATTAAGTATGGTACTTTGATTGACTGAACATGATGTCGTCGTCTACACATTTGTTGTCAGTGTTTCAAAGCATTTTTGCTATTTTATTAGAAAAGACATTTTGTTTTAACCTTGCATCCATTCATTTTCTTGTATGTTACCCAGACAGTTGAATGTCTTTCTTCCCTTTAACTACTTATGTCATTCATGTTCCTATTTTTTGCTTGTCATTTCCATTTCTTTCGCTGTCAGTCCGTCCCGTCTTTCAGTGGGTGGTGGAGAAGAGAAGGGTTTGTGCAAGTGGTCTCCATGAATAATGTATGATTTACAAGGCTTGTCATTTAGTAATTGTAGCATAATGGGGCCCTTGAATGGCATGATGAAGTAGAGACCTACTACTCCCCTACCTGCTGTTTTAAACAGTAATGCTCTATTTGATATGCCAAGCACATCTATCACAACCCTCAGCTGGAGGGCCTCACCCTATGGGAGTGTGTGCGTGGACACAACTCCTTTACCACTGCTCTGTACTTGGCATTGTAGAGCTTACATGTACAAAATCCCCCATTGTTTCTTTTCCTTAAGTATGCATGATGAAAAAAGCTTAGTAATCTGTGTGTATTTGCTATGGTGCTGCAGTGCAATTTAGAGGTACAGTATCCTCTGCATTGTTATTTTCAATCATATGTTGCACATCTGCAGTGCATTTGCATGTTAACATGACACGATCATGCACAGTGAATCTGTCAAAAATACACATTTGGGAAACAAATGTCAAATATATGCAAATGTATGCAAGTAGCTAATACCTCCACCAAGTGCAGCAAGGAAAATGTGTTGAAACGCCCTGAAAATGATAATAGCCAATAATAGCCAAAATGATTTATTCAGAACATCATTTGAACAAAGCTTTAATCAGTGCTGAAAATCTTGAATTGGCTGACTAATGTCAACATAAGTTATCAATAGGCGTGTCATGATAACAAATTTTGCTGGAAGATAATTGGCCTACAACTTATTGTTGATAATCAACATTATTGACACCATTTTTTGAGACCATTTTTTCATGAATGATATGGCATAATAATGAGTACATTGTATCAAAAGCAGTAAACTTTTATTTCTCAAAATTATTTAACATTGTAATTGGAATGTCAGTAGTTTTTAATTAAACAAACATAATAAATTAAACAAACAAAAAAACTCAATGAAAATAAAATGGCCTTTTAGTTTCTTTTCACATAAATTGTACTTAAATAAAAATCACAATCATAACCAAATACAATACAAATAGACCCCGTCTCTGTTAAGAAAAAAAAACACTACACACAACACAACAAAAGCACAACAATAAAAACCACACACACACACACGCAGTTATGTAGTGTGTTTTTAAACTAATCTGGGGATCATATTTGAGCTGGACTACATGAAAATGCAGTAAAATGCAATGTTTCTGATGTCCTTCAACACGTCTTCTTTCACTCGGTTATAAAGTTCGGGAATTGCTGTTTGTGACATGTACGGTACATGTACGTTCTCCCAAGCAATTCTTACTGACAGTCAAACATTTCCCAAAATGTTGGCTTTTCAACCGTGTTGAAAGGTTGCATTTCTTTTGCAATGTAGGCACCATTTGGCGCAGTTTAGTTTATATTTACTTTGCCAACCAAATGCTTCAGTAAGTATGGACTGTCGGGACGAAGGGTTCTTTCTACCTCCGATGGTTGTTTTTTTCTCCCAGTTGGGAAAACTGGACAGGATGGTTGTGTCTGAGGTGCGCAACCAAGTTGGTCTCATTCTCCTTCTTCCTTGTCACTACTTTCGAACAAATGTGACATATCGGTTTGTCTGTGTAAATGCGCTCACTTTGCTCATTCTGTTTAAAATCGAAATATTCCCACACTGGGGATGTAGCATTCGGCTTAGAAACCATCGCTTTCATGCCTTCATTCATATTAGCTTTTGCTTGCTCACGAGGCTAACTTGCTGCTAGCATTCTGTGTATCCACTCACTAGTAGCCCACGTACTGGGACAAAAGAGGCTGAATGGCTAACAGGAGGCTTCAGTCTCTCCGTTCAATCCACTATAGAGCCAATGTGCACAGACAGATGCAGAGTGAGCCCGCTTGTCATCCAGCCTGCGTGGTAACGAGAGACGAGGAAAACAAACACACATACACATGTTAATTTATTGTGGCTGGCAAAATTATCTAATTTGTTTTTGTATGCTATATATACAGATGAGCGGAAATTTTTCTCTAGTTTGATTCACTTTGTATCGACTTATTTTTATTTATTTATTTATAGGTGCATATGCGAGTGAAAGGCTCGCACCGTATAGCCCTGACACACAGACACAATGCAGACAGTGACAGTAACGCTGGCTGCACCCGCAAGTGTGTCTCGAGAGGTTTGGTGTGGTTTGGTTTAGTTTTATTTCAACATGCCATAAGGTTACAATGGAATACATCTCATGAATCATCCTTTCACAGTTCCACATGTCCAAAAGGAGTAGGAAGATGCAAAGCTTACTTAATCCTACCCCCCTTCCAATCCACATCTTGTACAGTACATATTATTCACTTCCTGCATTCCATGTAATATTTTTATATAATAATCAGTGTAATAATAAATAATAAATCATTAAAAATAAATAAATAAATAAAAACAAACATGACAGAACAATCATTGCAATGATCAAGACTCTTCTGCCTTGTATTTCGCAAACATCAACTGCTTGTATTGTGTTTTGAATTTACTCATCTCTGTACATTGTTTGAGTTCCTTACTCAATCCGTTCCATAATTTAATTCCACATACTGAAATGCTGTAGGTTTTCAGCGTTGCTCTCACATATAAGTGTTTTAAGTTTAATTTTGATCCCTGAAGATCATATTTCTCCTCTCTGATAGAGAAATACTGTACGTTTTTAGGCAACAAATTATTATTAGCTTTATGTATTATTTTAGCAGTTTGAAAGTGTGCTAAATCTGCAAATTTTAATATCTGATTTTAAAAATAAAGGGTTTGTATGTTCTCTATACTCGGCATTATGAATTATCTTCACCGATCTTTTTTGCAATACAGGGAGTGTGTAAAGGTTACTTTTATAATTATTGTCCCATATCTCCACACAATATGTTAGATATGATAATACCAAGGAACAGTAAAGAGTGTGGAGTGATTTTTGATCAAGAACATATTTTGCTTTATTCAATATTGAAGTATTTCTCGCCACCTTTTGTTGTATATATGTAATATGAGATTTCCACCTCATTTTTTCACCTATTATAATCCCCAGAAATGTATTTTCTTTCACTCTTTCAAAATCCACTCCGTCTATTTGTATTTGATTGTACTTTTTACTCTATTTCCACATAGCATTATTTTAGTTTTACTTAGGTTCAAGATTAATCTGTTTCTGTCAAACCATGACTTTAATATGACCATTTCATCCTTGACCTTTTTAATTAGTTCTTGTGTGCTTTTTCCAGAACAAAAGGCAGTGGTATCATCCGCAAATAATACCAACTTTAAGTCCTTTGTTACTTTACAAATGTCATTTATATACAATTTGAACAGTTTTGGTCCTAAAATGGACCCCTGGGGTACTCCACACGTAATATTTAAACTCCCAGATCTACATTCTCCTAGCTTTACAAATTGCTTCCTGTTTGCAAGGTAGCTTTTAACCCAATTCAAGACTAATCCTCTGATTCCGTACCTTTCTAATGTTGTTGTTAATATATTGTGATTAATTAATATATTGTGATTAAGGTGCAGTCGATGTGTGTGACTGGCCAATCACAGAGCGTGAAGCGTGAAAACATAATGAGGATTTACCGTCATCATGATTACGAATAATGATGAGCTGTACTCCTTTCATGCTCGTACTCAGCAAAAATGCATTATCTGTAACGGGAATATGTGCCCTGCGATTGGCTGGCGACCAGTCCTGGGTGTACCCCGTCTCTCGCTCAAAGTCAGCTGGGATAGCCTCCAGCATACCCCCGCGACCCTAATAACGATAAGCGGCATAGAAAATGAATGGATGGACGTAACGGATACTCGTCGACAACGAGTATCGGGCTCATCCCTTGTTTTTATTTATTGTGCGATTAATCGGTTTATTGATTATTGTGACAGGCCTAGTTGTCGACATAATAGAACATAGCTTTGACTATGTTGAACTTGCTTTCGTACATTTGCAAATCTTTCTTCCGTTGGCTAACAAGCTAAATAAATAAATGGATGCACTTTGTTACTTGCTGAAAGGGGTATATGAAAGAGCATCTGAGAAGTCTACTGCAACAGATAAGTGTCAGTTCCTTTCCCGTTTCCCCCTCCCACCCTTCATCCCCTTCTTTGAAGGTGTTTGAGCTGCTTTATTTGGCACTAAGTAAAGCTTCATCATATTGCTAAGTGCAAACTTAACAATATGATGAAGTTAATAATACAACAACACATGGCAACATAAACTGACCCATTTTTCATAGAAATGTCGCCTTTTGGTGTCATATTTTATTTGTACAAAAGAGGTGGCTGTATCAGCTGAAGCGAGCACTTTTAAGTAATAGCGATTATAACACTCGGGCTTGATGAGTTGGTCCACATACTGTAGACGGGTTGTCGATGTAAACGGGCTCAACTTAAATGGCTTTCCACTGCATCTGTGTTTCATACTGTTGAGTTGTCACACGGCAGTTTTCACTATTTAATTATTTAAGGCTGGCTGGTTAATAATTGATGACAAATAAACCATTGTCGTTTTGGAAAACTGCCATAAAGCAGCTTGCAAGAAGTACCACATTGTTTTGATAAACCAGCAGTGTAACCACATTGCTGAGAAAAAAAGCAATCTGTCCTAGTTAGCGTAGATGCTAAGCTATCCATTCTGTTCGAATGTCTTTGGCCAAAGCTCATTTTTATCTCCATCCCCTTTCAAACGTTCCAGACGTGATAAATGAGAGGAGCAAAGAATGGGAAGATGGAGAGAGAAGGGAGCCGTGTGCTGTGTGGCTTCAGAACTTCCTCTCAAGCTTTCACCCACCTGCGCAGATAAGAGAGGCACTGCAAATTAACACACTCTAGGAGGGCTGTGTGCGTGTGTGTGTGTGCGCGCGCGTCTCTCTTTGCCTTGCCGTGGGTATCGCAGATAAAGATGTGTCATTGATAAATGAGATTTTATTTGCTGTGTGGGAAATGGAATTCCTGCCCCTAAATCACCAGATGAATAATGATAACACTCGGGAACACTTTTCATTTTTGGGACTGTTGTCTACGAACTGTTCAGTGCCTGTGATGTGAATTTGTTTTGTTTTCTACATGATAACTGGTGGTGCATGGTTTATTTGTTTCAATCATACTTAAAAGGTTACGTTAAGGAACATCAAAAGTTTACATTTGCACAATTCAACATTTCCGAAAGAAGCAGGAAGAAACAGAGCTCATTTAAATGATATAATCCTACCCCTTTCTCAATGTCTATTACTGATAATCCATTCACATATGTTACATGTTGGCACTTACAATATATAATTGCTTACATTTTGTCATTTAAATTGTGTTGACTTTGTTCACTTCCTGTGTAAAAAGGAGGAAATAAAAATGATTAAAATCATGATGAAATCAGATTACAATTTAATGAAAGAAATCAAATAGAAATACATGTTGTTTTCATATTCAAATAAACGTCAAATCAAAGTAAATGGAAAAATGAAACCGAATGTTTTGCTTCTACAGTATAAGCATTGATGTAGGTACTGAAAATATGTACTGTATATTGTGACATAGCCAGGGAGCCAGCTCCTCAATGAAATCATATAGTGTACAATAGTTGACAACAGTTCTTCAACAATGCAAAGAAGTACAAAAACTACCCATTTAAGCTGACTCCGTTTAATGTCGATAACCAGTCTGTGTCGACCAGCGCATGAAGTCCTGGTCCACCCTGTTCTTATTACTAAAGTACCCACTTAAGCCAATATTGACATATATGGTCAACCTATTTTCTCTAAATAAAATCTGACATGCAAAGGGGTCATTTCCATGAAAAATTGCTTTGTTTTTGTCGACATGTGTTGCAGTATTGTTAGCTTCATTATTATTGCTGTTTCTGCAAAAGCAGATTTGGGTTTATGTCAAAATCAATAAAAGCAAAGAAAGAAGGGTTAGGGGGGCACCAGGAAAGGGACCGCCACTTGCTTTCAAAGCTTGGGCATTGGACCACTAACTAACAACTCACATTTAAATTTTGCACAAATGAAGGAAAACCATGTTCAAAAATCCTTCATTATTGACCATTATGTCTCGGCCAAAAGTTCCAAGTAAATGTGCAAGCAATGGCTATTTTCAGTTATGTCAACAACCGCTGATTTTAATGTGATACAGCTAATTCAAGGGATGTCAACTGAAACAGGTTTCACTTTAGTTCCACTTTGTAGTCGCACGTTCCCCATCTCTCATAAAAAATTTGGGGGCACACCGTCGTATCCACTTGTCTTTGTCCATTTACGTATTTTACCCAGAAGGCCAAATGTTCCCAAACAGGCAACTTTAACCAAGAGAACAGGGTCTTCAGGCTCAGGCTTCTCCTTCACACTATTGCTAGTCATGTCTCTGCTACACTGTATTTGTTCACCAAGTAGATGTCTGACCCGAGGTACATTCCCTGCCCCTCACTGAATGTGTGCAATGTGGGAACTAGGTATGCCTCTGAACATAGTTCATGTCTTACTAAGGGTTTTCCTTCACCCCAGAAAGCCAGAGGGTTTCCAGAAGCATAAGATTATTAAGGTCACCTGACGTGTGTGGAACCAATAACCTGTCACACTGGTGTGGACAGAACATGTCATTGAAGGGATAAATGTAGATGGACAATCCTGTAATACCAATAGACACAAGTGGTGAAAAACACCATTGTTTTTTCTGCAGCTCCCAACAAGGTAAATAAGGTGAACATGGTTTCCTTGCTCTGGTATTATAGTGCTTTATAGATAAGCACATCGTTGTGTTTCTGTGCTGTTGATCTTAGTTAATGGTATTCTCGTTCTTATGACCAATCCTTCTCTATTTATGCTGTTTGTGCTTAGGTTATTTATTGCCTGTTCTCTTTTCTCTTGCTCTCAGCCAGCTACTTTCCATTAAACCTTCAAAGATAACTGATGACTGCCAGGATCAACTCCCTAATTTTTTTTTCTATTTATAATTCACCTTCCCATGAGATAGAACACGTGCCATTACTAACAAAATATCACATTTCCGTGCTTGTCCTCAATGACACAATTTTGCCTCAAGAGCAAATAAATGCATTATCTGAGTATACAAATACAATTTATAATATTCCAATGGATAGGTGCAGGCTCTGCCACCATTGTGTTTTTCCCCATTTTCCCCCCTGAGAAAGAATATTTAGCTCTCCTCATTTTTATGAAAAAGTAACACTCATGAAATTGAAAAAGCCCCGTCATTTCTCATCTTGGGTTTTTAACCTTTTAACAGCGCTGGAAGCCAGTACAAGATGCAGCGTGTTTGCATCTGTGATGCTATGAGACACAATGCTTGTATCAATAAACACATGCTTTACATCCACATAACCGGAAGAACGTAAGCTAACAGCTCAACCAAACCAATTTTAGGAAAATAGTTCAAACCAAAAACACTTAACTTATATAATTAAATTTAAAAAAACAAGCAAGCAGCCCGTGACCTGCACATCACTATAGTATAACATAATATAATAATAATATAAGAAAACTGCACTTTTTTAAAAAAATTTGCTCATCATCCACAATTCTTATGTGAAAATTGAACACATTTATTTCTCTTTTCTGTGTGTTCTAAAGAGAGAAAACTAGTTGGCAAGACGGAGCTAACAATGGATGCCATGGGCCCCACCTATTTCGATGACAAAGTCCTCTAAAAGAACCTCTAACAACGTTTTATCGTTTTACATGCTGTGATCATGCATTAACATGTACATTCATGGTAACATGCAATATTTATAGTATGTAACGCTTATCTGAGACGGGGGCAACAGCCTAAGTACGGGAGCCCAGACTTCCCTCTCCCCGCCACTTTGTCCAGCTTCTCCCAGGGGATCCCGAGGCATTTCCAGGCCAGTTGAGAGAGAGAGTCTCTCGAACGTGTCCTGGGTCTTCCTCGAGGCCTCCTACCGGTCAGACATCCCCTGAACACCTCCACGGGGAGGCGTCCGGTAGGCATCCTGACCAGATGCCCAAGCCACCTGATCTCGTTACTCTCAATGCGGAGGAGCAGCAATTCTACTCAAAGCTCATGACCATAGGTGAAGGTAGGAACGTAGCTCGATCAGTAAATTCAGAGCTTTGCCTTTTCAGCTCAGCTCCCTCTTCACCACAACGGGCCAATGCAGAGTCCGCATCACTGCAGACGTTGCACCAATTCACTTGTCAAGCTCGCGTTCCATCCTTCCCTCACTCTTGAACAAGACCCCAAAGTACTTAAACTCCTCCACTTGAGGCAGGATCTCATTCCCGACCCGCAGATAGCACTCCATCCTTTTACAGGCGACGGACTCGGACTTGGAGGTGCTGTCTTCATCTTGGCCGCTTCACACTCGGCTGCAAACCGATCCAGTCAAAGTTGAAGGTCACAGCTCGATAAAGCCAGCAGCACAACATCGTCTGCGAAAAGCAAAGACCCAATCCTGTAGCCACCAAACCGGAACCCGTCAATGGCCTGGCAGCACCTAGAAATTTTGACCATAAAAGTAACGAACACAGTGTCTCTGTTCTGTAAAAATAACTGTTTAGAATTTATGAATGTCAGACCACATGAACCTAATTGGAGTAATGAACAAAATCGATGACAGAGGGCAGCCCTGGTGGAGTCCAATCCTCATTGGAAACGGGTCCAACTTATTTGCAATGCAAACGAAACTCTGACACCAGTCGTACAGGGAAGGAAAAGCCTGAATTAGGTCATCCAGTACCCCGCATTCCACACAGAATTCCTTGAGGAACACGGTTGAATGCCTTCTCCAAGTCCACAAAACACATGTAGACTTTGGAGCCTCATTGACCCAACCAAGAGTGTAAAACTGGTCCACAGTTCCACAACCACAACCGAAAACCACACTGCTTCTCCCGAATCCGGTGGCTACTCCTCTCCAGAAACACTGAATAGATCTTACCAGGAAGGCTGAGGAGTGTGATCCCATGATCGTTGAAACACACCCTCCGCCCCCCTTCTTAAAAAGGGGGTCCAACACACCGGTCTGCAAATCCAGAGGCACTGCCCCCGATATCCATGCGATGCTGTAGAGTCGTGTCAACCAAGACACGCCCACAGCATCCAGGGCCTTAAAGGAACTTCGAGCGAATCTCATTCTCCCCCGGGGCATTGCCACCGAGGAACTTTTGACAACCTCGGCAACCTCAGCCCCAGAGATAGACACCATCGTGGAGTCCCTAGGCACTGCTTCCTTATTGGAAGACGTGTTGGTGGGATTGAGGAGGTCTTCCAAGTATTCCTTCTACCGGTCCACAACATTTTGAATCTAGGTCAGCAGCACACCATCCTCACCATGCATTGTTTGTGCACTGCTTCCCCCTCCTGAGGCGGCGGATAGTGGTCCAGAATCTCTCCGAATCAGTCTGGAAGTCCTTGCCCATGGCTTCTCCAAACTCCTCCCATGTTTGAGTTTTTGTCTCAGCGACTGCCAGAGCCGCAGACTGCTTGGCCTGCCGGTACCTGTCAGCTGCCTCTGAAGGCCCATGGGCCGAAAAGGCCGATAGGACTCCTTCAGCTTGACGGCATCCCTCACCACTGGTGTCCACCAACGGGCTCTGGGATTACCGCCACAACAGGCACTGACCACCTTACAGCCACAGCTCCCAGCAGATCTTCACGGTGTGTTTGACCCTACCAGGTCTGAGTGGCATCCTCCCCCACCATAGGAGCCAACTCACCACCAGGTGGTGATCGGTTGACAGCTCAGCCCCTCTCTTCACCTGAGTGTCCAAAACATACGACCACAAAGTCAATCATCTAACTGCGGCCCAGGGTGTCCTGGTGCCAAGTGCACATGTGGACACCCTTATGCTTGAACATGGTGTTCGTTATAGACAATCTGTGATGGACACAGAAGTCCAAAATTAAAGCACCACTCGGGTTCAGATCAGGGGGGCCGTTGCTCCCAATGACGCCTCTCCAGGTCTCACTGTCGCTGTCAACCGCACAGAAAAGGGAAAGAAATATGTGTTTATTTTTCACATAAAGATTGTGGATGATGGGCAAATTTGTTTTAAAAGTGCAGTTTCCCTTTAAGAGCAGTAACAGTAACGGCAGTAACAAAAAATTTACATTTTCACATCAACAGTAACCAATCAAAATCTTTACTTTCATACCAAGATCATCCACGTACACCTTACACGTACACCTCCTTGTACATGCACAGAAAAGTATTTAATTTGGATCTGTCGGATTCTAGCAGCCCCTCAAGCTCAGGGTTTAAGAGGTTAAGATAGATTTCATGAGGTTGCAGTGTTCTCTGAACATAAGAGTACCTTATAACCCAGTTTGGACAGCTCTGTCCCTGCACTTCCGATGTGTAGCAGTGAGGCAGATGAAAGGCTACATCGTGTGACCTTTGACGGACAACCTTTCTCCAGCTTTGACAGAGGCCAGTGAATTTGAAACTCCATTGTGTATATTAGATTGAGAGTGTGTGAAACTGCATCAAACCTCCTTGATGTCCTTGTTCTGTGCTCTCTGCAAGGACGTGTGCTCCATCTGGTGCACTTTGTTTTCACACAAAGCCTTGCTTGTGTCACTTCAGATCTGGCAGTCCCTCGGGGGGGATCAGTCTTGCAGCACTCTCAGCATGACAGCATTGCCTGCACCACTGAGTGCCACCTACTTCACATTTTCATCCTGAAGTAACAGAAATGTCCCAGGAGACACTTGGCACTGGATGGAACACAAAGTCTGTCCAAAGTATTCTGTCAAGACATGTTTTTAAATCATTTTTGATGGCAAGAAGTCATGGAGATTGCCATGACTGTTTTTGCCCAGAGGTCGGCCTAAGAAATGTCCAGGACACATTAAACTGTTCTGCTCTTTGTTATTTCATGAATATGGTTTGGTCAGATCAGTTATATTTACCTTATATCTGTGAGCAGAGAGCATGTGTAGCTCAGCATAAGATGTTTAAGTGATAGTGCTTAGTCTCTAAACACTGTCTCTGTTATTCCACAGGCAACTTTTTCAATTCCTTCTCTTTATCCCTCCTTTTTTTTGACACTCAGCTCAGTGCACATTTCTCAGCCGATTCAAACCATTCCAACATAAGTTGGTGCAAAACTCTGCTGCGTGTGTTTTAACAGGGACCCATAAATATGAGCAAATTTCCTCCATTTTAGCTTCACTTCACTGGCTGCCCATGTATTTTAGGATTCATTTGGACATTATTTTATTTGTTTTTAAATCCCTCAATGACCTAGTTCCTCCCTACCTGAGCTGCTAAATCTCTATATGCCACCCCGCTCACTCAGGTCAGCTAATCAGCAAGCTCAGAGCTGTAAACAAACCTCTTTCTTGTCCGTTTTAAATCTTTGCTTGAAACCCATTTCTTCTCTGGCCGAAATGACACTATTTGAGTTATTAATGTTATTTATTGTATTTTATTTTGTGTTGTATTTATTTTTTGTTTGTTTTTAAAATTTAATTTTTCTATATGTTTTTTACTGTGTTTTATCTTGGCTGTTATTGTTATACATTGTTGTTTATGTCTTTTAATATTATTTTGGATGTTTTAGATTCCTCGTTGTGCTTTTATGTCTTTATATACATACATACATTATTCTGTACAGCGCTTTGCGCCACTGTGGTTGAGTTAAAAGCGCTTTACAAATAAAGTTGGATTGGATTGTATCAAAATGTTCATCTCATTTGGGAACACTATTAACACACTAATCTTAAAGGAAAACTGCACTTTTTTGGGAATTGCGCCCATCATCCACATTCCTTATGTGAGATTTGAACACACATCTTTTTCTTTTCTTTGCATTCTAAAGCTATAAAAACTAGAGCTGTCAAATGATAAAAAATTGTAATCAGAGTAATCATTTTTCAAATTAATTAATCACCATTAGCAACTATGTCTGAAATATGCCCATTTTTACTGTATTTAATTAACACGATAAATGACAGGACAGGATTACTGTATATATGTGTATGTATTAACAGCTCCAAATGAACTGAATATTACAATCTTGCTAAACGATACCACACAAGTCTAACAATCTATTTTTCTAACACTAGTCTTTTTAATAGTAGCAGGACATTTGACTCACACTTTAAATGTGTTATGAGCAATGAGGGGTTGCGTTCAAAGACATCACGTATTTAAGGTCAATTTACTTGTTTTCAGTGTACCGTAAAGCACCGTGTATTAACCGCACCCGTGTATGAACCGCACCCCCATTTTCAGGCTCACGGCGGGGGGGAAAAAAAATGTTTTAGTCCATAAATGCTTGCCAACTCTTTCATCTCAAATCAACATGTGTAAAGCTACTAAGCAATTTCAAAAAGAAGAATAAAGAAGAAATCTGAACTTCGGCATCTAGATCTTTAAAATTATGGCTAAGCACAGATTAATAATAATAATAATAATAATAAAAAATAAAAAAAAAAGAAATTTGCAATTTTCAGAGATGTTTTGATGTCTTATCGTTCACTGCTTCTCTTTTTCTCTTATTATTTTATTGCATTGCTTCAGTGTGAATTTGAATAAACTCCAACGTTGTATTGTATTTTACATTATCTGCAATGTTTTAACACACATTATAAAGCTGTTTTTGTGATGTTCGGAGTGTCCCTGATTGCATCTCGAGTTCTTGTAATGACAATGAGGAAGTGTCGTTCCCAGGATGGACGGAATAGAGACATATGTGAGTTGGAGGTACATTCAGTATATGGTGTTGGAATTGTACTGCTGTTGATGTGTTCAGGTCAGAATGAAGTTATGAAACAGCGTCAGACTCTGTGTGACTGTGTGGGGACGGAGCGCTCCACTGTGCTTCAAAGCACAGTGGAGCGCTCCGTCTGCTGTCATAACAGAGAGGCGTGCTTATTCTGGTGCGCATGCAATGCAATTATTTAAATTAATTAGTTGACACCATTAACACATTATTTTTGACAGCCCTAACAAAAACAGTTAAAAATAGGTAGCTAAAAATGCACGTAATGTATGCAACTGCTCCACCTAAAAAGCTGTCTGAAAAAAAACTCCAAAAAGCGGTAGCAACGGTATAAAGCAGGCCTTACATCCCGACGTACGTGTTACCACATGCATGTGCGCCACAATTTTTGGGAAATTTGTTGGCCGTGGCCAGTACGTAGAGGAAGTAGGGTATCAGAGGAGTTGCAAGTGTGTCGTACTTATGGAGCAAGTGATTCGTGACACCCATGTGCTTGCCGCTCGCCCTCCGTTGGTAGCTTTTATATCATTAATGCGGCCTGCGACTCATGCGTGCTAGATGCGCTTCATGTAGTCATACATTTCACTCACTGGGGACGTACTCTACGTGTGTACTTCCCCTAACGACCTGGCTGCATGCAAGGTTTTCCTGTGTGCACGCAGAAAATAATAAAAAAAAAAATAATCCCAATTTTCTTTCTACGGGCTTTGCGTGCTGTCTGTGGGTTTGAAAATTGTGTGTGTCTCTTGTGATTTTCCCCATTTTTTCACGTAGCGAGCACGTATTTCGGGATGTAAGGACCGCTTAACCAAACTACAGCATTGTTACACCAAAGAACTACTTTACTGGGAGAGTGACACCTCACCACACCACACCAGCTAGCTACAAGCCAGCTAGCAACTAGTTTCACCACATACTCGCTCATAACGCATCAGGCCACTACTAAAAGGTAACATATTGTTTTCGTTTTTGAGTTTGGAAAAGTGAACGCTAAGTGTAGCACTCGTTTCTATGTTGCTATGTTAAATCAATGCGCCTAGGAAGTGAGTGTTAAGTTGCTGTGTGATGAGTTTTGCGTTCTTTGTAAGATGACACTGTGAGTCAGACTGTTATATTGAGTAATGACCTCCTGCGACTAGCAATGGGTTGACTGGGTTGACAAGCTCGTCGTGATTGGCTCCTGCCAAAGAAAGAGCTACTTTTTCTTCACTGACTTGCGAGCGGCACAGTATTTAAACGATCAGTAGTAGTTCTGAAGTAAAGGAGATTTCATAAGTTTAAAATTTAGCCATATATTAGTCGCACCGCTGTGTCAGCCGCAGGCTTCAAAGTTATGAAAAAAGTAGCGGCTTATACACCGGAATTTATGGTATATTTAATTGATAAATCATTCTATTTTGTGGTTGAATATGGCCACGGAATATCATACATTATCATACATTTCAAAAATATGTATAATGCATATGCATTTAATGTTCATGTTTAATTTTTTTATTCAAGCATAAAAATGGCTGAACTAAAATACAAACACTAGGAATAAAGAAGAATGAAATAGTGGATGTAGTATTCTACATTGGTCACTAGTTGTCAGTAGTTGTTGGGTGAGGCACACAAGCACCAGACTTGATCACCGAAACAAAAAGCTTTTATTGCAGGTTAAAATGATCTCACAACAAGCACAATAATAACATAATAGGCATAATAGTAATAAAAAGTTACTTGTTGTGGCCATAATCCAGCTAAAACTCAATTCTGAACACCCCATGGCACTTCCTGTCCACACGTCCGGAACACATTTATTGCAACACACAAACACAAGTCTTATGAGTCTTTATGTTTTAAATGGATTATGTTTTCTGATTATGTCTACTATATTGGGTAATATAAAGGTGACTGTATGGGTGTTATTTTATGTCTAGAGGTCGCTAATAATGTTAAAAATCGTATTTTGAAGATTTTCAACAGTTTTTTTATGCCATAAATACAAAAATAATCCATTTAGGAGGAATTAAAAGTCTACTTTGCAGAAATTCACTTGTCATGGTCAGCTCTGGAACCAAATAACCGCGATAAACGATCACTGTACTCACAAAAAGTTATTATTTGACCTTCTCTCAACTTTTGAATGCACATGTCCATCTCTTCAAAGTTTCAGTACTTTTTGCACAACTTGCTGTTCTCTAAGAAAGATCTCAATGGCAAAATTCACAACAGGTGAATTCTTAAAAACATTTGTAGTCTCTCTGTATATCTGTTGCTACCTGCTGATGACACTCTGGAACACTCTAAGGTCAGTGGCCACTTATCTCGGAGAACCTCTTGTTTGAAGCCTGATAATGTTAAGGAACTGTTAATCGATTGTTAGGTGTAGTCCTCAGCTCATGATGTCAAAATGCTTGAGGAAGAGGATTGTTTAAATACAAAAAGTAGTGAAACACTCAACAGTTGGACATGTGCGTTCAAATGTTATGAGAAGGTCAAATTAAATTAAGCTGTAAAGGTTAAAGTGCATTTTAAGTTCAACTTGAAATTTCACCTGAATCCCAATATCCCTAACTATTTCTGTACTTACAGTACATACTACATACTTTCAACTGCATACACACACACACACACACATGCACGCACACGCGGTTTATAAACAGAGTCAAAACGTTTTGGGTATATAATATAAAATGTTCAATGAATTAATATATTAACGATCTAGCCATCAATACATTACAATCGATTGATCTATCCACATGGTGCGGTGTCTTGCATTAATCTTGTATTGGTATGTGAGACTTTTAAATTTCCTGTCCATAATCTTGACCACTTTTATTCTTCCATTTTTAACCTCAGAGCACATATTGATTGTGGAATGAAGTCAGCCCTGAATTATTCCCTGTTTGTCTACTCGTGATATTACTTGATGTAGGAGCAGTAGCCTGAAAGAAATCCATTTATATGGAAAACACAAAAGCCCACACTGATATGAAACTTTGAAAACCCAAGAACTGTGAGCATAATATCATGAATGAAATTAGTTTGCTATCTAAAAATTCTAAAATAAAAGACAATTATGGTTACAATTAGTTGTTTTTGTTAACAATTACCAACACGGTATATCAGAGAATACCGTATATCGTTACTAACTTGCTGATGTCAAATATTTCTTGTAAGAATGCTGGCACTCTTCAACATTTGTTTAAAAAATGGTTTTCAAATACTTCTTATTCCCATTTTTTTTTTTTTTCAATTAACGGAAAAACATTTGTGGTCTTACCTTTTATTTGTCTATAAAGTACATGCACCCTATCCTTCTCCAGGAAAAGTTCTGATACTTTGGTGTAAACGTGTGGTCACCTTCTGGTGATCTAACCCTACAATAGGTTATTTGTCAAGCTTTGTTCAGATCTCACATTTATAATGAAATCTAATTTGAAATCCTTTTGAATTTGAATATGAAAGCCTCATCCCTTGTGGCAGTAAATCACGTAGATCACAAATTAATGATGCACTCCCGGTTTGAGGAGACTTGTTCCCATTCATAATATAATCTTGTAACATGATAGAGTGGATTATTATAGGTGAGATGTAATGATAGCTTTCACCCTCCTGTCTGTATTAGAACTATCTCTAATAGTGATGCATTTAAGTGTCAGGACTTGAAACTGTCTGATTTTTCACTCCAGTATGCGCTCACTCTGTCTCCTGTACCCCCTGAAATATGAATGCTTTAGTGAGTATATTTTGTTACATTGCTGCCTGTGTTTGATTGTGTGTTTGACAAAAACACACTGTCACACACTTTACATAAAATGAACATGACCAAAAGTTCAAGTTCACTGTTCATACAAGTATTTGGATAATATCTCTGTACTTAACACAAAAGCTGCACAAAGACCTTGTGTACAATACAAAACAGTTTTTTTGTTGTTTTTTTACCATTTAGCACAAGCTAATAGCTGGTGCTATGTTATTGGTAGTTTATAGCAAGGATTAGGTTTGAAAACACCGTCTTTGTTCTAACGTTGATGATCTGATGAGCTCTCGGAAATGGCACAATTGAAAGCACCAGGTTTATTATGAGGTTTACAAAGAAAAGCTCCATGCTTTCAACCAAACCTAGGTAGAACTTAAGGGAAAGTTATTTTTCTGAAATCATTACCAACTGGAGTAACAACTCTCGTGCACTGTTTGCGAAAGTTATCAGATTAACCTTACAACTCTTGCTAGAACTAAGTGCAATGACTTTTCAATATTCTTTCATAACAAAGTTTGATACATTCCAATCACATCACTGAGACAGCACTGATCAAATGACAAATGATATCCGTCTGAACACAGATGCAGGCAAAATCTCACTTTTAGTTCCGCTAAACCTGAGCGCTGCCTTTGACACAGCTGACCATGTGATCTTACTACAGAGGTTAGAAAACTGGGTGGGAATCTCTGGTACTGCTCTAAACTGGTTAAAGTCCTATCTAGAGGACAGGAAGTACCTTTGTTAGAATTGGTAACTGTGTCTCAGACCAAATGGCTATGACCTGTGGGACTCCCCAGGGGTCAATCCTGGGACGCCTATTGTTCAATCTGTATATTCTTCCTTTAGGCCAGCTAATACGCAACTGCAATGTGTCCTACCACAACTGTGCAGACGACACTCAGATCTATGTGTCACTGACAGCAGGTGAACATGGCCCAGTAGATTTACTTTGGCAAAAACAAAACAACCTTCTCCAGCTAAACTCAGACAAAACTGAAATCATTGTCTTTGGCCCACAGAAACAAAGAGAAAGCTTTATTAGCCACCTTAAGACTCTCTAAAACCTAATCATCAGGTTAAAAATCTTGGGGTAATAATAGACCCAGACCTGAACTTTAACAGCCACATTAAATCAATAATATCAGCTTTTTACCACCTAAAAAGCATTGCCAAAATCAAGGAAATAGTATCTAAGCCAGATTTAGAGAAACTAATCCATGCCTTTGTCTCCAGCAGGCTGGACTACGGTAACAGGCGTCTCACTGGGCTCTCTAAACAAACGGTAAAACGCTGCTGCTCGAGTCCTGACTAGAACCAGGAAATATGACCATATTAGTACAGTACTCCGGTCTCTGCACTGGCTTCCTGTCGCTCAGAGAATACACTTTAAAACAGCTGTGCTTGTGTACAAGTATTTTCATGGTCTTGCGCCAGAGTACATCTAGACATGAGCCACATGAACCATCTCGGGCTCTGAGAAGCTCAGGTAGGGGTCTCCTGCCGGTGCCCAGAGTCAGGAATAAACACAGTGACGCTGCATTTCAGTTTTATGCTGCCAAAATCTGGAACAGTCTTCCAGAAAATGTCGCACATTCCTCAAATTTGGCAATGTTCAAATCCAGGCTGAAAACACTTCTATTCAACTGTGCATTTGACAACTGAAAGTATTTTATCTGCACTATTCATTTTTTTAATGGAATGATTTATGGAATTTTATGTAATGATTTTAGAATGAATTTATGTTTTATGGAGTTATATTATAAAGTGATTTTACCCTTCTTTTAATTACCTTGTGTACGAATTGTGCTCTACAAATAAACTTTGTGTGTCACCTCTCTGGTGATGAAGGAACCTGACCTGGACCCTTCCTGATTTCTTATTTTTTTGTGCAAGTCAGCAAGTCTTCCAGGTCCTGAAGCAGCAAAACAGTCATGGCCATCACACTACTACCACCATATTTTACTCTATAATGTTGTGTTTCTGAGATGCGGTGTTACTTTTACACCAGGTGTAATGGGACACACGTCTTCCAAACACGTCGTCAAACCAGAGTATTTTCTCAAAGGTCTTGGGGATCATCAAGATGTTTTCTGCCAAAATGTTAGTTCCGCAGTGGTTTTCGTCTTGGAACTCCACCATTCAGGCCACTTTTGCCCAGTGTCTTTCTTACGGTGGAGTCATGAACACTTACCTTAACTGAGGCAAGAGATATCTGCAGTTCTTTGCGGGCTGGAGTCCCAAAGCTTTAGAAATGGCTTTATAACTTTTTCCAGATTGATAAATCTCAACTCACACAGGACCATGCAGGTTTGGATTTTTTTCTCTCCCTTAATGATACAAAGTTGCATGAGAGGCGAAGGCAGGAGTTGCAATTCTTGGTGCCCCTCGGCTCAGCTCCTGTACATTGGCGTTTAACCTGGTAAACAGGAAGGTAGTCTCCCTCTGCCTTCAGGTGAGGGTCGGGTCTTGGCTGTTGTTTGCGCTTCTGCAACAAACAGCACCAGGACATGCTGGTCATATCGTCGGACTTGCGGCCATATATTTTGAACACTTGGATGAAGACAGGGGCAACGCTGTCAACTGATTACTACATGGTGGTGAGTTGGCTCCGATGGTGGGAGAGGATGCCAGTCAGACCTGACAGGCCTAAAGTGAGGCAGCTTACATTGAGCCCAAGTGGGCCATGTTCCATTGTCGAGGCAGCTGACCGGAGCTGTAGCTATAAAATTGTCGGTGCCAGTTGTGGCGTAATCCCAGAACCCGTTGGTGGACATCGCCAGAGATGCCGTCAAGCTGAAGGAATGGCCTTTTTGGTCTCAGGGACTCCAGAGGCAGGTACCACCAGGCTAAGCGGTTTATGGCAGTCGCCGAGGCAAAAACTCGGGGAAGCCATACAGAACGACTGCGAAGAGATTCTGGACCACCATCCGTCGTCTCAGGAGGGACAAATAGTATATACTGTCAACACTGTGTATGGTGGGGTTGTTGTACTGCTGACCTTGACTCGAGATGTTGTGGGCCAGTGGAAGGAATACTTTGAAGACCTCCTCAATCCCACCAGCATGACTCTTGATGAGGAAGCGGTGGCTAGGGACTCCATGGTGCACCCTTCTATCTCTGGTGCTGAGGTTGCTGAGGTGGTCAAAAAAGCTGCTCAGGGGCAGGGCCCCAGAGGTGGATGAGATCCGCCCTGAGTTCCTTAAGGCCCTGGATGCTGTGGGGCTGTCTTGTTTGACACAGCTCTGTAGTATTGTGTGGACATGGAGGTGCAGTGCCTCTGCATTGGCATACCGGGGAGGTGGTTCCCTTTTTAAGAGAGAGGGTGTGATCCAACTATTGTGGGATCACATCCCTCAACCTTGCATGTAAGGTCTGTTCAGGGGTTCTGGAGAGGAGGGTGTCCTGGATAGATTCGGATTCAGGAGAAGCAGTGTGGTTTTTGTTGTGGCTGTAGAACAACTCTACACTTTCGGTAGGGTCCATGAGGATGCATAGGACTTTGCCCAATCAGTGTACAAGTTTGTGGACTTTGAGAAGGCATTCAACCATTTACCTTGAAAAATCTGTACTCGAGGACTACGGGGTACCGGACCGCCTAATTTGGGCGGTTCGCTCCCTGTATGACCGGTGTCTGAGCTTGGTCCAGATTGCTGACAATAAGTCATACTTGTTTCCAATGAGGGTTGGACTCTGCCAGGGCTGTCCTTTGTCACCAATTGTGTTCATAACCTTTATTGACAGAATTTCTAGGCACATTCAGGGCGTTGAGGGGATCCGGTGTGGGGACTGAGGAATTGGTCTCTGCTTTTTGAAGATGATGTGGTCCTGCTTGCTTCATCTGGCTGTGATTTTCGGTTCTCACTAGATAGACTAAAGAGTGAGGGAAGGATGGAATGTGAGATTGGATTAATGCAGGCGGATCGATGCAGCGTCTGCAGTGATGCAGACAATGTAATACATAAGGCACACCTATGTGGCGCTGTAAACAGACACACTAATTATAAAATAAGAAAGAACACATAACACATAATTCCGTCATCTTCCGCTACACACAAATAAAAACAAGAATCTGACCTGTGTCTATGCATCTCTGCTCCATGTGTAGTTTATGGAGGTTTTTTGCACTAGTGCTAATAGCACCAACTGTAGAACTCACACAGCTCTGTAGTCCACCATTATTGCTATTGTTTCACATGCGGTCCTTCGTCTTGTTCTTTGGTCACGTGATGTCGACGGGGTAGTGAACTCATCATTTTCAGAAAGTAGTGGTTTTCTTGTCTACACGGCAATGATAAGCCCGCGTTATTCAATTTTTTCACTCTGGAAAAAGTTTTAAAAATACAGTTTCAGGGCACCCGGAATGAGATTGCCATGTGGATGAAAGGTTGAAATGCGAAAATACTCCATCAGAAAACGTTTCCTTGTGGACAGCCCCTCTGTCTAGTCAGAATTCCTCAACCTCCCATATAAGTTCAGACCCCTTTCCCAGCAGAGAGGTAACATTCCATGTCCCGAAAACCAGATTTGGCAGACTTTGACCACATTGCCCAGGCGCCTGCCCTTAACTGCCAGTCAACGCACATTACATCGGACCCTTATATTTACTCTCTCACGTGGTGGTTCTGTTTGAGAATATTCTAATTGTTGGGCTGCTTTACCAATGCTCATTTGCAAGTACAATCATCCACTGTGACTATAAATAATCCTGATCTAGGAGGATGTGCTGTTCCAGTTGAGCTATCTCAGCTATAGATTCACCACTTATATTCTATTAGGTTGCTTGATAACTGTTTACTTTGCAAATAGATGAAAAGAAAAAATCCACCACTTTATGCAAGGATTAGCTTGTTAGAGAACTTCAGGTACAAAGCAGAAACAGGTACTGACATTGCTGGTGTTGATATAGCCAAAATTGTTTTTAGTATGCAGGGATGAGTTGTCTAACATTGCAAATTATGTTAATATGAGTGTTGGAACCTGTATGTGTTTCCATATTGTGTGTACGCGCACACTCAGTAATGTATTTCTCACTCTGTGTGCAAGGAATTGTCGTGTGCGTCACGCACATCACCATGACAATGAGGGCTGAGGAGAGTTTGACCAGCAATTGTGTGTGTGTGTGTGTGTGTGTGTGTGTGTGTGTGTGTGTACCTGTGTGTGCTCTCATTGGGTTTCACTGGGCAGCAACCCACTATCCAAGTCCGTTTTATAATACAGTAATCCCTCGCCACTTTGTGGTTCGAATTTTGTGGCCTCACTCGTTTTTATCATGCGCACAATACTGAACTTTGAACTGTACTAGGTACCTGGACCTGGAAGATAAATGGAACCATGAATTCTGCTGTCTACCAAAACCTCCTGAAGGTGAATGTCCGGACATCTGTTTGTGGCCTCAAGATGAAACAAACTTGGGTTCTGCAGCAGGACAATGACCCAAAACACCAGCAAGTCCAACACTGAATGGTTGAAGAAAAACAAAATGAAGACTTTGGAGTGGCCTAGTGAAAGTCCTGACCTGAATCCTACAGAGATGCTCTGGCATGACCTTAAAAAGGCTTGAAAACCCTCCAATGTTACAACAATTCTGTAAAGACGAGTTGGCCAAAATTCCTCCACAGCGCTGTAAGAGAGTCATTGAAAGTTGTCGCAAACGCTTGATTGCAGTTGTTGCTGCTAAGAGTGGCCCGACCAGTCATTAGGTTTCAGGGGCAATCACTTTTTCACACAGAGCCTTGTAGGTTTGGATTTTTTTTCTCACTTCATAATAAAAAGTTTCATTTAAAAAAATGCATTTTGTGTTCAGTTGTGTCGTAATTGACTAATATTGAAATTTGTTTGATGATCTGAAACATTTAAATGTGACAAACATGCAAAAAAAAAAAAAAGAAATCAGGAATATATTAAACTGCACCGCAAACATGCAATTTGCAATGATGTGTTATGTTTTGCTCTTTGCATTTAATGCGTTGCCACCAAAATAGCTTTACAGCGACCGCAAAGCACATTGTGCCAGACAGAAAAAGTAAATAAGGAAATAAATAATAATAATACACTAAGTCCCCAACTAACGAACATAATTGGTTCCAGACGAGTTGAATTGTTCTTAAGTCGAAAAAAATTAATATTACCAATGATATAGGTACTACATGTACGTGTATACATATACAGTATATGTGTATGTATGTAAATATGAGTTTGGATGCAGTAGTAATATTAAACGAGGATAATTAATGAAAAAAACAGTAAGAAAAATGATATAATAATACGTAATGATAAATGTTATTTACCTTTGAAGAGGAGTGGTCAAGCATACGTCGTTGGTAGTGGAGTAGGAGGAGGCGATATTGAAAAAAAAGGACAAATGGTCGTCGTCGTTAGACTCTTCTAAAAGAGGTAGTGTTCTGTGGGTGGTGTAGAATTAAGTAGGCCTATTAACTCTTCATAAACTTTAATCACGCGCTCTGTCCGGGTTGTATCATACAGCCACAATGTAGCTTTCTATCCCAGGCGTCTGTTGGTCCCATTAGCAGTGTCACAGTGCCCTCTGCTGGTCAAACATGTAGCAGTATAAATATGGACTTATAAGGCAAAACACATGAAAATATAGACCGGTCGCCTTGTGTTAGTATCTCTGAAAGTTCGCACGTCGGATGTTCGTTAGTAGGGGACTTAGTGTAAATAATAAAAACAGAAAAACGACCTGAAAACTAAGGAAATCCAAAGCTTAAGTACTTCCATTGATGCAGAACATGGCAAAGCACTGGTTGTGTAAGGTTGTGTAAGGATTCCTTCAATACTTCTAATCTAGTATCACACCTCAGGAAGAATCACTCGGAATTGTTTTGACACTTTTTCTGTAACTAGTATTGCTTATTGCAGTATGTGTCTTATTTTGCACAAAAAAAGTGTTTGTTGACTTCATCCAGTAGATGAGGCAAAATATGTTCTCTGCACAGAATTAGTGCTGGACAGTAATGGGTATCAGAACTCTAAGAAAGCCTATAACTTGGTTTTAAAGGTACGTTAGCTTTGGTTAGGCACTGCTTGGGGGGATTGGGGGGAGGGGGGGTGTTTGAAAATTCAAACTTATATATTCCACCTTCTTTCTGCTCAGATGCTGCAAGCCATGCCCCACGCTACACACACGCATTACACATTTGTTGACAGCTAATGATAGCAATGTGGCCAACTAATCATTGAATGTATACCCTGCTGAAAAAAAACAGCATAGACCAGCATGGAAATTATACTGGTGTATGCTGGTCAGTGCTGGTTTAGCTGGTGGACCATGCTGGTTTCATGCTCCAAATTGTTGGTGGCTTCTCTGAGACACTGCTTGATGTATGTGTTCCCAATGGACATGTATGCGTATACGAGACAGCGGTGAAAGCCATTCCTCTTATTCACGTCAAACGAAAGTTTAACTTAAATAGTAACAAATCTCTATTTGTCACAATGTCACAGTAAATTGTCATTTATTTGTTCAGTCTGTTCATTTACAACACTATAGCTAACTTCTGCTTACTGATGGTGGTGTTATGTGTTATAATAACAAAAAATGAAACAAATAAGAAAAGGAAAAGTGAATATAATAGTTTACAACAAACGTGTCCAAACTTTGTATACAGAGGGTCACATACAGAAAAAATGAAGGATGCGGGGGCCACTTTGATACATTTTGTACATTAAAGATGTTAACAGCATCCAATGTAGGTCAATATTGTCGTGTGCCACGTGACAGTCTGGAGGCTTAGTTTGGTTTTCGTATGTTTCCACAATTATTTCCTGTTTAGGACTTTTACTTTATAGTTTAATTTCCTGTTTGGCAACATAGGTGGTACTTTTACTTTCTGTTTTGAGCGCTACCAGTTGGAGTTGGAGTTACAGTTGGAGCATTTTTACATTTCATTTTTACTACCCCAAGGGCCACTAAAAAATGAGCTGCGAGCCACACTTAGGAACGCGCAACAATGTAAGCAAGTGTAACAATAACAGTTTGAACAACGATTATTTTATTTTTTGGCTTATCTAATCTAATCGAAGAGTATAATTGTTGCAGTTTGTGCCCCATCGCTACTGAGCAATGAGGGCACACTGCTTTCATCTTATCCACTTGTCTTTGTCCCTTTACGTATTTCACCGGCAAGGCCAAGTGTTCCCAAAAAAGACGTTAACCACAGAAGAGGCTTTCAAACTCTGGCTTCTCCTTGTCACTATCACTAGCCATGACTTCCGCTAGAAAGACTGGACGTGCAGTAGTACCAAGCCGACGCATGACGCCATATACTGTACACTTCCTGTCCCTCACTTAATGTGTACTGTTTAGGAAATTGGTACGCTTTTGTACTGAACCGAAAGTAAGAAGAAACAGTAATTCACAGGTTGAGGTTGTTGTTTCTAATGCCTCACCACGCAAACAGTTAGGGGTCAGACTCTGGTCTTTTCTTCTCTTTACATTTTCGGAAACCCTCAAATAGTTGCTGCTATATTGTTCTAAAATAATGCCTTTAAACTAATATTATGTTTGTCTTCTCTATGCCAGATGCAAATCTACATGTACAATTCGGATGACTTTGACAGCCTCAGTGCAGCACTCAAGGAGAAAAGAATCATCGCAGCCATGGCGGTTTTCTTTCAGGTTTGTATTCCTTTTTTGTCTGTGTGTTTGGGAGCATAAAAATACAGCTTTTGTATTAGAGCTGTTAAGGTCAATTTGTGGTTGTGTAATTTAACTTCAATAGTATTTTAAAGCAGACATACAGTATAATAGAAATGTGACTTCTGAATTGCTTGTGTCTACATATCTGGGTCTCTGGAGTGCCTGTCCAACTATCAAGTGTGAAATGACACAACCATTTTTATGTTAGCTGCCTTTTACAGAAAATGTTTGGAGCTATTCTAATTGTGGCTCGACTGTGACATAACAGCCGTCACACGGTCAAGGTCTTGCTAGCTTCCTGAGCTCAGATCCACCGTTGTCTTTTCTTGCAAGCGAGGGGTTTACATGGAACCATTATTATGTCAAAGCCAAAACCTAAGCAGAGCTGCAGTGTTGTTGGGTGCACAGTTTGTCACGGTCAGCCCTTCCCTAATGGCTGCGTAATGCTTGCTTACCGTTACACAACTCAGTCAGCCTGACAAATGGGCTGACAATGTCACGAGCCACCGTGTTATCAACACACAAAAAAGGCTAATTTTATTTTAGGCAGATTTTGTGGTGGGTGACTCATGAACATCATATGTGACCATATTTTTGCAGCACATCAAGTCTCACCTAACAAATCTCATGTTTGAAAAAGCAATTTAAATGATTTTTGGAGACTTTTTGGAGACTTTTTTTTTTTTTTTTTAAGAATCTGTAACGTGGATTGACTCAACAAAAATCTAAACGCAACAATTTTGTTTTTGCTCCCATTTTTTATGAGATGAACTCAAAGATCTAAAACTTTTTCCACAAACACAATATCACCATTTCTCTCAAATATTGTTCACAAATCTGTCTAAATCTGTGATAGTGAGCACTTCTCCTTTGCTGAGACAATCCATCCCACCTCACAGGTGTGTGATTAGACACCATGATTAGTGCCTTAGACTGCCCAGAATAAAAGCCCACCCTGAAATGTGCAGTTTTGTTTTATTGGGGGTGGAGGGTCTGGGGACTCAGAAAACCAGTCAGTATCTGGTGTGACCACCATTTGCCTCATGCAGTGCAACACATTTCCTTCGCATAGAGTAGATCAGGTTGTCGATTGTGGTCTGTGGAATGTTGGTCCACTCTGATTCAATGGCTGTGCGAAGTTGCTCGATATTGGCGGGAACTGGTGCACGCTGTCATATACGCCGAACATGCTCAATGGGTGACATGTCGGGTGAGTATGCTGGCCATGCAAAAACTGGGACGTTTTCAGCTTCCAAGAATTGTGTACAGATCCTTGCAACATGGGGCCATGCATTATCCTGCTGCAACATGAGGTGATGATCTTGGATGTTGACACAACAATGGGTCTCAGGATGTCGTCATGGTATCGCTGTGCATTCAAAATGACATCAATAAAATGCACCTGTGTTCATCGTCCATAACAGATGCCTGCCCATACCACAACCCCACCACCACCATGGGCCACTCAATCCACAACAGTGACATCAGAAAACCGCTCACCCACACAACGTCACACACGCTGTCTGCCATCTGCCCTGAACAGTATAAACCGGGATTCACCCGTGATGAGAACACCTCTCCAACGTGCCAGATGCCATCAAATGTAAGCATTTGTCCACTCAAGTCGGTTACGCCGAGTCAGGTCGAGACCCCAATGAGGACGACGAGCATGCAGATGAGCTTCCCTGAGACTGTTTCTGACAGTTTGTGCAGAAATTTTTTGGTTATGCAAAACAATTGTTTCAGCAGCTCTCTGAGTGGCTGGTCTCAGACGATCTTGGAGGTGAACATGCTGGATGTGGAGGTCCTGGGCTGGTGTGCTTACACGTGGTCTGCGGTTTGCCAAATTCTCTAAAACGCCTTTGGAGACGGCTTACGGTAGAGAAATAAACATCCAATACACGAGCAACAGCTCTAGTTGACATTCCTGCTGTCAGCATGCCAATTGCAAGCTCCCTCAAATTTTGCGACATATGTGGCATTGTGCTGTGTGATACAACTGCACATTTCAGATTGGCCTTTTATTGTGGGCAGTCTAAGCCTCTAATCAGCATCTTGATATGGCACGCCTGTGTGGTGTGATGGATTATCTCAGCAAAGGAGAAGTGCTCACTATCTCAGATTTAGACAGATTTGTGAACAATATTTGACAGAAATGTTGATATTGTACATGTGGAAAAAGTTTTAGATCTTTGAGTTCAGCAAAAACAAAAGTGTTGTGTGTATATTTTTGTTGAGTGTATATACAAGTACATGTACAGTATATATATATATGTATGTATATATATATATATATATATATATATATATATATATATATATATATATATATATATATACACTGCTCAAAAAAGTTAGAGGAACACTTCAAAAACACATCAGATCTAAACTGGGGGAAAAATGATCTTGAATATCTTTCCTGATAAAAAGTGGGTGATGTATTAGTAACAAAATGATGCCACATAATTTGATAGAAATGAAAATGATCACCTTATAGAGGGGGGAAATCAAAGACACCCCAAAAATGAAAGTGAAAAAATGATGCAGCACACTGGTCCATTTACAGTGGCTTGAAAAAGTATTCATACCCCTTGAACTTTCCCACATTTTGTCACGTTCCGACCACAAACATAAATATATTTTACTGGCATTTTAGATGAAAGATCAACACAAAGCGACACACAATTGTGAAGTAGAAGGAAAAATTGTCCATGACTTTCAAATTGTTTTTTCAAATTGTCAGGCATGCGTACAAGCACGTGGGGGCCACACAAACTACTGAGAATCATTTTGAGTTGCTACAATGACATTTTAGCAAAATGGACCAGTGTGCTGCATCATTTTTTCACTTTCATTTTTGGGATGTCTTTGATTTCCCCCCTCTATAGGGTGATCATTTTCATTTCTATCAAATGATGTGGCATCATTTTGTTACGAATACATCACCCAATTATTATCAGGAAAGATATTCAAGATCATTTTTCCCCCAGTTTAGATCTGATGTGTTTTTGAAGTGTTCCTCTAGCTTTTTTTTAGCAGTATATATATATACACAGTGTTCCCACGTTTAACGCGGGGGTTAGGTTCCAAAAAACACCAGTGTTAAGTGAAATCCGTGTAGTAGAAGTTGATTAAGACTGTAAAACCCCTCACCACCCACTTAATACACTCAGACATGAGAAAATTTACACTCCTGATCAAAATCTTTAGACCAGTTGAAAAATTGCTAGATTTTGCATTTTTCACATTTGGATCTTAACGAGGTTTTAAGTCGAGCTACAATATGCAAAAACAAGAAGGGGGAGTGAGACAAAAAAAATTGGAGCTTGTAATTAAAAAAAAAAACAAAAAACTGAAATAGGTTGTTTATCACCTGATCAAAAATTTAACACCACAGGCTATAAAAGCCAAAATCTGCTCAAAATTTTCATTTTCCTGATGGCTAAAACTAAGAAGCTTTCTCTTTTTCAACGTGGTCAGATTGTCGAGCTGCATAAGCAAGGCCTCTCGCAGCGTGCCATTGCTGCTGACGTTGGGTGCAGTAAATCAGTCATTCTACATTTTTTTAAAGATCCTGAGCTTTATGGAACAAAAAAGTCAAGTGGTAGACCCAAAAAAATCACGCCTGCGCTGAGCTGGAGGATCCGATTGGCTGTCCATCAAGACACAGGGCGATCTTCGACCTAAATTAAGGCCCTTACTGGTGCCGACTGCAGCGCAATAACCATCAGACGGCATTTGGGTTTAAAAAACAAAAAACTAATTCAAAGACCCCGTCTCCTTCAGTACCACAAAACTTCCCGTTTAGACTTTTCCCGGAGATCAAACATGGGACATTGAAAGGTGGAAAAAAGTATTCTCTGATGAGAAAAAAATTTAACCTTGACGGTCCAGATGGCTTCCAATGTTACTGGCATGACAAGGATATCCCACCTGAGATGTTTTCTACCTGGCAGAGTGGGGGTGGGGGGCGGCATCATGGTCTGGGGTGCTTTTGCATTCAGTGGAACACTGGAGCTTCAGGTGGTGCAGGCTCGTCAAACGGCGACTGCTTACGTGCAGCTGTTGCAGCGGGGATCCCTCATGACTGAGGGCCCTCGTCTGTGTGGTAACAGCTGGCTTTTTCAACAGGACAACGCTGCATGACGAAGGACTGCTTGACAAAGGACTTCTTCAGGGAGAATAACATCACTCTTTTGGACCATCCTGCATGTTCCCCTCATTTAAATCCCATAGAGAACATTTGGGGATGGATGGCAAGGGAACTTTATAAAAATGGCCATCAGTTCCAGACAGTTGATGCCCTTCGTGAAGCCATCTTCATCACTTGGAGCAATGTTCCCACTAGACTCCTGGAAACACGCATCAAGCATGCCCAAAGCAGTTTTTGAAGTGATGAACAAGAACAGTGGAGTTACTCATAACTGAGTCCTACTGAGAACATTTTTTTTGTTCTGGTTTGCAGGGTTTTTTATTTTTTGAGCGATGGTCTTAAACTTTTGATCAGCTGAAAAACCGCCTATTTCAGTTGAATTGTTTTCAGTAAATTACTCTTTCAAAGTGCTTTTTGTCTCACTCCCCCTTCTTGTTTTTGCATATTGTAGCTCTACTTAAAACTTAATTAAGATCCAAATGTGAAAAATGCAAATTCTAGCAATTTTTCAAATGGTCTTAAGATTTTGATCAGGAGTGTATATGTGTATATGTTGACATACAGAGGGCCTTGAAAGACAGGATCACACCTTGGTCCATGGGCTGAATCAGCGATGTACTGTAGTGTTTCCAAAATAAGCCTGTCTCATTCATATTAAAAACTTGTTCAGGCTTATATACCCCTTTAAATTTGTTTATGTATGCCTCTGCCCCAGCATCCGCAGAAGCGGCCTCTCCGTGCTCTTGCGGAGAGTTGCGGAGAGTTACAGCCTTTTTTGCATTCTTGTTAAAATGTATTATATATTATATTATATAGTTATTTTCCTCCTCGTTTATGGTATAAACCGAAGATTAATTTATTTCGTAATGGCGCCCTACAGCTGCGTAAGTTCTACCTTCCTTCAGCATGTCCAGAATTCCAACTTTTTGTGCATCTTCCTCTGCCTTTTTGGTGCAACTGCAGGTGCCTTTGTCGATGCAGAGCATTTACTCAACATTGTGAGTTTTGTCAGGGAGAAAACTTGCAAACATACAGCACTAAAGAGCCACACTGCTAGCGATCAAACAATTATGTAAATTAGGCAAGCTGAACACATTCTGTACTGTACAGGACACATGGCATGGAGGAGACTGATTGATGGTCTACAGTCCCTTAGCCAAGACAATGCGGGTTCTCCCTTAGCGAATTAGTACGCAGAACACAATGCGTTCATACGCAGAAAAAAAAAAAAAAGTATGCTGCACTGTAAAAAATTGCACACACAAAAGAATATGTGTAATAGCGAGGCAGCGTGACGTTAACCGCGTTATAGCGAGGGAACACAGATAGATAATTAAAGATTATGTTTGCCCTGCCATTGGCTGACGTCCATGGTGTACCCTGCCTCTCGCCCAAAGTCAACTGGGATAGACTCCAGCATACCCGTGACCCTAGTGAGGATAAACGGCATAGAAAATGGATGGATGGATAAAAGACGACTGAAGATGGCTTCACGGAGGGCATCCACTGTCTGGAACTTCCCTTGCCATCTGTCTCCAAATGTTTTCAATTGGATTTTGATCAGGGGAACATGCAGGATTGTCCAAAAGAGTGGGGTTATTCCTTTGGAAGAATTCCTTTGTCAGCTGTCTTGTTGAAAAAGCCAGTCATTACCACACAGACGAGGGCCTTCACTTCCACTTTCTGACCTATCGATCACTGATGTAATTAGTAACTCTATACTTCAATGTGTCTTTTTTTGCAATAAGTCCAATATTTACATTTTATTATGCTGTTGATTCATCAGCAGTTAGTTCTGTCAAAAGCAAGAGGAGACACACTGGGAGGAGAAAGAAGTCAAGGAAAACAGGTTTCAATAAATAAATTGTTTAAGTTTAAATAAATAATATGTTTAAGTCTTTACCAGTAGTCTTTGTGTCTGATGGCGTAAGCTTATTATATCCATGTCAGACCCAAGGACCTAAATGGCTTGTACATTCTGCCTTATTTTATTACATCAGCATGAATAACGTCCAACGTCTTTTCCATGCAGTCGGCATTGTTTCAATCACATGCTGGGCACCTGATGTATTCCGTCGCAACAAATGATGATGCAGGCTTGTCGGTCCACCTTCTGGACTGGAGGTGTAGTGCACTTTCTTTTACCACTCCCCCAAATGTCAGCATATTTTGTAATAAATTACCATGAACTTTGAGGTGCGGTCAAAATGCAAACCAAACAGATTACCAAGAACTTTGTTTAAACGAGTTAAAAAAACTCTTGGGATTTTGGTGGCAAAGGGGCTCCTGATTGAATAATATGTCTGAAGGGGATAATGGTGTGATGGAAGTGGTGGGACGACATAAATATGAAGACATCAGAGTCACCACAGTCTACTTTCTATTTTTCATACACTGTCTGTCTCTGAAGAGTGACAGAGGAAAACTGAGCTTTGGGGACGAATGGAGAGAGAGCAAGGAAGACAGGATTAGCAAAGGAATAGTTATTGAAAGAGTAGGACAATGTGATGTCAGCCCTCGTGGCTGAGGAGCTCAGGAGACAAGCCTGTGGACTTTCAGAGACAAGCATTGATGATGAAACACTAATTCACACCGTCCTCCTTTCTTTCCTCACTTCAGTCACTGTCTCTCAGTCTGTCATTTTGACTAGGCTGATTTTATTTCTTGTTAATATCCTTTCCTTACAAACGCCCATTTTGTTGACTGAAAAAAATATTTGTTGCAGCTGAATACGAATACACAATAGATGTGTTTGTGGGTGGGGATCAGTTGGAAATAGGGGTTTCACGAGACACCCAACTCATGAGACCAGACGATGCACAAGATTGGGTTCACGCGAATGAGACGAGACGAGATTTTAACATTAATTTTAAGAAAAGTACAATGAACAAATATGACTGGACAAAACAACCTTTTTAATTTAACCGAGTCAGTTTATTTTCCCACAAATTGGTATGGTATGGTGTGGTTTTAATTCACCCTGAACATGCATATGAGTCAAACATTATTAGCACATCACATAGTACAATTCACAATGTTGCATGTCCAAAAAGGAGTAGGAAGAAGCAAAGCTTATTTAATCCTACCCCTCATCAGTTTCACATCAGTTACACATTGATGCTCAAGGGACATTAATATATAATAATAACAATAACCTATCACATCATAATAATGCAATGTTTAATTTAATATGTCATCTTTAAAGTTGTAGAATTGCTGTTTATGACATGCATTGTCTCACAGGCAATTCCTACTGTCAATAAAACGTTTGCAGCATTTCTTGATAAGCTGGCTTTTCAACTGTATTAAAGCACAGCATTTCTTTTGCAATGTATTAAAGTACGCTGCCTGAGTGCACACCATTTTTGTATAGGTGCAACCAATGCACAGAGTCAACTCCTGCTTGGAGGGGAAAGACAAGCAAAACAGACACGTGTTGCAGGTGGCACCAGACTTAGGGGAATCTGGTCCAGTAGGAAAGGTTACACAGGCTAGGGAGCACTTGCCATTAAAAATGATTGTGAAACACTAGAGAGAGATCTAAAGTGTCATCTCACGATTGACCCCCTTTATTGATCATGCATGGCTAAAGCTAACTGCTCCAGTCTTGCTACTGAATCACTCAGCACCATGATGCACCCTCTGCTGGTTTAAACATGTCATTAAACTGTCAAAATGAAATACAGTACTGTACATAGAAAATAGTAGTTAGTAAGGTTCAGTTATTAACAAAAATGGTGTGGGGGTCCCTGTGTAATTTATGATTCTGCATGAAGCATTTCCAACCTTCTACACAAGCGCATAACAATATATGGAGGCAGGCAAAATTATCCAGTTAATTTTCATTTGTCATTAATTTATTTACTTATGATCAAGTTTTTTTTCTGAATGAGAAATCTTGTCACGTTTTGATCTTGCGAGATGTTGTGACACCCGTAGTTGGAAACTTTCAATGATATTTTGTTGCACTTTCTTCTCCTGCATGGTTTATTGTCTTTAGTGCTCATGACACCAACACATTTGCAAAAAGAATAACAAAATGAAAGTACTCACTTAATAAAACGTTTTTGTCATATTGCTGTCATAGATAAACAACTATGAAATATGAGTGAAATGAAGTGGTTATTTTGACACGCCCCCAGCGAGTTTCTGGATCTCCACCACCTTGGCTGTGACGTCGCACCCGGAACCCGCAGAGAGAGGACAGAGAGCTATTTTCTGACATTTCAGACTGTTCTTCGGTAATTGAAGACTTCTTTTTAAGTCAAAGAAAATGAAAGAGCGTTTGATGGAGCGGTGGGCATCAGACCATACAGATTTGAGCCATATCTTGATGAGCAACAGAGCAACATGGACACAGATTCTGATGAATCTGAAGACCAGGCAGCCAATAATGATTGTCAAGGTGATGTGAATGTTTCTACACCAGCTGACAGTGGGCGACTGTCATCTGATATAACACACAGTAACAGTTCAATAATAATAAACAGGAATGTTGTTTTGCGACGGAGATATATGCGGACTATAAGTTACAAGACCAGTGAGTAGTGATTGAGGAAAACTGATGACTTCATGCTGGCATTGAAATTTGACATGAAAACACATATTCTAAGACTGGTAGATTACACTGTATCTACCACAAAAATGTAGATTTACTTACTGTCACTGACATGCTTTTACATCTTCTGGGTTTTTTACTTTTTGTATTGCTGTCGGTACTTGTGTTTTGACTTGCACCCGGTCTGGGTCAAGGAAAGATAGTCGGGATAGCTGATGGTAGAAGCACCCTCCTAAACACTCAGTCCCAAACTTTCCTTTAAGTGAGGAATAGTATCAATAGTATCATCTGATGGTGTCTATTTTGCTCACATTAGTTGCACTTGCCTGGTGCCAAATCCCTGCCACACAACGCCCAGGCATAATATCACAAAGTATGTATAACAACAAAAACAGAAATTCAACAAAAATTGTGCTACCACAACACAAAAACAATTGAAACAATGGAGGTGGCGGTCCGGGTGTGACGTCACTTCTGCATTCTGCCCCATACACCGGAGAGAGACTGTTTTGACCAAACCTTTACAAAAGTCAGCATTCGAGCACACATCTAATATGGGAAATATGCCTTTCAATGTAATTACAGTATACACGCCGAAAATAATAAGATTAACGTGTTTTGGTGTGATAAGCACTTATATGTTATTTGCCATAAAAAAGGAAAGCTACTTTTTGCTGTCAGAGATTGTACATGCTATGCACTTGCTTGTTAGCAGATTTTTTTGGTAGACTGAGAACAAGTTTAGTTTTTAACAAAACTGAAGTAATGTTACTTGGCAATTGCAGAAAATACATTCAAATACAAATACAGCAGATGGTGGAGAGATTGACAGCTGCCTAAAGGACGCCAACATTCAAACATACTACAAACATAAATACTACAAACACATGCACGTACACTAGTTATTTGTTGTCAGCTAATGATAGCGATTTGGTAAGGTTTACCTATTAACGTTAGCGATCATTAACTATCACTGAATGGATCATAACCACACAATGACTCCAAATTGCCCGGCCCTTCTCTGAGACGGCTGCTGTGTGTGTGCATGCGCTATAGACATGTATGTGAATACAGCCGTGACTGACAGCCATGAACGCTAATGATTTTATTCTGCCAAATATTGCAAATATAACATTATGCAGTTTACCTGTGGTGGTCTTATAGTTTTTTGGTTTCAAAAAATGTAATTTGGAGTGAGTTGCATACAGTCCCTTTAAAGCAGGGGACTCAAACTCGTGGCCCGCGGGCAATTTGCGGCCCACCAAATCGTATCTTGCGGCCCGCGACTGGACATAAAGAGTAGTGTAACTGCAGACCGCAACATCCGGGCAAGCTCAGTGTTACTTCCATACTTACAAGTAAACACCAACACTGAACTAACAGTGGTGTTATCACATGGATGTATTGTGTATCGTATCGTATCGTGAGCTACCCTGAGATTCCCAGCTCTACTCCCAATACTTGATGCGGCCCAGCCTCACCCAAACTCTACATCCACTGGCCCCCAGTGAAATTGAGGTTGAGACCCCTGCTTTAAAGAAAAACTGCACTTTTAAAAACAATTTTGCCCATCATCCACAATCCTTATGCGAGACATGAACATATATGTCTCTCTTTTCTATGCGTTCTAAAGATATAAAAACAGACAAAAGGTGACAGCTCATGACTGCACGTAATGGGATCCACCTATGCCGCCTACAAAGACCGCTATTAGAACAGCTCCAAAAACCTCCAACAATGTTTTATATGCAGTACATGCTGAGGCACATTCATGATAACATGCGTATTTTGGCCTTTTTTAACACATTACCGGAACTTCCTTCCTCGGCACATTGAATTCACATAGCGATATAGAAACGAGCGCCTACACGTAGTGTTACAAACTAGAATAAAAAATAAAAACATAGCAGCAGTGGTCCACCTTCATCCAGTAGAATAAGTTGCATGGGCTCGGTAACACGTCTGTTACAGTTCGGCAGTGCCGAATTTTGGATTCCAAAATGCGGAGGCGAAGCAGTCCGTGTAATAAAGTTTTAATTGAAACAAAAGGACACCGCAAAGTGGGAAAAACCCAGAAACGTACAAAGAAAACTGCAAGTTACAACAGAAAACCTCCCGGACCTAGTCACGGGGAAAAATGTAAAGAAATAAGAACGCTGCAGGTAGGAAACGCTAGCAGGTAAAAAATGGAAAATTAAATTGCTGCGCAAAAGTGGCAGAGGGAAAAAACTAACATAAATCGCTGCCGAATAGTCAGGCAGGAAATCAAGCAACAGAAAAACACTCACCACTGCACTCCAAATAACAAGGACCAGAGAATAGCAACATGAAGAACTAGATGCTGGGAAGAGCAGGTAGCTGATGCAGGGCTGACAACAATCTGGCACTGGCAGTGAGTCTGGCTGCAGCTTAAGAAGGGCAGCCAGCTAATTGCAGGTGTGTCCAATTAGTCCCTCCTGCAGACTCAGTTGTGTGCTGCAACAAAACACAGCCAGAGGGCAGCAGAGCAGCACACAGAACATGACATGTGTAGACAGCACAGATCAAGAAACTGTCAAGAAACTTGCTCGTCCTCCCCTCCACCAATGCTTCTCCTCCTCTTGGATCAATGACCTTCAGTCCGCAACCAATAAAAACAATTTAAAAATCACCAATGCGTTGAAAAGTCCCATGGTGTGGGAGAGAAATGATCTGCTCAGTCTTTCGGTGGAGCAGCACAGTGATCGTAATCTGCTTTCAGGGCTACCGGCCTGAAGTCATCCAGCTCACCAGGATGTAGTCTCTTTGGGACTAAAACTATGCAGGAGGTCTTCCGCAGCTGTGGAACCCTACCCACCCCCCAGCTCAGGTTGCAGATGCGCTGTAGAGAGACTCCCAGCTCCCACATGCAGGATTTCAGTATTCGAGGTGACAATCCATCCAGACCTGCTGCTTTACTGGAGCGCAGCGCAGCGGCACTGTATGCATTGTTGATGTTTGCATACATTAGGTCTATAGTCCTGTTGCCCCTGGTGTTAAAGTCCACATAGTGGTTGAAGGCAGCCAGTGTTTTGTCAAGTATCACATGATTGAAGTCCCCGGAGATCAAAACAAGAGCCTCAGGGTGCTGTGTTTGGACTCTCGCAATGGATGATGTCACACACATTGCGCAGAGATATGTAAACAACGATAACAATGGCGTGACTAAACTCCTTGGGCAAGTAGTAGGGATGTAGGCTGACAGCCAGGAGTTTGATGTCCCTACTGCAGATGGTCATTTTAATGTTCACATGCCCAGGATGACACCACCATTTTTTCACATACAGTGGAGCCAACCTCCTTTGTGCTTTCCACACGCTCTTGTGTCCCTGTCCGCTCTGATTCTGCTGAAGTCCCTAGCTCCAGGTTAGCATCTGTGACGCTAGCTGTTAGCCACGTTTCAGTAAAGCACAATTAGCTGCACTCTGCACAATATTCTGTTTATTAATATTGAACCCTACTTTGCTGAAATTCACTTATTGCAGTCATGTCTGGAACCAATTAACCACAATAAACGAGGGACGACTGTACACGTAAAAGGTTTTGATTGATTTTACTAGTGCATAAAATAACAATACTGTTTTTCTGATGCCCAATGTGTGTGTGAGTCATCTGGTTTCATCGTTAGTGAGTCATCAGTCCTCATTCTCTGCAGTGTGCATACAACAGTTTCAGAGCTGCGTTGCGTACACGAATGCAAAGTTGTTTTTTTTTATACATAAAATACAATGTTGGTGTAAAAAGTGGCTATTTTAATGAGCCCGTTTTGTGCGTACGCAGGTCCCTGGGGTTTCTGCCAGCTGGGTATCTACACATAATTTGTCTTTATGTGTAGAAGTTATTTTATGTTCTTTGCCATGCATTTTAACTAACTTGACTTAAAGCAGCAACCATATGCGTTGTTATCCTAGATACTCACATAGCCATATTGGCCAGTTAAGGATGGCAACATACTTTATGCTCTTGTTTTATTGATCTTCAGCCCCCATGACAACAAAAGATCTCTCATTTGAGACAAACATTTGTTGTGGATCTGGTTACCAGGGCCTTCGATGCTCTTGGGTATCAGTAGGAGAGTGTCTTTCAGAGCTTGTGAAATAGGTGTTGTTTGTGTTGGTAAGTGTACAGGTAAGGTAAGTACAGGTAAGTGCAGTGCAATTGCCTGTACTTCTCAGCAGCATCAGTGTGCTATGTTTTCTGGATATATCATCCATTTTCTTGTCATTTTTGTCCTTTTGTCTAATTGCGTAGTTGTCTAGTTGTGGGTGCATTCTTACTTGTATCAAACACTCAGGAATAGGTGTCTAGAGACCTGGAAGTCTGGGCTTCCCAACTCACTGCTGCACCCACACCCTGAAACCAGATAAGCGGAAGAAAATTGACTAAAATAAAAGGCTTTTAATTTTAATTTAAGGCTTTTAATCTTAACTGCTATGGAAAGCCTGGCATGATGTGCAGTATTTGTCACAATAGCAAAAATAATAAGCTGATAAAATGTGAACGTTTCATATTATTTGAATGAATGTTATTTTTTTCAATTCAAAGTACATTTCTGGTACACAAAACAGTCAAGTTGAGTTTTTTTTCAAATAAGGAATACCGTAATTTCCGGTGTATAAGCCTCACCCACTAAATTTTAAGATTTGTACATAACTGGACTACAGTATACACCGCAGGTGTCATAAAATGGGATATTATAGCATACACGAGTCAGAGAGAGAGGCAGCTCTATTTGGCAGGAACCAAACATGATCAATCACCTCGTCAACCCAATGGAAATCACAGGAAGTCATTACTCAACAGTCTGACTCACGGTGACTTAAAAGAAAAGGTTAAATCATCACACAGCAACTTAACACGCAACAAGTAGGTAACAAATTTACAAAACAACTACCAATACGAGACAACTATGTTTCCCATCGTCCTTTGTTGGAAAACAGGGAGTAGACTTCCTAAAATATATACATATATTTATATAATATATATACTTCCTGCTTGACGTAAACTCAAAAGTAGAAACTCAAACGTCCACCAGTCTTTGTGTGAGCTGCTGTCTGCCAGTGCTTTTACGTTTAAACAACAAACGTCATGTCATGTTCTGCTGGAGCTGCTCTGCTGCCACCTATCTGCTCTTTCTTGCAGTGCACTGCTGGTCCTGCCGGGGCGGAGGCACTTGCGCACACTAGAATATGGAAGTAGACTTCCTGCTTCCCAGCAAAGCAAAGCAAAGGATGGTGGAAAGCAGTTAACATAGTTGTTGTTTATTAGTCATCCACAGGTATTGGCAGTTGTCTTGTATATGTTACCTACCTGTGTGTTAAGTTGCTGTGTGATGATGTTAGCTTTTTCTTTTGTGACACTGTGAGTCAGACAGACTATGTTGTTATGTTGCGTAATGACCTCCTGCGATTTCTGATGGGTTGGCAAGCTCATTATGAGTTCCCTTGTAGCTCATGATTGGTTCCTGCCAAATGAAGAACTACCCCTTTCTCAGTGACTCGTGAGTGACACAATATTTAAACCAATTCTGAAGTATATGAGATGTCACAGGATTAGAACATGACCACATATTAGCCACACCGCTATATGAGCCACAGAGTTTAAAGTTCAAGAAAAAAGGAGCAGCTTATACACCGGCAATTACGGTACATTTACTGTACCACGAGCAATGTGACATATACTATACGGGACATCACACGTTTGACATGAATTAGTAGTATTTTAGAAAAGAAACATCACAAATGTCTTCTATGTGTTCCACTTGGTCTGTGGTAGGGTTGGGCGATGTTGGTATCTATGCAATACCAAGTAAATACAGGGCCAGTATTGCTGATACCGACATGGACACTTTTTATTTGAATTGTTTTGGATCATTGAATGATTTTGTGATTTTGCCTTTCAAAACAAGGACAAAGATTTTAGACAAACCACAAAATATTTTAGCAACATAGTGATTAATTAACAATATGTAAAGATTTTGTTTGAGCAAAATAAAGTACCAAAATTAAGTGAAGTAAACTAACAAAAGCTAAAACTATGGTTTAACATCATGGTGATTGGATGATGAGTCAACAAACTGTCGAGCAGCTAAGTAATATGATTAATAAAATACAATCAATGAAATATGACTAAACTGATATTGAAAACATGATTAAAACAATGTTACATTTTATTTTTGATTTGGTCAAAACAAATATTTTTCCAAAAAGGGTCTTGGAAGAAGAGCTTACTCATGTGCGTCCAGGACATTTCCATATCCAGGACGCTACTGTATTTGAAGAGAACTGTTCTTTACAGGCCATATTTTGCTGTCTCCCTCAGGTTGGAGGAAATGACAATCCTGCTGCTGATCCTATAATCCATGGCTTGAAGGGTGTGGTCCATCACGGTGAGTGTCAGTGTGAGATCATCAAATACTGAAATGCAATATCTTTTCACCACTGTCATTTAGTGAAAAAGTACATAAGAACTGAAAAATAAATATTGACAAAATGAAAAGCAACTCATTGTGTGAACAGCAGATGGCCTTTTTATTCTCTCACAAAGGGGGGAAATCTGTCACATTGACAGATACCATGAAGTCAAAAGAAAACAAAACATATTCTGTAAATATTTTATATGCCTCCAAAATTGTACATGTTTTTGCTATGGCCTTAGTTACACTCGTCTCCCAACGTTCATGTGAAGTACCTCAGTAATATTGTATCATATGTAGGAAGACAGACAAAGAACCGCCAAGGCCAAACATATTTTTTGTTTAAGGGCATGTAGTTCGTCCATAACACACTGCATGAAAGTAAACAGCTGAACGATATACAGTGGTGTGGAAAAGTGTTTGCCACCTTCCTGAGTTCTTATTTTTTGCATGTTTGTCACACGTAAATGTGCGTCAATGACACAACACAATGACAACATATCTGAACACAAAATGCAGTTTAATGAAACTTAAATGAAATTTTTTATTATTAAGGGAGGAAAAAAATCCAAACCAACATGGTCCTGTGTGAAAAAGTGATTGTCCCCTACACTTAATAACTGGTTGGGCCTGTAATCAACTATTTGCAATAACTTGCAGTGACTCTCTTACAGCACTTTGGAGGAATTTTGGCTCACTCATCTTTGCAGAATTGTTGTAATTCAGCCACATCGGAAGGTTTTCCAGCCTTTCTGAACCACCTTTTTAAGGTGATGCCCCAGCATCTCTATAGAACTCAGGTCAGGACTAGGCAATTCCAAAGTCTTGATTTTGTTTTTCTTCAGCCATTCAGAGAAGAGAGACTTGCTGGTGTGTTTTGGATCATTGTCGTTCTGCAGAACCCAAGTTTGTTTCAGCTTCAGGTCACTAACAGATGGCTGGACATTTTTGGTAGACAGCATTTTTGGTAGACAGCAAAGTTCATGGTTCCATTTATCACAGCAAGTCTTCCAGGTCCTGAAGCAGCAAAACAGCACCACCACCATATTCTACTGTTGTTTTTCTGAAATGCGGCATTACTTGTACACCAGATGCAATGGGACACACGCTTTCTAAAATGTTCAACTTTTCTCTGAGTATTTTCCGAAATGTCTTAGTATCATCAAAAAAAAATTCTGGCAAAATTTAGACGAGCCTTAATGTTCATTTTGTTCAGCAGTATTTTTTGTCTTGGAACTCTGCCATGCAGGCTGTTTTTGCCCAGTGTTTTTGTTATGGTGGAGTCATGAACACTGACCTTAAGTGAGGCAAATGAGGCCTGCAGTTCTTTGGATGTTGTTGTGTGTGTTTTTTTTTTAACCTCTTGGATGAGTTGTTGCTACGCTCTTGGGGTAATTTTGGTTGGCCGGCCACTCCCGGGAAGGTTCACCACTGTTTCGCCATTTTTGGTTAATGCCCTCACTGTGTTTCGCTGGGGTCCCAAACTATAAAAATGGTTTTATAACCTCTTCCAGACGCCCGCCCGCGCCGGAAGCGCCAGATCCCGCCCACCCCCACACCCCAGGGAGCGGAGCCCGGCCCACCCCGGGCCAACCCCCGCCCCGCCAAGGGATGCAGGAGGCACACCCTCCACCCACCCGGCGGAGGCACGGGCGGCAGAGATGTATCACCCAGCACCCGACCCCATGGAGCAAACCCCTGTATGCCCCCCCCAAAAAATAAATAACTAAAATAAATAAATAAATAAATAAATAAATAAAAGTACACACACGCACGCACATACACACTCCTACGCACCCACACGCACGCACATACACACTCCTATGCACATACACACCCCTACGCGCACGCACATACACACTCCTACGCACTCAAGCGCGCACACACACACACGCACACGCACGCACGCACACACAGTGGTCGACTGCCCGACACCCGGAAGCCCCACCCTATCCCCCGTTGGTAACCCTCGGAGCAGCGGAGCCGGGGACCCCGGGGTCCCAGACATACGATCCAGAACCCAGGCGCGGAGAGCACGGACCGCCGGGGAGCAGGAAGACACCAGGCCACACCCTCCCAACGGTAGGACGCCGCCAGCAAGGCAGACAGGGGAGCCAGCGAGGAGGAAAGCGGGAAACTGAGCAGGCAGGCGGGAAAACGGGCGAGCAGCCAGGCGAACCACCACACAGCGCCAACCGACACCCGCGGGCCAGCAAACCCCGGAGCGGGAGCACCACACCCCAAGCCGCAGGGAGGCCAAGCACCAGAGCCGAGAAGGCGAGACCAGCAGCAGACCAGCCGACGGCCCCCACAAACCACCAGAAGCCAGACCAGCCACATGCCACCAGAGCCGACAGTGCACCACCCGCGCACCGGAGCCCCACCCCCGACAATCCCACAGACAGACCGGGGGAGGCGAGGACACAGACAGCGGCCCGGCAGAGCACAAAGCGCAACAGCGACAAACGCCCAAGCGCCCGGCAGAGCACAACCCCCCCCCAGCGGGCCCGGCCCCAGAGCACCCGCCCCCCCACCCCCACCCCGCCACCCAGGCCCACAGTACCCGCAAGCATGACCAAGCCCCAACCCACCAGCTGGCCCGGCGCCCCAGCAGCCGCCACAGCGCAGCAACCACCAGCCGCCTGCGGCGGCACACGGGGCACCCGCAGCACCGGCACCGTCCCCCGGAGACCGCCGAACCCGCCCCAAGAGCGCAGAGGCGCCCGCAGCACGTGTCAGTCCAGGGGGGGCACCGCAAGCCCCGGCATCAACAGGCCCCAGAGGGCCACCCCAGGGAAGAGCAGGCGAACCAGACAAGGGCACCCCACAGGCCAGGCCGCCCCGGGCGAGCCACCGCAACGGCCAGGCCCCCGGCCACACCGCCGACCCTGGCGGGCAGGCGCCGAGGTGCACGAGGCACCCCAATCCAGCCCGCCCCACCCGTGTATGTGATAAGGTGTGATTGTGTCTATAATGCAATTAAAAAAATAATAAATTAATAAAATGAAATAAAAGAGGACAGCTACGAAAAGCTGGTCTCTGTGTCCCTGAGGGGTGTATCTGTGTGCATGTATATGGGGTGTATGTGGATGATAGCTAATGATGCAATTAAAATCGGGGGACAGCTGCCGTTCGGAGGGCCCCTCACCTGACCAGCCCCCCCCCCCCAAACCCTAAGTGTCTACTCTGCGATTAAAATTGGGGGGCAACAGGTCAGTGGCACGGCAGGAGCAAAGGAGCCCCGCAAGGCAGATCCCCTCCCCAATCACGCCCGACCGTAGGCCACCCCCCAAGGTCCTATATATATGTGAGGTGGTGCAGTGGCACAGGAAGGACGGGGGCCCCACACCCCAACGCCGCCCAAACTGAGCAGGGGGGGGACCAAGGACACATTACCGACCGGCCGCCCACCACAGCCCAGGCTCGGGCGAGCCACAGGCCGCAGGACACACCACAGGCCCTACCCAGCCCACCAGGATGCCCAGTCCGGCCCACCCAACCCCCCAGAGGCGATACCCCCAGCGCCCCCCAACACCGGAGCTCCACCGGAGGTAGCGTCCACAGCGCCACCCCCAAACACCACGGACCAGCCACACGCCCCAAGGCAGATTTGACCGCCACCAGGACAGCGGGAACCGCGCCCACGCGCCCCCCGCATACCACCACGGCCGGCAAGGGAGCAACACCACGACGACCACAAGAGCACCGAACCCCACATAGAGCGGAGCACGGCCACACCCACGAAGCACGCAGGCCAGAGGCGCCAGGGAGGGACAGAGAAGCAAGCACCGCACGACCGGGCCCACGAGAGGAGCGGCCCCCCGCCCGGCGCCCAAGCAGATGCCCCCGACCCGCCCCGCCCCCCGCCACGCTGCAGACCGGCCACCGCCCCACCCCACGCCCATCCACCAACACGCCAAGGGAGAAACCCCGGAGGGAGGGAGACACCCGCCGCCCGGAAGCAGGGACCAGCCAGACACCAGCAAGCAGCAGGGACCGCCCGCCAGCCCCAGACCCAGGACACCAAGCCCGCCCCCGCCCGCCCCCGAGGTACCAGGCCCACCCAGCGACCAGGACCACACCCCATGCCAGATGAACGAGACCCCCAGGGGCAGAGACAGATGCCCTCGTCCCCCTGAGAGTCAGGTCAGGGAATTAATTATTGGTGCCCATATAGACTGAAATTCTGACATTTGTTCTTTAGATTCAGCAGACATTCTCTCCATAGCTATATGATCTAACAAAAGATTTTTGTAAAGAGCTATGTTCAGTTTCTTTCTTGATTTCCAATTGATGAGAATGGTTTTCTTGGCGATGCTTAATGCAGTGATGAGAAGCTGTGTTTGGTTTGTTTCTACATCAATTGTGGAGAGATCGCCCAGCAGGCATAGTAAAGGGGAGGTAGGAATGGAGAACCCAAGTGCCAAAGATAGGTACTCACACATTCCGTGCCAAAAATTTTTAATGGGAGCACAGGTCCACATGGAGTGTAAGTAGTCATCTATTCTATGGTCTGAGCAGTGTGTACAGATGTTAGAGTCAGTTAAGCCCATTTTAAACATTCTATGTCCTGTGTAGTGTACTCTATGAAGGATTTTAAACTGAATCAGCTGTAGGTTGGGATTATTGATTAACCGGGAAGCATTAAGACATATTTGCTTCCAGAATTCAGGGTCACAGCTTGTAGATAAATCTGAGCTCCATTTGGAGATTGGTACTCCGATTGTGTTGTCATTTTTGGAAAGTAGAATATATAACTTAGATAATGTTTTAGGGGCAGATATTTTTAAAAATTGGTCAATAGTGGTATTGCTTTCCCATGATATGGTCCTGAAACTTGCTTTAATTATGGATTTAATTTGTATGTATTCAAGAAATTTGTTATGATTTATTCCATACTGTGTAACAAGGTCGTTAAATGAGATAAAGTTGTTTCCTATAATTATATTTTTCATACAACTTATTCCTTTTCCGTGCCATGTTGGGAAATTTAATGGTTTCTTTTTAAGCAAGATGTCAGGATTATTCCAGACGGGAGTGAGCGAGAATTTTGTTATTTTTTAAAATTCCCACCAAGCTGTCAGAGTGGTGCTTATATTTATACTTTTAAAACAATTATTTTTCCGGAGGATTTGGCTAATGAAGGGCAGGTTACAAATTGGGATTTCGTGGCTAAGTGATTGTTCGATGTCTAGCCATAAATAATCCAATGGGTTAGGGTTGATCCATTTTAAGATATACTGTAACCTGTTTCTAAATTATGGATGATAGAGTAATCAATCAGATTGATTAGACGGCGTACGTTGCTAGTTGAGTTTCTCCCCTTGATAAATCCTGATTGATCAGGGTGTATTATATGAGGGGTAACTTTTTCCAGCCTTATAGCTAATGCTTTGCATATTATTTTAAGATCTGCATTAATCAGTGAAATTGGACGATAACTGGAAGGTAGTGTTGGGTCCTTATCCGGTTTCAGCAGCAGACTGATTGTAGCTGAGTTCATGTTTGGAGGCAAGCATGAACTGTTTTTAATTTCCAAAACCATTCTAAGAAATATTGGAGATAGTAATGACCAGAATGTTTTATAAAACTCGGCAGGGAAACCGTCAGGTCCTGGTGCTTTGTTATTCGGCAACCGGTGTAGAGCGTTATGGAGTTCTATTAATGAAATGGGTACATCTAAGTTGGTCACCTGTTCGTCATTTAATTTTGGTAATTCTATGTTGTTGAGAAATGTTTCGGTATCTGGGAGAGATGGTTTAATCTGAGGTGTATATAGATTTTTATAAAAGCTCCTAAAGACGGAATTAATTTCTTCCAGGAGGTGAGTTTCTAATGGAGGAGATAGAGCTTTTTTCTTTATTGACTTTCAGTTGGTTAGCTAAGTATTTTCCGTGTTTATTGCCATGCTCAAACTTTTCCAAACGTAGCCTCTAAAAAATCATTTAAGTGATTTCTTGATTGAGAACAGGTGTGGAAAAGTCAGGCCTGGATGTGGCTAGAGAAATTGAAGTCAAAACCACAGTTATGTTTTAACGGGGGGCAATCACTTTTTCACACAGGGTGTAGGTTTTCTCCCTTAATAATAAAAAAGATTCATTTAAAAACTGTGTTCAGTTGTGTTGTCATTGACTCATTTTTAAATTTGTTTGATCTGAAACATTTAAGTCTGACAAATAAGGAAGGGCGCAAATGCTTTTTCACACCAGTGCAGGGTTTCCACTACATGTAATGGATTGTGGCAGGGCACCACCAATGCTGCCACACCTTGGAAATGATTTTTTTTTATTAATGTGAAAACACTATTAAGTAATACAGTGCATGTATGGACATATATGCTCAGTGGCGGACTTAGCAATTTTGGGGCCTAAGGCAAACATAGCCAGGGGCCCTCTTCATATGTTCTTTTAACACAAAATAGCAGGAAAGGCAACCTCAAGGCCCCTACCTTGCAACCTTGCACTGAATGAATACGGCGTGAAAAGAATGAGAGAATAAAGTTTCACATATAAAACCAGTGTCAAAATGCCAGATATTTATTTTTGAACAAAAACAACCCAGACATCATCACAACAGATGTGTGTGTGTTTCAGAGACAAAAAGGGTGAATTGTGTATTGAGGGTGAAGATGAACAATTGCAATGTAACAAAAGCAATGACTAAACAATGTTTGCCAACAGTCATAACGATACACAGCGCCAGGAGGAAGGCATGGAAATGGGGAGAAATCAATTGTTTGCAAAGATGACTTATGTTTATGTGTGTGAGATAGACAGACAGAAACAGGAAAAGTTTGTGTTCAAAGGGAGGGGGTGTTCATGTGTGTGTCAGAGAGAGAGAGAGACAGATTATTTATTGAATACTGTGAAACAACCAAAATATGTAAGTCTAAATAACAATTTCATTAATGCATTAATTAACCATGAACCATTAATTAACGCAATTAAAATGTGGGAATGTGTGAAAATGTGCTTTTAAATAATTTTGGGGAATTTTCATAAGAATTATCGTTTTTAAATTCAATTCTGTCACATTCTGTCCATTCAATAGCTTCACTTGTGTAAAGAGTAGGACCACAAAATTCATGTCACAAATCAATGGCCAAGTGAAGCTATTGAACAGACATGTTACAGAACTGCATTTATTAAACAATAAAATTCCCCAAAATTATTTAAAAGCACATTTTCCCAAAGTATTTGCTGTAGTATGAACAGGAGAAGGCCGTTGATGTGTGAGGTGAGTTTTGTGGTCCTACACAATACAGAAGTTAATTTATTAACACCCTAATAAAAATTGCCCTAAATTATGTAAAAGTCCATTTTCACAAACGTGTTGCTTCGCATATTATTTGTAGTTCTAAACATAATCAAGGTGTTTTTACTCACTTTGTTAATTTATTCTACTGTACTTATGTTTTTTTCCTACATCTCTTACAACATCATAAGCAAAAATTATGCAAACTAGCCAACGACGTCATATATGGCCTTCCAGGACAGCCAATAGCTACTTTTCTTACAGAGGAGTTGGCAACATTGATGCCAACCGGCATAATACAGAAGAAGAAAAATACATTTGTTGACGGTCCCTGCGCGCCGGTCTCGCTGCCGGCTTCTAATAGAGATCAATATAAAGTCAGGCTGCACTGAAGACGGCACGTTTTGAAAACTGGGTTGTAGCTGTTTGTCTGTGTTGTCACGGCCGGAAGGAGGTATGGTTTACTGTTTTAGAACTATTCACTTGGGAGTTATTGATCCCGGAAGTTTGAATATGTGAATGTTTCTAACTTTACCGCAGTCTCTAACTCGAAAAGACTTGCAAAAGAGTTTTGCGAGATCTTGTAAAAGTTTTGCGAGCTCTCGCAAAAGTTTTTTTTTTCATTTTTTTTATTTTTTAAACCTTTCATTTTTTTTCTCCATGTCCCCTCTGGGGCTCCGTGGTAAGATACCTATATCTATAACAAAAGTTATCTGTTTTTTTTTTTTTTTATCCGTTCTTTTGTAGCGGCTACTTACAGTATGTAGAAAAAAAAGTCAATTGTTTTATGGCTGCGCTTCACGTCGTGAACTTTACCGCTATAGAAATGTGTTTTCTTCAAGTTTGTTTGTTAAACTACTATTTCATGAATGAATGAATGAATGAATTGGAATTGGAAAATGTGCCCATTACTGAAAAGCTTTTTAATATGTTGCCTTGACTACGTCTGCATTGTCTTTTGCATAATCTATTCAATTTCCCCGGGAGCATGTTGGCCACACAGTCAGGAGATCGGGAAGACCTGGGTTCGAATCTCCGCTTGGGCATCTCTGTGTGGAGTTTTCATATTCTCCCCATGCGTGTGTGGGTTTTCTCCGAGTACTCCAGTTTCCACATTACAAAAACATGCATGTTAGGTTAATCGAGACTCTAAATTGTCCATAGGTTGAATGGGAGTATGAATGGTTATTTGTTTATATGTGCTCTGCGATTGGCTGGCAACCCAAAGTCAGCTGGGATAGGCTCCAGCATACCCCCGCGATCCTAATTAGGATAAGCGGCATAGAAAAATTATGGATGGATTGATGGATAGACAAAAGTAAACATATGCGAGAAATACGGCATCAATTTCAAGTAAATTTCCAGGATGAAATAGTGCCACAACAGGCTGCTTTAAAACAGAAAGTGAAAGTCAAATAAAGAAATTAAAGTTCGCCTAATTAACAGTACGAATGAAATGGAAAATTTAATTATAAACTAGGGGTTTTCTACAAGATTGAGATGGTTAATTAATTGTATAAGACCATGGCTTGTTTTGTCTGAGGTTGAGAATAAAGAAAGCTACATTGTGGAATCCTCCTTGCCGTCAGTCATTTCCAAAATACTGTATGACAGAATGAAAGTTCTCAGTTCTCAGATTTCTGAGGTTTTGGACAGGTGTGAAACTACAGTAGTGCACGTCGGATGCCGCTCACAGAGGCCCAAGTCGTTTTTGTGTATGCTCAGATACTTGAAAAATTAGGGGAACCATTGCATGTGTGAATATTTTTTATATTAAATAACACATTACTGAACATACTGTGCATACTCAATTGTGATTTAAACAAAAAAAATTGTCCTGTCAGCCCATTGGGACAGATAGTATTTTTGATCTAGATGCCCTTACATGTTAAACACAATTTTTGTTATCGTGACAGGCCTAGCTTGGACCTTCTTTGCAAAGCTTGGTCATGACATAAAGGTGTTGTATTTATTGAAACATGTCCTCCCCTTATGTTTTTATAGAAAAAGAGACATTTTTGGAGCCCTTTGTCCTGAGGGACCTGCTGCCATCCTCACTGGGAAGCTACTATCGCTACACAGGGTCCCTGACTACCCCTCCTTGTAGTAAAATAGTGGAATGGCTCATCTTCAACAGGCCAATATATGTCTCCTACAAACAGGTAAGAAACATGACAATGCAAATCATACCTTTCAAACTTCTTGTTTTCACAGGGAAACTACTGCATTGCCCCTTCTTTCCCAGAGCTCTCCTGTTTTAATAGTTTCCCGTATGTCCGCATATTCTAACTTTCAGGAAATAAAATTATCTTCACCAAGTCTGCCAGAGCAGAGTCAGTGACAACACAATTGCACAGAAAATGCAGTTTTTAAATTAAACTTTTTATTATTCAGGGAGAAAAAAATTCAAAAAAAAAAAGTGATTGCCCCCTGAAAGAAAGTAATTGAGATCTAACACACTGGGCAAAAACGGCCTACATGGCAGACTTCCAAGATGAAAACCACTGCTGAACAAAAACATCGTTAAGGCTCGTCTCAGTTTTGCCAGAAAACATTTTGATGATCCCCAAGACCGTTGGGAAAACACTCTGTGGTCTGACAAGACAAAAGTTTAGCATTTTGAAAGGTTTGGGTCCCATTACATCTGGCGTAACACTAATGCGGCATTTCAGAAAAAGAACATGATACAAACAGTAAAATATGCTGGTAGTAGTATGATGGTCTGGGGCTGTTTTGCTGCTTCAGGACCTGGAAGACTTTCTGTGATAAATGGAACCATGAATTTTGCTGTCTACCAAAAACCCTTAAGGAGAATGTCCAGCCATCTGTTGTTGAAATCTAGCTGAAATGAACTTGGGTTCTGCAGCAGGACAATGATCCAAAACACACCAGCATGTCCACCTCTGAATGGCTGAAAAAAAACTAAATGAAGACTTTGGAGTGGCCTAGTCAAAGTCCTGACCTGAATCCTATTGAGATGCTGTGGCATGACCTTAAAAAGGTCATGAGTCACCACAACATTTTTTCGTCCTGATGTTGTTGTGTCCACCAACACAAAGGCAGGGCAAAGGAGCGCAACAATGCCAAGTATACCGAGCCGGCTGCTGAGTGATGGAAGGCTGGTTGGAAGACCACCTTCGTGGAACCTTTGCCAACCACACCCCTCTTGAGGGATGCAGGAGTGACCGGAGGGAAACTGAAGGGAAAAAAAGTAGAAAAGGGCAGCCTTTTGCTCTGGTTGAGGAGGAAGGACAGGTGCAGGGGAAAGAACAACTAACCACAAGAACAGCCGCAGGACGCAACACCTACAGTGGTGTGAAAAAGTTTTCCCCCTTCCTGATTTCTTTTTTTTTTTTTTTTTTTTTTTGCATGATTGTCACACTTAAATGTTTTAGATCATCAAACAAATTTAAACATTAGTCAATGACAAGAAAACTGAACACAAAATGCTGTTTTTAAATGAAATGTTTTATTATTAAGGGAGGAAAAAAATCCAAACCTACATGGCCCTGTGTGAAAAAGTTTAAATTGCCCCCTAAACGTGGTTGGCAACAACTGCAATCAAGCGTTTGTGATAACTTGCAATGAGTCTCTTACAGCGCTGTGAAGGAATTTTGGTCCACTAATCTTTGCAGAATTGATGTAATTCGGACACATTGGAGGGTTTTCGAAATCGAAGGTGTGATGGTCAATGTTGTTAGTGGGTATGCTCCACAGGTAGGGTGTGAGCTGGAGGAGAAGGAGAAATTCTGGTTGGACTTGGATGAAGTGATGCAGAGCATACATAGAAGAGAGAGAGTTGTCATTGGTGCAGACTTCAATGGACATGTTGGTGCAGGAAACAGAGGTGATGAGGAGGCCATGGGCAGGTTTGGTATCCAGGAGAGGAATGCAGAAGGACAGATGGTGATTGACTTTGCAAAAAGGATGGAAATGGCTATAGTGAATACTTTCTTCCAGAAGAGGCAGGAACACAGGGTGACCTATAAGAGTGGAGGTAGGAGCACACAGGTAGACTACATCTTGTGTAGACGGTGTCATCTTAAGGAGATCAGTGACTGTAAAGTAGTGGTAGGCCATAGTGTAGCCAAACAGCATAGGATGGTGGTATGAAGGATGACTCTGGTGGTGAGGAAGATGAAGAGGACAAAGACAGAGCACAGGACGAAATGGTGGAAGCTGAAAAAAGAAGAGTGTTGCATGACTTTTAGGAAGGAGTTAAGACAGGCTCTGAGTGGTCAGGAGGTGCTTCCAGATGACTGGACAACAACAGCTAGTGTGGTCAGGGAGATAGGCAGGAGAGTACTTGGTGTGGCATCTGGAAGGAAAGTAGACAAGGAGACTTGGTGGTGGAATGAGGAGGTACAGGAGTGTATACAGAGAAAGAGGTTAGCTAAGAAGAAGTGGGACACTGAGAGGACTGAGGAGAGTAGACAGGAGTACAGGGAGATGCAGCGTAAGGTGAAAGTAGAGGTCACAAAGGCCAAACAAGGGGCTTATGATGACTTGTATGCTAGGTGGGATAGTAAGGAGGGAGAGACTTATCTATACAGGTTGGCAAGACAGAGAGACAGAGATCCGAAGGACGTGCAGCAGGTTTGGGTGATTAAGGATAGGGATGGAAGTCTATTGACAAGTGCCAGTAGTGTGATGGGAAGATGGAAAGAATACTTTGAAGAGCTGATGAACGTGGAAAATGAGAGAAAAGACTAGAAGAAGTGACTTTTGTGGACCAGGAAGTAGCAAAGATTTAGTCACGATGAAGTGAGGAGGGCATTGAAGAGGATGAAGAGTGGAAAGGCCGTCGGTCCTGATGATATACCTGCAGAGGTTTGGAAGTGTCTAGGAGAGGTGGCAGTAGAGTTTCTGACTGGGTTGTTCAACAGGATCTTAGATAATCAAAAGATACCTGAGGAATGGAGGAGAAGTGTGCTGGTGCCCATTTTTAAGAACAAGGGAGATGTGCAGAGTTGTGGCAACTACAGAGGAATAAAGCTGATGAGCCATACAATGAAGTTATGGGAAAGAGTAGTTGAAGCTAGACTAAGGGCAGAAGTGAGCATTTGTGAGCAGCAGTATGGTTTCATGCCAAAAAAGAGTACTACAGAGGCAGTATTTGCTTTGAGGATGTTGATAGAGAAGTACAGAGAAGGCCAGACGGAGCTGCATTGTGTTTTTTGTAGATCTGGAGAAAGCTTATGACAGGGTGTCCAGAGAGGAACTGTGGTATTGTATGAGGAAGTCTGGAGTGGCAGAGAAGTATGTTTGAGCGGTGAAGGACATGTATGAGGACTGTAAGACAGTGGTGAGGTGTCCTGTAGGTGTGACAGAGGAGTTCAAGGTGGAGGTGGGACTGCATCAGGGATCAGCCCTGAGCCCCTTTTTGTTCGCTATGGTGATGGACAGACTGACAGACGAGGTTAGACAGGAATCTTCATGGACTATGATGTTTGCAGATGACATTGTGATCTGCAGTGAGAGCAGGGAACAGGTGGAGGAGAAGCTAGAGAGGTGGAGGTTTGCACAGAGGGACAGTAGACGTTTTGGAGATAAAGTCAGAGAGGCCAGACTGAGATTGTTTGGACATGTCCAGAGGAGAGATAGGGAATATATAGGTAGAAGGATGCTGAGTTTGTAACTGCCAGGCAGGAGGCCTAGAGGAAGACCAAAGAGGAGGTTTATGGATGTAGTGAAAGGACATGAAGGTAGTTGGTGTGAGAGAAGAGGATGCAGAAGACAGGGTTAGATGGAGGCAATTGATTCGCTGTGGTGACCCCTGAAGGGAAAAGCCGAAAGGAAATAATAAGAAGAAGATTATAATAATAATACAACATAATAGTAATACATCATAATTTAATACTAAGTCCAGTCCTGTGTATGTTTTTACCGCTCCCCCTGTGTTGTGTTGAAAAGCCGCATGGTGTGGGGGAGGACTGAGGTGCTTTGTCTTTTGGTGGAGCAGGCAGTGATAGTAATCTGCCACTGAAACTGCTCTTCTGTCAGAAGATGATGCTGTGCATTGGATGATGCTGGTCGTCCATGATGGAAAGGAGCCTCCTCAGTGCTCTTTGCTCTGCCACAGATGTCAGGCTGTCCAGCTCAGTGCCACTGACAGAGCCTGCCTTCCTCACTAGTTTGTCCAGGCATGTGGCGTCCTTCTTTTTGAGGCTGCTCCCCCAGCAATCTACTGCATACAGGAGTGTACTAGCTACCACAGTCTGGTAGAAGATCTGTAGAAGCTTCTTGCATATGATGAAGGACTGCCTTCTGAGGAAGTACAAACGGCTCTGCCCTTTTCTGCACAGAGAATCTATGTCGGCAGTCCAGTCCAGTTTATCATCCAGATGCACTCCCAGGTATTTGTAGGTGTGAACCACCTCCACACCGTCACCTTTAATGAGATCAGGTGTTAAGTATTAGGTGATGATTATGAATTTTGAATTTCCATTTGACAATTCTGTTGCTAAAAATAGTACATGGTTAAAGTGCATCTGGAGACATGTTTGGGGATTCTCTATTGTCTCTCATGATCATGCAATTCGAATTTCCATTTTGAAAATTCTTGTACGAAAAATAGTGCAAGAGTAAGGTGCCTCTGGACACAAGCATGTATGGGCATTTTATCTGATATTGAATTGGGTGAAATTGACAATGAAGATGACTGGCCAATCGGGACCTGCCAACAATTGAAAGGTTGCAAACAAGAGGCTGGACCGCACGTGCACGGCACATAAGAAATATTGATGCATTGAATGTCATCAACGACTGTGCTGAGATTGGAGATAAGTGCAGACTATCTCTCCGCATCAAAAAGTGAGGATGATCACCAAAATGTTCTATAAATTGTTAAAAATCCAGGAGATCTGTTCCAAATCTGTGGGAACGCAAGTGAAAGACTAGCACCTAATTCTTTTATGAACTATAGCGTTATAACATTGTAAAGCAAAACACATATTATACCACTGATGTCTTCATGTCTTGTACTTGTAAGTTGCGCTATAACTGTTGTATTTATATAGTAATCATGTGTGAGTTTTCAAAATAATTGCTTGAAAAAGTTGTCGAACATTTCAAATTCATTTCAAATTTACTAAAACCTTGCTTTTTTATAGCAAAGAATGAAAAAACAAACCAGTCAAAACTTTGGATTTTTGAACCTGCCGAATTTGGCATCGTTGCAAGTCAAATTTTCAAACGCCCAGTGGACTACCTAAACAAAAAAAATATATATATATTTTGCATTAATTACTTTTTCACTAAAAGGAAAAAACGTTAGACTAGGGACAAGTAAAAAGCAAACACTTTGCCAAAAAAATGGAGGGGTTGATTTAATTAGTAGTAAAATTTCCAATTGGTTGAAGTGTACTAACCCCGCCTGTCGCCCAAAGTCAGCTGGGATAGGCTCCAGCATGTCCCCGCGACCCGAATGAGGAGAAGCGGCGTAGAAAATGGATGGATGGATGAAGTGTAGTATATACTAGTAGAATAATATATGTAATAGTTGTAGCTCACTCCCTTTTAACGCTCCCTTTACGTATTTCTCAAACACAAGACTTTACCCGATTGTAAACTAGATAAGCAAGTTAACACCATTTTGAAATTCAGTTTTTATCATCTTCGTCTTTTATCCCAAATCAAATAATTTTAATCCATTCAGTGTATTGAACAGTTGGCTTTTATTTTATCACGTCTGGGCTACTGTAATGCACTTTACACTGGAATAAGTCACAATGCACTTTCTCGCTTACAGTTTTCCAGAATTCCAGAACCAAAAAAAGGGGAGCATATCACCCCAGTTCTCGCCTCCTTGCACTGGCTTCCTGTTCATTTAAAAATTTAATTTTAAGTTTTTATTGTCTGTTTTAAAGGCTTTGAATGGATTGGTCCCATAGTACATCACAGATCTCATCCAAATTTACATTGAATTGCACTAATTGAGGTCCGAGAGCCAGCTCCAACAAGACCAAGACCAGGGAAGACCGGGTCTTTTCTGTGGTTGGCCCCAAACTGTGGAACACTCTGCGCCCTCATGTCAAAACGGCCCTTCACAATTGAATGCTTGAAAACCCCTTTTTGTTGTGTTGGCTTTTAACGCTGTGTGAGTTGCGTGGTCCTCACTCCATTCATATGTTTAGCTTTTTCTTTGGCTTTTTGTGGCAACACTAGTTCTAAAAGCCACCCACAACAGCCTTTCTGGGATTACGCGACATGTAGATTACGTGAGTGTCGCTCAATTGAATGAAAAACAATAAACAATAAAAACCAGGACATGTGACAGAAAAAAACAGGGCAGACAAAAAAGGATGTGAAAACAGGAAATGTCCTGGGGAAACAGGATGTTTGGTCACCCTAGATTAAGGCTTTTCCCTTGGGTGATAGTTGATATAGGTCAGCTGGAGTGCCAGGTGTTGCTCAGGGCCTGCTTTTTGAGTGGATCAATACTCAAGGTCTTACACAAGTTATCTTCTTTCAAACAGGCACTCACCACACATGATTTTTTTCCCCTCATTTACCTGCCATGTGTGGCAGCACACACCTCTTCTTGTTCTCTATTAAACACATTGCACAGATAGTCATCTCCTGAACATATTTAAGGATTCTCCACTTGCATTGTCTGGGTTTATAGGAGCTTCATTGTTATTATTTATTTATTTGTTATGTATTTGTTTTTTTATTTGTGATTTATATCACAAACCTATCTGCACGCAAAAAAATGTTTGTACCTTTTGGGCGTACACCGGAGTGTTATCCTTAAAGTATACTGTTTGATTTGTTTTATGTCAACACTATTTACTCATCAATCTGTTTACATTAAATATGGGAACTACTTTTAGTTCATTTCAGGATTTTGGAGGAGTTACACGGTGAAACTGTGCAATGTGTACAGACAAAGGAATGTGAGCAAAGGCATTTTTAACTTCACTTTTTGTGCATTGAATGTATTTTGTGAAAGTGCAAATTCTGTTTTAGTGAGATTTTAATGCTGGCAGCTCATTTTGTGGACTAGTGAAAGGCTTAACTTACTTTTGAAAATGTACAATGCAAATTAGTCTTTTCCTCTCTCTTTTTCTTCTTCCCACTTCTGTGGCATCTGTCAACAGTTAGAGGCTTTTTACTCTATCTTTACCACGGAGCAACAGGACCATGTTAAGTCGGTGGAATATCTGCGCAGCAACTTCAGACCCATTCAGAGGCTGGACAACCGCCATGTGTTCAAGTCAGCGGTTAAAGACGCCTGGCAGCCTGACCTGTCTAACAACGCAGGTGGGCCTTATGGGACAGAGGCTTCCAGAGGTAGGTGACGCTTCTTTTGATTTCAAGTATGTATGTTCTGTTGAGAATTTTGTAGAAGTGACAAACAAGCAGCATAGCTAACAAATCATGAATACATATAAGTTGTGAAACTAAAGCTTAGTTCACACCTGCACGTATTTTGTCCCCACAGTTGTACGCAATTTTGTGTGCCAGTGATGTGCCAATAAGTAAATTGGTCCTAACGGGCGTGAAGTATGTATATAATCTGTGCGGGACTGCGTGCCAGTGCGCAAAGAACATTTTGAAATGTTAAACATTTGTGGAGCTCATAATTTCTGTGAATTAGTCGTCAACGCACCACGAACACACCACAACATACAGTATGCCTATACAATATGGGTCTCATTCACATGAATGGGTTAACTTTTCCACCACTTCTTGGAGTAAGTTGCGAGGAATTCTCAAGTAATTTCTGTAGCCTCTTGGATTTTGTGAATTTCTGGTAATAAGTGATCTAATGTCCAAAGCGATGTCTTCTAGTCAGCAATCCCCTCGCCCACACTGTGCTTGCCTTATTATTTGTAGTTTATGCCTCCTTCATGCTCTTTCTGCATTCTCTTTCTGCAGCTGTGAGATAATATAGACTTACCTTTCTTTTCTGTAATGAGACCTTCTTCTCTGGAGTTTTGTAGGTCCCTTGCAAATACAAGAATTAAATGAAGCTAGGAGTGCCTGATGTTGTACGGGCATCACAAGGGACAAAGCGGGCCATGACTGCTTCACCGATGCTGGAAGTGGTGGTGGCAATGCATACCCGTACAGGAACTTTGCACTTCCTGCATAGTATATCATATACTAGACATAAATAGTACTTGACTTAAGTGTAAATAAGTCGTGCGGGGAGGTGGGGGGCATTTCGTGCCAATACGCACTATTTTCAGTCACAAACTGCGTGCCAAGTGTGTAAACAGTGTGCAAACAGCATAAACAAGTCTTCAACCTCTTCAGGCGTGCCATCTAAATGACACGCAATGCTACAGCGAATTGTGAGACAATACAGAGGCAAACTGCATGCAAGTCTAAACACTGCTTTACTCGCCACTGGGCCACATAGAATAGCAAATTACTATAATTACAAAATTTTAAGACTTTTGTATGTTTCAATTATAATGATTAAAGGCAGCTTTTTCTATTATTGATTCAGAATATTCTCAGATCCTTAATTTATGGCACTGCAAGGATTCTGCTTGTGCTATAGTGGACATCTTAAGAATCAGGTGGATCAGGAGTAGGGGAGACTCAACTGTATTGCGTTCTTTGAAAACCCCTGACCTAGAGTTTTGCATATCCCAACCAACACAGGTACTTGTTATATGGGCTTTTCTGGCATGCTGTACTCCATGCTTTAGTAGTGTGTCCTTGAACGCTGCAGTGGGACACATTTGGTATAAGCAGATCTTTACAGCTAGTAGAGGGGGCAGAGGGGGTAAGGCAGCAGGGGGAAAGGCACACAGAGATGAAAAACAAATGCCAGACTGACATGCCACGGATACCTCCTCTGTAAAATCATTTTTTTTAACTGCTTTAAGCTAGCACTTGAAAGTATCATTCCTCTATCACTAAACTTCACTGATCAAGCAGCATTTACACTAATGCCGGAGCAAATATGTGTACATTTTCACATCTACAATAACCATCAGTCTCACGTTTACTTTGATATCAAGATCATATATGTAGACCTTGTAGATGAAGAGAACAATGTTATTTATTTTTCTAGCAAAATACCCAGGGGTTTAAGAGGTTAATAAAGTCAGATAGTTATTTAAATGTATTTTTTTTTTTTGGTTTATTTGTTTTCTTTTGTTGTATTTCATTAATGTTTGTAGTTGTTTACAATTGCATTGCTTCTTATTGACATGTTTTTGCCTCTGTATTACCTAAAAGAGTGGGTCCCAATATTGGAAAAACGTGGTTTAGCAGTCGCACCACTCAAAACTGGCCGCAGTGTTGACTTTTTGCCTTTGTACATAAAATATAGGACACTTGATCGCACATGACATGATCTGAGTCATTCAATTTCTACTATTCCTTCAGGGGAAAATTATTTCAGATTTTTGATCATTAAGATGGTGGTTGTATTACAAGGTATTTTGGGCATCTCACTAGTTTAAGGAGATGCACCGAATGCTGCAGCAGATTGGTGTGTGTGTGTGTGTGTGTGTGTGTGTGTGTGTGTGTTCAACACACGAGTAGAGGATATCTCAATTACTTGCTTCCTACATTAATAAGTGATCGCTGTTTTGTGGCTGACTACGGCCTATTATTAGTATTTTTAAAAAAGGCATATTTAAGCAAATGTTAGGTATTCTTGTCCTAAATTACATATTTTCAAGCATAAAAATGTCTAAATGAAGTAAAATACAAATACAGTATAAGGCATACTGTGGACAGTAACAAATTCTCTCCGGTCAAATGATCAGCTGTCGCTCTTTGTTCCATATGCCCGTACAGAAGTGGGTAAAAGGGCTTTTGTGTTTTCTGCACCTCATGCATGGAATACGCTGCAAAAGGTCTGGAGGTTGACTGACTTGATTTCTTTAAATGCTTTTAAATCCAAACTGAAAGTACGGTTTTAGTACATCTGGGAGAAACTTGGCTGCCAATTCGTGCCTACGGTCTCTCCGACCACCACCAAACGTTAAGTCACATTCATACACCCACGTGGACAGCACTGGAGACAAGTGGGTGAAGTGTCTTGACCAAGGATGGACAGATGCAGCTTCTCATGCATATTTGCAGCCATTTACAGCCGAGACGTGTTGCCAAGTCCGGCGAGAGAAACAAGCAACTAACTCTCTGAATACAAGCCGAAAAAAACAGGGAATTTGGGAATTTGGAATCAACTTTACAACAAAAAAAAACAGGGCAAAAGTTGGTTTTAATAACCAGACTTGGCAAAACTGAGCCAGTGACAGTGTACTGATTTCCCCTCCTGAGACGGTGAATGTTGGCCCAAAATCTCTTTGAAACCGTCCAAGTTTTGCCATGGTGACCACCAAATCCGCAAACGGCTTGGCCTGCCGGTACATGTTAGCTGCCTCCAGAGTTCCATGGGGCTCTCCAGATCTCACTGTTGCTGCCAACATGAGCATTTAAGTCCCCCAGCTCAACGAGAGAATGCCACGAGGGAGCACTTTACAGTACTTTCTCTAGGGACTCCAAAACGGGTGGGTACTCTGAACTGCAGAACCTTAAACAACAGTCAGAACTCGTCCCTCCACCCGAACGTGGAGGGGAAACTACCCTCTTGTTCACTAGGTTAAACTCCAACAAACAGGCCCTGAGCCGAGGGGCAACAAGAATTGCCACCCCTGCCCGTCGCCTCACACTGCTGGCAGTGTCAGAGTGGAATAAAGTCCAGCCTCTCTCAAGAGGACTTGTTCCTGAGCCTTTGCCGTGTGTCGAGGTGAGTCTGACTATATCTAGCCGGAACTTGTCCACCTCGGACACCAGCTCAGGCTCCCCACCAGAGCAGTGACATTCCACGTACCAAGAGCTAGCTTTTGCAGCCAAGAATAGAACCGCCAAGGTCCCTGCTTACGGCTGCCACTCAGCTCACTCTGCACCTGACCCCCTTTGGTCATTTCCTTGAGTGGTAAGGTAATTTTTATCATTGGCATGCTAATACATGCCCAATAGATTAGGGATGAGCTGGATACTCGTTTTAGACAAACTGGTCACTGCCTCCACTCCGGATGGGTTTTTTTTTTAGGTTTTCCTCAGCTCAGCTCAAATCTCAACTTACTTGGTAAACTTCTTTCATTACTTACGTGGTGCATTTGACAAGATGGAGCTGTAAACCGCTCATGTTGCGTTGGTCACTGACTTTTTTTTTGTCAGCTTGCTTGTGCTTTTGAGAAAACTACAGTAAACAAGGCTTGTTTTAATTATTTTGTTATTTATAATTATTTCCCTGGTTGCCACGGTTACCGTGGGTACCCACAGGTTGAGAGCGCTCTCTGGACATGTTATAGTCATATAACATATAACACCTGCGGTGGGCTTTTAACAAATGTCAAAAGAAGAGAGTAGAGAAAGAAACCCAAAAGCCCACAGAAGCAAAAAGGAGAGTAGTAGTCCCTAAGGCATGTAGCTGGGGTCTCCGAAAAACTCCAGAGAATCTTATGGCAACACAAAATTCCAACCTATTTTAAACCAGTAAATACCCTGAGACAAAAACTTGTGCATCCTGAAGACATCTATTCCATCCACTGTAAAGATGAGGAATGCAAAGAGCACTACATTGGGGAAACTAAGCAAATGCTCCAAAAAAAGCTTTATCAACATCGCAGGGACAATTCTAGTGGGCCTCAATCAGCAGTACATTTACACCTTAAAGCAACCAATCACTCTTTTGAGGACAGCGAGGTAAAGATTTTGGCCAAAGAAAACAGATGGTTTGAAAGAGGAGTAAAGGAAGCTATTTTTGTCAAACAACAGAACCCATCATTGAATCGGAATGGTGGTTTGAGGTTTAATTTGGACCCTGTGTTCAGCAGGATACTGAGACCAAAACCCACAGCTTTTAGTCATGCAAATGAGGTGGAGCCAGGGCCGAGCCAGAACAATAGATGCTAACGAGCCAGTATCAGAGTCGTTCATACCCAACTACAGGGAGCTACACTTCCCTTTGATCGGAGGTGCTAATGGCAGGAGAGGATTAGACCACAACTCCTCCCAGTCTTAGTGTAAGAAACCAATAGGAGGAGGGCATTGGCACACCAATTCTGCCCACTCTTACTGTATTTAAGGCCTAGGCTACCAGCACTTGTTAGTTCGCTGATGAAGCTCTTCGGATGAGGAGTAAAACGTCCGACACCTTCTTCACAGAAGTACAGATGACGTCTCAAGAAGCCTTTCCCTCGTTCAACTATAGAAACATCTGACCTCTCTACTTGCCAACAAGGGTTTCTTTACAAGTACTAAGTCATGTTTTGCACTGGGATGAAATTGTGTAATTTCCTGTATATAAGATGCACCAGACTATAAGCCGCACTTGTCCATGTCATAAAATGGTATACAGGTATTGTGGCGCGTACGAGGCTATGAGGAACAGGTAGCTCTCTAGGTAGGAGCCAGGTAGGAGCTAATCATGAGTTACAAGATGAACTCGACAAGCTTCTAAACCCATCGGAAATCACAGAGGTTCTTCTTCTTTTCCTTTCGGTTTTTCCCTTCAGGGGTCGCCACAGCGAATCAATTGCCTCCATCTAACCCTGTCTTCTGGTTGCCACGGTTACCGTGGGTACCCACAGGTTGAGAGCGCTCTCTGGACATGTTATAGTCATATAACATATAACACCCGCGGTGGGCTTTTAACAAATGTCAAAAGAAGAGAGTAGGGAAAGAAACCCAAAAGCCCACAGAAGCAAAAAGGAGAGGAGTAGTAGTCCCTTATGTAGCTGGGGTCTCCAAAAAACTCCAGAGGATCTTATGGCAACACAAAATTCCAACCTATTTTAAACCAGTAAATACCCTGAGACAAAAATTTGCGCATCCTAAAGACATCCTCATTGTTACTGTCTCGAGACAACATCGCTGGTCTCACCCACAGTTTTGTACACCTTTCCTTTCATTTTAGCTGAAACTCTTCTATCACACATCACACCTGACACTTTTCTCCACCCGTACCATCCTGCCTGTACACGCTTCTTCACCTCTTTTCCACACTCTCCATTGTAAACCTCCACCTCTCTAGCTTCTCCTCCACCTGTTGCCTGCTCTCACTGCAGATCACAATGTCATCTGCAAACATCATAGTCCATAGAGATTCCTGTCTAACCTCGTCTGTCAGTCTGTCCATCACCATAGCGAACAAGAAGGGGCTCAGAGCTGATCCCTGATGCAGTCCCACCTCCACCTTGAACTTCTTTGTCACACCTACAGGACACCTCCCCACTGTCTTCCAGTCCTCATACATGTCTTTCACCGCTCTAACATACTTCTCTGCCACTCCAGGCTTCCTCATACAATACCACAGTTCCTCTCTGGACACCCTGTCATAAGATTTCTCCAGATCTACAAAAACACAATGCAGCTCCGTCTGGCCTTCTCTGTACTTCTCTATCAACATCCTCAAAGCAAATACTGCCTCTGTAGTACTCCTTTTTGGCATGAAACCATACTGCTGCTCACAAATGCTCGTCAATGTAACAGTCTGACTTGTGTCATCGAAGAAAGAATGCTAAAATCATCACAAATTAATATGCAAAACCTTGTAACCATTGTAACCTTCATGCATTGCTTCCCATCAAAGCAGTTCATTCAGTGATGGCCTGTGTCCACCAGAGCCCCGTTCACTCTACAGCTATTGCCGTGGGTTGACAAGCGCATTGTGAGTTCCCTTGTAGCTTGTGATTGGCTCGTGCCAAAGAGCTACCGTTTCCTCACTGACTTGCGAGCGGTACCGTGTTTAAATGAGTAGTAGTTTAAAGTAAAGGAGATGTCACGAAATTAGAACATAAATTAGTGGCACCGCTGTATAAGCCGCAGGGTTCAAAGTTTAAGAAAAAAATATTTTTACGGTACTTATTTCCCTCTATCAAATACAAATGAATGAATAACCTAAACCTTTTTTCTACATTTTTTTATATTCTGTCTCTGTTAAAATAAAGCCAGCATAAAAATGATGTGCTGTTCATATCTTTTAACTCACAACATCAGCGATGATCAAATCAAAAGTTCCTTACTATATACTGTATTCCAGATGTTTAACCAGAATTTACCATTCAGAACATAGCTTACATGCTTAACACAGTCATGGTGGAATACATATAAATAAATAAATAAATAAATAAATATATATATATATATATATATATATATATATATATATATATATATATATATATATAATCCCATAGTTACAATAAACTGTAAGCATGTTAGGACCCATGTTGATATAATCCCATGATATGTATATTTTCTTGCATAAAGGTGACACTGTTTGACTTCTTAATGAGGATCGTGTGTGGGAATGTGTGTGCTCTTCATTGTGAAGGTGTGCTCTTGTGTGTTAAAGTCTGTGACTAATGGCTTTCGTAATGCTACGCCACATGGGGCTCGACTGCAGGTTATGAATAGAAAGACACCACTGCGGATTTTTATAAGCAGGCTAATCAATTTGGTTCCACTAGGCATGTGAGCTCTTTTCCCAATCAACCCATGTTCATCACTGAATTGCCATACCCATTTCCATTGTATGACAATGAATTAATAATAATGAATAACTATTCCTCATTTCCTCACAGCCAGTAGTAAGGAATTGACGCTCCCCATCCAGTAACAGTAATACTGTACATACTAGTACAGTCGTCCCTCACCACATCACGCTTCGAATTTTGCAGCTTTCTATCATGGTTGTTCAAAATATTCATAATAATAAATCATTGCGGTAAAGCCTATTATTAGCCAAAACATGCATGTTTAAGCAAATTGTACATATTTTTGGACTAAATGCAGCATTTTCAAGCCTAAAAATAACTAAATGAACTAAAATACAAATATAAGACGTTTGAAACACTTGTCACTATGTGTCAGTAATGTTACTGTTAATGTTACGGATTAATGATGCTAATCAAGGTTTCACTGTACAAAAATAATAAGAATGATTTAGATTTCATATTCATATTTCAAGGTACCTGAAGCGCTTCACAGTGAAGTGAACCTATTATTCAGTCACTCCTCAGTCACACACTGGTGGTGGTAATCTACATCTGTAGACAGTTGCCCTGGGGTAGACTGATAGAAACGTTGAATGTGACTTTTCCTGATGTTTTTGGCACCCCATGGAGGCCACGGGGCATCCGCCAGTATTACGTTTTTCTTCTGCAATTGAGCTACTGTAACCAAACAATTTCTTTTGTGGATCAACAAAGTCTGTCTAAGTATAATGGGCCAGTAGACTATGAGAGAGTCTCTCTGGTGAAACACAATGATGAAGTGTCTAGCAGCATGTAACACATGACCACTTTTATTACTAAGTGGGGAATTAACAAGCAAGTGCAAGAGTTATGATTATGATGTTTATTTGCCAGGCTTTATATCTATTTACATCACTAACACTGACTCTAGGTTTTGCTCCAGGCTTTGCAGACTAAAGCTGGATGCCAAGGAGAGTCTGTAGACTGAGAATGTGTGATGGCTGGAAGTGTGTTTGTTCACTGGTGTGTACTGGATAGAGTAATATCTATCTACAGGTATATTAGGGCTGTCATCGACTCAGGATTTCCATAAAACAGGCACAATAATTGCTAATAAAATCTAATATGTTCGATTTTGACTAATATTGGAACGTTTCTTGTTTGTTTTGTAGGGCACAGATAATGGGGATCTACAAATTAATACATCTCGTTTGCAACCTTTTCCACCTCAAAGAAAAAGGCTAAAACACCCAAATAAACATGACAGATGTGCAACAACAGTACCTTGATTTATTTAGTGACACAGAAAGAAAGATTAACTTTTGGCATGTGGGCATATCATACATCGAAAAAGTGCACATAAAATAGAAACAACATGGCTTGAAAAACAACCAAGAAGTTTGCTCATGCTGACGGTAGTCCAGCACTCACCCTCAGCTCCTTTGGCTTGTGCCACTGCAGCAGATGATTTTATTAATGCTAGGAATGTATAGGTCTTCTGTTAAACACACACCTCATTTTCAATTCTTTATGATCACAAAGTAGGCTGATTTTTTATGGCTATTTATAACAAAAACATTCTATGTACAAATGTATGCTTAGCAGCAGCCTTGGGCACCCCCATGTGGTCAGAACAGTCAGCTACATACAATCTTGATCACATGACATTTTCATTCAAGATTGATGGTTAAATCGGATTCCATCGAATCGTCAAAAAATCGACACCCCTAATACGTATGTATATGTGCTTGGATGACTAATATGGTCACGCAGCAAAGAGTACTAAAACACTGAACAGATCACAAATAAGACTCATGCTTATGTAAGAAGCACATACTGTCTACTGCCTCCCTCTCTGTTTTTGGAAGACAAGCTAATCGGATGTATGCACTCTTATTATATTTATTATTTCTTCCCCCATTTCATGTTTGTTGGTGCCGTTATTCCGCCTTTCTTCTCCTGACTTTGCCCTAAATTAGCATTTTTTTTCTTCATTACATTTCATTTGTATGTTGATTCTCAACTGTGTCCCTCTCTCCAGTGTGCAGCAGCGCTCCATTTAACATGAAGGTGCGACACGTGAATGGAAGCGCCCTGGTGGTTCGCTGGGCACGTCCGGAGGTCATATACCACCCACCCATTCTCCACTTCCTGGTGTCCTACAGCTGGACAGCTCATGACGACAGCTACGAGGAAACACACCTCACTGATGCGAAACACATAATGGTGAGCCTGTGGTGAGGGTTGGGCTTCATTGAGCTAGCTGAAGAATGAGTAAAGGCATTGCTTACAGAACAAAACACTTCCTGCATGAGTCACCTGACAGTTTGTCAGATGCTTTTTAAAACTCTCAGGAGTCAATGACCGCTGTCACTACGCAATCCGTCCCGGAAACGCAATCGGTTCTAGGCATGCGCGAAGACTATGTCACTTCCTCCTTTAGCAAATTTTTACGACAGTGACCGGATGTGGACGCATTCTGCACATGCGGAGAACTGATTGCGTTTCCGGGACGGATTGCACAGTGACCACCGATCTGGCGCATAAAAATTCTTGTGCCATGTTTCAGGCGGCTCAACGTGATGACGCAGTCACGCAGAGGCATACAAGTCGTTAAAGTGTGTAAATCGATCAAATAAAAACGGTGTATAATCAGAAGTATTTGCCACAATTTCATCGTTTTGTTCTCAAGTTTGTTGCGCACTTGGATGCGCTTTTGGTGCAGGACGAAAGGTGAGGGATCCCACTTACAAAGTGAAAGTATCCGCAGGTAATGAAACATGACTCCACATCCACAAATAAAATAATTACAAGCTATTTCGTTGCTGAGGCAGCAGGGGGAAGGGTAAATAAACACTGCCACCATGTGGAGAACAGACATGAAGAAACACATCATGTCTTTGATTTTTAATCTACAGCAGGGGTCTCAAACTCGCATCTGCGGGCCATTTGCAGCCTGCTGAGTCACATTTTGCTGTGCGCAAATTGTCATCAACGACTAATGCGGCCCACGAGGTCTTAGCTAAGTCAATGTTACTTGTAAGGGGCAAGCATAAGCCCACACAGACTTCACAGTAAACTTGTCACATACAGCCTAATTCAACGCAGATTGCTGACAGGGGGTAGGTGAATAAAAACTTTAAACGGTTTGACTACATTAGATTTACATAAAGTGCTTGAACGCCTCATGTGAAGACCCACAGCAGCTACTACCATGCAGAAGAAAGTGACAGCATGAAGTTGTTCATTCTTCTGTTTGCGTTAGATGAACAAATAGATAAGGGATACAACGGGAGACAAATATAACGCCGAGCGATTTATGTCAGATTTTTTTGAGGAGGCATTTTTCTGATGCAAATATATTACTCCTTCAAACGCATATTGTTTTGAGAAGCCAAACTGCCTACTTGTGTAACCCCAACGTCTACCTGGAACTACACTGTCAGTTTGCATTAGGTTTATGGCCTATTGTCGCTGATATACTACAAACCGAAATATAATAACTTCAAAAATACTCATCAAACCTTCCACATTTCACATACCATTGGAAGCATTTGAGTCCAAGAAGGGAGTTCCAAGGAGAAAAGGATACTTACTGGAGCTAAATCCACCTTGAGCTTTGAGCCTGTATCGGTAAGTTTCTGTCACCTTCTCTGGGCTGTACGTCGATCATCCGCTGTGAGCTCCTAACGTATGAGCCCTCGTGTGTAAGTCCCGTACTGTGCCACCAACTAGTGGCTATATCATCTGCCATTAAGGCAGAACCTTGAAACCACCGACCTGTACTGGCCGCAGTTGTTTATCGTCGCCAGTGTTCTGAGACGACGACCGAACCACCGGTAGCACGGCCTGTTAGCTGAATCAGCTCCTGAACGACAACTCGCTTCTAACTTCCTGTTCCGATCCTGCTAACGTCTCCCAGCTGGGACGACGCTCTCGGAAGGTCCGGGCGTTTAACAATCTTCGCTCTGAGGATCACAATCTGCATGGACAAACAACTCTAAAGTTTTCATAAAATTGAACAGACCTCCAGAAAAGGCCAGAATATTGAACATAAAGGACATTACCGATCTCCAAAAGTACCAGAAGAACTAACCAACCACATATCGATAAATACTTCAACATGAATAATATCAGCCAAACAAATCCTCAACAGACAAATAAATAAATTACAATGGGCTTTCAGCACACACACATGGAATGAAGATATAGATCCGGTAACACATTTCTTTGTACATATTACACGCGAGTGCTTTTACTATACTAAAGAACAATACAACAGTAATATTATAGACGCCAAGCTATGAATTATTCACATTAACACTAGAAGCATGTATGCAAACTACAATAACATAAGAATTCCAGAACACTGTGCCACACTAATTGATAATATACTGTATTTACTAGTGATTTTGATAACACGGCATGTGGTCTGCTAATTAAAGACATCAGGGAGCATCTTCCAGTGTTATTAATTTACAATGAAAACTACGGCAAGACAAAGGTGGAAAACAAAAAGAGATTTCAAAGACTACGAACAGAAGAAAGAACGCTTTTAAGAAAGATCTGGAGGAACAAAGATGGGATTGCATCTATTGTGAAAATGATGTGGATAAAGCATACAAACACGTTCTTAATATTTATATGAAGCTTTACGATAAGCACTGTCCATTGACAAAATTGTCTAACAAGAGAATTGTCAGGTCTGGCTATGGCCAGGGTTTGGATCCCAAAACAGAGGAGAACAGTCCAAGTAGCAACGGAAAAATCTTTAATACAAAAAGTGTCCCCACAAAGAGGTAGCAAATACAGACAACAAAAGGTGGCAACAAGCAGTCCAAAAATGTAACACAAAAAAGCAAAATATTGAGAACAAAAAGCACTTGCATAAAGAACAGTACGTACTTAACTCAAAACGGCTTCAGGTAACACAAGGCGAAGAATAACTAGGCAGCAAGGCAAAAGCTAAAAGCCAGAATATAGCGTGAGCGTGGACACCACTGCCCTGCGATTGGCTGGCGACCAGTCCAGGGTGTACCCTGCCTGTCGCCCGAAGTCAGCTGGGATAGGCTCCAGCATACCCCCGCGACCCTAATGAGGAGAAGCGGCATAGAAAATGGATGGATGGAAGATACACCATGAGGCCGGGCTGAGTGGAGAGCAGATGTGCATGAAGGTACAATCTGGCATCGAGGAGCAGTTTCAGCCAGTCGAGATAATTGGAGGCAGGTGTGCGCTGTCAGCTCCACCCCTGCCGGACCAGCGGTGCACTGCAACAAATGGCAGAAAAGAAACACCACAGCAGGAGAAACCAACCATGGATGCCAAAGGGACTGCAAAAGGCTTGTAAAATGAAAAACATGTTATATAAGAGCTCTATTATCCAAAAAACTAAAGAAGCAGAAAATAAGTATACAAAGTACAAAGATAATTTAACAAGTATTTTAAGAATATGTAACGGAATATTATAGAAAACTATTAGACAAGAATATAAATAATGGGGCATCTTAAACAGTATTCAGGAATGGATCCAAGAAAGCTGATTGCACTCAATATTTTAAACATGGAAATGTCAAAAATGAACGAGGTAGTAGAGATGTTCAATAAATACTTTGTAAACATTGGACCTAATTCAGTAGAAAGGATCCAAAATAACCTGTCAGCGGAAGAAGGGAATGTAAGTATAGACAGGAATCTCAACTCCATGTTCCTCACCAGTGTGACAAAAATAATTGATATTGTCAACAAAAGTAAGGCAAAAACATCAATTGACGAACGGTATCGACATGGGAATGATAAAAAAGGTCATTACAGAGATCACGGAACCACTGACATTACTAACTTATTATTTCAGACTGGTATATTTCCAAATAAAATGCAAATAGCTAAATTAGTACCAATTTTCAAAACAGGAGACAAACATCAATTCACAAACTACCGACCAGATTCTCTATTGCCACAATTTTCTAAAATCATAGAAAAGCTATTCAGTAACAGATTACATAAATTTATAAATAAGAATGAATTTTTGATTGATAGTCAATATTGATACAGAGAAAACATTCCATGGTGCTGATCGAAATAACTGAGGAAATTACCAACGCTTATAGACCGTAGTGAGTGTGCAGCTGCAGTATTCATGAATTTAACAAACACATTTGATACAATTAATCACAATATCTTAATTAACAAATTAGAAAGGTATGAAATCAGAGGGGTAGTCTTGAAACTTGTTAAAAAGCTACTTAGCAAACAGAAAGCAATATGTGAAGCTAGGAGAATATACATCTTAAATATCTCATGCGGCGTACCCCAAGGGTCAATACCTTTGGCCAAAACTGTTTAACTTATACATAAATTATATCTGTAATGTCACAGAAGACCTAGAGCTAGTATTATTTGCAGACAGCAACCACATTGTGTTCTGAAGATAGCACACAAAAGCTATTAAAAATTATCACAGATGAAATTATAATACTAAAAATAATGTTTGATAAAAATAGATTATCCCTGAACCTAAGTAAAACTAAAATAATGGTATTTGGTAATAGCAGAAAAGATACTGGTTTGCAAATACAAATGATGGCGTGGAGATGACAAAATGAGATGGAAATCTCACATTAAAAATATACGACCAAAAATCACTCCATACTATTGTTCTCTAGTATTACCATATCTAACTTATTGTGCGGAGATATGGGGAAATAACTACAAAAGGAGACTTTGCTCACTAGCTGTACTACAAAAAGAATAAATTAGGGTCATCCATAAGGCCGCTTATAAAGAACATACAAACCCCCATTCCTAAAATGACAACTACTAAAATCTGTTTATCTGGTAAACCCTTCAAACGGCTAAAATTATGCATAAAGCAAAAAAACAACGAGCTACCCAGAAACGTAATATGATTCTTCTCCTCAAGAGAGAGGAAATATGGTCTTCGGAAAAATTTTGACTTAAAACACTAAAATGCCCACACAACGCTAAAAACCTTCAGCATATCTGTATGTGGAATCAAAGTATGGAACAGATTGAGTGAAGAACTCCAAAAATGCACTAAAATGACCCAATTTGAAAACACTACAAGCAGTTGATGTTTAGAAAATATAAGGAAGAAGAATCATGAACTACATACAGTAGAGATATTATGCGAAGCCATATGACACCGGCACTTTGTGAGATTTGCAGCAGTTTGTCCAAGCAGATTTCCAAACCTCACCTTCATTTTAACACATTGTTATATTTGTCTGTGTAGGCTCTCAGTCGTACAGGAGTTGTCCAACGAGGGAAAGGCTTCTTGAGATGTCATCTGTACTTCTGTGAAGAAGGTGTCGGACGTTTCGCTCCGAAGAGCTTCGTCAGCGAACTAACAAGTGCTGGTCACACATGTGGCCTTTGCGGCCACATGTGTGACGCAGATTGAGACTTATTCATTCAGCTGTGTTAGGCTCCAGTTTACCAGTGACATGAGCTAGAAGCCTATCCCAGCTGAATGCAGCAAAGTACAAACTATGAAATTATTATTTTTTTGGTTCACCCTATCACTGTACAGTATCGACATATCGTTATGGTCAGTCATGTATCACATATCGTATGGTACCCTGAAATTCCCAGTGCTACTCCCAATACTTGATGTGGCCCAGCCTCACCCAGATTCTAACTCCAGCGGCCCCCAGGTAAATTGAGTTTGAGACCCCTGATCTACAGTCATGGAAAAAATTAGACCACTCTTGATTCTTCAGTTTCTTATTCATTTTAATTCCTGGTACAAGTAAAGGTACAACTGGCCGCACAGTGGTCTAGTGGTTAACATGTTGGCCACACAGTAACAGTCTGGAGATCAGGAAGACCTGGGTTGCATGTCCTCCCCGTGCGTGCCTGGGTTTTCTTCCACATTCCAAAAACATGCATGTTAGGTTAATTGGCAACTCTGAATTGTGACTGAATTGTCAATGAATGTGAGTGTGAATGATTGTTTGTCTATATGTGCCATACGATTGGCTGGCGACCAGTCCAGGGTGTACCCCGCCTGTCGCCCAAAGTCAGCTGGGATAGGCTCCAGCATGCCCCCGCGACTCTAATGAGGAGAAGCGGCATAGAAAATGGATGGATACAGACAGTAATACAATGTCAGGCGAGCACAGTGACTCCCTGACAACAACAGTGTTGCACCAGTTTTTGTTAACATAAAGGCACAAACCTCCACCAAGTTACTTGCCATCATCACAGGGTCTCTGTTGAGGCGATATAGTGCTCCAAAGCCCTCGACTTCCAAGTCGGACTGAAGATCCGTGTCTTTAAGCCACGTTTTCGTCAGAGCCAGGAGGCAAGCGCTGTGATACTCCATCAGGAACCGGGTGTTCAACAGTTTTTGCAAAACTTCTGAAGGTGTCAACCTTTTTCACAGTCACAACATACACGACGATAGTACTACTGTCAGACTAGTGTCAGCTGCAGAGAATGCAGTTTTAGAGCTGAAGCGGAGAGTGACGCTTTTCATCACAAAGATGTATTAAAGCAGTAAACTATATTAAATGTTCTTATCAATTACAGTAAAAGCCTTCAGATGGTCCACGTGTTAGGTAATAATAATACTGCATGGAGGATTTGAAGGTTTTTTTCTAGCTGAGGAAATAGGAGAATTCACACTTATGAGTAGATTATAAACATTAATATTTAAAATTGTTTTTGGGGGGGTTATATAAACATGACTAGGTCACCTGCAACTTAAGCTGACAGATAACTCAGATTTCAAAAGCAGGCAAAAAGTGGTCTAAATTACATACTCACCTTTTGAAATACGAAAATTAACTTTTGTCAGTGCAGTACAAATATGTGGAGGTCCCAATGACTGAGTTTGCCTTGGGCCCCCAAATGACTAAATACGCCCCTGCATATAACAGTCTTGTCATGTTTATTCATCCATCCGTTTTCCTACCGTCTGTCCTGTTAGGGTCAGATGTGAGCTGACTGCAACTGTAAATATATCAACAGATTTACAGGTAGGTAGGGGTAGGTGGCTGCCTGCCGCACCTCCTCCAGTGTCCATGGGTAAGCAGGGTTATCAGCTGGGAACCACCATTCTCCATTCATCCCTGGAAGAGCTATGGTCTTATGACAAGATATGGAGTCTTGAGTTACAGTGAGCAGCATTCCTCACTCCCGAGCTACTGGTGAAGGTTCTGAGGACATGGAAGAGTGTTGTAGGTTGAGCGAATGAGGACGCCGAGTTTTGCCAGTGGAAACTTCCACAGGTCTTAACAAGTGATGTTTCAACAACTTCCCTCCAGGTTGTCCTTCTTCCTTGTCGACCATGTGACATGGCTATCCCATGACACTGTTTCACTTGACTTTGGCCATTTGATCTTCTTCCTTCTATTCGGCTTCCTGGTCTCTGCTTGTCGCTCTGTCCTGTGTGAGTGGAGACTAGGTCTTCATGTTCACGTAGGGGTTCAGCCTCGGCCAGAGGGCCTTCTTCCTCTCTACGTTCCCTGCCTTCAGCAACATTGTTACCTCTGTGTTTTTTGGACCGGGATTGTGGTTCCTTTTGTCCCATCCGATGCAGCAGTACAAGGTTGCTGTTGGCCTTTCTGACCACACACTGCTCTCCCCTGGTGTACTGGTAGCCCCTTAAATGGTGTCACTTTTCACATCCACATACACACAGAGAATGACAAAGAGGTGGTCAATCACCAATCACTTTTTTTTAAACGAACATCCACACCAAAATAACCATAATCGTATGTAGAAAGTAGAAATTTAAAACAGGAATGAATGGACACGAAAAAAATCCACATTTTCACCCACTCCAAAAAAATGTCCATCCACCCATCCAAAAATATATATGGCCACATAAAAACTGTTTTGGCAATTTTTTTATCAATGAAGATTGTCCACAGAAAACAAGTTGTCTTTTGTCTATTTTACTTTGAAAAGGCACTAATCAAGCAGAGAGCAGAGACATTCAATGTTGCTGTCTAGTGGTGAATGCCCCAAGACAAAGAAACATGCAGGCTTATATCATCAGGACGCGAAAGCACATACACTCCTGATCAAAATCTTAAGACCAGTTGGAAAAATTGCTAGAATTTGCATTTTGCACATGTGGGTCTTAATGAGGTTTTAAGTAGAGCTACAATATGCAAAAACAAGAAGGGGGAGTGAGACAAAAAAAAATTTGGAACTTGTAATTAAAACAAACAAAAAAAAACTGAAATAGGTTGTTTATCACCTGATCAAAAGTTTAAGACCACAGGCTATAAAAGCCAAAATCTGCTAAAAATTGTCATTTTCTGTCAGGCACTGTCATGCCCTAAGAAACTAAGCTAAGAAACTTTCTCTTTTTGAACATGGTTGGATTGTCAAGCTGCATAAGCAAGGCCTCTCCCAGCGGTATACTTACACGTATTTGATGTACTATTGTCCTATTTTTTTGTTTCTACTTAGCTATTTATTGTTATTGAATTGTTTTTATCACATGTCAAAATGGTGGAATTTAGGGCACAGGCCAATGATAGGGTCAAGCAACTACATTCATTTTTAACAACATCCTTCATGTGCTCTATTATACATATGGTCTCATCAGCAGACAAGAAGAGCTATAAGAGAAGACGGGGAGTAGACAGGATGCTTCATTCCCTAACACTGTGGTCTCCTGGTCAGCTCACAGAATACTAATGCTAAGCTGTAGGCAATGCAGAGCTGCCATTCTGTGGAAAAAAGCATGACCTTGGGCCTGTGGCTCTGAGGGAAAACTGGAATGGCTGCAAAAAAAGATCAGACTGCCCCCTAGCGTTCAAAAATAGGAATAATCTATGATAAAGGAAAGGCATATTAGGTTTTTAATTCTGCCATCAGCACCTCAGAAGATGATTCCCTCCTCTGAAACATGTTTGATTCTTCTGTCCTTTTTTTCGACCTTCCCTGTCTACTCAATCTAGGACACAAGTTCTCACTGGCTGACGTGGATATGTCCCACACAGCCCACTTCAGGGTTTCCGGTACATGTAATTGATCATGGCACACCACCACAACAAAATAAAAGCCACCACACATAAAAAAATTTGTTGTTTTTTTTTACTTGAAAGCAATTCAGTATATATTTTATGAATTGATAGATATGCTATATAGATAAATATACTGCTCAAAAAAATTAGAGGAACACTTCGAAAACACATCAGATCTAAACTGGGGGAAAAATGATCTTGAATATCTTTCCTGATAATAACTGGGTGATGTATTAGTAACAAAATGATGCCACATCATTTGATAGAAATGAAAATGATCACCCTATAGAGGGGGGAAATCAAAGACACCCCAAAAATGAAAGTGAAAAAATGATGCAGCACACTGGTCCATTTTGCCAAAATGTCATTGTAGCAACTCAAAATGATTCTCAGTAGTTTGTGTGGCCCCCACGTGCTTGTACGCATGCCTGACAACGTCGGGGCATGCTCCTAATGAGACTACGGATGGTGTCCTGGGGGATCTCCTCCCAGATCTGGACCAGGGCATCCATGAGCTCCTGGACAGTCTGAGGAGCAACCTGGTGGCGCTGGATGGACCTAAACATAATGTCCCACAGGTGTTCTATTGGGTTTAGGTCAGGTGAACATGGTGGCCAGTCAATGGTATCAATTCCTTCATCCTCCAGGAACTACCTGCATACACTAGCCACATGAGGTCGGGCATTGTCGTGGACCAGGAGGAACCCAGGTCCCACTGCACCAGCGTAGGTTCTGACAATGGGTCCAAGGATTTTATCCTGATACCTAATAGCAGTCAGGGTGCCCTTATCTAACCTGTAGAGGTCTGTGCATACTTCCAGGGATATGCCTCCCCAGACCATCACTGACCCACCACCAAACCGGTCATGCTGAATGATGTTGCAGGCAGCATAACGTTCTCCACGGCATCTCCAGACCCTTTCACGTCTGTCGCATGTGCTCAGGTTGAACTTGCTCTCATCAGGGAAGAGCACAGGGCACCAGTGGTGTAGTTGCCAATTCTGGTGGTCTATGGCAAATGCCAATCGAGCTCTACGGTGCTGGGCAGTGAGCACAGGGCCCACTACAGGACATCGGGCCCTCAGGCCACCCTCATGGAGCCTGTTTCTGATTGTTTGGTCAGAAACATTCACACCAGTGGCCTGCTGGAGGTCATTTTGTAGGACTCTGGCAGTGCTCATCCTGTTCCTCCTTGCACAAAGGAGCAGATACCGATCCTGCTGAGGGTTGAAGGGCCTTCTATGGCCTTGTCCAGCTCTCCTGGAGTAACTACCTGTCTCCTGGAATCTCCTCCATGCGTCCAGGTGCCGCAGTGATGCCAAGGTCCAGATGTGGGAGGAGATCCCCCAGGACACCATCCGTAGTCTCATTAGGAGCATGACCCGACGTTGTCAGGCATGCGTACAAGCACGTGGGGGCCACACAAACTACTGAGAATCATTTTGAGTTGCTACAATGACATTTTGGCAAAATGGACCAGTGTGCTGCATCATTTTTTCACTTTCATTTTTGGGGTGTCTTTGATTTCCCCCCTCTATAGGGTGATCATTTTCATTTCTATCAAATTATGTGGCATCATTTTGTTACTAATACATCAGCCACTTATTGTCAGGAAAGATATTCAAGATAATTTTTCCCCCAGTTTAGATCTGATGTGTTTTCGAAGTGTTCCTCTAATTTTTTTGTCTATAGCAGCCACTAGAGGGAGTCTGCAAAAGTGGCCGCTATAGACAGGTGGCCTCTATAGACAGGTTGGCGTCCAGTTTGAATGTTGACCAGTAGAGGAAAAAAAGGGGAAAATAATAATAATAATAATAATGTTGACCAGTAGAGGGCACTGCGGACTGCGGATAAAAGTTGTACAGCACTACTAGGCTTGTTATTATCATGGTTCATGGTTTTAATTCATCCTGAACATGCATTAGGCAAACAGTAGCACATCACATAGTACAATTCACAATTTTGCATGTCCAAAAAGGAGTAGGAAGAAGCAAAGCTTATTTAATCCTACCCCTCATCAGTTTCACATCAGTTGCAATACATTTATTCATCTCTTGTTCTTCCAAGTGTACTTTGTAGGTCTACATGACAATGTAGTGCAATCATAGCCAAGGTTTTTACTTACTAAAAGGAAGCTTGAGGCTTAATAATAACTGATAGAATATATCCACGACCCACAGAACAAAGCTGTGCTAGTAATGTCTTACGCTTGTTTTTTTATATTTTACTTTTTATACGGCAGAGTGTCATTACAGCTTTAGTTCATCAGGAAGTGACGGGAAGTGACGGTGGGCGTCCCGAGTTGGAGAGCTAGGCTTAGTGCTAGCTGTGAGTTTCGAGAGAGTTGGGAAGTGTGTTTATGTTGGCGTGGATGTAAAGTCTTGCAGTGTTCTCCGCTGTTAATAAAGCCATTAAAGTGCATCGGCGACGTGAGTCTCTCCTCCCCACAACAAGCGGCATTACAGTATTGACCAGTGCGCACCAGGAAATAAACGGTGTCATTTCTTACAGGCATTGGCTGGACAGCTATGTAGTGGGGCTTGTTTAACCTTTGGCTTGTGGGCAAGCAGGAAGGAGAGACGATGCTGAGAGATGTGTGTGTGTTCTGAGCTGCTGTCTGGTGGCCGCGTTCAAGAAATAAAGTTGGCAGAAGCAACAGGAGAAGTTTCCTTCTTTGCTTCGGAGCTGAATAACACTGACAAGTTAACAGACTAGTAGCGAACGGAAAAGAAGACGGCTTTTTTGTGTCGAATACAGAAGATGAGGACTTTGATGGATTTGTGGATGAGGATTGATGAAAAATAACGTGAGTACATTCTAAAATACTTCAATTAAGTACAACCCAACTCAGTTTTGCTCCCGCTGCCGCATGCATGCAAGCGTATGTTTTTTTTTATTGTAGCGTCGCTGGGAGCACGTCCTGTTCCCAGCCTAATTTGCGGTAATGTTTTGGTGCAAATGCTCTTAAAGTTACATGAAGACAGCTTTTTTATGTGGAACAACTGACAGCTTGTGTGGATCTTGTGAATGATTGTGACTGAGCTAGGACTCAGTAATTAAAGTCTACACACGACGGCTTCATTGATTGAAAAACGAAACTTTTTCGTGCATGAAGCTTCTACTTGAGTTGGTAATTTGGCCGCTATATGCAGTCAGATATTGACCAAGGGAGACAAAATGGGTGGCCGCTGGCTGCGTTAGACAGGTGACTGCTATACACAGGGTCTATAACATGTAAATTTGCTGGGGGGGATTTTCCAGTGGCTGCTATAGGCAGGTGGCCGTTCTATACAGGTGGCCACTAAGACAGGTTTGACTATATTCTTCTGCCCTCACTGTGTGTTCCTATACACATGTATGCAGCGAGCCAAACACTCTCCCAAAAAAGCACCAGAGACCGAGTTGGCTTTAGATGCTTCAGTGGAAGCCGTGTAAAACTGTAAAAACAATACATATGCACACTCAGGTAGGATACACATTTATATGTGCATGGCGATCAAGGGTACCCAAGTGTTACATTTTGGGTAAAATTTCAAACTCGTGGATAGACCTTGGTAATGTTATAAACACAAACTTCAAACATTGCAAAACACACACCCAACATACCAGTGCTTGAGACATCTTCCATTTCCCATAGCAACCCTCCGAAGTTTACTCTTTCTTAAATGTAATGCACATAACTCGGTGTCAACTTTATGCTGTTATCTCTGCATAGATTTGACTTATGTTAGAAAAGTAACTTATATTTGAGAGAGTATCATAAAGTAAATAAAAACAAGTGACAAATCTAGATCTTGAGTTAAAGTTCTGAAAATATGGCAAAGAAAAATTAACCTTCAGCCCTTACCATGCCATTGTTGTGTCAGTAGAGACTACAAAGACTACAAATCCCATCAGCCATTCTTAAGACTGTAATAACATAAACAGTGACCTATCAACTCCACAATATAAGCTAATCATTGCAGCACTGTGGCAACATGAGCCAGGAGTGAGTGGTTCTTGAATTATCATGGTAAAGGCCTAAAATTATAAGGCGATCTTTGACCTCCCATGAGGGACACGCCGATCACTTCCGGGTTAAATACGGAGCAATTTATCAACGAACACGCTAGAATTTATTTGGTTCAAATAAATGTCAACGACATATAATATGACGAATAAAAGTAAGTAAAATCCGGCTAGTAATGATGAATAATTTTGCCCACTTCGCGTGTTTTTTGCACAGTACACGAACGGCGACCTACAAGAGGTAAAAACAACGGCTGTCAAAAGGAGTTACACTGCTCGATAAACACAAAATTTGTAACTCACCCGACGAAAAAAATCATTTCAAAGTGCATAAAGATCTTCTCCAATATATATAAAAATAAAAAAAATCGTACCTTAGACTTGACAATGGTTGTTAAACCGCCGATTGCTCGTCGAATTGAATGATGCTGCTTGATACTGCCGAGGTCGTGACTGAACGTACATTACGCTAACAAAAAAATGGCGGACACGGTGAAACTTTCCCCTGCTGAACGCGTATTTGGTGAATAACCGGCGGAGGGACACAAGTTTTGTTTGGCCCAAGAAGGCACTTTTTATTTTCTAATTCAATATTTACTAGCAGTACGCAATTTACGCTGTGAGCTCGAAGTGTACGTACATTACTGGCCTGACACGAAATTTAGGTGTGTTAGACTTTTGTTCAAATAATCTTATTTTACTCTTTACACACAAAAAAATCACTTTAGTTGCAGAGTTGAGTAATTATTCCATGAATATATACCATTGTAATCATCATGGGGTTTGTTTTTCCATGGAATTATGTTCTTCAAAATTTTCATCGGCAGGCGGACATGAAGGTGATGTACTTTTCACTAACAATTACGCGACAGTTATTTTTTTTTACACTGAGAATATTTGAATAAAACACATTAAAAACCAATTTCAGTCATCATTCTTTAATTCTAAGTAGAAATCATGACAAAATTATCAGAGAAAATATTGTTAATTTCACAACAAAAGTAGACATGCTTTACATGTAACATTTCAATGTCCAAATATAGACACTTTTTTACAACATAGCCGTGCTAGCGCAAAAAAAAAAACATGAACAGGCTTAATTTATGGTTTGGTAAGCTTCCTCACTCTCCAAACGTCAGAGTGATAGGCATAGTACACATTGTTAGAACAACAATTTCAAATACTATTCAAGTGAAGTTGAAGACAGCAAAGGGTACCCTTGATCTGAGCCATGCACATATATGAGTCACAAACAAATAGAGAAAAAACAAACAAATACGTCATCCGATGTCGTATGTCATAATATCACAGATTATTATACATCAGGGTATATAGTGAAATAAACTTACAGTTTGTGCTTCTTGAAGAGCAAAGCAAAAAAGGATGGAGGGAGATAGAATGCATTTGGCTTCAACATGTACAGCATAAACCAAAATGGCCCATTCAAAACTCACAACTTTGACTTGACACTTGACCACAATTAACACAACCACCAGAGGGTGCCAAAAACAATAAATAATGGAAGTCACATTATAATTTGAGGGGCAGAACACTCCCCGTCTGGCATCAGATCAAACACATCAAATAATTCTAGGTTATCACTGGAGTAGATGTGGATAGAAGAACCATCCTTGATGATCTTCACTTGGATCTTCCTCACCCTCCCATCATCGCTTGGAAAGGTGTCCGTCACCAATCCGACAGGCCAGCAGTTTCTCTTAGCTTGACTGTTTCGAAGAAGGACTACATCTCCTTTCTGCAGGTTTGGCGTTTCAGTTCTCCATTTTCGGCGTTCTTGTAGACTTCTCAGATACTCCCGTTTCCAGCGGCCTCAGAAGCTGTAGGCTAAACTCTGCACATGCTTCCACTGACGTCGGAAAAGGTCATCAAACTGGCCTTGGAGGTACAGGAGTCAGCCCCACTTTCTGAGTAAGTCGAGTTGCGGGAGTGAGAATGATTGGATTCTCGGCATCTGTTGGTACTGAAGTCAAAGGCCTTGCATTAACTATTGCTGTGACCTCGGCCATAAGAGTCACAAGAACTTCATGTGTCAGTTTGGCGGTTCCATGTTTGAAGAGCATGGCATCCAAGATGCGGCGAGTGATCCCAATCATACGCTCCCAGCTGCCGCCCATGTGCAAGGCGTGTGGAGGGTTGAACTGCCATGTACACTCCTGTTCTTGCAGGTAAGTCTCCACTTTCTTGTTTTTGCAGCCTTCAGAGTCAATTTGGAGTTCCTTGCAGGCCCCTACGAAATTGGTTCCGCAGTCTGACCTGAACAGTTTCATAGGGCCTCGTATTGCGAGGAAACGCCTGAGGGCATTGATGAAGCAGGAGGTGTCCATTGACTCCAAGACTTCAATGTGTATTGCCCTTGAACTCATACACACAAAGATGACTGCCCATCGCTTGCTGTTCGCTTGGCCTCCTCTTGTTCCTCGTGGAGTCACAGACCAAGGGCCGAACACATCCAACACTACATAGGTAAAGGGAGGGTCCACACTTAGACGTTCGGCAGGTAGGTCTGCCATTTTCTGCTCTTCTCGTTTCCCTCGTAACTTGCGACAGATTACACAGGTGTGGATCCGACTGCTCACAGCTCTCTTTCCCCCAACTATCCAAAAGCCTGCAGCCCGATAGCTCCTTCTGTAAAGAGCCGACCCTGGTGATGAACTGCTTCGTGAAAGTGCCTAATCAGCAGTGTTGCAATATGTTGCTTGCCTGGAACCAAAATGGGATGAGCTTCATCAAAAATAATTTTGGCCTTGGCAAGACGACCTCCAACTCTGAGGAGCCACTGTGAGTCCATGACGGGACAGAGTTTGCTGAGCTGGCTGTGCTTGGGAATTGACTTTCCAGCCTGAACGCATTTTATTTCCTCACCGTAGACTTCCCTTTGCACGTTGAGAATCACCATCACTTTGCCCTGCTCACGTTGAACTTTGGTAAGAGCCTTGTCGCAGATGTGCCAGCCACTGCAAGTATTGTCCTTAGACGCTTGTACAAAGGAGTGGGCAACGTGTGACAGTAGTGCCACAGCTCATACGAGAGATGTCCAACTCGAGAAACGTTCAAACCGTGCACCACCAAGCTTGCTGACAGAGAGTATGGTGGAACACACGTGTACTGCTGGACGAACCTCCACATCTCTTTCAAGATCGATTAGCTGGAATGCTTCTGCGTTAGGCTGAACCTTTTGGATGTGAGTGAGGAAAGATGGACCAGTTAACCAAGGTGAGAGAGCTAGCTGATTGGCATGGTCAGCAGGGTTTTGGTCAGTGCAAATGTAATTCCATTGGCTCACTTGCGTAGATCGTCTGATCCTTTGGACTTGATTATGCACATAAACATAAAATCGTCTTGAGTCATTAGATATGTAGCCAAGCACTACCTTGCTGTCAGAAAAGAACTTGACATCTTCCACTTTGACGTCCAACTCCTCTAAAATCACCTCACTCAGCTCCACTGCTAGCACTGCGGCACAAAACTCAAGTCTCGGTACTGTGATGTCAGGTTTTGGGGCTAGTTTTGCTTTGCCGAGAATGAAACCTACTTCACTTCGTCCCTCAGCAGTCACCATTCTGAGGTATGCAACAGCAGCAATCACATTAGTGGATGCATTGCAGAAAACACAGATCTCTTTCTTCTGTGCCATTGAGAAAGACAGTGACGTATACATTCTCTGAATCTTCAAATCTTGAAGCTCTTGTAGCGAGTTTTTCCATTTTAACCACTCTTCTTGTTTCTTCTTAGGTAGCGGGGCATCCCATTCACAGATGTCAGTGGTAAGTTCGCTGACAGCTGCAGAAAATCCGAGAGGGTCGAACAAACTGTTGATAGTCGACAGCACACCGCATCGTGTGAATGGTTTTTCACCAGATGCCACAGGAAAAGTGAAAGTGTCTGTGAGCAGATCCCATCCAAGACCCAGACTCTGTTGCAGTGGTGGAGAATCATGACCAATGTCAAGGTCTCGGAGGCCTTTAGCTAGGTCTTCCCCTGGGAAAGCCTTCATAACTTCAGACACATTAGAGCTGATTTTGTTGAGCTTGAGGTTCGACTGTGCTAACATATCTTGTGTTCTCTTCAGCACATCAATTGCCTGCTCTGCACTGGGAAATGATTTCAACCCATCGTCCACATAGAAGTGATGTTCCACAAAGCATCAGGCTTCTGCACCAAACTTTTGCTCGCCATCGATTGCAGTCCTCTTCAACCCATAAATTGCAATAGCTGGTGAAGGGCGGTTGCCAAAAACATGGACCTTCATGCGGAACTCCACCAATTCACCATCAAGATCATGGTCACTGAACTACATGAACCTAAGGTAGTCGCGATGATCTTCTCTGACCACAAAGCTGTGGAACATTTGCTGAATGTCGGACATGACAGCAACTGGTTCACTTCTGAACCAGAGGAGGACTTCAATCAGACTGTTGTTCAGATCTGGACCTTGTAACAACACGTCATTCAAAGATATGTGGTTGTACTGTGCGGTTGAGTCAAACACAACTCTTATTTGTTTCGGCTTTTTGGGGTGATAGATTCCAAAGTTTGGCAGGTACCAACACTCTTGATCTTTGTCCAGTGCAGGTGCAACTTCAGCATGATCATTGCTGAAGATCTTTTTCATGAAGTCCACGAAGTGGTCCTTCATCTCAGACTTCTTTAGCAGAGTTCGGCGGAGGAGCATCAGGTGATTGAGTGCTTGTTGCCTATTGTTGGGCAGACGCTGTCTGGGACTACGGAATGGGAGAGGAGCCACCCAACTGTTGGAGCTGTCCTTAGTGAACTCTTTATTCATGATGCAAAGGAAAGTTTCATCTTCGACTGAAGGTGCAAGTTTATCATCATCAAGTGAATGACTGAAGATGTATTTGCCCAGGTTTTCACGAAGAGCTTTATGTGGTTCACTTATGAACTTCTCCTTCACATGCATGCTACTCCCACATTGTTCGAAAAGACTGGGTCGTCCGTTTTCCAAGATGTTAGTCTTGCAGGCATTCACGTTTGGTTTGTGAGCTCTGCCTTGAAAGTTCTCTCCACAGATCTCTGTGCAACTTGAAGTGGCAACCTCCAGCGCCTCTGCACACTGCTCCCCGCCATGCTCTGTGGTAGATGAGATTGACTCCTTAGCTGCCCAAGAGGGTGGGCCAGCATAAAGGGCTGAAACATGAGAGTTGCTGTCGCATTCTGAACAACGTATGTCAGCTCTACAGTTCTTGGATTGATGGGTTGTCGAAGTGCAGCATCTAAAGCATATTAAAATGCTCTTTAAGAAATTATTTCCTTTCCTGCAGTGTTTTTTCCCCTGAAAGCCCTACATACTTAGGGGTGTGGTTTTTGGTGAATAGGGCACTGTTTGGATGGGTTTTCTTGAGATTTCTCATCTTCGTCTGGGGATGAGTTGAGAATTTGTACTTTGTTGACTGAGACAGGGGTCTTGATTGTCCACTTTGCTTGAGGGCGTTCAGCTCTTTGATACGTGCTGTTAGAGATTTGGAGAGCAAAGCTTGGGTCTGTTCTCATTTCAGCTTGATCCCTCACGAAGTTGGCAAAAACTGTAAATGGTGAGTATGGAACTGTATACTCCCTCTTGTATCTAGAACCACAGGTTACCCATTGCTCTTGGAGATTGTATGGGAGCTTCTCCACAATGGGGTTCACTCCTCGAGCTGTATCAAGAAAGCTAAGGCCAGGTAGGTAGCCATCGCACTTGGCTGCTTCAACTTCAAGGAGCAGATCTGCTAATTCTTGTAGGCGCGGGTATTCTTTATTCTGGATTCTTGGGAAGTTCTCCAATCTCATGAAAAGGGATGCTTCAATAGCTTCGGGAGAACCATAACTCCTATCCCAACCTATTCACACCATCTTCAAACCATTAGCTGGGTGATTGACATGGACTGCTCTGATCCTCTTCATGTGTTGCAGTGCTTCCCCACTAAGCCACTTGGAAAGTAGATCAAGTTCTTCAATGGGTTTGAGGTCCAACCCATCAATTGCATCACAGAAGCTAGTTTTCCAAGACAAATAATTTTCTGGACGATTGTCAAATATCTCTAGCCCTGATAGGATTAGGTCACAACGAGCCAAATGGGTGACAAGATCAGACACGTCAGCAGAAGTGCTTGACGTCCTCTGTGGTTGATCACGTTTGTTGCTATTGCGTGGTAGGGGGATGCGGTCATCGACGTAGACATGAGTGTGGCCCATGGGCTGGTGTCCATTTTGGGGTGGAATTTGTTGGGGAGGTGAAGCATGTTGAGCATGACTGGTCGCGGTGACAGCATTCTGTGGATGTGCAGGCTGCAACACATCTGTTGCCTGAGGAACATTGGCAATACGTCTTGCTCGCTGTCCATATTTTCACTAATTGTGTCTTGTCGTGGGGCCGCACGGTCACAGTCTGAAGATCGGGAAGACTTGGGTTCGATTCTCCCCTGGGGCATTTATGTGTGGAGTTTGCATGTTCTCCCCGTGCGTGGGTTTTCTCCGGGTAATTGGCGACTCTAAATTGTCCATAGGTATGAATGTGAGTGTGAATGGTTGTTTGTCTATATGTGACCTGCGATTGGCTGGCGACCAGTCCAGGGTGTACCCCGCCTCTCGCCCAAGGTCAGCTGAGATAGGCTCCAGCATACCCCCGCGACCCTAATGAGGAGAAGCGGTATAGAAAATGGATGAATGTGTCTTGTCGTTGATTATGGAAATGCCTGTTGACATCGTCGCAGGTAAGTTGCAATGATGGCTCAGTTGTTACAAAAATGTTAGACCCTTTTTGATCATCTTCTAGGTCTGCAGCTGCTTCGAACACTTCTGCAGCTGCTAATGCAGCCTCAGCTTCACCTTCCTCTCTCAAAGCATTCAGTGTGGCGTCCATACGAGCCTTTTCGACTGTCATCTTTATTTGTCATTTTGCATATGCAGCTTTTACACGTGCAGCTTAAGCTTTTGCTCGTGTGTCTAGCGCGGCGACGTTCATACTAGCTTTACTGGAACGGGAAGTTGCTGATGATGATGCTTTGCATTGTGATCGGATCTCCAAGTCACTTCGGGTGCTGGATTTGGGTGTAACCGACATGTTGTTCTCAGCATTGATGTGGTTTTCCCGTCAGCATAGATGCTCTTGGCAAGGAAACTTTTTACTCTTCTGCCCTCACTGTGTGTTCCTATACACAGGTATGCAGCGAGCGAAACACTCTCCCAAAAAAGCACCAGAGACAGAGTTGGCTTTAGATGCAAAAACAATACATAGATGTAAAAACAATACATATGCACACTCAGGTAGGATACACATGCATATATGAGTCACAAACAAATAGAGAAAAAACAAACAAATACGTTATCCGATGTCAATAATATCAACAGAATAGTATGTAACCCGCCCTGTTTCGCACAAAGGACCTTCGTAATGGGAGGCGAGAGCGCTGACCACAAGGCCAAAAGCCCCGACTGTCGACCACGTGTTCAGCGCAGCTCTTAAGGCAGAGGGAGTGAGGTTTACCAATGTACACTTGCGTAGCCTCACAGGCTGGCATCCGTTACAATTATAGATCAGGGTATATAGTGAAATAAACATTTTGTGCTTCTTGAAGAGCAAAGCAAAAAAGGATGGAGGGAGATAGAATGCATCTGTCTTCAACATGTACAGCATAAACCAAAATGGTGGTGCATAGACGTACAGACGATTGAAAAGCACTGCTCACCGGACATTGAGCTGCTGATGGTGAAATGCACACCTTTTTATTTGCCTCGTGAGTTCAGCGCTGTGTTTTTAAAAGCTGTCTAGATTCCACAATGAGCTAACACCGCTAACACACTGGGCCTCCTGCATGACGTCATCGATAAACAAGAGACCAAACACACGGACGCTGTATTCATTATATCTGGCGATTTCAACCACTGCAATCTCAGGACTGTTCTCCACAAATATTACCAGCATGTAAGCTTTCCCACAAGGGAAAATAACATCCTGGACCAAGTCTACAGCAACATGAAAGGTGCTTTGAAGGCTGTTCCAAGACCCCATTTTGGAAAAGCTGACCACATCTCCATATTCCTTTATCCAACATACAGACAACTCCTCAAGCAAGCTCCCCCTGTGAGTACAGCTGTTAAAGTGTGGAATGAAGAAACTGATCAAGTACTTCAGGACTGCTTTGACTGCACAAACTGGAATGCGTTTAAAACTGCAGCGGGGAGGGAAGATTGTACTGTTGATTTGGATGAATATGCATCTGCTGTCACTGCCTACAATTAGCACATGCATAGAGACTGTTACCACCACCAAGTATTACAAAAAATACCCAAATCAAAAACCATGGATGAACTATGATGTAAAGGCTAAGCTACATGCTCGTTCGTCTACATTTGTCATGGGCACCGTTGAGGACTACAAAAAGGCCAGATATGACCTGAGGAGATCCATAAGAGAGGCCAAAAGACAGTACAGACAGAAGCTGGAGGGCTACTATTCCACGTCAGACCCTCGGCGCATGTGGCCGGGGCTTCAGCACATCACAGAGTATCGACAGCGGAATAGCGTAGCCACATACAGCCAAACTACACTTCCAGACGAGCTGAATGAGTTTTACGCACGCTTTGACACCCAAACTCCTGATGAGCAGAGAGGGTGGCTGGGCTTGGGCACACAGAACAAACCCACGAAAAGCAGCAGGCCCAGACAGCATCTCAGGCCGTGCACTTTGGGTTTGCTCATCAGAGCTAGCTGATGTGCTTGCTGACATATTTAACCTGTCGCTTGCACAAGCATCTGTACCGACCTGCTTTAAATCTACCACCATAGTGCCCGTACCCAAGAAGAGCAACGTGACCTGCTTAAATGACTATCGACCTATAGCACTCAGTCCTATTGTTATGAAGTGCTTTAAAAGAATAGTCATGACCCACATCAAAAAGAGCTTCCCGGCCACTGTGGACCCTCTACAGTTGGCATACCGCCAGAACCGGTCCACTGATGATGCAGTCAACACTGCCATCCACACAGCCCTTTCGCACCTACAGGGCCAGGACACATATGTCAGAATGCTATTTATCGACTATAGCTCTGCATTCAATACAGTCAGCCCCCACAAACTCACAGATAAGCTCCTCACACTTGGCCTGTCACCCTCCCTCTGTAACTGGGTGTTTAACGTTCTCACAGGCAGGCCCCAGTCAGTCAGAGTCCACAATCGCACATCTAGCTCAAGAATTGTGAGCACTGGAACCCCACAGGGGTGTGTGCTGAGTCCGCGCCTCTACATGGTCTTCACCTATGATTGCGTGGCCTCCCAGAACAACACCAGCATCATTAAATTTGCGGATGACACTACAGTCATCGGCCTGATCACTGGTGGTGTTGAAACATCATACAGAAGAGAGGTGGCGGACCTCATAGCTTGGTGTCATGATAACAATCTCCTTCTCAATACAGATAAGACTAAAGAGATGATCATTGAACAAGAACAATGGAAAAGGAGCCGCATAGAACCCTGTTTATTGATGAGACTGAGGTGGAGAGGGTGAAAACCTTCACGTTTCTTGGCACATACATCAGCAAGGACCTCACCTGGTCTCACAATAGCCAACAAGTTATCAAGAAGTCCCAAAGGAGACTGTACTTCCTGAGAAGACTGAGGAAATTTGGCATGTCCACTAAAATCCTGAGTTGCTTCTACAGATGCACTATCGAAAGTGTCCTTACCATCACTGTTTGGTACGGTAACTGTACAACACGAGACAGGAAGGCACTCCAGCGGGTGATCAAGACCTCACAGAACATTGTTGGGGCAGCCCTGCCCTCACTGCAAGACATTTATAAAACTAGAGTCCTACGAAGAACACACAACCTCATCAAGGACAGCACACATCCACAACACTCATTATTCACACTCCTACCGTCAGGCAGACGCTACAGGAGTTTGAAGTCCAGGACCACAAGACTGGCGAACAGCTTTTACCCACAGGCTTCTCAATGAAGCACTCACACACGCCGCACGTAACACACGCACACACTCATAGCACTATTTATTTATTTATTTATTTATTTATTTATTTGTATTAATGTCTCTTCTGTTGTTGTTGCTTAATTTGTTGGTATTTATGTTTCTGATGTTCTTATTCATTTTCTTGTGTTTTTCTTTTTTTTTTTGGGAGAATGAACAGAACAAGAATTTCATTGCATAGCAGAACTACCTGTTTTACTGTGCATATGACAGTAAAACTCCTGAATCTTAAATGGCCGATTCAAAAGACACCTGACCACAATTAACACAACCACCAGAGGGTGCCAAAAACAAGAAATAATGGAAGTCACATTTTAATTTGAGGGGCAGAACATATATAGCTTATTTTTTTACGCACATATTGACCACAGTTAGTTTGAAAACAATTAAAAATATCATTAAAACGTTTCACTGCACTTTATTTTGATAAACATGCACCGGAATCGCCTGTCTGCCCTGTTGGCACTTGCGCTTGTGTGACCTGATAAAAGTACACGACCCGTCTTGTGTTGATGTTCACTTTCTTCCTTATTATTGTGAGAATGAAAAATAGTGTGTAAAATGTGGAGTCAATTGACGACAGCTTGTTGCAGGCTAAGCCAATATAAGCCAACATGCGTGATCGCTAAAGTTTCAATCTCATTTGACTTTCTGGCGCCTTTGTTTGCCTGGCTCTCACAGCCCCTCTGGCGGCGGCTAGCTAGCTCGTTTTTGTCCCACAGGCGAGCTACAAGTGGCTGTCACGTTCATGGCGTACATGCTAGCTTAATTTGTGTGTCCCTTAACAATCTTGCACTCTTGTTATAATACTTATGGCTTGTCTTCAAAACACTAGTTGTTCAACAAAGTCCACGAAGTCTTTTTTAAGATAGCAGTGCTATCACAAGGGTCTCCAACAGGTAGATTGTAAGTTAGCAATAGCTCGCCAATTGATGTAGAGTAGTTCAGCAAAAATATTTGCTTTATCTCTTAGTATTTTTACAAGTCAAAAATTACGCCTCTATTTAATGACAAATAAGCACACTGAGTGGCGAGAGCTTTGTAAATAAAGTACAAAATTTTGTACTTTTGTACTAGTCACATAGTTGACATAGTTTGACTAAACAGGTCAGGTAAACGAAACGAGGCTTGACATTTTAGACTTTCAGTTCAAGTGCTCACAGCAACTTTGCCATTAAATGACCAGTTTTGCAATGTTCTCGGTTCATGTTCTACTGGTTGTTGACAACCATTAAATAAATAAGCTAATAAGTAAATAAGTCATAAAAAATTGCATTTGTCATTAAAAAAATAATGCAGAAGCAGCAGCGGAACGACTCAGCGGCAGCAGTCCGCCCTCCCATGCAGCCCACCACCACAGCGTCCAAAAAATCCTAGGGGGAGACCCTGCACTTGATGGGTGGAATAAGAAAAACTAGATTCAAGAGAGAAAGGCGAACTGGCACTAGTCCCAAACTGAGGGTTTGGAATACCCATACAAATAGGCACAGTGATGCAGCAAATTAATGAGGACATTGCCAAGGTAGGATTTCCCACTTATGCTTATGTTTGTGTTGTTTATCTTCATATTTCACCTTAAAAACTGTCTGTCGTGACTTCGGCTCCATTGTCTTTTGCATAATCATTTTCAACTCTTGTATTTTGGTAATGTTTAATAGCAAATGATAACTTAATGTAATACATGAACTGTGTGTCAAATGAACGTTATGTAGCCATTTTGACATATTTTTAGTACGAAGGTTATGTACACAACTATTGAGGAATTATGTGTAATTTTCTTTATTGCCATATTGAGTATACAGTAATTATGATATCAAATACTTTGATGACTTGTAAACTTTGAAAATGTGAATGTGAAATACTAATCATTAATATTTACAATAGTATTTCAAAATTTACCGGTTAGATTTTATATGTTATGTTTTATACAAAGGTAGATAATTTTGACTGCATGCTGAAAAAGGGCGTGCACCCCTGATATACATGTATAACGTACATAACTACCTACTCATATTATTTTAAATAAAGGGTTAGGGTTAGGATTAGTAAATACACTGCTCAAAAAAATTAGAGGAACACTTCGAAAACACATCAGATCTAAACTGGGAGAAAAATGATCTTGAATATCTTTCCTGATAATAAGTGGGTGATGTATTAGTAACAAAATGATGCCACATCATTTGATAGAAATGAAAATGATCACCCTATAGAGGGGGGAAATGAAAGACACCCCAAAAATGAAAGTGAAAAAATTATGCAGCAGACTGCTCCATTTTGCCAAAATGTCATTGTAGCAACTCAAAATGATTCTCAGTAGTTTATGTGGCCCCCACGTGCTTGTACGCATGCCTGACAATGTCGAGGCATGCTCCTAATGAGACTACGGATGGTGTCCTGGGGGATCTCCTCCCAGATCTGGACCAGGGCATCACTGCGGTACCTGCATGGAGGAGATTCCAGGAGACAGGTGGTTACTCCAGGAGAGCTGGACAGGGCCATAGAAGACCCTTCAACCCTCAGCAGGATCGGTATCTGCTCCTTTGTGCAAGGAGGAGCAGGATGAGCACTGCCAGAGTCCTACAAAATGACCTCCAGCAGGCCACTGGTGTGAATGTTTCTGACCAAACAATCAGAAACAGGCTCCATGAGGGTGGCCTGAGGGCCCGACGTCCTGTAGTGGGCCCTGTGCTCACTGCCCAGCACCGTAGAGCTCGTTTGGCATTTGCCATAGACCACCAGAATTGGCAACTACACCACTGGTGCCCTGTGCTCTTCCCTGATGAGAGCAAGTTCAACCTGAGCACATGCGACAGACGTGAAAGGGTCTGGAGATGCCGTGGAGAACGTTATGCTGCCTGCAACATCATTCAGCATGACCGGTTTGGTGGTGGGTCGGTGATGGTCTGGGGAGGCCTGGTCTGGAAGGATGCACAGGCCTCTACAGGTTAGATAACGGCACCCTGACTGCTATTATGTATCGGGATGAAATCCTTGGACCCATTGTCAGAACCTACGCTGGTGCAGTGGGACCTGGGTTCCTCCTGGTCCACGACAATGCCTGACCTCATGTGACTAGTGTATGCAGGTAGTTCCTGGAGGATGAAGGAATTGATACCATTGACTGGCCCCCACGTTCACCTGACCTAAACCCAATAGAACACCTCTGGGACATTATGTTTAGGTCCATCCAGCGCCGCCAGGTTGCTCCGCAGACTGTCCAGGAGCTCATTGATGCCCTGGTCCATATCTGGGAGGAGATCCCCCAGGACACCATCCGTAGTCTCATTAGGAGCATACCCCGACGTTGTCAGGCATGCGTACAAGCACGTGGGGGCCACACAAACTACTGAGAATCATTTTGAGTTGCTACAATGACATTTTAGCAAAATGGACCAGTGTGCTACATCATTTTTTAACTTTCATTTTTGGGGTGTCTTTGATTTCCCCCCTCTATAGGGTGATCATTTTCATTTCTATCAAATTATGTGGCATCATTTTGTTACTAATACGTCACCCAATTATTGTCAGGAAAGATATTCAAGATCATTTTTCCCCCAGTTTAGATCTGATGTGTTTTTGAAGTGTTCCTCTATTTTTTTTGAGCAGTATATATACAGTATATTTTCCATATTTACAGTAGAAGGAAGATCTGTGGGATTGGGTCAGCACCCCTGTGTGAGCACCCCTGCTATAGATGATACAACATAACAAAACATCAAGAGCTGGAGACCTTTCAAAGGCATGGCCCTGTGTAATCCCCCTCCCGCCCCCCCACCCCCCAACCATGTGACTAATAGGAAGCCAGTGTAATGTTTCATTGCCTGCAGTTACTTCTGTTTTTCAAGTGTGTATACCTTTTCTTTCTTCCTGCACCAAAAGCGCATCCAAATGCGCAACAAACGTGATGGAAGAACATACAAAATCATCGCGAATATTACTAATTATGCATCTGTTTTTACCTGACCCAAATCTATTTTTTAAACTTAACTAAAGGGGGAGTTACATCCCGACATCCTACTTGCTGGCACATTTCCCGCATGGATTTTCAAACCCGCAGACAGCCCCAAAAGCCCGTAGGAAGAAAATTGGGATGCAAATGATTTTCTGCGTGCATGCAGGAAAACCTTGCACGCAGCCAGGTTGCAAGGCAGAGGAGGAGTGTGTGTGTCGCAAGTTTAAAAGTACATTGTGTACATTGCCACACTCTGGTTCCCCCGGTCACGACAGCCGTAGGTGCCGTAGGATGCAAAGTACGCCCATCTTGCAATGGAAGTGAGTGGGCTTGACGAGCCTCGTACGAAGCGCACACACGGTACATCCCCAGTGAGTGAAACATACGACAGCCTTACATGAAGCTCGCACGAGTCGCATGCCGCAGTCACAATTTAAAAGCTACCAACAAAGACCCAGCGGCAAGCATGTATGTGTCACCAATCACTTGCACCCTAAGTACTACACACTTGCAACCCCTCTGACACCCTACTCCCTCTACGTGCTGGCCACGACCAACACTACTATGTAAAGCAGTCTGCAGTAGCCTACTGCATAATTATCTTCCATAGAACTAATTTTGACATAGTAAAAATTACATACAATTGGCAAGATTTATCAAACAATACTCTGAAAGGACTTCCATGAAGTATCGAGTTGGCTTAAAAAGAAATACCTTGTACATCAAAGAATTCAGAAACATGCTAAAAACGCTTCTATCAACTACTCCTAAATTCCAAGTTGGATGTTGGTGCAAAAAATATGCTTTCAGAACTGGTGGGAAGATGTAATGTGTTGGGGGCCGCACGGTGGACTAGTGGTGAGCATGTTGGCCACACAGCCAGAAGATTGGGAAGATCTGGGTTCGAATCTCCGTTGGGCATCTCTGTGTGGAGTCTGCATGTTCTCCCTGTGCATAGGTTTTCTCCGGGTTTTCTTCCTCCCACATTCCAAAACCATGCAATGTTAGGTTAATTGCCGACTCTAAATTGTCCATAGGTATGAATGTGAATGTGAAAGGTTGTTTGTCTATATGTTTGCTGCGATTGACTGGCGGCCAGTCCAGGGTGTACCCCGCCTCTCGCCCGAAGCAGCTGGGATGGGCTCCAGCATACCTGCGACCCTAGTGAGGATAAGCGGCATAGAAAATGGATGGACGTAATGTGTTGTTGCGCTCCAGACCACCCATTAGTTGATTTTAACATAATTTTTTGTGTGTCTGTGTCACACAGGAGGCTGTCATCTCCCCCGTCTCACCGGATGTGTTGTACCTCTTTCGGGTTCAGGCTGTCTGCACCAATGACATGCGAAGTGATTTCAGTCAAAGCATGCTCTTCAGAGGTAGCACGCCAGTGCAGCAACACACACACGCACACCAACACACACACACACATACTCGTCAAGTAGTCTCCAACTGGTGGCATGTTATGTTTTACCACCATCTCTGTTAGATTGAGCTTCTCTGAGCAGGAATCAGTATACAACACTGTCTAAGAGACAGAATTTTTGTTATATGTATTAGGGCTGTCCGATAATATCAGCCACCGATAATTATCGGCCCAATATTGGCATAAAAATGTGATATCGGCCAACATCGGTATTTTTATTTTTTTTTATCCACATTGTAAACCGATATAGAGCTTTTGGCACCAACATGGATCATGTAGTTAATAATGTGCCACTCATAAGCATTTAGCAAGCAGCGCAACAACAGAGCTCACAATGACCTTACCGGCTCCATAGAAATTACGGGGGTGGTACCATTCCACATATGATTCTTACTCACGGTGTCTTCAAAGAAAGAGCTAAAAAAAACACATCACACAGCAACGTAATACATCTATGTGTATATATGTATCTGTATATACTGTATGTATGTGTATACACTCCTGAGCAAAATCTTAAGACCAGTTGGAAAATTGCTAGAATTTGCATTTTGCACATTTGGATCTTAATGAGGTTTTAAGTAGACCTACAATATGCAAAAGCAAGAAGGGGAAGTGAGACAAAAAACATTTGGAACTTTTAATTTAAACAACAACAACAACAAATGAAATAGGTTATTTATCACCTGATCAAAACCACAGGGCTTTAAAAGCCAAAATCTTCTCAAAATTTTCATTTTCTGTCAGGCATTCACACTGTCATGCCCTCCTGATGGCTAAAGCTAAGAAGCTTTCTCTTTTTGAATGTGGTCGGATTGTCGAGCTGCATAAGCAAGGCCTCTCGCAGCGTGCCATTGCTGCTGAGGTTGGGTGCAGTAAGACAGTTAGAGACAGACATACTACTTTTTTTTTTAAAAGATCCTGAGCATTATAGAACAAAAAAGTCAAGTGGTAGACCCAAAAAAAATCCCACCTGCGCTGAGTCGGAGGATCCAAGTGGCTGTCCATCAAGACACAGGGCGGTCTTCCACCCAAATTAAGGCCCTTACTGGTGCCGACTACAGCGCAATAACCATCAGACGGCAAGAGTTTAAAAAACAAAAAACGAATTCAAAGACCTCGTCTCCTTCAACGCCACAAAACTGCCTGTTTAGACTTTGCCTGGGAGCATCAAACATGGGACATTGAAAGGTGAAAAAAGGTTTTATTCTCTGATGAGAAAAAATGTAACCTTGACGGTCCAGATGGCTTCCAACATTACTGGTATGACAAGGAGATCCCACCTGAGATGTTTTCTACCCGGCACAGTGGAGGGGGTCCATCATGGTCTGGGGTGCTTTTTCATTCAGTGGAACACTGGAGCTTCAAGTGGTGCAGGGTTGTCAAACAGCACCTGCTTACATGCAGATGTTGCAGCAGGCATCCCTCATGACTGAGGGCCCTCATTTGTGTGGTAACAGCTGGGTTTTTCAACAGGACAACGCTGCAGTTCACAATGCTCGCTTGACCAAGGACTTCTTCAGGGAGAATAACATCACTCTTTTGGACCATCCTGCATGTTCCCCTCATTTAAATCCCATAGAGAACATTTGGGAAAATGGCCATCAGTTCCAGACAGTTGATGCCCTTCATGAAGCCATCTTCACCACTTGGAGCAATGTTCCCACTAGCCTCCTGGAAACACTTGTATCAAGCATGCCCAAACAAATGTTTGAAGTGATTAACAAGAACGGTGGAGCTACTCATTACTGAGTCCTACTGAGAAAATGTTTTGTTCTGGTTTGGAGAGTTTTTTGTTATTTTTTTTTTAGCGATGGTCTTAAACTTTTGATCAGCTGATAAACAGCCTATTTCAGTTTAATTGTTGTTTTCAATAAATTACTTTTTCTAAGTGCTTTTTGTCTCACTCCCCCTTCCTGGTTTTGCATATTGTAGCTCCATTTAAAACCTCATTAAGATCCAAATGTGCAAAATGAAATCATTTTTAATCATTAATTAATCATGATTAATCACCATTTGCAACTATGTCTGAAATATGCCAATTTTTACTGTTTTTTATTGAAAGAAAGATAAATGACAGGACAGGATTATATACATTTGTATATACTGTATTAAGTATTAACAGCTTTCAATTTACTGAAAATTTTAATCAAGCTGAAAGACAGCACACGTGTGAAAATCCATTGACCTAAATCTTGTTTCTTTAATAGTAGCAGAGCATTTGAATCAGAATTTAACGTAGTTATTATGTGCAATGACGGGTTGCGCTCAAAGACACCACACCATTTAAGTTTAATTCACATGTTTTGAGTATGTATGTATGTATGAGATGTATTTTCTAGGATTTCCAAGCATATAGTACTTAAATGTAGCAAATTCTACTTCCACGTTAAGAGTTAGAAAGTGAGTGATAAGAATACCCAGTTGTTTTTTTTCTTTATTCTTTTGTTTATTTAGACCACACATGCGTGCATAATAAAGACAATGTGATGTTCGGAGTGTCCATGAATGCATCTTGCGGCCATCTAGTGACAATGAAGAAATGTTGTTTCAATGACGAAGGGATGAGAGGCTAGTGTTTGAATTGCACTGCTGTAGATGTGTTTAGATCAGAATTAAGTTATAAAAGAGAGGCAGTTATAAAAGAGCGGCATATTCTGTGTGACTATGTGGGGGTGCTACATCGTGCCGCCTTCTGTTGTCATATCAGAGGCGTGGCTTGCCATGATACGTATGCGTTAATTACACACAAAAATTTTACAGCCCTTATATTTATATATTTATATACACATATATTAGGGCTGTCAGCGATAACAGAAGTGTCTTTCCTTAACGGCACTAATTTTTTTGACGAGAAATTAACGTTCGAACGTCCTGTTTGACCCTTGGCCCTAACCGTAGTCTGAGGAAACTGAGCTGATGTGAAGCCAGAAGAGGGAACAAATATTGAGCAGAAATGGGCAAAGAAAATGATATTTTCACTGGTAAGTTTAGCTTCACAGCCCTGGCAGATGCCTCTCTCTATAAGACCAAAGTTATTTGTGTCGCTGTGAGTCGAGTTGTCATGAAGTACGTAGCCGGGAAGAAGAGAGAAGTTACCAGTGCACTGCAAGTATATCTTTAATTGTCATTAATACAATGGTACCGTGGCATATGAGTGTCCCAACTAATGAGTGTTTTTTTTTAGATGCGAACCGTACTACAAAATAAAAATAACTTGGGCTGTGACATTTATTTTAAAAGTCAGGAGCCAGTTAAATTTTTTTGATAATCCAAAAGTCCAGGGAAGAAAACCGAGTGTCATTTCATGTAGGGCTCACTACACACGGCAGACTACAAATTGCAGTTACACAGTAATTCCAGGGCAAAATTAACATATTTCGCATCATCAGATTTGAATGAACTTTCATCTGCAGATAGATATTCCCTACATCCATCCATTTTCTGTGCCGCTTATCCCAATTAGGGTCGCTGGGGTATGCTGAAGCCTATCTCACCTGACTTTGGGCATGAGGCGGGGTACATCCTGGACTGGTCGCCAGCCAATTGCATGGCACATATAGACAAAAAACCATTCACACTCACATTCATACCTATGGACAATTTAGAGTTGCCAATTAACCTAACATGGGAGGAAACCCGAGTACCCGGAGACAACCCACGCACGCACGGGGAGAACATGCAAACTCCACACAGAGATGGCCACGCGGAGATTCGAACCCAGGTGTATATCAGGTGTATTTTCATTTGTATACAGAAAAGTTAAGTCGAACTGTAAGCCTTTCAAACTCATGGATTGGAGGTTCAGGACAAGATAAGAGGTATGTGGGATATATATTTACAATATCTACCTGCGGGGCCGCACAGTGGCTTAGTGGTTAGCATGTTGGCCACACAGTCAGGAGATCGGGAAGACCTGGGTTTGAATTTCCGCGGCGATAGAGATATGTGAGTTCATAGTTGCTGCACTATTCTAGTCGCTTGCGCTTCAGTTCACAGATATCTGCTGTAGGGCTGAAAACCACACAGGAAAAACTCAAATTGCCATTTTTCTGGCAGATATTGCGATTTTTACTTGATTCACATTTTTCTTCAAATCAAACTTCAGTGCAATATTTCCAGTGTACAGTAACATTTATGAGCATGGCAGAAAATGACAGCATGCCATCCATCTTAAAATTTGTTTCTAAATGTATTAACAAAAAATATGCATGTACAGTTTCATGTACAGTCCTTGACCGATGCCAGTTATTACAACGGAAAAACTAAAAAAAACGCCATTTTGGACTGTGTAATCTTTTAAAATGTAGCGCAAAAAATCCTTGTGTTAAGTTAAAAAAAAAGGTCAATACAAAACAATTCCAAAAAATGTCAAATAATGTTTGGTTTGGTTTGGTGTAGTTTATTTGAACATGAAGGTTACAATGGAATACATCTCATGAATCATTCTTTCACAGTTCCACATGTCCAAAAGGAGTAGGAAGAAGCAAAGCTTATTTAATCCTACCCACCATCCATTCCACATCTAGTACAGCACCTGTTGTTCATTCCATGTCATGTTTTCTATGATAATCAGAATAATAATACATCATAAATAACAGTAAGAAGACACAAAAAAGTATATATAAAAAATAAATTTAAAATAAATATAAATTAAAAAAAACAAAACTTAAAAAAAAACGAACCTGAAAGAACAATCAGTGATGATCAAGACTCTTCTGCCTTGTATTTAGTAAACACCAACTGCTGATAATGTTTTTTAAATTTACTCATCTCTGTACTTTGTTTGAGTTCCTTACTCAATCCGTTCCATAATTTAATTCCACATATGGAAATGCTGTGGGCTTTCAACGTAGTTCTCGCGTATAAATGTTTCAAGTTTAATTTTCCTCTAAGACCGTATTTCTCCTCTCTGATTGAAAAATACTGTATGAGGTTTTTGGGTAACAAGTTATTATTAACTTTATGCATTCTACCGGTATGAAAGAATACTAAATCTGCAAATTTTAATATCTGTGATTTTAAAAATAAAGGGTTTGTATGTTCTCTATACTTGGCATTATGAATGATCCTCACCGATCTTTTTTGCAGTACAGTGAGTGAGTGAAGATTGCTTTTGTAATTATTTCCCCATATCTCCACACAATACATTAAATATGCTAATACTAAGGAACAGTACAGAGTGTGGAGTGATTTTTGCTCAAGAACATATTTTGCTTTATTCAATATAGAGATATTTCTCGCCACCTTTTGTTGTATATATTTATGTAACTGTTAAATAATAATTTAAAAAAAACATTCACCATGACATTGTCTTTTCCACTTTTTGATTTAAATCTTTGTATTTTATACTGAAACCAAAGTGTTCCCAAATGGTGTCTTAAAGTTTGTGGGTGGATCTTATAGCTCGCCAGTCTTCCTTGCCAAATAAGATGCTGCTCGTAGTGGTCCAACTCCATTACGTCCGCCGGGCAACTAATACATATTTTAAATGGTTTGTCTCACAAAAACTGAATTAAAATGAAATAAAATAATATTCTGCAACAGTACATGTATCTGTATCGAACCGTTCGATACAGTCGTCTCAGTTTGATAGCACTGTGAATCGAACGATACTGTTACCCAGATGTAGATGTCCCATGACATCAGTCATCTGACATCAAAATCCTCTCAGCCTGAAGCAATGAGTGGCGTCCATTGCGGCAGACTGCGTCTGAAGTGGCATGCAAAACTACATTTTTCATCTTTATTATCCAAATTCTAGATGAAATAATTCAGCAAAAGGATGCATATGCATTCAATAAAAGTTGTCATTGCATTTGTGTCGGCCAGTGCCATGCAAAGTGTAAAATAAAAATGTGCTGTGCATGCCCTGAAGTACACTCCTGAAATGTTTTTTTTCACACATTTTTTATTGTTGCTATTATTTTATGGTGAATTAAAAATATATATATATTTTTATGGCTTAAGTTTTTAATGTGTTGCCTTGACCTTGGCTGTATTGTCATTTGAATAATTGTTTTGTTTTATTTTCTAATTGTAATCTTTAATAGCAAACTGGATGTGTAGATGTGGAAATAATTAACTCAGCATAGTTTGATTTAAATACTAATGAATCTGTGAATACAACTATTGATGAATTATGCGTCATTATCTTTATTGTCATGTTGAATTGAATTATTGCCAATTATTTAATTTATTTTTTATTAACTTCTAATTATCCACAGCAGAAAATGAGGCAGGTATAGCTGCACCAGATACATAAAAAATCAAACTCAAAAACTTTTTTTTGAGTCTATATAGTATTTTTTTTAGCCATGGTCAGTGTTAACAGACTCATATCTGAACTGCAGCAAGCCACTAAAGTCCAGAGGCCACAATACGTATTATTAAAAAACCCAGGATTACCCCACCTACCAATGATCAGGGGGTGAATGGACTGCGTCAAAGTTGTGATGTTTCACCTGAAAGTGCCTCTGCGGGGTATTTTCCTTCAGAACAGTGTTTACTTCATTACAAAGTCATCAGCTTCCCCACTGCATTTTGAGTAAATGCATATTTTGTTGCCCAGTCTTTGTTAAAAGTCCAATTTGTAGTGGTTACTTTTCTTTTTTTGTAGAGACATCTTCTTCGTCTGCTGCTTCATTGTGAAGCATATGCCTCACAGTCGCCCCCGGCAAAGCGGAGGAAGTACGGCATGAACAAGCACTTCTCGAGTTAAACTGAATGGTTTACATTATTTGGATGATTGGCGGCCCGGATGTGGCCCACAGGCTGCCTATTGAGGACTCCCACCATACTGTATGTGTGCAAAAGCATACAGTAGATGGTCACTCAAAATAATTTAAGTCTCAGTGCAAATTGTATCTATTTGCAACTTTTATAAATGTGCAGTAGTTTATGTTAAACTAACAAAAACATGTAAATACTAGTAACTAGTAATAGTTTAACACATCTGAGATTACAGTGACATTTTTTTAATATGGCCATTAAATTAGCGATGGTTTCTTCATTCTTTGTTTATAAAGACATCATTTATGCTAATCTATAACATCAGTATGAAAGAGGCAAAGAATTTATTTATTTTTTTTAAATATAGGGAAGATGCAAAAAATCTGCTGCAAAAAGGGAAGTGTGTGCACTTGACTGCCTGTTTCATTAGATTCTGGTTTGCCATGTGTGTTCATTACTCTTGAGGATGAATGAGCATATACTGTACATACACACTAATGCCAAACAGACTCACTTAAGTTTTTGAAAGAAATGACATCTAATTGTCATTTTTTGTTTAACAACACATCATTCAGTGTGCTCCCTTCTGTTTCAGCAAACACCACAAGGATCTTTGAGGGAACACGGATCGTAAAAACTGGAATGGTAAGGAATTGTGGGATGGAGGGAAGCTTTCCACTGTAAATCCACAAGAGATCACTGTTTAGAAAAGCATTCATTTCCCTGTATGAACGTAAATAGCCAATTGGGCATTTCGGATTTAATATTATGAACCTGATGCATCCTTACATACAGTACATAATAGATGTAATGTCCTGCATGACATGACGTGGTTTATTATAATTTACTTTACATGCAAACAGTTGACAAACAGTTTACATGAGCAGTTTTTATGAATTGAATGTGTACACGTTTGTTCAAAAAGGTGTGTGTTGACTGTGTGGACAAGGAAAAAATAAAATCATGTGTCACCATTCAGGAGCTAAAGATGACAGCAACCCTAGCAACACTAATGACAAAGCTAATGGAGCACATCTCAAAATGGAATACACGCACACATCGAATCAAGTTGGACATACAGGAATCGCGGAAGGATACAACTAACCAAAAACATGATCACAGAAGTAGACAACTAACTAAACACATGGATTACAGAAGGAGACAACTAAATACATGGATTTCAGAATGAGACAACTAACAAAAATAAATTAATAAATAAAGCAATTACAAGACCTTTACAATACACAATCGCACTGATTACTTCACAGAGTAAGGAAATACAAGTACTGTACATTCGTCCATCCTTCCATCCCAGACTTCCAGTCCTCGGCCACCTCCACCAGCTCCACCGGGAAGACACTAAGGCGTTCCCAGGCCAGCTGTGAGATATAATCCCGCCAGCATGTCCTAGGTCTGCCCCGGGGCCTTCTCCCGGCTGGGCATGCCCGGAACACCTCACCAGGGAGGTGTCGGGGATGCCCAAGCCACCTCAACTGGCTCCTCTCAATTTGAAAGAGCAGCGGCTCCCCTCTGAGCCCCTCCTTGATGACTGAGCTCCTCACCCTATCTCTTAGGGTGAGTCCAGCCACCCTATAAAGGAAACTCATTTCAGGCGCTTGTATCCGCGATGTCGTTCTTTCTGTCATGACCCAAAGCTCATGACCATAGGTGAGGGTGGGAGCGTAGATCGACCAGTAAATCGAGAGCTTTGCCTTCCGGCTCAGCTCTCTCTTCACTATGACGGTCTGGTACATCCACCGCATTACTGCAGATGTTGGTCGATCCGCTTATCGACCTCAGGCTCCAACCTTCCGTCACTCGTGAACAAGACCTCGAGATACTTGAACTCCTTCGAGGCCAACCGAAAGGCGTGCTCCATGGCCTCACCAAACTCCTCCCACACCCGAGTTTTTGCCTAGACCACCGCCGAAGCCGCGTGCCACCTGGCCTGCAGGTACCTGTCCGCTGGTTCAGGAGTCCCACAAGCCATCCATGCTCGATAGGACTCCTTCTTCAGCTTGACGGCAGCCCTGACCCCTGGTGTCCACCATCAGGTATGGGGTTTGCCGCCACGACTGGCACCAACCACCTTGCGGCCGCAGGTCAACTCGGCCTCAGCAATGGAAGCTCAAAGTACGGCCCATTCAAACTCCACATCCTTGTCCTCCCCTGGGATGCAGGCGAAGCTCTGCCGGAGGTGAGAGTTGAATACTCGTTGAACGGGAGACTCTGCCAGACGTTCCCAGCACACCCTCACTACACATTTGGGTCTCCCATCTCTGTTCGACATCCTCCCCCGCCATCTAATCCAACTTATCACCAGGTAGGAATCAGTTGACAGCTGAGCCCCTCTCTTCACCCCTGTGACCAGAACATGCTGACGCAGGTCTGATGATACGATTACAAAGTCAATCATAGACCTGCGGCCTCGGGTGTCCTGGTGCCAAGTGCACTTTATGTTCGAACATGGTGTTTGTTATGGACAACTGTGGTTCGCACAGAAATCCATTAACATCACACTGCACGGGTTCAATCACGCCCTTCCAGGTCACACTGTCATTTCCCACATGGGCTTTGAAGTCTTCCAGTAGAATGACAGAGTCACCAGTTTGGGTCTTCCAGGTCTGTCCGGCATCCTCCCCCGCCATCTAATCCAACTGATCACCAGGTGGTGATCAGTTGACAGCTCAGCCTGCTCTGATGGAGTCCAAGAAGTCTGGGTACTCTGAGCTACCGTTTGGCGGGTACGCACAAATGACGGTCAGGAACCTTTCCCCAAACCAAAGGCGCAGGGAAATGACCCTCTTGTTCACCGGGGATGACCCCAACACAGAGGGACCGAGCCGGGGGGCTAATAATAAGCCCACACCAGCTCGCCTCCTCTCCCCTGCAGCAACTCTGAGGTCAAGCCCCTTTCAAGGAGTTTGGTTTCAAAACCCAAACTGTGGGTTGAAGTGAATCTGACTATGTCTAGTCGGAATGTATCAACCTCTCGCACAGGTTCGGGTTCCTTCCCCACCACAGAAGTGGCATTCCATGTCCCAAGGACCAGTTTTAGCCACCAAGACCCCTCGACCGCCACCCAAAACACATTGCACCGGACCCTTATGCTTGCCCCCACAAGTGGTGGGTCTACGGGGGGGAGGTCCCGTGTGGCTTCTTCTAGCTGGGCCTGGCCAGGCCCCACAGGTGAAGGCCGGACCACCAGGCGCTCGCCTGCAAGCCCCTCCCTCGGGCCTGGCTGCAGGGTGAGGCCCCGGTATTCCACATCTGGGTGAGGTGCGGCCCCTCCTCTTGTGTTTATTCATAGGGTCTTCTGAATCACTCTTGGTCTGGCCCGTCACCTAGGACCTGTTTGTCTTGGGAGATCCTATCAGGGGCATACAGCCCCAGACAACATAGCTCCTAGGATCATTCGGGCACTCAAATCCCTCCACCACGATAAGGTGGTAATTCACGGAGGAGCTGTACATTTGAGATGTAGGAAATGGGTGTCAACCAATGTTCCCTCTAATTTTTTAAGTGTCTGAGCATCGACACAAATGAACTGAGCATTCCTTGGACTGTCTGGATCAGTCAGCAGCAGGGATTCAACCCCACATCCAGCAGACCCCACCGTCACTCTGCTTGAATTTGCGTCTCTGCAGAAAAAGCTAGTTTTCTCTGTTTTTTGGTCAAAATCTGGTGTTTTTGCTGAAACTACCCTATGTTCTACCGCCAATATGTAAAGACACAAAAAAGCTTCAAACAATCTTTTTTTTCTTTTTTTGTTGAAATAAGAAAGTCTCTTTAGATAGTTTCAATGTTTATGTAATCCTAAAACTCAATATTGTGCCTTGAAAGGGTCTTGAAAGTTCAACAGAAATGCCCAAAAACTCTGGCAGTATGGAGCTCTCTGCTCTGAACATGGCTGGCAGTCAATGGATTAAAGATCTATATCTTGTTGGAAACACCTAGTTTATCATTTCATTTTTCATTTCTTTTCTTGTTTACTATTTATTTTGTTTATGTATACTTTAATTTCCTTATTTCCTTTCTGTTTTGCAGCAGCCTGTTCTGGCACTATTTCATTCTGGAAATTTACTACAAAGCGATGCCACATTTGATATATATATTTACGTTTGTCTAAATAAAGTAGTAAAATTAAAAAAAATCTCAAGCACATAAAAAAAACACCTTCCGTTCTTTCGGCATCATTCGGGCAAACTCGGCGTAACACCTCCTCCATCCAGTAAGTCGAGCCATCATAATAAAAGATGGCTTGCTACTTTGGCTTTGCACCATGCTTTTCAGAGCAGCCATTCTCATTCAAAAAAGAAAAAATCTCAGCCAGATTCAACTCTTGTTCTTCTGTTCCCACTTACTCCGACAGCCAGCCCACCTTAAAAGACCTTTTTTAACTTTAGCTTGGTGAGTGGATGTGGCACTGCCCGTTCATGTCACCATAATACAGGGTTAGCAAGCATCATTTAGCTGTCTTCGCTGCACCAGTAGCTATACGCTAACCTGCAAAACAGTGGCATGTACTATGTAACGTGCTGTTAATGAATTGACAGGCTATGTCAGTAAATACGTATACTGTATACGTATTTACGTATATAATATGCATAGTAACAATAATGAAATAATTATAATAATAATATACATATATAAATACGTATACTAAGTAAATACAGGATCTCATCTTGACTGGACAGTGTTCGTCATTGTGTTGTTACCAATTTTTATTGCCTGTCACTCACGCATTTGCGTTGCAAAATGGTACTGAATGGTTTACAGTATTATGGTTTACATTATTTGCGCAGCTTAGAGAGAATTTTGGTGTCTACCATTATCACATTTAAGAAACATTACAAACATATAGTGTTTCAGGAAGAAGAATGCCGAACCGCAGTGTCTGCAATCATTATCCTGAAATCTCTTACCAAATAGGGCATTATCATCTGTTACATATTTATCTGTTTATTATGCATGTTTATTCTTAAGTATATTATGTATACAAAGTTTAAGTTACTGTAATTTGTTTAAGTCACACCCACTAAATTTAGAGAGAAAAACAAATTTGTACATATACCACACCGGACTGTAAGCCCCACATGTCCACATCATAAAATGGCATATTGTGTTGCGCACGAGTCTGTGAAGACCATGTGTGGCATCCTTCTGTCTCAGTAGCACCCCGGTTGGTCAATAATCAGACTTGTTGAGAGCAGCGTCTGGTGTGGCTCAGCAGTCCAATTCTGGCATGACAGAATTGTCATTGCCACAGGTGTGCCACACAAAGTCGGACGGCTGTGCAGAGGCCTTGCTCTGCTGACTCTGTTTCCTTCATTCTCTCTTGCTTTTCAGGTGAAGGTTCCTCTTCTCCTCACCTCTCCTGACTCCCTCATGCACAGTGCCAGCAGCTGCGAACACCAGCCACTAGTTCCCAACTGTTTGGGTCAATGTCTGCCAGCTTAATGTCTCTTTTGCAGACATCCTTGAGGTGTAACGTTGGGTGGCCTATTGGACGGCGTCCCAAGGCTAGCTCGCCATACAGAATGCCCTTGGGGATGCGACCATTTTCCATGTGGTACACATGCCCAAGCAAACGCATTCGGCGCTGGCACAGCATGAGGTGCACCCTGAGGGAGCCTGCTTTCTCTAGCACTGCAGTGTTGCGGGACCTTATCCTGCCATGTGATACGATGCGTCGTAGGCAGCGAAGGTGGAAGCTTTCCAGCCGGTTTTCCTGTCTGGCATATGTGGTCCAGGATTCACTGCCATACAGCAAAGTGTTAAGGACACACACTCGGTGCACTTTGAGCTTGGTGTTCACCGTCAGCTGGTTGTCGCCCCAAACTCTCTTGCGGAGCGTCGTCATGATGGCGGCGGCTTTTGCGATGCGTTTGGAGATTTCAACAAACGAATTATAGTTCAGCTTGTTGTGGAGGGTGTGATGGCCTGTTAAAACAGGGATAAATAAGTGATACGTGCAAGCGATATCTTCTCTATTAAGCCTTCTCAGTGGAATTTATTTTACACTCCATTGACATACATTGACATACAATACTGGGTACTTCTGATGCATCACCACATCCATCCATCTTTTTTCTAAGCCGCTTATCGTTATCATTAGGTTTGCGGGGGTATGCTGACTTCGGGTGAGAGGCGGGTTCCACCCTGGACTAGTCGCCAGCCAATCGCATGGCACATATAGACAAACAATTATTCACGCTCACATTCATACCTATGGACAATTTAGAGTCTCCAATTAACCTAATATGCATGTTTTTGGAATGTGGGAGGAAACCGGAGTAGCCGGCGAAAACCCACGCACACACGGGGAGAACATGCAAACTCCACAGTGGGGACTTGGCCAGCCAGAATATTTCTTGGTAGACACTGTGAGGGCCAGTATCGTGAAAAAAATATTGCCATTTACCCTGACTGGGATTGAAACCACGGTTTGCCAGTCAGCGACTTAAAAAAAATGAACTTCTAAATTATACAGTACGTAAGTGGCAGGTAGTATATGTAAGTTCCCTATTGGCTGAAGCGCAGCATTAATAGATCCAGCTTGTCGTTCAACAATGCCAGTTCACTGCTTTTGTCTGATCTACTTATCTTTGTCTATTTACAGTATGTCAGGGCTGTCAAGCTGTCCTTTGATATTTATAAAAAAAAAAAAAATACATATATTAAAAGACAGATATTTGTGTTTTTATTAGTATCAACATTTTAGCCTTTTCTAGTTACATTATGCCTTTTTGCTCTATTTTTCTACTTTTGCTGTGAGTGACGGTTCACAGATAGCCCCTGGACCACACTTTGGACACCCCTAGTTGTTTTGCCAGGAAGGCGACTTTTTGCCAGGTGAGGGAGGAGTGTGTTCAAGCTTTGCCTTCTTGGCACTGTTGCTAGTCAGGGGTTGCGTGGCATTGTGGAGGGGTTTTATACACCTTTTAGACCTGCATTGCACACCGGCACTTTGCCTTTATATAACGCTTTCATATTACAAACAACAGTATACTCATCACACAGCAACTAACATTCAAACGTTATACATTGTTTCCTTGCTACATACATCGGACTGTTTCGCAGAATATTTTTTTTACAGCGTATAATTTAGGGTTCTGCGTCCTGATTAGCTAAGGGAGAACCCATGCGTTGTGTCTGTGTCCTGATTGGTTAAGGGAAAACCAAAACCAGTTGAGGTATATGGAATATCATAGAAGATGTTGCTGACATCAGGATGTGAGGCTGAAGGGTGTTACTGAGGAAAAGTTGGCAAACAGGAGTCTGGGTTCAGTTATTGGGGCAGTCCAGGTGTTTGTGGAGGGTGTCTGAGATACAGTATATATATATATATATATATATATATATATATATATATATATATATATATATATTTATGTAGCGTTGACTTGTGCGGTATGCAAATTGGAGAGGATCCATCAGTGAGTTGGTGGCATCCATGATGTGATGTTTTATAATCCTTTCCATTGACTTCAACATTAGGGAGGTGAGGGCCACAGATCTCAAGTCGAGTGCATTAGTGCTACTCTTCTTGGGAATTGGGATGACTATGTTGTGTTTCCACAGCTGGGGGACTATCCCAGTATTGAAGGAGCTCTGAAACAGGGTCTTAAAAAAACACAAACCACAGCATGACTGCTGATATTGTCTGGTCTGGGAGAGAGCTGGACTCTCGCCATGTCCTCTGTACAGAAGGTGTACGTGGAGTTGCTGGGCTGGACTTTAATTTATTCGATTTGCAAGTCACCAACTGGTGACTCCGTCGTTTTGCTGTGAGACTTCAATGCCCATGTGGGCAATGACAGTGTGACCTGGAGGGGCGTAATTGGGAGGAACGGCCTCCCCGATCTGAACCCGTGCGTACAGGAAGCAGAGGCTGAGGACACGAATGCGGACAGTTCCATCACCGTGGCTGAGGTATCTGGGGTAGTCAAAACGCTCCCCAGTGGCAAAGCTCCGGGAGTGAATTCCTCAAGGCTCTAGATGTTGAGGGACTGTCTTGGCTGACACGTCTCTTCAACATTGCGTGGAAGTTGGGAACAGTACCTCTGGATTAGCAGACTGGGGTGGTGGTCCCCCTTTTCAAGAAGGGTGACCGGAGGGTGTGTTCCAACTATAGGGGGATCACACTCCTCAGCCTCCCTGGGAAAGTCTTTTCCAGGGTGCTGGAGAGAAGGGTACGACCGTTAATCAAACCTCGGCTACAAGAGGTGCAATGTGGTTTTCGTCCTGGTCGCAGAACACTGGACCAGCTCTACACCCTTGCAAGGGTACTGGAGGGTACTTGGGAGTTTGCCCAACTGGTCTACATGTGCTTTGTGGACCTGGAAAAGGCATTCGACCGTGTCCCTCGCGGTGTCCTGTGGGGGGTGCTCCGGGAGTATGGTATTGGTGGTGCGCTACTACGTGCCATTCAGTCCTTGTACAACCGGAGCAGGAGCCTGGTTCACATTGCCAGTAGTAAGTCAAGCCTGTTTCCGGTGAACGTTGGCCTCCGCCAAGGCTGCCCTTTGTCACCGATTCTGTTTATAATTTTCATGGACAGAATTTGTAGGCGCAGTCAAGGTGTCGAGGGAGTCCAGTTCGGGGGCATTAGGATCTCATCTCTGCTATTTGCAGACGATGTGGTCCTGATGGCCTCTTCGTGCTGTGACCTGCAGCGTTCACTGGGGCGGTTTGCATTTTTTGGGATGAGACTCAGCACCTCCAAATCTGAGGCCATGGTTCTCAGTTGGAAAAGGGTGGATTGCTCCCTCCGGGTTGGGAATGAGGTCCTGCCGCAGGTGGAGGAGTTCAAGTATCTCGGGGTCTTGTTCACGAGTGAGGGAAGGTTGGAGCGTGACGTCGATAGGCGGATCGGCCAACATCTGCAGTAATGCGGTCACGGCACCGGACCGTCGTGGTGAAGAGAGAGCGGAGCCGGAAGGCAAAGCTCTCAATTTACCGTTCGATCTATGTTCCCAACCTCACCTATGGTCATGAACTTTGGGTCATGACCGAAAGAACTAGATCGCGGATACAAGCGGCTGAAATGAGTTTTCTTCATAGGGTAGCGGGACTCACCCTAAGAGATAGGGTGAGGAGCTCGGTCATCCGGGAGGAGCTCAGAGTAGAGCCGCTGCTCCTTCACATCGAGAGGAGCCAGTTGAGATGGCTCGGGTATCTAGTCCGGATGCCTCCCGGACGCCTCCCTGGTGAGGTGTTTCGGGCATGCCCAACCGGGAGAAGGCCCACGGGAAGACCTAGGACACGCTGGAGGGATTATGTCTCACAGCTGGCCTGGGAACGCCTTGGTGTCCTCCCCCGTGGAGCTGGAGGAGGTGGTCGGGGACCGGGAAGTCTGGGCTTCCCTACTAAGACTGCTGCTCCCGCGACCCGGACTCGGATAAGCATAGGAAAATGGAATGGAATGGATTTGCAAGGCATTGTCGATCTAAAATCTGGTGTTGAAAGAGTTGAGGTCATTGGGTCGGGATGTGCGGCTGTTATTGTCCACCTGAATGGTGTTCTGGTGAGTCGCAGTGATGTTAATAGCAGCCATGTTTTTGAGGCCCTGCTAAGCTGAGCGGAGGCACCTCTGTGTGAATTTTTGATTGTTCCTATACATAGTTGAGATGTAGTTATTGCTTTTTGACACAGAAGAAGAGGTTTTTAGTTTTACACCTATTGTTTTACATGCACAAAACAATTCTAAATGCATATAAATGATGAATGAAAAAGATGAATGAACGTTTAAGCTTACTTTTACCTTCACTGAAGATGTGACTTTTCAAAGACACATTGTGGCAGCGAGATCAACCACCACCACCCTTACAGAATCATGTCTTCTATGAAGGTAAAGGTAACCTTAAATGTTCCTTTATCCCTTTCATTCATCATTTATATGCATTTAGAATTGTCTTCTGGATCTACAACTATAATTGTAAAAAAAATAAAAATAAATAAAAACGAGTTCTGTGTCAACATTTTTGGCTTTCCGGCACAGATTGACATTATTTTTTTATGGGACCATTTTATCGGTTATCGTCTGTTTCAGTTACAGTTGAGCCTTCTGGAACTAATTAATGACACTAACCAAGGTTCTATTGGAAACCAATCATCTTCGTTTTTTAATTCCCATTAATGAAAAGAAAATTCAATGACCCAATGTTACACAGGCCCCGTGGGTACATCTTTCCATCACGAAAGGAAGGGCAGAAGTAGTAGCTATGCCAAAACAAGCCATTGGATATCCAAGGGCAGGAGAGGATATTCCACAACAACCATAACAGACCAGAATCACATCATTAGTTGAGTGGGTAGTGAACACATACAAAAACGCATAAAACACACATAAAGCTGCTCTATGAGCCGTCTGGTCATCCACAAGATCAGTTGCCCAGAACTGGAATCTGAGTTATTTTCAAATGTGTAATACATTTAACATGAACAATGTAAAATATATGCAACACATATCTTTAACATGAATTTGTAGTATTTTAGAAAAACACCACAAATGTCTTCTATGTGTTCCACTTGTACTGTGGTATATCCCCCATTAGTTTATTTTAAGCACAAATGGGCCTGGGTTCTTCTGGGTTAAATTTCCATCACAATTAATTACAATATTTAAATGTGATTAATGCTATATAAAAAAGCTTATTGACAGCACTAATTCTGATTTTGTTCATCAGCCCACAGTTTCACCAGCATCTTCAGCTGACATGGCTCCCATCTCCTCTGGTTCATCCACTTGGACCTCCTCTGGCATTCCCTTCTCCTTTGTCTCTATGGCAACGGGCATCAGCCCTTCCTCCAGTGGTAGTCAGGCAACAGTGGCATCGGTGGTGACCAGTGCTTTACTCGCTGGTCTTGGCTTCAGTGGGGGAGTCATCTCGTCTTTCCCCAGTTCAGTTTGGCCAAGCAGAGCACCAACACACAATCTTGTGCCCCGGCCCAAACCCATCATGCCCAAGGATGTCTGTCCTCCTGTTGTCACAAAAGAGAACAGAGAGGCAGGGAGTGATGACAGTGGCAATAACAAGGGTCACGGAGATGATGAAGACAGAGAAGGGGAGGATAGAGAGGAGGAAAAAAAGGACAAAAATCAGAAGAAGCAAAAGAAAAGATCAGCAGCAGAGGAAGAATGGAAGGACAAAAGCATGGCAAGGAATGAGCCAGCCAGTCCCAAACCTAATGGGAATGCAGAGGAGAACGTAGATTCAACAAGTAGGCCACCTGTTGACAACCTATTTGACTGTAACCACACCACCATGGAAGCATTTCTGGCTCCTGAGGTTTCCCCAGTGACACTTAGTTGGGAAAGCTCGCCCTTCTCTGTTTATACCGGTGAGTCACAACATCAACAATCTGTTAGATTGTAATGGGAAGACAAAAGTCCCTGTGTCGCTGTTTCTACACCAGACCCCTGTACAGTGGGCAGACTGGTTGTCTTTGTGTTGCTATGCAACGCTTGTATCAATATACACATGCTATACATCCATGTAACTGGAAGAATTTCTGCTAAAATCTCAACCAAACCAATTTTTGAAAAACAGAAGACAAGTTAAACCAAGCACGTCAATGGGCAAATGTCAAAAACAAGAAAGCTGTCTGAGAGCAGAACAACAAAACCGTAATGTAGCAAACTAAGCACACTTAGCTCTTCCAATGGTACAAGCAGCTTCATTTACTTACATATCCAGTGGGAAAGATATGAATATTTTCATATCAACAATAACCATCAAAGTGTCCCCTTTACTTTGACACCAAGATCATCGAGTCTGGACCCATAGGCAAAAATACATAGAAGTATAGTATACATTTCCCAATTTGTTTTATTTAAAATATATAACATAATAAAATGATACAACATAAATAAGTATTTTCTTCTTTCTAATTAGAGGTATTACGTTTAATATATTTGATTTATATGAAACCTTTTTGTACAATGCATGTATATTGAATGTATCCAGACTTGAGGGACACCCCGTATAGGGTTGGGCATTGTTTGAATTTGAATGGCTCCGGTTCCCAATCAGATTCCTCGTTTCGATTCCAGTTCCTAACGATTCTTGATTCCGATGCTTTTAAAGCGTTGTACAAGTTTGCATGGTTTAAATGAGGGGCGCAGAGTTTGTAATGAAATGTCTGAACTTCTCCATGAATTGTTTACTTTACTATGATTTTTTTAAAGGGCTATTTGCAGCCAGTATATAAATATCAAACTTTCAACTTCAATATAAATGTTATGAAGTTTCTTTTTACAGGCGTACACTTTCACAAAAAATGTTTTCTTTTTAAAATAGTAAGCAGTATTTTGTTTGCTGCTTCAGTGTTGGTGTAACCTGTTTTTTATGACAGCCTTATGACACAGGGTGTAGCCCAAATCGTTTTTATTTTGAAAGCCGAAGTGTGTTGTGTGGTTTGAGAAGGTCCCTTGACTGTTGCTAAACTTGCCTAGCCGTAACCGTAGCTCCTGTCCTTTATTTACACCGAACTTCCACATCAGCTAGCTTCCTGAAACTCTTGGTTACATTGGCATGAGACATGGCATGAGTTATTTATTGTTGGACTTCTCTGATTCTGATTGCTTAGAGGCATACTTAGAAGTCAGATGAAGCGCATCAAGGTACTGCTTTATTTCACACCATTAATGTGTGAACGTTAATCATGTTAATGAACCATGTTGCACCCTCCTTTGCATGATATCATTGTGTTGCAAATGTTGCACTGAGCCTACCACTCTTTTTTTTCATGAAGTTAAGCCAAACTTTTTAGCCTCTTCTTTGCTTGTGCTCGACGGATTCTTTTTTGCTGGTGTTCGTGTCTATTTCTTACGGTCTGCGATGTGGGCATCGAAACTAGGAATCGAAATAAAAAAAATGTTAGTCCCGGTTCTCATCGACTCGATGCCCAACCCTAACTCTGTACAAGCTGAGGGTTAGCATTAATAACTGGTGGGTGGAACAATCCTATTGATTATCCGACACACTAGATTTGGTGGCCATAATCGTGCACATGTTTTTGCTATGATGCTGTACTCTGTCACACGCACCATTGCTTGATGCTCAGTTACTTCCACAGTTTTCAACAGATTCCAACCAATCCAACACCAAAATGTTCAGCTCATTCGGGACATGATGGCCAGCTATTGACACATTCCAGAAAAGGGTTGAATGTTGCCATGGCACCACAAGTTTCAATAGTTGATCTGATAAATGCAATAGAATCAGCTATTAGGAAAAATAACTGAATTCGAAAGGATCGGCAGCTCTCTCTAATGCCAAGGATCCCCCTTCTAACCTCGCCCTTGAGGAAATAAAAGTTGTGACATCACTGAGTGAAGATGAAAACATCACAATCTAGCAGGGGAGGGGAGGGTAGATGCACAGTAATTCTTAACCCAACTGACAACCATGACAAGTTACTTACACTTCTCAATGATGCCAACACATACAGTATGAAAGACTAAAAAGAGACCCAACCAGTGGGTACAAGAAGAAAATCATAGAACACCAACAAACATTGCAGAAGTCAGAAACGATTAGCCATGCACTTTATTACCAATTATACTCACAAGAGACCTTACCTGGCATTTATGGTCTTCCAAAAATACACAAAGAAGGGGCCCCCCCGTCAAACTCATTGTAAGCAGCATAAACTCTGTAACTTACAATATTGCTAAGTTTGTGGCCAACATCTTAGCGCCCCTGGCGGGCAAAACATCACATCACATCCACAGCTCAATGGACTTTGTCAAGAAAATCAGACACTTAAAACTGGACAAAAATATAACTATGGTTTCATTCAACGTCACCTCCTGTTCACCTGTATGCCAACCCAGGATGCAGTTGAGTTGAGACTGTACGCAGAACAAATATGTAATTTGCTGGAACTTTACCTCAATAAAACCTATTTTCAATTGATGGGAACTTTTTACAGACAAAAGCACAGCTGTGCTATCAGGTCACCAGTATCCCCTATCATGGCCAACCTCTACATAGAGGACATGGAAAGGAGGGCTCTGAACTCCTTTAAGGGAACAGCACCAAGTCTCTGGTGTAGATATGTGGATGACACATGGGTGAAAAAAGCAGAAGCCTAGAAGTGCGAGCCTTCATCGAGCACATTGACCCAGTGGAGAAAAACATCAAGTTCACACGTGAGGATGTCAAAGACAGTAAGTTGGCTTTTTTGGACTGTGGACTGACGTCTACATTGTAGACGACTGGGGCCTCCATGTTGGTTTTTACAGAAAACCCACATACACTGACCAATAACTACTTTTTGATTTACACCACCCACTGGAACACAAACTGGGCATTATCAGAACCCTACAACACAGAGCTGATGGTGTTCCCACCAGCCTACAGGCCAAAGAGAAAGAGCGTAAACACATGAGAGATGGTTTGAAAGAGGAGTGAGGGAAGCCATCTACGTTAAGGTTGAGAAACCGTCTCTGAAATTGTGTGTGTGTCGGGGGGGGCGCTATGCCACCACCTTTCTCCCACATACAATGCTGTTCTTTCATCCCTTCCTGAAAGACTGTCATTTAGCCTCTAAGAAATAAACAAGGCATAGCCACCTTGTTTTCAGATGGGTCCATGACCGACCATCATTACATCTGAATGGGATCTAACTAAGGCTATACCAGCCAACCACCATCGTTGGCAGGCACTCCAAACCACTCCATTCCAACCATTCCTGTCTGGACCTGCCCCCTCCTTTAGAGGATGAATACATGGAATGTTGCACCAGGCTCTCAGACTAGAGCTGTCCTATCCAGTCTGACTAGTGTATGCCCCACCTACTCTCTGCACATGAACTAGACTAGAGCTATCCTATCTAGTTTCACTGGCGTGTGTCCCACCTAGTCTTTGAGCATTAACTGATGAATCCTGCTCGGATAAGAGGAAAGGTCTTCTAAGACAACTTCAACAGTCCGTCAGTTGTGATCGATTGAATGCCCTGAGAATACAACGACCTGGATGAATCAGAATATTCACAGGCATTTTTCTGTAATCCCACATTTTCCATGAAAACATTGTCATTGAAAATTAATGGACAATTTATTAAGTTCAAGTTTATTATTAAGTAACATTGAACATAACATTGAACTCATTCAGGACATTTAGACAAATAATTTCCTGCAATTTAGCCCAAATTCCAAATTTTCCATCACAAATTCCCTTTTATTTTGAGAATTCAACTCAACCGATTCAAACAGATCCAATACCAACACCAAAACATTGAGCTCATTCCAAACATTCAGGTTAACAATTTTGCACATCTCTAAAAGTCCCACTTTTCCCAGAATTCCACATTTTCTATACAGCATTTCAGTTCAGCATTCTCATTTAATTTCTGCTTAATTGCCGTCTCTAAGTACACTGACAGTAGCAAACAACACTGAGTACTATTCTATTTGTAAGTCATCACTATTATATATATTGAGAAACGTTTGTAAGGCCAGTTATCTAAGTTTGTTGTGTGTGAATAAAATTTTAAAAAACACAGCTGAATGTGTTATTTACAGGGCAAGACATGATGGTTGGCTCTTGACCAAAAGTCAAAATCAGTTAAGTATTGTGACTATGTATTGCAGTAATGTAAAGTGTTGACAGAATTGTAGCTGGAGCTAAGTGCACACTTAATGCCTTTACCACTATTGCGCTCCCTGCAGCAATTCCCAGCCCCTCCCCACCCAGACTTTCAGCAGTGCACTGTAAGCAAGCAAACACCAAGGGACAACAATTCAATATCTAGTGCAAAGACAGACATTATTATGAACTAAACCAATGTACGGTATTGCCTGGAAATCTCTTTGTCGATGCATATTCACTATATTTGATTGTATTTCAGCTGGCAGGACACAATGTCAAAAGTTTCAAAGTTGTTCCACAACTGTGTTAAAGTGGTAACTGTAGGTATTATGATTACATCCTTTGTGAGGAGAATTTTTATTTTTTTTATCCAGTTCCACTGCTGTTTTGAGGTATAGTAAACTGCTTGGAGTCAGTGGCTCAGGAGGTGCAGCGGGTCATCCTGTAACAGTAAGGGCTGGCAGTTTGAACCCTGCTTCCTCCATCTTAGTCACTATTGTTGTGTCGTTGGGCAGGACACACCCACGTTGCCTCCAGTGCCGCCGACATCGATATGATATTAATATAAATGTGAATAGATGTTTGGTGTAAAAATGTGAATGAATGTTTGGTGGTGGTCAGAAAGGCTATTGGAGCGATGGTAGCCATATTTCCCTCAGTCTACCCCCAAAGGCATTTTTTTAAAATAATATTTTTCTAATAAACATAAGGGTAACAAAAGGCAACGGGTGAAAAAAGCACTGTGGGAGAAAACCATTTAAAACCTCCAGCCCTCATGCAGTAGCAAAGAAAATATGTAATAATAATAACAATGGAATACAAATAAAATATAATAGAATAAATACTAATCTACAAGTAGGATGTTGGTATCGAAGTAAAGGGAAGACTTACTTTAGTTACTGTACTGTAGATGTTTGAGTTTCTTGTCTTTTATTTTATCATACATATTATTTTAGACCGGGGATCACTAACTGGTGGACCGTGCATCTTTTTTAGACTTTACGGTACTGGTTTATCATCTGAGGAAATCCACTGACCAATTGCATGCGAGTTATGCCATTCCAGCCAATCAAATCTGTGCACTGGCATTAAACAATGTGACTGAGACATCAGAGACCGTTGAAAGAGGAGAGAAGCAAAGCAAGTGACACCGAAGAATGAGTGAGAAATACAGACAGAAGATAGAAACAAGTGATAGATACCGATAAAGAGGGCAATGAGACGAGTGAAAGTTACGGGAAAAGAGTGTTTATTTACAACAGTGATAGACATATAGAGTGCATATATACAACATACGTGTGGAGGTTATAAAACACAATACAAAATTAAATTAAACAAACAAAAAATACTAATTCAAATATTAATAATAAATAGTAATAAACACAATTAATGTTATGTACATTTGCTGACCGGTTGACTGAGAGGGAGAGATTGCTTGCTCTTCAACCTTTGGTCCAGCCCACCAAAAGCCAGCAGACCCTAAGCACCCCCAGCCCACATACCCTCACCCCATAACCAAAACCAGAGAAGCCGCCACACATCGCCCCCCACCCCAATTGTAATTCTTTATTTTGTCCCCCTGCCCATGTTCTCCCTGCATTTGTGTGTTGTGCATTAAAATAAGCATTGTGCTTACCCTGTCCTTTCATGTATTTTTTCCTTCTTTCTTTTTTCCCCCTCTTTCCCCCTCTGTATGCCTGTGCATATGTCGTGCATTAAAAAGAGTGGTCGGGCGTGTGAGGTGGCGTTGCTTTCACTACCGACTAGCTCAGTGCAGACGAGGAATGTCGGAAAGAGTCCTGACCCCACGGTGGGGCACACCATAAGGAAAAAAAAGAAACAAAACATCCATCCATCTATTTTCTATGTCGCTTATCCTCACTAGGGTCGCGGGTATGCTATCCCAGCTGACTTCGAGCGAGAGGCGCGGTAATTCTGTGGGGTACACCCTGGCCTGGTCGCCAGTCAATCGTAGCGCACATATAGACAAACAATCATTCACACTCACATCTACGGACAATTTAGAGTCGGCAATTAACGTAACATGCATGTTTTTGGAATGCGGGAAGAAAACCGGAGTACCCGGTGAAAACCCACGCACAGGGAGAACATGTAAACTCCACACAGAGATGCCCAGCGGAGATTCGAACCCAGATCGTCCCGATCTCCTAACTGCGTGGCCAACATGCTAACAACTAGGCCACCGTGCCGCCCTGTATGTAGATATGATATTATAAATAAGAAATAAGATAAAAGAAACTATACTTTGGAAAAAATGTAAAAGAAGAGAGAAATAAACGCATACCTGCATTTAGCTGAGCACCAGGCGATTACCGGTGCCGCTTCAAAACACACCTCGTGGATAGAAGAGGTCTGTGTTGACAATTTAGCGACATGTTTGGTTTGGTTTAATTTTATTTGAACGTGCATGCAGGTTACAATGAAAAACATGTCATGAATCATTTCGGAGTTCCCCATGTCCAAAAGGAGTAGGAAGAAGCAAAGCTTATTTAATCTTATCCCCCCCTACGTTCCACATCGTGTGCAGTACATATTATTCACTTCCTGCATTCCACATATTATTTATTCCAAACAACAATCAGTGTCATAATAAATAATTATAAATAAAAACAAGCATGACAGAACCATAAATATAATAATCAATATAATAATAAATAAATAAGATGACGACAAGCATAATAAAGCAAGTTCAAGACTCTTCTGCATTGTATTTAGAAAACTTCAACTGCTTGTATTGTTTTTTTAATTCGGTCATCTTGGTGCATTGTTTTAGTTCCTTGCTCAGTTCTTTCCATAATTTAATTCTGCAGACTGAAATGCTGTAGGTTTTTAGCGTTGTTCTATCATATAAGTGTTTCAAGTAAAATTTTTCCCTAAGATCAAATTTCTCCTCTCTTATAGAAAAATACTGTATGGCACTTTTGGGTAGCAAGTTATTGTTAATATTATGCATTATTTTAGCAGTTTGAAAATGTACTACAGCAGCAAATTTTAATATCTGTGATTTTAAAAATAAAAGGTTTGTAGATCGAGGAAAAGGCTTCTTGAGACGTCATCTGTACTTCTGTGTAGAAGGTGTCGGACGTTTCGCTCCTCATCCGAAGAGCTTCGTCAGCAAACTAATAAGTGCTGGTAGCTTAGGCCTTAAATACAGTAAGAGTGGGCGGAATTGGTGTGCCAACACCCTCCTCCTATTGGTTCGTTACACTAAGCCTGGGCGGAGCAGTGGTATAATCCTATCCTGTTATTCACACCTACGATAAAAGGGAAGTGTCACTCCCTGAATTGGGTATGAACGACACTGATACTGGCTTGTTAGCATCTATTGTTCTGGCTCGGCCCTGCCTTCACCTCATTTGCAAGACTAAGAGCTGTGGGTTTTGGTCTCAGTAACCTGCTGAACACAGGGTCCAAATTAAACCTCAAACCACCATTCCGATTCAAAGATGGGTTCTGTTGTTTGACAAAAATAGCTTCCTTTACTCCTCTTTCAAACCATCTGTTTTCTTTGGCGTAAAGGAGGAGTAAAGGAAGCTAAGGAAGCTATTTTTGTCAAACAACAGAACCCATCTTTGAATCGGAATGGTGGCATACGCGGCATTATGAATTATCCTCACCTTTTTTGCAGTACAGTGAGAGTGCTTTTATAATTATTAGCCCATATCTCCACACAATAAGTTAGATATGGTAATACCAAAGAACAGTAAAGTGTGTGGAGTGATTTTTGATCAAGAACAAATTTTGCTTTATTAAATTTTAAAGTATTTCTCGTCACCTTTTGCTGTATTTTTTAATTGAGATGTCCAATTCATTTTTTCATCTATTGTGATCCCAAGAAATTTATTTTCATTCACTCTTTCAATGTCCACACCTTCTATTTGTATTTGGTCATACTTATCCTTATACTTATCCATACTTTCTGCTATTTCCAAATAGCGTTATTTTAGTTTTGCTTAAGTTCAAGGATAATCGTTTTTTTATCAAACTATGTCTTTAATATGACCATTTCATCCTTGACCTTTTGAATTAATTATAGTGTGCTTTCTTCAGAACAAAAGGCAGTGGTATCATCCGCAAATAATACCAACTTTAAGTCCTTTGTCACTTCACAAATGTCTTTGATATACAAATTTAACAGTTTTGGTCCCAATATTGACCCCTGGGGTACTCCACATGTGATATTTAAACTTGCAGATGTGTATTCTCCTAGCTTTACAAATTGCTTCCTGTTTGCTAGGTAGCTTTTAACCCAATTCAAAACAAATCCTCTGATTCCGTACCTGTCTAATTTTGTTGTTAAAATATTGTGATTAATTGTGTCGAAGGCGTTTGTAAGATCCATGAATACTGCAGCTGCACACTTTCTGTGGTCTATAGCATTGGAAATTTCCTCCGTGATTTCAATCAGTGCCATAGAAGTTGAAATGTTAGCTCTGTATCTGTTTTGAGAACCTGCCAGTAATTCATTCTTATTAATAAATTTGTCCAATCTATTATTAAATAGCTTCTCGATAATTTAAAAAAATTGGGGTAATAAGGAAACTGGTCAATAATTTGTAAATTGAAATTTTGTAAATTTAAAATTTTTGACAATGCCAGTGATTTGCTTTTTATTCACATTAGTGAGAAACATGGAATTAAGATTCCTATCTATGGTTTCATTCCATTCCTCCATTGTCCAGAGTTTTGGAATTTCTTATGCCAGTTTTGGTCCAATATTTACAAAATAGTTGTTTAACATTTCAACTACCTCATTCATATCATCCTTATTAGTGTTTCCAACCATACAATAGTGAGAGTGGTCTGCTTTCTTCGTACTATTCCTTTGCTTTGCGGGTTATACTGTATATCAGCAGTGGTGGGTGGTGCATTTTGTACCTGGACATTTAGTAAGGACTTATGCAAACCAATGCACCTCTTAATACCACCACTATCACGTCACAATTACACAAACCATCGATAATATACAAAAATGCAATATAACAGTGTGTTGCATTACAGAATTGGTGATGAATACCATTTTTACTGTGGAAGGGGCGAACAAACCCTTTCCCAGGCTGACTTATAGATAAAATATATGTATATAAAATCACTTTATTTGTTCATATAGCACACACAGAATGATAAACAATGCCTTATCTGTCTACTTTGTGCGGGAATAGGATTAATAAAGCGATGGACTGTTCATGTGATCTAGCGCACTGGTAATTTTGAGTGTTATAGTGCTAAAGGCATAGGCTTTCAGAGATCAGCCAACCACAGGACGAAAAAAAAATGACGTTAATATACACCTGCTAGCTGTCCCTGTGAGGCGAGTCTGAGATTTGATGAAAGAAACAGCCCTATTTCTAATTATGAATCTAATATCGGACCAGCCCTCCTAGCTCTGAAGGCTCTGGACAGATTCACATGCCGACGCATAAAAGCTGAACTCTGACAAAAATATAACATACACATATGGGAAACAGTGCAGCCAAAAGACAGGTTACAAAATTAATGAATCTAGAATCGTACATTCACAATTTGAATGTGTCTTCTTAATGCGTGGTATTTGTATTTTTGTTCATTTAGCCATTTTTATGCTTGCAAATGCTTAATTTAGACTTAATTATGTTTTTTTTTTTACTAATAGGCCGTATTCAACCACAAAACAGCAAAACAGCACGACCGTATTTTCACAACCATAAAGCGCACTTAAAAGTCTTAAATTTTGTCCAAAATGGGCGGGGCACCTAATAATGCGGAGCGCCGTATATGTGTTCCAAAATCTGTGTTGCTGTGTGACTTTTATGAGCGCTCCGCTCGACTGACTGGGAGAGTCTCCTGCCGACATGCCGACACGCTGCTTGTATAGAGGAAAGGGACGTGGACGTGACTGAGGACGCTAAAGGCACGCCCCGGTAGTTATATAAGTATATTTTATGAAATGGCGCCATCTATCCATCCGGGCAAGGACTACCGTGGCGCAGCAACATCCAGCGAATTAAAAGGAAAGCTGGCCATCTTCTGCTCCTACTGCAGTAAAAACATTGCCGACAACTACTACTCAACTACATCACCAACATGGACGACGGGCCGCTCACTTTCGACATCCTGGTGAAACACACTGTAGAGAAGAAGGGGAACAACACAGTAGCGATACACACAACGAGCCATGAGAAGTCGGCTTTTACTGTTGTGCTTGGTTGCCATGGTAATGGACAGAAACTGCTACCTGTGGTGATTTTTAAGAGGACGATGCTACCTAAAGAAAAGTTTCCAGCCGAACCAATCAAAGGGGCTGGATGGACGAGGAGAAAATGGCTGAGTGACGTGTACGGAAAGAGGCCGGATGTTTTTTTCACACGCGTCACAAGTGCAGCAAATGAACTTGGAGCTTAACATCATTCCGGGAGGCTTGACGAAGGAACGCCAACCGCTAGACATCGGTGTAAACACGGCGTTTAAAGTGAAGTTGTGAGCGGTGTGGGAGCGATAGATGACAGCTAGTGAACACAGCTTCACTAACACTGGGAGGCAGTGCCGTGTGAGTTGCGCCACAATTTGTGAATGGATGTAAACACGGCGTTTGAAGTGAAGTTGCGAGCGGCGTGGGAGCGATGAATGACAGCTAGCGAACACAGCTTCACTAATGGATTGTGGATGCTTGGGCTAACGTGTCTGATGCACTGTTGTTCGAGCTTTCACAAAAGCCAGCATCATTTCTGAGGCGCCGCACGGCAACGAGACTGACTCTGACAATGACGACAGGGAACCTGGCGTGTTTGATGGAGAACTTGCCCCGCTATTCATTTGGAATCCAAAAGATGAGGACTTTGATGGATTTGTGGATGAGGAATGATCAAAAATAACGTGAGTACATTGTTAAATACTTCAATAAAGTACAACCAACTCAGTTTTGCTCTCACTGGCTTTTTAAAAACATACTGTACAATAGCAAGCATGCTAGCGTATTGTAGCTTTGCGGTCGTGTTTTGGTGCAAATGCTTTTAAAGTTACATGTTTGAGCTACATAGTTGTTAGTTTTTGTTCTGTAAAAATAGCGGTCTGCTTTTGCGTTGCTGTGTGTTTTTAGTTGTGCACCATGACTGAGACTGTTGTGTTGAGTGATGACCATCCAGATTTCAAGTGAGTTTGATAAACTGAATAAGAGTTCTGCTCTTAGTTTATATAAAGAAATAAAGCATTGTCGCTTCCTCACTGACTTCTGAGCGTCACTGTATGTTTTAGCGCGCATACCTGAGCCCAATAATACGGTGCGCCTTGTGTATGTGTTAAATACAAAAATAGCACCAACTGAGACTGCGCCTTTTAATATGGTGCGCTTTATGGTCGTGAAAATACGGTGAATGAAGATAATAGACTATTGACATGACAATAAAACTCTCTTGAATCTTGAATCTTGAATTGAAAATAAATTTATACAATTTAATGGAATAAAAACTTCCATTTAAATTGTGAATGTAGGTAATTGCTTCTGATCGTGTTCAGGCCAACAGAGAAGGCTTTGCTGGCCCTGACTGTATAGTAGTATAAAATTGTATCCCGGTGCCTTTGGCAACACAAACTCGGCGTATGTCCGGCAATCAAAATAAAAGCACGCCAGTAAAACATGCATGGTCGAAGAAGGAGAGGAGGAAAGTGTGTCCGTAGGAAGAGAGAGAAGAGGAACGCCAAGAGTATAGGACTGAGAGTAGGGACGTTGAATGTGGGAACTATGACAGGAAAAGGTAAAGAGTTGGTCGACATGATGCAGAGAAGGAAAGTAGACATACTGTGTGTCCAGGAGACCAGGTGGAAAGGTAGCAAGGCTAGAAGTTTAGGAGCAGGGTTCAAGTTGTTCTATCATGGTGTAGATAGGAAGAGAAACGGAGTAGGAGTTATCTTGAAGGAGGAGTTTGTTAGGAATGTCCTGGAGGTAAAAAGAGTGTCAGATAGAGTGATGAGTCTGAAGCTAGAAATCGAAGGTGTGATGGTCAATGTTGTTAGTGGGTATGCTCCACAGGTAGGATGTGAGCTGGAGGAGAAATTCTGGTTGGACTTGGATGAAGTGATGCAGAGCATACCTAGAAGAGAGAGAGTTGTCATTGGTGCAGACTTCAATGGACATGTTGGTGCAGGAAACAGAGGTGATGAGGAGGCCATGGGCAGGTTTGGTATCCAGGAGAGGAATGCAGAAGGACAGATGGTGGTTGACTTTGCAAAAAGGATGGAAAAGTGAATACTTTCTTCCAGAAGAGGCAGGAATATAGGGTGACCTATAAGAGTGGAGGTAGGAGCACACAGGTAGACTACATTTTGTGTAGACGGTGTCATCTGAAGGAGATCAGTGACTGTAAAGTAGTGGTAGGCCATAGTGTAGCCAAACAGCATAGGATGGTGGTGTGTAGGATGACTCTGGTGGGGAGGAAGATGAAGAGGACAAAGACAGAGCAGAGGACAAAATGGTGGAAGCTGAAAAAGGAAGAGTGTTGCATGACTTTTAGGAAGGAGTTAAGACTCTGGAGTCAAGGCTCTGAGTGGTCAGGAGGTGCTTCCAGGTGACTGGACAACAACAGCGAGTGTGATCAGGGAGACAGGCAGGAGAGTACTTGGTGTGGCATCTGGAAGGAAAGTAGACAAGGAGACTTGGTGGTGGAATGAGGAGGTACAGGAGTGTATACAGAGAAAGAGGTTAGCTAAGAAGAAGTGGGACACTGAGAGGACTGAGGAGAGTAGACAGGAGTACAGGAAGATGCAGCGTAAGGTGAAAGTAGAGGTAGCAAAGGCCAAACAAGGGGCTTATGATGACTTGTACGCTAGGTGGGATAGTAAGGAGGGAGCGACTGATCTACACAGGTTGGCAAGACAGAGAGACAGAGATGGGAAGGACATGCAGCAGGTTAAGGTGATTAAGGATAGGGATGGAAGTCTATTGACAAGTGACAGTAGTGTGATGGGAAGATGGAAAGAGTACTTTGAAGAGCTGATGAACGTGGAAAATGAGAGAAAAGACTAGAAGAGGTGACTTTTGTGGACCAGGAAGTAGCAAAGATTTAGTCAGGATGAAGTGAGGAGGGCATTGAAGAGGATGAAGAGTGGAAAGGCCGTCGGTCCTGATGATATACCTGTAGAGGTTTGGAAGTGTCTAGGAGAGGTGGCAGTAGAGTTTCTGACTGGGTTGTTCAACAAGATCTTAGATAATCAAAAGATGCCTGAGGAATGGAGGAGAAGTGTGCTGGTGCCCATTTTTAAGAACAAGGGAGATGTGCAGAGCTGTGGCAACTACAGAGGAATAAAGCTGATAAGCCATACAGTGAAGTTATGGGAAAGAGTAGTTGAAGCTAGACTAAGGGCACAAGTGAGCATTTGTGAACAGCAGTATGGTTTCATGCCAAAAAAGAATACTACAGAGGCAGTATTTGCTTTGAGGATGTTGATAGAGAAGTACAGAGAAGGCCAGATGGATCTGCATTGTGTTTTTGTAGATCTGGAGAAATCTTATGACAGGGTGTCCAGAGAGGAACTGTGGTATTGTATGAGGAAGTCTGGAGTGGCAGAGAAGTATGTTAGAGCGGTACAGGACATGTATGAGGACAGTAAGACAGTGGGGAGGTGTGCTGTAGGTGTGACAGAGGAGGTCAAGGTGGAGGTGGGACTGCATCAGGGATCAGCTCTGAGCCCCTTCTTGTTCGCTATGGTGATGGACAGACTGACAGGCGAGGTTAGACAGGAATCTCAATGGACTATGATGTTTGCAGATGACATTGTGATCTGCAGTGAGAGCAGGGAACAGGTGGAGAAGAAGCTAGAGAGGTGGAGGTTTGCCCTGGAAAGGAGAGGAATGAAGGTTAGCCGAAGTAAGACAGAGTACATGTGTGTGAATGAGAGGGACCCAAGTGGAAGAGTGAGCTTACAGGGAGAAGAGATCAAGAAGGTGGAGGATTTTAAGTACTTAGGGTCAACAGTCCAGAGCAATGGAGAGTGTGGAAAAGAGGTGAAGAAGCGTGTACAGGCAGGATGGTATGGGTGGAGAAAATTGTCAGGTGTGATGTGTGATAGAAGAGTTTCAGCTAAAATGAAAGGAAAGGTGTACAAAACTGTGGTTAGACCAGCGATGTTGTTTGGTCTAGAGACAGTGTCAATGAGGAAAAGACAGGAGACAGAGCTGGAGGTGGCAGAGATGAAGATGCTGAGGTTTTCTCTGGGAGTGACCAGGAAGGATAGGATCATGAATGAGTACATCAGAGGGACAGCACACGTTAGAGGTTTTGGAGATAAAGTCAGAGAGGCCAGACTGAGATGGTTTGGACATGTCCAGAGGAGAGATAGGGAATATACAGGTAGAAGGATGCTGAGTTTTGAACTGCTGGGCAGGAGGCCTTGAGGAAGACCAAAGAGGAGGTTTATGGATGTAGTGAAAGAGGACATGAAGGTAGTTGGTGTGAGAAAAGAGGATGCAGAAGACAGGGTTAGATGGAGGCAATTGATTCGCTGTGGGGACCCCTGAAGGGAAAAGCTGAAAGGAGAAGGAGTAAAACATGCATGGTTACACCACACATTCAGTCCACACTTTTCCCTCCGAAAACTTGCTTGGTACTTTGGCCATGCAGCATTTTTTTTTGAGCAGCCCTTTCTCATTTGAAAAAGAAAAACGTTTCAGCTGCTGTTCTTCTGTTCGCACAGTCTCCCCCTGCACAGCAGAGATGCACATCACACTGAGCACTTTAAAACGCTGCTGAAAACCTACGTTTTTTCACTGGAATTCGACAAAGACTGAACAAGCACCCTGATTTTTTTGGTATATTTTATATTTTTTAAGTAAATTTGCTGTTTATGTGTTGTAGCATATTTACTGATATTTAGTATTTAGTCCATTTTATTTGTCTTATTGTTTATATGGTTTGTGTAGCACATTGGTCAACCCTGGTTGTGTTTTAAAATGTAGTATATAAATAAAGTTTGATTTGCCTTGATAAGCAACCACCCGCGACCCTAAAAGCGTAGAAGCGGCATAGAAAATGGATGGATGGATGGAAGTCGCAATAAATGTTCCCACTATGCTGCGCACAAAATACAATCCACCCTGAACTGTAAATGAAATAAACACATAATTTATTCTGTACCATTTTGCAATGTAACGGAGTGAGTGCCAGGAAACAACAACAAGCGGAACATATACTGTAACACAATGATGAGCACTGTCTAGCCAATGATAAGATCCTGGTTGCACGTATTTACTACCACAGCCGGTCAACTTATTAACAGCGCGTTACATGGTACATGCTGCTGTTTATGGAAGCTTAGCATATAGCTAATGCTGCTTGCTAACCCTGTGTTATGGTGAAACAAAAAAACAGAGCAACAGCATCTGCAAAAGCGCTGCTTTATAAAACATGCTGCAAAGTTTAAGTTGCAAGCCAGTTTTCTGAATGAAAAGTGTGGACCGACTGTGTGGTGTAACTGTGCATGTGTTACTGCCGTGCTTTTATTTTGATGGCCGGACATACCGCATACAGGAAGTGCCGAGTTTGTGTTGCTGAAGGGACCGAAAGGTCAGTTGTGAGTTTATTTTATTTTATTTTAATATAGACAAAAGTAAACATATATAACAAACATGGCATCAATTTCAAGTAAATTTCCAGGATAAAATCGTGCCACAACAGGGTGCTTTAAAACAGAAAGTGAAAGTCAAATAAGGAAATTAACAGTTTGTGATGACTGTTCTGCAAATGTCAGGGGTTGGACTGCCAGAGAGGGCACAGAGGCAGTCTACAAGTGTGGTTTTGATGCAATCACTTACTATTCTGCAGGTCTCATTATCCTCATTGAGGATGGTGTCTAACTCATAAAATGAATTAAAATAACTCATAACTCATGGCTATATGTTAACTCATAAAAAGGCTTGCATGGCAGTGTTCCAAGATGAAAACCACTGCTGAACAAAAAGAACATTAAGGCTCGTATCAATTTATGATCCCCAAGAGCTTGTATCTGATGATACAAAAGGTGAACATTTTGGAAGGTGTGTCCCATTACATCTGGTAACACCGCATTTCAGAAAAAGAACATCATACCAACAGTAAAATTTGGTGGTGGTAGTGTGATGGTCTGGCACTCCTGAAGGAGAATATCCAGCTATCTGTTCGTAACCTCAAGCTGAAAGGACAATGATCCAAAACACACCAGCAAGTCCACCTCTGAATGGCTAAAGAAAAACAAAACAAAGACTTGGGAGTGGCCTAGTCAACGTCCTGACCTGACCATTTATTAGGTTTAGTGGGCTTTTTCACACTTTTCTCCCTTAATAATAAAAGTTTCATTTAAAAACTCCATTTTTGATTCAGCTGTGTTGTCATTGACATTTAAATTTGATAATCTGAAACATATAAGTGCGACACACCACTGTATGTAGTTGCCCGTTCGAGCCCGTTGTGTGCAGGGCTGGACTGCAGGGATGACGACTGTTACACATGTATATCTACTTCGAAATAAATTACTATTTTTCAGAAAGTTTTGAGTACTTGTTTTGAAATGTCTTTCTTTTTGCTGTTTTTCGCCACATATCAAGCATATACGTAAACCAGCATCACTGAAAGACAAAGGAATCTGTGCAGAATTGAATACTGTATTTATTTTCAACATGTTTCTTTTTTAAGGATATATTGATGGTTAGTTTACCGCAGGGAGAAAGACCTGTCTGTCACTCCCTTCCTCACGCTCATCCAATCACTTGTCAGATCTCAGCCAGGATGCATGTCTTACAGAAAGTCAGATATTCTTAACTAATTTTAAAAATGCGCATTTCCCTACTGAGGTGTTGAAAAAATATTTGAGCATTGTGAAGGGATCACAACAAAGACGCTCTGGAGCCACGGGTTGCCGACCTCTGACCTCGCCTGTAGAACTGTAGAATGCAAACATGAAGAGAATATCCCAACATTGCTAATCAGGATTACGTGTTAATTATGTCATGAATTGCAGTAGAAAATAACGGCAAACATTTAAGATGGCATACTTTGGTAAACTCTGTATTTACTTTTCCCCTACAGAGTGTGATCAGACTAGCCTGAATAGCCTGGTTCAAAGGGAAAACAGTCTGGCTTTGCGTGCACAGGTTTCCACAAACCTGTTTAAGGAGTCAGGGCTTTGAGATTTAGACCAGCTGTATCAATTCATACATTGATAGATACAGATATATAGAACTGAAATGATGTGGGTTTTAGTCTGGCAATTAATTTTCTTAATTCCACAGGCAATTCTACGACATTCATCAACCCGAACCACCATGTGAGAGTGAGAGCTGGGTCACGACTGGACTGCATGGACTGGATGATACCTTTGATAGGGGTCTCAGCTGTAACCTTCCTATCTCTTGCTCTGCTGCTGGCTGTACTCATCTACTGCAGGTAGGGGACATTGAGCAACTACATTTATATTTGACATTCAAATCTGAGATGAAGGAAAAAGGAAGTCGTCGCTTGTTGGATGATGCAATTACCCAAAGTCGGACATTGCTCACAGTGATGTGCAGTGAGGTATTGCAGCCGTGAATATCGGCCAATACCAATATCAATCTCATCTGAGATCAGCACCGATCATAGTTTTATTACTTTTTTAGTAGTGTGTAATGTTAAAAAAGGCTTAATTAAGTGATATTCCTTAAACAGAGAATAGTCAGCAACACTGATTATTACTCCTCTGTGAATGACCTTATTGTGGTGGAGGGGTTTGAGTGCTCGAGTGATGTTGTCTGGGGCTATATGCCCCTGGTAATCCTGGAGTCCTGGAGTCCCCCAAGGTAAACAGAGCAAGACTGAAGACCCTATGAAAACACATGAGGAGGGATTGCACCTCGCCCGGACGTGTGATAACGGGTCCTCACCCTGGAGCTAGGCCCGGGGGAGGAGCTCGCAGGCGAGCGTTTGGTGGTCGGGACTTCACTCGTGGGGCCCGGCCATGCTCAGCCCGAAGAAGCCACATGGGATCTCCCCCCGCCCCCCCGAGCCTGTTTCTGGTGAACGTTGGACTCCGCCAAGGCTGCCCTTTGTCACCAATTCTGTTCATAATTTTCCTGAATAGAATTTTTAGGTGCAGCCAAGGCGTCGAGGGAGTCCAGTCTGGGGGCCTTAGGATCTCGTCTATGATATTTGCAGACGATGTGGTCCTGATGGCTTCATCGGACTGTGACCTTCAGCGTTTACTGGCGAGGTTTGCATCTGATTGTGAGGTTTCTGGGATGAGACTCAGCAGCTCCAAATCCAAGGCCATGGTTCTCAGTCGGAAAAGAGTGGATTTCACTCTCCAGGTTGAGAGTGAGGCCTTGCTCCAGGTGTTGTTCACGAGGGAAGGTTGGAGCATGAGGTCAACAGGTGAATCGAATCAGCGCAGCAGCTGCAGTAATGCGGTCGCTGTACCGGACCGTCATGGTCTGTCATAGCGGGCATCTAGTCTGGATGCCTCCCGGACGCCTCCCTGGTGAGATGTTCCAGTTCTACTGAGACCGCTGCCCCCGCAACTCGGACCCGGATAAGCTGGGGAAAATGGGTGGATGGGTGGACTGGGTATGAGAATAAGTGACCTAGTGTATTTACATCTTGATGCATCTGGTGTGTAGTTTTATTGACAATAGGCATAATGTAGCGAGGCTCGATGTACTCAATGAGGCATCACTGCTACTCCTTGCTATAAAAACACTGGCACAAGCTGTTGTGTTCACGTGTTTTCAGATGCTGACTAGAAGTGCTGCTGTTGGATACAAGTGCTGTAGAGTCTGAAATAGACTGCTTGTATCTGAGTGCCATTATCGGAGATTTTAGATACAGGCCGATACAATCCAATATTGTTTTTTTTTGGCTGATATCGGACCAATATTTTATTTCAATATCGGATTGGGACACCTGTAGTTAGTGTCTTTCATTCGTTCCAGAAGGTCTGACTCTAACCGAAACGTACTCCAACCTAATTAGTTTTTACCATAAGAAATAGTGTAAACCCAATTATTCTGTTCCACAAAGCCAAAAATGTTAACACAAAACACGTTAAATTATAGATTTACAGTACATGCAAAAAAACAATTGACGAATGAATGACGAATGATGAATGAAAGGTATAAATTAACTTGGAAATTTTAAGGTTACTTTTACCTTCATTGATAATGTCATTCTTGCCAAAGACACCATGTGGCAGCGAGATCAACACGGACACCACCATTCCTATTTTGCCATGAATTATTTCTTGAATACAATAGTGTTTCTCACCTCAATAACCCAAAAAATAGCCAGAGAAAAGTTGCAAGTGCCTGCAAAGCTGAGAAACACTATTGAATTCAAGAAATAACAGAAAGGTGGTGTCGGGTGTTTCTCACTGCCACATTGTGTCTTTGCCTACAACACATCTTCAGTGAAGTTAAAAGTAACCTTAAATGTGCATTTAACAGCTTGCATCTGAAATTTACAGTATATATATTTATATGCATTTAAAATTGTTTTATACATCTATAACAATAATCTATAACAGTAAAACTATGAAAATGTTTTATGTTAACATTTGTGAGATGGGTGGCATAACTGTGTTAGTTAGCAAAGAACTACAGAGTCAATCACTGATAACATCATCGACGGGACAGAGCAAATTCATTAATTAATTGAGCAGAGCATAAAAATATTACATTTGACTTGTTGCTCTCAAAAAACTGGCCAAAAAAAAAAGTTGGCTTTTACTCTCTATAGAAGGACGGCGGTGACAAGCAACTTCCAGGTTATGCACACACCCACCCCTTCAGGATGAAGCGAGTACTGCAAGTGCCTCCAGTATGACATTTCTGTGTATTCTACAGTGGCAGGTGGTGCATTTGGTACCTGGACCTTTAGTAGGAACTTGACCAGCCAGAATTTTTCTTGGCAGACACTGCGAGGACCAGTATTATTAAAAAAATAATGATAATACACTGCTCAAAAAAATTAGACGAACACTTCGAAAACACATCAGATCAGATCAGATGCCACATAATTTGATAGAAATGAAAATGATCACCCTATAGAGGGGGGAAATCAAAGACACCCCAAAAATGAAAGTGAAAAAATGATGCAGCACACTGGTCCATTTAGCTAAAATGTCATTGTAGCAACTCAAAATGATTCTCAGTAGTTTGTGTGGCCCCCACACAAACTGTGTGTGGCTTGTACGCATGCCTGACAATGTCGGGGCATGCTCCTAATGAGACTACAGATGGTGTCCTGGGGGATCTCCTCCCAGATCTGGACCAGGGCATCACTGCGGTACCTGGACGCATGGAGGAGATTCCAGGAGACGGGTAGTTACTCCAGGAGAGCTGGACAGGGCCGTAGAAGGTCCTTCAATTCTCAGCAGGATCGATATCTGCTCCTTTGTGCAAGGAGAAACAGGATGAGCACTGCCAGAGCCCTACAAAATGACCTCCAGCAAGCCATTGGTGTGAATGTTTCTGACCAAACAATCAGAAACAGGCTCCATGAGGGTGGCCTGAGGGCCCGACGTCCTGTAGTGGGCCCTGTGCTCACTGCCCAGCACCGTAGAGCTCAATTGGCATTTGCCATAGACCACCAGAATTAGCAACTACACCACTGGTGCCCTGTGCTCTTCCCTGATGAGAGCAAGTTCAACCTGAGCACATGTGACAGACGTGAAAGGGTCTGGAGATGCTGTGGAGAACGTTATGCTGCCTGCAACATCATTCAGCATGACCTGTTTGGTTGTGGGTCAGTGATAGTCTGGGGAGGCATATCCCTGGAAGGACGCACAGACCTCTACAGGTTAGACAATGGCACCCTGACTGCTATTAGGTATCGGGATGAAATCCTTGGACCCATTTTCAAAACCTACGCTGGTGCAGTGGGACCACAATGCCCGACCTCATGTGGCTAGTGTATGCAGGTAGTTCCTGGAGGATGAAGAAATTGATACCATTGACTGGCCCCCACTTTCACCTGACCTAAACCCAATAAAACACCTCTGGGACATTATGTTTAGGTCCATCCGGCGCCGCCAGGTTGCTCCTCAGACTGTCCAGAAGCTCATTGATGGCCACACAAACTACTGAGAATAATTTTGAGTTGCTACAATGACATTTTGGCAAAATGGACCAGTCTGCTGCATAATTTTTTCACTTTCATTTTTGGGGTGTCTTTGATTTCCCGCCTCTATAGGGTGATCATTTTCATTTCTATCAAATTATGTGGCATCATTTTGTTACTAATACATCACCCACTTATTATCAGGAAAGATATTCAAGATAATTTTTCCCCCAGTTTAGATCTGATGTGTTTTTGAAGTGTTCCTCTAATTTTTTTTAGCAGTATCTATATTGCATTGCCATTTACCTGACTGGGATTCAAACCATAGTCCCTGTGCCAAGTGCAAACATTGCAGACAAAACATTCCATTCCATTCCATTTTCCTCCTCTTATCCGGGTCCGGGTCGGGGGGCAGCAGTCTTAGTAGGGAAGCCCAGACTTCCCGGTCCCCGACCACCTCCTCCAGCTCCACCGGGAGGACACCAAGGCATTCCCAGGCCAGCTGTGAGACATAATCCCTCCAGCGTGTCCTAGGTCTTCCCCGGGGCCTTCTCCCGGCTGGGCATGCCCGAAACACCTCACCAGGGAGGCGTCCGGGAGGCATCCGGACTAGATGCCCGAGCCACCTCAGCTGGCTCCTCTCGATGTGAAGGAGCAGCGGCTCTACTCTGAGCTCCTCCCGGATGACCGAGCTCCTCACCCTATCTCTTAGGGTGAGTCCCGCCACCCTACGAAGAAAACTAATTTCATCCGCTTGTATCCGCGATCTCGTTCTTTCGGTCACGAGCTTTGGGTGAGGGTGGGAACATAGATCGAATGGTAAATTGAGAGCTTTGCCTTCCGGCTCAGCTCTCTCTTCATCACGACCATCCGGTACAGCGACCGCATTACTGTAGACGCTGCGCCTATCCGCCTATCGACCTCACGCTCCAACCTTCCCTCGCTCGTGAACAATACCCCGAGATACTTGAACTCCTCCACCTGGGGCAGGACCTCATTCCCAACCCGGAGGGGGAAATCACCCTTTTCCGACTGAGAACCATGGCCTCGGATTTGGAGGTGCTGAGTCTCATCCCTGAAGCTTCACACTCAGATGCAAACCGTCCCAGTTAACGCTGCAGGTCACAGCTCGATGATGCCATCAGGACCACATCGTCTGCAAATAGCAGAGATGAGATCCTAAGGCCCCCGAACTGGACTCCCTCGACACCTTGGTTGCGCCTATAAATTCTGTCCATGAAAATTATGAACAGAATCGGTGACAAAGGGCAGCCTTGGCGGAGGCCAACGTTCACCGGAAACAGGCTTGACTTACAGCTGGCAATGTGAACCAGGCTGCTGCTCCGGTTGTACAAGGACTGAATGGCACGTAGTAGCGCGCCACCAATCCCATACTCCCGGAGCACCCCCCACAGGACACCGCGAGGGACACGATCGAATGCCTTTTCCAGGTCTACAAAGCACATGTAGACCGGTTGGGCAAACTCCCAAGTACGCTTCAGTACCTGTGCAAGGGTGTAGAGCTGGTCCAGTGTTCCGCGACCACGACGAAAACCACATTGCACCTCCTGTAGCTGAGGTTCGATTAACAGTCGTACCCTTCTCTCCAGCACCCTGGAATAGACTTTCCCAGGGAGGCTGAGGAGTGTGATCCCCCTATAGTTGGAACACACCCTCCGGTCACCCTTCTTGAAAAGGGGGACCACCACCCCAGTCTGCCAATCCAGAGGTACTGTTCCCGACTTCACGCAATGTTAAAGAGACGTGTCAGCCAAGACATCCAGAGCCTTGAGGAATTCAGGGTGAAACTCGTCCACCCCCGGAGCTTTGCCACTGGAAAGCGTTTTGACTACCCCAGATACCTCAGCCACGGTGATGGAACTGTCCGCGTTCGTGTCCTCAGCCTCTGCTTCCTCTATGGAAGGTATGTCAGTGGGATTGAGAAGGGCCTCAAAGTATTCCTTCCACCGCCCAACTATATCCTCAGTCGAGGTCAGCAGGCCCCCGTCCCCACTGTAAACAGTGTGAACCGGGCACTGCTTCCCCTTTCTGATGCGCTGGACGGTTTGCCAGAACCTCTTCGAGGCCGACCGAAAGTCGTTTTCCATGGCCTCACCGAACTCCTCCCACGCCTGAGTTTTTGCCTCGACCACCGCCGAAGCCGCGTGCCGCTTGGCCTGCTTCAGGAGTCCCACAAGCCATCCATGCTCGATAGGACTCCTTCTTCAGCTTGACGGCAGCCCTGACCTCTGGTGTCCACCATCGGGTTCGGGGTTTGCCGCCACGACTGGGACCGACCACCTTGCGGTCCCAGCTCCGATTGGCTGCCTCAGCAATGGCGGCACGGAATAGAGCCCATTCGGACTCAATATCCTTGTCCTCCCAGGGATGCAGGCGAAGCTCTGCCGGAGGTGAGAGCTGAAGGCTCGACGGACAGGTGACTGCCAAACGTTCCCAGCACACCCTCACTACACGTTTGGGTCTCCCGGGTCTGTCCGGCATCCTCCCATGCCATCTAATCCAACTCATCACCAGGTGGTGATCAGTTGACAGCTCAGCCCCTCTCTTCACCCGTGTGTCCAGAACATGCGGACGCAGGTCTGATGATACGACTACAAAGTCGATCATAGACCTGTGGCCTAGGGTGTTCTGGTGCCATGTGCACTTATCGACATCCTTATGTTCGAAAATGGTGTTTGTGATGGACAAACTGTGGTTCGCACACAAGTCTAACAACATCACACCGCACGGGTTCAGATCGGGGAGGCCGTTCCTCCCAATCACGCCCCTCCAGGTCACACTGTCATTGCCCAGTTGGGGTGTTCTCCAGCACCCTCTGATGGACTCCAGGACGGCTGGGTACTCTGAACTGCTGTTCGGCACGTACGCACAAACAACTGTCAGGACCCTTTCCCCAACCCGGAGGTGTAGGGAAATGACCCTCTCGTTCACCGGGGATGACTCCAACACGGAGGCACCGAGCCGGAGAGCTAATAATAAGCCCACACCAGCTCGCCGCCTCTCCCCTGCAGCAACTCCAGAGTAGAACAAGGTCCAGCCCCTCTCGAGGAGTTTGGATCCAGAACCAAAACTGTGGGTAGAGGTGAGTCCAACTATATCTAGTCGGAATGTCACAACCTCTCTCACAAGTTCGGGCTCCTTCCCTGCCAGAGAAGTAACATTCCATGTCCCAAGAACCAGATTTGGCCGCCGAAGACCAGGTTGCCTAGGCGCCCGCCCTCGACCACCGCCCAAAGCGCAATGCACCGGACCCTTATGCTTGCCCCCGCAGGTGGTGGGTCTACGGGGAGGAGATCCCGTGTGGCTTGTTCGGGCTGAGCCCGGCTGGGCAGACAAAACAGACGCTTAAAAAAACAAACTCTACATCAAACATAACTGCCGGGTAGTATGTAAGTTCCTTACTGGCTGAACTGCAGAATTAAGTAGGCTCTCAGTCGTACAGGAGTTGTCCATCGGGGGAAAAGCTTCTTGAGATGTCATCTGTACTTCTGTGAAGAAGGTGTCGGACGTTTCGCTCCTCATCGGAAGAGCTTCGTCAGCGAACTAACAAGTGCTGGTAGCCTAGGCCTTAAATACAGTAAGAGTGGGCGGAATTGGTTGCCAACACAAAATTCCTACCGATTTTTAAACCAGTAAATACCCTGAGACAAAAAAAAAAAAAAAAATTAGTGCATCCTAAAGACAAGGCTCCAAACCAGAAACAGAGCAATGTGGTCTATTCCATCCACTGTAAAGATGAGGAATGCAAAGAGCACTACATTGGGGAAACTAAGCAAATGCTCCAAAAAAAGGCTTTAGGGACAATTCTAGTGGGCCTCAATCAGCAGTACATCTACACCTTAAAGCAACCAATCACTCTTTTGAGGACAGCGAGGTAAAGATTTTGGCCAAAGAAAACAGATGGTTTAAAAGAGGAGTAAAGGAAGCTATTTTTGTCAAACAACAGAACCCATCATTGAATCGGAATGGTGGTTTGAGGTTTAATTTGGACCCTGTGTTCAGCAGGTTACTGAGACCAAAACCCACAGCTCTTAGTCATGCAAATAAGGTGGAGCACACCTCATGTTGCACACCTCTGCTGATTATAAACAAGGAAATCACAAAATCACTCTTCAAGAATTCCAGGTAAAAAGTATCAGTATCGCCATTACTGGCCCTGTATTTACTTGCCATTGGATCAATACCAAAATTTGCAGTATTGCCCAATCCTAGTGGCCTGAATGCATCATGACGCAAGCTCCCTCACACCAGGATATTTGGCTTGGGGTTTACTGGTCACAGAACAAGCCCACCATGCCTTGTTAGGAAAGCCTTCCTCCCTCCCTCTGCCATGTTTCATAGCTTGCCGACTAGGATGGAGGAAGGCTCGTAAAATGCAATTTTTAAAAAGTGTATTCAAATACAATGAAATAACTGTACTGTATTAATCTATGTTATCTGCAATGTGGTATTAAGCTTGTTGTATTCTCCTGTGGTGAGGCACCACACTCCTGAGAAAATGTAACCTTGCTTTGCAGCGTCTCGGACCGTAAGGGATATACCTTTTATTTGCTGTCTGTAAGAGACTCAATTAGAGGGTCTACAGCCCACCTTCGCAAAAGCCTTCTCTGATTTCTGATCAGCATTTACAATAAAAATGACTGTTGTAACACATTGGGTAGTTCCAGCTCCAGTCACACTCTCCGTTTCTGTTTAATTGTCATTGTTCATTAGTGACTAACAAGCGAAATAGTCAAGAGTGTCATGGTTGCTCACTGAGTTGACTCTGGAAAACACCGCCTAAGTGTTTTGGCAGATAATTGCGCATCACGCACAAGATGACAAGGCCATAAAAGGATCAATACGGCATGGGAGGGGATGGTGCCATGACTACGTCAAAACATTATTCAGGCTTTACAGATGACTTTTAATTAGATTCCACCTCTTACAAAATGTATGAGTAATGTAATTAACTCTCTTTCTAATGAAGTAATCATCCATTGTAGTTTGCCATGAAATCCATGCACCAACAAAAAACATCCTTGTTTGCTCAAAGTATTGTCACAATGACACATAAAACTAGAGAAGGCAATTTCTGTAGAAATAGCATGTGAACACTGAATTACTGAAAACGTTCAGTTCAGTTAGTATATTCAGACCAACAGCATTCCAAATCCCCAAAATTCCCACTATTCCTAAAATTCCACATTTCCACACACACACAAGAAATAATTCCATCAAAAGGAACCATTGACACTAGGGATGAGCGAGTACACCACAATCGGTATCTGTATCTGTTCATATAAATTATCTGTATCTGTACTCGGAATGGGTGGGACATTAAAAGGAAGTGGGTGTGGTTTAACCGGAAATGTGTGGGGCTTAAATCGGTACCTTATTTTAAGTTGCTTTATTTATTTTTTATTATTCTTCTACATGTGTATTGTGCATTTTTTTCTAGTGTATTTAACGCATACAATCATGGCAAGCCCCTGCTCTCTGTTATGACGACAGACAGGGGCACGGTGTAGCTCCCCTTGGAGTCTGCCGCTCTTTTATAACTTTAATCTGACCTGAACACATCAACAGAAGAGTAATTCAAACACTATATATGTATTTCCAACCTTAAACAAACTAAATAAATGTCTCGAGTCCATTCTTCATTGCAACAACACGTCCTCCTTGTCACTAGACAGACCGTGAGATGCGTTCATGGGCACTCCGAATGTCTGCTGATCATCATCACATCACTGCTGATAGCTGAGATGTTATATTGCTATCAATTTGTGTTTAGGTCTAGAGAGGGGCGGTTGCTGTGTGTGACTGGCCAATTACAGAGCGCCAAGAGTGAATATGGAGTGAATGAAGATTTTCTGTCATGACGATTACGGATAATGATGAGCTGTACTCATTTCAGGCTTGTACTCGTAAAAAATGCATTATCCGTAACGGATACTCGTCTACAACAAGTAATTGACATCACTAATTGACACCATTCCAGCATGAAAACATTCAGGCGAACAGTTTTCCACAACCTAAAAATTCACAATTTCCACATTTTTTGTTCACATTTCACTTCAGAAATTAAATGCATTCAGTTCAGAAATGCTGTACAGAAAATGTGGAATACCAGCAAAACGTGGGAATTTTAGAGATGTGAAATACTGTTGATCCGAATATCCTGACTGAACTGAAACTGTAAATCAGTTGAGAAATGTGGAACTTCATTTTCAATGTGAATTTTGTGGCAGAAAATGTGGAATTGGAAGGTTAATTTTATTTTATTTTATATTCAGCGTCAGATCACAGAAGTAATATAAGGATTCCTTTCAGATAGAACAGGTCTATACTAGGAATTTCCCACTCCGATCTTGAGGGTTGGGATCGGCTGCCGATCCGCTGTATTTGAGAAGATCGGATAATATCGGCTTCCGCCACGAGATCAGGCCGATCCGGTTGCTCTATCACGTTCGTAACTCTGAGCCACACTCCAACATGGTAGGTGCAGTAATGCGCCTCAGAGCTGGTTGCCACTCGACTCGTGCCACCCGCAAAAGGAAGAAAACACAAACCACCATGCAGACATGTCCGTGGTGTACCGTGGTGAAGTACACTCCAGGAAAAAAGAAACGCAACACTCAGTTTTAGGAGTTTTGGGGGGGCAGAATAATGTTATTTGTGAGATCTGCCAGTTTTGTATGAACCCTACATCCATTTCTAATCCTCAGGCCAACTCATGCGGCGTTTACACATTTTCGAGTCCAATAACACAACCAAACAACAGAGCACCCCCCAAACCAAAAGTTACAGGAACTGAATTATACTGTCAAGAGTTCACGACACTGGCCTGTGGTGTGTCCCAATGGTCTCGGAACCTGTCACGGAGATGTGTCAGCCGGTTGGCGCGGTCTTGTGAAGCGGTCGTTACACGGGGGCGACTAGTACGAGGGCAGTCGTTAGAGGAACCAGTGGCGTGGTTTCGCTCAACAAGACGAGTAATGGTAGAGCGGTGGACTCCAAACACCTTGGCAACATCAAGACAACCTCGTCCAGCTTGGAGCATGCCAGTAGCTCGATCCCTCTCTGGTTGCGACAATCATGGCATTGTGAAGAAGTGTGTTTTTGGCTTAATTCTGGTGCCCTTTTATAGAGAAGGCTTGAGCACAGTTAACCAGTGGTAAAACTCAACCCTGAGTTTCAAACACGAGCTTGTGTGCATAAACAAGCCTGAAATGCACTCTTTATTGTCCTCACAATCAGTCAACGGAACCAAGAACTCTGTTCATCTGTTCATTTGCAGTGAAATCATGATGCTAAGCCATTTTTCCAAATGCAAAAAGTGCCTTCTGAATGCCTTATATTCGTATTTTTTTTCATTGAGCCATTTCTATGCTTGAAAATGCTTCATTTAGGCACCCGTATTTCTGAGGATTTTCGAAAATTAAAATGTTGCATTTCTTTTTTCCTTGAGTGTAGTTACATGTGTTCGGCTCCATAGCTATAGCGGTGGTAGTTCCCTCTTACTGTGCCCGGACTTCTGCGTCATGTGGTAGGGAGCTCGTACAGGAAGTGCCGCTCTGACCACTGGTTGCTTATTATAGGGACCACACAAACACTACTAAACATGTCGAAACGACAGCGAAAAGCCTTGGAAACTCCGCTGTTACGGAGCGTGAATGGAAGCTAGTGGGGTTCGATTAGTTTAGCTAGTGCAGCTGTGTGTGGGTGCGTGTGTGTGTGTGTGTGTGTGTGTGTGTGTGGGGGTGACTCAGACAGGATGAGTATAAAGCAATTTCACCGTGTTGGTGTTTTATTGCTTTAATGTCAGGACCATTTTAAGTGGAAAAGGTAAAAAAAAATGAATTCTATCAAATTAAACGTGAAAAAATGGACTTTGGAAAAGAATAAAACGGATTTCATCGAGCCCACAGAGAGTCTGTTTTAAAAAAAAGTCATATATTCTAAATCACACCACAAATTGATCTCAAATTGATCTCATGTCAAATGATAAGTCCTACTCTAAAAGTATTTTGCGTGCCCATTATTTCCAGTTTTATCTTTTATTGGATGGACTTTTATTTAATTAGGGACCTGACTCACACGGGTTTGTTACAAAAGCCATGCAATATTGTTGGTCATGCATGTTGGTCAATAAAAAAGTAAATTCAGCAATACTTTGGTTGCATTATTTTTAATGCTTTGAAGAGCTATTTTCATAACCATATTCAATCCCACAATTTCATGTTTGTAACAAAAGCTTATTATTGAAAAAACAAAACAAAACAAAAAAGATCGGGATTGGATCGGCAAGAATATACAAAAAATCTAATCCCATTTGAAGGCAAAAAATGTGGATCGGGACATCCCCAGTCTATACCTTGTTTATCTTATTTACATGACAGCATGTAATTTCTTTCTTTCATCTGCTCTCTGGAGTGATCACATTAATTAAATGACATGTTTTAATTCCAACTGTGGATCATTCTGTAGCCTTTTTTAAAATTTGTATTTTGGAGCGTTCTATTATGAAAATCTGTAAAAATTTACTGCGGAGGAGCCATTGCAGTACATTGTGTTCCGCTGTCTTTGTGCGTGTATGCAAGTGTTCAGCAATGTATAGCGATAAAGACCACCCCACCACCACCACCCTGCCCCCCAACCCACACACCTTAAATGTAACAGTAGAAGATAGATCACATTATGGTAACTGCGAATGTAACTGCGAATCAAAGATATAGGTAGTCCAATCAAATTAGCGTGCAACCTTTTTTATTTTCATTTTTTTATTGGATGCACAATGCTAACACGAAGAGCATCAGTTCGAAGTTTGCAAAGTTTGTCACTTGGTTTGCATGCGCTGCTGTCTTCAAGCACACTTTGATATTGTATATGTAATAAAGAAATGTAATAAGGGACAAGACACCTTATCAAAAATGGTATGGACTTTTGTTTCAAAAACTGTAGCCTTCATAATTGGAGACTCAACATTGCCCATCTTGTGTCTTGATATGCATACATTAACATTGATAAATATGTGAGTGAAGAATCATCGGAACAGTCTTTTTCTCTGCCTCAGACGCTGTTTCCAGAGAGCGTATCTTCACGTAGAGGACAGCAGCTCACGCAAAGTAGTGGCCAATGGGACAATCCCTGTCACTCCCATCCCAGGTAACAATCAACAATCTCATATGCCTCCTCAGATTACCCGCTTAATGTTTGCGGGATATGTATATGCATTTTTTTGGATGGTTGTGTGAACCTTTTTTTCTTATCAGCACATACATCCCTCGTTTATAGCGGTTAATTGGTTCCAAACCCGACCATGATAAGTGAATTTCCGTGAAGTAGAATTTTTTTATTTTATTTATAATTGGAATGTTTATTTATATGAATATTTTTTTAGCATAGAACATCTGTTTAAGACCTTCTAAATATGTTTTTTAGCATTACTAGAGCCTTGTAGACATGAACACTCACTTTTTCACTTGTATTACCCAATATAGTAGACATAATAAGACAAAATAAGACATGTTAGACATAAATAACAAATAACATAGACTCCCAGTTAGCATTGGCAGCATACTTTCTGCAGTGGCTATTTCATCTCATAAATGTAACTTTACTGACACCTAGTGACCAGAGTAGAAAACTACTTTAAAGGAGTACACTGGTTAAGGAGACACACAGGATGCACTTCAATCGCTATATTAACAATCAGAGAATACATATGCAGTGAACATTCACACGGGAGCTGCTGTCGGCCACAACTCACGTGAATCACTGCACTCTCCACATTGCTATTGTTCATCATTCAGCTAAACACTGTCAACTCTTGCTAACTCTAGCTGACCTCACACATGTCACTTCCCAGTCCCCGTCCCCACAAAAGTCACATATTTTACACTGCATACACTCCCTCCAAAAGTGCCTTCTGAATGCCTTATATTCGTATTTTTTTTCATTGAGCCATTTCTATGCTTGAAAATGCTTCATTTAGGTAAAAAATACATAAAATGTACTTACATATGCATATTTTTTTTTACTAGTAATATGCCACGTACAACCACGAAACTATCATTTATTAATGTTTTTTTTTTAATGCGATAGAGTAAGGGCACAACTTTCGAACCGCAATGTAGCGAGGGACAATCGTACAATTTTCCTACCATTACATTATAGACCAGTTCTATACATTGTACTTATCGAAACTTATCAAACTAACTAAATGTCCATATCATATTTTTCTTAATTATATAACAACACATGATTTATTTCTCTACATGGTCGAGTTAATTAGACTTTGGAGATTATGTTGGAGTCTTTCTCATTCTTTCTTTGATGAAAGTTTGTGAAATGTAACTGTGAAAGAGCAATTGCAATACTTTATGTAACCCCCCCCCCACACACACACACACCACACGCACACACACACACACTCAACACACAAGCATGTGTGCACATCAAATGTTACTGTGGAGGAGCAATTGCAATACAGTCATCTATGCTGCATGCGTGCGTGTGTGCAGATATTTGTATCATTCTATCAGCCAAATCCCCCCAATCCATACACACTCATACATTCTGCACATGTACATCCAAAATGTAACTGTGGAGCAGCTATTACACGTGTGTGCATGAGCCTCCCCCAAAACTGTACACCTAGGAGAAACACTGGTATCAGATGCTTGTCCCCTAGAAGGGTCCAAAGTCCAAAGCCACCACCAGAGCACACCATTTGTCTCAGTTTACAGCATCAAACAGAGTGGTAAAACAGATAAAATATTACATTAAATAAAATATTTATTAGGATAAATTATTACATGTCAGCTGGTTTGGGAATTTTTTCAGCCAAGTCTACTGAAACAGAATCTTCCAAGCCAAGGGTCCATGCAATTCTGTGTTTGTGTAGATGTGAATGAAACTGCTCTGATCTTAAGTTCCAGAGTTTGAATCAAAACAAATTAAAAGCTTGTGGGAGCCACTTCACAAGGTACCTTGGCAAAGTTTTAAGGCCTCCATTCACACCACCATGCAAGTGCACAGACAAAATGCTGTCTGCCACTGAACTACCAACAATCCTTCACAAACATTGACGATGCACAATGTGCAGAATTTGTGCTATTCACTTTTGATAGATTTACGAACACACACACCGATTCAATGTGATATTCTGCTTTTTTATTTTGAAGGTCACGATTTCCCTGTGTTGCTGTAATTGCTCGAGCCTGACTTCGGCACACCTATGATGGTTCTGATCGAGCTAGAGAGCGATTGATACTGTATGCTAGCTATACTATGCACTTGCATGAGCTAGGTAGTAGCCACCTTGAGTGTGGTTTCAGTGTCGCTTTGATAATGATCTTAACATAACACAATCACACAAAATGTATTGTTTCTTTTCACAGTTTGATCAACATACAAGTATTTTATAGCCACACAAAACATCACAATCCGGGCGATTTGTAACGCTTGTCGGGATGTCAGAAGGCAGGGTCAAGGAAGTCTCCCGCACAATCCGGAAGAGTTGGCAGTTCTGGGATATTTTGTTGGACTGAGCTCCGCTTGTAGCTCCATGTTCAGTCATTCTGTTTACTTTTCCGTGAACTTACAAACGGAACAGGAGCAGGTTTTCCTGCTCCTGTTCTGGTGCAATTGGTGGGCTCCGATTGTCTGTTGTAACAGACATTTCCGCAATGTTTGATTGTTTTAATATGCCCACAGTTGATCATCGTAATCGACCTGAAATTTATTGCGATCATGGATCACGATCATATAATTGCCCAGCCCTAGATATAACAAATTTTGTTGCATAGTGTTACCAGGATGGAAGTGCATCGGTATGTTGTGTTGGTTATAAAATCCAGAGATAGTTGTGAGACATACAGGATGACAATGTTATATCGTCTGCTACTCTTTTCTTAGGGGATACCGGTAAACCCATAGCACAACCGTTCTTTATTCTTTCAAATGTTTCCATTAATTGAGAATATGTGGTATTGAGGCAAAGTTCCAGCAAATGGCATATCTGTTCTGGGTTGAGTGTGGATCTGTCTTGGAGGGTGTGGTCAATGTGTAAACGTTGCCTCACAGTTTCCACTGCATCCCTGGTTGGAATACAGGTAAACAGGAGAGTGACGTCAAATGAAACCTTTGTTTCATTCCAGCTTTAGGGGTGCTAAGATCCATCCATCCATTTTCTATGCTGCCTTTCCTCACTAGGGTCGCAGGAGTATGTTGGAGTATGCTCCCACCTGACTTTGGGCAAGAGGCAGGGTACACCCTGGACTGGTTGCCAGCCAATTGCAGGACACATATACTGTAGACAAACAACCACTCACTCGTACAGTACCTATGGGCAAATTAGAGTCCCCAATTAACCTAACATGCATATTTTTGGAATATGAGAGAAAGTACCCAGGAAAAAACCCACGCACATATGGGGAGAACATGCAAACTCCAAACGGAGATTCGAACCCAGATCTTCATGATCTCCTGACTGTGGAACCAACATGCTAATCACTTGGCCACCGTGCGGACCGGGGTGCTAAGACGTTAGCCAAATACTTAGTAATCCAATCTACAAAGTTAGGGAAATTGCAGTAATACAGATGAAGAGAGGTGATGGGACAAGCAAACGGGCCAAAGCACAAATGTTCAGTGTCGAGAGGAATCGCACCCAAGTCCAGCACAGTATGACTGGCCTAGTTTGAGTACGCACTAAATCTGGTGTCATGTCTCTACTTCAGATGATCTGGGAGTTATTCCAGTGAAACACTTCATCAAACATGTCTCAGAGCTCTGCTTGAAAAACTTGCATGGATACTCACAAGATTTTGAGGTAAGCAATAAAATGGGTTCAACAAACACTGTGGATAAAAAATGAGAAAATAGGGGTTGTATGTCAGCAATCTGCCAGTTCACTTCCTTTCTTGAGATACACTACCTTCCAAATCTCCAATCCTTCCAATTGCTGAGGGCACAAAATCATTTAAATTACTTCAGGACCCATGCAGAGAATGACAAAATAAAGCATTCTGTATAAATAAGTCTTAGAGAGCCATATTTGTGCCATGTCAATCCATGTCAATTTCAGACTTAAAATAATGTATTGATTTAAGCCCCACCCATTTCAACTTAAGCCATGCCCACTTTGGATTTATGCCACGCCCACTCCGAGTACAGATAAGGATACAGACAATTTAGATGGGTGAACAGATACAGACATAAATAGGGGTGTACTTGCTCATCCCTACCTCCGTATAGCCCTGTTCAGAGCAGCTGGTTTGTCTCATGCAAATGAGCCACTGCCCACCTCGCCCCTCTCCTGCAATAGCTGTGTGGGCCCTTTAAGTGCAAGTGAGCGAGTGAGTGAGTGAGGGGGCAGCGCAGAGAGTGAAAGCAGCTTGACACATGTTGTACATAGAAAGACAGGGCTTAGCCCTGAAAATGCATAGAAAACTTCAAAAGGATAGTTACTATACAACCAGGAAAACTGCCTGCTGTACAACTAGTAACAAGTATTGTGGTTTCAAAATTGTGTAAGAACTGTGTATTTTATGTCCAAAAGCATTATGACGTGTGTGCATTTGCGTGTGTGTGCATGTGTGTCCTTGTGTGTGTGCATGTGTGTCCTACCACAGGAGATTCAGCACTGCCCTGCAGAGTTAAAAATCTCAGCGCACTCCAACCATCCTAACAAGTACAAGAACAGATACGTCAACATAGTCGCCTGTGAGTACAGAAAATGTAGGCCAGTTTTAATGTATATTTTGATTTTGTATATTGTAGAATTTGTTACGATTTAGGAAATTGAATTTAGTGAAAAGACAGACTCCCATTGAACTTAAACTGCAATCGCTCATCTACGCTTACATTTGTACATGTTTACCCGTGTGCTGCACTCGTGTGTGTGGACTGGGGGGATTGGGCTGATAATAGATAAACCGTAAAAATGTGCACAAATGCACATGTGCAGTGTACCCAATTGAATTGCTGCTCCTCTGCAGTTACAGTACATTTCACAAAATTTAAGAATAGAAAGCAATAAATACTCAAAAATAATCCACAATAGTTATATACGCATAACACAACCATGTAGAGATAGAAGTGACATGCGGTAATTTATTTCATTAATTTTGTTGTTAACATTTTTACTGTGATTAATGCATGCAAATCATAGCAAGCCACGCCTGTTCATGATAGACACTCCTGATCAAAAACTGATTGAAAAATTGCAAGAATTTACATTTTGCACTTTTGGATCTTAAGGAGGTTCAAAGTAGAGCTTCAAAATGCAAATAGAAAAAATTGGAGTGAGAAACGTGTACGGATTGTTGAGCTGCATAGGCAAGGCCTCTCGCAGCGTACCATTGCTGCTGAGGATAGACACAGTAAGACAATCATTTGAAACTTCTTAAAAGATCCTGAGGGTTATGGAACAAAACAGTCAAGTGGTAGACCCTGAGCCGATCCGATTGGCACGGGACCATCCTCGGGCCAAATGAAGGATGTTACTAGTGCCGAGTGCAGTCCAATTACCATCAAACGCCATCTGTGAGAGAAGTGTTTTAAAGAAGAAAAAAGGTATTTAAAAGCCTTGTTTCCTTCATTGCCACAAGATTGCCTGTTTGGAATTTGCACAAGACTGCCAAACATGGGACATTCAAAGGTGGAAGATAGTTTTATTCTCTGATGAGGAAAAATGTAACCTTGACGGTCCTGATGGCTTCCAATGATACTGGCCTGACAAAGAGATCCCACCTGAGATGTCCACGGCACAGTAGAGAGGGCGCCATCGTGATTTGGGGTGTTTTTTCTTGCAATGGAACAATGGAGCTTCAGGTTGTGCAGGGGCGTCAAACGGCAGCTGGCTATGTGGAAATGTCGCTGGGGGCATTCCTCCTTCATCCCCCACTGAAGGCCCTCATCTGTGTGGTAATGACCGGCTTTTTGAACAGGGCAATATTGCAGGTCACAATGTCCGCCTGACAAAGGACTTCTTCCAGATGAGTGACCTCCCTCTTTTGGGCCATCCTGCGTGTGTCATGGTGGGGTTGCTGCTGTCGAAGACTTGACCCCCGGTGTGCAGAGAGGAGGCGGCGAAGTGCATAAATAAAAGTAATTTTATTGCACAAGACCATAAGAACAAAACCAAAAGTGACAGAGGAAAAGCTCTGTGGGAAAAATAATACAAAAGTAATATAACAGGTAAGTCTAGGTGACAGCACTGGTAAGGCAACAAGGTTCATCAACAATGAAAATGACAACAATGAACCAGCCCCGTGCATTCGACGGCGCTGGTCTCTTAACTGTCACTGATGAATATTGACCGCAGCTGTGCTGCCACCAGGCGTGGAGTGACAGTCCCTTCCACCACGCCGGAAGCACCGCTTGCCAGAATAATGGTGCAAGACAGGAAGTACACGCTCCTGTCCTGCGTAGCGTGACAGCATGTCCCTCATGTAATGCAATTGAGAACATTTGGGCATGGATGGCAAGGGAAGTTTACAAAAAAAATTCCAGACAGTGGAGGCCCTCTGTGTAGAGACCATCTTCAAACCTGAAGCAACATTCCCACTAGTCTCCTGACAACACTGGCATCAAGCATGGACAAACCAGTTTCTTAGATGATTATCAAAAATGGTGCAGCTACTCATTACTGAGTCCTTTTTGAACATTTCTATTTTATTTTAGCCTATTTCACTTTAATGCTTGTTTGTAATAAATTGCTTACTCATTTTTTTTGACAAGGTACCTTGTGAAGTGGCTCCCACAAGCTTAAGATCTACTAGTGCAAAATGTAAATTCTTTCAATTTTTTGACTGGTCTTGTAATTTTGATTAGGAGTGTGCACTGTATATACAGACACACACATATTTAAAGACAAACCTTTGTGCCAGCTGTGGGTTATACTGTAGGTGACGAAGTGTATTATTATTGTGTACCGGTAATTAGTGTCACAATTTCTGTTTTTTTTTTAAATACATTAAGCCTTTTTGCTGTTTGTTTGCTCGGGCCAATGGTGCCCATCATATACTGAGAACCACTACAATTATTAGTGACTTTGCAAATATCACCACACACACCGTGTCGCCAACCCACTTCAATATATATAGTATTTGGCATGGTACTGCAATTAGCTCCTGTTAACTGTCTAGAACAGTCTAGAAGCAGCTCAATCTTGTTCAATGGAGGAAATGTTGGAAGCAAAGGGCAGGTGCCGGACTGACCCAGTGTACCAGAATTACATGATAGCAGTAGGCTTAAGCTTGTCTTACTGTCACAAATACAACAGTTGCTTATCTGTTTTTTATGCTCAGATGACCACAGCAGGGTAAGGTTAAGACTGCTGGCTGGCAAGGATTCCACACACACCGACTACATCAATGCGAACTATGTGGACGTAAGTGGTTCCAGCAGGACACAGCAGCGGCACATCATCAAAAGTCAACATACCCCTGCTTATAAAATCCTACTTTTTGTGTTGTAAAAATTAAGACAAAATGAAAGGATGTGAGTGTACCTGTGGTACGAAGGTACGCCGTTGGTTCAGTACTTACCGTGGTTTGAAGGCCACGGTTCAGTTCATTTTGGGGACTGTCAATACACAAAGTGCAAAACAGTAGTAGTATATACTCCCACCTATTAAGGAGGGAGGAATGGGGGATTTTACAAAGTGAGATACGATTGCTTCATTACAAGAAATTATTAGTGTGCATACTCATCACTTTATTAAAAGTGGAGCCCATTTGAATGTTAATTAAGAAATGATACAGTGTTGGCCACATTTTGTGGCAAAAATGCTTTGTGCCTGTCTTCCACAGTGCATAATTTTATCACAATTGTTTTTAGGAAAGTGGTCTCTCTTTTAACAAATATTTTGTTGCTGGATTTTGAAAACTCTCAAAAAAATACACTACTTTTTTTTTTTGTTTTGTTTTTTTTACTGTGGAACATTGGTTAGTGTCATTCCAGAAGGTCCGACACTAACCAAAATGGATGCTCACCAAATACATTTTTCCCATAAGAAATAATGTAAATCCAATAAATCCTTTCCAGAAAGCAAAAATGTTAACAAAACAAAAAAACTAACAACAAAAATGTTTTTGTAGCTTTACAATGATAGTTTTACATGCAGAAAAATTCTAAATGCATATAAATGAAATGAAATGGATAAATGAACATTTAAGGTTATGTTTACCTTCATTGAGGACGTAATTCTGCTGCCTCCCAATAGTCGGTCAAATTTTTTCCCACTCTCTATTCCCTGCTTTGCTTCTCACATCTCGTTTTTGTCCTGTCTCATTCTTTTAAGAGCCTCTCTCCGTATTGCTCTCCAAATCAATTGATCAATAATTCTTGACAAGAAGCTCGGGTTCAGGGTAAAGTCTGCCCTGACGGAACGTTCACCGTCGGTTATGTGATGGATAGTTGGAGGAAGTGGGGTGTTATGCGCCTGGTGATTCTTTCCGTTGAGGACATCGAAAACATCTTCCTATTCGGAACCATGGTAACAGTTCTGTTGCTGATTGGGATTAAGCACTGACCTGGTTTATCACAAAATTCAGAAGACGGACACAGCAGTCCAAGTGCTCAGCAGCTGTCCATCATGATTGATGGATCGATCCAGAGACCAGAATGGACAAACAGAGTAGCCAAGACTATTGGAATGCGGTTACTCACACTAACCCAAACAATCGATTATACATCCCCCCCCCCCCTTCCCCCCACCCCCACCCCCCCGAAATATGGCTACTGCCGACCTGAACTGGAAAACCTGCACCCCTCACTCCCCCCACCCCTGATGCAAGTTTTGAGTTTTTATGTCGTAAAATGTGCCTATTTGTGCATATGTTGCCAAGGTTTATTTTGACAGTCCCACACTGTATCCACGCCCCCATTGGAACATAGTTTGGACTTGCTTTTTTTCTTCTCTCCTCTCCTCTCCTCTTTTTCTCCTTTTTCCTCTCCCCTTTTTATCGCCCAATTTGGCCTGTCGAACCCCCGTCATATTGTATAGCAGGGGTCACCAACGTTTTTCCTTGTGAGAGCTACTTTTACAAAATGAAAATGGCCAAGAGCTACTCATTTTTGTAACATTTATTTTCAGAGCTTATTTTAAACCCAAACAAAGCGAATATGCTTGTTTTACCAGAACATTAACAAAAGGCTGGTGTCCACAACTCACATTTTGTATTTCAGAATGCATTTCTTTCTACTGTGCTTTCATTATTAACTGAAAACCTGAATGAAAAGCAGGCTTGAGGACACCTCATGTGGTCGTGGGGGGCTACCTGGTGCCCGTGGGCACCACGTTGGTGACCCTGTTGTATAGTATGTTGTATATGTACACAAAGAGGCAGTGAGATGACACTCACATTCAACACTGTTAAATTCAAGAAATAACTACAAACAGGAAGGTGGTTTCCGTGTTGGCCTCGCTGCCATTTTGTGTCTTTGGGACAGTAATGTCCTCAACTAAGGTAAAAGTAACCTTAAATGTTCATTTATCCATTTCATTCGTCATTTACATGCATTTAGGATTGTTACATGCATGTAAAACTATAATTGTAAAAGTATAAAAATGTGTTTTGTGTTTTTTGAGATTCAACTGCTGATGAGATCAAAGACAGGTGATGTAGCTGACTTCCAGTTCGTGTCTCCATATAGTGGCACGCTAATAGGATGCTAACAAGGCCTTTCTCTGATAAAAAAAAACACACACACACATTAAGAACACAGTGTAGGCAGTGTATTAACAACACAGCAAGATGTGTGCCATATTGTACTCTAACCGGAGGATGCACGCAGACCGGGGAGAAATTATGGTGTCAATTTTTGACGTTAACCAAAAAACACGCTAATCGGGGCAGACGCTAAACAAGGTTCCACCGTAGGGATAGCAACCATAGTTAGAAAATATGTCCATTGGGCCTCGTTCACAAACATCTTCTTAAAGGTCTTCTTAAGAACTGTACTTAAGAAGGTGTGGGTTGGAAACTGCATTGGAAACATTCACGACACGTTCTTAAGTAGGGATAATCGTTCGCACCGGTGTTCTTAGGTTGATGAATGCCAACGGGGATGCACGTGCATGTGAGGCCTAATTTGCATAGATCACCGCCTATTATTTCCTATATAAGGGCAAAATTGTGCCGTGCGCAACAGGCAGCTAGAGGCCGAGATGCCAAAGCGCAAGGGCAAGACTGAGGAGCAGCTGGACAACAAACGAAAGAAAAACTTCAATTCTACTGAAATAGAGGTGCTTTTACAAGGAGTGAGCGAACACAAGACCACCTTATTTTCACGTGTATCCACCGGTCATCATGCCATCCAAAAAGAGTCGGCATGGAGCACCATTGCAGGAAACATAAATGCCGTTTCCACGGAGAAACGCACCACCGCAGAGGTTAAAAAGAAGTGTTTTGACTTAAAATCAGAGTAAAAAAAAAAGATTGCACTGCACCGGAGGGATCTGGAGGAAACAGGAGGTGGGCCATGAATCAGAAACCAAACCATTTCGGAAACTCTACAAAATATTTACACAATCATAATGGAAAAATAAAGTCAAAATACATAGTTTGTGTTTGACAATTAATTTTTTCTGTGGTTACATTTGATTGATTAGACGCTGCCTAATAAATACAGCAGCCCCGTGCTCTGGCTCAAGACGTGGCTGGGGGCGCATCTGGGGGTGCTACGTGCGCAATAGGCACACCACGTTTCATTGCGATGTTATGGAAGACGCAGCAGGCCATTATGATCCTGCACACCTGCAACAACAGAGAATCAATTATTTATCCAGTTGACCAAATAAAACATATTTGCGATGGAGAATTCCTGGATTAATGAGAGCCTTCACAAAGAATCAGAATGTTTGCCTCTTATTTTTTTGCCATTCCAAAGCATAAATAAACTAAAACCTAATATTAAATACTACAAAACCTACTGTACCTTTTCTGGTTTGTAGAGCAGCCTTCCACCTGCAGTGTCCAAACACATCCTGCTTGCCTTGAGTATACCGATGGTGCCCTCCACGCAGCAACGTGTACGTGTGTGCTTTTGGTTGTACATTTGTTCTTGTGGGGTCTGCGGATTATTCAATGGTGTCATGAGCCAAGGTGCCAGGGCATAGCCTCGATCACCTGTAAAATAAGTTAATGGCCACATAACAACATGCAAAAGGCACGAAATTAACATTTTACGAGCCGATTAACCGGTATTAACTGTCGCATGCTGCGCCATGACTCAGGCGCATTCCAACGGAGGAATTTCAGAAAATGTAGGAGTCGTGTGTACCTCCAGGGAAACTTGCAACAACATTCAGAATCTTGTTGCGAATCTGAGATTATCTGGATATTAATTGAGTGATATCGTTTGTGATTGAGGTAGGGAAATGGATGAATGAATTGGGATTTGAATATATATTTATCGATGGAGTATATTTTAGTTGTTTTGATGATAAATAATTGTTGGGATATTTTATTTGCACTACATTTTTTGGGATCAGGTTGCAAAATCCATCATGAGGGCGATTGCACATTGAAAGTGCAAGCTTTGCTTGTGCGTAAGAGTCCTCCTGAGCGTTCGTAGAATTTGTTCTTAGATCTAAGAACTGTGAGTTAAGAACACGTTTCATGAATGCCAAAAATCTTCGTAAGAAGGCTTTACGAACACATTTGTGCGTAAGAGTGTTTCATGAATGAGGCCCATTGTTCTTACAGTGATATTTGCAAACTCATTCACAGAATGTCCTAATTTCCCTTCTCATTTTTCCCCACCAATGCTCAGGTTATGTATCTATTACATCTCACTGTCAAGTGCGTTGCATGTTTTAAAGACACACATCAATAACAGTGTAGAATATACACAAGTGACACATAGTTAATCCATCTTCATTCACCTCTAACCCCAGAAAACATTCAAAACCAAACTATGTAATGCCATAGATAACAATGTTGCAAGTATTGTATGCAGCAATAGCAGAATAATTTAAATTTCAAACACTTCATCCCTGAGGAGCAATTTAAAAGACCCAAAGAGCAGCATACAGAACAAGAACAAATCGAAAATCAGACAATAAAAACACACAAATTATGCAATTTAAAAATCAAAATTAAATGGGGACAGGGAGGGGCCAGAGTTCAGAAGCTGGACTGCTGTGGAGACGAAGGTTGCCCTCCTTCTTTTGTGTTCTGCACAAAGTGGAAAATAATTAACTAATAAAGTCTTTCAGATCACTTCAACACATACGCAGTACACACACATTATAGCTGGATAATAAACAATAAAAATAGCAACTTCTGATCAATTCATGTCAATTTCAGACTTGAAATAATTTAAATTAAACCACACTCGCTTCTGCATTATGCCCCACCCACTCAGAGTACAGATATGGATACAGATAATTTAGATGGGTGAACGGATACAGGTACAGATAGTGGTGTACTCGCTCATCCCTACCTATCAAATATGGTGCCCAAGTACCTATACTTCTCAAGCACCTCATCCATACCCACAATGGTGGTAGTAATGGCCTCTGCCAGTTGTCTCTGCTTGCTGACGAATGTCACAATCACCTCCTTGGTCTTGGTTGGGTTCATCTGGAGACAAGCGTCATCACACCAGGCGATAAAGTCCTGAAGAACAGAACTGTGGTGTAGGTTTGGTGCAGAGAGAGCAGGACTGTGTCATCAGCAAATTTCACCAGGTGGCAATGCGGCTGGCTGGATCTGCAGTCATCAGTGTATAGGATGAGAAGGACCAATAAGATACAGCCCTGCGGGGGCCAGTGGGGGTGTGGAGGATGTCAGCATAGATGAGTATAGACCATTAATAAGCACCCTTTGTGAACGGTCAGTCATTAAATATTAGTATGATGTCCTTCTAAATTCATATGAAACCCTGGTTTGTGTGCTACCACAGTAGAGAAAAGATTCCAGGGAAAATCATAAACTCCTTTTTCAGAAGAAGATCTAGAAGGGGCTAAATGTTGCAAAAAGACTGGAAATGGACTGATTTGATCTCTAGAGGGCTTGTGAAACCAAATTCACACCGTGCTTTACCATCCAATGCAGTTTTGCAGAAAGAATGGATAATCCTACCAGTTTGTAGTACCATGCACAGGGTGTGTTGCTCCTGAACTGGTCCTGGCGCTGTTCAAAGGGTCAGTTGGTGGCTCGCCATCTTTATCACACACACATGTGCTCCAGCACATGTTCTCTTACGTCGGTTTAGCTCGATATTTCTTCAACCCAATCTAATTGGTCTATTATAAACAACATGAAATATGCAGAAATACATCAAATAAACCACTAGGTAGTGTTACAATAAAGAACACGTCACTTTCATCTCTTAATTAGAGCTAGTTAACAAGTGTCTGTGCCGAAATGATGAGAGGAACAATACACTTGCAACAGTGTCTCAAACAGTTGAAAATACACCACAAGCTTCACCATAAAACATAAACACACTGTATTATCTCACATCACTTTGCACAAGTACTGTTGAAATTAAATAAAATACATTTCTTTCACTCACCAAGTCCCGTTCGGCAAAAGGAAACATCTCCAAAACAGGAAATGAAAAATGAAAAATACCTTCTTTGCACTTTCTTAGCCTAAGACTAGACTAAGATAGTATTTTGAAGCGTTTTCATATTTTTCTGGCAAGTTTCCTGCCCTTCTCCTTCTGCTGCACACTATGCGCTGACTGAGTAATGTTCTCTCTCCTCTGCACAGGAAACAGAGCTAGTCACATGGGTTACGTAGGAACATACCCTTTCAAAATAAGTCACATATTTCAACTGTAAATTAAAATAAGAACCAATTAATTTATATCCTTTTCCCATTTTAACAGGTTTTTAAACAACAGAATATTACACACATTTTTACAGATTATATAACCATATTGACTCATATTGTTTTTTTTATACAAAGTACTTTTTGCTGTTTTTTGAGAGAGGCGAAACGTCATCTAAGACAACTTGAAAAGTCCAGTTGTGATCGATTAAGTCCCCTGAGAACTTCGAGCATTAGCGACTTCCACCTGTGATTGCCGGTACATGTAAAGTTGGCGCGCAGCCAAGTGTAAACAGAACAGCTTGTTGATAAGCGCTAAGATAACTTCAAACCTCTACGCTACAATATGGCATAGTTCAGAATCAATATGTATGTGATAACATGCCAAAGCATACACATTTTAAATAAAATAAATCTACTAACCAGAGATGTCAATTTCTCCTCCTCAGTCAGCTATGGTGGGCATAACTTGGCTTGTTCAACAATTTTACTTTGATCAATCAGTGCTGATGTCACTGCTAATAGCGTTTAAGTGACACGGGCCACTGCTGCTGATTCTGAAGACCCTGGGCAGATTACTGTACATTGATATTGCCACACATAGAGGCTGAAATCAGATTAGACAACAAAAATTAACGTACACATACACTACTGGAAGCAGTGCAGCTAAGAAAAACACAAAACAATAATGGACTGTTGGGAATAAATTCATAAAATTTAATTAAACAAATTAAGTTGTAAATGGGCCGCATGGTGGTCTAGTGGTTAGTATGTTGGCCACACAGTCACAGTCTGTGTAGAGTTTGCATGTTCTCCCCGTTCGTACGTGGGTTTTCTCCGGGTACTCCGGTTTCCTCCCACATTCCAAAAACATGCATGTTAGGTTAATTGGTGACTCTAAATTGTCCATAGGTATGAATGTGAGTGGGAATGGTTGTTTGTCTGTATGTGCCCTGCCATTGGCTGGCGACCAGTCCAGGGTGTACCCCGCCTCTCGCCCGAAGTCAGTTGAGATAGGCTCCAGCATACCCCCGCGACCCTAATGAGGAGAAGCGGTATAGAAAATGGATGGATGGATGGAAGTTGTAAATGTAGATCAATGCTTCTGGTAGTGGTTAGGCCAGCAGAGAAGGCTTTTCTTGCCCTCACTGCACACCACTGGAATTATACCTGGAATGTGATAGTAAACATCATAATATGAGAAAAAAATTGCTTGATTTGCACATTGAAGAATATGCACAAATTGATTTTTTTTTTTTTGGTCAATCTACTTTAAAATTCATGCATCGTGTGAAATGTAATTCTAACATGCTACTCTTCCCCGCCACCTTTGCCAATGTGTGCAGTGCAATGCCAGACACGTGGAATGCCTCAGTGCTGAAAAGGAGTACAACAAAGAGAAAAAACGAATTTCGTCTGTGGTACCATGTAAGTGTTGCCTTTTGGTGAAATCATATTTGATACAGTTACCTCCAGCCCACAATAATGATTAGGAAGCTGGTATAGCACATACAGTGGTCCCTCGCTACATCGCAGTTCGAACATCACTCCCTCACTCTATCGAGGTTTTTCAAACATTAATTAATGAAAAAATGTTGTGTGGTTGACTACAGCCTAGTGTTAGAAAATAATCATATTTAAGCAAATTGTACCTGTTTTTTCCCAAATTAAGCATTTTCAAGCATAAAAATGGCAAAATTAAGTAAAATACAAATACAATACAGTCGTCCTTCACTATATCACAGTTCGAATATTACACCCTCACTATATCGCGTTTTAAAAATTAATAATAAATTAATAAATGATCACCTGTTAATGGTCTATTAGTCAAAAAATATTGAAAAACAAGTTATATGTAGTACTCTGTTCACAAGGCATCAGTAATGTTGAGACATGACGTTAGATTACATTTTCGCAGTGCATGGAGACTGGCTACTGAGGCAGCAAAGCCTGCATGCCATGGCTGAGATCAAATTAAAAAAATGTTCTCCTCTTAGTCTGTGTGGAAGTGGTAAGTTTTTGGCTTCTTTGTCCTTTCCCACTCATTGAAGAGGCTAAGTAGTTAGCGCGCTAGCTTGCTATGCTAGCGGCGACCGTGACTGCAGTGATCCTGTAGCCTGCGCGATATGATGCAAACAAAGAATAAAAGGAGTGTAAAAGTGACGATAGGTGTGTTATTTCATGTCTACAGGGCTCTTATAATGTTAAAAACCGGTATTTAGAAAGTCCTAAACAGGTTTTCTATGGTTTAACTACAAAAATATTCCTTTCATTATTATTGAACCCCACTTTGCGAAAATGCACTTATTGCGGCCCGGTCTGGAACCAATTAACCGCGATAAACAAGGGACGACTGTATAAGTCATGAAGACCACCAGCATGTCAATGTAGTATTATACTTTGGTCATATATATATATATATATATATATATATATATATATATATATATATATATATATATATATATATATATATATCTAGAAGATTGTAAACAGGTTCTATTATTCTATGCCATAACTAGGAAAATATTCCTTAATAAAGAAGGAATCCTATTTTGCGGAAATTCACTTTTCGCATTCAGTTCTGGAACCAATGAAGCGATATAATGAGGGATTACTGTATTGTTTGTACATTGCCTATTACTTGTTACATTGTGCGAACAATTAATGTTTTAAAACTGACGGACCCCAGTACAGAGTGCAGCTTGATTATGTCTGTGCTTCGATGGTAACTACTATGCGACGCTTGTATCCATATACACATGCTATACTGAACAACCATGTAATTGGAAGAATGTCAGCTAAAAGTTCAACCAAACCAATTTTATAAAAACACAAGATACAATTCTAATCATAAGCACTTAAATTCAAGATTGAAGAGTTTTATTGTCATATGCACAGTAAAACAGGTAGTTAAGTATAACTACCTGTTTTACTGTGCATATGACAATATATATTATATATTATTATATAATATATATTGCATAATAATATATCATTATTATGCAATGAAATTCTTATTCTGTTCATTTTCTCTAAAAAAAGAAAGACAACACAAAAAAATGAATAACAACAGAAGAAACACCAACACCAACACCAATAAATTAAAAGCAACAAGAACAGAAGAAACATTAATACCAGTAAATTAACAGCAACAATAATATGTTCAGTGTTTTGAGTGTGTGCGTGTGTTACGTGTGTAGCGGCCACTTGGAATGAATTAGTCAGATGTGGAGTTTCAAACAGGTGCCTTTATTCTTCTGGCTCAGTTCTTGCACCTTGAGCACCATGAGCTCAGTACCGTAAGCACCATAAGCACCGTGAAAACTACAGAATAAACAAGAATATGAAGAATATGACATTGTGCTGTCGTTTCACAACCAATACATAAATCACTCTTTCAGTGTAATAACATGAATCATACTGAATACATTTTCATATGCAGCTTCACATAAAACATTTAAACAACTTCTCTTATTCACTTATTAACACACACACATATACACACACAGTCTGAAATATACATATGGTCAGCAGTTTCATACCTCATTTCGCCTTCCAAGGGCGCTAGCTTAAACACGAGGTAGTCTTCCACATTAGCCTACCACCAGCCAGGTTGAAACTACACAGCAGGAAATTTTGTCACTTGAAACACGAACAATTCAATGAAAACACATATTCTCATTAACTTACTACTCACAATATTTAGACAATCAGTGCAAACAACTTTACCTGAGAAAATATGTGAGCACATTGTGTGTGGGGTTGCAATCACCATTAGCAAAGTTAACCTTTTGACACAGGAAAAGAAAAAACGTCCCGCCAAAATAAGAGCGTGCCAACATCCAGTGGCAGGACCACATTCTTCAAAATAAATGAGTGAATAACTGAGCATAAAGAACATAAACCTGTCATTTACAACGTGCGACGTGTGTGAGTGCTTCGTTGAGAAGCCTGATGGCCTGTGGGTAAAAGCTGTTTGCCAGTCTTGTGGTCCTAGACTTCAAACTCCTGCAGCGTCTGCCTGACGGTAGGAGTGTGAATAATGAGTGTTGTGGATGTGTGCTGTCCTTGACGAGGTTGTGTGTTCTTCGTAGGATTCTAGTTTTATAAATGTCTTGCAGTGAGGGGAGGGCTGCCCCAACAATGTTCTGTGAGGTCTTGCTGTGTAGGTGTGTGTGTGTGTGTGTGTGTGTGTGCGACTCTGTTGTGTTTTACTGCTTTCATGTACGGACAATTTTACATTTCTCACTGACGACGTGCAGGTTTGAGTGAAAAAAGATGAGAGGCATGTTTATCTTGCACCCTGCGCGTATCAACCGTTCTCAAAACACACAGCACATTCGGGCTTTCAAAATAAGACCGCTCTTTGTCACATTTGTCATTGTTGTAATTGTGTAAACAAAATAAGGGTGTCATTAAAATATCTTGTATTAATAACGTGATTGGAATTACATCTGTGACTACATCTTCCTTAATCACAGGCATTACAGTTTGTTGAACATTTTGTAGCAGTATGTGCTGAGGCTGACATTCCATTAGAAAAGTTAGCTAAGCTACATCCTTTCTCAATGGGCCAATGATGTATTGCATCAATTAATATAAGGATTTTTGCATTTTATTCACTAACCTAAATAGCACACACTCGATGCTGCTAAAATAAGTGGAAAAGGTAAAAACTGAATTCTAAAAAATTTAAACGGAGAAAACGTAATTTGGGAAAAACGGATTTCATAGAGAGGTTGTCTAAAAAAATGGTATTCTAAATCACACCACACACTGATCTATAATTATGTCATGTTGTTATGTCATGATTAGTCCTACCCTAAAAGCATTTTGCAAGCCCATTTTTTCCAATTTTATCTTTTATTGGATCATTTATTGGCTTAGGGACCTGACTCACAGAGGTTTTGTTACAAAAGCCAAACAATATTGTTGGTCATGCTGTGTAGTAATAAAAAAGTAACTTCAGCAATACTTTGTTTGCATTGTGTTTAATGCTTTGAGAGCTATTTTCCTAAACAAATTAAATTCCACAAATTCGTGTTTGTTACAAAATGTTGTTATTATTATTAAAACAAACAAACAAAAAAAAACTATCTGGATCGGATCGACAAGACTAAAAAAAAAAAATCAGATCGGAAGCCAAAAAATGTGGATCGGGACATCCCTAAGGCATACACACCTGTGTATATGTATACACCTGTAACCATGTTCATGCGTGTTTGTTTTCCTCCTCTCTCTCAACCAAATGGATGACAAGAGGGTTCACTCCGTGCATTTGTCTCAACACCTGGTCATATTGGTTCTATAGCAGAATGAACTGAGTGAACCTTCCTGTCAGTCATTCAGTCTCTTTGTCTCTGTAAGGAAACAAACGCACTAGCGAGCGCACTACTTGCTAGCTGTGTGTGTCGTGTGCTACACGATCAAATACTTTCTTCATGGCTGTGTTGTGTATAAAGCATGATCTGATGTCAATTTCAGCCCTTTTGCGCATCGTCCTTTAGTGACATGAAAATGTTTGTGACAAAGACATAAATAAATAATACAAAACTGTGGCACTTACATTTCAGTGATTCCCAAAGTATAACACATATACATTCGTATTACCCAATATAACACCACATTGTGCACAAAACACATTTTTCTGCATCCAAACTCCGACAAAATACTGTACTACACCCCATTAAATGTGTGCTAAAACTGAATCAAGGAAGTGTATATGCAAAAGATCTGATGCCAGCATGTTTTGGTCAATATTTAACAATAACAAAAGTCACACTGATTCAAAATCAGAAATGCGGTAATTGATTGTGATTTTATTTAAATCCCAATATTGCTAAAAGAGACTTTTCATTGGTTTTTTTTGTCTTTTGTTTTTTTTGTGTTTAACTTATATTTGTTTGTTTAATTTTTTTTTTTTAACTCTTGACATTCCAATTTAGTTTGTAACCCGAGGCCCTGAAATTCACTGATCCGGTACACTTTCAAACAGACAAAATAATGCACAAAGAAAACAACAGCCTGCTACACAATAATGTACAACAGTGTTTTTAATTAAGAGAGGAGAATTATGACCAAAGAGAGAAATTACATTTAAAACTTTTGTAACGCTAAAAATATGTAGCATATCAATATGTGTAATTAAAATGGATTGAAAAAAATCCGGAATTTTCAGTGTATAACTTTTTTCTCAAACTTTGAACCGTGCACCTTATGCTGCAGTGCAGCTAATATGTGGTATATGTGGTAATATGTATTTCGTAAAATGCTATTAGTAACATAGTCCATCATAACGGCAAAGAAAGACAACCAAAAAATGCAGAGAATGCACCTTTCTCTGTGTTTGCTAACCCTGTCGTTCTCGTTGAGTGGAGCCGTGTATGCAAGCACATGCTGCACTTTACAGTGAGCAACAACAAGCACAATTTATACTAAAATCAAATGTAAAACATTGTTGGATTTTGATTTTTCAATAAACACCATGAATATACTGCCAAGATTGCAAAGCCTGTTTTGTTGAAAGAAAACAAAAAGGGAAAGTAACATATAAAAGAGGGGTTGTCCCAATCTTCCATCATAGAAATCACATGAACAAATGGATATGATGCCGCTTTCAAGTTTAAAACGATCGATTTGGCTGTCACGACAAGGAAACATGGCTGCTTTGCGTAATCTTAGCATCAATTAATGTATGGTCAGACATTGGAGACAGCAAAATAAAAAGCTGATGCAAAGCAAAACGACAATAAAAGCTTAGAGGTAAGAAAAGCAGATGGGCTGAACGAGAAAAAATGCTTGAAGACTGAGTAACTACGCAGAGAGCAGACGGACGCATGCGAAGAGCAACTTTTCCACAAGTCCTTGTGGATCCTTACAGCGTGGCGGAGAAAAAAACACAACGGGTTTCGAAAGGCTGGACTACCAGACGAAGAGGAGGACTCTGAGAGCACACCAAAAGAGAGAGACGACAACAAAAAGTTCTAGCTTCAAAATGGTTGGACATAAAGGCATACTCTAAATGAGAAAAATCATCAGTATGACCCACAGTTTGTGATGTGATGTGGGAATAAATTCACTCATCTAATTTGCATATTATGACATCACCAGGCTGATCCCCGTCTCCACGTACCCAACAGGCTCATCAAAATGTCTGATCCACTTCTGATACTCTTCCTCATTTCTCAAGCAAACCCAGCCATCATCATTATTGGTAATTACAGCGGGACGTTGAGCGCCACTGCTGCCTCCTCCACAAAAAACCTAGGCAACATAGGCACAAATAAGTACACATTACAACATAAAATGTAACGCGAGGACAACCTGTATTTGTAAGTCAGATTGTTTATGGTGACGTTTTTTTGTCAACATCAGATTTGCTATCTTTATATTATAAAGTTTGAATAAAAACTGGAGTTTTTGCATTTTTAAAGTTCCACAATCAGACGGCAACTTTCAATGGAGCAGCTAACCATACAATGCCCTACCCATACCACTTGTTTGTCCTCCCGGTCTAATCCAAAATCAGATTTGTAATATTCTACTAGCATGTATTTCGGTTGAGAATTTCACATATGAGAATAATATATCGCCCCTGGTCACAGTGAATGTGATGTACTCACGCAGGCATACACCCTGTGTTTTATCAAATATTTTTGCCACTTCGCACTACAAATTTTGCGGCTTTACTCTATCATGTTTTTTCAAAAATATATTAATAAATGATGCATTTTCATGGTTGAATACATCCTATTATTCGTCAAAACGTGCACATTTAATAAACAAATGATATATATTTTGTGTCTAAATCAAGCATTTTCAAGCATAAAAATGGCCAAATGCAAATATAAGGCATTCAAAGATGTTGATATGTAGTATTTTACACTGGTCACTAGGTGTCAGTAATGTTACTCTAATGTTCAGTGAGAATTGATCATTGGAGCAAGAGGCTTTTATTGCAGGTTTGAATGATATCACAACAGGTACAATAATCCCTTATAGAAATCCCTATTAAAAACACAGGCTACCATAACCCACACCAAGCTGAAAGTCAACTCTGAACCCCTGATGTCACTTTCTGTCCGCCCCTCACTCAGCTCCCCTAGGCAACACATTTATAGCAATACACACAAGCACAAATCTTATTTAACTTATTGGGTTTCAGTGGATTTCCTCCTCGACATGTTTGCAGTCAAAAATGCGACAAACAATGCGGCGAAACACCCAAATGTCCAATAAAATATCACTTTTCTGCAGAACTTTCTTCTCCACCCTCTTTGTCACATATGAAATCCTTTTTATTTTTTCCCCAAATTTAATTTAATGTTTTTCTAAATTCAGTTTTATTAGAATTCCATTTTTTTACTTTTTACACTTGTATTTTACCAGCATAGAGTGTGTGCTGTTTGGGTTAGTGAATAAAGTGTACATTAATTAAGTACAAAAATACTTACATTTAGATGCAATACGTCATTGGCCTATTTTGCCCAGTAATTCAGAAATCGATCTAGTGTGTGTAACTTTTCTATTGGGATGTCACATTTTGCTACAAAATCTTCAACATACTGTAATGCCCGTGCTTGTGATTAATTGGCATGAAAATTAGGTATCGGCTCATATCGGTATAGTTTTTTTTTTTTTTTTTTGCACATAATGATATTGCCGCGCGAGTCTTGACGCTCCACCAGCATGCTGGCTAGCTCATTATGTCCGCAGTCTGGAAGTTTTACCTTCGGATTGCATATAAACAATTTGCAGTGAGTGTTAAGTGTTACATTTTGCTCATTGAGGTTCATGCTGCCCCACCTGAATTGTAGCACTGCTTACTATGAGACAGTTGCATGTGCAGCTGCATGTTTCCAGTGACCGCAAAGCAGTTGCACATCACGCCAAACAGGAAACAGAAACCCAAAATAAGAGCACGAAAAAGAAATTAACTTGGAAACTGAGGAAAACCAAAACTAAAGTCCAATCTGTCATGTGTATAATACTTGTACCTCAGGAAGAATCACTCAGGGTCACACAGTGTTTTTACCTTTTTTGTACTTGTATTCGTCTTATTTTGGGATCGGTGTTTATTTGTGAAATGTATCCAGTAAACATATTGTGTGATGATCATCAAACAGATTTAAGTGTTGGTCGGTGATGGCACAGGTGGGCGCGGGATGCAGTTTTTGGATGAAACCTTTTATTGTTAAGGGAGAAATAAAATCCAAACCTACATTATTTGCCTGAATCGGTATCGGTTGATATTGGTATTGGTAATAAAGTGCTGTGCAATATCGGATATTGGTAAGAAAACCAATAATCAAGCAGCTCTAGTACATAAGATCTCAACACAGGCCAAACGTGGTATCTTTGCCTTTAAGTGTGATTAGGTTCTAACCTTGAATTTGAATTTATTTGAACAGCAGGTGACCGTTGTGTGGCTGGGAAAGGGGGTGGTTACAAGTATAAGCCTGAGGCTGTGGCGTTTCCGTACTTACACTTCGGCTCAATATTTCTATCTGTACACTTCAATAAGTACTTTATACTCAATGTGCACAATGTGTTTAGTTCTTGAGTGCGCAAATTTCGACAGTTTAGTGCTGTCTCACATCAATTACTGTAGTTGTGCACATTTTGGCCGTTTTGACTGCAACATCCGATTTGCTGTTGTGTCCTTGGGCAAGACACATCACCCTCCTTGCCTAAAGAGTGGCCCACAAATGTGACCTTCTCTAAACTTTTGAATGCACATGTCCAAATGTATGGTATGGTATGGTTTAATTTATTGTGAACATACATATTGGTTACATTGGAAAAGGAGTAGGAAGAATCAGAGCTTATTTAATCCTACCATCTCTTCCTTTCACATCATTTGCTAATACATTTGTTCACTTCTTGTATTCAACATGTATTGTTTACAAAATTTGAAATAACATAACAAAATGATCAGGATGTATAACAATGTGTAAAGTTAAGGTTTGCATAAATTAACATTCCCTCCTCTGTGTATAAAAAGCAGTTGTTTCTAATAGATTAAAAGGAGAAAAAAAACATTTTTCCTTTGCTGTTGTCCCAATCCATTTCCCCATCTCCCTGTCCTGCAATCTTTCGTGTTGTATTGTGAGTATCATTGAATGTAGATACATGGGTTCCTAATTTCAGTGCTTCTTGTTGAGCAGAAGCACTGTAATTGCTTTGCACGGTAGTGACGTCAAATGTTGAAAAACATAATTCTTCAACTGCATCATTCCTTGTTTGTGGGTTGTATCTTTTTCTATTTCCTTGTTGTCATGGTGATGTGCTCTTTCATATTGATCCAGATCCTTGATATATTTGACAACAAGGACTCTGGCCTCTTCAGGTCCTCCATTTAGCTCAATATATATTTTGCAGTTCGCGCTCCAAGTACCTTGAACCTTTCCTTGCTTCCTCAAGTCGTGTGCTTTCTTGGTGATGTAAGCGTTGCGTTTTGTTAGATGCTCACTCATGTAGATGTTCGTACCTTTCAGCTTGTTTCTCTGATTCAGTATTGCAGTTTTGAATTTCCTGTTGGTGTACTTGACAATGATGACGGGCGAAGTGTTGTTTCTGCCAAACAGCGGAATGCATGTATCGATGATATCGATGATATCGATGATATCTACATCCATCTCCTTTGGATTGTAGAAAAGGGGCTATTTGTTGCTCCGTTGAAGTAACATTAATTTAATCTGGTTCTTCTCTATTCTCAACTGCCCTGGCATGCCCTGGCGCTCCGTCAGAATGACGTTGTTCATTCGTGCATTCTGATCCATTTCCTCATTGTATTCTTCATTTGATCCATCTCATCAATTGTATTCTTCATTTGCTAAATGATTATTATTTTTTTCCTTGGTTCTTTCTTTCCTTAAAGGAATAATGCACTTTTTAAAAATGTTGCCTATGATCCACAATCCTTATGTGAAACATGACCACACATGCCTTTCTCTTTTCCGCACATTCTAACGAGAGAAAAGCAGCTAAAAAAAACAGCTTGCATGTGGTAGTTAATGGGAGCTAACAATGCACATAACGGGACACACCTATTTCGATTATAAAGCCCTAAAAAAATACTCCAAAAAACACCAGTGATGTTCTATTTACTTAACTAACCTGTATATAAACCATTGTTATTGTAGCAGCTAACACAAAGAACTATTTTTCTGGCTTAGTGATGCACTGCCTCACGCCACTACCGAGAGGTAACGAGCCCACTCCAAAACAATGCGATAGGACACCAATCTGTCTGAAACTGACAGGGAAACAAGAACAAGCATATGAACAACTACAAATACAGTAGACAACCAAATTATCTGTAAAGTATTAGCCCACATTCAATGTTTTGTTTATACACGGCGAGATGGACTGTGTTGTGATATCATGTGCTCTGTGCTCCATGTATCAGAATTAATATCGATATCATGGTGGCTGAGTGGACAGTCCAGCTGGTCTTTTCCAGTTTAGTCTCTGAATGTTTTATTTTTCATAACATTGTTATACAGATGCTATTCAATAAGAAATAAAAATACTTCTTACCATTAATGTGACTTCTGTATCTTTTTTTCGTTTCGCCATCGTTTCGCCATCTTCTTCGTCAAAAATCGTCACTTCCTGTTGTACGGAAAGGACGCTCACGGAAAAGCTCCGTCCACTATTACCAGAGTTTTAAACTTTTGCGACCTTGGTGAATACAGTTTGTGATCACAACTTGTGATTACAACTCTGCAAGTGAGTGCTGAGACTTCTGCCTCAATTCGGACCCGCGAGTGGACTAAACTCACCAAAAGAGACAATCAGGTGGAGCCGACAACCGTTACAAGCAAGCTATCATGCTAGCCGCGGTTTGAAGCCTGATTTCAATAACAGGATAACATTTGGAGTTTTCCTGTGCAGCTTTTTTGGCCCACGAGGACTGGTGGGACTTTGGTGAGATACTGGTGAGAGATAAACCCGCCGTTATAACGAAGATTAATCACCGAAGGCATTGCACCACAAGTCAACGGCTAACGGACGGCGTTACCAAGCAACAGTAACAATGTCAAAGGCTCGAGGGAGAAGAAGCGCAACAAGCGGTGGCTCTAGCAGTTCTGGTCGAAGTACTCCAGATTCAGTCATATATACGGATGTCGAACAGATTCCTGAGACAACTGGAGGTGCTCACCTATTACCACAACCGCCGCCGAGACCCTACAAGGATGACACAGTTAACCAGTTGACACACCTGAGCGGAAATATAGACAAAGCAACAGCGACAGCCTTGCAGAAGGTTAAACACCGCGCAAACAAGCAAGAAAGAAGTTCAATGGAAAAGAGTGAATATACCATGGCGAAAACCATGGAGGATTATGGAAAACAGATGCAGCAACTTGTGGAGAATTCCAACTCCCTGCATAAACTAACTTACAGTTTGCTAGAGACTACCAACGCCATACAAAGAGAAATGCAAGTTCAGAGAGAAGCATTTCAAAATGAAATGGGGATATTAAGGAACGAAATGCAAGGTCTGAGAGTGGAGAATAAAAAATTACAGGAAAGTTATGATGCACTGGGAGCCACTCTCAAAAATGAATGTGAAGAAAAGGATAAAATCATTGAGAAGCTGAAAATCACCATAGATGACATGGATCAGAACACACGAATGAATGACGTGGTCGTGACGGGACTTCGAATCAAACCAAGGTCCTATGCCAGAGCAGTGGCGAATACTGAAGAACCAGACGAAAGGGATGTCGCCTCAACAGAGCAACAAGTTGTTGATTTTTTGCAATCGAAGGAGGTGGATGTAGACATCCAATCTATTGATACTTGCATCCCACTGTATGGGAGGAACCGCACTACACCCGTCATCATCGTCAAATTCACCAACAGGAAATACAAGGTTGCTCTGCTGAAACAGGGAAAGAAGCTGAAAGGAACAAATGTCTACATGAATGACCACCTGACCAAGCGCAACGCTGAGATTGCGAAGAAAGCACGTGATCTGAGGAAGCAAGGAAGGATCCAAGGAACATGGAGCGCAAACTGCAAAATCTTCATCAAAGCAAATGGAGGACCAGAGGCCAGAGTTCTTGCTGTCAAAGACATCAAGGACCTAGAAAGATATTGAGGTCTCCCAACATGGAGGAAAACAGCTTTAATATGCTACAAGAAGATCTACAATTGGACACTTTTCACTTTACAGATCACAAACAATTGGATATGGAAAAAGACATTGATCCAGACTCAAATTTTTTCTCTCACATTACAAACGACTGCCGTTATTATACGGAGGAGCAATACAACAACAGTTTTATCAACGACGACAAGTTATCCATCATACACATAAACAGCAGAAGCTTGAACGCAAACTTTACTAATATTAAACAATATTTGAATCAATTCAAAGAACTTTTCAAAGTTATAGCAATCTCAGAAACTTGGATTAATGCTAACAAAGGAATGGACTTCGAGCTGGAAGGATATGAAATGACGTGTGCAAACAGGAACAATGCAAATGGAGGAGGTGTGGCCATATACGTGGACAAACATTTGAACTACAAAATGGTAAAGAATATGTCATTTGTCATTGATAACATTTTAGAATGTATAACAATTGAAATTTGTAAAGAAAAAAGCAAAAATGTGTTAATAAGTTGTGTGTACAGAACTCCAAAGTCAAAGATTGGAATGTTTGAGGATTGGATTAAGACAACGTTTACAGACATAGGTCAAAAAACTATTTTCATATGTGGAGACTTCAATATTGACCTCTTGAACTCACACAAGTGCAAGGAAATAGATGACTTCATAGATACAATGTATAGTTTGAGTTTATATCCTAAAATCATTAGACCAAGTAGAATAACAGACCACTGTGCCACCCTCATCGATAATATATTCACCAATGACTTTGATAACAACACCATCAGTGGCCTGCTAATTAGTGACATCAGTGATCATCTTCCAGTATTTACAATCTACAATGAACATTATAAGAAAAAACAGGCGGAGGCAAAAAAGACTTTTCAAAGATTGCGTACAGAGGACAACATCCGTGCCTTCAAGATAGGACTAGAAGAACAAAGTTGGGAGAGTGTCTACAGTGCAACAGATGTGGACGAGGCATATGACAACTTCCTTGGTACTTATATGGAGCTCTACGATAAGAACTGTCCCTGGCAAGAAAAGCCCAAGAAGCAAAAGAAAAACAACCAGCCATGGATGACAAAAGGACTAAAAAACGCCTGTAAGAAGAAGAACACATTATACAGGACATTTATCATTCAACAGACTAAAGAAGCAGAACAAAAGTATAAGACATACAAAAACAAGTTGACAACTATCTTGAGAGTGTGTAAGAGGGAATATTATAGTCACGTACTAAATAAGAACAAAAATAACATGAGAGCAACTTGGGGCATCTTAAATAGTATTATAAAGAACAACTTTAAGAAAGCAGACTATCCTCCCTATTTCATGGTTGGAAACACTTACAGGAATGACATGAATGCGGTAGCTGAAATGTTTAATGAATATTTTGTAAATATTGGACAAAAACTGGAAGAAGAAATTCCAAAACAAGACACAATTGATGAAGGGATTGATATTATTGATAGGAATCTTAATTCTATGTTTCTCACTGTTGTAACCAAAAAGGAGATCACTGACATTGTTAACCATTTTAAGGCAAAAACATCAACTGATTGTCATGGAATCGAAATGGAAACAATTAAAAGGGTCATCAATAAGATCGCAGACCCGTTAACATATATTAGTAACTTATCATTTCAGACTGGAATATTTCCAAGCAAAATGAAAACAGCCAAGGTGGTTCCAATTTTCAAAAAAGGAGACAAACACCAATTTACAAATTATCGACCAGTTTCCTTGTTACCACAATTCTCGAAAATTGTGGAGAAGCTATTTAATAATAGGTTGGACAAATTTATTAAAAAGAATGAACTATTGGCAAGTAGTCAATATGGTTACAGAGCCAACATTTCAACTTCTATGGTACTGATGGAAATCACGGAGGAAATCACTACTGCCATAGACAACAGAAGATGCGCAGCTGCAGTATTCATGGATCTGACAAAAGCTTTCGATACAATTAATCACACTATTTTAATTTCAAAATTAGAAAGGTACGGAATTAGAGGTTTAGTCTTAAATTGGGTTAAAAGCTACCTAGCAAAGAGGAAACAATTTGTAAAGCTAGGAGAATATACATCTGGGAGTCTACACAATACGTGTGGAGTACCACAGGGGTCCATACTGGGACCAAAACTGTTTAACTTGTACATTAACGACATTTGCAAAGTAACTAACAACTTAAAATTGGTCTTATTCGCCGATGATACCACCGCTTTCTGTTCTGGTGAAAGCACACAAGAACTCATTAAAAAGGTCAAGGATGAAATGGTCATATTAAAGTCATGGTTTGACAAGAATAGATTATCTCTGAATTTAAGTAAAACTAAAATAATGCTATTTGGTAATAGTAGAAAGGACACGTACGACCAAATACAAATTAATGGAGCGGATATTGAAAAAGTGGAAGAATATACATTTCTTGGGGTTATAATAGATGACAAATGAGTTGGAAATCTCATATTAAATATATACAGCAAAAGGTGGCGAGAAATATCTCTATATTGAATAAAGCAAAATATGTTCTTGATCAAAAATCACTCCACACTCTGTACTGTTCCTTAGTATTACCATATCTAACGTATTGTGTGGAGATATGGGGAAATAATTACAAAAGCAATCTTCACTCACTCACTGTACTGCAAAAAAGATCTGTGAGGATAATTCATAATGCCAAGTATAGAGAACATACAAACCCTTTATTTTTAAAATCACAGATATTAAAATTCGCAGATTTAGTACACTTTCAAACCGCTAGAATAATGTATAAAGTTAACAACAACTCGTTACCCAAAAACCTAATTAAGTATTTCTCAATCAGAGAGGAGAAATATGATCTTAGAGGAAAATTAAACCTAAAACATTTATATGCGAGAACAACGCTGAAAACCCACAGCATTTCCGTGTGTGGAATTAAATTATGGAACGGATTGAGTAAAGAACTCAAACAATGTACAGAGATGAGCAAATTCAAAAAACAATACAAGCAGTTGATGTTTGCTAAATACAAGGCAGAACAGTCCTGATTGTTCTGTCAGGTTTGTTATTTTATTTTATTTATTTATTTTTTTATTTTCTATTTTATCTTATTTTATTTTTTATTTATTTAATTAAATTTTATTTTTTTTTTATTTATTTCTATTTAGTTATTTTTTTATAATTTTCTTTGTTGTGTTTAAAAAAAAAAAAGGGAAAGGGAAAAAAAAAAAAGCTTTGTTCTTATTTATTTATTTATTTATTTAGTATTGTCATCATTATTATCATTATTATGAATGTTCTCTCTTTTTTTGGGGGGAGGGTTATCTCACCGTTATCTATTATGTGTTATCCTGACTATCACTGAAAACATGACATGGAATCCAGGAAGTGAACTACATGTACTGTACTAGATGTAGAATGGATGGGGGGTAGGATTAAATAAGCTTTGCTTCTTCCTACTCCTTTTGCACATGTGGAACTGTCAAAGAATGATTCACGAGATGTATTCCAGTGTAACCTTCATGTTCAAATAAACTAAACCAAACCAAACCAAAAGGGTTGGCTCTGCAGAATTAGCAAGCTGACTATTTGATTAAAGAAGGGAAGTTTACCTCCTGATATCTCAATGACCCGTGTTGTCTCCCACTTTATCCAGTAATCATTGAGTTTTCTGACCCGGAAAACATTGGAAGGACTGCTGGCATTGGCTCTGGACATCTGCACTGCGGTAGAAAATGGATGGATGGATTAAAATGCATAAGAAAGTTTTATATTTTGAACATTATTTTTAACACTGTGATTTCTGTAATGTTTTACTTTAACATGTCAGCAAAATGTTTCTTTAAATAAATACATTTTATCAGAAATGTCTGGGAGCCAGATACAGTCATCAAAAGAGCCATATTTGGCTCCCGAGCCATTGGTTCCCTACCCTTGCTGTAGCTCATCCTCCATATATTCAGGCTCAAAAAGATAAGGTTCTGGATCCTCATTTGTCCAAAAGTAGTTGTTGACAGCATGAAGTCTGCCATGATTAGTAGTAGCAAACAGACACACTGCAGTTGTTGATGTAAGTAGCGCTAGTTCCTATCTGTGGGCTATGTAAAATCAATGTGCCCAGGAAAGAAGTTTTGGTAATTTAAAAAATGATCAAAATACAGCAAAATACTATAAGTATTAAATATTATTGAGAATGTATGTACAGCATGTATATAAAACCAGAAAACATTGTTGGAGGTTTTTTAGAGGACGTGATAGTCAAAACAGGTGTGTCCTGTGACCTGCATTGTTAGCTCCCTCATGCCAACTGTTTTTCTCTATTTGGAACGCAAAAGGGAAAGACATGTGCTTTCATGTTTACATAAGGATTGTGGATGATGGGCAAAATTCCAAAAACTTTACAGTTTTCCTTTTGAGAGCAGCGCACAAGGCAGCGTAATCATTGATATTATTCCGCAGTGCTCTATTTTCCTCCCTAAGGTTTTTGACTGCATCATGGATCTCAGAGAAGCTCCTCTTGCAGCTGTCATTCTGTGATCGTACCTTTCCAATCTGTGTTTGCAGGCCTCTTAGATCTTGCCTTATCAGTGCAACAGTTTGTGCTACAGTTTCCTCCTGTTGGTTTTTCCAGTTGGTCTTTCTTGACATCCTTCAAGGCGCCATATAATTAAATCCTCGTCATCCAACAGGATAATTGATGCTATTTCTGATTGTGGACCCGGATTTTGAGGGCCAGTATCTTTTTGCTTTTTGTGTAGCGTTATTGCTAGAACTGCTTTGAACTTCAGCACTTTGCTGATTAGCTAGGCTTGCTTGCATCTGTCAGCACTTGTAATTTTACGCTTGTTTAACATATGTACCTCTTGCCGGTCCAAGTTCAAGTTGAGGGTGTCAGCAAGCTGTTCTGATCTTTGTTCCTGAGGTGTATTCATGAAAGTGCCAAAACAGTTCAAAACTCCAGCAGCAACAGCAGAGCTCTTGCCATGAGCGTCCTTTCCAGGTTGTATGTTTTAGTACTTTCAGTGTGTTTTCAACTTGCTGTTCTATAACAAGGAGTTAAATGCAAAAATTCACAACAGGTGATTTTTTTTAATTTTTTAGATTTTGACAGAAGACTCTTACATACTGCTCAAAAAAATTAGAGGAACACTTCAAAAACACATCAGATCTAAACTGGGGGAAAAATGATCTTGAATATCTTTCCTGACAATAATTGGGTGATGTATTAGTAACAAAATGATGCCACATAATTTGATAGAAATGAAAATGATCACCCTATAGAGGGGGGAAATCAAAGACACCCCAAAAATGAAAGTGAAAAAATGATGCAGCAGACTGCTCCATTTTGCCAAAATGTCATTGTAGCAACTCAAAATGATTCTCAGTAGTTTGTGTGGCCCCCACGTGCTTGTATGCATGCCTGACAACGTCGGGGCATGCTCCTAATGAGACTACGGATGGTGTCCTGGGGGATCTCCTCCCAGATATGGACCAGGGCATCAATGAGCTTCTGGACAGTCTGAGGAGCAACCTGGCGGCGCCGGATAATGTCCCAGAGGTGTTCTATTGGGTTTAGGTCAGGTGAACGTGGGGGCCAGTCAATGATATCAGTTCCTTCATCCTCCAGGAACTACCTGCATACACTAGCCACATGAGGTCGGGCATTGTCGTGGACCAGGAGGAACCCAGGTTCCACTGCACCAGCGTAGGTTCTGACAATGGGTCCAAGGTTTTTATCCCGATACCTAATAGCAGTCAGGGTGCCATTATCTAACCTGTAGAGGTCTGTGCGTCCTTCCAGGGATATGCCTCCCCAGACCATCACTGACCCACCACCAAACCGGTCATGCTGAATGATGTTGCAGGCAGCATAACGTTCTCCACGGCATCTCCAGACCCTTTCATGTCTGTCGCATGTGCTCAGGTTGAACTTGCTCTCATCACAGGGCACCAGTAGTGTAGTTGCCAATTCTGGTCTATGGCAAATGCCAATCGAGCTCTCCGGTGCTGGGCAGTGAGCACAGGGCCCACTACAGGACGTCGGGCCCTCAGGCCACCCTCATGGAGCCTGTTTCTGATTGTTTGGTCAGAAACATTCACACCAGTGGCCTGCTGGAGGTCTGATCTCCTGACCTTGTGGCCAACATGTTCATCTTTTTTCTCACATTACAAAATTGAAATGGCCGAGAGTAACTCATTTTTTGTATGTATGTACTGTATGTATGCATGTATGCATGCATGCATGTATGTATGTATGCATGTGTGCATGTATTTATTTATTTATTTATTTATTTATTTATTTATTTCAAACCAGACAAATCTAATGATGCTTGTTTTTGCTTGTTTTTGTTTTTGGTATCCACAACTCACATTTTGTATTAAAACAACAAAAAAATGTGGCCATCTTGTAGTTCAAAATGCATTCATTTGTAGTGTATCACATTAACTCATAAAAATCTGAAAGAAAACCAGGCTCGCGGGGACTGTTGGCTGTGGGCACTGCGTTGGTGACCCCTGCACTAGACCGTGCGGCCCCAGAATTCCAATATTTTATAAATGTAAAGAGCATTCTTCCACATCCCACACGTCCCCACTTTTGCATATTTTCTGTACAGCATTTCAGTGGCTTTCAGCTTTTCAGCATTTATATGCAATTTCTATGCAAATTACCTTTTCTGCTTAGAATGTGCTTTGTACTGGATAACATACAGACCTGATCAAAATTTTAAGACCAGTTGAAAAATTGCTAGAATTTGCATTTTGCACATTTGGATCTTAATGAGGTTTTAAGTAGTATGTAAAAGCAAGAAGGGGGAGTGAGACAAAAAACATTTGGAACTTAATTTAAACCAAAAAACAGAAAAATGAAATAGGTTGTTTATCACCTGATCAAAAGTTTAAGACCACAGGCTCTAAAAGCCAAAATCTGCTCAAAATGTTCATTTTCTGTCAGGCATCCACACTGTCATGCCCTCCAGGCTAAGCTAAGAAGCTTTGTCTTTTTAAAGGTGGTTGGTTTGTTGAGCTGCATAACAAGGCCTCTCGCAGCGTGCCATTGCTGCTGAGGTTGGGAGCAGTAAGGCGGGAAAAGGGTTTAAAAAAACAAAAAAACGAATTCAAAGAACATGGGACATTGAAAGGTGAAAAAAAGTTTTATTCTCTGATGAGAAAAAATTTTACCTTGACGGTCCAGATGGCTTCCAACGTTATTGGCATGACAAGGACACCTGAGACACAGTGGAGGGGGTGCCTGTGAGATACACTTCCCCTGTTATACAGAATTTATTTGACTTGGATGCTTGTTATTATGCAAATTTGGAGCGGCCGGACCAGAGCAGGAGGGGACAGAGAAGAAGAGAAAAGAAAACAGAGGGGGGTGTGCGGTGATAAGAGGGGCACAAAAAAAAGACTGAGACAGGGACAACAGTAGCAACAATTGTGACACAACAACAGAAACATACAGGACTACATCAGCAAATGTCTGTGATGACTATAAAGACCATGATGGAAAGGACAAAATAATATCAACAACCACAATGACAATACCGCATTGAAACAGTCACACATAATAGTAGTAATGAAATGATTAACTATGATAGTCAACAGAATGACAATAACTGAGGCACATCATTGTAAAAACTATAATCATATTGCTGACATCACCGTTGCTGTAATAAAACCAACAACATAACACCTTGGTTAACTCAGTGAGTAATGTGGGGAAGTACGTATGTGCTGTGAGTGTGCATATGTACGTGTGTACAGGTATCTCTGTATGTGCAAGTCTTCATATATATAAATGTGCAAGAATGTGTGAACGTGTACAGTAATTGTCACTGAGAATGCATGAGACTGCCCCAGTCAGTCAGAGTCCACAATCGCACATCCAGCTCAAGAATTGTGAGCACTGGGACCCCACAGGGGTGTCCGAACAACACCAGCATCATTAAATTTGCGGATGACACTACAGTCATCGGCCTGATCACTGGTGGTGTTGAAACATCATACAGAAGAGAGGTGGCGGACCTCATAGCTTGGTGTCGTGATAACAATCTCCTTCTCAATACAGATAAGACTAAAGAGATGATCATCGACCCAAGAACAAGGGAAAAGGAGCCGCATAGACCCCTGTTTATTGATGAGACTGAAGTGGAGAGGGTGAAAACCTTCAAGTTCCTTGGCACACACATCAGCGAGGACCTCACCTGGTCTCACAACACCCAACAAATTATGAAGAAGTCCCAAAGGAGACTGTACTTCCTGAGAAGACTGAGGAAATTTGGCATGTCCACCACAATCCTGAGTTGCTTCTACAGATGCACCATCGAAAGTGTCCTTACCGCCTCCATCACTGTTTGGTACGGTAACTGTACAACACGTGATAGGAAGGCACTCCAGTGGGTGATCAAGACCTCACAGAACATTGGGCCTCAAGTTTTGACTTAAAATAGACTCAAAAAAAAGATTAGACTGCACCGGAGGACTGGAGGAAACGGGAGGTGGGCCATCAATCAGAAACCAAACCATTTTGGAAACTCTAGAAAATATTTACACAATCATGACGGAAAACTAAAGTAAAATACATAGTTTGTGTGTGACAATTTATTTTTTCTGTGTTTACATTTGATAAGACGCTGCCTAATTAATACAGCAGCCCCGTGCTCTGGCTCAAGACGTGGCTGGGGGCGCATGTCGTTATCTGGGGGTGCTATGTGCGCAATAGGCACACCACGTTTCATTGCGATGTTATTCTGATGATCCTGCACACCTGCAAGAACAGAGAGGGAAGCCTGAAGCCTGAAGCGGGACATCAAATATTCGTCGCTTTCAGCAAATAAATCTACATGGTCCCTTTACATTCTCTCTCTGCGCAGCGCACGTCCAGCCAGCCTTTTTTTTTTTGATGAATTGGGATTTGAATATATATTTATCGACAGAGTATATTTTAGTTGTTTTGATGATAAATAATTGTTGGGATATTTTATTTGCACTACATTTTTTGGGATCAGGTTGCAAAATCCATCATGAGGGCGATTGGGCATTGAAAGTGCAAGCTTTGCTTGTGCGTAAGAGTCCTCCTGAGCATTCGTAGAATTTGTTCCTAGATCTAAGAGCTATGAGTTAAGAACACGTTTCGTGAATGCCAAAAATCTTCGTAAGAAGGCTTTAAGAACAGATTTGTGCGTAAGAACGTTTCGTGAATGAGGCCCTCCCCTCACTGCAAGACATTTATAAAACTAGAGTCCTACGCAGAACAAACAACCTCATCAAGGACAGCACACATCCACAACACTATTATTCACACTCCTACCGTCAGGCAGACGCTACAGGAGTTTGAAGTCCAGGACCACAAGACTGGCGAACAGCTTTTACCCACAGGCCATCAGGCTTCTCAACGAAGCACTCACACACTCATAGCACTTTATTTATTTATTTATTTATTTATTTATTTGTGTTAATGTCTCTTCTGTTGTTGTTGTTGCTTAATTTATTGGTATATATGTTTATGTGTTTATGTTTCTTATGTTCTTATTCTTTCTTGTGTTTTCTTTCTTTTCTTGGGAGAATGAACAGAATAAGATTTTCATTGCATAGTATAACTGCTGTTTTACTATGCACATGACAATAAAACTCTCTTGAATCTTGAATCTTGACCAAGGACTTCTTCAAGGAAAATAACATCACTCTTTTGGACCATCCTGCACGTTCCCCTGATTTAAATCCCACAGAGAACATTTGGGGATGAATGGCAAGGGAAGTTCATAAAAATGGCCATCAGTTCCAGACAGTTGATTCCCTTCGTGAAGCCATCTTCACCACTCGGAGCAATTGCAATACATTTGTTCACTTCCTGTATTCCAATTTTATATATATATTTTTTCAGATATATACATATATATACATACATACGTGTATGTATAAATTGTATATTCAGACTACAGATGGACTCATGCTGTGTATTAATAACAACAACGACAAGACGTTCTTGTCCGCTAACCGGAGATTGCACATAAACTGAGGCAAAATTGTGGCGTACATTTTTGATGTTAACCAAAAAACACGCTAACAAGGTTCCACTGTATCTCAATCAGGCCATAGGAACCCAGTTCCAGGTGTGCTTTGAAGAAAATGATACCACAGACCAAGTGGGATACAGAGAACATTTATGGTTTTTATTTCTGAAATACTACTAATTCCACAGTATGTTGTTACATATGTTACATTGTTCATGGTAAATCTATTCCTTATTTGAAAATAACTCATCTTGACACTTTTGTGTCTAGTACCACAAATGTAATTCAAATTGAACCAAAAGACATAGATTCATTCAAAATCATTAAAACAGTGACAGTGAGTGTCATAGCACTTTTGCTATGTGACAAATATGTCACGTCAGGCTTTCAATTGCAATTTCAAGGCCAGATAGCAACATTTTCCTTGATTGTTTTCTATTAATTAATTTAAGAATTATGGTAAAAACAGTAGAATTGTAATATTCAACACCCTATTAAAACATTGCAATTGTTAATGGTTGCAAAATAATGTTTCATCGCAAAAAATACGCTTTTGGAAATGACCCAATGAGTAAATTGGTCGTAAACAAGTGTGAAGTTTGTGTAAACTGTGCGGGGCTGAATGCCAGTGCGCAAAGAAAATTTTAAAATGTTCACAACTTGTGGCACACATAATTTCCAGGAAGTAATTGTGAACGCAACATGAACACACCGTGAACTTAAGCCTAAACAATGCCGGCGGTTCATATCAGATAGATGGATACTTTATTCATCTCCAAGGGAAATTCACATTTCCAGCAGCTCTGCAAAAATGTCATAATAAACTTAATCACCTTAATAAAACAAGGCAAAACAGGAGATAAGAAAAATAAGAAAATAGAATAAATACTGTAAATAAATATACGAAACAGATCACTTCAAATTTGTAGTGCAATAATGCATAAAAATACATACATAATGCGTCTCATTCACATGAATGAGACCAGCTCTTGGAGCAAGTCGGGGGGAATTCTCAAGTAGCTTCTGTAGCCTCTTGGATCTTCCTTATACATTTCTGTTAATAAGTGATCATTATGCCCAAAGCGATTTTCTCGTCATTTATTGCCTCCCTCCGTGTCTTTGTGCATTTTCTTTCTGCATCTGCGAGATAATATAAGCTTACCTTTCTTTCAATGAAATCGGGAAGGGGGCAAACACTTTTTCACACCACTCTATATAAAACAATAAAACGTTGTTAGAGGTTTTTTTAGAGGGTTTATAGTCGAAATCGGTCGGTCCCATGACGTCCATCGTTAGCTCCCTCATGCTAACTAATTTTCTGTCTTTAAAATGCACAGAAAAGGGAAATAAATATTTGTTCATGTTTCACATATGGTTTGTGGATGATGGGGACAATTCCCATAAAGTGAGTTTTTCTTTAACCTCTGTTGTACATGATTTTAAAGATGTTTGTATATTTTCATTTCATATTTTATTTAACAACAAGGACGTGACGTTTTTTAAGTATACTTTTAAAGCTTTTAAAGCTTCAGCCACTACACGAGAGGGAAGGTCCTCTTGTGACTAGACAAATGTTCACCCCTCATTTTGTGTTTGTCATCAGGTTTGGAGCGGTATCAGCCAGCTTGCTGTGTGCCCTTACTACACTTCTGCACCAAGAAAATCAGCTTTGGGCCTCTTGACAGGAACGCTAACAGGACCATGACATCCTTGTCCGATCAGTCTCACCAGGCAGAGACCAAGGAGTCACGAGTGTGATCTCAGGGGCCTGAGCTGGACTGAGAGCACCCTGTGGATCCAAACATCTTCACCCCCTCAACTCCTGCAGTATTAAAAGGAGGCATTAAACTTTGTAAGCTGTCAAGTAACTTTCGTGGATAAGACATTTTGAGGCCTTTTGCCAGACTCTTGGTTAAAATTAATAACTTAATTACTTTTTTAAACTGATAAAAAGATTTTGATATTTATTTTTTTCACCATTTTAATGTCTTAATGTCCTCCTATTGAAGGGGTGCCACTTTTTTGAGTTTCACACAAGATACACTTCTCCGTCTTGTGTATTTTCACTATATAATGTCACTGTTACTGCCTACGCTAAACCCAACTCCTCGCTCACTCAAGTTGATTGTTTTGACATTTTGGCAGCCTTGTTCCCTGCAAAGCCACCTGCTTCTGTGAAGGACATTGCCCTGCGGGCGCCTATCAGTGGTTTTAAAGCAGCAGACACAAGAGGTCAAACTGTTCTTCACCAGTCACTAACTGGTGTTTGATGACAGTAACCTCTTTTTTCTGCTCTTCTATCCCACTTAAATTAACACCCAAAGTCATAAAAACAGTATGTTGGAACAAAAACAGTATGTTGGAACTAACATGAGCTCATTTCTAAATAATGACATTTTTTCTAGCTTACACAACGAACTGCATCACAGACAAACGCTGCTGTTGTACTCAAGGACTCATTCTGCACTGTCATTGGCTGACACTTTCTCCTAGCTCACAGTGTGCCCTAGCAAACTTCACCAACAAAGGCGAGTTTGCTACACTGCCCTGATTCTCCTCACTGAATGCCGACAACACCAGTAAGCATCAGCTTGCAAGAGGAGTGATCGCATTACTTAATTTACTTTACTTTTTACTTGTTTTTATTTTGTGCATGGATGTACTGTTGAGTGAGCAAGTGTGCCATGTTCTTGATGGATCATTTTCAGTCACTCTATTAATTTCTGTCCTTCCAATGAAACTGTCCTTCTAATGAAGAATGGCAGACCTTTGGAAGTTTCTTCAAAGAAGAACAAGACAATGAGGAGACTAATAATATATTTTTTAAAAAAACAGCATCAGTTCTTTGAAACGCAAGCAGCCACATGGAACAAGGTGTGAGATGTGCATGAGTGTGTATGAAAAAATTGTTCCACAGAATTGCAACTTCAGTTGTAAGCAAGAAATTGGAAGTTCACATTTTTTGCATAATCGTGCAGCCCTAGTTGAAACTTATTATCCCAGCGAATGAATTTCCTTTTTATGTTTTTATGTTTTTTGTGTTTTACATTAGTAAATCACATCATGTTAGAATAGGTGGTGTTACATATTGTAAACTTTTATTTCTTTGTACAGTATAAGTTACTGTCTCATTTTTGGAAACACTATGCTCATATAAATATAGTATCACAATAATGCTTAATCCTTTTTTTTCTTTTGTTGGTACAAGTGGTGGTCACGCACCTCAGGCTGTTTTAAGGTCACTTTACATTTTTCACAACCACTGTGCAGCTATGTACATGTATGTACATTCTCACTGAAATCAGTTTATTGATATAATTATACCACATATTTGCTTATTAAACAGGTGCTCAATATTGGTGATACCAGCACACTGACATTTGCTGCAAGTAAAACAAGCTGGGGAAATAAAAAAAATACACATATTAATTTCAGAAGGTTTACACTAAAACAGATGCTTATTAGTTAACTACGTACTGATTAATGATTAGGTATGTAAAATAAAATGACCCTGAGCGATACTGAACCAGTAAATATACAGTCGTCCCTTGGTTATCACGGTTAAATTGAATATTTTTGTAGTTATAGCATAGAAAACCTGTTTATGACCTTCTAAATATATATATATTTTTTTACTGTAGTAAAACACCGTTATAGTCACATTTACACTCACATTACTTAATGTAGTAGCCATGATAAGCAGTAATAAGACATACCTCACACGTTAGCACAGGTCGCCATCTCTCTGGTTGAACAATGAACAAACTATATGTATACAAATAAATCAGGTGCCACAATAATAACAATAAACAACTAACACGCTATATGTGCAATAATAAAAATGGTGCAACAAAAGTGGAAAACATCTAACATACTAAAACAATAATAATACTGACAAAATCAGAGCAGCCCTGTAAAAGCAAAACCTATATGTGCGTATGTTACACGGTCCCAAAACTAAGCAGTCGGCATCTCCAGGGTCAGGAGGTTCAGGCACAGCAGGAGCGGTCAGTTGGAGGACCTCATCCTCGGAGAGTATCACTTGTTCTCACGAGGATCATTTGCTGCTTACTAGTTCACAGCCATGTACCCTTGTTTGACCCAAGCTCGAACCAGTTTAATACCTATACATATTCAAATTCACAGGAAGGAGTACACACCTGGTGTGTCTCAAGCTTAGCATTTAGCCTAGGAACTTTCTAGTTTTCATCACTGCCTGCTAATCTGAGCGGGAGTCCAGCATGCTGTACTTGTGACATTTTCCAGACATTTTTCACGAAAAGATTTATAAGACTGAGTGTTATTTTATTTTAAATAATTATTGCTTCAAAACGCGTTTCAGACCAAATAGAGTGCATTTATGAACATAGCCCAAAACTGCCCAACAATGAACCACATATGCACAAAACCACCTAAAAAGTGCTTAAGCACCTGCTCAGGCCGAATTAGTTACTTTTTCTAATTTTGCCTGTAACTGTCCAACAATACATCCCAGCAGCACCAAACGACATTCACCATGCAGGGGGTGCGAAGCTACACCACATACATGAGATTTGAGCCTATAGCACCTTCTGCTAGCTTGCAGTGACTAAATCTAACACTTATTGCTTAAAAACGTGTTTCAGAGCGAATAGAGTACATTTATGAACATAGGCCAAAAGTGCCCAACAATGAACCACATATGCACCAAACCACCTAAAAAGTGCTTTAAACACCTGCTCAGGCCGAATGAGTTACTTTTTCTCATTTTGCCTATAACTGTCCAACAATACATCCTAGCAGCACCAAACCACATTTCCCTTGCAGGGGGTAAGAAGCTACACCACATACATGAGATTTGAGCCTATAGCACCTTCTGCTGGCTTGCAGTGACTAAATACAGTCCAGTCTATGGAATGTGGAGGGAGGGGGCGATGTGAGACTCTGAAGCCTGCCAGATGCTGATAACGCCATGTCCGTTGTAGGGAAACTGCCATCTGTGTGCACTCAACCGGTAGAGGTTGCCTGGAACATCCTGTTGGTCAGCGTTGCCCTTCTTCTGATACCTGTCGGCTCATGAGAACAACACATCATGTGACATATAACTGCTGACCTAGCACGTCTGCTCTGACTAAAGATTTAACCCAAGGAAAGATGTGTGGACGTGAATATCTTAACTATGGTACCCAAGTAACTACTAAGTGATGTACTGTAACTATGCATTAACTATAATGCATAGCAATGTAAATCAACATGTTAATTATGATACATAGCAATGTAGTCAACTAAATAATGTAAATATATGTTAATTATACATAATAAAATAATGTACTTCTTCATTCCCCCTCTTGGCCTCGAAAGAGGCCACAGCAACTAAACAAAGCAAATAGCATCAATAAACATCCACAACCATGTCAAAAGGTTTTATTTCACTCCACCAGGGCCACTGTCGAGGGTTCCTCCTTTACCGGGACCAGAAGATATTGGCCCTTTGGATCTCCCAAAACACGCATAATGAGCTTTTCCAGTAAACCCCTAATACATGGGATGCAACAACAGTCACACAACATAAGCAAAGTAGCAAACACAGCAATAGAAATAAAGAAAGAAGAGATGAGGTTCTTGTACCACCCAAAATAAGCCATCCACATGTCCCAAATGGAAGTATTCACACCCGAATGATCTTTCATCTTACGGTTTAAGGTGCGCAGGCCATCTAGTCCTTGGGTAAGTTTACCATCAGCAGCTGTGTTATTAGGAATGAAAGTACAACACGAATCACCAAACATAGAACTGACCTCACCCTTTTCAGCCAATAGGGTGAAAGCAATGCGATTCTGGAAGGTCATCAGGGAGGTCGCTCTCAACTGTTCATGGACTGCCTGAAACCCGGCCTGTGTATGGTTACCTAAACGCTGAATGTTGTAATGAATATATTAATACGGTTAACATTTTTGTTAACGGTGATCTACGGAAGAATAGACTCAAATCCAGCAGCCACTTGGTTAATGAGTTTGTATTCATCCGGGACACCACGAGGAACCCCAAGGGCGTCGATGTAAGTGGGATCAGTCGTGCTGAGCCAAGTGGTGGAGGTGTCTTCGAGTGTGTGCTGGTGGCAGGAGGGCCACCGAGTCGACCGCATCCATCAAATAATCTACAGAAGCAGATTCTACAGAATCACACTTACCGGTAGAATGAGAGAAACCAATGCACACAAACAGGTCATGCTTTTAGCAGGCGAAGAGTACTGCTCCTCCGCACCACCACCACACATCGGCTCGAGAGACAGGAGAAAAAGTTGAAGACACCTGATGGACTGAAACACATAAAGAGTCATTCACCCTTCCTAACAAATTATTTTTCCCTGTAGAGCTGTTAACATAAGTTAAATTATTTGCTGAGACTGTTGTGTCAAATAGAGGCTTTACCTGTGTTGATGGGACCACAAGATATACTTCGTCCCATGTGCGACACTTTGATTGTTTAATGGAGGTAGAATTCATAACAGACATAAAGCAGGAGTCATCCAATACTGCGGGAACAACTTTTAACAAGGGCCTGGGACCCATACACACCACACAATCAGAAGAAGTGTTATTGGCCGCCTGCTCAACCATGAGAAGCCAATTGTTGGTATGACCTGTAACTCCAGTGATGAGAGTAAACGCATCAACCACATCCTGGCTGTCACTTATTGCCCGAACCTTCGCGGCTTTAGCAGTTTGTGTCTGTAGATGAGTAACTGTAGACGCAGTACATATACGGAATGGCCAACACTGGTACATAGGCATAGGCAACATGGACCCATAGGCATATAAAGTGAAGTTATAGCATCCAGGGGTTGATGAATTAAACCCCTCATGTATGTGGTGTACCTTCTTACCCCCTGCAAGGGGAATGTGGTTTGGTGCTGCTAGGATGTGTTGTTGGACAGTTACAGGCAAAATGAAAAAAGTGATTCATTTGGCCTCAGCAGGTGTTTAAAGCACTTTTTAGGTGGTTTGGTGCATATGTGGTTCATTGTTGGGCAGTTTTGGCCCATGTTCATAAATGCACTCTATTCTGTCTGAAAGGAGTTTTTCAGGTTTTTTTTTGACACTCCTTTCATTGAGAAATTAGCTCTAATCGGCCGTACCTTTTTTCCAATATATGATGACCAGCTACCTACACCCGATTCTCTGTAATCCCACCCCTGATTACACGCCCCGCTAGAGTGGCCGTACATACTGTACCACCCCTTGACCTGATGTACCCACCTGGCCGGAGAACATCCCCAGGCCCGTCGCCTAGAGGACGTACACTCCTGATATTCTTGATGTAATGTTAATTGGTCTATGACAAAATTTGTACCTACTGGCCAGGCGGAACAAAGGGTGAGTACTTGTCGAGAATGTTGCTGATGAATTCCGTGAACACCATAAACCATGATCTCGCTGACATCTGAACAAGAAGATATTGTGGACCGCCGGCGTCGGACCGCCAGGGAATACGAATCGGTCCTGTTGTCAATTCGGTAAGTAACAACCTGCATGTCCAGGGGTGTGATGGTGTGTGGAACAAGAGCAGTAATAACATAACGAACCAGCAGGAGGCAGAAAAAAGAACTTGCAGCAACAATAAAAACAGCTATCATATCATATCATTTGTGTCTGTAGATGAGTAACTGTAGACGCAGTACATATACGGAATGGTATATGTAATATGCTAAATGTATTAACCCCCCACCCCCTCTTGGACTGGACCCAGTCCACAATAAGAAGACATAGATGTGTCAGGTCGAAGCAAAGAAAAGTGAAACCACTTACGCCACTTACGTCCTTTGCCCTCCAGTTGCACAAGCACAAGCAGTCACCACAAAGGGACCAGTCCACCTAGGTTCCGACTACTTCCTGGAGAGCCTCTTCAGGAAGACCTTGTCAGCGACCAAAGGTGAGGGAGGAGTTGCAGAGGGAGGAACAGCGGAGTCATGAACCTGTTGAGAAACAGACACAATAAGGGCATGCAACTGCTTCCAATAGGATTTGGAATCCAGGGAAGGCGTAGGAACTTCTTCATCAGGAAGGAACTAGGGCCTGGCATGAGACCTCCAGTCCACAACTCATAAGGAGACAAACCAGACCTACTGTAGTGTTAACACTCTGGCAAATGGCTAACAGAGCAATGGGAAGCGCCTGAAGCGCCTGAAGCCAGGTAAGGGAAGTGGAGGACGTGATCTTAGCCAATTTGTCCTTCAACGAGCGGTTCATACGTTCGACTTGGCCCTGACTTTGAGGATGATAGACAGAACTAAACGAATGTTTAAGGCCGAGAAAGGCTTCCACTTTGACAAGGGCCACACTAGTGAAGTGTGTGCCGTTGTCAGAGCGAATCCAGGCCGGAAAACCATGAGTCGGGATGTAATGGTGGCGTCCTCCTTGGCGCAGGGGTAAACCTCGAGCCACTTAGTGAAAGCATCTACAATAACCAAAAGGTAGCGCTTACCTTGAACGCAGAAGGACATGTCAGTAAAGTCCAGAGAAATTTCCACACCTGGCCACAGGGCGGTAGCCAAATGAGCTGGAGTCGGGCGCACGTTAAAGTACGTACAGGTGGAATAAGAGATGATGAAGAGATGAATGATTCCAAATAAGGTCTTTCATATATTAGGGCGCCACCAGTTGTTTAGATTCGAAAGCATTACCAGAGGACCCACATGTGCCAATCCGTGAGCCTTGGAAAGAGCCTGGGTAGACAACTGACGCATAGGAAGGGCAGGACGCCTGTTGGGGCCCACCCACACCCCGTCGGATGTGACAGAGGTACCTTTGGACCGCCAAAAACTTACCTCTTCCGGAGAAGCAGAACGATGGTGGGACGCAATAAAGTCCAAAGACGGTGATCAGCTGGTGATCAGGCAGCTGAGATGAGATGAGACATCATCAAATCGGCAGGGCGGCAAATCGGCGGTTTTAGTCTGGGGAAGTGGTGTCGTCCTGCTTTTGCAGCCTGGTCTGCTGCTGCTGCCCCTGGATTGAAGGGTGTTAGCCTTGCTATGTCCTGCAGTTTTCGCAATAGCCAATGAAGCAGGTAGGTGAATACTTTTAGCTAAACGTTCAATCAAAGGTCTGTGGGCTATTGGGGTACCTTTAACCATCACGAAACCTGTCTGCTGCCATTCAGAAGGTTGAGGACAGCGGCGCCCACAGCATAGGCAGAGTCACAGTAAATAGTCATGTCTTGTCCAGCACTTCCATCCCCTGGGCCGAAGAGTTAGTCATGTAAATGTCAGAAGTCACCAGCGCAAAAGTGTCACAAGTATGGACTTCACTACAGTGGCCATTCAATTTCCTGACGGCACATACCTGGATTGCAATGACAGCACAAGAGGGGGACAGTGGCTGTGAAAGCACTTCCATCAGCACAGATGGCGGACATTTATTGGGTGGAGCTTTATCCTGAAACACATGCGTCAAATAAAGGCATATTTACTATGTTCAACGTGTGGAAACCTTGGATCTGCTCTTGTGCTCCTTACCTGCCACCCATCGACCCGCTATATTTTATGATCATGACCAAATGTATGCTGATAAAATAACACCATTTTTAGGTACAAACACCTCAGCGCTCTAACTGATTGGCAGCCCTCCGAGGTGCCTCAGGTTCAATACTCACCATCATCTATATAATTCTATAGAATTGTGGGGACTGACTCGGCTGTTCTCCGACATCAGGTACTTTCTCAGGAGCATGGGAGGGACCTCACAGACCATGAACTTAGCCAGGACATGCTGGCTGAGGGGGGTGGACCACAACTTGCGGCGTCCTCCTAGCTGCATAGGCACCTCCTGGGACGTCGCTTCGTCGTCCATGGGTCCAGCGGCGCGTCTCTCCTTTGGTGGGTGCGATACCAGTTGAGAACTCGACGTCCGGCCGTAGTAACCACGTACTTCCACGTACTCTCTCGCTCTTCCCCTCATGCGCTTATCAAGGCAAATGGCTAAGTTTATGAGACTCTCTAGGGAAGTGGTGTCGTCCTTGGACACCAGCTCGTCCTTAATGCGGGGGTTGACCGCTTTGCGGAAGATATTGCGGAGGACGGTGTCAGGATATCTGCTCTCGGCAGCGAGCACTCGGAAGTCTATAGAAAATCCGCGACCAAGCGCCCTCTCTGCTTGATATCCAGCAGCCGGCTAGCTGCTTCCATCCCGCGAACGGCGTGGTGAAAAACCTTTTTAATTTCCACTAAAAAGGTGAGGATAGCGGGCATGGACGTGCTCACGGCCATGGCCCATGTAGCGGCTCTCCCGGAGAGTAAACTCATGATAAAAGCTACCTTCGACTGGTCTGAGTAATAGGTAGTGGGCTGTTGGTCGAATACAAGGGAACACTGATGTAGAAACTGGTTGCATGAGTCCGACTCTCCCGAGAAGCGAGGAGAGTGTGGGATATTGAGCTGCCGATATTGATGAGAAACAGGCGTGGGCACGGGAGCGGCGTTCTGAGTGTCTAATCGGCGAACGAGGGAATCCAATGACTCCATGTTCGTGGACAGGGCGGAGATGGCTTACATAATTTCACGGAGGGATTTCTCGTGACTCCCGACTAAGTGTCCTTGACGTGACAGAGCGGTGTGAAAATGTTCCATCTCTGCGGGATCCATTCTGGCCAGATTGTTCTGTCAAGGGTGGCGCGAGCCACGACGAAGGGTCTGGATCCCAACGCAGAAAGAAAAGGCAAAAATTTGTAAAACAAAAGGTTTAATCCAACAAAAGGTACAACACAAGAAAATCTACAACGGGTAATACTAACAAAAAACACTGACAGCAAAAGGCTGACAGGAAAAAACTAGGAATAGAAACAAAAACACTGTAGGCAAAGCTAGACAGTAAATTAACCTTAGCGAGGAGCAGACAAGATACCGAATAATACACAGGGCCAGAAAGCAGGGCAAAAGGTAAGGAGCCGGACTGAAAGGACAGGTGATCAGGGAGTACAATCTGGAACTGGATTGCTGCTGCTGCCTTGCACATGAGTAGTTGTCTGAAGGTATGCTCCGGTGTCCCCCTTCATCGGCTGGGGTGCACTGCAGACAAGTGACAGACAGGCGGCAGCAGAGCGACAAGCAAAATGTGACAGTCGCAGGAGATGGACGAGCATGGATTCAATGCTGTCACTTTGACAGCAAATGGACCAGCGATTCAATAGCTGGTCCATCTCCTTCTTAAACTGGCTTAGTGTCCCTAATGATATGGCCATCATATGGTTTTCAGCACATTTTCGGTGCGAATTGTCACTTTGTCAGCAATTCAGGTGGGGGCAGAGTCGAAGGGGGACACAGACTAAAACCGAATAAAGTTGCAATAGCTGGTCCATCTCCTGCGACCTTCTTAAACTTGCTGAGTGTTCCTAATGATATGGCCGCCATATGGTTTTCAGTAGATTTTCGGTGCGAATTGTCACTTTTTCAGCAAATGCAGTGCAAGTCAGGTGGGGGCAGCGTCGAAGGGGGACACAGACTAAAACCGAATAAAAGTTGCAATAGCTGGTCCATCTCCTGCGACCTTCTTAAACTTGCTGAGTGTTCCAAATGTTATGGAAGTTTTCAGCACATTTTAGGTGCGAATTGTCACTTTGTCAGCAAATCAGTGCAATTCACGAGGGACTGTGGGGGGTCACCAAAGGGGTGTTCAGACTAAAACCAAATAAAGTTGCAATAGCTGGTCCATAGCTGGTCCAATAGCGACCTTCTTAAACTTGCTGAGTGTTCCTAATGTTATGGAAGCACATTTTCGGTGTGAATTGTCACTTTGTCAGCAAATGAAGTGCAATTCAGGAGGGGCAGCGTCGAAGGGGGACACAGACTAAAACCAAATAAAGTTGCAATAGCTGTTCCATCTCCTGCGGCTTCTTAAACTGGCGGAGTGTTCCTAATGATATGGCCGCCATTGGGTTTTCAGCTCATTTTGAGTGCGAATTGTCACTTTGTCAGAAAATGCAGTGCATTGCATTTTCTCTCTGTTTTGTACTTAAGATTGAATACAGAGAAGGGGCACACCTACAATTTTGATAATGATGGTTTGAAAAAAAAAAAAAAAGACCCCAAAAACATGCATGTTGGTTAATTGGCGACTCTAAATTGTCCATAGGTATGAATGTGAGTGTGAATGGTTGGTTGTCTATATGTGCCCTGCCATTGGCTGGCGACTAGTCCAGAGTGTACCCCGCCTGTCGCCCAAAGTCAGCTGGAATAGGCTCCAGCATGCCCCCGCGACCCTAATTAGGAGAAGCAGCATAGAAAATGGATAGATGGACGTTTACACAGAGTATATGTATATTAAATGCATAATCTCTCTTTGAACAAACTTTAAATGGTATTCAATAATCCAGTGAACAGAGAAAATAAGTACAAACTTTACAGCATATTTTTATATCTAACTGAATCCAATTTTAGTCAAGTTACCATGGACAAGGAGTAAGTAGACATTTTACGGGCGCTTCATACATATGTTTATTGATTTCCAATATTTGTTTTTGACTTCATCATGTAGGATCATTGAAATGTCCAAATATATCTCAGTCATGTCTTGGTTATTGAATAAATTTATTAAATATGTTATTTTCCCAACTTTACAAAAGATTCTGACAACATGGATAAAGCAGGATTAATTCACTGGGAGAATTAGATTTTTATATACAGTACACCAAGGAAAACCGCTGTACTAGGAAATGTTTACCTTCGTGATCGCACACTGCCTGCACATTGATGCTGTGGAAGCCTTTCCTGTTTACATATGCTGGTTCATCTTGACTTGGGACTTGTACAGTGAAAAAAGACAAGAGGCACGTTTATTCTTGCACCCAGCGCTTATCAACCATCAATCGCCATTCTCAACACACATTCTGGCCTTCAAAATAAGAGCGCTCTTTGTCACATTTGTCTAATTGTGTAACCAAAATATGGGTGTCATTAAAATATCTTACATTAATAACACGATTGAAGTGACATTTGTCACTACATCTTCCTTAATCACAAGCGCAGTTTGGTGAAGACTTTGTAGCAGCATGTGCTGTGCTGACATCTCATTAGAAAAGTTAGCTAAGCTACATCCATTTCTCAATTACTGGACAAAATGGACCACTGATGTATTGGCAGTAGCTTAAGGTGTTGTGAGTGATGCTGAGACTGGCGAGGCGTTGTTACTCTGCCAGATAAATAATAGTTGTTTGTGTTAGCTGCACAATATTGCTGGAACATTGTTGGCGTTTTTTTGAGGGGTTTGACGGCTTTATTGTCAAAATAGGTGTGTCCCATGACGTCCATTGTTAGCTCGCTCATGCTAACTCATTTTCCGTCTTTAGAACACACAGAAAAGGGAAAGAAACATGTGTTCATGTTTCATATGTGTATGATGGGCAAAATGCCCCAAAAAGTGAAGTTTTCCTTTAATGCTAAAATCTATATTTAAAGGCAATTATAAAAAACTACCTAAAAGTAATAAAATAGTTAATGATATTATTATGGTTAAAAATACAAGTTTTCTCTCTGAGATCAATCTGCTGACAGATGGCTGCTCTTCTTTTTCCAGCAACACATAATTCCAAAATAAATATAAAACAACAACTTTGGCTGCATTATTTCATGCTTTTTTTTAGGTCTGTGCATCTTATTTTTTCTACTTTGTGGACTTCATATCGCAAGAAGCAAGAGTTTTTCATAATGGTGAACACCTTAGCATTAATTTTTTAAAATTATGTTTGACAATTTGGCACAACCGGGAAGTGGTCCAAAGACTAGACCGTCCCAGATCACAGATCGCTCTAGCTGAGCCTGGAGGATTCTCATAAGGATGCAGCTTTCGTGGACCGCATAGGTTGGCTCCTTGAAGGATGTATACTCCGAAATGGGACACAGCTAATGTTTTGTGTCATTACTGCCACAAAAGTGATATGTAGTATTCTGCTCACTAGGCAGTGAGCAGAATACTACATATCACTTGCATTTCAATATGTTTTGACTAATAATAGACCATAGTCTTCCACAAAACAGCCAGCATTTATTAATTAATTAGTTTGTGAAAAACCACAATGTTGTGAGGGAGCAATAATGAAATTGCGATATTGCGAGGGTCGACTGTATTAATCTGTTATTTTTTCCATACGTTCTAATCCCATTCTAATAAGTATACTTCTACTTCTACAGACTTCCATTGTGTTTACAGTTCAATTTGTCACTTTATGAGCAAATCAGTGAAATGCCAGCCAAACTCACCAAGCTACACGTGGGAGGTGGCAAGGGGGGTGGTCTGACAAACACCAAATACTGTTGCAATAGCTGGTCTATCACCTGCAGCTCCCTTAAACCATTGGGTTTTCAGCTCAATTTGGGTGCATATTGTCAAAGTGGTAAATTTCTTTTTCCACTTCTATGACAGTTAAAATGTAAAGTACAATGGTTGCAAAGCTTACAAAACTACATTTAACAAGTAGAACACACCTACTCACACAAGTACAGTCAAAATTTGCCATTTTGTAAAAAGCTCCTCTGCCTCTGGCATGCCTCAGACTCAGTCAATACTATTATTAGTTGTATATGAATGGCTTGTATATAATATATATGTATATATATTGATAAATATTGATAAATAATATTGATAAATAAATAAATATAAAGAAGCTAAATACAGTATAAAAAGTTGATATAGTTACAACTCAACGTAACCAACTTACTTGAATGCAACACGACGCCATCATGAACTAACTACGCAGTTGTTAATAGAGCAGAACAAGCAGGCGTGTGACAGTCAGGCGGACTTGACTTTCCTACCATAAAGGTATGTTTTCTCACACGCAAAATGATGATGCTGATGAAGTAAAAAGATACACGGTATTGTGTAGGAGTATCAGAGGTTGAAAGAGTATTGAAATGATACATATATTAATTAACATTAATATATGATATATACAAGTACAAGTACTGCTCCTGTGATGAAATGTTACGTAATATTACTAGTAAGTAATATTAAGTAATATTACTAGTTATGTCTTCTGCTCAGGATACGTAAAGGACTGTGGGTGATTTAGAATGTACTCAAAAGTAAAAGTTATGCAGTTTTTGCAGGGTTGGTTGATACACATTTTAGATTAGATTATTTTAGATTTTATTTTATTTTAGATGAATGAAAGGAAAACACTTTCCAGAAGCGGAGAGATACATAAAACATAATCTATCATGCTTAAAGAAAGTAATTTTCCATCATAGCAGCTCTTAAGAAGTGATAAGCTCTTAATTGGCCACCAGGGAGCGCCCAAAGTGCTCAGCCATTCCACACGTGGTCGGGAAGGGGGGCAATTCTGTCCCCTAGTGGCGGCATGACAGAAAATAACGGAGAAACGCTGCTGTAAAACAATAAAAACTCTACTATTGCACTTGAAATCGTTCAGGTCCATTGCATGATATATTTATTTTACAAATGCATTAAACTTTCAATAGTTGATAAAAAATAATGACTGTGATATGTTTTGTTTTGTTGGGTTTTTTGCAACTACTGTTTAAATAGAATTATAGAATTTACAAAAAGGGCTGAACAATTTTCATGGTTTTTTTGGGCGTTTTTACACATAAGTGCTATAGTTTGTATTAAATACTAAATGTTCACAGGAATACTGAATCTCCCAACATGAATTAACTTTCTTAAAGAGCTCAGACACTTTTTAAGGGAGCTTGGTTTGTTTGGAAGGCATCATGCCTCACATGAACAGGGTAGCACAAACCTGTTTCCAGGACATACTGTATTACTTCTTCTTAATCATCCACCCTCTAGCTGGATGCCTACATATGATTTTCATGAAAATGTCACAGATCTACAATTTTTTAGAAGGGGAAAAGATTCCCCTTCTAGAATGCTGTCAACATGCGTTTAATCCAAGGCCAACCCAAGATGGGCTCAGGACTGAGGACAAAACACTATTAAAGGTAGAACATAATTACAAACAATAGATAACATATTAAAGCAACATTGTTGAATCAATTCAGAGACCCTATAAATATAATTTATAAAAAGGTTGATTTATTTTAAATGATTTTTTTGTCATAAAGGAAACTAGTTGTTTTTACACAGAAAATGCACTGTGTGCAGGTTTGTCAGTGATTATTAATCAAAAATATGCCGCGAGTGCCCCCGAGAGGGCTGCCAAAAAATACTTGTTTTGCATTTATGAGCCACTTGTATGGTTCACTGCGCTCTACGTACACATTTGCACTTTCAGTTTCAACTTGCGTGTCGGTGGTCAGCTGTCAAGGAATGACATTTTTATTACTGCATCCTTCAGCTGTTGCTCATAGCAAGTGGACTTCACTTCTGTTCATTCACTGCCTCAAAACGAGTAGAAATTACGATCACTGCTGCTGTTGCTGTGATGTTGATTGTCAATGCAAGCAGCATTTAAAAGATCAAATGAAGACTGGTTCATGTTGTAAGGCTTGCACATGTGCATCTACTGCACCAAATGAAACCAACACCCTTAGTCAATGACTTCATGTTCTGTTGTTAAATAAGGTTTGAAACACGATACCATGTCGCACAAATCTTATGACGCAAACTAAGAAGTTTGGAACAATACCTCTGGATTGGCAGACTGGGGTGGTGGTCCCCCTTTTCAAGAAGGGTGACCGGAGGGTGTGTTCCAACTCAAGGGGGATCACACTCCTCAACCTCCCTGGGAAAGTCTATGACACGGTGCTGGAGGGTACGACCGTTAAACCTTGGCTATAGGAGGTGCAATGTGGTTTTCGTCCCAGTCGCAGAACACTGGACCAGCTCTACCCCCTAGCAAGGATACTGGAGGGTACATGGGAGTTTGACCAACCATTCTACATGTGCTTTGTGGACTTGGAAAATGTCCCTTGCGGTGTCCTGTGGGGGGTGTTCCGGGAGTTCGGGATTGGTGGTGCGCTACTACGTGCCATTCGGTCCTTGTACAACCAAAGCAGAAGCCTGGTTCAGACTTACTGCTGTAAGTCGAGCCTGTTTCCGGTGAACGCTGCCTTCCGCTTCGGCTGCCCTTTGTCACCTATTCTGTTCATAATTTTCATCGACAGACTTTGTAGGCGCAGCGAAGGCGGCGAGGGAATCCGGTTCGGGGGCCTTAGGATCTCGTCTCTGCTGTTTGCAGACGATGTGGTCCTATGGCATCATCAGGCTGTGACCTTCAGCATTTACTGGGGTGGTTTGCAGAAGAGTGTGAAATGTCTGGCATGAGACTCAGCACCTCCCAATCCGAGGCCATGGTTCTCAGTCAGAAATGTTGGATTGCACCCTCCGGGTTAGGTGAGGTCCTGCCCCAGGTGGAGGAGTTAAAGTATCTTTGGCGCGTTTACTACAATGTTAACTTGAGAAATTAAAGTTTACTGCTTTTGATAGGGTGTACTCGCATTATTATGCCATATTAAGATGACATAATTGCATTCATGAAAAAATGGTCTTTGTGTAAAGCAGTTTTTTTAGTCATAACATCCATTTCATTTCCCCTTCTAGATGCTGTCAACGTGTGTTTATCCAAGGCAAACCCAAGGTGGAAGAGCTGAGGACAAAACACCATTAAAGGTAGGATTGGGGCCAAGCGCTCATCACCTTTGATGACCCTTCCGATCTTGTGAAGCAGAATTCACCAAGCGTTGGATTGTTCATCCAATAATAGGGAACTGGAGCTGGGTTTAGACTGTTGTCGGACAGGTTTGTTTTTACTGATGAATGTTGTGTTGGCCTAGTGGTTAGCATGTTGGCCACACAGTCAGGAGATCGGGAAGATTTGGGTTCTAATCTCCGTTGGCATCTCCGTGTGGAGTTTGCATGTTCTCCCTGTGCGTGGGTTTTATCTGGGTTCCTCGCACATTCCAAAAACATGCATGTTAGGTTAACTCTAAATTGTCCGTAGGTATGTGAGTGTGAATGCGATTGGCAGAGTGTCCAGTCCAGAGTGTACCCCGCCTCTCGCCCAAACAGCATACCCGCAACCCTAGTGAGGATAAGCGGCGTAGAAGATGAATGGATGTTGTGTTGTTTGGTTTGGGCTCATATAAATGATCAATAAAAAATAAAATATAGTAAATACAAATCAGTTTTTGTTTATAACTTCAACTTAAACGCAATGATCATGTAATTTGTCAAACAAAGTACACCAAAGGTCACAGATGCCATATGTACAGTTTGTATGCAGTTTAATGTGCATCATGGTTCCAGAAATTGGCTTTTAAACTTTTTTTTTAAATCAGTTGTTTTGCAAGTTGGGTGTATGCCTCCCTTGAAATGTTCTGGCGCAGCCCAGAGGCATTGGAAAGCTTGTCATGAGTACAACACATTTGCCTGCAAGGGAAATGTGGTTTGGTGCTGCATGGACAACTGTAGTTACGGTGAAAGCCCACAAGATGGCGACAAAGTCCGGGAGATGACCGGGGAAACAAGTATGTCTTATCCCAGCCATTTTTCAGTTTCAGAGTTCATTTTAGATGATTTTGACTCGTTTTTCAAAGCACAAAGAATATTGTGTTCTATGGCTATATGAACATGGAACCTACCAAAAGAAAGATCAGTTGCATGGGCAACGTCAGACAACGTCAGAACAAAAAAGTTTGTTTCTACCTTTTTCATGAGTAATCAGCAATAGGAAAAGAGAGAAAAACAGCTTTTTGTAAAAAGCATAACTTTCACATTGATACACATTTTTTGCTTATGTGACAGCTCAAATGTTTTAACTGCACAAGAACATAAACACAAAAAAGGGTTGCTTACATCAAAATATAACACCATGGACGTTTGTGTATGCGTGTGCATGCGTTAAAATTTCCCTACAATGCCTTCTGTGTGCTACACTCCTCCATCCTCTCACACTTTTTCCTTGCTGGAGGGTGCGTTAATACATAGAAAAGACCCATGCCGTCTTATCAAATGCATTTCTGCCACCTCGCGGCCGTTTATATAATATGTGTCCTGGACACAGATTTTTATTTAATTGATTTTGGTTTTGCAATTATCTTTTTTCCTCCTAATTTCCACGACATTACCTTGCATTGCTCTTCACAAGGCTCCCTTGCTGCACTGCTGTGTGTGTATGCCTACCCCCCCACAAACGTTAACTGAGATTGCTTCTCCAAAGGTAAGGTAGAGAAACCATCTCTAAACATCTACACTACACTACAACACCACTTTCGTGCACAAACAATGCTGTCCTTTCATCCCTTCTTAAAAGACTCACTTATTTGTCTCACTTTATCTGTCTGAAAGGAAATAAACAAGGCATAGCCATCTTGTTTGCAGAATGTGGTGAATGGGGATGTATTGCTGGGCAAAGAGAGAAAAAGTGCCTCATTCGGCCTGAGCAGGTGTTTAAAGCACTATTTAGGTGGTTTGGTGCATATGTGGTTCACTGTTGGGCAGTTTTGGCCTATGTTCATAAATGCACTCTATTCTGTCTGAAAGGAGTTTTTCAGCAATAACTGTTAGATTTAGTCACTGCAAGCTAGCAGAAGGTGCTACAGGCTCAAATCTCATGTATGTGGTGTATCTTCTTACCCCCTGCAAGGGGAATGTGGTTTGGTGCTGCTAGGATGTGTTGTTGGACAGTTACAGGCAAAATGAAAAAAGTGAATCATTTGGCCTCAGTAGGTGTTTAAAGCACTTTTTAGGTGGTTTGGTGCATATGTGGTTCATTGTTGGGCAGTTTTGGCCTATGTTCATAAATGCACTCTATTCTGTCTGAAAGGAGTTTTTCAGCAATAAGTGTTAGATTTAGTCACTGCAAGCTAGCAGAAGACACTATAACCTCAAATCTCATGTATGTGGTGTAGCTTCTTACCCCCTGCAAGGGGAATGTGGTTTGGTGCTGCTAGGATGTATTGTTGGACAGTTACAGGCAAAATGAAAAAAGTGATTCATTTGGCCTCAGCAGCACTTTCTAGGTGGTTTGGTGCATATGTGGTTCATTGTTGGGCAGTTTTGCCCTATGTTCATAAATGCACTCTATTCTGTCTGAAAGGAATTTTTCAGCAATAACTGTTAGGTTTAGTCACTGCAAGCTAGCAGAAGACACTATCACCTCAAATCTCATGTATGTGGTGTAGCTTCTTACCCCCTGCAAGGGGACTGTGGTTTGGTGCTGCTAGGATGTATTGTTGGACAGTTACAGGCAAAATGAAAAAAGTGATTCATTTGGCCTCAGCAGGTGTTTAAAGCACTTTCTAGGTGGTTTGGTGCATATGTGGTTCATTGTTGGGCAGTTTTGGCCTATGTTCATAAATGCACTCTATTCTGTCTGAAAGGAGTTTTTCAGCAATAAGTGTTAGATTTAGTCACTGCAAGCTAGCAGAAGACACTATAACCTCAAATCTCATGTATGTGGTGTAGCTTCTTACCCCCTGCAAGGGGAATGTGGTTTGGTGCTGCTAGGATGTATTGTTGGACAGTTACAGGCAAAATGAAAAAAGTGATTCATTTGGCCTCAGCAGGTGTTTAAAGCACTTTCTAGGTGGTTTGGTGCATATGTGGTTCATTGTTGAGCAGTTTTGGCCTATGTTCATAAATGCACTCTATTCTGTCTGAAAGGAGTTTTTCAGCAATAACTGTTAGATTTAGTCACTGCAAGCTAGCAGAAGGTGCTACAGGCTCAAATCTCATGTATGTGGTGTAGCTTCTTACCCCCTGCAAGGGGAATGTGGTTTGGTGCTGCTAGGATGTATTGTTGGACAGTTACAGGCAAAATGAAAAAAGTGAATCATTTGGCCTCAGGAGGTGTTTAAAGCACTTTTTAGGTGGTTTGGTGCATATGTGGTTCATTGTTGGGCAGTTTTGGCCTATGTTCATAAATGCACTCTATTCTGTCTGAAAGGAGTTTTTCAGCAATAAGTGTTAGATTTAGTCACTGCAAGCTAGCAGAAGACACTATAACCTCAAATCTCATGTATGTGGTGTACCTTGTTACCCCCTGCAAGGGGAATGTGGTTTGGTGCTGCTAGGATGTATTGTTGGACAGTTACAGGCAAAATGAAAAAAGTGATTCATTTGGCCTCAGCAGGTGTTTAAAGCACTTTTTAGGTGGTTTGGTGCATATGTGGTTCATTGTTAGGCATTTTTGGCCCATGTTCATAAATGCACTCTATTCGGTCTGAAACGCGTTTTTCAGCAATAAGTGTTAGATTTAGTCACTGCAAGCCCGCAGAAGGTGCTATAGGCTCAAATCTCATGTATGTGGTGTACCTTCTTACCCCCTGCAAGGGGAATGTGGTTTGGTGCTGCTAGGATGTATTGTTGGACAGTTACAAGCAAAATGAAAAAAGTGATTCATTTGGCCTCAGCAGGTGTTTAAAGCACTTTTTAGGTGTTTGGTGCATATGTTGGGCAGTTTTGGCCCATGTTCATAAATGTACTCTATTCTGTCTGAAAGGAATTTTTCAGCAATAACTGTTAGATTTAGTCACTGCAAGCTAGCAGAAGGTGCTACAGGCTCAAATCTCATGTATGTGGTGTAGTTCTTACCCCCTGCAAGGGGAATGTGGTTTGGTGCTGCTAGGATGTATTGTTGGACAGTTACAGGCAAAATGAAAAAGGTGATTCATTTGGCCTCAGCAGGTGTTTAAAGCACTTTTTAGGTGGTTTGGTGCATATGTGGTTCATTGTTGGGCAGTTTTGGCCCATGTTCATAAATGTACTCTATTCTGTCTGAAAGGAGTTTTTCAGCAATAACTCTTAGATTTAGTCACTGCAAGCTAGCAGAAGACACTATAACCTTAAATCTCATGTATGTGGTGTAGCTTCTTACCCCCTGCAAGGGGAATGTGGTTTGGTGCTGCTAGGATGTATTGTTGGACAGTTACAGGCGAAATGAAAAAAGTGATTCATTTGGCCTCAGCAGGTGTTTAAAGCACTTTTTAGGTGGTTTGGTGCATATGTGGTTCATTGTTGGGCAGTTTTGGCCCATGTTCATAAATGCACTCTATTCTGTCTGAAAGGAATTTTTCAGCAATAACTGTTAGATTTAGTCACTGCAAGCTAGCAGAAGACACTATAACCTTAAATCTCATGTATGTGGTGTAGCTTCTTACCCCCTGCAAGGGGAATGTGGTTTGGCTAGGATGTATTGTTGGACAGTTACTGGCAAAATGAAAAAAGTGATTCATTTGGCCTCAGCAGGTGTTTAAAGCACTTTTTAGGTGTTTGGTGCATATGTTGGGCAGTTTTGGCCTATGTTCATAAATGCACTCTATTCTGTCTGAAAGGAGTTTTTCAGCAATAACTGTTAGATTTAGTCACTGCAAGCTAACAGAAGACACTATAACCTCAAATCTCATGTATGTGGTGTAGCTTCTTACCCCCTGCAAGGGGAATGTGGTTTGGTGCTGCTAGGATGTATTGTTGGACAGTTACAGGCAAAATGAAAAAAGTGATTCATTTGGCCTCAGCAGGTGTTTAAAGCACTTTTTAGGTGTTTGGTGCATATGTTGGGCAGTTTTGGCCCATGTTCATAAATGTACTCTATTCTGTCTGAAAGGAGTTTTTCAGCAATAACTGTTAGATTTAGTCACTGCAAGCTAGCAGAAGACACTATAACCTTAAATCTCATATATGTGGTGTATCTTCTTACCCCCTGCAAGGGGAATGTGGTTTGGTGCTGCTAGGATGTGTTGTTGGACAGTTACAGGCAGAAGACACTATAACCTCAAATCTCATGTATGTGGTGTAGCTTCTTACCCCCTGCAAGGGGACTGTGGTTTGGTGCTGCTAGGATGTATTGTTGGACAGTTACAGGCAAAATGAAAAAAGTGATTCATTTGGCCTCAGCAGGTGTTTAAAGCACTTTTTAGGTGTTTGGTGCATATGTTGGGCAGTTTTGGCCTATGTTCATAAATGCACTCTATTCTGTCTGAAAGGAGTTTTTCAGCAATAACTGTTAGATTTAGTCACTGCAAGCTAGCAGAAGGTGCTACAGGCTCAAATCTCATGTATGTGGTGTATCTTCTTACCCCCTGCAAGGGGAATGTGGTTTGGTGCTGCTAGGATGTATTGTTGGACAGTTACAGGCAAAATGAAAAAAGTGATTCATTTGGCCTCAGCAGGTGTTTAAAGCACTTTTTAGGTGGTTTGGTGCATATGTGGTTCATTGTTGGGCAGTTTTGGCCCATGTTCATAAATGCACTCTATTCTGTCTGAAAGGAATTTTTCAGCAATAACTGTTAGATTTAGTCACTGCAAGCTAGCAGAAGACACTATAACCTTAAATCTCATGTATGTGGTGTAGCTTCTTACCCCCTGCAAGGGGAATGTGGTTTGGCTAGGATGTATTGTTGGACAGTTACTGGCAAAATGAAAAAAGTGATTCATTTGGCCTCAGCAGGTGTTTAAAGCACTTTTTAGGTGTTTGGTGCATATGTTGGGCAGTTTTGGCCTATGTTCATAAATGCACTCTATTCTGTCTGAAAGGAGTTTTTCAGCAATAACTGTTAGATTTAGTCACTGCAAGCTAGCAGAAGGTGCTACAGGCTCAAATCTCATGTATGTGGTGTATCTTCTTACCCCCTGCAAGGGGAATGTGGTTTGGTGCTGCTAGGATGTATTGTTGGACAGTTACAGGCAAAATGAAAAAAGTGATTCATTTGGCCTCAGCAGGTGTTTAAAGCACTTTTTAGGTGGTTTGGTGCATATGTGGTTCATTGTTGGGCAGTTTTGGCCTATGTTCATAAATGCACTCTATTCTGTCTGAAAGGAGTTTTTCAGCAATAACTGTTAGATTTAGTCACTGCAAGCTAGCAGAAGGTGCTACAGGCTCAAATCTCATGTATGTGGTGTAGCTTCTTACCCCCTGCAAGGGGAATGTGGTTTGGTGCTGCTCGGATGTATTGTTGGACAGTTACAGGCAAAATGAAAAAAGTGATTCATTTGGCCTCAGCAGGTGTTTAAAGCACTTTTTAGGTGGTTTGGTGCATATGTGGTTTATTGTTCAATAATTATGTTCAATAATTAATATTTATTTACACTAATTGGTTTTGAAAGTGAGGTGCATCTGGCGTGCTCTGGCGCTGCACAGAGATTGGGAGGTTTTGAAAAAGTGCAGTGAGCAGAATAATTACTTTAAAACTGTGGGTACACAGAAAGACCAAAAGATGGCGACAAAGCCCAGCAAAGTGAAAAAGTACCCCACTGAGTGTGAATTGCTGTGCAGTTCTAAGCAAAATGAGAAAAAGTAACTCATTCACTGAGAAGGTGTTTAAAGCACTATTTAGGTGGTTTGGTGCATATGTGGTTCACTGTTGGGCAGTTTTGGCCTATGTTCATAAATGCACTCTATTCTGTCTGAAAGGAGTTTTTCAGCAATAAGTGTTAGATTTAGTCACTGCAAGCTAGCAGAAGACACTATAACCTCAAATCTCATGTATGTGGTGTAGCTTCTTACCCCCTGCAAGGGGAATGTGGTTTGGTGCTGCTAGGATGTGTTGTTGGACAGTTACAGGCAAAATGAAAAAAGTGATTCATTTGGCCTCAGCAGCACTTTCTAGGTGGTTTGGTGCATATGTGGTTCATTGTTGGGCAGTTTTGGCGCATGTTCATAAATGCACTCTATTCTGTCTGAAAGGAGTTTTTCAGCAATAACTGTTAGATTTAGTCACTGCAAGCTAACAGAAGACACTATAACCTCAAATCTCATGTATGTGGTGTAGCTTCTTACCCCCTGCAAGGGGAATGTGGTTTGGTGCTGCTAGGATGTATTGTTGGACAGTTACAGGCAAAATGAAAAAAGTGATTCATTTGGCCTCAGCAGGTGTTTAAAGCACTTTTTACGTGGTTTGGTGCATATGTGGTTCATTGTTGGGCAGTTTTGGCCTATGTTCATAAATGCACTCTATTCTGTCTGAAAGGAGTTTTTCAGCAATAACTCTTAGATTTAGTCACTGCAAGCTAGCAGAAGACACTATAACCTTAAATCTCATGTATGTGGTGTAGCTTCTTACCCCCTGCAAGGGGAATGTGGTTTGGTGCTGCTAGGATGTATTGTTGGACAGTTACAGGCAAAATGAAAAAAGTGATTCATTTGGCCTCAGCAGGTGTTTAAAGCACTTTTTAGAAGTTTGGTGCATATGTTGGGCAGTTTTGGCCTATGTTCATAAATGCACTCTATTCTGTCTGAAAGGAGTTTTTCAGCAATAACTGTTAGATTTAGTCACTGCAAGCTAACAGAAGACACTATAACCTCAAATCTCATGTATGTGGTGTAGCTTCTTACCCCCTGCAAGGGGAATGTGGTTTGGTGCTGCTAGGATGTATTGTTGGACAGTTACAGGCAAAATGAAAAAAGTGATTCATTTGGCCTCAGCAGGTGTTTAAAGCACTTTTTAGGTGTTTGGTGCATATGTTGGGCAGTTTTGGCCTATGTTCATAAATGCACTCTATTCTGTCTGAAAGGAGTTTTTCAGCAATAACTGTTAGCTTTAGTCACTGCAGGCTAGCAGAAGACACTATAACCTTAAATCTCATATATGTGGTGTAGCTTCTTACCCCCTGCAAGGGGAATGTGGTTTAGTGCTGCTAGGATGTATTGTTGGACAGTTACAGGCAAAATGAAAAAAGTGATTCATTTGGCCTCAGCAGGTGTTTAAAGCACTTTTTAGGTGGTTTGGTGCATATGTGGTTCATTGTTGGGCAGTTTTGGCCCATGTTCATAAATGCACTCTATTCTGTCTGAAAGGAGTTTTTCAGCAATAACTGTTAGATTTAGTCACTGCAAGCTAGCAGAAGGTGCTACAGGCTCAAATCTCATGTATGTGGTGTACCTTCTTACCCCCTGCAAGGGGAATGTGGTTTGGTGCTGCTAGGATGTATTGTTGGACAGTTACAGGCAAAATGAAAAAAGTGATTCATTTGGCCTCAGCAGGTGTTTAAAGCACTTTTTAGGTGTTTGGTGCATATGTTGGGCAGTTTTGGCCTATGTTCATAAATGCACTCTATTCTGTCTGAAAGGAGTTTTTCAGCAATAACTGTTAGCTTTAGTCACTGCAGGCTAGCAGAAGACACTATAACCTTAAATCTCATATATGTGGTGTAGCTTCTTACCCCCTGCAAGGGGAATGTGGTTTGGTGCTGCTAGGATGTATTGTTGGACAGTTACAGGCAAAATGAAAAAAGTGATTCATTTGGCCTCAGCAGGTGTTTAAAGCACTTTTTAGGTGGTTTGGTGCATATGTGGTTCATTGTTGGGCAGTTTTGGCCCATGTTCATAAATGCACTCTATTCTGTCTGAAAGGAGTTTTTCAGCAATAACTGTTAGATTTAGTCACTGCAAGCTAGCAGAAGGTGCTACAGGCTCAAATCTCATGTATGTGGTGTACCTTCTTACCCCCTGCAAGGGGAATGTGGTTTGGTGCTGCTAGGATGTATTGTTGGACAGTTACAGGCAAAATGAAAAAAGTGATTCATTTGGCCTCAGCAGGTGTTTAAAGCACTTTTAAGGTGGTTTGGTGCATATGTGGTTCATTGTTGGGCAGTTTTGGCCTATGTTCATAAATGCACTCTATTCTGTCTGAAAGGAGTTTTTCAGCAATAACTCTTAGATTTAGTCACTGCAAGCTAGCAGAAGGTGCTACAGTCTCAAATCTCATGTATGTGGTGTACCTTCTTACCCCCTGCAAGGGGAATGTGGTTTGGTGCTGCTAGGATGTATTGTTGGACAGTTACAGGCAAAATGAAAAAAGTGATTCATTTGGCCTCAGCAGGTGTTTAAAGCACTTTTAAGGTGGTTTGGTGCATATGTGGTTCATTGTTGGGCAATTTTGGCCTATGTTCATAAATGCACTCTATTCTGTCTGAAAGGAGTTTTTCAGCAATAACTGTTAGATTTAGTCACTGCAAGCTAGCAGAAGGTGCTACAGGCTCAAATCTCATGTATGTGGTGTAGCGTCTTACCCCCTGCAAGGGGAATGTGGTTTGGTGCTGCTAGGATGTATTGTTGGACAGTTACAGGCAAAATGAAAAAAGTGATTCATTTGGCCTCAGCAGGTGTTTAAAGCACTTTTTAGGTGTTTGGTGCATATGTTGGGCAGTTTTGGCCTATGTTCATAAATGCACTCTATTCTGTCTGAAAGGAGTTTTTCAGCAATAACTCTTAGATTTAGTCACTGCAAGCTAGCAGAAGGTGCTACAGGCTCAAATCTCATGTATGTGGTGTACCTTCTTACCCCCTGCAAGGGGAATGTGGTTTGGTGCTGCTAGGATGTATTGTTGGACAGTTACAGGCAAAATGAAAAAAGTGATTCATTTGGCCTCAGCAGGTGTTTAAAGCACTTTTTAGGTGGTTTGGTGCATATGTGGTTCATTGTTGGGCAGTTTTGGCCCATGTTCATAAATGCACTCTATTCTGTCTGAAAGGAGTTTTTCAGCAATAACTGTTAGATTTAGTCACTGCAAGCTAGCAGAAGGTGCTACAGGCTCAAATCTCATGTATGTGGTGTACCTTCTTACCCCCTGCAAGGGGAATGTGGTTTGGTGCTGCTAGGATGTATTGTTGGACAGTTACAGGCAAAATGAAAAAAGTGATTCATTTGGCCTCAGCAGGTGTTTAAAGCACTTTTAAGGTGGTTTGGTGCATATGTGGTTCATTGTTGGGCAGTTTTGGCCTATGTTCATAAATGCACTCTATTCTGTCTGAAAGGAGTTTTTCAGCAATAACTCTTAGATTTAGTCACTGCAAGCTAGCAGAAGGTGCTACAGGCTCAAATCTCATGTATGTGGTGTACCTTCTTACCCCCTGCAAGGGGAATGTGGTTTGGTGCTGCTAGGATGTATTGTTGGACAGTTACAGGCAAAATGAAAAAAGTGATTCATTTGGCCTCAGCAGGTGTTTAAAGCACTTTTTAGGTGTTTGGTGCATATGTTGGGCAGTTTTGGCCTATGTTCATAAATGCACTCTATTCTGTCTGAAAGGAGTTTTTCAGCAATAACTCTTAGATTTAGTCACTGCAAGCTAGCAGAAGGTGCTACAGGCTCAAATCTCATGTATGTGGTGTACCTTCTTACCCCCTGCAAGGGGAATGTGGTTTGGTGCTGCTAGGATGCATTGTTGGACAGTTACAGGCAAAATGAAAAAAGTCATTCATTTGGCCTCAGCAGGTGTTTAAAGCACTTTTTAGGTGTTTGGTGCATATGTTGGGCAGTTTTGGCCTATGTTCATAAATGCACTCTATTCTGTCTGAAAGGAGTTTTTCAGCAATAACTGTTAGCTTTAGTCACTGCAGGCTAGCAGAAGACACTATAACCTTAAATCTCATATATGTGGTGTAGCTTCTTACCCCCTGCAAGGGGAATGTGGTTTGGTGCTGCTAGGATGTATTGTTGGACAGTTACAGGCAAAATGAAAAAAGTGATTCATTTGGCCTCAGCAGGTGTTTAAAGCACTTTTAAGGTGGTTTGGTGCATATGTGGTTCATTGTTGGGCAGTTTTGGCCTATGTTCATAAATGCACTCTATTCTGTCTGAAAGGAGTTTTTCAGCAATAACTGTTAGATTTAGTCACTGCAAGCTAACAGAAGACACTATAACCTCAAATCTCATGTATGTGGTGTAGCTTCTTACCCCCTGCAAGGGGAATGTGGTTTGGTGCTGCTAGGATGTATTGTTGGACAGTTACAGGCAAAATGAAAAAAGTGATTCATTTGGCCTCAGCAGGTGTTTAAAGCACTTTTTAGGTGTTTGGTGCATATGTTGGGCAGTTTTGGCCTATGTTCATAAATGCACTCAATTCTGTCTGAAAGGAGTTTTTCAGCAATAACTCTTAGATTTAGTCACTGCAAGCTAGCAGAAGGTGCTACAGGCTCAAATCTCATGTATGTGGTGTACCTTCTTACCCCCTGCAAGGGGAATGTGGTTTGGTGCTGCTAGGATGTATTGTTGGACAGTTACAGGCAAAATGAAAAAAGTGATTCATTTGGCCTCAGCAGGTGTTTAAAGCACTTTTTAGGTGTTTGGTGCATATGTTGGGCAGTTTTGGCCTATGTTCATAAATGCACTCTATTCTGTCTGAAAGGAGTTTTTCAGCAATAACTGTTAGCTTTAGTCACTGCAGGCTAGCAGAAGACACTATAACCTTAAATCTCATATATGTGGTGTAGCTTCTTACCCCCTGCAAGGGGAATGTGGTTTGGTGCTGCTAGGATGTATTGTTGGACAGTTACAGGCAAAATGAAAAAAGTGATTCATTTGGCCTCAGCAGGTGTTTAAAGCACTTTTTAGGTGGTTTGGTGCATATGTGGTTCATTGTTGGGCAGTTTTGGCCCATGTTCATAAATGCACTCTATTCTGTCTGAAAGGAGTTTTTCAGCAATAACTGTTAGATTTAGTCACTGCAAGCTAGCAGAAGGTGCTACAGGCTCAAATCTCATGTATGTGGTGTACCTTCTTACCCCCTGCAAGGGGAATGTGGTTTGGTGCTGCTAGGATGTATTGTTGGACAGTTACAGGCAAAATGAAAAAAGTGATTCATTTGGCCTCAGCAGGTGTTTAAAGCACTTTTAAGGTGGTTTGGTGCATATGTGGTTCATTGTTGGGCAGTTTTGGCCTATGTTCATAAATGCACTCTATTCTGTCTGAAAGGAGTTTTTCAGCAATAACTGTTAGATTTAGTCACTGCAAGCTAACAGAAGACACTATAACCTCAAATCTCATGTATGTGGTGTAGCTTCTTACCCCCTGCAAGGGGAATGTGGTTTGGTGCTGCTAGGATGTATTGTTGGACAGTTGCAGGCAAAATGAAAAAAGTGATTCATTTGGCCTCAGCAGGTGTTTAAAGCACTTTTTAGGTGGTTTGGTGCATATGTGGTTCATTGTTGGGCAGTTTTGGCCCATGTTCATAAATGCACTCTATTCTGTCTGAAAGGAGTTTTTCAGCAATAACTGTTAGATTTAGTCACTGCAAGCTAGCAGAAGGTGCTACAGGCTCAAATCTCATGTATGTGGTGTAGCGTCTTACCCCCTGCAAGGGGAATGTGGTTTGGTGCTGCTAGGATGTATTGTTGGACAGTTACAGGCAAAATGAAAAAAGTGATTCATTTGGCCTCAGCAGGTGTTTAAAGCACTTTTAAGGTGGTTTGGTGCATATGTGGTTCATTGTTGGGCAGTTTTGGCCTATGTTCATAAATGCACTCTATTCTGTCTGAAAGGAGTTTTTCAGCAATAACTGTTAGATTTAGTCACTGCAAGCTAACAGAAGACACTATAACCTCAAATCTCATGTATGTGGTGTAGCTTCTTACCCCCTGCAAGGGGAATGTGGTTTGGTGCTGCTAGGATGTATTGTTGGACAGTTACAGGCAAAATGAAAAAAGTGATTCATTTGGCCTCAGCAGGTGTTTAAAGCACTTTTTAGGTGGTTTGGTGCATATGTGGTTCATTGTTGGGCAGTTTTGGCCCATGTTCATAAATGCACTCTATTCTGTCTGAAAGGAGTTTTTCAGCAATAACTGTTAGATTTAGTTACTGCAAGCTAGCAGAAGGTGCTACAGGCTCAAATCTCATGTATGTGGTGTAGCGTCTTACCCCCTGCAAGGGGAATGTGGTTTGGTGCTGCTAGGATGTATTGTTGGACAGTTACAGGCAAAATGAAAAAAGTGATTCATTTGGCCTCAGCAGGTGTTTAAAGCACTTTTTAGGTGTTTGGTGCATATGTTGGGCAGTTTTGGCCTATGTTCATAAATGCACTCTATTCTGTCTGAAAGGAGTTTTTCAGCAATAACTCTTAGATTTAGTCACTGCAAGCTAGCAGAAGGTGCTACAGGCTCAAATCTCATGTATGTGGTGTACCTTCTTACCCCCTGCAAGGGGAATGTGGTTTGGTGCTGCTAGGATGTATTGTTGGACAGTTACAGGCAAAATGAAAAAAGTGATTCATTTGGCCTCAGCAGGTGTTTAAAGCACTTTTTAGGTGGTTTGGTGCATATGTGGTTCAATGTTGGGCAGTTTTGGCGCATGTTCATAAATGCACTCTATTCTGTCTGAAAGGAGTTTTTCAGCAATAACTGTTAGATTTAGTCACTGCAAGCTAACAGAAGACACTATAACCTCAAATCTCATGTATGTGGTGTAGCTTCTTACCCCCTGCAAGGGGAATGTGGTTTGGTGCTGCTAGGATGTATTGTTGGACAGTTACAGGCAAAATGAAAAAAGTGATTCATTTGGCCTCAGCAGGTGTTTAAAGCACTTTTTAGGTGTTTGGTGCATATGTTGGGCAGTTTTGGCCTATGTTCATAAATGCACTCTATTCTGTCTGAAAGGAGTTTTTCAGCAATAACTCTTAGATTTAGTCACTGCAAGCTAGCAGAAGGTGCTACAGGCTCAAATCTCATGTATGTGGTGTACCTTCTTACCCCCTGCAAGGGGAATGTGGTTTGGTGCTGCTAGGATGTATTGTTGGACAGTTACAGGCAAAATGAAAAAAGTGATTCATTTGGCCTCAGCAGGTGTTTAAAGCACTTTTAAGGTGGTTTGGTGCATATGTGGTTCATTGTTGGGCAGTTTTGGCCTATGTTCATAAATGCACTCTATTCTGTCTGAAAGGAGTTTTTCAGCAATAACTGTTAGATTTAGTCACTGCAAGCTAACAGAAGACACTATAACCTCAAATCTCATGTATGTGGTGTAGCTTCTTACCCCCTGCAAGGGGAATGTGGTTTGGTGCTGCTAGGATGTATTGTTGGACAGTTACAGGCAAAATGAAAAAAGTGATTCATTTGGCCTCAGCAGGTGTTTAAAGCACTTTTTAGGTGTTTGGTGCATATGTTGGGCAGTTTTGGCCTATGTTCATAAATGCACTCTATTCTGTCTGAAAGGAGTTTTTCAGCAATAACTGTTAGCTTTAGTCACTGCAGGCTAGCAGAAGACACTATAACCTTAAATCTCATATATGTGGTGTAGCTTCTTACCCCCTGCAAGGGGAATGTGGTTTGTTGCTGCTAGGATGTATTGTTGGACAGTTACAGGCAAAATGAAAAAAGTGATTCATTTGGCCTCAGCAGGTGTTTAAAGCACTTTTTAGGTGGTTTGGTGCATATGTGGTTCATTGTTGGGCAGTTTTGGCCCATGTTCATAAATGCACTCTATTCTGTCTGAAAGGAGTTTTTCAGCAATAACTGTTAGATTTAGTCACTGCAAGCTAGCAGAAGGTGCTACAGGCTCAAATCTCATGTATGTGGTGTACCTTCTTACCCCCTGCAAGGGGAATGTGGTTTGGTGCTGCTAGGATGTATTGTTGGACAGTTACAGGCAAAATGAAAAAAGTGATTCATTTGGCCTCAGCAGGTGTTTAAAGCACTTTTAAGGTGGTTTGGTGCATATGTGGTTCATTGTTGGGCAGTTTTGGCCCATGTTCATAAATGCACTCTATTCTGTCTGAAAGGAGTTTTTCAGCAATAACTGTTAGATTTAGTCACTGCAAGCTAGCAGAAGGTGCTACAGGCTCAAATCTCATGTATGTGGTGTACCTTCTTACCCCCTGCAAGGGGAATGTGGTTTGGTGCTGCTAGGATGTATTGTTGGACAGTTACAGGCAAAATGAAAAAAGTGATTCATTTGGCCTCAGCAGGTGTTTAAAGCACTTTTAAGGTGGTTTGGTGCATATGTGGTTCATTGTTGGGCAGTTTTGGCCTATGTTCATAAATGCACTCTATTCTGTCTGAAAGGAGTTTTTCAGCAATAACTCTTAGATTTAGTCACTGCAAGCTAGCAGAAGGTGCTACAGGCTCAAATCTCATGTATGTGGTGTACCTTCTTACCCCCTGCAAGGGGAATGTGGTTTGGTGCTGCTAGGATGTATTGTTGGACAGTTACAGGCAAAATGAAAAAAGTGATTCATTTGGCCTCAGCAGGTGTTTAAAGCACTTTTTAGGTGTTTGGTGCATATGTTGGGCAGTTTTGGCCTATGTTCATAAATGCACTCTATTCTGTCTGAAAGGAGTTTTTCAGCAATAACTGTTAGCTTTAGTCACTGCAGGCTAGCAGAAGACACTATAACCTTAAATCTCATATATGTGGTGTAGCTTCTTACCCCCTGCAAGGGGAATGTGGTTTGGTGCTGCTAGGATGTATTGTTGGACAGTTACAGGCAAAATGAAAAAAGTGATTCATTTGGCCTCAGCAGGTGTTTAAAGCACTTTTTAGGTGGTTTGGTGCATATGTGGTTCATTGTTGGGCAGTTTTGGCCCATGTTCATAAATGCACTCTATTCTGTCTGAAAGGAGTTTTTCAGCAATAACTGTTAGATTTAGTCACTGCAAGCTAGCAGAAGGTGCTACAGGCTCAAATCTCATGTATGTGGTGTACCTTCTTACCCCCTGCAAGGGGAATGTGGTTTGGTGCTGCTAGGATGTATTGTTGGACAGTTACAGGCAAAATGAAAAAAGTGATTCATTTGGCCTCAGCAGGTGTTTAAAGCACTTTTTAGGTGTTTGGTGCATATGTTGGGCAGTTTTGGCCTATGTTCATAAATGCACTCTATTCTGTCTGAAAGGAGTTTTTCAGCAATAACTGTTAGCTTTAGTCACTGCAGGCTAGCAGAAGACACTATAACCTTAAATCTCATATATGTGGTGTAGCTTCTTACCCCCTGCAAGGGGAATGTGGTTTGGTGCTGCTAGGATGTATTGTTGGACAGTTACAGGCAAAATGAAAAAAGTGATTCATTTGGCCTCAGCAGGTGTTTAAAGCACTTTTTAGGTGGTTTGGTGCATATGTGGTTCATTGTTGGGCAGTTTTGGCCCATGTTCATAAATGCACTCTATTCTGTCTGAAAGGAGTTTTTCAGCAATAACTGTTAGATTTAGTCACTGCAAGCTAGCAGAAGGTGCTACAGGCTCAAATCTCATGTATGTGGTGTACCTTCTTACCCCCTGCAAGGGGAATGTGGTTTGGTGCTGCTAGGATGTATTGTTGGACAGTTACAGGCAAAATGAAAAAAGTGATTCATTTGGCCTCAGCAGGTGTTTAAAGCACTTTTAAGGTGGTTTGGTGCATATGTGGTTCATTGTTGGGCAGTTTTGGCCTATGTTCATAAATGCACTCTATTCTGTCTGAAAGGAGTTTTTCAGCAATAACTCTTAGATTTAGTCACTGCAAGCTAGCAGAAGGTGCTACAGGCTCAAATCTCATGTATGTGGTGTACCTTCTTACCCCCTGCAAGGGGAATGTGGTTTGGTGCTGCTAGGATGTATTGTTGGACAGTTACAGGCAAAATGAAAAAAGTGATTCATTTGGCCTCAGCAGGTGTTTAAAGCACTTTTTAGGTGGTTTGGTGCATATGTGGTTCAATGTTGGGCAGTTTTGGCGCATGTTCATAAATGCACTCTATTCTGTCTGAAAGGAGTTTTTCAGCAATAACTGTTAGATTTAGTCACTGCAAGCTAGCAGAAGGTGCTACAGGCTCAAATCTCATGTATGTGGTGTAGCTTCTTACCCCCTGCAAGGGGAATGTGGTTTGGTGCTGCTAGGATGTATTGTTGGACAGTTACAGGCAAAATGAAAAAAGTGATTCATTTGGCCTCAGCAGGTGTTTAAAGCACTTTTTAGGTGTTTGGTGCATATGTTGGGCAGTTTTGGCCTATGTTCATAAATGCACTCTATTCTGTCTGAAAGGAGTTTTTCAGCAATAACTGTTAGCTTTAGTCACTGCAGGCTAGCAGAAGACACTATAACCTTAAATCTCATATATGTGGTGTAGCTTCTTACCCCCTGCAAGGGGAATGTGGTTTGGTGCTGCTAGGATGTATTGTTGGACAGTTACAGGCAAAATGAAAAAAGTGATTCATTTGGCCTCAGCAGGTGTTTAAAGCACTTTTAAGGTGGTTTGGTGCATATGTGGTTCATTGTTGGGCAGTTTTGGCCTATGTTCATAAATGCACTCTATTCTGTCTGAAAGGAGTTTTTCAGCAATAACTGTTAGATTTAGTCACTGCAAGCTAACAGAAGACACTATAACCTCAAATCTCATGTATGTGGTGTAGCTTCTTACCCCCTGCAAGGGGAATGTGGTTTGGTGCTGCTAGGATGTATTGTTGGACAGTTACAGGCAAAATGAAAAAAGTGATTCATTTGGCCTCAGCAGGTGTTTAAAGCACTTTTTAGGTGTTTGGTGCATATGTTGGGCAGTTTTGGCCTATGTTCATAAATGCACTCAATTCTGTCTGAAAGGAGTTTTTCAGCAATAACTCTTAGATTTAGTCACTGCAAGCTAGCAGAAGGTGCTACAGGCTCAAATCTCATGTATGTGGTGTACCTTCTTACCCCCTGCAAGGGGAATGTGGTTTGGTGCTGCTAGGATGTATTGTTGGACAGTTACAGGCAAAATGAAAAAAGTGATTCATTTGGCCTCAGCAGGTGTTTAAAGCACTTTTTAGGTGTTTGGTGCATATGTTGGGCAGTTTTGGCCTATGTTCATAAATGCACTCTATTCTGTCTGAAAGGAGTTTTTCAGCAATAACTGTTAGATTTAGTCACTGCAAGCTAACAGAAGACACTATAACCTCAAATCTCATGTATGTGGTGTAGCTTCTTACCCCCTGCAAGGGGAATGTGGTTTGGTGCTGCTAGGATGTATTGTTGGACAGTTACAGGCAAAATGAAAAAAGTGATTCATTTGGCCTCAGCAGGTGTTTAAAGCACTTTTTAGGTGTTTGGTGCATATGTTGGGCAGTTTTGGCTTATGTTCATAAATGCACTCTATTCTGTCTGAAAGGAGTTTTTCAGCAATAACTGTTAGCTTTAGTCACTGCAGGCTAGCAGAAGACACTATAACCTTAAATCTCATATATGTGGTGTAGCTTCTTACCCCCTGCAAGGGGAATGTGGTTTGTTGCTGCTAGGATGTATTGTTGGACAGTTACAGGCAAAATGAAAAAAGTGATTCATTTGGCCTCAGCAGGTGTTTAAAGCACTTTTTAGGTGGTTTGGTGCATATGTGGTTCATTGTTGGGCAGTTTTGGCCCATGTTCATAAATGCACTCTATTCTGTCTGAAAGGAGTTTTTCAGCAATAACTGTTAGATTTAGTCACTGCAAGCTAGCAGAAGGTGCTACAGGCTCAAATCTCATGTATGTGGTGTACCTTCTTACCCCCTGCAAGGGGAATGTGGTTTGGTGCTGCTAGGATGTATTGTTGGACAGTTACAGGCAAAATGAAAAAAGTGATTCATTTGGCCTCAGCAGGTGTTTAAAGCACTTTTAAGGTGGTTTGGTGCATATGTGGTTCATTGTTGGGCAGTTTTGGCCTATGTTCATAAATGCACTCTATTCTGTCTGAAAGGAGTTTTTCAGCAATAACTGTTAGATTTAGTCACTGCAAGCTAACAGAAGACACTATAACCTCAAATCTCATGTATGTGGTGTAGCTTCTTACCCCCTGCAAGGGGAATGTGGTTTGGTGCTGCTAGGATGTATTGTTGGACAGTTACAGGCAAAATGAAAAAAGTGATTCATTTGGCCTCAGCAGGTGTTTAAAGCACTTTTTAGGTGGTTTGGTGCATATGTGGTTCATTGTTGGGCAGTTTTGGCCCATGTTCATAAATGCACTCTATTCTGTCTGAAAGGAGTTTTTCAGCAATAACTGTTAGATTTAGTCACTGCAAGCTAGCAGAAGGTGCTACAGGCTCAAATCTCATGTATGTGGTGTAGCGTCTTACCCCCTGCAAGGGGAATGTGGTTTGGTGCTGCTAGGATGTATTGTTGGACAGTTACAGGCAAAATGAAAAAAGTGATTCATTTGGCCTCAGCAGGTGTTTAAAGCACTTTTAAGGTGGTTTGGTGCATATGTGGTTCATTGTTGGGCAGTTTTGGCCTATGTTCATAAATGCACTCTATTCTGTCTGAAAGGAGTTTTTCAGCAATAACTGTTAGATTTAGTCACTGCAAGCTAACAGAAGACACTATAACCTCAAATCTCATGTATGTGGTGTAGCTTCTTACCCCCTGCAAGGGGAATGTGGTTTGGTGCTGCTAGGATGTATTGTTGGACAGTTACAGGCAAAATGAAAAAAGTGATTCATTTGGCCTCAGCAGGTGTTTAAAGCACTTTTTAGGTGGTTTGGTGCATATGTGGTTCATTGTTGGGCAGTTTTGGCCCATGTTCATAAATGCACTCTATTCTGTCTGAAAGGAGTTTTTCAGCAATAACTGTTAGATTTAGTCACTGCAAGCTAGCAGAAGGTGCTACAGGCTCAAATCTCATGTATGTGGTGTAGCGTCTTACCCCCTGCAAGGGGAATGTGGTTTGGTGCTGCTAGGATGTATTGTTGGACAGTTACAGGCAAAATGAAAAAAGTGATTCATTTGGCCTCAGCAGGTGTTTAAAGCACTTTTTAGGTGTTTGGTGCATATGTTGGGCAGTTTTGGCCTATGTTCATAAATGCACTCTATTCTGTCTGAAAGGAGTTTTTCAGCAATAACTCTTAGATTTAGTCACTGCAAGCTAGCAGAAGGTGCTACAGGCTCAAATCTCATGTATGTGGTGTACCTTCTTACCCCCTGCAAGGGGAATGTGGTTTGGTGCTGCTAGGATGTATTGTTGGACAGTTACAGGCAAAATGAAAAAAGTGATTCATTTGGCCTCAGCAGGTGTTTAAAGCACTTTTTAGGTGGTTTGGTGCATATGTGGTTCAATGTTGGGCAGTTTTGGCGCATGTTCATAAATGCACTCTATTCTGTCTGAAAGGAGTTTTTCAGCAATAACTGTTAGATTTAGTCACTGCAAGCTAACAGAAGACACTATAACCTCAAATCTCATGTATGTGGTGTAGCTTCTTACCCCCTGCAAGGGGAATGTGGTTTGGTGCTGCTAGGATGTATTGTTGGACAGTTACAGGCAAAATGAAAAAAGTGATTCATTTGGCCTCAGCAGGTGTTTAAAGCACTTTTTAGGTGTTTGGTGCATATGTTGGGCAGTTTTGGCCTATGTTCATAAATGCACTCTATTCTGTCTGAAAGGAGTTTTTCAGCAATAACTCTTAGATTTAGTCACTGCAAGCTAGCAGAAGGTGCTACAGGCTCAAATCTCATGTATGTGGTGTACCTTCTTACCCCCTGCAAGGGGAATGTGGTTTGGTGCTGCTAGGATGTATTGTTGGACAGTTACAGGCAAAATGAAAAAAGTGATTCATTTGGCCTCAGCAGGTGTTTAAAGCACTTTTAAGGTGGTTTGGTGCATATGTGGTTCATTGTTGGGCAGTTTTGGCCTATGTTCATAAATGCACTCTATTCTGTCTGAAAGGAGTTTTTCAGCAATAACTGTTAGATTTAGTCACTGCAAGCTAACAGAAGACACTATAACCTCAAATCTCATGTATGTGGTGTAGCTTCTTACCCCCTGCAAGGGGAATGTGGTTTGGTGCTGCTAGGATGTATTGTTGGACAGTTACAGGCAAAATGAAAAAAGTGATTCATTTGGCCTCAGCAGGTGTTTAAAGCACTTTTTAGGTGTTTGGTGCATATGTTGGGCAGTTTTGGCCTATGTTCATAAATGCACTCTATTCTGTCTGAAAGGAGTTTTTCAGCAATAACTGTTAGCTTTAGTCACTGCAGGCTAGCAGAAGACACTATAACCTTAAATCTCATATATGTGGTGTAGCTTCTTACCCCCTGCAAGGGGAATGTGGTTTGTTGCTGCTAGGATGTATTGTTGGACAGTTACAGGCAAAATGAAAAAAGTGATTCATTTGGCCTCAGCAGGTGTTTAAAGCACTTTTTAGGTGGTTTGGTGCATATGTGGTTCATTGTTGGGCAGTTTTGGCCCATGTTCATAAATGCACTCTATTCTGTCTGAAAGGAGTTTTTCAGCAATAACTGTTAGATTTAGTCACTGCAAGCTAGCAGAAGGTGCTACAGGCTCAAATCTCATGTATGTGGTGTACCTTCTTACCCCCTGCAAGGGGAATGTGGTTTGGTGCTGCTAGGATGTATTGTTGGACAGTTACAGGCAAAATGAAAAAAGTGATTCATTTGGCCTCAGCAGGTGTTAAAAGCACTTTTAAGGTGGTTTGGTGCATATGTGGTTCATTGTTGGGCAGTTTTGGCCTATGTTCATAAATGCACTCTATTCTGTCTGAAAGGAGTTTTTCAGCAATAACTGTTAGATTTAGTCACTGCAAGCTAACAGAAGACACTATAACCTCAAATCTCATGTATGTGGTGTAGCTTCTTACCCCCTGCAAGGGGAATGTGGTTTGGTGCTGCTAGGATGTATTGTTGGACAGTTACAGGCAAAATGAAAAAAGTGATTCATTTGGCCTCAGCAGGTGTTTAAAGCACTTTTTAGGTGGTTTGGTGCATATGTGGTTCATTGTTGGGCAGTTTTGGCCCATGTTCATAAATGCACTCTATTCTGTCTGAAAGGAGTTTTTCAGCAATAACTGTTAGATTTAGTCACTGCAAGCTAGCAGAAGGTGCTACAGGCTCAAATCTCATGTATGTGGTGTAGCGTCTTACCCCCTGCAAGGGGAATGTGGTTTGGTGCTGCTAGGATGTATTGTTGGACAGTTACAGGCAAAATGAAAAAAGTGATTCATTTGGCCTCAGCAGGTGTTTAAAGCACTTTTTAGGTGTTTGGTGCATATGTTGGGCAGTTTTGGCCTATGTTCATAAATGCACTCTATTCTGTCTGAAAGGAGTTTTTCAGCAATAACTCTTAGATTTAGTCACTGCAAGCTAGCAGAAGGTGCTACAGGCTCAAATCTCATGTATGTGGTGTACCTTCTTACCCCCTGCAAGGGGAATGTGGTTTGGTGCTGCTAGGATGTATTGTTGGACAGTTACAGGCAAAATGAAAAAAGTGATTCATTTGGCCTCAGCAGGTGTTTAAAGCACTTTTTAGGTGGTTTGGTGCATATGTGGTTCATTGTTGGGCAGTTTTGGCGCATTTTCATAAATGCACTCTATTCCGTCTGAAAGGAGTTTTTCAGCAATAACTGTTAGATTTAGTCACTGCAAGCTAACAGAAGACACTATAACCTCAAATATCATGTATGTGGTGTAGCTTCTTACCCCCTGCAAGGGGAATGTGGTTTGGTGCTGCTAGGATGTATTGTTGGACAGTTACAGGCAAAATGAAAAAAGTGATTCATTTGGCCTCAGCAGGTGTTTAAAGCACTTTTTAGGTGTTTGGTGCATATGTTGGGCAGTTTTGGCCTATGTTCATAAATGCACTCTATTCTGTCTGAAAGGAGTTTTTCAGCAATAACTGTTAGCTTTAGTCACTGCAGGCTAGCAGAAGACACTATAACCTTAAATCTCATATATGTGGTGTAGCTTCTTACCCCCTGCAAGGGGAATGTGGTTTGGTGCTGCTAGGATGTATTGTTGGACAGTTACAGGCAAAATGAAAAAAGTGATTCATTTGGCCTCAGCAGGTGTTTAAAGCACTTTTTAGGTGGTTTGGTGCATATGTGGTTCATTGTTGGGCAGTTTTGGCCCATGTTCATAAATGCACTCTATTCTGTCTGAAAGGAGTTTTTCAGCAATAACTGTTAGATTTAGTCACTGCAAGCTAGCAGAAGGTGCTACAGGCTCAAATCTCATGTATGTGGTGTAGCGTCTTACCCCCTGCAAGGGGAATGTGGTTTGGTGCTGCTAGGATGTATTGTTGGACAGTTACAGGCAAAATGAAAAAAGTGATTCATTTGGCCTCAGCAGGTGTTTAAAGCACTTTTAAGGTGGTTTGGTGCATATGTGGTTCATTGTTGGGCAGTTTTGGCCTATGTTCATAAATGCACTCTATTCTGTCTGAAAGGAGTTTTTCAGCAATAACTGTTAGATTTAGTCACTGCAAGCTAACAGAAGACACTATAACCTCAAATCTCATGTATGTGGTGTAGCTTCTTACCCCCTGCAAGGGGAATGTGGTTTGGTGCTGCTAGGATGTATTGTTGGACAGTTACAGGCAAAATGAAAAAAGTGATTCATTTGGCCTCAGCAGGTGTTTAAAGCACTTTTTAGGTGGTTTGGTGCATATGTGGTTCATTGTTGGGCAGTTTTGGCCCATGTTCATAAATGCACTCTATTCTGTCTGAAAGGAGTTTTTCAGCAATAACTGTTAGATTTAGTCACTGCAAGCTAGCAGAAGGTGCTACAGGCTCAAATCTCATGTATGTGGTGTAGCGTCTTACCCCCTGCAAGGGGAATGTGGTTTGGTGCTGCTAGGATGTATTGTTGGACAGTTACAGGCAAAATGAAAAAAGTGATTCATTTGGCCTCAGCAGGTGTTTAAAGCACTTTTTAGGTGTTTGGTGCATATGTTGGGCAGTTTTGGCCTATGTTCATAAATGCACTCTATTCTGTCTGAAAGGAGTTTTTCAGCAATAACTCTTAGATTTAGTCACTGCAAGCTAGCAGAAGGTGCTACAGGCTCAAATCTCATGTATGTGGTGTACCTTCTTACCCCCTGCAAGGGGAATGTGGTTTGGTGCTGCTAGGATGTATTGTTGGACAGTTACAGGCAAAATGAAAAAAGTGATTCATTTGGCCTCAGCAGGTGTTTAAAGCACTTTTTAGGTGGTTTGGTGCATATGTGGTTCAATGTTGGGCAGTTTTGGCGCATGTTCATAAATGCACTCTATTCTGTCTGAAAGGAGTTTTTCAGCAATAACTGTTAGATTTAGTCACTGCAAGCTAACAGAAGACACTATAACCTCAAATCTCATGTATGTGGTGTAGCTTCTTACCCCCTGCAAGGGGAATGTGGTTTGGTGCTGCTAGGATGTATTGTTGGACAGTTACAGGCAAAATGAAAAAAGTGATTCATTTGGCCTCAGCAGGTGTTTAAAGCACTTTTTAGGTGTTTGGTGCATATGTTGGGCAGTTTTGGCCTATGTTCATAAATGCACTCTATTCTGTCTGAAAGGAGTTTTTCAGCAATAACTCTTAGATTTAGTCACTGCAAGCTAGCAGAAGGTGCTACAGGCTCAAATCTCATGTATGTGGTGTACCTTCTTACCCCCTGCAAGGGGAATGTGGTTTGGTGCTGCTAGGATGTATTGTTGGACAGTTACAGGCAAAATGAAAAAAGTGATTCATTTGGCCTCAGCAGGTGTTTAAAGCACTTTTAAGGTGGTTTGGTGCATATGTGGTTCATTGTTGGGCAGTTTTGGCCTATGTTCATAAATGCACTCTATTCTGTCTGAAAGGAGTTTTTCAGCAATAACTGTTAGATTTAGTCACTGCAAGCTAACAGAAGACACTATAACCTCAAATCTCATGTATGTGGTGTAGCTTCTTACCCCCTGCAAGGGGAATGTGGTTTGGTGCTGCTAGGATGTATTGTTGGACAGTTACAGGCAAAATGAAAAAAGTGATTCATTTGGCCTCAGCAGGTGTTTAAAGCACTTTTTAGGTGTTTGGTGCATATGTTGGGCAGTTTTGGCCTATGTTCATAAATGCACTCTATTCTGTCTGAAAGGAGTTTTTCAGCAATAACTGTTAGCTTTAGTCACTGCAGGCTAGCAGAAGACACTATAACCTTAAATCTCATATATGTGGTGTAGCTTCTTACCCCCTGCAAGGGGAATGTGGTTTGTTGCTGCTAGGATGTATTGTTGGACAGTTACAGGCAAAATGAAAAAAGTGATTCATTTGGCCTCAGCAGGTGTTTAAAGCACTTTTTAGGTGGTTTGGTGCATATGTGGTTCATTGTTGGGCAGTTTTGGCCCATGTTCATAAATGCACTCTATTCTGTCTGAAAGGAGTTTTTCAGCAATAACTGTTAGATTTAGTCACTGCAAGCTAGCAGAAGGTGCTACAGGCTCAAATCTCATGTATGTGGTGTACCTTCTTACCCCCTGCAAGGGGAATGTGGTTTGGTGCTGCTAGGATGTATTGTTGGACAGTTACAGGCAAAATGAAAAAAGTGATTCATTTGGCCTCAGCAGGTGTTAAAAGCACTTTTAAGGTGGTTTGGTGCATATGTGGTTCATTGTTGGGCAGTTTTGGCCTATGTTCATAAATGCACTCTATTCTGTCTGAAAGGAGTTTTTCAGCAATAACTGTTAGATTTAGTCACTGCAAGCTAACAGAAGACACTATAACCTCAAATCTCATGTATGTGGTGTAGCTTCTTACCCCCTGCAAGGGGAATGTGGTTTGGTGCTGCTAGGATGTATTGTTGGACAGTTACAGGCAAAATGAAAAAAGTGATTCATTTGGCCTCAGCAGGTGTTTAAAGCACTTTTTAGGTGGTTTGGTGCATATGTGGTTCATTGTTGGGCAGTTTTGGCCCATGTTCATAAATGCACTCTATTCTGTCTGAAAGGAGTTTTTCAGCAATAACTGTTAGATTTAGTCACTGCAAGCTAGCAGAAGGTGCTACAGGCTCAAATCTCATGTATGTGGTGTAGCGTCTTACCCCCTGCAAGGGGAATGTGGTTTGGTGCTGCTAGGATGTATTGTTGGACAGTTACAGGCAAAATGAAAAAAGTGATTCATTTGGCCTCAGCAGGTGTTTAAAGCACTTTTTAGGTGTTTGGTGCATATGTTGGGCAGTTTTGGCCTATGTTCATAAATGCACTCTATTCTGTCTGAAAGGAGTTTTTCAGCAATAACTCTTAGATTTAGTCACTGCAAGCTAGCAGAAGGTGCTACAGGCTCAAATCTCATGTATGTGGTGTACCTTCTTACCCCCTGCAAGGGGAATGTGGTTTGGTGCTGCTAGGATGTATTGTTGGACAGTTACAGGCAAAATGAAAAAAGTGATTCATTTGGCCTCAGCAGGTGTTTAAAGCACTTTTTAGGTGGTTTGGTGCATATGTGGTTCATTGTTGGGCAGTTTTGGCGCATTTTCATAAATGCACTCTATTCTGTCTGAAAGGAGTTTTTCAGCAATAACTGTTAGATTTAGTCACTGCAAGCTAACAGAAGACACTATAACCTCAAATATCATGTATGTGGTGTAGCTTCTTACCCCCTGCAAGGGGAATGTGGTTTGGTGCTGCTAGGATGTATTGTTGGACAGTTACAGGCAAAATGAAAAAAGTGATTCATTTGGCCTCAGCAGGTGTTTAAAGCACTTTTTAGGTGGTTTGGTGCATATGTGGTTCATTGTTGGGCAGTTTTGGCCCATGTTCATAAATGCACTCTATTCTGTCTGAAAGGAGTTTTTCAGCAATAACTGTTAGATTTAGTCACTGCAAGCTAGCAGAAGGTGCTACAGGCTCAAATCTCATGTATGTGGTGTAGCGTCTTACCCCCTGCAAGGGGAATGTGGTTTGGTGCTGCTAGGATGTATTGTTGGACAGTTACAGGCAAAATGAAAAAAGTGATTCATTTGGCCTCAGCAGGTGTTTAAAGCACTTTTTAGGTGTTTGGTGCATATGTTGGGCAGTTTTGGCCTATGTTCATAAATGCACTCTATTCTGTCTGAAAGGAGTTTTTCAGCAATAACTCTTAGATTTAGTCACTGCAAGCTAGCAGAAGGTGCTACAGGCTCAAATCTCATGTATGTGGTGTACCTTCTTACCCCCTGCAAGGGGAATGTGGTTTGGTGCTGCTAGGATGTATTGTTGGACAGTTACAGGCAAAATGAAAAAAGTGATTCATTTGGCCTCAGCAGGTGTTTAAAGCACTTTTTAGGTGGTTTGGTGCATATGTGGTTCATTGTTGGGCAGTTTTGGCGCATTTTCATAAATGCACTCTATTCTGTCTGAAAGGAGTTTTTCAGCAATAACTGTTAGCTTTAGTCACTGCAGGCTAGCAGAAGACACTATAACCTTAAATCTCATATATGTGGTGTAGCTTCTTACCCCCTGCAAGGGGAATGTGGTTTGGTGCTGCTAGGATGTATTGTTGGACAGTTACAGGCAAAATGAAAAAAGTGATTCATTTGGCCTCAGCAGGTGTTTAAAGCACTTTTTAGGTGGTTTGGTGCATATGTGGTTCATTGTTGGGCAGTTTTGGCCCATGTTCATAAATGCACTCTATTCTGTCTGAAAGGAGTTTTTCAGCAATAACTGTTAGATTTAGTCACTGCAAGCTAGCAGAAGGTGCTACAGGCTCAAATCTCATGTATGTGGTGTACCTTCTTACCCCCTGCAAGGGGAATGTGGTTTGGTGCTGCTAGGATGTATTGTTGGACAGTTACAGGCAAAATGAAAAAAGTGATTCATTTGGCCTCAGCAGGTGTTTAAAGCACTTTTTAGGTGTTTGGTGCATATGTTGGGCAGTTTTGGCCTATGTTCATAAATGCACTCTATTCTGTCTGAAAGGAGTTTTTCAGCAATAACTCTTAGATTTAGTCACTGCAAGCTAGCAGAAGGTGCTACAGGCTCAAATCTCATGTATGTGGTGTACCTTCTTACCCCCTGCAAGGGGAATGTGGTTTGGTGCTGCTAGGATGTATTGTTGGACAGTTACAGGCAAAATGAAAAAAGTGATTCATTTGGCCTCAGCAGGTGTTTAAAGCACTTTTTAGGTGGTTTGGTGCATATGTGGTTCATTGTTGGGCAGTTTTGGCGCATTTTCATAAATGCACTCTATTCCGTCTGAAAGGAGTTTTTCAGCAATAACTGTTAGATTTAGTCACTGCAAGCTAACAGAAGACACTATAACCTCAAATATCATGTATGTGGTGTAGCTTCTTACCCCCTGCAAGGGGAATGTGGTTTGGTGCTGCTAGGATGTATTGTTGGACAGTTACAGGCAAAATGAAAAAAGTGATTCATTTGGCCTCAGCAGGTGTTTAAAGCACTTTTTAGGTGTTTGGTGCATATGTTGGGCAGTTTTGGCCTATGTTCATAAATGCACTCTATTCTGTCTGAAAGGAGTTTTTCAGCAATAACTGTTAGCTTTAGTCACTGCAGGCTAGCAGAAGACACTATAACCTTAAATCTCATATATGTGGTGTAGCTTCTTACCCCCTGCAAGGGGAATGTGGTTTGTTGCTGCTAGGATGTATTGTTGGACAGTTACAGGCAAAATGAAAAAAGTGATTCATTTGGCCTCAGCAGGTGTTTAAAGCACTTTTTAGGTGGTTTGGTGCATATGTGGTTCATTGTTGGGCAGTTTTGGCGCATTTTCATAAATGCACTCTATTCTGTCTGAAAGGAGTTTTTCAGCAATAACTGTTAGATTTAGTCACTGCAAGCTAACAGAAGACACTATAACCTCAAATATCATGTATGTGGTGTAGCTTCTTACCCCCTGCAAGGGGAATGTGGTTTGGTGCTGCTAGGATGTATTGTTGGACAGTTACAGGCAAAATGAAAAAAGTGATTCATTTGGCCTCAGCAGGTGTTTAAAGCACTTTTTAGGTGGTTTGGTGCATATGTGGTTCATTGTTGGGCAGTTTTGGCCCATGTTCATAAATGCACTCTATTCTGTCTGAAAGGAGTTTTTCAGCAATAACTGTTAGATTTAGTCACTGCAAGCTAGCAGAAGGTGCTACAGGCTCAAATCTCATGTATGTGGTGTAGCGTCTTACCCCCTGCAAGGGGAATGTGGTTTGGTGCTGCTAGGATGTATTGTTGGACAGTTACAGGCAAAATGAAAAAAGTGATTCATTTGGCCTCAGCAGGTGTTTAAAGCACTTTTTAGGTGTTTGGTGCATATGTTGGGCAGTTTTGGCCTATGTTCATAAATGCACTCTATTCTGTCTGAAAGGAGTTTTTCAGCAATAACTCTTAGATTTAGTCACTGCAAGCTAGCAGAAGGTGCTACAGGCTCAAATCTCATGTATGTGGTGTACCTTCTTACCCCCTGCAAGGGGAATGTGGTTTGGTGCTGCTAGGATGTATTGTTGGACAGTTACAGGCAAAATGAAAAAAGTGATTCATTTGGCCTCAGCAGGTGTTTAAAGCACTTTTTAGGTGGTTTGGTGCATATGTGGTTCATTGTTGGGCAGTTTTGGCGCATTTTCATAAATGCACTCTATTCCGTCTGAAAGGAGTTTTTCAGCAATAACTGTTAGATTTAGTCACTGCAAGCTAACAGAAGACACTATAACCTCAAATATCATGTATGTGGTGTAGCTTCTTACCCCCTGCAAGGGGAATGTGGTTTGGTGCTGCTAGGATGTATTGTTGGACAGTTACAGGCAAAATGAAAAAAGTGATTCATTTGGCCTCAGCAGGTGTTTAAAGCACTTTTTAGGTGTTTGGTGCATATGTTGGGCAGTTTTGGCCTATGTTCATAAATGCACTCTATTCTGTCTGAAAGGAGTTTTTCAGCAATAACTGTTAGCTTTAGTCACTGCAGGCTAGCAGAAGACACTATAACCTTAAATCTCATATATGTGGTGTAGCTTCTTACCCCCTGCAAGGGGAATGTGGTTTGGTGCTGCTAGGATGTATTGTTGGACAGTTACAGGCAAAATGAAAAAAGTGATTCATTTGGCCTCAGCAGGTGTTTAAAGCACTTTTTAGGTGGTTTGGTGCATATGTGGTTCATTGTTGGGCAGTTTTGGCCCATGTTCATAAATGCACTCTATTCTGTCTGAAAGGAGTTTTTCAGCAATAACTCTTAGATTTAGTCACTGCAAGCTAGCAGAAGGTGCTACAGGCTCAAATCTCATGTATGTGGTGTACCTTCTTACCCCCTGCAAGGGGAATGTGGTTTGGTGCTGCTAGGATGTATTGTTGGACAGTTACAGGCAAAATGAAAAAAGTGATTCATTTGGCCTCAGCAGGTGTTTAAAGCACTTTTAAGGTGGTTTGGTGCATATGTGGTTCATTGTTGGGCAGTTTTGGCCTATGTTCATAAATGCACTCTATTCCGTCTGAAAGGAGTTTTTCAGCAATAACTGTTAGATTTAGTCACTGCAAGCTAGCAGAAGGTGCTACAGGCTCAAATCTCATGTATGTGGTGTAGCGTCTTACCCCCTGCAAGGGGAATGTGGTTTGGTGCTGCTAGGATGTATTGTTGGACAGTTACAGGCAAAATGAAAAAAGTGATTCATTTGGCCTCAGCAGGTGTTTAAAGCACTTTTTAGGTGTTTGGTGCATATGTTGGGCAGTTTTGGCCCATGTTCATAAATGCACTCTATTCTGTCTGAAAGGAGTTTTTCAGCAATAACTCTTAGATTTAGTCACTGCAAGCTAGCAGAAGGTGCTACAGGCTCAAATCTCATGTATGTGGTGTACCTTCTTACCCCCTGCAAGGGGAATGTGGTTTGGTGCTGCTAGGATGTATTGTTGGACAGTTACAGGCAAAATGAAAAAAGTGATTCATTTGGCCTCAGCAGGTGTTTAAAGCACTTTTTAGGTGGTTTGGTGCATATGTGGTTCATTGTTGGGCAGTTTTGGCGCATTTTCATAAATGCACTCTATTCCGTCTGAAAGGAGTTTTTCAGCAATAACTGTTAGATTTAGTCACTGCAAGCTAACAGAAGACACTATAACCTCAAATATCATGTATGTGGTGTAGCTTCTTACCCCCTGCAAGGGGAATGTGGTTTGGTGCTGCTAGGATGTATTGTTGGACAGTTACAGGCAAAATGAAAAAAGTGATTCATTTGGCCTCAGCAGGTGTTTAAAGCACTTTTTAGGTGGTTTGGTGCATATGTGGTTCATTGTTGGGCAGTTTTGGCCCATGTTCATAAATGCACTCTATTCTGTCTGAAAGGAGTTTTTCAGCAATAACTGTTAGATTTAGTCACTGCAAGCTAGCAGAAGGTGCTACAGGCTCAAATCTCATGTATGTGGTGTAGCGTCTTACCCCCTGCAAGGGGAATGTGGTTTGGTGCTGCTAGGATGTATTGTTGGACAGTTACAGGCAAAATGAAAAAAGTGATTCATTTGGCCTCAGCAGGTGTTTAAAGCACTTTTTAGGTGTTTGGTGCATATGTTGGGCAGTTTTGGCCTATGTTCATAAATGCACTCTATTCTGTCTGAAAGGAGTTTTTCAGCAATAACTCTTAGATTTAGTCACTGCAAGCTAGCAGAAGGTGCTACAGGCTCAAATCTCATGTATGTGGTGTACCTTCTTACCCCCTGCAAGGGGAATGTGGTTTGGTGCTGCTAGGATGTATTGTTGGACAGTTACAGGCAAAATGAAAAAAGTGATTCATTTGGCCTCAGCAGGTGTTTAAAGCACTTTTTAGGTGGTTTGGTGCATATGTGGTTCAATGTTGGGCAGTTTTGGCGCATGTTCATAAATGCACTCTATTCTGTCTGAAAGGAGTTTTTCAGCAATAACTGTTAGATTTAGTCACTGCAAGCTAACAGAAGACACTATAACCTCAAATCTCATGTATGTGGTGTAGCTTCTTACCCCCTGCAAGGGGAATGTGGTTTGGTGCTGCTAGGATGTATTGTTGGACAGTTACAGGCAAAATGAAAAAAGTGATTCATTTGGCCTCAGCAGGTGTTTAAAGCACTTTTTAGGTGTTTGGTGCATATGTTGGGCAGTTTTGGCCTATGTTCATAAATGCACTCTATTCTGTCTGAAAGGAGTTTTTCAGCAATAACTCTTAGATTTAGTCACTGCAAGCTAGCAGAAGGTGCTACAGGCTCAAATCTCATGTATGTGGTGTACCTTCTTACCCCCTGCAAGGGGAATGTGGTTTGGTGCTGCTAGGATGTATTGTTGGACAGTTACAGGCAAAATGAAAAAAGTGATTCATTTGGCCTCAGCAGGTGTTTAAAGCACTTTTAAGGTGGTTTGGTGCATATGTGGTTCATTGTTGGGCAGTTTTGGCCTATGTTCATAAATGCACTCTATTCTGTCTGAAAGGAGTTTTTCAGCAATAACTGTTAGATTTAGTCACTGCAAGCTAACAGAAGACACTATAACCTCAAATCTCATGTATGTGGTGTAGCTTCTTACCCCCTGCAAGGGGAATGTGGTTTGGTGCTGCTAGGATGTATTGTTGGACAGTTACAGGCAAAATGAAAAAAGTGATTCATTTGGCCTCAGCAGGTGTTTAAAGCACTTTTTAGGTGTTTGGTGCATATGTTGGGCAGTTTTGGCCTATGTTCATAAATGCACTCTATTCTGTCTGAAAGGAGTTTTTCAGCAATAACTGTTAGCTTTAGTCACTGCAGGCTAGCAGAAGACACTATAACCTTAAATCTCATATATGTGGTGTAGCTTCTTACCCCCTGCAAGGGGAATGTGGTTTGTTGCTGCTAGGATGTATTGTTGGACAGTTACAGGCAAAATGAAAAAAGTGATTCATTTGGCCTCAGCAGGTGTTTAAAGCACTTTTTAGGTGGTTTGGTGCATATGTGGTTCATTGTTGGGCAGTTTTGGCCCATGTTCATAAATGCACTCTATTCTGTCTGAAAGGAGTTTTTCAGCAATAACTGTTAGATTTAGTCACTGCAAGCTAGCAGAAGGTGCTACAGGCTCAAATCTCATGTATGTGGTGTACCTTCTTACCCCCTGCAAGGGGAATGTGGTTTGGTGCTGCTAGGATGTATTGTTGGACAGTTACAGGCAAAATGAAAAAAGTGATTCATTTGGCCTCAGCAGGTGTTAAAAGCACTTTTAAGGTGGTTTGGTGCATATGTGGTTCATTGTTGGGCAGTTTTGGCCTATGTTCATAAATGCACTCTATTCTGTCTGAAAGGAGTTTTTCAGCAATAACTGTTAGATTTAGTCACTGCAAGCTAACAGAAGACACTATAACCTCAAATCTCATGTATGTGGTGTAGCTTCTTACCCCCTGCAAGGGGAATGTGGTTTGGTGCTGCTAGGATGTATTGTTGGACAGTTACAGGCAAAATGAAAAAAGTGATTCATTTGGCCTCAGCAGGTGTTTAAAGCACTTTTTAGGTGGTTTGGTGCATATGTGGTTCATTGTTGGGCAGTTTTGGCCCATGTTCATAAATGCACTCTATTCTGTCTGAAAGGAGTTTTTCAGCAATAACTGTTAGATTTAGTCACTGCAAGCTAGCAGAAGGTGCTACAGGCTCAAATCTCATGTATGTGGTGTAGCGTCTTACCCCCTGCAAGGGGAATGTGGTTTGGTGCTGCTAGGATGTATTGTTGGACAGTTACAGGCAAAATGAAAAAAGTGATTCATTTGGCCTCAGCAGGTGTTTAAAGCACTTTTTAGGTGGTTTGGTGCATATGTGGTTCATTGTTGGGCAGTTTTGGCCCATGTTCATAAATGCACTCTATTCTGTCTGAAAGGAGTTTTTCAGCAATAACTGTTAGATTTAGTCACTGCAAGCTAACAGAAGACACTATAACCTCAAATCTCATGTATGTGGTGTAGCTTCTTACCCCCTGCAAGGGGAATGTGGTTTGGTGCTGCTAGGATGTATTGTTGGACAGTTACAGGCAAAATGAAAAAAGTGATTCATTTGGCCTCAGCAGGTGTTTAAAGCACTTTTTAGGTGTTTGGTGCATATGTTGGGCAGTTTTGGCCTATGTTCATAAATGCACTCTATTCTGTCTGAAAGGAGTTTTTCAGCAATAACTGTTAGCTTTAGTCACTGCAGGCTAGCAGAAGACACTATAACCTTAAATCTCATATATGTGGTGTAGCTTCTTACCCCCTGCAAGGGGAATGTGGTTTGTTGCTGCTAGGATGTATTGTTGGACAGTTACAGGCAAAATGAAAAAAGTGATTCATTTGGCCTCAGCAGGTGTTTAAAGCACTTTTTAGGTGGTTTGGTGCATATGTGGTTCATTGTTGGGCAGTTTTGGCGCATTTTCATAAATGCACTCTATTCTGTCTGAAAGGAGTTTTTCAGCAATAACTGTTAGATTTAGTCACTGCAAGCTAACAGAAGACACTATAACCTCAAATATCATGTATGTGGTGTAGCTTCTTACCCCCTGCAAGGGGAATGTGGTTTGGTGCTGCTAGGATGTATTGTTGGACAGTTACAGGCAAAATGAAAAAAGTGATTCATTTGGCCTCAGCAGGTGTTTAAAGCACTTTTTAGGTGGTTTGGTGCATATGTGGTTCATTGTTGGGCAGTTTTGGCCCATGTTCATAAATGCACTCTATTCTGTCTGAAAGGAGTTTTTCAGCAATAACTGTTAGATTTAGTCACTGCAAGCTAGCAGAAGGTGCTACAGGCTCAAATCTCATGTATGTGGTGTACCTTCTTACCCCCTGCAAGGGGAATGTGGTTTGGTGCTGCTAGGATGTATTGTTGGACAGTTACAGGCAAAATGAAAAAAGTGATTCATTTGGCCTCAGCAGGTGTTTAAAGCACTTTTTAGGTGTTTGGTGCATATGTTGGGCAGTTTTGGCCTATGTTCATAAATGCACTCTATTCTGTCTGAAAGGAGTTTTTCAGCAATAACTGTTAGCTTTAGTCACTGCAGGCTAGCAGAAGACACTATAACCTTAAATCTCATATATGTGGTGTAGCTTCTTACCCCCTGCAAGGGGAATGTGGTTTGGTGCTGCTAGGATGTATTGTTGGACAGTTACAGGCAAAATGAAAAAAGTGATTCATTTGGCCTCAGCAGGTGTTTAAAGCACTTTTTAGGTGGTTTGGTGCATATGTGGTTCATTGTTGGGCAGTTTTGGCCCATGTTCATAAATGCACTCTATTCTGTCTGAAAGGAGTTTTTCAGCAATAACTGTTAGATTTAGTCACTGCAAGCTAGCAGAAGGTGCTACAGGCTCAAATCTCATGTATGTGGTGTAGCTTCTTACCCCCTGCAAGGGGAATGTGGTTTGGTGCTGCTAGGATGTATTGTTGGACAGTTACAGGCAAAATGAAAAAAGTGATTCATTTGGCCTCAGCAGGTGTTTAAAGCACTTTTTAGGTGTTTGGTGCATATGTTGGGCAGTTTTGGCCTATGTTCATAAATGCACTCTATTCTGTCTGAAAGGAGTTTTTCAGCAATAACTCTTAGATTTAGTCACTGCAAGCTAGCAGAAGGTGCTACAGGCTCAAATTTCATGTATGTGGTGTACCTTCTTACCCCCTGCAAGGGGAATGTGGTTTGGTGCTGCTAGGATGTATTGTTGGACAGTTACAGGCAAAATGAAAAAAGTGATTCATTTGGCCTCAGCAGGTGTTTAAAGCACTTTTTAGGTGTTTGGTGCATATGTTGGGCAGTTTTGGCCTATGTTCATAAATGCACTCTATTCTGTCTGAAAGGAGTTTTTCAGCAATAACTGTTAGCTTTAGTCACTGCAGGCTAGCAGAAGACACTATAACCTTAAATCTCATATATGTGGTGTAGCTTCTTACCCCCTGCAAGGGGAATGTGGTTTGGTGCTGCTAGGATGTATTGTTGGACAGTTACAGGCAAAATGAAAAAAGTGATTCATTTGGCCTCAGCAGGTGTTTAAAGCACTTTTTAGGTGGTTTGGTGCATATGTGGTTCATTGTTGGGCAGTTTTGGCCCATGTTCATAAATGCACTCTATTCTGTCTGAAAGGAGTTTTTCAGCAATAACTGTTAGATTTAGTCACTGCAAGCTAGCAGAAGGTGCTACAGGCTCAAATCTCATGTATGTGGTGTACCTTCTTACCCCCTGCAAGGGGAATGTGGTTTGGTGCTGCTAGGATGTATTGTTGGACAGTTACAGGCAAAATGAAAAAAGTGATTCATTTGGCCTCAGCAGGTGTTTAAAGCACTTTTTAGGTGGTTTGGTGCATATGTGGTTCAATGTTGGGCAGTTTTGGCGCATGTTCATAAATGCACTCTATTCTGTCTGAAAGGAGTTTTTCAGCAATAACTGTTAGATTTAGTCACTGCAAGCTAACAGAAGACACTATAACCTCAAATCTCATGTATGTGGTGTAGCTTCTTACCCCCTGCAAGGGGAATGTGGTTTGGTGCTGCTAGGATGTATTGTTGGACAGTTACAGGCAAAATGAAAAAAGTGATTCATTTGGCCTCAGCAGGTGTTTAAAGCACTTTTTAGGTGTTTGGTGCATATGTTGGGCAGTTTTGGCCTATGTTCATAAATGCACTCTATTCTGTCTGAAAGGAGTTTTTCAGCAATAACTGTTAGCTTTAGTCACTGCAGGCTAGCAGAAGACACTATAACCTTAAATCTCATATATGTGGTGTAGCTTCTTACCCCCTGCAAGGGGAATGTGGTTTGGTGCTGCTAGGATGTATTGTTGGACAGTTACAGGCAAAATGAAAAAAGTGATTCATTTGGCCTCAGCAGGTGTTTAAAGCACTTTTTAGGTGGTTTGGTGCATATGTGGTTCATTGTTGGGCAGTTTTGGCCCATGTTCATAAATGCACTCTATTCTGTCTGAAAGGAGTTTTTCAGCAATAACTGTTAGATTTAGTCACTGCAAGCTAGCAGAAGGTGCTACAGGCTCAAATCTCATGTATGTGGTGTACCTTCTTACCCCCTGCAAGGGGAATGTGGTTTGGTGCTGCTAGGATGTATTGTTGGACAGTTACAGGCAAAATGAAAAAAGTGATTCATTTGGCCTCAGCAGGTGTTTAAAGCACTTTTAAGGTGGTTTGGTGCATATGTGGTTCATTGTTGGGCAGTTTTGGCCTATGTTCATAAATGCACTCTATTCTGTCTGAAAGGAGTTTTTCAGCAATAACTCTTAGATTTAGTCACTGCAAGCTAGCAGAAGGTGCTACAGGCTCAAATCTCATGTATGTGGTGTACCTTCTTACCCCCTGCAAGGGGAATGTGGTTTGGTGCTGCTAGGATGTATTGTTGGACAGTTACAGGCAAAATGAAAAAAGTGATTCATTTGGCCTCAGCAGGTGTTTAAAGCACTTTTTAGGTGGTTTGGTGCATATGTGGTTCAATGTTGGGCAGTTTTGGCGCATGTTCATAAATGCACTCTATTCTGTCTGAAAGGAGTTTTTCAGCAATAACTGTTAGATTTAGTCACTGCAAGCTAACAGAAGACACTATAACCTCAAATCTCATGTATGTGGTGTAGCTTCTTACCCCCTGCAAGGGGAATGTGGTTTGGTGCTGCTAGGATGTATTGTTGGACAGTTACAGGCAAAATGAAAAAAGTGATTCATTTGGCCTCAGCAGGTGTTTAAAGCACTTTTTAGGTGTTTGGTGCATATGTTGGGCAGTTTTGGCCTATGTTCATAAATGCACTCTATTCTGTCTGAAAGGAGTTTTTCAGCAATAACTCTTAGATTTAGTCACTGCAAGCTAGCAGAAGGTGCTACAGGCTCAAATCTCATGTATGTGGTGTACCTTCTTACCCCCTGCAAGGGGAATGTGGTTTGGTGCTGCTAGGATGCATTGTTGGACAGTTACAGGCAAAATGAAAAAAGTCATTCATTTGGCCTCAGCAGGTGTTTAAAGCACTTTTTAGGTGTTTGGTGCATATGTTGGGCAGTTTTGGCCTATGTTCATAAATGCACTCTATTCTGTCTGAAAGGAGTTTTTCAGCAATAACTGTTAGCTTTAGTCACTGCAGGCTAGCAGAAGACACTATAACCTTAAATCTCATATATGTGGTGTAGCTTCTTACCCCCTGCAAGGGGAATGTGGTTTGGTGCTGCTAGGATGTATTGTTGGACAGTTACAGGCAAAATGAAAAAAGTGATTCATTTGGCCTCAGCAGGTGTTTAAAGCACTTTTAAGGTGGTTTGGTGCATATGTGGTTCATTGTTGGGCAGTTTTGGCCTATGTTCATAAATGCACTCTATTCTGTCTGAAAGGAGTTTTTCAGCAATAACTCTTAGATTTAGTCACTGCAAGCTAACAGAAGACACTATAACCTCAAATCTCATGTATGTGGTGTAGCTTCTTACCCCCTGCAAGGGGAATGTGGTTTGGTGCTGCTAGGATGTATTGTTGGACAGTTACAGGCAAAATGAAAAAAGTGATTCATTTGGCCTCAGCAGGTGTTTAAAGCACTTTTTAGGTGTTTGGTGCATATGTTGGGCAGTTTTGGCCTATGTTCATAAATGCACTCTATTCTGTCTGAAAGGAGTTTTTCAGCAATAACTCTTAGATTTAGTCACTGCAAGCTAGCAGAAGGTGCTACAGGCTCAAATCTCATGTATGTGGTGTACCTTCTTACCCCCTGCAAGGGGAATGTGGTTTGGTGCTGCTAGGATGTATTGTTGGACAGTTACAGGCAAAATGAAAAAAGTGATTCATTTGGCCTCAGCAGGTGTTTAAAGCACTTTTTAGGTGTTTGGTGCATATGTTGGGCAGTTTTGGCCTATGTTCATAAATGCACTCTATTCTGTCTGAAAGGAGTTTTTCAGCAATAACTGTTAGCTTTAGTCACTGCAGGCTAGCAGAAGACACTATAACATTAAATCTCATATATGTGGTGTAGCTTCTTACCCCCTGCAAGGGGAATGTGGTTTGGTGCTGCTAGGATGTATTGTTGGACAGTTACAGGCAAAATGAAAAAAGTGATTCATTTGGCCTCAGCAGGTGTTTAAAGCACTTTTTAGGTGGTTTGGTGCATATGTGGTTCATTGTTGGGCAGTTTTGGCCCATGTTCATAAATGCACTCTATTCTGTCTGAAAGGAGTTTTTCAGCAATAACTGTTAGATTTAGTCACTGCAAGCTAGCAGAAGGTGCTACAGGCTCAAATCTCATGTATGTGGTGTACCTTCTTACCCCCTGCAAGGGGAATGTGGTTTGGTGCTGCTAGGATGTATTGTTGGACAGTTACAGGCAAAATGAAAAAAGTGATTCATTTGGCCTCAGCAGGTGTTTAAAGCACTTTTAAGGTGGTTTGGTGCATATGTGGTTCATTGTTGGGCAGTTTTGGCCTATGTTCATAAATGCACTCTATTCTGTCTGAAAGGAGTTTTTCAGCAATAACTGTTAGATTTAGTCACTGCAAGCTAACAGAAGACACTATAACCTCAAATCTCATGTATGTGGTGTAGCTTCTTACCCCCTGCAAGGGGAATGTGGTTTGGTGCTGCTAGGATGTATTGTTGGACAGTTACAGGCAAAATGAAAAAAGTGATTCATTTGGCCTCAGCAGGTGTTTAAAGCACTTTTTAGGTGTTTGGTGCATATGTTGGGCAGTTTTGGCCTATGTTCATAAATGCACTCTATTCTGTCTGAAAGGAGTTTTTCAGCAATAACTGTTAGCTTTAGTCACTGCAGGCTAGCAGAAGACACTATAACCTTAAATCTCATATATGTGGTGTAGCTTCTTACCCCCTGCAAGGGGAATGTGGTTTGTTGCTGCTAGGATGTATTGTTGGACAGTTACAGGCAAAATGAAAAAAGTGATTCATTTGGCCTCAGCAGGTGTTTAAAGCACTTTTTAGGTGGTTTGGTGCATATGTGGTTCATTGTTGGGCAGTTTTGGCCCATGTTCATAAATGCACTCTATTCTGTCTGAAAGGAGTTTTTCAGCAATAACTGTTAGATTTAGTCACTGCAAGCTAGCAGAAGGTGCTACAGGCTCAAATCTCATGTATGTGGTGTACCTTCTTACCCCCTGCAAGGGGAATGTGGTTTGGTGCTGCTAGGATGTATTGTTGGACAGTTACAGGCAAAATGAAAAAAGTGATTCATTTGGCCTCAGCAGGTGTTTAAAGCACTTTTTAGGTGGTTTGGTGCATATGTGGTTCAATGTTGGGCAGTTTTGGCGCATGTTCATAAATGCACTCTATTCTGTCTGAAAGGAGTTTTTCAGCAATAACTGTTAGATTTAGTCACTGCAAGCTAACAGAAGACACTATAACCTCAAATCTCATGTATGTGGTGTAGCTTCTTACCCCCTGCAAGGGGAATGTGGTTTGGTGCTGCTAGGATGTATTGTTGGACAGTTACAGGCAAAATGAAAAAAGTGATTCATTTGGCCTCAGCAGGTGTTTAAAGCACTTTTTAGGTGTTTGGTGCATATGTTGGGCAGTTTTGGCCTATGTTCATAAATGCACTCTATTCTGTCTGAAAGGAGTTTTTCAGCAATAACTCTTAGATTTAGTCACTGCAAGCTAGCAGAAGGTGCTACAGGCTCAAATCTCATGTATGTGGTGTACCTTCTTACCCCCTGCAAGGGGAATGTGGTTTGGTGCTGCTAGGATGTATTGTTGGACAGTTACAGGCAAAATGAAAAAAGTGATTCATTTGGCCTCAGCAGTTGTTTAAAGCACTTTTTAGGTGTTTGGTGCATATGTTGGGCAGTTTTGGCCTATGTTCATAAATGCATTCTATTCTGTCTGAAAGGAGTTTTTCAGCAATAACTGTTAGCTTTAGTCACTGCAGGCTAGCAGAAGACACTATAACCTTAAATCTCATATATGTGGTGTAGCTTCTTACCCCCTGCAAGGGGAATGTGGTTTGGTGCTGCTAGGATGTATTGTTGGACAGTTACAGGCAAAATGAAAAAAGTGATTCATTTGGCCTCAGCAGGTGTTTAAAGCACTTTTTAGGTGGTTTGGTGCATATGTGGTTCATTGTTGGGCAGTTTTGGCCCATGTTCATAAATGCACTCTATTCTGTCTGAAAGGAGTTTTTCAGCAATAACTGTTAGATTTAGTCACTGCAAGCTAGCAGAAGGTGCTACAGGCTCAAATCTCATGTATGTGGTGTAGCGTCTTACCCCCTGCAAGGGGAATGTGGTTTGGTGCTGCTAGGATGTATTGTTGGACAGTTACAGGCAAAATGAAAAAAGTGATTCATTTGGCCTCAGCAGGTGTTTAAAGCACTTTTAAGGTGGTTTGGTGCATATGTGGTTCATTGTTGGGCAGTTTTGGCCTATGTTCATAAATGCACTCTATTCTGTCTGAAAGGAGTTTTTCAGCAATAACTGTTAGATTTAGTCACTGCAAGCTAACAGAAGACACTATAACCTCAAATCTCATGTATGTGGTGTAGCTTCTTACCCCCTGCAAGGGGAATGTGGTTTGGTGCTGCTAGGATGTATTGTTGGACAGTTACAGGCAAAATGAAAAAAGTGATTCATTTGGCCTCAGCAGGTGTTTAAAGCACTTTTTAGGTGGTTTGGTGCATATGTGGTTCATTGTTGGGCAGTTTTGGCCCATGTTCATAAATGCACTCTATTCTGTCTGAAAGGAGTTTTTCAGCAATAACTGTTAGATTTAGTCACTGCAAGCTAGCAGAAGGTGCTACAGGCTCAAATCTCATGTATGTGGTGTAGCGTCTTACCCCCTGCAAGGGGAATGTGGTTTGGTGCTGCTAGGATGTATTGTTGGACAGTTACAGGCAAAATGAAAAAAGTGATTCATTTGGCCTCAGCAGGTGTTTAAAGCACTTTTTAGGTGTTTGGTGCATATGTTGGGCAGTTTTGGCCTATGTTCATAAATGCACTCTATTCTGTCTGAAAGGAGTTTTTCAGCAATAACTCTTAGATTTAGTCACTGCAAGCTAGCAGAAGGTGCTACAGGCTCAAATCTCATGTATGTGGTGTACCTTCTTACCCCCTGCAAGGGGAATGTGGTTTGGTGCTGCTAGGATGTATTGTTGGACAGTTACAGGCAAAATGAAAAAAGTGATTCATTTGGCCTCAGCAGGTGTTTAAAGCACTTTTTAGGTGGTTTGGTGCATATGTGGTTCATTGTTGGGCAGTTTTGGCGCATTTTCATAAATGCACTCTATTCTGTCTGAAAGGAGTTTTTCAGCAATAACTGTTAGATTTAGTCACTGCAAGCTAACAGAAGACACTATAACCTCAAATATCATGTATGTGGTGTAGCTTCTTACCCCCTGCAAGGGGAATGTGGTTTGGTGCTGCTAGGATGTATTGTTGGACAGTTACAGGCAAAATGAAAAAAGTGATTCATTTGGCCTCAGCAGGTGTTTAAAGCACTTTTTAGGTGTTTGGTGCATATGTTGGGCAGTTTTGGCCTATGTTCATAAATGCACTCTATTCTGTCTGAAAGGAGTTTTTCAGCAATAACTGTTAGCTTTAGTCACTGCAGGCTAGCAGAAGACACTATAACCTTAAATCTCATATATGTGGTGTAGCTTCTTACCCCCTGCAAGGGGAATGTGGTTTGGTGCTGCTAGGATGTATTGTTGGACAGTTACAGGCAAAATGAAAAAAGTGATTCATTTGGCCTCAGCTGGTGTTTAAAGCACTTTTTAGGTGGTTTGGTGCATATGTGGTTCATTGTTGGGCAGTTTTGGCCCATGTTCATAAATGCACTCTATTCTGTCTGAAAGGAGTTTTTCAGCAATAACTCTTAGATTTAGTCACTGCAAGCTAGCAGAAGGTGCTACAGGCTCAAATCTCATGTATGTGGTGTACCTTCTTACCCCCTGCAAGGGGAATGTGGTTTGGTGCTGCTAGGATGTATTGTTGGACAGTTACAGGCAAAATGAAAAAAGTGATTCATTTGGCCTCAGCAGGTGTTTAAAGCACTTTTTAGGTGTTTGGTGCATATGTTGGGCAGTTTTGGCCTATGTTCATAAATGCACTCTATTCTGTCTGAAAGGAGTTTTTCAGCAATAACTGTTAGCTTTAGTCACTGCAGGCTAGCAGAAGACACTATAACCTTAAATCTCATATATGTGGTGTAGCTTCTTACCCCCTGCAAGGGGAATGTGGTTTGGTGCTGCTAGGATGTATTGTTGGACAGTTACAGGCAAAATGAAAAAAGTGATTCATTTGGCCTCAGCAGGTGTTTAAAGCACTTTTTAGGTGGTTTGGTGCATATGTGGTTCATTGTTGGGCAGTTTTGGCCCATGTTCATAAATGCACTCTATTCTGTCTGAAAGGAGTTTTTCAGCAATAACTGTTAGATTTAGTCACTGCAAGCTAGCAGAAGGTGCTACAGGCTCAAATCTCATGTATGTGGTGTAGCTTCTTACCCCCTGCAAGGGGAATGTGGTTTGGTGCTGCTAGGATGTATTGTTGGACAGTTACAGGCAAAATGAAAAAAGTGATTCATTTGGCCTCAGCAGGTGTTTAAAGCACTTTTTAGGTGTTTGGTGCATATGTTGGGCAGTTTTGGCCTATGTTCATAAATGCACTCTATTCTGTCTGAAAGGAGTTTTTCAGCAATAACTCTTAGATTTAGTCACTGCAAGCTAGCAGAAGGTGCTACAGGCTCAAATCTCATGTATGTGGTGTACCTTCTTACCCCCTGCAAGGGGAATGTGGTTTGGTGCTGCTAGGATGTATTGTTGGACAGTTACAGGCAAAATGAAAAAAGTGATTCATTTGGCCTCAGCAGGTGTTTAAAGCACTTTTTAGGTGTTTGGTGCATATGTTGGGCAGTTTTGGCCTATGTTCATAAATGCACTCTATTCTGTCTGAAAGGAGTTTTTCAGCAATAACTGTTAGCTTTAGTCACTGCAGGCTAGCAGAAGACACTATAACCTTAAATCTCATATATGTGGTGTAGCTTCTTACCCCCTGCAAGGGGAATGTGGTTTGGTGCTGCTAGGATGTATTGTTGGACAGTTACAGGCAAAATGAAAAAAGTGATTCATTTGGCCTCAGCAGGTGTTTAAAGCACTTTTTAGGTGGTTTGGTGCATATGTGGTTCATTGTTGGGCAGTTTTGGCCCATGTTCATAAATGCACTCTATTCTGTCTGAAAGGAGTTTTTCAGCAATAACTGTTAGATTTAGTCACTGCAAGCTAGCAGAAGGTGCTACAGGCTCAAATCTCATGTATGTGGTGTACCTTCTTACCCCCTGCAAGGGGAATGTGGTTTGGTGCTGCTAGGATGTATTGTTGGACAGTTACAGGCAAAATGAAAAAAGTGATTCATTTGGCCTCAGCAGGTGTTTAAAGCACTTTTAAGGTGGTTTGGTGCATATGTGGTTCATTGTTGGGCAGTTTTGGCCTATGTTCATAAATGCACTCTATTCTGTCTGAAAGGAGTTTTTCAGCAATAACTGTTAGATTTAGTCACTGCAAGCTAACAGAAGACACTATAACCTCAAATCTCATGTATGTGGTGTAGCTTCTTACCCCCTGCAAGGGGAATGTGGTTTGGTGCTGCTAGGATGTATTGTTGGACAGTTACAGGCAAAATGAAAAAAGTGATTCATTTGGCCTCAGCAGGTGTTTAAAGCACTTTTTAGGTGTTTGGTGCATATGTTGGGCAGTTTTGGCCTATGTTCATAAATGCACTCTATTCTGTCTGAAAGGAGTTTTTCAGCAATAACTGTTAGCTTTAGTCACTGCAGGCTAGCAGAAGACACTATAACCTTAAATCTCATATATGTGGTGTAGCTTCTTACCCCCTGCAAGGGGAATGTGGTTTGGTGCTGCTAGGATGTATTGTTGGACAGTTACAGGCAAAATGAAAAAAGTGATTCATTTGGCCTCAGCAGGTGTTTAAAGCACTTTTTAGGTGGTTTGGTGCATATGTGGTTCATTGTTGGGCAGTTTTGGCCCATGTTCATAAATGCACTCTATTCTGTCTGAAAGGAGTTTTTCAGCAATAACTGTTAGATTTAGTCACTGCAAGCTAGCAGAAGGTGCTACAGGCTCAAATCTCATGTATGTGGTGTACCTTCTTACCCCCTGCAAGGGGAATGTGGTTTGGTGCTGCTAGGATGTATTGTTGGACAGTTACAGGCAAAATGAAAAAAGTGATTCATTTGGCCTCAGCAGGTGTTTAAAGCACTTTTAAGGTGGTTTGGTGCATATGTGGTTCATTGTTGGGCAGTTTTGGCCTATGTTCATAAATGCACTCTATTCTGTCTGAAAGGAGTTTTTCAGCAATAACTCTTAGATTTAGTCACTGCAAGCTAGCAGAAGGTGCTACAGGCTCAAATCTCATGTATGTGGTGTACCTTCTTACCCCCTGCAAGGGGAATGTGGTTTGGTGCTGCTAGGATGTATTGTTGGACAGTTACAGGCAAAATGAAAAAAGTGATTCATTTGGCCTCAGCAGGTGTTTAAAGCACTTTTTAGGTGGTTTGGTGCATATGTGGTTCAATGTTGGGCAGTTTTGGCGCATGTTCATAAATGCACTCTATTCTGTCTGAAAGGAGTTTTTCAGCAATAACTGTTAGATTTAGTCACTGCAAGCTAACAGAAGACACTATAACCTCAAATCTCATGTATGTGGTGTAGTTTCTTACCCCCTGCAAGGGGAATGTGGTTTGGTGCTGCTAGGATGTATTGTTGGACAGTTACAGGCAAAATGAAAAAAGTGATTCATTTGGCCTCAGCAGGTGTTTAAAGCACTTTTTAGGTGTTTGGTGCATATGTTGGGCAGTTTTGGCCTATGTTCATAAATGCACTCTATTCTGTCTGAAAGGAGTTTTTCAGCAATAACTCTTAGATTTAGTCACTGCAAGCTAGCAGAAGGTGCTACAGGCTCAAATCTCATGTATGTGGTGTACCTTCTTACCCCCTGCAAGGGGAATGTGGTTTGGTGCTGCTAGGATGCATTGTTGGACAGTTACAGGCAAAATGAAAAAAGTCATTCATTTGGCCTCAGCAGGTGTTTAAAGCACTTTTTAGGTGTTTGGTGCATATGTTGGGCAGTTTTGGCCTATGTTCATAAATGCACTCTATTCTGTCTGAAAGGAGTTTTTCAGCAATAACTGTTAGCTTTAGTCACTGCAGGCTAGCAGAAGACACTATAACCTTAAATCTCATATATGTGGTGTAGCTTCTTACCCCCTGCAAGGGGAATGTGGTTTGGTGCTGCTAGGATGTATTGTTGGACAGTTACAGGCAAAATGAAAAAAGTGATTCATTTGGCCTCAGCAGGTGTTTAAAGCACTTTTAAGGTGGTTTGGTGCATATGTGGTTCATTGTTGGGCAGTTTTGGCCTATGTTCATAAATGCACTCTATTCTGTCTGAAAGGAGTTTTTCAGCAATAACTGTTAGATTTAGTCACTGCAAGCTAACAGAAGACACTATAACCTCAAATCTCATGTATGTGGTGTAGCTTCTTACCCCCTGCAAGGGGAATGTGGTTTGGTGCTGCTAGGATGTATTGTTGGACAGTTACAGGCAAAATGAAAAAAGTGATTCATTTGGCCTCAGCAGGTGTTTAAAGCACTTTTTAGGTGTTTGGTGCATATGTTGGGCAGTTTTGGCCTATGTTCATAAATGCACTCTATTCTGTCTGAAAGGAGTTTTTCAGCAATAACTCTTAGATTTAGTCACTGCAAGCTAGCAGAAGGTGCTACAGGCTCAAATCTCATGTATGTGGTGTACCTTCTTACCCCCTGCAAGGGGAATGTGGTTTGGTGCTGCTAGGATGTATTGTTGGACAGTTACAGGCAAAATGAAAAAAGTGATTCATTTGGCCTCAGCAGGTGTTTAAAGCACTTTTTAGGTGTTTGGTGCATATGTTGGGCAGTTTTGGCCTATGTTCATAAATGCACTCTATTCTGTCTGAAAGGAGTTTTTCAGCAATAACTGTTAGCTTTAGTCACTGCAGGCTAGCAGAAGACACTATAACCTTAAATCTCATATATGTGGTGTAGCTTCTTACCCCCTGCAAGGGGAATGTGGTTTGGTGCTGCTAGGATGTATTGTTGGACAGTTACAGGCAAAATGAAAAAAGTGATTCATTTGGCCTCAGCAGGTGTTTAAAGCACTTTTTAGGTGGTTTGGTGCATATGTGGTTCATTGTTGGGCAGTTTTGGCCCATGTTCATAAATGCACTCTATTCTGTCTGAAAGGAGTTTTTCAGCAATAACTGTTAGATTTAGTCACTGCAAGCTAGCAGAAGGTGCTACAGGCTCAAATCTCATGTATGTGGTGTACCTTCTTACCCCCTGCAAGGGGAATGTGGTTTGGTGCTGCTAGGATGTATTGTTGGACAGTTACAGGCAAAATGAAAAAAGTGATTCATTTGGCCTCAGCAGGTGTTTAAAGCACTTTTAAGGTGGTTTGGTGCATATGTGGTTCATTGTTGGGCAGTTTTGGCCTATGTTCATAAATGCACTCTATTCTGTCTGAAAGGAGTTTTTCAGCAATAACTGTTAGATTTAGTCACTGCAAGCTAACAGAAGACACTATAACCTCAAATCTCATGTATGTGGTGTAGCTTCTTACCCCCTGCAAGGGGAATGTGGTTTGGTGCTGCTAGGATGTATTGTTGGACAGTTACAGGCAAAATGAAAAAAGTGATTCATTTGGCCTCAGCAGGTGTTTAAAGCACTTTTTAGGTGTTTGGTGCATATGTTGGGCAGTTTTGGCCTATGTTCATAAATGCACTCTATTCTGTCTGAAAGGAGTTTTTCAGCAATAACTCTTAGATTTAGTCACTGCAAGCTAGCAGAAGGTGCTACAGGCTCAAATCTCATGTATGTGGTGTACCTTCTTACCCCCTGCAAGGGGAATGTGGTTTGGTGCTGCTAGGATGTATTGTTGGACAGTTACAGGCAAAATGAAAAAAGTGATTCATTTGGCCTCAGCAGTTGTTTAAAGCACTTTTTAGGTGTTTGGTGCATATGTTGGGCAGTTTTGGCCTATGTTCATAAATGCACTCTATTCTGTCTGAAAGGAGTTTTTCAGCAATAACTGTTAGCTTTAGTCACTGCAGGCTAGCAGAAGACACTATAACCTTAAATCTCATATATGTGGTGTAGCTTCTTACCCCCTGCAAGGGGAATGTGGTTTGGTGCTGCTAGGATGTATTGTTGGACAGTTACAGGCAAAATGAAAAAAGTGATTCATTTGGCCTCAGCAGGTGTTTAAAGCACTTTTTAGGTGGTTTGGTGCATATGTGGTTCATTGTTGGGCAGTTTTGGCCCATGTTCATAAATGCACTCTATTCTGTCTGAAAGGAGTTTTTCAGCAATAACTGTTAGATTTAGTCACTGCAAGCTAGCAGAAGGTGCTACAGGCTCAAATCTCATGTATGTGGTGTAGCGTCTTACCCCCTGCAAGGGGAATGTGGTTTGGTGCTGCTAGGATGTATTGTTGGACAGTTACAGGCAAAATGAAAAAAGTGATTCATTTGGCCTCAGCAGGTGTTTAAAGCACTTTTAAGGTGGTTTGGTGCATATGTGGTTCATTGTTGGGCAGTTTTGGCCTATGTTCATAAATGCACTCTATTCTGTCTGAAAGGAGTTTTTCAGCAATAACTGTTAGATTTAGTCACTGCAAGCTAACAGAAGACACTATAACCTCAAATCTCATGTATGTGGTGTAGCTTCTTACCCCCTGCAAGGGGAATGTGGTTTGGTGCTGCTAGGATGTATTGTTGGACAGTTACAGGCAAAATGAAAAAAGTGATTCATTTGGCCTCAGCAGGTGTTTAAAGCACTTTTTAGGTGGTTTGGTGCATATGTGGTTCATTGTTGGGCAGTTTTGGCCCATGTTCATAAATGCACTCTATTCTGTCTGAAAGGAGTTTTTCAGCAATAACTGTTAGATTTAGTCACTGCAAGCTAGCAGAAGGTGCTACAGGCTCAAATCTCATGTATGTGGTGTAGCGTCTTACCCCCTGCAAGGGGAATGTGGTTTGGTGCTGCTAGGATGTATTGTTGGACAGTTACAGGCAAAATGAAAAAAGTGATTCATTTGGCCTCAGCAGGTGTTTAAAGCACTTTTTAGGTGTTTGGTGCATATGTTGGGCAGTTTTGGCCTATGTTCATAAATGCACTCTATTCTGTCTGAAAGGAGTTTTTCAGCAATAACTCTTAGATTTAGTCACTGCAAGCTAGCAGAAGGTGCTACAGGCTCAAATCTCATGTATGTGGTGTACCTTCTTACCCCCTGCAAGGGGAATGTGGTTTGGTGCTGCTAGGATGTATTGTTGGACAGTTACAGGCAAAATGAAAAAAGTGATTCATTTGGCCTCAGCAGGTGTTTAAAGCACTTTTTAGGTGGTTTGGTGCATATGTGGTTCATTGTTGGGCAGTTTTGGCGCATTTTCATAAATGCACTCTATTCTGTCTGAAAGGAGTTTTTCAGCAATAACTGTTAGATTTAGTCACTGCAAGCTAACAGAAGACACTATAACCTCAAATATCATGTATGTGGTGTAGCTTCTTACCCCCTGCAAGGGGAATGTGGTTTGGTGCTGCTAGGATGTATTGTTGGACAGTTACAGGCAAAATGAAAAAAGTGATTCATTTGGCCTCAGCAGGTGTTTAAAGCACTTTTTAGGTGTTTGGTGCATATGTTGGGCAGTTTTGGCCTATGTTCATAAATGCACTCTATTCTGTCTGAAAGGAGTTTTTCAGCAATAACTGTTAGCTTTAGTCACTGCAGGCTAGCAGAAGACACTATAACCTTAAATCTCATATATGTGGTGTAGCTTCTTACCCCCTGCAAGGGGAATGTGGTTTGGTGCTGCTAGGATGTATTGTTGGACAGTTACAGGCAAAATGAAAAAAGTGATTCATTTGGCCTCAGCAGGTGTTTAAAGCACTTTTTAGGTGGTTTGGTGCATATGTGGTTCATTGTTGGGCAGTTTTGGCCCATGTTCATAAATGCACTCTATTCTGTCTGAAAGGAGTTTTTCAGCAATAACTCTTAGATTTAGTCACTGCAAGCTAGCAGAAGGTGCTACAGGCTCAAATCTCATGTATGTGGTGTACCTTCTTACCCCCTGCAAGGGGAATGTGGTTTGGTGCTGCTAGGATGTATTGTTGGACAGTTACAGGCAAAATGAAAAAAGTGATTCATTTGGCCTCAGCAGGTGTTTAAAGCACTTTTTAGGTGTTTGGTGCATATGTTGGGCAGTTTTGGCCTATGTTCATAAATGCACTCTATTCTGTCTGAAAGGAGTTTTTCAGCAATAACTGTTAGCTTTAGTCACTGCAGGCTAGCAGAAGACACTATAACCTTAAATCTCATATATGTGGTGTAGCTTCTTACCCCCTGCAAGGGGAATGTGGTTTGGTGCTGCTAGGATGTATTGTTGGACAGTTACAGGCAAAATGAAAAAAGTGATTCATTTGGCCTCAGCAGGTGTTTAAAGCACTTTTTAGGTGGTTTGGTGCATATGTGGTTCATTGTTGGGCAGTTTTGGCCCATGTTCATAAATGCACTCTATTCTGTCTGAAAGGAGTTTTTCAGCAATAACTGTTAGATTTAGTCACTGCAAGCTAGCAGAAGGTGCTACAGGCTCAAATCTCATGTATGTGGTGTAGCTTCTTACCCCCTGCAAGGGGAATGTGGTTTGGTGCTGCTAGGATGTATTGTTGGACAGTTACAGGCAAAATGAAAAAAGTGATTCATTTGGCCTCAGCAGGTGTTTAAAGCACTTTTTAGGTGTTTGGTGCATATGTTGGGCAGTTTTGGCCTATGTTCATAAATGCACTCTATTCTGTCTGAAAGGAGTTTTTCAGCAATAACTGTTAGATTTAGTCACTGCAAGCTAACAGAAGACACTATAACCTCAAATCTCATGTATGTGGTGTAGCTTCTTACCCCCTGCAAGGGGAATGTGGTTTGGTGCTGCTAGGATGTATTGTTGGACAGTTACAGGCAAAATGAAAAAAGTGATTCATTTGGCCTCAGCAGGTGTTTAAAGCACTTTTTAGGTGTTTGGTGCATATGTTGGGCAGTTTTGGCCTATGTTCATAAATGCACTCTATTCTGTCTGAAAGGAGTTTTTCAGCAATAACTCTTAGATTTAGTCACTGCAAGCTAGCAGAAGGTGCTACAGGCTCAAATCTCATGTATGTGGTGTACCTTCTTACCCCCTGCAAGGGGAATGTGGTTTGGTGCTGCTAGGATGTATTGTTGGACAGTTACAGGCAAAATGAAAAAAGTGATTCATTTGGCCTCAGCAGGTGTTTAAAGCACTTTTTAGGTGTTTGGTGCATATGTTGGGCAGTTTTGGCCTATGTTCATAAATGCACTCTATTCTGTCTGAAAGGAGTTTTTCAGCAATAACTGTTAGCTTTAGTCACTGCAGGCTAGCAGAAGACACTATAACCTTAAATCTCATATATGTGGTGTAGCTTCTTACCCCCTGCAAGGGGAATGTGGTTTGGTGCTGCTAGGATGTATTGTTGGACAGTTACAGGCAAAATGAAAAAAGTGATTCATTTGGCCTCAGCAGGTGTTTAAAGCACTTTTTAGGTGGTTTGGTGCATATGTGGTTCATTGTTGGGCAGTTTTGGCCCATGTTCATAAATGCACTCTATTCTGTCTGAAAGGAGTTTTTCAGCAATAACTGTTAGATTTAGTCACTGCAAGCTAGCAGAAGGTGCTACAGGCTCAAATCTCATGTATGTGGTGTAGCGTCTTACCCCCTGCAAGGGGAATGTGGTTTGGTGCTGCTAGGATGTATTGTTGGACAGTTACAGGCAAAATGAAAAAAGTGATTCATTTGGCCTCAGCAGGTGTTTAAAGCACTTTTAAGGTGGTTTGGTGCATATGTGGTTCATTGTTGGGCAGTTTTGGCCTATGTTCATAAATGCACTCTATTCTGTCTGAAAGGAGTTTTTCAGCAATAACTGTTAGATTTAGTCACTGCATGCTAACAGAAGACACTATAACCTCAAATCTCATGTATGTGGTGTAGCTTCTTACCCCCTGCAAGGGGAATGTGGTTTGGTGCTGCTAGGATGTATTGTTGGACAGTTACAGGCAAAATGAAAAAAGTGATTCATTTGGCCTCAGCAGGTGTTTAAAGCACTTTTTAGGTGGTTTGGTGCATATGTGGTTCATTGTTGGGCAGTTTTGGCCCATGTTCATAAATGCACTCTATTCTGTCTGAAAGGAGTTTTTCAGCAATAACTCTTAGATTTAGTCACTGCAAGCTAGCAGAAGGTGCTACAGGCTCAAATCTCATGTATGTGGTGTAGCGTCTTACCCCCTGCAAGGGGAATGTGGTTTGGTGCTGCTAGGATGTATTCTTGGACAGTTACAGGCAAAATGAAAAAAGTGATTCATTTGGCCTCAGCAGGTGTTTAAAGCACTTTTTAGGTGTTTGGTGCATATGTTGGGCAGTTTTGGCCTATGTTCATAAATGCACTCTATTCTGTCTGAAAGGAGTTTTTCAGCAATAACTCTTAGATTTAGTCACTGCAAGCTAGCAGAAGGTGCTACAGGCTCAAATCTCATGTATGTGGTGTACCTTCTTACCCCCTGCAAGGGGAATGTGGTTTGGTGCTGCTAGGATGTATTGTTGGACAGTTACAGGCAAAATGAAAAAAGTGATTCATTTGGCCTCAGCAGGTGTTTAAAGCACTTTTTAGGTGGTTTGGTGCATATGTGGTTCATTGTTGGGCAGTTTTGGCGCATTTTCATAAATGCACTCTATTCTGTCTGAAAGGAGTTTTTCAGCAATAACTGTTAGATTTAGTCACTGCAAGCTAACAGAAGACACTATAACCTCAAATATCATGTATGTGGTGTAGCTTCTTACCCCCTGCAAGGGGAATGTGGTTTGGTGCTGCTAGGATGTATTGTTGGACAGTTACAGGCAAAATGAAAAAGTGATTCATTTGGCCTCAGCAGGTGTTTAAAGCACTTTTTAGGTGTTTGGTGCATATGTTGGGCAGTTTTGGCCTATGTTCATAAATGCACTCTATTCTGTCTGAAAGGAGTTTTTCAGCAATAACTGTTAGCTTTAGTCACTGCAGGCTAGCAGAAGACACTATAACCTTAAATCTCATATATGTGGTGTAGCTTCTTACCCCCTGCAAGGGGAATGTGGTTTGGTGCTGCTAGGATGTATTGTTGGACAGTTACAGGCAAAATGAAAAAAGTGATTCATTTGGCCTCAGCAGGTGTTTAAAGCACTTTTTAGGTGGTTTGGTGCATATGTGGTTCATTGTTGGGCAGTTTTGGCCCATGTTCATAAATGCACTCTATTCTGTCTGAAAGGAGTTTTTCAGCAATAACTCTTAGATTTAGTCACTGCAAGCTAGCAGAAGGTGCTACAGGCTCAAATCTCATGTATGTGGTGTACCTTCTTATCCCCTGCAAGGGGAATGTGGTTTGGTGCTGCTAGGATGTATTGTTGGACAGTTACAGGCAAAATGAAAAAAGTGATTCATTTGGCCTCAGCAGGTGTTTAAAGCACTTTTTAGGTGTTTGGTGCATATGTTGGGCAGTTTTGGCCTATGTTCATAAATGCACTCTATTCTGTCTGAAAGGAGTTTTTCAGCAATAACTGTTAGCTTTAGTCACTGCAGGCTAGCAGAAGACACTATAACCTTAAATCTCATATATGTGGTGTAGCTTCTTACCCCCTGCAAGGGGAATGTGGTTTGGTGCTGCTAGGATGTATTGTTGGACAGTTACAGGCAAAATGAAAAAAGTGATTCATTTGGCCTCAGCAGGTGTTTAAAGCACTTTTTAGGTGGTTTGGTGCATATGTGGTTCATTGTTGGGCAGTTTTGGCCCATGTTCATAAATGCACTCTATTCTGTCTGAAAGGAGTTTTTCAGCAATAACTGTTAGATTTAGTCACTGCAAGCTAGCAGAAGGTGCTACAGGCTCAAATCTCATGTATGTGGTGTAGCGTCTTACCCCCTGCAAGGGGAATGTGGTTTGGTGCTGCTAGGATGTATTGTTGGACAGTTACAGGCAAAATGAAAAAAGTGATTCATTTGGCCTCAGCAGGTGTTTAAAGCACTTTTAAGGTGGTTTGGTGCATATGTGGTTCATTGTTGGGCAGTTTTGGCCTATGTTCATAAATGCACTCTATTCTGTCTGAAAGGAGTTTTTCAGCAATAACTGTTAGATTTAGTCACTGCAAGCTAACAGAAGACACTATAACCTCAAATCTCATGTATGTGGTGTAGCTTCTTACCCCCTGCAAGGGGAATGTGGTTTGGTGCTGCTAGGATGTATTGTTGGACAGTTACAGGCAAAATGAAAAAAGTGATTCATTTGGCCTCAGCAGGTGTTTAAAGCACTTTTTAGGTGGTTTGGTGCATATGTGGTTCATTGTTGGGCAGTTTTGGCCCATGTTCATAAATGCACTCTATTCTGTCTGAAAGGAGTTTTTCAGCAATAACTGTTAGATTTAGTCACTGCAAGCTAGCAGAAGGTGCTACAGGCTCAAATCTCATGTATGTGGTGTAGCGTCTTACCCCCTGCAAGGGGAATGTGGTTTGGTGCTGCTAGGATGTATTGTTGGACAGTTACAGGCAAAATGAAAAAAGTGATTCATTTGGCCTCAGCAGGTGTTTAAAGCACTTTTTAGGTGTTTGGTGCATATGTTGGGCAGTTTTGGCCTATGTTCATAAATGCACTCTATTCTGTCTGAAAGGAGTTTTTCAGCAATAACTCTTAGATTTAGTCACTGCAAGCTAGCAGAAGGTGCTACAGGCTCAAATCTCATGTATGTGGTGTACCTTCTTACCCCCTGCAAGGGGAATGTGGTTTGGTGCTGCTAGGATGTATTGTTGGACAGTTACAGGCAAAATGAAAAAAGTGATTCATTTGGCCTCAGCAGGTGTTTAAAGCACTTTTTAGGTGGTTTGGTGCATATGTGGTTCATTGTTGGGCAGTTTTGGCGCATTTTCATAAATGCACTCTATTCTGTCTGAAAGGAGTTTTTCAGCAATAACTGTTAGATTTAGTCACTGCAAGCTAACAGAAGACACTATAACCTCAAATATCATGTATGTGGTGTAGCTTCTTACCCCCTGCAAGGGGAATGTGGTTTGGTGCTGCTAGGATGTATTGTTGGACAGTTACAGGCAAAATGAAAAAAGTGATTCATTTGGCCTCAGCAGGTGTTTAAAGCACTTTTTAGGTGTTTGGTGCATATGTTGGGCAGTTTTGGCCTATGTTCATAAATGCACTCTATTCTGTCTGAAAGGAGTTTTTCAGCAATAACTGTTAGCTTTAGTCACTGCAGGCTAGCAGAAGACACTATAACCTTAAATCTCATATATGTGGTGTAGCTTCTTACCCCCTGCAAGGGGAATGTGGTTTGGTGCTGCTAGGATGTATTGTTGGACAGTTACAGGCAAAATGAAAAAAGTGATTCATTTGGCCTCAGCAGGTGTTTAAAGCACTTTTTAGGTGGTTTGGTGCATATGTGGTTCATTGTTGGGCAGTTTTGGCCCATGTTCATAAATGCACTCTATTCTGTCTGAAAGGAGTTTTTCAGCAATAACTGTTAGATTTAGTCACTGCAAGCTAGCAGAAGGTGCTACAGGCTCAAATCTCATGTATGTGGTGTAGCGTCTTACCCCCTGCAAGGGGAATGTGGTTTGGTGCTGCTAGGATGTATTGTTGGACAGTTACAGGCAAAATGAAAAAAGTGATTCATTTGGCCTCAGCAGGTGTTTAAAGCACTTTTTAGGTGTTTGGTGCATATGTTGGGCAGTTTTGGCCTATGTTCATAAATGCACTCTATTCTGTCTGAAAGGAGTTTTTCAGCAATAACTGTTAGCTTTAGTCACTGCAGGCTAGCAGAAGACACTATAACCTTAAATCTCATATATGTGGTGTAGCTTCTTACCCCCTGCAAGGGGAATGTGGTTTGGTGCTGCTAGGATGTATTGTTGGACAGTTACAGGCAAAATGAAAAAAGTGATTCATTTGGCCTCAGCAGGTGTTTAAAGCACTTTTTAGGTGGTTTGGTGCATATGTGGTTCATTGTTGGGCAGTTTTGGCCCATGTTCATAAATGCACTCTATTCTGTCTGAAAGGAGTTTTTCAGCAATAACTGTTAGATTTAGTCACTGCAAGCTAGCAGAAGGTGCTACAGGCTCAAATCTCATGTATGTGGTGTACCTTCTTACCCCCTGCAAGGGGAATGTGGTTTGGTGCTGCTAGGATGTATTGTTGGACAGTTACAGGCAAAATGAAAAAAGTGATTCATTTGGCCTCAGCAGGTGTTTAAAGCACTTTTAAGGTGGTTTGGTGCATATGTGGTTCATTGTTGGGCAGTTTTGGCCTATGTTCATAAATGCACTCTATTCTGTCTGAAAGGAGTTTTTCAGCAATAACTGTTAGATTTAGTCACTGCAAGCTAACAGAAGACACTATAACCTCAAATCTCATGTATGTGGTGTAGCTTCTTACCCCCTGCAAGGGGAATGTGGTTTGGTGCTGCTAGGATGTATTGTTGGACAGTTACAGGCAAAATGAAAAAAGTGATTCATTTGGCCTCAGCAGGTGTTTAAAGCACTTTTTAGGTGTTTGGTGCATATGTTGGGCAGTTTTGGCCTATGTTCATAAATGCACTCTATTCTGTCTGAAAGGAGTTTTTCAGCAATAACTCTTAGATTTAGTCACTGCAAGCTAGCAGAAGGTGCTACAGGCTCAAATCTCATGTATGTGGTGTACCTTCTTACCCCCTGCAAGGGGAATGTGGTTTGGTGCTGCTAGGATGTATTGTTGGACAGTTACAGGCAAAATGAAAAAAGTGATTCATTTGGCCTCAGCAGGTGTTTAAAGCACTTTTTAGGTGTTTGGTGCATATGTTGGGCAGTTTTGGCCTATGTTCATAAATGCACTCTATTCTGTCTGAAAGGAGTTTTTCAGCAATAACTGTTAGCTTTAGTCACTGCAGGCTAGCAGAAGACACTATAACCTTAAATCTCATATATGTGGTGTAGCTTCTTACCCCCTGCAAGGGGAATGTGGTTTGGTGCTGCTAGGATGTATTGTTGGACAGTTACAGGCAAAATGAAAAAAGTGATTCATTTGGCCTCAGCAGGTGTTTAAAGCACTTTTTAGGTGGTTTGGTGCATATGTGGTTCATTGTTGGGCAGTTTTGGCCCATGTTCATAAATGCACTCTATTCTGTCTGAAAGGAGTTTTTCAGCAATAACTGTTAGATTTAGTCACTGCAAGCTAGCAGAAGGTGCTACAGGCTCAAATCTCATGTATGTGGTGTAGCGTCTTACCCCCTGCAAGGGGAATGTGGTTTGGTGCTGCTAGGATGTATTGTTGGACAGTTACAGGCAAAATGAAAAAAGTGATTCATTTGGCCTCAGCAGGTGTTTAAAGCACTTTTAAGGTGGTTTGGTGCATATGTGGTTCATTGTTGGGCAGTTTTGGCCTATGTTCATAAATGCACTCTATTCTGTCTGAAAGGAGTTTTTCAGCAATAACTGTTAGATTTAGTCACTGCATGCTAACAGAAGACACTATAACCTCAAATCTCATGTATGTGGTGTAGCTTCTTACCCCCTGCAAGGGGAATGTGGTTTGGTGCTGCTAGGATGTATTGTTGGACAGTTACAGGCAAAATGAAAAAAGTGATTCATTTGGCCTCAGCAGGTGTTTAAAGCACTTTTTAGGTGGTTTGGTGCATATGTGGTTCATTGTTGGGCAGTTTTGGCCCATGTTCATAAATGCACTCTATTCTGTCTGAAAGGAGTTTTTCAGCAATAACTCTTAGATTTAGTCACTGCAAGCTAGCAGAAGGTGCTACAGGCTCAAATCTCATGTATGTGGTGTAGCGTCTTACCCCCTGCAAGGGGAATGTGGTTTGGTGCTGCTAGGATGTATTCTTGGACAGTTACAGGCAAAATGAAAAAAGTGATTCATTTGGCCTCAGCAGGTGTTTAAAGCACTTTTTAGGTGTTTGGTGCATATGTTGGGCAGTTTTGGCCTATGTTCATAAATGCACTCTATTCTGTCTGAAAGGAGTTTTTCAGCAATAACTCTTAGATTTAGTCACTGCAAGCTAGCAGAAGGTGCTACAGGCTCAAATCTCATGTATGTGGTGTACCTTCTTACCCCCTGCAAGGGGAATGTGGTTTGGTGCTGCTAGGATGTATTGTTGGACAGTTACAGGCAAAATGAAAAAAGTGATTCATTTGGCCTCAGCAGGTGTTTAAAGCACTTTTTAGGTGGTTTGGTGCATATGTGGTTCATTGTTGGGCAGTTTTGGCGCATTTTCATAAATGCACTCTATTCTGTCTGAAAGGAGTTTTTCAGCAATAACTGTTAGATTTAGTCACTGCAAGCTAACAGAAGACACTATAACCTCAAATATCATGTATGTGGTGTAGCTTCTTACCCCCTGCAAGGGGAATGTGGTTTGGTGCTGCTAGGATGTATTGTTGGACAGTTACAGGCAAAATGAAAAAGTGATTCATTTGGCCTCAGCAGGTGTTTAAAGCACTTTTTAGGTGTTTGGTGCATATGTTGGGCAGTTTTGGCCTATGTTCATAAATGCACTCTATTCTGTCTGAAAGGAGTTTTTCAGCAATAACTGTTAGCTTTAGTCACTGCAGGCTAGCAGAAGACACTATAACCTTAAATCTCATATATGTGGTGTAGCTTCTTACCCCCTGCAAGGGGAATGTGGTTTGGTGCTGCTAGGATGTATTGTTGGACAGTTACAGGCAAAATGAAAAAAGTGATTCATTTGGCCTCAGCAGGTGTTTAAAGCACTTTTTAGGTGGTTTGGTGCATATGTGGTTCATTGTTGGGCAGTTTTGGCCCATGTTCATAAATGCACTCTATTCTGTCTGAAAGGAGTTTTTCAGCAATAACTCTTAGATTTAGTCACTGCAAGCTAGCAGAAGGTGCTACAGGCTCAAATCTCATGTATGTGGTGTACCTTCTTATCCCCTGCAAGGGGAATGTGGTTTGGTGCTGCTAGGATGTATTGTTGGACAGTTACAGGCAAAATGAAAAAAGTGATTCATTTGGCCTCAGCAGGTGTTTAAAGCACTTTTTAGGTGTTTGGTGCATATGTTGGGCAGTTTTGGCCTATGTTCATAAATGCACTCTATTCTGTCTGAAAGGAGTTTTTCAGCAATAACTGTTAGCTTTAGTCACTGCAGGCTAGCAGAAGACACTATAACCTTAAATCTCATATATGTGGTGTAGCTTCTTACCCCCTGCAAGGGGAATGTGGTTTGGTGCTGCTAGGATGTATTGTTGGACAGTTACAGGCAAAATGAAAAAAGTGATTCATTTGGCCTCAGCAGGTGTTTAAAGCACTTTTTAGGTGGTTTGGTGCATATGTGGTTCATTGTTGGGCAGTTTTGGCCCATGTTCATAAATGCACTCTATTCTGTCTGAAAGGAGTTTTTCAGCAATAACTGTTAGATTTAGTCACTGCAAGCTAGCAGAAGGTGCTACAGGCTCAAATCTCATGTATGTGGTGTAGCGTCTTACCCCCTGCAAGGGGAATGTGGTTTGGTGCTGCTAGGATGTATTGTTGGACAGTTACAGGCAAAATGAAAAAAGTGATTCATTTGGCCTCAGCAGGTGTTTAAAGCACTTTTAAGGTGGTTTGGTGCATATGTGGTTCATTGTTGGGCAGTTTTGGCCTATGTTCATAAATGCACTCTATTCTGTCTGAAAGGAGTTTTTCAGCAATAACTGTTAGATTTAGTCACTGCAAGCTAACAGAAGACACTATAACCTCAAATCTCATGTATGTGGTGTAGCTTCTTACCCCCTGCAAGGGGAATGTGGTTTGGTGCTGCTAGGATGTATTGTTGGACAGTTACAGGCAAAATGAAAAAAGTGATTCATTTGGCCTCAGCAGGTGTTTAAAGCACTTTTTAGGTGGTTTGGTGCATATGTGGTTCATTGTTGGGCAGTTTTGGCCCATGTTCATAAATGCACTCTATTCTGTCTGAAAGGAGTTTTTCAGCAATAACTGTTAGATTTAGTCACTGCAAGCTAGCAGAAGGTGCTACAGGCTCAAATCTCATGTATGTGGTGTAGCGTCTTACCCCCTGCAAGGGGAATGTGGTTTGGTGCTGCTAGGATGTATTGTTGGACAGTTACAGGCAAAATGAAAAAAGTGATTCATTTGGCCTCAGCAGGTGTTTAAAGCACTTTTTAGGTGTTTGGTGCATATGTTGGGCAGTTTTGGCCTATGTTCATAAATGCACTCTATTCTGTCTGAAAGGAGTTTTTCAGCAATAACTCTTAGATTTAGTCACTGCAAGCTAGCAGAAGGTGCTACAGGCTCAAATCTCATGTATGTGGTGTACCTTCTTACCCCCTGCAAGGGGAATGTGGTTTGGTGCTGCTAGGATGTATTGTTGGACAGTTACAGGCAAAATGAAAAAAGTGATTCATTTGGCCTCAGCAGGTGTTTAAAGCACTTTTTAGGTGGTTTGGTGCATATGTGGTTCATTGTTGGGCAGTTTTGGCGCATTTTCATAAATGCACTCTATTCTGTCTGAAAGGAGTTTTTCAGCAATAACTGTTAGATTTAGTCACTGCAAGCTAACAGAAGACACTATAACCTCAAATATCATGTATGTGGTGTAGCTTCTTACCCCCTGCAAGGGGAATGTGGTTTGGTGCTGCTAGGATGTATTGTTGGACAGTTACAGGCAAAATGAAAAAAGTGATTCATTTGGCCTCAGCAGGTGTTTAAAGCACTTTTTAGGTGTTTGGTGCATATGTTGGGCAGTTTTGGCCTATGTTCATAAATGCACTCTATTCTGTCTGAAAGGAGTTTTTCAGCAATAACTGTTAGCTTTAGTCACTGCAGGCTAGCAGAAGACACTATAACCTTAAATCTCATATATGTGGTGTAGCTTCTTACCCCCTGCAAGGGGAATGTGGTTTGGTGCTGCTAGGATGTATTGTTGGACAGTTACAGGCAAAATGAAAAAAGTGATTCATTTGGCCTCAGCAGGTGTTTAAAGCACTTTTTAGGTGGTTTGGTGCATATGTGGTTCATTGTTGGGCAGTTTTGGCCCATGTTCATAAATGCACTCTATTCTGTCTGAAAGGAGTTTTTCAGCAATAACTCTTAGATTTAGTCACTGCAAGCTAGCAGAAGGTGCTACAGGCTCAAATCTCATGTATGTGGTGTACCTTCTTATCCCCTGCAAGGGGAATGTGGTTTGGTGCTGCTAGGATGTATTGTTGGACAGTTACAGGCAAAATGAAAAAAGTGATTCATTTGGCCTCAGCAGGTGTTTAAAGCACTTTTTAGGTGTTTGGTGCATATGTTGGGCAGTTTTGGCCTATGTTCATAAATGCACTCTATTCTGTCTGAAAGGAGTTTTTCAGCAATAACTGTTAGCTTTAGTCACTGCAGGCTAGCAGAAGACACTATAACCTTAAATCTCATATATGTGGTGTAGCTTCTTACCCCCTGCAAGGGGAATGTGGTTTGGTGCTGCTAGGATGTATTGTTGGACAGTTACAGGCAAAATGAAAAAAGTGATTCATTTGGCCTCAGCAGGTGTTTAAAGCACTTTTTAGGTGGTTTGGTGCATATGTGGTTCATTGTTGGGCAGTTTTGGCCCATGTTCATAAATGCACTCTATTCTGTCTGAAAGGAGTTTTTCAGCAATAACTGTTAGATTTAGTCACTGCAAGCTAGCAGAAGGTGCTACAGGCTCAAATCTCATGTATGTGGTGTAGCTTCTTACCCCCTGCAAGGGGAATGTGGTTTGGTGCTGCTAGGATGTATTGTTGGACAGTTACAGGCAAAATGAAAAAAGTGATTCATTTGGCCTCAGCAGGTGTTTAAAGCACTTTTTAGGTGTTTGGTGCATATGTTGGGCAGTTTTGGCCTATGTTCATAAATGCACTCTATTCTGTCTGAAAGGAGTTTTTCAGCAATAACTCTTAGATTTAGTCACTGCAAGCTAGCAGAAGGTGCTACAGGCTCAAATCTCATGTATGTGGTGTACCTTCTTACCCCCTGCAAGGGGAATGTGGTTTGGTGCTGCTAGGATGTATTGTTGGACAGTTCCAGGCAAAATGAAAAAAGGGATTCATTTGGCCTCAGCAGGTGTTTAAAGCACTTTTTAGGTGTTTGGTGCATATGTTGGGCAGTTTTGGCCTATGTTCATAAATGCACTCTATTCTGTCTGAAAGGAGTTTTTCAGCAATAACTGTTAGCTTTAGTCACTGCAGGCTAGCAGAAGACACTATAACCTTAAATCTCATATATGTGGTGTAGCTTCTTACCCCCTGCAAGGGGAATGTGGTTTGGTGCTGCTAGGATGTATTGTTGGACAGTTACAGGCAAAATGAAAAAAGTGATTCATTTGGCCTCAGCAGGTGTTTAAAGCACTTTTTAGGTGGTTTGGTGCATATGTGGTTCATTGTTGGGCAGTTTTGGCCCATGTTCATAAATGCACTCTATTCTGTCTGAAAGGAGTTTTTCAGCAATAACTGTTAGATTTAGTCACTGCAAGCTAGCAGAAGGTGCTACAGGCTCAAATCTCATGTATGTGGTGTACCTTCTTACCCCCTGCAAGGGGAATGTGGTTTGGTGCTGCTAGGATGTATTGTTGGACAGTTACAGGCAAAATGAAAAAAGTGATTCATTTGGCCTCAGCAGGTGTTTAAAGCACTTTTTAGGTGGTTTGGTGCATATGTGGTTCAATGTTGGGCAGTTTTGGCGCATGTTCATAAATGCACTCTATTCTGTCTGAAAGGAGTTTTTCAGCAATAACTGTTAGATTTAGTCACTGCAAGCTAACAGAAGACACTATAACCTCAAATCTCATGTATGTGGTGTAGCTTCTTACCCCCTGCAAGGGGAATGTGGTTTGGTGCTGCTAGGATGTATTGTTGGACAGTTACAGGCAAAATGAAAAAAGTGATTCATTTGGCCTCAGCAGGTGTTTAAAGCACTTTTTAGGTGTTTGGTGCATATGTTGGGCAGTTTTGGCCTATGTTTATAAATGCACTCTATTCTGTCTGAAAGGAGTTTTTCAGCAATAACTCTTAGATTTAGTCACTGCAAGCTAGCAGAAGGTGCTACAGGCTCAAATCTCATGTATGTGGTGTACCTTCTTACCCCCTGCAAGGGGAATGTGGTTTGGTGCTGCTAGGATGCATTGTTGGACAGTTACAGGCAAAATGAAAAAAGTGATTCATTTGGCCTCAGCAGGTGTTTAAAGCACTTTTTAGGTGTTTGGTGCATATGTTGGGCAGTTTTGGCCTATGTTCATAAATGCACTCTATTCTGTCTGAAAGGAGTTTTTCAGCAATAACTGTTAGCTTTAGTCACTGCAGGCTAGCAGAAGACACTATAACCTTAAATCTCATATATGTGGTGTAGCTTCTTACCCCCTGCAAGGGGAATGTGGTTTGGTGCTGCTAGGATGTATTGTTGGACAGTTACAGGCAAAATGAAAAAAGTGATTCATTTGGCCTCAGCAGGTGTTTAAAGCACTTTTAAGGTGGTTTGGTGCATATGTGGTTCATTGTTGGGCAATTTTGGCCTATGTTCATAAATGCACTCTATTCTGTCTGAAAGGAGTTTTTCAGCAATAACTGTTAGCTTTAGTCACTGCAAGCTAGCAGAAGGTGCTACAGGCTCAAATCTCATGTATGTGGTGTAGCGTCTTACCCCCTGCAAGGGGAATGTGGTTTGGTGCTGCTAGGATTTATTGTTGGACAGTTACAGGCAAAATGAAAAAAGTGATTCATTTGGCCTCAGCAGGTGTTTAAAGCACTTTTTAGGTGTTTGGTGCATATGTTGGGCAGTTTTGGCCTATGTTCATAAATGCACTCTATTCTGTCTGAAAGGAGTTTTTCAGCAATAACTGTTAGCTTTAGTCACTGCAGGCTAGCAGAAGACACTATAACCTTAAATCTCATATATGTGGTGTAGCTTCTTACCCCCTGCAAGGGGAATGTGGTTTGGTGCTGCTAGGATGTATTGTTGGACAGTTACAGGCAAAATGAAAAAAGTGATTCATTTGGCCTCAGCAGGTGTTTAAAGCACTTTTTAGGTGGTTTGGTGCATATGTGGTTCATTGTTGGGCAGTTTTGGCCCATGTTCATAAATGCACTCTATTCTGTCTGAAAGGAGTTTTTCAGCAATAACTGTTAGATTTAGTCACTGCAAGCTAGCAGAAGGTGCTACAGGCTCAAATCTCATGTATGTGGTGTACCTTCTTACCCCCTGCAAGGGGAATGTGGTTTGGTGCTGCTAGGATGTATTGTTGGACAGTTACAGGCAAAATGAAAAAAGTGATTCATTTGGCCTCAGCAGGTGTTTAAAGCACTTTTAAGGTGGTTTGGTGCATATGTGGTTCATTGTTGGGCAGTTTTGGCCTATGTTCATAAATGCACTCTATTCTGTCTGAAAGGAGTTTTTCAGCAATAACTGTTAGATTTAGTCACTGCAAGCTAACAGAAGACACTATAACCTCAAATCTCATGTATGTGGTGTAGCTTCTTACCCCCTGCAAGGGGAATGTGGTTTGGTGCTGCTAGGATGTATTGTTGGACAGTTACAGGCAAAATGAAAAAAGTGATTCATTTGGCCTCAGCAGGTGTTTAAAGCACTTTTTAGGTGTTTGGTGCATATGTTGGGCAGTTTTGGCCTATGTTCATAAATGCACTCTATTCTGTCTGAAAGGAGTTTTTCAGCAATAACTCTTAGATTTAGTCACTGCAAGCTAGCAGAAGGTGCTACAGGCTCAAATCTCATGTATGTGGTGTACCTTCTTACCCCCTGCAAGGGGAATGTGGTTTGGTGCTGCTAGGATGTATTGTTGGACAGTTACAGGCAAAATGAAAAAAGTGATTCATTTGGCCTCAGCAGGTGTTTAAAGCACTTTTTAGGTGTTTGGTGCATATGTTGGGCAGTTTTGGCCTATGTTCATAAATGCACTCTATTCTGTCTGAAAGGAGTTTTTCAGCAATAACTGTTAGCTTTAGTCACTGCAGGCTAGCAGAAGACACTATAACCTTAAATCTCATATATGTGGTGTAGCTTCTTACCCCCTGCAAGGGGAATGTGGTTTGGTGCTGCTAGGATGTATTGTTGGACAGTTACAGGCAAAATGAAAAAAGTGATTCATTTGGCCTCAGCAGGTGTTTAAAGCACTTTTTAGGTGGTTTGGTGCATATGTGGTTCATTGTTGGGCAGTTTTGGCCCATGTTCATAAATGCACTCTATTCTGTCTGAAAGGAGTTTTTCAGCAATAACTGTTAGATTTAGTCACTGCAAGCTAGCAGAAGGTGCTACAGGCTCAAATCTCATGTATGTGGTGTAGCGTCTTACCCCCTGCAAGGGGAATGTGGTTTGGTGCTGCTAGGATGTATTGTTGGACAGTTACAGGCAAAATGAAAAAAGTGATTCATTTGGCCTCAGCAGGTGTTTAAAGCACTTTTAAGGTGGTTTGGTGCATATGTGGTTCATTGTTGGGCAGTTTTGGCCTATGTTCATAAATGCACTCTATTCTGTCTGAAAGGAGTTTTTCAGCAATAACTGTTAGATTTAGTCACTGCAAGCTAACAGAAGACACTATAACCTCAAATCTCATGTATGTGGTGTAGCTTCTTACCCCCTGCAAGGGGAATGTGGTTTGGTGCTGCTAGGATGTATTGTTGGACAGTTACAGGCAAAATGAAAAAAGTGATTCATTTGGCCTCAGCAGGTGTTTAAAGCACTTTTTAGGTGGTTTGGTGCATATGTGGTTCATTGTTGGGCAGTTTTGGCCCATGTTCATAAATGCACTCTATTCTGTCTGAAAGGAGTTTTTCAGCAATAACTGTTAGATTTAGTCACTGCAAGCTAGCAGAAGGTGCTACAGGCTCAAATCTCATGTATGTGGTGTAGCGTCTTACCCCCTGCAAGGGGAATGTGGTTTGGTGCTGCTAGGATGTATTGTTGGACAGTTACAGGCAAAATGAAAAAAGTGATTCATTTGGCCTCAGCAGGTGTTTAAAGCACTTTTTAGGTGTTTGGTGCATATGTTGGGCAGTTTTGGCCTATGTTCATAAATGCACTCTATTCTGTCTGAAAGGAGTTTTTCAGCAATAACTCTTAGATTTAGTCACTGCAAGCTAGCAGAAGGTGCTACAGGCTCAAATCTCATGTATGTGGTGTACCTTCTTACCCCCTGCAAGGGGAATGTGGTTTGGTGCTGCTAGGATGTATTGTTGGACAGTTACAGGCAAAATGAAAAAAGTGATTCATTTGGCCTCAGCAGGTGTTTAAAGCACTTTTTAGGTGGTTTGGTGCATATGTGGTTCATTGTTGGGCAGTTTTGGCGCATTTTCATAAATGCACTCTATTCTGTCTGAAAGGAGTTTTTCAGCAATAACTGTTAGATTTAGTCACTGCAAGCTAACAGAAGACACTATAACCTCAAATATCATGTATGTGGTGTAGCTTCTTACCCCCTGCAAGGGGAATGTGGTTTGGTGCTGCTAGGATGTATTGTTGGACAGTTACAGGCAAAATGAAAAAAGTGATTCATTTGGCCTCAGCAGGTGTTTAAAGCACTTTTTAGGTGTTTGGTGCATATGTTGGGCAGTTTTGGCCTATGTTCATAAATGCACTCTATTCTGTCTGAAAGGAGTTTTTCAGCAATAACTGTTAGCTTTAGTCACTGCAGGCTAGCAGAAGACACTATAACCTTAAATCTCATATATGTGGTGTAGCTTCTTACCCCCTGCAAGGGGAATGTGGTTTGGTGCTGCTAGGATGTATTGTTGGACAGTTACAGGCAAAATGAAAAAAGTGATTCATTTGGCCTCAGCAGGTGTTTAAAGCACTTTTTAGGTGGTTTGGTGCATATGTGGTTCATTGTTGGGCAGTTTTGGCCCATGTTCATAAATGCACTCTATTCTGTCTGAAAGGAGTTTTTCAGCAATAACTGTTAGATTTAGTCACTGCAAGCTAGCAGAAGGTGCTACAGGCTCAAATCTCATGTATGTGGTGTAGCTTCTTACCCCCTGCAAGGGGAATGTGGTTTGGTGCTGCTAGGATGTATTGTTGGACAGTTACAGGCAAAATGAAAAAAGTGATTCATTTGGCCTCAGCAGGTGTTTAAAGCACTTTTTAGGTGTTTGGTGCATATGTTGGGCAGTTTTGGCCTATGTTCATAAATGCACTCTATTCTGTCTGAAAGGAGTTTTTCAGCAATAACTCTTAGATTTAGTCACTGCAAGCTAGCAGAAGGTGCTACAGGCTCAAATCTCATGTATGTGGTGTACCTTCTTACCCCCTGCAAGGGGAATGTGGTTTGGTGCTGCTAGGATGTATTGTTGGACAGTTACAGGCAAAATGAAAAAAGTGATTCATTTGGCCTCAGCAGGTGTTTAAAGCACTTTTTAGGTGTTTGGTGCATATGTTGGGCAGTTTTGGCCTATGTTCATAAATGCACTCTATTCTGTCTGAAAGGAGTTTTTCAGCAATAACTGTTAGCTTTAGTCACTGCAGGCTAGCAGAAGACACTATAACCTTAAACCTCATATATGTGGTGTAGCTTCTTACCCCCTGCAAGGGGAATGTGGTTTGGTGCTGCTAGGATGTATTGTTGGACAGTTACAGGCAAAATGAAAAAAGTGATTCATTTGGCCTCAGCAGGTGTTTAAAGCACTTTTTAGGTGGTTTGGTGCATATGTAGTTCATTGTTGGGCAGTTTTGGCCCATGTTCATAAATGCACTCTATTCTGTCTGAAAGGAGTTTTTCAGCAATAACTGTTAGATTTAGTCACTGCAAGCTAGCAGAAGGTGCTACAGGCTCAAATCTCATGTATGTGGTGTACCTTCTTACCCCCTGCAAGGGGAATGTGGTTTGGTGCTGCTAGGATGTATTGTTGGACAGTTACAGGCAAAATGAAAAAAGTGATTCATTTGGCCTCAGCAGGTGTTTAAAGCACTTTTTAGGTGGTTTGGTGCATATGTGGTTCAATGTTGGGCAGTTTTGGCGCATGTTCATAAATGCACTCTATTCTGTCTGAAAGGAGTTTTTCAGCAATAACTGTTAGATTTAGTCACTGCAAGCTAACAGAAGACACTATAACCTCAAATCTCATGTATGTGGTGTAGCTTCTTACCCCCTGCAAGGGGAATGTGGTTTGGTGCTGCTAGGATGTATTGTTGGACAGTTACAGGCAAAATGAAAAAAGTGATTCATTTGGCCTCAGCAGGTGTTTAAAGCACTTTTTAGGTGTTTGGTGCATATGTTGGGCAGTTTTGGCCTATGTTCATAAATGCACTCTATTCTGTCTGAAAGGAGTTTTTCAGCAATAACTCTTAGATTTAGTCACTGCAAGCTAGCAGAAGGTGCTACAGGCTCAAATCTCATGTATGTGGTGTACCTTCTTACCCCCTGCAAGGGGAATGTGGTTTGGTGCTGCTAGGATGCATTGTTGGACAGTTACAGGCAAAATGAAAAAAGTGATTCATTTGGCCTCAGCAGGTGTTTAAAGCACTTTTTAGGTGTTTGGTGCATATGTTGGGCAGTTTTGGCCTATGTTCATAAATGCACTCTATTCTGTCTGAAAGGAGTTTTTCAGCAATAACTGTTAGCTTTAGTCACTGCAGGCTAGCAGAAGACACTATAACCTTAAATCTCATATATGTGGTGTAGCTTCTTACCCCCTGCAAGGGGAATGTGGTTTGGTGCTGCTAGGATGTATTGTTGGACAGTTACAGGCAAAATGAAAAAAGTGATTCATTTGGCCTCAGCAGGTGTTTAAAGCACTTTTAAGGTGGTTTGGTGCATATGTGGTTCATTGTTGGGCAATTTTGGCCTATGTTCATAAATGCACTCTATTCTGTCTGAAAGGAGTTTTTCAGCAATAACTGTTAGATTTAGTCACTGCAAGCTAACAGAAGACACTATAACCTCAAATCTCATGTATGTGGTGTAGCTTCTTACCCCCTGCAAGGGGAATGTGGTTTGGTGCTGCTAGGATGTATTGTTGGAAAGTTACAGGCAAAATGAAAAAAGTGATTCATTTGGCCTCAGCAGGTGTTTAAAGCACTTTTTAGGTGGTTTGGTGCATATGTGGTTCATTGTTGGGCAGTTTTGGCCCATGTTCATAAATGCACTCTATTCTGTCTGAAAGGAGTTTTTCAGCAATAACTGTTAGATTTAGTCACTGCAAGCTAGCAGAAGGTGCTACAGGCTCAAATCTCATGTATGTGGTGTAGCGTCTTACCCCCTGCAAGGGGAATGTGGTTTGGTGCTGCTAGGATGTATTGTTGGACAGTTACAGGCAAAATGAAAAAAGTGATTCATTTGGCCTCAGCAGGTGTTTAAAGCACTTTTAAGGTGGTTTGGTGCATATGTGGTTCATTGTTGGGCAGTTTTGGCCTATGTTCATAAATGCACTCTATTCTGTCTGAAAGGAGTTTTTCAGCAATAACTGTTAGATTTAGTCACTGCAAGCTAACAGAAGACACTATAACCTCAAATCTCATGTATGTGGTGTAGCTTCTTACCCCCTGCAAGGGGAATGTGGTTTGGTGCTGCTAGGATGTATTGTTGGACAGTTACAGGCAAAATGAAAAAAGTGATTCATTTGGCCTCAGCAGGTGTTTAAAGCACTTTTTAGGTGTTTGGTGCATATGTTGGGCAGTTTTGGCCTATGTTCATAAATGCACTCTATTCTGTCTGAAAGGAGTTTTTCAGCAATAACTCTTAGATTTAGTCACTGCAAGCTAGCAGAAGGTGCTACAGGCTCAAATCTCATGTATGTGGTGTACCTTCTTACCCCCTGCAAGGGGAATGTGGTTTGGTGCTGCTAGGATGTATTGTTGGACAGTTACAGGCAAAATGAAAAAAGTGATTCATTTGGCCTCAGCAGGTGTTTAAAGCACTTTTTAGGTGTTTGGTGCATATGTTGGGCAGTTTTGGCCTATGTTCATAAATGCACTCTATTCTGTCTGAAAGGAGTTTTTCAGCAATAACTGTTAGCTTTAGTCACTGCAGGCTAGCAGAAGACACTATAACCTTAAATCTCATATATGTGGTGTAGCTTCTTACCCCCTGCAAGGGGAATGTGGTTTGGTGCTGCTAGGATGTATTGTTGGACAGTTACAGGCAAAATGAAAAAAGTGATTCATTTGGCCTCAGCAGGTGTTTAAAGCACTTTTTAGGTGGTTTGGTGCATATGTGATTCATTGTTGGGCAGTTTTGGCCCATGTTCATAAATGCACTCTATTCTGTCTGAAAGGAGTTTTTCAGCAATAACTGTTAGATTTAGTCACTGCAAGCTAGCAGAAGGTGCTACAGGCTCAAATCTCATGTATGTGGTGTAGCGTCTTACCCCCTGCAAGGGGAATGTGGTTTGGTGCTGCTAGGATGTATTGTTGGACAGTTACAGGCAAAATGAAAAAAGTGATTCATTTGGCCTCAGCAGGTGTTTAAAGCACTTTTAAGGTGGTTTGGTGCATATGTGGTTCATTGTTGGGCAGTTTTGGCCTATGTTCATAAATGCACTCTATTCTGTCTGAAAGGAGTTTTTCAGCAATAACTGTTAGATTTAGTCACTGCAAGCTAACAGAAGACACTATAACCTCAAATCTCATGTATGTGGTGTACCTTCTTACCCCCTGCAAGGGGAATGTGGTTTGGTGCTGCTAGGATGTATTGTTGGACAGTTACAGGCAAAATGAAAAAAGTGATTCATTTGGCCTCAGCAGGTGTTTAAAGCACTTTTTAGGTGGTTTGGTGCATATGTGGTTCATTGTTGGGCAGTTTTGGCCCATGTTCATAAATGCACTCTATTCTGTCTGAAAGGAGTTTTTCAGCAATAACTGTTAGATTTAGTCACTGCAAGCTAGCAGAAGGTGCTACAGGCTCAAATCTCATGTATGTGGTGTAGCGTCTTACCCCCTGCAAGGGGAATGTGGTTTGGTGCTGCTAGGATGTATTGTTGGACAGTTACAGGCAAAATGAAAAAAGTGATTCATTTGGCCTCAGCAGGTGTTTAAAGCACTTTTTAGGTGTTTGGTGCATATGTTGGGCAGTTTTGGCCTATGTTCATAAATGCACTCTATTCTGTCTGAAAGGAGTTTTTCAGCAATAACTCTTAGATTTAGTCACTGCAAGCTAGCAGAAGGTGCTACAGGCTCAAATCTCATGTATGTGGTGTACCTTCTTACCCCCTGCAAGGGGAATGTGGTTTGGTGCTGCTAGGATGTATTGTTGGACAGTTACAGGCAAAATGAAAAAAGTGATTCATTTGGCCTCAGCAGGTGTTTAAAGCACTTTTTAGGTGATTTGGTGCATATGTGGTTCATTGTTGGGCAGTTTTGGCGCATTTTCATAAATGCACTCTATTCTGTCTGAAAGGAGTTTTTCAGCAATAACTGTTAGATTTAGTCACTGCAAGCTAACAGAAGACACTATAACCTCAAATATCATGTATGTGGTGTAGCTTCTTACCCCCTGCAAGGGGAATGTGGTTTGGTGCTGCTAGGATGTATTGTTGGACAGTTACAGGCAAAATGAAAAAAGTGATTCATTTGGCCTCAGCAGGTGTTTAAAGCACTTTTTAGGTGTTTGGTGCATATGTTGGGCAGTTTTGGCCTATGTTCATAAATGCACTCTATTCTGTCTGAAAGGAGTTTTTCAGCAATAACTGTTAGCTTTAGTCACTGCAGGCTAGCAGAAGACACTATAACCTTAAATCTCATATATGTGGTGTAGCTTCTTACCCCCTGCAAGGGGAATGTGGTTTGGTGCTGCTAGGATGTATTGTTGGACAGTTACAGGCAAAATGAAAAAAGTGATTCATTTGGCCTCAGCAGGTGTTTAAAGCACTTTTTAGGTGGTTTGGTGCATATGTGGTTCATTGTTGGGCAGTTTTGGCCCATGTTCATAAATGCACTCTATTCTGTCTGAAAGGAGTTTTTCAGCAATAACTCTTAGATTTAGTCACTGCAAGCTAGCAGAAGGTGCTACAGGCTCAAATCTCATGTATGTGGTGTACCTTCTTACCCCCTGCAAGGGGAATGTGGTTTGGTGCTGCTAGGATGTATTGTTGGACAGTTACAGGCAAAATGAAAAAAGTGATTCATTTGGCCTCAGCAGGTGTTTAAAGCACTTTTTAGGTGTTTGGTGCATATGTTGGGCAGTTTTGGCCTATGTTCATAAATGCACTCTATTCTGTCTGAAAGGAGTTTTTCAGCAATAACTGTTAGCTTTAGTCACTGCAGGCTAGCAGAAGACACTATAACCTTAAATCTCATATATGTGGTGTAGCTTCTTACCCCCTGCAAGGGGAATGTGGTTTGGTGCTGCTAGGATGTATTGTTGGACAGTTACAGGCAAAATGAAAAAAGTGATTCATTTGGCCTCAGCAGGTGTTTAAAGCACTTTTTAGGTGGTTTGGTGCATATGTGGTTCATTGTTGGGCAGTTTTGGCCCATGTTCATAAATGCACTCTATTCTGTCTGAAAGGAGTTTTTCAGCAATAACTGTTAGATTTAGTCACTGCAAGCTAGCAGAAGGTGCTACAGGCTCAAATCTCATGTATGTGGTGTAGCTTCTTACCCCCTGCAAGGGGAATGTGGTTTGGTGCTGCTAGGATGTATTGTTGGACAGTTACAGGCAAAATGAAAAAAGTGATTCATTTGGCCTCAGCAGGTGTTTAAAGCACTTTTTAGGTGTTTGGTGCATATGTTGGGCAGTTTTGGCCTATGTTCATAAATGCACTCTATTCTGTCTGAAAGGAGTTTTTCAGCAATAACTGTTAGATTTAGTCACTGCAAGCTAACAGAAGACACTATAACCTCAAATCTCATGTATGTGGTGTACCTTCTTACCCCCTGCAAGGGGAATGTGGTTTGGTGCTGCTAGGATGTATTGTTGGACAGTTACAGGCAAAATGAAAAAAGTGATTCATTTGGCCTCAGCAGGTGTTTAAAGCACTTTTTAGGTGGTTTGGTGCATATGTGGTTCATTGTTGGGCAGTTTTGGCCCATGTTCATAAATGCACTCTATTCTGTCTGAAAGGAGTTTTTCAGCAATAACTGTTAGATTTAGTCACTGCAAGCTAGCAGAAGGTGCTACAGGCTCAAATCTCATGTATGTGGTGTAGCTTCTTACCCCCTGCAAGGGGAATGTGGTTTGGTGCTGCTAGGATGTATTGTTGGACAGTTACAGGCAAAATGAAAAAAGTGATTCATTTGGCCTCAGCAGGTGTTTAAAGCACTTTTTAGGTGTTTGGTGCATATGTTGGGCAGTTTTGGCCTATGTTCATAAATGCACTCTATTCTGTCTGAAAGGAGTTTTTCAGCAATAACTCTTAGATTTAGTCACTGCAAGCTAGCAGAAGGTGCTACAGGCTCAAATCTCATGTATGTGGTGTACCTTCTTACCCCCTGCAAGGGGAATGTGGTTTGGTGCTGCTAGGATGTATTGTTGGACAGTTACAGGCAAAATGAAAAAAGTGATTCATTTGGCCTCAGCAGGTGTTTAAAGCACTTTTTAGGTGTTTGGTGCATATGTTGGGCAGTTTTGGCCTATGTTCATAAATGCACTCTATTCTGTCTGAAAGGAGTTTTTCAGCAATAACTGTTAGCTTTAGTCACTGCAGGCTAGCAGAAGACACTATAACCTTAAACCTCATATATGTGGTGTAGCTTCTTACCCCCTGCAAGGGGAATGTGGTTTGGTGCTGCTAGGATGTATTGTTGGACAGTTACAGGCAAAATGAAAAAAGTGATTCATTTGGCCTCAGCAGGTGTTTAAAGCACTTTTTAGGTGGTTTGGTGCATATGTAGTTCATTGTTGGGCAGTTTTGGCCCATGTTCATAAATGCACTCTATTCTGTCTGAAAGGAGTTTTTCAGCAATAACTGTTAGATTTAGTCACTGCAAGCTAGCAGAAGGTGCTACAGGCTCAAATCTCATGTATGTGGTGTACCTTCTTACCCCCTGCAAGGGGAATGTGGTTTGGTGCTGCTAGGATGTATTGTTGGACAGTTACAGGCAAAATGAAAAAAGTGATTCATTTGGCCTCAGCAGGTGTTTAAAGCACTTTTTAGGTGGTTTGGTGCATATGTGGTTCAATGTTGGGCAGTTTTGGCGCATGTTCATAAATGCACTCTATTCTGTCTGAAAGGAGTTTTTCAGCAATAACTGTTAGATTTAGTCACTGCAAGCTAACAGAAGACACTATAACCTCAAATCTCATGTATGTGGTGTAGCTTCTTACCCCCTGCAAGGGGAATGTGGTTTGGTGCTGCTAGGATGTATTGTTGGACAGTTACAGGCAAAATGAAAAAAGTGATTCATTTGGCCTCAGCAGGTGTTTAAAGCACTTTTTAGGTGTTTGGTGCATATGTTGGGCAGTTTTGGCCTATGTTCATAAATGCACTCTATTCTGTCTGAAAGGAGTTTTTCAGCAATAACTCTTAGATTTAGTCACTGCAAGCTAGCAGAAGGTGCTACAGGCTCAAATCTCATGTATGTGGTGTACCTTCTTACCCCCTGCAAGGGGAATGTGGTTTGGTGCTGCTAGGATGCATTGTTGGACAGTTACAGGCAAAATGAAAAAAGTGATTCATTTGGCCTCAGCAGGTGTTTAAAGCACTTTTTAGGTGTTTGGTGCATATGTTGGGCAGTTTTGGCCTATGTTCATAAATGCACTCTATTCTGTCTGAAAGGAGTTTTTCAGCAATAACTGTTAGCTTTAGTCACTGCAGGCTAGCAGAAGACACTATAACCTTAAATCTCATATATGTGGTGTAGCTTCTTACCCCCTGCAAGGGGAATGTGGTTTGGTGCTGCTAGGATGTATTGTTGGACAGTTACAGGCAAAATGAAAAAAGTGATTCATTTGGCCTCAGCAGGTGTTTAAAGCACTTTTAAGGTGGTTTGGTGCATATGTGGTTCATTGTTGGGCAATTTTGGCCTATGTTCATAAATGCACTCTATTCTGTCTGAAAGGAGTTTTTCAGCAATAACTGTTAGATTTAGTCACTGCAAGCTAACAGAAGACACTATAACCTCAAATCTCATGTATGTGGTGTAGCTTCTTACCCCCTGCAAGGGGAATGTGGTTTGGTGCTGCTAGGATGTATTGTTGGAAAGTTACAGGCAAAATGAAAAAAGTGATTCATTTGGCCTCAGCAGGTGTTTAAAGCACTTTTTAGGTGGTTTGGTGCATATGTGGTTCATTGTTGGGCAGTTTTGGCCCATGTTCATAAATGCACTCTATTCTGTCTGAAAGGAGTTTTTCAGCAATAACTGTTAGATTTAGTCACTGCAAGCTAGCAGAAGGTGCTACAGGCTCAAATCTCATGTATGTGGTGTAGCGTCTTACCCCCTGCAAGGGGAATGTGGTTTGGTGCTGCTAGGATGTATTGTTGGACAGTTACAGGCAAAATGAAAAAAGTGATTCATTTGGCCTCAGCAGGTGTTTAAAGCACTTTTAAGGTGGTTTGGTGCATATGTGGTTCATTGTTGGGCAGTTTTGGCCTATGTTCATAAATGCACTCTATTCTGTCTGAAAGGAGTTTTTCAGCAATAACTGTTAGATTTAGTCACTGCAAGCTAACAGAAGACACTATAACCTCAAATCTCATGTATGTGGTGTAGCTTCTTACCCCCTGCAAGGGGAATGTGGTTTGGTGCTGCTAGGATGTATTGTTGGACAGTTACAGGCAAAATGAAAAAAGTGATTCATTTGGCCTCAGCAGGTGTTTAAAGCACTTTTTAGGTGTTTGGTGCATATGTTGGGCAGTTTTGGCCTATGTTCATAAATGCACTCTATTCTGTCTGAAAGGAGTTTTTCAGCAATAACTCTTAGATTTAGTCACTGCAAGCTAGCAGAAGGTGCTACAGGCTCAAATCTCATGTATGTGGTGTACCTTCTTACCCCCTGCAAGGGGAATGTGGTTTGGTGCTGCTAGGATGTATTGTTGGACAGTTACAGGCAAAATGAAAAAAGTGATTCATTTGGCCTCAGCAGGTGTTTAAAGCACTTTTTAGGTGTTTGGTGCATATGTTGGGCAGTTTTGGCCTATGTTCATAAATGCACTCTATTCTGTCTGAAAGGAGTTTTTCAGCAATAACTGTTAGCTTTAGTCACTGCAGGCTAGCAGAAGACACTATAACCTTAAATCTCATATATGTGGTGTAGCTTCTTACCCCCTGCAAGGGGAATGTGGTTTGGTGCTGCTAGGATGTATTGTTGGACAGTTACAGGCAAAATGAAAAAAGTGATTCATTTGGCCTCAGCAGGTGTTTAAAGCACTTTTTAGGTGGTTTGGTGCATATGTGATTCATTGTTGGGCAGTTTTGGCCCATGTTCATAAATGCACTCTATTCTGTCTGAAAGGAGTTTTTCAGCAATAACTGTTAGATTTAGTCACTGCAAGCTAGCAGAAGGTGCTACAGGCTCAAATCTCATGTATGTGGTGTAGCGTCTTACCCCCTGCAAGGGGAATGTGGTTTGGTGCTGCTAGGATGTATTGTTGGACAGTTACAGGCAAAATGAAAAAAGTGATTCATTTGGCCTCAGCAGGTGTTTAAAGCACTTTTAAGGTGGTTTGGTGCATATGTGGTTCATTGTTGGGCAGTTTTGGCCTATGTTCATAAATGCACTCTATTCTGTCTGAAAGGAGTTTTTCAGCAATAACTGTTAGATTTAGTCACTGCAAGCTAACAGAAGACACTATAACCTCAAATCTCATGTATGTGGTGTACCTTCTTACCCCCTGCAAGGGGAATGTGGTTTGGTGCTGCTAGGATGTATTGTTGGACAGTTACAGGCAAAATGAAAAAAGTGATTCATTTGGCCTCAGCAGGTGTTTAAAGCACTTTTTAGGTGGTTTGGTGCATATGTGGTTCATTGTTGGGCAGTTTTGGCCCATGTTCATAAATGCACTCTATTCTGTCTGAAAGGAGTTTTTCAGCAATAACTGTTAGATTTAGTCACTGCAAGCTAGCAGAAGGTGCTACAGGCTCAAATCTCATGTATGTGGTGTAGCGTCTTACCCCCTGCAAGGGGAATGTGGTTTGGTGCTGCTAGGATGTATTGTTGGACAGTTACAGGCAAAATGAAAAAAGTGATTCATTTGGCCTCAGCAGGTGTTTAAAGCACTTTTTAGGTGTTTGGTGCATATGTTGGGCAGTTTTGGCCTATGTTCATAAATGCACTCTATTCTGTCTGAAAGGAGTTTTTCAGCAATAACTCTTAGATTTAGTCACTGCAAGCTAGCAGAAGGTGCTACAGGCTCAAATCTCATGTATGTGGTGTACCTTCTTACCCCCTGCAAGGGGAATGTGGTTTGGTGCTGCTAGGATGTATTGTTGGACAGTTACAGGCAAAATGAAAAAAGTGATTCATTTGGCCTCAGCAGGTGTTTAAAGCACTTTTTAGGTGATTTGGTGCATATGTGGTTCATTGTTGGGCAGTTTTGGCGCATTTTCATAAATGCACTCTATTCTGTCTGAAAGGAGTTTTTCAGCAATAACTGTTAGATTTAGTCACTGCAAGCTAACAGAAGACACTATAACCTCAAATATCATGTATGTGGTGTAGCTTCTTACCCCCTGCAAGGGGAATGTGGTTTGGTGCTGCTAGGATGTATTGTTGGACAGTTACAGGCAAAATGAAAAAAGTGATTCATTTGGCCTCAGCAGGTGTTTAAAGCACTTTTTAGGTGTTTGGTGCATATGTTGGGCAGTTTTGGCCTATGTTCATAAATGCACTCTATTCTGTCTGAAAGGAGTTTTTCAGCAATAACTGTTAGCTTTAGTCACTGCAGGCTAGCAGAAGACACTATAACCTTAAATCTCATATATGTGGTGTAGCTTCTTACCCCCTGCAAGGGGAATGTGGTTTGGTGCTGCTAGGATGTATTGTTGGACAGTTACAGGCAAAATGAAAAAAGTGATTCATTTGGCCTCAGCAGGTGTTTAAAGCACTTTTTAGGTGGTTTGGTGCATATGTGGTTCATTGTTGGGCAGTTTTGGCCCATGTTCATAAATGCACTCTATTCTGTCTGAAAGGAGTTTTTCAGCAATAACTCTTAGATTTAGTCACTGCAAGCTAGCAGAAGGTGCTACAGGCTCAAATCTCATGTATGTGGTGTACCTTCTTACCCCCTGCAAGGGGAATGTGGTTTGGTGCTGCTAGGATGTATTGTTGGACAGTTACAGGCAAAATGAAAAAAGTGATTCATTTGGCCTCAGCAGGTGTTTAAAGCACTTTTTAGGTGTTTGGTGCATATGTTGGGCAGTTTTGGCCTATGTTCATAAATGCACTCTATTCTGTCTGAAAGGAGTTTTTCAGCAATAACTGTTAGCTTTAGTCACTGCAGGCTAGCAGAAGACACTATAACCTTAAATCTCATATATGTGGTGTAGCTTCTTACCCCCTGCAAGGGGAATGTGGTTTGGTGCTGCTAGGATGTATTGTTGGACAGTTACAGGCAAAATGAAAAAAGTGATTCATTTGGCCTCAGCAGGTGTTTAAAGCACTTTTTAGGTGGTTTGGTGCATATGTGGTTCATTGTTGGGCAGTTTTGGCCCATGTTCATAAATGCACTCTATTCTGTCTGAAAGGAGTTTTTCAGCAATAACTGTTAGATTTAGTCACTGCAAGCTAGCAGAAGGTGCTACAGGCTCAAATCTCATGTATGTGGTGTAGCTTCTTACCCCCTGCAAGGGGAATGTGGTTTGGTGCTGCTAGGATGTATTGTTGGACAGTTACAGGCAAAATGAAAAAAGTGATTCATTTGGCCTCAGCAGGTGTTTAAAGCACTTTTTAGGTGTTTGGTGCATATGTTGGGCAGTTTTGGCCTATGTTCATAAATGCACTCTATTCTGTCTGAAAGGAGTTTTTCAGCAATAACTGTTAGATTTAGTCACTGCAAGCTAACAGAAGACACTATAACCTCAAATCTCATGTATGTGGTGTACCTTCTTACCCCCTGCAAGGGGAATGTGGTTTGGTGCTGCTAGGATGTATTGTTGGACAGTTACAGGCAAAATGAAAAAAGTGATTCATTTGGCCTCAGCAGGTGTTTAAAGCACTTTTTAGGTGGTTTGGTGCATATGTGGTTCATTGTTGGGCAGTTTTGGCCCATGTTCATAAATGCACTCTATTCTGTCTGAAAGGAGTTTTTCAGCAATAACTGTTAGATTTAGTCACTGCAAGCTAGCAGAAGGTGCTACAGGCTCAAATCTCATGTATGTGGTGTAGCGTCTTACCCCCTGCAAGGGGAATGTGGTTTGGTGCTGCTAGGATGTATTGTTGGACAGTTACAGGCAAAATGAAAAAAGTGATTCATTTGGCCTCAGCAGGTGTTTAAAGCACTTTTTAGGTGTTTGGTGCATATGTTGGGCAGTTTTGGCCTATGTTCATAAATGCACTCTATTCTGTCTGAAAGGAGTTTTTCAGCAATAACTCTTAGATTTAGTCACTGCAAGCTAGCAGAAGGTGCTACAGGCTCAAATCTCATGTATGTGGTGTACCTTCTTACCCCCTTCAAGGGGAATGTGGTTTGGTGCTGCTAGGATGTATTGTTGGACAGTTACAGGCAAAATGAAAAAAGTGATTCATTTGGCCTCAGCAGGTGTTTAAAGCACTTTTTAGGTGATTTGGTGCATATGTGGTTCATTGTTGGGCAGTTTTGGCGCATTTTCATAAATGCACTCTATTCTGTCTGAAAGGAGTTTTTCAGCAATAACTGTTAGATTTAGTCACTGCAAGCTAACAGAAGACACTATAACCTCAAATATCATGTATGTGGTGTAGCTTCTTACCCCCTGCAAGGGGAATGTGGTTTGGTGCTGCTAGGATGTATTGTTGGACAGTTACAGGCAAAATGAAAAAAGTGATTCATTTGGCCTCAGCAGGTGTTTAAAGCACTTTTTAGGTGTTTGGTGCATATGTTGGGCAGTTTTGGCCTATGTTCATAAATGCACTCTATTCTGTCTGAAAGGAGTTTTTCAGCAATAACTGTTAGCTTTAGTCACTGCAGGCTAGCAGAAGACACTATAACCTTAAATCTCATATATGTGGTGTAGCTTCTTACCCCCTGCAAGGGGAATGTGGTTTGGTGCTGCTAGGATGTATTGTTGGACAGTTACAGGCAAAATGAAAAAAGTGATTCATTTGGCCTCAGCAGGTGTTTAAAGCACTTTTTAGGTGTTTGGTGCATATGTTGGGCAGTTTTGGCCTATGTTCATAAATGCACTCTATTCTGTCTGAAAGGAGTTTTTCAGCAATAACTCTTAGATTTAGTCACTGCAAGCTAGCAGAAGGTGCTACAGGCTCAAATCTCATGTATGTGGTGTACCTTCTTACCCCCTGCAAGGGGAATGTGGTTTGGTGCTGCTAGGATGTATTGTTGGACAGTTACAGGCAAAATGAAAAAAGTGATTCATTTGGCCTCAGCAGGTGTTTAAAGCACTTTTTAGGTGTTTGGTGCATATGTTGGGCAGTTTTGGCCTATGTTCATAAATGCACTCTATTCTGTCTGAAAGGAGTTTTTCAGCAATAACTGTTAGCTTTAGTCACTGCAGGCTAGCAGAAGACACTATAACCTTAAATCTCATATATGTGGTGTAGCTTCTTACCCCCTGCAAGGGGAATGTGGTTTGGTGCTGCTAGGATGTATTGTTGGACAGTTACAGGCAAAATGAAAAAAGTGATTCATTTGGCCTCAGCAGGTGTTTAAAGCACTTTTTAGGTGGTTTGGTGCATATGTGGTTCATTGTTGGGCAGTTTTGGCCCATGTTCATAAATGCACTCTATTCTGTCTGAAAGGAGTTTTTCAGCAATAACTGTTAGATTTAGTCACTGCAAGCTAGCAGAAGGTGCTACAGGCTCAAATCTCATGTATGTGGTGTAGCTTCTTACCCCCTGCAAGGGGAATGTGGTTTGGTGCTGCTAGGATGTATTGTTGGACAGTTACAGGCAAAATGAAAAAAGTGATTCATTTGGCCTCAGCAGGTGTTTAAAGCACTTTTTAGGTGTTTGGTGCATATGTTGGGCAGTTTTGGCCTATGTTCATAAATGCACTCTATTCTGTCTGAAAGGAGTTTTTCAGCAATAACTGTTAGATTTAGTCACTGCAAGCTAACAGAAGACACTATAACCTCAAATCTCATGTATGTGGTGTACCTTCTTACCCCCTGCAAGGGGAATGTGGTTTGGTGCTGCTAGGATGTATTGTTGGACAGTTACAGGCAAAATGAAAAAAGTGATTCATTTGGCCTCAGCAGGTGTTTAAAGCACTTTTTAGGTGGTTTGGTGCATATGTGGTTCATTGTTGGGCAGTTTTGGCCCATGTTCATAAATGCACTCTATTCTGTCTGAAAGGAGTTTTTCAGCAATAACTGTTAGATTTAGTCACTGCAAGCTAGCAGAAGGTGCTACAGGCTCAAATCTCATGTATGTGGTGTAGCGTCTTACCCCCTGCAAGGGGAATGTGGTTTGGTGCTGCTAGGATGTATTGTTGGACAGTTACAGGCAAAATGAAAAAAGTGATTCATTTGGCCTCAGCAGGTGTTTAAAGCACTTTTTAGGTGTTTGGTGCATATGTTGGGCAGTTTTGGCCTATGTTCATAAATGCACTCTATTCTGTCTGAAAGGAGTTTTTCAGCAATAACTCTTAGATTTAGTCACTGCAAGCTAGCAGAAGGTGCTACAGGCTCAAATCTCATGTATGTGGTGTACCTTCTTACCCCCTTCAAGGGGAATGTGGTTTGGTGCTGCTAGGATGTATTGTTGGACAGTTACAGGCAAAATGAAAAAAGTGATTCATTTGGCCTCAGCAGGTGTTTAAAGCACTTTTTAGGTGATTTGGTGCATATGTGGTTCATTGTTGGGCAGTTTTGGCGCATTTTCATAAATGCACTCTATTCTGTCTGAAAGGAGTTTTTCAGCAATAACTGTTAGATTTAGTCACTGCAAGCTAACAGAAGACACTATAACCTCAAATATCATGTATGTGGTGTAGCTTCTTACCCCCTGCAAGGGGAATGTGGTTTGGTGCTGCTAGGATGTATTGTTGGACAGTTACAGGCAAAATGAAAAAAGTGATTCATTTGGCCTCAGCAGGTGTTTAAAGCACTTTTTAGGTGTTTGGTGCATATGTTGGGCAGTTTTGGCCTATGTTCATAAATGCACTCTATTCTGTCTGAAAGGAGTTTTTCAGCAATAACTGTTAGCTTTAGTCACTGCAGGCTAGCAGAAGACACTATAACCTTAAATCTCATATATGTGGTGTAGCTTCTTACCCCCTGCAAGGGGAATGTGGTTTGGTGCTGCTAGGATGTATTGTTGGACAGTTACAGGCAAAATGAAAAAAGTGATTCATTTGGCCTCAGCAGGTGTTTAAAGCACTTTTTAGGTGGTTTGGTGCATATGTGGTTCATTGTTGGGCAGTTTTGGCCCATGTTCATAAATGCACTCTATTCTGTCTGAAAGGAGTTTTTCAGCAATAACTGTTAGATTTAGTCACTGCAAGCTAGCAGAAGGTGCTACAGGCTCAAATCTCATGTATGTGGTGTAGCGTCTTACCCCCTGCAAGGGGAATGTGGTTTGGTGCTGCTAGGATGTATTGTTGGACAGTTACAGGCAAAATGAAAAAAGTGATTCATTTGGCCTCAGCAGGTGTTTAAAGCACTTTTTAGGTGTTTGGTGCATATGTTGGGCAGTTTTGGCCTATGTTCATAAATGCACTCTATTCTGTCTGAAAGGAGTTTTTCAGCAATAACTCTTAGATTTAGTCACTGCAAGCTAGCAGAAGGTGCTACAGGCTCAAATCTCATGTATGTGGTGTACCTTCTTACCCCCTTCAAGGGGAATGTGGTTTGGTGCTGCTAGGATGTATTGTTGGACAGTTACAGGCAAAATGAAAAAAGTGATTCATTTGGCCTCAGCAGGTGTTTAAAGCACTTTTTAGGTGATTTGGTGCATATGTGGTTCATTGTTGGGCAGTTTTGGCGCATTTTCATAAATGCACTCTATTCTGTCTGAAAGGAGTTTTTCAGCAATAACTGTTAGATTTAGTCACTGCAAGCTAACAGAAGACACTATAACCTCAAATATCATGTATGTGGTGTAGCTTCTTACCCCCTGCAAGGGGAATGTGGTTTGGTGCTGCTAGGATGTATTGTTGGACAGTTACAGGCAAAATGAAAAAAGTGATTCATTTGGCCTCAGCAGGTGTTTAAAGCACTTTTTAGGTGTTTGGTGCATATGTTGGGCAGTTTTGGCCTATGTTCATAAATGCACTCTATTCTGTCTGAAAGGAGTTTTTCAGCAATAACTGTTAGCTTTAGTCACTGCAGGCTAGCAGAAGACACTATAACCTTAAATCTCATATATGTGGTGTAGCTTCTTACCCCCTGCAAGGGGAATGTGGTTTGGTGCTGCTAGGATGTATTGTTGGACAGTTACAGGCAAAATGAAAAAAGTGATTCATTTGGCCTCAGCAGGTGTTTAAAGCACTTTTTAGGTGTTTGGTGCATATGTTGGGCAGTTTTGGCCTATGTTCATAAATGCACTCTAATCTGTCTGAAAGGAGTTTTTCAGCAATAACTCTTAGATTTAGTCACTGCAAGCTAGCAGAAGGTGCTACAGGCTCAAATCTCATGTATGTGGTGTACCTTCTTACCCCCTGCAAGGGGAATGTGGTTTGGTGCTGCTAGGATGTATTGTTGGACAGTTACAGGCAAAATGAAAAAAGTGATTCATTTGGCCTCAGCAGGTGTTTAAAGCACTTTTTAGGTGTTTGGTGCATATGTTGGGCAGTTTTGGCCTATGTTCATAAATGCACTCTATTCTGTCTGAAAGGAGTTTTTCAGCAATAACTGTTAGCTTTAGTCACTGCAGGCTAGCAGAAGACACTATAACCTTAAATCTCATATATGTGGTGTAGCTTCTTACCCCCTGCAAGGGGAATGTGGTTTGGTGCTGCTAGGATGTATTGTTGGACAGTTACAGGCAAAATGAAAAAAGTGATTCATTTGGCCTCAGCAGGTGTTTAAAGCACTTTTTAGGTGGTTTGGTGCATATGTGGTTCATTGTTGGGCAGTTTTGGCCCATGTTCATAAATGCACTCTATTCTGTCTGAAAGGAGTTTTTCAGCAATAACTGTTAGATTTAGTCACTGCAAGCTAGCAGAAGGTGCTACAGGCTCAAATCTCATGTATGTGGTGTAGCGTCTTACCCCCTGCAAGGGGAATGTGGTTTGGTGCTGCTAGGATGTATTGTTGGACAGTTACAGGCAAAATGAAAAAAGTGATTCATTTGGCCTCAGCAGGTGTTTAAAGCACTTTTTAGGTGTTTGGTGCATATGTTGGGCAGTTTTGGCCTATGTTCATAAATGCACTCTATTCTGTCTGAAAGGAGTTTTTCAGCAATAACTCTTAGATTTAGTCACTGCAAGCTAGCAGAAGGTGCTACAGGCTCAAATCTCATGTATGTGGTGTACCTTCTTACCCCCTTCAAGGGGAATGTGGTTTGGTGCTGCTAGGATGTATTGTTGGACAGTTACAGGCAAAATGAAAAAAGTGATTCATTTGGCCTCAGCAGGTGTTTAAAGCACTTTTTAGGTGATTTGGTGCATATGTGGTTCATTGTTGGGCAGTTTTGGCGCATTTTCATAAATGCACTCTATTCTGTCTGAAAGGAGTTTTTCAGCAATAACTGTTAGATTTAGTCACTGCAAGCTAACAGAAGACACTATAACCTCAAATATCATGTATGTGGTGTAGCTTCTTACCCCCTGCAAGGGGAATGTGGTTTGGTGCTGCTAGGATGTATTGTTGGACAGTTACAGGCAAAATGAAAAAAGTGATTCATTTGGCCTCAGCAGGTGTTTAAAGCACTTTTTAGGTGTTTGGTGCATATGTTGGGCAGTTTTGGCCTATGTTCATAAATGCACTCTATTCTGTCTGAAAGGAGTTTTTCAGCAATAACTGTTAGCTTTAGTCACTGCAGGCTAGCAGAAGACACTATAACCTTAAATCTCATATATGTGGTGTAGCTTCTTACCCCCTGCAAGGGGAATGTGGTTTGGTGCTGCTAGGATGTATTGTTGGACAGTTACAGGCAAAATGAAAAAAGTGATTCATTTGGCCTCAGCAGGTGTTTAAAGCACTTTTTAGGTGGTTTGGTGCATATGTGGTTCATTGTTGGGCAGTTTTGGCCCATGTTCATAAATGCACTCTATTCTGTCTGAAAGGAGTTTTTCAGCAATAACTGTTAGATTTAGTCACTGCAAGCTAGCAGAAGGTGCTACAGGCTCAAATCTCATGTATGTGGTGTAGCGTCTTACCCCCTGCAAGGGGAATGTGGTTTGGTGCTGCTAGGATGTATTGTTGGACAGTTACAGGCAAAATGAAAAAAGTGATTCATTTGGCCTCAGCAGGTGTTTAAAGCACTTTTTAGGTGTTTGGTGCATATGTTGGGCAGTTTTGGCCTATGTTCATAAATGCACTCTATTCTGTCTGAAAGGAGTTTTTCAGCAATAACTCTTAGATTTAGTCACTGCAAGCTAGCAGAAGGTGCTACAGGCTCAAATCTCATGTATGTGGTGTACCTTCTTACCCCCTTCAAGGGGAATGTGGTTTGGTGCTGCTAGGATGTATTGTTGGACAGTTACAGGCAAAATGAAAAAAGTGATTCATTTGGCCTCAGCAGGTGTTTAAAGCACTTTTTAGGTGATTTGGTGCATATGTGGTTCATTGTTGGGCAGTTTTGGCGCATTTTCATAAATGCACTCTATTCTGTCTGAAAGGAGTTTTTCAGCAATAACTGTTAGATTTAGTCACTGCAAGCTAACAGAAGACACTATAACCTCAAATATCATGTATGTGGTGTAGCTTCTTACCCCCTGCAAGGGGAATGTGGTTTGGTGCTGCTAGGATGTATTGTTGGACAGTTACAGGCAAAATGAAAAAAGTGATTCATTTGGCCTCAGCAGGTGTTTAAAGCACTTTTTAGGTGTTTGGTGCATATGTTGGGCAGTTTTGGCCTATGTTCATAAATGCACTCTATTCTGTCTGAAAGGAGTTTTTCAGCAATAACTGTTAGCTTTAGTCACTGCAGGCTAGCAGAAGACACTATAACCTTAAATCTCATATATGTGGTGTAGCTTCTTACCCCCTGCAAGGGGAATGTGGTTTGGTGCTGCTAGGATGTATTGTTGGACAGTTACAGGCAAAATGAAAAAAGTGATTCATTTGGCCTCAGCAGGTGTTTAAAGCACTTTTTAGGTGTTTGGTGCATATGTTGGGCAGTTTTGGCCTATGTTCATAAATGCACTCTAATCTGTCTGAAAGGAGTTTTTCAGCAATAACTCTTAGATTTAGTCACTGCAAGCTAGCAGAAGGTGCTACAGGCTCAAATCTCATGTATGTGGTGTACCTTCTTACCCCCTGCAAGGGGAATGTGGTTTGGTGCTGCTAGGATGTATTGTTGGACAGTTACAGGCAAAATGAAAAAAGTGATTCATTTGGCCTCAGCAGGTGTTTAAAGCACTTTTTAGGTGTTTGGTGCATATGTTGGGCAGTTTTGGCCTATGTTCATAAATGCACTCTATTCTGTCTGAAAGGAGTTTTTCAGCAATAACTGTTAGCTTTAGTCACTGCAGGCTAGCAGAAGACACTATAACCTTAAATCTCATATATGTGGTGTAGCTTCTTACCCCCTGCAAGGGGAATGTGGTTTGGTGCTGCTAGGATGTATTGTTGGACAGTTACAGGCAAAATGAAAAAAGTGATTCATTTGGCCTCAGCAGGTGTTTAAAGCACTTTTTAGGTGGTTTGGTGCATATGTGGTTCATTGTTGGGCAGTTTTGGCCCATGTTCATAAATGCACTCTATTCTGTCTGAAAGGAGTTTTTCAGCAATAACTGTTAGATTTAGTCACTGCAAGCTAGCAGAAGGTGCTACAGGCTCAAATCTCATGTATGTGGTGTACCTTCTTACCCCCTGCAAGGGGAATGTGGTTTGGTGCTGCTAGGATGTATTGTTGGACAGTTACAGGCAAAATGAAAAAAGTGATTCATTTGGCCTCAGCAGGTGTTTAAAGCACTTTTTAGGTGGTTTGGTGCATATGTGGTTCAATGTTGGGCAGTTTTGGCGCATGTTCATAAATGCACTCTATTCTGTCTGAAAGGAGTTTTTCAGCAATAACTGTTAGATTTAGTCACTGCAAGCTAACAGAAGACACTATAACCTCAAATCTCATGTATGTGGTGTACCTTCTTACCCCCTGCAAGGGGAATGTGGTTTGGTGCTGCTAGGATGTATTGTTGGACAGTTACAGGCAAAATGAAAAAAGTGATTCATTTGGCCTCAGCAGGTGTTTAAAGCACTTTTTAGGTGTTTGGTGCATATGTTGGGCAGTTTTGGCCTATGTTCATAAATGCACTCTATTCTGTCTGAAAGGAGTTTTTCAGCAATAACTGTTAGCTTTAGTCACTGCAGGCTAGCAGAAGACACTATAACCTTAAATCTCATATATGTGGTGTAGCTTCTTACCCCCTGCAAGGGGAATGTGGTTTGGTGCTGCTAGGATGTATTGTTGGACAGTTACAGGCAAAATGAAAAAAGTGATTCATTTGGCCTCAGCAGGTGTTTAAAGCACTTTTAAGGTGGTTTGGTGCATATGTGGTTCATTGTTGGGCAATTTTGGCCTATGTTCATAAATGCACTCTATTCTGTCTGAAAGGAGTTTTTCAGCAATAACTGTTAGATTTAGTCACTGCAAGCTAACAGAAGACACTATAACCTCAAATCTCATGTATGTGGTGTAGCTTCTTACCCCCTGCAAGGGGAATGTGGTTTGGTGCTGCTAGGATGTATTGTTGGACAGTTACAGGCAAAATGAAAAAAGTGATTCATTTGGCCTCAGCAGGTGTTTAAAGCACTTTTTAGGTGTTTGGTGCATATGTTGGGCAGTTTTGGCCTATGTTCATAAATGCACTCTATTCTGTCTGAAAGGAGTTTTTCAGCAATAACTGTTAGCTTTAGTCACTGCAGGCTAGCAGAAGACACTATAACCTTAAATCTCATATATGTGGTGTAGCTTCTTACCCCCTGCAAGGGGAATGTGGTTTGGTGCTGCTAGGATGTATTGTTGGACAGTTACAGGCAAAATGAAAAAAGTGATTCATTTGGCCTCAGCAGGTGTTTAAAGCACTTTTTAGGTGGTTTGGTGCATATGTGGTTCATTGTTGGGCAGTTTTGGCCCATGTTCATAAATGCACTCTATTCTGTCTGAAAGGAGTTTTTCAGCAATAACTGTTAGATTTAGTCACTGCAAGCTAGCAGAAGGTGCTACAGGCTCAAATCTCATGTATGTGGTGTAGCGTCTTACCCCCTGCAAGGGGAATGTGGTTTGGTGCTGCTAGGATGTATTGTTGGACAGTTACAGGCAAAATGAAAAAAGTGATTCATTTGGCCTCAGCAGGTGTTTAAAGCACTTTTAAGGTGGTTTGGTGCATATGTGGTTCATTGTTGGGCAGTTTTGGCCTATGTTCATAAATGCACTCTATTCTGTCTGAAAGGAGTTTTTCAGCAATAACTGTTAGATTTAGTCACTGCATGCTAACAGAAGACACTATAACCTCAAATCTCATGTATGTGGTGTAGCTTCTTACCCCCTGCAAGGGGAATGTGGTTTGGTGCTGCTAGGATGTATTGTTGGACAGTTACAGGCAAAATGAAAAAAGTGATTCATTTGGCCTCAGCAGGTGTTTAAAGCACTTTTTAGGTGGTTTGGTGCATATGTGGTTCATTGTTGGGCAGTTTTGGCCCATGTTCATAAATGCACTCTATTCTGTCTGAAAGGAGTTTTTCAGCAATAACTGTTAGATTTAGTCACTGCAAGCTAGCAGAAGGTGCTACAGGCTCAAATCTCATGTATGTGGTGTAGCGTCTTACCCCCTGCAAGGGGAATGTGGTTTGGTGCTGCTAGGATGTATTGTTGGACAGTTACAGGCAAAATGAAAAAAGTGATTCATTTGGCCTCAGCAGGTGTTTAAAGCACTTTTTAGGTGTTTGGTGCATATGTTGGGCAGTTTTGGCCTATGTTCATAAATGCACTCTATTCTGTCTGAAAGGAGTTTTTCAGCAATAACTCTTAGATTTAGTCACTGCAAGCTAGCAGAAGGTGCTACAGGCTCAAATCTCATGTATGTGGTGTACCTTCTTACCCCCTGCAAGGGGAATGTGGTTTGGTGCTGCTAGGATGTATTGTTGGACAGTTACAGGCAAAATGAAAAAAGTGATTCATTTGGCCTCAGCAGGTGTTTAAAGCACTTTTTAGGTGGTTTGGTGCATATGTGGTTCATTGTTGGGCAGTTTTGGCGCATTTTCATAAATGCACTCTATTCTGTCTGAAAGGAGTTTTTCAGCAATAACTGTTAGATTTAGTCACTGCAAGCTAACAGAAGACACTATAACCTCAAATATCATGTATGTGGTGTAGCTTCTTACCCCCTGCAAGGGGAATGTGGTTTGGTGCTGCTAGGATGTATTGTTGGACAGTTACAGGCAAAATGAAAAAAGTGATTCATTTGGCCTCAGCAGGTGTTTAAAGCACTTTTTAGGTGTTTGGTGCATATGTTGGGCAGTTTTGGCCTATGTTCATAAATGCACTCTATTCTGTCTGAAAGGAGTTTTTCAGCAATAACTGTTAGCTTTAGTCACTGCAGGCTAGCAGAAGACACTATAACCTTAAATCTCATATATGTGGTGTAGCTTCTTACCCCCTGCAAGGGGAATGTGGTTTGGTGCTGCTAGGATGTATTGTTGGACAGTTACAGGCAAAATGAAAAAAGTGATTCATTTGGCCTCAGCAGGTGTTTAAAGCACTTTTTAGGTGTTTGGTGCATATGTTGGGCAGTTTTGGCCTATGTTCATAAATGCACTCTATTCTGTCTGAAAGGAGTTTTTCAGCAATAACTGTTAGCTTTAGTCACTGCAGGCTAGCAGAAGACACTATAACCTTAAATCTCATATATGTGGTGTAGCTTCTTACCCCCTGCAAGGGGAATGTGGTTTGGTGCTGCTAGGATGTATTGTTGGACAGTTACAGGCAAAATGAAAAAAGTGATTCATTTGGCCTCAGCAGGTGTTTAAAGCACTTTTAAGGTGGTTTGGTGCATATGTGGTTCATTGTTGGGCAGTTTTGGCCTATGTTCATAAATGCACTCTATTCTGTCTGAAAGGAGTTTTTCAGCAATAACTGTTAGATTTAGTCACTGCAAGCTAACAGAAGACACTATAACCTCAAATCTCATGTATGTGGTGTAGCTTCTTACCCCCTGCAAGGGGAATGTGGTTTGGTGCTGCTAGGATGTATTGTTGGACAGTTACAGGCAAAATGAAAAAAGTGATTCATTTGGCCTCAGCAGGTGTTTAAAGCACTTTTTAGGTGTTTGGTGCATATGTTGGGCAGTTTTGGCCTATGTTCATAAATGCACTCTATTCTGTCTGAAAGGAGTTTTTCAGCAATAACTCTTAGATTTAGTCACTGCAAGCTAGCAGAAGGTGCTACAGGCTCAAATCTCATGTATGTGGTGTACCTTCTTACCCCCTGCAAGGGGAATGTGGTTTGGTGCTGCTAGGATGTATTGTTGGACAGTTACAGGCAAAATGAAAAAAGTGATTCATTTGGCCTCAGCAGGTGTTTAAAGCACTTTTTAGGTGTTTGGTGCATATGTTGGGCAGTTTTGGCCTATGTTCATAAATGCACTCTATTCTGTCTGAAAGGAGTTTTTCAGCAATAACTGTTAGCTTTAGTCACTGCAGGCTAGCAGAAGACACTATAACCTTAAATCTCATATATGTGGTGTAGCTTCTTACCCCCTGCAAGGGGAATGTGGTTTGGTGCTGCTAGGATGTATTGTTGGACAGTTACAGGCAAAATGAAAAAAGTGATTCATTTGGCCTCAGCAGGTGTTTAAAGCACTTTTTAGGTGGTTTGGTGCATATGTGGTTCATTGTTGGGCAGTTTTGGCCCATGTTCATAAATGCACTCTATTCTGTCTGAAAGGAGTTTTTCAGCAATAACTGTTAGATTTAGTCACTGCAAGCTAGCAGAAGGTGCTACAGGCTCAAATCTCATGTATGTGGTGTAGCGTCTTACCCCCTGCAAGGGGAATGTGGTTTGGTGCTGCTAGGATGTATTGTTGGACAGTTACAGGCAAAATGAAAAAAGTGATTCATTTGGCCTCAGCAGGTGTTTAAAGCACTTTTAAGGTGGTTTGGTGCATATGTGGTTCATTGTTGGGCAGTTTTGGCCTATGTTCATAAATGCACTCTATTCTGTCTGAAAGGAGTTTTTCAGCAATAACTGTTAGATTTAGTCACTGCAAGCTAACAGAAGACACTATAACCTCAAATCTCATGTATGTGGTGTAGCTTCTTACCCCCTGCAAGGGGAATGTGGTTTGGTGCTGCTAGGATGTATTGTTGGACAGTTACAGGCAAAATGAAAAAAGTGATTCATTTGGCCTCAGCAGGTGTTTAAAGCACTTTTTAGGTGGTTTGGTGCATATGTGGTTCATTGTTGGGCAGTTTTGGCCCATGTTCATAAATGCACTCTATTCTGTCTGAAAGGAGTTTTTCAGCAATAACTGTTAGATTTAGTCACTGCAAGCTAGCAGAAGGTGCTACAGGCTCAAATCTCATGTATGTGGTGTAGCGTCTTACCCCCTGCAAGGGGAATGTGGTTTGGTGCTGCTAGGATGTATTGTTGGACAGTTACAGGCAAAATGAAAAAAGTGATTCATTTGGCCTCAGCAGGTGTTTAAAGCACTTTTTAGGTGTTTGGTGCATATGTTGGGCAGTTTTGGCCTATGTTCATAAATGCACTCTATTCTGTCTGAAAGGAGTTTTTCAGCAATAACTCTTAGATTTAGTCACTGCAAGCTAGCAGAAGGTGCTACAGGCTCAAATCTCATGTATGTGGTGTACCTTCTTACCCCCTGCAAGGGGAATGTGGTTTGGTGCTGCTAGGATGTATTGTTGGACAGTTACAGGCAAAATGAAAAAAGTGATTCATTTGGCCTCAGCAGGTGTTTAAAGCACTTTTTAGGTGTTTGGTGCATATGTTGGGCAGTTTTGGCCTATGTTCATAAATGCACTCTATTCTGTCTGAAAGGAGTTTTTCAGCAATAACTGTTAGCTTTAGTCACTGCAGGCTAGCAGAAGACACTATAACCTTAAATCTCATATATGTGGTGTAGCTTCTTACCCCCTGCAAGGGGAATGTGGTTTGGTGCTGCTAGGATGTATTGTTGGACAGTTACAGGCAAAATGAAAAAAGTGATTCATTTGGCCTCAGCAGGTGTTTAAAGCACTTTTTAGGTGGTTTGGTGCATATGTGGTTCATTGTTGGGCAGTTTTGGCCCATGTTCATAAATGCACTCTATTCTGTCTGAAAGGAGTTTTTCAGCAATAACTGTTAGATTTAGTCACTGCAAGCTAGCAGAAGGTGCTACAGGCTCAAATCTCATGTATGTGGTGTACCTTCTTACCCCCTGCAAGGGGAATGTGGTTTGGTGCTGCTAGGATGTATTGTTGGACAGTTACAGGCAAAATGAAAAAAGTGATTCATTTGGCCTCAGCAGGTGTTTAAAGCACTTTTTAGGTGGTTTGGTGCATATGTGGTTCAATGTTGGGCAGTTTTGGCGCATGTTCATAAATGCACTCTATTCTGTCTGAAAGGAGTTTTTCAGCAATAACTGTTAGATTTAGTCACTGCAAGCTAACAGAAGACACTATAACCTCAAATCTCATGTATGTGGTGTAGCTTCTTACCCCCTGCAAGGGGAATGTGGTTTGGTGCTGCTAGGATGTATTGTTGGACAGTTACAGGCAAAATGAAAAAAGTGATTCATTTGGCCTCAGCAGGTGTTTAAAGCACTTTTTAGGTGTTTGGTGCATATGTTGGGCAGTTTTGGCCTATGTTCATAAATGCACTCTATTCTGTCTGAAAGGAGTTTTTCAGCAATAACTCTTAGATTTAGTCACTGCAAGCTAGCAGAAGGTGCTACAGGCTCAAATCTCATGTATGTGGTGTACCTTCTTACCCCCTGCAAGGGGAATGTGGTTTGGTGCTGCTAGGATGCATTGTTGGACAGTTACAGGCAAAATGAAAAAAGTGATTCATTTGGCCTCAGCAGGTGTTTAAAGCACTTTTTAGGTGTTTGGTGCATATGTTGGGCAGTTTTGGCCTATGTTCATAAATGCACTCTATTCTGTCTGAAAGGAGTTTTTCAGCAATAACTGTTAGCTTTAGTCACTGCAGGCTAGCAGAAGACACTATAACCTTAAATCTCATATATGTGGTGTAGCTTCTTACCCCCTGCAAGGGGAATGTGGTTTGGTGCTGCTAGGATGTATTGTTGGACAGTTACAGGCAAAATGAAAAAAGTGATTCATTTGGCCTCAGCAGGTGTTTAAAGCACTTTTAAGGTGGTTTGGTGCATATGTGGTTCATTGTTGGGCAATTTTGGCCTATGTTCATAAATGCACTCTATTCTGTCTGAAAGGAGTTTTTCAGCAATAACTGTTAGATTTAGTCACTGCAAGCTAACAGAAGACACTATAACCTCAAATCTCATGTATGTGGTGTAGCTTCTTACCCCCTGCAAGGGGAATGTGGTTTGGTGCTGCTAGGATGTATTGTTGGAAAGTTACAGGCAAAATGAAAAAAGTGATTCATTTGGCCTCAGCAGGTGTTTAAAGCACTTTTTAGGTGGTTTGGTGCATATGTGGTTCATTGTTGGGCAGTTTTGGCCCATGTTCATAAATGCACTCTATTCTGTCTGAAAGGAGTTTTTCAGCAATAACTGTTAGATTTAGTCACTGCAAGCTAGCAGAAGGTGCTACAGGCTCAAATCTCATGTATGTGGTGTAGCGTCTTACCCCCTGCAAGGGGAATGTGGTTTGGTGCTGCTAGGATGTATTGTTGGACAGTTACAGGCAAAATGAAAAAAGTGATTCATTTGGCCTCAGCAGGTGTTTAAAGCACTTTTAAGGTGGTTTGGTGCATATGTGGTTCATTGTTGGGCAGTTTTGGCCTATGTTCATAAATGCACTCTATTCTGTCTGAAAGGAGTTTTTCAGCAATAACTGTTAGATTTAGTCACTGCAAGCTAACAGAAGACACTATAACCTCAAATCTCATGTATGTGGTGTAGCTTCTTACCCCCTGCAAGGGGAATGTGGTTTGGTGCTGCTAGGATGTATTGTTGGACAGTTACAGGCAAAATGAAAAAAGTGATTCATTTGGCCTCAGCAGGTGTTTAAAGCACTTTTTAGGTGTTTGGTGCATATGTTGGGCAGTTTTGGCCTATGTTCATAAATGCACTCTATTCTGTCTGAAAGGAGTTTTTCAGCAATAACTCTTAGATTTAGTCACTGCAAGCTAGCAGAAGGTGCTACAGGCTCAAATCTCATGTATGTGGTGTACCTTCTTACCCCCTGCAAGGGGAATGTGGTTTGGTGCTGCTAGGATGTATTGTTGGACAGTTACAGGCAAAATGAAAAAAGTGATTCATTTGGCCTCAGCAGGTGTTTAAAGCACTTTTTAGGTGTTTGGTGCATATGTTGGGCAGTTTTGGCCTATGTTCATAAATGCACTCTATTCTGTCTGAAAGGAGTTTTTCAGCAATAACTGTTAGCTTTAGTCACTGCAGGCTAGCAGAAGACACTATAACCTTAAATCTCATATATGTGGTGTAGCTTCTTACCCCCTGCAAGGGGAATGTGGTTTGGTGCTGCTAGGATGTATTGTTGGACAGTTACAGGCAAAATGAAAAAAGTGATTCATTTGGCCTCAGCAGGTGTTTAAAGCACTTTTTAGGTGGTTTGGTGCATATGTGATTCATTGTTGGGCAGTTTTGGCCCATGTTCATAAATGCACTCTATTCTGTCTGAAAGGAGTTTTTCAGCAATAACTGTTAGATTTAGTCACTGCAAGCTAGCAGAAGGTGCTACAGGCTCAAATCTCATGTATGTGGTGTAGCGTCTTACCCCCTGCAAGGGGAATGTGGTTTGGTGCTGCTAGGATGTATTGTTGGACAGTTACAGGCAAAATGAAAAAAGTGATTCATTTGGCCTCAGCAGGTGTTTAAAGCACTTTTAAGGTGGTTTGGTGCATATGTGGTTCATTGTTGGGCAGTTTTGGCCTATGTTCATAAATGCACTCTATTCTGTCTGAAAGGAGTTTTTCAGCAATAACTGTTAGATTTAGTCACTGCAAGCTAACAGAAGACACTATAACCTCAAATCTCATGTATGTGGTGTACCTTCTTACCCCCTGCAAGGGGAATGTGGTTTGGTGCTGCTAGGATGTATTGTTGGACAGTTACAGGCAAAATGAAAAAAGTGATTCATTTGGCCTCAGCAGGTGTTTAAAGCACTTTTTAGGTGGTTTGGTGCATATGTGGTTCATTGTTGGGCAGTTTTGGCCCATGTTCATAAATGCACTCTATTCTGTCTGAAAGGAGTTTTTCAGCAATAACTGTTAGATTTAGTCACTGCAAGCTAGCAGAAGGTGCTACAGGCTCAAATCTCATGTATGTGGTGTAGCGTCTTACCCCCTGCAAGGGGAATGTGGTTTGGTGCTGCTAGGATGTATTGTTGGACAGTTACAGGCAAAATGAAAAAAGTGATTCATTTGGCCTCAGCAGGTGTTTAAAGCACTTTTTAGGTGTTTGGTGCATATGTTGGGCAGTTTTGGCCTATGTTCATAAATGCACTCTATTCTGTCTGAAAGGAGTTTTTCAGCAATAACTCTTAGATTTAGTCACTGCAAGCTAGCAGAAGGTGCTACAGGCTCAAATCTCATGTATGTGGTGTACCTTCTTACCCCCTGCAAGGGGAATGTGGTTTGGTGCTGCTAGGATGTATTGTTGGACAGTTACAGGCAAAATGAAAAAAGTGATTCATTTGGCCTCAGCAGGTGTTTAAAGCACTTTTTAGGTGATTTGGTGCATATGTGGTTCATTGTTGGGCAGTTTTGGCGCATTTTCATAAATGCACTCTATTCTGTCTGAAAGGAGTTTTTCAGCAATAACTGTTAGATTTAGTCACTGCAAGCTAACAGAAGACACTATAACCTCAAATATCATGTATGTGGTGTAGCTTCTTACCCCCTGCAAGGGGAATGTGGTTTGGTGCTGCTAGGATGTATTGTTGGACAGTTACAGGCAAAATGAAAAAAGTGATTCATTTGGCCTCTGCAGGTGTTTAAAGCACTTTTTAGGTGTTTGGTGCATATGTTGGGCAGTTTTGGCCTATGTTCATAAATGCACTCTATTCTGTCTGAAAGGAGTTTTTCAGCAATAACTGTTAGCTTTAGTCACTGCAGGCTAGCAGAAGACACTATAACCTTAAATCTCATATATGTGGTGTAGCTTCTTACCCCCTGCAAGGGGAATGTGGTTTGGTGCTGCTAGGATGTATTGTTGGACAGTTACAGGCAAAATGAAAAAAGTGATTCATTTGGCCTCAGCAGGTGTTTAAAGCACTTTTTAGGTGGTTTGGTGCATATGTGGTTCATTGTTGGGCAGTTTTGGCCCATGTTCATAAATGCACTCTATTCTGTCTGAAAGGAGTTTTTCAGCAATAACTCTTAGATTTAGTCACTGCAAGCTAGCAGAAGGTGCTACAGGCTCAAATCTCATGTATGTGGTGTACCTTCTTACCCCCTGCAAGGGGAATGTGGTTTGGTGCTGCTAGGATGTATTGTTGGACAGTTACAGGCAAAATGAAAAAAGTGATTCATTTGGCCTCAGCAGGTGTTTAAAGCACTTTTTAGGTGTTTGGTGCATATGTTGGGCAGTTTTGGCCTATGTTCATAAATGCACTCTATTCTGTCTGAAAGGAGTTTTTCAGCAATAACTGTTAGCTTTAGTCACTGCAGGCTAGCAGAAGACACTATAACCTTAAATCTCATATATGTGGTGTAGCTTCTTACCCCCTGCAAGGGGAATGTGGTTTGGTGCTGCTAGGATGTATTGTTGGACAGTTACAGGCAAAATGAAAAAAGTGATTCATTTGGCCTCAGCAGGTGTTTAAAGCACTTTTTAGGTGGTTTGGTGCATATGTGGTTCATTGTTGGGCAGTTTTGGCCCATGTTCATAAATGCACTCTATTCTGTCTGAAAGGAGTTTTTCAGCAATAACTGTTAGATTTAGTCACTGCAAGCTAGCAGAAGGTGCTACAGGCTCAAATCTCATGTATGTGGTGTAGCTTCTTACCCCCTGCAAGGGGAATGTGGTTTGGTGCTGCTAGGATGTATTGTTGGACAGTTACAGGCAAAATGAAAAAAGTGATTCATTTGGCCTCAGCAGGTGTTTAAAGCACTTTTTAGGTGTTTGGTGCATATGTTGGGCAGTTTTGGCCTATGTTCATAAATGCACTCTATTCTGTCTGAAAGGAGTTTTTCAGCAATAACTGTTAGATTTAGTCACTGCAAGCTAACAGAAGACACTATAACCTCAAATCTCATGTATGTGGTGTACCTTCTTACCCCCTGCAAGGGGAATGTGGTTTGGTGCTGCTAGGATGTATTGTTGGACAGTTACAGGCAAAATGAAAAAAGTGATTCATTTGGCCTCAGCAGGTGTTTAAAGCACTTTTTAGGTGGTTTGGTGCATATGTGGTTCATTGTTGGGCAGTTTTGGCCCATGTTCATAAATGCACTCTATTCTGTCTGAAAGGAGTTTTTCAGCAATAACTGTTAGATTTAGTCACTGCAAGCTAGCAGAAGGTGCTACAGGCTCAAATCTCATGTATGTGGTGTAGCGTCTTACCCCCTGCAAGGGGAATGTGGTTTGGTGCTGCTAGGATGTATTGTTGGACAGTTACAGGCAAAATGAAAAAAGTGATTCATTTGGCCTCAGCAGGTGTTTAAAGCACTTTTTAGGTGTTTGGTGCATATGTTGGGCAGTTTTGGCCTATGTTCATAAATGCACTCTATTCTGTCTGAAAGGAGTTTTTCAGCAATAACTCTTAGATTTAGTCACTGCAAGCTAGCAGAAGGTGCTACAGGCTCAAATCTCATGTATGTGGTGTACCTTCTTACCCCCTTCAAGGGGAATGTGGTTTGGTGCTGCTAGGATGTATTGTTGGACAGTTACAGGCAAAATGAAAAAAGTGATTCATTTGGCCTCAGCAGGTGTTTAAAGCACTTTTTAGGTGATTTGGTGCATATGTGGTTCATTGTTGGGCAGTTTTGGCGCATTTTCATAAATGCACTCTATTCTGTCTGAAAGGAGTTTTTCAGCAATAACTGTTAGATTTAGTCACTGCAAGCTAACAGAAGACACTATAACCTCAAATATCATGTATGTGGTGTAGCTTCTTACCCCCTGCAAGGGGAATGTGGTTTGGTGCTGCTAGGATGTATTGTTGGACAGTTACAGGCAAAATGAAAAAAGTGATTCATTTGGCCTCAGCAGGTGTTTAAAGCACTTTTTAGGTGTTTGGTGCATATGTTGGGCAGTTTTGGCCTATGTTCATAAATGCACTCTATTCTGTCTGAAAGGAGTTTTTCAGCAATAACTGTTAGCTTTAGTCACTGCAGGCTAGCAGAAGACACTATAACCTTAAATCTCATATATGTGGTGTAGCTTCTTACCCCCTGCAAGGGGAATGTGGTTTGGTGCTGCTAGGATGTATTGTTGGACAGTTACAGGCAAAATGAAAAAAGTGATTCATTTGGCCTCAGCAGGTGTTTAAAGCACTTTTTAGGTGTTTGGTGCATATGTTGGGCAGTTTTGGCCTATGTTCATAAATGCACTCTATTCTGTCTGAAAGGAGTTTTTCAGCAATAACTCTTAGATTTAGTCACTGCAAGCTAGCAGAAGGTGCTACAGGCTCAAATCTCATGTATGTGGTGTACCTTCTTACCCCCTGCAAGGGGAATGTGGTTTGGTGCTGCTAGGATGTATTGTTGGACAGTTACAGGCAAAATGAAAAAAGTGATTCATTTGGCCTCAGCAGGTGTTTAAAGCACTTTTTAGGTGTTTGGTGCATATGTTGGGCAGTTTTGGCCTATGTTCATAAATGCACTCTATTCTGTCTGAAAGGAGTTTTTCAGCAATAACTGTTAGCTTTAGTCACTGCAGGCTAGCAGAAGACACTATAACCTTAAATCTCATATATGTGGTGTAGCTTCTTACCCCCTGCAAGGGGAATGTGGTTTGGTGCTGCTAGGATGTATTGTTGGACAGTTACAGGCAAAATGAAAAAAGTGATTCATTTGGCCTCAGCAGGTGTTTAAAGCACTTTTTAGGTGGTTTGGTGCATATGTGGTTCATTGTTGGGCAGTTTTGGCCCATGTTCATAAATGCACTCTATTCTGTCTGAAAGGAGTTTTTCAGCAATAACTGTTAGATTTAGTCACTGCAAGCTAGCAGAAGGTGCTACAGGCTCAAATCTCATGTATGTGGTGTAGCTTCTTACCCCCTGCAAGGGGAATGTGGTTTGGTGCTGCTAGGATGTATTGTTGGACAGTTACAGGCAAAATGAAAAAAGTGATTCATTTGGCCTCAGCAGGTGTTTAAAGCACTTTTTAGGTGTTTGGTGCATATGTTGGGCAGTTTTGGCCTATGTTCATAAATGCACTCTATTCTGTCTGAAAGGAGTTTTTCAGCAATAACTGTTAGATTTAGTCACTGCAAGCTAACAGAAGACACTATAACCTCAAATCTCATGTATGTGGTGTACCTTCTTACCCCCTGCAAGGGGAATGTGGTTTGGTGCTGCTAGGATGTATTGTTGGACAGTTACAGGCAAAATGAAAAAAGTGATTCATTTGGCCTCAGCAGGTGTTTAAAGCACTTTTTAGGTGGTTTGGTGCATATGTGGTTCATTGTTGGGCAGTTTTGGCCCATGTTCATAAATGCACTCTATTCTGTCTGAAAGGAGTTTTTCAGCAATAACTGTTAGATTTAGTCACTGCAAGCTAGCAGAAGGTGCTACAGGCTCAAATCTCATGTATGTGGTGTAGCGTCTTACCCCCTGCAAGGGGAATGTGGTTTGGTGCTGCTAGGATGTATTGTTGGACAGTTACAGGCAAAATGAAAAAAGTGATTCATTTGGCCTCAGCAGGTGTTTAAAGCACTTTTTAGGTGTTTGGTGCATATGTTGGGCAGTTTTGGCCTATGTTCATAAATGCACTCTATTCTGTCTGAAAGGAGTTTTTCAGCAATAACTCTTAGATTTAGTCACTGCAAGCTAGCAGAAGGTGCTACAGGCTCAAATCTCATGTATGTGGTGTACCTTCTTACCCCCTTCAAGGGGAATGTGGTTTGGTGCTGCTAGGATGTATTGTTGGACAGTTACAGGCAAAATGAAAAAAGTGATTCATTTGGCCTCAGCAGGTGTTTAAAGCACTTTTTAGGTGATTTGGTGCATATGTGGTTCATTGTTGGGCAGTTTTGGCGCATTTTCATAAATGCACTCTATTCTGTCTGAAAGGAGTTTTTCAGCAATAACTGTTAGATTTAGTCACTGCAAGCTAACAGAAGACACTATAACCTCAAATATCATGTATGTGGTGTAGCTTCTTACCCCCTGCAAGGGGAATGTGGTTTGGTGCTGCTAGGATGTATTGTTGGACAGTTACAGGCAAAATGAAAAAAGTGATTCATTTGGCCTCAGCAGGTGTTTAAAGCACTTTTTAGGTGTTTGGTGCATATGTTGGGCAGTTTTGGCCTATGTTCATAAATGCACTCTATTCTGTCTGAAAGGAGTTTTTCAGCAATAACTGTTAGCTTTAGTCACTGCAGGCTAGCAGAAGACACTATAACCTTAAATCTCATATATGTGGTGTAGCTTCTTACCCCCTGCAAGGGGAATGTGGTTTGGTGCTGCTAGGATGTATTGTTGGACAGTTACAGGCAAAATGAAAAAAGTGATTCATTTGGCCTCAGCAGGTGTTTAAAGCACTTTTTAGGTGTTTGGTGCATATGTTGGGCAGTTTTGGCCTATGTTCATAAATGCACTCTATTCTGTCTGAAAGGAGTTTTTCAGCAATAACTCTTAGATTTAGTCACTGCAAGCTAGCAGAAGGTGCTACAGGCTCAAATCTCATGTATGTGGTGTACCTTCTTACCCCCTGCAAGGGGAATGTGGTTTGGTGCTGCTAGGATGTATTGTTGGACAGTTACAGGCAAAATGAAAAAAGTGATTCATTTGGCCTCAGCAGGTGTTTAAAGCACTTTTTAGGTGTTTGGTGCATATGTTGGGCAGTTTTGGCCTATGTTCATAAATGCACTCTATTCTGTCTGAAAGGAGTTTTTCAGCAATAACTGTTAGCTTTAGTCACTGCAGGCTAGCAGAAGACACTATAACCTTAAATCTCATATATGTGGTGTAGCTTCTTACCCCCTGCAAGGGGAATGTGGTTTGGTGCTGCTAGGATGTATTGTTGGACAGTTACAGGCAAAATGAAAAAAGTGATTCATTTGGCCTCAGCAGGTGTTTAAAGCACTTTTTAGGTGGTTTGGTGCATATGTGGTTCATTGTTGGGCAGTTTTGGCCCATGTTCATAAATGCACTCTATTCTGTCTGAAAGGAGTTTTTCAGCAATAACTGTTAGATTTAGTCACTGCAAGCTAGCAGAAGGTGCTACAGGCTCAAATCTCATGTATGTGGTGTACCTTCTTACCCCCTGCAAGGGGAATGTGGTTTGGTGCTGCTAGGATGTATTGTTGGACAGTTACAGGCAAAATGAAAAAAGTGATTCATTTGGCCTCAGCAGGTGTTTAAAGCACTTTTTAGGTGGTTTGGTGCATATGTGGTTCAATGTTGGGCAGTTTTGGCGCATGTTCATAAATGCACTCTATTCTGTCTGAAAGGAGTTTTTCAGCAATAACTGTTAGATTTAGTCACTGCAAGCTAACAGAAGACACTATAACCTCAAATCTCATGTATGTGGTGTACCTTCTTACCCCCTGCAAGGGGAATGTGGTTTGGTGCTGCTAGGATGTATTGTTGGACAGTTACAGGCAAAATGAAAAAAGTGATTCATTTGGCCTCAGCAGGTGTTTAAAGCACTTTTTAGGTGTTTGGTGCATATGTTGGGCAGTTTTGGCCTATGTTCATAAATGCACTCTATTCTGTCTGAAAGGAGTTTTTCAGCAATAACTCTTAGATTTAGTCACTGCAAGCTAGCAGAAGGTGCTACAGGCTCAAATCTCATGTATGTGGTGTACCTTCTTACCCCCTGCAAGGGGAATGTGGTTTGGTGCTGCTAGGATGCATTGTTGGACAGTTACAGGCAAAATGAAAAAAGTGATTCATTTGGCCTCAGCAGGTGTTTAAAGCACTTTTTAGGTGTTTGGTGCATATGTTGGGCAGTTTTGGCCTATGTTCATAAATGCACTCTATTCTGTCTGAAAGGAGTTTTTCAGCAATAACTGTTAGCTTTAGTCACTGCAGGCTAGCAGAAGACACTATAACCTTAAATCTCATATATGTGGTGTAGCTTCTTACCCCCTGCAAGGGGAATGTGGTTTGGTGCTGCTAGGATGTATTGTTGGACAGTTACAGGCAAAATGAAAAAAGTGATTCATTTGGCCTCAGCAGGTGTTTAAAGCACTTTTAAGGTGGTTTGGTGCATATGTGGTTCATTGTTGGGCAATTTTGGCCTATGTTCATAAATGCACTCTATTCTGTCTGAAAGGAGTTTTTCAGCAATAACTGTTAGATTTAGTCACTGCAAGCTAACAGAAGACACTATAACCTCAAATCTCATGTATGTGGTGTAGCTTCTTACCCCCTGCAAGGGGAATGTGGTTTGGTGCTGCTAGGATGTATTGTTGGACAGTTACAGGCAAAATGAAAAAAGTGATTCATTTGGCCTCAGCAGGTGTTTAAAGCACTTTTTAGGTGTTTGGTGCATATGTTGGGCAGTTTTGGCCTATGTTCATAAATGCACTCTATTCTGTCTGAAAGGAGTTTTTCAGCAATAACTCTTAGATTTAGTCACTGCAAGCTAGCAGAAGGTGCTACAGGCTCAAATCTCATGTATGTGGTGTACCTTCTTACCCCCTGCAAGGGGAATGTGGTTTGGTGCTGCTAGGATGTATTGTTGGACAGTTACAGGCAAAATGAAAAAAGTGATTCATTTGGCCTCAGCAGGTGTTTAAAGCACTTTTTAGGTGTTTGGTGCATATGTTGGGCAGTTTTGGCCTATGTTCATAAATGCACTCTATTCTGTCTGAAAGGAGTTTTTCAGCAATAACTGTTAGCTTTAGTCACTGCAGGCTAGCAGAAGACACTATAACCTTAAATCTCATATATGTGGTGTAGCTTCTTACCCCCTGCAAGGGGAATGTGGTTTGGTGCTGCTAGGATGTATTGTTGGACAGTTACAGGCAAAATGAAAAAAGTGATTCATTTGGCCTCAGCAGGTGTTTAAAGCACTTTTTAGGTGGTTTGGTGCATATGTGGTTCATTGTTGGGCAGTTTTGGCCTATGTTCATAAATGCACTCTATTCTGTCTGAAAGGAGTTTTTCAGCAATAACTGTTAGATTTAGTCACTGCAAGCTAGCAGAAGGTGCTACAGGCTCAAATCTCATGTATGTGGTGTAGCGTCTTACCCCCTGCAAGGGGAATGTGGTTTGGTGCTGCTAGGATGTATTGTTGGACAGTTACAGGCAAAATGAAAAAAGTGATTCATTTGGCCTCAGCAGGTGTTTAAAGCACTTTTAAGGTGGTTTGGTGCATATGTGGTTCATTGTTGGGCAGTTTTGGCCTATGTTCATAAATGCACTCTATTCTGTCTGAAAGGAGTTTTTCAGCAATAACTGTTAGATTTAGTCACTGCATGCTAACAGAAGACACTATAACCTCAAATCTCATGTATGTGGTGTAGCTTCTTACCCCCTGCAAGGGGAATGTGGTTTGGTGCTGCTAGGATGTATTGTTGGACAGTTACAGGCAAAATGAAAAAAGTGATTCATTTGGCCTCAGCAGGTGTTTAAAGCACTTTTTAGGTGGTTTGGTGCATATGTGGTTCATTGTTGGGCAGTTTTGGCCCATGTTCATAAATGCACTCTATTCTGTCTGAAAGGAGTTTTTCAGCAATAACTGTTAGATTTAGTCACTGCAAGCTAGCAGAAGGTGCTACAGGCTCAAATCTCATGTATGTGGTGTAGCGTCTTACCCCCTGCAAGGGGAATGTGGTTTGGTGCTGCTAGGATGTATTGTTGGACAGTTACAGGCAAAATGAAAAAAGTGATTCATTTGGCCTCAGCAGGTGTTTAAAGCACTTTTTAGGTGTTTGGTGCATATGTTGGGCAGTTTTGGCCTATGTTCATAAATGCACTCTATTCTGTCTGAAAGGAGTTTTTCAGCAATAACTCTTAGATTTAGTCACTGCAAGCTAGCAGAAGGTGCTACAGGCTCAAATCTCATGTATGTGGTGTACCTTCTTACCCCCTGCAAGGGGAATGTGGTTTGGTGCTGCTAGGATGTATTGTTGGACAGTTACAGGCAAAATGAAAAAAGTGATTCATTTGGCCTCAGCAGGTGTTTAAAGCACTTTTTAGGTGGTTTGGTGCATATGTGGTTCATTGTTGGGCAGTTTTGGCGCATTTTCATAAATGCACTCTATTCTGTCTGAAAGGAGTTTTTCAGCAATAACTGTTAGATTTAGTCACTGCAAGCTAACAGAAGACACTATAACCTCAAATATCATGTATGTGGTGTAGCTTCTTACCCCCTGCAAGGGGAATGTGGTTTGGTGCTGCTAGGATGTATTGTTGGACAGTTACAGGCAAAATGAAAAAAGTGATTCATTTGGCCTCAGCAGGTGTTTAAAGCACTTTTTAGGTGTTTGGTGCATATGTTGGGCAGTTTTGGCCTATGTTCATAAATGCACTCTATTCTGTCTGAAAGGAGTTTTTCAGCAATAACTGTTAGCTTTAGTCACTGCAGGCTAGCAGAAGACACTATAACCTTAAATCTCATATATGTGGTGTAGCTTCTTACCCCCTGCAAGGGGAATGTGGTTTGGTGCTGCTAGGATGTATTGTTGGACAGTTACAGGCAAAATGAAAAAAGTGATTCATTTGGCCTCAGCAGGTGTTTAAAGCACTTTTTAGGTGTTTGGTGCATATGTTGGGCAGTTTTGGCCTATGTTCATAAATGCACTCTATTCTGTCTGAAAGGAGTTTTTCAGCAATAACTGTTAGCTTTAGTCACTGCAGGCTAGCAGAAGACACTATAACCTTAAATCTCATATATGTGGTGTAGCTTCTTACCCCCTGCAAGGGGAATGTGGTTTGGTGCTGCTAGGATGTATTGTTGGACAGTTACAGGCAAAATGAAAAAAGTGATTCATTTGGCCTCAGCAGGTGTTTAAAGCACTTTTTAGGTGGTTTGGTGCATATGTGGTTCATTGTTGGGCAGTTTTGGCCCATGTTCATAAATGCACTCTATTCTGTCTGAAAGGAGTTTTTCAGCAATAACTCTTAGATTTAGTCACTGCAAGCTAGCAGAAGGTGCTACAGGCTCAAATCCCATGTATGTGGTGTACCTTCTTATCCCCTGCAAGGGGAATGTGGTTTGGTGCTGCTAGGATGTATTGTTGGACAGTTACAGGCAAAATGAAAAAAGTGATTCATTTGGCCTCAGCAGGTGTTTAAAGCACTTTTTAGGTGTTTGGTGCATATGTTGGGCAGTTTTGGCCTATGTTCATAAATGCACTCTATTCTGTCTGAAAGGAGTTTTTCAGCAATAACTGTTAGCTTTAGTCACTGCAGGCTAGCAGAAGACACTATAACCTTAAATCTCATATATGTGGTGTAGCTTCTTACCCCCTGCAAGGGGAATGTGGTTTGGTGCTGCTAGGATGTATTGTTGGACAGTTACAGGCAAAATGAAAAAAGTGATTCATTTGGCCTCAGCAGGTGTTTAAAGCACTTTTTAGGTGGTTTGGTGCATATGTGGTTCATTGTTGGGCAGTTTTGGCCCATGTTCATAAATGCACTCTATTCTGTCTGAAAGGAGTTTTTCAGCAATAACTGTTAGATTTAGTCACTGCAAGCTAGCAGAAGGTGCTACAGGCTCAAATCTCATGTATGTGGTGTACCTTCTTACCCCCTGCAAGGGGAATGTGGTTTGGTGCTGCTAGGATGTATTGTTGGACAGTTACAGGCAAAATGAAAAAAGTGATTCATTTGGCCTCAGCAGGTGTTTAAAGCACTTTTTAGGTGTTTGGTGCATATGTTGGGCAGTTTTGGCCTATGTTCATAAATGCACTCTATTCTGTCTGAAAGGAGTTTTTCAGCAATAACTCTTAGATTTAGTCACTGCAAGCTAGCAGAAGGTGCTACAGGCTCAAATCTCATGTATGTGGTGTACCTTCTTACCCCCTGCAAGGGGAATGTGGTTTGGTGCTGCTAGGATGTATTGTTGGACAGTTACAGGCAAAATGAAAAAAGTGATTCATTTGGCCTCAGCAGGTGTTTAAAGCACTTTTTAGGTGGTTTGGTGCATATGTGGTTCATTGTTGGGCAGTTTTGGCGCATTTTCATAAATGCACTCTATTCTGTCTGAAAGGAGTTTTTCAGCAATAACTGTTAGATTTAGTCACTGCAAGCTAACAGAAGACACTATAACCTCAAATATCATGTATGTGGTGTAGCTTCTTACCCCCTGCAAGGGGAATGTGGTTTGGTGCTGCTAGGATGTATTGTTGGACAGTTACAGGCAAAATGAAAAAAGTGATTCATTTGGCCTCAGCAGGTGTTTAAAGCACTTTTTAGGTGTTTGGTGCATATGTTGGGCAGTTTTGGCCTATGTTCATAAATGCACTCTATTCTGTCTGAAAGGAGTTTTTCAGCAATAACTGTTAGCTTTAGTCACTGCAGGCTAGCAGAAGACACTATAACCTTAAATCTCATATATGTGGTGTAGCTTCTTACCCCCTGCAAGGGGAATGTGGTTTGGTGCTGCTAGGATGTATTGTTGGACAGTTACAGGCAAAATGAAAAAAGTGATTCATTTGGCCTCAGCAGGTGTTTAAAGCACTTTTTAGGTGGTTTGGTGCATATGTGGTTCATTGTTGGGCAGTTTTGGCCCATGTTCATAAATGCACTCTATTCTGTCTGAAAGGAGTTTTTCAGCAATAACTCTTAGATTTAGTCACTGCAAGCTAGCAGAAGGTGCTACAGGCTCAAATCTCATGTATGTGGTGTACCTTCTTATCCCCTGCAAGGGGAATGTGGTTTGGTGCTGCTAGGATGTATTGTTGGACAGTTACAGGCAAAATGAAAAAAGTGATTCATTTGGCCTCAGCAGGTGTTTAAAGCACTTTTTAGGTGTTTGGTGCATATGTTGGGCAGTTTTGGCCTATGTTCATAAATGCACTCTATTCTGTCTGAAAGGAGTTTTTCAGCAATAACTCTTAGATTTAGTCACTGCAAGCTAGCAGAAGGTGCTACAGGCTCAAATCTCATGTATGTGGTGTACCTTCTTACCCCCTGCAAGGGGAATGTGGTTTGGTGCTGCTAGGATGTATTGTTGGACAGTTACAGGCAAAATGAAAAAAGTGATTCATTTGGCCTCAGCAGGTGTTTAAAGCACTTTTTAGGTGGTTTGGTGCATATGTGGTTCATTGTTGGGCAGTTTTGGCGCATTTTCATAAATGCACTCTATTCTGTCTGAAAGGAGTTTTTCAGCAATAACTGTTAGATTTAGTCACTGCAAGCTAACAGAAGACACTATAACCTCAAATATCATGTATGTGGTGTAGCTTCTTACCCCCTGCAAGGGGAATGTGGTTTGGTGCTGCTAGGATGTATTGTTGGACAGTTACAGGCAAAATGAAAAAAGTGATTCATTTGGCCTCAGCAGGTGTTTAAAGCACTTTTTAGGTGTTTGGTGCATATGTTGGGCAGTTTTGGCCTATGTTCATAAATGCACTCTATTCTGTCTGAAAGGAGTTTTTCAGCAATAACTGTTAGCTTTAGTCACTGCAGGCTAGCAGAAGACACTATAACCTTAAATCTCATATATGTGGTGTAGCTTCTTACCCCCTGCAAGGGGAATGTGGTTTGGTGCTGCTAGGATGTATTGTTGGACAGTTACAGGCAAAATGAAAAAAGTGATTCATTTGGCCTCAGCAGGTGTTTAAAGCACTTTTTAGGTGGTTTGGTGCATATGTGGTTCATTGTTGGGCAGTTTTGGCCCATGTTCATAAATGCACTCTATTCTGTCTGAAAGGAGTTTTTCAGCAATAACTCTTAGATTTAGTCACTGCAAGCTAGCAGAAGGTGCTACAGGCTCAAATCCCATGTATGTGGTGTACCTTCTTATCCCCTGCAAGGGGAATGTGGTTTGGTGCTGCTAGGATGTATTGTTGGACAGTTACAGGCAAAATGAAAAAAGTGATTCATTTGGCCTCAGCAGGTGTTTAAAGCACTTTTTAGGTGTTTGGTGCATATGTTGGGCAGTTTTGGCCTATGTTCATAAATGCACTCTATTCTGTCTGAAAGGAGTTTTTCAGCAATAACTGTTAGCTTTAGTCACTGCAGGCTAGCAGAAGACACTATAACCTTAAATCTCATATATGTGGTGTAGCTTCTTACCCCCTGCAAGGGGAATGTGGTTTGGTGCTGCTAGGATGTATTGTTGGACAGTTACAGGCAAAATGAAAAAAGTGATTCATTTGGCCTCAGCAGGTGTTTAAAGCACTTTTTAGGTGGTTTGGTGCATATGTGGTTCATTGTTGGGCAGTTTTGGCCCATGTTCATAAATGCACTCTATTCTGTCTGAAAGGAGTTTTTCAGCAATAACTGTTAGATTTAGTCACTGCAAGCTAGCAGAAGGTGCTACAGGCTCAAATCTCATGTATGTGGTGTACCTTCTTACCCCCTGCAAGGGGAATGTGGTTTGGTGCTGCTAGGATGTATTGTTGGACAGTTACAGGCAAAATGAAAAAAGTGATTCATTTGGCCTCAGCAGGTGTTTAAAGCACTTTTTAGGTGTTTGGTGCATATGTTGGGCAGTTTTGGCCTATGTTCATAAATGCACTCTATTCTGTCTGAAAGGAGTTTTTCAGCAATAACTCTTAGATTTAGTCACTGCAAGCTAGCAGAAGGTGCTACAGGCTCAAATCTCATGTATGTGGTGTACCTTCTTACCCCCTGCAAGGGGAATGTGGTTTGGTGCTGCTAGGATGTATTGTTGGACAGTTCCAGGCAAAATGAAAAAAGGGATTCATTTGGCCTCAGCAGGTGTTTAAAGCACTTTTTAGGTGTTTGGTGCATATGTTGGGCAGTTTTGGCCTATGTTCATAAATGCACTCTATTCTGTCTGAAAGGAGTTTTTCAGCAATAACTGTTAGCTTTAGTCACTGCAGGCTAGCAGAAGACACTATAACCTTAAATCTCATATATGTGGTGTAGCTTTTTACCCCCTGCAAGGGGAATGTGGTTTGGTGCTGCTAGGATGTATTGTTGGACAGTTACAGGCAAAATGAAAAAAGTGATTCATTTGGCCTCAGCAGGTGTTTAAAGCACTTTTTAGGTGGTTTGGTGCATATGTGGTTCATTGTTGGGCAGTTTTGGCCCATGTTCATAAATGCACTCTATTCTGTCTGAAAGGAGTTTTTCAGCAATAACTGTTAGATTTAGTCACTGCAAGCTAGCAGAAGGTGCTACAGGCTCAAATCTCATGTATGTGGTGTACCTTCTTACCCCCTGCAAGGGGAATGTGGTTTGGTGCTGCTAGGATGTATTGTTGGACAGTTACAGGCAAAATGAAAAAAGTGATTCATTTGGCCTCAGCAGGTGTTTAAAGCACTTTTTAGGTGGTTTGGTGCATATGTGGTTCAATGTTGGGCAGTTTTGGCGCATGTTCATAAATGCACTCTATTCTGTCTGAAAGGAGTTTTTCAGCAATAACTGTTAGATTTAGTCACTGCAAGCTAACAGAAGACACTATAACCTCAAATCTCATGTATGTGGTGTAGCTTCTTACCCCCTGCAAGGGGAATGTGGTTTGGTGCTGCTAGGATGTATTGTTGGACAGTTACAGGCAAAATGAAAAAAGTGATTCATTTGGCCTCAGCAGGTGTTTAAAGCACTTTTTAGGTGTTTGGTGCATATGTTGGGCAGTTTTGGCCTATGTTCATAAATGCACTCTATTCTGTCTGAAAGGAGTTTTTCAGCAATAACTCTTAGATTTAGTCACTGCAAGCTAGCAGAAGGTGCTACAGGCTCAAATCTCATGTATGTGGTGTACCTTCTTACCCCCTGCAAGGGGAATGTGGTTTGGTGCTGCTAGGATGCATTGTTGGACAGTTACAGGCAAAATGAAAAAAGTGATTCATTTGGCCTCAGCAGGTGTTTAAAGCACTTTTTAGGTGTTTGGTGCATATGTTGGGCAGTTTTGGCCTATGTTCATAAATGCACTCTATTCTGTCTGAAAGGAGTTTTTCAGCAATAACTGTTAGCTTTAGTCACTGCAGGCTAGCAGAAGACACTATAACCTTAAATCTCATATATGTGGTGTAGCTTCTTACCCCCTGCAAGGGGAATGTGGTTTGGTGCTGCTAGGATGTATTGTTGGACAGTTACAGGCAAAATGAAAAAAGTGATTCATTTGGCCTCAGCAGGTGTTTAAAGCACTTTTAAGGTGGTTTGGTGCATATGTGGTTCATTGTTGGGCAATTTTGGCCTATGTTCATAAATGCACTCTATTCTGTCTGAAAGGAGTTTTTCAGCAATAACTGTTAGATTTAGTCACTGCAAGCTAACAGAAGACACTATAACCTCAAATCTCATGTATGTGGTGTAGCTTCTTACCCCCTGCAAGGGGAATGTGGTTTGGTGCTGCTAGGATGTATTGTTGGACAGTTACAGGCAAAATGAAAAAAGTGATTCATTTGGCCTCAGCAGGTGTTTAAAGCACTTTTTAGGTGGTTTGGTGCATATGTGGTTCATTGTTGGGCAGTTTTGGCCTATGTTCATAAATGCACTCTATTCTGTCTGAAAGGAGTTTTTCAGCAATAACTCTTAGATTTAGTCACTGCAAGCTAGCAGAAGGTGCTACAGGCTCAAATCTCATGTATGTGGTGTAGCGTCTTACCCCCTGCAAGGGGAATGTGGTTTGGTGCTGCTAGGATGCATTGTTGGACAGTTACAGGCAAAATGAAAAAAGTGATTCATTTGGCCTCAGCAGGTGTTTAAAGCACTTTTTAGGTGTTTGGTGCATATGTTGGGCAGTTTTGGCCTATGTTCATAAATGCACTCTATTCTGTCTGAAAGGAGTTTTTCAGCAATAACTGTTAGCTTTAGTCACTGCAGGCTAGCAGAAGACACTATAACCTTAAATCTCATATATGTGGTGTAGCTTCTTACCCCCTGCAAGGGGAATGTGGTTTGGTGCTGCTAGGATGTATTGTTGGACAGTTACAGGCAAAATGAAAAAAGTGATTCATTTGGCCTCAGCAGGTGTTTAAAGCACTTTTAAGGTGGTTTGGTGCATATGTGGTTCATTGTTGGGCAATTTTGGCCTATGTTCATAAATGCACTCTATTCTGTCTGAAAGGAGTTTTTCAGCAATAACTGTTAGATTTAGTCACTGCAAGCTAACAGAAGACACTATAACCTCAAATCTCATGTATGTGGTGTAGCTTCTTACCCCCTGCAAGGGGAATGTGGTTTGGTGCTGCTAGGATGTATTGTTGGACAGTTACAGGCAAAATGAAAAAAGTGATTCATTTGGCCTCAGCAGGTGTTTAAAGCACTTTTTAGGTGGTTTGGTGCATATGTGGTTCATTGTTGGGCAGTTTTGGCCCATGTTCATAAATGCACTCTATTCTGTCTGAAAGGAGTTTTTCAGCAATAACTGTTAGATTTAGTCACTGCAAGCTAGCAGAAGGTGCTACAGGCTCAAATCTCATGTATGTGGTGTAGCGTCTTACCCCCTGCAAGGGGAATGTGGTTTGGTGCTGCTAGGATGTATTGTTGGACAGTTACAGGCAAAATGAAAAAAGTGATTCATTTGGCCTCAGCAGGTGTTTAAAGCACTTTTTAGGTGTTTGGTGCATATGTTGGGCAGTTTTGGCCTATGTTCATAAATGCACTCTATTCTGTCTGAAAGGAGTTTTTCAGCAATAACTGTTAGCTTTAGTCACTGCAGGCTAGCAGAAGACACTATAACCTTAAATCTCATATATGTGGTGTAGCTTCTTACCCCCTGCAAGGGGAATGTGGTTTGGTGCTGCTAGGATGTATTGTTGGACAGTTACAGGCAAAATGAAAAAAGTGATTCATTTGGCCTCAGCAGGTGTTTAAAGCACTTTTTAGGTGGTTTGGTGCATATGTGGTTCATTGTTGGGCAGTTTTGGCCCATGTTCATAAATGCACTCTATTCTGTCTGAAAGGAGTTTTTCAGCAATAACTGTTAGATTTAGTCACTGCAAGCTAGCAGAAGGTGCTACAGGCTCAAATCTCATGTATGTGGTGTACCTTCTTACCCCCTGCAAGGGGAATGTGGTTTGGTGCTGCTAGGATGTATTGTTGGACAGTTACAGGCAAAATGAAAAAAGTGATTCATTTGGCCTCAGCAGGTGTTTAAAGCACTTTTAAGGTGGTTTGGTGCATATGTGGTTCATTGTTGGGCAGTTTTGGCCTATGTTCATAAATGCACTCTATTCTGTCTGAAAGGAGTTTTTCAGCAATAACTGTTAGATTTAGTCACTGCAAGCTAACAGAAGACACTATAACCTCAAATCTCATGTATGTGGTGTAGCTTCTTACCCCCTGCAAGGGGAATGTGGTTTGGTGCTGCTAGGATGTATTGTTGGACAGTTACAGGCAAAATGAAAAAAGTGATTCATTTGGCCTCAGCAGGTGTTTAAAGCACTTTTTAGGTGTTTGGTGCATATGTTGGGCAGTTTTGGCCTATGTTCATAAATGCACTCTATTCTGTCTGAAAGGAGTTTTTCAGCAATAACTCTTAGATTTAGTCACTGCAAGCTAGCAGAAGGTGCTACAGGCTCAAATCTCATGTATGTGGTGTACCTTCTTACCCCCTGCAAGGGGAATGTGGTTTGGTGCTGCTAGGATGCATTGTTGGACAGTTACAGGCAAAATGAAAAAAGTGATTCATTTGGCCTCAGCAGGTGTTTAAAGCACTTTTTAGGTGTTTGGTGCATATGTTGGGCAGTTTTGGCCTATGTTCATAAATGCACTCTATTCTGTCTGAAAGGAGTTTTTCAGCAATAACTGTTAGCTTTAGTCACTGCAGGCTAGCAGAAGACACTATAACCTTAAATCTCATATATGTGGTGTAGCTTCTTACCCCCTGCAAGGGGAATGTGGTTTGGTGCTGCTAGGATGTATTGTTGGACAGTTACAGGCAAAATGAAAAAAGTGATTCATTTGGCCTCAGCAGGTGTTTAAAGCACTTTTAAGGTGGTTTGGTGCATATGTGGTTCATTGTTGGGCAATTTTGGCCTATGTTCATAAATGCACTCTATTCTGTCTGAAAGGAGTTTTTCAGCAATAACTGTTAGATTTAGTCACTGCAAGCTAACAGAAGACACTATAACCTCAAATCTCATGTATGTGGTGTAGCTTCTTACCCCCTGCAAGGGGAATGTGGTTTGGTGCTGCTAGGATGTATTGTTGGACAGTTACAGGCAAAATGAAAAAAGTGATTCATTTGGCCTCAGCAGGTGTTTAAAGCACTTTTTAGGTGGTTTGGTGCATATGTGGTTCATTGTTGGGCAGTTTTGGCCCATGTTCATAAATGCACTCTATTCTGTCTGAAAGGAGTTTTTCAGCAATAACTGTTAGATTTAGTCACTGCAAGCTAGCAGAAGGTGCTACAGGCTCAAATCTCATGTATGTGGTGTAGCGTCTTACCCCCTGCAAGGGGAATGTGGTTTGGTGCTGCTAGGATGTATTGTTGGACAGTTACAGGCAAAATGAAAAAAGTGATTCATTTGGCCTCAGCAGGTGTTTAAAGCACTTTTAAGGTGGTTTGGTGCATATGTGGTTCATTGTTGGGCAGTTTTGGCCTATGTTCATAAATGCACTCTATTCTGTCTGAAAGGAGTTTTTCAGCAATAACTGTTAGATTTAGTCACTGCAAGCTAACAGAAGACACTATAACCTCAAATCTCATGTATGTGGTGTAGCTTCTTACCCCCTGCAAGGGGAATGTGGTTTGGTGCTGCTAGGATGTATTGTTGGACAGTTACAGGCAAAATGAAAAAAGTGATTCATTTGGCCTCAGCAGGTGTTTAAAGCACTTTTTAGGTGTTTGGTGCATATGTTGGGCAGTTTTGGCCTATGTTCATAAATGCACTCTATTCTGTCTGAAAGGAGTTTTTCAGCAATAACTCTTAGATTTAGTCACTGCAAGCTAGCAGAAGGTGCTACAGGCTCAAATCTCATGTATGTGGTGTACCTTCTTACCCCCTGCAAGGGGAATGTGGTTTGGTGCTGCTAGGATGTATTGTTGGACAGTTACAGGCAAAATGAAAAAAGTGATTCATTTGGCCTCAGCAGGTGTTTAAAGCACTTTTTAGGTGTTTGGTGCATATGTTGGGCAGTTTTGGCCTATGTTCATAAATGCACTCTATTCTGTCTGAAAGGAGTTTTTCAGCAATAACTCTTAGATTTAGTCACTGCAAGCTAGCAGAAGGTGCTACAGGCTCAAATCTCATGTATGTGGTGTACCTTCTTACCCCCTGCAAGGGGAATGTGGTTTGGTGCTGCTAGGATGTATTGTTGGACAGTTACAGGCAAAATGAAAAAAGTGATTCATTTGGCCTCAGCAGGTGTTTAAAGCACTTTTTAGGTGGTTTGGTGCATATGTGGTTCATTGTTGGGCAGTTTTGGCGCATTTTCATAAATGCACTCTATTCTGTCTGAAAGGAGTTTTTCAGCAATAACTGTTAGATTTAGTCACTGCAAGCTAACAGAAGACACTATAACCTCAAATATCATGTATGTGGTGTAGCTTCTTACCCCCTGCAAGGGGAATGTGGTTTGGTGCTGCTAGGATGTATTGTTGGACAGTTACAGGCAAAATGAAAAAAGTGATTCATTTGGCCTCAGCAGGTGTTTAAAGCACTTTTTAGGTGTTTGGTGCATATGTTGGGCAGTTTTGGCCTATGTTCATAAATGCACTCTATTCTGTCTGAAAGGAGTTTTTCAGCAATAACTGTTAGCTTTAGTCACTGCAGGCTAGCAGAAGACACTATAACCTTAAATCTCATATATGTGGTGTAGCTTCTTACCCCCTGCAAGGGGAATGTGGTTTGGTGCTGCTAGGATGTATTGTTGGACAGTTACAGGCAAAATGAAAAAGTGATTCATTTGGCCTCAGCAGGTGTTTAAAGCACTTTTTAGGTGGTTTGGTGCATATGTGGTTCATTGTTGGGCAGTTTTGGCCCATGTTCATAAATGCACTCTATTCTGTCTGAAAGGAGTTTTTCAGCAATAACTCTTAGATTTAGTCACTGCAAGCTAGCAGAAGGTGCTACAGGCTCAAATCTCATGTATGTGGTGTACCTTCTTACCCCCTGCAAGGGGAATGTGGTTTGGTGCTGCTAGGATGTATTGTTGGACAGTTACAGGCAAAATGAAAAAAGTGATTCATTTGGCCTCAGCAGGTGTTTAAAGCACTTTTTAGGTGTTTGGTGCATATGTTGGGCAGTTTTGGCCTATGTTCATAAATGCACTCTATTCTGTCTGAAAGGAGTTTTTCAGCAATAACTGTTAGCTTTAGTCACTGCAGGCTAGCAGAAGACACTATAACCTTAAATCTCATATATGTGGTGTAGCTTCTTACCCCCTGCAAGGGGAATGTGGTTTGGTGCTGCTAGGATGTATTGTTGGACAGTTACAGGCAAAATGAAAAAAGTGATTCATTTGGCCTCAGCAGGTGTTTAAAGCACTTTTTAGGTGGTTTGGTGCATATGTGGTTCATTGTTGGGCAGTTTTGGCCCATGTTCATAAATGCACTCTATTCTGTCTGAAAGGAGTTTTTCAGCAATAACTGTTAGATTTAGTCACTGCAAGCTAGCAGAAGGTGCTACAGGCTCAAATCTCATGTATGTGGTGTAGCTTCTTACCCCCTGCAAGGGGAATGTGGTTTGGTGCTGCTAGGATGTATTGTTGGACAGTTACAGGCAAAATGAAAAAAGTGATTCATTTGGCCTCAGCAGGTGTTTAAAGCACTTTTTAGGTGTTTGGTGCATATGTTGGGCAGTTTTGGCCTATGTTCATAAATGCACTCTATTCTGTCTGAAAGGAGTTTTTCAGCAATAACTCTTAGATTTAGTCACTGCAAGCTAGCAGAAGGTGCTACAGGCTCAAATCTCATGTATGTGGTGTACCTTCTTACCCCCTGCAAGGGGAATGTGGTTTGGTGCTGCTAGGATGTATTGTTGGACAGTTACAGGCAAAATGAAAAAAGTGATTCATTTGGCCTCAGCAGGTGTTTAAAGCACTTTTTAGGTGTTTGGTGCATATGTTGGGCAGTTTTGGCCTATGTTCATAAATGCACTCTATTCTGTCTGAAAGGAGTTTTTCAGCAATAACTGTTAGCTTTAGTCACTGCAGGCTAGCAGAAGACACTATAACCTTAAATCTCATATATGTGGTGTAGCTTCTTACCCCCTGCAAGGGGAATGTGGTTTGGTGCTGCTAGGATGTATTGTTGGACAGTTACAGGCAAAATGAAAAAAGTGATTCATTTGGCCTCAGCAGGTGTTTAAAGCACTTTTTAGGTGGTTTGGTGCATATGTGGTTCATTGTTGGGCAGTTTTGGCCCATGTTCATAAATGCACTCTATTCTGTCTGAAAGGAGTTTTTCAGCAATAACTCTTAGATTTAGTCACTGCAAGCTAGCAGAAGGTGCTACAGGCTCAAATCTCATGTATGTGGTGTACCTTCTTACCCCCTGCAAGGGGAATGTGGTTTGGTGCTGCTAGGATGTATTGTTGGACAGTTACAGGCAAAATGAAAAAAGTGATTCATTTGGCCTCAGCAGGTGTTTAAAGCACTTTTTAGGTGGTTTGGTGCATATGTGGTTCAATGTTGGGCAGTTTTGGCGCATGTTCATAAATGCACTCTATTCTGTCTGAAAGGAGTTTTTCAGCAATAACTGTTAGATTTAGTCACTGCAAGCTAACAGAAGACACTATAACCTCAAATCTCATGTATGTGGTGTACCTTCTTACCCCCTGCAAGGGGAATGTGGTTTGGTGCTGCTAGGATGTATTGTTGGACAGTTACAGGCAAAATGAAAAAAGTGATTCATTTGGCCTCAGCAGGTGTTTAAAGCACTTTTTAGGTGTTTGGTGCATATGTTGGGCAGTTTTGGCCTATGTTCATAAATGCACTCTATTCTGTCTGAAAGGAGTTTTTCAGCAATAACTGTTAGATTTAGTCACTGCAAGCTAGCAGAAGGTGCTACAGGCTCAAATCTCATGTATGTGGTGTAGCGTCTTACCCCCTGCAAGGGGAATGTGGTTTGGTGCTGCTAGGATGTATTGTTGGACAGTTACAGGCAAAATGAAAAAAGTGATTCATTTGGCCTCAGCAGGTGTTTAAAGCACTTTTAAGGTGGTTTGGTGCATATGTGGTTCATTGTTGGGCAGTTTTGGCCTATGTTCATAAATGCACTCTATTCTGTCTGAAAGGAGTTTTTCAGCAATAACTGTTAGATTTAGTCACTGCAAGCTAACAGAAGACACTATAACCTCAAATCTCATGTATGTGGTGTACCTTCTTACCCCCTGCAAGGGGAATGTGGTTTGGTGCTGCTAGGATGTATTGTTGGACAGTTACAGGCAAAATGAAAAAAGTGATTCATTTGGCCTCAGCAGGTGTTTAAAGCACTTTTTAGGTGGTTTGGTGCATATGTGGTTCATTGTTGGGCAGTTTTGGCCCATGTTCATAAATGCACTCTATTCTGTCTGAAAGGAGTTTTTCAGCAATAACTGTTAGATTTAGTCACTGCAAGCTAGCAGAAGGTGCTACAGGCTCAAATCTCATGTATGTGGTGTAGCGTCTTACCCCCTGCAAGGGGAATGTGGTTTGGTGCTGCTAGGATGTATTGTTGGACAGTTACAGGCAAAATGAAAAAAGTGATTCATTTGGCCTCAGCAGGTGTTTAAAGCACTTTTTAGGTGTTTGGTGCATATGTTGGGCAGTTTTGGCCTATGTTCATAAATGCACTCTATTCTGTCTGAAAGGAGTTTTTCAGCAATAACTCTTAGATTTAGTCACTGCAAGCTAGCAGAAGGTGCTACAGGCTCAAATCTCATGTATGTGGTGTACCTTCTTACCCCCTGCAAGGGGAATGTGGTTTGGTGCTGCTAGGATGTATTGTTGGACAGTTACAGGCAAAATGAAAAAAGTGATTCATTTGGCCTCAGCAGGTGTTTAAAGCACTTTTTAGGTGGTTTGGTGCATATGTGGTTCATTGTTGGGCAGTTTTGGCCCATGTTCATAAATGCACTCTATTCTGTCTGAAAGGAGTTTTTCAGCAATAACTGTTAGATTTAGTCACTGCAAGCTAGCAGAAGGTGCTACAGGCTCAAATCTCATGTATGTGGTGTACCTTCTTACCCCCTGCAAGGGGAATGTGGTTTGGTGCTGCTAGGATGTATTGTTGGACAGTTACAGGCAAAATGAAAAAAGTGATTCATTTGGCCTCAGCAGGTGTTTAAAGCACTTTTTAGGTGTTTGGTGCATATGTTGGGCAGTTTTGGCCTATGTTCATAAATGCACTCTATTCTGTCTGAAAGGAGTTTTTCAGCAATAACTGTTAGCTTTAGTCACTGCAGGCTAGCAGAAGACACTATAACCTTAAATCTCATATATGTGGTGTAGCTTCTTACCCCCTGCAAGGGGAATGTGGTTTGGTGCTGCTAGGATGTATTGTTGGACAGTTACAGGCAAAATGGAAAAAGTGATTCATTTGGCCTCAGCAGGTGTTTAAAGCACTTTTTAGGTGGTTTGGTGCATATGTGGTTCATTGTTGGGCAGTTTTGGCCCATGTTCATAAATGCACTCTATTCTGTCTGAAAGGAGTTTTTCAGCAATAACTCTTAGATTTAGTCACTGCAAGCTAGCAGAAGGTGCTACAGGCTCAAATCTCATGTATGTGGTGTACCTTCTTACCCCCTGCAAGGGGAATGTGGTTTGGTGCTGCTAGGATGTATTGTTGGACAGTTACAGGCAAAATGAAAAAAGTGATTCATTTGGCCTCAGCAGGTGTTTAAAGCACTTTTTAGGTGTTTGGTGCATATGTTGGGCAGTTTTGGCCTATGTTCATAAATGCACTCTATTCTGTCTGAAAGGAGTTTTTCAGCAATAACTGTTAGCTTTAGTCACTGCAGGCTAGCAGAAGACACTATAACCTTAAATCTCATATATGTGGTGTAGCTTCTTACCCCCTGCAAGGGGAATGTGGTTTGGTGCTGCTAGGATGTATTGTTGGACAGTTACAGGCAAAATGAAAAAAGTGATTCATTTGGCCTCAGCAGGTGTTTAAAGCACTTTTTAGGTGGTTTGGTGCATATGTGGTTCATTGTTGGGCAGTTTTGGCCCATGTTCATAAATGCACTCTATTCTGTCTGAAAGGAGTTTTTCAGCAATAACTGTTAGATTTAGTCACTGCAAGCTAGCAGAAGGTGCTACAGGCTCAAATCTCATGTATGTGGTGTAGCTTCTTACCCCCTGCAAGGGGAATGTGGTTTGGTGCTGCTAGGATGTATTGTTGGACAGTTACAGGCAAAATGAAAAAAGTGATTCATTTTGCCTCAGCAGGTGTTTAAAGCACTTTTTAGGTGTTTGGTGCATATGTTGGGCAGTTTTGGCCTATGTTCATAAATGCACTCTATTCTGTCTGAAAGGAGTTTTTCAGCAATAACTCTTAGATTTAGTCACTGCAAGCTAGCAGAAGGTGCTACAGGCTCAAATCTCATGTATGTGGTGTACCTTCTTACCCCCTGCAAGGGGAATGTGGTTTGGTGCTGCTAGGATGTATTGTTGGACAGTTACAGGCAAAATGAAAAAAGTGATTCATTTGGCCTCAGCAGGTGTTTAAAGCACTTTTTAGGTGTTTGGTGCATATGTTGGGCAGTTTTGGCCTATGTTCATAAATGCACTCTATTCTGTCTGAAAGGAGTTTTTCAGCAATAACTGTTAGCTTTAGTCACTGCAGGCTAGCAGAAGACACTATAACCTTAAATCTCATATATGTGGTGTAGCTTCTTACCCCCTGCAAGGGGAATGTGGTTTGGTGCTGCTAGGATGTATTGTTGGACAGTTACAGGCAAAATGAAAAAAGTGATTCATTTGGCCTCAGCAGGTGTTTAAAGCACTTTTTAGGTGGTTTGGTGCATATGTGGTTCATTGTTGGGCAGTTTTGGCCCATGTTCATAAATGCACTCTATTCTGTCTGAAAGGAGTTTTTCAGCAATAACTCTTAGATTTAGTCACTGCAAGCTAGCAGAAGGTGCTACAGGCTCAAATCTCATGTATGTGGTGTACCTTCTTACCCCCTGCAAGGGGAATGTGGTTTGGTGCTGCTAGGATGTATTGTTGGACAGTTACAGGCAAAATGAAAAAAGTGATTCATTTGGCCTCAGCAGGTGTTTAAAGCACTTTTTAGGTGGTTTGGTGCATATGTGGTTCAATGTTGGGCAGTTTTGGCGCATGTTCATAAATGCACTCTATTCTGTCTGAAAGGAGTTTTTCAGCAATAACTGTTAGATTTAGTCACTGCAAGCTAACAGAAGACACTATAACCTCAAATCTCATGTATGTGGTGTACCTTCTTACCCCCTGCAAGGGGAATGTGGTTTGGTGCTGCTAGGATGTATTGTTGGACAGTTACAGGCAAAATGAAAAAAGTGATTCATTTGGCCTCAGCAGGTGTTTAAAGCACTTTTTAGGTGTTTGGTGCATATGTTGGGCAGTTTTGGCCTATGTTCATAAATGCACTCTATTCTGTCTGAAAGGAGTTTTTCAGCAATAACTCTTAGATTTAGTCACTGCAAGCTAGCAGAAGGTGCTACAGGCTCAAATCTCATGTATGTGGTGTACCTTCTTACCCCCTGCAAGGGGAATGTGGTTTGGTGCTGCTAGGATGCATTGTTGGACAGTTACAGGCAAAATGAAAAAAGTGATTCATTTGGCCTCAGCAGGTGTTTAAAGCACTTTTTAGGTGTTTGGTGCATATGTTGGGCAGTTTTGGCCTATGTTCATAAATGCACTCTATTCTGTCTGAAAGGAGTTTTTCAGCAATAACTGTTAGCTTTAGTCACTGCAGGCTAGCAGAAGACACTATAACCTTAAATCTCATATATGTGGTGTAGCTTCTTACCCCCTGCAAGGGGAATGTGGTTTGGTGCTGCTAGGATGTATTGTTGGACAGTTACAGGCAAAATGAAAAAAGTGATTCATTTGGCCTCAGCAGGTGTTTAAAGCACTTTTAAGGTGGTTTGGTGCATATGTGGTTCATTGTTGGGCAATTTTGGCCTATGTTCATAAATGCACTCTATTCTGTCTGAAAGGAGTTTTTCAGCAATAACTGTTAGATTTAGTCACTGCAAGCTAACAGAAGACACTATAACCTCAAATCTCATGTATGTGGTGTAGCTTCTTACCCCCTGCAAGGGGAATGTGGTTTGGTGCTGCTAGGATGTATTGTTGGACAGTTACAGGCAAAATGAAAAAAGTGATTCATTTGGCCTCAGCAGGTGTTTAAAGCACTTTTTAGGTGTTTGGTGCATATGTTGGGCAGTTTTGGCCTATGTTCATAAATGCACTCTATTCTGTCTGAAAGGAGTTTTTCAGCAATAACTCTTAGATTTAGTCACTGCAAGCTAGCAGAAGGTGCTACAGGCTCAAATCTCATGTATGTGGTGTACCTTCTTACCCCCTGCAAGGGGAATGTGGTTTGGTGCTGCTAGGATGTATTGTTGGACAGTTACAGGCAAAATGAAAAAAGTGATTCATTTGGCCTCAGCAGGTGTTTAAAGCACTTTTTAGGTGTTTGGTGCATATGTTGGGCAGTTTTGGCCTATGTTCATAAATGCACTCTATTCTGTCTGAAAGGAGTTTTTCAGCAATAACTGTTAGCTTTAGTCACTGCAGGCTAGCAGAAGACACTATAACCTTAAATCTCATATATGTGGTGTAGCTTCTTACCCCCTGCAAGGGGAATGTGGTTTGGTGCTGCTAGGATGTATTGTTGGACAGTTACAGGCAAAATGAAAAAAGTGATTCATTTGGCCTCAGCAGGTGTTTAAAGCACTTTTTAGGTGGTTTGGTGCATATGTGGTTCATTGTTGGGCAGTTTTGGCCCATGTTCATAAATGCACTCTATTCTGTCTGAAAGGAGTTTTTCAGCAATAACTGTTAGATTTAGTCACTGCAAGCTAGCAGAAGGTGCTACAGGCTCAAATCTCATGTATGTGGTGTAGCGTCTTACCCCCTGCAAGGGGAATGTGGTTTGGTGCTGCTAGGATGTATTGTTGGACAGTTACAGGCAAAATGAAAAAAGTGATTCATTTGGCCTCAGCAGGTGTTTAAAGCACTTTTAAGGTGGTTTGGTGCATATGTGGTTCATTGTTGGGCAGTTTTGGCCTATGTTCATAAATGCACTCTATTCTGTCTGAAAGGAGTTTTTCAGCAATAACTGTTAGATTTAGTCACTGCAAGCTAACAGAAGACACTATAACCTCAAATCTCATGTATGTGGTGTAGCTTCTTACCCCCTGCAAGGGGAATGTGGTTTGGTGCTGCTAGGATGTATTGTTGGACAGTTACAGGCAAAATGAAAAAAGTGATTCATTTGGCCTCAGCAGGTGTTTAAAGCACTTTTTAGGTGGTTTGGTGCATATGTGGTTCATTGTTGGGCAGTTTTGGCCCATGTTCATAAATGCACTCTATTCTGTCTGAAAGGAGTTTTTCAGCAATAACTGTTAGATTTAGTCACTGCAAGCTAGCAGAAGGTGCTACAGGCTCAAATCTCATGTATGTGGTGTAGCGTCTTACCCCCTGCAAGGAGAATGTGGTTTGGTGCTGCTAGGATGTATTGTTGGACAGTTACAGGCAAAATGAAAAAAGTGATTCATTTGGCCTCAGCAGGTGTTTAAAGCACTTTTTAGGTGTTTGGTGCATATGTTGGGCAGTTTTGGCCTATGTTCATAAATGCACTCTATTCTGTCTGAAAGGAGTTTTTCAGCAATAACTCTTAGATTTAGTCACTGCAAGCTAGCAGAAGGTGCTACAGGCTCAAATCTCATGTATGTGGTGTACCTTCTTACCCCCTGCAAGGGGAATGTGGTTTGGTGCTGCTAGGATGTATTGTTGGACAGTTACAGGCAAAATGAAAAAAGTGATTCATTTGGCCTCAGCAGGTGTTTAAAGCACTTTTTAGGTGGTTTGGTGCATATGTGGTTCATTGTTGGGCAGTTTTGGCGCATTTTCATAAATGCACTCTATTCTGTCTGAAAGGAGTTTTTCAGCAATAACTGTTAGATTTAGTCACTGCAAGCTAACAGAAGACACTATAACCTCAAATATCATGTATGTGGTGTAGCTTCTTACCCCCTGCAAGGGGAATGTGGTTTGGTGCTGCTAGGATGTATTGTTGGACAGTTACAGGCAAAATGAAAAAAGTGATTCATTTGGCCTCAGCAGGTGTTTAAAGCACTTTTTAGGTGTTTGGTGCATATGTTGGGCAGTTTTGGCCTATGTTCATAAATGCACTCTATTCTGTCTGAAAGGAGTTTTTCAGCAATAACTGTTAGCTTTAGTCACTGCAGGCTAGCAGAAGACACTATAACCTTAAATCTCATATATGTGGTGTAGCTTCTTACCCCCTGCAAGGGGAATGTGGTTTGGTGCTGCTAGGATGTATTGTTGGACAGTTACAGGCAAAATGAAAAAAGTGATTCATTTGGCCTCAGCAGGTGTTTAAAGCACTTTTTAGGTGGTTTGGTGCATATGTGGTTCATTGTTGGGCAGTTTTGGCCCATGTTCATAAATGCACTCTATTCTGTCTGAAAGGAGTTTTTCAGCAATAACTCTTAGATTTAGTCACTGCAAGCTAGCAGAAGGTGCTACAGGCTCAAATCTCATGTATGTGGTGTACCTTCTTACCCCCTGCAAGGGGAATGTGGTTTGGTGCTGCTAGGATGTATTGTTGGACAGTTACAGGCAAAATGAAAAAAGTGATTCATTTGGCCTCAGCAGGTGTTTAAAGCACTTTTTAGGTGTTTGGTGCATATGTTGGGCAGTTTTGGCCTATGTCCATAAATGCACTCTATTCTGTCTGAAAGGAGTTTTTCAGCAATAACTGTTAGCTTTAGTCACTGCAGGCTAGCAGAAGACACTATAACCTTAAATCTCATATATGTGGTGTAGCTTCTTACCCCCTGCAAGGGGAATGTGGTTTGGTGCTGCTAGGATGTATTGTTGGACAGTTACAGGCAAAATGAAAAAAGTGATTCATTTGGCCTCAGCAGGTGTTTAAAGCACTTTTTAGGTGGTTTGGTGCATATGTGGTTCATTGTTGGGCAGTTTTGGCCCATGTTCATAAATGCACTCTATTCTGTCTGAAAGGAGTTTTTCAGCAATAACTGTTAGATTTAGTCACTGCAAGCTAGCAGAAGGTGCTACAGGCTCAAATCTCATGTATGTGGTGTAGCTTCTTACCCCCTGCAAGGGGAATGTGGTTTGGTGCTGCTAGGATGTATTGTTGGACAGTTACAGGCAAAATGAAAAAAGTGATTCATTTGGCCTCAGCAGGTGTTTAAAGCACTTTTTAGGTGTTTGGTGCATATGTTGGGCAGTTTTGGCCTATGTTCATAAATGCACTCTATTCTGTCTGAAAGGAGTTTTTCAGCAATAACTCTTAGATTTAGTCACTGCAAGCTAGCAGAAGGTGCTACAGGCTCAAATCTCATGTATGTGGTGTACCTTCTTACCCCCTGCAAGGGGAATGTGGTTTGGTGCTGCTAGGATGTATTGTTGGACAGTTACAGGCAAAATGAAAAAAGTGATTCATTTGGCCTCAGCAGGTGTTTAAAGCACTTTTTAGGTGTTTGGTGCATATGTTGGGCAGTTTTGGCCTATGTTCATAAATGCACTCTATTCTGTCTGAAAGGAGTTTTTCAGCAATAACTGTTAGCTTTAGTCACTGCAGGCTAGCAGAAGACACTATAACCTTAAATCTCATATATGTGGTGTAGCTTCTTACCCCCTGCAAGGGGAATGTGGTTTGGTGCTGCTAGGATGTATTGTTGGACAGTTACAGGCAAAATGAAAAAAGTGATTCATTTGGCCTCAGCAGGTGTTTAAAGCACTTTTTAGGTGGTTTGGTGCATATGTGGTTCATTGTTGGGCAGTTTTGGCCCATGTTCATAAATGCACTCTATTCTGTCTGAAAGGAGTTTTTCAGCAATAACTGTTAGATTTAGTCACTGCAAGCTAGCAGAAGGTGCTACAGGCTCAAATCTCATGTATGTGGTGTAGCTTCTTACCCCCTGCAAGGGGAATGTGGTTTGGTGCTGCTAGGATGTATTGTTGGACAGTTACAGGCAAAATGAAAAAAGTGATTCATTTGGCCTCAGCAGGTGTTTAAAGCACTTTTTAGGTGTTTGGTGCATATGTTGGGCAGTTTTGGCCTATGTTCATAAATGCACTCTATTCTGTCTGAAAGGAGTTTTTCAGCAATAACTCTTAGATTTAGTCACTGCAAGCTAGCAGAAGGTGCTACAGGCTCAAATCTCATGTATGTGGTGTACCTTCTTACCCCCTGCAAGGGGAATGTGGTTTGGTGCTGCTAGGATGTATTGTTGGACAGTTACAGGCAAAATGAAAAAAGTGATTCATTTGGCCTCAGCAGGTGTTTAAAGCACTTTTTAGGTGTTTGGTGCATATGTTGGGCAGTTTTGGCCTATGTTCATAAATGCACTCTATTCTGTCTGAAAGGAGTTTTTCAGCAATAACTGTTAGCTTTAGTCACTGCAGGCTAGCAGAAGACACTATAACCTTAAATCTCATATATGTGGTGTAGCTTCTTACCCCCTGCAAGGGGAATGTGGTTTGGTGCTGCTAGGATGTATTGTTGGACAGTTACAGGCAAAATGAAAAAAGTGATTCATTTGGCCTCAGCAGGTGTTTAAAGCACTTTTTAGGTGGTTTGGTGCATATGTGGTTCATTGTTGGGCAGTTTTGGCCCATGTTCATAAATGCACTCTATTCTGTCTGAAAGGAGTTTTTCAGCAATAACTCTTAGATTTAGTCACTGCAAGCTAGCAGAAGGTGCTACAGGCTCAAATCTCATGTATGTGGTGTACCTTCTTACCCCCTGCAAGGGGAATGTGGTTTGGTGCTGCTAGGATGTATTGTTGGACAGTTACAGGCAAAATGAAAAAAGTGATTCATTTGGCCTCAGCAGGTGTTTAAAGCACTTTTTAGGTGGTTTGGTGCATATGTGGTTCAATGTTGGGCAGTTTTGGCGCATGTTCATAAATGCACTCTATTCTGTCTGAAAGGAGTTTTTCAGCAATAACTGTTAGATTTAGTCACTGCAAGCTAACAGAAGACACTATAACCTCAAATCTCATGTATGTGGTGTACCTTCTTACCCCCTGCAAGGGGAATGTGGTTTGGTGCTGCTAGGATGTATTGTTGGACAGTTACAGGCAAAATGAAAAAAGTGATTCATTTGGCCTCAGCAGGTGTTTAAAGCACTTTTTAGGTGTTTGGTGCATATGTTGGGCAGTTTTGGCCTATGTTCATAAATGCACTCTATTCTGTCTGAAAGGAGTTTTTCAGCAATAACTCTTAGATTTAGTCACTGCAAGCTAGCAGAAGGTGCTACAGGCTCAAATCTCATGTATGTGGTGTACCTTCTTACCCCCTGCAAGGGGAATGTGGTTTGGTGCTGCTAGGATGCATTGTTGGACAGTTACAGGCAAAATGAAAAAAGTGATTCATTTGGCCTCAGCAGGTGTTTAAAGCACTTTTTAGGTGTTTGGTGCATATGTTGGGCAGTTTTGGCCTATGTTCATAAATGCACTCTATTCTGTCTGAAAGGAGTTTTTCAGCAATAACTGTTAGCTTTAGTCACTGCAGGCTAGCAGAAGACACTATAACCTTAAATCTCATATATGTGGTGTAGCTTCTTACCCCCTGCAAGGGGAATGTGGTTTGGTGCTGCTAGGATGTATTGTTGGACAGTTACAGGCAAAATGAAAAAAGTGATTCATTTGGCCTCAGCAGGTGTTTAAAGCACTTTTAAGGTGGTTTGGTGCATATGTGGTTCATTGTTGGGCAATTTTGGCCTATGTTCATAAATGCACTCTATTCTGTCTGAAAGGAGTTTTTCAGCAATAACTGTTAGATTTAGTCACTGCAAGCTAACAGAAGACACTATAACCTCAAATCTCATGTATGTGGTGTAGCTTCTTACCCCCTGCAAGGGGAATGTGGTTTGGTGCTGCTAGGATGTATTGTTGGACAGTTACAGGCAAAATGAAAAAAGTGATTCATTTGGCCTCAGCAGGTGTTTAAAGCACTTTTTAGGTGTTTGGTGCATATGTTGGGCAGTTTTGGCCTATGTTCATAAATGCACTCTATTCTGTCTGAAAGGAGTTTTTCAGCAATAACTCTTAGATTTAGTCACTGCAAGCTAGCAGAAGGTGCTACAGGCTCAAATCTCATGTATGTGGTGTACCTTCTTACCCCCTGCAAGGGGAATGTGGTTTGGTGCTGCTAGGATGTATTGTTGGACAGTTACAGGCAAAATGAAAAAAGTGATTCATTTGGCCTCAGCAGGTGTTTAAAGCACTTTTTAGGTGTTTGGTGCATATGTTGGGCAGTTTTGGCCTATGTTCATAAATGCACTCTATTCTGTCTGAAAGGAGTTTTTCAGCAATAACTGTTAGATTTAGTCACTGCAAGCTAGCAGAAGGTGCTACAGGCTCAAATCTCATGTATGTGGTGTACCTTCTTACCCCCTGCAAGGGGAATGTGGTTTGGTGCTGCTAGGATGCATTGTTGGACAGTTACAGGCAAAATGAAAAAAGTGATTCATTTGGCCTCAGCAGGTGTTTAAAGCACTTTTTAGGTGTTTGGTGCATATGTTGGGCAGTTTTGGCCTATGTTCATAAATGCACTCTATTCTGTCTGAAAGGAGTTTTTCAGCAATAACTGTTAGCTTTAGTCACTGCAGGCTAGCAGAAGACACTATAACCTTAAATCTCATATATGTGGTGTAGCTTCTTACCCCCTGCAAGGGGAATGTGGTTTGGTGCTGCTAGGATGTATTGTTGGACAGTTACAGGCAAAATGAAAAAAGTGATTCATTTGGCCTCAGCAGGTGTTTAAAGCACTTTTAAGGTGGTTTGGTGCATATGTGGTTCATTGTTGGGCAATTTTGGCCTATGTTCATAAATGCACTCTATTCTGTCTGAAAGGAGTTTTTCAGCAATAACTGTTAGATTTAGTCACTGCAAGCTAACAGAAGACACTATAACCTCAAATCTCATGTATGTGGTGTAGCTTCTTACCCCCTGCAAGGGGAATGTGGTTTGGTGCTGCTAGGATGTATTGTTGGACAGTTACAGGCAAAATGAAAAAAGTGATTCATTTGGCCTCAGCAGGTGTTTAAAGCACTTTTTAGGTGTTTGGTGCATATGTTGGGCAGTTTTGGCCTATGTTCATAAATGCACTCTATTCTGTCTGAAAGGAGTTTTTCAGCAATAACTCTTAGATTTAGTCACTGCAAGCTAGCAGAAGGTGCTACAGGCTCAAATCTCATGTATGTGGTGTACCTTCTTACCCCCTGCAAGGGGAATGTGGTTTGGTGCTGCTAGGATGTATTGTTGGACAGTTACAGGCAAAATGAAAAAAGTGATTCATTTGGCCTCAGCAGGTGTTTAAAGCACTTTTTAGGTGTTTGGTGCATATGTTGGGCAGTTTTGGCCTATGTTCATAAATGCACTCTATTCTGTCTGAAAGGAGTTTTTCAGCAATAACTGTTAGCTTTAGTCACTGCAGGCTAGCAGAAGACACTATAACCTTAAATCTCATATATGTGGTGTAGCTTCTTACCCCCTGCAAGGGGAATGTGGTTTGGTGCTGCTAGGATGTATTGTTGGACAGTTACAGGCAAAATGAAAAAAGTGATTCATTTGGCCTCAGCAGGTGTTTAAAGCACTTTTTAGGTGGTTTGGTGCATATGTGGTTCATTGTTGGGCAGTTTTGGCCCATGTTCATAAATGCACTCTATTCTGTCTGAAAGGAGTTTTTCAGCAATAACTGTTAGATTTAGTCACTGCAAGCTAGCAGAAGGTGCTACAGGCTCAAATCTCATGTATGTGGTGTAGCGTCTTACCCCCTGCAAGGGGAATGTGGTTTGGTGCTGCTAGGATGTATTGTTGGACAGTTACAGGCAAAATGAAAAAAGTGATTCATTTGGCCTCAGCAGGTGTTTAAAGCACTTTTAAGGTGGTTTGGTGCATATGTGGTTCATTGTTGGGCAGTTTTGGCCTATGTTCATAAATGCACTCTATTCTGTCTGAAAGGAGTTTTTCAGCAATAACTGTTAGATTTAGTCACTGCAAGCTAACAGAAGACACTATAACCTCAAATCTCATGTATGTGGTGTAGCTTCTTACCCCCTGCAAGGGGAATGTGGTTTGGTGCTGCTAGGATGTATTGTTGGACAGTTACAGGCAAAATGAAAAAAGTGATTCATTTGGCCTCAGCAGGTGTTTAAAGCACTTTTAAGGTGGTTTGGTGCATATGTGGTTCATTGTTGGGCAGTTTTGGCCTATGTTCATAAATGCACTCTATTCTGTCTGAAAGGAGTTTTTCAGCAATAACTGTTAGATTTAGTCACTGCAAGCTAACAGAAGACACTATAACCTCAAATCTCATGTATGTGGTGTAGCTTCTTACCCCCTGCAAGGGGAATGTGGTTTGGTGCTGCTAGGATGTATTGTTGGACAGTTACAGGCAAAATGAAAAAAGTGATTCATTTGGCCTCAGCAGGTGTTTAAAGCACTTTTTAGGTGTTTGGTGCATATGTTGGGCAGTTTTGGCCTATGTTCATAAATGCACTCTATTCTGTCTGAAAGGAGTTTTTCAGCAATAACTCTTAGATTTAGTCACTGCAAGCTAGCAGAAGGTGCTACAGGCTCAAATCTCATGTATGTGGTGTACCTTCTTACCCCCTGCAAGGGGAATGTGGTTTGGTGCTGCTAGGATGTATTGTTGGACAGTTACAGGCAAAATGAAAAAAGTGATTCATTTGGCCTCAGCAGGTGTTTAAAGCACTTTTTAGGTGGTTTGGTGCATATGTGGTTCATTGTTGGGCAGTTTTGGCGCATTTTCATAAATGCACTCTATTCTGTCTGAAAGGAGTTTTTCAGCAATAACTGTTAGATTTAGTCACTGCAAGCTAACAGAAGACACTATAACCTCAAATATCATGTATGTGGTGTAGCTTCTTACCCCCTGCAAGGGGAATGTGGTTTGGTGCTGCTAGGATGTATTGTTGGACAGTTACAGGCAAAATGAAAAAAGTGATTCATTTGGCCTCAGCAGGTGTTTAAAGCACTTTTTAGGTGTTTGGTGCATATGTTGGGCAGTTTTGGCCTATGTTCATAAATGCACTCTATTCTGTCTGAAAGGAGTTTTTCAGCAATAACTGTTAGCTTTAGTCACTGCAGGCTAGCAGAAGACACTATAACCTTAAATCTCATATATGTGGTGTAGCTTCTTACCCCCTGCAAGGGGAATGTGGTTTGGTGCTGCTAGGATGTATTGTTGGACAGTTACAGGCAAAATGAAAAAAGTGATTCATTTGGCCTCAGCAGGTGTTTAAAGCACTTTTTAGGTGGTTTGGTGCATATGTGGTTCATTGTTGGGCAGTTTTGGCCCATGTTCATAAATGCACTCTATTCTGTCTGAAAGGAGTTTTTCAGCAATAACTCTTAGATTTAGTCACTGCAAGCTAGCAGAAGGTGCTACAGGCTCAAATCTCATGTATGTGGTGTACCTTCTTACCCCCTGCAAGGGGAATGTGGTTTGGTGCTGCTAGGATGTATTGTTGGACAGTTACAGGCAAAATGAAAAAAGTGATTCATTTGGCCTCAGCAGGTGTTTAAAGCACTTTTTAGGTGTTTGGTGCATATGTTGGGCAGTTTTGGCCTATGTTCATAAATGCACTCTATTCTGTCTGAAAGGAGTTTTTCAGCAATAACTGTTAGCTTTAGTCACTGCAGGCTAGCAGAAGACACTATAACCTTAAATCTCATATATGTGGTGTAGCTTCTTACCCCCTGCAAGGGGAATGTGGTTTGGTGCTGCTAGGATGTATTGTTGGACAGTTACAGGCAAAATGAAAAAAGTGATTCATTTGGCCTCAGCAGGTGTTTAAAGCACTTTTTAGGTGGTTTGGTGCATATGTGGTTCATTGTTGGGCAGTTTTGGCCCATGTTCATAAATGCACTCTATTCTGTCTGAAAGGAGTTTTTCAGCAATAACTGTTAGATTTAGTCACTGCAAGCTAGCAGAAGGTGCTACAGGCTCAAATCTCATGTATGTGGTGTAGCTTCTTACCCCCTGCAAGGGGAATGTGGTTTGGTGCTGCTAGGATGTATTGTTGGACAGTTACAGGCAAAATGAAAAAAGTGATTCATTTGGCCTCAGCAGGTGTTTAAAGCACTTTTTAGGTGTTTGGTGCATATGTTGGGCAGTTTTGGCCTATGTTCATAAATGCACTCTATTCTGTCTGAAAGGAGTTTTTCAGCAATAACTCTTAGATTTAGTCACTGCAAGCTAGCAGAAGGTGCTACAGGCTCAAATCTCATGTATGTGGTGTACCTTCTTACCCCCTGCAAGGGGAATGTGGTTTGGTGCTGCTAGGATGTATTGTTGGACAGTTACAGGCAAAATGAAAAAAGTGATTCATTTGGCCTCAGCAGGTGTTTAAAGCACTTTTTAGGTGTTTGGTGCATATGTTGGGCAGTTTTGGCCTATGTTCATAAATGCACTCTATTCTGTCTGAAAGGAGTTTTTCAGCAATAACTGTTAGCTTTAGTCACTGCAGGCTAGCAGAAGACACTATAACCTTAAATCTCATATATGTGGTGTAGCTTCTTACCCCCTGCAAGGGGAATGTGGTTTGGTGCTGCTAGGATGTATTGTTGGACAGTTACAGGCAAAATGAAAAAAGTGATTCATTTGGCCTCAGCAGGTGTTTAAAGCACTTTTTAGGTGGTTTGGTGCATATGTGGTTCATTGTTGGGCAGTTTTGGCCCATGTTCATAAATGCACTCTATTCTGTCTGAAAGGAGTTTTTCAGCAATAACTCTTAGATTTAGTCACTGCAAGCTAGCAGAAGGTGCTACAGGCTCAAATCTCATGTATGTGGTGTACCTTCTTACCCCCTGCAAGGGGAATGTGGTTTGGTGCTGCTAGGATGTATTGTTGGACAGTTACAGGCAAAATGAAAAAAGTGATTCATTTGGCCTCAGCAGGTGTTTAAAGCACTTTTTAGGTGGTTTGGTGCATATGTGGTTCAATGTTGGGCAGTTTTGGCGCATGTTCATAAATGCACTCTATTCTGTCTGAAAGGAGTTTTTCAGCAATAACTGTTAGATTTAGTCACTGCAAGCTAACAGAAGACACTATAACCTCAAATCTCATGTATGTGGTGTACCTTCTTACCCCCTGCAAGGGGAATGTGGTTTGGTGCTGCTAGGATGTATTGTTGGACAGTTACAGGCAAAATGAAAAAAGTGATTCATTTGGCCTCAGCAGGTGTTTAAAGCACTTTTTAGGTGTTTGGTGCATATGTTGGGCAGTTTTGGCCTATGTTCATAAATGCACTCTATTCTGTCTGAAAGGAGTTTTTCAGCAATAACTCTTAGATTTAGTCACTGCAAGCTAGCAGAAGGTGCTACAGGCTCAAATCTCATGTATGTGGTGTACCTTCTTACCCCCTGCAAGGGGAATGTGGTTTGGTGCTGCTAGGATGCATTGTTGGACAGTTACAGGCAAAATGAAAAAAGTGATTCATTTGGCCTCAGCAGGTGTTTAAAGCACTTTTTAGGTGTTTGGTGCATATGTTGGGCAGTTTTGGCCTATGTTCATAAATGCACTCTATTCTGTCTGAAAGGAGTTTTTCAGCAATAACTGTTAGCTTTAGTCACTGCAGGCTAGCAGAAGACACTATAACCTTAAATCTCATATATGTGGTGTAGCTTCTTACCCCCTGCAAGGGGAATGTGGTTTGGTGCTAGTAGGATGTATTGTTGGACAGTTACAGGCAAAATGAAAAAAGTGATTCATTTGGCCTCAGCAGGTGTTTAAAGCACTTTTAAGGTGGTTTGGTGCATATGTGGTTCATTGTTGGGCAATTTTGGCCTATGTTCATAAATGCACTCTATTCTGTCTGAAAGGAGTTTTTCAGCAATAACTGTTAGATTTAGTCACTGCAAGCTAACAGAAGACACTATAACCTCAAATCTCATGTATGTGGTGTAGCTTCTTACCCCCTGCAAGGGGAATGTGGTTTGGTGCTGCTAGGATGTATTGTTGGACAGTTACAGGCAAAATGAAAAAAGTGATTCATTTGGCCTCAGCAGGTGTTTAAAGCACTTTTTAGGTGTTTGGTGCATATGTTGGGCAGTTTTGGCCTATGTTCATAAATGCACTCTATTCTGTCTGAAAGGAGTTTTTCAGCAATAACTCTTAGATTTAGTCACTGCAAGCTAGCAGAAGGTGCTACAGGCTCAAATCTCATGTATGTGGTGTACCTTCTTACCCCCTGCAAGGGGAATGTGGTTTGGTGCTGCTAGGATGTATTGTTGGACAGTTACAGGCAAAATGAAAAAAGTGATTCATTTGGCCTCAGCAGGTGTTTAAAGCACTTTTTAGGTGTTTGGTGCATATGTTGGGCAGTTTTGGCCTATGTTCATAAATGCACTCTATTCTGTCTGAAAGGAGTTTTTCAGCAATAACTGTTAGCTTTAGTCACTGCAGGCTAGCAGAAGACACTATAACCTTAAATCTCATATATGTGGTGTAGCTTCTTACCCCCTGCAAGGGGAATGTGGTTTGGTGCTGCTAGGATGTATTGTTGGACAGTTACAGGCAAAATGAAAAAAGTGATTCATTTGGCCTCAGCAGGTGTTTAAAGCACTTTTTAGGTGGTTTGGTGCATATGTGGTTCATTGTTGGGCAGTTTTGGCCCATGTTCATAAATGCACTCTATTCTGTCTGAAAGGAGTTTTTCAGCAATAACTCTTAGATTTAGTCACTGCAAGCTAGCAGAAGGTGCTACAGGCTCAAATCTCATGTATGTGGTGTACCTTCTTACCCCCTGCAAGGGGAATGTGGTTTGGTGCTGCTAGGATGTATTGTTGGACAGTTACAGGCAAAATGAAAAAAGTGATTCATTTGGCCTCAGCAGGTGTTTAAAGCACTTTTTAGGTGGTTTGGTGCATATGTGGTTCAATGTTGGGCAGTTTTGGCGCATGTTCATAAATGCACTCTATTCTGTCTGAAAGGAGTTTTTCAGCAATAACTGTTAGATTTAGTCACTGCAAGCTAACAGAAGACACTATAACCTCAAATCTCATGTATGTGGTGTACCTTCTTACCCCCTGCAAGGGGAATGTGGTTTGGTGCTGCTAGGATGTATTGTTGGACAGTTACAGGCAAAATGAAAAAAGTGATTCATTTGGCCTCAGCAGGTGTTTAAAGCACTTTTTAGGTGTTTGGTGCATATGTTGGGCAGTTTTGGCCTATGTTCATAAATGCACTCTATTCTGTCTGAAAGGAGTTTTTCAGCAATAACTCTTAGATTTAGTCACTGCAAGCTAGCAGAAGGTGCTACAGGCTCAAATCTCATGTATGTGGTGTACCTTCTTACCCCCTGCAAGGGGAATGTGGTTTGGTGCTGCTAGGATGCATTGTTGGACAGTTACAGGCAAAATGAAAAAAGTGATTCATTTGGCCTCAGCAGGTGTTTAAAGCACTTTTTAGGTGTTTGGTGCATATGTTGGGCAGTTTTGGCCTATGTTCATAAATGCACTCTATTCTGTCTGAAAGGAGTTTTTCAGCAATAACTGTTAGCTTTAGTCACTGCAGGCTAGCAGAAGACACTATAACCTTAAATCTCATATATGTGGTGTAGCTTCTTACCCCCTGCAAGGGGAATGTGGTTTGGTGCTGCTAGGATGTATTGTTGGACAGTTACAGGCAAAATGAAAAAAGTGATTCATTTGGCCTCAGCAGGTGTTTAAAGCACTTTTAAGGTGGTTTGGTGCATATGTGGTTCATTGTTGGGCAATTTTGGCCTATGTTCATAAATGCACTCTATTCTGTCTGAAAGGAGTTTTTCAGCAATAACTGTTAGATTTAGTCACTGCAAGCTAACAGAAGACACTATAACCTCAAATCTCATGTATGTGGTGTAGCTTCTTACCCCCTGCAAGGGGAATGTGGTTTGGTGCTGCTAGGATGTATTGTTGGACAGTTACAGGCAAAATGAAAAAAGTGATTCATTTGGCCTCAGCAGGTGTTTAAAGCACTTTTTAGGTGTTTGGTGCATATGTTGGGCAGTTTTGGCCTATGTTCATAAATGCACTCTATTCTGTCTGAAAGGAGTTTTTCAGCAATAACTCTTAGATTTAGTCACTGCAAGCTAGCAGAAGGTGCTACAGGCTCAAATCTCATGTATGTGGTGTACCTTCTTACCCCCTGCAAGGGGAATGTGGTTTGGTGCTGCTAGGATGTATTGTTGGACAGTTACAGGCAAAATGAAAAAAGTGATTCATTTGGCCTCAGCAGGTGTTTAAAGCACTTTTTAGGTGTTTGGTGCATATGTTGGGCAGTTTTGGCCTATGTTCATAAATGCACTCTATTCTGTCTGAAAGGAGTTTTTCAGCAATAACTGTTAGCTTTAGTCACTGCAGGCTAGCAGAAGACACTATAACCTTAAATCTCATATATGTGGTGTAGCTTCTTACCCCCTGCAAGGGGAATGTGGTTTGGTGCTGCTAGGATGTATTGTTGGACAGTTACAGGCAAAATGAAAAAAGTGATTCATTTGGCCTCAGCAGGTGTTTAAAGCACTTTTTAGGTGGTTTGGTGCATATGTGGTTCATTGTTGGGCAGTTTTGGCCCATGTTCATAAATGCACTCTATTCTGTCTGAAAGGAGTTTTTCAGCAATAACTGTTAGATTTAGTCACTGCAAGCTAGCAGAAGGTGCTACAGGCTCAAATCTCATGTATGTGGTGTAGCGTCTTACCCCCTGCAAGGGGAATGTGGTTTGGTGCTGCTAGGATGTATTGTTGGACAGTTACAGGCAAAATGAAAAAAGTGATTCATTTGGCCTCAGCAGGTGTTTAAAGCACTTTTAAGGTGGTTTGGTGCATATGTGGTTCATTGTTGGGCAGTTTTGGCCTATGTTCATAAATGCACTCTATTCTGTCTGAAAGGAGTTTTTCAGCAATAACTGTTAGATTTAGTCACTGCAAGCTAACAGAAGACACTATAACCTCAAATCTCATGTATGTGGTGTAGCTTCTTACCCCCTGCAAGGGGAATGTGGTTTGGTGCTGCTAGGATGTATTGTTGGACAGTTACAGGCAAAATGAAAAAAGTGATTCATTTGGCCTCAGCAGGTGTTTAAAGCACTTTTTAGGTGGTTTGGTGCATATGTGGTTCATTGTTGGGCAGTTTTGGCCCATGTTCATAAATGCACTCTATTCTGTCTGAAAGGAGTTTTTCAGCAATAACTGTTAGATTTAGTCACTGCAAGCTAGCAGAAGGTGCTACAGGCTCAAATCTCATGTATGTGGTGTAGCGTCTTACCCCCTGCAAGGGGAATGTGGTTTGGTGCTGCTAGGATGTATTGTTGGACAGTTACAGGCAAAATGAAAAAAGTGATTCATTTGGCCTCAGCAGGTGTTTAAAGCACTTTTTAGGTGTTTGGTGCATATGTTGGGCAGTTTTGGCCTATGTTCATAAATGCACTCTATTCTGTCTGAAAGGAGTTTTTCAGCAATAACTCTTAGATTTAGTCACTGCAAGCTAGCAGAAGGTGCTACAGGCTCAAATCTCATGTATGTGGTGTACCTTCTTACCCCCTGCAAGGGGAATGTGGTTTGGTGCTGCTAGGATGTATTGTTGGACAGTTACAGGCAAAATGAAAAAAGTGATTCATTTGGCCTCAGCAGGTGTTTAAAGCACTTTTAAGGTGGTTTGGTGCATATGTGGTTCATTGTTGGGCAGTTTTGGCCTATGTTCATAAATGCACTCTATTCTGTCTGAAAGGAGTTTTTCAGCAATAACTGTTAGATTTAGTCACTGCAAGCTAACAGAAGACACTATAACCTCAAATCTCATGTATGTGGTGTAGCTTCTTACCCCCTGCAAGGGGAATGTGGTTTGGTGCTGCTAGGATGTATTGTTGGACAGTTACAGGCAAAATGAAAAAAGTGATTCATTTGGCCTCAGCAGGTGTTTAAAGCACTTTTTAGGTGGTTTGGTGCATATGTGGTTCATTGTTGGGCAGTTTTGGCCCATGTTCATAAATGCACTCTATTCTGTCTGAAAGGAGTTTTTCAGCAATAACTGTTAGATTTAGTCACTGCAAGCTAGCAGAAGGTGCTACAGGCTCAAATCTCATGTATGTGGTGTAGCGTCTTACCCCCTGCAAGGAGAATGTGGTTTGGTGCTGCTAGGATGTATTGTTGGACAGTTACAGGCAAAATGAAAAAAGTGATTCATTTGGCCTCAGCAGGTGTTTAAAGCACTTTTAAGGTGGTTTGGTGCATATGTGGTTCATTGTTGGGCAGTTTTGGCCTATGTTCATAAATGCACTCTATTCTGTCTGAAAGGAGTTTTTCAGCAATAACTCTTAGATTTAGTCACTGCAAGCTAGCAGAAGGTGCTACAGGCTCAAATCTCATGTATGTGGTGTACCTTCTTACCCCCTGCAAGGGGAATGTGGTTTGGTGCTGCTAGGATGTATTGTTGGACAGTTACAGGCAAAATGAAAAAAGTGATTCATTTGGCCTCAGCAGGTGTTTAAAGCACTTTTTAGGTGGTTTGGTGCATATGTGGTTCATTGTTGGGCAGTTTTGGCGCATTTTCATAAATGCACTCTATTCTGTCTGAAAGGAGTTTTTCAGCAATAACTGTTAGATTTAGTCACTGCAAGCTAACAGAAGACACTATAACCTCAAATATCATGTATGTGGTGTAGCTTCTTACCCCCTGCAAGGGGAATGTGGTTTGGTGCTGCTAGGATGTATTGTTGGACAGTTACAGGCAAAATGAAAAAAGTGATTCATTTGGCCTCAGCAGGTGTTTAAAGCACTTTTTAGGTGTTTGGTGCATATGTTGGGCAGTTTTGGCCTATGTTCATAAATGCACTCTATTCTGTCTGAAAGGAGTTTTTCAGCAATAACTGTTAGCTTTAGTCACTGCAGGCTAGCAGAAGACACTATAACCTTAAATCTCATATATGTGGTGTAGCTTCTTACCCCCTGCAAGGGGAATGTGGTTTGGTGCTGCTAGGATGTATTGTTGGACAGTTACAGGCAAAATGAAAAAAGTGATTCATTTGGCCTCAGCAGGTGTTTAAAGCACTTTTTAGGTGGTTTGGTGCATATGTGGTTCATTGTTGGGCAGTTTTGGCCCATGTTCATAAATGCACTCTATTCTGTCTGAAAGGAGTTTTTCAGCAATAACTCTTAGATTTAGTCACTGCAAGCTAGCAGAAGGTGCTACAGGCTCAAATCTCATGTATGTGGTGTACCTTCTTACCCCCTGCAAGGGGAATGTGGTTTGGTGCTGCTAGGATGTATTGTTGGACAGTTACAGGCAAAATGAAAAAAGTGATTCATTTGGCCTCAGCAGGTGTTTAAAGCACTTTTTAGGTGTTTGGTGCATATGTTGGGCAGTTTTGGCCTATGTTCATAAATGCACTCTATTCTGTCTGAAAGGAGTTTTTCAGCAATAACTGTTAGCTTTAGTCACTGCAGGCTAGCAGAAGACACTATAACCTTAAATCTCATATATGTGGTGTAGCTTCTTACCCCCTGCAAGGGGAATGTGGTTTGGTGCTGCTAGGATGTATTGTTGGACAGTTACAGGCAAAATGAAAAAAGTGATTCATTTGGCCTCAGCAGGTGTTTAAAGCACTTTTTAGGTGGTTTGGTGCATATGTGGTTCATTGTTGGGCAGTTTTGGCCCATGTTCATAAATGCACTCTATTCTGTCTGAAAGGAGTTTTTCAGCAATAACTGTTAGATTTAGTCACTGCAAGCTAGCAGAAGGTGCTACAGGCTCAAATCTCATGTATGTGGTGTACCTTCTTACCCCCTGCAAGGGGAATGTGGTTTGGTGCTGCTAGGATGTATTGTTGGACAGTTACAGGCAAAATGAAAAAAGTGATTCATTTGGCCTCAGCAGGTGTTTAAAGCACTTTTTAGGTGGTTTGGTGCATATGTGGTTCAATGTTGGGCAGTTTTGGCGCATGTTCATAAATGCACTCTATTCTGTCTGAAAGGAGTTTTTCAGCAATAACTGTTAGATTTAGTCACTGCAAGCTAACAGAAGACACTATAACCTCAAATCTCATGTATGTGGTGTACCTTCTTACCCCCTGCAAGGGGAATGTGGTTTGGTGCTGCTAGGATGTATTGTTGGACAGTTACAGGCAAAATGAAAAAAGTGATTCATTTGGCCTCAGCAGGTGTTTAAAGCACTTTTTAGGTGTTTGGTGCATATGTTGGGCAGTTTTGGCCTATGTTCATAAATGCACTCTATTCTGTCTGAAAGGAGTTTTTCAGCAATAACTCTTAGATTTAGTCACTGCAAGCTAGCAGAAGGTGCTACAGGCTCAAATCTCATGTATGTGGTGTACCTTCTTACCCCCTGCAAGGGGAATGTGGTTTGGTGCTGCTAGGATGTATTGTTGGACAGTTACAGGCAAAATGAAAAAAGTGATTCATTTGGCCTCAGCAGGTGTTTAAAGCACTTTTAAGGTGGTTTGGTGCATATGTGGTTCATTGTTGGGCAGTTTTGGCCTATGTTCATAAATGCACTCTATTCTGTCTGAAAGGAGTTTTTCAGCAATAACTGTTAGATTTAGTCACTGCAAGCTAACAGAAGACACTATAACCTCAAATCTCATGTATGTGGTGTAGCTTCTTACCCCCTGCAAGGGGAATGTGGTTTGGTGCTGCTAGGATGTATTGTTGGACAGTTACAGGCAAAATGAAAAAAGTGATTCATTTGGCCTCAGCAGGTGTTTAAAGCACTTTTTAGGTGGTTTGGTGCATATGTGGTTCATTGTTGGGCAGTTTTGGCCCATGTTCATAAATGCACTCTATTCTGTCTGAAAGGAGTTTTTCAGCAATAACTGTTAGATTTAGTCACTGCAAGCTAGCAGAAGGTGCTACAGGCTCAAATCTCATGTATGTGGTGTAGCGTCTTACCCCCTGCAAGGGGAATGTGGTTTGGTGCTGCTAGGATGTATTGTTGGACAGTTACAGGCAAAATGAAAAAAGTGATTCATTTGGCCTCAGCAGGTGTTTAAAGCACTTTTTAGGTGTTTGGTGCATATGTTGGGCAGTTTTGGCCTATGTTCATAAATGCACTCTATTCTGTCTGAAAGGAGTTTTTCAGCAATAACTCTTAGATTTAGTCACTGCAAGCTAGCAGAAGGTGCTACAGGCTCAAATCTCATGTATGTGGTGTACCTTCTTACCCCCTGCAAGGGGAATGTGGTTTGGTGCTGCTAGGATGCATTGTTGGACAGTTACAGGCAAAATGAAAAAAGTGATTCATTTGGCCTCAGCAGGTGTTTAAAGCACTTTTTAGGTGTTTGGTGCATATGTTGGGCAGTTTTGGCCTATGTTCATAAATGCACTCTATTCTGTCTGAAAGGAGTTTTTCAGCAATAACTGTTAGCTTTAGTCACTGCAGGCTAGCAGAAGACACTATAACCTTAAATCTCATATATGTGGTGTAGCTTCTTACCCCCTGCAAGGGGAATGTGGTTTGGTGCTGCTAGGATGTATTGTTGGACAGTTACAGGCAAAATGAAAAAAGTGATTCATTTGGCCTCAGCAGGTGTTTAAAGCACTTTTTAGGTGTTTGGTGCATATGTTGGGCAGTTTTGGCCTATGTTCATAAATGCACTCTATTCTGTCTGAAAGGAGTTTTTCAGCAATAACTCTTAGATTTAGTCACTGCAAGCTAGCAGAAGGTGCTACAGGCTCAAATCTCATGTATGTGGTGTACCTTCTTACCCCCTGCAAGGGGAATGTGGTTTGGTGCTGCTAGGATGTATTGTTGGACAGTTACAGGCAAAATGAAAAAAGTGATTCATTTGGCCTCAGCAGGTGTTTAAAGCACTTTTTAGGTGTTTGGTGCATATGTTGGGCAGTTTTGGCCTATGTTCATAAATGCACTCTATTCTGTCTGAAAGGAGTTTTTCAGCAATAACTGTTAGCTTTAGTCACTGCAGGCTAGCAGAAGACACTATAACCTTAAATCTCATATATGTGGTGTAGCTTCTTACCCCCTGCAAGGGGAATGTGGTTTGGTGCTGCTAGGATGTATTGTTGGACAGTTACAGGCAAAATGAAAAAAGTGATTCATTTGGCCTCAGCAGGTGTTTAAAGCACTTTTTAGGTGGTTTGGTGCATATGTGGTTCATTGTTGGGCAGTTTTGGCCCATGTTCATAAATGCACTCTATTCTGTCTGAAAGGAGTTTTTCAGCAATAACTCTTAGATTTAGTCACTGCAAGCTAGCAGAAGGTGCTACAGGCTCAAATCTCATGTATGTGGTGTACCTTCTTACCCCCTGCAAGGGGAATGTCGTTTGGTGCTGCTAGGATGTATTGTTGGACAGTTACAGGCAAAATGAAAAAAGTGATTCATTTGGCCTCAGCAGGTGTTTAAAGCACTTTTTAGGTGTTTGGTGCATATGTTGGGCAGTTTTGGCCTCTGTTCATAAATGCACTCTATTCTGTCTGAAAGGAGTTTTTCAGCAATAACTGTTAGCTTTAGTCACTGCAGGCTAGCAGAAGACACTATAACCTTAAATCTCATATATGTGGTGTAGCTTCTTACCCCCTGCAAGGGGAATGTGGTTTGGTGCTGCTAGGATGTATTGTTGGACAGTTACAGGCAAAATGAAAAAAGTGATTCATTTGGCCTCAGCAGGTGTTTAAAGCACTTTTTAGGTGGTTTGGTGCATATGTGGTTCATTGTTGGGCAGTTTTGGCCCATGTTCATAAATGCACTCTATTCTGTCTGAAAGGAGTTTTTCAGCAATAACTGTTAGATTTAGTCACTGCAAGCTAGCAGAAGGTGCTACAGGCTCAAATCTCATGTATGTGGTGTAGCTTCTTACCCCCTGCAAGGGGAATGTGGTTTGGTGCTGCTAGGATGTATTGTTGGACAGTTACAGGCAAAATGAAAAAAGTGATTCATTTGGCCTCAGCAGGTGTTTAAAGCACTTTTTAGGTGTTTGGTGCATATGTTGGGCAGTTTTGGCCTATGTTCATAAATGCACTCTATTCTGTCTGAAAGGAGTTTTTCAGCAATAACTGTTAGCTTTAGTCACTGCAGGCTAGCAGAAGACACTATAACCTTAAATCTCATATATGTGGTGTAGCTTCTTACCCCCTGCAAGGGGAATGTGGTTTGGTGCTGCTAGGATGTATTGTTGGACAGTTACAGGCAAAATGAAAAAAGTGATTCATTTGGCCTCAGCAGGTGTTTAAAGCACTTTTTAGGTGGTTTGGTGCATATGTGGTTCATTGTTGGGCAGTTTTGGCCCATGTTCATAAATGCACTCTATTCTGTCTGAAAGGAGTTTTTCAGCAATAACTGTTAGATTTAGTCACTGCAAGCTAGCAGAAGGTGCTACAGGCTCAAATCTCATGTATGTGGTGTACCTTCTTACCCCCTGCAAGGGGAATGTGGTTTGGTGCTGCTAGGATGTATTGTTGGACAGTTACAGGCAAAATGAAAAAAGTGATTCATTTGGCCTCAGCAGGTGTTTAAAGCACTTTTTAGGTGGTTTGGTGCATATGTGGTTCAATGTTGGGCAGTTTTGGCGCATGTTCATAAATGCACTCTATTCTGTCTGAAAGGAGTTTTTCAGCAATAACTGTTAGATTTAGTCACTGCAAGCTAACAGAAGACACTATAACCTCAAATCTCATGTATGTGGTGTAGCTTCTTACCCCCTGCAAGGGGAATGTGGTTTGGTGCTGCTAGGATGTATTGTTGGACAGTTACAGGCAAAATGAAAAAAGTGATTCATTTGGCCTCAGCAGGTGTTTAAAGCACTTTTTAGGTGTTTGGTGCATATGTTGGGCAGTTTTGGCCTATGTTCATAAATGCACTCTATTCTGTCTGAAAGGAGTTTTTCAGCAATAACTCTTAGATTTAGTCACTGCAAGCTAGCAGAAGGTGCTACAGGCTCAAATCTCATGTATGTGGTGTACCTTCTTACCCCCTGCAAGGGGAATGTGGTTTGGTGCTGCTAGGATGCATTGTTGGACAGTTACAGGCAAAATGAAAAAAGTGATTCATTTGGCCTCAGCAGGTGTTTAAAGCACTTTTTAGGTGTTTGGTGCATATGTTGGGCAGTTTTGGCCTATGTTCATAAATGCACTCTATTCTGTCTGAAAGGAGTTTTTCAGCAATAACTGTTAGCTTTAGTCACTGCAGGCTAGCAGAAGACACTATAACCTTAAATCTCATATATGTGGTGTAGTTTCTTACCCCCTGCAAGGGGAATGTGGTTTGGTGCTGCTAGGATGTATTGTTGGACAGTTACAGGCAAAATGAAAAAAGTGATTCATTTGGCCTCAGCAGGTGTTTAAAGCACTTTTAAGGTGGTTTGGTGCATATGTGGTTCATTGTTGGGCAATTTTGGCCTATGTTCATAAATGCACTCTATTCTGTCTGAAAGGAGTTTTTCAGCAATAACTGTTAGATTTAGTCACTGCAAGCTAACAGAAGACACTATAACCTCAAATCTCATGTATGTGGTGTAGCTTCTTACCCCCTGCAAGGGGAATGTGGTTTGGTGCTGCTAGGATGTATTGTTGGACAGTTACAGGCAAAATGAAAAAAGTGATTCATTTGGCCTCAGCAGGTGTTTAAAGCACTTTTTAGGTGGTTTGGTGCATATGTGGTTCATTGTTGGGCAGTTTTGGCCCATGTTCATAAATGCACTCTATTCTGTCTGAAAGGAGTTTTTCAGCAATAACTGTTAGATTTAGTCACTGCAAGCTAGCAGAAGGTGCTACAGGCTCAAATCTCATGTATGTGGTGTAGCGTCTTACCCCCTGCAAGGGGAATGTGGTTTGGTGCTGCTAGGATGTATTGTTGGACAGTTACAGGCAAAATGAAAAAAGTGATTCATTTGGCCTCAGCAGGTGTTTAAAGCACTTTTTAGGTGTTTGGTGCATATGTTGGGCAGTTTTGGCCTATGTTCATAAATGCACTCTATTCTGTCTGAAAGGAGTTTTTCAGCAATAACTGTTAGCTTTAGTCACTGCAGGCTAGCAGAAGACACTATAACCTTAAATCTCATATATGTGGTGTAGCTTCTTACCCCCTGCAAGGGGAATGTGGTTTGGTGCTGCTAGGATGTATTGTTGGACAGTTACAGGCAAAATGAAAAAAGTGATTCATTTGGCCTCAGCAGGTGTTTAAAGCACTTTTTAGGTGGTTTGGTGCATATGTGGTTCATTGTTGGGCAGTTTTGGCCCATGTTCATAAATGCACTCTATTCTGTCTGAAAGGAGTTTTTCAGCAATAACTGTTAGATTTAGTCACTGCAAGCTAGCAGAAGGTGCTACAGGCTCAAATCTCATGTATGTGGTGTACCTTCTTACCCCCTGCAAGGGGAATGTGGTTTGGTGCTGCTAGGATGTATTGTTGGACAGTTACAGGCAAAATGAAAAAAGTGATTCATTTGGCCTCAGCAGGTGTTTAAAGCACTTTTTAGGTGGTTTGGTGCATATGTGGTTCAATGTTGGGCAGTTTTGGCGCATGTTCATAAATGCACTCTATTCTGTCTGAAAGGAGTTTTTCAGCAATAACTGTTAGATTTAGTCACTGCAAGCTAACAGAAGACACTATAACCTCAAATCTCATGTATGTGGTGTAGCTTCTTACCCCCTGCAAGGGGAATGTGGTTTGGTGCTGCTAGGATGTATTGTTGGACAGTTACAGGCAAAATGAAAAAAGTGATTCATTTGGCCTCAGCAGGTGTTTAAAGCACTTTTTAGGTGTTTGGTGCATATGTTGGGCAGTTTTGGCCTATGTTCATAAATGCACTCTATTCTGTCTGAAAGGAGTTTTTCAGCAATAACTCTTAGATTTAGTCACTGCAAGCTAGCAGAAGGTGCTACAGGCTCAAATCTCATGTATGTGGTGTACCTTCTTACCCCCTGCAAGGGGAATGTGGTTTGGTGCTGCTAGGATGCATTGTTGGACAGTTACAGGCAAAATGAAAAAAGTGATTCATTTGGCCTCAGCAGGTGTTTAAAGCACTTTTTAGGTGTTTGGTGCATATGTTGGGCAGTTTTGGCCTATGTTCATAAATGCACTCTATTCTGTCTGAAAGGAGTTTTTCAGCAATAACTGTTAGCTTTAGTCACTGCAGGCTAGCAGAAGACACTATAACCTTAAATCTCATATATGTGGTGTAGTTTCTTACCCCCTGCAAGGGGAATGTGGTTTGGTGCTGCTAGGATGTATTGTTGGACAGTTACAGGCAAAATGAAAAAAGTGATTCATTTGGCCTCAGCAGGTGTTTAAAGCACTTTTAAGGTGGTTTGGTGCATATGTGGTTCATTGTTGGGCAGTTTTGGCCTATGTTCATAAATGCACTCTATTCTGTCTGAAAGGAGTTTTTCAGCAATAACTGTTAGATTTAGTCACTGCAAGCTAACAGAAGACACTATAACCTCAAATCTCATGTATGTGGTGTAGCTTCTTACCCCCTGCAAGGGGAATGTGGTTTGGTGCTGCTAGGATGTATTGTTGGACAGTTACAGGCAAAATGAAAAAAGTGATTCATTTGGCCTCAGCAGGTGTTTAAAGCACTTTTTAGGTGTTTGGTGCATATGTTGGGCAGTTTTGGCCTATGTTCATAAATGCACTCTATTCTGTCTGAAAGGAGTTTTTCAGCAATAACTCTTAGATTTAGTCACTGCAAGCTAGCAGAAGGTGCTACAGGCTCAAATCTCATGTATGTGGTGTACCTTCTTACCCCCTGCAAGGGGAATGTGGTTTGGTGCTGCTAGGATGTATTGTTGGACAGTTACAGGCAAAATGAAAAAAGTGATTCATTTGGCCTCAGCAGGTGTTTAAAGCACTTTTTAGGTGGTTTGGTGCATATGTGGTTCATTGTTGGGCAGTTTTGGCGCATTTTCATAAATGCACTCTATTCTGTCTGAAAGGAGTTTTTCAGCAATAACTGTTAGATTTAGTCACTGCAAGCTAACAGAAGACACTATAACCTCAAATATCATGTATGTGGTGTAGCTTCTTACCCCCTGCAAGGGGAATGTGGTTTGGTGCTGCTAGGATGTATTGTTGGACAGTTACAGGCAAAATGAAAAAAGTGATTCATTTGGCCTCAGCAGGTGTTTAAAGCACTTTTTAGGTGTTTGGTGCATATGTTGGGCAGTTTTGGCCTATGTTCATAAATGCACTCTATTCTGTCTGAAAGGAGTTTTTCAGCAATAACTGTTAGCTTTAGTCACTGCAGGCTAGCAGAAGACACTATAACCTTAAATCTCATATATGTGGTGTAGCTTCTTACCCCCTGCAAGGGGAATGTGGTTTGGTGCTGCTAGGATGTATTGTTGGACAGTTACAGGCAAAATGAAAAAAGTGATTCATTTGGCCTCAGCAGGTGTTTAAAGCACTTTTTAGGTGGTTTGGTGCATATGTGGTTCATTGTTGGGCAGTTTTGGCCCATGTTCATAAATGCACTCTATTCTGTCTGAAAGGAGTTTTTCAGCAATAACTCTTAGATTTAGTCACTGCAAGCTAGCAGAAGGTGCTACAGGCTCAAATCTCATGTATGTGGTGTAGCTTCTTACCCCCTGCAAGGGGAATGTGGTTTGGTGCTGCTAGGATGTATTGTTGGACAGTTACAGGCAAAATGAAAAAAGTGATTCATTTGGCCTCAGCAGGTGTTTAAAGCACTTTTTAGGTGTTTGGTGCATATGTTGGGCAGTTTTGGCCTATGTTCATAAATGCACTCTATTCTGTCTGAAAGGAGTTTTTCAGCAATAACTCTTAGATTTAGTCACTGCAAGCTAGCAGAAGGTGCTACAGGCTCAAATCTCATGTATGTGGTGTACCTTCTTACCCCCTGCAAGGGGAATGTGGTTTGGTGCTGCTAGGATGTATTGTTGGACAGTTACAGGCAAAATGAAAAAAGTGATTCATTTGGCCTCAGCAGGTGTTTAAAGCACTTTTAAGGTGGTTTGGTGCATATGTGGTTCATTGTTGGGCAGTTTTGGCCTATGTTCATAAATGCACTCTATTCTGTCTGAAAGGAGTTTTTCAGCAATAACTGTTAGATTTAGTCACTGCAAGCTAACAGAAGACACTATAACCTCAAATCTCATGTATGTGGTGTAGCTTCTTACCCCCTGCAAGGGGAATGTGGTTTGGTGCTGCTAGGATGTATTGTTGGACAGTTACAGGCAAAATGAAAAAAGTGATTCATTTGGCCTCAGCAGGTGTTTAAAGCACTTTTTAGGTGGTTTGGTGCATATGTGGTTCATTGTTGGGCAGTTTTGGCCCATGTTCATAAATGCACTCTATTCTGTCTGAAAGGAGTTTTTCAGCAATAACTGTTAGATTTAGTCACTGCAAGCTAGCAGAAGGTGCTACAGGCTCAAATCTCATGTATGTGGTGTACCTTCTTACCCCCTGCAAGGAGAATGTGGTTTGGTGCTGCTAGGATGTATTGTTGGACAGTTACAGGCAAAATGAAAAAAGTGATTCATTTGGCCTCAGCAGGTGTTTAAAGCACTTTTTAGGTGTTTGGTGCATATGTTGGGCAGTTTTGGCCTATGTTCATAAATGCACTCTATTCTGTCTGAAAGGAGTTTTTCAGCAATAACTCTTAGATTTAGTCACTGCAAGCTAGCAGAAGGTGCTACAGGCTCAAATCTCATGTATGTGGTGTACCTTCTTACCCCCTGCAAGGGGAATGTGGTTTGGTGCTGCTAGGATGTATTGTTGGACAGTTACAGGCAAAATGAAAAAAGTGATTCATTTGGCCTCAGCAGGTGTTTAAAGCACTTTTTAGGTGGTTTGGTGCATATGTGGTTCATTGTTGGGCAGTTTTGGCGCATTTTCATAAATGCACTCTATTCTGTCTGAAAGGAGTTTTTCAGCAATAACTGTTAGATTTAGTCACTGCAAGCTAACAGAAGACACTATAACCTCAAATATCATGTATGTGGTGTAGCTTCTTACCCCCTGCAAGGGGAATGTGGTTTGGTGCTGCTAGGATGTATTGTTGGACAGTTACAGGCAAAATGAAAAAAGTGATTCATTTGGCCTCAGCAGGTGTTTAAAGCACTTTTTAGGTGTTTGGTGCATATGTTGGGCAGTTTTGGCCTATGTTCATAAATGCACTCTATTCTGTCTGAAAGGAGTTTTTCAGCAATAACTGTTAGCTTTAGTCACTGCAGGCTAGCAGAAGACACTATAACCTTAAATCTCATATATGTGGTGTAGCTTCTTACCCCCTGCAAGGGGAATGTGGTTTGGTGCTGCTAGGATGTATTGTTGGACAGTTACAGGCAAAATGAAAAAAGTGATTCATTTGGCCTCAGCAGGTGTTTAAAGCACTTTTTAGGTGGTTTGGTGCATATGTGGTTCATTGTTGGGCAGTTTTGGCCCATGTTCATAAATGCACTCTATTCTGTCTGAAAGGAGTTTTTCAGCAATAACTCTTAGATTTAGTCACTGCAAGCTAGCAGAAGGTGCTACAGGCTCAAATCTCATGTATGTGGTGTAGCTTCTTACCCCCTGCAAGGGGAATGTGGTTTGGTGCTGCTAGGATGTATTGTTGGACAGTTACAGGCAAAATGAAAAAAGTGATTCATTTGGCCTCAGCAGGTGTTTAAAGCACTTTTTAGGTGTTTGGTGCATATGTTGGGCAGTTTTGGCCTATGTTCATAAATGCACTCTATTCTGTCTGAAAGGAGTTTTTCAGCAATAACTGTTAGCTTTAGTCACTGCAGGCTAGCAGAAGACACTATAACCTTAAATCTCATATATGTGGTGTAGCTTCTTACCCCCTGCAAGGGGAATGTGGTTTGGTGCTGCTAGGATGTATTGTTGGACAGTTACAGGCAAAATGAAAAAAGTGATTCATTTGGCCTCAGCAGGTGTTTAAAGCACTTTTTAGGTGGTTTGGTGCATATGTGGTTCATTGTTGGGCAGTTTTGGCCCATGTTCATAAATGCACTCTATTCTGTCTGAAAGGAGTTTTTCAGCAATAACTCTTAGATTTAGTCACTGCAAGCTAGCAGAAGGTGCTACAGGCTCAAATCTCATGTATGTGGTGTACCTTCTTACCCCCTGCAAGGGGAATGTGGTTTGGTGCTGCTAGGATGTATTGTTGGACAGTTACAGGCAAAATGAAAAAAGTGATTCATTTGGCCTCAGCAGGTGTTTAAAGCACTTTTTAGGTGGTTTGGTGCATATGTGGTTCAATGTTGGGCAGTTTTGGCGCATGTTCATAAATGCACTCTATTCTGTCTGAAAGGAGTTTTTCAGCAATAACTGTTAGATTTAGTCACTGCAAGCTAACAGAAGACACTATAACCTCAAATCTCATGTATGTGGTGTAGCTTCTTACCCCCTGCAAGGGGAATGTGGTTTGGTGCTGCTAGGATGTATTGTTGGACAGTTACAGGCAAAATGAAAAAAGTGATTCATTTGGCCTCAGCAGGTGTTTAAAGCACTTTTTAGGTGTTTGGTGCATATGTTGGGCAGTTTTGGCCTATGTTCATAAATGCACTCTATTCTGTCTGAAAGGAGTTTTTCAGCAATAACTCTTAGATTTAGTCACTGCAAGCTAGCAGAAGGTGCTACAGGCTCAAATCTCATGTATGTGGTGTACCTTCTTACCCCCTGCAAGGGGAATGTGGTTTGGTGCTGCTAGGATGCATTGTTGGACAGTTACAGGCAAAATGAAAAAAGTGATTCATTTGGCCTCAGCAGGTGTTTAAAGCACTTTTTAGGTGTTTGGTGCATATGTTGGGCAGTTTTGGCCTATGTTCATAAATGCACTCTATTCTGTCTGAAAGGAGTTTTTCAGCAATAACTGTTAGCTTTAGTCACTGCAGGCTAGCAGAAGACACTATAACCTTAAATCTCATATATGTGGTGTAGCTTCTTACCCCCTGCAAGGGGAATGTGGTTTGGTGCTGCTAGGATGTATTGTTGGACAGTTACAGGCAAAATGAAAAAAGTGATTCATTTGGCCTCAGCAGGTGTTTAAAGCACTTTTTAGGTGGTTTGGTGCATATGTGGTTCATTGTTGGGCAGTTTTGGCCCATGTTCATAAATGCACTCTATTCTGTCTGAAAGGAGTTTTTCAGCAATAACTGTTAGATTTAGTCACTGCAAGCTAGCAGAAGGTGCTACAGGCTCAAATCTCATGTATGTGGTGTAGCGTCTTACCCCCTGCAAGGGGAATGTGGTTTGGTGCTGCTAGGATGTATTGTTGGACAGTTACAGGCAAAATGAAAAAAGTGATTCATTTGGCCTCAGCAGGTGTTTAAAGCACTTTTAAGGTGGTTTGGTGCATATGTGGTTCATTGTTGGGCAGTTTTGGCCTATGTTCATAAATGCACTCTATTCTGTCTGAAAGGAGTTTTTCAGCAATAACTGTTAGATTTAGTCACTGCAAGCTAACAGAAGACACTATAACCTCAAATCTCATGTATGTGGTGTAGCTTCTTACCCCCTGCAAGGGGAATGTGGTTTGGTGCTGCTAGGATGTATTGTTGGACAGTTACAGGCAAAATGAAAAAAGTGATTCATTTGGCCTCAGCAGGTGTTTAAAGCACTTTTTAGGTGGTTTGGTGCATATGTGGTTCATTGTTGGGCAGTTTTGGCCCATGTTCATAAATGCACTCTATTCTGTCTGAAAGGAGTTTTTCAGCAATAACTGTTAGATTTAGTCACTGCAAGCTAGCAGAAGGTGCTACAGGCTCAAATCTCATGTATGTGGTGTAGCGTCTTACCCCCTGCAAGGGGAATGTGGTTTGGTGCTGCTAGGATGTATTGTTGGACAGTTACAGGCAAAATGAAAAAAGTGATTCATTTGGCCTCAGCAGGTGTTTAAAGCACTTTTTAGGTGTTTGGTGCATATGTTGGGCAGTTTTGGCCTATGTTCATAAATGCACTCTATTCTGTCTGAAAGGAGTTTTTCAGCAATAACTCTTAGATTTAGTCACTGCAAGCTAGCAGAAGGTGCTACAGGCTCAAATCTCATGTATGTGGTGTACCTTCTTACCCCCTGCAAGGGGAATGTGGTTTGGTGCTGCTAGGATGTATTGTTGGACAGTTACAGGCAAAATGAAAAAAGTGATTCATTTGGCCTCAGCAGGTGTTTAAAGCACTTTTAAGGTGGTTTGGTGCATATGTGGTTCATTGTTGGGCAGTTTTGGCCTATGTTCATAAATGCACTCTATTCTGTCTGAAAGGAGTTTTTCAGCAATAACTGTTAGATTTAGTCACTGCAAGCTAACAGAAGACACTATAACCTCAAATCTCATGTATGTGGTGTAGCTTCTTACCCCCTGCAAGGGGAATGTGGTTTGGTGCTGCTAGGATGTATTGTTGGACAGTTACAGGCAAAATGAAAAAAGTGATTCATTTGGCCTCAGCAGGTGTTTAAAGCACTTTTTAGGTGGTTTGGTGCATATGTGGTTCATTGTTGGGCAGTTTTGGCCCATGTTCATAAATGCACTCTATTCTGTCTGAAAGGAGTTTTTCAGCAATAACTGTTAGATTTAGTCACTGCAAGCTAGCAGAAGGTGCTACAGGCTCAAATCTCATGTATGTGGTGTAGCGTCTTACCCCCTGCAAGGAGAATGTGGTTTGGTGCTGCTAGGATGTATTGTTGGACAGTTACAGGCAAAATGAAAAAAGTGATTCATTTGGCCTCAGCAGGTGTTTAAAGCACTTTTTAGGTGTTTGGTGCATATGTTGGGCAGTTTTGGCCTATGTTCATAAATGCACTCTATTCTGTCTGAAAGGAGTTTTTCAGCAATAACTCTTAGATTTAGTCACTGCAAGCTAGCAGAAGGTGCTACAGGCTCAAATCTCATGTATGTGGTGTACCTTCTTACCCCCTGCAAGGGGAATGTGGTTTGGTGCTGCTAGGATGTATTGTTGGACAGTTACAGGCAAAATGAAAAAAGTGATTCATTTGGCCTCAGCAGGTGTTTAAAGCACTTTTTAGGTGGTTTGGTGCATATGTGGTTCATTGTTGGGCAGTTTTGGCGCATTTTCATAAATGCACTCTATTCTGTCTGAAAGGAGTTTTTCAGCAATAACTGTTAGATTTAGTCACTGCAAGCTAACAGAAGACACTATAACCTCAAATATCATGTATGTGGTGTAGCTTCTTACCCCCTGCAAGGGGAATGTGGTTTGGTGCTGCTAGGATGTATTGTTGGACAGTTACAGGCAAAATGAAAAAAGTGATTCATTTGGCCTCAGCAGGTGTTTAAAGCACTTTTTAGGTGTTTGGTGCATATGTTGGGCAGTTTTGGCCTATGTTCATAAATGCACTCTATTCTGTCTGAAAGGAGTTTTTCAGCAATAACTGTTAGCTTTAGTCACTGCAGGCTAGCAGAAGACACTATAACCTTAAATCTCATATATGTGGTGTAGCTTCTTACCCCCTGCAAGGGGAATGTGGTTTGGTGCTGCTAGGATGTATTGTTGGACAGTTACAGGCAAAATGAAAAAAGTGATTCATTTGGCCTCAGCAGGTGTTTAAAGCACTTTTTAGGTGGTTTGGTGCATATGTGGTTCATTGTTGGGCAGTTTTGGCCCATGTTCATAAATGCACTCTATTCTGTCTGAAAGGAGTTTTTCAGCAATAACTCTTAGATTTAGTCACTGCAAGCTAGCAGAAGGTGCTACAGGCTCAAATCTCATGTATGTGGTGTACCTTCTTACCCCCTGCAAGGGGAATGTGGTTTGGTGCTGCTAGGATGTATTGTTGGACAGTTACAGGCAAAATGAAAAAAGTGATTCATTTGGCCTCAGCAGGTGTTTAAAGCACTTTTTAGGTGGTTTGGTGCATATGTGGTTCAATGTTGGGCAGTTTTGGCGCATGTTCATAAATGCACTCTATTCTGTCTGAAAGGAGTTTTTCAGCAATAACTGTTAGATTTAGTCACTGCAAGCTAACAGAAGACACTATAACCTCAAATCTCATGTATGTGGTGTAGCTTCTTACCCCCTGCAAGGGGAATGTGGTTTGGTGCTGCTAGGATGTATTGTTGGACAGTTACAGGCAAAATGAAAAAAGTGATTCATTTGGCCTCAGCAGGTGTTTAAAGCACTTTTTAGGTGTTTGGTGCATATGTTGGGCAGTTTTGGCCTATGTTCATAAATGCACTCTATTCTGTCTGAAAGGAGTTTTTCAGCAATAACTCTTAGATTTAGTCACTGCAAGCTAGCAGAAGGTGCTACAGGCTCAAATCTCATGTATGTGGTGTACCTTCTTACCCCCTGCAAGGGGAATGTGGTTTGGTGCTGCTAGGATGCATTGTTGGACAGTTACAGGCAAAATGAAAAAAGTGATTCATTTGGCCTCAGCAGGTGTTTAAAGCACTTTTTAGGTGTTTGGTGCATATGTTGGGCAGTTTTGGCCTATGTTCATAAATGCACTCTATTCTGTCTGAAAGGAGTTTTTCAGCAATAACTGTTAGCTTTAGTCACTGCAGGCTAGCAGAAGACACTATAACCTTAAATCTCATATATGTGGTGTAGCTTCTTACCCCCTGCAAGGGGAATGTGGTTTGGTGCTGCTAGGATGTATTGTTGGACAGTTACAGGCAAAATGAAAAAAGTGATTCATTTGGCCTCAGCAGGTGTTTAAAGCACTTTTTAGGTGGTTTGGTGCATATGTGGTTCATTGTTGGGCAGTTTTGGCCCATGTTCATAAATGCACTCTATTCTGTCTGAAAGGAGTTTTTCAGCAATAACTGTTAGATTTAGTCACTGCAAGCTAGCAGAAGGTGCTACAGGCTCAAATCTCATGTATGTGGTGTAGCGTCTTACCCCCTGCAAGGGGAATGTGGTTTGGTGCTGCTAGGATGTATTGTTGGACAGTTACAGGCAAAATGAAAAAAGTGATTCATTTGGCCTCAGCAGGTGTTTAAAGCACTTTTAAGGTGGTTTGGTGCATATGTGGTTCATTGTTGGGCAGTTTTGGCCTATGTTCATAAATGCACTCTATTCTGTCTGAAAGGAGTTTTTCAGCAATAACTGTTAGATTTAGTCACTGCAAGCTAACAGAAGACACTATAACCTCAAATCTCATGTATGTGGTGTAGCTTCTTACCCCCTGCAAGGGGAATGTGGTTTGGTGCTGCTAGGATGTATTGTTGGACAGTTACAGGCAAAATGAAAAAAGTGATTCATTTGGCCTCAGCAGGTGTTTAAAGCACTTTTTAGGTGGTTTGGTGCATATGTGGTTCATTGTTGGGCAGTTTTGGCCCATGTTCATAAATGCACTCTATTCTGTCTGAAAGGAGTTTTTCAGCAATAACTGTTAGATTTAGTCACTGCAAGCTAACAGAAGACACTATAACCTCAAATCTCATGTATGTGGTGTAGCTTCTTACCCCCTGCAAGGGGAATGTGGTTTGGTGCTGCTAGGATGTATTGTTGGACAGTTACAGGCAAAATGAAAAAAGTGATTCATTTGGCCTCAGCAGGTGTTTAAAGCACTTTTTAGGTGGTTTGGTGCATATGTGGTTCATTGTTGGGCAGTTTTGGCCCATGTTCATAAATGCACTCTATTCTGTCTGAAAGGAGTTTTTCAGCAATAACTGTTAGATTTAGTCACTGCAAGCTAGCAGAAGGTGCTACAGGCTCAAATCTCATGTATGTGGTGTAGCGTCTTACCCCCTGCAAGGGGAATGTGGTTTGGTGCTGCTAGGATGTATTGTTGGACAGTTACAGGCAAAATGAAAAAAGTGATTCATTTGGCCTCAGCAGGTGTTTAAAGCACTTTTAAGGTGGTTTGGTGCATATGTGGTTCATTGTTGGGCAGTTTTGGCCTATGTTCATAAATGCACTCTATTCTGTCTGAAAGGAGTTTTTCAGCAATAACTGTTAGATTTAGTCACTGCAAGCTAACAGAAGACACTATAACCTCAAATCTCATGTATGTGGTGTAGCTTCTTACCCCCTGCAAGGGGAATGTGGTTTGGTGCTGCTAGGATGTATTGTTGGACAGTTACAGGCAAAATGAAAAAAGTGATTCATTTGGCCTCAGCAGGTGTTTAAAGCACTTTTTAGGTGTTTGGTGCATATGTTGGGCAGTTTTGGCCTATGTTCATAAATGCACTCTATTCTGTCTGAAAGGAGTTTTTCAGCAATAACTCTTAGATTTAGTCACTGCAAGCTAGCAGAAGGTGCTACAGGCTCAAATCTCATGTATGTGGTGTACCTTCTTACCCCCTGCAAGGGGAATGTGGTTTGGTGCTGCTAGGATGTATTGTTGGACAGTTACAGGCAAAATGAAAAAAGTGATTCATTTGGCCTCAGCAGGTGTTTAAAGCACTTTTTAGGTGTTTGGTGCATATGTTGGGCAGTTTTGGCCTATGTTCATAAATGCACTCTATTCTGTCTGAAAGGAGTTTTTCAGCAATAACTGTTAGCTTTAGTCACTGCAGGCTAGCAGAAGACACTATAACCTTAAATCTCATATATGTGGTGTAGCTTCTTACCCCCTGCAAGGGGAATGTGGTTTGGTGCTGCTAGGATGTATTGTTGGACAGTTACAGGCAAAATGAAAAAAGTGATTCATTTGGCCTCAGCAGGTGTTTAAAGCACTTTTTAGGTCGTTTGGTGCATATGTGGTTCATTGTTGGGCAGTTTTGGCCCATGTTCATAAATGCACTCTATTCTGTCTGAAAGGAGTTTTTCAGCAATAACTGTTAGATTTAGTCACTGCAAGCTAGCAGAAGGTGCTACAGGCTCAAATCTCATGTATGTGGTGTAGCGTCTTACCCCCTGCAAGGGGAATGTGGTTTGGTGCTGCTAGGATGTATTGTTGGACAGTTACAGGCAAAATGAAAAAAGTGATTCATTTGGCCTCAGCAGGTGTTTAAAGCACTTTTAAGGTGGTTTGGTGCATATGTGGTTCATTGTTGGGCAGTTTTGGCCTATGTTCATAAATGCACTCTATTCTGTCTGAAAGGAGTTTTTCAGCAATAACTGTTAGATTTAGTCACTGCAAGCTAACAGAAGACACTATAACCTCAAATCTCATGTATGTGGTGTAGCTTCTTACCCCCTGCAAGGGGAATGTGGTTTGGTGCTGCTAGGATGTATTGTTGGACAGTTACAGGCAAAATGAAAAAAGTGATTCATTTGGCCTCAGCAGGTGTTTAAAGCACTTTTTAGGTGGTTTGGTGCATATGTGGTTCATTGTTGGGCAGTTTTGGCCCATGTTCATAAATGCACTCTATTCTGTCTGAAAGGAGTTTTTCAGCAATAACTGTTAGATTTAGTCACTGCAAGCTAGCAGAAGGTGCTACAGGCTCAAATCTCATGTATGTGGTGTAGCGTCTTACCCCCTGCAAGGGGAATGTGGTTTGGTGCTGCTAGGATGTATTGTTGGACAGTTACAGGCAAAATGAAAAAAGTGATTCATTTGGCCTCAGCAGGTGTTTAAAGCACTTTTTAGGTGTTTGGTGCATATGTTGGGCAGTTTTGGCCTATGTTCATAAATGCACTCTATTCTGTCTGAAAGGAGTTTTTCAGCAATAACTCTTAGATTTAGTCACTGCAAGCTAGCAGAAGGTGCTACAGGCTCAAATCTCATGTATGTGGTGTACCTTCTTACCCCCTGCAAGGGGAATGTGGTTTGGTGCTGCTAGGATGTATTGTTGGACAGTTACAGGCAAAATGAAAAAAGTGATTCATTTGGCCTCAGCAGGTGTTTAAAGCACTTTTTAGGTGGTTTGGTGCATATGTGGTTCATTGTTGGGCAGTTTTGGCGCATTTTCATAAATGCACTCTATTCTGTCTGAAAGGAGTTTTTCAGCAATAACTGTTAGATTTAGTCACTGCAAGCTAACAGAAGACACTATAACCTCAAATATCATGTATGTGGTGTAGCTTCTTACCCCCTGCAAGGGGAATGTGGTTTGGTGCTGCTAGGATGTATTGTTGGACAGTTACAGGCAAAATGAAAAAAGTGATTCATTTGGCCTCAGCAGGTGTTTAAAGCACTTTTTAGGTGGTTTGGTGCATATGTGGTTCATTGTTGGGCAGTTTTGGCCCATGTTCATAAATGCACTCTATTCTGTCTGAAAGGAGTTTTTCAGCAATAACTGTTAGATTTAGTCACTGCAAGCTAGCAGAAGGTGCTACAGGCTCAAATCTCATGTATGTGGTGTAGCGTCTTACCCCCTGCAAGGGGAATGTGGTTTGGTGCTGCTAGGATGTATTGTTGGACAGTTACAGGCAAAATGAAAAAAGTGATTCATTTGGCCTCAGCAGGTGTTTAAAGCACTTTTTAGGTGTTTGGTGCATATGTTGGGCAGTTTTGGCCTATGTTCATAAATGCACTCTATTCTGTCTGAAAGGAGTTTTTCAGCAATAACTCTTAGATTTAGTCACTGCAAGCTAGCAGAAGGTGCTACAGGCTCAAATCTCATGTATGTGGTGTACCTTCTTACCCCCTGCAAGGGGAATGTGGTTTGGTGCTGCTAGGATGTATTGTTGGACAGTTACAGGCAAAATGAAAAAAGTGATTCATTTGGCCTCAGCAGGTGTTTAAAGCACTTTTTAGGTGGTTTGGTGCATATGTGGTTCATTGTTGGGCAGTTTTGGCGCATTTTCATAAATGCACTCTATTCTGTCTGAAAGGAGTTTTTCAGCAATAACTGTTAGATTTAGTCACTGCAAGCTAACAGAAGACACTATAACCTCAAATATCATGTATGTGGTGTAGCTTCTTACCCCCTGCAAGGGGAATGTGGTTTGGTGCTGCTAGGATGTATTGTTGGACAGTTACAGGCAAAATGAAAAAAGTGATTCATTTGGCCTCAGCAGGTGTTTAAAGCACTTTTTAGGTGTTTGGTGCATATGTTGGGCAGTTTTGGCCTATGTTCATAAATGCACTCTATTCTGTCTGAAAGGAGTTTTTCAGCAATAACTGTTAGCTTTAGTCACTGCAGGCTAGCAGAAGACACTATAACCTTAAATCTCATATATGTGGTGTAGCTTCTTACCCCCTGCAAGGGGAATGTGGTTTGGTGCTGCTAGGATGTATTGTTGGACAGTTACAGGCAAAATGAAAAAAGTGATTCATTTGGCCTCAGCAGGTGTTTAAAGCACTTTTTAGGTGGTTTGGTGCATATGTGGTTCATTGTTGGGCAGTTTTGGCCCATGTTCATAAATGCACTCTATTCTGTCTGAAAGGAGTTTTTCAGCAATAACTCTTAGATTTAGTCACTGCAAGCTAGCAGAAGGTGCTACAGGCTCAAATCTCATGTATGTGGTGTAGCTTCTTACCCCCTGCAAGGGGAATGTGGTTTGGTGCTGCTAGGATGTATTGTTGGACAGTTACAGGCAAAATGAAAAAAGTGATTCATTTGGCCTCAGCAGGTGTTTAAAGCACTTTTTAGGTGTTTGGTGCATATGTTGGGCAGTTTTGGCCTATGTTCATAAATGCACTCTATTCTGTCTGAAAGGAGTTTTTCAGCAATAACTCTTAGATTTAGTCACTGCAAGCTAGCAGAAGGTGCTACAGGCTCAAATCTCATGTATGTGGTGTACCTTCTTACCCCCTGCAAGGGGAATGTGGTTTGGTGCTGCTAGGATGTATTGTTGGACAGTTACAGGCAAAATGAAAAAAGTGATTCATTTGGCCTCAGCAGGTGTTTAAAGCACTTTTAAGGTGGTTTGGTGCATATGTGGTTCATTGTTGGGCAGTTTTGGCCTATGTTCATAAATGCACTCTATTCTGTCTGAAAGGAGTTTTTCAGCAATAACTGTTAGATTTAGTCACTGCAAGCTAACAGAAGACACTATAACCTCAAATCTCATGTATGTGGTGTAGCTTCTTACCCCCTGCAAGGGGAATGTGGTTTGGTGCTGCTAGGATGTATTGTTGGACAGTTACAGGCAAAATGAAAAAAGTGATTCATTTGGCCTCAGCAGGTGTTTAAAGCACTTTTTAGGTGGTTTGGTGCATATGTGGTTCATTGTTGGGCAGTTTTGGCCCATGTTCATAAATGCACTCTATTCTGTCTGAAAGGAGTTTTTCAGCAATAACTGTTAGATTTAGTCACTGCAAGCTAGCAGAAGGTGCTACAGGCTCAAATCTCATGTATGTGGTGTACCTTCTTACCCCCTGCAAGGAGAATGTGGTTTGGTGCTGCTAGGATGTATTGTTGGACAGTTACAGGCAAAATGAAAAAAGTGATTCATTTGGCCTCAGCAGGTGTTTAAAGCACTTTTTAGGTGTTTGGTGCATATGTTGGGCAGTTTTGGCCTATGTTCATAAATGCACTCTATTCTGTCTGAAAGGAGTTTTTCAGCAATAACTCTTAGATTTAGTCACTGCAAGCTAGCAGAAGGTGCTACAGGCTCAAATCTCATGTATGTGGTGTACCTTCTTACCCCCTGCAAGGGGAATGTGGTTTGGTGCTGCTAGGATGTATTGTTGGACAGTTACAGGCAAAATGAAAAAAGTGATTCATTTGGCCTCAGCAGGTGTTTAAAGCACTTTTTAGGTGGTTTGGTGCATATGTGGTTCATTGTTGGGCAGTTTTGGCGCATTTTCATAAATGCACTCTATTCTGTCTGAAAGGAGTTTTTCAGCAATAACTGTTAGATTTAGTCACTGCAAGCTAACAGAAGACACTATAACCTCAAATATCATGTATGTGGTGTAGCTTCTTACCCCCTGCAAGGGGAATGTGGTTTGGTGCTGCTAGGATGTATTGTTGGACAGTTACAGGCAAAATGAAAAAAGTGATTCATTTGGCCTCAGCAGGTGTTTAAAGCACTTTTTAGGTGTTTGGTGCATATGTTGGGCAGTTTTGGCCTATGTTCATAAATGCACTCTATTCTGTCTGAAAGGAGTTTTTCAGCAATAACTGTTAGCTTTAGTCACTGCAGGCTAGCAGAAGACACTATAACCTTAAATCTCATATATGTGGTGTAGCTTCTTACCCCCTGCAAGGGGAATGTGGTTTGGTGCTGCTAGGATGTATTGTTGGACAGTTACAGGCAAAATGAAAAAAGTGATTCATTTGGCCTCAGCAGGTGTTTAAAGCACTTTTTAGGTGGTTTGGTGCATATGTGGTTCATTGTTGGGCAGTTTTGGCCCATGTTCATAAATGCACTCTATTCTGTCTGAAAGGAGTTTTTCAGCAATAACTCTTAGATTTAGTCACTGCAAGCTAGCAGAAGGTGCTACAGGCTCAAATCTCATGTATGTGGTGTAGCTTCTTACCCCCTGCAAGGGGAATGTGGTTTGGTGCTGCTAGGATGTATTGTTGGACAGTTACAGGCAAAATGAAAAAAGTGATTCATTTGGCCTCAGCAGGTGTTTAAAGCACTTTTTAGGTGTTTGGTGCATATGTTGGGCAGTTTTGGCCTATGTTCATAAATGCACTCTATTCTGTCTGAAAGGAGTTTTTCAGCAATAACTCTTAGATTTAGTCACTGCAAGCTAGCAGAAGGTGCTACAGGCTCAAATCTCATGTATGTGGTGTACCTTCTTACCCCCTGCAAGGGGAATGTGGTTTGGTGCTGCTAGGATGTATTGTTGGACAGTTACAGGCAAAATGAAAAAAGTGATTCATTTGGCCTCAGCAGGTGTTTAAAGCACTTTTTAGGTGGTTTGGTGCATATGTGGTTCATTGTTGGGCAGTTTTGGCGCATTTTCATAAATGCACTCTATTCTGTCTGAAAGGAGTTTTTCAGCAATAACTGTTAGATTTAGTCACTGCAAGCTAACAGAAGACACTATAACCTCAAATATCATGTATGTGGTGTAGCTTCTTACCCCCTGCAAGGGGAATGTGGTTTGGTGCTGCTAGGATGTATTGTTGGACAGTTACAGGCAAAATGAAAAAAGTGATTAATTTGGCCTCAGCAGGTGTTTAAAGCACTTTTTAGGTGTTTGGTGCATATGTTGGGCAGTTTTGGCCTATGTTCATAAATGCACTCTATTCTGTCTGAAAGGAGTTTTTCAGCAATAACTGTTAGCTTTAGTCACTGCAGGCTAGCAGAAGACACTATAACCTTAAATCTCATATATGTGGTGTAGCTTCTTACCCCCTGCAAGGGGAATGTGGTTTGGTGCTGCTAGGATGTATTGTTGGACAGTTACAGGCAAAATGAAAAAAGTGATTCATTTGGCCTCAGCAGGTGTTTAAAGCACTTTTTAGGTGGTTTGGTGCATATGTGGTTCATTGTTGGGCAGTTTTGGCCCATGTTCATAAATGCACTCTATTCTGTCTGAAAGGAGTTTTTCAGCAATAACTCTTAGATTTAGTCACTGCAAGCTAGCAGAAGGTGCTACAGGCTCAAATCTCATGTATGTGGTGTAGCTTCTTACCCCCTGCAAGGGGAATGTGGTTTGGTGCTGCTAGGATGTATTGTTGGACAGTTACAGGCAAAATGAAAAAAGTGATTCATTTGGCCTCAGCAGGTGTTTAAAGCACTTTTTAGGTGTTTGGTGCATATGTTGGGCAGTTTTGGCCTATGTTCATAAATGCACTCTATTCTGTCTGAAAGGAGTTTTTCAGCAATAACTGTTAGCTTTAGTCACTGCAGGCTAGCAGAAGACACTATAACCTTAAATCTCATATATGTGGTGTAGCTTCTTACCCCCTGCAAGGGGAATGTGGTTTGGTGCTGCTAGGATGTATTGTTGGACAGTTACAGGCAAAATGAAAAAAGTGATTCATTTGGCCTCAGCAGGTGTTTAAAGCACTTTTTAGGTGGTTTGGTGCATATGTGGTTCATTGTTGGGCAGTTTTGGCCCATGTTCATAAATGCACTCTATTCTGTCTGAAAGGAGTTTTTCAGCAATAACTCTTAGATTTAGTCACTGCAAGCTAGCAGAAGGTGCTACAGGCTCAAATCTCATGTATGTGGTGTACCTTCTTACCCCCTGCAAGGGGAATGTGGTTTGGTGCTGCTAGGATGTATTGTTGGACAGTTACAGGCAAAATGAAAAAAGTGATTCATTTGGCCTCAGCAGGTGTTTAAAGCACTTTTTAGGTGGTTTGGTGCATATGTGGTTCAATGTTGGGCAGTTTTGGCGCATGTTCATAAATGCACTCTATTCTGTCTGAAAGGAGTTTTTCAGCAATAACTGTTAGATTTAGTCACTGCAAGCTAACAGAAGACACTATAACCTCAAATCTCATGTATGTGGTGTAGCTTCTTACCCCCTGCAAGGGGAATGTGGTTTGGTGCTGCTAGGATGTATTGTTGGACAGTTACAGGCAAAATGAAAAAAGTGATTCATTTGGCCTCAGCAGGTGTTTAAAGCACTTTTTAGGTGTTTGGTGCATATGTTGGGCAGTTTTGGCCTATGTTCATAAATGCACTCTATTCTGTCTGAAAGGAGTTTTTCAGCAATAACTCTTAGATTTAGTCACTGCAAGCTAGCAGAAGGTGCTACAGGCTCAAATCTCATGTATGTGGTGTACCTTCTTACCCCCTGCAAGGGGAATGTGGTTTGGTGCTGCTAGGATGCATTGTTGGACAGTTACAGGCAAAATGAAAAAAGTGATTCATTTGGCCTCAGCAGGTGTTTAAAGCACTTTTTAGGTGTTTGGTGCATATGTTGGGCAGTTTTGGCCTATGTTCATAAATGCACTCTATTCTGTCTGAAAGGAGTTTTTCAGCAATAACTGTTAGCTTTAGTCACTGCAGGCTAGCAGAAGACACTATAACCTTAAATCTCATATATGTGGTGTAGCTTCTTACCCCCTGCAAGGGGAATGTGGTTTGGTGCTGCTAGGATGTATTGTTGGACAGTTACAGGCAAAATGAAAAAAGTGATTCATTTGGCCTCAGCAGGTGTTTAAAGCACTTTTTAGGTGGTTTGGTGCATATGTGGTTCATTGTTGGGCAGTTTTGGCCCATGTTCATAAATGCACTCTATTCTGTCTGAAAGGAGTTTTTCAGCAATAACTGTTAGATTTAGTCACTGCAAGCTAGCAGAAGGTGCTACAGGCTCAAATCTCATGTATGTGGTGTAGCGTCTTACCCCCTGCAAGGGGAATGTGGTTTGGTGCTGCTAGGATGTATTGTTGGACAGTTACAGGCAAAATGAAAAAAGTGATTCATTTGGCCTCAGCAGGTGTTTAAAGCACTTTTAAGGTGGTTTGGTGCATATGTGGTTCATTGTTGGGCAGTTTTGGCCTATGTTCATAAATGCACTCTATTCTGTCTGAAAGGAGTTTTTCAGCAATAACTGTTAGATTTAGTCACTGCAAGCTAACAGAAGACACTATAACCTCAAATCTCATGTATGTGGTGTAGCTTCTTACCCCCTGCAAGGGGAATGTGGTTTGGTGCTGCTAGGATGTATTGTTGGACAGTTACAGGCAAAATGAAAAAAGTGATTCATTTGGCCTCAGCAGGTGTTTAAAGCACTTTTTAGGTGGTTTGGTGCATATGTGGTTCATTGTTGGGCAGTTTTGGCCCATGTTCATAAATGCACTCTATTCTGTCTGAAAGGAGTTTTTCAGCAATAACTGTTAGATTTAGTCACTGCAAGCTAGCAGAAGGTGCTACAGGCTCAAATCTCATGTATGTGGTGTAGCGTCTTACCCCCTGCAAGGGGAATGTGGTTTGGTGCTGCTAGGATGTATTGTTGGACAGTTACAGGCAAAATGAAAAAAGTGATTCATTTGGCCTCAGCAGGTGTTTAAAGCACTTTTTAGGTGTTTGGTGCATATGTTGGGCAGTTTTGGCCTATGTTCATAAATGCACTCTATTCTGTCTGAAAGGAGTTTTTCAGCAATAACTCTTAGATTTAGTCACTGCAAGCTAGCAGAAGGTGCTACAGGCTCAAATCTCATGTATGTGGTGTACCTTCTTACCCCCTGCAAGGGGAATGTGGTTTGGTGCTGCTAGGATGTATTGTTGGACAGTTACAGGCAAAATGAAAAAAGTGATTCATTTGGCCTCAGCAGGTGTTTAAAGCACTTTTAAGGTGGTTTGGTGCATATGTGGTTCATTGTTGGGCAGTTTTGGCCTATGTTCATAAATGCACTCTATTCTGTCTGAAAGGAGTTTTTCAGCAATAACTGTTAGATTTAGTCACTGCAAGCTAACAGAAGACACTATAACCTCAAATCTCATGTATGTGGTGTAGCTTCTTACCCCCTGCAAGGGGAATGTGGTTTGGTGCTGCTAGGATGTATTGTTGGACAGTTACAGGCAAAATGAAAAAAGTGATTCATTTGGCCTCAGCAGGTGTTTAAAGCACTTTTTAGGTGGTTTGGTGCATATGTGGTTCATTGTTGGGCAGTTTTGGCCCATGTTAATAAATGCACTCTATTCTGTCTGAAAGGAGTTTTTCAGCAATAACTGTTAGATTTAGTCACTGCAAGCTAGCAGAAGGTGCTACAGGCTCAAATCTCATGTATGTGGTGTAGCGTCTTACCCCCTGCAAGGAGAATGTGGTTTGGTGCTGCTAGGATGTATTGTTGGACAGTTACAGGCAAAATGAAAAAAGTGATTCATTTGGCCTCAGCAGGTGTTTAAAGCACTTTTTAGGTGTTTGGTGCATATGTTGGGCAGTTTTGGCCTATGTTCATAAATGCACTCTATTCTGTCTGAAAGGAGTTTTTCAGCAATAACTCTTAGATTTAGTCACTGCAAGCTAGCAGAAGGTGCTACAGGCTCAAATCTCATGTATGTGGTGTACCTTCTTACCCCCTGCAAGGGGAATGTGGTTTGGTGCTGCTAGGATGTATTGTTGGACAGTTACAGGCAAAATGAAAAAAGTGATTCATTTGGCCTCAGCAGGTGTTTAAAGCACTTTTTAGGTGGTTTGGTGCATATGTGGTTCATTGTTGGGCAGTTTTGGCGCATTTTCATAAATGCACTCTATTCTGTCTGAAAGGAGTTTTTCAGCAATAACTGTTAGATTTAGTCACTGCAAGCTAACAGAAGACACTATAACCTCAAATATCATGTATGTGGTGTAGCTTCTTACCCCCTGCAAGGGGAATGTGGTTTGGTGCTGCTAGGATGTATTGTTGGACAGTTACAGGCAAAATGAAAAAAGTGATTCATTTGGCCTCAGCAGGTGTTTAAAGCACTTTTTAGGTGTTTGGTGCATATGTTGGGCAGTTTTGGCCTATGTTCATAAATGCACTCTATTCTGTCTGAAAGGAGTTTTTCAGCAATAACTGTTAGCTTTAGTCACTGCAGGCTAGCAGAAGACACTATAACCTTAAATCTCATATATGTGGTGTAGCTTCTTACCCCCTGCAAGGGGAATGTGGTTTGGTGCTGCTAGGATGTATTGTTGGACAGTTACAGGCAAAATGAAAAAAGTGATTCATTTGGCCTCAGCAGGTGTTTAAAGCACTTTTTAGGTGGTTTGGTGCATATGTGGTTCATTGTTGGGCAGTTTTGGCCCATGTTCATAAATGCACTCTATTCTGTCTGAAAGGAGTTTTTCAGCAATAACTCTTAGATTTAGTCACTGCAAGCTAGCAGAAGGTGCTACAGGCTCAAATCTCATGTATGTGGTGTACCTTCTTACCCCCTGCAAGGGGAATGTGGTTTGGTGCTGCTAGGATGTATTGTTGGACAGTTACAGGCAAAATGAAAAAAGTGATTCATTTGGCCTCAGCAGGTGTTTAAAGCACTTTTTAGGTGGTTTGGTGCATATGTGGTTCAATGTTGGGCAGTTTTGGCGCATGTTCATAAATGCACTCTATTCTGTCTGAAAGGAGTTTTTCAGCAATAACTGTTAGATTTAGTCACTGCAAGCTAACAGAAGACACTATAACCTCAAATCTCATGTATGTGGTGTAGCTTCTTACCCCCTGCAAGGGGAATGTGGTTTGGTGCTGCTAGGATGTATTGTTGGACAGTTACAGGCAAAATGAAAAAAGTGATTCATTTGGCCTCAGCAGGTGTTTAAAGCACTTTTTAGGTGTTTGGTGCATATGTTGGGCAGTTTTGGCCTATGTTCATAAATGCACTCTATTCTGTCTGAAAGGAGTTTTTCAGCAATAACTCTTAGATTTAGTCACTGCAAGCTAGCAGAAGGTGCTACAGGCTCAAATCTCATGTATGTGGTGTACCTTCTTACCCCCTGCAAGGGGAATGTGGTTTGGTGCTGCTAGGATGCATTGTTGGACAGTTACAGGCAAAATGAAAAAAGTGATTCATTTGGCCTCAGCAGGTGTTTAAAGCACTTTTTAGGTGTTTGGTGCATATGTTGGGCAGTTTTGGCCTATGTTCATAAATGCACTCTATTCTGTCTGAAAGGAGTTTTTCAGCAATAACTGTTAGCTTTAGTCACTGCAGGCTAGCAGAAGACACTATAACCTTAAATCTCATATATGTGGTGTAGCTTCTTACCCCCTGCAAGGGGAATGTGGTTTGGTGCTGCTAGGATGTATTGTTGGACAGTTACAGGCAAAATGAAAAAAGTGATTCATTTGGCCTCAGCAGGTGTTTAAAGCACTTTTTAGGTGGTTTGGTGCATATGTGGTTCATTGTTGGGCAGTTTTGGCCCATGTTCATAAATGCACTCTATTCTGTCTGAAAGGAGTTTTTCAGCAATAACTGTTAGATTTAGTCACTGCAAGCTAGCAGAAGGTGCTACAGGCTCAAATCTCATGTATGTGGTGTAGCGTCTTACCCCCTGCAAGGGGAATGTGGTTTGGTGCTGCTAGGATGTATTGTTGGACAGTTACAGGCAAAATGAAAAAAGTGATTCATTTGGCCTCAGCAGGTGTTTAAAGCACTTTTAAGGTGGTTTGGTGCATATGTGGTTCATTGTTGGGCAGTTTTGGCCTATGTTCATAAATGCACTCTATTCTGTCTGAAAGGAGTTTTTCAGCAATAACTGTTAGATTTAGTCACTGCAAGCTAACAGAAGACACTATAACCTCAAATCTCATGTATGTGGTGTAGCTTCTTACCCCCTGCAAGGGGAATGTGGTTTGGTGCTGCTAGGATGTATTGTTGGACAGTTACAGGCAAAATGAAAAAAGTGATTCATTTGGCCTCAGCAGGTGTTTAAAGCACTTTTTAGGTGGTTTGGTGCATATGTGGTTCATTGTTGGGCAGTTTTGGCCCATGTTCATAAATGCACTCTATTCTGTCTGAAAGGAGTTTTTCAGCAATAACTGTTAGATTTAGTCACTGCAAGCTAGCAGAAGGTGCTACAGGCTCAAATCTCATGTATGTGGTGTAGCGTCTTACCCCCTGCAAGGGGAATGTGGTTTGGTGCTGCTAGGATGTATTGTTGGACAGTTACAGGCAAAATGAAAAAAGTGATTCATTTGGCCTCAGCAGGTGTTTAAAGCACTTTTTAGGTGTTTGGTGCATATGTTGGGCAGTTTTGGCCTATGTTCATAAATGCACTCTATTCTGTCTGAAAGGAGTTTTTCAGCAATAACTCTTAGATTTAGTCACTGCAAGCTAGCAGAAGGTGCTACAGGCTCAAATCTCATGTATGTGGTGTACCTTCTTACCCCCTGCAAGGGGAATGTGGTTTGGTGCTGCTAGGATGTATTGTTGGACAGTTACAGGCAAAATGAAAAAAGTGATTCATTTGGCCTCAGCAGGTGTTTAAAGCACTTTTAAGGTGGTTTGGTGCATATGTGGTTCATTGTTGGGCAGTTTTGGCCTATGTTCATAAATGCACTCTATTCTGTCTGAAAGGAGTTTTTCAGCAATAACTGTTAGATTTAGTCACTGCAAGCTAACAGAAGACACTATAACCTCAAATCTCATGTATGTGGTGTAGCTTCTTACCCCCTGCAAGGGGAATGTGGTTTGGTGCTGCTAGGATGTATTGTTGGACAGTTACAGGCAAAATGAAAAAAGTGATTCATTTGGCCTCAGCAGGTGTTTAAAGCACTTTTTAGGTGGTTTGGTGCATATGTGGTTCATTGTTGGGCAGTTTTGGCCCATGTTCATAAATGCACTCTATTCTGTCTGAAAGGAGTTTTTCAGCAATAACTGTTAGATTTAGTCACTGCAAGCTAGCAGAAGGTGCTACAGGCTCAAATCTCATGTATGTGGTGTAGCGTCTTACCCCCTGCAAGGAGAATGTGGTTTGGTGCTGCTAGGATGTATTGTTGGACAGTTACAGGCAAAATGAAAAAAGTGATTCATTTGGCCTCAGCAGGTGTTTAAAGCACTTTTTAGGTGTTTGGTGCATATGTTGGGCAGTTTTGGCCTATGTTCATAAATGCACTCTATTCTGTCTGAAAGGAGTTTTTCAGCAATAACTCTTAGATTTAGTCACTGCAAGCTAGCAGAAGGTGCTACAGGCTCAAATCTCATGTATGTGGTGTACCTTCTTACCCCCTGCAAGGGGAATGTGGTTTGGTGCTGCTAGGATGTATTGTTGGACAGTTACAGGCAAAATGAAAAAAGTGATTCATTTGGCCTCAGCAGGTGTTTAAAGCACTTTTTAGGTGGTTTGGTGCATATGTGGTTCATTGTTGGGCAGTTTTGGCGCATTTTCATAAATGCACTCTATTCTGTCTGAAAGGAGTTTTTCAGCAATAACTGTTAGATTTAGTCACTGCAAGCTAACAGAAGACACTATAACCTCAAATATCATGTATGTGGTGTAGCTTCTTACCCCCTGCAAGGGGAATGTGGTTTGGTGCTGCTAGGATGTATTGTTGGACAGTTACAGGCAAAATGAAAAAAGTGATTCATTTGGCCTCAGCAGGTGTTTAAAGCACTTTTTAGGTGTTTGGTGCATATGTTGGGCAGTTTTGGCCTATGTTCATAAATGCACTCTATTCTGTCTGAAAGGAGTTTTTCAGCAATAACTGTTAGCTTTAGTCACTGCAGGCTAGCAGAAGACACTATAACCTTAAATCTCATATATGTGGTGTAGCTTCTTACCCCCTGCAAGGGGAATGTGGTTTGGTGCTGCTAGGATGTATTGTTGGACAGTTACAGGCAAAATGAAAAAAGTGATTCATTTGGCCTCAGCAGGTGTTTAAAGCACTTTTTAGGTGGTTTGGTGCATATGTGGTTCATTGTTGGGCAGTTTTGGCCCATGTTCATAAATGCACTCTATTCTGTCTGAAAGGAGTTTTTCAGCAATAACTCTTAGATTTAGTCACTGCAAGCTAGCAGAAGGTGCTACAGGCTCAAATCTCATGTATGTGGTGTAGCTTCTTACCCCCTGCAAGGGGAATGTGGTTTGGTGCTGCTAGGATGTATTGTTGGACAGTTACAGGCAAAATGAAAAAAGTGATTCATTTGGCCTCAGCAGGTGTTTAAAGCACTTTTAAGGTGGTTTGGTGCATATGTGGTTCATTGTTGGGCAGTTTTGGCCTATGTTCATAAATGCACTCTATTCTGTCTGAAAGGAGTTTTTCAGCAATAACTGTTAGATTTAGTCACTGCAAGCTAACAGAAGACACTATAACCTCAAATCTCATGTATGTGGTGTAGCTTCTTACCCCCTGCAAGGGGAATGTGGTTTGGTGCTGCTAGGATGTATTGTTGGACAGTTACAGGCAAAATGAAAAAAGTGATTCATTTGGGCTCAGCAGGTGTTTAAAGCACTTTTTAGGTGGTTTGGTGCATATGTGGTTCATTGTTGGGCAGTTTTGGCCCATGTTCATAAATGCACTCTATTCTGTCTGAAAGGAGTTTTTCAGCAATAACTGTTAGATTTAGTCACTGCAAGCTAGCAGAAGGTGCTACAGGCTCAAATCTCATGTATGTGGTGTAGCGTCTTACCCCCTGCAAGGGGAATGTGGTTTGGTGCTGCTAGGATGTATTGTTGGACAGTTACAGGCAAAATGAAAAAAGTGATTCATTTGGCCTCAGCAGGTGTTTAAAGCACTTTTTAGGTGTTTGGTGCATATGTTGGGCAGTTTTGGCCTATGTTCATAAATGCACTCTATTCTGTCTGAAAGGAGTTTTTCAGCAATAACTGTTAGCTTTAGTCACTGCAGGCTAGCAGAAGACACTATAACCTTAAATCTCATATATGTGGTGTAGCTTCTTACCCCCTGCAAGGGGAATGTGGTTTGGTGCTGCTAGGATGTATTGTTGGACAGTTACAGGCAAAATGAAAAAAGTGATTCATTTGGCCTCAGCAGGTGTTTAAAGCACTTTTTAGGTGGTTTGGTGCATATGTGGTTCATTGTTGGGCAGTTTTTGCCCATGTTCATAAATGCACTCTATTCTGTCTGAAAGGAGTTTTTCAGCAATAACTGTTAGATTTAGTCACTGCAAGCTAGCAGAAGGTGCTACAGGCTCAAATCTCATGTATGTGGTGTAGCGTCTTACCCCCTGCAAGGGGAATGTGGTTTGGTGCTGCTAGGATGTATTGTTGGACAGTTACAGGCAAAATGAAAAAAGTGATTCATTTGGCCTCAGCAGGTGTTTAAAGCACTTTTTAGGTGTTTGGTGCATATGTTGGGCAGTTTTGGCCTATGTTCATAAATGCACTCTATTCTGTCTGAAAGGAGTTTTTCAGCAATAACTGTTAGCTTTAGTCACTGCAGGCTAGCAGAAGACACTATAACCTTAAATCTCATATATGTGGTGTAGCTTCTTACCCCCTGCAAGGGGAATGTGGTTTGGTGCTGCTAGGATGTATTGTTGGACAGTTACAGGCAAAATGAAAAAAGTGATTCATTTGGCCTCAGCAGGTGTTTAAAGCACTTTTTAGGTGGTTTGGTGCATATGTGGTTCATTGTTGGGCAGTTTTTGCCCATGTTCATAAATGCACTCTATTCTGTCTGAAAGGAGTTTTTCAGCAATAACTGTTAGATTTAGTCACTGCAAGCTAACAGAAGACACTATAACCTCAAATCTCATGTATGTGGTGTAGCTTCTTACCCCCTGCAAGGGGAATGTGGTTTGGTGCTGCTAGGATGTATTGTTGGACAGTTACAGGCAAAATGAAAAAAGTGATTCATTTGGGCTCAGCAGGTGTTTAAAGCACTTTTTAGGTGGTTTGGTGCATATGTGGTTCATTGTTGGGCAGTTTTGGCCCATGTTCATAAATGCACTCTATTCTGTCTGAAAGGAGTTTTTCAGCAATAACTGTTAGATTTAGTCACTGCAAGCTAGCAGAAGGTGCTACAGGCTCAAATCTCATGTATGTGGTGTAGCGTCTTACCCCCTGCAAGGGGAATGTGGTTTGGTGCTGCTAGGATGTATTGTTGGACAGTTACAGGCAAAATGAAAAAAGTGATTCATTTGGCCTCAGCAGGTGTTTAAAGCACTTTTTAGGTGTTTGGTGCATATGTTGGGCAGTTTTGGCCTATGTTCATAAATGCACTCTATTCTGTCTGAAAGGAGTTTTTCAGCAATAACTGTTAGCTTTAGTCACTGCAGGCTAGCAGAAGACACTATAACCTTAAATCTCATATATGTGGTGTAGCTTCTTACCCCCTGCAAGGGGAATGTGGTTTGGTGCTGCTAGGATGTATTGTTGGACAGTTACAGGCAAAATGAAAAAAGTGATTCATTTGGCCTCAGCAGGTGTTTAAAGCACTTTTTAGGTGGTTTGGTGCATATGTGGTTCATTGTTGGGCAGTTTTTGCCCATGTTCATAAATGCACTCTATTCTGTCTGAAAGGAGTTTTTCAGCAATAACTGTTAGATTTAGTCACTGCAAGCTAGCAGAAGGTGCTACAGGCTCAAATCTCATGTATGTGGTGTAGCGTCTTACCCCCTGCAAGGGGAATGTGGTTTGGTGCTGCTAGGATGTATTGTTGGACAGTTACAGGCAAAATGAAAAAAGTGATTCATTTGGCCTCAGCAGGTGTTTAAAGCACTTTTTAGGTGTTTGGTGCATATGTTGGGCAGTTTTGGCCTATGTTCATAAATGCACTCTATTCTGTCTGAAAGGAGTTTTTCAGCAATAACTCTTAGATTTAGTCACTGCAAGCTAGCAGAAGGTGCTACAGGCTCAAATCTCATGTATGTGGTGTACCTTCTTACCCCCTGCAAGGGGAATGTGGTTTGGTGCTGCTAGGATGTATTGTTGGACAGTTACAGGCAAAATGAAAAAAGTGATTCATTTGGCCTCAGCAGGTGTTTAAAGCACTTTTTAGGTGGTTTGGTGCATATGTGGTTCATTGTTGGGCAGTTTTGGCGCATTTTCATAAATGCACTCTATTCTGTCTGAAAGGAGTTTTTCAGCAATAACTGTTAGATTTAGTCACTGCAAGCTAACAGAAGACACTATAACCTCAAATATCATGTATGTGGTGTAGCTTCTTACCCCCTGCAAGGGGAATGTGGTTTGGTGCTGCTAGGATGTATTGTTGGACAGTTACAGGCAAAATGAAAAAAGTGATTCATTTGGCCTCAGCAGGTGTTTAAAGCACTTTTTAGGTGTTTGGTGCATATGTTGGGCAGTTTTGGCCTATGTTCATAAATGCACTCTATTCTGTCTGAAAGGAGTTTTTCAGCAATAACTGTTAGCTTTAGTCACTGCAGGCTAGCAGAAGACACTATAACCTTAAATCTCATATATGTGGTGTAGCTTCTTACCCCCTGCAAGGGGAATGTGGTTTGGTGCTGCTAGGATGTATTGTTGGACAGTTACAGGCAAAATGAAAAAAGTGATTCATTTGGCCTCAGCAGGTGTTTAAAGCACTTTTTAGGTGGTTTGGTGCATATGTGGTTCATTGTTGGGCAGTTTTGGCCCATGTTCATAAATGCACTCTATTCTGTCTGAAAGGAGTTTTTCAGCAATAACTCTTAGATTTAGTCACTGCAAGCTAGCAGAAGGTGCTACAGGCTCAAATCTCATGTATGTGGTGTAGCTTCTTACCCCCTGCAAGGGGAATGTGGTTTGGTGCTGCTAGGATGTATTGTTGGACAGTTACAGGCAAAATGAAAAAAGTGATTCATTTGGCCTCAGCAGGTGTTTAAAGCACTTTTAAGGTGGTTTGGTGCATATGTGGTTCATTGTTGGGCAGTTTTGGCCTATGTTCATAAATGCACTCTATTCTGTCTGAAAGGAGTTTTTCAGCAATAACTGTTAGATTTAGTCACTGCAAGCTAACAGAAGACACTATAACCTCAAATCTCATGTATGTGGTGTAGCTTCTTACCCCCTGCAAGGGGAATGTGGTTTGGTGCTGCTAGGATGTATTGTTGGACAGTTACAGGCAAAATGAAAAAAGTGATTCATTTGGGCTCAGCAGGTGTTTAAAGCACTTTTTAGGTGGTTTGGTGCATATGTGGTTCATTGTTGGGCAGTTTTGGCCCATGTTCATAAATGCACTCTATTCTGTCTGAAAGGAGTTTTTCAGCAATAACTGTTAGATTTAGTCACTGCAAGCTAGCAGAAGGTGCTACAGGCTCAAATCTCATGTATGTGGTGTAGCGTCTTACCCCCTGCAAGGGGAATGTGGTTTGGTGCTGCTAGGATGTATTGTTGGACAGTTACAGGCAAAATGAAAAAAGTGATTCATTTGGCCTCAGCAGGTGTTTAAAGCACTTTTTAGGTGTTTGGTGCATATGTTGGGCAGTTTTGGCCTATGTTCATAAATGCACTCTATTCTGTCTGAAAGGAGTTTTTCAGCAATAACTGTTAGCTTTAGTCACTGCAGGCTAGCAGAAGACACTATAACCTTAAATCTCATATATGTGGTGTAGCTTCTTACCCCCTGCAAGGGGAATGTGGTTTGGTGCTGCTAGGATGTATTGTTGGACAGTTACAGGCAAAATGAAAAAAGTGATTCATTTGGCCTCAGCAGGTGTTTAAAGCACTTTTTAGGTGGTTTGGTGCATATGTGGTTCATTGTTGGGCAGTTTTTGCCCATGTTCATAAATGCACTCTATTCTGTCTGAAAGGAGTTTTTCAGCAATAACTGTTAGATTTAGTCACTGCAAGCTAGCAGAAGGTGCTACAGGCTCAAATCTCATGTATGTGGTGTAGCGTCTTACCCCCTGCAAGGGGAATGTGGTTTGGTGCTGCTAGGATGTATTGTTGGACAGTTACAGGCAAAATGAAAAAAGTGATTCATTTGGCCTCAGCAGGTGTTTAAAGCACTTTTTAGGTGTTTGGTGCATATGTTGGGCAGTTTTGGCCTATGTTCATAAATGCACTCTATTCTGTCTGAAAGGAGTTTTTCAGCAATAACTGTTAGCTTTAGTCACTGCAGGCTAGCAGAAGACACTATAACCTTAAATCTCATATATGTGGTGTAGCTTCTTACCCCCTGCAAGGGGAATGTGGTTTGGTGCTGCTAGGATGTATTGTTGGACAGTTACAGGCAAAATGAAAAAAGTGATTCATTTGGCCTCAGCAGGTGTTTAAAGCACTTTTTAGGTGGTTTGGTGCATATGTGGTTCATTGTTGGGCAGTTTTTGCCCATGTTCATAAATGCACTCTATTCTGTCTGAAAGGAGTTTTTCAGCAATAACTGTTAGATTTAGTCACTGCAAGCTAACAGAAGACACTATAACCTCAAATCTCATGTATGTGGTGTAGCTTCTTACCCCCTGCAAGGGGAATGTGGTTTGGTGCTGCTAGGATGTATTGTTGGACAGTTACAGGCAAAATGAAAAAAGTGATTCATTTGGGCTCAGCAGGTGTTTAAAGCACTTTTTAGGTGGTTTGGTGCATATGTGGTTCATTGTTGGGCAGTTTTGGCCCATGTTCATAAATGCACTCTATTCTGTCTGAAAGGAGTTTTTCAGCAATAACTGTTAGATTTAGTCACTGCAAGCTAGCAGAAGGTGCTACAGGCTCAAATCTCATGTATGTGGTGTAGCGTCTTACCCCCTGCAAGGGGAATGTGGTTTGGTGCTGCTAGGATGTATTGTTGGACAGTTACAGGCAAAATGAAAAAAGTGATTCATTTGGCCTCAGCAGGTGTTTAAAGCACTTTTTAGGTGTTTGGTGCATATGTTGGGCAGTTTTGGCCTATGTTCATAAATGCACTCTATTCTGTCTGAAAGGAGTTTTTCAGCAATAACTGTTAGCTTTAGTCACTGCAGGCTAGCAGAAGACACTATAACCTTAAATCTCATATATGTGGTGTAGCTTCTTACCCCCTGCAAGGGGAATGTGGTTTGGTGCTGCTAGGATGTATTGTTGGACAGTTACAGGCAAAATGAAAAAAGTGATTCATTTGGCCTCAGCAGGTGTTTAAAGCACTTTTTAGGTGGTTTGGTGCATATGTGGTTCATTGTTGGGCAGTTTTTGCCCATGTTCATAAATGCACTCTATTCTGTCTGAAAGGAGTTTTTCAGCAATAACTGTTAGATTTAGTCACTGCAAGCTAGCAGAAGGTGCTACAGGCTCAAATCTCATGTATGTGGTGTAGCGTCTTACCCCCTGCAAGGGGAATGTGGTTTGGTGCTGCTAGGATGTATTGTTGGACAGTTACAGGCAAAATGAAAAAAGTGATTCATTTGGCCTCAGCAGGTGTTTAAAGCACTTTTTAGGTGTTTGGTGCATATGTTGGGCAGTTTTGGCCTATGTTCATAAATGCACTCTATTCTGTCTGAAAGGAGTTTTTCAGCAATAACTGTTAGCTTTAGTCACTGCAGGCTAGCAGAAGACACTATAACCTTAAATCTCATATATGTGGTGTAGCTTCTTACCCCCTGCAAGGGGAATGTGGTTTGGTGCTGCTAGGATGTATTGTTGGACAGTTACAGGCAAAATGAAAAAAGTGATTCATTTGGCCTCAGCAGGTGTTTAAAGCACTTTTTAGGTGGTTTGGTGCATATGTGGTTCATTGTTGGGCAGTTTTTGCCCATGTTCATAAATGCACTCTATTCTGTCTGAAAGGAGTTTTTCAGCAATAACTGTTAGATTTAGTCACTGCAAGCTAGCAGAAGGTGCTACAGGCTCAAATCTCATGTATGTGGTGTACCTTCTTACCCCCTGCAAGGGGAATGTGGTTTGGTGCTGCTAGGATGTATTGTTGGACAGTTACAGGCAAAATGAAAAAAGTGATTCATTTGGCCTCAGCAGGTGTTTAAAGCACTTTTAAGGTGGTTTGGTGCATATGTGGTTCATTGTTGGGCAGTTTTGGCCTATGTTCATAAATGCACTCTATTCTGTCTGAAAGGAGTTTTTCAGCAATAACTGTTAGATTTAGTCACTGCAAGCTAACAGAAGACACTATAACCTCAAATCTCATGTATGTGGTGTAGCTTCTTACCCCCTGCAAGGGGAATGTGGTTTGGTGCTGCTAGGATGTATTGTTGGACAGTTACAGGCAAAATGAAAAAAGTGATTCATTTGGCCTCAGCAGGTGTTTAAAGCACTTTTTAGGTGTTTGGTGCATATGTTGGGCAGTTTTGGCCTATGTTCATAAATGCACTCTATTCTGTCTGAAAGGAGTTTTTCAGCAATAACTCTTAGATTTAGTCACTGCAAGCTAGCAGAAGGTGCTACAGGCTCAAATCTCATGTATGTGGTGTACCTTCTTACCCCCTGCAAGGGGAATGTGGTTTGGTGCTGCTAGGATGTATTGTTGGACAGTTACAGGCAAAATGAAAAAAGTGATTCATTTGGCCTCAGCAGGTGTTTAAAGCACTTTTTAGGTGTTTGGTGCATATGTTGGGCAGTTTTGGCCTATGTTCATAAATGCACTCTATTCTGTCTGAAAGGAGTTTTTCAGCAATAACTGTTAGCTTTAGTCACTGCAGGCTAGCAGAAGACACTATAACCTTAAATCTCATATATGTGGTGTAGCTTCTTACCCCCTGCAAGGGGAATGTGGTTTGGTGCTGCTAGGATGTATTGTTGGACAGTTACAGGCAAAATGAAAAAAGTGATTCATTTGGCCTCAGCAGGTGTTTAAAGCACTTTTTAGGTGGTTTGGTGCATATGTGGTTCATTGTTGGGCAGTTTTGGCCCATGTTCATAAATGCACTCTATTCTGTCTGAAAGGAGTTTTTCAGCAATAACTGTTAGATTTAGTCACTGCAAGCTAGCAGAAGGTGCTACAGGCTCAAATCTCATGTATGTGGTGTAGCGTCTTACCCCCTGCAAGGGGAATGTGGTTTGGTGCTGCTAGGATGTATTGTTGGACAGTTACAGGCAAAATGAAAAAAGTGATTCATTTGGCCTCAGCAGGTGTTTAAAGCACTTTTAAGGTGGTTTGGTGCATATGTGGTTCATTGTTGGGCAGTTTTGGCCTATGTTCATAAATGCACTCTATTCTGTCTGAAAGGAGTTTTTCAGCAATAACTGTTAGATTTAGTCACTGCAAGCTAACAGAAGACACTATAACCTCAAATCTCATGTATGTGGTGTAGCTTCTTACCCCCTGCAAGGGGAATGTGGTTTGGTGCTGCTAGGATGTATTGTTGGACAGTTACAGGCAAAATGAAAAAAGTGATTCATTTGGCCTCAGCAGGTGTTTAAAGCACTTTTTAGGTGGTTTGGTGCATATGTGGTTCATTGTTGGGCAGTTTTGGCCCATGTTCATAAATGCACTCTATTCTGTCTGAAAGGAGTTTTTCAGCAATAACTGTTAGATTTAGTCACTGCAAGCTAGCAGAAGGTGCTACAGGCTCAAATCTCATGTATGTGGTGTAGCGTCTTACCCCCTGCAAGGGGAATGTGGTTTGGTGCTGCTAGGATGTATTGTTGGACAGTTACAGGCAAAATGAAAAAAGTGATTCATTTGGCCTCAGCAGGTGTTTAAAGCACTTTTTAGGTGTTTGGTGCATATGTTGGGCAGTTTTGGCCTATGTTCATAAATGCACTCTATTCTGTCTGAAAGGAGTTTTTCAGCAATAACTCTTAGATTTAGTCACTGCAAGCTAGCAGAAGGTGCTACAGGCTCAAATCTCATGTATGTGGTGTACCTTCTTACCCCCTGCAAGGGGAATGTGGTTTGGTGCTGCTAGGATGTATTGTTGGACAGTTACAGGCAAAATGAAAAAAGTGATTCATTTGGCCTCAGCAGGTGTTTAAAGCACTTTTAAGGTGGTTTGGTGCATATGTGGTTCATTGTTGGGCAATTTTGGCCTATGTTCATAAATGCACTCTATTCTGTCTGAAAGGAGTTTTTCAGCAATAACTGTTAGATTTAGTCACTGCAAGCTAGCAGAAGGTGCTACAGGCTCAAATCTCATGTATGTGGTGTACCTTCTTACCCCCTGCAAGGGGAATGTGGTTTGGTGCTGCTAGGATGTATTGTTGGACAGTTACAGGCAAAATGAAAAAAGTGATTCATTTGGCCTCAGCAGGTGTTTAAAGCACTTTTTAGGTGGTTTGGTGCATATGTGGTTCATTGTTGGGCAGTTTTGGCGCATTTTCATAAATGCACTCTATTCTGTCTGAAAGGAGTTTTTCAGCAATAACTGTTAGATTTAGTCACTGCAAGCTAACAGAAGACACTATAACCTCAAATATCATGTATGTGGTGTAGCTTCTTACCCCCTGCAAGGGGAATGTGGTTTGGTGCTGCTAGGATGTATTGTTGGACAGTTACAGGCAAAATGAAAAAAGTGATTCATTTGGCCTCAGCAGGTGTTTAAAGCACTTTTTAGGTGTTTGGTGCATATGTTGGGCAGTTTTGGCCTATGTTCATAAATGCACTCTATTCTGTCTGAAAGGAGTTTTTCAGCAATAACTGTTAGCTTTAGTCACTGCAGGCTAGCAGAAGACACTATAACCTTAAATCTCATATATGTGGTGTAGCTTCTTACCCCCTGCAAGGGGAATGTGGTTTGGTGCTGCTAGGATGTATTGTTGGACAGTTACAGGCAAAATGAAAAAAGTGATTCATTTGGCCTCAGCAGGTGTTTAAAGCACTTTTTAGGTGGTTTGGTGCATATGTGGTTCATTGTTGGGCAGTTTTGGCCCATGTTCATAAATGCACTCTATTCTGTCTGAAAGGAGTTTTTCAGCAATAACTCTTAGATTTAGTCACTGCAAGCTAGCAGAAGGTGCTACAGGCTCAAATCTCATGTATGTGGTGTAGCGTCTTACCCCCTGCAAGGGGAATGTGGTTTGGTGCTGCTAGGATGTATTGTTGGACAGTTACAGGCAAAATGAAAAAAGTGATTCATTTGGCCTCAGCAGGTGTTTAAAGCACTTTTTAGGTGTTTGGTGCATATGTTGGGCAGTTTTGGCCTATGTTCATAAATGCACTCTATTCTGTCTGAAAGGAGTTTTTCAGCAATAACTCTTAGATTTAGTCACTGCAAGCTAGCAGAAGGTGCTACAGGCTCAAATCTCATGTATGTGGTGTACCTTCTTACCCCCTGCAAGGGGAATGTGGTTTGGTGCTGCTAGGATGTATTGTTGGACAGTTACAGGCAAAATGAAAAAAGTGATTCATTTGGCCTCAGCAGGTGTTTAAAGCACTTTTTAGGTGTTTGGTGCATATGTTGGGCAGTTTTGGCCTATGTTCATAAATGCACTCTATTCTGTCTGAAAGGAGTTTTTCAGCAATAACTGTTAGCTTTAGTCACTGCAGGCTAGCAGAAGACACTATAACCTTAAATCTCATATATGTGGTGTAGCTTCTTACCCCCTGCAAGGGGAATGTGGTTTGGTGCTGCTAGGATGTATTGTTGGACAGTTACAGGCAAAATGAAAAAAGTGATTCATTTGGCCTCAGCAGGTGTTTAAAGCACTTTTTAGGTGGTTTGGTGCATATGTGGTTCATTGTTGGGCAGTTTTGGCCCATGTTCATAAATGCACTCTATTCTGTCTGAAAGGAGTTTTTCAGCAATAACTGTTAGATTTAGTCACTGCAAGCTAGCAGAAGGTGCTACAGGCTCAAATCTCATGTATGTGGTGTAGCGTCTTACCCCCTGCAAGGGGAATGTGGTTTGGTGCTGCTAGGATGTATTGTTGGACAGTTACAGGCAAAATGAAAAAAGTGATTCATTTGGCCTCAGCAGGTGTTTAAAGCACTTTTAAGGTGGTTTGGTGCATATGTGGTTCATTGTTGGGCAATTTTGGCCTATGTTCATAAATGCACTCTATTCTGTCTGAAAGGAGTTTTTCAGCAATAACTGTTAGATTTAGTCACTGCAAGCTAGCAGAAGGTGCTACAGGCTCAAATCTCATGTATGTGGTGTACCTTCTTACCCCCTGCAAGGGGAATGTGGTTTGGTGCTGCTAGGATGTATTGTTGGACAGTTACAGGCAAAATGAAAAAAGTGATTCATTTGGCCTCAGCAGGTGTTTAAAGCACTTTTTAGGTGGTTTGGTGCATATGTGGTTCATTGTTGGGCAGTTTTGGCGCATTTTCATAAATGCACTCTATTCTGTCTGAAAGGAGTTTTTCAGCAATAACTGTTAGATTTAGTCACTGCAAGCTAACAGAAGACACTATAACCTCAAATATCATGTATGTGGTGTAGCTTCTTACCCCCTGCAAGGGGAATGTGGTTTGGTGCTGCTATGATGTATTGTTGGACAGTTACAGGCAAAATGAAAAAAGTGATTCATTTGGCCTCAGCAGGTGTTTAAAGCACTTTTTAGGTGTTTGGTGCATATGTTGGGCAGTTTTGGCCTATGTTCATAAATGCACTCTATTCTGTCTGAAAGGAGTTTTTCAGCAATAACTGTTAGCTTTAGTCACTGCAGGCTAGCAGAAGACACTATAACCTTAAATCTCATATATGTGGTGTAGCTTCTTACCCCCTGCAAGGGGAATGTGGTTTGGTGCTGCTAGGATGTATTGTTGGACAGTTACAGGCAAAATGAAAAAAGTGATTCATTTGGCCTCAGCAGGTGTTTAAAGCACTTTTTAGGTGGTTTGGTGCATATGTGGTTCATTGTTGGGCAGTTTTGGCCCATGTTCATAAATGCACTCTATTCTGTCTGAAAGGAGTTTTTCAGCAATAACTCTTAGATTTAGTCACTGCAAGCTAGCAGAAGGTGCTACAGGCTCAAATCTCATGTATGTGGTGTACCTTCTTATCCCCTGCAAGGGGAATGTGGTTTGGTGCTGCTAGGATGTATTGTTGGACAGTTACAGGCAAAATGAAAAAAGTGATTCATTTGGCCTCAGCAGGTGTTTAAAGCACTTTTTAGGTGTTTGGTGCATATGTTGGGCAGTTTTGGCCTATGTTCATAAATGCACTCTATTCTGTCTGAAAGGAGTTTTTCAGCAATAACTCTTAGATTTAGTCACTGCAAGCTAGCAGAAGGTGCTACAGGCTCAAATCTCATGTATGTGGTGTACCTTCTTACCCCCTGCAAGGGGAATGTGGTTTGGTGCTGCTAGGATGTATTGTTGGACAGTTACAGGCAAAATGAAAAAAGTGATTCATTTGGCCTCAGCAGGTGTTTAAAGCACTTTTTAGGTGTTTGGTGCATATGTTGGGCAGTTTTGGCCTATGTTCATAAATGCACTCTATTCTGTCTGAAAGGAGTTTTTCAGCAATAACTGTTAGCTTTAGTCACTGCAGGCTAGCAGAAGACACTATAACCTTAAATCTCATATATGTGGTGTAGCTTCTTACCCCCTGCAAGGGGAATGTGGTTTGGTGCTGCTAGGATGTATTGTTGGACAGTTACAGGCAAAATGAAAAAAGTGATTCATTTGGCCTCAGCAGGTGTTTAAAGCACTTTTTAGGTGGTTTGGTGCATATGTGGTTCATTGTTGGGCAGTTTTGGCCCATGTTCATAAATGCACTCTATTCTGTCTGAAAGGAGTTTTTCAGCAATAACTGTTAGATTTAGTCACTGCAAGCTAGCAGAAGGTGCTACAGGCTCAAATCTCATGTATGTGGTGTAGCGTCTTACCCCCTGCAAGGGGAATGTGGTTTGGTGCTGCTAGGATGTATTGTTGGACAGTTACAGGCAAAATGAAAAAAGTGATTCATTTGGCCTCAGCAGGTGTTTAAAGCACTTTTAAGGTGGTTTGGTGCATATGTGGTTCATTGTTGGGCAGTTTTGGCCTATGTTCATAAATGCACTCTATTCTGTCTGAAAGGAGTTTTTCAGCAATAACTGTTAGATTTAGTCACTGCATGCTAACAGAAGACACTATAACCTCAAATCTCATGTATGTGGTGTAGCTTCTTACCCCCTGCAAGGGGAATGTGGTTTGGTGCTGCTAGGATGTATTGTTGGACAGTTACAGGCAAAATGAAAAAAGTGATTCATTTGGCCTCAGCAGGTGTTTAAAGCACTTTTTAGGTGGTTTGGTGCATATGTGGTTCATTGTTGGGCAGTTTTGGCCCATGTTCATAAATGCACTCTATTCTGTCTGAAAGGAGTTTTTCAGCAATAACTGTTAGATTTAGTCACTGCAAGCTAGCAGAAGGTGCTACAGGCTCAAATCTCATGTATGTGGTGTAGCGTCTTACCCCCTGCAAGGGGAATGTGGTTTGGTGCTGCTAGGATGTATTGTTGGACAGTTACAGGCAAAATGAAAAAAGTGATTCATTTGGCCTCAGCAGGTGTTTAAAGCACTTTTTAGGTGTTTGGTGCATATGTTGGGCAGTTTTGGCCTATGTTCATAAATGCACTCTATTCTGTCTGAAAGGAGTTTTTCAGCAATAACTCTTAGATTTAGTCACTGCAAGCTAGCAGAAGGTGCTACAGGCTCAAATCTCATGTATGTGGTGTACCTTCTTACCCCCTGCAAGGGGAATGTGGTTTGGTGCTGCTAGGATGTATTGTTGGACAGTTACAGGCAAAATGAAAAAAGTGATTCATTTGGCCTCAGCAGGTGTTTAAAGCACTTTTTAGGTGGTTTGGTGCATATGTGGTTCATTGTTGGGCAGTTTTGGCGCATTTTCATAAATGCACTCTATTCTGTCTGAAAGGAGTTTTTCAGCAATAACTGTTAGATTTAGTCACTGCAAGCTAACAGAAGACACTATAACCTCAAATATCATGTATGTGGTGTAGCTTCTTACCCCCTGCAAGGGGAATGTGGTTTGGTGCTGCTAGGATGTATTGTTGGACAGTTACAGGCAAAATGAAAAAAGTGATTCATTTGGCCTCAGCAGGTGTTTAAAGCACTTTTTAGGTGTTTGGTGCATATGTTGGGCAGTTTTGGCCTATGTTCATAAATGCACTCTATTCTGTCTGAAAGGAGTTTTTCAGCAATAACTGTTAGCTTTAGTCACTGCAGGCTAGCAGAAGACACTATAACCTTAAATCTCATATATGTGGTGTAGCTTCTTACCCCCTGCAAGGGGAATGTGGTTTGGTGCTGCTAGGATGTATTGTTGGACAGTTACAGGCAAAATGAAAAAAGTGATTCATTTGGCCTCAGCAGGTGTTTAAAGCACTTTTTAGGTGGTTTGGTGCATATGTGGTTCATTGTTGGGCAGTTTTGGCCCATGTTCATAAATGCACTCTATTCTGTCTGAAAGGAGTTTTTCAGCAATAACTCTTAGATTTAGTCACTGCAAGCTAGCAGAAGGTGCTACAGGCTCAAATCTCATGTATGTGGTGTAGCTTCTTACCCCCTGCAAGGGGAATGTGGTTTGGTGCTGCTAGGATGTATTGTTGGACAGTTACAGGCAAAATGAAAAAAGTGATTCATTTGGCCTCAGCAGGTGTTTAAAGCACTTTTAAGGTGGTTTGGTGCATATGTGGTTCATTGTTGGGCAGTTTTGGCCTATGTTCATAAATGCACTCTATTCTGTCTGAAAGGAGTTTTTCAGCAATAACTGTTAGATTTAGTCACTGCAAGCTAACAGAAGACACTATAACCTCAAATCTCATGTATGTGGTGTAGCTTCTTACCCCCTGCAAGGGGAATGTGGTTTGGTGCTGCTAGGATGTATTGTTGGACAGTTACAGGCAAAATGAAAAAAGTGATTCATTTGGGCTCAGCAGGTGTTTAAAGCACTTTTTAGGTGGTTTGGTGCATATGTGGTTCATTGTTGGGCAGTTTTGGCCCATGTTCATAAATGCACTCTATTCTGTCTGAAAGGAGTTTTTCAGCAATAACTGTTAGATTTAGTCACTGCAAGCTAGCAGAAGGTGCTACAGGCTCAAATCTCATGTATGTGGTGTAGCGTCTTACCCCCTGCAAGGGGAATGTGGTTTGGTGCTGCTAGGATGTATTGTTGGACAGTTACAGGCAAAATGAAAAAAGTGATTCATTTGGCCTCAGCAGGTGTTTAAAGCACTTTTTAGGTGTTTGGTGCATATGTTGGGCAGTTTTGGCCTATGTTCATAAATGCACTCTATTCTGTCTGAAAGGAGTTTTTCAGCAATAACTGTTAGCTTTAGTCACTGCAGGCTAGCAGAAGACACTATAACCTTAAATCTCATATATGTGGTGTAGCTTCTTACCCCCTGCAAGGGGAATGTGGTTTGGTGCTGCTAGGATGTATTGTTGGACAGTTACAGGCAAAATGAAAAAAGTGATTCATTTGGCCTCAGCAGGTGTTTAAAGCACTTTTTAGGTGGTTTGGTGCATATGTGGTTCATTGTTGGGCAGTTTTTGCCCATGTTCATAAATGCACTCTATTCTGTCTGAAAGGAGTTTTTCAGCAATAACTGTTAGATTTAGTCACTGCAAGCTAGCAGAAGGTGCTACAGGCTCAAATCTCATGTATGTGGTGTACCTTCTTACCCCCTGCAAGGGGAATGTGGTTTGGTGCTGCTAGGATGTATTGTTGGACAGTTACAGGCAAAATGAAAAAAGTGATTCATTTGGCCTCAGCAGGTGTTTAAAGCACTTTTAAGGTGGTTTGGTGCATATGTGGTTCATTGTTGGGCAGTTTTGGCCTATGTTCATAAATGCACTCTATTCTGTCTGAAAGGAGTTTTTCAGCAATAACTGTTAGATTTAGTCACTGCAAGCTAACAGAAGACACTATAACCTCAAATCTCATGTATGTGGTGTAGCTTCTTACCCCCTGCAAGGGGAATGTGGTTTGGTGCTGCTAGGATGTATTGTTGGACAGTTACAGGCAAAATGAAAAAAGTGATTCATTTGGCCTCAGCAGGTGTTTAAAGCACTTTTTAGGTGTTTGGTGCATATGTTGGGCAGTTTTGGCCTATGTTCATAAATGCACTCTATTCTGTCTGAAAGGAGTTTTTCAGCAATAACTCTTAGATTTAGTCACTGCAAGCTAGCAGAAGGTGCTACAGGCTCAAATCTCATGTATGTGGTGTACCTTCTTACCCCCTGCAAGGGGAATGTGGTTTGGTGCTGCTAGGATGTATTGTTGGACAGTTACAGGCAAAATGAAAAAAGTGATTCATTTGGCCTCAGCAGGTGTTTAAAGCACTTTTTAGGTGTTTGGTGCATATGTTGGGCAGTTTTGGCCTATGTTCATAAATGCACTCTATTCTGTCTGAAAGGAGTTTTTCAGCAATAACTGTTAGCTTTAGTCACTGCAGGCTAGCAGAAGACACTATAACCTTAAATCTCATATATGTGGTGTAGCTTCTTACCCCCTGCAAGGGGAATGTGGTTTGGTGCTGCTAGGATGTATTGTTGGACAGTTACAGGCAAAATGAAAAAAGTGATTCATTTGGCCTCAGCAGGTGTTTAAAGCACTTTTTAGGTGGTTTGGTGCATATGTGGTTCATTGTTGGGCAGTTTTGGCCCATGTTCATAAATGCACTCTATTCTGTCTGAAAGGAGTTTTTCAGCAATAACTGTTAGATTTAGTCACTGCAAGCTAGCAGAAGGTGCTACAGGCTCAAATCTCATGTATGTGGTGTAGCGTCTTACCCCCTGCAAGGGGAATGTGGTTTGGTGCTGCTAGGATGTATTGTTGGACAGTTACAGGCAAAATGAAAAAAGTGATTCATTTGGCCTCAGCAGGTGTTTAAAGCACTTTTAAGGTGGTTTGGTGCATATGTGGTTCATTGTTGGGCAGTTTTGGCCTATGTTCATAAATGCACTCTATTCTGTCTGAAAGGAGTTTTTCAGCAATAACTGTTAGATTTAGTCACTGCAAGCTAACAGAAGACACTATAACCTCAAATCTCATGTATGTGGTGTAGCTTCTTACCCCCTGCAAGGGGAATGTGGTTTGGTGCTGCTAGGATGTATTGTTGGACAGTTACAGGCAAAATGAAAAAAGTGATTCATTTGGCCTCAGCAGGTGTTTAAAGCACTTTTTAGGTGGTTTGGTGCATATGTGGTTCATTGTTGGGCAGTTTTGGCCCATGTTCATAAATGCACTCTATTCTGTCTGAAAGGAGTTTTTCAGCAATAACTGTTAGATTTAGTCACTGCAAGCTAGCAGAAGGTGCTACAGGCTCAAATCTCATGTATGTGGTGTAGCGTCTTACCCCCTGCAAGGGGAATGTGGTTTGGTGCTGCTAGGATGTATTGTTGGACAGTTACAGGCAAAATGAAAAAAGTGATTCATTTGGCCTCAGCAGGTGTTTAAAGCACTTTTTAGGTGTTTGGTGCATATGTTGGGCAGTTTTGGCCTATGTTCATAAATGCACTCTATTCTGTCTGAAAGGAGTTTTTCAGCAATAACTCTTAGATTTAGTCACTGCAAGCTAGCAGAAGGTGCTACAGGCTCAAATCTCATGTATGTGGTGTACCTTCTTACCCCCTGCAAGGGGAATGTGGTTTGGTGCTGCTAGGATGTATTGTTGGACAGTTACAGGCAAAATGAAAAAAGTGATTCATTTGGCCTCAGCAGGTGTTTAAAGCACTTTTAAGGTGGTTTGGTGCATATGTGGTTCATTGTTGGGCAATTTTGGCCTATGTTCATAAATGCACTCTATTCTGTCTGAAAGGAGTTTTTCAGCAATAACTGTTAGATTTAGTCACTGCAAGCTAGCAGAAGGTGCTACAGGCTCAAATCTCATGTATGTGGTGTACCTTCTTACCCCCTGCAAGGGGAATGTGGTTTGGTGCTGCTAGGATGTATTGTTGGACAGTTACAGGCAAAATGAAAAAAGTGATTCATTTGGCCTCAGCAGGTGTTTAAAGCACTTTTTAGGTGGTTTGGTGCATATGTGGTTCATTGTTGGGCAGTTTTGGCGCATTTTCATAAATGCACTCTATTCTGTCTGAAAGGAGTTTTTCAGCAATAACTGTTAGATTTAGTCACTGCAAGCTAACAGAAGACACTATAACCTCAAATATCATGTATGTGGTGTAGCTTCTTACCCCCTGCAAGGGGAATGTGGTTTGGTGCTGCTAGGATGTATTGTTGGACAGTTACAGGCAAAATGAAAAAAGTGATTCATTTGGCCTCAGCAGGTGTTTAAAGCACTTTTTAGGTGGTTTGGTGCATATGTGGTTCATTGTTGGGCAGTTTTGGCCCATGTTCATAAATGCACTCTATTCTGTCTGAAAGGAGTTTTTCAGCAATAACTCTTAGATTTAGTCACTGCAAGCTAGCAGAAGGTGCTACAGGCTCAAATCTCATGTATGTGGTGTACCTTCTTATCCCCTGCAAGGGGAATGTGGTTTGGTGCTGCTAGGATGTATTGTTGGACAGTTACAGGCAAAATGAAAAAAGTGATTCATTTGGCCTCAGCAGGTGTTTAAAGCACTTTTTAGGTGTTTGGTGCATATGTTGGGCAGTTTTGGCCTATGTTCATAAATGCACTCTATTCTGTCTGAAAGGAGTTTTTCAGCAATAACTCTTAGATTTAGTCACTGCAAGCTAGCAGAAGGTGCTACAGGCTCAAATCTCATGTATGTGGTGTACCTTCTTACCCCCTGCAAGGGGAATGTGGTTTGGTGCTGCTAGGATGTATTGTTGGACAGTTACAGGCAAAATGAAAAAAGTGATTCATTTGGCCTCAGCAGGTGTTTAAAGCACTTTTTAGGTGTTTGGTGCATATGTTGGGCAGTTTTGGCCTATGTTCATAAATGCACTCTATTCTGTCTGAAAGGAGTTTTTCAGCAATAACTGTTAGCTTTAGTCACTGCAGGCTAGCAGAAGACACTATAACCTTAAATCTCATATATGTGGTGTAGCTTCTTACCCCCTGCAAGGGGAATGTGGTTTGGTGCTGCTAGGATGTATTGTTGGACAGTTACAGGCAAAATGAAAAAAGTGATTCATTTGGCCTCAGCAGGTGTTTAAAGCACTTTTTAGGTGGTTTGGTGCATATGTGGTTCATTGTTGGGCAGTTTTGGCCCATGTTCATAAATGCACTCTATTCTGTCTGAAAGGAGTTTTTCAGCAATAACTGTTAGATTTAGTCACTGCAAGCTAGCAGAAGGTGCTACAGGCTCAAATCTCATGTATGTGGTGTAGCGTCTTACCCCCTGCAAGGGGAATGTGGTTTGGTGCTGCTAGGATGTATTGTTGGACAGTTACAGGCAAAATGAAAAAAGTGATTCATTTGGCCTCAGCAGGTGTTTAAAGCACTTTTAAGGTGGTTTGGTGCATATGTGGTTCATTGTTGGGCAGTTTTGGCCTATGTTCATAAATGCACTCTATTCTGTCTGAAAGGAGTTTTTCAGCAATAACTGTTAGATTTAGTCACTGCATGCTAACAGAAGACACTATAACCTCAAATCTCATGTATGTGGTGTAGCTTCTTACCCCCTGCAAGGGGAATGTGGTTTGGTGCTGCTAGGATGTATTGTTGGACAGTTACAGGCAAAATGAAAAAAGTGATTCATTTGGCCTCAGCAGGTGTTTAAAGCACTTTTTAGGTGGTTTGGTGCATATGTGGTTCATTGTTGGGCAGTTTTGGCCCATGTTCATAAATGCACTCTATTCTGTCTGAAAGGAGTTTTTCAGCAATAACTGTTAGATTTAGTCACTGCAAGCTAGCAGAAGGTGCTACAGGCTCAAATCTCATGTATGTGGTGTAGCGTCTTACCCCCTGCAAGGGGAATGTGGTTTGGTGCTGCTAGGATGTATTGTTGGACAGTTACAGGCAAAATGAAAAAAGTGATTCATTTGGCCTCAGCAGGTGTTTAAAGCACTTTTTAGGTGTTTGGTGCATATGTTGGGCAGTTTTGGCCTATGTTCATAAATGCACTCTATTCTGTCTGAAAGGAGTTTTTCAGCAATAACTCTTAGATTTAGTCACTGCAAGCTAGCAGAAGGTGCTACAGGCTCAAATCTCATGTATGTGGTGTACCTTCTTACCCCCTGCAAGGGGAATGTGGTTTGGTGCTGCTAGGATGTATTGTTGGACAGTTACAGGCAAAATGAAAAAAGTGATTCATTTGGCCTCAGCAGGTGTTTAAAGCACTTTTTAGGTGGTTTGGTGCATATGTGGTTCATTGTTGGGCAGTTTTGGCGCATTTTCATAAATGCACTCTATTCTGTCTGAAAGGAGTTTTTCAGCAATAACTGTTAGATTTAGTCACTGCAAGCTAACAGAAGACACTATAACCTCAAATATCATGTATGTGGTGTAGCTTCTTACCCCCTGCAAGGGGAATGTGGTTTGGTGCTGCTAGGATGTATTGTTGGACAGTTACAGGCAAAATGAAAAAAGTGATTCATTTGGCCTCAGCAGGTGTTTAAAGCACTTTTTAGGTGTTTGGTGCATATGTTGGGCAGTTTTGGCCTATGTTCATAAATGCACTCTATTCTGTCTGAAAGGAGTTTTTCAGCAATAACTGTTAGCTTTAGTCACTGCAGGCTAGCAGAAGACACTATAACCTTAAATCTCATATATGTGGTGTAGCTTCTTACCCCCTGCAAGGGGAATGTGGTTTGGTGCTGCTAGGATGTATTGTTGGACAGTTACAGGCAAAATGAAAAAAGTGATTCATTTGGCCTCAGCAGGTGTTTAAAGCACTTTTTAGGTGGTTTGGTGCATATGTGGTTCATTGTTGGGCAGTTTTGGCCCATGTTCATAAATGCACTCTATTCTGTCTGAAAGGAGTTTTTCAGCAATAACTCTTAGATTTAGTCACTGCAAGCTAGCAGAAGGTGCTACAGGCTCAAATCTCATGTATGTGGTGTACCTTCTTATCCCCTGCAAGGGGAATGTGGTTTGGTGCTGCTAGGATGTATTGTTGGACAGTTACAGGCAAAATGAAAAAAGTGATTCATTTGGCCTCAGCAGGTGTTTAAAGCACTTTTTAGGTGTTTGGTGCATATGTTGGGCAGTTTTGGCCTATGTTCATAAATGCACTCTATTCTGTCTGAAAGGAGTTTTTCAGCAATAACTCTTAGATTTAGTCACTGCAAGCTAGCAGAAGGTGCTACAGGCTCAAATCTCATGTATGTGGTGTACCTTCTTACCCCCTGCAAGGGGAATGTGGTTTGGTGCTGCTAGGATGTATTGTTGGACAGTTACAGGCAAAATGAAAAAAGTGATTCATTTGGCCTCAGCAGGTGTTTAAAGCACTTTTTAGGTGTTTGGTGCATATGTTGGGCAGTTTTGGCCTATGTTCATAAATGCACTCTATTCTGTCTGAAAGGAGTTTTTCAGCAATAACTGTTAGCTTTAGTCACTGCAGGCTAGCAGAAGACACTATAACCTTAAATCTCATATATGTGGTGTAGCTTCTTACCCCCTGCAAGGGGAATGTGGTTTGGTGCTGCTAGGATGTATTGTTGGACAGTTACAGGCAAAATGAAAAAAGTGATTCATTTGGCCTCAGCAGGTGTTTAAAGCACTTTTTAGGTGGTTTGGTGCATATGTGGTTCATTGTTGGGCAGTTTTGGCCCATGTTCATAAATGCACTCTATTCTGTCTGAAAGGAGTTTTTCAGCAATAACTCTTAGATTTAGTCACTGCAAGCTAGCAGAAGGTGCTACAGGCTCAAATCTCATGTATGTGGTGTACCTTCTTACCCCCTGCAAGGGGAATGTGGTTTGGTGCTGCTAGGATGTATTGTTGGACAGTTACAGGCAAAATGAAAAAAGTGATTCATTTGGCCTCAGCAGGTGTTTAAAGCACTTTTTAGGTGTTTGGTGCATATGTTGGGCAGTTTTGGCCTATGTTCATAAATGCACTCTATTCTGTCTGAAAGGAGTTTTTCAGCAATAACTCTTAGATTTAGTCACTGCAAGCTAGCAGAAGGTGCTACAGGCTCAAATCTCATGTATGTGGTGTACCTTCTTACCCCCTGCAAGGGGAATGTGGTTTGGTGCTGCTAGGATGTATTGTTGGACAGTTACAGGCAAAATGAAAAAAGTGATTCATTTGGCCTCAGCAGGTGTTTAAAGCACTTTTTAGGTGTTTGGTGCATATGTTGGGCAGTTTTGGCCTATGTTCATAAATGCACTCTATTCTGTCTGAAAGGAGTTTTTCAGCAATAACTGTTAGCTTTAGTCACTGCAGGCTAGCAGAAGACACTATAACCTTAAATCTCATATATGTGGTGTAGCTTCTTACCCCCTGCAAGGGGAATGTGGTTTGGTGCTGCTAGGATGTATTGTTGGACAGTTACAGGCAAAATGAAAAAAGTGATTCATTTGGCCTCAGCAGGTGTTTAAAGCACTTTTTAGGTGGTTTGGTGCATATGTGGTTCATTGTTGGGCAGTTTTGGCCCATGTTCATAAATGCACTCTATTCTGTCTGAAAGGAGTTTTTCAGCAATAACTGTTAGATTTAGTCACTGCAAGCTAGCAGAAGGTGCTACAGGCTCAAATCTCATGTATGTGGTGTAGCGTCTTACCCCCTGCAAGGGGAATGTGGTTTGGTGCTGCTAGGATGTATTGTTGGACAGTTACAGGCAAAATGAAAAAAGTGATTCATTTGGCCTCAGCAGGTGTTTAAAGCACTTTTAAGGTGGTTTGGTGCATATGTGGTTCATTGTTGGGCAGTTTTGGCCCATGTTCATAAATGCACTCTATTCTGTCTGAAAGGAGTTTTTCAGCAATAACTGTTAGATTTAGTCACTGCAAGCTAGCAGAAGACACTATAACCTCAAATCTCATGTATGTGGTGTAGCTTCTTACCCCCTGCAAGGGGAATGTGGTTTGGTGCTGCTAGGATGTATTGTTGGACAGTTACAGGCAAAATGAAAAAAGTGATTCATTTGGCCTCAGCAGGTGTTTAAAGCACTTTTTAGGTGGTTTGGTGCATATGTGGTTCATTGTTGGGCAGTTTTGGCCCATGTTCATAAATGCACTCTATTCTGTCTGAAAGGAGTTTTTCAGCAATAACTGTTAGATTTAGTCACTGCAAGCTAGCAGAAGGTGCTACAGGCTCAAATCTCATGTATGTGGTGTAGCGTCTAACCCCCTGCAAGGAGAATGTGGTTTGGTGCTGCTAGGATGTATTGTTGGACAGTTACAGGCAAAATGAAAAAAGTGATTCATTTGGCCTCAGCAGGTGTTTAAAGCACTTTTTAGGTGTTTGGTGCATATGTTGGGCAGTTTTGGCCTATGTTCATAAATGCACTCTATTCTGTCTGAAAGGAGTTTTTCAGCAATAACTCTTAGATTTAGTCACTGCAAGCTAGCAGAAGGTGCTACAGGCTCAAATCTCATGTATGTGGTGTACCTTCTTACCCCCTGCAAGGGGAATGTGGTTTGGTGCTGCTAGGATGTATTGTTGGACAGTTACAGGCAAAATGAAAAAAGTGATTCATTTGGCCTCAGCAGGTGTTTAAAGCACTTTTTAGGTGGTTTGGTGCATATGTGGTTCATTGTTGGGCAGTTTTGGCGCATTTTCATAAATGCACTCTATTCTGTCTGAAAGGAGTTTTTCAGCAATAACTGTTAGATTTAGTCACTGCAAGCTAACAGAAGACACTATAACCTCAAATATCATGTATGTGGTGTAGCTTCTTACCCCCTGCAAGGGGAATGTGGTTTGGTGCTGCTAGGATGTATTGTTGGACAGTTACAGGCAAAATGAAAAAAGTGATTCATTTGGCCTCAGCAGGTGTTTAAAGCACTTTTTAGGTGTTTGGTGCATATGTTGGGCAGTTTTGGCCTATGTTCATAAATGCACTCTATTCTGTCTGAAAGGAGTTTTTCAGCAATAACTGTTAGCTTTAGTCACTGCAGGCTAGCAGAAGACACTATAACCTTAAATCTCATATATGTGGTGTAGCTTCTTACCCCCTGCAAGGGGAATGTGGTTTGGTGCTGCTAGGATGTATTGTTGGACAGTTACAGGCAAAATGAAAAAAGTGATTCATTTGGCCTCAGCAGGTGTTTAAAGCACTTTTTAGGTGGTTTGGTGCATATGTGGTTCATTGTTGGGCAGTTTTGGCCCATGTTCATAAATGCACTCTATTCTGTCTGAAAGGAGTTTTTCAGCAATAACTCTTAGATTTAGTCACTGCAAGCTAGCAGAAGGTGCTACAGGCTCAAATCTCATGTATGTGGTGTACCTTCTTATCCCCTGCAAGGGGAATGTGGTTTGGTGCTGCTAGGATGTATTGTTGGACAGTTACAGGCAAAATGAAAAAAGTGATTCATTTGGCCTCAGCAGGTGTTTAAAGCACTTTTTAGGTGTTTGGTGCATATGTTGGGCAGTTTTGGCCTATGTTCATAAATGCACTCTATTCTGTCTGAAAGGAGTTTTTCAGCAATAACTCTTAGATTTAGTCACTGCAAGCTAGCAGAAGGTGCTACAGGCTCAAATCTCATGTATGTGGTGTACCTTCTTACCCCCTGCAAGGGGAATGTGGTTTGGTGCTGCTAGGATGTATTGTTGGACAGTTACAGGCAAAATGAAAAAAGTGATTCATTTGGCCTCAGCAGGTGTTTAAAGCACTTTTTAGGTGGTTTGGTGCATATGTGGTTCATTGTTGGGCAGTTTTGGCCCATGTTCATAAATGCACTCTATTCTGTCTGAAAGGAGTTTTTCAGCAATAACTGTTAGATTTAGTCACTGCAAGCTAGCAGAAGGTGCTACAGGCTCAAATCTCATGTATGTGGTGTAGCTTCTTACCCCCTGCAAGGGGAATGTGGTTTGGTGCTGCTAGGATGTATTGTTGGACAGTTACAGGCAAAATGAAAAAAGTGATTCATTTGGCCTCAGCAGGTGTTTAAAGCACTTTTTAGGTGGTTTGGTGCATATGTGGTTCATTGTTGGGCAGTTTTGGCCCATGTTCATAAATGCACTCTATTCTGTCTGAAAGGAGTTTTTCAGCAATAACTGTTAGATTTAGTCACTGCAAGCTAGCAGAAGGTGCTACAGGCTCAAATCTCATGTATGTGGTGTAGCGTCTTACCCCCTGCAAGGGGAATGTGGTTTGGTGCTGCTAGGATGTATTGTTGGACAGTTACAGGCAAAATGAAAAAAGTGATTCATTTGGCCTCAGCAGGTGTTTAAAGCACTTTTTAGGTGGTTTGGTGCATATGTGGTTCAATGTTGGGCAGTTTTGGCGCATGTTCATAAATGCACTCTATTCTGTCTGAAAGGAGTTTTTCAGCAATAACTGTTAGATTTAGTCACTGCAAGCTAACAGAAGACACTATAACCTCAAATCTCATGTATGTGGTGTACCTTCTTACCCCCTGCAAGGGGAATGTGGTTTGGTGCTGCTAGGATGTATTGTTGGACAGTTACAGGCAAAATGAAAAAAGTGATTCATTTGGCCTCAGCAGGTGTTTAAAGCACTTTTTAGGTGTTTGGTGCATATGTTGGGCAGTTTTGGCCTATGTTCATAAATGCACTCTATTCTGTCTGAAAGGAGTTTTTCAGCAATAACTCTTAGATTTAGTCACTGCAAGCTAGCAGAAGGTGCTACAGGCTCAAATCTCATGTATGTGGTGTACCTTCTTATCCCCTGCAAGGGGAATGTGGTTTGGTGCTGCTAGGATGTATTGTTGGACAGTTACAGGCAAAATGAAAAAAGTGATTCATTTGGCCTCAGCAGGTGTTTAAAGCACTTTTTAGGTGTTTGGTGCATATGTTGGGCAGTTTTGGCCTATGTTCATAAATGCACTCTATTCTGTCTGAAAGGAGTTTTTCAGCAATAACTCTTAGATTTAGTCACTGCAAGCTAGCAGAAGGTGCTACAGGCTCAAATCTCATGTATGTGGTGTACCTTCTTACCCCCTGCAAGGGGAATGTGGTTTGGTGCTGCTAGGATGTATTGTTGGACAGTTACAGGCAAAATGAAAAAAGTGATTCATTTGGCCTCAGCAGGTGTTTAAAGCACTTTTTAGGTGTTTGGTGCATATGTTGGGCAGTTTTGGCCTATGTTCATAAATGCACTCTATTCTGTCTGAAAGGAGTTTTTCAGCAATAACTGTTAGCTTTAGTCACTGCAGGCTAGCAGAAGACACTATAACCTTAAATCTCATATATGTGGTGTAGCTTCTTACCCCCTGCAAGGGGAATGTGGTTTGGTGCTGCTAGGATGTATTGTTGGACAGTTACAGGCAAAATGAAAAAAGTGATTCATTTGGCCTCAGCAGGTGTTTAAAGCACTTTTTAGGTGGTTTGGTGCATATGTGGTTCATTGTTGGGCAGTTTTGGCCCATGTTCATAAATGCACTCTATTCTGTCTGAAAGGAGTTTTTCAGCAATAACTCTTAGATTTAGTCACTGCAAGCTAGCAGAAGGTGCTACAGGCTCAAATCTCATGTATGTGGTGTACCTTCTTACCCCCTGCAAGGGGAATGTGGTTTGGTGCTGCTAGGATGTATTGTTGGACAGTTACAGGCAAAATGAAAAAAGTGATTCATTTGGCCTCAGCAGGTGTTTAAAGCACTTTTTAGGTGTTTGGTGCATATGTTGGGCAGTTTTGGCCTCTGTTCATAAATGCACTCTATTCTGTCTGAAAGGAGTTTTTCAGCAATAACTGTTAGCTTTAGTCACTGCAGGCTAGCAGAAGACACTATAACCTTAAATCTCATATATGTGGTGTAGCTTCTTACCCCCTGCAAGGGGAATGTGGTTTGGTGCTGCTAGGATGTATTGTTGGACAGTTACAGGCAAAATGAAAAAAGTGATTCATTTGGCCTCAGCAGGTGTTTAAAGCACTTTTTAGGTGTTTGGTGCATATGTTGGGCAGTTTTGGCCTATGTTCATAAATGCACTCTATTCTGTCTGAAAGGAGTTTTTCAGCAATAACTGTTAGCTTTAGTCACTGCAGGCTAGCAGAAGACACTATAACCTTAAATCTCATATATGTGGTGTAGCTTCTTACCCCCTGCAAGGGGAATGTGGTTTGGTGCTGCTAGGATGTATTGTTGGACAGTTACAGGCAAAATGAAAAAAGTGATTCATTTGGCCTCAGCAGGTGTTTAAAGCACTTTTTAGGTGGTTTGGTGCATATGTGGTTCATTGTTGGGCAGTTTTGGCCCATGTTCATAAATGCACTCTATTCTGTCTGAAAGGAGTTTTTCAGCAATAACTGTTAGATTTAGTCACTGCAAGCTAGCAGAAGGTGCTACAGGCTCAAATCTCATGTATGTGGTGTACCTTCTTACCCCCTGCAAGGGGAATGTGGTTTGGTGCTGCTAGGATGTATTGTTGGACAGTTACAGGCAAAATGAAAAAAGTGATTCATTTGGCCTCAGCAGGTGTTTAAAGCACTTTTTAGGTGGTTTGGTGCATATGTGGTTCAATGTTGGGCAGTTTTGGCGCATGTTCATAAATGCACTCTATTCTGTCTGAAAGGAGTTTTTCAGCAATAACTGTTAGATTTAGTCACTGCAAGCTAACAGAAGACACTATAACCTCAAATCTCATGTATGTGGTGTACCTTCTTACCCCCTGCAAGGGGAATGTGGTTTGGTGCTGCTAGGATGTATTGTTGGACAGTTACAGGCAAAATGAAAAAAGTGATTCATTTGGCCTCAGCAGGTGTTTAAAGCACTTTTTAGGTGTTTGGTGCATATGTTGGGCAGTTTTGGCCTATGTTCATAAATGCACTCTATTCTGTCTGAAAGGAGTTTTTCAGCAATAACTCTTAGATTTAGTCACTGCAAGCTAGCAGAAGGTGCTACAGGCTCAAATCTCATGTATGTGGTGTACCTTCTTACCCCCTGCAAGGGGAATGTGGTTTGGTGCTGCTAGGATGTATTGTTGGACAGTTACAGGCAAAATGAAAAAAGTGATTCATTTGGCCTCAGCAGGTGTTTAAAGCACTTTTTAGGTGTTTGGTGCATATGTTGGGCAGTTTTGGCCTATGTTCATAAATGCACTCTATTCTGTCTGAAAGGAGTTTTTCAGCAATAACTGTTAGCTTTAGTCACTGCAGGCTAGCAGAAGACACTATAACCTTAAATCTCATATATGTGGTGTAGCTTCTTACCCCCTGCAAGGGGAATGTGGTTTGGTGCTGCTAGGATGTATTGTTGGACAGTTACAGGCAAAATGAAAAAAGTGATTCATTTGGCCTCAGCAGGTGTTTAAAGCACTTTTTAGGTGGTTTGGTGCATATGTGGTTCATTGTTGGGCAGTTTTGGCCCATGTTCATAAATGCACTCTATTCTGTCTGAAAGGAGTTTTTCAGCAATAACTGTTAGATTTAGTCACTGCAAGCTAGCAGAAGGTGCTACAGGCTCAAATCTCATGTATGTGGTGTAGCGTCTTACCCCCTGCAAGGGGAATGTGGTTTGGTGCTGCTAGGATGTATTGTTGGACAGTTACAGGCAAAATGAAAAAAGTGATTCATTTGGCCTCAGCAGGTGTTTAAAGCACTTTTAAGGTGGTTTGGTGCATATGTGGTTCATTGTTGGGCAGTTTTGGCCTATGTTCATAAATGCACTCTATTCTGTCTGAAAGGAGTTTTTCAGCAATAACTGTTAGATTTAGTCACTGCAAGCTAACAGAAGACACTATAACCTCAAATCTCATGTATGTGGTGTAGCTTCTTACCCCCTGCAAGGGGAATGTGGTTTGGTGCTGCTAGGATGTATTGTTGGACAGTTACAGGCAAAATGAAAAAAGTGATTCATTTGGCCTCAGCAGGTGTTTAAAGCACTTTTTAGGTGGTTTGGTGCATATGTGGTTCATTGTTGGGCAGTTTTGGCCCATGTTCATAAATGCACTCTATTCTGTCTGAAAGGAGTTTTTCAGCAATAACTGTTAGATTTAGTCACTGCAAGCTAGCAGAAGGTGCTACAGGCTCAAATCTCATGTATGTGGTGTAGCGTCTTACCCCCTGCAAGGAGAATGTGGTTTGGTGCTGCTAGGATGTATTGTTGGACAGTTACAGGCAAAATGAAAAAAGTGATTCATTTGGCCTCAGCAGGTGTTTAAAGCACTTTTTAGGTGTTTGGTGCATATGTTGGGCAGTTTTGGCCTATGTTCATAAATGCACTCTATTCTGTCTGAAAGGAGTTTTTCAGCAATAACTCTTAGATTTAGTCACTGCAAGCTAGCAGAAGGTGCTACAGGCTCAAATCTCATGTATGTGGTGTACCTTCTTACCCCCTGCAAGGGGAATGTGGTTTGGTGCTGCTAGGATGTATTGTTGGACAGTTACAGGCAAAATGAAAAAAGTGATTCATTTGGCCTCAGCAGGTGTTTAAAGCACTTTTTAGGTGGTTTGGTGCATATGTGGTTCATTGTTGGGCAGTTTTGGCGCATTTTCATAAATGCACTCTATTCTGTCTGAAAGGAGGTTTTCAGCAATAACTGTTAGATTTAGTCACTGCAAGCTAACAGAAGACACTATAACCTCAAATATCATGTATGTGGTGTAGCTTCTTACCCCCTGCAAGGGGAATGTGGTTTGGTGCTGCTAGGATGTATTGTTGGACAGTTACAGGCAAAATGAAAAAAGTGATTCATTTGGCCTCAGCAGGTGTTTAAAGCACTTTTTAGGTGTTTGGTGCATATGTTGGGCAGTTTTGGCCTATGTTCATAAATGCACTCTATTCTGTCTGAAAGGAGTTTTTCAGCAATAACTGTTAGCTTTAGTCACTGCAGGCTAGCAGAAGACACTATAACCTTAAATCTCATATATGTGGTGTAGCTTCTTACCCCCTGCAAGGGGAATGTGGTTTGGTGCTGCTAGGATGTATTGTTGGACAGTTACAGGCAAAATGAAAAAAGTGATTCATTTGGCCTCAGCAGGTGTTTAAAGCACTTTTTAGGTGGTTTGGTGCATATGTGGTTCATTGTTGGGCAGTTTTGGCCCATGTTCATAAATGCACTCTATTCTGTCTGAAAGGAGTTTTTCAGCAATAACTCTTAGATTTAGTCACTGCAAGCTAGCAGAAGGTGCTACAGGCTCAAATCTCATGTATGTGGTGTACCTTCTTACCCCCTGCAAGGGGAATGTGGTTTGGTGCTGCTAGGATGTATTGTTGGACAGTTACAGGCAAAATGAAAAAAGTGATTCATTTGGCCTCAGCAGGTGTTTAAAGCACTTTTTAGGTGTTTGGTGCATATGTTGGGCAGTTTTGGCCTCTGTTCATAAATGCACTCTATTCTGTCTGAAAGGAGTTTTTCAGCAATAACTGTTAGCTTTAGTCACTGCAGGCTAGCAGAAGACACTATAACCTTAAATCTCATATATGTGGTGTAGCTTCTTACCCCCTGCAAGGGGAATGTGGTTTGGTGCTGCTAGGATGTATTGTTGGACAGTTACAGGCAAAATGAAAAAAGTGATTCATTTGGCCTCAGCAGGTGTTTAAAGCACTTTTTAGGTGGTTTGGTGCATATGTGGTTCATTGTTGGGCAGTTTTGGCCCATGTTCATAAATGCACTCTATTCTGTCTGAAAGGAGTTTTTCAGCAATAACTGTTAGATTTAGTCACTGCAAGCTAGCAGAAGGTGCTACAGGCTCAAATCTCATGTATGTGGTGTAGCTTCTTACCCCCTGCAAGGGGAATGTGGTTTGGTGCTGCTAGGATGTATTGTTGGACAGTTACAGGCAAAATGAAAAAAGTGATTCATTTGGCCTCAGCAGGTGTTTAAAGCACTTTTTAGGTGGTTTGGTGCATATGTGGTTCATTGTTGGGCAGTTTTGGCCCATGTTCATAAATGCACTCTATTCTGTCTGAAAGGAGTTTTTCAGCAATAACTGTTAGATTTAGTCACTGCAAGCTAGCAGAAGGTGCTACAGGCTCAAATCTCATGTATGTGGTGTAGCGTCTTACCCCCTGCAAGGGGAATGTGGTTTGGTGCTGCTAGGATGTATTGTTGGACAGTTACAGGCAAAATGAAAAAAGTGATTCATTTGGCCTCAGCAGGTGTTTAAAGCACTTTTTAGGTGTTTGGTGCATATGTTGGGCAGTTTTGGCCTATGTTCATAAATGCACTCTATTCTGTCTGAAAGGAGTTTTTCAGCAATAACTGTTAGCTTTAATCACTGCAGGCTAGCAGAAGACACTATAACCTTAAATCTCATATATGTGGTGTAGCTTCTTACCCCCTGCAAGGGGAATGTGGTTTGGTGCTGCTAGGATGTATTGTTGGACAGTTACAGGCAAAATGAAAAAAGTGATTCATTTGGCCTCAGCAGGTGTTTAAAGCACTTTTTAGGTGGTTTGGTGCATATGTGGTTCATTGTTGGGCAGTTTTGGCCCATGTTCATAAATGCACTCTATTCTGTCTGAAAGGAGTTTTTCAGCAATAACTGTTAGATTTAGTCACTGCAAGCTAGCAGAAGGTGCTACAGGCTCAAATCTCATGTATGTGGTGTACCTTCTTACCCCCTGCAAGGGGAATGTGGTTTGGTGCTGCTAGGATGTATTGTTGGACAGTTACAGGCAAAATGAAAAAAGTGATTCATTTGGCCTCAGCAGGTGTTTAAAGCACTTTTAAGGTGGTTTGGTGCATATGTGGTTCATTGTTGGGCAGTTTTGGCCTATGTTCATAAATGCACTCTATTCTGTCTGAAAGGAGTTTTTCAGCAATAACTGTTAGATTTAGTCACTGCAAGCTAACAGAAGACACTATAACCTCAAATCTCATGTATGTGGTGTAGCTTCTTACCCCCTGCAAGGGGAATGTGGTTTGGTGCTGCTAGGATGTATTGTTGGACAGTTACAGGCAAAATGAAAAAAGTGATTCATTTGGCCTCAGCAGGTGTTTAAAGCACTTTTTAGGTGTTTGGTGCATATGTTGGGCAGTTTTGGCCTATGTTCATAAATGCACTCTATTCTGTCTGAAAGGAGTTTTTCAGCAATAACTCTTAGATTTAGTCACTGCAAGCTAGCAGAAGGTGCTACAGGCTCAAATCTCATGTATGTGGTGTACCTTCTTACCCCCTGCAAGGGGAATGTGGTTTGGTGCTGCTAGGATGTATTGTTGGACAGTTACAGGCAAAATGAAAAAAGTGATTCATTTGGCCTCAGCAGGTGTTTAAAGCACTTTTTAGGTGTTTGGTGCATATGTTGGGCAGTTTTGGCCTATGTTCATAAATGCACTCTATTCTGTCTGAAAGGAGTTTTTCAGCAATAACTGTTAGCTTTAGTCACTGCAGGCTAGCAGAAGACACTATAACCTTAAATCTCATATATGTGGTGTAGCTTCTTACCCCCTGCAAGGGGAATGTGGTTTGGTGCTGCTAGGATGTATTGTTGGACAGTTACAGGCAAAATGAAAAAAGTGATTCATTTGGCCTCAGCAGGTGTTTAAAGCACTTTTTAGGTGGTTTGGTGCATATGTGGTTCATTGTTGGGCAGTTTTGGCCCATGTTCATAAATGCACTCTATTCTGTCTGAAAGGAGTTTTTCAGCAATAACTGTTAGATTTAGTCACTGCAAGCTAGCAGAAGGTGCTACAGGCTCAAATCTCATGTATGTGGTGTACCTTCTTACCCCCTGCAAGGGGAATGTGGTTTGGTGCTGCTAGGATGTATTGTTGGACAGTTACAGGCAAAATGAAAAAAGTGATTCATTTGGCCTCAGCAGGTGTTTAAAGCACTTTTAAGGTGGTTTGGTGCATATGTGGTTCATTGTTGGGCAGTTTTGGCCTATGTTCATAAATGCACTCTATTCTGTCTGAAAGGAGTTTTTCAGCAATAACTGTTAGATTTAGTCACTGCAAGCTAACAGAAGACACTATAACCTCAAATCTCATGTATGTGGTGTAGCTTCTTACCCCCTGCAAGGGGAATGTGGTTTGGTGCTGCTAGGATGTATTGTTGGACAGTTACAGGCAAAATGAAAAAAGTGATTCATTTGGCCTCAGCAGGTGTTTAAAGCACTTTTTAGGTGTTTGGTGCATATGTTGGGCAGTTTTGGCCTATGTTCATAAATGCACTCTATTCTGTCTGAAAGGAGTTTTTCAGCAATAACTCTTAGATTTAGTCACTGCAAGCTAGCAGAAGGTGCTACAGGCTCAAATCTCATGTATGTGGTGTACCTTCTTACCCCCTGCAAGGGGAATGTGGTTTGGTGCTGCTAGGATGTATTGTTGGACAGTTACAGGCAAAATGAAAAAAGTGATTCATTTGGCCTCAGCAGGTGTTTAAAGCACTTTTTAGGTGTTTGGTGCATATGTTGGGCAGTTTTGGCCTATGTTCATAAATGCACTCTATTCTGTCTGAAAGGAGTTTTTCAGCAATAACTGTTAGCTTTAGTCACTGCAGGCTAGCAGAAGACACTATAACCTTAAATCTCATATATGTGGTGTAGCTTCTTACCCCCTGCAAGGGGAATGTGGTTTGGTGCTGCTAGGATGTATTGTTGGACAGTTACAGGCAAAATGAAAAAAGTGATTCATTTGGCCTCAGCAGGTGTTTAAAGCACTTTTTAGGTGGTTTGGTGCATATGTGGTTCATTGTTGGGCAGTTTTGGCCCATGTTCATAAATGCACTCTATTCTGTCTGAAAGGAGTTTTTCAGCAATAACTGTTAGATTTAGTCACTGCAAGCTAGCAGAAGGTGCTACAGGCTCAAATCTCATGTATGTGGTGTAGCGTCTTACCCCCTGCAAGGGGAATGTGGTTTGGTGCTGCTAGGATGTATTGTTGGACAGTTACAGGCAAAATGAAAAAAGTGATTCATTTGGCCTCAGCAGGTGTTTAAAGCACTTTTAAGGTGGTTTGGTGCATATGTGGTTCATTGTTGGGCAGTTTTGGCCTATGTTCATAAATGCACTCTATTCTGTCTGAAAGGAGTTTTTCAGCAATAACTGTTAGATTTAGTCACTGCAAGCTAACAGAAGACACTATAACCTCAAATCTCATGTATGTGGTGTAGCTTCTTACCCCCTGCAAGGGGAATGTGGTTTGGTGCTGCTAGGATGTATTGTTGGACAGTTACAGGCAAAATGAAAAAAGTGATTCATTTGGCCTCAGCAGGTGTTTAAAGCACTTTTTAGGTGGTTTGGTGCATATGTGGTTCATTGTTGGGCAGTTTTGGCCCATGTTCATAAATGCACTCTATTCTGTCTGAAAGGAGTTTTTCAGCAATAACTGTTAGATTTAGTCACTGCAAGCTAGCAGAAGGTGCTACAGGCTCAAATCTCATGTATGTGGTGTAGCGTCTTACCCCCTGCAAGGGGAATGTGGTTTGGTGCTGCTAGGATGTATTGTTGGACAGTTACAGGCAAAATGAAAAAAGTGATTCATTTGGCCTCAGCAGGTGTTTAAAGCACTTTTTAGGTGTTTGGTGCATATGTTGGGCAGTTTTGGCCTATGTTCATAAATGCACTCTATTCTGTCTGAAAGGAGTTTTTCAGCAATAACTGTTAGATTTAGTCACTGCAAGCTAACAGAAGACACTATAACCTCAAATCTCATGTATGTGGTGTAGCTTCTTACCCCCTGCAAGGGGAATGTGGTTTGGTGCTGCTAGGATGTATTGTTGGACAGTTACAGGCAAAATGAAAAAAGTGATTCATTTGGCCTCAGCAGGTGTTTAAAGCACTTTTTAGGTGGTTTGGTGCATATGTGGTTCATTGTTGGGCAGTTTTGGCCCATGTTCATAAATGCACTCTATTCTGTCTGAAAGGAGTTTTTCAGCAATAACTGTTAGATTTAGTCACTGCAAGCTAGCAGAAGGTGCTACAGGCTCAAATCTCATGTATGTGGTGTAGCGTCTTACCCCCTGCAAGGGGAATGTGGTTTGGTGCTGCTAGGATGTATTGTTGGACAGTTACAGGCAAAATGAAAAAAGTGATTCATTTGGCCTCAGCAGGTGTTTAAAGCACTTTTTAGGTGTTTGGTGCATATGTTGGGCAGTTTTGGCCTATGTTCATAAATGCACTCTATTCTGTCTGAAAGGAGTTTTTCAGCAATAACTCTTAGATTTAGTCACTGCAAGCTAGCAGAAGGTGCTACAGGCTCAAATCTCATGTATGTGGTGTACCTTCTTACCCCCTGCAAGGGGAATGTGGTTTGGTGCTGCTAGGATGTATTGTTGGACAGTTACAGGCAAAATGAAAAAAGTGATTCATTTGGCCTCAGCAGGTGTTTAAAGCACTTTTTAGGTGGTTTGGTGCATATGTGGTTCATTGTTGGGCAGTTTTGGCGCATTTTCATAAATGCACTCTATTCTGTCTGAAAGGAGTTTTTCAGCAATAACTGTTAGCTTTAGTCACTGCAGGCTAGCAGAAGACACTATAACCTTAAATCTCATATATGTGGTGTAGCTTCTTACCCCCTGCAAGGGGAATGTGGTTTGGTGCTGCTAGGATGTATTGTTGGACAGTTACAGGCAAAATGAAAAAAGTGATTCATTTGGCCTCAGCAGGTGTTTAAAGCACTTTTTAGGTGGTTTGGTGCATATGTGGTTCATTGTTGGGCAGTTTTGGCCCATGTTCATAAATGCACTCTATTCTGTCTGAAAGGAGTTTTTCAGCAATAACTGTTAGATTTAGTCACTGCAAGCTAGCAGAAGGTGCTACAGGCTCAAATCTCATGTATGTGGTGTACCTTCTTACCCCCTGCAAGGGGAATGTGGTTTGGTGCTGCTAGGATGTATTGTTGGACAGTTACAGGCAAAATGAAAAAAGTGATTCATTTGGCCTCAGCAGGTGTTTAAAGCACTTTTTAGGTGGTTTGGTGCATATGTGGTTCATTGTTGGGCAGTTTTGGCGCATTTTCATAAATGCACTCTATTCTGTCTGAAAGGAGTTTTTCAGCAATAACTGTTAGATTTAGTCACTGCAAGCTAACAGAAGACACTATAACCTCAAATATCATGTATGTGGTGTAGCTTCTTACCCCCTGCAAGGGGAATGTGGTTTGGTGCTGCTAGGATGTATTGTTGGACAGTTACAGGCAAAATGAAAAAAGTGATTCATTTGGCCTCAGCAGGTGTTTAAAGCACTTTTTAGGTGTTTGGTGCATATGTTGGGCAGTTTTGGCCTATGTTCATAAATGCACTCTATTCTGTCTGAAAGGAGTTTTTCAGCAATAACTGTTAGCTTTAGTCACTGCAGGCTAGCAGAAGACACTATAACCTTAAATCTCATATATGTGGTGTAGCTTCTTACCCCCTGCAAGGGGAATGTGGTTTGGTGCTGCTAGGATGTATTGTTGGACAGTTACAGGCAAAATGAAAAAAGTGATTCATTTGGCCTCAGCAGGTGTTTAAAGCACTTTTTAGGTGGTTTGGTGCATATGTGGTTCATTGTTGGGCAGTTTTGGCCCATGTTCATAAATGCACTCTATTCTGTCTGAAAGGAGTTTTTCAGCAATAACTCTTAGATTTAGTCACTGCAAGCTAGCAGAAGGTGCTACAGGCTCAAATCTCATGTATGTGGTGTACCTTCTTACCCCCTGCAAAGGGGAATGTGGTTTGGTGCTGCTAGGATGTATTGTTGGACAGTTACAGGCAAAATGAAAAAAGTGATTCATTTGGCCTCAGCAGGTGTTTAAAGCACTTTTTAGGTGTTTGGTGCATATGTTGGGCAGTTTTGGCCTATGTTCATAAATGCACTCTATTCTGTCTGAAAGGAGTTTTTCAGCAATAACTGTTAGCTTTAGTCACTGCAGGCTAGCAGAAGACACTATAACCTTAAATCTCATATATGTGGTGTAGCTTCTTACCCCCTGCAAGGGGAATGTGGTTTGGTGCTGCTAGGATGTATTGTTGGACAGTTACAGGCAAAATGAAAAAAGTGATTCATTTGGCCTCAGCAGGTGTTTAAAGCACTTTTTAGGTGGTTTGGTGCATATGTGGTTCATTGTTGGGCAGTTTTGGCCCATGTTCATAAATGCACTCTATTCTGTCTGAAAGGAGTTTTTCAGCAATAACTGTTAGATTTAGTCACTGCAAGCTAGCAGAAGGTGCTACAGGCTCAAATATCATGTATGTGGTGTAGCTTCTTACCCCCTGCAAGGGGAATGTGGTTTGGTGCTGCTAGGATGTATTGTTGGACAGTTACAGGCAAAATGAAAAAAGTGATTCATTTGGCCTCAGCAGGTGTTTAAAGCACTTTTAAGGTGGTTTGGTGCATATGTGGTTCATTGTTGGGCAGTTTTGGCCTATGTTCATAAATGCACTCTATTCTGTCTGAAAGGAGTTTTTCAGCAATAACTGTTAGATTTAGTCACTGCAAGCTAACAGAAGACACTATAACCTCAAATCTCATGTATGTGGTGTAGCTTCTTACCCCCTGCAAGGGGAATGTGGTTTGGTGCTGCTAGGATGTATTGTTGGACAGTTACAGGCAAAATGAAAAAAGTGATTCATTTGGCCTCAGCAGGTGTTTAAAGCACTTTTTAGGTGTTTGGTGCATATGTTGGGCAGTTTTGGCCTATGTTCATAAATGCACTCTATTCTGTCTGAAAGGAGTTTTTCAGCAATAACTCTTAGATTTAGTCACTGCAAGCTAGCAGAAGGTGCTACAGGCTCAAATCTCATGTATGTGGTGTACCTTCTTACCCCCTGCAAGGGGAATGTGGTTTGGTGCTGCTAGGATGTATTGTTGGACAGTTACAGGCAAAATGAAAAAAGTGATTCATTTGGCCTCAGCAGGTGTTTAAAGCACTTTTTAGGTGTTTGGTGCATATGTTGGGCAGTTTTGGCCTATGTTCATAAATGCACTCTATTCTGTCTGAAAGGAGTTTTTCAGCAATAACTGTTAGCTTTAGTCACTGCAGGCTAGCAGAAGACACTATAACCTTAAATCTCATATATGTGGTGTAGCTTCTTACCCCCTGCAAGGGGAATGTGGTTTGGTGCTGCTAGGATGTATTGTTGGACAGTTACAGGCAAAATGAAAAAAGTGATTCATTTGGCCTCAGCAGGTGTTTAAAGCACTTTTTAGGTGGTTTGGTGCATATGTGGTTCATTGTTGGGCAGTTTTGGCCCATGTTCATAAATGCACTCTATTCTGTCTGAAAGGAGTTTTTCAGCAATAACTGTTAGATTTAGTCACTGCAAGCTAGCAGAAGGTGCTACAGGCTCAAATCTCATGTATGTGGTGTAGCGTCTTACCCCCTGCAAGGGGAATGTGGTTTGGTGCTGCTAGGATGTATTGTTGGACAGTTACAGGCAAAATGAAAAAAGTGATTCATTTGGCCTCAGCAGGTGTTTAAAGCACTTTTAAGGTGGTTTGGTGCATATGTGGTTCATTGTTGGGCAGTTTTGGCCTATGTTCATAAATGCACTCTATTCTGTCTGAAAGGAGTTTTTCAGCAATAACTGTTAGATTTAGTCACTGCAAGCTAACAGAAGACACTATAACCTCAAATCTCATGTATGTGGTGTAGCTTCTTACCCCCTGCAAGGGGAATGTGGTTTGGTGCTGCTAGGATGTATTGTTGGACAGTTACAGGCAAAATGAAAAAAGTGATTCATTTGGCCTCAGCAGGTGTTTAAAGCACTTTTTAGGTGGTTTGGTGCATATGTGGTTCATTGTTGGGCAGTTTTGGCCCATGTTCATAAATGCACTCTATTCTGTCTGAAAGGAGTTTTTCAGCAATAACTGTTAGATTTAGTCACTGCAAGCTAGCAGAAGGTGCTACAGGCTCAAATCTCATGTATGTGGTGTAGCGTCTTACCCCCTGCAAGGGGAATGTGGTTTGGTGCTGCTAGGATGTATTGTTGGACAGTTACAGGCAAAATGAAAAAAGTGATTCATTTGGCCTCAGCAGGTGTTTAAAGCACTTTTTAGGTGTTTGGTGCATATGTTGGGCAGTTTTGGCCTATGTTCATAAATGCACTCTATTCTGTCTGAAAGGAGTTTTTCAGCAATAACTGTTAGATTTAGTCACTGCAAGCTAACAGAAGACACTATAACCTCAAATCTCATGTATGTGGTGTAGCTTCTTACCCCCTGCAAGGGGAATGTGGTTTGGTGCTGCTAGGATGTATTGTTGGACAGTTACAGGCAAAATGAAAAAAGTGATTCATTTGGCCTCAGCAGGTGTTTAAAGCACTTTTTAGGTGGTTTGGTGCATATGTGGTTCATTGTTGGGCAGTTTTGGCCCATGTTCATAAATGCACTCTATTCTGTCTGAAAGGAGTTTTTCAGCAATAACTGTTAGATTTAGTCACTGCAAGCTAGCAGAAGGTGCTACAGGCTCAAATCTCATGTATGTGGTGTAGCGTCTTACCCCCTGCAAGGGGAATGTGGTTTGGTGCTGCTAGGATGTATTGTTGGACAGTTACAGGCAAAATGAAAAAAGTGATTCATTTGGCCTCAGCAGGTGTTTAAAGCACTTTTTAGGTGTTTGGTGCATATGTTGGGCAGTTTTGGCCTATGTTCATAAATGCACTCTATTCTGTCTGAAAGGAGTTTTTCAGCAATAACTCTTAGATTTAGTCACTGCAAGCTAGCAGAAGGTGCTACAGGCTCAAATCTCATGTATGTGGTGTACCTTCTTACCCCCTGCAAGGGGAATGTGGTTTGGTGCTGCTAGGATGTATTGTTGGACAGTTACAGGCAAAATGAAAAAAGTGATTCATTTGGCCTCAGCAGGTGTTTAAAGCACTTTTTAGGTGTTTGGTGCATATGTTGGGCAGTTTTGGCCTATGTTCATAAATGCACTCTATTCTGTCTGAAAGGAGTTTTTCAGCAATAACTGTTAGCTTTAGTCACTGCAGGCTAGCAGAAGACACTATAACCTTAAATCTCATATATGTGGTGTAGCTTCTTACCCCCTGCAAGGGGAATGTGGTTTGGTGCTGCTAGGATGTATTGTTGGACAGTTACAGGCAAAATGAAAAAAGTGATTCATTTGGCCTCAGCAGGTGTTTAAAGCACTTTTTAGGTGGTTTGGTGCATATGTGGTTCATTGTTGGGCAGTTTTGGCCCATGTTCATAAATGCACTCTATTCTGTCTGAAAGGAGTTTTTCAGCAATAACTGTTAGATTTAGTCACTGCAAGCTAGCAGAAGGTGCTACAGGCTCAAATCTCATGTATGTGGTGTACCTTCTTACCCCCTGCAAGGGGAATGTGGTTTGGTGCTGCTAGGATGTATTGTTGGACAGTTACAGGCAAAATGAAAAAAGTGATTCATTTGGCCTCAGCAGGTGTTTAAAGCACTTTTAAGGTGGTTTGGTGCATATGTGGTTCATTGTTGGGCAGTTTTGGCCTATGTTCATAAATGCACTCTATTCTGTCTGAAAGGAGTTTTTCAGCAATAACTGTTAGATTTAGTCACTGCAAGCTAACAGAAGACACTATAACCTCAAATCTCATGTATGTGGTGTAGCTTCTTACCCCCTGCAAGGGGAATGTGGTTTGGTGCTGCTAGGATGTATTGTTGGACAGTTACAGGCAAAATGAAAAAAGTGATTCATTTGGCCTCAGCAGGTGTTTAAAGCACTTTTTAGGTGTTTGGTGCATATGTTGGGCAGTTTTGGCCTATGTTCATAAATGCACTCTATTCTGTCTGAAAGGAGTTTTTCAGCAATAACTCTTAGATTTAGTCACTGCAAGCTAGCAGAAGGTGCTACAGGCTCAAATCTCATGTATGTGGTGTACCTTCTTACCCCCTGCAAGGGGAATGTGGTTTGGTGCTGCTAGGATGTATTGTTGGACAGTTACAGGCAAAATGAAAAAAGTGATTCATTTGGCCTCAGCAGGTGTTTAAAGCACTTTTTAGGTGTTTGGTGCATATGTTGGGCAGTTTTGGCCTATGTTCATAAATGCACTCTATTCTGTCTGAAAGGAGTTTTTCAGCAATAACTGTTAGCTTTAGTCACTGCAGGCTAGCAGAAGACACTATAACCTTAAATCTCATATATGTGGTGTAGCTTCTTACCCCCTGCAAGGGGAATGTGGTTTGGTGCTGCTAGGATGTATTGTTGGACAGTTACAGGCAAAATGAAAAAAGTGATTCATTTGGCCTCAGCAGGTGTTTAAAGCACTTTTTAGGTGGTTTGGTGCATATGTGGTTCATTGTTGGGCAGTTTTGGCCCATGTTCATAAATGCACTCTATTCTGTCTGAAAGGAGTTTTTCAGCAATAACTGTTAGATTTAGTCACTGCAAGCTAGCAGAAGGTGCTACAGGCTCAAATCTCATGTATGTGGTGTAGCGTCTTACCCCCTGCAAGGGGAATGTGGTTTGGTGCTGCTAGGATGTATTGTTGGACAGTTACAGGCAAAATGAAAAAAGTGATTCATTTGGCCTCAGCAGGTGTTTAAAGCACTTTTAAGGTGGTTTGGTGCATATGTGGTTCATTGTTGGGCAGTTTTGGCCTATGTTCATAAATGCACTCTATTCTGTCTGAAAGGAGTTTTTCAGCAATAACTGTTAGATTTAGTCACTGCAAGCTAACAGAAGACACTATAACCTCAAATCTCATGTATGTGGTGTAGCTTCTTACCCCCTGCAAGGGGAATGTGGTTTGGTGCTGCTAGGATGTATTGTTGGACAGTTACAGGCAAAATGAAAAAAGTGATTCATTTGGCCTCAGCAGGTGTTTAAAGCACTTTTTAGGTGGTTTGGTGCATATGTGGTTCATTGTTGGGCAGTTTTGGCCCATGTTCATAAATGCACTCTATTCTGTCTGAAAGGAGTTTTTCAGCAATAACTGTTAGATTTAGTCACTGCAAGCTAGCAGAAGGTGCTACAGGCTCAAATCTCATGTATGTGGTGTAGCGTCTTACCCCCTGCAAGGGGAATGTGGTTTGGTGCTGCTAGGATGTATTGTTGGACAGTTACAGGCAAAATGAAAAAAGTGATTCATTTGGCCTCAGCAGGTGTTTAAAGCACTTTTTAGGTGTTTGGTGCATATGTTGGGCAGTTTTGGCCTATGTTCATAAATGCACTCTATTCTGTCTGAAAGGAGTTTTTCAGCAATAACTGTTAGATTTAGTCACTGCAAGCTAACAGAAGACACTATAACCTCAAATCTCATGTATGTGGTGTAGCTTCTTACCCCCTGCAAGGGGAATGTGGTTTGGTGCTGCTAGGATGTATTGTTGGACAGTTACAGGCAAAATGAAAAAAGTGATTCATTTGGCCTCAGCAGGTGTTTAAAGCACTTTTTAGGTGGTTTGGTGCATATGTGGTTCATTGTTGGGCAGTTTTGGCCCATGTTCATAAATGCACTCTATTCTGTCTGAAAGGAGTTTTTCAGCAATAACTGTTAGATTTAGTCACTGCAAGCTAGCAGAAGGTGCTACAGGCTCAAATCTCATGTATGTGGTGTAGCGTCTTACCCCCTGCAAGGGGAATGTGGTTTGGTGCTGCTAGGATGTATTGTTGGACAGTTACAGGCAAAATGAAAAAAGTGATTCATTTGGCCTCAGCAGGTGTTTAAAGCACTTTTTAGGTGTTTGGTGCATATGTTGGGCAGTTTTGGCCTATGTTCATAAATGCACTCTATTCTGTCTGAAAGGAGTTTTTCAGCAATAACTCTTAGATTTAGTCACTGCAAGCTAGCAGAAGGTGCTACAGGCTCAAATCTCATGTATGTGGTGTACCTTCTTACCCCCTGCAAGGGGAATGTGGTTTGGTGCTGCTAGGATGTATTGTTGGACAGTTACAGGCAAAATGAAAAAAGTGATTCATTTGGCCTCAGCAGGTGTTTAAAGCACTTTTTAGGTGGTTTGGTGCATATGTGGTTCATTGTTGGGCAGTTTTGGCGCATTTTCATAAATGCACTCTATTCTGTCTGAAAGGAGTTTTTCAGCAATAACTGTTAGCTTTAGTCACTGCAGGCTAGCAGAAGACACTATAACCTTAAATCTCATATATGTGGTGTAGCTTCTTACCCCCTGCAAGGGGAATGTGGTTTGGTGCTGCTAGGATGTATTGTTGGACAGTTACAGGCAAAATGAAAAAAGTGATTCATTTGGCCTCAGCAGGTGTTTAAAGCACTTTTTAGGTGGTTTGGTGCATATGTGGTTCATTGTTGGGCAGTTTTGGCCCATGTTCATAAATGCACTCTATTCTGTCTGAAAGGAGTTTTTCAGCAATAACTGTTAGATTTAGTCACTGCAAGCTAGCAGAAGGTGCTACAGGCTCAAATCTCATGTATGTGGTGTACCTTCTTACCCCCTGCAAGGGGAATGTGGTTTGGTGCTGCTAGGATGTATTGTTGGACAGTTACAGGCAAAATGAAAAAAGTGATTCATTTGGCCTCAGCAGGTGTTTAAAGCACTTTTTAGGTGGTTTGGTGCATATGTGGTTCATTGTTGGGCAGTTTTGGCGCATTTTCATAAATGCACTCTATTCTGTCTGAAAGGAGTTTTTCAGCAATAACTGTTAGATTTAGTCACTGCAAGCTAACAGAAGACACTATAACCTCAAATATCATGTATGTGGTGTAGCTTCTTACCCCCTGCAAGGGGAATGTGGTTTGGTGCTGCTAGGATGTATTGTTGGACAGTTACAGGCAAAATGAAAAAAGTGATTCATTTGGCCTCAGCAGGTGTTTAAAGCACTTTTTAGGTGTTTGGTGCATATGTTGGGCAGTTTTGGCCTATGTTCATAAATGCACTCTATTCTGTCTGAAAGGAGTTTTTCAGCAATAACTGTTAGCTTTAGTCACTGCAGGCTAGCAGAAGACACTATAACCTTAAATCTCATATATGTGGTGTAGCTTCTTACCCCCTGCAAGGGGAATGTGGTTTGGTGCTGCTAGGATGTATTGTTGGACAGTTACAGGCAAAATGAAAAAAGTGATTCATTTGGCCTCAGCAGGTGTTTAAAGCACTTTTTAGGTGGTTTGGTGCATATGTGGTTCATTGTTGGGCAGTTTTGGCCCATGTTCATAAATGCACTCTATTCTGTCTGAAAGGAGTTTTTCAGCAATAACTCTTAGATTTAGTCACTGCAAGCTAGCAGAAGGTGCTACAGGCTCAAATCTCATGTATGTGGTGTACCTTCTTACCCCCTGCAAAGGGGAATGTGGTTTGGTGCTGCTAGGATGTATTGTTGGACAGTTACAGGCAAAATGAAAAAAGTGATTCATTTGGCCTCAGCAGGTGTTTAAAGCACTTTTTAGGTGTTTGGTGCATATGTTGGGCAGTTTTGGCCTATGTTCATAAATGCACTCTATTCTGTCTGAAAGGAGTTTTTCAGCAATAACTGTTAGCTTTAGTCACTGCAGGCTAGCAGAAGACACTATAACCTTAAATCTCATATATGTGGTGTAGCTTCTTACCCCCTGCAAGGGGAATGTGGTTTGGTGCTGCTAGGATGTATTGTTGGACAGTTACAGGCAAAATGAAAAAAGTGATTCATTTGGCCTCAGCAGGTGTTTAAAGCACTTTTTAGGTGGTTTGGTGCATATGTGGTTCATTGTTGGGCAGTTTTGGCCCATGTTCATAAATGCACTCTATTCTGTCTGAAAGGAGTTTTTCAGCAATAACTGTTAGATTTAGTCACTGCAAGCTAGCAGAAGGTGCTACAGGCTCAAATATCATGTATGTGGTGTAGCTTCTTACCCCCTGCAAGGGGAATGTGGTTTGGTGCTGCTAGGATGTATTGTTGGACAGTTACAGGCAAAATGAAAAAAGTGATTCATTTGGCCTCAGCAGGTGTTTAAAGCACTTTTAAGGTGGTTTGGTGCATATGTGGTTCATTGTTGGGCAGTTTTGGCCTATGTTCATAAATGCACTCTATTCTGTCTGAAAGGAGTTTTTCAGCAATAACTGTTAGATTTAGTCACTGCAAGCTAACAGAAGACACTATAACCTCAAATCTCATGTATGTGGTGTAGCTTCTTACCCCCTGCAAGGGGAATGTGGTTTGGTGCTGCTAGGATGTATTGTTGGACAGTTACAGGCAAAATGAAAAAAGTGATTCATTTGGCCTCAGCAGGTGTTTAAAGCACTTTTTAGGTGTTTGGTGCATATGTTGGGCAGTTTTGGCCTATGTTCATAAATGCACTCTATTCTGTCTGAAAGGAGTTTTTCAGCAATAACTCTTAGATTTAGTCACTGCAAGCTAGCAGAAGGTGCTACAGGCTCAAATCTCATGTATGTGGTGTACCTTCTTACCCCCTGCAAGGGGAATGTGGTTTGGTGCTGCTAGGATGTATTGTTGGACAGTTACAGGCAAAATGAAAAAAGTGATTCATTTGGCCTCAGCAGGTGTTTAAAGCACTTTTTAGGTGTTTGGTGCATATGTTGGGCAGTTTTGGCCTATGTTCATAAATGCACTCTATTCTGTCTGAAAGGAGTTTTTCAGCAATAACTGTTAGCTTTAGTCACTGCAGGCTAGCAGAAGACACTATAACCTTAAATCTCATATATGTGGTGTAGCTTCTTACCCCCTGCAAGGGGAATGTGGTTTGGTGCTGCTAGGATGTATTGTTGGACAGTTACAGGCAAAATGAAAAAAGTGATTCATTTGGCCTCAGCAGGTGTTTAAAGCACTTTTTAGGTGGTTTGGTGCATATGTGGTTCATTGTTGGGCAGTTTTGGCCCATGTTCATAAATGCACTCTATTCTGTCTGAAAGGAGTTTTTCAGCAATAACTGTTAGATTTAGTCACTGCAAGCTAGCAGAAGGTGCTACAGGCTCAAATCTCATGTATGTGGTGTAGCGTCTTACCCCCTGCAAGGGGAATGTGGTTTGGTGCTGCTAGGATGTATTGTTGGACAGTTACAGGCAAAATGAAAAAAGTGATTCATTTGGCCTCAGCAGGTGTTTAAAGCACTTTTAAGGTGGTTTGGTGCATATGTGGTTCATTGTTGGGCAGTTTTGGCCTATGTTCATAAATGCACTCTATTCTGTCTGAAAGGAGTTTTTCAGCAATAACTGTTAGATTTAGTCACTGCAAGCTAACAGAAGACACTATAACCTCAAATCTCATGTATGTGGTGTAGCTTCTTACCCCCTGCAAGGGGAATGTGGTTTGGTGCTGCTAGGATGTATTGTTGGACAGTTACAGGCAAAATGAAAAAAGTGATTCATTTGGCCTCAGCAGGTGTTTAAAGCACTTTTTAGGTGGTTTGGTGCATATGTGGTTCATTGTTGGGCAGTTTTGGCCCATGTTCATAAATGCACTCTATTCTGTCTGAAAGGAGTTTTTCAGCAATAACTGTTAGATTTAGTCACTGCAAGCTAGCAGAAGGTGCTACAGGCTCAAATCTCATGTATGTGGTGTAGCGTCTTACCCCCTGCAAGGGGAATGTGGTTTGGTGCTGCTAGGATGTATTGTTGGACAGTTACAGGCAAAATGAAAAAAGTGATTCATTTGGCCTCAGCAGGTGTTTAAAGCACTTTTTAGGTGTTTGGTGCATATGTTGGGCAGTTTTGGCCTATGTTCATAAATGCACTCTATTCTGTCTGAAAGGAGTTTTTCAGCAATAACTGTTAGATTTAGTCACTGCAAGCTAACAGAAGACACTATAACCTCAAATCTCATGTATGTGGTGTAGCTTCTTACCCCCTGCAAGGGGAATGTGGTTTGGTGCTGCTAGGATGTATTGTTGGACAGTTACAGGCAAAATGAAAAAAGTGATTCATTTGGCCTCAGCAGGTGTTTAAAGCACTTTTTAGGTGGTTTGGTGCATATGTGGTTCATTGTTGGGCAGTTTTGGCCCATGTTCATAAATGCACTCTATTCTGTCTGAAAGGAGTTTTTCAGCAATAACTGTTAGATTTAGTCACTGCAAGCTAGCAGAAGGTGCTACAGGCTCAAATCTCATGTATGTGGTGTAGCGTCTTACCCCCTGCAAGGGGAATGTGGTTTGGTGCTGCTAGGATGTATTGTTGGACAGTTACAGGCAAAATGAAAAAAGTGATTCATTTGGCCTCAGCAGGTGTTTAAAGCACTTTTTAGGTGGTTTGGTGCATATGTGGTTCATTGTTGGGCAGTTTTGGCGCATTTTCATAAATGCACTCTATTCTGTCTGAAAGGAGTTTTTCAGCAATAACTGTTAGCTTTAGTCACTGCAGGCTAGCAGAAGACACTATAACCTTAAATCTCATATATGTGGTGTAGCTTCTTACCCCCTGCAAGGGGAATGTGGTTTGGTGCTGCTAGGATGTATTGTTGGACAGTTACAGGCAAAATGAAAAAAGTGATTCATTTGGCCTCAGCAGGTGTTTAAAGCACTTTTTAGGTGGTTTGGTGCATATGTGGTTCATTGTTGGGCAGTTTTGGCCCATGTTCATAAATGCACTCTATTCTGTCTGAAAGGAGTTTTTCAGCAATAACTGTTAGATTTAGTCACTGCAAGCTAGCAGAAGGTGCTACAGGCTCAAATCTCATGTATGTGGTGTACCTTCTTACCCCCTGCAAGGGGAATGTGGTTTGGTGCTGCTAGGATGTATTGTTGGACAGTTACAGGCAAAATGAAAAAAGTGATTCATTTGGCCTCAGCAGGTGTTTAAAGCACTTTTTAGGTGGTTTGGTGCATATGTGGTTCATTGTTGGGCAGTTTTGGCGCATTTTCATAAATGCACTCTATTCTGTCTGAAAGGAGTTTTTCAGCAATAACTGTTAGATTTAGTCACTGCAAGCTAACAGAAGACACTATAACCTCAAATATCATGTATGTGGTGTAGCTTCTTACCCCCTGCAAGGGGAATGTGGTTTGGTGCTGCTAGGATGTATTGTTGGACAGTTACAGGCAAAATGAAAAAAGTGATTCATTTGGCCTCAGCAGGTGTTTAAAGCACTTTTTAGGTGTTTGGTGCATATGTTGGGCAGTTTTGGCCTATGTTCATAAATGCACTCTATTCTGTCTGAAAGGAGTTTTTCAGCAATAACTGTTAGCTTTAGTCACTGCAGGCTAGCAGAAGACACTATAACCTTAAATCTCATATATGTGGTGTAGCTTCTTACCCCCTGCAAGGGGAATGTGGTTTGGTGCTGCTAGGATGTATTGTTGGACAGTTACAGGCAAAATGAAAAAAGTGATTCATTTGGCCTCAGCAGGTGTTTAAAGCACTTTTTAGGTGGTTTGGTGCATATGTGGTTCATTGTTGGGCAGTTTTGGCCCATGTTCATAAATGCACTCTATTCTGTCTGAAAGGAGTTTTTCAGCAATAACTCTTAGATTTAGTCACTGCAAGCTAGCAGAAGGTGCTACAGGCTCAAATCTCATGTATGTGGTGTACCTTCTTACCCCCTGCAAAGGGGAATGTGGTTTGGTGCTGCTAGGATGTATTGTTGGACAGTTACAGGCAAAATGAAAAAAGTGATTCATTTGGCCTCAGCAGGTGTTTAAAGCACTTTTTAGGTGTTTGGTGCATATGTTGGGCAGTTTTGGCCTATGTTCATAAATGCACTCTATTCTGTCTGAAAGGAGTTTTTCAGCAATAACTGTTAGCTTTAGTCACTGCAGGCTAGCAGAAGACACTATAACCTTAAATCTCATATATGTGGTGTAGCTTCTTACCCCCTGCAAGGGGAATGTGGTTTGGTGCTGCTAGGATGTATTGTTGGACAGTTACAGGCAAAATGAAAAAAGTGATTCATTTGGCCTCAGCAGGTGTTTAAAGCACTTTTTAGGTGGTTTGGTGCATATGTGGTTCATTGTTGGGCAGTTTTGGCCCATGTTCATAAATGCACTCTATTCTGTCTGAAAGGAGTTTTTCAGCAATAACTGTTAGATTTAGTCACTGCAAGCTAGCAGAAGGTGCTACAGGCTCAAATATCATGTATGTGGTGTAGCTTCTTACCCCCTGCAAGGGGAATGTGGTTTGGTGCTGCTAGGATGTATTGTTGGACAGTTACAGGCAAAATGAAAAAAGTGATTCATTTGGCCTCAGCAGGTGTTTAAAGCACTTTTAAGGTGGTTTGGTGCATATGTGGTTCATTGTTGGGCAGTTTTGGCCTATGTTCATAAATGCACTCTATTCTGTCTGAAAGGAGTTTTTCAGCAATAACTGTTAGATTTAGTCACTGCAAGCTAACAGAAGACACTATAACCTCAAATCTCATGTATGTGGTGTAGCTTCTTACCCCCTGCAAGGGGAATGTGGTTTGGTGCTGCTAGGATGTATTGTTGGACAGTTACAGGCAAAATGAAAAAAGTGATTCATTTGGCCTCAGCAGGTGTTTAAAGCACTTTTTAGGTGGTTTGGTGCATATGTGGTTCATTGTTGGGCAGTTTTGGCCCATGTTCATAAATGCACTCTATTCTGTCTGAAAGGAGTTTTTCAGCAATAACTGTTAGATTTAGTCACTGCAAGCTAGCAGAAGGTGCTACAGGCTCAAATCTCATGTATGTGGTGTAGCTTCTTACCCCCTGCAAGGGGAATGTGGTTTGGTGCTGCTAGGATGTATTGTTGGACAGTTACAGGCAAAATGAAAAAAGTGATTCATTTGGCCTCAGCAGGTGTTTAAAGCACTTTTTAGGTGTTTGGTGCATATGTTGGGCAGTTTTGGCCTATGTTCATAAATGCACTCTATTCTGTCTGAAAGGAGTTTTTCAGCAATAACTGTTAGCTTTAGTCACTGCAGGCTAGCAGAAGACACTATAACCTTAAATCTCATATATGTGGTGTAGCTTCTTACCCCCTGCAAGGGGAATGTGGTTTGGTGCTGCTAGGATGTATTGTTGGACAGTTACAGGCAAAATGAAAAAAGTGATTCATTTGGCCTCAGCAGGTGTTTAAAGCACTTTTTAGGTGTTTGGTGCATATGTTGGGCAGTTTTGGCCTATGTTCATAAATGCACTCTATTCTGTCTGAAAGGAGTTTTTCAGCAATAACTGTTAGCTTTAGTCACTGCAGGCTAGCAGAAGACACTATAACCTTAAATCTCATATATGTGGTGTAGCTTCTTACCCCCTGCAAGGGGAATGTGGTTTGGTGCTGCTAGGATGTATTGTTGGACAGTTACAGGCAAAATGAAAAAAGTGATTCATTTGGCCTCAGCAGGTGTTTAAAGCACTTTTTAGGTGGTTTGGTGCATATGTGGTTCATTGTTGGGCAGTTTTGGCCCATGTTCATAAATGCACTCTATTCTGTCTGAAAGGAGTTTTTCAGCAATAACTGTTAGATTTAGTCACTGCAAGCTAGCAGAAGGTGCTACAGGCTCAAATCTCATGTATGTGGTGTACCTTCTTACCCCCTGCAAGGGGAATGTGGTTTGGTGCTGCTAGGATGTATTGTTGGACAGTTACAGGCAAAATGAAAAAAGTGATTCATTTGGCCTCAGCAGGTGTTTAAAGCACTTTTAAGGTGGTTTGGTGCATATGTGGTTCATTGTTGGGCAATTTTGGCCTATGTTCATAAATGCACTCTATTCTGTCTGAAAGGAGTTTTTCAGCAATAACTGTTAGATTTAGTCACTGCAAGCTAACAGAAGACACTATAACCTCAAATCTCATGTATGTGGTGTAGCTTCTTACCCCCTGCAAGGGGAATGTGGTTTGGTGCTGCTAGGATGTATTGTTGGACAGTTACAGGCAAAATGAAAAAAGTGATTCATTTGGCCTCAGCAGGTGTTTAAAGCACTTTTTAGGTGGTTTGGTGCATATGTGGTTCATTGTTGGGCAGTTTTGGCCCATGTTCATAAATGCACTCTATTCTGTCTGAAAGGAGTTTTTCAGCAATAACTGTTAGATTTAGTCACTGCAAGCTAGCAGAAGGTGCTACAGGCTCAAATCTCATGTATGTGGTGTAGCGTCTTACCCCCTGCAAGGGGAATGTGGTTTGGTGCTGCTAGGATGTATTGTTGGACAGTTACAGGCAAAATGAAAAAAGTGATTCATTTGGCCTCAGCAGGTGTTTAAAGCACTTTTTAGGTGTTTGGTGCATATGTTGGGCAGTTTTGGCCTATGTTCATAAATGCACTCTATTCTGTCTGAAAGGAGTTTTTCAGCAATAACTCTTAGATTTAGTCACTGCAAGCTAGCAGAAGGTGCTACAGGCTCAAATCTCATGTATGTGGTGTACCTTCTTACCCCCTGCAAGGGGAATGTGGTTTGGTGCTGCTAGGATGTATTGTTGGACAGTTACAGGCAAAATGAAAAAAGTGATTCATTTGGCCTCAGCAGGTGTTTAAAGCACTTTTTAGGTGGTTTGGTGCATATGTGGTTCATTGTTGGGCAGTTTTGGCGCATTTTCATAAATGCACTCTATTCTGTCTGAAAGGAGTTTTTCAGCAATAACTGTTAGCTTTAGTCACTGCAGGCTAGCAGAAGACACTATAACCTTAAATCTCATATATGTGGTGTAGCTTCTTACCCCCTGCAAGGGGAATGTGGTTTGGTGCTGCTAGGATGTATTGTTGGACAGTTACAGGCAAAATGAAAAAAGTGATTCATTTGGCCTCAGCAGGTGTTTAAAGCACTTATTAGGTGGTTTGGTGCATATGTGGTTCATTGTTGGGCAGTTTTGGCCCATGTTCATAAATGCACTCTATTCTGTCTGAAAGGAGTTTTTCAGCAATAACTGTTAGATTTAGTCACTGCAAGCTAGCAGAAGGTGCTACAGGCTCAAATCTCATGTATGTGGTGTACCTTCTTACCCCCTGCAAGGGGAATGTGGTTTGGTGCTGCTAGGATGTATTGTTGGACAGTTACAGGCAAAATGAAAAAAGTGATTCATTTGGCCTCAGCAGGTGTTTAAAGCACTTTTTAGGTGTTTGGTGCATATGTTGGGCAGTTTTGGCCTATGTTCATAAATGCACTCTATTCTGTCTGAAAGGAGTTTTTCAGCAATAACTCTTAGATTTAGTCACTGCAAGCTAGCAGAAGGTGCTACAGGCTCAAATCTCATGTATGTGGTGTACCTTCTTACCCCCTGCAAGGGGAATGTGGTTTGGTGCTGCTAGGATGTATTGTTGGACAGTTACAGGCAAAATGAAAAAAGTGATTCATTTGGCCTCAGCAGGTGTTTAAAGCACTTTTTAGGTGGTTTGGTGCATATGTGGTTCATTGTTGGGCAGTTTTGGCGCATTTTCATAAATGCACTCTATTCTGTCTGAAAGGAGTTTTTCAGCAATAACTGTTAGCTTTAGTCACTGCAGGCTAGCAGAAGACACTATAACCTTAAATCTCATATATGTGGTGTAGCTTCTTACCCCCTGCAAGGGGAATGTGGTTTGGTGCTGCTAGGATGTATTGTTGGACAGTTACAGGCAAAATGAAAAAAGTGATTCATTTGGCCTCAGCAGGTGTTTAAAGCACTTTTTAGGTGGTTTGGTGCATATGTGGTTCATTGTTGGGCAGTTTTGGCCCATGTTCATAAATGCACTCTATTCTGTCTGAAAGGAGTTTTTCAGCAATAACTGTTAGATTTAGTCACTGCAAGCTAGCAGAAGGTGCTACAGGCTCAAATCTCATGTATGTGGTGTACCTTCTTACCCCCTGCAAGGGGAATGTGGTTTGGTGCTGCTAGGATGTATTGTTGGACAGTTACAGGCAAAATGAAAAAAGTGATTCATTTGGCCTCAGCAGGTGTTTAAAGCACTTTTAAGGTGGTTTGGTGCATATGTGGTTCATTGTTGGGCAGTTTTGGCCTATGTTCATAAATGCACTCTATTCTGTCTGAAAGGAGTTTTTCAGCAATAACTCTTAGATTTAGTCACTGCAAGCTAGCAGAAGGTGCTACAGGCTCAAATCTCATGTATGTGGTGTACCTTCTTACCCCCTGCAAGGGGAATGTAGTTTGGTGCTGCTAGGATGTATTGTTGGACAGTTACAGGCAAAATGAAAAAAGTGATTCATTTGGCCTCAGCAGGTGTTTAAAGCACTTTTAAGGTGGTTTGGTGCATATGTGGTTCATTGTTGGGCAATTTTGGCCTATGTTCATAAATGCACTCTATTCTGTCTGAAAGGAGTTTTTCAGCAATAACTGTTAGATTTAGTCACTGCAAGCTAGCAGAAGGTGCTACAGGCTCAAATCTCATGTATGTGGTGTAGCGTCTTACCCCCTGCAAGGGGAATGTGGTTTGGTGCTGCTAGGATGTATTGTTGGACAGTTACAGGCAAAATGAAAAAAGTGATTCATTTGGCCTCAGCAGGTGTTTAAAGCACTTTTTAGGTGTTTGGTGCATATGTTGGGCAGTTTTGGCCTATGTTCATAAATGCACTCTATTCTGTCTGAAAGGAGTTTTTCAGCAATAACTCTTAGATTTAGTCACTGCAAGCTAGCAGAAGGTGCTACAGGCTCAAATCTCATGTATGTGGTGTACCTTCTTACCCCCTGCAAGGGGAATGTGGTTTGGTGCTGCTAGGATGTATTGTTGGACAGTTACAGGCAAAATGAAAAAAGTGATTCATTTGGCCTCAGCAGGTGTTTAAAGCACTTTTAAGGTGGTTTGGTGCATATGTGGTTCATTGTTGGGCAATTTTGGCCTATGTTCATAAATGCACTCTATTCTGTCTGAAAGGAGTTTTTCAGCAATAACTGTTAGATTTAGTCACTGCAAGCTAACAGAAGACACTATAACCTCAAATCTCATGTATGTGGTGTAGCTTCTTACCCCCTGCAAGGGGAATGTGGTTTGGTGCTGCTAGGATGTATTGTTGGACAGTTACAGGCAAAATGAAAAAAGTGATTCATTTGGCCTCAGCAGGTGTTTAAAGCACTTTTTAGGTGGTTTGGTGCATATGTGGTTCATTGTTGGGCAGTTTTGGCCCATGTTCATAAATGCACTCTATTCTGTCTGAAAGGAGTTTTTCAGCAATAACTGTTAGATTTAGTCACTGCAAGCTAGCAGAAGGTGCTACAGGCTCAAATCTCATGTATGTGGTGTAGCGTCTTACCCCCTGCAAGGGGAATGTGGTTTGGTGCTGCTAGGATGTATTGTTGGACAGTTACAGGCAAAATGAAAAAAGTGATTCATTTGGCCTCAGCAGGTGTTTAAAGCACTTTTTAGGTGTTTGGTGCATATGTTGGGCAGTTTTGGCCTATGTTCATAAATGCACTCTATTCTGTCTGAAAGGAGTTTTTCAGCAATAACTCTTAGATTTAGTCACTGCAAGCTAGCAGAAGGTGCTACAGGCTCAAATCTCATGTATGTGGTGTACCTTCTTACCCCCTGCAAGGGGAATGTGGTTTGGTGCTGCTAGGATGTATTGTTGGACAGTTACAGGCAAAATGAAAAAAGTGATTCATTTGGCCTCAGCAGGTGTTTAAAGCACTTTTTAGGTGGTTTGGTGCATATGTGGTTCATTGTTGGGCAGTTTTGGCGCATTTTCATAAATGCACTCTATTCTGTCTGAAAGGAGTTTTTCAGCAATAACTGTTAGATTTAGTCACTGCAAGCTAACAGAAGACACTATAACCTCAAATATCATGTATGTGGTGTAGCTTCTTACCCCCTGCAAGGGGAATGTGGTTTGGTGCTGCTAGGATGTATTGTTGGACAGTTACAGGCAAAATGAAAAAAGTGATTCATTTGGCCTCAGCAGGTGTTTAAAGCACTTTTTAGGTGTTTGGTGCATATGTTGGGCAGTTTTGGCCTATGTTCATAAATGCACTCTATTCTGTCTGAAAGGAGTTTTTCAGCAATAACTGTTAGCTTTAGTCACTGCAGGCTAGCAGAAGACACTATAACCTTAAATCTCATATATGTGGTGTAGCTTCTTACCCCCTGCAAGGGGAATGTGGTTTGGTGCTGCTAGGATGTATTGTTGGACAGTTACAGGCAAAATGAAAAAAGTGATTCATTTGGCCTCAGCAGGTGTTTAAAGCACTTTTTAGGTGGTTTGGTGCATATGTGGTTCATTGTTGGGCAGTTTTGGCCCATGTTCATAAATGCACTCTATTCTGTCTGAAAGGAGTTTTTCAGCAATAACTGTTAGATTTAGTCACTGCAAGCTAGCAGAAGGTGCTACAGGCTCAAATCTCATGTATGTGGTGTAGCGTCTTACCCCCTGCAAGGGGAATGTGGTTTGGTGCTGCTAGGATGTATTGTTGGACAGTTACAGGCAAAATGAAAAAAGTGATTCATTTGGCCTCAGCAGGTGTTTAAAGCACTTTTTAGGTGTTTGGTGCATATGTTGGGCAGTTTTGGCCTATGTTCATAAATGCACTCTATTCTGTCTGAAAGGAGTTTTTCAGCAATAACTCTTAGATTTAGTCACTGCAAGCTAGCAGAAGGTGCTACAGGCTCAAATCTCATGTATGTGGTGTACCTTCTTACCCCCTGCAAGGGGAATGTGGTTTGGTGCTGCTAGGATGTATTGTTGGACAGTTACAGGCAAAATGAAAAAAGTGATTCATTTGGCCTCAGCAGGTGTTTAAAGCACTTTTTAGGTGGTTTGGTGCATATGTGGTTCATTGTTGGGCAGTTTTGGCGCATTTTCATAAATGCACTCTATTCTGTCTGAAAGGAGTTTTTCAGCAATAACTGTTAGCTTTAGTCACTGCAGGCTAGCAGAAGACACTATAACCTTAAATCTCATATATGTGGTGTAGCTTCTTACCCCCTGCAAGGGGAATGTGGTTTGGTGCTGCTAGGATGTATTGTTGGACAGTTACAGGCAAAATGAAAAAAGTGATTCATTTGGCCTCAGCAGGTGTTTAAAGCACTTTTTAGGTGGTTTGGTGCATATGTGGTTCATTGTTGGGCAGTTTTGGCCCATGTTCATAAATGCACTCTATTCTGTCTGAAAGGAGTTTTTCAGCAATAACTGTTAGATTTAGTCACTGCAAGCTAGCAGAAGGTGCTACAGGCTCAAATCTCATGTATGTGGTGTACCTTCTTACCCCCTGCAAGGGGAATGTGGTTTGGTGCTGCTAGGATGTATTGTTGGACAGTTACAGGCAAAATGAAAAAAGTGATTCATTTGGCCTCAGCAGGTGTTTAAAGCACTTTTTAGGTGGTTTGGTGCATATGTGGTTCATTGTTGGGCAGTTTTGGCGCATTTTCATAAATGCACTCTATTCTGTCTGAAAGGAGTTTTTCAGCAATAACTGTTAGATTTAGTCACTGCAAGCTAACAGAAGACACTATAACCTCAAATATCATGTATGTGGTGTAGCTTCTTACCCCCTGCAAGGGGAATGTGGTTTGGTGCTGCTAGGATGTATTGTTGGACAGTTACAGGCAAAATGAAAAAAGTGATTCATTTGGCCTCAGCAGGTGTTTAAAGCACTTTTTAGGTGTTTGGTGCATATGTTGGGCAGTTTTGGCCTATGTTCATAAATGCACTCTATTCTGTCTGAAAGGAGTTTTTCAGCAATAACTGTTAGCTTTAGTCACTGCAGGCTAGCAGAAGACACTATAACCTTAAATCTCATATATGTGGTGTAGCTTCTTACCCCCTGCAAGGGGAATGTGGTTTGGTGCTGCTAGGATGTATTGTTGGACAGTTACAGGCAAAATGAAAAAAGTGATTCATTTGGCCTCAGCAGGTGTTTAAAGCACTTTTTAGGTGGTTTGGTGCATATGTGGTTCATTGTTGGGCAGTTTTGGCCCATGTTCATAAATGCACTCTATTCTGTCTGAAAGGAGTTTTTCAGCAATAACTCTTAGATTTAGTCACTGCAAGCTAGCAGAAGGTGCTACAGGCTCAAATCTCATGTATGTGGTGTACCTTCTTACCCCCTGCAAAGGGGAATGTGGTTTGGTGCTGCTAGGATGTATTGTTGGACAGTTACAGGCAAAATGAAAAAAGTGATTCATTTGGCCTCAGCAGGTGTTTAAAGCACTTTTTAGGTGTTTGGTGCATATGTTGGGCAGTTTTGGCCTATGTTCATAAATGCACTCTATTCTGTCTGAAAGGAGTTTTTCAGCAATAACTGTTAGCTTTAGTCACTGCAGGCTAGCAGAAGACACTATAACCTTAAATCTCATATATGTGGTGTAGCTTCTTACCCCCTGCAAGGGGAATGTGGTTTGGTGCTGCTAGGATGTATTGTTGGACAGTTACAGGCAAAATGAAAAAAGTGATTCATTTGGCCTCAGCAGGTGTTTAAAGCACTTTTTAGGTGGTTTGGTGCATATGTGGTTCATTGTTGGGCAGTTTTGGCCCATGTTCATAAATGCACTCTATTCTGTCTGAAAGGAGTTTTTCAGCAATAACTGTTAGATTTAGTCACTGCAAGCTAGCAGAAGGTGCTACAGGCTCAAATATCATGTATGTGGTGTAGCTTCTTACCCCCTGCAAGGGGAATGTGGTTTGGTGCTGCTAGGATGTATTGTTGGACAGTTACAGGCAAAATGAAAAAAGTGATTCATTTGGCCTCAGCAGGTGTTTAAAGCACTTTTAAGGTGGTTTGGTGCATATGTGGTTCATTGTTGGGCAGTTTTGGCCTATGTTCATAAATGCACTCTATTCTGTCTGAAAGGAGTTTTTCAGCAATAACTGTTAGATTTAGTCACTGCAAGCTAACAGAAGACACTATAACCTCAAATCTCATGTATGTGGTGTAGCTTCTTACCCCCTGCAAGGGGAATGTGGTTTGGTGCTGCTAGGATGTATTGTTGGACAGTTACAGGCAAAATGAAAAAAGTGATTCATTTGGCCTCAGCAGGTGTTTAAAGCACTTTTTAGGTGTTTGGTGCATATGTTGGGCAGTTTTGGCCTATGTTCATAAATGCACTCTATTCTGTCTGAAAGGAGTTTTTCAGCAATAACTCTTAGATTTAGTCACTGCAAGCTAGCAGAAGGTGCTACAGGCTCAAATCTCATGTATGTGGTGTACCTTCTTACCCCCTGCAAGGGGAATGTGGTTTGGTGCTGCTAGGATGTATTGTTGGACAGTTACAGGCAAAATGAAAAAAGTGATTCATTTGGCCTCAGCAGGTGTTTAAAGCACTTTTTAGGTGTTTGGTGCATATGTTGGGCAGTTTTGGCCTATGTTCATAAATGCACTCTATTCTGTCTGAAAGGAGTTTTTCAGCAATAACTGTTAGCTTTAGTCACTGCAGGCTAGCAGAAGACACTATAACCTTAAATCTCATATATGTGGTGTAGCTTCTTACCCCCTGCAAGGGGAATGTGGTTTGGTGCTGCTAGGATGTATTGTTGGACAGTTACAGGCAAAATGAAAAAAGTGATTCATTTGGCCTCAGCAGGTGTTTAAAGCACTTTTTAGGTGGTTTGGTGCATATGTGGTTCATTGTTGGGCAGTTTTGGCCCATGTTCATAAATGCACTCTATTCTGTCTGAAAGGAGTTTTTCAGCAATAACTGTTAGATTTAGTCACTGCAAGCTAGCAGAAGGTGCTACAGGCTCAAATCTCATGTATGTGGTGTAGCGTCTTACCCCCTGCAAGGGGAATGTGGTTTGGTGCTGCTAGGATGTATTGTTGGACAGTTACAGGCAAAATGAAAAAAGTGATTCATTTGGCCTCAGCAGGTGTTTAAAGCACTTTTAAGGTGGTTTGGTGCATATGTGGTTCATTGTTGGGCAGTTTTGGCCTATGTTCATAAATGCACTCTATTCTGTCTGAAAGGAGTTTTTCAGCAATAACTGTTAGATTTAGTCACTGCAAGCTAACAGAAGACACTATAACCTCAAATCTCATGTATGTGGTGTAGCTTCTTACCCCCTGCAAGGGGAATGTGGTTTGGTGCTGCTAGGATGTATTGTTGGACAGTTACAGGCAAAATGAAAAAAGTGATTCATTTGGCCTCAGCAGGTGTTTAAAGCACTTTTTAGGTGGTTTGGTGCATATGTGGTTCATTGTTGGGCAGTTTTGGCCCATGTTCATAAATGCACTCTATTCTGTCTGAAAGGAGTTTTTCAGCAATAACTGTTAGATTTAGTCACTGCAAGCTAGCAGAAGGTGCTACAGGCTCAAATCTCATGTATGTGGTGTAGCGTCTTACCCCCTGCAAGGGGAATGTGGTTTGGTGCTGCTAGGATGTATTGTTGGACAGTTACAGGCAAAATGAAAAAAGTGATTCATTTGGCCTCAGCAGGTGTTTAAAGCACTTTTTAGGTGTTTGGTGCATATGTTGGGCAGTTTTGGCCTATGTTCATAAATGCACTCTATTCTGTCTGAAAGGAGTTTTTCAGCAATAACTGTTAGATTTAGTCACTGCAAGCTAACAGAAGACACTATAACCTCAAATCTCATGTATGTGGTGTAGCTTCTTACCCCCTGCAAGGGGAATGTGGTTTGGTGCTGCTAGGATGTATTGTTGGACAGTTACAGGCAAAATGAAAAAAGTGATTCATTTGGCCTCAGCAGGTGTTTAAAGCACTTTTTAGGTGGTTTGGTGCATTTGTGGTTCATTGTTGGGCAGTTTTGGCCCATGTTCATAAATGCACTCTATTCTGTCTGAAAGGAGTTTTTCAGCAATAACTGTTAGATTTAGTCACTGCAAGCTAGCAGAAGGTGCTACAGGCTCAAATCTCATGTATGTGGTGTAGCGTCTTACCCCCTGCAAGGGGAATGTGGTTTGGTGCTGCTAGGATGTATTGTTGGACAGTTACAGGCAAAATGAAAAAAGTGATTCATTTGGCCTCAGCAGGTGTTTAAAGCACTTTTTAGGTGTTTGGTGCATATGTTGGGCAGTTTTGGCCTATGTTCATAAATGCACTCTATTCTGTCTGAAAGGAGTTTTTCAGCAATAACTCTTAGATTTAGTCACTGCAAGCTAGCAGAAGGTGCTACAGGCTCAAATCTCATGTATGTGGTGTACCTTCTTACCCCCTGCAAGGGGAATGTGGTTTGGTGCTGCTAGGATGTATTGTTGGACAGTTACAGGCAAAATGAAAAAAGTGATTCATTTGGCCTCAGCAGGTGTTTAAAGCACTTTTTAGGTGGTTTGGTGCATATGTGGTTCATTGTTGGGCAGTTTTGGCGCATTTTCATAAATGCACTCTATTCTGTCTGAAAGGAGTTTTTCAGCAATAACTGTTAGCTTTAGTCACTGCAGGCTAGCAGAAGACACTATAACCTTAAATCTCATATATGTGGTGTAGCTTCTTACCCCCTGCAAGGGGAATGTGGTTTGGTGCTGCTAGGATGTATTGTTGGACAGTTACAGGCAAAATGAAAAAAGTGATTCATTTGGCCTCAGCAGGTGTTTAAAGCACTTTTTAGGTGGTTTGGTGCATATGTGGTTCATTGTTGGGCAGTTTTGGCCCATGTTCATAAATGCACTCTATTCTGTCTGAAAGGAGTTTTTCAGCAATAACTGTTAGATTTAGTCACTGCAAGCTAGCAGAAGGTGCTACAGGCTCAAATCTCATGTATGTGGTGTACCTTCTTACCCCCTGCAAGGGGAATGTGGTTTGGTGCTGCTAGGATGTATTGTTGGACAGTTACAGGCAAAATGAAAAAAGTGATTCATTTGGCCTCAGCAGGTGTTTAAAGCACTTTTTAGGTGGTTTGGTGCATATGTGGTTCATTGTTGGGCAGTTTTGGCGCATTTTCATAAATGCACTCTATTCTGTCTGAAAGGAGTTTTTCAGCAATAACTGTTAGATTTAGTCACTGCAAGCTAACAGAAGACACTATAACCTCAAATATCATGTATGTGGTGTAGCTTCTTACCCCCTGCAAGGGGAATGTGGTTTGGTGCTGCTAGGATGTATTGTTGGACAGTTACAGGCAAAATGAAAAAAGTGATTCATTTGGCCTCAGCAGGTGTTTAAAGCACTTTTTAGGTGTTTGGTGCATATGTTGGGCAGTTTTGGCCTATGTTCATAAATGCACTCTATTCTGTCTGAAAGGAGTTTTTCAGCAATAACTGTTAGCTTTAGTCACTGCAGGCTAGCAGAAGACACTATAACCTTAAATCTCATATATGTGGTGTAGCTTCTTACCCCCTGCAAGGGGAATGTGGTTTGGTGCTGCTAGGATGTATTGTTGGACAGTTACAGGCAAAATGAAAAAAGTGATTCATTTGGCCTCAGCAGGTGTTTAAAGCACTTTTTAGGTGGTTTGGTGCATATGTGGTTCATTGTTGGGCAGTTTTGGCCCATGTTCATAAATGCACTCTATTCTGTCTGAAAGGAGTTTTTCAGCAATAACTCTTAGATTTAGTCACTGCAAGCTAGCAGAAGGTGCTACAGGCTCAAATCTCATGTATGTGGTGTACCTTCTTACCCCCTGCAAAGGGGAATGTGGTTTGGTGCTGCTAGGATGTATTGTTGGACAGTTACAGGCAAAATGAAAAAAGTGATTCATTTGGCCTCAGCAGGTGTTTAAAGCACTTTTTAGGTGTTTGGTGCATATGTTGGGCAGTTTTGGCCTATGTTCATAAATGCACTCTATTCTGTCTGAAAGGAGTTTTTCAGCAATAACTGTTAGCTTTAGTCACTGCAGGCTAGCAGAAGACACTATAACCTTAAATCTCATATATGTGGTGTAGCTTCTTACCCCCTGCAAGGGGAATGTGGTTTGGTGCTGCTAGGATGTATTGTTGGACAGTTACAGGCAAAATGAAAAAAGTGATTCATTTGGCCTCAGCAGGTGTTTAAAGCACTTTTTAGGTGGTTTGGTGCATATGTGGTTCATTGTTGGGCAGTTTTGGCCCATGTTCATAAATGCACTCTATTCTGTCTGAAAGGAGTTTTTCAGCAATAACTGTTAGATTTAGTCACTGCAAGCTAGCAGAAGGTGCTACAGGCTCAAATATCATGTATGTGGTGTAGCTTCTTACCCCCTGCAAGGGGAATGTGGTTTGGTGCTGCTAGGATGTATTGTTGGACAGTTACAGGCAAAATGAAAAAAGTGATTCATTTGGCCTCAGCAGGTGTTTAAAGCACTTTTAAGGTGGTTTGGTGCATATGTGGTTCATTGTTGGGCAGTTTTGGCCTATGTTCATAAATGCACTCTATTCTGTCTGAAAGGAGTTTTTCAGCAATAACTGTTAGATTTAGTCACTGCAAGCTAACAGAAGACACTATAACCTCAAATCTCATGTATGTGGTGTAGCTTCTTACCCCCTGCAAGGGGAATGTGGTTTGGTGCTGCTAGGATGTATTGTTGGACAGTTACAGGCAAAATGAAAAAAGTGATTCATTTGGCCTCAGCAGGTGTTTAAAGCACTTTTTAGGTGGTTTGGTGCATATGTGGTTCATTGTTGGGCAGTTTTGGCCCATGTTCATAAATGCACTCTATTCTGTCTGAAAGGAGTTTTTCAGCAATAACTGTTAGATTTAGTCACTGCAAGCTAGCAGAAGGTGCTACAGGCTCAAATCTCATGTATGTGGTGTAGCTTCTTACCCCCTGCAAGGGGAATGTGGTTTGGTGCTGCTAGGATGTATTGTTGGACAGTTACAGGCAAAATGAAAAAAGTGATTCATTTGGCCTCAGCAGGTGTTTAAAGCACTTTTTAGGTGTTTGGTGCATATGTTGGGCAGTTTTGGCCTATGTTCATAAATGCACTCTATTCTGTCTGAAAGGAGTTTTTCAGCAATAACTGTTAGCTTTAGTCACTGCAGGCTAGCAGAAGACACTATAACCTTAAATCTCATATATGTGGTGTAGCTTCTTACCCCCTGCAAGGGGAATGTGGTTTGGTGCTGCTAGGATGTATTGTTGGACAGTTACAGGCAAAATGAAAAAAGTGATTCATTTGGCCTCAGCAGGTGTTTAAAGCACTTTTTAGGTGTTTGGTGCATATGTTGGGCAGTTTTGGCCTATGTTCATAAATGCATTCTATTCTGTCTGAAAGGAGTTTTTCAGCAATAACTGTTAGCTTTAGTCACTGCAGGCTAGCAGAAGACACTATAACCTTAAATCTCATATATGTGGTGTAGCTTCTTACCCCCTGCAAGGGGAATGTGGTTTGGTGCTGCTAGGATGTATTGTTGGACAGTTACAGGCAAAATGAAAAAAGTGATTCATTTGGCCTCAGCAGGTGTTTAAAGCACTTTTTAGGTGGTTTGGTGCATATGTGGTTCATTGTTGGGCAGTTTTGGCCCATGTTCATAAATGCACTCTATTCTGTCTGAAAGGAGTTTTTCAGCAATAACTGTTAGATTTAGTCACTGCAAGCTAGCAGAAGGTGCTACAGGCTCAAATCTCATGTATGTGGTGTACCTTCTTACCCCCTGCAAGGGGAATGTGGTTTGGTGCTGCTAGGATGTATTGTTGGACAGTTACAGGCAAAATGAAAAAAGTGATTCATTTGGCCTCAGCAGGTGTTTAAAGCACTTTTAAGGTGGTTTGGTGCATATGTGGTTCATTGTTGGGCAGTTTTGGCCTATGTTCATAAATGCACTCTATTCTGTCTGAAAGGAGTTTTTCAGCAATAACTCTTAGATTTAGTCACTGCAAGCTAGCAGAAGGTGCTACAGGCTCAAATCTCATGTATGTGGTGTACCTTCTTACCCCCTGCAAGGGGAATGTGGTTTGGTGCTGCTAGGATGTATTGTTGGACAGTTACAGGCAAAATGAAAAAAGTGATTCATTTGGCCTCAGCAGGTGTTTAAAGCACTTTTAAGGTGGTTTGGTGCATATGTGGTTCATTGTTGGGCAGTTTTGGCCCATGTTCATAAATGCACTCTATTCTGTCTGAAAGGAGTTTTTCAGCAATAACTGTTAGATTTAGTCACTGCAAGCTAGCAGAAGGTGCTACAGGCTCAAATCTCATGTATGTGGTGTACCTTCTTACCCCCTGCAAGGGGAATGTGGTTTGGTGCTGCTAGGATGTATTGTTGGACAGTTACAGGCAAAATGAAAAAAGTGATTCATTTGGCCTCAGCAGGTGTTTAAAGCACTTTTAAGGTGGTTTGGTGCATATGTGGTTCATTGTTGGGCAGTTTTGGCCTATGTTCATAAATGCACTCTATTCTGTCTGAAAGGAGTTTTTCAGCAATAACTCTTAGATTTAGTCACTGCAAGCTAGCAGAAGGTGCTACAGGCTCAAATCTCATGTATGTGGTGTACCTTCTTACCCCCTGCAAGGGGAATGTAGTTTGGTGCTGCTAGGATGTATTGTTGGACAGTTACAGGCAAAATGAAAAAAGTGATTCATTTGGCCTCAGCAGGTGTTTAAAGCACTTTTAAGGTGGTTTGGTGCATATGTGGTTCATTGTTGGGCAATTTTGGCCTATGTTCATAAATGCACTCTATTCTGTCTGAAAGGAGTTTTTCAGCAATAACTGTTAGATTTAGTCACTGCAAGCTAGCAGAAGGTGCTACAGGCTCAAATCTCATGTATGTGGTGTAGCGTCTTACCCCCTGCAAGGGGAATGTGGTTTGGTGCTGCTAGGATGTATTGTTGGACAGTTACAGGCAAAATGAAAAAAGTGATTCATTTGGCCTCAGCAGGTGTTTAAAGCACTTTTTAGGTGTTTGGTGCATATGTTGGGCAGTTTTGGCCTATGTTCATAAATGCACTCTATTCTGTCTGAAAGGAGTTTTTCAGCAATAACTCTTAGATTTAGTCACTGCAAGCTAGCAGAAGGTGCTACAGGCTCAAATCTCATGTATGTGGTGTACCTTCTTACCCCCTGCAAGGGGAATGTGGTTTGGTGCTGCTAGGATGTATTGTTGGACAGTTACAGGCAAAATGAAAAAAGTGATTCATTTGGCCTCAGCAGGTGTTTAAAGCACTTTTAAGGTGGTTTGGTGCATATGTGGTTCATTGTTGGGCAATTTTGGCCTATGTTCATAAATGCACTCTATTCTGTCTGAAAGGAGTTTTTCAGCAATAACTGTTAGATTTAGTCACTGCAAGCTAACAGAAGACACTATAACCTCAAATCTCATGTATGTGGTGTAGCTTCTTACCCCCTGCAAGGGGAATGTGGTTTGGTGCTGCTAGGATGTATTGTTGGACAGTTACAGGCAAAATGAAAAAAGTGATTCATTTGGCCTCAGCAGGTGTTTAAAGCACTTTTTAGGTGGTTTGGTGCATATGTGGTTCATTGTTGGGCAGTTTTGGCCCATGTTCATAAATGCACTCTATTCTGTCTGAAAGGAGTTTTTCAGCAATAACTGTTAGATTTAGTCACTGCAAGCTAGCAGAAGGTGCTACAGGCTCAAATCTCATGTATGTGGTGTAGCGTCTTACCCCCTGCAAGGGGAATGTGGTTTGGTGCTGCTAGGATGTATTGTTGGACAGTTACAGGCAAAATGAAAAAAGTGATTCATTTGGCCTCAGCAGGTGTTTAAAGCACTTTTTAGGTGTTTGGTGCATATGTTGGGCAGTTTTGGCCTATGTTCATAAATGCACTCTATTCTGTCTGAAAGGAGTTTTTCAGCAATAACTCTTAGATTTAGTCACTGCAAGCTAGCAGAAGGTGCTACAGGCTCAAATCTCATGTATGTGGTGTACCTTCTTACCCCCTGCAAGGGGAATGTGGTTTGGTGCTGCTAGGATGTATTGTTGGACAGTTACAGGCAAAATGAAAAAAGTGATTCATTTGGCCTCAGCAGGTGTTTAAAGCACTTTTTAGGTGGTTTGGTGCATATGTGGTTCATTGTTGGGCAGTTTTGGCGCATTTTCATAAATGCACTCTATTCTGTCTGAAAGGAGTTTTTCAGCAATAACTGTTAGCTTTAGTCACTGCAGGCTAGCAGAAGACACTATAACCTTAAATCTCATATATGTGGTGTAGCTTCTTACCCCCTGCAAGGGGAATGTGGTTTGGTGCTGCTAGGATGTATTGTTGGACAGTTACAGGCAAAATGAAAAAAGTGATTCATTTGGCCTCAGCAGGTGTTTAAAGCACTTTTTAGGTGGTTTGGTGCATATGTGGTTCATTGTTGGGCAGTTTTGGCCCATGTTCATAAATGCACTCTATTCTGTCTGAAAGGAGTTTTTCAGCAATAACTGTTAGATTTAGTCACTGCAAGCTAGCAGAAGGTGCTACAGGCTCAAATCTCATGTATGTGGTGTACCTTCTTACCCCCTGCAAGGGGAATGTGGTTTGGTGCTGCTAGGATGTATTGTTGGACAGTTACAGGCAAAATGAAAAAAGTGATTCATTTGGCCTCAGCAGGTGTTTAAAGCACTTTTTAGGTGTTTGGTGCATATGTTGGGCAGTTTTGGCCTATGTTCATAAATGCACTCTATTCTGTCTGAAAGGAGTTTTTCAGCAATAACTCTTAGATTTAGTCACTGCAAGCTAGCAGAAGGTGCTACAGGCTCAAATCTCATGTATGTGGTGTACCTTCTTACCCCCTGCAAGGGGAATGTGGTTTGGTGCTGCTAGGATGTATTGTTGGACAGTTACAGGCAAAATGAAAAAAGTGATTCATTTGGCCTCAGCAGGTGTTTAAAGCACTTTTTAGGTGGTTTGGTGCATATGTGGTTCATTGTTGGGCAGTTTTGGCGCATTTTCATAAATGCACTCTATTCTGTCTGAAAGGAGTTTTTCAGCAATAACTGTTAGCTTTAGTCACTGCAGGCTAGCAGAAGACACTATAACCTTAAATCTCATATATGTGGTGTAGCTTCTTACCCCCTGCAAGGGGAATGTGGTTTGGTGCTGCTAGGATGTATTGTTGGACAGTTACAGGCAAAATGAAAAAAGTGATTCATTTGGCCTCAGCAGGTGTTTAAAGCACTTTTTAGGTGGTTTGGTGCATATGTGGTTCATTGTTGGGCAGTTTTGGCCCATGTTCATAAATGCACTCTATTCTGTCTGAAAGGAGTTTTTCAGCAATAACTGTTAGATTTAGTCACTGCAAGCTAGCAGAAGGTGCTACAGGCTCAAATCTCATGTATGTGGTGTACCTTCTTACCCCCTGCAAGGGGAATGTGGTTTGGTGCTGCTAGGATGTATTGTTGGACAGTTACAGGCAAAATGAAAAAAGTGATTCATTTGGCCTCAGCAGGTGTTTAAAGCACTTTTAAGGTGGTTTGGTGCATATGTGGTTCATTGTTGGGCAGTTTTGGCCTATGTTCATAAATGCACTCTATTCTGTCTGAAAGGAGTTTTTCAGCAATAACTCTTAGATTTAGTCACTGCAAGCTAGCAGAAGGTGCTACAGGCTCAAATCTCATGTATGTGGTGTACCTTCTTACCCCCTGCAAGGGGAATGTAGTTTGGTGCTGCTAGGATGTATTGTTGGACAGTTACAGGCAAAATGAAAAAAGTGATTCATTTGGCCTCAGCAGGTGTTTAAAGCACTTTTAAGGTGGTTTGGTGCATATGTGGTTCATTGTTGGGCAATTTTGGCCTATGTTCATAAATGCACTCTATTCTGTCTGAAAGGAGTTTTTCAGCAATAACTGTTAGATTTAGTCACTGCAAGCTAGCAGAAGGTGCTACAGGCTCAAATCTCATGTATGTGGTGTAGCGTCTTACCCCCTGCAAGGGGAATGTGGTTTGGTGCTGCTAGGATGTATTGTTGGACAGTTACAGGCAAAATGAAAAAAGTGATTCATTTGGCCTCAGCAGGTGTTTAAAGCACTTTTTAGGTGTTTGGTGCATATGTTGGGCAGTTTTGGCCTATGTTCATAAATGCACTCTATTCTGTCTGAAAGGAGTTTTTCAGCAATAACTCTTAGATTTAGTCACTGCAAGCTAGCAGAAGGTGCTACAGGCTCAAATCTCATGTATGTGGTGTACCTTCTTACCCCCTGCAAGGGGAATGTGGTTTGGTGCTGCTAGGATGTATTGTTGGACAGTTACAGGCAAAATGAAAAAAGTGATTCATTTGGCCTCAGCAGGTGTTTAAAGCACTTTTAAGGTGGTTTGGTGCATATGTGGTTCATTGTTGGGCAATTTTGGCCTATGTTCATAAATGCACTCTATTCTGTCTGAAAGGAGTTTTTCAGCAATAACTGTTAGATTTAGTCACTGCAAGCTAACAGAAGACACTATAACCTCAAATCTCATGTATGTGGTGTAGCTTCTTACCCCCTGCAAGGGGAATGTGGTTTGGTGCTGCTAGGATGTATTGTTGGACAGTTACAGGCAAAATGAAAAAAGTGATTCATTTGGCCTCAGCAGGTGTTTAAAGCACTTTTTAGGTGGTTTGGTGCATATGTGGTTCATTGTTGGGCAGTTTTGGCCCATGTTCATAAATGCACTCTATTCTGTCTGAAAGGAGTTTTTCAGCAATAACTGTTAGATTTAGTCACTGCAAGCTAGCAGAAGGTGCTACAGGCTCAAATCTCATGTATGTGGTGTAGCGTCTTACCCCCTGCAAGGGGAATGTGGTTTGGTGCTGCTAGGATGTATTGTTGGACAGTTACAGGCAAAATGAAAAAAGTGATTCATTTGGCCTCAGCAGGTGTTTAAAGCACTTTTTAGGTGTTTGGTGCATATGTTGGGCAGTTTTGGCCTATGTTCATAAATGCACTCTATTCTGTCTGAAAGGAGTTTTTCAGCAATAACTCTTAGATTTAGTCACTGCAAGCTAGCAGAAGGTGCTACAGGCTCAAATCTCATGTATGTGGTGTACCTTCTTACCCCCTGCAAGGGGAATGTGGTTTGGTGCTGCTAGGATGTATTGTTGGACAGTTACAGGCAAAATGAAAAAAGTGATTCATTTGGCCTCAGCAGGTGTTTAAAGCACTTTTTAGGTGGTTTGGTGCATATGTGGTTCATTGTTGGGCAGTTTTGGCGCATTTTCATAAATGCACTCTATTCTGTCTGAAAGGAGTTTTTCAGCAATAACTGTTAGATTTAGTCACTGCAAGCTAACAGAAGACACTATAACCTCAAATATCATGTATGTGGTGTAGCTTCTTACCCCCTGCAAGGGGAATGTGGTTTGGTGCTGCTAGGATGTATTGTTGGACAGTTACAGGCAAAATGAAAAAAGTGATTCATTTGGCCTCAGCAGGTGTTTAAAGCACTTTTTAGGTGTTTGGTGCATATGTTGGGCAGTTTTGGCCTATGTTCATAAATGCACTCTATTCTGTCTGAAAGGAGTTTTTCAGCAATAACTGTTAGCTTTAGTCACTGCAGGCTAGCAGAAGACACTATAACCTTAAATCTCATATATGTGGTGTAGCTTCTTACCCCCTGCAAGGGGAATGTGGTTTGGTGCTGCTAGGATGTATTGTTGGACAGTTACAGGCAAAATGAAAAAAGTGATTCATTTGGCCTCAGCAGGTGTTTAAAGCACTTTTTAGGTGGTTTGGTGCATATGTGGTTCATTGTTGGGCAGTTTTGGCCCATGTTCATAAATGCACTCTATTCTGTCTGAAAGGAGTTTTTCAGCAATAACTCTTAGATTTAGTCACTGCAAGCTAGCAGAAGGTGCTACAGGCTCAAATCTCATGTATGTGGTGTACCTTCTTACCCCCTGCAAAGGGGAATGTGGTTTGGTGCTGCTAGGATGTATTGTTGGACAGTTACAGGCAAAATGAAAAAAGTGATTCATTTGGCCTCAGCAGGTGTTTAAAGCACTTTTTAGGTGTTTGGTGCATATGTTGGGCAGTTTTGGCCTATGTTCATAAATGCACTCTATTCTGTCTGAAAGGAGTTTTTCAGCAATAACTGTTAGCTTTAGTCACTGCAGGCTAGCAGAAGACACTATAACCTTAAATCTCATATATGTGGTGTAGCTTCTTACCCCCTGCAAGGGGAATGTGGTTTGGTGCTGCTAGGATGTATTGTTGGACAGTTACAGGCAAAATGAAAAAAGTGATTCATTTGGCCTCAGCAGGTGTTTAAAGCACTTTTTAGGTGGTTTGGTGCATATGTGGTTCATTGTTGGGCAGTTTTGGCCCATGTTCATAAATGCACTCTATTCTGTCTGAAAGGAGTTTTTCAGCAATAACTGTTAGATTTAGTCACTGCAAGCTAGCAGAAGGTGCTACAGGCTCAAATATCATGTATGTGGTGTAGCTTCTTACCCCCTGCAAGGGGAATGTGGTTTGGTGCTGCTAGGATGTATTGTTGGACAGTTACAGGCAAAATGAAAAAAGTGATTCATTTGGCCTCAGCAGGTGTTTAAAGCACTTTTAAGGTGGTTTGGTGCATATGTGGTTCATTGTTGGGCAGTTTTGGCCTATGTTCATAAATGCACTCTATTCTGTCTGAAAGGAGTTTTTCAGCAATAACTGTTAGATTTAGTCACTGCAAGCTAACAGAAGACACTATAACCTCAAATCTCATGTATGTGGTGTAGCTTCTTACCCCCTGCAAGGGGAATGTGGTTTGGTGCTGCTAGGATGTATTGTTGGACAGTTACAGGCAAAATGAAAAAAGTGATTCATTTGGCCTCAGCAGGTGTTTAAAGCACTTTTTAGGTGGTTTGGTGCATATGTGGTTCATTGTTGGGCAGTTTTGGCCCATGTTCATAAATGCACTCTATTCTGTCTGAAAGGAGTTTTTCAGCAATAACTGTTAGATTTAGTCACTGCAAGCTAGCAGAAGGTGCTACAGGCTCAAATCTCATGTATGTGGTGTAGCTTCTTACCCCCTGCAAGGGGAATGTGGTTTGGTGCTGCTAGGATGTATTGTTGGACAGTTACAGGCAAAATGAAAAAAGTGATTCATTTGGCCTCAGCAGGTGTTTAAAGCACTTTTTAGGTGTTTGGTGCATATGTTGGGCAGTTTTGGCCTATGTTCATAAATGCACTCTATTCTGTCTGAAAGGAGTTTTTCAGCAATAACTGTTAGCTTTAGTCACTGCAGGCTAGCAGAAGACACTATAACCTTAAATCTCATATATGTGGTGTAGCTTCTTACCCCCTGCAAGGGGAATGTGGTTTGGTGCTGCTAGGATGTATTGTTGGACAGTTACAGGCAAAATGAAAAAAGTGATTCATTTGGCCTCAGCAGGTGTTTAAAGCACTTTTTAGGTGGTTTGGTGCATATGTGGTTCATTGTTGGGCAGTTTTGGCCCATGTTCATAAATGCACTCTATTCTGTCTGAAAGGAGTTTTTCAGCAATAACTGTTAGATTTAGTCACTGCAAGCTAGCAGAAGGTGCTACAGGCTCAAATCTCATGTATGTGGTGTACCTTCTTACCCCCTGCAAGGGGAATGTGGTTTGGTGCTGCTAGGATGTATTGTTGGACAGTTACAGGCAAAATGAAAAAAGTGATTCATTTGGCCTCAGCAGGTGTTTAAAGCACTTTTAAGGTGGTTTGGTGCATATGTGGTTCATTGTTGGGCAGTTTTGGCCTATGTTCATAAATGCACTCTATTCTGTCTGAAAGGAGTTTTTCAGCAATAACTCTTAGATTTAGTCACTGCAAGCTAGCAGAAGGTGCTACAGGCTCAAATCTCATGTATGTGGTGTACCTTCTTACCCCCTGCAAGGGGAATGTGGTTTGGTGCTGCTAGGATGTATTGTTGGACAGTTACAGGCAAAATGAAAAAAGTGATTCATTTGGCCTCAGCAGGTGTTTAAAGCACTTTTAAGGTGGTTTGGTGCATATGTGGTTCATTGTTGGGCAGTTTTGGCCCATGTTCATAAATGCACTCTATTCTGTCTGAAAGGAGTTTTTCAGCAATAACTGTTAGATTTAGTCACTGCAAGCTAGCAGAAGGTGCTACAGGCTCAAATCTCATGTATGTGGTGTACCTTCTTACCCCCTGCAAGGGGAATGTGGTTTGGTGCTGCTAGGATGTATTGTTGGACAGTTACAGGCAAAATGAAAAAAGTGATTCATTTGGCCTCAGCAGGTGTTTAAAGCACTTTTAAGGTGGTTTGGTGCATATGTGGTTCATTGTTGGGCAGTTTTGGCCTATGTTCATAAATGCACTCTATTCTGTCTGAAAGGAGTTTTTCAGCAATAACTCTTAGATTTAGTCACTGCAAGCTAGCAGAAGGTGCTACAGGCTCAAATCTCATGTATGTGGTGTACCTTCTTACCCCCTGCAAGGGGAATGTAGTTTGGTGCTGCTAGGATGTATTGTTGGACAGTTACAGGCAAAATGAAAAAAGTGATTCATTTGGCCTCAGCAGGTGTTTAAAGCACTTTTAAGGTGGTTTGGTGCATATGTGGTTCATTGTTGGGCAATTTTGGCCTATGTTCATAAATGCACTCTATTCTGTCTGAAAGGAGTTTTTCAGCAATAACTGTTAGATTTAGTCACTGCAAGCTAGCAGAAGGTGCTACAGGCTCAAATCTCATGTATGTGGTGTAGCGTCTTACCCCCTGCAAGGGGAATGTGGTTTGGTGCTGCTAGGATGTATTGTTGGACAGTTACAGGCAAAATGAAAAAAGTGATTCATTTGGCCTCAGCAGGTGTTTAAAGCACTTTTTAGGTGTTTGGTGCATATGTTGGGCAGTTTTGGCCTATGTTCATAAATGCACTCTATTCTGTCTGAAAGGAGTTTTTCAGCAATAACTCTTAGATTTAGTCACTGCAAGCTAGCAGAAGGTGCTACAGGCTCAAATCTCATGTATGTGGTGTACCTTCTTACCCCCTGCAAGGGGAATGTGGTTTGGTGCTGCTAGGATGTATTGTTGGACAGTTACAGGCAAAATGAAAAAAGTGATTCATTTGGCCTCAGCAGGTGTTTAAAGCACTTTTTAGGTGGTTTGGTGCATATGTGGTTCATTGTTGGGCAGTTTTGGCGCATTTTCATAAATGCACTCTATTCTGTCTGAAAGGAGTTTTTCAGCAATAACTGTTAGCTTTAGTCACTGCAGGCTAGCAGAAGACACTATAACCTTAAATCTCATATATGTGGTGTAGCTTCTTACCCCCTGCAAGGGGAATGTGGTTTGGTGCTGCTAGGATGTATTGTTGGACAGTTACAGGCAAAATGAAAAAAGTGATTCATTTGGCCTCAGCAGGTGTTTAAAGCACTTTTTAGGTGGTTTGGTGCATATGTGGTTCATTGTTGGGCAGTTTTGGCCCATGTTCATAAATGCACTCTATTCTGTCTGAAAGGAGTTTTTCAGCAATAACTGTTAGATTTAGTCACTGCAAGCTAGCAGAAGGTGCTACAGGCTCAAATCTCATGTATGTGGTGTACCTTCTTACCCCCTGCAAGGGGAATGTGGTTTGGTGCTGCTAGGATGTATTGTTGGACAGTTACAGGCAAAATGAAAAAAGTGATTCATTTGGCCTCAGCAGGTGTTTAAAGCACTTTTAAGGTGGTTTGGTGCATATGTGGTTCATTGTTGGGCAGTTTTGGCCTATGTTCATAAATGCACTCTATTCTGTCTGAAAGGAGTTTTTCAGCAATAACTCTTAGATTTAGTCACTGCAAGCTAGCAGAAGGTGCTACAGGCTCAAATCTCATGTATGTGGTGTACCTTCTTACCCCCTGCAAGGGGAATGTAGTTTGGTGCTGCTAGGATGTATTGTTGGACAGTTACAGGCAAAATGAAAAAAGTGATTCATTTGGCCTCAGCAGGTGTTTAAAGCACTTTTAAGGTGGTTTGGTGCATATGTGGTTCATTGTTGGGCAATTTTGGCCTATGTTCATAAATGCACTCTATTCTGTCTGAAAGGAGTTTTTCAGCAATAACTGTTAGATTTAGTCACTGCAAGCTAGCAGAAGGTGCTACAGGCTCAAATCTCATGTATGTGGTGTAGCGTCTTACCCCCTGCAAGGGGAATGTGGTTTGGTGCTGCTAGGATGTATTGTTGGACAGTTACAGGCAAAATGAAAAAAGTGATTCATTTGGCCTCAGCAGGTGTTTAAAGCACTTTTTAGGTGTTTGGTGCATATGTTGGGCAGTTTTGGCCTATGTTCATAAATGCACTCTATTCTGTCTGAAAGGAGTTTTTCAGCAATAACTCTTAGATTTAGTCACTGCAAGCTAGCAGAAGGTGCTACAGGCTCAAATCTCATGTATGTGGTGTACCTTCTTACCCCCTGCAAGGGGAATGTGGTTTGGTGCTGCTAGGATGTATTGTTGGACAGTTACAGGCAAAATGAAAAAAGTGATTCATTTGGCCTCAGCAGGTGTTTAAAGCACTTTTAAGGTGGTTTGGTGCATATGTGGTTCATTGTTGGGCAATTTTGGCCTATGTTCATAAATGCACTCTATTCTGTCTGAAAGGAGTTTTTCAGCAATAACTGTTAGATTTAGTCACTGCAAGCTAACAGAAGACACTATAACCTCAAATCTCATGTATGTGGTGTAGCTTCTTACCCCCTGCAAGGGGAATGTGGTTTGGTGCTGCTAGGATGTATTGTTGGACAGTTACAGGCAAAATGAAAAAAGTGATTCATTTGGCCTCAGCAGGTGTTTAAAGCACTTTTTAGGTGGTTTGGTGCATATGTGGTTCATTGTTGGGCAGTTTTGGCCCATGTTCATAAATGCACTCTATTCTGTCTGAAAGGAGTTTTTCAGCAATAACTGTTAGATTTAGTCACTGCAAGCTAGCAGAAGGTGCTACAGGCTCAAATCTCATGTATGTGGTGTAGCGTCTTACCCCCTGCAAGGGGAATGTGGTTTGGTGCTGCTAGGATGTATTGTTGGACAGTTACAGGCAAAATGAAAAAAGTGATTCATTTGGCCTCAGCAGGTGTTTAAAGCACTTTTTAGGTGTTTGGTGCATATGTTGGGCAGTTTTGGCCTATGTTCATAAATGCACTCTATTCTGTCTGAAAGGAGTTTTTCAGCAATAACTCTTAGATTTAGTCACTGCAAGCTAGCAGAAGGTGCTACAGGCTCAAATCTCATGTATGTGGTGTACCTTCTTACCCCCTGCAAGGGGAATGTGGTTTGGTGCTGCTAGGATGTATTGTTGGACAGTTACAGGCAAAATGAAAAAAGTGATTCATTTGGCCTCAGCAGGTGTTTAAAGCACTTTTTAGGTGGTTTGGTGCATATGTGGTTCATTGTTGGGCAGTTTTGGCGCATTTTCATAAATGCACTCTATTCTGTCTGAAAGGAGTTTTTCAGCAATAACTGTTAGCTTTAGTCACTGCAGGCTAGCAGAAGACACTATAACCTTAAATCTCATATATGTGGTGTAGCTTCTTAACCCCTGCAAGGGGAATGTGGTTTGGTGCTGCTAGGATGTATTGTTGGACAGTTACAGGCAAAATGAAAAAAGTGATTCATTTGGCCTCAGCAGGTGTTTAAAGCACTTTTTAGGTGGTTTGGTGCATATGTGGTTCATTGTTGGGCAGTTTTGGCCCATGTTCATAAATGCACTCTATTCTGTCTGAAAGGAGTTTTTCAGCAATAACTGTTAGATTTAGTCACTGCAAGCTAGCAGAAGGTGCTACAGGCTCAAATCTCATGTATGTGGTGTACCTTCTTACCCCCTGCAAGGGGAATGTGGTTTGGTGCTGCTAGGATGTATTGTTGGACAGTTACAGGCAAAATGAAAAAAGTGATTCATTTGGCCTCAGCAGGTGTTTAAAGCACTTTTAAGGTGGTTTGGTGCATATGTGGTTCATTGTTGGGCAGTTTTGGCCTATGTTCATAAATGCACTCTATTCTGTCTGAAAGGAGTTTTTCAGCAATAACTGTTAGATTTAGTCACTGCAAGCTAACAGAAGACACTATAACCTCAAATCTCATGTATGTGGTGTAGCTTCTTACCCCCTGCAAGGGGAATGTGGTTTGGTGCTGCTAGGATGTATTGTTGGACAGTTACAGGCAAAATGAAAAAAGTGATTCATTTGGCCTCAGCAGGTGTTTAAAGCACTTTTTAGGTGTTTGGTGCATATGTTGGGCAGTTTTGGCCTATGTTCATAAATGCACTCTATTCTGTCTGAAAGGAGTTTTTCAGCAATAACTGTTAGCTTTAGTCACTGCAGGCTAGCAGAAGACACTATAACCTTAAATCTCATATATGTGGTGTAGCTTCTTACCCCCTGCAAGGGGAATGTGGTTTGGTGCTGCTAGGATGTATTGTTGGACAGTTACAGGCAAAATGAAAAAAGTGATTCATTTGGCCTCAGCAGGTGTTTAAAGCACTTTTTAGGTGGTTTGGTGCATATGTGGTTCATTGTTGGGCAGTTTTGGCCCATGTTCATAAATGCACTCTATTCTGTCTGAAAGGAGTTTTTCAGCAATAACTGTTAGATTTAGTCACTGCAAGCTAGCAGAAGGTGCTACAGGCTCAAATCTCATGTATGTGGTGTACCTTCTTACCCCCTGCAAGGGGAATGTGGTTTGGTGCTGCTAGGATGTATTGTTGGACAGTTACAGGCAAAATGAAAAAAGTGATTCATTTGGCCTCAGCAGGTGTTTAAAGCACTTTTAAGGTGGTTTGGTGCATATGTGGTTCATTGTTGGGCAGTTTTGGCCTATGTTCATAAATGCACTCTATTCTGTCTGAAAGGAGTTTTTCAGCAATAACTCTTAGATTTAGTCACTGCAAGCTAGCAGAAGGTGCTACAGGCTCAAATCTCATGTATGTGGTGTACCTTCTTACCCCCTGCAAGGGGAATGTGGTTTGGTGCTGCTAGGATGTATTGTTGGACAGTTACAGGCAAAATGAAAAAAGTGATTCATTTGGCCTCAGCAGGTGTTTAAAGCACTTTTAAGGTGGTTTGGTGCATATGTGGTTCATTGTTGGGCAGTTTTGGCCCATGTTCATAAATGCACTCTATTCTGTCTGAAAGGAGTTTTTCAGCAATAACTGTTAGATTTAGTCACTGCAAGCTAGCAGAAGGTGCTACAGGCTCAAATCTCATGTATGTGGTGTACCTTCTTACCCCCTGCAAGGGGAATGTGGTTTGGTGCTGCTAGGATGTATTGTTGGACAGTTACAGGCAAAATGAAAAAAGTGATTCATTTGGCCTCAGCAGGTGTTTAAAGCACTTTTTAGGTGTTTGGTGCATATGTTGGGCAGTTTTGGCCTATGTTCATAAATGCACTCTATTCTGTCTGAAAGGAGTTTTTCAGCAATAACTCTTAGATTTAGTCACTGCAAGCTAGCAGAAGGTGCTACAGGCTCAAATCTCATGTATGTGGTGTACCTTCTTACCCCCTGCAAGGGGAATGTGGTTTGGTGCTGCTAGGATGTATTGTTGGACAGTTACAGGCAAAATGAAAAAAGTGATTCATTTGGCCTCAGCAGGTGTTTAAAGCACTTTTTAGGTGGTTTGGTGCATATGTGGTTCATTGTTGGGCAGTTTTGGCGCATTTTCATAAATGCACTCTATTCTGTCTGAAAGGAGTTTTTCAGCAATAACTGTTAGCTTTAGTCACTGCAGGCTAGCAGAAGACACTATAACCTTAAATCTCATATATGTGGTGTAGCTTCTTACCCCCTGCAAGGGGAATGTGGTTTGGTGCTGCTAGGATGTATTGTTGGACAGTTACAGGCAAAATGAAAAAAGTGATTCATTTGGCCTCAGCAGGTGTTTAAAGCACTTTTTAGGTGGTTTGGTGCATATGTGGTTCATTGTTGGGCAGTTTTGGCCCATGTTCATAAATGCACTCTATTCTGTCTGAAAGGAGTTTTTCAGCAATAACTGTTAGATTTAGTCACTGCAAGCTAGCAGAAGGTGCTACAGGCTCAAATCTCATGTATGTGGTGTACCTTCTTACCCCCTGCAAGGGGAATGTGGTTTGGTGCTGCTAGGATGTATTGTTGGACAGTTACAGGCAAAATGAAAAAAGTGATTCATTTGGCCTCAGCAGGTGTTTAAAGCACTTTTAAGGTGGTTTGGTGCATATGTGGTTCATTGTTGGGCAGTTTTGGCCTATGTTCATAAATGCACTCTATTCTGTCTGAAAGGAGTTTTTCAGCAATAACTGTTAGATTTAGTCACTGCAAGCTAACAGAAGACACTATAACCTCAAATCTCATGTATGTGGTGTAGCTTCTTACCCCCTGCAAGGGGAATGTGGTTTGGTGCTGCTAGGATGTATTGTTGGACAGTTACAGGCAAAATGAAAAAAGTGATTCATTTGGCCTCAGCAGGTGTTTAAAGCACTTTTTAGGTGGTTTGGTGCATATGTGGTTCATTGTTGGGCAGTTTTGGCCCATGTTCATAAATGCACTCTATTCTGTCTGAAAGGAGTTTTTCAGCAATAACTGTTAGATTTAGTCACTGCAAGCTAGCAGAAGGTGCTACAGGCTCAAATCTCATGTATGTGGTGTAGCGTCTTACCCCCTGCAAGGGGAATGTGGTTTGGTGCTGCTAGGATGTATTGTTGGACAGTTACAGGCAAAATGAAAAAAGTGATTCATTTGGCCTCAGCAGGTGTTTAAAGCACTTTTTAGGTGTTTGGTGCATATGTTGGGCAGTTTTGGCCTATGTTCATAAATGCACTCTATTCTGTCTGAAAGGAGTTTTTCAGCAATAACTCTTAGATTTAGTCACTGCAAGCTAGCAGAAGGTGCTACAGGCTCAAATCTCATGTATGTGGTGTACCTTCTTACCCCCTGCAAGGGGAATGTGGTTTGGTGCTGCTAGGATGTATTGTTGGACAGTTACAGGCAAAATGAAAAAAGTGATTCATTTGGCCTCAGCAGGTGTTTAAAGCACTTTTAAGGTGGTTTGGTGCATATGTGGTTCATTGTTGGGCAGTTTTGGCCTATGTTCATAAATGCACTCTATTCTGTCTGAAAGGAGTTTTTCAGCAATAACTGTTAGATTTAGTCACTGCAAGCTAACAGAAGACACTATAACCTCAAATCTCATGTATGTGGTGTAGCTTCTTACCCCCTGCAAGGGGAATGTGGTTTGGTGCTGCTAGGATGTATTGTTGGACAGTTACAGGCAAAATGAAAAAAGTGATTCATTTGGCCTCAGCAGGTGTTTAAAGCACTTTTTAGGTGGTTTGGTGCATATGTGGTTCATTGTTGGGCAGTTTTGGCCCATGTTCATAAATGCACTCTATTCTGTCTGAAAGGAGTTTTTCAGCAATAACTGTTAGATTTAGTCACTGCAAGCTAGCAGAAGGTGCTACAGGCTCAAATCTCATGTATGTGGTGTAGCGTCTTACCCCCTGCAAGGAGAATGTGGTTTGGTGCTGCTAGGATGTATTGTTGGACAGTTACAGGCAAAATGAAAAAAGTGATTCATTTGGCCTCAGCAGGTGTTTAAAGCACTTTTTAGGTGTTTGGTGCATATGTTGGGCAGTTTTGGCCTATGTTCATAAATGCACTCTATTCTGTCTGAAAGGAGTTTTTCAGCAATAACTCTTAGATTTAGTCACTGCAAGCTAGCAGAAGGTGCTACAGGCTCAAATCTCATGTATGTGGTGTACCTTCTTACCCCCTGCAAGGGGAATGTGGTTTGGTGCTGCTAGGATGTATTGTTGGACAGTTACAGGCAAAATGAAAAAAGTGATTCATTTGGCCTCAGCAGGTGTTTAAAGCACTTTTTAGGTGTTTGGTGCATATGTTGGGCAGTTTTGGCCTATGTTCATAAATGCACTCTATTCTGTCTGAAAGGAGTTTTTCAGCAATAACTCTTAGATTTAGTCACTGCAAGCTAGCAGAAGGTGCTACAGGCTCAAATCTCATGTATGTGGTGTACCTTCTTACCCCCTGCAAGGGGAATGTGGTTTGGTGCTGCTAGGATGTATTGTTGGACAGTTACAGGCAAAATGAAAAAAGTGATTCATTTGGCCTCAGCAGGTGTTTAAAGCACTTTTTAGGTGTTTGGTGCATATGTTGGGCAGTTTTGGCCTATGTTCATAAATGCACTCTATTCTGTCTGAAAGGAGTTTTTCAGCAATAACTGTTAGCTTTAGTCACTGCAGGCTAGCAGAAGACACTATAACCTTAAATCTCATATATGTGGTGTAGCTTCTTACCCCCTGCAAGGGGAATGTGGTTTGGTGCTGCTAGGATGTATTGTTGGACAGTTACAGGCAAAATGAAAAAAGTGATTCATTTGGCCTCAGCAGGTGTTTAAAGCACTTTTTAGGTGGTTTGGTGCATATGTGGTTCATTGTTGGGCAGTTTTGGCCCATGTTCATAAATGCACTCTATTCTGTCTGAAAGGAGTTTTTCAGCAATAACTGTTAGATTTAGTCACTGCAAGCTAGCAGAAGGTGCTACAGGCTCAAATCTCATGTATGTGGTGTAGCGTCTTACCCCCTGCAAGGGGAATGTGGTTTGGTGCTGCTAGGATGTATTGTTGGACAGTTACAGGCAAAATGAAAAAAGTGATTCATTTGGCCTCAGCAGGTGTTTAAAGCACTTTTAAGGTGGTTTGGTGCATATGTGGTTCATTGTTGGGCAGTTTTGGCCTATGTTCATAAATGCACTCTATTCTGTCTGAAAGGAGTTTTTCAGCAATAACTGTTAGATTTAGTCACTGCAAGCTAACAGAAGACACTATAACCTCAAATCTCATGTATGTGGTGTAGCTTCTTACCCCCTGCAAGGGGAATGTGGTTTGGTGCTGCTAGGATGTATTGTTGGACAGTTACAGGCAAAATGAAAAAAGTGATTCATTTGGCCTCAGCAGGTGTTTAAAGCACTTTTTAGGTGGTTTGGTGCATATGTGGTTCATTGTTGGGCAGTTTTGGCCCATGTTCATAAATGCACTCTATTCTGTCTGAAAGGAGTTTTTCAGCAATAACTGTTAGATTTAGTCACTGCAAGCTAGCAGAAGGTGCTACAGGCTCAAATCTCATGTATGTGGTGTAGCGTCTTACCCCCTGCAAGGGGAATGTGGTTTGGTGCTGCTAGGATGTATTGTTGGACAGTTACAGGCAAAATGAAAAAAGTGATTCATTTGGCCTCAGCAGGTGTTTAAAGCACTTTTAAGGTGGTTTGGTGCATATGTGGTTCATTGTTGGGCAGTTTTGGCCTATGTTCATAAATGCACTCTATTCTGTCTGAAAGGAGTTTTTCAGCAATAACTCTTAGATTTAGTCACTGCAAGCTAGCAGAAGGTGCTACAGGCTCAAATCTCATGTATGTGGTGTACCTTCTTACCCCCTGCAAGGGGAATGTGGTTTGGTGCTGCTAGGATGTATTGTTGGACAGTTACAGGCAAAATGAAAAAAGTGATTCATTTGGCCTCAGCAGGTGTTTAAAGCACTTTTAAGGTGGTTTGGTGCATATGTGGTTCATTGTTGGGCAGTTTTGGCCCATGTTCATAAATGCACTCTATTCTGTCTGAAAGGAGTTTTTCAGCAATAACTGTTAGATTTAGTCACTGCAAGCTAGCAGAAGGTGCTACAGGCTCAAATCTCATGTATGTGGTGTACCTTCTTACCCCCTGCAAGGGGAATGTGGTTTGGTGCTGCTAGGATGTATTGTTGGACAGTTACAGGCAAAATGAAAAAAGTGATTCATTTGGCCTCAGCAGGTGTTTAAAGCACTTTTTAGGTGTTTGGTGCATATGTTGGGCAGTTTTGGCCTATGTTCATAAATGCACTCTATTCTGTCTGAAAGGAGTTTTTCAGCAATAACTCTTAGATTTAGTCACTGCAAGCTAGCAGAAGGTGCTACAGGCTCAAATCTCATGTATGTGGTGTACCTTCTTACCCCCTGCAAGGGGAATGTGGTTTGGTGCTGCTAGGATGTATTGTTGGACAGTTACAGGCAAAATGAAAAAAGTGATTCATTTGGCCTCAGCAGGTGTTTAAAGCACTTTTTAGGTGGTTTGGTGCATATGTGGTTCATTGTTGGGCAGTTTTGGCGCATTTTCATAAATGCACTCTATTCTGTCTGAAAGGAGTTTTTCAGCAATAACTGTTAGCTTTAGTCACTGCAGGCTAGCAGAAGACACTATAACCTTAAATCTCATATATGTGGTGTAGCTTCTTACCCCCTGCAAGGGGAATGTGGTTTGGTGCTGCTAGGATGTATTGTTGGACAGTTACAGGCAAAATGAAAAAAGTGATTCATTTGGCCTCAGCAGGTGTTTAAAGCACTTTTTAGGTGGTTTGGTGCATATGTGGTTCATTGTTGGGCAGTTTTGGCCCATGTTCATAAATGCACTCTATTCTGTCTGAAAGGAGTTTTTCAGCAATAACTGTTAGATTTAGTCACTGCAAGCTAGCAGAAGGTGCTACAGGCTCAAATCTCATGTATGTGGTGTACCTTCTTACCCCCTGCAAGGGGAATGTGGTTTGGTGCTGCTAGGATGTATTGTTGGACAGTTACAGGCAAAATGAAAAAAGTGATTCATTTGGCCTCAGCAGGTGTTTAAAGCACTTTTAAGGTGGTTTGGTGCATATGTGGTTCATTGTTGGGCAGTTTTGGCCTATGTTCATAAATGCACTCTATTCTGTCTGAAAGGAGTTTTTCAGCAATAACTGTTAGATTTAGTCACTGCAAGCTAACAGAAGACACTATAACCTCAAATCTCATGTATGTGGTGTAGCTTCTTACCCCCTGCAAGGGGAATGTGGTTTGGTGCTGCTAGGATGTATTGTTGGACAGTTACAGGCAAAATGAAAAAAGTGATTCATTTGGCCTCAGCAGGTGTTTAAAGCACTTTTTAGGTGGTTTGGTGCATATGTGGTTCATTGTTGGGCAGTTTTGGCCCATGTTCATAAATGCACTCTATTCTGTCTGAAAGGAGTTTTTCAGCAATAACTGTTAGATTTAGTCACTGCAAGCTAGCAGAAGGTGCTACAGGCTCAAATCTCATGTATGTGGTGTAGCGTCTTACCCCCTGCAAGGGGAATGTGGTTTGGTGCTGCTAGGATGTATTGTTGGACAGTTACAGGCAAAATGAAAAAAGTGATTCATTTGGCCTCAGCAGGTGTTTAAAGCACTTTTTAGGTGTTTGGTGCATATGTTGGGCAGTTTTGGCCTATGTTCATAAATGCACTCTATTCTGTCTGAAAGGAGTTTTTCAGCAATAACTCTTAGATTTAGTCACTGCAAGCTAGCAGAAGGTGCTACAGGCTCAAATCTCATGTATGTGGTGTACCTTCTTACCCCCTGCAAGGGGAATGTGGTTTGGTGCTGCTAGGATGTATTGTTGGACAGTTACAGGCAAAATGAAAAAAGTGATTCATTTGGCCTCAGCAGGTGTTTAAAGCACTTTTAAGGTGGTTTGGTGCATATGTGGTTCATTGTTGGGCAGTTTTGGCCTATGTTCATAAATGCACTCTATTCTGTCTGAAAGGAGTTTTTCAGCAATAACTGTTAGATTTAGTCACTGCAAGCTAACAGAAGACACTATAACCTCAAATCTCATGTATGTGGTGTAGCTTCTTACCCCCTGCAAGGGGAATGTGGTTTGGTGCTGCTAGGATGTATTGTTGGACAGTTACAGGCAAAATGAAAAAAGTGATTCATTTGGCCTCAGCAGGTGTTTAAAGCACTTTTTAGGTGGTTTGGTGCATATGTGGTTCATTGTTGGGCAGTTTTGGCCCATGTTCATAAATGCACTCTATTCTGTCTGAAAGGAGTTTTTCAGCAATAACTGTTAGATTTAGTCACTGCAAGCTAGCAGAAGGTGCTACAGGCTCAAATCTCATGTATGTGGTGTAGCGTCTTACCCCCTGCAAGGAGAATGTGGTTTGGTGCTGCTAGGATGTATTGTTGGACAGTTACAGGCAAAATGAAAAAAGTGATTCATTTGGCCTCAGCAGGTGTTTAAAGCACTTTTTAGGTGTTTGGTGCATATGTTGGGCAGTTTTGGCCTATGTTCATAAATGCACTCTATTCTGTCTGAAAGGAGTTTTTCAGCAATAACTCTTAGATTTAGTCACTGCAAGCTAGCAGAAGGTGCTACAGGCTCAAATCTCATGTATGTGGTGTACCTTCTTACCCCCTGCAAGGGGAATGTGGTTTGGTGCTGCTAGGATGTATTGTTGGACAGTTACAGGCAAAATGAAAAAAGTGATTCATTTGGCCTCAGCAGGTGTTTAAAGCACTTTTTAGGTGTTTGGTGCATATGTTGGGCAGTTTTGGCCTATGTTCATAAATGCACTCTATTCTGTCTGAAAGGAGTTTTTCAGCAATAACTCTTAGATTTAGTCACTGCAAGCTAGCAGAAGGTGCTACAGGCTCAAATCTCATGTATGTGGTGTACCTTCTTACCCCCTGCAAGGGGAATGTGGTTTGGTGCTGCTAGGATGTATTGTTGGACAGTTACAGGCAAAATGAAAAAAGTGATTCATTTGGCCTCAGCAGGTGTTTAAAGCACTTTTTAGGTGTTTGGTGCATATGTTGGGCAGTTTTGGCCTATGTTCATAAATGCACTCTATTCTGTCTGAAAGGAGTTTTTCAGCAATAACTGTTAGCTTTAGTCACTGCAGGCTAGCAGAAGACACTATAACCTTAAATCTCATATATGTGGTGTAGCTTCTTACCCCCTGCAAGGGGAATGTGGTTTGGTGCTGCTAGGATGTATTGTTGGACAGTTACAGGCAAAATGAAAAAAGTGATTCATTTGGCCTCAGCAGGTGTTTAAAGCACTTTTTAGGTGGTTTGGTGCATATGTGGTTCATTGTTGGGCAGTTTTGGCCCATGTTCATAAATGCACTCTATTCTGTCTGAAAGGAGTTTTTCAGCAATAACTGTTAGATTTAGTCACTGCAAGCTAGCAGAAGGTGCTACAGGCTCAAATCTCATGTATGTGGTGTAGCGTCTTACCCCCTGCAAGGGGAATGTGGTTTGGTGCTGCTAGGATGTATTGTTGGACAGTTACAGGCAAAATGAAAAAAGTGATTCATTTGGCCTCAGCAGGTGTTTAAAGCACTTTTAAGGTGGTTTGGTGCATATGTGGTTCATTGTTGGGCAGTTTTGGCCTATGTTCATAAATGCACTCTATTCTGTCTGAAAGGAGTTTTTCAGCAATAACTGTTAGATTTAGTCACTGCAAGCTAACAGAAGACACTATAACCTCAAATCTCATGTATGTGGTGTAGCTTCTTACCCCCTGCAAGGGGAATGTGGTTTGGTGCTGCTAGGATGTATTGTTGGACAGTTACAGGCAAAATGAAAAAAGTGATTCATTTGGCCTCAGCAGGTGTTTAAAGCACTTTTTAGGTGGTTTGGTGCATATGTGGTTCATTGTTGGGCAGTTTTGGCCCATGTTCATAAATGCACTCTATTCTGTCTGAAAGGAGTTTTTCAGCAATAACTGTTAGATTTAGTCACTGCAAGCTAGCAGAAGGTGCTACAGGCTCAAATCTCATGTATGTGGTGTAGCGTCTTACCCCCTGCAAGGGGAATGTGGTTTGGTGCTGCTAGGATGTATTGTTGGACAGTTACAGGCAAAATGAAAAAAGTGATTCATTTGGCCTCAGCAGGTGTTTAAAGCACTTTTTAGGTGTTTGGTGCATATGTTGGGCAGTTTTGGCCTATGTTCATAAATGCACTCTATTCTGTCTGAAAGGAGTTTTTCAGCAATAACTCTTAGATTTAGTCACTGCAAGCTAGCAGAAGGTGCTACAGGCTCAAATTTCATGTATGTGGTGTACCTTCTTACCCCCTGCAAGGGGAATGTGGTTTGGTGCTGCTAGGATGTATTGTTGGACAGTTACAGGCAAAATGAAAAAAGTGATTCATTTGGCCTCAGCAGGTGTTTAAAGCACTTTTTAGGTGGTTTGGTGCATATGTGGTTCATTGTTGGGCAGTTTTGGCGCATTTTCATAAATGCACTCTATTCTGTCTGAAAGGAGTTTTTCAGCAATAACTGTTAGATTTAGTCACTGCAAGCTAACAGAAGACACTATAACCTCAAATATCATGTATGTGGTGTAGCTTCTTACCCCCTGCAAGGGGAATGTGGTTTGGTGCTGCGAGGATGTATTGTTGGACAGTTACAGGCAAAATGAAAAAAGTGATTCATTTGGCCTCAGCAGGTGTTTAAAGCACTTTTTAGGTGTTTGGTGCATATGTTGGGCAGTTTTGGCCTATGTTCATAAATGCACTCTATTCTGTCTGAAAGGAGTTTTTCAGCAATAACTGTTAGCTTTAGTCACTGCAGGCTAGCAGAAGACACTATAACCTTAAATCTCATATATGTGGTGTAGCTTCTTACCCCCTGCAAGGGGAATGTGGTTTGGTGCTGCTAGGATGTATTGTTGGACAGTTACAGGCAAAATGAAAAAAGTGATTCATTTGGCCTCAGCAGGTGTTTAAAGCACTTTTTAGGTGGTTTGGTGCATATGTGGTTCATTGTTGGGCAGTTTTGGCCCATGTTCATAAATGCACTCTATTCTGTCTGAAAGGAGTTTTTCAGCAATAACTCTTAGATTTAGTCACTGCAAGCTAGCAGAAGGTGCTACAGGCTCAAATCTCATGTATGTGGTGTACCTTCTTACCCCCTGCAAGGGGAATGTGGTTTGGTGCTGCTAGGATGTATTGTTGGACAGTTACAGGCAAAATGAAAAAAGTGATTCATTTGGCCTCAGCAGGTGTTTAAAGCACTTTTTAGGTGTTTGGTGCATATGTTGGGCAGTTTTGGCCCATGTTCATAAATGCACTCTATTCTGTCTGAAAGGAGTTTTTCAGCAATAACTGTTAGATTTAGTCACTGCAAGCTAGCAGAAGGTGCTACAGGCTCAAATCTCATGTATGTGGTGTAGCTTCTTACCCCCTGCAAGGGGAATGTGGTTTGGTGCTGCTAGGATGTATTGTTGGACAGTTACAGGCAAAATGAAAAAAGTGATTCATTTGGCCTCAGCAGGTGTTTAAAGCACTTTTAAGGTGGTTTGGTGCATATGTGGTTCATTGTTGGGCAGTTTTGGCCTATGTTCATAAATGCACTCTATTCTGTCTGAAAGGAGTTTTTCAGCAATAACTGTTAGATTTAGTCACTGCAAGCTAACAGAAGACACTATAACCTCAAATCTCATGTATGTGGTGTAGCTTCTTACCCCCTGCAAGGGGAATGTGGTTTGGTGCTGCTAGGATGTATTGTTGGACAGTTACAGGCAAAATGAAAAAAGTGATTCATTTGGCCTCAGCAGGTGTTTAAAGCACTTTTTAGGTGGTTTGGTGCATATGTGGTTCATTGTTGGGCAGTTTTGGCCCATGTTCATAAATGCACTCTATTCTGTCTGAAAGGAGTTTTTCAGCAATAACTGTTAGATTTAGTCACTGCAAGCTAGCAGAAGGTGCTACAGGCTCAAATCTCATGTATGTGGTGTAGCTTCTTACCCCCTGCAAGGGGAATGTGGTTTGGTGCTGCTAGGATGTATTGTTGGACAGTTACAGGCAAAATGAAAAAAGTGATTCATTTGGCCTCAGCAGGTGTTTAAAGCACTTTTTAGGTGTTTGGTGCATATGTTGGGCAGTTTTGGCCTATGTTCATAAATGCACTCTATTCTGTCTGAAAGGAGTTTTTCAGCAATAACTGTTAGCTTTAGTCACTGCAGGCTAGCAGAAGACACTATAACCTTAAATCTCATATATGTGGTGTAGCTTCTTACCCCCTGCAAGGGGAATGTGGTTTGGTGGTGCTAGGATGTATTGTTGGACAGTTACAGGCAAAATGAAAAAAGTGATTCATTTGGCCTCAGCAGGTGTTTAAAGCACTTTTTAGGTGTTTGGTGCATATGTTGGGCAGTTTTGGCCTATGTTCATAAATGCACTCTATTCTGTCTGAAAGGAGTTTTTCAGCAATAACTGTTAGCTTTAGTCACTGCAGGCTAGCAGAAGACACTATAACCTTAAATCTCATATATGTGGTGTAGCTTCTTACCCCCTGCAAGGGGAATGTGGTTTGGTGCTGCTAGGATGTATTGTTGGACAGTTACAGGCAAAATGAAAAAAGTGATTCATTTGGCCTCAGCAGGTGTTTAAAGCACTTTTTAGGTGGTTTGGTGCATATGTGGTTCATTGTTGGGCAGTTTTGGCCCATGTTCATAAATGCACTCTATTCTGTCTGAAAGGAGTTTTTCAGCAATAACTGTTAGATTTAGTCACTGCAAGCTAGCAGAAGGTGCTACAGGCTCAAATCTCATGTATGTGGTGTACCTTCTTACCCCCTGCAAGGGGAATGTGGTTTGGTGCTGCTAGGATGTATTGTTGGACAGTTACAGGCAAAATGAAAAAAGTGATTCATTTGGCCTCAGCAGGTGTTTAAAGCACTTTTAAGGTGGTTTGGTGCATATGTGGTTCATTGTTGGGCAGTTTTGGCCTATGTTCATAAATGCACTCTATTCTGTCTGAAAGGAGTTTTTCAGCAATAACTGTTAGATTTAGTCACTGCAAGCTAACAGAAGACACTATAACCTCAAATCTCATGTATGTGGTGTAGCTTCTTACCCCCTGCAAGGGGAATGTGGTTTGGTGCTGCTAGGATGTATTGTTGGACAGTTACAGGCAAAATGAAAAAAGTGATTCATTTGGCCTCAGCAGGTGTTTAAAGCACTTTTTAGGTGTTTGGTGCATATGTTGGGCAGTTTTGGCCTATGTTCATAAATGCACTCTATTCTGTCTGAAAGGAGTTTTTCAGCAATAACTCTTAGATTTAGTCACTGCAAGCTAGCAGAAGGTGCTACAGGCTCAAATCTCATGTATGTGGTGTAGCGTCTTACCCCCTGCAAGGGGAATGTGGTTTGGTGCTGCTAGGATGTATTGTTGGACAGTTACAGGCAAAATGAAAAAAGTGATTCATTTGGCCTCAGCAGGTGTTTAAAGCACTTTTAAGGTGGTTTGGTGCATATGTGGTTCATTGTTGGGCAATTTTGGCCTATGTTCATAAATGCACTCTATTCTGTCTGAAAGGAGTTTTTCAGCAATAACTGTTAGATTTAGTCACTGCAAGCTAACAGAAGACACTATAACCTCAAATCTCATGTATGTGGTGTAGCTTCTTACCCCCTGCAAGGGGAATGTGGTTTGGTGCTGCTAGGATGTATTGTTGGACAGTTACAGGCAAAATGAAAAAAGTGATTCATTTGGCCTCAGCAGGTGTTTAAAGCACTTTTTAGGTGGTTTGGTGCATATGTGGTTCATTGTTGGGCAGTTTTGGCCCATGTTCATAAATGCACTCTATTCTGTCTGAAAGGAGTTTTTCAGCAATAACTGTTAGATTTAGTCACTGCAAGCTAGCAGAAGGTGCTACAGGCTCAAATCTCATGTATGTGGTGTCGCGTCTTACCCCCTGCAAGGGGAATGTGGTTTGGTGCTGCTAGGATGTATTGTTGGACAGTTACAGGCAAAATGAAAAAAGTGATTCATTTGGCCTCAGCAGGTGTTTAAAGCACTTTTTAGGTGTTTGGTGCATATGTTGGGCAGTTTTGGCCTATGTTCATAAATGCACTCTATTCTGTCTGAAAGGAGTTTTTCAGCAATAACTCTTAGATTTAGTCACTGCAAGCTAGCAGAAGGTGCTACAGGCTCAAATCTCATGTATGTGGTGTACCTTCTTACCCCCTGCAAGGGGAATGTGGTTTGGTGCTGCTAGGATGTATTGTTGGACAGTTACAGGCAAAATGAAAAAAGTGATTCATTTGGCCTCAGCAGGTGTTTAAAGCACTTTTTAGGTGGTTTGGTGCATATGTGGTTCATTGTTGGGCAGTTTTGGCGCATTTTCATAAATGCACTCTATTCTGTCTGAAAGGAGTTTTTCAGCAATAACTGTTAGCTTTAGTCACTGCAGGCTAGCAGAAGACACTATAACCTTAAATCTCATATATGTGGTGTAGCTTCTTACCCCCTGCAAGGGGAATGTGGTTTGGTGCTGCTAGGATGTATTGTTGGACAGTTACAGGCAAAATGAAAAAAGTGATTCATTTGGCCTCAGCAGGTGTTTAAAGCACTTTTTAGGTGGTTTGGTGCATATGTGGTTCATTGTTGGGCAGTTTTGGCCCATGTTCATAAATGCACTCTATTCTGTCTGAAAGGAGTTTTTCAGCAATAACTCTTAGATTTAGTCACTGCAAGCTAGCAGAAGGTGCTACAGGCTCAAATCTCATGTATGTGGTGTACCTTCTTACCCCCTGCAAGGGGAATGTGGTTTGGTGCTGCTAGGATGTATTGTTGGACAGTTACAGGCAAAATGAAAAAAGTGATTCATTTGGCCTCAGCAGGTGTTTAAAGCACTTTTAAGGTGGTTTGGTGCATATGTGGTTCATTGTTGGGCAGTTTTGGCCTATGTTCATAAATGCACTCTATTCTGTCTGAAAGGAGTTTTTCAGCAATAACTGTTAGATTTAGTCACTGCAAGCTAACAGAAGACACTATAACCTCAAATCTCATGTATGTGGTGTAGCTTCTTACCCCCTGCAAGGGGAATGTGGTTTGGTGCTGCTAGGATGTATTGTTGGACAGTTACAGGCAAAATGAAAAAAGTGATTCATTTGGCCTCAGCAGGTGTTTAAAGCACTTTTTAGGTGGTTTGGTGCATATGTGGTTCATTGTTGGGCAGTTTTGGCCCATGTTCATAAATGCACTCTATTCTGTCTGAAAGGAGTTTTTCAGCAATAACTGTTAGATTTAGTCACTGCAAGCTAGCAGAAGGTGCTACAGGCTCAAATCTCATGTATGTGGTGTCGCGTCTTACCCCCTGCAAGGGGAATGTGGTTTGGTGCTGCTCGGATGTATTGTTGGACAGTTACAGGCAAAATGAAAAAAGTGATTCATTTGGCCTCAGCAGGTGTTTAAAGCACTTTTTAGGTGTTTGGTGCATATGTTGGGCAGTTTTGGCCTATGTTCATAAATGCACTCTATTCTGTCTGAAAGGAGTTTTTCAGCAATAACTCTTAGATTTAGTCACTGCAAGCTAGCAGAAGGTGCTACAGGCTCAAATCTCATGTATGTGGTGTACCTTCTTACCCCCTGCAAGGGGAATGTGGTTTGGTGCTGCTAGGATGTATTGTTGGACAGTTACAGGCAAAATGAAAAAAGTGATTCATTTGGCCTCAGCAGGTGTTTAAAGCACTTTTTAGGTGGTTTGGTGCATATGTGGTTCATTGTTGGGCAGTTTTGGCGCATTTTCATAAATGCACTCTATTCTGTCTGAAAGGAGTTTTTCAGCAATAACTGTTAGCTTTAGTCACTGCAGGCTAGCAGAAGACACTATAACCTTAAATCTCATATATGTGGTGTAGCTTCTTACCCCCTGCAAGGGGAATGTGGTTTGGTGCTGCTAGGATGTATTGTTGGACAGTTACAGGCAAAATGAAAAAAGTGATTCATTTGGCCTCAGCAGGTGTTTAAAGCACTTTTTAGGTGGTTTGGTGCATATGTGGTTCATTGTTGGGCAGTTTTGGCCCATGTTCATAAATGCACTCTATTCTGTCTGAAAGGAGTTTTTCAGCAATAACTGTTAGATTTAGTCACTGCAAGCTAGCAGAAGGTGCTACAGGCTCAAATCTCATGTATGTGGTGTACCTTCTTACCCCCTGCAAGGGGAATGTGGTTTGGTGCTGCTAGGATGTATTGTTGGACAGTTACAGGCAAAATGAAAAAAGTGATTCATTTGGCCTCAGCAGGTGTTTAAAGCACTTTTAAGGTGGTTTGGTGCATATGTGGTTCATTGTTGGGCAGTTTTGGCCTATGTTCATAAATGCACTCTATTCTGTCTGAAAGGAGTTTTTCAGCAATAACTGTTAGATTTAGTCACTGCAAGCTAACAGAAGACACTATAACCTCAAATCTCATGTATGTGGTGTAGCTTCTTACCCCCTGCAAGGGGAATGTGGTTTGGTGCTGCTAGGATGTATTGTTGGACAGTTACAGGCAAAATGAAAAAAGTGATTCATTTGGCCTCAGCAGGTGTTTAAAGCACTTTTTAGGTGGTTTGGTGCATATGTGGTTCATTGTTGGGCAGTTTTGGCCCATGTTCATAAATGCACTCTATTCTGTCTGAAAGGAGTTTTTCAGCAATAACTGTTAGATTTAGTCACTGCAAGCTAGCAGAAGGTGCTACAGGCTCAAATCTCATGTATGTGGTGTACCTTCTTACCCCCTGCAAGGGGAATGTGGTTTGGTGCTGCTAGGATGTATTGTTGGACAGTTACAGGCAAAATGAAAAAAGTGATTCATTTGGCCTCAGCAGGTGTTTAAAGCACTTTTAAGGTGGTTTGGTGCATATGTGGTTCATTGTTGGGCAGTTTTGGCCTATGTTCATAAATGCACTCTATTCTGTCTGAAAGGAGTTTTTCAGCAATAACTCTTAGATTTAGTCACTGCAAGCTAGCAGAAGGTGCTACAGGCTCAAATCTCATGTATGTGGTGTACCTTCTTACCCCCTGCAAGGGGAATGTGGTTTGGTGCTGCTAGGATGTATTGTTGGACAGTTACAGGCAAAATGAAAAAAGTGATTCATTTGGCCTCAGCAGGTGTTTAAAGCACTTTTAAGGTGGTTTGGTGCATATGTGGTTCATTGTTGGGCAGTTTTGGCCCATGTTCATAAATGCACTCTATTCTGTCTGAAAGGAGTTTTTAAGTAAATAACTGTTAGATTTAGTCACTGCAAGCTAGCAGAAGGTGCTACAGGCTCAAATCTCATGTATGTGGTGTACCTTCTTACCCCCTGCAAGGGGAATGTGGTTTGGTGCTGCTAGGATGTATTGTTGGACAGTTACAGGCAAAATGAAAAAAGTGATTCATTTGGCCTCAGCAGGTGTTTAAAGCACTTTTTAGGTGTTTGGTGCATATGTTGGGCAGTTTTGGCCTATGTTCATAAATGCACTCTATTCTGTCTGAAAGGAGTTTTTCAGCAATAACTCTTAGATTTAGTCACTGCAAGCTAGCAGAAGGTGCTACAGGCTCAAATCTCATGTATGTGGTGTACCTTCTTACCCCCTGCAAGGGGAATGTGGTTTGGTGCTGCTAGGATGTATTGTTGGACAGTTACAGGCAAAATGAAAAAAGTGATTCATTTGGCCTCAGCAGGTGTTTAAAGCACTTTTTAGGTGGTTTGGTGCATATGTGGTTCATTGTTGGGCAGTTTTGGCGCATTTTCATAAATGCACTCTATTCTGTCTGAAAGGAGTTTTTCAGCAATAACTGTTAGCTTTAGTCACTGCAGGCTAGCAGAAGACACTATAACCTTAAATCTCATATATGTGGTGTAGCTTCTTACCCCCTGCAAGGGGAATGTGGTTTGGTGCTGCTAGGATGTATTGTTGGACAGTTACAGGCAAAATGAAAAAAGTGATTCATTTGGCCTCAGCAGGTGTTTAAAGCACTTTTTAGGTGGTTTGGTGCATATGTGGTTCATTGTTGGGCAGTTTTGGCCCATGTTCATAAATGCACTCTATTCTGTCTGAAAGGAGTTTTTCAGCAATAACTGTTAGATTTAGTCACTGCAAGCTAGCAGAAGGTGCTACAGGCTCAAATCTCATGTATGTGGTGTACCTTCTTACCCCCTGCAAGGGGAATGTGGTTTGGTGCTGCTAGGATGTATTGTTGGACAGTTACAGGCAAAATGAAAAAAGTGATTCATTTGGCCTCAGCAGGTGTTTAAAGCACTTTTAAGGTGGTTTGGTGCATATGTGGTTCATTGTTGGGCAGTTTTGGCCTATGTTCATAAATGCACTCTATTCTGTCTGAAAGGAGTTTTTCAGCAATAACTGTTAGATTTAGTCACTGCAAGCTAACAGAAGACACTATAACCTCAAATCTCATGTATGTGGTGTAGCTTCTTACCCCCTGCAAGGGGAATGTGGTTTGGTGCTGCTAGGATGTATTGTTGGACAGTTACAGGCAAAATGAAAAAAGTGATTCATTTGGCCTCAGCAGGTGTTTAAAGCACTTTTTAGGTGTTTGGTGCATATGTTGGGCAGTTTTGGCCTCTGTTCATAAATGCACTCTATTCTGTCTGAAAGGAGTTTTTCAGCAATAACTCTTAGATTTAGTCACTGCAAGCTAGCAGAAGGTGCTACAGGCTCAAATCTCATGTATGTGGTGTACCTTCTTACCCCCTGCAAGGGGAATGTGGTTTGGTGCTGCTAGGATGTATTGTTGGACAGTTACAGGCAAAATGAAAAAAGTGATTCATTTGGCCTCAGCAGGTGTTTAAAGCACTTTTTAGGTGTTTGGTGCATATGTTGGGCAGTTTTGGCCTATGTTCATAAATGCACTCTATTCTGTCTGAAAGGAGTTTTTCAGCAATAACTGTTAGCTTTAGTCACTGCAGGCTAGCAGAAGACACTATAACCTTAAATCTCATATATGTGGTGTAGCTTCTTACCCCCTGCAAGGGGAATGTGGTTTGGTGCTGCTAGGATGTATTGTTGGACAGTTACAGGCAAAATGAAAAAAGTGATTCATTTGGCCTCAGCAGGTGTTTAAAGCACTTTTAAGGTGGTTTGGTGCATATGTGGTTCATTGTTGGGCAGTTTTGGCCTATGTTCATAAATGCACTCTATTCTGTCTGAAAGGAGTTTTTCAGCAATAACTGTTAGATTTAGTCACTGCAAGCTAACAGAAGACACTATAACCTCAAATCTCATGTATGTGGTGTAGCTTCTTACCCCCTGCAAGGGGAATGTGGTTTGGTGCTGCTAGGATGTATTGTTGGACAGTTACAGGCAAAATGAAAAAAGTGATTCATTTGGCCTCAGCAGGTGTTTAAAGCACTTTTTAGGTGGTTTGGTGCATATGTGGTTCATTGTTGGGCAGTTTTGGCCCATGTTCATAAATGCACTCTATTCTGTCTGAAAGGAGTTTTTCAGCAATAACTGTTAGATTTAGTCACTGCAAGCTAGCAGAAGGTGCTACAGGCTCAAATCTCATGTATGTGGTGTAGCGTCTTACCCCCTGCAAGGGGAATGTGGTTTGGTGCTGCTAGGATGTATTGTTGGACAGTTACAGGCAAAATGAAAAAAGTGATTCATTTGGCCTCAGCAGGTGTTTAAAGCACTTTTTAGGTGTTTGGTGCATATGTTGGGCAGTTTTGGCCTATGTTCATAAATGCACTCTATTCTGTCTGAAAGGAGTTTTTCAGCAATAACTCTTAGATTTAGTCACTGCAAGCTAGCAGAAGGTGCTACAGGCTCAAATCTCATGTATGTGGTGTACCTTCTTACCCCCTGCAAGGGGAATGTGGTTTGGTGCTGCTAGGATGTATTGTTGGACAGTTACAGGCAAAATGAAAAAAGTGATTCATTTGGCCTCAGCAGGTGTTTAAAGCACTTTTAAGGTGGTTTGGTGCATATGTGGTTCATTGTTGGGCAATTTTGGCCTATGTTCATAAATGCACTCTATTCTGTCTGAAAGGAGTTTTTCAGCAATAACTGTTAGATTTAGTCACTGCAAGCTAACAGAAGACACTATAACCTCAAATCTCATGTATGTGGTGTAGCTTCTTACCCCCTGCAAGGGGAATGTGGTTTGGTGCTGCTAGGATGTATTGTTGGACAGTTACAGGCAAAATGAAAAAAGTGATTCATTTGGCCTCAGCAGGTGTTTAAAGCACTTTTTAGGTGGTTTGGTGCATATGTGGTTCATTGTTGGGCAGTTTTGGCCCATGTTCATAAATGCACTCTATTCTGTCTGAAAGGAGTTTTTCAGCAATAACTGTTAGATTTAGTCACTGCAAGCTAGCAGAAGGTGCTACAGGCTCAAATCTCATGTATGTGGTGTACCTTCTTACCCCCTGCAAGGGGAATGTGGTTTGGTGCTGCTAGGATGTATTGTTGGACAGTTACAGGCAAAATGAAAAAAGTGATTCATTTGGCCTCAGCAGGTGTTTAAAGCACTTTTAAGGTGGTTTGGTGCATATGTGGTTCATTGTTGGGCAGTTTTGGCCTATGTTCATAAATGCACTCTATTCTGTCTGAAAGGAGTTTTTCAGCAATAACTGTTAGATTTAGTCACTGCAAGCTAACAGAAGACACTATAACCTCAAATCTCATGTATGTGGTGTAGCTTCTTACCCCCTGCAAGGGGAATGTGGTTTGGTGCTGCTAGGATGTATTGTTGGACAGTTACAGGCAAAATGAAAAAAGTGATTCATTTGGCCTCAGCAGGTGTTTAAAGCACTTTTTAGGTGTTTGGTGCATATGTTGGGCAGTTTTGGCCTCTGTTCATAAATGCACTCTATTCTGTCTGAAAGGAGTTTTTCAGCAATAACTCTTAGATTTAGTCACTGCAAGCTAGCAGAAGGTGCTACAGGCTCAAATCTCATGTATGTGGTGTACCTTCTTACCCCCTGCAAGGGGAATGTGGTTTGGTGCTGCTAGGATGTATTGTTGGACAGTTACAGGCAAAATGAAAAAAGTGATTCATTTGGCCTCAGCAGGTGTTTAAAGCACTTTTTAGGTGTTTGGTGCATATGTTGGGCAGTTTTGGCCTATGTTCATAAATGCACTCTATTCTGTCTGAAAGGAGTTTTTCAGCAATAACTGTTAGCTTTAGTCACTGCAGGCTAGCAGAAGACACTATAACCTTAAATCTCATATATGTGGTGTAGCTTCTTACCCCCTGCAAGGGGAATGTGGTTTGGTGCTGCTAAGGATGTATTGTTGGACAGTTACAGGCAAAATGAAAAAAGTGATTCATTTGGCCTCAGCAGGTGTTTAAAGCACTTTTAAGGTGGTTTGGTGCATATGTGGTTCATTGTTGGGCAGTTTTGGCCTATGTTCATAAATGCACTCTATTCTGTCTGAAAGGAGTTTTTCAGCAATAACTGTTAGATTTAGTCACTGCAAGCTAACAGAAGACACTATAACCTCAAATCTCATGTATGTGGTGTAGCTTCTTACCCCCTGCAAGGGGAATGTGGTTTGGTGCTGCTAGGATGTATTGTTGGACAGTTACAGGCAAAATGAAAAAAGTGATTCATTTGGCCTCAGCAGGTGTTTAAAGCACTTTTTAGGTGGTTTGGTGCATATGTGGTTCATTGTTGGGCAGTTTTGGCCCATGTTCATAAATGCACTCTATTCTGTCTGAAAGGAGTTTTTCAGCAATAACTGTTAGATTTAGTCACTGCAAGCTAGCAGAAGGTGCTACAGGCTCAAATCTCATGTATGTGGTGTAGCGTCTTACCCCCTGCAAGGGGAATGTGGTTTGGTGCTGCTAGGATGTATTGTTGGACAGTTACAGGCAAAATGAAAAAAGTGATTCATTTGGCCTCAGCAGGTGTTTAAAGCACTTTTTAGGTGTTTGGTGCATATGTTGGGCAGTTTTGGCCTATGTTCATAAATGCACTCTATTCTGTCTGAAAGGAGTTTTTCAGCAATAACTCTTAGATTTAGTCACTGCAAGCTAGCAGAAGGTGCTACAGGCTCAAATCTCATGTATGTGGTGTACCTTCTTACCCCCTGCAAGGGGAATGTGGTTTGGTGCTGCTAGGATGTATTGTTGGACAGTTACAGGCAAAATGAAAAAAGTGATTCATTTGGCCTCAGCAGGTGTTTAAAGCACTTTTAAGGTGGTTTGGTGCATATGTGGTTCATTGTTGGGCAATTTTGGCCTATGTTCATAAATGCACTCTATTCTGTCTGAAAGGAGTTTTTCAGCAATAACTGTTAGATTTAGTCACTGCAAGCTAACAGAAGACACTATAACCTCAAATCTCATGTATGTGGTGTAGCTTCTTACCCCCTGCAAGGGGAATGTGGTTTGGTGCTGCTAGGATGTATTGTTGGACAGTTACAGGCAAAATGAAAAAAGTGATTCATTTGGCCTCAGCAGGTGTTTAAAGCACTTTTTAGGTGGTTTGGTGCATATGTGGTTCATTGTTGGGCAGTTTTGGCCCATGTTCATAAATGCACTCTATTCTGTCTGAAAGGAGTTTTTCAGCAATAACTGTTAGATTTAGTCACTGCAAGCTAGCAGAAGGTGCTACAGGCTCAAATCTCATGTATGTGGTGTAGCGTCTTACCCCCTGCAAGGGGAATGTGGTTTGGTGCTGCTAGGATGTATTGTTGGACAGTTACAGGCAAAATGAAAAAAGTGATTCATTTGGCCTCAGCAGGTGTTTAAAGCACTTTTTAGGTGTTTGGTGCATATGTTGGGCAGTTTTGGCCTATGTTCATAAATGCACTCTATTCTGTCTGAAAGGAGTTTTTCAGCAATAACTCTTAGATTTAGTCACTGCAAGCTAGCAGAAGGTGCTACAGGCTCAAATCTCATGTATGTGGTGTACCTTCTTACCCCCTGCAAGGGGAATGTGGTTTGGTGCTGCTAGGATGTATTGTTGGACAGTTACAGGCAAAATGAAAAAAGTGATTCATTTGGCCTCAGCAGGTGTTTAAAGCACTTTTAAGGTGGTTTGGTGCATATGTGGTTCATTGTTGGGCAGTTTTGGCCTATGTTCATAAATGCACTCTATTCTGTCTGAAAGGAGTTTTTCAGCAATAACTGTTAGATTTAGTCACTGCAAGCTAACAGAAGACACTATAACCTCAAATCTCATGTATGTGGTGTAGCTTCTTACCCCCTGCAAGGGGAATGTGGTTTGGTGCTGCTAGGATGTATTGTTGGACAGTTACAGGCAAAATGAAAAAAGTGATTCATTTGGCCTCAGCAGGTGTTTAAAGCACTTTTTAGGTGGTTTGGTGCATATGTGGTTCATTGTTGGGCAGTTTTGGCCCATGTTCATAAATGCACTCTATTCTGTCTGAAAGGAGTTTTTCAGCAATAACTGTTAGATTTAGTCACTGCAAGCTAGCAGAAGGTGCTACAGGCTCAAATCTCATGTATGTGGTGTAGCTTCTTACCCCCTGCAAGGGGAATGTGGTTTGGTGCTGCTAGGATGTATTGTTGGACAGTTACAGGCAAAATGAAAAAAGTGATTCATTTGGCCTCAGCAGGTGTTTAAAGCACTTTTTAGGTGTTTGGTGCATATGTTGGGCAGTTTTGGCCTATGTTCATAAATGCACTCTATTCTGTCTGAAAGGAGTTTTTCAGCAATAACTTTTAGCTTTAGTCACTGCAGGCTAGCAGAAGACACTATAACCTTAAATCTAATATATGTGGTGTAGCTTCTTACCCCCTGCAAGGGGAATGTGGTTTGGTGCTGCTAGGATGTATTGTTGGACAGTTACAGGCAAAATGAAAAAAGTGATTCATTTGGCCTCAGCAGGTGTTTAAAGCACTTTTTAGGTGTTTGGTGCATATGTTGGGCAGTTTTGGCCTATGTTCATAAATGCACTCTATTCTGTCTGAAAGGAGTTTTTCAGCAATAACTGTTAGCTTTAGTCACTGCAGGCTAGCAGAAGACACTATAACCTTAAATCTCATATATGTGGTGTAGCTTCTTACCCCCTGCAAGGGGAATGTGGTTTGGTGCTGCTAGGATGTATTGTTGGACAGTTACAGGCAAAATGAAAAAAGTGATTCATTTGGCCTCAGCAGGTGTTTAAAGCACTTTTTAGGTGGTTTGGTGCATATGTGGTTCATTGTTGGGCAGTTTTGGCCCATGTTCATAAATGCACTCTATTCTGTCTGAAAGGAGTTTTTCAGCAATAACTGTTAGATTTAGTCACTGCAAGCTAGCAGAAGGTGCTACAGGCTCAAATCTCATGTATGTGGTGTACCTTCTTACCCCCTGCAAGGGGAATGTGGTTTGGTGCTGCTAGGATGTATTGTTGGACAGTTACAGGCAAAATGAAAAAAGTGATTCATTTGGCCTCAGCAGGTGTTTAAAGCACTTTTAAGGTGGTTTGGTGCATATGTGGTTCATTGTTGGGCAGTTTTGGCCTATGTTCATAAATGCACTCTATTCTGTCTGAAAGGAGTTTTTCAGCAATAACTGTTAGATTTAGTCACTGCAAGCTAACAGAAGACACTATAACCTCAAATCTCATGTATGTGGTGTAGCTTCTTACCCCCTGCAAGGGGAATGTGGTTTGGTGCTGCTAGGATGTATTGTTGGACAGTTACAGGCAAAATGAAAAAAGTGATTCATTTGGCCTCAGCAGGTGTTTAAAGCACTTTTTAGGTGTTTGGTGCATATGTTGGGCAGTTTTGGCCTCTGTTCATAAATGCACTCTATTCTGTCTGAAAGGAGTTTTTCAGCAATAACTCTTAGATTTAGTCACTGCAAGCTAGCAGAAGGTGCTACAGGCTCAAATCTCATGTATGTGGTGTACCTTCTTACCCCCTGCAAGGGGAATGTGGTTTGGTGCTGCTAGGATGTATTGTTGGACAGTTACAGGCAAAATGAAAAAAGTGATTCATTTGGCCTCAGCAGGTGTTTAAAGCACTTTTTAGGTGTTTGGTGCATATGTTGGGCAGTTTTGGCCTATGTTCATAAATGCACTCTATTCTGTCTGAAAGGAGTTTTTCAGCAATAACTGTTAGCTTTAGTCACTGCAGGCTAGCAGAAGACACTATAACCTTAAATCTCATATATGTGGTGTAGCTTCTTACCCCCTGCAAGGGGAATGTGGTTTGGTGCTGCTAAGGATGTATTGTTGGACAGTTACAGGCAAAATGAAAAAAGTGATTCATTTGGCCTCAGCAGGTGTTTAAAGCACTTTTAAGGTGGTTTGGTGCATATGTGGTTCATTGTTGGGCAGTTTTGGCCTATGTTCATAAATGCACTCTATTCTGTCTGAAAGGAGTTTTTCAGCAATAACTGTTAGATTTAGTCACTGCAAGCTAACAGAAGACACTATAACCTCAAATCTCATGTATGTGGTGTAGCTTCTTACCCCCTGCAAGGGGAATGTGGTTTGGTGCTGCTAGGATGTATTGTTGGACAGTTACAGGCAAAATGAAAAAAGTGATTCATTTGGCCTCAGCAGGTGTTTAAAGCACTTTTTAGGTGGTTTGGTGCATATGTGGTTCATTGTTGGGCAGTTTTGGCCCATGTTCATAAATGCACTCTATTCTGTCTGAAAGGAGTTTTTCAGCAATAACTGTTAGATTTAGTCACTGCAAGCTAGCAGAAGGTGCTACAGGCTCAAATCTCATGTATGTGGTGTAGCGTCTTACCCCCTGCAAGGGGAATGTGGTTTGGTGCTGCTAGGATGTATTGTTGGACAGTTACAGGCAAAATGAAAAAAGTGATTCATTTGGCCTCAGCAGGTGTTTAAAGCACTTTTTAGGTGTTTGGTGCATATGTTGGGCAGTTTTGGCCTATGTTCATAAATGCACTCTATTCTGTCTGAAAGGAGTTTTTCAGCAATAACTCTTAGATTTAGTCACTGCAAGCTAGCAGAAGGTGCTACAGGCTCAAATCTCATGTATGTGGTGTACCTTCTTACCCCCTGCAAGGGGAATGTGGTTTGGTGCTGCTAGGATGTATTGTTGGACAGTTACAGGCAAAATGAAAAAAGTGATTCATTTGGCCTCAGCAGGTGTTTAAAGCACTTTTAAGGTGGTTTGGTGCATATGTGGTTCATTGTTGGGCAATTTTGGCCTATGTTCATAAATGCACTCTATTCTGTCTGAAAGGAGTTTTTCAGCAATAACTGTTAGATTTAGTCACTGCAAGCTAACAGAAGACACTATAACCTCAAATCTCATGTATGTGGTGTAGCTTCTTACCCCCTGCAAGGGGAATGTGGTTTGGTGCTGCTAGGATGTATTGTTGGACAGTTACAGGCAAAATGAAAAAAGTGATTCATTTGGCCTCAGCAGGTGTTTAAAGCACTTTTTAGGTGGTTTGGTGCATATGTGGTTCATTGTTGGGCAGTTTTGGCCCATGTTCATAAATGCACTCTATTCTGTCTGAAAGGAGTTTTTCAGCAATAACTGTTAGATTTAGTCACTGCAAGCTAGCAGAAGGTGCTACAGGCTCAAATCTCATGTATGTGGTGTAGCGTCTTACCCCCTGCAAGGGGAATGTGGTTTGGTGCTGCTAGGATGTATTGTTGGACAGTTACAGGCAAAATGAAAAAAGTGATTCATTTGGCCTCAGCAGGTGTTTAAAGCACTTTTTAGGTGTTTGGTGCATATGTTGGGCAGTTTTGGCCTATGTTCATAAATGCACTCTATTCTGTCTGAAAGGAGTTTTTCAGCAATAACTCTTAGATTTAGTCACTGCAAGCTAGCAGAAGGTGCTACAGGCTCAAATCTCATGTATGTGGTGTACCTTCTTACCCCCTGCAAGGGGAATGTGGTTTGGTGCTGCTAGGATGTATTGTTGGACAGTTACAGGCAAAATGAAAAAAGTGATTCATTTGGCCTCAGCAGGTGTTTAAAGCACTTTTAAGGTGGTTTGGTGCATATGTGGTTCATTGTTGGGCAGTTTTGGCCTATGTTCATAAATGCACTCTATTCTGTCTGAAAGGAGTTTTTCAGCAATAACTGTTAGATTTAGTCACTGCAAGCTAACAGAAGACACTATAACCTCAAATCTCATGTATGTGGTGTAGCTTCTTACCCCCTGCAAGGGGAATGTGGTTTGGTGCTGCTAGGATGTATTGTTGGACAGTTACAGGCAAAATGAAAAAAGTGATTCATTTGGCCTCAGCAGGTGTTTAAAGCACTTTTTAGGTGGTTTGGTGCATATGTGGTTCATTGTTGGGCAGTTTTGGCCCATGTTCATAAATGCACTCTATTCTGTCTGAAAGGAGTTTTTCAGCAATAACTGTTAGATTTAGTCACTGCAAGCTAGCAGAAGGTGCTACAGGCTCAAATCTCATGTATGTGGTGTAGCTTCTTACCCCCTGCAAGGGGAATGTGGTTTGGTGCTGCTAGGATGTATTGTTGGACAGTTACAGGCAAAATGAAAAAAGTGATTCATTTGGCCTCAGCAGGTGTTTAAAGCACTTTTTAGGTGTTTGGTGCATATGTTGGGCAGTTTTGGCCTATGTTCATAAATGCACTCTATTCTGTCTGAAAGGAGTTTTTCAGCAATAACTTTTAGCTTTAGTCACTGCAGGCTAGCAGAAGACACTATAACCTTAAATCTAATATATGTGGTGTAGCTTCTTACCCCCTGCAAGGGGAATGTGGTTTGGTGCTGCTAGGATGTATTGTTGGACAGTTACAGGCAAAATGAAAAAAGTGATTCATTTGGCCTCAGCAGGTGTTTAAAGCACTTTTTAGGTGTTTGGTGCATATGTTGGGCAGTTTTGGCCTATGTTCATAAATGCACTCTATTCTGTCTGAAAGGAGTTTTTCAGCAATAACTGTTAGCTTTAGTCACTGCAGGCTAGCAGAAGACACTATAACCTTAAATCTCATATATGTGGTGTAGCTTCTTACCCCCTGCAAGGGGAATGTGGTTTGGTGCTGCTAGGATGTATTGTTGGACAGTTACAGGCAAAATGAAAAAAGTGATTCATTTGGCCTCAGCAGGTGTTTAAAGCACTTTTTAGGTGGTTTGGTGCATATGTGGTTCATTGTTGGGCAGTTTTGGCCCATGTTCATAAATGCACTCTATTCTGTCTGAAAGGAGTTTTTCAGCAATAACTGTTAGATTTAGTCACTGCAAGCTAGCAGAAGGTGCTACAGGCTCAAATCTCATGTATGTGGTGTACCTTCTTACCCCCTGCAAGGGGAATGTGGTTTGGTGCTGCTAGGATGTATTGTTGGACAGTTACAGGCAAAATGAAAAAAGTGATTCATTTGGCCTCAGCAGGTGTTTAAAGCACTTTTAAGGTGGTTTGGTGCATATGTGGTTCATTGTTGGGCAGTTTTGGCCTATGTTCATAAATGCACTCTATTCTGTCTGAAAGGAGTTTTTCAGCAATAACTGTTAGATTTAGTCACTGCAAGCTAACAGAAGACACTATAACCTCAAATCTCATGTATGTGGTGTAGCTTCTTACCCCCTGCAAGGGGAATGTGGTTTGGTGCTGCTAGGATGTATTGTTGGACAGTTACAGGCAAAATGAAAAAAGTGATTCATTTGGCCTCAGCAGGTGTTTAAAGCACTTTTTAGGTGTTTGGTGCATATGTTGGGCAGTTTTGGCCTCTGTTCATAAATGCACTCTATTCTGTCTGAAAGGAGTTTTTCAGCAATAACTCTTAGATTTAGTCACTGCAAGCTAGCAGAAGGTGCTACAGGCTCAAATCTCATGTATGTGGTGTACCTTCTTACCCCCTGCAAGGGGAATGTGGTTTGGTGCTGCTAGGATGTATTGTTGGACAGTTACAGGCAAAATGAAAAAAGTGATTCATTTGGCCTCAGCAGGTGTTTAAAGCACTTTTTAGGTGTTTGGTGCATATGTTGGGCAGTTTTGGCCTATGTTCATAAATGCACTCTATTCTGTCTGAAAGGAGTTTTTCAGCAATAACTGTTAGCTTTAGTCACTGCAGGCTAGCAGAAGACACTATAACCTTAAATCTCATATATGTGGTGTAGCTTCTTACCCCCTGCAAGGGGAATGTGGTTTGGTGCTGCTAAGGATGTATTGTTGGACAGTTACAGGCAAAATGAAAAAAGTGATTCATTTGGCCTCAGCAGGTGTTTAAAGCACTTTTAAGGTGGTTTGGTGCATATGTGGTTCATTGTTGGGCAGTTTTGGCCTATGTTCATAAATGCACTCTATTCTGTCTGAAAGGAGTTTTTCAGCAATAACTGTTAGATTTAGTCACTGCAAGCTAACAGAAGACACTATAACCTCAAATCTCATGTATGTGGTGTAGCTTCTTACCCCCTGCAAGGGGAATGTGGTTTGGTGCTGCTAGGATGTATTGTTGGACAGTTACAGGCAAAATGAAAAAAGTGATTCATTTGGCCTCAGCAGGTGTTTAAAGCACTTTTTAGGTGGTTTGGTGCATATGTGGTTCATTGTTGGGCAGTTTTGGCCCATGTTCATAAATGCACTCTATTCTGTCTGAAAGGAGTTTTTCAGCAATAACTGTTAGATTTAGTCACTGCAAGCTAGCAGAAGGTGCTACAGGCTCAAATCTCATGTATGTGGTGTAGCGTCTTACCCCCTGCAAGGGGAATGTGGTTTGGTGCTGCTAGGATGTATTGTTGGACAGTTACAGGCAAAATGAAAAAAGTGATTCATTTGGCCTCAGCAGGTGTTTAAAGCACTTTTTAGGTGTTTGGTGCATATGTTGGGCAGTTTTGGCCTATGTTCATAAATGCACTCTATTCTGTCTGAAAGGAGTTTTTCAGCAATAACTCTTAGATTTAGTCACTGCAAGCTAGCAGAAGGTGCTACAGGCTCAAATCTCATGTATGTGGTGTACCTTCTTACCCCCTGCAAGGGGAATGTGGTTTGGTGCTGCTAGGATGTATTGTTGGACAGTTACAGGCAAAATGAAAAAAGTGATTCATTTGGCCTCAGCAGGTGTTTAAAGCACTTTTAAGGTGGTTTGGTGCATATGTGGTTCATTGTTGGGCAATTTTGGCCTATGTTCATAAATGCACTCTATTCTGTCTGAAAGGAGTTTTTCAGCAATAACTGTTAGATTTAGTCACTGCAAGCTAACAGAAGACACTATAACCTCAAATCTCATGTATGTGGTGTAGCTTCTTACCCCCTGCAAGGGGAATGTGGTTTGGTGCTGCTAGGATGTATTGTTGGACAGTTACAGGCAAAATGAAAAAAGTGATTCATTTGGCCTCAGCAGGTGTTTAAAGCACTTTTTAGGTGGTTTGGTGCATATGTGGTTCATTGTTGGGCAGTTTTGGCCCATGTTCATAAATGCACTCTATTCTGTCTGAAAGGAGTTTTTCAGCAATAACTGTTAGATTTAGTCACTGCAAGCTAGCAGAAGGTGCTACAGGCTCAAATCTCATGTATGTGGTGTAGCGTCTTACCCCCTGCAAGGGGAATGTGGTTTGGTGCTGCTAGGATGTATTGTTGGACAGTTACAGGCAAAATGAAAAAAGTGATTCATTTGGCCTCAGCAGGTGTTTAAAGCACTTTTTAGGTGTTTGGTGCATATGTTGGGCAGTTTTGGCCTATGTTCATAAATGCACTCTATTCTGTCTGAAAGGAGTTTTTCAGCAATAACTCTTAGATTTAGTCACTGCAAGCTAGCAGAAGGTGCTACAGGCTCAAATCTCATGTATGTGGTGTACCTTCTTACCCCCTGCAAGGGGAATGTGGTTTGGTGCTGCTAGGATGTATTGTTGGACAGTTACAGGCAAAATGAAAAAAGTGATTCATTTGGCCTCAGCAGGTGTTTAAAGCACTTTTAAGGTGGTTTGGTGCATATGTGGTTCATTGTTGGGCAGTTTTGGCCTATGTTCATAAATGCACTCTATTCTGTCTGAAAGGAGTTTTTCAGCAATAACTGTTAGATTTAGTCACTGCAAGCTAACAGAAGACACTATAACCTCAAATCTCATGTATGTGGTGTAGCTTCTTACCCCCTGCAAGGGGAATGTGGTTTGGTGCTGCTAGGATGTATTGTTGGACAGTTACAGGCAAAATGAAAAAAGTGATTCATTTGGCCTCAGCAGGTGTTTAAAGCACTTTTTAGGTGGTTTGGTGCATATGTGGTTCATTGTTGGGCAGTTTTGGCCCATGTTCATAAATGCACTCTATTCTGTCTGAAAGGAGTTTTTCAGCAATAACTGTTAGATTTAGTCACTGCAAGCTAGCAGAAGGTGCTACAGGCTCAAATCTCATGTATGTGGTGTAGCTTCTTACCCCCTGCAAGGGGAATGTGGTTTGGTGCTGCTAGGATGTATTGTTGGACAGTTACAGGCAAAATGAAAAAAGTGATTCATTTGGCCTCAGCAGGTGTTTAAAGCACTTTTTAGGTGTTTGGTGCATATGTTGGGCAGTTTTGGCCTATGTTCATAAATGCACTCTATTCTGTCTGAAAGGAGTTTTTCAGCAATAACTTTTAGCTTTAGTCACTGCAGGCTAGCAGAAGACACTATAACCTTAAATCTAATATATGTGGTGTAGCTTCTTACCCCCTGCAAGGGGAATGTGGTTTGGTGCTGCTAGGATGTATTGTTGGACAGTTACAGGCAAAATGAAAAAAGTGATTCATTTGGCCTCAGCAGGTGTTTAAAGCACTTTTTAGGTGTTTGGTGCATATGTTGGGCAGTTTTGGCCTATGTTCATAAATGCACTCTATTCTGTCTGAAAGGAGTTTTTCAGCAATAACTGTTAGCTTTAGTCACTGCAGGCTAGCAGAAGACACTATAACCTTAAATCTCATATATGTGGTGTAGCTTCTTACCCCCTGCAAGGGGAATGTGGTTTGGTGCTGCTAGGATGTATTGTTGGACAGTTACAGGCAAAATGAAAAAAGTGATTCATTTGGCCTCAGCAGGTGTTTAAAGCACTTTTTAGGTGGTTTGGTGCATATGTGGTTCATTGTTGGGCAGTTTTGGCCCATGTTCATAAATGCACTCTATTCTGTCTGAAAGGAGTTTTTCAGCAATAACTGTTAGATTTAGTCACTGCAAGCTAGCAGAAGGTGCTACAGGCTCAAATCTCATGTATGTGGTGTACCTTCTTACCCCCTGCAAGGGGAATGTGGTTTGGTGCTGCTAGGATGTATTGTTGGACAGTTACAGGCAAAATGAAAAAAGTGATTCATTTGGCCTCAGCAGGTGTTTAAAGCACTTTTTAGGTGTTTGGTGCATATGTTGGGCAGTTTTGGCCTATGTTCATAAATGCACTCTATTCTGTCTGAAAGGAGTTTTTCAGCAATAACTGTTAGCTTTAGTCACTGCAGGCTAGCAGAAGACACTATAACCTTAAATCTCATATATGTGGTGTAGCTTCTTACCCCCTGCAAGGGGAATGTGGTTTGGTGCTGCTAAGGATGTATTGTTGGACAGTTACAGGCAAAATGAAAAAAGTGATTCATTTGGCCTCAGCAGGTGTTTAAAGCACTTTTAAGGTGGTTTGGTGCATATGTGGTTCATTGTTGGGCAGTTTTGGCCTATGTTCATAAATGCACTCTATTCTGTCTGAAAGGAGTTTTTCAGCAATAACTGTTAGATTTAGTCACTGCAAGCTAACAGAAGACACTATAACCTCAAATCTCATGTATGTGGTGTAGCTTCTTACCCCCTGCAAGGGGAATGTGGTTTGGTGCTGCTAGGATGTATTGTTGGACAGTTACAGGCAAAATGAAAAAAGTGATTCATTTGGCCTCAGCAGGTGTTTAAAGCACTTTTTAGGTGGTTTGGTGCATATGTGGTTCATTGTTGGGCAGTTTTGGCCCATGTTCATAAATGCACTCTATTCTGTCTGAAAGGAGTTTTTCAGCAATAACTGTTAGATTTAGTCACTGCAAGCTAGCAGAAGGTGCTACAGGCTCAAATCTCATGTATGTGGTGTAGCGTCTTACCCCCTGCAAGGGGAATGTGGTTTGGTGCTGCTAGGATGTATTGTTGGACAGTTACAGGCAAAATGAAAAAAGTGATTCATTTGGCCTCAGCAGGTGTTTAAAGCACTTTTTAGGTGTTTGGTGCATATGTTGGGCAGTTTTGGCCTATGTTCATAAATGCACTCTATTCTGTCTGAAAGGAGTTTTTCAGCAATAACTCTTAGATTTAGTCACTGCAAGCTAGCAGAAGGTGCTACAGGCTCAAATCTCATGTATGTGGTGTACCTTCTTACCCCCTGCAAGGGGAATGTGGTTTGGTGCTGCTAGGATGTATTGTTGGACAGTTACAGGCAAAATGAAAAAAGTGATTCATTTGGCCTCAGCAGGTGTTTAAAGCACTTTTAAGGTGGTTTGGTGCATATGTGGTTCATTGTTGGGCAATTTTGGCCTATGTTCATAAATGCACTCTATTCTGTCTGAAAGGAGTTTTTCAGCAATAACTGTTAGATTTAGTCACTGCAAGCTAACAGAAGACACTATAACCTCAAATCTCATGTATGTGGTGTAGCTTCTTACCCCCTGCAAGGGGAATGTGGTTTGGTGCTGCTAGGATGTATTGTTGGACAGTTACAGGCAAAATGAAAAAAGTGATTCATTTGGCCTCAGCAGGTGTTTAAAGCACTTTTTAGGTGGTTTGGTGCATATGTGGTTCATTGTTGGGCAGTTTTGGCCCATGTTCATAAATGCACTCTATTCTGTCTGAAAGGAGTTTTTCAGCAATAACTGTTTGATTTAGTCACTGCAAGCTAGCAGAAGGTGCTACAGGCTCAAATCTCATGTATGTGGTGTAGCGTCTTACCCCCTGCAAGGGGAATGTGGTTTGGTGCTGCTAGGATGTATTGTTGGACAGTTACAGGCAAAATGAAAAAAGTGATTCATTTGGCCTCAGCAGGTGTTTAAAGCACTTTTTAGGTGTTTGGTGCATATGTTGGGCAGTTTTGGCCTATGTTCATAAATGCACTCTATTCTGTCTGAAAGGAGTTTTTCAGCAATAACTCTTAGATTTAGTCACTGCAAGCTAGCAGAAGGTGCTACAGGCTCAAATCTCATGTATGTGGTGTACCTTCTTACCCCCTGCAAGGGGAATGTGGTTTGGTGCTGCTAGGATGTATTGTTGGACAGTTACAGGCAAAATGAAAAAAGTGATTCATTTGGCCTCAGCAGGTGTTTAAAGCACTTTTAAGGTGGTTTGGTGCATATGTGGTTCATTGTTGGGCAGTTTTGGCCTATGTTCATAAATGCACTCTATTCTGTCTGAAAGGAGTTTTTCAGCAATAACTGTTAGATTTAGTCACTGCAAGCTAACAGAAGACACTATAACCTCAAATCTCATGTATGTGGTGTAGCTTCTTACCCCCTGCAAGGGGAATGTGGTTTGGTGCTGCTAGGATGTATTGTTGGACAGTTACAGGCAAAATGAAAAAAGTGATTCATTTGGCCTCAGCAGGTGTTTAAAGCACTTTTTAGGTGGTTTGGTGCATATGTGGTTCATTGTTGGGCAGTTTTGGCCCATGTTCATAAATGCACTCTATTCTGTCTGAAAGGAGTTTTTCAGCAATAACTGTTAGATTTAGTCACTGCAAGCTAGCAGAAGGTGCTACAGGCTCAAATCTCATGTATGTGGTGTAGCTTCTTACCCCCTGCAAGGGGAATGTGGTTTGGTGCTGCTAGGATGTATTGTTGGACAGTTACAGGCAAAATGAAAAAAGTGATTCATTTGGCCTCAGCAGGTGTTTAAAGCACTTTTTAGGTGTTTGGTGCATATGTTGGGCAGTTTTGGCCTATGTTCATAAATGCACTCTATTCTGTCTGAAAGGAGTTTTTCAGCAATAACTTTTAGCTTTAGTCACTGCAGGCTAGCAGAAGACACTATAACCTTAAATCTAATATATGTGGTGTAGCTTCTTACCCCCTGCAAGGGGAATGTGGTTTGGTGCTGCTAGGATGTATTGTTGGACAGTTACAGGCAAAATGAAAAAAGTGATTCATTTGGCCTCAGCAGGTGTTTAAAGCACTTTTTAGGTGTTTGGTGCATATGTTGGGCAGTTTTGGCCTATGTTCATAAATGCACTCTATTCTGTCTGAAAGGAGTTTTTCAGCAATAACTGTTAGCTTTAGTCACTGCAGGCTAGCAGAAGACACTATAACCTTAAATCTCATATATGTGGTGTAGCTTCTTACCCCCTGCAAGGGGAATGTGGTTTGGTGCTGCTAGGATGTATTGTTGGACAGTTACAGGCAAAATGAAAAAAGTGATTCATTTGGCCTCAGCAGGTGTTTAAAGCACTTTTTAGGTGGTTTGGTGCATATGTGGTTCATTGTTGGGCAGTTTTGGCCCATGTTCATAAATGCACTCTATTCTGTCTGAAAGGAGTTTTTCAGCAATAACTGTTAGATTTAGTCACTGCAAGCTAGCAGAAGGTGCTACAGGCTCAAATCTCATATATGTGGTGTACCTTCTTACCCCCTGCAAGGGGAATGTGGTTTGGTGCTGCTAGGATGTATTGTTGGACAGTTACAGGCAAAATGAAAAAAGTGATTCATTTGGCCTCAGCAGGTGTTTAAAGCACTTTTAAGGTGGTTTGGTGCATATGTGGTTCATTGTTGGGCAGTTTTGGCCTATGTTCATAAATGCACTCTATTCTGTCTGAAAGGAGTTTTTCAGCAATAACTCTTAGATTTAGTCACTGCAAGCTAGCAGAAGACACTATAACCTTAAATCTCATATATGTGGTGTAGCTTCTTACCCCCTGCAAGGGGAATGTGGTTTGGTGCTGCTAGGATGTATTGTTGGACAGTTACAGGCAAAATGAAAAAAGTGATTCATTTGGCCTCAGCAGGTGTTTAAAGCACTTTTTAGGTGGTTTGGTGCATATGTGGTTCATTGTTGGGCAGTTTTGGCCCATGTTCATAAATGCACTCTATTCTGTCTGAAAGGAGTTTTTCAGCAATAACTGTTAGATTTAGTCACTGCAAGCTAGCAGAAGGTGCTACAGGCTCAAATCTCATGTATGTGGTGTACCTTCTTACCCCCTGCAAGGGGAATGTGGTTTGGTGCTGCTAGGATGTATTGTTGGACAGTTACAGGCAAAATGAAAAAAGTGATTCATTTGGCCTCAGCAGGTGTTTAAAGCACTTTTTAGGTGTTTGGTGCATATGTTGGGCAGTTTTGGCCTATGTTCATAAATGCACTCTATTCTGTCTGAAAGGAGTTTTTCAGCAATAACTGTTAGCTTTAGTCACTGCAGGCTAGCAGAAGACACTATAACCTTAAATCTCATATATGTGGTGTAGCTTCTTACCCCCTGCAAGGGGAATGTGGTTTGGTGCTGCTAAGGATGTATTGTTGGACAGTTACAGGCAAAATGAAAAAAGTGATTCATTTGGCCTCAGCAGGTGTTTAAAGCACTTTTAAGGTGGTTTGGTGCATATGTGGTTCATTGTTGGGCAGTTTTGGCCTATGTTCATAAATGCACTCTATTCTGTCTGAAAGGAGTTTTTCAGCAATAACTGTTAGATTTAGTCACTGCAAGCTAACAGAAGACACTATAACCTCAAATCTCATGTATGTGGTGTAGCTTCTTACCCCCTGCAAGGGGAATGTGGTTTGGTGCTGCTAGGATGTATTGTTGGACAGTTACAGGCAAAATGAAAAAAGTGATTCATTTGGCCTCAGCAGGTGTTTAAAGCACTTTTTAGGTGGTTTGGTGCATATGTGGTTCATTGTTGGGCAGTTTTGGCCCATGTTCATAAATGCACTCTATTCTGTCTGAAAGGAGTTTTTCAGCAATAACTGTTAGATTTAGTCACTGCAAGCTAGCAGAAGGTGCTACAGGCTCAAATCTCATGTATGTGGTGTAGCGTCTTACCCCCTGCAAGGGGAATGTGGTTTGGTGCTGCTAGGATGTATTGTTGGACAGTTACAGGCAAAATGAAAAAAGTGATTCATTTGGCCTCAGCAGGTGTTTAAAGCACTTTTTAGGTGTTTGGTGCATATGTTGGGCAGTTTTGGCCTATGTTCATAAATGCACTCTATTCTGTCTGAAAGGAGTTTTTCAGCAATAACTCTTAGATTTAGTCACTGCAAGCTAGCAGAAGGTGCTACAGGCTCAAATCTCATGTATGTGGTGTACCTTCTTACCCCCTGCAAGGGGAATGTGGTTTGGTGCTGCTAGGATGTATTGTTGGACAGTTACAGGCAAAATGAAAAAAGTGATTCATTTGGCCTCAGCAGGTGTTTAAAGCACTTTTAAGGTGGTTTGGTGCATATGTGGTTCATTGTTGGGCAATTTTGGCCTATGTTCATAAATGCACTCTATTCTGTCTGAAAGGAGTTTTTCAGCAATAACTGTTAGATTTAGTCACTGCAAGCTAACAGAAGACACTATAACCTCAAATCTCATGTATGTGGTGTAGCTTCTTACCCCCTGCAAGGGGAATGTGGTTTGGTGCTGCTAGGATGTATTGTTGGACAGTTACAGGCAAAATGAAAAAAGTGATTCATTTGGCCTCAGCAGGTGTTTAAAGCACTTTTTAGGTGGTTTGGTGCATATGTGGTTCATTGTTGGGCAGTTTTGGCCCATGTTCATAAATGCACTCTATTCTGTCTGAAAGGAGTTTTTCAGCAATAACTGTTTGATTTAGTCACTGCAAGCTAGCAGAAGGTGCTACAGGCTCAAATCTCATGTATGTGGTGTAGCGTCTTACCCCCTGCAAGGGGAATGTGGTTTGGTGCTGCTAGGATGTATTGTTGGACAGTTACAGGCAAAATGAAAAAAGTGATTCATTTGGCCTCAGCAGGTGTTTAAAGCACTTTTTAGGTGTTTGGTGCATATGTTGGGCAGTTTTGGCCTATGTTCATAAATGCACTCTATTCTGTCTGAAAGGAGTTTTTCAGCAATAACTCTTAGATTTAGTCACTGCAAGCTAGCAGAAGGTGCTACAGGCTCAAATCTCATGTATGTGGTGTACCTTCTTACCCCCTGCAAGGGGAATGTGGTTTGGTGCTGCTAGGATGTATTGTTGGACAGTTACAGGCAAAATGAAAAAAGTGATTCATTTGGCCTCAGCAGGTGTTTAAAGCACTTTTAAGGTGGTTTGGTGCATATGTGGTTCATTGTTGGGCAGTTTTGGCCTATGTTCATAAATGCACTCTATTCTGTCTGAAAGGAGTTTTTCAGCAATAACTGTTAGATTTAGTCACTGCAAGCTAACAGAAGACACTATAACCTCAAATCTCATGTATGTGGTGTAGCTTCTTACCCCCTGCAAGGGGAATGTGGTTTGGTGCTGCTAGGATGTATTGTTGGACAGTTACAGGCAAAATGAAAAAAGTGATTCATTTGGCCTCAGCAGGTGTTTAAAGCACTTTTTAGGTGGTTTGGTGCATATGTGGTTCATTGTTGGGCAGTTTTGGCCCATGTTCATAAATGCACTCTATTCTGTCTGAAAGGAGTTTTTCAGCAATAACTGTTAGATTTAGTCACTGCAAGCTAGCAGAAGGTGCTACAGGCTCAAATCTCATGTATGTGGTGTAGCTTCTTACCCCCTGCAAGGGGAATGTGGTTTGGTGCTGCTAGGATGTATTGTTGGACAGTTACAGGCAAAATGAAAAAAGTGATTCATTTGGCCTCAGCAGGTGTTTAAAGCACTTTTTAGGTGTTTGGTGCATATGTTGGGCAGTTTTGGCCTATGTTCATAAATGCACTCTATTCTGTCTGAAAGGAGTTTTTCAGCAATAACTTTTAGCTTTAGTCACTGCAGGCTAGCAGAAGACACTATAACCTTAAATCTAATATATGTGGTGTAGCTTCTTACCCCCTGCAAGGGGAATGTGGTTTGGTGCTGCTAGGATGTATTGTTGGACAGTTACAGGCAAAATGAAAAAAGTGATTCATTTGGCCTCAGCAGGTGTTTAAAGCACTTTTTAGGTGTTTGGTGCATATGTTGGGCAGTTTTGGCCTATGTTCATAAATGCACTCTATTCTGTCTGAAAGGAGTTTTTCAGCAATAACTGTTAGCTTTAGTCACTGCAGGCTAGCAGAAGACACTATAACCTTAAATCTCATATATGTGGTGTAGCTTCTTACCCCCTGCAAGGGGAATGTGGTTTGGTGCTGCTAGGATGTATTGTTGGACAGTTACAGGCAAAATGAAAAAAGTGATTCATTTGGCCTCAGCAGGTGTTTAAAGCACTTTTTAGGTGGTTTGGTGCATATGTGGTTCATTGTTGGGCAGTTTTGGCCCATGTTCATAAATGCACTCTATTCTGTCTGAAAGGAGTTTTTCAGCAATAACTGTTAGATTTAGTCACTGCAAGCTAGCAGAAGGTGCTACAGGCTCAAATCTCATATATGTGGTGTACCTTCTTACCCCCTGCAAGGGGAATGTGGTTTGGTGCTGCTAGGATGTATTGTTGGACAGTTACAGGCAAAATGAAAAAAGTGATTCATTTGGCCTCAGCAGGTGTTTAAAGCACTTTTAAGGTGGTTTGGTGCATATGTGGTTCATTGTTGGGCAGTTTTGGCCTATGTTCATAAATGCACTCTATTCTGTCTGAAAGGAGTTTTTCAGCAATAACTCTTAGATTTAGTCACTGCAAGCTAGCAGAAGGTGCTACAGGCTCAAATCTCATGTATGTGGTGTACCTTCTTACCCCCTGCAAGGGGAATGTGGTTTGGTGCTGCTAGGATGTATTGTTGGACAGTTACAGGCAAAATGAAAAAAGTGATTCATTTGGCCTCAGCAGGTGTTTAAAGCACTTTTAAGGTGGTTTGGTGCATATGTGGTTCATTGTTGGGCAGTTTTGGCCCATGTTCATAAATGCACTCTATTCTGTCTGAAAGGAGTTTTTCAGCAATAACTGTTAGATTTAGTCACTGCAAGCTAGCAGAAGGTGCTACAGGCTCAAATCTCATGTATGTGGTGTACCTTCTTACCCCCTGCAAGGGGAATGTGGTTTGGTGCTGCTAGGATGTATTGTTGGACAGTTACAGGCAAAATGAAAAAAGTGATTCATTTGGCCTCAGCAGGTGTTTAAAGCACTTTTTAGGTGTTTGGTGCATATGTTGGGCAGTTTTGGCCCATGTTCATAAATGCACTCTATTCTGTCTGAAAGGAGTTTTTCAGCAATAACTCTTAGATTTAGTCACTGCAAGCTAGCAGAAGGTGCTACAGGCTCAAATCTCATGTATGTGGTGTACCTTCTTACCCCCTGCAAGGGGAATGTGGTTTGGTGCTGCTAGGATGTATTGTTGGACAGTTACAGGCAAAATGAAAAAAGTGATTCATTTGGCCTCAGCAGGTGTTTAAAGCACTTTTTAGGTGTTTGGTGCATATGTTGGGCAGTTTTGGCCTATGTTCATAAATGCACTCTATTCTGTCTGAAAGGAGTTTTTCAGCAATAACTGTTAGCTTTAGTCACTGCAGGCTAGCAGAAGACACTATAACCTTAAATCTCATATATGTGGTGTAGCTTCTTACCCCCTGCAAGGGGAATGTGGTTTGGTGCTGCTAGGATGTATTGTTGGACAGTTACAGGCAAAATGAAAAAAGTGATTCATTTGGCCTCAGCAGGTGTTTAAAGCACTTTTAAGGTGGTTTGGTGCATATGTGGTTCATTGTTGGGCAGTTTTGGCCTATGTTCATAAATGCACTCTATTCTGTCTGAAAGGAGTTTTTCAGCAATAACTGTTAGATTTAGTCACTGCAAGCTAACAGAAGACACTATAACCTCAAATCTCATGTATGTGGTGTAGCTTCTTACCCCCTGCAAGGGGAATGTGGTTTGGTGCTGCTAGGATGTATTGTTGGACAGTTACAGGCAAAATGAAAAAAGTGATTCATTTGGCCTCAGCAGGTGTTTAAAGCACTTTTTAGGTGGTTTGGTGCATATGTGGTTCATTGTTGGGCAGTTTTGGCCCATGTTCATAAATGCACTCTATTCTGTCTGAAAGGAGTTTTTCAGCAATAACTGTTAGATTTAGTCACTGCAAGCTAGCAGAAGGTGCTACAGGCTCAAATCTCATGTATGTGGTGTAGCGTCTTACCCCCTGCAAGGGGAATGTGGTTTGGTGCTGCTAGGATGTATTGTTGGACAGTTACAGGCAAAATGAAAAAAGTGATTCATTTGGCCTCAGCAGGTGTTTAAAGCACTTTTTAGGTGTTTGGTGCATATGTTGGGCAGTTTTGGCCTATGTTCATAAATGCACTCTATTCTGTCTGAAAGGAGTTTTTCAGCAATAACTCTTAGATTTAGTCACTGCAAGCTAGCAGAAGGTGCTACAGGCTCAAATCTCATGTATGTGGTGTACCTTCTTACCCCCTGCAAGGGGAATGTGGTTTGGTGCTGCTAGGATGTATTGTTGGACAGTTACAGGCAAAATGAAAAAAGTGATTCATTTGGCCTCAGCAGGTGTTTAAAGCACTTTTAAGGTGGTTTGGTGCATATGTGGTTCATTGTTGGGCAATTTTGGCCTATGTTCATAAATGCACTCTATTCTGTCTGAAAGGAGTTTTTCAGCAATAACTGTTAGATTTAGTCACTGCAAGCTAACAGAAGACACTATAACCTCAAATCTCATGTATGTGGTGTAGCTTCTTACCCCCTGCAAGGGGAATGTGGTTTGGTGCTGCTAGGATGTATTGTTGGACAGTTACAGGCAAAATGAAAAAAGTGATTCATTTGGCCTCAGCAGGTGTTTAAAGCACTTTTTAGGTGGTTTGGTGCATATGTGGTTCATTGTTGGGCAGTTTTGGCCCATGTTCATAAATGCACTCTATTCTGTCTGAAAGGAGTTTTTCAGCAATAACTGTTAGATTTAGTCACTGCAAGCTAGCAGAAGGTGCTACAGGCTCAAATCTCATGTATGTGGTGTAGCGTCTTACCCCCTGCAAGGGGAATGTGGTTTGGTGCTGCTAGGATGTATTGTTGGACAGTTACAGGCAAAATGAAAAAAGTGATTCATTTGGCCTCAGCAGGTGTTTAAAGCACTTTTTAGGTGTTTGGTGCATATGTTGGGCAGTTTTGGCCTATGTTCATAAATGCACTCTATTCTGTCTGAAAGGAGTTTTTCAGCAATAACTCTTAGATTTAGTCACTGCAAGCTAGCAGAAGGTGCTACAGGCTCAAATCTCATGTATGTGGTGTACCTTCTTACCCCCTGCAAGGGGAATGTGGTTTGGTGCTGCTAGGATGTATTGTTGGACAGTTACAGGCAAAATGAAAAAAGTGATTCATTTGGCCTCAGCAGGTGTTTAAAGCACTTTTAAGGTGGTTTGGTGCATATGTGGTTCATTGTTGGGCAGTTTTGGCCTATGTTCATAAATGCACTCTATTCTGTCTGAAAGGAGTTTTTCAGCAATAACTGTTAGATTTAGTCACTGCAAGCTAACAGAAGACACTATAACCTCAAATCTCATGTATGTGGTGTAGCTTCTTACCCCCTGCAAGGGGAATGTGGTTTGGTGCTGCTAGGATGTATTGTTGGACAGTTACAGGCAAAATGAAAAAAGTGATTCATTTGGCCTCAGCAGGTGTTTAAAGCACTTTTTAGGTGGTTTGGTGCATATGTGGTTCATTGTTGGGCAGTTTTGGCCCATGTTCATAAATGCACTCTATTCTGTCTGAAAGGAGTTTTTCAGCAATAACTGTTAGATTTAGTCACTGCAAGCTAGCAGAAGGTGCTACAGGCTCAAATCTCATGTATGTGGTGTAGCTTCTTACCCCCTGCAAGGGGAATGTGGTTTGGTGCTGCTAGGATGTATTGTTGGACAGTTACAGGCAAAATGAAAAAAGTGATTCATTTGGCCTCAGCAGGTGTTTAAAGCACTTTTTAGGTGTTTGGTGCATATGTTGGGCAGTTTTGGCCTATGTTCATAAATGCACTCTATTCTGTCTGAAAGGAGTTTTTCAGCAATAACTTTTAGCTTTAGTCACTGCAGGCTAGCAGAAGACACTATAACCTTAAATCTAATATATGTGGTGTAGCTTCTTACCCCCTGCAAGGGGAATGTGGTTTGGTGCTGCTAGGATGTATTGTTGGACAGTTACAGGCAAAATGAAAAAAGTGATTCATTTGGCCTCAGCAGGTGTTTAAAGCACTTTTTAGGTGTTTGGTGCATATGTTGGGCAGTTTTGGCCTATGTTCATAAATGCACTCTATTCTGTCTGAAAGGAGTTTTTCAGCAATAACTGTTAGCTTTAGTCACTGCAGGCTAGCAGAAGACACTATAACCTTAAATCTCATATATGTGGTGTAGCTTCTTACCCCCTGCAAGGGGAATGTGGTTTGGTGCTGCTAGGATGTATTGTTGGACAGTTACAGGCAAAATGAAAAAAGTGATTCATTTGGCCTCAGCAGGTGTTTAAAGCACTTTTTAGGTGGTTTGGTGCATATGTGGTTCATTGTTGGGCAGTTTTGGCCCATGTTCATAAATGCACTCTATTCTGTCTGAAAGGAGTTTTTCAGCAATAACTGTTAGATTTAGTCACTGCAAGCTAGCAGAAGGTGCTACAGGCTCAAATCTCATGTATGTGGTGTACCTTCTTACCCCCTGCAAGGGGAATGTGGTTTGGTGCTGCTAGGATGTATTGTTGGACAGTTACAGGCAAAATGAAAAAAGTGATTCATTTGGCCTCAGCAGGTGTTTAAAGCACTTTTAAGGTGGTTTGGTGCATATGTGGTTCATTGTTGGGCAGTTTTGGCCTATGTTCATAAATGCACTCTATTCTGTCTGAAAGGAGTTTTTCAGCAATAACTCTTAGATTTAGTCACTGCAAGCTAGCAGAAGGTGCTACAGGCTCAAATCTCATGTATGTGGTGTACCTTCTTACCCCCTGCAAGGGGAATGTGGTTTGGTGCTGCTAGGATGTATTGTTGGACAGTTACAGGCAAAATGAAAAAAGTGATTCATTTGGCCTCAGCAGGTGTTTAAAGCACTTTTAAGGTGGTTTGGTGCATATGTGGTTCATTGTTGGGCAGTTTTGGCCCATGTTCATAAATGCACTCTATTCTGTCTGAAAGGAGTTTTTCAGCAATAACTGTTAGATTTAGTCACTGCAAGCTAGCAGAAGGTGCTACAGGCTCAAATCTCATGTATGTGGTGTACCTTCTTACCCCCTGCAAGGGGAATGTGGTTTGGTGCTGCTAGGATGTATTGTTGGACAGTTACAGGCAAAATGAAAAAAGTGATTCATTTGGCCTCAGCAGGTGTTTAAAGCACTTTTTAGGTGTTTGGTGCATATGTTGGGCAGTTTTGGCCCATGTTCATAAATGCACTCTATTCTGTCTGAAAGGAGTTTTTCAGCAATAACTCTTAGATTTAGTCACTGCAAGCTAGCAGAAGGTGCTACAGGCTCAAATCTCATGTATGTGGTGTACCTTCTTACCCCCTGCAAGGGGAATGTGGTTTGGTGCTGCTAGGATGTATTGTTGGACAGTTACAGGCAAAATGAAAAAAGTGATTCATTTGGCCTCAGCAGGTGTTTAAAGCACTTTTTAGGTGTTTGGTGCATATGTTGGGCAGTTTTGGCCTATGTTCATAAATGCACTCTATTCTGTCTGAAAGGAGTTTTTCAGCAATAACTGTTAGCTTTAGTCACTGCAGGCTAGCAGAAGACACTATAACCTTAAATCTCATATATGTGGTGTAGCTTCTTACCCCCTGCAAGGGGAATGTGGTTTGGTGCTGCTAGGATGTATTGTTGGACAGTTACAGGCAAAATGAAAAAAGTGATTCATTTGGCCTCAGCAGGTGTTTAAAGCACTTTTAAGGTGGTTTGGTGCATATGTGGTTCATTGTTGGGCAGTTTTGGCCTATGTTCATAAATGCACTCTATTCTGTCTGAAAGGAGTTTTTCAGCAATAACTGTTAGATTTAGTCACTGCAAGCTAACAGAAGACACTATAACCTCAAATCTCATGTATGTGGTGTAGCTTCTTACCCCCTGCAAGGGGAATGTGGTTTGGTGCTGCTAGGATGTATTGTTGGACAGTTACAGGCAAAATGAAAAAAGTGATTCATTTGGCCTCAGCAGGTGTTTAAAGCACTTTTTAGGTGGTTTGGTGCATATGTGGTTCATTGTTGGGCAGTTTTGGCCCATGTTCATAAATGCACTCTATTCTGTCTGAAAGGAGTTTTTCAGCAATAACTGTTAGATTTAGTCACTGCAAGCTAGCAGAAGGTGCTACAGGCTCAAATCTCATGTATGTGGTGTAGCGTCTTACCCCCTGCAAGGGGAATGTGGTTTGGTGCTGCTAGGATGTATTGTTGGACAGTTACAGGCAAAATGAAAAAAGTGATTCATTTGGCCTCAGCAGGTGTTTAAAGCACTTTTTAGGTGTTTGGTGCATATGTTGGGCAGTTTTGGCCTATGTTCATAAATGCACTCTATTCTGTCTGAAAGGAGTTTTTCAGCAATAACTCTTAGATTTAGTCACTGCAAGCTAGCAGAAGGTGCTACAGGCTCAAATCTCATGTATGTGGTGTACCTTCTTACCCCCTGCAAGGGGAATGTGGTTTGGTGCTGCTAGGATGTATTGTTGGACAGTTACAGGCAAAATGAAAAAAGTGATTCATTTGGCCTCAGCAGGTGTTTAAAGCACTTTTAAGGTGGTTTGGTGCATATGTGGTTCATTGTTGGGCAATTTTGGCCTATGTTCATAAATGCACTCTATTCTGTCTGAAAGGAGTTTTTCAGCAATAACTGTTAGATTTAGTCACTGCAAGCTAACAGAAGACACTATAACCTCAAATCTCATGTATGTGGTGTAGCTTCTTACCCCCTGCAAGGGGAATGTGGTTTGGTGCTGCTAGGATGTATTGTTGGACAGTTACAGGCAAAATGAAAAAAGTGATTCATTTGGCCTCAGCAGGTGTTTAAAGCACTTTTTAGGTGGTTTGGTGCATATGTGGTTCATTGTTGGGCAGTTTTGGCCCATGTTCATAAATGCACTCTATTCTGTCTGAAAGGAGTTTTTCAGCAATAACTGTTAGATTTAGTCACTGCAAGCTAGCAGAAGGTGCTACAGGCTCAAATCTCATGTATGTGGTGTAGCGTCTTACCCCCTGCAAGGGGAATGTGGTTTGGTGCTGCTAGGATGTATTGTTGGACAGTTACAGGCAAAATGAAAAAAGTGATTCATTTGGCCTCAGCAGGTGTTTAAAGCACTTTTTAGGTGTTTGGTGCATATGTTGGGCAGTTTTGGCCTATGTTCATAAATGCACTCTATTCTGTCTGAAAGGAGTTTTTCAGCAATAACTTTTAGCTTTAGTCACTGCAGGCTAGCAGAAGACACTATAACCTTAAATCTAATATATGTGGTGTAGCTTCTTACCCCCTGCAAGGGGAATGTGGTTTGGTGCTGCTAGGATGTATTGTTGGACAGTTACAGGCAAAATGAAAAAAGTGATTCATTTGGCCTCAGCAGGTGTTTAAAGCACTTTTTAGGTGTTTGGTGCATATGTTGGGCAGTTTTGGCCTATGTTCATAAATGCACTCTATTCTGTCTGAAAGGAGTTTTTCAGCAATAACTGTTAGCTTTAGTCACTGCAGGCTAGCAGAAGACACTATAACCTTAAATCTCATATATGTGGTGTAGCTTCTTACCCCCTGCAAGGGGAATGTGGTTTGGTGCTGCTAGGATGTATTGTTGGACAGTTACAGGCAAAATGAAAAAAGTGATTCATTTGGCCTCAGCAGGTGTTTAAAGCACTTTTTAGGTGGTTTGGTGCATATGTGGTTCATTGTTGGGCAGTTTTGGCCCATGTTCATAAATGCACTCTATTCTGTCTGAAAGGAGTTTTTCAGCAATAACTGTTAGATTTAGTCACTGCAAGCTAGCAGAAGGTGCTACAGGCTCAAATCTCATGTATGTGGTGTACCTTCTTACCCCCTGCAAGGGGAATGTGGTTTGGTGCTGCTAGGATGTATTGTTGGACAGTTACAGGCAAAATGAAAAAAGTGATTCATTTGGCCTCAGCAGGTGTTTAAAGCACTTTTAAGGTGGTTTGGTGCATATGTGGTTCATTGTTGGGCAGTTTTGGCCTATGTTCATAAATGCACTCTATTCTGTCTGAAAGGAGTTTTTCAGCAATAACTCTTAGATTTAGTCACTGCAAGCTAGCAGAAGGTGCTACAGGCTCAAATCTCATGTATGTGGTGTACCTTCTTACCCCCTGCAAGGGGAATGTGGTTTGGTGCTGCTAGGATGTATTGTTGGACAGTTACAGGCAAAATGAAAAAAGTGATTCATTTGGCCTCAGCAGGTGTTTAAAGCACTTTTAAGGTGGTTTGGTGCATATGTGGTTCATTGTTGGGCAGTTTTGGCCCATGTTCATAAATGCACTCTATTCTGTCTGAAAGGAGTTTTTCAGCAATAACTGTTAGATTTAGTCACTGCAAGCTAGCAGAAGGTGCTACAGGCTCAAATCTCATGTATGTGGTGTACCTTCTTACCCCCTGCAAGGGGAATGTGGTTTGGTGCTGCTAGGATGTATTGTTGGACAGTTACAGGCAAAATGAAAAAAGTGATTCATTTGGCCTCAGCAGGTGTTTAAAGCACTTTTTAGGTGTTTGGTGCATATGTTGGGCAGTTTTGGCCTATGTTCATAAATGCACTCTATTCTGTCTGAAAGGAGTTTTTCAGCAATAACTCTTAGATTTAGTCACTGCAAGCTAGCAGAAGGTGCTACAGGCTCAAATCTCATGTATGTGGTGTACCTTCTTACCCCCTGCAAGGGGAATGTGGTTTGGTGCTGCTAGGATGTATTGTTGGACAGTTACAGGCAAAATGAAAAAAGTGATTCATTTGGCCTCAGCAGGTGTTTAAAGCACTTTTTAGGTGTTTGGTGCATATGTTGGGCAGTTTTGGCCTATGTTCATAAATGCACTCTATTCTGTCTGAAAGGAGTTTTTCAGCAATAACTGTTAGCTTTAGTCACTGCAGGCTAGCAGAAGACACTATAACCTTAAATCTCATATATGTGGTGTAGCTTCTTACCCCCTGCAAGGGGAATGTGGTTTGGTGCTGCTAGGATGTATTGTTGGACAGTTACAGGCAAAATGAAAAAAGTGATTCATTTGGCCTCAGCAGGTGTTTAAAGCACTTTTAAGGTGGTTTGGTGCATATGTGGTTCATTGTTGGGCAGTTTTGGCCTATGTTCATAAATGCACTCTATTCTGTCTGAAAGGAGTTTTTCAGCAATAACTGTTAGATTTAGTCACTGCAAGCTAACAGAAGACACTATAACCTCAAATCTCATGTATGTGGTGTAGCTTCTTACCCCCTGCAAGGGGAATGTGGTTTGGTGCTGCTAGGATGTATTGTTGGACAGTTACAGGCAAAATGAAAAAAGTGATTCATTTGGCCTCAGCAGGTGTTTAAAGCACTTTTTAGGTGGTTTGGTGCATATGTGGTTCATTGTTGGGCAGTTTTGGCCCATGTTCATAAATGCACTCTATTCTGTCTGAAAGGAGTTTTTCAGCAATAACTGTTAGATTTAGTCACTGCAAGCTAGCAGAAGGTGCTACAGGCTCAAATCTCATGTATGTGGTGTAGCGTCTTACCCCCTGCAAGGGGAATGTGGTTTGGTGCTGCTAGGATGTATTGTTGGACAGTTACAGGCAAAATGAAAAAAGTGATTCATTTGGCCTCAGCAGGTGTTTAAAGCACTTTTTAGGTGTTTGGTGCATATGTTGGGCAGTTTTGGCCTATGTTCATAAATGCACTCTATTCTGTCTGAAAGGAGTTTTTCAGCAATAACTCTTAGATTTAGTCACTGCAAGCTAGCAGAAGGTGCTACAGGCTCAAATCTCATGTATGTGGTGTACCTTCTTACCCCCTGCAAGGGGAATGTGGTTTGGTGCTGCTAGGATGTATTGTTGGACAGTTACAGGCAAAATGAAAAAAGTGATTCATTTGGCCTCAGCAGGTGTTTAAAGCACTTTTAAGGTGGTTTGGTGCATATGTGGTTCATTGTTGGGCAATTTTGGCCTATGTTCATAAATGCACTCTATTCTGTCTGAAAGGAGTTTTTCAGCAATAACTGTTAGATTTAGTCACTGCAAGCTAACAGAAGACACTATAACCTCAAATCTCATGTATGTGGTGTAGCTTCTTACCCCCTGCAAGGGGAATGTGGTTTGGTGCTGCTAGGATGTATTGTTGGACAGTTACAGGCAAAATGAAAAAAGTGATTCATTTGGCCTCAGCAGGTGTTTAAAGCACTTTTTAGGTGGTTTGGTGCATATGTGGTTCATTGTTGGGCAGTTTTGGCCCATGTTCATAAATGCACTCTATTCTGTCTGAAAGGAGTTTTTCAGCAATAACTGTTAGATTTAGTCACTGCAAGCTAGCAGAAGGTGCTACAGGCTCAAATCTCATGTATGTGGTGTAGCGTCTTACCCCCTGCAAGGGGAATGTGGTTTGGTGCTGCTAGGATGTATTGTTGGACAGTTACAGGCAAAATGAAAAAAGTGATTCATTTGGCCTCAGCAGGTGTTTAAAGCACTTTTTAGGTGTTTGGTGCATATGTTGGGCAGTTTTGGCCTATGTTCATAAATGCACTCTATTCTGTCTGAAAGGAGTTTTTCAGCAATAACTCTTAGATTTAGTCACTGCAAGCTAGCAGAAGGTGCTACAGGCTCAAATCTCATGTATGTGGTGTACCTTCTTACCCCCTGCAAGGGGAATGTGGTTTGGTGCTGCTAGGATGTATTGTTGGACAGTTACAGGCAAAATGAAAAAAGTGATTCATTTGGCCTCAGCAGGTGTTTAAAGCACTTTTAAGGTGGTTTGGTGCATATGTGGTTCATTGTTGGGCAGTTTTGGCCTATGTTCATAAATGCACTCTATTCTGTCTGAAAGGAGTTTTTCAGCAATAACTGTTAGATTTAGTCACTGCAAGCTAACAGAAGACACTATAACCTCAAATCTCATGTATGTGGTGTAGCTTCTTACCCCCTGAAAGGGGAATGTGGTTTGGTGCTGCTAGGATGTATTGTTGGACAGTTACAGGCAAAATGAAAAAAGTGATTCATTTGGCCTCAGCAGGTGTTTAAAGCACTTTTTAGGTGTTTGGTGCATATGTTGGGCAGTTTTGGCCTATGTTCATAAATGCACTCTATTCTGTCTGAAAGGAGTTTTTCAGCAATAACTCTTAGATTTAGTCACTGCAAGCTAGCAGAAGGTGCTACAGGCTCAAATCTCATGTATGTGGTGTACCTTCTTACCCCCTGCAAGGGGAATGTGGTTTGGTGCTGCTAGGATGTATTGTTGGACAGTTACAGGCAAAATGAAAAAAGTGATTCATTTGGCCTCAGCAGGTGTTTAAAGCACTTTTTAGGTGTTTGGTGCATATGTTGGGCAGTTTTGGCCTATGTTCATAAATGCACTCTATTCTGTCTGAAAGGAGTTTTTCAGCAATAACTGTTAGCTTTAGTCACTGCAGGCTAGCAGAAGACACTATAACCTTAAATCTCATATATGTGGTGTAGCTTCTTACCCCCTGCAAGGGGAATGTGGTTTGGTGCTGCTAGGATGTATTGTTGGACAGTTACAGGCAAAATGAAAAAAGTGATTCATTTGGCCTCAGCAGGTGTTTAAAGCACTTTTTAGGTGGTTTGGTGCATATGTGGTTCATTGTTGGGCAGTTTTGGCCCATGTTCATAAATGCACTCTATTCTGTCTGAAAGGAGTTTTTCAGCAATAACTGTTAGATTTAGTCACTGCAAGCTAGCAGAAGGTGCTACAGGCTCAAATCTCATGTATGTGGTGTAGCGTCTTACCCCCTGCAAGGGGAATGTGGTTTGGTGCTGCTAGGATGTATTGTTGGACAGTTACAGGCAAAATGAAAAAAGTGATTCATTTGGCCTCAGCAGGTGTTTAAAGCACTTTTTAGGTGGTTTGGTGCATATGTGGTTCATTGTTGGGCAGTTTTGGCCCATGTTCATAAATGCACTCTATTCTGTCTGAAAGGAGTTTTTCAGCAATAACTGTTAGATTTAGTCACTGCAAGCTAGCAGAAGGTGCTACAGGCTCAAATCTCATGTATGTGGTGTACCTTCTTACCCCCTGCAAGGGGAATGTGGTTTGGTGCTGCTAGGATGTATTGTTGGACAGTTACAGGCAAAATGAAAAAAGTGATTCATTTGGCCTCAGCAGGTGTTTAAAGCACTTTTAAGGTGGTTTGGTGCATATGTGGTTCATTGTTGGGCAGTTTTGGCCTATGTTCATAAATGCACTCTATTCTGTCTGAAAGGAGTTTTTCAGCAATAACTCTTAGATTTAGTCACTGCAAGCTAGCAGAAGGTGCTACAGGCTCAAATCTCATGTATGTGGTGTACCTTCTTACCCCCTGCAAGGGGAATGTGGTTTGGTGCTGCTAGGATGTATTGTTGGACAGTTACAGGCAAAATGAAAAAAGTGATTCATTTGGCCTCAGCAGGTGTTTAAAGCACTTTTAAGGTGGTTTGGTGCATATGTGGTTCATTGTTGGGCAGTTTTGGCCCATGTTCATAAATGCACTCTATTCTGTCTGAAAGGAGTTTTTCAGCAATAACTGTTAGATTTAGTCACTGCAAGCTAGCAGAAGGTGCTACAGGCTCAAATCTCATGTATGTGGTGTACCTTCTTACCCCCTGCAAGGGGAATGTGGTTTGGTGCTGCTAGGATGTATTGTTGGACAGTTACAGGCAAAATGAAAAAAGTGATTCATTTGGCCTCAGCAGGTGTTTAAAGCACTTTTTAGGTGTTTGGTGCATATGTTGGGCAGTTTTGGCCCATGTTCATAAATGCACTCTATTCTGTCTGAAAGGAGTTTTTCAGCAATAACTCTTAGATTTAGTCACTGCAAGCTAGCAGAAGGTGCTACAGGCTCAAATCTCATGTATGTGGTGTACCTTCTTACCCCCTGCAAGGGGAATGTGGTTTGGTGCTGCTAGGATGTATTGTTGGACAGTTACAGGCAAAATGAAAAAAGTGATTCATTTGGCCTCAGCAGGTGTTTAAAGCACTTTTTAGGTGTTTGGTGCATATGTTGGGCAGTTTTGGCCTATGTTCATAAATGCACTCTATTCTGTCTGAAAGGAGTTTTTCAGCAATAACTGTTAGCTTTAGTCACTGCAGGCTAGCAGAAGACACTATAACCTTAAATCTCATATATGTGGTGTAGCTTCTTACCCCCTGCAAGGGGAATGTGGTTTGGTGCTGCTAGGATGTATTGTTGGACAGTTACAGGCAAAATGAAAAAAGTGATTCATTTGGCCTCAGCAGGTGTTTAAAGCACTTTTAAGGTGGTTTGGTGCATATGTGGTTCATTGTTGGGCAGTTTTGGCCTATGTTCATAAATGCACTCTATTCTGTCTGAAAGGAGTTTTTCAGCAATAACTGTTAGATTTAGTCACTGCAAGCTAACAGAAGACACTATAACCTCAAATCTCATGTATGTGGTGTAGCTTCTTACCCCCTGCAAGGGGAATGTGGTTTGGTGCTGCTAGGATGTATTGTTGGACAGTTACAGGCAAAATGAAAAAAGTGATTCATTTGGCCTCAGCAGGTGTTTAAAGCACTTTTTAGGTGGTTTGGTGCATATGTGGTTCATTGTTGGGCAGTTTTGGCCCATGTTCATAAATGCACTCTATTCTGTCTGAAAGGAGTTTTTCAGCAATAACTGTTAGATTTAGTCACTGCAAGCTAGCAGAAGGTGCTACAGGCTCAAATCTCATGTATGTGGTGTAGCGTCTTACCCCCTGCAAGGGGAATGTGGTTTGGTGCTGCTAGGATGTATTGTTGGACAGTTACAGGCAAAATGAAAAAAGTGATTCATTTGGCCTCAGCAGGTGTTTAAAGCACTTTTTAGGTGTTTGGTGCATATGTTGGGCAGTTTTGGCCTATGTTCATAAATGCACTCTATTCTGTCTGAAAGGAGTTTTTCAGCAATAACTCTTAGATTTAGTCACTGCAAGCTAGCAGAAGGTGCTACAGGCTCAAATCTCATGTATGTGGTGTACCTTCTTACCCCCTGCAAGGGGAATGTGGTTTGGTGCTGCTAGGATGTATTGTTGGACAGTTACAGGCAAAATGAAAAAAGTGATTCATTTGGCCTCAGCAGGTGTTTAAAGCACTTTTAAGGTGGTTTGGTGCATATGTGGTTCATTGTTGGGCAATTTTGGCCTATGTTCATAAATGCACTCTATTCTGTCTGAAAGGAGTTTTTCAGCAATAACTGTTAGATTTAGTCACTGCAAGCTAACAGAAGACACTATAACCTCAAATCTCATGTATGTGGTGTAGCTTCTTACCCCCTGCAAGGGGAATGTGGTTTGGTGCTGCTAGGATGTATTGTTGGACAGTTACAGGCAAAATGAAAAAAGTGATTCATTTGGCCTCAGCAGGTGTTTAAAGCACTTTTTAGGTGGTTTGGTGCATATGTGGTTCATTGTTGGGCAGTTTTGGCCCATGTTCATAAATGCACTCTATTCTGTCTGAAAGGAGTTTTTCAGCAATAACTGTTAGATTTAGTCACTGCAAGCTAGCAGAAGGTGCTACAGGCTCAAATCTCATGTATGTGGTGTAGCGTCTTACCCCCTGCAAGGGGAATGTGGTTTGGTGCTGCTAGGATGTATTGTTGGACAGTTACAGGCAAAATGAAAAAAGTGATTCATTTGGCCTCAGCAGGTGTTTAAAGCACTTTTTAGGTGTTTGGTGCATATGTTGGGCAGTTTTGGCCTATGTTCATAAATGCACTCTATTCTGTCTGAAAGGAGTTTTTCAGCAATAACTTTTAGCTTTAGTCACTGCAGGCTAGCAGAAGACACTATAACCTTAAATCTAATATATGTGGTGTAGCTTCTTACCCCCTGCAAGGGGAATGTGGTTTGGTGCTGCTAGGATGTATTGTTGGACAGTTACAGGCAAAATGAAAAAAGTGATTCATTTGGCCTCAGCAGGTGTTTAAAGCACTTTTTAGGTGTTTGGTGCATATGTTGGGCAGTTTTGGCCTATGTTCATAAATGCACTCTATTCTGTCTGAAAGGAGTTTTTCAGCAATAACTGTTAGCTTTAGTCACTGCAGGCTAGCAGAAGACACTATAACCTTAAATCTCATATATGTGGTGTAGCTTCTTACCCCCTGCAAGGGGAATGTGGTTTGGTGCTGCTAGGATGTATTGTTGGACAGTTACAGGCAAAATGAAAAAAGTGATTCATTTGGCCTCAGCAGGTGTTTAAAGCACTTTTTAGGTGGTTTGGTGCATATGTGGTTCATTGTTGGGCAGTTTTGGCCCATGTTCATAAATGCACTCTATTCTGTCTGAAAGGAGTTTTTCAGCAATAACTGTTAGATTTAGTCACTGCAAGCTAGCAGAAGGTGCTACAGGCTCAAATCTCATGTATGTGGTGTACCTTCTTACCCCCTGCAAGGGGAATGTGGTTTGGTGCTGCTAGGATGTATTGTTGGACAGTTACAGGCAAAATGAAAAAAGTGATTCATTTGGCCTCAGCAGGTGTTTAAAGCACTTTTAAGGTGGTTTGGTGCATATGTGGTTCATTGTTGGGCAGTTTTGGCCTATGTTCATAAATGCACTCTATTCTGTCTGAAAGGAGTTTTTCAGCAATAACTCTTAGATTTAGTCACTGCAAGCTAGCAGAAGGTGCTACAGGCTCAAATCTCATGTATGTGGTGTACCTTCTTACCCCCTGCAAGGGGAATGTGGTTTGGTGCTGCTAGGATGTATTGTTGGACAGTTACAGGCAAAATGAAAAAAGTGATTCATTTGGCCTCAGCAGGTGTTTAAAGCACTTTTAAGGTGGTTTGGTGCATATGTGGTTCATTGTTGGGCAGTTTTGGCCCATGTTCATAAATGCACTCTATTCTGTCTGAAAGGAGTTTTTCAGCAATAACTGTTAGATTTAGTCACTGCAAGCTAGCAGAAGGTGCTACAGGCTCAAATCTCATGTATGTGGTGTACCTTCTTACCCCCTGCAAGGGGAATGTGGTTTGGTGCTGCTAGGATGTATTGTTGGACAGTTACAGGCAAAATGAAAAAAGTGATTCATTTGGCCTCAGCAGGTGTTTAAAGCACTTTTTAGGTGTTTGGTGCATATGTTGGGCAGTTTTGGCCTATGTTCATAAATGCACTCTATTCTGTCTGAAAGGAGTTTTTCAGCAATAACTCTTAGATTTAGTCACTGCAAGCTAGCAGAAGGTGCTACAGGCTCAAATCTCATGTATGTGGTGTACCTTCTTACCCCCTGCAAGGGGAATGTGGTTTGGTGCTGCTAGGATGTATTGTTGGACAGTTACAGGCAAAATGAAAAAAGTGATTCATTTGGCCTCAGCAGGTGTTTAAAGCACTTTTTAGGTGTTTGGTGCATATGTTGGGCAGTTTTGGCCTATGTTCATAAATGCACTCTATTCTGTCTGAAAGGAGTTTTTCAGCAATAACTGTTAGCTTTAGTCACTGCAGGCTAGCAGAAGACACTATAACCTTAAATCTCATATATGTGGTGTAGCTTCTTACCCCCTGCAAGGGGAATGTGGTTTGGTGCTGCTAGGATGTATTGTTGGACAGTTACAGGCAAAATGAAAAAAGTGATTCATTTGGCCTCAGCAGGTGTTTAAAGCACTTTTAAGGTGGTTTGGTGCATATGTGGTTCATTGTTGGGCAGTTTTGGCCTATGTTCATAAATGCACTCTATTCTGTCTGAAAGGAGTTTTTCAGCAATAACTGTTAGATTTAGTCACTGCAAGCTAACAGAAGACACTATAACCTCAAATCTCATGTATGTGGTGTAGCTTCTTACCCCCTGCAAGGGGAATGTGGTTTGGTGCTGCTAGGATGTATTGTTGGACAGTTACAGGCAAAATGAAAAAAGTGATTCATTTGGCCTCAGCAGGTGTTTAAAGCACTTTTTAGGTGGTTTGGTGCATATGTGGTTCATTGTTGGGCAGTTTTGGCCCATGTTCATAAATGCACTCTATTCTGTCTGAAAGGAGTTTTTCAGCAATAACTGTTAGATTTAGTCACTGCAAGCTAGCAGAAGGTGCTACAGGCTCAAATCTCATGTATGTGGTGTAGCGTCTTACCCCCTGCAAGGGGAATGTGGTTTGGTGCTGCTAGGATGTATTGTTGGACAGTTACAGGCAAAATGAAAAAAGTGATTCATTTGGCCTCAGCAGGTGTTTAAAGCACTTTTTAGGTGTTTGGTGCATATGTTGGGCAGTTTTGGCCTATGTTCATAAATGCACTCTATTCTGTCTGAAAGGAGTTTTTCAGCAATAACTCTTAGATTTAGTCACTGCAAGCTAGCAGAAGGTGCTACAGGCTCAAATCTCATGTATGTGGTGTACCTTCTTACCCCCTGCAAGGGGAATGTGGTTTGGTGCTGCTAGGATGTATTGTTGGACAGTTACAGGCAAAATGAAAAAAGTGATTCATTTGGCCTCAGCAGGTGTTTAAAGCACTTTTAAGGTGGTTTGGTGCATATGTGGTTCATTGTTGGGCAATTTTGGCCTATGTTCATAAATGCACTCTATTCTGTCTGAAAGGAGTTTTTCAGCAATAACTGTTAGATTTAGTCACTGCAAGCTAACAGAAGACACTATAACCTCAAATCTCATGTATGTGGTGTAGCTTCTTACCCCCTGCAAGGGGAATGTGGTTTGGTGCTGCTAGGATGTATTGTTGGACAGTTACAGGCAAAATGAAAAAAGTGATTCATTTGGCCTCAGCAGGTGTTTAAAGCACTTTTTAGGTGGTTTGGTGCATATGTGGTTCATTGTTGGGCAGTTTTGGCCCATGTTCATAAATGCACTCTATTCTGTCTGAAAGGAGTTTTTCAGCAATAACTGTTAGATTTAGTCACTGCAAGCTAGCAGAAGGTGCTACAGGCTCAAATCTCATGTATGTGGTGTAGCGTCTTACCCCCTGCAAGGGGAATGTGGTTTGGTGCTGCTAGGATGTATTGTTGGACAGTTACAGGCAAAATGAAAAAAGTGATTCATTTGGCCTCAGCAGGTGTTTAAAGCACTTTTTAGGTGTTTGGTGCATATGTTGGGCAGTTTTGGCCTATGTTCATAAATGCACTCTATTCTGTCTGAAAGGAGTTTTTCAGCAATAACTCTTAGATTTAGTCACTGCAAGCTAGCAGAAGGTGCTACAGGCTCAAATCTCATGTATGTGGTGTACCTTCTTACCCCCTGCAAGGGGAATGTGGTTTGGTGCTGCTAGGATGTATTGTTGGACAGTTACAGGCAAAATGAAAAAAGTGATTCATTTGGCCTCAGCAGGTGTTTAAAGCACTTTTAAGGTGGTTTGGTGCATATGTGGTTCATTGTTGGGCAGTTTTGGCCTATGTTCATAAATGCACTCTATTCTGTCTGAAAGGAGTTTTTCAGCAATAACTGTTAGATTTAGTCACTGCAAGCTAACAGAAGACACTATAACCTCAAATCTCATGTATGTGGTGTAGCTTCTTACCCCCTGAAAGGGGAATGTGGTTTGGTGCTGCTAGGATGTATTGTTGGACAGTTACAGGCAAAATGAAAAAAGTGATTCATTTGGCCTCAGCAGGTGTTTAAAGCACTTTTTAGGTGTTTGGTGCATATGTTGGGCAGTTTTGGCCTATGTTCATAAATGCACTCTATTCTGTCTGAAAGGAGTTTTTCAGCAATAACTCTTAGATTTAGTCACTGCAAGCTAGCAGAAGGTGCTACAGGCTCAAATCTCATGTATGTGGTGTACCTTCTTACCCCCTGCAAGGGGAATGTGGTTTGGTGCTGCTAGGATGTATTGTTGGACAGTTACAGGCAAAATGAAAAAAGTGATTCATTTGGCCTCAGCAGGTGTTTAAAGCACTTTTTAGGTGTTTGGTGCATATGTTGGGCAGTTTTGGCCTATGTTCATAAATGCACTCTATTCTGTCTGAAAGGAGTTTTTCAGCAATAACTGTTAGCTTTAGTCACTGCAGGCTAGCAGAAGACACTATAACCTTAAATCTCATATATGTGGTGTAGCTTCTTACCCCCTGCAAGGGGAATGTGGTTTGGTGCTGCTAGGATGTATTGTTGGACAGTTACAGGCAAAATGAAAAAAGTGATTCATTTGGCCTCAGCAGGTGTTTAAAGCACTTTTTAGGTGGTTTGGTGCATATGTGGTTCATTGTTGGGCAGTTTTGGCCCATGTTCATAAATGCACTCTATTCTGTCTGAAAGGAGTTTTTCAGCAATAACTGTTAGATTTAGTCACTGCAAGCTAGCAGAAGGTGCTACAGGCTCAAATCTCATGTATGTGGTGTAGCGTCTTACCCCCTGCAAGGGGAATGTGGTTTGGTGCTGCTAGGATGTATTGTTGGACAGTTACAGGCAAAATGAAAAAAGTGATTCATTTGGCCTCAGCAGGTGTTTAAAGCACTTTTTAGGTGGTTTGGTGCATATGTGGTTCATTGTTGGGCAGTTTTGGCCCATGTTCATAAATGCACTCTATTCTGTCTGAAAGGAGTTTTTCAGCAATAACTGTTAGATTTAGTCACTGCAAGCTAGCAGAAGGTGCTACAGGCTCAAATCTCATGTATGTGGTGTACCTTCTTACCCCCTGCAAGGGGAATGTGGTTTGGTGCTGCTAGGATGTATTGTTGGACAGTTACAGGCAAAATGAAAAAAGTGATTCATTTGGCCTCAGCAGGTGTTTAAAGCACTTTTAAGGTGGTTTGGTGCATATGTGGTTCATTGTTGGGCAGTTTTGGCCTATGTTCATAAATGCACTCTATTCTGTCTGAAAGGAGTTTTTCAGCAATAACTCTTAGATTTAGTCACTGCAAGCTAGCAGAAGGTGCTACAGGCTCAAATCTCATGTATGTGGTGTACCTTCTTACCCCCTGCAAGGGGAATGTGGTTTGGTGCTGCTAGGATGTATTGTTGGACAGTTACAGGCAAAATGAAAAAAGTGATTCATTTGGCCTCAGCAGGTGTTTAAAGCACTTTTAAGGTGGTTTGGTGCATATGTGGTTCATTGTTGGGCAGTTTTGGCCCATGTTCATAAATGCACTCTATTCTGTCTGAAAGGAGTTTTTCAGCAATAACTGTTAGATTTAGTCACTGCAAGCTAGCAGAAGGTGCTACAGGCTCAAATCTCATGTATGTGGTGTAGCGTCTTACCCCCTGCAAGGGGAATGTGGTTTGGTGCTGCTAGGATGTATTGTTGGACAGTTACAGGCAAAATGAAAAAAGTGATTCATTTGGCCTCAGCAGGTGTTTAAAGCACTTTTTAGGTGTTTGGTGCATATGTTGGGCAGTTTTGGCCTATGTTCATAAATGCACTCTATTCTGTCTGAAAGGAGTTTTTCAGCAATAACTCTTAGATTTAGTCACTGCAAGCTAGCAGAAGGTGCTACAGGCTCAAATCTCATGTATGTGGTGTACCTTCTTACCCCCTGCAAGGGGAATGTGGTTTGGTGCTGCTAGGATGTATTGTTGGACAGTTACAGGCAAAATGAAAAAAGTGATTCATTTGGCCTCAGCAGGTGTTTAAAGCACTTTTAAGGTGGTTTGGTGCATATGTGGTTCATTGTTGGGCAATTTTGGCCTATGTTCATAAATGCACTCTATTCTGTCTGAAAGGAGTTTTTCAGCAATAACTGTTAGATTTAGTCACTGCAAGCTAACAGAAGACACTATAACCTCAAATCTCATGTATGTGGTGTAGCTTCTTACCCCCTGCAAGGGGAATGTGGTTTGGTGCTGCTAGGATGTATTGTTGGACAGTTACAGGCAAAATGAAAAAAGTGATTCATTTGGGCTCAGCAGGTGTTTAAAGCACTTTTTAGGTGGTTTGGTGCATATGTGGTTCATTGTTGGGCAGTTTTGGCCCATGTTCATAAATGCACTCTATTCTGTCTGAAAGGAGTTTTTCAGCAATAACTGTTAGATTTAGTCACTGCAAGCTAGCAGAAGGTGCTACAGGCTCAAATCTCATGTATGTGGTGTAGCGTCTTACCCCCTGCAAGGGGAATGTGGTTTGGTGCTGCTAGGATGTATTGTTGGACAGTTACAGGCAAAATGAAAAAAGTGATTCATTTGGCCTCAGCAGGTGTTTAAAGCACTTTTTAGGTGTTTGGTGCATATGTTGGGCAGTTTTGGCCTATGTTCATAAATGCACTCTATTCTGTCTGAAAGGAGTTTTTCAGCAATAACTCTTAGATTTAGTCACTGCAAGCTAGCAGAAGGTGCTACAGGCTCAAATCTCATGTATGTGGTGTACCTTCTTACCCCCTGCAAGGGGAATGTGGTTTGGTGCTGCTAGGATGTATTGTTGGACAGTTACAGGCAAAATGAAAAAAGTGATTCATTTGGCCTCAGCAGGTGTTTAAAGCACTTTTTAGGTGGTTTGGTGCATATGTGGTTCATTGTTGGGCAGTTTTGGCGCATTTTCATAAATGCACTCTATTCTGTCTGAAAGGAGTTTTTCAGCAATAACTGTTAGCTTTAGTCACTGCAGGCTAGCAGAAGACACTATAACCTTAAATCTCATATATGTGGTGTAGCTTCTTACCCCCTGCAAGGGGAATGTGGTTTGGTGCTGCTAGGATGTATTGTTGGACAGTTACAGGCAAAATGAAAAAAGTGATTCATTTGGCCTCAGCAGGTGTTTAAAGCACTTTTTAGGTGGTTTGGTGCATATGTGGTTCATTGTTGGGCAGTTTTGGCCCATGTTCATAAATGCACTCTATTCTGTCTGAAAGGAGTTTTTCAGCAATAACTGTTAGATTTAGTCACTGCAAGCTAGCAGAAGGTGCTACAGGCTCAAATCTCATGTATGTGGTGTACCTTCTTACCCCCTGCAAGGGGAATGTGGTTTGGTGCTGCTAGGATGTATTGTTGGACAGTTACAGGCAAAATGAAAAAAGTGATTCATTTGGCCTCAGCAGGTGTTTAAAGCACTTTTAAGGTGGTTTGGTGCATATGTGGTTCATTGTTGGGCAGTTTTGGCCTATGTTCATAAATGCACTCTATTCTGTCTGAAAGGAGTTTTTCAGCAATAACTGTTAGATTTAGTCACTGCAAGCTAACAGAAGACACTATAACCTCAAATCTCATGTATGTGGTGTAGCTTCTTACCCCCTGCAAGGGGAATGTGGTTTGGTGCTGCTAGGATGTATTGTTGGACAGTTACAGGCAAAATGAAAAAAGTGATTCATTTGGCCTCAGCAGGTGTTTAAAGCACTTTTTAGGTGGTTTGGTGCATATGTGGTTCATTGTTGGGCAGTTTTGGCCCATGTTCATAAATGCACTCTATTCTGTCTGAAAGGAGTTTTTCAGCAATAACTGTTAGATTTAGTCACTGCAAGCTAGCAGAAGGTGCTACAGGCTCAAATCTCATGTATGTGGTGTAGCTTCTTACCCCCTGCAAGGGGAATGTGGTTTGGTGCTGCTAGGATGTATTGTTGGACAGTTACAGGCAAAATGAAAAAAGTGATTCATTTGGCCTCAGCAGGTGTTTAAAGCACTTTTTAGGTGTTTGGTGCATATGTTGGGCAGTTTTGGCCTATGTTCATAAATGCACTCTATTCTGTCTGAAAGGAGTTTTTCAGCAATAACTGTTAGCTTTAGTCACTGCAGGCTAGCAGAAGACACTATAACCTTAAATCTCATATATGTGGTGTAGCTTCTTACCCCCTGCAAGGGGAATGTGGTTTGGTGCTGCTAGGATGTATTGTTGGACAGTTACAGGCAAAATGAAAAAAGTGATTCATTTGGCCTCAGCAGGTGTTTAAAGCACTTTTTAGGTGTTTGGTGCATATGTTGGGCAGTTTTGGCCTATGTTCATAAATGCACTCTATTCTGTCTGAAAGGAGTTTTTCAGCAATAACTGTTAGCTTTAGTCACTGCAGGCTAGCAGAAGACACTATAACCTTAAATCTCATATATGTGGTGTAGCTTCTTACCCCCTGCAAGGGGAATGTGGTTTGGTGCTGCTAGGATGTATTGTTGGACAGTTACAGGCAAAATGAAAAAAGTGATTCATTTGGCCTCAGCAGGTGTTTAAAGCACTTTTTAGGTGGTTTGGTGCATATGTGGTTCATTGTTGGGCAGTTTTGGCCCATGTTCATAAATGCACTCTATTCTGTCTGAAAGGAGTTTTTCAGCAATAACTGTTAGATTTAGTCACTGCAAGCTAGCAGAAGGTGCTACAGGCTCAAATCTCATGTATGTGGTGTACCTTCTTACCCCCTGCAAGGGGAATGTGGTTTGGTGCTGCTAGGATGTATTGTTGGACAGTTACAGGCAAAATGAAAAAAGTGATTCATTTGGCCTCAGCAGGTGTTTAAAGCACTTTTTAGGTGTTTGGTGCATATGTTGGGCAGTTTTGGCCTATGTTCATAAATGCACTCTATTCTGTCTGAAAGGAGTTTTTCAGCAATAACTCTTAGATTTAGTCACTGCAAGCTAGCAGAAGGTGCTACAGGCTCAAATCTCATGTATGTGGTGTACCTTCTTACCCCCTGCAAGGGGAATGTGGTTTGGTGCTGCTAGGATGTATTGTTGGACAGTTACAGGCAAAATGAAAAAAGTGATTCATTTGGCCTCAGCAGGTGTTTAAAGCACTTTTTAGGTGGTTTGGTGCATATGTGGTTCATTGTTGGGCAGTTTTGGCGCATTTTCATAAATGCACTCTATTCTGTCTGAAAGGAGTTTTTCAGCAATAACTGTTAGCTTTAGTCACTGCAGGCTAGCAGAAGACACTATAACCTTAAATCTCATATATGTGGTGTAGCTTCTTACCCCCTGCAAGGGGAATGTGGTTTGGTGCTGCTAGGATGTATTGTTGGACAGTTACAGGCAAAATGAAAAAAGTGATTCATTTGGCCTCAGCAGGTGTTTAAAGCACTTTTTAGGTGGTTTGGTGCATATGTGGTTCATTGTTGGGCAGTTTTGGCCCATGTTCATAAATGCACTCTATTCTGTCTGAAAGGAGTTTTTCAGCAATAACTGTTAGATTTAGTCACTGCAAGCTAGCAGAAGGTGCTACAGGCTCAAATCTCATGTATGTGGTGTACCTTCTTACCCCCTGCAAGGGGAATGTGGTTTGGTGCTGCTAGGATGTATTGTTGGACAGTTACAGGCAAAATGAAAAAAGTGATTCATTTGGCCTCAGCAGGTGTTTAAAGCACTTTTAAGGTGGTTTGGTGCATATGTGGTTCATTGTTGGGCAGTTTTGGCCTATGTTCATAAATGCACTCTATTCTGTCTGAAAGGAGTTTTTCAGCAATAACTGTTAGATTTAGTCACTGCAAGCTAACAGAAGACACTATAACCTCAAATCTCATGTATGTGGTGTAGCTTCTTACCCCCTGCAAGGGGAATGTGGTTTGGTGCTGCTAGGATGTATTGTTGGACAGTTACAGGCAAAATGAAAAAAGTGATTCATTTGGCCTCAGCAGGTGTTTAAAGCACTTTTTAGGTGTTTGGTGCATATGTTGGGCAGTTTTGGCCTATGTTCATAAATGCACTCTATTCTGTCTGAAAGGAGTTTTTCAGCAATAACTCTTAGATTTAGTCACTGCAAGCTAGCAGAAGGTGCTACAGGCTCAAATCTCATGTATGTGGTGTACCTTCTTACCCCCTGCAAGGGGAATGTGGTTTGGTGCTGCTAGGATGTATTGTTGGACAGTTACAGGCAAAATGAAAAAAGTGATTCATTTGGCCTCAGCAGGTGTTTAAAGCACTTTTTAGGTGTTTGGTGCATATGTTGGGCAGTTTTGGCCTATGTTCATAAATGCACTCTATTCTGTCTGAAAGGAGTTTTTCAGCAATAACTGTTAGCTTTAGTCACTGCAGGCTAGCAGAAGACACTATAACCTTAAATCTCATATATGTGGTGTAGCTTCTTACCCCCTGCAAGGGGAATGTGGTTTGGTGCTGCTAGGATGTATTGTTGGACAGTTACAGGCAAAATGAAAAAAGTGATTCATTTGGCCTCAGCAGGTGTTTAAAGCACTTTTTAGGTGGTTTGGTGCATATGTGGTTCATTGTTGGGCAGTTTTGGCCCATGTTCATAAATGCACTCTATTCTGTCTGAAAGGAGTTTTTCAGCAATAACTGTTAGATTTAGTCACTGCAAGCTAGCAGAAGGTGCTACAGGCTCAAATCTCATGTATGTGGTGTAGCGTCTTACCCCCTGCAAGGGGAATGTGGTTTGGTGCTGCTAGGATGTATTGTTGGACAGTTACAGGCAAAATGAAAAAAGTGATTCATTTGGCCTCAGCAGGTGTTTAAAGCACTTTTAAGGTGGTTTGGTGCATATGTGGTTCATTGTTGGGCAGTTTTGGCCTATGTTCATAAATGCACTCTATTCTGTCTGAAAGGAGTTTTTCAGCAATAACTGTTAGATTTAGTCACTGCAAGCTAACAGAAGACACTATAACCTCAAATCTCATGTATGTGGTGTAGCTTCTTACCCCCTGCAAGGGGAATGTGGTTTGGTGCTGCTAGGATGTATTGTTGGACAGTTACAGGCAAAATGAAAAAAGTGATTCATTTGGCCTCAGCAGGTGTTTAAAGCACTTTTTAGGTGGTTTGGTGCATATGTGGTTCATTGTTGGGCAGTTTTGGCCCATGTTCATAAATGCACTCTATTCTGTCTGAAAGGAGTTTTTCAGCAATAACTGTTAGATTTAGTCACTGCAAGCTAGCAGAAGGTGCTACAGGCTCAAATCTCATGTATGTGGTGTAGCGTCTTACCCCCTGCAAGGGGAATGTGGTTTGGTGCTGCTAGGATGTATTGTTGGACAGTTACAGGCAAAATGAAAAAAGTGATTCATTTGGCCTCAGCAGGTGTTTAAAGCACTTTTTAGGTGTTTGGTGCATATGTTGGGCAGTTTTGGCCTATGTTCATAAATGCACTCTATTCTGTCTGAAAGGAGTTTTTCAGCAATAACTCTTAGATTTAGTCACTGCAAGCTAGCAGAAGGTGCTACAGGCTCAAATCTCATGTATGTGGTGTACCTTCTTACCCCCTGCAAGGGGAATGTGGTTTGGTGCTGCTAGGATGTATTGTTGGACAGTTACAGGCAAAATGAAAAAAGTGATTCATTTGGCCTCAGCAGGTGTTTAAAGCACTTTTAAGGTGGTTTGGTGCATATGTGGTTCATTGTTGGGCAATTTTGGCCTATGTTCATAAATGCACTCTATTCTGTCTGAAAGGAGTTTTTCAGCAATAACTGTTAGATTTAGTCACTGCAAGCTAACAGAAGACACTATAACCTCAAATCTCATGTATGTGGTGTAGCTTCTTACCCCCTGCAAGGGGAATGTGGTTTGGTGCTGCTAGGATGTATTGTTGGACAGTTACAGGCAAAATGAAAAAAGTGATTCATTTGGCCTCAGCAGGTGTTTAAAGCACTTTTTAGGTGGTTTGGTGCATATGTGGTTCATTGTTGGGCAGTTTTGGCCCATGTTCATAAATGCACTCTATTCTGTCTGAAAGGAGTTTTTCAGCAATAACTGTTAGATTTAGTCACTGCAAGCTAGCAGAAGGTGCTACAGGCTCAAATCTCATGTATGTGGTGTAGCGTCTTACCCCCTGCAAGGGGAATGTGGTTTGGTGCTGCTAGGATGTATTGTTGGACAGTTACAGGCAAAATGAAAAAAGTGATTCATTTGGCCTCAGCAGGTGTTTAAAGCACTTTTTAGGTGTTTGGTGCATATGTTGGGCAGTTTTGGCCTATGTTCATAAATGCACTCTATTCTGTCTGAAAGGAGTTTTTCAGCAATAACTCTTAGATTTAGTCACTGCAAGCTAGCAGAAGGTGCTACAGGCTCAAATCTCATGTATGTGGTGTACCTTCTTACCCCCTGCAAGGGGAATGTGGTTTGGTGCTGCTAGGATGTATTGTTGGACAGTTACAGGCAAAATGAAAAAAGTGATTCATTTGGCCTCAGCAGGTGTTTAAAGCACTTTTAAGGTGGTTTGGTGCATATGTGGTTCATTGTTGGGCAGTTTTGGCCTATGTTCATAAATGCACTCTATTCTGTCTGAAAGGAGTTTTTCAGCAATAACTGTTAGACTTAGTCACTGCAAGCTAACAGAAGACACTATAACCTCAAATCTCATGTATGTGGTGTAGCTTCTTACCCCCTGCAAGGGGAATGTGGTTTGGTGCTGCTAGGATGTATTGTTGGACAGTTACAGGCAAAATGAAAAAAGTGATTCATTTGGCCTCAGCAGGTGTTTAAAGCACTTTTTAGGTGTTTGGTGCATATGTTGGGCAGTTTTGGCCTATGTTCATAAATGCACTCTATTCTGTCTGAAAGGAGTTTTTCAGCAATAACTCTTAGATTTAGTCACTGCAAGCTAGCAGAAGGTGCTACAGGCTCAAATCTCATGTATGTGGTGTACCTTCTTACCCCCTGCAAGGGGAATGTGGTTTGGTGCTGCTAGGATGTATTGTTGGACAGTTACAGGCAAAATGAAAAAAGTGATTCATTTGGCCTCAGCAGGTGTTTAAAGCACTTTTTAGGTGTTTGGTGCATATGTTGGGCAGTTTTGGCCTATGTTCATAAATGCACTCTATTCTGTCTGAAAGGAGTTTTTCAGCAATAACTGTTAGCTTTAGTCACTGCAGGCTAGCAGAAGACACTATAACCTTAAATCTCATATATGTGGTGTAGCTTCTTACCCCCTGCAAGGGGAATGTGGTTTGGTGCTGCTAGGATGTATTGTTGGACAGTTACAGGCAAAATGAAAAAAGTGATTCATTTGGCCTCAGCAGGTGTTTAAAGCACTTTTTAGGTGGTTTGGTGCATATGTGGTTCATTGTTGGGCAGTTTTGGCCCATGTTCATAAATGCACTCTATTCTGTCTGAAAGGAGTTTTTCAGCAATAACTGTTAGATTTAGTCACTGCAAGCTAGCAGAAGGTGCTACAGGCTCAAATCTCATGTATGTGGTGTAGCGTCTTACCCCCTGCAAGGGGAATGTGGTTTGGTGCTGCTAGGATGTATTGTTGGACAGTTACAGGCAAAATGAAAAAAGTGATTCATTTGGCCTCAGCAGGTGTTTAAAGCACTTTTAAGGTGGTTTGGTGCATATGTGGTTCATTGTTGGGCAGTTTTGGCCTATGTTCATAAATGCACTCTATTCTGTCTGAAAGGAGTTTTTCAGCAATAACTCTTAGATTTAGTCACTGCAAGCTAGCAGAAGGTGCTACAGGCTCAAATCTCATGTATGTGGTGTACCTTCTTACCCCCTGCAAGGGGAATGTGGTTTGGTGCTGCTAGGATGCATTGTTGGACAGTTACAGGCAAAATGAAAAAAGTGATTCATTTGGCCTCAGCAGGTGTTTAAAGCACTTTTTAGGTGTTTGGTGCATATGTTGGGCAGTTTTGGCCTATGTTCATAAATGCACTCTATTCTGTCTGAAAGGAGTTTTTCAGCAATAACTGTTAGCTTTAGTCACTGCAGGCTAGCAGAAGACACTATAACCTTAAATCTCATATATGTGGTGTAGCTTCTTACCCCCTGCAAGGGGAATGTGGTTTGGTGCTGCTAGGATGTATTGTTGGACAGTTACAGGCAAAATGAAAAAAGTGATTCATTTGGCCTCAGCAGGTGTTTAAAGCACTTTTAAGGTGGTTTGGTGCATATGTGGTTCATTGTTGGGCAGTTTTGGCCCATGTTCATAAATGCACTCTATTCTGTCTGAAAGGAGTTTTTCAGCAATAACTGTTAGATTTAGTCACTGCAAGCTAGCAGAAGGTGCTACAGGCTCAAATCTCATGTATGTGGTGTAGCGTCTTACCCCCTGCAAGGGGAATGTGGTTTGGTGCTGCTAGGATGTATTGTTGGACAGTTACAGGCAAAATGAAAAAAGTGATTCATTTGGCCTCAGCAGGTGTTTAAAGCACTTTTTAGGTGTTTGGTGCATATGTTGGGCAGTTTTGGCCTATGTTCATAAATGCACTCTATTCTGTCTGAAAGGAGTTTTTCAGCAATAACTCTTAGATTTAGTCACTGCAAGCTAGCAGAAGGTGCTACAGGCTCAAATCTCATGTATGTGGTGTACCTTCTTACCCCCTGCAAGGGGAATGTGGTTTGGTGCTGCTAGGATGTATTGTTGGACAGTTACAGGCAAAATGAAAAAAGTGATTCATTTGGCCTCAGCAGGTGTTTAAAGCACTTTTAAGGTGGTTTGGTGCATATGTGGTTCATTGTTGGGCAGTTTTGGCCTATGTTCATAAATGCACTCTATTCTGTCTGAAAGGAGTTTTTCAGCAATAACTGTTAGATTTAGTCACTGCAAGCTAACAGAAGACACTATAACCTCAAATCTCATGTATGTGGTGTAGCTTCTTACCCCCTGCAAGGGGAATGTGGTTTGGTGCTGCTAGGATGTATTGTTGGACAGTTACAGGCAAAATGAAAAAAGTGATTCATTTGGCCTCAGCAGGTGTTTAAAGCACTTTTTAGGTGTTTGGTGCATATGTTGGGCAGTTTTGGCCTATGTTCATAAATGCACTCTATTCTGTCTGAAAGGAGTTTTTCAGCAATAACTCTTAGATTTAGTCACTGCAAGCTAGCAGAAGGTGCTACAGGCTCAAATCTCATGTATGTGGTGTACCTTCTTACCCCCTGCAAGGGGAATGTGGTTTGGTGCTGCTAGGATGTATTGTTGGACAGTTACAGGCAAAATGAAAAAAGTGATTCATTTGGCCTCAGCAGGTGTTTAAAGCACTTTTTAGGTGTTTGGTGCATATGTTGGGCAGTTTTGGCCTATGTTCATAAATGCACTCTATTCTGTCTGAAAGGAGTTTTTCAGCAATAACTGTTAGCTTTAGTCACTGCAGGCTAGCAGAAGACACTATAACCTTAAATCTCATATATGTGGTGTAGCTTCTTACCCCCTGCAAGGGGAATGTGGTTTGGTGCTGCGAGGATGTATTGTTGGACAGTTACAGGCAAAATGAAAAAAGTGATTCATTTGGCCTCAGCAGGTGTTTAAAGCACTTTTTAGGTGGTTTGGTGCATATGTGGTTCATTGTTGGGCAGTTTTGGCCCATGTTCATAAATGCACTCTATTCTGTCTGAAAGGAGTTTTTCAGCAATAACTGTTAGATTTAGTCACTGCAAGCTAGCAGAAGGTGCTACAGGCTCAAATCTCATGTATGTGGTGTAGCGTCTTACCCCCTGCAAGGGGAATGTGGTTTGGTGCTGCTAGGATGTATTGTTGGACAGTTACAGGCAAAATGAAAAAAGTGATTCATTTGGCCTCAGCAGGTGTTTAAAGCACTTTTAAGGTGGTTTGGTGCATATGTGGTTCATTGTTGGGCAGTTTTGGCCTATGTTCATAAATGCACTCTATTCTGTCTGAAAGGAGTTTTTCAGCAATAACTGTTAGATTTAGTCACTGCAAGCTAACAGAAGACACTATAACCTCAAATCTCATGTATGTGGTGTAGCACTTACCCCCTGCAAGGGGAATGTGGTTTGGTGCTGCTAGGATGTATTGTTGGACAGTTACAGGCAAAATGAAAAAAGTGATTCATTTGGCCTCAGCAGGTGTTTAAAGCACTTTTTAGGTGGTTTGGTGCATATGTGGTTCATTGTTGGGCAGTTTTGGCCCATGTTCATAAATGCACTCTATTCTGTCTGAAAGGAGTTTTTCAGCAATAACTGTTAGATTTAGTCACTGCAAGCTAGCAGAAGGTGCTACAGGCTCAAATCTCATGTATGTGGTGTAGCGTCTTACCCCCTGCAAGGGGAATGTGGTTTGGTGCTGCTAGGATGTATTGTTGGACAGTTACAGGCAAAATGAAAAAAGTGATTCATTTGGCCTCAGCAGGTGTTTAAAGCACTTTTTAGGTGTTTGGTGCATATGTTGGGCAGTTTTGGCCTATGTTCATAAATGCACTCTATTCTGTCTGAAAGGAGTTTTTCAGCAATAACTCTTAGATTTAGTCACTGCAAGCTAGCAGAAGGTGCTACAGGCTCAAATCTCATGTATGTGGTGTACCTTCTTACCCCCTGCAAGGGGAATGTGGTTTGGTGCTGCTAGGATGTATTGTTGGACAGTTACAGGCAAAATGAAAAAAGTGATTCATTTGGCCTCAGCAGGTGTTTAAAGCACTTTTAAGGTGGTTTGGTGCATATGTGGTTCATTGTTGGGCAGTTTTGGCCTATGTTCATAAATGCACTCTATTCTGTCTGAAAGGAGTTTTTCAGCAATAACTGTTAGATTTAGTCACTGCAAGCTAACAGAAGACACTATAACCTCAAATCTCATGTATGTGGTGTAGCTTCTTACCCCCTGCAAGGGGAATGTGGTTTGGTGCTGCTAGGATGTATTGTTGGACAGTTACAGGCAAAATGAAAAAAGTGATTCATTTGGCCTCAGCAGGTGTTTAAAGCACTTTTTAGGTGTTTGGTGCATATGTTGGGCAGTTTTGGCCTATGTTCATAAATGCACTCTATTCTGTCTGAAAGGAGTTTTTCAGCAATAACTCTTAGATTTAGTCACTGCAAGCTAGCAGAAGGTGCTACAGGCTCAAATCTCATGTATGTGGTGTACCTTCTTACCCCCTGCAAGGGGAATGTGGTTTGGTGCTGCTAGGATGTATTGTTGGACAGTTACAGGCAAAATGAAAAAAGTGATTCATTTGGCCTCAGCAGGTGTTTAAAGCACTTTTTAGGTGTTTGGTGCATATGTTGGGCAGTTTTGGCCTATGTTCATAAATGCACTCTATTCTGTCTGAAAGGAGTTTTTCAGCAATAACTGTTAGCTTTAGTCACTGCAGGCTAGCAGAAGACACTATAACCTTAAATCTCATATATGTGGTGTAGCTTCTTACCCCCTGCAAGGGGAATGTGGTTTGGTGCTGCGAGGATGTATTGTTGGACAGTTACAGGCAAAATGAAAAAAGTGATTCATTTGGCCTCAGCAGGTGTTTAAAGCACTTTTTAGGTGGTTTGGTGCATATGTGGTTCATTGTTGGGCAGTTTTGGCCCATGTTCATAAATGCACTCTATTCTGTCTGAAAGGAGTTTTTCAGCAATAACTGTTAGATTTAGTCACTGCAAGCTAGCAGAAGGTGCTACAGGCTCAAATCTCATGTATGTGGTGTAGCGTCTTACCCCCTGCAAGGGGAATGTGGTTTGGTGCTGCTAGGATGTATTGTTGGACAGTTACAGGCAAAATGAAAAAAGTGATTCATTTGGCCTCAGCAGGTGTTTAAAGCACTTTTAAGGTGGTTTGGTGCATATGTGGTTCATTGTTGGGCAGTTTTGGCCTATGTTCATAAATGCACTCTATTCTGTCTGAAAGGAGTTTTTCAGCAATAACTGTTAGATTTAGTCACTGCAAGCTAACAGAAGACACTATAACCTCAAATCTCATGTATGTGGTGTAGCACTTACCCCCTGCAAGGGGAATGTGGTTTGGTGCTGCTAGGATGTATTGTTGGACAGTTACAGGCAAAATGAAAAAAGTGATTCATTTGGCCTCAGCAGGTGTTTAAAGCACTTTTTAGGTGGTTTGGTGCATATGTGGTTCATTGTTGGGCAGTTTTGGCCCATGTTCATAAATGCACTCTATTCTGTCTGAAAGGAGTTTTTCAGCAATAACTGTTAGATTTAGTCACTGCAAGCTAGCAGAAGGTGCTACAGGCTCAAATCTCATGTATGTGGTGTAGCGTCTTACCCCCTGCAAGGGGAATGTGGTTTGGTGCTGCTAGGATGTATTGTTGGACAGTTACAGGCAAAATGAAAAAAGTGATTCATTTGGCCTCAGCAGGTGTTTAAAGCACTTTTTAGGTGTTTGGTGCATATGTTGGGCAGTTTTGGCCTATGTTCATAAATGCACTCTATTCTGTCTGAAAGGAGTTTTTCAGCAATAACTCTTAGATTTAGTCACTGCAAGCTAGCAGAAGGTGCTACAGGCTCAAATCTCATGTATGTGGTGTACCTTCTTACTCCCTGCAAGGGGAATGTGGTTTGGTGCTGCTAGGATGTATTGTTGGACAGTTACAGGCAAAATGAAAAAAGTGATTCATTTGGCCTCAGCAGGTGTTTAAAGCACTTTTTAGGTGTTTGGTGCATATGTTGGGCAGTTTTGGCCTATGTTCATAAATGCACTCTATTCTGTCTGAAAGGAGTTTTTCAGCAATAACTGTTAGCTTTAGTCACTGCAGGCTAGCAGAAGACACTATAACCTTAAATCTCATATATGTGGTGTAGCTTCTTACCCCCTGCAAGGGGAATGTGGTTTGGTGCTGCTAGGATGTATTGTTGGACAGTTACAGGCAAAATGAAAAAAGTGATTCATTTGGCCTCAGCAGGTGTTTAAAGCACTTTTAAGGTGGTTTGGTGCATATGTGGTTCATTGTTGGGCAGTTTTGGCCCATGTTCATAAATGCACTCTATTCTGTCTGAAAGGAGTTTTTCAGCAATAACTGTTAGATTTAGTCACTGCAAGCTAGCAGAAGGTGCTACAGGCTCAAATCTCATGTATGTGGTGTAGCGTCTTACCCCCTGCAAGGGGAATGTGGTTTGGTGCTGCTAGGATGTATTGTTGGACAGTTACAGGCAAAATGAAAAAAGTGATTCATTTGGCCTCAGCAGGTGTTTAAAGCACTTTTTAGGTGTTTGGTGCATATGTTGGGCAGTTTTGGCCTATGTTCATAAATGCACTCTATTCTGTCTGAAAGGAGTTTTTCAGCAATAACTCTTAGATTTAGTCACTGCAAGCTAGCAGAAGGTGCTACAGGCTCAAATCTCATGTATGTGGTGTACCTTCTTACCCCCTGCAAGGGGAATGTGGTTTGGTGCTGCTAGGATGTATTGTTGGACAGTTACAGGCAAAATGAAAAAAGTGATTCATTTGGCCTCAGCAGGTGTTTAAAGCACTTTTAAGGTGGTTTGGTGCATATGTGGTTCATTGTTGGGCAGTTTTGGCCTATGTTCATAAATGCACTCTATTCTGTCTGAAAGGAGTTTTTCAGCAATAACTGTTAGATTTAGTCACTGCAAGCTAACAGAAGACACTATAACCTCAAATCTCATGTATGTGGTGTAGCTTCTTACCCCCTGCAAGGGGAATGTGGTTTGGTGCTGCTAGGATGTATTGTTGGACAGTTACAGGCAAAATGAAAAAAGTGATTCATTTGGCCTCAGCAGGTGTTTAAAGCACTTTTTAGGTGTTTGGTGCATATGTTGGGCAGTTTTGGCCTACGTTCATAAATGCACTCTATTCTGTCTGAAAGGAGTTTTTCAGCAATAACTCTTAGATTTAGTCACTGCAAGCTAGCAGAAGGTGCTACAGGCTCAAATCTCATGTATGTGGTGTACCTTCTTACCCCCTGCAAGGGGAATGTGGTTTGGTGCTGCTAGGATGTATTGTTGGACAGTTACAGGCAAAATGAAAAAAGTGATTCATTTGGCCTCAGCAGGTGTTTAAAGCACTTTTTAGGTGTTTGGTGCATATGTTGGGCAGTTTTGGCCTATGTTCATAAATGCACTCTATTCTGTCTGAAAGGAGTTTTTCAGCAATAACTGTTAGCTTTAGTCACTGCAGGCTAGCAGAAGACACTATAACCTTAAATCTCATATATGTGGTGTAGCTTCTTACCCCCTGCAAGGGGAATGTGGTTTGGTGCTGCGAGGATGTATTGTTGGACAGTTACAGGCAAAATGAAAAAAGTGATTCATTTGGCCTCAGCAGGTGTTTAAAGCACTTTTTAGGTGGTTTGGTGCATATGTGGTTCATTGTTGGGCAGTTTTGGCCCATGTTCATAAATGCACTCTATTCTGTCTGAAAGGAGTTTTTCAGCAATAACTGTTAGATTTAGTCACTGCAAGCTAGCAGAAGGTGCTACAGGCTCAAATCTCATGTATGTGGTGTAGCGTCTTACCCCCTGCAAGGGGAATGTGGTTTGGTGCTGCTAGGATGTATTGTTGGACAGTTACAGGCAAAATGAAAAAAGTGATTCATTTGGCCTCAGCAGGTGTTTAAAGCACTTTTAAGGTGGTTTGGTGCATATGTGGTTCATTGTTGGGCAGTTTTGGCCTATGTTCATAAATGCACTCTATTCTGTCTGAAAGGAGTTTTTCAGCAATAACTGTTAGATTTAGTCACTGCAAGCTAACAGAAGACACTATAACCTCAAATCTCATGTATGTGGTGTAGCACTTACCCCCTGCAAGGGGAATGTGGTTTGGTGCTGCTAGGATGTATTGTTGGACAGTTACAGGCAAAATGAAAAAAGTGATTCATTTGGCCTCAGCAGGTGTTTAAAGCACTTTTTAGGTGGTTTGGTGCATATGTGGTTCATTGTTGGGCAGTTTTGGCCCATGTTCATAAATGCACTCTATTCTGTCTGAAAGGAGTTTTTCAGCAATAACTGTTAGATTTAGTCACTGCAAGCTAGCAGAAGGTGCTACAGGCTCAAATCTCATGTATGTGGTGTAGCGTCTTACCCCCTGCAAGGGGAATGTGGTTTGGTGCTGCTAGGATGTATTGTTGGACAGTTACAGGCAAAATGAAAAAAGTGATTCATTTGGCCTCAGCAGGTGTTTAAAGCACTTTTTAGGTGTTTGGTGCATATGTTGGGCAGTTTTGGCCTATGTTCATAAATGCACTCTATTCTGTCTGAAAGGAGTTTTTCAGCAATAACTCTTAGATTTAGTCACTGCAAGCTAGCAGAAGGTGCTACAGGCTCAAATCTCATGTATGTGGTGTACCTTCTTACTCCCTGCAAGGGGAATGTGGTTTGGTGCTGCTAGGATGTATTGTTGGACAGTTACAGGCAAAATGAAAAAAGTGATTCATTTGGCCTCAGCAGGTGTTTAAAGCACTTTTTAGGTGTTTGGTGCATATGTTGGGCAGTTTTGGCCTATGTTCATAAATGCACTCTATTCTGTCTGAAAGGAGTTTTTCAGCAATAACTGTTAGCTTTAGTCACTGCAGGCTAGCAGAAGACACTATAACCTTAAATCTCATATATGTGGTGTAGCTTCTTACCCCCTGCAAGGGGAATGTGGTTTGGTGCTGCTAGGATGTATTGTTGGACAGTTACAGGCAAAATGAAAAAAGTGATTCATTTGGCCTCAGCAGGTGTTTAAAGCACTTTTTAGGTGGTTTGGTGCATATGTGGTTCATTGTTGGGCAGTTTTGGCCCATGTTCATAAATGCACTCTATTCTGTCTGAAAGGAGTTTTTCAGCAATAACTGTTAGATTTAGTCACTGCAAGCTAGCAGAAGGTGCTACAGGCTCAAATCTCATGTATGTGGTGTACCTTCTTACCCCCTGCAAGGGGAATGTGGTTTGGTGCTGCTAGGATGTATTGTTGGACAGTTACAGGCAAAATGAAAAAAGTGATTCATTTGGCCTCAGCAGGTGTTTAAAGCACTTTTTAGGTGTTTGGTGCATATGTTGGGCAGTTTTGGCCTATGTTCATAAATGCACTCTATTCTGTCTGAAAGGAGTTTTTCAGCAATAACTCTTAGATTTAGTCACTGCAAGCTAGCAGAAGGTGCTACAGGCTCAAATCTCATGTATGTGGTGTACCTTCTTACCCCCTGCAAGGGGAATGTGGTTTGGTGCTGCTAGGATGCATTGTTGGACAGTTACAGGCAAAATGAAAAAAGTCATTCATTTGGCCTCAGCAGGTGTTTAAAGCACTTTTTAGGTGTTTGGTGCATATGTTGGGCAGTTTTGGCCTATGTTCATAAATGCACTCTATTCTGTCTGAAAGGAGTTTTTCAGCAATAACTGTTAGCTTTAGTCACTGCAGGCTAGCAGAAGACACTATAACCTTAAATCTCATATATGTGGTGTAGCTTCTTACCCCCTGCAAGGGGAATGTGGTTTGGTGCTGCTAGGATGTATTGTTGGACAGTTACAGGCAAAATGAAAAAAGTGATTCATTTGGCCTCAGCAGGTGTTTAAAGCACTTTTAAGGTGGTTTGGTGCATATGTGGTTCATTGTTGGGCAGTTTTGGCCTATGTTCATAAATGCACTCTATTCTGTCTGAAAGGAGTTTTTCAGCAATAACTGTTAGATTTAGTCACTGCAAGCTAACAGAAGACACTATAACCTCAAATCTCATGTATGTGGTGTAGCTTCTTACCCCCTGCAAGGGGAATGTGGTTTGGTGCTGCTAGGATGTATTGTTGGACAGTTACAGGCAAAATGAAAAAAGTGATTCATTTGGCCTCAGCAGGTGTTTAAAGCACTTTTTAGGTGTTTGGTGCATATGTTGGGCAGTTTTGGCCTATGTTCATAAATGCACTCTATTCTGTCTGAAAGGAGTTTTTCAGCAATAACTCTTAGATTTAGTCACTGCAAGCTAGCAGAAGGTGCTACAGGCTCAAATCTCATGTATGTGGTGTACCTTCTTACCCCCTGCAAGGGGAATGTGGTTTGGTGCTGCTAGGATGTATTGTTGGACAGTTACAGGCAAAATGAAAAAAGTGATTCATTTGGCCTCAGCAGGTGTTTAAAGCACTTTTTAGGTGTTTGGTGCATATGTTGGGCAGTTTTGGCCTATGTTCATAAATGCACTCTATTCTGTCTGAAAGGAGTTTTTCAGCAATAACTGTTAGCTTTAGTCACTGCAGGCTAGCAGAAGACACTATAACCTTAAATCTCATATATGTGGTGTAGCTTCTTACCCCCTGCAAGGGGAATGTGGTTTGGTGCTGCTAGGATGTATTGTTGGACAGTTACAGGCAAAATGAAAAAAGTGATTCATTTGGCCTCAGCAGGTGTTTAAAGCACTTTTTAGGTGGTTTGGTGCATATGTGGTTCATTGTTGGGCAGTTTTGGCCCATGTTCATAAATGCACTCTATTCTGTCTGAAAGGAGTTTTTCAGCAATAACTGTTAGATTTAGTCACTGCAAGCTAGCAGAAGGTGCTACAGGCTCAAATCTCATGTATGTGGTGTACCTTCTTACCCCCTGCAAGGGGAATGTGGTTTGGTGCTGCTAGGATGTATTGTTGGACAGTTACAGGCAAAATGAAAAAAGTGATTCATTTGGCCTCAGCAGGTGTTTAAAGCACTTTTAAGGTGGTTTGGTGCATATGTGGTTCATTGTTGGGCAGTTTTGGCCTATGTTCATAAATGCACTCTATTCTGTCTGAAAGGAGTTTTTCAGCAATAACTGTTAGATTTAGTCACTGCAAGCTAACAGAAGACACTATAACCTCAAATCTCATGTATGTGGTGTAGCTTCTTACCCCCTGCAAGGGGAATGTGGTTTGGTGCTGCTAGGATGTATTGTTGGACAGTTACAGGCAAAATGAAAAAAGTGATTCATTTGGCCTCAGCAGGTGTTTAAAGCACTTTTTAGGTGGTTTGGTGCATATGTGGTTCATTGTTGGGCAGTTTTGGCCCATGTTCATAAATGCACTCTATTCTGTCTGAAAGGAGTTTTTCAGCAATAACTGTTAGATTTAGTCACTGCAAGCTAGCAGAAGGTGCTACAGGCTCAAATCTCATGTATGTGGTGTAGCGTCTTACCCCCTGCAAGGGGAATGTGGTTTGGTGCTGCTAGGATGTATTGTTGGACAGTTACAGGCAAAATGAAAAAAGTGATTCATTTGGCCTCAGCAGGTGTTTAAAGCACTTTTTAGGTGTTTGGTGCATATGTTGGGCAGTTTTGGCCTATGTTCATAAATGCACTCTATTCTGTCTGAAAGGAGTTTTTCAGCAATAACTCTTAGATTTAGTCACTGCAAGCTAGCAGAAGGTGCTACAGGCTCAAATCTCATGTATGTGGTGTAGCTTCTTACCCCCTGCAAGGGGAATGTGGTTTGGTGCTGCTAGGATGTATTGTTGGACAGTTACAGGCAAAATGAAAAAAGTGATTCATTTGGCCTCAGCAGGTGTTTAAAGCACTTTTTAGGTGTTTGGTGCATATGTTGGGCAGTTTTGGCCTATGTTCATAAATGCACTCTATTCTGCCTGAAAGGAGTTTTTCAGCAATAACTCTTAGATTTAGTCACTGCAAGCTAGCAGAAGGTGCTACAGGCTCAAATCTCATGTATGTGGTGTACCTTCTTACCCCCTGCAAGGGGAATGTGGTTTGGTGCTGCTAGGATGTATTGTTGGACAGTTACAGGCAAAATGAAAAAAGTGATTCATTTGGCCTCAGCAGGTGTTTAAAGCACTTTTTAGGTGGTTTGGTGCATATGTGGTTCATTGTTGGGCAGTTTTGGCCCATGTTCATAAATGCACTCTATTCTGTCTGAAAGGAGTTTTTCAGCAATAACTGTTAGATTTAGTCACTGCAAGCTAGCAGAAGGTGCTACAGGCTCAAATCTCATGTATGTGGTGTAGCGTCTTACCCCCTGCAAGGGGAATGTGGTTTGGTGCTGCTAGGATGTATTGTTGGACAGTTACAGGCAAAATGAAAAAAGTGATTCATTTGGCCTCAGCAGGTGTTTAAAGCACTTTTAAGGTGGTTTGGTGCATATGTGGTTCATTGTTGGGCAGTTTTGGCCTATGTTCATAAATGCACTCTATTCTGTCTGAAAGGAGTTTTTCAGCAATAACTGTTAGATTTAGTCACTGCAAGCTAACAGAAGACACTATAACCTCAAATCTCATGTATGTGGTGTAGCTTCTTACCCCCTGCAAGGGGAATGTGGTTTGGTGCTGCTAGGATGTATTGTTGGACAGTTACAGGCAAAATGAAAAAAGTGATTCATTTGGCCTCAGCAGGTGTTTAAAGCACTTTTTAGGTGTTTGGTGCATATGTTGGGCAGTTTTGGCCTATGTTCATAAATGCACTCTATTCTGTCTGAAAGGAGTTTTTCAGCAATAACTCTTAGATTTAGTCACTGCAAGCTAGCAGAAGGTGCTACAGGCTCAAATCTCATGTATGTGGTGTACCTTCTTACCCCCTGCAAGGGGAATGTGGTTTGGTGCTGCTAGGATGTATTGTTGGACAGTTACAGGCAAAATGAAAAAAGTGATTCATTTGGCCTCAGCAGGTGTTTAAAGCACTTTTAAGGTGGTTTGGTGCATATGTGGTTCATTGTTGGGCAATTTTGGCCTATGTTCATAAATGCACTCTATTCTGTCTGAAAGGAGTTTTTCAGCAATAACTGTTAGATTTAGTCACTGCAAGCTAACAGAAGACACTATAACCTCAAATCTCATGTATGTGGTGTAGCTTCTTACCCCCTGCAAGGGGAATGTGGTTTGGTGCTGCTAGGATGTATTGTTGGACAGTTACAGGCAAAATGAAAAAAGTGATTCATTTGGCCTCAGCAGGTGTTTAAAGCACTTTTTAGGTGGTTTGGTGCATATGTGGTTCATTGTTGGGCAGTTTTGGCCTATGTTCATAAATGCACTCTATTCTGTCTGAAAGGAGTTTTTCAGCAATAACTCTTAGATTTAGTCACTGCAAGCTAGCAGAAGGTGCTACAGGCTCAAATCTCATGTATGTGGTGTACCTTCTTACCCCCTGCAAGGGGAATGTGGTTTGGTGCTGCTAGGATGTATTGTTGGACAGTTACAGGCAAAATGAAAAAAGTGATTCATTTGGCCTCAGCAGGTGTTTAAAGCACTTTTTAGGTGTTTGGTGCATATGTTGGGCAGTTTTGGCCTATGTTCATAAATGCACTCTATTCTGTCTGAAAGGAGTTTTTCAGCAATAACTCTTAGATTTAGTCACTGCAAGCTAGCAGAAGGTGCTACAGGCTCAAATCTCATGTATGTGGTGTACCTTCTTACCCCCTGCAAGGGGAATGTGGTTTGGTGCTGCTAGGATGTATTGTTGGACAGTTACAGGCAAAATGAAAAAAGTGATTCATTTGGCCTCAGCAGGTGTTTAAAGCACTTTTTAGGTGTTTGGTGCATATGTTGGGCAGTTTTGGCCTATGTTCATAAATGCACTCTATTCTGTCTGAAAGGAGTTTTTCAGCAATAACTCTTAGATTTAGTCACTGCAAGCTAGCAGAAGGTGCTACAGGCTCAAATCTCATGTATGTGGTGTACCTTCTTACCCCCTGCAAGGGGAATGTGGTTTGGTGCTGCTAGGATGTATTGTTGGACAGTTACAGGCAAAATGAAAAAAGTGATTCATTTGGCCTCAGCAGGTGTTTAAAGCACTTTTTAGGTGTTTGGTGCATATGTTGGGCAGTTTTGGCCTATGTTCATAAATGCACTCTATTCTGTCTGAAAGGAGTTTTTCAGCAATAACTGTTAGCTTTAGTCACTGCAGGCTAGCAGAAGACACTATAACCTTAAATCTCATATATGTGGTGTAGCTTCTTACCCCCTGCAAGGGGAATGTGGTTTGGTGCTGCTAGGATGTATTGTTGGACAGTTACAGGCAAAATGAAAAAAGTGATTCATTTGGCCTCAGCAGGTGTTTAAAGCACTTTTTAGGTGGTTTGGTGCATATGTGGTTCATTGTTGGGCAGTTTTGGCCCATGTTCATAAATGCACTCTATTCTGTCTGAAAGGAGTTTTTCAGCAATAACTGTTAGATTTAGTCACTGCAAGCTAGCAGAAGGTGCTACAGGCTCAAATCTCATGTATGTGGTGTACCTTCTTACCCCCTGCAAGGGGAATGTGGTTTGGTGCTGCTAGGATGTATTGTTGGACAGTTACAGGCAAAATGAAAAAAGTGATTCATTTGGCCTCAGCAGGTGTTTAAAGCACTTTTAAGGTGGTTTGGTGCATATGTGGTTCATTGTTGGGCAGTTTTGGCCTATGTTCATAAATGCACTCTATTCTGTCTGAAAGGAGTTTTTCAGCAATAACTGTTAGATTTAGTCACTGCAAGCTAACAGAAGACACTATAACCTCAAATCTCATGTATGTGGTGTAGCTTCTTACCCCCTGCAAGGGGAATGTGGTTTGGTGCTGCTAGGATGTATTGTTGGACAGTTACAGGCAAAATGAAAAAAGTGATTCATTTGGCCTCAGCAGGTGTTTAAAGCACTTTTTAGGTGTTTGGTGCATATGTTGGGCAGTTTTGGCCTATGTTCATAAATGCACTCTATTCTGCCTGAAAGGAGTTTTTCAGCAATAACTCTTAGATTTAGTCACTGCAAGCTAGCAGAAGGTGCTACAGGCTCAAATCTCATGTATGTGGTGTACCTTCTTACCCCCTGCAAGGGGAATGTGGTTTGGTGCTGCTAGGATGTATTGTTGGACAGTTACAGGCAAAATGAAAAAAGTGATTCATTTGGCCTCAGCAGGTGTTTAAAGCACTTTTTAGGTGTTTGGTGCATATGTTGGGCAGTTTTGGCCTATGTTCATAAATGCACTCTATTCTGTCTGAAAGGAGTTTTTCAGCAATAACTGTTAGCTTTAGTCACTGCAGGCTAGCAGAAGACACTATAACCTTAAATCTCATATATGTGGTGTAGCTTCTTACCCCCTGCAAGGGGAATGTGGTTTGGTGCTGCTAGGATGTATTGTTGGACAGTTACAGGCAAAATGAAAAAAGTGATTCATTTGGCCTCAGCAGGTGTTTAAAGCACTTTTTAGGTGGTTTGGTGCATATGTGGTTCATTGTTGGGCAGTTTTGGCCCATGTTCATAAATGCACTCTATTCTGTCTGAAAGGAGTTTTTCAGCAATAACTGTTAGATTTAGTCACTGCAAGCTAGCAGAAGGTGCTACAGGCTCAAATCTCATGTATGTGGTGTAGCGTCTTACCCCCTGCAAGGGGAATGTGGTTTGGTGCTGCTAGGATGTATTGTTGGACAGTTACAGGCAAAATGAAAAAAGTGATTCATTTGGCCTCAGCAGGTGTTTAAAGCACTTTTAAGGTGGTTTGGTGCATATGTGGTTCATTGTTGGGCAGTTTTGGCCTATGTTCATAAATGCACTCTATTCTGTCTGAAAGGAGTTTTTCAGCAATAACTGTTAGATTTAGTCACTGCAAGCTAACAGAAGACACTATAACCTCAAATCTCATGTATGTGGTGTAGCTTCTTACCCCCTGCAAGGGGAATGTGGTTTGGTGCTGCTAGGATGTATTGTTGGACAGTTACAGGCAAAATGAAAAAAGTGATTCATTTGGCCTCAGCAGGTGTTTAAAGCACTTTTTAGGTGTTTGGTGCATATGTGGTTCATTGTTGGGCAGTTTTGGCCCATGTTCATAAATGCACTCTATTCTGTCTGAAAGGAGTTTTTCAGCAATAACTGTTAGATTTAGTCACTGCAAGCTAACAGAAGACACTATAACCTCAAATCTCATGTATGTGGTGTAGCTTCTTACCCCCTGCAAGGGGAATGTGGTTTGGTGCTGCTAGGATGTATTGTTGGACAGTTACAGGCAAAATGAAAAAAGTGATTCATTTGGCCTCAGCAGGTGTTTAAAGCACTTTTTAGGTGGTTTGGTGCATATGTGGTTCATTGTTGGGCAGTTTTGGCCTATGTTCATAAATGCACTCTATTCTGTCTGAAAGGAGTTTTTCAGCAATAACTCTTAGATTTAGTCACTGCAAGCTAGCAGAAGGTGCTACAGGCTCAAATCTCATGTATGTGGTGTACCTTCTTACCCCCTGCAAGGGGAATGTGGTTTGGTGCTGCTAGGATGTATTGTTGGACAGTTACAGGCAAAATGAAAAAAGTGATTCATTTGGCCTCAGCAGGTGTTTAAAGCACTTTTTAGGTGTTTGGTGCATATGTTGGGCAGTTTTGGCCTATGTTCATAAATGCACTCTATTCTGTCTGAAAGGAGTTTTTCAGCAATAACTCTTAGATTTAGTCACTGCAAGCTAGCAGAAGGTGCTACAGGCTCAAATCTCATGTATGTGGTGTACCTTCTTACCCCCTGCAAGGGGAATGTGGTTTGGTGCTGCTAGGATGTATTGTTGGACAGTTACAGGCAAAATGAAAAAAGTGATTCATTTGGCCTCAGCAGGTGTTTAAAGCACTTTTTAGGTGTTTGGTGCATATGTTGGGCAGTTTTGGCCTATGTTCATAAATGCACTCTATTCTGTCTGAAAGGAGTTTTTCAGCAATAACTGTTAGCTTTAGTCACTGCAGGCTAGCAGAAGACACTATAACCTTAAATCTCATATATGTGGTGTAGCTTCTTACCCCCTGCAAGGGGAATGTGGTTTGGTGCTGCTAGGATGTATTGTTGGACAGTTACAGGCAAAATGAAAAAAGTGATTCATTTGGCCTCAGCAGGTGTTTAAAGCACTTTTTAGGTGGTTTGGTGCATATGTGGTTCATTGTTGGGCAGTTTTGGCCCATGTTCATAAATGCACTCTATTCTGTCTGAAAGGAGTTTTTCAGCAATAACTGTTAGATTTAGTCACTGCAAGCTAGCAGAAGGTGCTACAGGCTCAAATCTCATGTATGTGGTGTACCTTCTTACCCCCTGCAAGGGGAATGTGGTTTGGTGCTGCTAGGATGTATTGTTGGACAGTTACAGGCAAAATGAAAAAAGTGATTCATTTGGCCTCAGCAGGTGTTTAAAGCACTTTTAAGGTGGTTTGGTGCATATGTGGTTCATTGTTGGGCAGTTTTGGCCTATGTTCATAAATGCACTCTATTCTGTCTGAAAGGAGTTTTTCAGCAATAACTGTTAGATTTAGTCACTGCAAGCTAACAGAAGACACTATAACCTCAAATCTCATGTATGTGGTGTAGCTTCTTACCCCCTGCAAGGGGAATGTGGTTTGGTGCTGCTAGGATGTATTGTTGGACAGTTACAGGCAAAATGAAAAAAGTGATTCATTTGGCCTCAGCAGGTGTTTAAAGCACTTTTTAGGTGTTTGGTGCATATGTTGGGCAGTTTTGGCCTATGTTCATAAATGCACTCTATTCTGTCTGAAAGGAGTTTTTCAGCAATAACTCTTAGATTTAGTCACTGCAAGCTAGCAGAAGGTGCTACAGGCTCAAATCTCATGTATGTGGTGTACCTTCTTACCCCCTGCAAGGGGAATGTGGTTTGGTGCTGCTAGGATGTATTGTTGGACAGTTACAGGCAAAATGAAAAAAGTGATTCATTTGGCCTCAGCAGGTGTTTAAAGCACTTTTTAGGTGTTTGGTGCATATGTTGGGCAGTTTTGGCCTATGTTCATAAATGCACTCTATTCTGTCTGAAAGGAGTTTTTCAGCAATAACTGTTAGCTTTAGTCACTGCAGGCTAGCAGAAGACACTATAACCTTAAATCTCATATATGTGGTGTAGCTTCTTACCCCCTGCAAGGGGAATGTGGTTTGGTGCTGCTAGGATGTATTGTTGGACAGTTACAGGCAAAATGAAAAAAGTGATTCATTTGGCCTCAGCAGGTGTTTAAAGCACTTTTTTTAGGTGGTTTGGTGCATATGTGGTTCATTGTTGGGCAGTTTTGGCCCATGTTCATAAATGCACTCTATTCTGTCTGAAAGGAGTTTTTCAGCAATAACTGTTAGATTTAGTCACTGCAAGCTAGCAGAAGGTGCTACAGGCTCAAATCTCATGTATGTGGTGTACCTTCTTACCCCCTGCAAGGGGAATGTGGTTTGGTGCTGCTAGGATGTATTGTTGGACAGTTACAGGCAAAATGAAAAAAGTGATTCATTTGGCCTCAGCAGGTGTTTAAAGCACTTTTTAGGTGGTTTGGTGCATATGTGGTTCAATGTTGGGCAGTTTTGGCGCATGTTCATAAATGCACTCTATTCTGTCTGAAAGGAGTTTTTCAGCAATAACTGTTAGATTTAGTCACTGCACGCTAACAGAAGACACTATAACCTCAAATCTCATGTATGTGGTGTAGCTTCTTACCCCCTGCAAGGGGAATGTGGTTTGGTGCTGCTAGGATGTATTGTTGGACAGTTACAGGCAAAATGAAAAAAGTGATTCATTTGGCCTCAGCAGGTGTTTAAAGCACTTTTTAGGTGTTTGGTGCATATGTTGGGCAGTTTTGGCCTATGTTCATAAATGCACTCTATTCTGTCTGAAAGGAGTTTTTCAGCAATAACTCTTAGATTTAGTCACTGCAAGCTAGCAGAAGGTGCTACAGGCTCAAATCTCATGTATGTGGTGTACCTTCTTACCCCCTGCAAGGGGAATGTGGTTTGGTGCTGCTAGGATGCATTGTTGGACAGTTACAGGCAAAATGAAAAAAGTGATTCATTTGGCCTCAGCAGGTGTTTAAAGCACTTTTTAGGTGTTTGGTGCATATGTGGCCTATGTTCATAAATGCACTCTATTCTGTCTGAAAGGAGTTTTTCAGCAATAACTGTTAGCTTTAGTCACTGCAGGCTAGCAGAAGACACTATAACCTTAAATCTCATATATGTGGTGTAGCTTCTTACCCCCTGCAAGGGGAATGTGGTTTGGTGCTGCTAGGATGTATTGTTGGACAGTTACAGGCAAAATGAAAAAAGTGATTCATTTGGCCTCAGCAGGTGTTTAAAGCACTTTTTAGGTGGTTTGGTGCATATGTGGTTCATTGTTGGGCAGTTTTGGCCCATGTTCATAAATGCACTCTATTCTGTCTGAAAGGAGTTTTTCAGCAATAACTGTTAGATTTAGTCACTGCAAGCTAGCAGAAGGTGCTACAGGCTCAAATCTCATGTATGTGGTGTACCTTCTTACCCCCTGCAAGGGGAATGTGGTTTGGTGCTGCTAGGATGTATTGTTGGACAGTTACAGGCAAAATGAAAAAAGTGATTCATTTGGCCTCAGCAGGTGTTTAAAGCACTTTTAAGGTGGTTTGGTGCATATGTGGTTCATTGTTGGGCAGTTTTGGCCTATGTTCATAAATGCACTCTATTCTGTCTGAAAGGAGTTTTTCAGCAATAACTGTTAGATTTAGTCACTGCAAGCTAACAGAAGACACTATAACCTCAAATCTCATGTATGTGGTGTAGCTTCTTACCCCCTGCAAGGGGAATGTGGTTTGGTGCTGCTAGGATGTATTGTTGGACAGTTACAGGCAAAATGAAAAAAGTGATTCATTTGGCCTCAGCAGGTGTTTAAAGCACTTTTTAGGTGTTTGGTGCATATGTTGGGCAGTTTTGGCCTATGTTCATAAATGCACTCTATTCTGTCTGAAAGGAGTTTTTCAGCAATAACTCTTAGATTTAGTCACTGCAAGCTAGCAGAAGGTGCTACAGGCTCAAATCTCATGTATGTGGTGTACCTTCTTACCCCCTGCAAGGGGAATGTGGTTTGGTGCTGCTAGGATGTATTGTTGGACAGTTACAGGCAAAATGAAAAAAGTGATTCATTTGGCCTCAGCAGGTGTTTAAAGCACTTTTTAGGTGTTTGGTGCATATGTTGGGCAGTTTTGGCCTATGTTCATAAATGCACTCTATTCTGTCTGAAAGGAGTTTTTCAGCAATAACTGTTAGCTTTAGTCACTGCAGGCTAGCAGAAGACACTATAACCTTAAATCTCATATATGTGGTGTAGCTTCTTACCCCCTGCAAGGGGAATGTGGTTTGGTGCTGCTAGGATGTATTGTTGGACAGTTACAGGCAAAATGAAAAAAGTGATTCATTTGGCCTCAGCAGGTGTTTAAAGCACTTTTTAGGTGGTTTGGTGCATATGTGGTTCATTGTTGGGCAGTTTTGGCCCATGTTCATAAATGCACTCTATTCTGTCTGAAAGGAGTTTTTCAGCAATAACTGTTAGATTTAGTCACTGCAAGCTAGCAGAAGGTGCTACAGGCTCAAATCTCATGTATGTGGTGTACCTTCTTACCCCCTGCAAGGGGAATGTGGTTTGGTGCTGCTAGGATGTATTGTTGGACAGTTACAGGCAAAATGAAAAAAGTGATTCATTTGGCCTCAGCAGGTGTTTAAAGCACTTTTTAGGTGGTTTGGTGCATATGTGGTTCAATGTTGGGCAGTTTTGGCGCATGTTCATAAATGCACTCTATTCTGTCTGAAAGGAGTTTTTCAGCAATAACTGTTAGATTTAGTCACTGCAAGCTAACAGAAGACACTATAACCTCAAATCTCATGTATGTGGTGTAGCTTCTTACCCCCTGCAAGGGGAATGTGGTTTGGTGCTGCTAGGATGTATTGTTGGACAGTTACAGGCAAAATGAAAAAAGTGATTCATTTGGCCTCAGCAGGTGTTTAAAGCACTTTTTAGGTGTTTGGTGCATATGTTGGGCAGTTTTGGCCTATGTTCATAAATGCACTCTATTCTGTCTGAAAGGAGTTTTTCAGCAATAACTCTTAGATTTAGTCACTGCAAGCTAGCAGAAGGTGCTACAGGCTCAAATCTCATGTATGTGGTGTACCTTCTTACCCCCTGCAAGGGGAATGTGGTTTGGTGCTGCTAGGATGCATTGTTGGACAGTTACAGGCAAAATGAAAAAAGTGATTCATTTGGCCTCAGCAGGTGTTTAAAGCACTTTTTAGGTGTTTGGTGCATATGTGGCCTATGTTCATAAATGCACTCTATTCTGTCTGAAAGGAGTTTTTCAGCAATAACTGTTAGCTTTAGTCACTGCAGGCTAGCAGAAGACACTATAACCTTAAATCTCATATATGTGGTGTAGCTTCTTACCCCCTGCAAGGGGAATGTGGTTTGGTGCTGCTAGGATGTATTGTTGGACAGTTACAGGCAAAATGAAAAAAGTGATTCATTTGGCCTCAGCAGGTGTTTAAAGCACTTTTAAGGTGGTTTGGTGCATATGTGGTTCATTGTTGGGCAGTTTTGGCCTATGTTCATAAATGCACTCTATTCTGTCTGAAAGGAGTTTTTCAGCAATAACTGTTAGATTTAGTCACTGCAAGCTAACAGAAGACACTATAACCTCAAATCTCATGTATGTGGTGTAGCTTCTTACCCCCTGCAAGGGGAATGTGGTTTGGTGCTGCTAGGATGTATTGTTGGACAGTTACAGGCAAAATGAAAAAAGTGATTCATTTGGCCTCAGCAGGTGTTTAAAGCACTTTTTAGGTGTTTGGTGCATATGTTGGGCAGTTTTGGCCTATGTTCATAAATGCACTCTATTCTGTCTGAAAGGAGTTTTTCAGCAATAACTCTTAGATTTAGTCACTGCAAGCTAGCAGAAGGTGCTACAGGCTCAAATCTCATGTATGTGGTGTACCTTCTTACCCCCTGCAAGGGGAATGTGGTTTGGTGCTGCTAGGATGTATTGTTGGACAGTTACAGGCAAAATGAAAAAAGTGATTCATTTGGCCTCAGCAGGTGTTTAAAGCACTTTTTAGGTGTTTGGTGCATATGTTGGGCAGTTTTGGCCTATGTTCATAAATGCACTCTATTCTGTCTGAAAGGAGTTTTTCAGCAATAACTGTTAGCTTTAGTCACTGCAGGCTAGCAGAAGACACTATAACCTTAAATCTCATATATGTGGTGTAGCTTCTTACCCCCTGCAAGGGGAATGTGGTTTGGTGCTGCTAGGATGTATTGTTGGACAGTTACAGGCAAAATGAAAAAAGTGATTCATTTGGCCTCAGCAGGTGTTTAAAGCACTTTTTAGGTGGTTTGGTGCATATGTGGTTCATTGTTGGGCAGTTTTGGCCTATGTTCATAAATGCACTCTATTCTGTCTGAAAGGAGTTTTTCAGCAATAACTGTTAGATTTAGTCACTGCAAGCTAACAGAAGACACTATAACCTCAAATCTCATGTATGTGGTGTAGCACTTACCCCCTGCAAGGGGAATGTGGTTTGGTGCTGCTAGGATGTATTGTTGGACAGTTACAGGCAAAATGAAAAAAGTGATTCATTTGGCCTCAGCAGGTGTTTAAAGCACTTTTTAGGTGGTTTGGTGCATATGTGGTTCATTGTTGGGCAGTTTTGGCCCATGTTCATAAATGCACTCTATTCTGTCTGAAAGGAGTTTTTCAGCAATAACTGTTAGATTTAGTCACTGCAAGCTAGCAGAAGGTGCTACAGGCTCAAATCTCATGTATGTGGTGTAGCGTCTTACCCCCTGCAAGGGGAATGTGGTTTGGTGCTGCTAGGATGTATTGTTGGACAGTTACAGGCAAAATGAAAAAAGTGATTCATTTGGCCTCAGCAGGTGTTTAAAGCACTTTTTAGGTGTTTGGTGCATATGTTGGGCAGTTTTGGCCTATGTTCATAAATGCACTCTATTCTGTCTGAAAGGAGTTTTTCAGCAATAACTCTTAGATTTAGTCACTGCAAGCTAGCAGAAGGTGCTACAGGCTCAAATCTCATGTATGTGGTGTACCTTCTTACTCCCTGCAAGGGGAATGTGGTTTGGTGCTGCTAGGATGTATTGTTGGACAGTTACAGGCAAAATGAAAAAAGTGATTCATTTGGCCTCAGCAGGTGTTTAAAGCACTTTTTAGGTGTTTGGTGCATATGTTGGGCAGTTTTGGCCTATGTTCATAAATGCACTCTATTCTGTCTGAAAGGAGTTTTTCAGCAATAACTGTTAGCTTTAGTCACTGCAGGCTAGCAGAAGACACTATAACCTTAAATCTCATATATGTGGTGTAGCTTCTTACCCCCTGCAAGGGGAATGTGGTTTGGTGCTGCTAGGATGTATTGTTGGACAGTTACAGGCAAAATGAAAAAAGTGATTCATTTGGCCTCAGCAGGTGTTTAAAGCACTTTTAAGGTGGTTTGGTGCATATGTGGTTCATTGTTGGGCAGTTTTGGCCTATGTTCATAAATGCACTCTATTCTGTCTGAAAGGAGTTTTTCAGCAATAACTGTTAGATTTAGTCACTGCAAGCTAACAGAAGACACTATAACCTCAAATCTCATGTATGTGGTGTAGCTTCTTACCCCCTGCAAGGGGAATGTGGTTTGGTGCTGCTAGGATGTATTGTTGGACAGTTACAGGCAAAATGAAAAAAGTGATTCATTTGGCCTCAGCAGGTGTTTAAAGCACTTTTTAGGTGTTTGGTGCATATGTTGGGCAGTTTTGGCCTATGTTCATAAATGCACTCTATTCTGTCTGAAAGGAGTTTTTCAGCAATAACTCTTAGATTTAGTCACTGCAAGCTAGCAGAAGGTGCTACAGGCTCAAATCTCATGTATGTGGTGTACCTTCTTACCCCCTGCAAGGGGAATGTGGTTTGGTGCTGCTAGGATGTATTGTTGGACAGTTACAGGCAAAATGAAAAAAGTGATTCATTTGGCCTCAGCAGGTGTTTAAAGCACTTTTTAGGTGTTTGGTGCATATGTTGGGCAGTTTTGGCCTATGTTCATAAATGCACTCTATTCTGTCTGAAAGGAGTTTTTCAGCAATAACTGTTAGCTTTAGTCACTGCAGGCTAGCAGAAGACACTATAACCTTAAATCTCATATATGTGGTGTAGCTTCTTACCCCCTGCAAGGGGAATGTGGTTTGGTGCTGCTAGGATGTATTGTTGGACAGTTACAGGCAAAATGAAAAAAGTGATTCATTTGGCCTCAGCAGGTGTTTAAAGCACTTTTAAGGTGGTTTGGTGCATATGTGGTTCATTGTTGGGCAGTTTTGGCCTATGTTCATAAATGCACTCTATTCTGTCTGAAAGGAGTTTTTCAGCAATAACTGTTAGATTTAGTCACTGCAAGCTAACAGAAGACACTATAACCTCAAATCTCATGTATGTGGTGTAGCTTCTTACCCCCTGCAAGGGGAATGTGGTTTGGTGCTGCTAGGATGTATTGTTGGACAGTTACAGGCAAAATGAAAAAAGTGATTCATTTGGCCTCAGCAGGTGTTTAAAGCACTTTTTAGGTGTTTGGTGCATATGTTGGGCAGTTTTGGCCTATGTTCATAAATGCACTCTATTCTGTCTGAAAGGAGTTTTTCAGCAATAACTGTTAGATTTAGTCACTGCAAGCTAGCAGAAGGTGCTACAGGCTCAAATCTCATGTATGTGGTGTACCTTCTTACCCCCTGCAAGGGGAATGTGGTTTGGTGCTGCTAGGATGTATTGTTGGACAGTTACAGGCAAAATGAAAAAAGTGATTCATTTGGCCTCAGCAGGTGTTTAAAGCACTTTTAAGGTGGTTTGGTGCATATGTGGTTCATTGTTGGGCAGTTTTGGCCTATGTTCATAAATGCACTCTATTCTGTCTGAAAGGAGTTTTTCAGCAATAACTGTTAGATTTAGTCACTGCAAGCTAACAGAAGACACTATAACCTCAAATCTCATGTATGTGGTGTAGCTTCTTACCCCCTGCAAGGGGAATGTGGTTTGGTGCTGCTAGGATGTATTGTTGGACAGTTACAGGCAAAATGAAAAAAGTGATTCATTTGGCCTCAGCAGGTGTTTAAAGCACTTTTTAGGTGTTTGGTGCATATGTTGGGCAGTTTTGGCCTATGTTCATAAATGCACTCTATTCTGTCTGAAAGGAGTTTTTCAGCAATAACTCTTAGATTTAGTCACTGCAAGCTAGCAGAAGGTGCTACAGGCTCAAATCTCATGTATGTGGTGTACCTTCTTACCCCCTGCAAGGGGAATGTGGTTTGGTGCTGCTAGGATGTATTGTTGGACAGTTACAGGCAAAATGAAAAAAGTGATTCATTTGGCCTCAGCAGGTGTTTAAAGCACTTTTTAGGTGTTTGGTGCATATGTTGGGCAGTTTTGGCCTATGTTCATAAATGCACTCTATTCTGTCTGAAAGGAGTTTTTCAGCAATAACTGTTAGCTTTAGTCACTGCAGGCTAGCAGAAGACACTATAACCTTAAATCTCATATATGTGGTGTAGCTTCTTACCCCCTGCAAGGGGAATGTGGTTTGGTGCTGCTAGGATGTATTGTTGGACAGTTACAGGCAAAATGAAAAAAGTGATTCATTTGGCCTCAGCAGGTGTTTAAAGCACTTTTTAGGTGGTTTGGTGCATATGTGGTTCATTGTTGGGCAGTTTTGGCCCATGTTCATAAATGCACTCTATTCTGTCTGAAAGGAGTTTTTCAGCAATAACTGTTAGATTTAGTCACTGCAAGCTAGCAGAAGGTGCTACAGGCTCAAATCTCATGTATGTGGTGTACCTTCTTACCCCCTGCAAGGGGAATGTGGTTTGGTGCTGCTAGGATGTATTGTTGGACAGTTACAGGCAAAATGAAAAAAGTGATTCATTTGGCCTCAGCAGGTGTTTAAAGCACTTTTAAGGTGGTTTGGTGCATATGTGGTTCATTGTTGGGCAGTTTTGGCCTATGTTCATAAATGCACTCTATTCTGTCTGAAAGGAGTTTTTCAGCAATAACTGTTAGATTTAGTCACTGCAAGCTAACAGAAGACACTATAACCTCAAATCTCATGTATGTGGTGTAGCTTCTTACCCCCTGCAAGGGGAATGTGGTTTGGTGCTGCTAGGATGTATTGTTGGACAGTTACAGGCAAAATGAAAAAAGTGATTCATTTGGCCTCAGCAGGTGTTTAAAGCACTTTTTAGGTGGTTTGGTGCATATGTGGTTCATTGTTGGGCAGTTTTGGCCCATGTTCATAAATGCACTCTATTCTGTCTGAAAGGAGTTTTTCAGCAATAACTGTTAGATTTAGTCACTGCAAGCTAGCAGAAGGTGCTACAGGCTCAAATCTCATGTATGTGGTGTAGCGTCTTACCCCCTGCAAGGGGAATGTGGTTTGGTGCTGCTAGGATGTATTGTTGGACAGTTACAGGCAAAATGAAAAAAGTGATTCATTTGGCCTCAGCAGGTGTTTAAAGCACTTTTTAGGTGTTTGGTGCATATGTTGGGCAGTTTTGGCCTATGTTCATAAATGCACTCTATTCTGTCTGAAAGGAGTTTTTCAGCAATAACTCTTAGATTTAGTCACTGCAAGCTAGCAGAAGGTGCTACAGGCTCAAATCTCATGTATGTGGTGTAGCTTCTTACCCCCTGCAAGGGGAATGTGGTTTGGTGCTGCTAGGATGTATTGTTGGACAGTTACAGGCAAAATGAAAAAAGTGATTCATTTGGCCTCAGCAGGTGTTTAAAGCACTTTTTAGGTGTTTGGTGCATATGTTGGGCAGTTTTGGCCTATGTTCATAAATGCACTCTATTCTGCCTGAAAGGAGTTTTTCAGCAATAACTCTTAGATTTAGTCACTGCAAGCTAGCAGAAGGTGCTACAGGCTCAAATCTCATGTATGTGGTGTACCTTCTTACCCCCTGCAAGGGGAATGTGGTTTGGTGCTGCTAGGATGTATTGTTGGACAGTTACAGGCAAAATGAAAAAAGTGATTCATTTGGCCTCAGCAGGTGTTTAAAGCACTTTTTAGGTGGTTTGGTGCATATGTGGTTCATTGTTGGGCAGTTTTGGCCCATGTTCATAAATGCACTCTATTCTGTCTGAAAGGAGTTTTTCAGCAATAACTGTTAGATTTAGTCACTGCAAGCTAGCAGAAGGTGCTACAGGCTCAAATCTCATGTATGTGGTGTAGCGTCTTACCCCCTGCAAGGGGAATGTGGTTTGGTGCTGCTAGGATGTATTGTTGGACAGTTACAGGCAAAATGAAAAAAGTGATTCATTTGGCCTCAGCAGGTGTTTAAAGCACTTTTAAGGTGGTTTGGTGCATATGTGGTTCATTGTTGGGCAGTTTTGGCCTATGTTCATAAATGCACTCTATTCTGTCTGAAAGGAGTTTTTCAGCAATAACTGTTAGATTTAGTCACTGCAAGCTAACAGAAGACACTATAACCTCAAATCTCATGTATGTGGTGTAGCTTCTTACCCCCTGCAAGGGGAATGTGGTTTGGTGCTGCTAGGATGTATTGTTGGACAGTTACAGGCAAAATGAAAAAAGTGATTCATTTGGCCTCAGCAGGTGTTTAAAGCACTTTTTAGGTGTTTGGTGCATATGTTGGGCAGTTTTGGCCTATGTTCATAAATGCACTCTATTCTGTCTGAAAGGAGTTTTTCAGCAATAACTCTTAGATTTAGTCACTGCAAGCTAGCAGAAGGTGCTACAGGCTCAAATCTCATGTATGTGGTGTACCTTCTTACCCCCTGCAAGGGGAATGTGGTTTGGTGCTGCTAGGATGTATTGTTGGACAGTTACAGGCAAAATGAAAAAAGTGATTCATTTGGCCTCAGCAGGTGTTTAAAGCACTTTTAAGGTGGTTTGGTGCATATGTGGTTCATTGTTGGGCAATTTTGGCCTATGTTCATAAATGCACTCTATTCTGTCTGAAAGGAGTTTTTCAGCAATAACTGTTAGATTTAGTCACTGCAAGCTAACAGAAGACACTATAACCTCAAATCTCATGTATGTGGTGTAGCTTCTTACCCCCTGCAAGGGGAATGTGGTTTGGTGCTGCTAGGATGTATTGTTGGACAGTTACAGGCAAAATGAAAAAAGTGATTCATTTGGCCTCAGCAGGTGTTTAAAGCACTTTTTAGGTGGTTTGGTGCATATGTGGTTCATTGTTGGGCAGTTTTGGCCTATGTTCATAAATGCACTCTATTCTGTCTGAAAGGAGTTTTTCAGCAATAACTCTTAGATTTAGTCACTGCAAGCTAGCAGAAGGTGCTACAGGCTCAAATCTCATGTATGTGGTGTACCTTCTTACCCCCTGCAAGGGGAATGTGGTTTGGTGCTGCTAGGATGTATTGTTGGACAGTTACAGGCAAAATGAAAAAAGTGATTCATTTGGCCTCAGCAGGTGTTTAAAGCACTTTTTAGGTGTTTGGTGCATATGTTGGGCAGTTTTGGCCTATGTTCATAAATGCACTCTATTCTGTCTGAAAGGAGTTTTTCAGCAATAACTCTTAGATTTAGTCACTGCAAGCTAGCAGAAGGTGCTACAGGCTCAAATCTCATGTATGTGGTGTACCTTCTTACCCCCTGCAAGGGGAATGTGGTTTGGTGCTGCTAGGATGTATTGTTGGACAGTTACAGGCAAAATGAAAAAAGTGATTCATTTGGCCTCAGCAGGTGTTTAAAGCACTTTTTAGGTGGTTTGGTGCATATGTGGTTCATTGTTGGGCAGTTTTGGCGCATTTTCATAAATGCACTCTATTCTGTCTGAAAGGAGTTTTTCAGCAATAACTGTTAGATTTAGTCACTGCAAGCTAACAGAAGACACTATAACCTCAAATATCATGTATGTGGTGTAGCTTCTTACCCCCTGCAAGGGGAATGTGGTTTGGTGCTGCTAGGATGTATTGTTGGACAGTTACAGGCAAAATGAAAAAAGTGATTCATTTGGCCTCAGCAGGTGTTTAAAGCACTTTTTAGGTGTTTGGTGCATATGTTGGGCAGTTTTGGCCTATGTTCATAAATGCACTCTATTCTGTCTGAAAGGAGTTTTTCAGCAATAACTGTTAGCTTTAGTCACTGCAGGCTAGCAGAAGACACTATAACCTTAAATCTCATATATGTGGTGTAGCTTCTTACCCCCTGCAAGGGGAATGTGGTTTGGTGCTGCTAGGATGTATTGTTGGACAGTTACAGGCAAAATGAAAAAAGTGATTCATTTGGCCTCAGCAGGTGTTTAAAGCACTTTTTAGGTGGTTTGGTGCATATGTGGTTCATTGTTGGGCAGTTTTGGCCCATGTTCATAAATGCACTCTATTCTGTCTGAAAGGAGTTTTTCAGCAATAACTGTTAGATTTAGTCACTGCAAGCTAGCAGAAGGTGCTACAGGCTCAAATCTCATGTATGTGGTGTACCTTCTTACCCCCTGCAAGGGGAATGTGGTTTGGTGCTGCTAGGATGTATTGTTGGACAGTTACAGGCAAAATGAAAAAAGTGATTCATTTGGCCTCAGCAGGTGTTTAAAGCACTTTTAAGGTGGTTTGGTGCATATGTGGTTCATTGTTGGGCAGTTTTGGCCTATGTTCATAAATGCACTCTATTCTGTCTGAAAGGAGTTTTTCAGCAATAACTGTTAGATTTAGTCACTGCAAGCTAACAGAAGACACTATAACCTCAAATCTCATGTATGTGGTGTAGCTTCTTACCCCCTGCAAGGGGAATGTGGTTTGGTGCTGCTAGGATGTATTGTTGGACAGTTACAGGCAAAATGAAAAAAGTGATTCATTTGGCCTCAGCAGGTGTTTAAAGCACTTTTTAGGTGTTTGGTGCATATGTTGGGCAGTTTTGGCCTATGTTCATAAATGCACTCTATTCTGCCTGAAAGGAGTTTTTCAGCAATAACTCTTAGATTTAGTCACTGCAAGCTAGCAGAAGGTGCTACAGGCTCAAATCTCATGTATGTGGTGTACCTTCTTACCCCCTGCAAGGGGAATGTGGTTTGGTGCTGCTAGGATGTATTGTTGGACAGTTACAGGCAAAATGAAAAAAGTGATTCATTTGGCCTCAGCAGGTGTTTAAAGCACTTTTTAGGTGTTTGGTGCATATGTTGGGCAGTTTTGGCCTATGTTCATAAATGCACTCTATTCTGTCTGAAAGGAGTTTTTCAGCAATAACTGTTAGCTTTAGTCACTGCAGGCTAGCAGAAGACACTATAACCTTAAATCTCATATATGTGGTGTAGCTTCTTACCCCCTGCAAGGGGAATGTGGTTTGGTGCTGCTAGGATGTATTGTTGGACAGTTACAGGCAAAATGAAAAAAGTGATTCATTTGGCCTCAGCAGGTGTTTAAAGCACTTTTTAGGTGGTTTGGTGCATATGTGGTTCATTGTTGGGCAGTTTTGGCCCATGTTCATAAATGCACTCTATTCTGTCTGAAAGGAGTTTTTCAGCAATAACTGTTAGATTTAGTCACTGCAAGCTAGCAGAAGGTGCTACAGGCTCAAATCTCATGTATGTGGTGTAGCGTCTTACCCCCTGCAAGGGGAATGTGGTTTGGTGCTGCTAGGATGTATTGTTGGACAGTTACAGGCAAAATGAAAAAAGTGATTCATTTGGCCTCAGCAGGTGTTTAAAGCACTTTTAAGGTGGTTTGGTGCATATGTGGTTCATTGTTGGGCAGTTTTGGCCTATGTTCATAAATGCACTCTATTCTGTCTGAAAGGAGTTTTTCAGCAATAACTGTTAGATTTAGTCACTGCAAGCTAACAGAAGACACTATAACCTCAAATCTCATGTATGTGGTGTAGCTTCTTACCCCCTGCAAGGGGAATGTGGTTTGGTGCTGCTAGGATGTATTGTTGGACAGTTACAGGCAAAATGAAAAAAGTGATTCATTTGGCCTCAGCAGGTGTTTAAAGCACTTTTTAGGTGTTTGGTGCATATGTGGTTCATTGTTGGGCAGTTTTGGCCCATGTTCATAAATGCACTCTATTCTGTCTGAAAGGAGTTTTTCAGCAATAACTGTTAGATTTAGTCACTGCAAGCTAGCAGAAGGTGCTACAGGCTCAAATCTCATGTATGTGGTGTAGCGTCTTACCCCCTGCAAGGGGAATGTGGTTTGGTGCTGCTAGGATGTATTGTTGGACAGTTACAGGCAAAATGAAAAAAGTGATTCATTTGGCCTCAGCAGGTGTTTAAAGCACTTTTTAGGTGTTTGGTGCATATGTTGGGCAGTTTTGGCCTATGTTCATAAATGCACTCATTTCTGTCTGAAAGGAGTTTTTCAGCAATAACTCTTAGATTTAGTCACTGCAAGCTAGCAGAAGGTGCTACAGGCTCAAATCTCATGTATGTGGTGTACCTTCTTACCCCCTGCAAGGGGAATGTGGTTTGGTGCTGCTAGGATGTATTGTTGGACAGTTACAGGCAAAATGAAAAAAGTGATTCATTTGGCCTCAGCAGGTGTTTAAAGCACTTTTAAGGTGGTTTGGTGCATATGTGGTTCATTGTTGGGCAATTTTGGCCTATGTTCATAAATGCACTCTATTCTGTCTGAAAGGAGTTTTTCAGCAATAACTGTTAGATTTAGTCACTGCAAGCTAACAGAAGAAACTATAACCTCAAATCTCATGTATGTGGTGTAGCTTCTTACCCCCTGCAAGGGGAATGTGGTTTGGTGCTGCTAGGATGTATTGTTGGACAGTTACAGGCAAAATGAAAAAAGTGATTCATTTGGCCTCAGCAGGTGTTTAAAGCACTTTTTAGGTGGTTTGGTGCATATGTGGTTCATTGTTGGGCAGTTTTGGCCTATGTTCATAAATGCACTCTATTCTGTCTGAAAGGAGTTTTTCAGCAATAACTCTTAGATTTAGTCACTGCAAGCTAGCAGAAGGTGCTACAGGCTCAAATCTCATGTATGTGGTGTACCTTCTTACCCCCTGCAAGGGGAATGTGGTTTGGTGCTGCTAGGATGTATTGTTGGACAGTTACAGGCAAAATGAAAAAAGTGATTCATTTGGCCTCAGCAGGTGTTTAAAGCACTTTTTAGGTGTTTGGTGCATATGTTGGGCAGTTTTGGCCTATGTTCATAAATGCACTCTATTCTGTCTGAAAGGAGTTTTTCAGCAATAACTCTTAGATTTAGTCACTGCAAGCTAGCAGAAGGTGCTACAGGCTCAAATCTCATGTATGTGGTGTACCTTCTTACCCCCTGCAAGGGGAATGTGGTTTGGTGCTGCTAGGATGTATTGTTGGACAGTTACAGGCAAAATGAAAAAAGTGATTCATTTGGCCTCAGCAGGTGTTTAAAGCACTTTTTAGGTGTTTGGTGCATATGTTGGGCAGTTTTGGCCTATGTTCATAAATGCACTCTATTCTGTCTGAAAGGAGTTTTTCAGCACTAACTGTTAGCTTTAGTCACTGCAGGCTAGCAGAAGACACTATAACCTTAAATCTCATATATGTGGTGTAGCTTCTTACCCCCTGCAAGGGGAATGTGGTTTGGTGCTGCTAGGATGTATTGTTGGACAGTTACAGGCAAAATGAAAAAAGTGATTCATTTGGCCTCAGCAGGTGTTTAAAGCACTTTTTAGGTGGTTTGGTGCATATGTGGTTCATTGTTGGGCAGTTTTGGCCCATGTTCATAAATGCACTCTATTCTGTCTGAAAGGAGTTTTTCAGCAATAACTGTTAGATTTAGTCACTGCAAGCTAGCAGAAGGTGCTACAGGCTCAAATCTCATGTATGTGGTGTACCTTCTTACCCCCTGCAAGGGGAATGTGGTTTGGTGCTGCTAGGATGTATTGTTGGACAGTTACAGGCAAAATGAAAAAAGTGATTCATTTGGCCTCAGCAGGTGTTTAAAGCACTTTTAAGGTGGTTTGGTGCATATGTGGTTCATTGTTGGGCAGTTTTGGCCTATGTTCATAAATGCACTCTATTCTGTCTGAAAGGAGTTTTTCAGCAATAACTGTTAGATTTAGTCACTGCAAGCTAACAGAAGACACTATAACCTCAAATCTCATGTATGTGGTGTAGCTTCTTACCCCCTGCAAGGGGAATGTGGTTTGGTGCTGCTAGGATGTATTGTTGGACAGTTACAGGCAAAATGAAAAAAGTGATTCATTTGGCCTCAGCAGGTGTTTAAAGCACTTTTTAGGTGTTTGGTGCATATGTTGGGCAGTTTTGGCCTATGTTCATAAATGCACTCTATTCTGTCTGAAAGGAGTTTTTCAGCAATAACTCTTAGATTTAGTCACTGCAAGCTAGCAGAAGGTGCTACAGGCTCAAATCTCATGTATGTGGTGTACCTTCTTACCCCCTGCAAGGGGAATGTGGTTTGGTGCTGCTAGGATGTATTGTTGGACAGTTACAGGCAAAATGAAAAAAGTGATTCATTTGGCCTCAGCAGGTGTTTAAAGCACTTTTTAGGTGTTTGGTGCATATGTTGGGCAGTTTTGGCCTATGTTCATAAATGCACTCTATTCTGTCTGAAAGGAGTTTTTCAGCAATAACTGTTAGCTTTAGTCACTGCAGGCTAGCAGAAGACACTATAACCTTAAATCTCATATATGTGGTGTAGCTTCTTACCCCCTGCAAGGGGAATGTGGTTTGGTGCTGCTAGGATGTATTGTTGGACAGTTACAGGCAAAATGAAAAAAGTGATTCATTTGGCCTCAGCAGGTGTTTAAAGCACTTTTTTAGGTGGTTTGGTGCATATGTGGTTCATTGTTGGGCAGTTTTGGCCCATGTTCATAAATGCACTCTATTCTGTCTGAAAGGAGTTTTTCAGCAATAACTGTTAGATTTAGTCACTGCAAGCTAGCAGAAGGTGCTACAGGCTCAAATCTCATGTATGTGGTGTACCTTCTTACCCCCTGCAAGGGGAATGTGGTTTGGTGCTGCTAGGATGTATTGTTGGACAGTTACAGGCAAAATGAAAAAAGTGATTCATTTGGCCTCAGCAGGTGTTTAAAGCACTTTTTAGGTGGTTTGGTGCATATGTGGTTCAATGTTGGGCAGTTTTGGCGCATGTTCATAAATGCACTCTATTCTGTCTGAAAGGAGTTTTTCAGCAATAACTGTTAGATTTAGTCACTGCACGCTAACAGAAGACACTATAACCTCAAATCTCATGTATGTGGTGTAGCTTCTTACCCCCTGCAAGGGGAATGTGGTTTGGTGCTGCTAGGATGTATTGTTGGACAGTTACAGGCAAAATGAAAAAAGTGATTCATTTGGCCTCAGCAGGTGTTTAAAGCACTTTTTAGGTGTTTGGTGCATATGTTGGGCAGTTTTGGCCTATGTTCATAAATGCACTCTATTCTGTCTGAAAGGAGTTTTTCAGCAATAACTCTTAGATTTAGTCACTGCAAGCTAGCAGAAGGTGCTACAGGCTCAAATCTCATGTATGTGGTGTACCTTCTTACCCCCTGCAAGGGGAATGTGGTTTGGTGCTGCTAGGATGCATTGTTGGACAGTTACAGGCAAAATGAAAAAAGTGATTCATTTGGCCTCAGCAGGTGTTTAAAGCACTTTTTAGGTGTTTGGTGCATATGTGGCCTATGTTCATAAATGCACTCTATTCTGTCTGAAAGGAGTTTTTCAGCAATAACTGTTAGCTTTAGTCACTGCAGGCTAGCAGAAGACACTATAACCTTAAATCTCATATATGTGGTGTAGCTTCTTACCCCCTGCAAGGGGAATGTGGTTTGGTGCTGCTAGGATGTATTGTTGGACAGTTACAGGCAAAATGAAAAAAGTGATTCATTTGGCCTCAGCAGGTGTTTAAAGCACTTTTAAGGTGGTTTGGTGCATATGTGGTTCATTGTTGGGCAGTTTTGGCCTATGTTCATAAATGCACTCTATTCTGTCTGAAAGGAGTTTTTCAGCAATAACTGTTAGATTTAGTCACTGCAAGCTAACAGAAGACACTATAACCTCAAATCTCATGTATGTGGTGTAGCTTCTTACCCCCTGCAAGGGGAATGTGGTTTGGTGCTGCTAGGATGTATTGTTGGACAGTTACAGGCAAAATGAAAAAAGTGATTCATTTGGCCTCAGCAGGTGTTTAAAGCACTTTTTAGGTGTTTGGTGCATATGTTGGGCAGTTTTGGCCTATGTTCATAAATGCACTCTATTCTGTCTGAAAGGAGTTTTTCAGCAATAACTCTTAGATTTAGTCACTGCAAGCTAGCAGAAGGTGCTACAGGCTCAAATCTCATGTATGTGGTGTACCTTCTTACCCCCTGCAAGGGGAATGTGGTTTGGTGCTGCTAGGATGTATTGTTGGACAGTTACAGGCAAAATGAAAAAAGTGATTCATTTGGCCTCAGCAGGTGTTTAAAGCACTTTTTAGGTGTTTGGTGCATATGTTGGGCAGTTTTGGCCTATGTTCATAAATGCACTCTATTCTGTCTGAAAGGAGTTTTTCAGCAATAACTGTTAGCTTTAGTCACTGCAGGCTAGCAGAAGACACTATAACCTTAAATCTCATATATGTGGTGTAGCTTCTTACCCCCTGCAAGGGGAATGTGGTTTGGTGCTGCTAGGATGTATTGTTGGACAGTTACAGGCAAAATGAAAAAAGTGATTCATTTGGCCTCAGCAGGTGTTTAAAGCACTTTTTAGGTGGTTTGGTGCATATGTGGTTCATTGTTGGGCAGTTTTGGCCCATGTTCATAAATGCACTCTATTCTGTCTGAAAGGAGTTTTTCAGCAATAACTGTTAGATTTAGTCACTGCAAGCTAGCAGAAGGTGCTACAGGCTCAAATCTCATGTATGTGGTGTACCTTCTTACCCCCTGCAAGGGGAATGTGGTTTGGTGCTGCTAGGATGTATTGTTGGACAGTTACAGGCAAAATGAAAAAAGTGATTCATTTGGCCTCAGCAGGTGTTTAAAGCACTTTTTAGGTGGTTTGGTGCATATGTGGTTCAATGTTGGGCAGTTTTGGCGCATGTTCATAAATGCACTCTATTCTGTCTGAAAGGAGTTTTTCAGCAATAACTGTTAGATTTAGTCACTGCAAGCTAACAGAAGACACTATAACCTCAAATCTCATGTATGTGGTGTAGCTTCTTACCCCCTGCAAGGGGAATGTGGTTTGGTGCTGCTAGGATGTATTGTTGGACAGTTACAGGCAAAATGAAAAAAGTGATTCATTTGGCCTCAGCAGGTGTTTAAAGCACTTTTTAGGTGTTTGGTGCATATGTTGGGCAGTTTTGGCCTATGTTCATAAATGCACTCTATTCTGTCTGAAAGGAGTTTTTCAGCAATAACTCTTAGATTTAGTCACTGCAAGCTAGCAGAAGGTGCTACAGGCTCAAATCTCATGTATGTGGTGTACCTTCTTACCCCCTGCAAGGGGAATGTGGTTTGGTGCTGCTAGGATGCATTGTTGGACAGTTACAGGCAAAATGAAAAAAGTGATTCATTTGGCCTCAGCAGGTGTTTAAAGCACTTTTTAGGTGTTTGGTGCATATGTGGCCTATGTTCATAAATGCACTCTATTCTGTCTGAAAGGAGTTTTTCAGCAATAACTGTTAGCTTTAGTCACTGCAGGCTAGCAGAAGACACTATAACCTTAAATCTCATATATGTGGTGTAGCTTCTTACCCCCTGCAAGGGGAATGTGGTTTGGTGCTGCTAGGATGTATTGTTGGACAGTTACAGGCAAAATGAAAAAAGTGATTCATTTGGCCTCAGCAGGTGTTTAAAGCACTTTTAAGGTGGTTTGGTGCATATGTGGTTCATTGTTGGGCAGTTTTGGCCTATGTTCATAAATGCACTCTATTCTGTCTGAAAGGAGTTTTTCAGCAATAACTGTTAGATTTAGTCACTGCAAGCTAACAGAAGACACTATAACCTCAAATCTCATGTATGTGGTGTAGCTTCTTACCCCCTGCAAGGGGAATGTGGTTTGGTGCTGCTAGGATGTATTGTTGGACAGTTACAGGCAAAATGAAAAAAGTGATTCATTTGGCCTCAGCAGGTGTTTAAAGCACTTTTTAGGTGTTTGGTGCATATGTTGGGCAGTTTTGGCCTATGTTCATAAATGCACTCTATTCTGTCTGAAAGGAGTTTTTCAGCAATAACTCTTAGATTTAGTCACTGCAAGCTAGCAGAAGGTGCTACAGGCTCAAATCTCATGTATGTGGTGTACCTTCTTACCCCCTGCAAGGGGAATGTGGTTTGGTGCTGCTAGGATGTATTGTTGGACAGTTACAGGCAAAATGAAAAAAGTGATTCATTTGGCCTCAGCAGGTGTTTAAAGCACTTTTTAGGTGTTTGGTGCATATGTTGGGCAGTTTTGGCCTATGTTCATAAATGCACTCTATTCTGTCTGAAAGGAGTTTTTCAGCAATAACTGTTAGCTTTAGTCACTGCAGGCTAGCAGAAGACACTATAACCTTAAATCTCATATATGTGGTGTAGCTTCTTACCCCCTGCAAGGGGAATGTGGTTTGGTGCTGCTAGGATGTATTGTTGGACAGTTACAGGCAAAATGAAAAAAGTGATTCATTTGGCCTCAGCAGGTGTTTAAAGCACTTTTAAGGTGGTTTGGTGCATATGTGGTTCATTGTTGGGCAGTTTTGGCCTATGTTCATAAATGCACTCTATTCTGTCTGAAAGGAGTTTTTCAGCAATAACTGTTAGATTTAGTCACTGCAAGCTAACAGAAGACACTATAACCTCAAATCTCATGTATGTGGTGTAGCTTCTTACCCCCTGCAAGGGGAATGTGGTTTGGTGCTGCTAGGATGTATTGTTGGACAGTTACAGGCAAAATGAAAAAAGTGATTCATTTGGCCTCAGCAGGTGTTTAAAGCACTTTTTAGGTGGTTTGGTGCATATGTGGTTCATTGTTGGGCAGTTTTGGCCCATGTTCATAAATGCACTCTATTCTGTCTGAAAGGAGTTTTTCAGCAATAACTGTTAGATTTAGTCACTGCAAGCTAGCAGAAGGTGCTACAGGCTCAAATCTCATGTATGTGGTGTAGCGTCTTACCCCCTGCAAGGGGAATGTGGTTTGGTGCTGCTAGGATGTATTGTTGGACAGTTACAGGCAAAATGAAAAAAGTGATTCATTTGGCCTCAGCAGGTGTTTAAAGCACTTTTTAGGTGTTTGGTGCATATGTTGGGCAGTTTTGGCCTATGTTCATAAATGCACTCTATTCTGTCTGAAAGGAGTTTTTCAGCAATAACTCTTAGATTTAGTCACTGCAAGCTAGCAGAAGGTGCTACAGGCTCAAATCTCATGTATGTGGTGTACCTTCTTACCCCCTGCAAGGGGAATGTGGTTTGGTGCTGCTAGGATGTATTGTTGGACAGTTACAGGCAAAATGAAAAAAGTGATTCATTTGGCCTCAGCAGGTGTTTAAAGCACTTTTTAGGTGGTTTGGTGCATATGTGGTTCATTGTTGGGCAGTTTTGGCGCATTTTCATAAATACACTCTATTCTGTCTGAAAGGAGTTTTTCAGCAATAACTGTTAGATTTAGTCACTGCAAGCTAACAGAAGACACTATAACCTCAAATATCATGTATGTGGTGTAGCTTCTTACCCCCTGCAAGGGGAATGTTGGTTTGGTGCTGCTAGGATGTATTGTTGGACAGTTACAGGCAAAATGAAAAAAGTGATTCATTTGGCCTCAGCAGGTGTTTAAAGCACTTTTTAGGTGTTTGGTGCATATGTTGGGCAGTTTTGGCCTATGTTCATAAATGCACTCTATTCTGTCTGAAAGGAGTTTTTCAGCAATAACTGTTAGATTTAGTCACTGAAGGCTAGCAGAAGACACTATAACCTTAAATCTCATATATGTGGTGTAGCTTCTTACCCCCTGCAAGGGGAATGTGGTTTGGTGCTGCTAGGATGTATTGTTGGACAGTTACAGGCAAAATGAAAAAAGAGATTCATTTGGCCTCAGCAGGTGTTTAAAGCACTTTTTAGGTGTTTGGTGCATATGTTGGGCAGTTTTGGCCTATGTTCATAAATGCACTCTATTCTGTCTGAAAGGAGTTTTTCAGCAATAACTCTTAGATTTAGTCACTGCAAGCTAGCAGAAGGTGCTACAGGCTCAAATCTCATGTATGTGGTGTACCTTCTTACCCCCTGCAAGGGGAATGTGGTTTGGTGCTGCTAGGATGTATTGTTGGACAGTTACAGGCAAAATGAAAAAAGTGATTCATTTGGCCTCAGCAGGTGTTTAAAGCACTTTTTAGGTGGTTTGGTGCATATGTGGTTCATTGTTGGGCAGTTTTGGCCCATGTTCATAAATGCACTCTATTCTGTCTGAAAGGAGTTTTTCAGCAATAACTGTTAGATTTAGTCACTGCAAGCTAGCAGAAGGTGCTACAGGCTCAAATCTCATGTATGTGGTGTACCTTCTTACCCCCTGCAAGGGGAATGTGGTTTGGTGCTGCTAGGATGTATTGTTGGACAGTTACAGGCAAAATGAAAAAAGTGATTCATTTGGCCTCAGCAGGTGTTTAAAGCACTTTTAAGGTGGTTTGGTGCATATGTGGTTCATTGTTGGGCAGTTTTGGCCTATGTTCATAAATGCACTCTATTCTGTCTGAAAGGAGTTTTTCAGCAATAACTGTTAGATTTAGTCACTGCAAGCTAACAGAAGACACTATAACCTCAAATCTCATGTATGTGGTGTAGCTTCTTACCCCCTGCAAGGGGAATGTGGTTTGGTGCTGCTAGGATGTATTGTTGGACAGTTACAGGCAAAATGAAAAAAGTGATTCATTTGGCCTCAGCAGGTGTTTAAAGCACTTTTTAGGTGTTTGGTGCATATGTTGGGCAGTTTTGGCCTATGTTCATAAATGCACTCTATTCTGTCTGAAAGGAGTTTTTCAGCAATAACTCTTAGATTTAGTCACTGCAAGCTAGCAGAAGGTGCTACAGGCTCAAATCTCATGTATGTGGTGTACCTTCTTACCCCCTGCAAGGGGAATGTGGTTTGGTGCTGCTAGGATGTATTGTTGGACAGTTACAGGCAAAATGAAAAAAGTGATTCATTTGGCCTCAGCAGGTGTTTAAAGCACTTTTTAGGTGTTTGGTGCATATGTTGGGCAGTTTTGGCCTATGTTCATAAATGCACTCTATTCTGTCTGAAAGGAGTTTTTCAGCAATAACTGTTAGCTTTAGTCACTGCAGGCTAGCAGAAGACACTATAACCTTAAATCTCATATATGTGGTGTAGCTTCTTACCCCCTGCAAGGGGAATGTGGTTTGGTGCTGCTAGGATGTATTGTTGGACAGTTACAGGCAAAATGAAAAAAGAGATTCATTTGGCCTCAGCAGGTGTTTAAAGCACTTTTTAGGTGTTTGGTGCATATGTTGGGCAGTTTTGGCCTATGTTCATAAATGCACTCTATTCTGTCTGAAAGGAGTTTTTCAGCAATAACTCTTAGATTTAGTCACTGCAAGCTAGCAGAAGGTGCTACAGGCTCAAATCTCATGTATGTGGTGTACCTTCTTACCCCCTGCAAGGGGAATGTGGTTTGGTGCTGCTAGGATGTATTGTTGGACAGTTACAGGCAAAATGAAAAAAGTGATTCATTTGGCCTCAGCAGGTGTTTAAAGCACTTTTTAGGTGGTTTGGTGCATATGACATTCATTGTTGGGCAGTTTTGGCCCATGTTCATAAATGCACTCTATTCTGTCTGAAAGGAGTTTTTCAGCAATAAGTGTTAGATTTAGTCACTGCAAGCTAACAGAAGGTGCTACAGGCTCAAATCTCATGTATGTGGTGTAGCGTCTTACCCCCTGCAAGGGGAATGTGGTTTTGTGCTGCTAGGATGTATTGTTGGACAGTTACAGGCAAAATGAAAAAAGTGATTCATTTGGCCTCAGCAGGTGTTTAAAGCACTTTTTAGGTGTTTGGTGCATATGTTGGGCAGTTTTGGCCTATGTTCATAAATGCACTCTATTCTGTCTGAAAGGAGTTTTTCAGCAATAACTGTTAGCTTTAGTCACTGCAGGCTAGCAGAAGACACTATAACCTTAAATCTCATATATGTGGTGTAGCTTCTTACCCCCTGCAAGGGGAATGTGGTTTGGTGCTGCTAGGATGTATTGTTGGACAGTTACAGGCAAAATGAAAAAAGTGATTCATTTGGCCTCAGCAGGTGTTTAAAGCACTTTTAAGGTGGTTTGGTGCATATGTGGTTCATTGTTGGGCAGTTTTGGCCTATGTTCATAAATGCACTCTATTCTGTCTGAAAGGAGTTTTTCAGCAATAACTGTTAGATTTAGTCACTGCAAGCTAACAGAAGACACTATAACCTCAAATCTCATGTATGTGGTGTAGCTTCTTACCCCCTGCAAGGGGAATGTGGTTTGGTGCTGCTAGGATGTATTGTTGGACAGTTACAGGCAAAATGAAAAAAGTGATTCATTTGGCCTCAGCAGGTGTTTAAAGCACTTTTTAGGTGTTTGGTGCATATGTTGGGCAGTTTTGGCCTATGTTCATAAATGCACTCTATTCTGTCTGAAAGGAGTTTTTCAGCAATAACTCTTAGATTTAGTCACTGCAAGCTAGCAGAAGGTGCTACAGGCTCAAATCTCATGTATGTGGTGTACCTTCTTACCCCCTGCAAGGGGAATGTGGTTTGGTGCTGCTAGGATGTATTGTTGGACAGTTACAGGCAAAATGAAAAAAGTGATTCATTTGGCCTCAGCAGGTGTTTAAAGCACTTTTTAGGTGTTTGGTGCATATGTGGCCTATGTTCATAAATGCACTCTATTCTGTCTGAAAGGAGTTTTTCAGCAATAACTGTTAGCTTTAGTCACTGCAGGCTAGCAGAAGACACTATAACCTTAAATCTCATATATGTGGTGTAGCTTCTTACCCCCTGCAAGGGGAATGTGGTTTGGTGCTGCTAGGATGTATTGTTGGACAGTTACAGGCAAAATGAAAAAAGTGATTCATTTGGCCTCAGCAGGTGTTTAAAGCACTTTTAAGGTGGTTTGGTGCATATGTGGTTCATTGTTGGGCAGTTTTGGCCTATGTTCATAAATGCACTCTATTCTGTCTGAAAGGAGTTTTTCAGCAATAACTGTTAGATTTAGTCACTGCAAGCTAACAGAAGACACTATAACCTCAAATCTCATGTATGTGGTGTAGCTTCTTACCCCCTGCAAGGGGAATGTGGTTTGGTGCTGCTAGGATGTATTGTTGGACAGTTACAGGCAAAATGAAAAAAGTGATTCATTTGGCCTCAGCAGGTGTTTAAAGCACTTTTTAGGTGTTTGGTGCATATGTTGGGCAGTTTTGGCCTATGTTCATAAATGCACTCTATTCTGTCTGAAAGGAGTTTTTCAGCAATAACTCTTAGATTTAGTCACTGCAAGCTAGCAGAAGGTGCTACAGGCTCAAATCTCATGTATGTGGTGTACCTTCTTACCCCCTGCAAGGGGAATGTGGTTTGGTGCTGCTAGGATGTATTGTTGGACAGTTACAGGCAAAATGAAAAAAGTGATTCATTTGGCCTCAGCAGGTGTTTAAAGCACTTTTTAGGTGTTTGGTGCATATGTTGGGCAGTTTTGGCCTATGTTCATAAATGCACTCTATTCTGTCTGAAAGGAGTTTTTCAGCAATAACTGTTAGCTTTAGTCACTGCAGGCTAGCAGAAGACACTATAACCTTAAATCTCATATATGTGGTGTAGCTTCTTACCCCCTGCAAGGGGAATGTGGTTTGGTGCTGCTAGGATGTATTGTTGGACAGTTACAGGCAAAATGAAAAAAGTGATTCATTTGGCCTCAGCAGGTGTTTAAAGCACTTTTAAGGTGGTTTGGTGCATATGTGGTTCATTGTTGGGCAGTTTTGGCCTATGTTCATAAATGCACTCTATTCTGTCTGAAAGGAGTTTTTCAGCAATAACTGTTAGATTTAGTCACTGCAAGCTAACAGAAGACACTATAACCTCAAATCTCATGTATGTGGTGTAGCTTCTTACCCCCTGCAAGGGGAATGTGGTTTGGTGCTGCTAGGATGTATTGTTGGACAGTTACAGGCAAAATGAAAAAAGTGATTCATTTGGCCTCAGCAGGTGTTTAAAGCACTTTTTAGGTGGTTTGGTGCATATGTGGTTCATTGTTGGGCAGTTTTGGCCCATGTTCATAAATGCACTCTATTCTGTCTGAAAGGAGTTTTTCAGCAATAACTGTTAGATTTAGTCACTGCAAGCTAGCAGAAGGTGCTACAGGCTCAAATCTCATGTATGTGGTGTAGCGTCTTACCCCCTGCAAGGGGAATGTGGTTTGGTGCTGCTAGGATGTATTGTTGGACAGTTACAGGCAAAATGAAAAAAGTGATTCATTTGGCCTCAGCAGGTGTTTAAAGCACTTTTTAGGTGTTTGGTGCATATGTTGGGCAGTTTTGGCCTATGTTCATAAATGCACTCTATTCTGTCTGAAAGGAGTTTTTCAGCAATAACTCTTAGATTTAGTCACTGCAAGCTAGCAGAAGGTGCTACAGGCTCAAATCTCATGTATGTGGTGTACCTTCTTACCCCCTGCAAGGGGAATGTGGTTTGGTGCTGCTAGGATGTATTGTTGGACAGTTACAGGCAAAATGAAAAAAGTGATTCATTTGGCCTCAGCAGGTGTTTAAAGCACTTTTTAGGTGGTTTGGTGCATATGTGGTTCATTGTTGGGCAGTTTTGGCGCATTTTCATAAATACACTCTATTCTGTCTGAAAGGAGTTTTTCAGCAATAACTGTTAGATTTAGTCACTGCAAGCTAACAGAAGACACTATAACCTCAAATATCATGTATGTGGTGTAGCTTCTTACCCCCTGCAAGGGGAATGTTGGTTTGGTGCTGCTAGGATGTATTGTTGGACAGTTACAGGCAAAATGAAAAAAGTGATTCATTTGGCCTCAGCAGGTGTTTAAAGCACTTTTTAGGTGTTTGGTGCATATGTTGGGCAGTTTTGGCCTATGTTCATAAATGCACTCTATTCTGTCTGAAAGGAGTTTTTCAGCAATAACTGTTAGATTTAGTCACTGAAGGCTAGCAGAAGACACTATAACCTTAAATCTCATATATGTGGTGTAGCTTCTTACCCCCTGCAAGGGGAATGTGGTTTGGTGCTGCTAGGATGTATTGTTGGACAGTTACAGGCAAAATGAAAAAAGAGATTCATTTGGCCTCAGCAGGTGTTTAAAGCACTTTTTAGGTGTTTGGTGCATATGTTGGGCAGTTTTGGCCTATGTTCATAAATGCACTCTATTCTGTCTGAAAGGAGTTTTTCAGCAATAACTCTTAGATTTAGTCACTGCAAGCTAGCAGAAGGTGCTACAGGCTCAAATCTCATGTATGTGGTGTACCTTCTTACCCCCTGCAAGGGGAATGTGGTTTGGTTCTGCTAGGATGTATTGTTGGACAGTTACAGGCAAAATGAAAAAAGTGATTCATTTGGCCTCAGCAGGTGTTTAAAGCACTTTTTAGGTGGTTTGGTGCATATGTGGTTCATTGTTGGGCAGTTTTGGCCCATGTTCATAAATGCACTCTATTCTGTCTGAAAGGAGTTTTTCAGCAATAACTGTTAGATTTAGTCACTGCAAGCTAGCAGAAGGTGCTACAGGCTCAAATCTCATGTATGTGGTGTACCTTCTTACCCCCTGCAAGGGGAATGTGGTTTGGTGCTGCTAGGATGTATTGTTGGACAGTTACAGGCAAAATGAAAAAAGTGATTCATTTGGCCTCAGCAGGTGTTTAAAGCACTTTTAAGGTGGTTTGGTGCATATGTGGTTCATTGTTGGGCAGTTTTGGCCTATGTTCATAAATGCACTCTATTCTGTCTGAAAGGAGTTTTTCAGCAATAACTGTTAGATTTAGTCACTGCAAGCTAACAGAAGACACTATAACCTCAAATCTCATGTATGTGGTGTAGCTTCTTACCCCCTGCAAGGGGAATGTGGTTTGGTGCTGCTAGGATGTATTGTTGGACAGTTACAGGCAAAATGAAAAAAGTGATTCATTTGGCCTCAGCAGGTGTTTAAAGCACTTTTTAGGTGTTTGGTGCATATGTTGGGCAGTTTTGGCCTATGTTCATAAATGCACTCTATTCTGTCTGAAAGGAGTTTTTCAGCAATAACTCTTAGATTTAGTCACTGCAAGCTAGCAGAAGGTGCTACAGGCTCAAATCTCATGTATGTGGTGTACCTTCTTACCCCCTGCAAGGGGAATGTGGTTTGGTGCTGCTAGGATGTATTGTTGGACAGTTACAGGCAAAATGAAAAAAGTGATTCATTTGGCCTCAGCAGGTGTTTAAAGCACTTTTTAGGTGTTTGGTGCATATGTTGGGCAGTTTTGGCCTATGTTCATAAATGCACTCTATTCTGTCTGAAAGGAGTTTTTCAGCAATAACTGTTAGCTTTAGTCACTGCAGGCTAGCAGAAGACACTATAACCTTAAATCTCATATATGTGGTGTAGCTTCTTACCCCCTGCAAGGGGAATGTGGTTTGGTGCTGCTAGGATGTATTGTTGGACAGTTACAGGCAAAATGAAAAAAGAGATTCATTTGGCCTCAGCAGGTGTTTAAAGCACTTTTTAGGTGTTTGGTGCATATGTTGGGCAGTTTTGGCCTATGTTCATAAATGCACTCTATTCTGTCTGAAAGGAGTTTTTCAGCAATAACTCTTAGATTTAGTCACTGCAAGCTAGCAGAAGGTGCTACAGGCTCAAATCTCATGTATGTGGTGTACCTTCTTACCCCCTGCAAGGGGAATGTGGTTTGGTGCTGCTAGGATGTATTGTTGGACAGTTACAGGCAAAATGAAAAAAGTGATTCATTTGGCCTCAGCAGGTGTTTAAAGCACTTTTTAGGTGGTTTGGTGCATATGACATTCATTGTTGGGCAGTTTTGGCCCATGTTCATAAATGCACTCTATTCTGTCTGAAAGGAGTTTTTCAGCAATAAGTGTTAGATTTAGTCACTGCAAGCTAACAGAAGGTGCTACAGGCTCAAATCTCATGTATGTGGTGTAGCGTCTTACCCCCTGCAAGGGGAATGTGGTTTTGTGCTGCTAGGATGTATTGTTGGACAGTTACAGGCAAAATGAAAAAAGTGATTCATTTGGCCTCAGCAGGTGTTTAAAGCACTTTTTAGGTGTTTGGTGCATATGTTGGGCAGTTTTGGCCTATGTTCATAAATGCACTCTATTCTGTCTGAAAGGAGTTTTTCAGCAATAACTGTTAGCTTTAGTCACTGCAGGCTAGCAGAAGACACTATAACCTTAAATCTCATATATGTGGTGTAGCTTCTTACCCCCTGCAAGGGGAATGTGGTTTGGTGCTGCTAGGATGTATTGTTGGACAGTTACAGGCAAAATGAAAAAAGTGATTCATTTGGCCTCAGCAGGTGTTTAAAGCACTTTTAAGGTGGTTTGGTGCATATGTGGTTCATTGTTGGGCAGTTTTGGCCTATGTTCATAAATGCACTCTATTCTGTCTGAAAGGAGTTTTTCAGCAATAACTGTTAGATTTAGTCACTGCAAGCTAACAGAAGACACTATAACCTCAAATCTCATGTATGTGGTGTAGCTTCTTACCCCCTGCAAGGGGAATGTGGTTTGGTGCTGCTAGGATGTATTGCTGGACAGTTACAGGCAAAATGAAAAAAGTGATTCATTTGGCCTCAGCAGGTGTTTAAAGCACTTTTTAGGTGTTTGGTGCATATGTTGGGCAGTTTTGGCCTATGTTCATAAATGCACTCTATTCTGTCTGAAAGGAGTTTTTCAGCAATAACTCTTAGATTTAGTCACTGCAAGCTAGCAGAAGGTGCTACAGGCTCAAATCTCATGTATGTGGTGTACCTTCTTACCCCCTGCAAAGGGAATGTGGTTTGGTGCTGCTAGGATGTATTGTTGGACAGTTACAGGCAAAATGAAAAAAGTGATTCATTTGGCCTCAGCAGGTGTTTAAAGCACTTTTTAGGTGTTTGGTGCATATGTTGGGCAGTTTTGGCCTATGTTCATAAATGCACTCTATTCTGTCTGAAAGGAGTTTTTCAGCAATAACTGTTAGCTTTAGTCACTGCAGGCTAGCAGAAGACACTATAACCTTAAATCTCATATATGTGGTGTAGCTTCTTACCCCCTGCAAGGGGAATGTGGTTTGGTGCTGCTAGGATGTATTGTTGGACAGTTACAGGCAAAATGAAAAAAGTGATTCATTTGGCCTCAGCAGGTGTTTAAAGCACTTTTTAGGTGGTTTGGTGCATATGTGGTTCATTGTTGGGCAGTTTTGGCCCATGTTCATAAATGCACTCTATTCTGTCTGAAAGGAGTTTTTCAGCAATAACTGTTAGATTTAGTCACTGCAAGCTAGCAGAAGGTGCTACAGGCTCAAATCTCATGTATGTGGTGTACCTTCTTACCCCCTGCAAGGGGAATGTGGTTTGGTGCTGCTAGGATGTATTGTTGGACAGTTACAGGCAAAATGAAAAAAGTGATTCATTTGGCCTCAGCAGGTGTTTAAAGCACTTTTAAGGTGGTTTGGTGCATATGTGGTTCATTGTTGGGCAGTTTTGGCCTATGTTCATAAATGCACTCTATTCTGTCTGAAAGGAGTTTTTCAGCAATAACTGTTAGATTTAGTCACTGCAAGCTAACAGAAGACACTATAACCTCAAATCTCATGTATGTGGTGTAGCTTCTTACCCCCTGCAAGGGGAATGTGGTTTGGTGCTGCTAGGATGTATTGTTGGACAGTTACAGGCAAAATGAAAAAAGTGATTCATTTGGCCTCAGCAGGTGTTTAAAGCACTTTTTAGGTGGTTTGGTGCATATGTGGTTCATTGTTGGGCAGTTTTGGCCCATGTTCATAAATGCACTCTATTCTGTCTGAAAGGAGTTTTTCAGCAATAACTGTTAGATTTAGTCACTGCAAGCTAGCAGAAGGTGCTACAGGCTCAAATCTCATTTATGTGGTGTAGCGTCTTACCCCCTGCAAGGGGAATGTGGTTTGGTGCTGCTAGGATGTATTGTTGGACAGTTACAGGCAAAATGAAAAAAGTGATTCATTTGGCCTCAGCAGGTGTTTAAAGCACTTTTTAGGTGTTTGGTGCATATGTTGGGCAGTTTTGGCCTATGTTCATAAATGCACTCTATTCTGTCTGAAAGGAGTTTTTCAGCAATAACTCTTAGATTTAGTCACTGCAAGCTAGCAGAAGGTGCTACAGGCTCAAATCTCATGTATGTGGTGTACCTTCTTACCCCCTGCAAGGGGAATGTGGTTTGGTGCTGCTAGGATGTATTGTTGGACAGTTACAGGCAAAATGAAAAAAGTGATTCATTTGGCCTCAGCAGGTGTTTAAAGCACTTTTTAGGTGGTTTGGTGCATATGTGGTTCATTGTTGGGCAGTTTTGGCGCATTTTCATAAATGCACTCTATTCTGTCTGAAAGGAGTTTTTCAGCAATAACTGTTAGATTTAGTCACTGCAAGCTAACAGAAGACACTATAACCTCAAATATCATGTATGTGGTGTAGCTTCTTACCCCCTGCAAGGGGAATGTGGTTTGGTGCTGCTAGGATGTATTGTTGGACAGTTACAGGCAAAATGAAAAAAGTGATTCATTTGGCCTCAGCAGGTGTTTAAAGCACTTTTTAGGTGTTTGGTGCATATGTTGGGCAGTTTTGGCCTATGTTCATAAATGCACTCTATTCTGTCTGAAAGGAGTTTTTCAGCAATAACTCTTAGATTTAGTCACTGCAAGCTAGCAGAAGGTGCTACAGGCTCAAATCTCATGTATGTGGTGTACCTTCTTACCCCCTGCAAGGGGAATGTGGTTTGGTGCTGCTAGGATGTATTGTTGGACAGTTACAGGCAAAATGAAAAAAGTGATTCATTTGGCCTCAGCAGGTGTTTAAAGCACTTTTTAGGTGGTTTGGTGCATATGTGGTTCATTGTTGGGCAGTTTTGGCGCATTTTCATAAATGCACTCTATTCTGTCTGAAAGGAGTTTTTCAGCAATAACTGTTAGATTTAGTCACTGCAAGCTAACAGAAGACACTATAACCTCAAATATCATGTATGTGGTGTAGCTTCTTACCCCCTGCAAGGGGAATGTGGTTTGGTGCTGCTAGGATGTATTGTTGGACAGTTACAGGCAAAATGAAAAAAGTGATTCATTTGGCCTCAGCAGGTGTTTAAAGCACTTTTTAGGTGTTTGGTGCATATGTTGGGCAGTTTTGGCCTATGTTCATAAATGCACTCTATTCTGTCTGAAAGGAGTTTTTCAGCAATAACTCTTAGATTTAGTCACTGCAAGCTAGCAGAAGGTGCTACAGGCTCAAATCTCATGTATGTGGTGTACCTTCTTACCCCCTGCAAGGGGAATGTGGTTTGGTGCTGCTAGGATGTATTGTTGGACAGTTACAGGCAAAATGAAAAAAGTGATTCATTTGGCCTCAGCAGGTGTTTAAAGCACTTTTTAGGTGGTTTGGTGCATATGTGGTTCATTGTTGGGCAGTTTTGGCGCATTTTCATAAATGCACTCTATTCTGTCTGAAAGGAGTTTTTCAGCAATAACTGTTAGATTTAGTCACTGCAAGCTAACAGAAGACACTATAACCTCAAATATCATGTATGTGGTGTAGCTTCTTACCCCCTGCAAGGGGAATGTGGTTTGGTGCTGCTAGGATGTATTGTTGGACAGTTACAGGCAAAATGAAAAAAGTGATTCATTTGGCCTCAGCAGGTGTTTAAAGCACTTTTTAGGTGTTTGGTGCATATGTTGGGCAGTTTTGGCCTATGTTCATAAATGCACTCTATTCTGTCTGAAAGGAGTTTTTCAGCAATAACTCTTAGATTTAGTCACTGCAAGCTAGCAGAAGGTGCTACAGGCTCAAATCTCATGTATGTGGTGTACCTTCTTACCCCCTGCAAGGGGAATGTGGTTTGGTGCTGCTAGGATGTATTGTTGGACAGTTACAGGCAAAATGAAAAAAGTGATTCATTTGGCCTCAGCAGGTGTTTAAAGCACTTTTTAGGTGTTTGGTGCATATGTTGGGCAGTTTTGGCCTATGTTCATAAATGCACTCTATTCTGTCTGAAAGGAGTTTTTCAGCAATAACTGTTAGCTTTAGTCACTGCAGGCTAGCAGAAGACACTATAACCTTAAATCTCATATATGTGGTGTAGCTTCTTACCCCCTGCAAGGGGAATGTGGTTTGGTGCTGCTAGGATGTATTGTTGGACAGTTACAGGCAAAATGAAAAAAGTGATTCATTTGGCCTCAGCAGGTGTTTAAAGCACTTTTTAGGTGGTTTGGTGCATATGTGGTTCATTGTTGGGCAGTTTTGGCCCATGTTCATAAATGCACTCTATTCTGTCTGAAAGGAGTTTTTCAGCAATAACTGTTAGATTTAGTCACTGCAAGCTAGCAGAAGGTGCTACAGGCTCAAATCTCATGTATGTGGTGTACCTTCTTACCCCCTGCAAGGGGAATGTGGTTTGGTGCTGCTAGGATGTATTGTTGGACAGTTACAGGCAAAATGAAAAAAGTGATTCATTTGGCCTCAGCAGGTGTTTAAAGCACTTTTAAGGTGGTTTGGTGCATATGTGGTTCATTGTTGGGCAGTTTTGGCCTATGTTCATAAATGCACTCTATTCTGTCTGAAAGGAGTTTTTCAGCAATAACTGTTAGATTTAGTCACTGCAAGCTAACAGAAGACACTATAACCTCAAATCTCATGTATGTGGTGTAGCTTCTTACCCCCTGCAAGGGGAATGTGGTTTGGTGCTGCTAGGATGTATTGTTGGACAGTTACAGGCAAAATGAAAAAAGTGATTCATTTGGCCTCAGCAGGTGTTTAAAGCACTTTTTAGGTGTTTGGTGCATATGTTGGGCAGTTTTGGCCTATGTTCATAAATGCACTCTATTCTGTCTGAAAGGAGTTTTTCAGCAATAACTCTTAGATTTAGTCACTGCAAGCTAGCAGAAGGTGCTACAGGCTCAAATCTCATGTATGCGGTGTACCTTCTTACCCCCTGCAAGGGGAATGTGGTTTGGTGCTGCTAGGATGTATTGTTGGACAGTTACAGGCAAAATGAAAAAAGTGATTCATTTGGCCTCAGCAGGTGTTTAAAGCACTTTTTAGGTGTTTGGTGCATATGTTGGGCAGTTTTGGCCTATGTTCATAAATGCACTCTATTCTGTCTGAAAGGAGTTTTTCAGCAATAACTGTTAGCTTTAGTCACTGCAGGCTAGCAGAAGACACTATAACCTTAAATCTCATATATGTGGTGTAGCTTCTTACCCCCTGCAAGGGGAATGTGGTTTGGTGCTGCTAGGATGTATTGTTGGACAGTTACAGGCAAAATGAAAAAAGTGATTCATTTGGCCTCAGCAGGTGTTTAAAGCACTTTTTTAGGTGGTTTGGTGCATATGTGGTTCATTGTTGGGCAGTTTTGGCCCATGTTCATAAATGCACTCTATTCTGTCTGAAAGGAGTTTTTCAGCAATAACTGTTAGATTTAGTCACTGCAAGCTAGCAGAAGGTGCTACAGGCTCAAATCTCATGTATGTGGTGTACCTTCTTACCCCCTGCAAGGGGAATGTGGTTTGGTGCTGCTAGGATGTATTGTTGGACAGTTACAGGCAAAATGAAAAAAGTGATTCATTTGGCCTCAGCAGGTGTTTAAAGCACTTTTTAGGTGGTTTGGTGCATATGTGGTTCAATGTTGGGCAGTTTTGGCGCATGTTCATAAATGCACTCTATTCTGTCTGAAAGGAGTTTTTCAGCAATAACTGTTAGATTTAGTCACTGCACGCTAACAGAAGACACTATAACCTCAAATCTCATGTATGTGGTGTAGCTTCTTACCCCCTGCAAGGGGAATGTGGTTTGGTGCTGCTAGGATGTATTGTTGGACAGTTACAGGCAAAATGAAAAAAGTGATTCATTTGGCCTCAGCAGGTGTTTAAAGCACTTTTTAGGTGTTTGGTGCATATGTTGGGCAGTTTTGGCCTATGTTCATAAATGCACTCTATTCTGTCTGAAAGGAGTTTTTCAGCAATAACTCTTAGATTTAGTCACTGCAAGCTAGCAGAAGGTGCTACAGGCTCAAATCTCATGTATGTGGTGTACCTTCTTACCCCCTGCAAGGGGAATGTGGTTTGGTGCTGCTAGGATGCATTGTTGGACAGTTACAGGCAAAATGAAAAAAGTGATTCATTTGGCCTCAGCAGGTGTTTAAAGCACTTTTTAGGTGTTTGGTGCATATGTGGCCTATGTTCATAAATGCACTCTATTCTGTCTGAAAGGAGTTTTTCAGCAATAACTGTTAGCTTTAGTCACTGCAGGCTAGCAGAAGACACTATAACCTTAAATCTCATATATGTGGTGTAGCTTCTTACCCCCTGCAAGGGGAATGTGGTTTGGTGCTGCTAGGATGTATTGTTGGACAGTTACAGGCAAAATGAAAAAAGTGATTCATTTGGCCTCAGCAGGTGTTTAAAGCACTTTTAAGGTGGTTTGGTGCATATGTGGTTCATTGTTGGGCAGTTTTGGCCTATGTTCATAAATGCACTCTATTCTGTCTGAAAGGAGTTTTTCAGCAATAACTGTTAGATTTAGTCACTGCAAGCTAACAGAAGACACTATAACCTCAAATCTCATGTATGTGGTGTAGCTTCTTACCCCCTGCAAGGGGAATGTGGTTTGGTGCTGCTAGGATGTATTGTTGGACAGTTACAGGCAAAATGAAAAAAGTGATTCATTTGGCCTCAGCAGGTGTTTAAAGCACTTTTTAGGTGTTTGGTGCATATGTTGGGCAGTTTTGGCCTATGTTCATAAATGCACTCTATTCTGTCTGAAAGGAGTTTTTCAGCAATAACTCTTAGATTTAGTCACTGCAAGCTAGCAGAAGGTGCTACAGGCTCAAATCTCATGTATGTGGTGTACCTTCTTACCCCCTGCAAGGGGAATGTGGTTTGGTGCTGCTAGGATGTATTGTTGGACAGTTACAGGCAAAATGAAAAAAGTGATTCATTTGGCCTCAGCAGGTGTTTAAAGCACTTTTTAGGTGTTTGGTGCATATGTTGGGCAGTTTTGGCCTATGTTCATAAATGCACTCTATTCTGTCTGAAAGGAGTTTTTCAGCAATAACTGTTAGCTTTAGTCACTGCAGGCTAGCAGAAGACACTATAACCTTAAATCTCATATATGTGGTGTAGCTTCTTACCCCCTGCAAGGGGAATGTGGTTTGGTGCTGCTAGGATGTATTGTTGGACAGTTACAGGCAAAATGAAAAAAGTGATTCATTTGGCCTCAGCAGGTGTTTAAAGCACTTTTTAGGTGGTTTGGTGCATATGTGGTTCATTGTTGGGCAGTTTTGGCCCATGTTCATAAATGCACTCTATTCTGTCTGAAAGGAGTTTTTCAGCAATAACTGTTAGATTTAGTCACTGCAAGCTAGCAGAAGGTGCTACAGGCTCAAATCTCATGTATGTGGTGTACCTTCTTACCCCCTGCAAGGGGAATGTGGTTTGGTGCTGCTAGGATGTATTGTTGGACAGTTACAGGCAAAATGAAAAAAGTGATTCATTTGGCCTCAGCAGGTGTTTAAAGCACTTTTAAGGTGGTTTGGTGCATATGTGGTTCATTGTTGGGCAGTTTTGGCCTATGTTCATAAATGCACTCTATTCTGTCTGAAAGGAGTTTTTCAGCAATAACTGTTAGATTTAGTCACTGCAAGCTAACAGAAGACACTATAACCTCAAATCTCATGTATGTGGTGTAGCTTCTTACCCCCTGCAAGGGGAATGTGGTTTGGTGCTGCTAGGATGTATTGTTGGACAGTTACAGGCAAAATGAAAAAAGTGATTCATTTGGCCTCAGCAGGTGTTTAAAGCACTTTTTAGGTGTTTGGTGCATATGTTGGGCAGTTTTGGCCTATGTTCATAAATGCACTCTATTCTGTCTGAAAGGAGTTTTTCAGCAATAACTCTTAGATTTAGTCACTGCAAGCTAGCAGAAGGTGCTACAGGCTCAAATCTCATGTATGTGGTGTACCTTCTTACCCCCTGCAAGGGGAATGTGGTTTGGTGCTGCTAGGATGTATTGTTGGACAGTTACAGGCAAAATGAAAAAAGTGATTCATTTGGCCTCAGCAGGTGTTTAAAGCACTTTTTAGGTGTTTGGTGCATATGTTGGGCAGTTTTGGCCTATGTTCATAAATGCACTCTATTCTGTCTGAAAGGAGTTTTTCAGCAATAACTCTTAGATTTAGTCACTGCAAGCTAGCAGAAGGTGCTACAGGCTCAAATCTCATGTATGTGGTGTACCTTCTTACACCCTGCAAGGGGAATGTGGTTTGGTGCTGCTAGGATGCATTGTTGGACAGTTACAGGCAAAATGAAAAAAGTGATTCATTTGGCCTCAGCAGGTGTTTAAAGCACTTTTTAGGTGTTTGGTGCATATGTGGCCTATGTTCATAAATGCACTCTATTCTGTCTGAAAGGAGTTTTTCAGCAATAACTGTTAGCTTTAGTCACTGCAGGCTAGCAGAAGACACTATAACCTTAAATCTCATATATGTGGTGTAGCTTCTTACCCCCTGCAAGGGGAATGTGGTTTGGTGCTGCTAGGATGTATTGTTGGACAGTTACAGGCAAAATGAAAAAAGTGATTCATTTGGCCTCAGCAGGTGTTTAAAGCACTTTTAAGGTGGTTTGGTGCATATGTGGTTCATTGTTGGGCAGTTTTGGCCTATGTTCATAAATGCACTCTATTCTGTCTGAAAGGAGTTTTTCAGCAATAACTGTTAGATTTAGTCACTGCAAGCTAACAGAAGACACTATAACCTCAAATCTCATGTATGTGGTGTAGCTTCTTACCCCCTGCAAGGGGAATGTGGTTTGGTGCTGCTAGGATGTATTGTTGGACAGTTACAGGCAAAATGAAAAAAGTGATTCATTTGGCCTCAGCAGGTGTTTAAAGCACTTTTTAGGTGTTTGGTGCATATGTTGGGCAGTTTTGGCCTATGTTCATAAATGCACTCTATTCTGTCTGAAAGGAGTTTTTCAGCAATAACTCTTAGATTTAGTCACTGCAAGCTAGCAGAAGGTGCTACAGGCTCAAATCTCATGTATGTGGTGTACCTTCTTACCCCCTGCAAGGGGAATGTGGTTTGGTGCTGCTAGGATGTATTGTTGGACAGTTACAGGCAAAATGAAAAAAGTGATTCATTTGGCCTCAGCAGGTGTTTAAAGCACTTTTTAGGTGTTTGGTGCATATGTTGGGCAGTTTTGGCCTATGTTCATAAATGCACTCTATTCTGTCTGAAAGGAGTTTTTCAGCAATAACTGTTAGCTTTAGTCACTGCAGGCTAGCAGAAGACACTATAACCTTAAATCTCATATATGTGGTGTAGCTTCTTACCCCCTGCAAGGGGAATGTGGTTTGGTGCTGCTAGGATGTATTGTTGGACAGTTACAGGCAAAATGAAAAAAGTGATTCATTTGGCCTCAGCAGGTGTTTAAAGCACTTTTTAGGTGGTTTGGTGCATATGTGGTTCATTGTTGGGCAGTTTTGGCCCATGTTCATAAATGCACTCTATTCTGTCTGAAAGGAGTTTTTCAGCAATAACTGTTAGATTTAGTCACTGCAAGCTAGCAGAAGGTGCTACAGGCTCAAATCTCATGTATGTGGTGTACCTTCTTACCCCCTGCAAGGGGAATGTGGTTTGGTGCTGCTAGGATGTATTGTTGGACAGTTACAGGCAAAATGAAAAAAGTGATTCATTTGGCCTCAGCAGGTGTTTAAAGCACTTTTAAGGTGGTTTGGTGCATATGTGGTTCATTGTTGGGCAGTTTTGGCCTATGTTCATAAATGCACTCTATTCTGTCTGAAAGGAGTTTTTCAGCAATAACTGTTAGATTTAGTCACTGCAAGCTAACAGAAGACACTATAACCTCAAATCTCATGTATGTGGTGTAGCTTCTTACCCCCTGCAAGGGGAATGTGGTTTGGTGCTGCTAGGATGTATTGTTGGACAGTTACAGGCAAAATGAAAAAAGTGATTCATTTGGCCTCAGCAGGTGTTTAAAGCACTTTTTAGGTGTTTGGTGCATATGTTGGGCAGTTTTGGCCTATGTTCATAAATGCACTCTATTCTGTCTGAAAGGAGTTTTTCAGCAATAACTCTTAGATTTAGTCACTGCAAGCTAGCAGAAGGTGCTACAGGCTCAAATCTCATGTATGTGGTGTACCTTCTTACCCCCTGCAAGGGGAATGTGGTTTGGTGCTGCTAGGATGTATTGTTGGACAGTTACAGGCAAAATGAAAAAAGTGATTCATTTGGCCTCAGCAGGTGTTTAAAGCACTTTTTAGGTGTTTGGTGCATATGTTGGGCAGTTTTGGCCTATGTTCATAAATGCACTCTATTCTGTCTGAAAGGAGTTTTTCAGCAATAACTCTTAGATTTAGTCACTGCAAGCTAGCAGAAGGTGCTACAGGCTCAAATCTCATGTATGTGGTGTACCTTCTTACACCCTGCAAGGGGAATGTGGTTTGGTGCTGCTAGGATGCATTGTTGGACAGTTACAGGCAAAATGAAAAAAGTGATTCATTTGGCCTCAGCAGGTGTTTAAAGCACTTTTTAGGTGTTTGGTGCATATGTGGCCTATGTTCATAAATGCACTCTATTCTGTCTGAAAGGAGTTTTTCAGCAATAACTGTTAGCTTTAGTCACTGCAGGCTAGCAGAAGACACTATAACCTTAAATCTCATATATGTGGTGTAGCTTCTTACCCCCTGCAAGGGGAATGTGGTTTGGTGCTGCTAGGATGTATTGTTGGACAGTTACAGGCAAAATGAAAAAAGTGATTCATTTGGCCTCAGCAGGTGTTTAAAGCACTTTTAAGGTGGTTTGGTGCATATGTGGTTCATTGTTGGGCAGTTTTGGCCTATGTTCATAAATGCACTCTATTCTGTCTGAAAGGAGTTTTTCAGCAATAACTGTTAGATTTAGTCACTGCAAGCTAACAGAAGACACTATAACCTCAAATCTCATGTATGTGGTGTAGCTTCTTACCCCCTGCAAGGGGAATGTGGTTTGGTGCTGCTAGGATGTATTGTTGGACAGTTACAGGCAAAATGAAAAAAGTGATTCATTTGGCCTCAGCAGGTGTTTAAAGCACTTTTTAGGTGTTTGGTGCATATGTTGGGCAGTTTTGGCCTATGTTCATAAATGCACTCTATTCTGTCTGAAAGGAGTTTTTCAGCAATAACTCTTAGATTTAGTCACTGCAAGCTAGCAGAAGGTGCTACAGGCTCAAATCTCATGTATGTGGTGTACCTTCTTACCCCCTGCAAGGGGAATGTGGTTTGGTGCTGCTAGGATGTATTGTTGGACAGTTACAGGCAAAATGAAAAAAGTGATTCATTTGGCCTCAGCAGGTGTTTAAAGCACTTTTTAGGTGTTTGGTGCATATGTTGGGCAGTTTTGGCCTATGTTCATAAATGCACTCTATTCTGTCTGAAAGGAGTTTTTCAGCAATAACTGTTAGCTTTAGTCACTGCAGGCTAGCAGAAGACACTATAACCTTAAATCTCATATATGTGGTGTAGCTTCTTACCCCCTGCAAGGGGAATGTGGTTTGGTGCTGCTAGGATGTATTGTTGGACAGTTACAGGCAAAATGAAAAAAGTGATTCATTTGGCCTCAGCAGGTGTTTAAAGCACTTTTAAGGTGGTTTGGTGCATATGTGGTTCATTGTTGGGCAGTTTTGGCCTATGTTCATAAATGCACTCTATTCTGTCTGAAAGGAGTTTTTCAGCAATAACTGTTAGATTTAGTCACTGCAAGCTAACAGAAGACACTATAACCTCAAATCTCATGTATGTGGTGTAGCTTCTTACCCCCTGCAAGGGGAATGTGGTTTGGTGCTGCTAGGATGTATTGTTGGACAGTTACAGGCAAAATGAAAAAAGTGATTCATTTGGCCTCAGCAGGTGTTTAAAGCACTTTTTAGGTGGTTTGGTGCATATGTGGTTCATTGTTGGGCAGTTTTGGCCCATGTTCATAAATGCACTCTATTCTGTCTGAAAGGAGTTTTTCAGCAATAACTGTTAGATTTAGTCACTGCAAGCTAGCAGAAGGTGCTACAGGCTCAAATCTCATGTATGTGGTGTAGCGTCTTACCCCCTGCAAGGGGAATGTGGTTTGGTGCTGCTAGGATGTATTGTTGGACAGTTACAGGCAAAATGAAAAAAGTGATTCATTTGGCCTCAGCAGGTGTTTAAAGCACTTTTTAGGTGTTTGGTGCATATGTTGGGCAGTTTTGGCCTATGTTCATAAATGCACTCTATTCTGTCTGAAAGGAGTTTTTCAGCAATAACTCTTAGATTTAGTCACTGCAAGCTAGCAGAAGGTGCTACAGGCTCAAATCTCATGTATGTGGTGTACCTTCTTACCCCCTGCAAGGGGAATGTGGTTTGGTGCTGCTAGGATGTATTGTTGGACAGTTACAGGCAAAATGAAAAAAGTGATTCATTTGGCCTCAGCAGGTGTTTAAAGCACTTTTTAGGTGGTTTGGTGCATATGTGGTTCATTGTTGGGCAGTTTTGGCGCATTTTCATAAATACACTCTATTCTGTCTGAAAGGAGTTTTTCAGCAATAACTGTTAGATTTAGTCACTGCAAGCTAACAGAAGACACTATAACCTCAAATATCATGTATGTGGTGTAGCTTCTTACCCCCTGCAAGGGGAATGTTGGTTTGGTGCTGCTAGGATGTATTGTTGGACAGTTACAGGCAAAATGAAAAAAGTGATTCATTTGGCCTCAGCAGGTGTTTAAAGCACTTTTTAGGTGTTTGGTGCATATGTTGGGCAGTTTTGGCCTATGTTCATAAATGCACTCTATTCTGTCTGAAAGGAGTTTTTCAGCAATAACTGTTAGATTTAGTCACTGAAGGCTAGCAGAAGACACTATAACCTTAAATCTCATATATGTGGTGTAGCTTCTTACCCCCTGCAAGGGGAATGTGGTTTGGTGCTGCTAGGATGTATTGTTGGACAGTTACAGGCAAAATGAAAAAAGAGATTCATTTGGCCTCAGCAGGTGTTTAAAGCACTTTTTAGGTGTTTGGTGCATATGTTGGGCAGTTTTGGCCTATGTTCATAAATGCACTCTATTCTGTCTGAAAGGAGTTTTTCAGCAATAACTCTTAGATTTAGTCACTGCAAGCTAGCAGAAGGTGCTACAGGCTCAAATCTCATGTATGTGGTGTACCTTCTTACCCCCTGCAAGGGGAATGTGGTTTGGTGCTGCTAGGATGTATTGTTGGACAGTTACAGGCAAAATGAAAAAAGTGATTCATTTGGCCTCAGCAGGTGTTTAAAGCACTTTTTAGGTGGTTTGGTGCATATGTGGTTCATTGTTGGGCAGTTTTGGCCCATGTTCATAAATGCACTCTATTCTGTCTGAAAGGAGTTTTTCAGCAATAACTGTTAGATTTAGTCACTGCAAGCTAGCAGAAGGTGCTACAGGCTCAAATCTCATGTATGTGGTGTACCTTCTTACCCCCTGCAAGGGGAATGTGGTTTGGTGCTGCTAGGATGTATTGTTGGACAGTTACAGGCAAAATGAAAAAAGTGATTCATTTGGCCTCAGCAGGTGTTTAAAGCACTTTTAAGGTGGTTTGGTGCATATGTGGTTCATTGTTGGGCAGTTTTGGCCTATGTTCATAAATGCACTCTATTCTGTCTGAAAGGAGTTTTTCAGCAATAACTGTTAGATTTAGTCACTGCAAGCTAACAGAAGACACTATAACCTCAAATCTCATGTATGTGGTGTAGCTTCTTACCCCCTGCAAGGGGAATGTGGTTTGGTGCTGCTAGGATGTATTGTTGGACAGTTACAGGCAAAATGAAAAAAGTGATTCATTTGGCCTCAGCAGGTGTTTAAAGCACTTTTTAGGTGTTTGGTGCATATGTTGGGCAGTTTTGGCCTATGTTCATAAATGCACTCTATTCTGTCTGAAAGGAGTTTTTCAGCAATAACTCTTAGATTTAGTCACTGCAAGCTAGCAGAAGGTGCTACAGGCTCAAATCTCATGTATGTGGTGTACCTTCTTACCCCCTGCAAGGGGAATGTGGTTTGGTGCTGCTAGGATGTATTGTTGGACAGTTACAGGCAAAATGAAAAAAGTGATTCATTTGGCCTCAGCAGGTGTTTAAAGCACTTTTTAGGTGTTTGGTGCATATGTTGGGCAGTTTTGGCCTATGTTCATAAATGCACTCTATTCTGTCTGAAAGGAGTTTTTCAGCAATAACTGTTAGCTTTAGTCACTGCAGGCTAGCAGAAGACACTATAACCTTAAATCTCATATATGTGGTGTAGCTTCTTACCCCCTGCAAGGGGAATGTGGTTTGGTGCTGCTAGGATGTATTGTTGGACAGTTACAGGCAAAATGAAAAAAGAGATTCATTTGGCCTCAGCAGGTGTTTAAAGCACTTTTTAGGTGTTTGGTGCATATGTTGGGCAGTTTTGGCCTATGTTCATAAATGCACTCTATTCTGTCTGAAAGGAGTTTTTCAGCAATAACTCTTAGATTTAGTCACTGCAAGCTAGCAGAAGGTGCTACAGGCTCAAATCTCATGTATGTGGTGTACCTTCTTACCCCCTGCAAGGGGAATGTGGTTTGGTGCTGCTAGGATGTATTGTTGGACAGTTACAGGCAAAATGAAAAAAGTGATTCATTTGGCCTCAGCAGGTGTTTAAAGCACTTTTTAGGTGGTTTGGTGCATATGACATTCATTGTTGGGCAGTTTTGGCCCATGTTCATAAATGCACTCTATTCTGTCTGAAAGGAGTTTTTCAGCAATAAGTGTTAGATTTAGTCACTGCAAGCTAACAGAAGGTGCTACAGGCTCAAATCTCATGTATGTGGTGTAGCGTCTTACCCCCTGCAAGGGGAATGTGGTTTTGTGCTGCTAGGATGTATTGTTGGACAGTTACAGGCAAAATGAAAAAAGTGATTCATTTGGCCTCAGCAGGTGTTTAAAGCACTTTTTAGGTGTTTGGTGCATATGTTGGGCAGTTTTGGCCTATGTTCATAAATGCACTCTATTCTGTCTGAAAGGAGTTTTTCAGCAATAACTGTTAGCTTTAGTCACTGCAGGCTAGCAGAAGACACTATAACCTTAAATCTCATATATGTGGTGTAGCTTCTTACCCCCTGCAAGGGGAATGTGGTTTGGTGCTGCTAGGATGTATTGTTGGACAGTTACAGGCAAAATGAAAAAAGTGATTCATTTGGCCTCAGCAGGTGTTTAAAGCACTTTTAAGGTGGTTTGGTGCATATGTGGTTCATTGTTGGGCAGTTTTGGCCTATGTTCATAAATGCACTCTATTCTGTCTGAAAGGAGTTTTTCAGCAATAACTGTTAGATTTAGTCACTGCAAGCTAACAGAAGACACTATAACCTCAAATCTCATGTATGTGGTGTAGCTTCTTACCCCCTGCAAGGGGAATGTGGTTTGGTGCTGCTAGGATGTATTGTTGGACAGTTACAGGCAAAATGAAAAAAGTGATTCATTTGGCCTCAGCAGGTGTTTAAAGCACTTTTTAGGTGTTTGGTGCATATGTTGGGCAGTTTTGGCCTATGTTCATAAATGCACTCTATTCTGTCTGAAAGGAGTTTTTCAGCAATAACTCTTAGATTTAGTCACTGCAAGCTAGCAGAAGGTGCTACAGGCTCAAATCTCATGTATGTGGTGTACCTTCTTACCCCCTGCAAGGGGAATGTGGTTTGGTGCTGCTAGGATGTATTGTTGGACAGTTACAGGCAAAATGAAAAAAGTGATTCATTTGGCCTCAGCAGGTGTTTAAAGCACTTTTTAGGTGTTTGGTGCATATGTTGGGCAGTTTTGGCCTATGTTCATAAATGCACTCTATTCTGTCTGAAAGGAGTTTTTCAGCAATAACTGTTAGCTTTAGTCACTGCAGGCTAGCAGAAGACACTATAACCTTAAATCTCATATATGTGGTGTAGCTTCTTACCCCCTGCAAGGGGAATGTGGTTTGGTGCTGCTAGGATGTATTGTTGGACAGTTACAGGCAAAATGAAAAAAGTGATTCATTTGGCCTCAGCAGGTGTTTAAAGCACTTTTTAGGTGGTTTGGTGCATATGTGGTTCATTGTTGGGCAGTTTTGGCCCATGTTCATAAATGCACTCTATTCTGTCTGAAAGGAGTTTTTCAGCAATAACTGTTAGATTTAGTCACTGCAAGCTAGCAGAAGGTGCTACAGGCTCAAATCTCATGTATGTGGTGTACCTTCTTACCCCCTGCAAGGGGAATGTGGTTTGGTGCTGCTAGGATGTATTGTTGGACAGTTACAGGCAAAATGAAAAAAGTGATTCATTTGGCCTCAGCAGGTGTTTAAAGCACTTTTAAGGTGGTTTGGTGCATATGTGGTTCATTGTTGGGCAGTTTTGGCCTATGTTCATAAATGCACTCTATTCTGTCTGAAAGGAGTTTTTCAGCAATAACTGTTAGATTTAGTCACTGCAAGCTAACAGAAGACACTATAACCTCAAATCTCATGTATGTGGTGTAGCTTCTTACCCCCTGCAAGGGGAATGTGGTTTGGTGCTGCTAGGATGTATTGTTGGACAGTTACAGGCAAAATGAAAAAAGTGATTCATTTGGCCTCAGCAGGTGTTTAAAGCACTTTTTAGGTGGTTTGGTGCATATGTGGTTCATTGTTGGGCAGTTTTGGCCCATGTTCATAAATGCACTCTATTCTGTCTGAAAGGAGTTTTTCAGCAATAACTGTTAGATTTAGTCACTGCAAGCTAGCAGAAGGTGCTACAGGCTCAAATCTCATTTATGTGGTGTAGCGTCTTACCCCCTGCAAGGGGAATGTGGTTTGGTGCTGCTAGGATGTATTGTTGGACAGTTACAGGCAAAATGAAAAAAGTGATTCATTTGGCCTCAGCAGGTGTTTAAAGCACTTTTTAGGTGTTTGGTGCATATGTTGGGCAGTTTTGGCCTATGTTCATAAATGCACTCTATTCTGTCTGAAAGGAGTTTTTCAGCAATAACTCTTAGATTTAGTCACTGCAAGCTAGCAGAAGGTGCTACAGGCTCAAATCTCATGTATGTGGTGTACCTTCTTACCCCCTGCAAGGGGAATGTGGTTTGGTGCTGCTAGGATGTATTGTTGGACAGTTACAGGCAAAATGAAAAAAGTGATTCATTTGGCCTCAGCAGGTGTTTAAAGCACTTTTTAGGTGGTTTGGTGCATATGTGGTTCATTGTTGGGCAGTTTTGGCGCATTTTCATAAATGCACTCTATTCTGTCTGAAAGGAGTTTTTCAGCAATAACTGTTAGATTTAGTCACTGCAAGCTAACAGAAGACACTATAACCTCAAATATCATGTATGTGGTGTAGCTTCTTACCCCCTGCAAGGGGAATGTGGTTTGGTGCTGCTAGGATGTATTGTTGGACAGTTACAGGCAAAATGAAAAAAGTGATTCATTTGGCCTCAGCAGGTGTTTAAAGCACTTTTTAGGTGTTTGGTGCATATGTTGGGCAGTTTTGGCCTATGTTCATAAATGCACTCTATTCTGTCTGAAAGGAGTTTTTCAGCAATAACTCTTAGATTTAGTCACTGCAAGCTAGCAGAAGGTGCTACAGGCTCAAATCTCATGTATGTGGTGTACCTTCTTACCCCCTGCAAGGGGAATGTGGTTTGGTGCTGCTAGGATGTATTGTTGGACAGTTACAGGCAAAATGAAAAAAGTGATTCATTTGGCCTCAGCAGGTGTTTAAAGCACTTTTTAGGTGGTTTGGTGCATATGTGGTTCATTGTTGGGCAGTTTTGGCGCATTTTCATAAATGCACTCTATTCTGTCTGAAAGGAGTTTTTCAGCAATAACTGTTAGATTTAGTCACTGCAAGCTAACAGAAGACACTATAACCTCAAATATCATGTATGTGGTGTAGCTTCTTACCCCCTGCAAGGGGAATGTGGTTTGGTGCTGCTAGGATGTATTGTTGGACAGTTACAGGCAAAATGAAAAAAGTGATTCATTTGGCCTCAGCAGGTGTTTAAAGCACTTTTTAGGTGTTTGGTGCATATGTTGGGCAGTTTTGGCCTATGTTCATAAATGCACTCTATTCTGTCTGAAAGGAGTTTTTCAGCAATAACTCTTAGATTTAGTCACTGCAAGCTAGCAGAAGGTGCTACAGGCTCAAATCTCATGTATGTGGTGTACCTTCTTACCCCCTGCAAGGGGAATGTGGTTTGGTGCTGCTAGGATGTATTGTTGGACAGTTACAGGCAAAATGAAAAAAGTGATTCATTTGGCCTCAGCAGGTGTTTAAAGCACTTTTTAGGTGGTTTGGTGCATATGTGGTTCATTGTTGGGCAGTTTTGGCGCATTTTCATAAATGCACTCTATTCTGTCTGAAAGGAGTTTTTCAGCAATAACTGTTAGATTTAGTCACTGCAAGCTAACAGAAGACACTATAACCTCAAATATCATGTATGTGGTGTAGCTTCTTACCCCCTGCAAGGGGAATGTGGTTTGGTGCTGCTAGGATGTATTGTTGGACAGTTACAGGCAAAATGAAAAAAGTGATTCATTTGGCCTCAGCAGGTGTTTAAAGCACTTTTTAGGTGTTTGGTGCATATGTTGGGCAGTTTTGGCCTATGTTCATAAATGCACTCTATTCTGTCTGAAAGGAGTTTTTCAGCAATAACTGTTAGATTTAGTCACTGAAGGCTAGCAGAAGACACTATAACCTTAAATCTCATATATGTGGTGTAGCTTCTTACCCCCTGCAAGGGGAATGTGGTTTGGTGCTGCTAGGATGTATTGTTGGACAGTTACAGGCAAAATGAAAAAAGTGATTCATTTGGCCTCAGCAGGTGTTTAAAGCACTTTTTAGGTGGTTTGGTGCATATGTGGTTCATTGTTGGGCAGTTTTGGCCCATGTTCATAAATGCACTCTATTCTGTCTGAAAGGAGTTTTTCAGCAATAACTGTTAGATTTAGTCACTGCAAGCTAGCAGAAGGTGCTACAGGCTCAAATCTCATGTATGTGGTGTAGCGTCTTACCCCCTGCAAGGGGAATGTGGTTTGGTGCTGCTAGGATGTATTGTTGGACAGTTACAGGCAAAATGAAAAAAGTGATTCATTTGGCCTCAGCAGGTGTTTAAAGCACTTTTTAGGTGTTTGGTGCATATGTTGGGCAGTTTTGGCCTATGTTCATAAATGCACTCTATTCTGTCTGAAAGGAGTTTTTCAGCAATAACTGTTAGCTTTAGTCACTGAAGGCTAGCAGAAGACACTATAACCTTAAATCTCATATATGTGGTGTAGCTTCTTACCCCCTGCAAGGGGAATGTGGTTTGGTGCTGCTAGGATGTATTGTTGGACAGTTACAGGCAAAATGAAAAAAGTGATTCATTTGGCCTCAGCAGGTGTTTAAAGCACTTTTTAGGTGGTTTGGTGCATATGTGGTTCATTGTTGGGCAGTTTTGGCCCATGTTCATAAATGCACTCTATTCTGTCTGAAAGGAGTTTTTCAGCAATAACTGTTAGATTTAGTCACTGCAAGCTAGCAGAAGGTGCTACAGGCTCAAATCTCATGTATGTGGTGTACCTTCTTACCCCCTGCAAGGGGAATGTGGTTTGGTGCTGCTAGGATGTATTGTTGGACAGTTACAGGCAAAATGAAAAAAGTGATTCATTTGGCCTCAGCAGGTTTTTAAAGCACTTTTAAGGTGGTTTGGTGCATATGTGGTTCATTGTTGGGCAGTTTTGGCCTATGTTCATAAATGCACTCTATTCTGTCTGAAAGGAGTTTTTCAGCAATAACTGTTAGATTTAGTCACTGCAAGCTAACAGAAGACACTATAACCTCAAATCTCATGTATGTGGTGTAGCTTCTTACCCCCTGCAAGGGGAATGTGGTTTGGTGCTGCTAGGATGTATTGTTGGACAGTTACAGGCAAAATGAAAAAAGTGATTCATTTGGCCTCAGCAGGTGTTTAAAGCACTTTTTAGGTGTTTGGTGCATATGTTGGGCAGTTTTGGCCTATGTTCATAAATGCACTCTATTCTGTCTGAAAGGAGTTTTTCAGCAATAACTCTTAGATTTAGTCACTGCAAGCTAGCAGAAGGTGCTACAGGCTCAAATCTCATGTATGTGGTGTACCTTCTTACCCCCTGCAAGGGGAATGTGGTTTGGTGCTGCTAGGATGTATTGTTGGACAGTTACAGGCAAAATGAAAAAAGTGATTCATTTGGCCTCAGCAGGTGTTTAAAGCACTTTTTAGGTGTTTGGTGCATATGTTGGGCAGTTTTGGCCTATGTTCATAAATGCACTCTATTCTGTCTGAAAGGAGTTTTTCAGCAATAACTGTTAGCTTTAGTCACTGCAGGCTAGCAGAAGACACTATAACCTTAAATCTCATATATGTGGTGTAGCTTCTTACCCCCTGCAAGGGGAATGTGGTTTGGTGCTGCTAGGATGTATTGTTGGACAGTTACAGGCAAAATGAAAAAAGTGATTCATTTGGCCTCAGCAGGTGTTTAAAGCACTTTTTAGGTGGTTTGGTGCATATGTGGTTCATTGTTGGGCAGTTTTGGCCCATGTTCATAAATGCACTCTATTCTGTCTGAAAGGAGTTTTTCAGCAATAACTGTTAGATTTAGTCACTGCAAGCTAGCAGAAGGTGCTACAGGCTCAAATCTCATGTATGTGGTGTACCTTCTTACCCCCTGCAAGGGGAATGTGGTTTGGTGCTGCTAGGATGTATTGTTGGACAGTTACAGGCAAAATGAAAAAAGTGATTCATTTGGCCTCAGCAGGTGTTTAAAGCACTTTTAAGGTGGTTTGGTGCATATGTGGTTCATTGTTGGGCAGTTTTGGCCTATGTTCATAAATGCACTCTATTCTGTCTGAAAGGAGTTTTTCAGCAATAACTGTTAGATTTAGTCACTGCAAGCTAACAGAAGACACTATAACCTCAAATCTCATGTATGTGGTGTAGCTTCTTACCCCCTGCAAGGGGAATGTGGTTTGGTGCTGCTAGGATGTATTGTTGGACAGTTACAGGCAAAATGAAAAAAGTGATTCATTTGGCCTCAGCAGGTGTTTAAAGCACTTTTTAGGTGGTTTGGTGCATATGTGGTTCATTGTTGGGCAGTTTTGGCGCATTTTCATAAATGCACTCTATTCTGTCTGAAAGGAGTTTTTCAGCAATAACTGTTAGATTTAGTCACTGCAAGCTAACAGAAGACACTATAACCTCAAATATCATGTATGTGGTGTAGCTTCTTACCCCCTGCAAGGGGAATGTGGTTTGGTGCTGCTAGGATGTATTGTTGGACAGTTACAGGCAAAATGAAAAAAGTGATTCATTTGGCCTCAGCAGGTGTTTAAAGCACTTTTTAGGTGTTTGGTGCATATGTTGGGCAGTTTTGGCCTATGTTCATAAATGCACTCTATTCTGTCTGAAAGGAGTTTTTCAGCAATAACTGTTAGCTTTAGTCACTGCAGGCTAGCAGAAGACACTATAACCTTAAATCTCATATATGTGGTGTAGCTTCTTACCCCCTGCAAGGGGAATGTGGTTTGGTGCTGCTAGGATGTATTGTTGGACAGTTACAGGCAAAATGAAAAAAGTGATTCATTTGGCCTCAGCAGGTGTTTAAAGCACTTTTTAGGTGGTTTGGTGCATATGTGGTTCATTGTTGGGCAGTTTTGGCCCATGTTCATAAATGCACTCTATTCTGTCTGAAAGGAGTTTTTCAGCAATAACTGTTAGATTTAGTCACTGCAAGCTAGCAGAAGGTGCTACAGGCTCAAATCTCATGTATGTGGTGTACCTTCTTACCCCCTGCAAGGGGAATGTGGTTTGGTGCTGCTAGGATGTATTGTTGGACAGTTACAGGCAAAATGAAAAAAGTGATTCATTTGGCCTCAGCAGGTGTTTAAAGCACTTTTAAGGTGGTTTGGTGCATATGTGGTTCATTGTTGGGCAGTTTTGGCCTATGTTCATAAATGCACTCTATTCTGCCTGAAAGGAGTTTTTCAGCAATAACTGTTAGATTTAGTCACTGCAAGCTAACAGAAGACACTATAACCTCAAATCTCATGTATGTGGTGTAGCTTCTTACCCCCTGCAAGGGGAATGTGGTTTGGTGCTGCTAGGATGTATTGTTGGACAGTTACAGGCAAAATGAAAAAAGTGATTCATTTGGCCTCAGCAGGTGTTTAAAGCACTTTTTAGGTGTTTGGTGCATATGTTGGGCAGTTTTGGCCTATGTTCATAAATGCACTCTATTCTGTCTGAAAGGAGTTTTTCAGCAATAACTCTTAGATTTAGTCACTGCAAGCTAGCAGAAGGTGCTACAGGCTCAAATCTCATGTATGTGGTGTACCTTCTTACCCCCTGCAAGGGGAATGTGGTTTGGTGCTGCTAGGATGTATTGTTGGACAGTTACAGGCAAAATGAAAAAAGTGATTCATTTGGCCTCAGCAGGTGTTTAAAGCACTTTTTAGGTGTTTGGTGCATATGTTGGGCAGTTTTGGCCTATGTTCATAAATGCACTCTATTCTGTCTGAAAGGAGTTTTTCAGCAATAACTGTTAGCTTTAGTCACTGCAGGCTAGCAGAAGACACTATAACCTTAAATCTCATATATGTGGTGTAGCTTCTTACCCCCTGCAAGGGGAATGTGGTTTGGTGCTGCTAGGATGTATTGTTGGACAGTTACAGGCAAAATGAAAAAAGTGATTCATTTGGCCTCAGCAGGTGTTTAAAGCACTTTTTAGGTGGTTTGGTGCATATGTGGTTCATTGTTGGGCAGTTTTGGCCCATGTTCATAAATGCACTCTATTCTGTCTGAAAGGAGTTTTTCAGCAATAACTGTTAGATTTAGTCACTGCAAGCTAGCAGAAGGTGCTACAGGCTCAAATCTCATGTATGTGGTGTACCTTCTTACCCCCTGCAAGGGGAATGTGGTTTGGTGCTGCTAGGATGTATTGTTGGACAGTTACAGGCAAAATGAAAAAAGTGATTCATTTGGCCTCAGCAGGTGTTTAAAGCACTTTTAAGGTGGTTTGGTGCATATGTGGTTCATTGTTGGGCAGTTTTGGCCTATGTTCATAAATGCACTCTATTCTGTCTGAAAGGAGTTTTTCAGCAATAACTGTTAGATTTAGTCACTGCAAGCTAACAGAAGACACTATAACCTCAAATCTCATGTATGTGGTGTAGCTTCTTACCCCCTGCAAGGGGAATGTGGTTTGGTGCTGCTAGGATGTATTGTTGGACAGTTACAGGCAAAATGAAAAAAGTGATTCATTTGGCCTCAGCAGGTGTTTAAAGCACTTTTTAGGTGGTTTGGTGCATATGTGGTTCATTGTTGGGCAGTTTTGGCCCATGTTCATAAATGCACTCTATTCTGTCTGAAAGGAGTTTTTCAGCAATAACTCTTAGATTTAGTCACTGCAAGCTAGCAGAAGGTGCTACAGGCTCAAATCTCATGTATGTGGTGTAGCGTCTTACCCCCTGCAAGGGGAATGTGGTTTGGTGCTGCTAGGATGTATTGTTGGACAGTTACAGGCAAAATGAAAAAAGTGATTCATTTGGCCTCAGCAGGTGTTTAAAGCACTTTTTAGGTGTTTGGTGCATATGTTGGGCAGTTTTGGCCTATGTTCATAAATGCACTCTATTCTGTCTGAAAGGAGTTTTTCAGCAATAACTCTTAGATTTAGTCACTGCAAGCTAGCAGAAGGTGCTACAGGCTCAAATCTCATGTATGTGGTGTACCTTCTTACCCCCTGCAAGGGGAATGTGGTTTGGTGCTGCTAGGATGTATTGTTGGACAGTTACAGGCAAAATGAAAAAAGTGATTCATTTGGCCTCAGCAGGTGTTTAAAGCACTTTTAAGGTGGTTTGGTGCATATGTGGTTCATTGTTGGGCAATTTTGGCCTATGTTCATAAATGCACTCTATTCTGTCTGAAAGGAGTTTTTCAGCAATAACTGTTAGATTTAGTCACTGCAAGCTAACAGAAGACACTATAACCTCAAATCTCATGTATGTGGTGTAGCTTCTTACCCCCTGCAAGGGGAATGTGGTTTGGTGCTGCTAGGATGTATTGTTGGACAGTTACAGGCAAAATGAAAAAAGTGATTCATTTGGCCTCAGCAGGTGTTTAAAGCACTTTTTAGGTGGTTTGGTGCATATGTGGTTCATTGTTGGGCAGTTTTGGCCCATGTTCATAAATGCACTCTATTCTGTCTGAAAGGAGTTTTTCAGCAATAACTGTTAGATTTAGTCACTGCAAGCTAGAAGAAGGTGCTACAGGCTCAAATCTCATGTATGTGGTGTAGCGTCTTACCCCCTGCAAGGGGAATGTGGTTTGGTGCTGCTAGGATGTATTGTTGGACAGTTACAGGCAAAATGAAAAAAGTGATTCATTTGGCCTCAGCAGGTGTTTAAAGCACTTTTTAGGTGTTTGGTGCATATGTTGGGCAGTTTTGGCCTATGTTCATAAATGCACTCTATTCTGTCTGAAAGGAGTTTTTCAGCAATAACTCTTAGATTTAGTCACTGCAAGCTAGCAGAAGGTGCTACAGGCTCAAATCTCATGTATGTGGTGTACCTTCTTACCCCCTGCAAGGGGAATGTGGTTTGGTGCTGCTAGGATGTATTGTTGGACAGTTACAGGCAAAATGAAAAAAGTGATTCATTTGGCCTCAGCAGGTGTTTAAAGCACTTTTAAGGTGGTTTGGTGCATATGTGGTTCATTGTTGGGCAGTTTTGGCCTATGTTCATAAATGCACTCTATTCTGTCTGAAAGGAGTTTTTCAGCAATAACTGTTAGATTTAGTCACTGCAAGCTAACAGAAGACACTATAACCTCAAATCTCATGTATGTGGTGTAGCTTCTTACCCCCTGCAAGGGGAATGTGGTTTGGTGCTGCTAGGATGTATTTATTGTTGGACAGTTACAGGCAAAATGAAAAAAGTGATTCATTTGGCCTCAGCAGGTGTTTAAAGCACTTTTTAGGTGTTTGGTGCATATGTTGGGCAGTTTTGGCCTATGTTCATAAATGCACTCTATTCTGTCTGAAAGGAGTTTTTCAGCAATAACTCTTAGATTTAGTCACTGCAAGCTAGCAGAAGGTGCTACAGGCTCAAATCTCATGTATGTGGTGTACCTTCTTACCCCCTGCAAGGGGAATGTGGTTTGGTGCTGCTAGGATGTATTGTTGGACAGTTACAGGCAAAATGAAAAAAGTGATTCATTTGGCCTCAGCAGGTGTTTAAAGCACTTTTTAGGTGTTTGGTGCATATGTTGGGCAGTTTTGGCCTATGTTCATAAATGCACTCTATTCTGTCTGAAAGGAGTTTTTCAGCAATAACTGTTAGCTTTAGTCACTGCAGGCTAGCAGAAGACACTATAACCTTAAATCTCATATATGTGGTGTAGCTTCTTACCCCCTGCAAGGGGAATGTGGTTTGGTGCTGCTAGGATGTATTGTTGGACAGTTACAGGCAAAATGAAAAAAGTGATTCATTTGGCCTCAGCAGGTGTTTAAAGCACTTTTTAGGTGGTTTGGTGCATATGTGGTTCATTGTTGGGCAGTTTTGGCCCATGTTCATAAATGCACTCTATTCTGTCTGAAAGGAGTTTTTCAGCAATAACTGTTAGATTTAGTCACTGCAAGCTAGCAGAAGGTGCTACAGGCTCAAATCTCATGTATGTGGTGTACCTTCTTACCCCCTGCAAGGGGAATGTGGTTTGGTGCTGCTAGGATGTATTGTTGGACAGTTACAGGCAAAATGAAAAAAGTGATTCATTTGGCCTCAGCAGGTGTTTAAAGCACTTTTAAGGTGGTTTGGTGCATATGTGGTTCATTGTTGGGCAGTTTTGGCCTATGTTCATAAATGCACTCTATTCTGTCTGAAAGGAGTTTTTCAGCAATAACTGTTAGATTTAGTCACTGCAAGCTAACAGAAGACACTATAACCTCAAATCTCATGTATGTGGTGTAGCTTCTTACCCCCTGCAAGGGGAATGTGGTTTGGTGCTGCTAGGATGTATTGTTGGACAGTTACAGGCAAAATGAAAAAAGTGATTCATTTGGCCTCAGCAGGTGTTTAAAGCACTTTTTAGGTGTTTGGTGCATATGTTGGGCAGTTTTGGCCTATGTTCATAAATGCACTCTATTCTGTCTGAAAGGAGTTTTTCAGCAATAACTCTTAGATTTAGTCACTGCAAGCTAGCAGAAGGTGCTAAAGGCTCAAATCTCATGTATGTGGTGTACCTTCTTACCCCCTGCAAGGGGAATGTGGTTTGGTGCTGCTAGGATGTATTGTTGGACAGTTACAGGCAAAATGAAAAAAGTGATTCATTTGGCCTCAGCAGGTGTTTAAAGCACTTTTTAGGTGTTTGGTGCATATGTTGGGCAGTTTTGGCCTATGTTCATAAATGCACTCTATTCTTTCTGAAAGGAGTTTTTCAGCAATAACTGTTAGCTTTAGTCACTGCAGGCTAGCAGAAGACACTATAACCTTAAATCTCATATATGTGGTGTAGCTTCTTACCCCCTGCAAGGGGAATGTGGTTTGGTGCTGCTAGGATGTATTGTTGGACAGTTACAGGCAAAATGAAAAAAGTGATTCATTTGGCCTCAGCAGGTGTTTAAAGCACTTTTTAGGTGGTTTGGTGCATATGTGGTTCATTGTTGGGCAGTTTTGGCCCATGTTCATAAATGCACTCTATTCTGTCTGAAAGGAGTTTTTCAGCAATAACTGTTAGATTTAGTCACTGCAAGCTAGCAGAAGGTGCTACAGGCTCAAATCTCATGTATGTGGTGTACCTTCTTACCCCCTGCAAGGGGAATGTGGTTTGGTGCTGCTAGGATGTATTGTTGGACAGTTACAGGCAAAATGAAAAAAGTGATTCATTTGGCCTCAGCAGGTGTTTAAAGCACTTTTAAGGTGGTTTGGTGCATATGTGGTTCATTGTTGGGCAATTTTGGCCTATGTTCATAAATGCACTCTATTCTGTCTGAAAGGAGTTTTTCAGCAATAACTGTTAGATTTAGTCACTGCAAGCTAACAGAAGACACTATAACCTCAAATCTCATGTATGTGGTGTAGCTTCTTACCCCCTGCAAGGGGAATGTGGTTTGGTGCTGCTAGGATGTATTGTTGGACAGTTACAGGCAAAATGAAAAAAGTGATTCATTTGGCCTCAGCAGGTGTTTAAAGCACTTTTTAGGTGGTTTGGTGCATATGTGGTTCATTGTTGGGCAGTTTTGGCCCATGTTCATAAATGCACTCTATTCTGTCTGAAAGGAGTTTTTCAGCAATAACTGTTAGATTTAGTCACTGCAAGCTAGCAGAAGGTGCTACAGGCTCAAATCTCATGTATGTGGTGTAGCGTCTTACCCCCTGCAAGGGGAATGTGGTTTGGTGCTGCTAGGATGTATTGTTGGACAGTTACAGGCAAAATGAAAAAAGTGATTCATTTGGCCTCAGCAGGTGTTTAAAGCACTTTTTAGGTGTTTGGTGCATATGTTGGGCAGTTTTGGCCTATGTTCATAAATGCACTCTATTCTGTCTGAAAGGAGTTTTTCAGCAATAACTCTTAGATTTAGTCACTGCAAGCTAGCAGAAGGTGCTAAAGGCTCAAATCTCATGTATGTGGTGTACCTTCTTACCCCCTGCAAGGGGAATGTGGTTTGGTGCTGCTAGGATGTATTGTTGGACAGTTACAGGCAAAATGAAAAAAGTGATTCATTTGGCCTCAGCAGGTGTTTAAAGCACTTTTTAGGTGTTTGGTGCATATGTTGGGCAGTTTTGGCCTATGTTCATAAATGCACTCTATTCTGTCTGAAAGGAGTTTTTCAGCAATAACTGTTAGCTTTAGTCACTGCAGGCTAGCAGAAGACACTATAACCTTAAATCTCATATATGTGGTGTAGCTTCTTACCCCCTGCAAGGGGAATGTGGTTTGGTGCTGCTAGGATGTATTGTTGGACAGTTACAGGCAAAATGAAAAAAGTGATTCATTTGGCCTCAGCAGGTGTTTAAAGCACTTTTTAGGTGGTTTGGTGCCATATGTGGTTCATTGTTGGGCAGTTTTGGCCCATGTTCATAAATGCACTCTATTCTGTCTGAAAGGAGTTTTTCAGCAATAACTGTTAGATTTAGTCACTGCAAGCTAGCAGAAGGTGCTACAGGCTCAAATCTCATGTATGTGGTGTACCTTCTTACCCCCTGCAAGGGGAATGTGGTTTGGTGCTGCTAGGATGTATTGTTGGACAGTTACAGGCAAAATGAAAAAAGTGATTCATTTGGCCTCAGCAGGTGTTTAAAGCACTTTTAAGGTGGTTTGGTGCATATGTGGTTCATTGTTGGGCAATTTTGGCCTATGTTCATAAATGCACTCTATTCTGTCTGAAAGGAGTTTTTCAGCAATAACTGTTAGATTTAGTCACTGCAAGCTAACAGAAGACACTATAACCTCAAATCTCATGTATGTGGTGTAGCTTCTTACCCCCTGCAAGGGGAATGTGGTTTGGTGCTGCTAGGATGTATTGTTGGACAGTTACAGGCAAAATGAAAAAAGTGATTCATTTGGCCTCAGCAGGTGTTTAAAGCACTTTTTAGGTGGTTTGGTGCATATGTGGTTCATTGTTGGGCAGTTTTGGCCCATGTTCATAAATGCACTCTATTCTGTCTGAAAGGAGTTTTTCAGCAATAACTGTTAGATTTAGTCACTGCAAGCTAGCAGAAGGTGCTACAGGCTCAAATCTCATGTATGTGGTGTAGCGTCTTACCCCCTGCAAGGGGAATGTGGTTTGGTGCTGCTAGGATGTATTGTTGGACAGTTACAGGCAAAATGAAAAAAGTGATTCATTTGGCCTCAGCAGGTGTTTAAAGCACTTTTTAGGTGTTTGGTGCATATGTTGGGCAGTTTTGGCCTATGTTCATAAATGCACTCTATTCTGTCTGAAAGGAGTTTTTCAGCAATAACTCTTAGATTTAGTCACTGCAAGCTAGCAGAAGGTGCTACAGGCTCAAATCTCATGTATGTGGTGTACCTTCTTACCCCCTGCAAGGGGAATGTGGTTTGGTGCTGCTAGGATGTATTGTTGGACAGTTACAGGCAAAATGAAAAAAGTGATTCATTTGGCCTCAGCAGGTGTTTAAAGCACTTTTTAGGTGGTTTGGTGCATATGTGGTTCATTGTTGGGCAGTTTTGGCGCATTTTCATAAATGCACTCTATTCTGTCTGAAAGGAGTTTTTCAGCAATAACTGTTAGATTTAGTCACTGCAAGCTAACAGAAGACACTATAACCTCAAATATCATGTATGTGGTGTAGCTTCTTACCCCCTGCAAGGGGAATGTGGTTTGGTGCTGCTAGGATGTATTGTTGGACAGTTACAGGCAAAATGAAAAAAGTGATTCATTTGGCCTCAGCAGGTGTTTAAAGCACTTTTTAGGTGTTTGGTGCATATGTTGGGCAGTTTTGGCCTATGTTCATAAATGCACTCTATTCTGTCTGAAAGGAGTTTTTCAGCAATAACTGTTAGCTTTAGTCACTGCAGGCTAGCAGAAGACACTATAACCTTAAATCTCATATATGTGGTGTAGCTTCTTACCCCCTGCAAGGGGAATGTGGTTTGGTGCTGCTAGGATGTATTGTTGGACAGTTACAGGCAAAATGAAAAAAGTGATTCATTTGGCCTCAGCAGGTGTTTAAAGCACTTTTTAGGTGGTTTGGTGCATATGTGGTTCATTGTTGGGCAGTTTTGGCCCATGTTCATAAATGCACTCTATTCTGTCTGAAAGGAGTTTTTCAGCAATAACTGTTAGATTTAGTCACTGCAAGCTAGCAGAAGGTGCTACAGGCTCAAATCTCATGTATGTGGTGTACCTTCTTACCCCCTGCAAGGGGAATGTGGTTTGGTGCTGCTAGGATGTATTGTTGGACAGTTACAGGCAAAATGAAAAAAGTGATTCATTTGGCCTCAGCAGGTGTTTAAAGCACTTTTAAGGTGGTTTGGTGCATATGTGGTTCATTGTTGGGCAGTTTTGGCCTATGTTCATAAATGCACTCTATTCTGTCTGAAAGGAGTTTTTCAGCAATAACTGTTAGATTTAGTCACTGCAAGCTAACAGAAGACACTATAACCTCAAATCTCATGTATGTGGTGTAGCTTCTTACCCCCTGCAAGGGGAATGTGGTTTGGTGCTGCTAGGATGTATTGTTGGACAGTTACAGGCAAAATGAAAAAAGTGATTCATTTGGCCTCAGCAGGTGTTTAAAGCACTTTTTAGGTGTTTGGTGCATATGTTGGGCAGTTTTGGCCTATGTTCATAAATGCACTCTATTCTGTCTGAAAGGAGTTTTTCAGCAATAACTCTTAGATTTAGTCACTGCAAGCTAGCAGAAGGTGCTACAGGCTCAAATCTCATGTATGTGGTGTACCTTCTTACCCCCTGCAAGGGGAATGTGGTTTGGTGCTGCTAGGATGTATTGTTGGACAGTTACAGGCAAAATGAAAAAAGTGATTCATTTGGCCTCAGCAGGTGTTTAAAGCACTTTTTAGGTGTTTGGTGCATATGTTGGGCAGTTTTGGCCTATGTTCATAAATGCACTCTATTCTGTCTGAAAGGAGTTTTTCAGCAATAACTGTTAGCTTTAGTCACTGCAGGCTAGCAGAAGACACTATAACCTTAAATCTCATATATGTGGTGTAGCTTCTTACCCCCTGCAAGGGGAATGTGGTTTGGTGCTGCTAGGATGTATTGTTGGACAGTTACAGGCAAAATGAAAAAAGTGATTCATTTGGCCTCAGCAGGTGTTTAAAGCACTTTTTAGGTGGTTTGGTGCATATGTGGTTCATTGTTGGGCAGTTTTGGCCCATGTTCATAAATGCACTCTATTCTGTCTGAAAGGAGTTTTTCAGCAATAACTGTTAGATTTAGTCACTGCAAGCTAGCAGAAGGTGCTACAGGCTCAAATCTCATGTATGTGGTGTACCTTCTTACCCCCTGCAAGGGGAATGTGGTTTGGTGCTGCTAGGATGTATTGTTGGACAGTTACAGGCAAAATGAAAAAAGTGATTCATTTGGCCTCAGCAGGTGTTTAAAGCACTTTTAAGGTGGTTTGGTGCATATGTGGTTCATTGTTGGGCAGTTTTGGCCTATGTTCATAAATGCACTCTATTCTGTCTGAAAGGAGTTTTTCAGCAATAACTGTTAGATTTAGTCACTGCAAGCTAACAGAAGACACTATAACCTCAAATCTCATGTATGTGGTGTAGCGTCTTACCCCCTGCAAGGGGAATGTGGTTTGGTGCTGCTAGGATGTATTGTTGGACAGTTACAGGCAAAATGAAAAAAGTGATTCATTTGGCCTCAGCAGGTGTTTAAAGCACTTTTTAGGTGTTTGGTGCATATGTTGGGCAGTTTTGGCCTATGTTCATAAATGCACTCTATTCTGTCTGAAAGGAGTTTTTCAGCAATAACTCTTAGATTTAGTCACTGCAAGCTAGCAGAAGGTGCTACAGGCTCAAATCTCATGTATGTGGTGTACCTTCTTACCCCCTGCAAGGGGAATGTGGTTTGGTGCTGCTAGGATGTATTGTTGGACAGTTACAGGCAAAATGAAAAAAGTGATTCATTTGGCCTCAGCAGGTGTTTAAAGCACTTTTTAGGTGTTTGGTGCATATGTTGGGCAGTTTTGGCCTATGTTCATAAATGCACTCTATTCTGTCTGAAAGGAGTTTTTCAGCAATAACTGTTAGCTTTAGTCACTGCAGGCTAGCAGAAGACACTATAACCTTAAATCTCATATATGTGGTGTAGCTTCTTACCCCCTGCAAGGGGAATGTGGTTTGGTGCTGCTAGGATGTATTGTTGGACAGTTACAGGCAAAATGAAAAAAGTGATTCATTTGGCCTCAGCAGGTGTTTAAAGCACTTTTAAGGTGGTTTGGTGCATATGTGGTTCATTGTTGGGCAGTTTTGGCCTATGTTCATAAATGCACTCTATTCTGTCTGAAAGGAGTTTTTCAGCAATAACTGTTAGATTTAGTCACTGCAAGCTAACAGAAGACACTATAACCTCAAATCTCATGTATGTGGTATGTGGTGTAGCTGCAAGGGGAATGTGGTTTGGTGCTGCTAGGATGTATTGTTGGACAGTTACAGGCAAAATGAAAAAAGTTATTCATTTGGCCTCAGCAGGTGTTTAAAGCACTTTTTAGGTGGTTTGGTGCATATGTGGTTCATTGTTGGGCAGTTTTGGCCCATGTTCATAAATGCACTCTATTCTGTCTGAAAGGAGTTTTTCAGCAATAACTCTTAGATTTAGTCACTGCAAGCTAGCAGAAGGTGCTACAGGCTCAAATCTCATGTATGTGGTGTACCTTCTTACCCCCTGCAAGGGGAATGTGGTTTGGTGCTGCTAGGATGTATTGTTGGACAGTTACAGGCAAAATGAAAAAAGTGATTCATTTGGCCTCAGCAGGTGTTTAAAGCACTTTTTAGGTGTTTGGTGCATATGTTGGGCAGTTTTGGCCTATGTTCATAAATGCACTCTATTCTGTCTGAAAGGAGTTTTTCAGCAATAACTGTTAGCTTTAGTCACTGCAGGCTAGCAGAAGACACTATAACCTTAAATCTCATATATGTGGTGTAGCTTCTTACCCCCTGCAAGGGGAATGTGGTTTGGTGCTGCTAGGATGTATTGTTGGACAGTTACAGGCAAAATGAAAAAAGTGATTCATTTGGCCTCAGCAGGTGTTTAAAGCACTTTTTAGGTGGTTTGGTGCATATGTGGTTCATTGTTGGGCAGTTTTGGCCCATGTTCATAAATGCACTCTATTCTGTCTGAAAGGAGTTTTTCAGCAATAACTGTTAGATTTAGTCACTGCAAGCTAGCAGAAGGTGCTACAGGCTCAAATCTCATGTATGTGGTGTACCTTCTTACCCCCTGCAAGGGGAATGTGGTTTGGTGCTGCTAGGATGTATTGTTGGACAGTTACAGGCAAAATGAAAAAAGTGATTCATTTGGCCTCAGCAGGTGTTTAAAGCACTTTTAAGGTGGTTTGGTGCATATGTGGTTCATTGTTGGGCAGTTTTGGCCTATGTTCATAAATGCACTCTATTCTGTCTGAAAGGAGTTTTTCAGCAATAACTGTTAGATTTAGTCACTGCAAGCTAACAGAAGACACTATAACCTCAAATCTCATGTATGTGGTGTAGCTTCTTACCCCCTGCAAGGGGAATGTGGTTTGGTGCTGCTAGGATGTATTGTTGGACAGTTACAGGCAAAATGAAAAAAGTGATTCATTTGGCCTCAGCAGGTGTTTAAAGCACTTTTTAGGTGGTTTGGTGCATATGTGGTTCATTGTTGGGCAGTTTTGGCGCATTTTCATAAATGCACTCTATTCTGTCTGAAAGGAGTTTTTCAGCAATAACTGTTAGATTTAGTCACTGCAAGCTAACAGAAGACACTATAACCTCAAATATCATGTATGTGGTGTAGCTTCTTACCCCCTGCAAGGGGAATGTGGTTTGGTGCTGCTAGGATGTATTGTTGGACAGTTACAGGCAAAATGAAAAAAGTGATTCATTTGGCCTCAGCAGGTGTTTAAAGCACTTTTTAGGTGTTTGGTGCATATGTTGGGCAGTTTTGGCCTATGTTCATAAATGCACTCTATTCTGTCTGAAAGGAGTTTTTCAGCAATAACTGTTAGCTTTAGTCACTGCAGGCTAGCAGAAGACACTATAACCTTAAATCTCATATATGTGGTGTAGCTTCTTACCCCCTGCAAGGGGAATGTGGTTTGGTGCTGCTAGGATGTATTGTTGGACAGTTACAGGCAAAATGAAAAAAGTGATTCATTTGGCCTCAGCAGGTGTTTAAAGCACTTTTTAGGTGGTTTGGTGCATATGTGGTTCATTGTTGGGCAGTTTTGGCCCATGTTCATAAATGCACTCTATTCTGTCTGAAAGGAGTTTTTCAGCAATAACTGTTAGATTTAGTCACTGCAAGCTAGCAGAAGGTGCTACAGGCTCAAATCTCATGTATGTGGTGTACCTTCTTACCCCCTGCAAGGGGAATGTGGTTTGGTGCTGCTAGGATGTATTGTTGGACAGTTACAGGCAAAATGAAAAAAGTGATTCATTTGGCCTCAGCAGGTGTTTAAAGCACTTTTAAGGTGGTTTGGTGCATATGTGGTTCATTGTTGGGCAATTTTGGCCTATGTTCATAAATGCAATCTATTCTGTCTGAAAGGAGTTTTTCAGCAATAACTGTTAGATTTAGTCACTGCAAGCTAACAGAAGACACTATAACCTCAAATCTCATGTATGTGGTGTAGCTTCTTACCCCCTGCAAGGGGAATGTGGTTTGGTGCTGCTAGGATGTATTGTTGGACAGTTACAGGCAAAATGAAAAAAGTGATTCATTTGGCCTCAGCAGGTGTTTAAAGCACTTTTTAGGTGGTTTGGTGCATATGTGGTTCATTGTTGGGCAGTTTTGGCCCATGTTCATAAATGCACTCTATTCTGTCTGAAAGGAGTTTTTCAGCAATAACTGTTAGATTTAGTCACTGCAAGCTAGCAGAAGGTGCTACAGGCTCAAATCTCATGTATGTGGTGTAGCGTCTTACCCCCTGCAAGGGGAATGTGGTTTGGTGCTGCTAGGATGTATTGTTGGACAGTTACAGGCAAAATGAAAAAAGTGATTCATTTGGCCTCAGCAGGTGTTTAAAGCACTTTTTAGGTGTTTGGTGCATATGTTGGGCAGTTTTGGCCTATGTTCATAAATGCACTCTATTCTGTCTGAAAGGAGTTTTTCAGCAATAACTCTTAGATTTAGTCACTGCAAGCTAGCAGAAGGTGCTACAGGCTCAAATCTCATGTATGTGGTGTACCTTCTTACCCCCTGCAAGGGGAATGTGGTTTGGTGCTGCTAGGATGTATTGTTGGACAGTTACAGGCAAAATGAAAAAAGTGATTCATTTGGCCTCAGCAGGTGTTTAAAGCACTTTTTAGGTGGTTTGGTGCATATGTGGTTCATTGTTGGGCAGTTTTGGCGCATTTTCATAAATGCACTCTATTCTGTCTGAAAGGAGTTTTTCAGCAATAACTGTTAGATTTAGTCACTGCAAGCTAACAGAAGACACTATAACCTCAAATATCATGTATGTGGTGTAGCTTCTTACCCCCTGCAAGGGGAATGTGGTTTGGTGCTGCTAGGATGTATTGTTGGACAGTTACAGGCAAAATGAAAAAAGTGATTCATTTGGCCTCAGCAGGTGTTTAAAGCACTTTTTAGGTGTTTGGTGCATATGTTGGGCAGTTTTGGCCTATGTTCATAAATGCACTCTATTCTGTCTGAAAGGAGTTTTTCAGCAATAACTGTTAGCTTTAGTCACTGCAGGCTAGCAGAAGACACTATAACCTTAAATCTCATATATGTGGTGTAGCTTCTTACCCCCTGCAAGGGGAATGTGGTTTGGTGCTGCTAGGATGTATTGTTGGACAGTTACAGGCAAAATGAAAAAAGTGATTCATTTGGCCTCAGCAGGTGTTTAAAGCACTTTTTAGGTGGTTTGGTGCATATGTGGTTCATTGTTGGGCAGTTTTGGCCCATGTTCATAAATGCACTCTATTCTGTCTGAAAGGAGTTTTTCAGCAATAACTGTTAGATTTAGTCACTGCAAGCTAGCAGAAGGTGCTACAGGCTCAAATCTCATGTATGTGGTGTACCTTCTTACCCCCTGCAAGGGGAATGTGGTTTGGTGCTGCTAGGATGTATTGTTGGACAGTTACAGGCAAAATGAAAAAAGTGATTCATTTGGCCTCAGCAGGTGTTTAAAGCACTTTTAAGGTGGTTTGGTGCATATGTGGTTCATTGTTGGGCAGTTTTGGCCTATGTTCATAAATGCACTCTATTCTGTCTGAAAGGAGTTTTTCAGCAATAACTGTTAGATTTAGTCACTGCAAGCTAACAGAAGACACTATAACCTCAAATCTCATGTATGTGGTGTAGCTTCTTACCCCCTGCAAGGGGAATGTGGTTTGGTGCTGCTAGGATGTATTGTTGGACAGTTACAGGCAAAATGAAAAAAGTGATTCATTTGGCCTCAGCAGGTGTTTAAAGCACTTTTTAGGTGGTTTGGTGCATATGTGGTTCATTGTTGGGCAGTTTTGGCCCATGTTCATAAATGCACTCTATTCTGTCTGAAAGGAGTTTTTCAGCAATAACTGTTAGATTTAGTCACTGCAAGCTAGCAGAAGGTGCTACAGGCTCAAATCTCATGTATGTGGTGTAGCGTCTTACCCCCTGCAAGGGGAATGTGGTTTGGTGCTGCTAGGATGTATTGTTGGACAGTTACAGGCAAAATGAAAAAAGTGATTCATTTGGCCTCAGCAGGTGTTTAAAGCACTTTTTAGGTGTTTGGTGCATATGTTGGGCAGTTTTGGCCTATGTTCATAAATGCACTCTATTCTGTCTGAAAGGAGTTTTTCAGCAATAACTCTTAGATTTAGTCACTGCAAGCTAGCAGAAGGTGCTACAGGCTCAAATCTCATGTATGTGGTGTACCTTCTTACCCCCTGCAAGGGGAATGTGGTTTGGTGCTGCTAGGATGTATTGTTGGACAGTTACAGGCAAAATGAAAAAAGTGATTCATTTGGCCTCAGCAGGTGTTTAAAGCACTTTTTAGGTGGTTTGGTGCATATGTGGTTCATTGTTGGGCAGTTTTGGCGCATTTTCATAAATGCACTCTATTCTGTCTGAAAGGAGTTTTTCAGCAATAACTGTTAGATTTAGTCACTGCAAGCTAACAGAAGACACTATAACCTCAAATATCATGTATGTGGTGTAGCTTCTTACCCCCTGCAAGGGGAATGTGGTTTGGTGCTGCTAGGATGTATTGTTGGACAGTTACAGGCAAAATGAAAAAAGTGATTCATTTGGCCTCAGCAGGTGTTTAAAGCACTTTTTAGGTGTTTGGTGCATATGTTGGGCAGTTTTGGCCTATGTTCATAAATGCACTCTATTCTGTCTGAAAGGAGTTTTTCAGCAATAACTGTTAGCTTTAGTCACTGCAGGCTAGCAGAAGACACTATAACCTTAAATCTCATATATGTGGTGTAGCTTCTTACCCCCTGCAAGGGGAATGTGGTTTGGTGCTGCTAGGATGTATTGTTGGACAGTTACAGGCAAAATGAAAAAAGTGATTCATTTGGCCTCAGCAGGTGTTTAAAGCACTTTTTAGGTGGTTTGGTGCATATGTGGTTCATTGTTGGGCAGTTTTGGCCCATGTTCATAAATGCACTCTATTCTGTCTGAAAGGAGTTTTTCAGCAATAACTGTTAGATTTAGTCACTGCAAGCTAGCAGAAGGTGCTACAGGCTCAAATCTCATGTATGTGGTGTACCTTCTTACCCCCTGCAAGGGGAATGTGGTTTGGTGCTGCTAGGATGTATTGTTGGACAGTTACAGGCAAAATGAAAAAAGTGATTCATTTGGCCTCAGCAGGTGTTTAAAGCACTTTTAAGGTGGTTTGGTGCATATGGGGTTCATTGTTGGGCAGTTTTGGCCTATGTTCATAAATGCACTCTATTCTGTCTGAAAGGAGTTTTTCAGCAATAACTGTTAGATTTAGTCACTGCAAGCTAACAGAAGACACTATAACCTCAAATCTCATGTATGTGGTGTAGCTTCTTACCCCCTGCAAGGGGAATGTGGTTTGGTGCTGCTAGGATGTATTGTTGGACAGTTACAGGCAAAATGAAAAAAGTGATTCATTTGGCCTCAGCAGGTGTTTAAAGCACTTTTTAGGTGTTTGGTGCATATGTTGGGCAGTTTTGGCCTATGTTCATAAATGCACTCTATTCTGTCTGAAAGGAGTTTTTCAGCAATAACTCTTAGATTTAGTCACTGCAAGCTAGCAGAAGGTGCTACAGGCTCAAATCTCATGTATGTGGTGTACCTTCTTACCCCCTGCAAGGGGAATGTGGTTTGGTGCTGCTAGGATGTATTGTTGGACAGTTACAGGCAAAATGAAAAAAGTGATTCATTTGGCCTCAGCAGGTGTTTAAAGCACTTTTTAGGTGTTTGGTGCATATGTTGGGCAGTTTTGGCCTATGTTCATAAATGCACTCTATTCTGTCTGAAAGGAGTTTTTCAGCAATAACTCTTAGATTTAGTCACTGCAAGCTAGCAGAAGGTGCTACAGGCTCAAATCTCATGTATGTGGTGTACCTTCTTACCCCCTGCAAGGGGAATGTGGTTTGGTGCTGCTAGGATGTATTGTTGGACAGTTACAGGCAAAATGAAAAAAGTGATTCATTTGGCCTCAGCAGGTGTTTAAAGCACTTTTTAGGTGGTTTGGTGCATATGTGGTTCATTGTTGGGCAGTTTTGGCCCATGTTCATAAATGCACTCTATTCGGTCTGAAACGCGTTTTTCAGCAATAAGTGTTAGATTTAGTCACTGCAAGCCCGCAGAAGGTGCTATAGGCTCAAATCTCATGTATGTGGTGTACCTTCTTACCCCCTGCAAGGGGAATGTGGTTTGGTGCTGCTAGGATGTATTGTTGGACAGTTACAGGCAAAATGAAAAAAGTGCTTCATTTGGCCTCAGCAGGTGTTTAAAGCACTTTAAGGTGGTTTGGTGCATATGTGGTTCATTGTTGGGCAGTTTTGGCCTATGTTCATAAATGCACTCTATTCTGTCTGAAAGGAGTTTTTCAGCAATAACTGTTAGATTTAGTCACTGCAAGCTAACAGAAGACACTATAACCTCAAATCTCATGTATTTGGTGTAGCTTCTTACCCCCTGCAAGGGGAATGTGGTTTGGTGCTGCTAGGATGTATTGTTGGACAGTTACAGGCAAAATGAAAAAAGTGATTCATTTGGCCTCAGCAGGTGTTTAAAGCACTTTTTAGGTGGTTTGGTGCATATGTGGTTCATTGTTGGGCAGTTTTGGCCCATGTTCATAAATGCACTCTATTCTGTCTGAAAGGAGTTTTTCAGCAATAACTGTTAGATTTAGTCACTGCAAGCTAGCAGAAGGTGCTACAGGCTCAAATCTCATGTATGTGGTGTAGCGTCTTACCCCCTGCAAGGGGAATGTGGTTTGGTGCTGCTAGGATGTATTGTTGGACAGTTACAGGCAAAATGAAAAAAGTGATTCATTTGGCCTCAGCAGGTGTTTAAAGCACTTTTTAGGTGTTTGGTGCATATGTTGGGCAGTTTTGGCCTATGTTCATAAATGCACTCTATTCTGTCTGAAAGGAGTTTTTCAGCAATAACTCTTAGATTTAGTCACTGCAAGCTAGCAGAAGGTGCTACAGGCTCAAATCTCATGTATGTGGTGTACCTTCTTACCCCCTGCAAGGGGAATGTGGTTTGGTGCTGCTAGGATGTATTGTTGGACAGTTACAGGCAAAATGAAAAAAGTGATTCATTTGGCCTCAGCAGGTGTTTAAAGCACTTTTTAGGTGGTTTGGTGCATATGTGGTTCATTGTTGGGCAGTTTTGGCCCATGTTCATAAATGCACTCTATTCGGTCTGAAACGCGTTTTTCAGCAATAAGTGTTAGATTTAGTCACTGCAAGCCCGCAGAAGGTGCTATAGGCTCAAATCTCATGTATGTGGTGTACCTTCTTACCCCCTGCAAGGGGAATGTGGTTTGGTGCTGCTAGGATGTATTGTTGGACAGTTACAGGCAAAATGAAAAAAGTGCTTCATTTGGCCTCAGCAGGTGTTTAAAGCACTTTAAGGTGGTTTGGTGCATATGTGGTTCATTGTTGGGCAGTTTTGGCCTATGTTCATAAATGCACTCTATTCTGTCTGAAAGGAGTTTTTCAGCAATAACTGTTAGATTTAGTAACTGCAAGCTAACAGAAGACACTATAACCTCAAATCTCATGTATTTGGTGTAGCTTCTTACCCCCTGCAAGGGGAATGTGGTTTGGTGCTGCTAGGATGTATTGTTGGACAGTTACAGGCAAAATGAAAAAAGTGATTCATTTGGCCTCAGCAGGTGTTTAAAGCACTTTTTAGGTGGTTTGGTGCATATGTGGTTCATTGTTGGGCAGTTTTGGCCCATGTTCATAAATGCACTCTATTCTGTCTGAAAGGAGTTTTTCAGCAATAACTGTTAGATTTAGTCACTGCAAGCTAGCAGAAGGTGCTACAGGCTCAAATCTCATGTATGTGGTGTAGCGTCTTACCCCCTGCAAGGGGAATGTGGTTTGGTGCTGCTAGGATGTATTGTTGGACAGTTACAGGCAAAATGAAAAAAGTGATTCATTTGGCCTCAGCAGGTGTTTAAAGCACTTTTTAGGTGTTTGGTGCATATGTTGGGCAGTTTTGGCCTATGTTCATAAATGCACTCTATTCTGTCTGAAAGGAGTTTTTCAGCAATAACTCTTAGATTTAGTCACTGCAAGCTAGCAGAAGGTGCTACAGGCTCAAATCTCATGTATGTGGTGTACCTTCTTACCCCCTGCAAGGGGAATGTGGTTTGGTGCTGCTAGGATGTATTGTTGGACAGTTACAGGCAAAATGAAAAAAGTGATTCATTTGGCCTCAGCAGGTGTTTAAAGCACTTTTTAGGTGTTTGGTGCATATGTTGGGCAGTTTTGGCCTATGTTCATAAATGCACTCTATTCTGTCTGAAAGGAGTTTTTCAGCAATAACTGTTAGCTTTAGTCACTGCAGGCTAGCAGAAGACACTATAACCTTAAATCTCATATATGTGGTGTAGCTTCTTACCCCCTGCAAGGGGAATGTGGTTTGGTGCTGCTAGGATGTATTGTTGGACAGTTACAGGCAAAATGAAAAAAGTGATTCATTTGGCCTCAGCAGGTGTTTAAAGCACTTTTTAGGTGGTTTGGTGCATATGTGGTTCATTGTTGGGCAGTTTTGGCCCATGTTCATAAATGCACTCTATTCTGTCTGAAAGGAGTTTTTCAGCAATAACTGTTAGATTTAGTCACTGCAAGCTAGCAGAAGGTGCTACAGGCTCAAATCTCATGTATGTGGTGTACCTTCTTACCCCCTGCAAGGGGAATGTGGTTTGGTGCTGCTAGGATGTATTGTTGGACAGTTACAGGCAAAATGAAAAAAGTGATTCATTTGGCCTCAGCAGGTGTTTAAAGCACTTTTAAGGTGGTTTGGTGCATATGTGGTTCATTGTTGGGCAGTTTTGGCCTATGTTCATAAATGCACTCTATTCTGTCTGAAAGGAGTTTTTCAGCAATAACTGTTAGATTTAGTCACTGCAAGCTAACAGAAGACACTATAACCTCAAATCTCATGTATGTGGTGTAGCTTCTTACCCCCTGCAAGGGGAATGTGGTTTGGTGCTGCTAGGATGTATTGTTGGACAGTTACAGGCAAAATGAAAAAAGTGATTCATTTGGCCTCAGCAGGTGTTTAAAGCACTTTTTAGGTGGTTTGGTGCATATGTGGTTCATTGTTGGGCAGTTTTGGCCCATGTTCATAAATGCACTCTATTCTGTCTGAAAGGAGTTTTTCAGCAATAACTGTTAGATTTAGTCACTGCAAGCTAGCAGAAGGTGCTACAGGCTCAAATCTCATGTATGTGGTGTAGCGTCTTACCCCCTGCAAGGGGAATGTGGTTTGGTGCTGCTAGGATGTATTGTTGGACAGTTACAGGCAAAATGAAAAAAGTGATTCATTTGGCCTCAGCAGGTGTTTAAAGCACTTTTTAGGTGTTTGGTGCATATGTTGGGCAGTTTTGGCCTATGTTCATAAATGCACTCTATTCTGTCTGAAAGGAGTTTTTCAGCAATAACTCTTAGATTTAGTCACTGCAAGCTAGCAGAAGACACTATAACCTCAAATCTCATGTATGTGGTGTACCTTCTTACCCCCTGCAAGGGGAATGTGGTTTGGTGCTGCTAGGATGTATTGTTGGACAGTTACAGGCAAAATGAAAAAAGTGATTCATTTGGCCTCAGCAGGTGTTTAAAGCACTTTTAAGGTGGTTTGGTGCATATGTGGTTCATTGTTGGGCAGTTTTGGCCTATGTTCATAAATGCACTCTATTCTGTCTGAAAGGAGTTTTTCAGCAATAACTGTTAGATTTAGTCACTGCAAGCTGTATGTGTATGTGGTGTACCTTCTTACCCCCTGCAAGGGGAATGTGGTTTGGTGCTGCTAGGATGTATTGTTGGACAGTTACAGGTAAAATGAAAAAAGTGATTCATTTGGCCTCAGCAGGTGTTTAAAGCACTTTTTAGGTGGTTTGGTGCATATGTGGTTCATTGTTGGGCAGTTTTGGCCCATGTTCATAAATGCACTCTATTCTGTCTGAAAGGAGTTTTTCAGCAATAACTGTTAGATTTAGTCACTGCAAGCTAGCAGAAGACACTATAACCTCAAATCTCATGTATGTGGTGTAGCTTCTTACCCCCTGCAAAGGGGAATGTGGTTTGGTGCTGCTAGGATGTATTGTTGGACAGTTACAGGCAAAATGAAAAAAGTGATTCATTTGGCCTCAGCAGGTGTTTAAAGCACTTTTTAGGTGTTTGGTGCATATGTTGGGCAGTTTTGGCCTATGTTCATAAATGCACTCTATTCTGTCTGAAAGGAGTTTTTCAGCAATAACTCTTAGATTTAGTCACTGCAAGCTAGCAGAAGACACTATAACCTTAAATCTCATGTATGTGGTGTAGCTTCTTACCCCCTGCAAGGGGAATGTGGTTTGGTGCTGCTCGGATGTATTGTTGGACAGTTACAGGCAAAATGAAAAAAGTGATTAATTTGGCCTCAGCAGGTGTTTAAAGCACTTTTTAGGTGTTTGGTGCATATGTTGGGCAGTTTTGGCATTTGTTCATAAATGCACTCTATTCTGTCTGAAAGGAGTTTTTCAGCAATAACTGTTAGATTTAGTCACTGCAAGCTAGCAGAAGACACTATAACCTCAAATCTCATGTATGTGGTGTAGCTTCTTACCCCCTGCAAAGGGGAATGTGGTTTGGTGCTGCTAGGATGTATTGTTGGACAGTTACAGGCAAAATGAAAAAAGTGATTCATTTGGCCTCAGCAGGTGTTTAAAGCACTTTTTAGGTGTTTGGTGCATATGTTGGGCAGTTTTGGCCTATGTTCATAAATGCACTCTATTCTGTCTGAAAGGAGTTTTTCAGCAATAACTGTTAGATTTAGTCACTGCAAGCTAGCAGAAGGTGCTACAGGCTCAAATCTCATGTATGTGGTGTAGCTTCTTACCCCCTGCAAGGGGAATGTGGTTTGGTGCTGCTAGGATGTATTGTTGGACAGTTACAGGCAAAATGAAAAAAGTGATTCATTTGGCCTCAGCAGGTGTTTAAAGCACTTTTTAGGTGGTTTGGTGCATATGTGGTTCAATGTTGGGCAGTTTTGGCGCATGTTCATAAATGCACTCTATTCTGTCTGAAAGGAGTTTTTCAGCAATAACTCTTAGATTTAGTCACTGCAAGCTAGCAGAAGACACTATAACCTTAAATCTCATGTATGTGGTGTAGCTTCTTACCCCCTGCAAGGGGAATGTGCTGCTAGGATGTATTGTTGGACAGTTACAGGCAAAATGAAAAATGTGATTCATTTGGCCTCAGCAGGTGTTTAAAGCACTTTTTAGGTGTTTGGTGCATATGTTTGGCAGTTTTGGCATTTGTTCATAAATGCACTCTATTCTGTCTGAAAGGAGTTTTTCAGCAATAACTGTTAGATTTAGTCACTGCAAGCTAGCAGAAGGTGCTACAGGCTCAAATCTCATGTATGTGGTGTAGCTTCTTACCCCCTGCAAGGGGAATGTGGTTTGGTGCTGTTAGGATGTATTGTTGGACAGTTACAGGCAAAATGAAAAAAGTGATTCATTTGGCCTCAGCAGGTGTTTAAAGCACTTTTTAGGTGTTTGGTGCATATGTTGGGCAGTTTTGGCCTATGTTCATAAATGCACTCTATTCTGTCTGAAAGGAGTTTTTCAGCAATAACTCTTAGATTTAGTCACTGCAAGCTAGCAGAAGACACTATAACCTTAAATCTCATGTATGTGGTGTAGCTTCTTACCCCCTGCAAGGGGAATGTGGTTTGGTGCTGCTAGGATGTATTGTTGGACAGTTACAGGCAAAATGAAAAAAGTGATTCATTTGGCCTCAGCAGGTGTTTAGCACTTTTTAGGTGTTTGGTGCATATGTTGGTCAGTTTTGGCCTATGTTCATAAATGCACTCTATTCTGTCTGAAAGGAGTTTTTCAGCAATAACTGTTAGATTTAGTCACTGCAAGCTAGCAGAAGGTGCTACAGGCTCAAATCTCATGTATGTGGTGTACCTTCTTACCCCCTGCAAGGGGAATGTGGTTTGGTGCTGCTAGGATGTATTGTTGGACAGTTACAGGCAAAATGAAAAAAGTGATTCATTTGGCCTCAGCAGTTGTTTAAAGCACTTTTTAGGTGGTTTGGTGCATATGTGGTTCATTGTTGGGCAGTTTTGGCCCATGTTCATAAATGCACTCTATTCGGTCTGAAACGCGTTTTTCAGTAATAAGTGTTAGATTTAGTCACTGCAAGCCCGCAGAAGGTGCTATAGGCTCAAATCTCATGTATGTGGTGTAGCTTCTTACCCCCTGCAAGGGGAATGCGGTTTGGTGCTGCTAGGATGTATTGTTGGACAGTTACAGGCAAAATGAAAAAAGTGATTCATTTGGCCTCAGCAGGTGTTTAAAGCACTTTTTAGGTGGTTTGGTGCATATGTGGTTCATTGTTGGGCAGTTTTGGCCTATGTCATAAATGCACTATATTATGTCTGAAAGGAGTTTTTCAGCAATAACTGTTAGATTTAGTCACTGCAAGCTAACAGAAGACACTATAACCTCAAATCTCATGTATGTGGTGTAGCTTCTTACCCCCTGCAAGGGGAATGTGGTTTGGTGCTGCTAGGATGTATTGTTGGACAGTTACAGGCAAAATGAAAAAAGTGATTCATTTGGCCTCAGCAGGTGTTTAAAGCACTTTTTAGGTGTTTGGTGCATATGTTGGGCAGTTTTGGCCTATGTTCATAAATGCACTCTATTCTGTCTGAAAGGAGTTTTTCAGCAATAACTCTTAGATTTAGTCACTGCAAGCTAGCAGAAGACACTATAACCTTAAATCTCATGTATGTGGTGTAGCTTCTTACCCCCTGCAAGGGGAATGTGGTTTGGTGCTGCTAGGATGTATTGTTGGACAGTTACAGGCAAAATGAAAAAAGTGATTCATTTGGCCTCAGCAGGTGTTTAAAGCACTTTTTAGGTGGTTTGGTGCATATGTGGTTCATTGTTGGGCAGTTTTGGCGCATGTTCATAAATGCACTCTATTCTGTCTGAAAAGAGTTTTTCAGCAATAACTGTTAGATTTAGTCACTGCAAGCTAGCAGAAGGTGCTACAGGCTCAAATCTCATGTATGTGGTGTACCTTCTTACCCCCTGCAAGGGGAATGTGGTTTGGTGCTGCTAGGATGTATTGTTGGACAGTTACAGGCAAAATGAAAAAAGTGATTCATTTGGCCTCAGCAGGTGTTTAAAGCACTTTTTAGGTGGTTTGGTGCATATGTGGTTCATTGTTGGGCAGTTTTGGCCCATGTTCATAAATGCACTCTATTCTGTCTGAAAGGAGTTTTTCAGCAATAACTGTTAGATTTAGTCACTGCAAGCTAGCAGAAGACACTATAACCTCAAATCTCATGTATGTGGTGTAGCTTCTTACCCCCTGCAAGGGGAATGTGGTTTGGTGCTGCTAGGATGTATTGTTGGACAGTTACAGGCAAAATGAAAAAAGTGATTCATTTGGCCTCAGCAGGTGTTTAAAGCACTTTTTAGGTGGTTTGGTGCATATGTGGTTCATTGTTGGGCAGTTTTGGCGCATGTTCATAAATGCACTCTATTCTGTCTGAAAGGAGTTTTTCAGCAATAACTGTTAGATTTAGTCACTGCAAGCTAGCAGAAGGTGCTACAGGCTCAAATCTCATGTATGTGGTGTAGCTTCTTACCCCCTGCAAGGGGAATGTGGTTTGGTGCTGCTAGGATATATTGTTGGACAGTTACAGGCAAAATGAAAAAAGTGATTCATTTGGCCTCAGCAGGTGTTTAAAGCACTTTTTAGGTGGTTTGGTGCATATGTGGTTCATTGTTGGGCAGTTTTGGCCTATGTCATAAATGCACTATATTCTGTCTGAAAGGAGTTTTTCAGCAATAACTGTTAGATTTAGTCACTGCAAGCTAACAGAAGACACTATAACCTCAAATCTCATGTATGTGGTGTAGCTTCTTACCCCCTGCAAGGGGAATGTGGTTTGGTGCTGCTCGGATGTATTGTTGGACAGTTACAGGCAAAATGAAAAAAGTGATTCATTTGGCCTCAGCAGGTGTTTAAAGCACTTTTTAGGTGTTTGGTGCATATGTTGGGCAGTTTTGGCCTATGTTCATAAATGCACTCTATTCTGTCTGAAAGGAGTTTTTCAGCAATAACTGTTCGATTTAGTCACTGCAAGTTAGCAGAAGGTGCTACAGGCTCAAATCTCATGTATGTGGTGTAGCTTCTTACCCCCTGCAAGGGGAATGTGGTTTGGTGCTGCTAGGATGTATTGTTGGACAGTTACATGCAAAATGAAAAAAGTGATTCATTTGGCCTCAGCAGGTGTTTAAAGCACTTTTTAGGTGGTTTGGTGCATATGTGGTTCAATGTTGGGCAGTTTTGGCGCATGTTCATAAATGCACTCTATTCTGTCTGAAAGGAGTTTTTCAGCAATAACTGTTAGATTTAGTCACTGCAAGCTAACAGAAGACACTATAACCTCAAATCTCATGTATGCTTCTTACCCCCTGCAAGGGGAATGTGGTTTGGTGCTGCTCGGATGTATTGTTGGACAGTTACAGGCAAAATGAAAAAAGTGATTCATTTGGCCTCAGCAGGTGTTTAAAGCACTTTTTAGGTGTTTGGTGCATATGTTGGGCAGTTTTGGCCTATGTTCATAAATGCACTCTATTCTGTCTGAAAGGAGTTTTTCAGCAATAACTCTTAGATTTAGTCACTGCAAGCTAGCAGAAGGTGCTACAGGCTCAAATCTCATGTATGTGGTGTAGCTTCTTACCCCCTGCAAGGGGAATGTGGTTTGGTGCTGCTAGGATGTATTGTTGGACAGTTACAGGCAAAATGAAAAAAGTGATTCATTTGGCCTCAGCAGGTGTTTAAAGCACTTTTTAGGTGTTTGGTGCATATGTTGGGCAGTTTTGGCCTATGTTCATAAATGCACTCTATTCTGTCTGAAAGGAGTTTTTCAGCAATAACTCTTAGATTTAGTCACTGCAAGCTAGCAGAACACACTATAACCTTAAATCTCATGTATGTGGTGTAGCTTCTTACCCCCTGCAAGGGGAATGTGGTTTGGTGCTGCTAGGATGTATTGTTGGACAGTTACAGGCAAAATGAAAAAAGTGATTCATTTGGCCTCAGCAGGTGTTTAAAGCACTTTTTAGGTGTTTGGTGCATATGTTGGGCAGTTTTGGCCTATGTTCATAAATGCACTCTATTCTGTCTGAAAGGAGTTTTTCAGCAATAACTCTTAGATTTAGTCACTGCAAGCTAGCAGAAGGTGCTACAGGCTCAAATCTCATGTATGTGGTGTAGCTTCTTACCCCCTGCAAGGGGAATGTGGTTTGGTGCTGCTAGGATGTATTGTTGGACAGTTACAGGCAAAATGAAAAAAGTGATTCATTTGGCCTCAGCAGGTGTTTAAAGCACTTTTTAGGTGTTTGGTGCATATGTTGGGCAGTTTTGGCCTATGTTCATAAATGCACTCTATTCTGTCTGAAAGGAGTTTTTCAGCAATAACTCTTAGATTTAGTCACTGCAAGCTAGCAGAAGGTGCTCATGTATGTGGTGTAGCTTCTTACCCCCCCTTTTTAGGTGTTTGGTGCATATGTTGGGCAGTTTTGGCCTATGTTCATAAATGCACTCTATTCTGTCTGAAAGGAGTTTTTCAGCAATAACTCTTAGATTTAGTCACTGCAAGCTAGCAGAACACACTATAACCTTAAATCTCATGTATGTGGTGTAGCTTCTTACCCCCTGCAAGGGGAATGTGGTTTGGTGCTGCTAGGATGTAATGTTGGACAGTTACAGGCAAAATGAAAAAAGTGATTCATTTGGCTTCAGCAGGTGTTTAAAGCAATTTTAGGTGGTTTGGAGCATATGTGGTTCATTGTTGGGCAGTTTTGGCCTATGTTGACGTCAAAGTTTTTCACTATTTTTCCAATATCGGGCAAAGGTGTGCACAGTTGAATAAGCAAATTGGCTGTCAGTGTAAATTGTATCTGACTGTCCTTTCATTAATTTACACTTAATTAATTTATTATTAATTTACAATTTTATGTCAAGGCTACTAGTTCAGCAGCTTGTGCAAAATATGATGAAGTTGTAAATCTCTCGTCATGTTTGTTTGTAGCAACAATGTGGAGACAGCATGAGGTACCTTCAGTAGTAGTAACAATAACAATACAATGGAAGCACTTGCTTCCACAGACATGGATGCACAATGTGGCATTGCACATGCTATTGCATCTAATTTGGACAAGTAATATGCAATTGCTTTCTTTTTGTATCCATATTCTTGCAACAACACTGACGTCATGTATTGTTCTTTGCAGTCTACAGTTTGAATGAATGGCTTCTTATAATCAGGTATAGCTAGAGTAGTATAGTGGTTTAACCCCCTGCACCTTGGAAGTAAATTTGCTTAACAATGTGCCTTTTTTTTTTTTTTTGCATTTTGTCTTTTCCTTTTATTACTTTCTCAGCATGTTGCGCATGGATAATGTAATCTGCCGTACTTGCAGTCGGCATGTTTATGAAATGTTTTTCCACCCAATTCTTAATTCCTGCACTTGAATTGGAGTGCAAGACATTTTTTTTTGTTGTTGATAAGGTCCGGTAGGATCCTCATCCTCCATAAGACCACTGTTTTGTTTAAACAGGCTTCTCTGTCTTTTTGTTTACATTGCCCAATTGCCGCATAATTTGCACTTTTCCTGAATTTAGTAGTCACTCGATCTATCAATTGTATAATCCTTCAGTCTAAGTGGTGATATGATCTCCTCAAATTTTCCATGTCAGCAATAAATTCTTGGACATCCTCTTTTGCTGATCACCGTCGCTGTAATAAACCAACAACATAATAACACCCTGGTTAACTCAGTGAGTAATGTGGGGAAGTACGTATGTACTGTGAGTGTGCATGTGTACAGGTATCTCTGTATGTGGGGAAGACTTCATATATATAAAGGTGCAAGAATGTGTGGGCATGTAATTGTCACTGAGAATGCATGAAAGGAAAGGGGCCGCCCTCCACCTCCCAGAGAGCCCCCGCCGTCAGAAGGCCACCAGGCCCACAGGAGCAGGCAGCACAAAGATCAGTGCCCCAAGAGCCAGCTCAGAGATCCCTCCTCCCGGGAAGACCAGCAAGGGGCCGAAGAGAGGTAATCCCAGCCAAAGACAGGGCGTCGGCGGGCCGGAGGACAGCCAACCCCTGAGACCAGCGATAGATCACACCCCACAAAGGCAGACCGGGGGCCACAAACCGGCAGGCCCAGAGACGCCCCCACAACCGGAAAGAAGCCCGCCCACGGCGGAAGCACCAATCCCCCCCACCGTCATGGAGCGGAGCCCGGCCCGCCCCGGGCCAACCCCCGCCCGACCCCCAACACAGGGCCGCCCCGCCCAGGGATGCAGGAGGCACACCCTCCACCCACCCGGCGGAGGCACGGCCGGCAGAGATGTATCACCCAGCATCCGACCTCACGGAGCAAACCCCTGTATGCCCCCCCCAAATAAATAACTAAAATAAATAAATAAATAAAAGTACACACACGCACACACATACAGTACACACTCCTACGCACCCAAGCGCGCACACGCACGCACGCGCGCACACACACACGCACGCACACACACACACAGTGGTCGACTGCCCGACACCCGGAAGCCTCACCCTATCCCCCGTTGGTAACCCAAGAAGCAGCGGAGTCGGGGACCTCGGGGTTCCCACACTCTAAGAAATGATTCAGAGGGTTAGTAAGTTACACTCAAAATAAACAAGTCTCTCAGCATAATAAAAGGCATTTTTCACCTTTACTTAAACTAGTGGGGTAATAACTTATTTTAACTTGTCTGTCTCAACTGAAAATGAATAAAATGATCCCAACTCATTTTTAAACAGATTTTGCATTAGGCAGCCACTCCCTTTTGCATGAACAGCAGACAAGTATTGAGTTTGCACAACATTTTGGTCACTGAGGAGTTCTGCATATAGCCTTGAGACCGGAGGGAGGATTTGCGTGGGCGAACTCTGATGAAAAAAAAAAAAACAACGAAATTACAAGGTGAGTAATTCATTTTGGTTCACCAAATTCCTAAGTGTACCTGTTTTCATGTAGTTTTCATCTTAACAATTGTGAGCCAGCACCACTAAATAGAAAGGCAGCCGCTCCCTCACCCGTTAACGTCACTTAGTGCAAACTGGCATTTCGGTAACATTAATTAAGCTAATGTTAGCTGTGTGGTCAGCAACTGCAACTCCACCCTTTACTGTTTCCCCTCCACATTGATATCAAAGGTACAGTTTGTGTGTGTGTGTGTGTGTGTACGGCTGTGCTGAGTTTGTTGGCGTCAGGGCAGGCTGTGCTGGTTAAAGACAGCCTCACTTTTCAAAATCCGCTCCACTTCAGCACACCTGTGCGTTAAGTTGCAGTGGCAGCAGAAAGCGTTTTGAATATGGGACAGGCGTCGGTTGTAGCTTATTTTTTTTAGGACTATCACCAAGCTAACTTACGGGGGCTTAATTAAGGTGATTATTAATGATTATTGCTCATTAAGGTGATTTACTGAAGGTAGTTAGCAGTGTATTCTATGGGCGCCTTTTCCTCGGCTGCGTTTAAAAACAGTCTAGGTTGATACCGGACGTAGCATTACAGTTTTTCTGTGTTGGCAAAGTCTTTATCGTTAGCTGGAGTGAGTGCTGTTTGTATTAGGCTTGTAAATTAAAATAATAATAATGATGATGATGATCTGGGTAATATAACTAACTAACGTTAGTTAATGCTATCATAGAGTCATCCACTCAAGATCACCATTGCAACTTCTGCAAACGCCACAGAGAAACGCGACCGTTGGACCTAGGCTAGCCAAGCTTGACTGAAGACAGCTTTGTGTCAGTGCCGTTTTCTTTGACCACTCTCATTACCGGTAAATATTCAATCCACACAGCTTTTGTGTGTTCGTCAGTTTAGGCGGTTAACAGCGCATAATGTAGGCGCCATTTTCTTTGGCTGCTATAACACTAAGTCTACAAACGGTTAGCTTTACTTTCCACGCTGACACTGAAGGTACAGGGTCAAGTTGGACAAGTGCCATTTGTATCAGGCTACTGAAACTGGGTTACATTACTTATTGAATGCATTTTGCAAACACCGAAAGGCGACGGTGTGGTTGATCTTTTATTGGGTTTGAGGTAGTTGCTTCACAGACGGCAGTTAGCCTAACTGTCATTGTCATTCTTTTGCATCTTTTTGAGACCACAGTTGAGTTAGCAACAAGAGGTACACCAAGTCTAAACTCTCTGGGCGTTATTAGCCAGAACTATTTGTATATTTAGATTTAAACAAACAAACCAAAAAAACTAATTGTGCGGAAGCATCACATTTTGTGCGTAGATAGTGGATTTTTTTCTTTTGGGGGAGCACAGCCAATCTAGGTTACAGTAGATACACTGATTGCAGAATTTTGAATGCTGACAAACAGTCACAAGCTGTTGTGTTTCAGAATTCATTTAGATTTTGAGTGATAAAAGCAGGGTTTTGTCTGTTTAAAATGAAGTGGAACTGTAAAAAATGTAAATTTGAAACACCAAGAAGGACTGAGCACTATAGACTTAGACATGACCATGGTGGAGAATTTCTGCCATGTCTTTATTGGGAGTGTTACTGCTCATTTAAAACATGGGGCAGCCTGCGAACTCATCTGTCAAGAAGCCATTCCTCACGAGAGTCAGATATACAAAAAGGAATCTTGTCTTTTAAATGTCCATGTTGCATTTAAGTACTATTTCCACAGAAAGAGAGTACTTTGAACACATTAACCACCAGTCACATGTGTTTTTGAAAAACTGTCATTTCAAAACAAACATTTATGGAACCTTTGCCTCTCACAGAAGCCGAAAACACACTCCGCATTCAGTGGATGACTGAACTTGGCTGAACTTCAATTCAGTGGCTGAACTTGTACAAAGGTATGTCAATCCTCTCAATACAGGAGATGATCCTACTTTTGAGGAAGACGATGAAAGTGCAGTGGGTTTAATACTGCAGATAAAGAATTGCCTGACTTAAGTGAATCGAGTATAGCCCACCTAAATGCAGAAACTGGAAAGCATATTCAATGTACCCGGCAGGTGTATTGAGGAACTACACATTGTGTCTTATTCAGCTTCAGGACCTATCTTAAAAGAGATTTTATAGTCGTGTTTAAAGAAGCATAATTGTGCGGTTGATGATTTAGTAATTTCAGAGATGGTGACAGAGCTCTGTCAGTCCAACCCCATTAGTTTAGCTCTAGGTAGCAATGGCCCTCTTTCTTCCTCATACAAAAGAAGGCAGTATTTTAAGGAACACTTTTCTGTGGTGGAACCTGTTGAATATTTGCTTAGTGCCAAGGACCGGAGAACTTTTCTGTACATACCTATTCTGAAGTCATTACATGCGGTATTGAAGAAAAAAGAGATCCAGGATTTGCTAACCCACAGCTGTGAAACACACAGTAGCTCTGAAATCAAGTCATTTCATGATGGCACATATTCCAAAGCTAATACACTGTTAATACAAAACAATCCAAACATTTCTCTTATTCTTTATGTGGATGACTTTGAAGTTTGTTTGAAGTTTGAAGTTTGAAGTTTGTTTGAAAAAAACACAAAATCACGGCTGTATATTGGGTCTTAGCTAATGTGCCACCGTTGCTTAGGTCCTCACTGACTTCAATCTACTTAGCCATTCTTTGCAAGGCTGATGATATAAAACAGTTTGGATATAGTGTTGTGTTGGAGCCACTGCTAAAAGATATTGCCAGCCTAGAAGAGGATGGACTTTACGTTCCTTCCTTAGGCAAACGAGTCAAAGGTACTGTGTTCTGTGTTGTTGCAGACAACCTTGGTGCCCACTCTATCGGAGGATTTGTGGAAAGCTTCTCCAGTTCACATGTCTGCAGGTTCTGTCTTGGTGAACGGTTGCAGTTCCAAGTAAGTGAAGTTAGATCTGGAGCATTTTGTCATAGGACACAACAACAGCACAGAATGTGTGTTCAGACTGCACTGGACAATACAAATCAATCTCATTGTTTCGGAGTAAAGAGACAGTGCCCACTGACTGACAAACTAAAACATTTTGATGTCTTATCTGGCTGGCTGGCTTATCTAGACATGTACACACACAAAGATGTGTGTGTGTGTACTGGTGGGGGGTTGTTATTTTTCTAGATATGAAAGTCTAATTTTGACATTTCTCTAATTGCATGTCCCTTTTTGTGCTTTTATTTCCCATACAGATCAATGAAGAGTTCAAACGGATCACAACAGTCAACCTTGAGTCAACCTTCATGGCAAAACTTGATCAGTACCTCCCAAAAAAAATAATGTCTTTGGTATCTTCGCGGGGAGGAGCTACAAAAATCAAACATCAAGAACATGCTGCTTCAGGTATGAATCTTTGTTGCTGTTCATTAGAAAAGAAGGGACACACACTGTTTACACTTAAGCAAAAAAACGATATATTTAATTCACATAACGTTTCAATCAGAGACCTTCATCAGGTGTGAGCCACAAGGTGTCTCCTGTCATTTCTGATAGCAAGCAAACAATGATTAGCTACTGTGTACCCTACTTTTGTATATAAAGACCCGGATTCCATTTGTCTCTATACAACTGATGAAGGTCTTTGACCAAAATGTTGTGCAAATTATTAAATATATTCTTTATTGTGCAAGTGTAGACAGTTCTTCTACTTCACCTACACACCTGTCAAATAGATGATTCAAGTATGCAAAAGATTTTTGTGTACCTGTTACTGTTTAATTTAAACTGGTGATATTTGACCTGTCAGCTCCTTCCCTATTGCATGAATTTGTTCCTCTCTGAAATGATTGAACTTGAAATTTGGAGGAAAAGAAAAGTATTTAAGGATGAAGGTTTGGGCTTCATCATTTGCACTTTTTTTCAGCCTTCTTACCCATGGACCTACTTTGTTTCTGTATCACTCCACAATAGCTCTCATCAGAATTTCTTGTTTACACTCTTGGTAGTTGCAGCTATATGGAAGTTATATGATAGAGCAGGTCTAAGAAATGTTTTCCTTTTCTTTTCAGGGTGATACAGTTGAAAGACGGAGAGAGGTTGCCATCCGCTGCCTGGTCGTGTATCTCGGGGAAAAAGAAGAGGATCTTGTCGAGGAATACTTGGTAGGCAACACTAAATCATCAGATCTTCACACTTAACATGTTGCGTTCTTTTTTTAAACAAAAAATCTATTTTTTTTTGTATACCACCATTAGAAAAGCTATGCTCTGATTTGCGTTTTTGTTTTTCTTCCATCTAAATTTTATACTGGTTCTATAACATTTAAGATATTGACATTAAGACTAAAACACTATTACTGTATTTTTCCAAGTGTATTTTTATTGTGTGCAACACGTTACAGACTACACATTACATTATAATATCTACTCTTACTCTAAAAAAAATCGAAACAATTTTCTAAACAATTTGATTTCTGGTTTTATGTAAATATTTAAAGCAAGATTTTTTTTTTTTTTACACATACAGTAGTTACAAATATTTAGAAGAAACAGATAGCAGGCAGAGACCCAGGTACACCTATCCTGTCTTGAAGTCGTTAAGGCGGTGATGTCGTCATTAACCCTTGCTAGGTTGCAGGATCTGTTCCTTACATTTTCTAGAAATGCTTTTGTTGCAGACATTATTTAGCTGTTGGGCTGCTGTAGTTTTAAAAGTAAAATAATTCCACACAACTGACATTTTAACAGTAAGCTTCTATCCTCAGCATTGTTCATGGATGAATCTGGTCTAAAATAACTGAGCTGCGGCAAGCGAGGAGTGGTAGATTTAGCTACTTTTTGCAGACAGCATCAGAGTTGGGAGGAGTCTTCCATATAACTAAGTTAACTCTTTTCCATTTCTGTGCTTCTGACTTTAAAAGGATGGTGAAGGGCAGAATGGAGATGTCACCAACCAAGTGATGAAGATAGTTGTCACCAGAGGGGCTACAGCATCTGATCCAGCCAGCACAACCATCGTGATGGAGGGAACGGAGGTCGGGGCGTGGATGTAGCAAGAGGCTGTGCCTTGTTGATGGGTCTGATATACGCACTCAATCTGAGCTACCCAAAAGAACTGAAGCACACCTTTGAGGTATTTCAAAAGATACTCCTTGAACTGGATGGCCTGAAAGCCAGCCCTAAAGTCATGTCGCTTAAAAACAAGCTGCTGTCATCAAATGAGTGAACACTGGGCATCTGGCAAGACTGTACTGTGAAATGTATGACAGGGTAAGCAGAAAATATGTGAAATTTCATTTCAGGTGAACTATCCCTTTTGATTTGTTGTGTGCTGTGTTCCTAAGTGGTTCAGTTTTGATTCTGATGTTAAATTTTTGCTGAGGTGAAATAGTCCTATGTTCACAGTATCATGTTTAATTCCACACATGTAAACAGGCTCTATTTTCCAGGGAGCACTTAGTGTGACACGTTTTATATTGATCAAAGCCTGCATTGTCTCTTGGTAGGTTTTCCACCATTGTTAAATTTAAAACAAATGATAAACATGTTTTTATTTTGGTTGTCATATCAACTATTAAAAAAAAAAACTTTACAGCACTCTCAATTAAAAATATTTTGGTTAACTTAACAGTTTTAAAAATGTTTATTTGAAATTGTATTGAAATGGAGCGCATTTTATTTTTTATATGTCTTTATTTTGTTTAAACATACAGATAAACGTGAGAGGTTTCTGGAAATGTTCATGTTCATGCACATTTGCACTGTTTATGGTTTGAAAATAAAAAGTGGCCAGTTGAAACTGCTTTTTAATTGACTTGAGTGAAGAATAACTAAGAATAACTAATACTCAATGTATTATTGATGCTAAATTTAATTGATTGCATAAAAATTGTAAAATCATAATTATGCTATATTAATAATATAACAGTATTGATTTTGTCTATAACTTACATAGGAATTTTTAAGTAGCATAAGGATAAATTAAATGGCTATTGCAGCTAAATTTACAACATTATCTAAACAATTTTGAATTCAATAAATTAGGTTACTTCAACTTAATTTTGCTTACAGATGTTAAAGAAAATCATGTTAGTAGTCCTGGCATAATTGTGTCAGTGTGACAATTAGAGGCTTGTTGGATATACTTAAATTAAACTCTCGTTGGCATTACTTAAAAAGATGCATGCAAATTGTTACCTCAATTTTTTTAAGTTGAGCCAGTACATTTTTTGATTGCAGACATACAATCCGGAACCCAGGCGCGGAGAGCGCGGACCGCCGGGGAGCAGGAAGACACCAGGCCACACCCTCCCAACGGTAGAACGCCAGCGAGGAGGAAAGCGGGAAGCTGAGCAAGCAGGCGGGAAAATGGGCGAGCAGCCAGGCGAACCACCACACAGCGCCAACCGACACCCGCGGGCCAGCAAACCCCGAAGAGGGAGCGGGAGCACCGCACCCCAAGCCGCAGGGAGGCCAAGCACCAGAGGCAGCAGAGCAGCCGACGGACCCCACCAACCACCAGAAGCCAGACCAGCCACATGCCACCAGAGCCGACAGCGCACCACCCGCACACCGGAGCCCCACCCCCGACAAGCCTGCAGACAGACAAGGACACAGACCAGCCCAGCAGAGCACAAAGCGCAACAGCGACAAACACCCAAGCGCCCGGCAGAGCACAACCCCCCCGAGCGGGCCTGGCCCCAGGGCACACGCCCCCCCACTCCCACCCCGCCACCCAGGCCCACAGTACCCGCAAGCATGACCAAGCCCCAACCCACCAGCCGGCCCGGCGCCCCAGCAGCCGCTGCAGCGCAGCAACCACAAGCCCCCGCGGCGGCACACAGGCCACCCACAGCACCGGCACCGCCCTCCGGAGACCGCCGAACCCGCCCCAAGAGCGCAGAGGCGCCCGCAGCACATGTCAGTCCAGGGGAAGCACCGCAATCCGCCCCCCCAGCGCAAGCCCCGGCATCAACAGGCCCCAGAGGGCCACCCCAGGGAAAGGCAGGTGAACCAGACAAAGGCATCCCACAAGCCAGGCCACCCCGGGCGAGCCACCGCGACGGCCAGGCCCCCGACCACACCGCCGACCCTGGCGGGCAGGCGCCGCGGAACAGGCACGAGGCACCCCAATCCAGCCCGCCCCACCCGTGTATGTGATAAGGTGTGATTGTGTCTATAATGCAATTAAAAAAATGATAAATAAATAAAATAAAATAAAAGTTATAAACAAAAACTGATTTGTATTTACTCTATTTTATTTTTTATTGATCATTTATATAAACCCAACCCAACAACCTAACATCCATTCATCTTCTATGCCGCTTATCCTCACTAGGGTTGCGGGTATGTTGTTCGGGCGAGAGGCGGGGTACACTCTGGACTGCTCGGCAGCCAATCGCATTCACCCTCACATACCTAGGGACAATTTAGAGTTAACCTAACATGCATGTTTTTGGAATGTGGGAGGAACCCAGATAAAACCCACGCACGGGGAGAACATGCAAATTCCACACAGAGATGCCAACGGAAATTAGAACCCAAATCTTCCCGATCTCCTGACTGTGTGGCCAACATGCTAACCACTAGGCCACCGTGCGGCGCCAACACAACATTCATCAGTAAAAACAAACCTGTCTGACAACAGTCTAAACCCAGCTCCAGTCCCCTATTATTGGATGAACAATCCAACGCTTGGTGAATTCTGCTTCACAACGATCGGAAGGGTCATCAAAGGTGATGAGCGCTTGGCCCCAAGCCTACCTTTAATGGTGTTTTGTCCTCAGCTCTTCCACCTTGGGTTTGCCTTGGATAAACACACGTTGACAGCATCTAGAAGAGGAAATGAAATGGATGTTATGACTAAAATAACTGCTTTAAACAAAGACATTTGTAGATTTATTTTTCATTTCATTTTCATTTTTCATTAAAAAGTCAGGCAAGGCAAGCAGCTAGGGGGCAGCACTCAGCTGATTAAGAAGAATTAGATGACCCAGGCCTGTCACGATAAAACCTTTTGCTGGACAATAATTGTCCTAGAAATTATTGGCAATAAATTATATGATTGTCAACATTATTTTTTCATGAATGCAATTATGTCATCTTAATATGGCATAATAATGCAAGTACACCCTATCAAAAGCAGTAAACTTTAATTTCTCAAGTAAACATTGTAATTGGAATGTTAAACATGCCAAAGATACTTGAACTCCTCCACCTGGGGCAGGATTCCCAAACCAGAGGGAGCAATCCACCCTTTTCTGACTGAGAACCATGGCCTCGGATTTGGAGGTTCTGAGTCTCATCCCAGAAGCTTCACACTAAGATGGAAACCGCCAGTAAACGCCGATGATGCCATCAGGACCACATCATCTGCAAATAGCAGAGACGAGATCCTAAGGCCACGAAACTGGACTCCCTCGACACCTTGGCTGCGCCTAGAAATTCTGTCCATGAAAATTATGAACAAAATCTGTGACAAAGGGCAGCCTTGGTGGAGGCCAACGTTCACCGGAAGCAGGCTCGACTTACTGCTGACAATGTGAACCAGGCTCCTGCTTTGGTTGTACAAGGACCAATTGGCATGTAGTAGCGCACCACCAATCCCAAACTCCCGGAACACCCCCCACAGGACACCGCGAGGGACATGGTTAAATGCCTTTTCCAAGTCCACAAAGCACATGTAGAATGGTTGGTCAAACTCCCATGTACCCTCCAGTATCCTTGCAAAGGGGTAGAGCTGGTCCAGTGTTCTGCGACTGGGACGAAAACCACATTGCACCTCCTGTAGCCGAGGTTTAACGGTCGTACCCTTCCCTCCATAGACTTTCCCGGGGGGGTGAGGAGTGTGATCCCCCTTGAGTTGGAACACACCCTCCGGTCACCCTTCTTGAAAAGGGGGACCACCACCCCAGTCTGCCAATCCAGAGGTATTGTTCCCAACTTCTTAGTTTGCGTCATAAGATTTGTGCGACATGGTATCGTGTTTCAAACCTTATTTAACAACAGAACATGAAGTCATTGACTAAGGGTGTTGGTTACATTTGGTGCAGTAGATGCACATGTGCAAGCCTTACAACATGAACCAGTCTTCATTTGATCTTTTAAATGCTGCTTGCATTGACAATCAACATATAGTATATCACAGCAACAGCAGCAGTGATCGTAATTTCTACTCGTTTTGAGGCATTGAATGAACAGAAGTGAAGTCCACTTCCTATGAGCAACAGCTGAAGGATGCGCTAATAAAACTCTGATTCCTTGACAGCTGAGTTACTCCACCGACACGCAGATTTCCCGGCAAGTTCAAACTGAAAGTGCAAATGTGTACGTAGAGAGCAGTGAACCATACAAGTGGTTCATAAATGCAAAACAAGTTTTTGGCAGCCCACTAGGGGGAACTCGCTGTCTATTTTTGATATATTATATATCAAATATATATATTTGATATATATTATATATATATTTTATATATATTTTATTATATATTATATATATTATGATATATATTATATATCAAATTTTTGACATACCTAGACCAGGGGTCTCAAACTCGCGGCCCGTGGGCCATTTGCCAAGTCACATTTTGCGGCCCGCAACTTGGCAGGAAAGACTACTGTATTTGTGGCTCCCAAGTTCTAAGTCATGGGTCTCAAAGTCATGGCCTGTGGGCCATTTGCGGCCCACCGAGGCACATTTGGCGGCCCGCAACTTGTCTTTCAAGATGACTGTAATACGGCCTGCAACAAGCCAATGTTACTCTTAGGATGCACACATAAGCCTACGCTGAACTGAGAGTGGGTCAGTCACTTAAAAAAGGTGGTAAAAAAAATTCCCCCTTTTTTCACAGGTAAGCTGGAGCCTATCCCAGCTGAATGCAGCAAAATATAAACTCTGAAATGACTTATTTATTGATTTGATTCACCTACTGTCCATTCATCCATCCATTTTCTATACCGCTTCTCCTCATTAGGGTCGCGGCTGACTTCGGGCGACAGGCGGGCTGTTACTGTGTTGGCCAACGTGCTAACCACTAGACCACCGTGCGGCCCCCTATTACTGTATCAAGATATTCTTGTTATTGTGAGCCATGAATCGCGTGTCGTATTCCCAGCACTACTCCCAATACTTGATGCGGCCCAGCCCTACTCAGACTCTACCTCCAGCGGCATTTAGTATTTAATACAAACTATTGCATTTTATGTGTAAAAACGCCATAAAAGCATATGAAAATTGTTCAGCCCTTTTTGTAAATTCTATAATTCTATTTAAACAGTAGTTGCAAAAAAAACAACAAAACAAAACATATTGAAATAGCTCAACCCATTTAATTTTACAGTCATTATTTTTTATCATCAACTATTGAAAGTTTAATGCATTTGGAAAATAAATATATCATGCAATGAACCTGAACGATTTCAAGTGCAATAGTAGAGTTTTTAATTTTTTACAGCAGTGTTTCTCAGTTATTTTCTGTCATGCCCGCCACTAGGGGACAGAATTGCCTGACCCGCCGCCACTTTGGGCGCACCCTGGTGGCCAATTAAGTGCTTATTCATTGCTCACTTCTTAAGCGCTGCTATGATGGAAAATTACTTTCTTTAAGGAAAATAGATCATGTTTTATGTTTCTCTCCGCTTCTGCAAAGTGTTTTCCTTTCATTCATCTAAAATAAAAACAAAATCTAAAATAATCTAATCTACAATGTGTATCACCGTGACCCACCCCCCCCTCCCCCCCACACCAACCCTGCAAAAAACTGCATAACTTTTACTTTTGAGTACATTCTAAATCACCCACAGTCCTTTACGTAACCTGAGCAGAAGACATAACTAGTAATATTACTTAAGTAACATTTCATTGCAGGAGCAGTACTTGTACTTGTATATATCATACTGTATATTAATGTTAATTAATATATATAATATTTCAATACTCTTTCAACCTGTGATACTGCTACACAATACCGTGTTTCTTTTTACATCGTCAGCATCATCATTTTGTGTGTGAGAAAACATACCTTTACAGTAGGAAAGTCAAGTCCGCCTGACTGTCACACGTCTGCTTCTTCTGCTCTATTAACAACTGCGTAGTTAGTTCATGATGGCGTCGTGTTGCATTCAAGTAAGCTGGTTACGTTGAGTTGTAACTATATCAACTTTTTATACTGTATTTAGACTCTTTATACAGGGTCAGGCAAAATGATCTGACACATTTGTCGGTTAATTAAAAGGCAAATAAACTAAAGAAACAAAAAAGTGTTTTTATTTTCGAAAAGTACATACAAGTATAATGCCATTTTTTCATATAATGCCATTTTGCTTTGTTTCTTTATAATGCCATTGTTTTTCATTTCTTTTTCAGTTGCTGCCATGAATTGGACTGGTGAGCATCGCGCTTTCATTGTGGAAACGTTTATCAAAACAAACAAATCTGTAACTGCAACACAACGAGCGTTTCGTTTGCACTTCAATCTTGATCCCGTACCAGCTCGAAACACCATCTTGTTATGAGTTACCAACTTCAGAGCTACTGGATCTGCATTGAGTGTGTGGACAATAATGGATCCTATTTGACTGATTTAATTTTTAAAACATAATGAAACAGAATGGCATTATATGTACTTTTCGAAAATAAAAACACTTTCTTGTTTCTTTACTTTATTTGCCTTTTATTTAACCTACAAATGTGTCAGATCATTTTGCCTCACCCTGTATTTATTTATATCATCAATATTATATACAAGAATCTACTGCAGCTAGCTGCTGTGTTTGTGAGCTTTGAAAAGTTAATGCTGGCTTCCGTGCAAAAATTAAAGTTGCTGTCAGCGTCTTTACCTGAGGACTACGTTTATTTACAACTCTAAGGAGAGCACAAGTCTTGTGCTGAAAGACACCGCCATCCCAATGAGAACAGTAAGTGACTGTTTTCATTAGGGATGTACTGAGCCACATTTTTTGGCTTCCAATACAATCGTTTCTATTTTGTTTGTTTTTTAAATAAATAATAAGCTTTTGTTACCAGCATGAATTTGTGGAATTGAATCATATTCAATTCCACAAATTCATGCTGGTAACAAAAGCTTTAAAAACAATGCAACCAAAGTATTGCTGAATTTACTTTTTTATTACACAGCATGTCCAACAATATTGTCTGGCTTTTGTAACAAACCTCTATAAGTCAGGTCCCCAATCCAATAAAAGATCCAGTAAAAGTCCATCCAATAAAAGATACAACTGGAAAAAATGGGCGTGCAAAATACCTTTAGAGTAGGACTAATCATTTGACATGGTTACAGGTGAATTTGTGGTGTGATTTAGAATAGACGACTGTTTTTTTTTTTACAAACTCTCTGAGGGCCTTATGAAATCTGTTTTATTTTTTTCCCAAATTCCGTTTTTTCACTTTTAATATTTTAGAACTCAGTTTTTTACCTTTTCCACTTATTTTACCAGCATAGAGTGTGTGTGCTATTTGAGTTAGTGAATAAAATGCAAAAATCCTTACATTTATTGATACAATACATCATTGAATGGGTGTAGCTTAGCTAACTTTTCTAATGACATGTCTGTAAACTGTCTGAGATGTTTACAGACATGTCTGTCTGAGTTGTCTGTAAACTGTAATGCCCGTGCTTGTGATTAAGCAAGATTTGTGACAATCTGTCTCGAGGTCATCACGTATCCAATCCAATATTTAAAAAAAACGTTGGATATCAAGAATATGTTAACTCTTCCTTGTTTACTTCGCTGACGACCTCCTCAATATATTTTGCAATCAAGCAAAAAATGTGACAAACAGCAAAATGTTGGGAGAAAGAGTACTTACCATAAGAAATGCCTTGCAGCGAGAATATAAGGGTGTTTTTTGGCATGGGTATTATGCATAGATATTTATCTGTATGCTCACATGGTGCAGTAGGTAGGTTAATTTGTGCGTTGTGTGTGTTGACGTGTTGTGTTTCGCTTTTTTGTACAAGCTACAGATAGCACTGCAAGTCATGTTGCTGGCTACAGGTTTGATGATAAAAGTTTAAAAAAGGAATTTGGAAATGCCAGATTAAGACGCTTGGCGGGCCTGGTTTGGCCCGTGGACCGCAGTTTGCTCACCTCTGGTCAAGCGTGTATGGCTCTTGTTGTTGTGTGTCTACATTTGTAATTGGGACAATGAAAATGTATGACATGTTCGGTAGTGTTGATAAAAACTGTGTACTTTCCCCTCGCCTTCTCCTCTCCACTCGGGTAACTCCACTTCATCTTCCTCCACACGGCGCCAACAACTTTGTTTCTGCCGCCCTCTTCCAAAATTAATGAGTAATAAATTATTTGTTTATTCAATTATTTATTTAATGAATTATTTGATTAATTATTTAATTATTTCAAATGCATTTCAGACAGAATGACACATTTACGCATGTTGCCCACAACTGCCAGTAATGAACCACAGCTGCACCAAACCACCTAAAACATGCAATTTTTCTCACTTTGCCTATAACGGCCTAGCATTGCAGCCCAGCTGCACCAAACCGCCATGCAGGGGGTGCGAACCTTTCACACACTTTGAATGGAGCGTCTAACACAGGGGTCTCAAACACAATTTACCTGGGGGCCGCTGGAGGTAGAGTCTGAGTGAGGCTGGGCAAGTATTGGGAGCAGGGCTGGTAATCTGGTAATAAACACGCGATACATGACAATAATATCTTGACACAGTAAAAGGGTGAATCAAATAAATAATTTCACAGTCTATATTTTGCTGCATTCAACTGGGATAGGCTCCAAGCTTACCCTTTATGAAGACAAGCAGTATAGAAAATGGGTGGAATTTTTTTACCACATTTTTTAAGTGACTCACTCACTCTTAGTTCATTGTAGGCTTATGTGTGCATCCTATGAGTAACATTGACTTTTCGCAGGCCGTATTACAGTCATCTCTGAAGACAAGTCGCGGGATGCAAAATGTGACTTGGCGGGCCACAAATGGCCCATGGGCCACGAGGTTGAGACCCCTGGTCTAGCACCTTCCGTTGGCTTGCAGTGGCTGAATGTTATGGAGGACCAAATGAGACAAAATGAAATAAATAAATACATTTTACGTAATTAATTAAATGTGTCATTAAATAATTAAATCAATGAATATTTTTAAATATTTAATTCAATGTGTAATTAATTAATTCAATAATTAAATCTTTAAATACTTAAATGTGGCAATAATTAAATCAATGAATACATCTTTAAATCGAGGAAAAGGCTTCTTGAGACGTCATCTGTACTTCTGTGAAAAAGGTGTCGGACGTTTCGCTCCTCATCCGAAGAGCTTCGTCAGCGAACTCATAAGTGCTGGTAACTTAGGCCTAAATTAGGAGGAGGGTGTTGGCACACCAATTCCGCCCACTCTTACTGTATTTAAGGCCTAAGTTACCAGCACTTATTAGGAGGAGCGAAACGTCCGACACCTTTTTCACAGAAGTACAGATGACGTCTCAAGAAGCCTTTTCCTCGATGGACAACTCCTGTACGACTGAGAGCCTACACAGACACATCTTTAAATCACTAATTAAATGTCTAATTAATTATTAATGGTTATTAATTATTACATGTCATTAATTAAATCAATAAATATTCTTTAAATAATTGATTAAATGTCATCTAATGTGTCATTAAATAATTAAATCAAGGAATACATCTTTAAATAATTAATTAAATGTGTAATTAATTAAATCAATAAATAGTCTTTAAATAATTGATTAAATGTGTCATCTAATGTGTCATTAAATAATTCAAATACCAGATCATTTAATGTAAAGCATTATATAATTTCACTATTTAATTATTTCACTATTTATTTAATGATTTAATTATTTGCGCTCCCTTCAACACCTTAACCTTCCCTACTTGTGTTTAGCACATTGAGGTAAGTGAACATTTTACTATTTTGTAACCCGTCACATTGTCTTGTTGTAGTGTAGTACTGTGTGCTTGCCAGGGAGGAGTAAACAAAATCAAATTCAAGTTGGCGACAGGGGCGAGTGTGGGAGAGGTCGGCCGTTTCACGTTGTGTGTGTGGCGGAGCGTCGGTACCGGGACACGGTGTTCCGACCCGCATAGGGAAGTTAGTTTCAGCTGATGTGTACTGAGGCCTTCCATCTTCTCAAACTAGAAGATGGTGATGTTGTGATGAAACCAGTTGAACAAAGAGAACTTTATTACAACTAGCAAGCATCATGAACAGGTCTGCCCCTGACCCGACTAGGTAGATCAGAAGCACTTCCAATGAGAATTCGGCAAGCAGTCAAACTTATAGGGTTTGCAAACCATTACGTCAACTTGTTGTCTGGAGGGTTGGCTCTTTCCTTACATGGTCAAGACACATGTTGCTTTGACGTTGACCACACATCTATAGAATCATGGTGCCAACCAGTCTAGCGTCTTTGGAAGCCTTAGGCCCCTTACAAAATTGTCTACATTGTCTACAAGCGGAAACCTCACACTGAGGTTCTATAGTAGGTCTGGTGTCTGTGAAATTACACTACCCATCACTAATTAGTTTGGACTAATTAGTCCAAACTCATATATTACTGTTTATTATTGAGCAGCTGGCCAGACTCTCGTGAGCAGAGCCTCACAGGTTACACAACACATATAAGATTTGGCCTTTTTTCATATTACTATATTAGATACTACATATTCACCCCTTCGGGACTTAAGTCCCGAGAAAGGAACATCACACATTCACATTATAATGTAAAGGTAATATAGTGATGCTTGCTTGCTTCAACAAGGCTCTTTGTGTCCAATTTTAAGTCCAATTCATATTAGTCTGCAATTTTGGGGTTCGCTAGTTAATTTCCTATTTAGATCCTAGGGCAAGATCAAATTCGACGGTCTTGGCCACACCCGCAGATCTCCCTCACGCTACATTTCTATCCAGCCAAATGCAACAATAGACTTTTGTCCATAGGCGCGCTAAACATGGTTACCAATTGATTAACCATTGATTATACTGATATCAGCATCCATCCATCCATCTTATTCCGCTTATCCAAGGTCGGGTCGCGGGGGCGGCAGCCTAAGCAGGGAAGCCCAGACTTCTCTCTCCTCAGCTACTTCGTCCAGCTCCTCCCGGCGGATTCTTAGGCGTTCCCAGGCCAGTTGAGAGACATAGTCTTTCCAACGTGTCCTGGGTCTTCCCCAAGGCCTCCTACCGGTTAGACATGCCCTGAACACCTGCCCGGGGGGCTTTTTTTAAAATTTATTTAAACAAAATAGTATCTTCTACGAATAACATACTCAATTTATTCGAACAGGTACTTTTCCCAAAAAACATATACTTTTATAATCATCCTCTTAACCTCCCCCCTTGCAGCATGAGCTCGCCCATGTGCTTCTTGAAGCACAACACCCCTAGCAAGTTTGGGGCTGGTACTATTGGCATCCACTAAGAAGTTACCCTAACCAGTGAACTGATGATGATATAGTCTGCGTACAGTATGATGCAATTTCCGACCTATAAACTCTAAATGATATTTCAACAACTTGAACATGTGAGAGCTTGTTTGAATCCCAAAGGACATCTCTAATATTAATCAAAATGTCCCTAATATTTAAACCTGAAATTCAACACTATGGGGAAGACAAAAATCTAAATCTAATCTAAATTAGCATTGGGAGAGATAGAGTCAACAATGTATGTGGTTTTGTGAAAGAATTTGTTTTAATTAAGAGCTATTGTTGTGAAGGTTTTGTTATGAAAATGTACTAAATACACACATTTTCCCGTGTGAGAGGAACAGAGGACCAGTCTTGTGTGACTCAGAGAAGTGGGGGAGCGCACAAGGCCAGGCTGCTCTTCTGGTCCTGTTCATGTCCTGTGATGTTAGAAAAGTGTATGATAACAACTCACACACACACACACACACACACACACTCACATAGCTAAACAAAGACACAGAGTGTAGTAGGCCCCTTCCTTGAGAAGCTGAACTCTCCTGTAACTAGGAAATGCTCAACAGAAAATAAAGAGAGAGGTTTTCGGAGAGCGTATGCAGAGCGGTTTGGGTAGGTAACTCGGGTAACTCCTTCGTTCTCCTCGCGACTAAAAAGACAATCTTGGTGTGGTTGAGTCTGTTTCTTTGAGTAGTTATACAGTCCAGTACTTGTCTTGGTTATCTGCAAGGATTTCCCTGACAGGTTTTTGGCACCACTGCATTTCCAACCCTTGTATTTTAAATCAGGCAATAAAAGTCATCTGGTTTCTGTAGAGACAGTAGAAGTGTGTTGTATTGGTAGTTCTGAGAGATCTTCCAGTCATTCCAGCTTGCAGTTCAACCACAGTTGATGGTTCAACCACCCATATCACGTCCTCCTTTGGTGGATCCATGAAGTTGTAGCCCCTGGTCTAAGTTTGACTGTCACTGGTTAGGCTGATTCTATATCAGCACCAGCCTGTGTCTTCTCTTAACATCAGGTTCTTCAATGTCACCTGGTCCCTTGTCCATAGACCTCGACATCCTCGACATAGATGCTTTTGTCATGCTTCCAAGTCCAAGCGCCACAGTCGAAGGACTGCAGCGTGACTCACAGGATTGAATATTCAAGCCTGCTTCCAGTCAGGGTCTGTCCCCGTGACATTTCACCACATATGATGGAACCTGACATCCACACCCGTGAGTGTCTCTGTTATCCAACTGTCACAATGCAAGTATTGTCAGGATGGTTACGATACATCCCTCTCAGCACTTTCCACATTAGAGTAGCAGCAAACAGGTCAGGACCATTCACTGCAGTCTCGATGCATACTTCCACTGGTGCTGGGAGATCTCATGAGACTTCCTAGAGTCTGAGTCTTCCTAGATGTTGTCAGCACTCGTGTGATCTCTGGCTCGTAACACAGGGATTGGCTCTTCTGTGTCGCCTTGACATTTTACTCATAATCTGACCTTCTTGGCCTCCATCCCTTATGCCAAATGTGCATTGTCTTTTTAATTTTAGAATTTGAGTCTAATAATCTGATTATTATGGCTATCCTGTTTCTATTCATCGTCTATTCATCGTCATCAATCCCATCTAGTTGCAGCCGAAAGCCGGTAATGAATGTAATGTAATTTAGTGTCCTAAAGTGGGGACTCTTTACTGGAACTCCTACATTATTTTAATTAATTTGGGGTTCAGGTCCCATCTGCTGGCTGGTCATGTCGGACCCTTTATCGGGAATATTGCAATATTTTGATGAAAGGATTATTCCTATGTACCATATCATCTGTTTGTTTTGGTATATTGTAACAACTCCCATGTACCTTTTTGTTGTCAGAACTCTTATCCACCATGGAAAATCAATGAAATTCAACAAATTGACAATATGCTTCAGTTGGTCAGTCGGTTGCCAAATCGTTCAACAATTGTAACATGTAGCAATGAATGCAACACAACCGTCTGTTCAAATAATTAGTTGATAAAATCATACTGGCCTTGCTGAAATTTGATGTAGATCCTGCATATGATGCGTGCGTGCGTGGGTTTTCTCCGGCTACTCCGGTTTCCTCCCACATTCCAAAAACATGCATGTTAGGTTAATTGCCGACTGTAAATTGTCCAAGGTGAGCGTGAATGGTTGGCGATTGGCTGGCGACCAGTCCAGGGTGTACCCCGCCTGTCGCCCGAAGTCAGCTGGGATAGGCTCCAGCATGCCGTGACCGTAATGAGGAGAAGTGCCATAGAAAATGGATGGATGGATATTATTGCCGATAAAAAATATTATTGTCAACATTATTTTGAGAACATTATTTCATAAATGCAATGATAATATATTACCATATATTACCATATTAATGTGATTACATCATATCAAAAGCGATTTCTGAAGAATACTTAACACTGGAATGTCAAGAGCTTTTAAATAAAATGAATTAAACACACAACACAATAAAATAAACAAACAAAAAAGTCAAAAACACCAATGAAAATAAATGTCTCTTTTAGCAAAAATTGCATTTGCATAATGGAAGGAATACTTTGAGGCCCTTCTCAATCCCACCTTCCATAGGAGGAAGCAGAGTCTGAGGACACGAACGCAGACCTTTCCATACCGTGGCTGAGGTATTTGGAGTAGTCAAAACGCTCCCTAGTGACAAAGCTCCGGGGGTGGACGAGTTTCGCCCTGAAGGCTCTGGATGTTGAGGGACTGTCTGGGTGACACGTCTCTTCAACATTGTGTAGAAGTCAGGAACAGTACCTCTGGATTGCCAGACCAGGGTGCTGGTCCCCCTTTTCATGAAGGGTGACCGGAGGGTGTGTTGCAATTATAGGGGGATCACCTCCTCAGCCTCCCTGGGAAAGCCTATTCCAGGGTGCTAGAGAGAAGGGTATGAACCTCGGCTATAGGAGGTGCAATGTGGTTTTCGTCCCAGTCGCAGAACACTGGACCAGCTCTACACCCTAGCAAGGATACTGGAGGGTACATGGGAGTTTGCCCAACCGGTCCACATGTGCTTTGTGGACTTGGAAAAGGCATTCGTCTATGTCCCTCGCAGTGTCCTGTGGGGACACCATACTCCGGGAGTACGGGATGGTGGCGCGCTACTATGTGCCATTCTGTACTTGTACAACCAAAGCAGAAGCCTGGTTTGTATTGCCAGCAGTAAGTCCAGCCTGTTTCCGGTGAACCTTGGCCTCCGCCAAGGTTGCCCTTTGTCACAGATTCTGTTCATAATTTTCATGGACAGAATTTCTAGGCGCAGCCAAGGCGTCGAGGAAGTCCACTTCGGTGGCCTTAGGATCTCATCTCTGCTATTTGCAGACGATGTGGTCCTGATGGCATCATCGGGCTGTGACCTTCATCGTTTACTGGCGGTTTGCATCTGAGTGTGAAGCTTCTGGGATGAGACTCAGCACCTCTAAATCTGAGGCCATGGTTCTCAGTCGGAAAAGGGTGGATTGCTCCCTCTGGTTTGGGAATCCTGCCCCAGGTGGAGGAGTTCAAGTATCTCGTGGTCTTGTTCACGAGTGAGGGAAGGTTGGAGTGTGAGCTTGATAGGCGGATTGGCGCAGCGTCTACAGTAATGTGTTCGCTGTACCGGACTGTCGTGGTGAAGAGAGAGCTGAGCCGGAAGGCAAAACTCTCAATTTACCGGTCAATCTATGTTCCCACAGTCACATATGGTCATGAGCGTTGGGATGTGAAAGAACGAGATTGCGGATACAAGCAGCTGAAATTAGTTTCCTCCATGGGGGGATGGACTCACCCTAAGATATGCATATCCAATTCTGTGTGGAAGACGCTGTTTACATTTAATGAGGTGTAACATTTTGTCGGAGTTGTATCAAAGTATATATTTTGGATGCACCAAAATAATTTGGTGCACAATGAGGGGAATGAGGGGGAATCTTTGGGAATCATGGCAGCTGACCGTTTTGTACTATTTACTTCATTGTCTTTGTCACAAACCTTTTCACGCCACAAAATGACGATGCGCAAACGGGCTGAAATTGACGTCAGATCACCATCTGACGTCTTTTATACATAACAGGCACCAAGAAAGTATTCCACACTGCATTGACAAACAACATACTGGATACCACAGCAACAGCAGCAGTGATGGTAATTCCTACTGGTTTTGAAACATTGAATGAAATCAAGTGAAGTCCACGTAGAACTTGCTACGAGCGGCAGCTGCGGGACACGATTATAAAATTCTCATTTCCTGAGTCTCTTCACCGAGGGGGTGTAACGATTCGTTTTAATCACGATTCGATTGGTATCATGAATCATGGTTGCCAAAACGATTTGAGGACGACATTGGTTCGTTTACGATTCAGTAACTTCCACCCATCCACTTTATCCTCACTAGGGTCGCGGAGCCTATCCCAGCTGACTTCGGGCGAGAGGCGGGGTACACCCTGGACTGGTCGGATTCAGTAGCTTTTTAACGAAAAATTCAACTAGTGTGACTGTGAAATAAATACCTCGATACTGGACAGTGCCGGTGAAGTTTCCTAGATTCCCATTGTTTTTTGTCAGGGAATCAGGTATAAATTAATTATGGATATAAACAAACAAGTAAACAATTAATGGCAAATGCATTCATGGCTGATTGGTTAGTCTGTTGGCCACACAGTCAGGAGATCAAGAAGATGTGGGTTCAAAACTCCACTTTTGTGGAGTTTGCATGTTCTCCACGTGCATGCGTGGGTTTTCTCTGGTTCCAAAAAAATGCATGTTAATTGGTGACTCTAAATTGTCCATAGGTATGAATGTGAGCTTGAATGATTGTTTGTCTATATGTGTCTCGCCTGAAGTCAGCTGGGATAGGCTCCAGCATACCCCCACAACTCTAATGAGGATAAGCGGCATAGAAAAAGGATGAATTCACATTTTATTTGAACAAAGTGCAACCAACAGGAGGAATTTACAGGATGTTAACTTTTCTGCTCTCATTTTCAATATTCAATAAACTTTCCAATAAAGTAAGTGCAACTAACATTTCAACAGTTGGTTGACTTATTTCTGCTTTTGTTTTTCAAAATAGAAATAATACAGTAAATAATACAATATTAATATGAAAATAAAGTGCAACCAACATCTCTTCAGGTTGAATTAACAGTAGGTTTACCTGGCACTTGTGTGGCTAGTGTCTTGTCCTCTGCCATACGTTTTGTTACGTTTTGTTTTCTGGTGGCGCGTGGCGATGACATCACAGTCAGGCACACTGAATCGAGTAACGTTTAATGTCTTAAAAGTGTAAAAAAAAAGCACACACCAAATAAAGCCTCGTGTGCTTAAATCCAATGCTTTATTTTCTAGTTTTGATGCAATCGATTGATTACCTTTTAAACAATTTTAGATCGGTATATGTTGTCCGGAATGTCAACTTGCCGAACACAGATCGATGTAGTTGGATCATATCAATATAAATCAGTACATTGATGTAGTAGATGAATTGTTAAACCCGTACTTCACCGACATGCAGATTGCCCAGCAACTTGCGTACGTAGAGCGCAGTGGAACATACAAGTGGCCCATAAATGCAAAACAGGTATTTTTTGGTTAAGAATCACTTACATACCTGTAGACCCTAGGTTCCCAAAGTGGGGTGTGCGTACCCCCAGGGGTATGCCAATTGTAATATGCAAATGTGAATAAAACATTTAGCACCTACCACTCAAAATTACAAGTGCACATGAACGTCTCAAGGAGAACAGAGCAGAAAGGAGACACAGCATGAAGTTGGTATTGCTCATGTGCATCATATGAACACATTTGTACATTTGATGATTATTTTGTCCATCAAGAGTGTTTCATCATGAAGATTTCATTTACATGTATATTGGTGTTCCAATCCCCGCACGGGCGTAGCGTTGAAAACCTTTCACTGTGAGTGGGCATTCCCCCGTAAAATGAGGCTTTGTCCTTGGTTGTATGTATTTTCGTACTTCAGATACTACTTTTTCAACTTTTCCCTTCAGTTTGGTTAATACCAAATTAATATGCAAATTTAAACCATATACTATTGTGAGTGGACAAAAAAAAGTAATGCTCAAATTCAACCCATTCAAACCAAAGGATGCCAACATCAGACTGGATGCTCATGTAAAACTTTATTAAAATGTAACCATGCAAAATTTTGACCCACAATTACGATAAAATGAATTAACCAATTAATTATGTTCTATATTTCTAAAAAGAGGTGTAGGATTGTTACTTATCTATTGATCCTGTTAAGATCAGCCGTGGCCGTGGTCAAGGAATCCAAAAATGCAGATGCAGTAATCCGTGTACCAAAAAGGGTTTTTATACAAAAGGAGAACAAAAGTACAAAAACAACACAAGAATCAAAGTTCAACAGAAATACCTCCGGACCTAGTCACGGGAAACGCAAAAACAGAAAACACTGCTAGCACGGACACTGAGCAGGAAAAACTCACAGTAGAACAGAAAGAGCTGCTAACAAAAAACTAGCAGAAGATACGGGGTAAACGCTAGTGATGGGTCCAGTGACACAGATGCGCCGATGCGTGCGCCGAGCTCCCCGGGCAAACCCCGTGTCGGTGCGCTTACCGCTTTAAGATAGTCACGTGACCAATGCTGGAACTGTGGCGACACAGTAGTCGTGCGCCAAACTGTGTTTATAAGGAACCGCATCTGTCAATAGGATGGAAGCGCAAAACGAGCATCGAGTTATTGACGCGTTCATTGCTTGGCAAATATTGCGGTCAAAGATGGAGGACTTCCATGGAAAACGTACATTTTCTGCCGTGTGGGATCATTTTGACCTTCTGCCGGAAAATAAGGTATTTTAAGTTAATAAAGTGTATTTTTTTAAGTGTGCAGGAGTAAGGAGGCTGCACGGTGGCCTAGTGGTTAGCATGTTGGCCACAAAGTCAGGAGATTGGGAAGATCTGGGTTCGAACTGGCATCTCTGTGTGGAGTTTGCATGTTCTCCGGGTACTCCGGTTTCCTCCAATATTCCAAAAACATGCATGTCAGATTAATTGGAGACTCTAAATTGTCCATAGTTATAAATGTGAGTGTGAATGATTGTTTGTCTATACTGTATGTGCCCTGCGACTACCTGGCGACCAGTCCAGGGTGTACCCCACCTCTCGCCCAACTTCAGCTGGGATAGGCTCCAGCATAACCGAGATCCTAGTGAGGATAAGTGGCATAGAAAGATTGATGGATGGATGGAGTAGGAGGTACTGGCTTCAGGTCATATGTCTGAAGGCATTGTAAAAAGTTTGGAAACCACTGCTGTAAACTATTGCATTTTCTCTATTAAAAAAAAAAAGAGTTTTGTTAATGACCAAAAATATACTGCTCAAAAAAATTAGAGGAACACTTCGAAAACACATCAGATCTAAACTGGGGGGAAAATGATCTTGAATATCTTTCCTGATAATAAGTGGGTGATGTATTAGTAACAAAATGATGCCACATAATTTGATAAAAATGAAAATGATCACCCTATAGAGGGGGGAAATCAAAGACACCCCAAAAATGAAAGTGAAAAAATGATGCAGCACACTGGTCCATTTAGCTAAAATGTCATTGTAGCAACTCAAAATGATTCTCAGTAGTTTGTGTGGCCCCCACGTGCTTGTACGCATGCCTGACAACGTCGGGGCATGTTCCTAATGAGACTACGGATGGTGTGCTGGGGGATCTCCTCCCAGATCAAGTTTTTGCAACGTTTCATCACCGCCCGGGCAAAGCTGGCGAAGCAGCAGTGGTCCAGCGTTCAAGATTTCTGCGTTGGCGTAGCGCACCCAAGCGTCCAAGAGCTTCCGTCTAGCAGCGCCAAAGTTTGACTGGGCGTTTTTGGAGCGGTGATTAACTTTGCCTTAGCGGAAAATTGCCCGCTCCTCACCGCTGGCAATATTTTGTGCAGTTCAAAACTTTCGGAGCGGTAGGAGGGACCATCAGCGGTGGCCGAGCGTATACGGCGTTGCCTTAAGCGGTGCTGAACGAGCGGTGATGAATTTTTTTCACCGTTCCAGGGACGCTACAGCAAAGTTCGGGAGGTGTGACCGGGGTTTTAGTTGGTCCCCTGCGCTGCTTCTTCTGGAACTCTCGCTCCAAGTCTGACGAAGGCCTCCCCCTCTTTTTGGTTGACAGATCTTTGCCTTGCAGGCAGAGGGTCTGTGCAATGGAGGTCCTGAAAGCCAGCAAGTCCTTCTGATTCTTCCGTGGAATAGAGTCACAATCACGCCGATAGAGCAACCAGCTGTTGACAACCACCATGTCCACAAAGTGAAAGAAGAATCTGTGGCAGTACTTCTTCGACTTGATGTAGATGCGGTAGTGGGCGATTACTTCATCAACGTCACCCATGAACTTTTTGTTGAGGGTGATGATGCTAGGACAATCCACAGATACTTTCCCCTTTACCTTTCTGTCCCACCTCTGTGTGCAGGAAACAGGCTGGGTACTGTCAAAAGTGGTTTGAGCCATTTGACAGCTCTGACTTCCACCCTGTCGACAATAGCCTGTTGCTGTTGCTTGTTTGACCTCCCTCATCACTATTGCGCCTGTTGCTCTCACTACTGCTTTCTTCATCACCTGGCTTGGGAACATATTCTTCATCGCTGCCCTCAATGTTGCTGAGACAGCTGTCATCACTCACCTCCGGTGCACCTGTGAGGTGCACCTGCACACTTGGTATTTGTATAAAGACTAGCCAAAATATGAAGGATCCGTCCTGAAAGCCGTTTTACATATAGCGCTGGTCAGCGGTTAGCATTACGCTTATGACCTGTTGTCGCTAATATGCTACAAACCGAAATATTACAACAACTTCAATAATACTCGTCACACATTGTTCACGTCATTACGTAGGCTGTATAAGCACACAATAAGCAGATGGGTACTTTTATCTTAGCACAACTTACCTTATATCGACAACTAGGGATGTCCCGATCTGATCTTCAGGCTCGGGATCGGCTGCCGATCTGCTGTCTTTGTGAAGATCAAATAATATCAGCTTCGGCAACAAGATTGGGCCGATCCGTTTGCCATATCACGTTCGTAACTCTGAGCTACACTCCAAGATAGGTGCAGTAATGCGCCTCAAAGCTGGTTGCCACTCGAGTCGCGCCACCTGCAGGGAGAACAAAACAATTTATGGAACAAAGAAAGAAGGGCTTATAAACTATCCACTTGCACCATGGATATGATGAAAGAAAAAAGATTGATTATGTTGTAATTTCTCAAATTTCTATCTACTGTATCTTAATCACGTTTTTGGGAGTGGGGGACGTATATTGCTTGCTGCTGTAAAATAGATCGACGGATGGTGAAGATTACACATGCCTAACATGTGACTGTCTAAAAATAGGCCGACAGCGTTCTGCACATGCATTGAACCCGGTTGAGCGGTTTGTCGCATTATTGTGACATTTGGCGTGAATGGCGTCGTGTTGCATTCAAGTAAGCTGGTTACGTTGAGCTTTAATTATATCAACTCTTTATATTTATTTATAGTGCCATATTTATAAAATATTTATAAAGGGGAAAAGTCAGGACAATTCCAAGGTCCCTTGACTGCCAGGGCGCCAAAAAAAAAAAGAGTAATTGATTATTAATTAATTATTATACAGACGCCCATACAACGTAAATAATCCATTCCGAGAACCTTTATGTTATAGGGTTTTTATGTTATACGAAGCGTAAAATACATGTAAATAGCCTAATCCGTTCCAAGATCTTCCCAAACTCACCCCTTTGGCCATTCAAAATATTCAAAGTCCACCAAATATGGTGGGAAAATATAAGAAAACATTAGCATAAACATACTACAGTAACATTCCACTATAAAATAAGGTAATAAATAAGATTACTGTAAATGAATAAAATTGAAAAACAAAAACAATCTTACCGTTCACGAGATGTCTTGATCAGGAGCATGCAAGTGGAGCCAGAAGAAGGAGGAGGACGAGGAGGACTAGCCTGAGTCGAAACGCGACTCCAAGAGTCTAAGAGTCATCTGGTCTCACAGACGAACGTACACGCACTACACGATAATGCTGTGTGCAAAATTTGAATTTGTAACTTAACTTAATTGTTGAAGTTAGTTTAAGGGCGACTACGAAGAGGAAGGGAGGTTGAAGGGACAAGCCTGTGACGCGGAGTGCGTATGAAAACAGTTTATTCTGGATCCCAAGATGCGGAAGACAATTGTTGTTACGGAACAGGCTTTTAATAGTCTCTGTTGCACGTCAGAACAAGGGTGCCGGGAGAAAACAAAAGGGCACCGCGACAAAATGGAAAAACAACGTGGAATAACTATACCAGGCTTGAAGGAGCTACGGGACGTGTAGCAGGACTGCTCGGAAGATGACCTTGGAAGCAGTAGCAGGAAGCGTGGCTTGGCGTAGTGATCGTGAGGAATAGCAGAGTGCCATTAACAGCAACAGGTGAGTTTAAATAGGTACGATAATTGACAAGCAGCTGCAGCACATCCCGCAGTCCCGCCCAAGACAGGAGTGGCCAGGGTCTAGGCGCAAGACAGAGGAGAATAAGTAAATACACCATAAACTGAGTAACAGTACAAAAAAAAAAAAAACAATACCATAAAAACTTGCACCAACTTTACATAAATTCTTTACGTTCAGTGGAATTTACATAAAAGGAGGTTTACGTTATGCGAGGTACTACTGTACTATAGTAATAGTAATTAATTAATTAAAGGGAGGGCAGCGTGATTTTTTTCATGGGCCGCCAGAATTCCTGGCTGCACCCCTGCTACGGCTATATGATATGAAAAAAGGAACAATAAAATCATCTAATTTAGACAAAACATTTTATTTTACTTACTTTTTAAAGGCAACTTATGAAACTTCCAGGAGGATGAGACACCTTCTGTAAGGAGACTTTGGCAAACCCAGTGTCTTCCACCGCTGACCAAGGCTGCTCTCGTCCGATGAATGCAATTATTTTTTGGGGTTATTAGCTTAGTCGTCTGATACATACGGGTAAGTGTTAGCCAAATGGCTGCGTTAACTGCCGTTTGGCTGCCGTGAGCCTCTAAACTCACCATAGTCCAAGTGTTGTTCTTCAAAAGCAGTGTTAAAGCTTTTTAACATGCTACCCCCGAAGTTTTTGTGGCATGTGTTAGCACTTAGGTTCCACACAGCAGACATAATTGCTTTTGTTTTGAAGGAAAGTGGGAGGACAACACTTCCCAAGACGTCAGTTAGGGCAAGACACTACACTGCAAGAAAGGGTCGCTGTGGGCTGCAACAGTGCAAGCCACAGGCTGTCGTGATTGGCACTGAAATGCATTTATCGGCAAATGCCAATCGCGATTTTTTACAAACACACGCCGACTGGTCTATTTTTTCATGTATTTTGTCAAAAATTGCGATATTTTGTCATTTAAATTTGTAGGCGTAGGCGCTATTTTTGAATAGCGCGCCATTCCGCCGCTACGAATGGTGGGTAGCAGCATTCCTCTCACTCCATCTTTCTCAGTTCGTCACTGCACGTGTTGCTGATAACACCTCGGAGCACTTTGTTTGTACCCCATTCGATACTTTACAGAGACGTTTTTTTATCCGTTATCATGGCTGATAAATCGAGTGCTAGTGCTAGTTTTAGTGGTAGGAAACGTCAAGCAATTTCTATGGAAACGAAGGTGGCCATCATAAAGAAGTTGGACAGTGGCGTGCCTATGGAGTGAATATGTCAACCATAATTTACAAAGGCAAGGTTCGTATTATGGAATATGTGAAGACTTCTGTACCAATGGCATCCACTATCATTTCAAAGAGGAGAGGCAAATGCATGGGAGAGATGGAAAAACTCCTTTGTATGTGTCTGGAGAACATGAATCAACAACGCATACCTGCACTCTTAACCTAAAAGTTCATTCTATGCAAACAGTTTGAGTAAATACCACTTTTAAAAATGAGTTTTATCACATGACTTAAACAGTATGAGTATATGAAGAGGGTATGAGACAGTCATTGGGTGTACTCATTTTTGTAAGTTTAACAAACTTAAACTATCAAGTTTTTGTCTCAGGTCACAGTGCTGCCCTGTTGTGATTGGCTCAAAACTCAAGACAAGTCTGTGCTTGTCCGTTGGAGGTTACAGAGAAAGTTGTGCCATTTTCCAATTTTCACAGAGCAATTTAAGGTCATTGCACTTTGCATGTTCCTTGGACAATACATTTCTGCCAGCATTCTTCTGTTTTTAGCATGTTTGGATGCTTTTAAAGGACATTTGCCTGCCAAAAAGAGGATACCATTTTCTGCCTGAATGAGGTGAGCTGTTTTCTCTATTCAAGTATTAGAAACTGCTGGAACATTTCTAGTTTGAAACATGTACGTTTGAATGTGTGTAAATTTGAGGTTGACTTAAGTCAATTTTGAGCATTGGACAATTGCAGCATTGTGTTTTTAGAGTAGCCCTCTCTACTTTGCCCTCCTATTTTTGTTTAAAACCATGTTAAAATGTCTTGGAAGTGCAAGTACTGCCCTGACATCTGTGAGAAGAGAGCACAGCTTTTTAAACATTATAGGCTAAAACATGGGACTTATGCAAGAACTGAGCCCTTTCCTTGCTTGTGTTTTTTTGTAAGTAACTCTGCCTGAATACTGTATCAAAATTGAGCATATTTCATATTTTTCAGGTGTACTTGGAGTTTAACAGGGTTGCTGGTAGAAATCTTAAAGAAGAGTTCTTTGGTGTTCTTGATGGTTTGTGTCCAAGCTTGATGGAAATCTTCAAGAGGAAGACAGGTCGGATAGGCAAGCAGTTAGCTGACCTGCTACAACAGACTACTGTTTTTTCTTGTCATGATATTGATGGTTAGTTCATACATATTACAAAAAACTAATTCTCCCACCTTCCATTGTGGTACTTCTCTATATGAACAAATAAACTGATATAAGATGCATATCTTTGTTCTACATTTAAGTGTGTGTTATATTTCTTTGCAGCCGTTAGATGCCTTGTCATAGGACACATGTAGAAAGTTGCATTTTTTTTTTCCAACTCTGGTCCTCGCTGCATAGTTATTTTTAATGCCTACTTTGTGTGGCACACACAGCATATAGTTTTTCCTTTAGCACTCGTACTATGCTGTTACATGGTCAGTGTTGTTGTTTTTTTCAAACTGTTCACAGAACAAATAATTAAAAAACTGTGCTGTGGTTGTATTTGGAAGGAAATTGTTTCATAATTCAATACACATGTTCTGTTTGCTGCATCATAGAATGGTACTGTAAGGTAATATCTGCAGCAAAAAGTAAGAATATACTGTTGTAATTGTTGGCAAAGACCCATTTTGATAATTTTATGAAAACAAGGTCTTACTGTTATTTTGGATTTGCATCTGGTATTTCACACAGCATCATTGTTAATACATATTTGTTGCTTTGTTGTGTTTCTAACTAAATAAAATAAATAAAATGTACTGCTTTGTGTGGTCATTGACAAAAGAAGAATTCAATTGGAATTTTATTATCCCAAATATAATATTAAATTTAATATATTCATATTGTTAATAAAACTAGAATTTTAAGTAGACTCCACATTTTTTTTTTGTTGATTACTTAAATCATTTAAGTTTATATAACTTTAAAATGTTAAATGCTGATTATTGTACATTTAAGTTGACTATACAAAGTCATTTTCTCTGCTGTCAATTACTTAAACCATTTGAGGCAATCACTTGACACAAATAGTTTAAGTACAATCAACTTATCCGGGTTTACAGTGTGTTTCCCTTTCGTTGATCCAAGAAAAGGCTAGAAGCCTTTTTGAAGATGTGAAGGCTAAGGCAGGAGGGGATGCTGCTGAAGAAGACACCTTTGTGGCTAGCCATGGTTGGTTTTGTTGTTTTTAAACAGCGAGCAAATTTGCGCAACCTTAAGTTAAAAGGTGAGGTTGCAAGTACAGATAAGAAGGCTGCCGAAGAATTTCCTTCTATCCTAAAGGGTATCATCGGTGCTAATGGATACACCCCACAACAAATCTTCAACGTCGATGAAACGGGCCTTTTTTGGAAGAAGATGCCAACGAGGACCTACATCAGCCGAGAGGAGAAAAGTATGCCCGGGCTTTGTGTCGAACTACAGGCGGCCAAGGATCGACTCACGCTGATGCTTGGCGGAAATGCGTCTGGTGACTTTTAAGGTGAACCCTCTCCTTGTTTACCATGCTGCAAACCCCAGAGCACTTAAGAACGTGACCAAGAGTTCATTACCCATTATTTGGATGTTTAACAACAAGGCCTGGGTAACTCTTACCATTTTCGAGGATTGGTTCTACCACCACTTTATCCCTGAGGTCAAGCTGTATTGTCGCGAGAATAAGATCCCATTCAAGATTCTTTTGATACTCGATAACGCACCCGGGCATCCACCGCACTTGGACGACTTCCACCCAGATGTTAAGGTGGTCTATCTCCCTCCCAACACCACCTCTATCATACAGCCGATGGATCAAGGTGTGATTTCCAACTTGAAAAAATATTACACCCAACGGACGCACAGACAAGCACTTCAAACCGTAGACCGAGAGAACACCGAGGCTACTCTACGTGACTTCTGGAAGTCGTATAACATCTACGACTCCATCAAGAATATCGATGCTGCGTGGCGTGAGGTCACTCAATCAAATATGCATGGTGTATGGAGGTATCTGACCCCACAGTTTTGCCACGACTTTAAAAGTTTCAATCCACAGGAGGAGAGCAAGAATGTGGTTGCCAGCTTGATAGAGATCAGCAAGAAGCTGCAGCTCAACTTGGAGGAGGATGATTTTGAGGAGCTTTTCGAGGAGCGAACCAATGAAGAACTTATGGAGTTGGAGGAGATGGAGCGCCAAGAGCAGGAGGAGGAAGCGAAAGAAGAAGAAACACTTCCCATTAAGAAGTTCGACACAAAGCTTCTTTCGTCTGCCTTTTCCAAATTTGAAGAGGGGCTAATGTTTCTGGAGGGTCAAGACCCTAATCTTGAGAGGTTCTTGAAGGTCTCAGCCAGTATCAACGACGCTCTACAGCACATGTGTCAAACTCGTGCCCTGGAGGGCCGAGACGCTGCAGGTTTTCTCTCCAACCAGTTTCTCCAGCAGGTGATTTAATTTATGAGCTCCTTCCCTCAAACTGAAGGTGTTGATCATTAAAATCACCTGCTTTAGTGACTGGCTGGAAAGAAAACCTGCAGTGTCTCGGCCCCTCCATGGCACGAATTTGACACCCCTGCTCTACAGTGCTACTAGGAGAAGAAAAGGAAGACCATACAAACTTCCATTGAAAGCTTCTTCAAACGGACATTTGCTACTCCTGCACCGTCGTCACCAAGTGACTCGCCACCAATGGCTACACCTTCGTTGCCAATTCCTTCCACCTCAGTAGTTTCCACTGAACTACCTCTTTTAGAAGAGTCTACCGACGACGACGATTTGTCCTTTCTTCAATAATTCCTCCTCCTTCTCCACCACTAGCACCAACAACGTATGCTCGACCACTCCTCTTCAAAGGTAAATAACATTTATCATTACGTATTATTATATCATTTTTATTATTATTGTTTTTTTTCATTAATTATCCTCGTTAAATATTACTACTGCATCCAAACTCATATTTACATACATATGTATATGTATATGTATATATGTACAGTATACACATACATGTAGTACCTATATAATTGGTAATATTACCTTTTGTTCAACTTACGAACAAATCGACTTGCGAACGGTCGTCTGGAACCAATTGTGTTCGTTGGTTGGGGACTGAGTGTATATAAATATACATATATATATATATATATACACATATATACACACACACACACATATATATATATATATATATATATATATATACAGTCAAACCTGTCTTAGCGCCCACCTTTATAGAACGGCCACCTGCCTATAGCAGCCACTGAAAAATCCCCGCAGCAAATTTACATGTTATAGACCCTGTGTATAGCAGTCACCTGTCCAACGCGGCCAGCGGCCACCCATTTTGTCTCCCTTGGTCAATATCTAACCACATATAGCGGCCAAATTACCGACTCAAGTAGAAGCTTCATGCACGAAAAAGTTTGATTTTTCAATCAATGAAGCCGTCGTGTGTAGACTTTAATTACTGAGTCCTAGCTCAGTCACAATCATTCACAAGATCCACACAAACTGTCAGTTGTTCCACATAAAAAAGCCGTCTTCTTTTGAGCTTGCTATTTCCTGGTAAAACATGTAACTTTAAGAGCATTTGCACCAAAACATTACCGCAAATTAGGCTGGGAACAGGACGTGCTCCCAGCGACGCTACAATAAAAAAAAAAAACATACGCTAGCATGCATGCGGCAGCGGGAGCAAAACTGAATTTGGTTGTACTTAATTGAAGTATTTTAGAATGTACTCACGTTATTTTTCATCAATCCTCATCCACAAATCCATCAAAGTGTATTCGACACAAACAAATCCGTCTTCTTTTCTGTTCGCTACTAGTCTGTTAACTTGTCAGTGTTATTCAGCTCCGAAGCAAAGAAGGAAACTTCTCCTGTTGCTTCTGCCAACTTTATTTATTGAACGCGGCCACCAGACAGCAGCTCAGAACACACACACATCTCTCAGCATCGTCTCTCCTTCCTGCTTGCCCACAAGGCAAAGCTTAAACAAGCCCCACTACATAGCTGTCCAGCCAATGCCTGTAAGAAATGACACCGTTTATTTCCTGGTGTGCACTGGTCAATACTGTAATGCCGCTTGTTGTGGGGAAGGAGAGACTCATGTCGCCGATGCACTTTAATGGCTTTATTAACAGCGGAGAACACTGCAGGACTTTACATCCACACCAACATAAACACACTTCCCAACTCTCTCGAAACTCACAGCTAGCACTGAGCCTAGCTCTCTTGCCCACCGTCACTTCCCGTCACTTCCTGATGAACTAAAGCTGTAATGACACTGCCGTATAAAAAGTAAAATATTAAAAACAAGCGTAAGACATTACTAGCACAGCTTTGTTCTGTGGGTCGTGGATATATTCTATCAGTTATTATTAAGCCTCTAGCTTCCTTTTAGTAAGTAAAAACCTTGGCTATGATTGCACTACATTGTCATGTAGACCTACAAAGTACACTTGGAAGAACAAGAGGTGAATAAATGTATTGCAACTGATGTGAAACTGATGAGGGGTGATGCAAAACTGTGAATTGTACTATGTGATGTGCCACTGTTTGACTCATGCATGTTCAGGATTAAAACCATGAACCATGATAATAACAAGCCTAGTAGTGCTGTACAACTTTTATCCGCAGTCCGCAGTGCCCTCTACTGGTCAACATTCAAACTGGACGCCAACCTGTCTATAGAGGCCACCTGTCTATAGCGGCCACTTTTGCATACTTCTTCTGGTGACCGCTATAGACAAGTTTGACTGTATATACACACATATATATATATATATATATATATATATATATATATATATATATATATATATATATATATATATATATATACACATACCATCTCTGCTTGGAGATGGTCTTATACCCTTTACCTTTAACATGCTTGTCGATAATTTTCTTTCTAATCGCCTGAGACAATTTTTTCTTTGCTTCCTCTGGTCCATGTTGAGTGTGGTACACACCATGTCACCAAACACCAACCTGAGACAACTGGAGTAGTTTGCTCATGAGGAGTGGGCCAAAATACCTACTGAGAGGTGCAAAAGTCTCAGGTACAGGAATCGTTTGATTGCAGTGATTGCCTCAAAAGGTTGTGCAACAAAATATTAAGTTATGGGGTACCATCATTTTTATCCAGGCCTGTTTCATGAGTTTATTTTTTTCAATAATTCTGTTGAAACATGGTTGAAAAGCAATGTATAACGTTTATTGGTTAAATTTCATAGAATTTTTATTTATTATCACTTTTTCAGATTCAAGTTATTTCTGTGATCATTGTGAGTTTTTCTTTCTTGAACGAATGGTACCAACAATTTTCATCTCAAGCTCAGGTCCTCTACCAGAGGCCTGAGAACTTGAAGGTCCTTCGCAGTATCTTAGCTGTTCCTAGGACTGCGCTCTTCTGGACGGAGATGTCTGATGTTTCTCCAGGTATCTGCTGGAGCCACTTCTCCAGTGTGGGGGGCGTAGCCCCCAGTGCTCCTATGACCACGGGCGCCACTGTTGCGTTCACCTTCCAGGCTTCTCCAGCTCTTCCTTGAGTCCTTGGTATTTCTCTAGTTTCTCGTGTTCCTTTTTCCTGATATTGCCATCATTGGGGATGGCTACATCGATCACAGTGGCTGTCCTCTGCTACTTATCCATGATCATGATGTCCGGTTGGTTGGCCATAACCATCTTATCGGTCAGGATTAGGAAGTCCCACAGGATCTTAGCCTTCTCATTTTCCACCACCTCGGGAGGGGTTTCCATTGCAATCTACGGGTCTCCAGTCCATATTCTGCACATATGTTTCTGTACACTATACGGCTACTTGGTTATGGCGTTCCATGTATTCTTTTCCTGCCAGTATCTTACACCCTGCTATTAGGTGCTGGACTGTTTCAGGGGCCTCTTTGCACAGCCTGCACCTGGGATCCTGCCTGGTGTGGTAGATCTGGGCCTGCTCCTGTGCTGCCATGATTAGCCCCTCTGTGCTGTTCTTTAGTCCAGCCCTCTCTAGCCATTAGTAGGACTTGTTCATATCCGCCACCTCATCTGTCCGTGGCACATCCCATGCAGGGGTTTTTCCTCCCATGATGGTTACTCCAACTCCTTCTTTTCCAGTTTCCACTGCCTGAGACCTTCACTACGTGCTTCATCTAAGTGCTTCATATATATACTGCTAAAAAAAATTAGAGGAACACTTCGAAAACACATCAGATCTAAACTGGGGGACAAATGATCTTGAATATCTTTCCTGATAATAAGTGGGTGTTGTGTGTGGGGTGGGGGGAAATCAAACACCAAAAATGAAAGTGAAAAAAATTATGCAGCAGACTGGTCCATTTTGCTAAAATGTCATTGTAGCAACTCAAAATGATTCTCAATAGTTTGTCTGGTCCCCACGTGCTTGTGAGGGCCCACTACAGGACGTCGGGCCCTCAGTCCACCCTCATGGAGCCTGTTTCTGATTGTTTGGTCAGAAACATTCACACCAGTGGCCTGCTGGAGGTCATTTTTTAGGGCTCTGGCAGTGCTGATCATGCTGAGGGTTGAAGGGCCTTCTATGGCCCTGTCCAGCTCTCCTGGAGTAACTACCTGTCTCCTGGAATCTCCTCCATGCGTCCAGGTACCGCAGTGATGCCCTGGTCCAGATCTGGGAGGAGATCCCCCAGGACACCATCCGTAGTCTCATTAGGAGCATGCCCCGACGTTGTCAGGCATGCCACACAAACTACTGAGAATCATTTTGAGTTGCTACAATGACATTTTAGCAAAACGGACCAGTGTGCTGCATTATTTTTTCACTTTCATTTTTGGGGTGTCTTTGATTTCCCCCCTCTATAGGGTGATCATTTTCATTTCTATCAAATTATGTGGCATCATTTTGTTACTAATACATCACCCACTTATTATCAGGAAAGATATTCAAGATCATTTTTCCCCCAGTTTAGATCTGATGTGTTTTCGAAGTGTTACTCTAATTTTTTTTTAGCAGTGAATATACACACACATATACATACACACACACACACACACACACACACAAAAAGGGAAAGGGGCAAAGGGAAAACAGCCCAGCGAAGCACGAAGACAGGCAGCACCGCACCCCCGACCAACCCCCACCCCACTGCCGCCCACCCAGGCCCACGACCTCCGCAAGTGAGTCAACGCCCCACCCCACAGCACAACCCAGCTCCCCAGGGGGGCCACCGCAGCGCAGCATCCCTAAGCAACCACAATGGCATGCAGACCGCCAGCTGCACGGACGGTTCAACATTCTCTTAATTAAGCAAGTCAAACCATTTACAAACTATATATAAAAGAGAATTAAAATTAGAGTGAAACGACTAAGAAAAACACACAAAGGCTAAAGCTGGCTAGCTTGTGTTGTGAAGCTAACTAAGGAAGGTGGAAAACAACCATAGGAGTGAAGGCAATACTCACTGGGATGCAAAGAGCATCAAAACAAACTTCACCACTTCACGCTTCCAATTTCACAGTTTTTCCAAAACTGTGAACTCAACTGTGTATTCAACTGTATGGTTGAATACAGCCTATTATTAGTCAAAAAATATGCTTTATAACTAAACTGTACATCGTTTTCTGCCTAAATGAAGCATTGTAAAGCATAAAAATGGGTAAATGAAGTAAAATACAAATATTCATTCTTTTATTTTCTATGCCGCTTGTCCTCACTAGGGTTGCGTGGGTATGCGAGAGTACATGTTGGGGTTGAAACATCATACAGAAGAGAGGTGGCAGACCTCATGACTTGGTGTCATGATAACAATCTCCATCTCAATACAGATAAGACCAAGGAGATGATCATTGGCTCAAGAACAAGGGAAAAGGAGCCGCATAAACCCCTGTACATTGACAAGACTGAGGTGGAGAGGGTGAAAACCTTTAAGTTCCTTGGCACATACATCAGCGAGGACTTCACAATACCCAACAATTTATTAAGAAGTCCCAAAAGAGACTGTACTTCCTGAGAAGACTGAGGAAATTTGGCATGTCCACCAAAATCCTCAGCTGCTTCTATAGATGCACTATCGAAAGTGTCCTTACCGCCTCTATCATTGTTTGTAACTGCACAACACGAGATAGGAAGGCACTCTAGCGGGTGATCAAGACCTCACAGCACATTGTTGGGGCAGCCCTCCCCTCACTGCAAGACATTTATAAATCTCGAGTCCTGCGCAGAACAAACAACCTCATCAAGGACAGCACACATCCACAACACTCATTATTCACACTCCTACCGTCAGGCAGACGCTACAGGAGTTTGAAGTCCAGGACCACAAGGCTGGTTAACAGCTTTTAACCACAGGCCATCAGACTTCTCAACGAAGCACTCACTCACGCTGCACGCAACACACGCACACACTCATAACACTTTATTTATTTATTTATCTATTGGTATTAATGTCTCCTCTGTTCTTGTTGCTTAATTTATTGGTATTAATGTTTCTTATGTTCTTATTCATTTTCTTGTGTTTTCTTTCTTTCTGAACGGAATAAAAATTTCATTGCGTAGTATAACTACCTGTTTTGCTGTGCATATGACAATAAAACTCTTGAATCTTGAATCTATATCCTAGCTGATCGCAGGGCACATATAGACAACGAAGGGCATATAGACAACCATTCATATCTATGGAGAATTTATGCATGATCTTGGAATTTAAGAGAAAGCCCGAGTACCCACGCACACACAGGGAGAAGATGCAAACTCCACACACAGATGTCCAGTGGGGATTTGAACCCAGATCCTCCAGTTCTCCTGATTGTTCCTGGACACAGGCTTCAGACGGGAAACATGGAACACTGGGTGAGTCTTGAGCGATGACGGCAACTTGAGCTTGACGGAGGAGGCTTTCCCGATGGAGTCGATGACAAACAGCACACGAATCTTGGAGCCAGCTTCCTGCAGGTGCCAAACCGCATGGGCCCGTCTGAAATGGAGGTGAACAGATGGCACAGAAACTTCCGCCTCCTGCGATGGAAAAAGTAGGGGTTAATATCCAAAAACGATCTTAAAGGCGTCTCCCTTTATCTGTAGTCGTGCACACAAGAGAATTATGGGCGTACTCCACTCAGCTGGGCAGAGGAGAAGCCGTGAAGCCGCTGACTCCGCTCTGTCTCTGAGGAATGAATGAATGAGCGAGCAACGAGTCAAGGCGGTGAGGCGTTGGACGTACTGCCCGGCCGAGGTCCCGCCCTCGAGACGCATATACCTCACCGTGATTGGTTCGTTTAGCTGAGGTCCCGCCCTCGAGACTCATATACCTCACCGTGATTGGTTCGTTCAGCTCCGCACACGACAAGTGTCATTCATATCAAACTTGCGGGCCACATGAATATTAATCTTTCATATTAAGAAGGGGGCCACAAACTATCGTCCTGGGGGCCGCGAGTCTGAGATCCCTGGTGTAGGCTGCATACGCTACCACTCATGGATTTGTGACTCGCTAAGGCATTAATAAAGTTGATAGAAAATCAAAAAAGTTGGTTCCATTCCCAGTGTCACAGTGCCCTCCACTGGTCAAGCTGCAAACTTACCTGCAAATGCAAACACGACGGCCTCCATCTCCATCTCCCCTCGCCAAGAAGACAGTTCTGTCTCAAGGTATGTTGACGTATTACGACTTGTGCGTAACTTACAAATAACGTGTGTGAACGGCCGTCAACGATCGCATAACTTATTGCCTGCGGATGCGGAATGTATGAATCATACGTTGACATACGTTGAAAAGTTTTATGCAGGCACAACATTTTGGACGACTTAGACGTACTACGACGTACGCCAGCGTATTGGCCAAATTTTTCAAGGTGTGACAGGAGTTGGGCGTTGGGCATAAATTGTGAACACCGGCAACACGCTACGCATTCGTTGATATAAGTTGTCTATAAGTTACAGAAACGTTCTATATAAGTTACTAATACGTCATGTTTACGTCGAACTTGTTATGAATACGCTATGTGTATGCCCAAAATTGAAAAAATAATCCTCGGCAGTTCAACGTATGCCATCAAAATGATCACGTCAGGCATGCGCTGCCTAAATCGTCAAGGTGTGACAGGGCCCTAACATTACAAGTAAAACTACTAAAACAAAGTAAAAGAATTTCAACTTCAAGACTAAGTAATATTTTAACAGGTTAATTGTCCTGAAAAGTAAACTGAACTGAACTGAAAATTGGACTCTCATATTCCACCACTGCTTTTGGCACTGGCTGTCTGGATGCCTTTCATCCTCCTCCGTCTCTTGCCCCAGTAAACCATTTCGACAGTGCCCACTCTGCTTCGTGCTGGTTCACCTGTGCAGTCAATTAGTTCTTCTTAAGAGCCTCTAAAAAACAAATTTGGTTGACAGTATGAGCTATGAACATTAAAAACATATTCTCTTTAAACACCATTTAGAATTAAACAATGGCCAACTTCAGAGCCATGAAGAATATGATGGGTTTTATGAGCTTTTAGCACAAGAAGATATTTATGAAGTCCACTAGGTCCCAACTTACGAACACAATTGGTTCCAGACGACCGTTCTTATGTCGAATTGTTCTTAAGTAGGGGAAAAGGTAATATTACCAATTATATAGGTACTACATGTAGGTGTATACATATACAGTATATGTGTATGTATGTAAATATGAGTTTGGATGCAGTAGTAATATTAAACGAGGGTAATTAATGAAAAAACAATAATAAAAGTGATATAATAATACGTAATGATAAATGTTATTTACCTTTGAAGAGGAGTGGCCGAGCATACGTCGTTGTGGTGGAGTTGGAGGAGGAGTTATTGAAAAAAGGACAAATCGTCGTCGTCGTTAGACTCTTCTAAAAGAGGTAGTGTTCTGCGGGTGGTGTAGAATTAAGCAGGCCTATTAACTCTTCATAAACTTTAATCCCACGCTCTGTCCGGGTTGTATAATTTAGCTCCCCAGCATCTAACTATTCCTCTGTTGGTCCCATTAGCTCTAACGCTGCCTCTGTTGGTCTTATTAGCAGTGTCACAGTGCCCTCTACTGGTCAAGCATGTACAGTAGCAGTATAAATACTGATTGAGCGACGACAAGGCAAAATAAAATAAAATATAGACCAGTCGGCTTGTGTTCGTATCCGCGAATGTTCGCTAGTCGGGTGTTCGTAAGTTGGGGACCTAGTGTACTTGAATTTAATAAAACATTGTATTATAATACTCCTCATAATCATAATTAATATATAATAGCTTTTGTGAGGTGTGTACAAATAATCATTAAATAAAATGATGCACATAGTTTCACATTAAAATGCCAAAATGCACTAAAATCAATAACTGATGCACATTAGTTGAGGCATTAGACTTGAAATGCCAATAGACCCCAGCATTATTTGGGTAAAAAGGTTGCTATTTAAGATAAGATACTATGTACTTTACTGATCCTCAGAGGGGAAATGTATATGTATATATTGATTTAAGCTTTAGTATTATTAATGAAGAAAATAGATGATCAGTTCTCAAAATAGTGCATTCCAGTACAAAGAGATTTCTTGCATTTTCATCTTGAGATATTTTTCCTCTAATTTACTTTAATTTGAAAATTCCACTGTGCAGTTTTTGGACTATGCACCGGTAAGGTATTCCTTACCGGTGCATAGTAAAAAAAAATGCAAGTCCATAAAATAAAGTGAGGACCGCACACAGATACAGGGATTAAAACAAGAAAAAAAAATTTGACTGAAAAAAAAGAATTTCAGGGCAAATCATCTTTCCCAGGCAATTTTTTTTCTGCCATGCAGTTGCTTCCCATAGGTTGGGCTGTTTAGCACAACAGCTTTTCTGTTCTGTAACACAGCATTCAGGTTGTAAGAAGGCTTTAACCAACACAATCTAATTGCTTCAGACCAAGAACATTTTTAAAGGAAAAGGATGATTTTGAACAGCCTTTCTATTGTCACACATGCTCACGTTTGTTAATGACACAAGCAAATAATAAAATATACTTTAATGATATAACACTGCACAATGAGTACTTTTACTTTTGTTACTTTATGTACATTTTGCTACTACACTAATGTATTTTTACTCTTGTAATATTTTGAATTCAGGACATTTACTTGTAACAGAGTATTTTCAGACCGCACTATTTTTCTGCTTTTACTTAAGTAGCCTAAAAAGGATCTGAGAAACTGTTACTTTCACCACTGTGTGACTGAAGTCGCTGCAGTGTGGTCAACACTATTTATTTCAGCTGCTGTGACCTTATCAGTATCTGATCTCGAGGTTCAGTAGGAATGCATTCATAGATCGACACATCTCTGTTTGTGTCACATGTTTCTTGTAAGACTCATATGTAACTGTGTCACAACTCGCATCATGTCGTATTCCTGCACTTTTCTGAAAAGTGCATAGTTGGAGACAGGTTCACCTGCACTTTAGCGAAGTGTGTGCAGACACAGCCCCATGATGACAGCCTTCCCTGCTTTCTTCACAGCCACTGTGTCTGTCTTGCAGTGGTTTGATTGCAAGACCGACACTTTTTACAAAAGTGATAAAAAATGCTGTGCAATCTGGTCACGCTACCTCTCCGACGGTGCAGACGAGATGGGCTAGTTTTACTACACTTTTTACTCGCACACATGCCCCTACATACATTTGAAACACTTGAACTGTCGAGCCCTGCACAACAAAAGCGCACACGGTAGTTTTTTTCCTCTCATTTTTCCAACTGATGGAAATCCATCAGGGCAACAGACAACTTTAATCCCTGCAGATGTAATGTTCTTCAACAAATGATTTTCATTTCTTTAAGAACTTCCTTAAACTTCTTTTTCCCGTAACGGCCAAACATGGCAATGCCAGCTCGTTTGACAGAATGTATTTCATCATTCGCCTTGTTGCATCATCTACACTTGTGCCCCCTATATCTGCCACCATGGCAACCTATGGGTGAGAGCCAAAAGGAAACAAAACGGCTTACATTAACTGCTAAGAAAATAAGCTTCAAAGATGAAAAAATTCAGACAGAAAGTCAACTAACATTTGAAGTTGTAGCCTTTACGTAATTTACTATAATGTAATACAAACCCTTTGGATAGTGGGGCTGGCGACCTGCTGGACGGTGGAACCGGCGACTCACTGGGCAGTGGGGCTGGTGACCTGCTAGACGGTGGAACTGGCAACTCCCTGGACAGTGGGACTGGTGACCTGCTGGACAGTGAAACTGGTGACTTGCTGGGCAGTGGGCCCGGTGACTCGCTGGCCGGTGGGGCTGGTGATCCATCATTTTCTTTGCTGCTAGCCCAAGGAGTTTTTCTGGGGGAGCGGGTGAAAGTTCCTCCTCTGAATCAGAATGCTCACTTGATTCTAGTTGCTTGCTCTGACTCTGGAAGAGTTTTGCCCTAGAATAATATGAAGTTAATAGTTAATATGAAGTTGTATAAGGTAAACATACATCCTGCCGCTATATTATGGAAATTACCCTTAACATGTATTACCCCACCAACACGTATTTTCTCTTCATCAAGCCATCTTTGGTGTTTGTCAGGTCTGATCTATTCTCAGCTTGATGTACTGTAGCTTTACACTGGCCTCTGTATAAGTGGCTGTAAAATATAATGACACAAAATAAAAGGAGTGAAGCAGATCAAAATAGAACTAGATTTCCATAGGCATTTAAAATAGGTCACGGATCACAAAATTCACAATTTGGATAACATCACAGTTTTGAGTCACGATTCAGTTCATTTTTTGCATCAGGAAATGAGAAGAAAAGGATAGATTAGAGTTGACTGCCTGTAGTTATTACTACGGTAAATATAATATGATTGTTTGAAAAATTATTGTTCGGAAGTCGAGTAATAGCCAACACAGACAAACGAATCTTGTGTGACTTGTGTGACTTGTGTCACACAAGTCTGCACCAGTGAACAAGGTGAACTCGAACTCTATGAAGAGCTGGTTTAACTTAACATTGCTAAGTGGGAAAACTACCCACTACTCAGTGGGTGAAATATTTTGTGCTTATTTCACAAGGAAATCTGGTTTTACATTCCAAAAATGGCATTAAAAGGTTAAAATTATTTTTGAAATTAATGAAAATGTAATAGTTATGATCAGGAAAAGAAGTAAGCTTAAACAAACAAAACTATGTATCTGATTTAATCCAATTTTGTGCCCATCATTCAAAACACTAGCACTAGAAAGTCTGCTGAACCTGTTCTTTTCTTCCTCATTTTACAGACACATGCTTACAGAATGAATGAAACTCAGCAGAGGCAGGCAGCAACTGCCTCTGCCTCTGCAGCAACTGCCTCACCATCATGCACTTCACGTGGCCTACTACAATTTTTGAGCTTGCTTGTGCAGTAATATCAGAACTGAAAATGACAAATGAGCATAACTTGACAACAGATACATTGTGCATATATGGCAAACTGTTACATTCGAATGACTTACGTGGGAAAGAAGAAAACTTTCCAACAAATCTAAATGTGAGAGGAAGACAATGGTTGAGAGAAGTTAACAGGAGGCACTTTTTTATAATTTATGTTTTTGCACAGGTAAATTCTGTGTGGTTAACATTCACTCAGCATCTATAAAATACAATATCAGGTCTAATTCAAAATTTTTACACACTTGTAGATTAAAACTATATAGCCAGCCTGGATATAGAACAATGTGCGAGTTGTTATTTTGTTTGGATTTGTCATATGTTTTCTTAGTAATTATGTCAGATGCCTTCACACATTAACTGATAAGACTAAAATTAAACTCGATTCCTTGAAAGCTACATTAAGCTGTTAAGTAATGGAATTCTCATAAATAAGACCAAAAAAAAAAAATTCCCATTGAAAAGAAATGGGGTCAATATTTGGCACGACAGTACCGTACTACTTATTTTAGTTTGAAGACCGGATGTTACCGGAAGGGGAGCCAGTTGGTCAGGGCAGTGTGACGTGTGGAGTAATAAAGAGAACTTGCATGTGAAGAATATCTTGCCGTCTGTTTGAGCCCACATAATTAAAATACGACATGGTGTCAGAGTCACGGCAGCAGTGGAAGACTGTTGGGAGAGTGTTTTGTGTTTTTCTCGGTGCAGTCGGATGGATGGCGCGCAGGCTCCCCAGCTAGTAGCTAACCCTGCTAATCCACCACATAATGCAGCGTTTACGATTCAGCCTCTGGAAGCGTTCGACTTTACAAAGCCCCAGGAGTGGGAGAGATGGAGCAGACGCTTTGAAAGATTTAGATTGGCCAGCAACCTGCATCTCAGCTCACAAGCTAACCAGGTAAACACGCTAATTTACTGCATGGACGATGAAGCGGATGATATACTGCGTGGTCAAGCTTTAACCAAGGTACAGAGGCAACAATATGACGTCAGGAAAATGTTTGAAGTGTGGCGCATGTTGGACATAATTCACCCACAGGAACTTTATGTCAGTTGCAGTTTCACCTGGGCCCTTATGGTAGAGGGACCCTTGTTTTTCCAGAGAGAGACATGTGCATTTTGCTCTGTCAGGTTGTAAGCTCGAGAGGAGCAGGGAAATAAATGTTCCCAGTTGCTGTTCCAATAACTCCGCCTGCGACTCCTTCTTCCTGGCACCACATTGGTGACCCCGACAGTGGACCTGTAGTCTCCGGGACCAGGGCGAACACAATGGCGGACAACGCCACACTTAAGTTGCCAGAGTACTGGGAGTCGGCACCTGAAGCGTGGTTTGCGCAGGCCGAGGCGCAGTTCGGTCTTCGCGGTATTGAAGACGACGAGAAGAAGTTCTGGCATGTCGTTACGGCGCTAAACAGCAGGACCGCGTCCCAGGTGGTCCGCTTCATCACCTCGCCGCCGGCCCAGGATAAATTCGGCGCGCTGAAGGAACACCTACTCAGGGTGCACAGCCTGTCCCGGCGTGAGCGGGCTCGTCGGCTACTGGACATTAGCGGCCTTGGCGGACGCTCACCGACTCAACTAATGGACCATATGCTGAACCTCTTGGGCGACGAGGAGCCGGGTTCGCTTTTCAGGGAGCTGTTCCTGCGACAACTCCCCGTGCAAGTGCGCACCGCCCTCGGCAACTCCGACGTCTCGGACCCGCGCGCTCTCGCAGAGGAGGCAGAAGCCTATTTTACTGCCCCTGTAGTGGCCGGGGTGGCGGGCACTCCCAACCAGCTGCTTTTTGTGGTGGATTCTCTCTCCGGTCGCAAGTTTCTGTGCGACACCGGCGCGCAGAGGAGCGTGATACCGGCAGCGCCTGGGGAGCAGGCTGATGCTTCACCCGGTCCAGCACTCCGTTCAGCGGATGATACGCCTATACGGACGTATGGATTAAAGACTTTGGATTTGCGTTTTGGCAGTCAGCGGTTTGTGTGGGAGTTTGTCGTCGCGGACTTTGCCTTCCCCTCCTTGGGGCGGACTTCCTTTGTGCGCACAACCTGCTGGTGGACGTTGTTAATGGACGCTTGGTGGACGCTCGGACATTCCTTTCCATTCCCGGGGTCAGGGGTGCGGCCGGACTTATTTGCCTTTCCAACTCGCTCGCGGAGGACAATGTGTTTTGCCGGTTGTTACGTGAGTACCCAGACCTCACCCGCCCTACCTTCTCCGCCGTCTCCGCTAAACACGGTGTCGTTCACCGCATTGTCACTTCTGGCGCACCAGTGCATGCCCGCGCGCGTCGCCTCGATCCGGCTAAACTGTCTGTGGCTCGGGCCGAATTCGAGAACATGGAGCGGCTGGGGATTGTTAGACGCTCCAGCAGCCTCTGGTCGTCTCCGCTACACATTGTGCCCAAGCACGACGGAGGGTGGAGGCCGTGCGGGGATTATCGTCGTCTTAACGACGTCACCACGCCCGACCGATACCCTGTGCCTCACGTGCAGGACTTTTCGGCGCACCTCGCCGGTTGCGTCGTGTTCTCCAAGATCGACCTGGTGCGCGGCTATCATCAAGTGCCTGTTCACCCCACCGATGTTCCCAAAACGGCCGTCATTACGCCGTTCGGGCTTTTTGAGTTTTTGAGGATGCCGTTCGGGTTGAAAAACGCTGCGCAGTCTTTCCAGCGGTTAATGGACTCAGTTCTTCGGGACATGCCGTCCGTGTTCGTCTACCTGGACGACATTCTTGTTGCCAGCGAGGGCGTTCAGGAACACTTACAGCATCTGAGGGACTTGTTTGAGAGACTGAACGCCCACGGTCTTATCGTGAACCCCGCGAAGTGCGTTTTTGGGGTCGAGTCTGTACAGTTCCTCGGCCATCTTGTGGACAAAGACGGCATGGTTCCACTCCCCTCCAAAGTAGAGGCCGTCACCGGTTTCGCACGTCCACGGTTGGCGCGGGACTCAGGGAATTTTTGGGGATGGTGGCTTACTACCACCGTTTCATGCGTCACGCGGCGCACGTCATGCGCCCGCTGTACGAAGCACTCAGAGGTACGTCTCCCAGCCAGGTCATTGAATGGTCGGCGGACAGGTTGGCGGCGTTCGAGGCTACCAAAGCTGCACTCGGACAGGCGGCGTTGCTGGCACATCCTCGGCCCGACGCACCCGTGGCCCTCACTGCCGACGCGTCTGATTACGCAGTGGGGGCGGTCCTTGAGCAGTGGGTTGACGGCGCCTGGCAGCCACTTGCCTTTTTTAGTCGCCAATTGGCGCCTCGTGAGCGCAAGTATAGCGCTTTCGATCGAGAGTTATTGGCCCTTTGGTTAGCGGTGCGTCATTTCCGTTTTCTTTTGGAGGGCCGGGACTTCACCGCGTACACGGATCACAAACCCCTCTCGTTCTCGATGTCGCGCACGGCGGAACCGTGGTCTGCGCGGCAACAGCGACAACTTTCGTATATTTCGGAGTTTACCACCGACATCAGACACGTCTCGGGGAAGGCCAACGTAGTGGCTGACTGTCAGTCCAGGGCGAATGCTAGCACGGTCCAGCTTGGTTTGGACTATGCCGCCATGGCACGGGATCAAGAGCATGATGACAGCGTGCGTGCTCTCCGTTCTGCAACCTCTGGCCTACACGTGCAGCGCATTCCAGTTGGCGACTCGGGTGCCGTTTTATGGTGCGACGTTTCTTTCGGTGTTGCTCGCCCTTTAATCCCTGCACGCTGGCGGCGCAAGGTGTTCGATGCGGTACATGGTCTTTCCCACCCGGGTCGTAAACCGTCCGCAAGACTGGTGTCCCAAAAGTTTGTGTGGCGTGGTCTCAAGAAGGACGTGCTGGCGTGGTCCGATTCCTGCGTTGCTTGCCAACGAGCCAAGGTGCAGTGCCACATCAAGATGCCCCTCGAAACCTTTCAGGTACCTGAGCGCCGTTTCGACCACGTCAATATTGACTTGGTTGGGCCGCTGCCCGAGTCACAGGGGTTCACGCATCTGCTCACCATGGTTGATAGGACCACACGTTGGCCCGAGGCCGTTCCACTGTCGTCCACGTCCACGGCGGACGTAGCGCGGGCGTTTATTGGTACGTGGGTGGCGCGTTTTGGAACACCCTCTGACCTTTTGTCAGACAGAGGCGTGCAGTTTACGTCCGAGCTTTGGGGCGCTGTTGCCGGCAGCTTGGGAGTTAAACTGCACCGCGCCACCGCTTATCACCCGCAGGCGAATGGGCTGTGCGAACGTTTTCACCGCTCCATGAAAGCTTCACTTCGTGCGTCTTTATGTGACGGGGACTGGGTAGATCGGCTTCCATGGGTGCTGCTAGGTCTCAGGTGCGCACCCAAGGAAGATCTGCGGGCGTCTTCCGCAGAGTTGGTTTACGGCCAGGTGTTGCATGTCCCCGCAGATTTTGTGTTGGAAGCGACCGTTCCATGGTCGGCCGCGAATCAGAGGGCTGACCTGTTGGAGTTGGCCGGCAGGTTTGCCCCGGTCCCGACCTCGCGGCACTGTGTGCCCGATGTGTGCGTTCCGGCTTCCTTGCGTTCGGCGAAATTCGTTTTTCTCCGGCACGATGCGCATCGCGGGCCCTTGCGGCCACCTTACGACGGCCCGTATAGGATTCTGGAGCGCAGGGGCAAATGTTTGGTGTTGGACATTGGGGGCCGGTGGGAAACTGTCTCACTGGACAGAGTTAAACCTGCGTGTTTGGACCCTTTTCTGCCGTCGGAGGTTGCAGTACCTCCCCGCCGGGGTCGTCCCCCTGGTCGGCGTCGGGAGGAGTTAACGGATTCGTCGGTTCCCTCCCCCTCCGCCTTGGGGCCGCCGCGGGTCTCTTCCCCCCGACCTCCCGCACCTGCCGCCTCCCCACGGCGTACGCGTCGGGGTCGGGTGGTAGTGCCTCCTACCTATGCTGATTTTGCGTATGGGTGAATTCTGGGGGGGCTTGTGTGGCGCATGTTGGACATAATTCACCCATAGGAACTTTATGTCAGTTGCAGTTTCACCTGGGCCCTTATGGTAGAGGGACCCTTGTTTTTCCAGAGAGAGACATGTGCATTTTGCTCTGTCAGGTTGTAAGCTCGAGAGGAGCAGGGAAATAAATGTTCCCAGTTGCTGTTCCAATAACTCCGCCTGCGACTCCTTCTTCCTGGCACCACAGAAGTATACTTTGTGCCCAGGAAGAATGTCATCTACAATAGAGCTAGATTCAACCAACGTGTGCAACAGTCTAACGAGACAGTGGATTCATTCGTCACTGCCTTGTACTCCCTGGCGGAAAATTGTGACTATGGAGAACTCCACGATGAATTGATAAGAGATCGCCTTGTGGTGGGACTCAGAGACACTAGTCTTGCAGAGCGCATGCAGTTGGACAAGGATCTGACACTGGAGAAAGCTGTCAATATGGCAAGGCAGTCAGAAGTCATTAAGAAACAGCAAACTGACCTCAGGGGTGAGGCGAAAGCAGAAGTTGATGCTTTGACAGCTAAAGATAAGAAACAAAAACAGTACACACCAAAGATATCGTTTTAAAAAAACACATCCATGAAAACAAAAATGGCAACAGATCGAAAATGCTACAAATGTGGAAAATCCCCGCTACATGGGAAATTCCAGTGTCCAGCCAAATGTCACACTTGTGGAAAAAAGGGACATTATAGTAAAGTTTGTAAAATGCCAAAAGCAGTGCATGTAGTGGAAGCAGGTACAAGGTGCGGTGAGGAACCATTATTTCTTGGAGCACTAGATGGTGGTATAGACCCCTGGTATGCTGACGTAACCATCAGAAACCACAAAGTCAGATTCAAGATCCACAAAGGAGCAGATGTCTCAGCTATTTCAGAGCAGACATATCACAAGGTTTCTGATCGTGAGTCCAAGCTTACAGACGCCAACAGACTATTGATTGCCTATCACGCCCCGTGATAGGCAAATACACGGCTTCACTGCGCATAGGTGAGCAGGTGATTCAAGAACCAGTGTATGTCATAAAAGGCCTACAGGTGGATCTGCTAAGTAAACCAGCAAGTGTAAAACTCAAATTTTTTGTAAGGCGGACAGCATATACAAGGGAGTGTTAGCTGTGCAAAGGTCTAGGTATGCTAGAGCAGCCATACTCGATCAAGCTCAAGCCAGAAGCAGACCCTTTCTCACTTGCAACACCAAGGCGTGTTCCTATTCCTCTTCTCGGCAAAGTGAAGGAGGATCTGGAGAAAATGGAAAAGATGGGAATCATTTCGAAGGTGGAAGAGCCGACAGAGTGGTGTTCTGGAATGGTCCCGGTGCCATCGAAAAACGGCTCTGTGAGAATCTGCGCTGACCTCACACACCTCACCAAAGCAGTGTGCAGAGAGAATACATCTTACCTTCAGTGGAATACACACTGGAATCTCTTGCAGGAGCGCAGGTTTTCAGCAAGTTGAATGCCAACTGAGGATTCTGGCAAATCCCTTTGTCACCAGAGTCAGCAAGGTCAAGGTACACAACGTTTATAACCCCGTTTGGACGTTTCCACTTCAACAGGCTACCATTTGGGATAGCCTCAGCGGCCGAACACTTCCAACGGCGGATGTCAATGACGCTCGACGGGCTACAGGGAGTCTGTTACATGGACGATGTTCTTGTATGGGGCAAGAACCAAGTGGAACACGACACCAGACTTCATGCAGTGCTACACAAGCTACAAGATACCGGTGTCACACTTAATATGGACAAGTGTGAACTGAATAGGAATGAGGTCAGGTTTTTGAGACACATCCTATCAGCAGAAGGTGTGCAGCCGGACCCGGATAAAATTAAAGCTGTGAAAGAAATGAACGAGCCATCGAACATAAGTGAAGTTCGTAGTTTCCTCAGCATGGTAAACGAGTTTGGAAAGTTCATCCCAGGGCTAGCAGAAAAGGACAAGCCGCTGTGAGACCTTTCAAAAAAGAATCAGTGGATCTGGAGTTACGCACAACAGACAGCATTCGACCAATTCAAGGATGACCTCACCACGACCTCGGTGCTGACGCTTTATGACCCCAACAAAGAGCTGAAGCTGTCTGCAGACGCGTCATCGTACGGACTCAGCACTGTTCTCCTACTGAAAGAGAGAGAAGAGTGGAGGCCGGTGGCGTATGCATCTTGTTCATTGACAGACACAGAAGAACGGTATGCACAAGTGGAAAAAGAAGCACTGGCACTGACATGGGGATGCGAACAATTCAGAGACTTCCTGATTGGGAGACATTTTTTACTTGAGACTGATTACAAGCCATTAGTTAGCCTGTTAGGACAGCAAGCTTTAACAGAGTTTACCACCAAGAATACAGACATTTAGACTCAGGCTTATGCGGTACAGGTATGACATCTCACATACACCAGGTAAAGCACTACACACAGCAGACACAGACACAGACACACTGTCACGTGCACCAGTACCCTCAAACTCAGATCTAGACAAAGACTTAATGAAAGAGACAAACATATATAGTCAAACCTGTCTATAGCGGCCACTAAAGGGAAACGGCAAAAGCGGCCGCTATAGGCAGGTGGCTGTTATAGACAGGTTTGGCGGCCATTTTGAATTTGTGCGCGCACATATTAACATGTCTGTGATTAGAAGCTTGTGTTTGCAGATACAAATAATTATACTGTTACATGTTGAGAGGGCACTGTGGGACTGCGGATAAAAGTTGTAAAGAACTACTAGGTTAATAAACCGCTGTTAATAAAGCTATTAAAGTGCATCGGCGACGTGAGTTTCTCTTTCCCCTCAACAAGGGGCATTACAGTATTGACCAGTGCACATTGTCTCACACCAGGAAATAAACGGTGTCACTGTCTGCAACAAGCTCCAAAGAAGACGGCTTTTTTATGTCGAACAACTGACAGTTTGTGTGGATCTTGTGAATGATCGTGACTAAGCTACGGCTCAGTAATTAAAGTCTACACATGACGGCTTCATTGATTAAAAAACGAAACTTTTTCGTGCATGAAGCTTCTTCTTGAGTCGGCATTTTGGCCGCTATATGCGGTCAGATATTGACAAAATGGGATACAAAATGACCACACAGGGTCTACAACACGTAAATTTTCTGCGGGGGATTTGTCAGTGGCCGCTATAGGCAGGTGGCTGTTCAATACAGGTGGCCGCTAAGACAGGTTTGACTGTATGTTGAGGAGCTAGTAAGCAATATGCCAGCTACTGATAGGTACATGACACAGTTGAAAGAGCAACTAAAAGAGGATGCTGTTTGTTCTGAAGTCATGTCATATAGCCAGAGTGAGGGGCCAGATTATGGTAGACTTTCAGGTACTAAAAGCGAACTGGTCAGAGAGCAATGTTGACTGTGCATTGTTGGTTTACTACTAAAAGGTTCCAAACTTGTTATTCCCACAGCAATGCGCACCTCTGTCTTGCCAGCCCTTCATGAGGGACATCAAGGGATGACGAGATGTAAAGAGCGAGCAAGAGAAGCGGTGTGGTGCCAGGCCTGAGTAGCCAACTAAATGAGATGGTAAAAAAAATGCACAACATGCGTTAAAGAACGAGCCAACCCGGTTGAGTCACTGTTACCCAGTGAGCTTCCAGAGAGACTGTGGCAAAAATTAGCAGCACATTTATTTATGCTAGACAATTCTAACTACTTACTAGTAGACTACTACTCCAAATTTGTGGAGATTGCCAAATTAATGCCCACACGCTCAGAGGATGTGATTGTGCACCTAAAATCAATTTTTTCTAGGTACTGCATCCCTGAATTATTCTATACGGACAATGGGCCACAATTTGTAGGTCAGCAGTTCGCTGATTTTTCCAAAACATTTTCAACACATTACTAGCAGCCCAAGATTTTCTCAGAGCAATGGCTTGAGCAGCCCTGTCTAGCTATGACTTTTGTTAGTATTTCAACTAACCATGGCTTTCCAATCAAACCCACCTCACTTTGGAACCAGGTTACTCTGTCATAAACAGTGATTGGCAGAATGTTCAAAGCTAAAACGCAGACAATATACACAACAAACGTGCACCGCACTGTGTCCCCAAACCAGTCGACTAATTAGGTTTAATTAGTTAGCTAAAACAGTCGTTAGGTAGAACATTAGCTGAGTTCAAAATAGCACTTTTGCAAATTCCCCATTGTCTTAGCTCTCAATACGTCGACGGTAATGATGGTTTAATACAAGAATATTACATAATAGACAGACAGATATGCTACTCACCAGTGTTGAAAGCGCGTTGCTGCTGCTGCTGCTGCTACTACTGCTACTGGACTGCTGCTGTCAGCGCTGTTCCGAAGAAATTCAAAATAAAAGCGCGCGCATTTCACCCTGTTAAAGCACACCTGACAGTTGCTTAATGTCTACAGTCACAGAGTTATTAAGAAGGAAAATATAGCCTGTAGATTTTAATCAGGGTTCATACCCTGTTTTATTCTGAAATGGGAATGTTTCAAATGTCCATGTACGATCATGTCTGTATTTACGTTAATTTCGATTACAAAAGATAAGTCCACCAATGTTTAATTGGGATTTTGATGTTTTTAAAATGCAAACAATAAATGGAACAGCTGTTCAGCAAAAAAAAAAAAATAATATATATATATATATATATATATATATATATATATATATATATATATATATATATATATATATATAATATTATATATATGTATATATATATATATATAAAAACAACACAGCATTACAAAGCCGTCTAATTTTGGCCAATATAGCACAACATAAATTTTTCCCCTCAGTCGTGCAACTTTCTCTTTGACTTTATGATTAAAATCAGTCCCAAAATTTGGTGACTCCTTCAATGGGTGCTTTAATAATAATAATAATAATAATAATAATAATAATAATAATAATAATAATAAAAATAATAATAATAATAATAATAATAATAATAATAATAATAATAATGCTATTACTATATTTACTACTAATACTATATTTTATTTGATGCCTTTCAAGTCACATAAGGTCACCTTACAGAAAATAAAAGCATAAAATAACAACATCAAACATTATTAAGTGTAGTGCACAGTGTACTGTCAGAGTGAGTATACCAGTTTGAACAGGTAGGTTTTGAGTTTGGATTTGAATGTTGCAATGGAGTCTGACTGTCTTATTTGTGGGGGGTGGCATAGTCTGGGTGCTGAGCAGCTGAAGGTTTGGACACCCATGGTATTAGGTGTAATATGGGGATGGTTACCGTAGTCCAGCAGAGGTTGCGTCAAGGGTGTAGGAGGGGCTGTATTCTTGGAGGAGGTTTTTGCATAGTGAAAGCTGTATTGTACATATGTATTGTGCTGTATTGTGCAAAAAAAAAAATGTCAAATTCAAATTTTAAGAGCAATTTCAGCAATAAAATTGCACACAGATGGCAACTGCAGAGTTGCTATGTGGCCCCAGGAACGAGCATTGGAGAAGCTACAGTATATATTTGGGATCAAGATGAGAATTTAACACAACCTAATATATTTTGCACCTGCCCTGAAACAAGTGTGGATTGAAATATGCCAGCCTCAGCTCCCCAGAAGCTTAAAAAAAATTGGTCTGAAAACTCACTTCTGAGGCTGCGTCTTGTAAGAGAGTCTAAAAAAAGAGGACGTTTTTTCATCAATGTGTACATGCATCAAATTTGGTTTGCTAAATACTGGGGCCAAGAGTGTGTGCCCACAAATTGGGGCCAGGTGCTCTGGGGCCCGAAGTTTTTTTTTTTTTTTTTTTTTTTTACCCCTGTCCTGTCCAACCTTTAAAGCAGATAGAATTGTAGATCTAAATGCCGTCAAGTGCTCAACAGATTTACTCTGCCAGGGAGAAGTGTGATATACACTTCCGGGGGTGCGGGGATGAAAGGGGGACAAAAAAAAAAAGAGAGACAAGAGACAAGGACAACAGCAGCAACAACAACAATTGTGACAACAAGAACAGAACAACAGAAACATACAGAACGACATCAGCAAATAAATGTCTGTGACAACTATAAAGACGAAGTCCTATAAGGACAAAGGACAAAACAATATCAACAACCACAATGACAACGCTGTCAATGACATTCACACATAATAGTAGTCATGAAATGATGAACTATGATAGTGATCACAATGACAATACTGCATTGAAACAGTCACACATAATAGTAGACTTGAAATGATGAACTATGATATTGATCACAATGACAATACCGCATTGAAACAGTCACACATAATTGTAGTAATGAAATGATTATCTATGATAGTGAACAGAATGATAATTACTGTAATGCACATCATTGTAAAAAAAAACTATAGTCATACTGCTGATATCACCGTCGCTGTAATAAACCAACAACATAATAACACCCTGGTTAACTCAGTGAGTAATGTGGGGAAGTACGTATATACTGTGAGTGTGTATATGTACAGGTATCTCTGTATGTGAGGAAGACTTCATATATATAAAGGTGCAAGAATGTGTGGGCGTGTAATTGTCACTGAGAATGCATGAAAGGAAAGGGGCCGCCTTCCACCTCCCAGAGAGCCCCACCCCAAATAGCCAGGCCGAGCCCCCGCCGTCAGAAGGCCACCAGGCCCAAAGGGTCAGGCAGCACAAAGATCAGTGCCCCAAGAGCCAGCCCAGAGAGCCCTGCCCCCCGGGAAGACCAGCAAGGGGCCGAAGAGAGGTAATCCCAGCCAAGGACAGGGCGCCGGCGGGCCGGAAGACTGCCAACCCCTGAGACCAGCGAAAGATCACACCCCACAAAGGCAGACAAGTACCGGGGGCCACAAACCGGCAGGCCCAGAGACGCCCCCACAACCGGAAAGAAGCCCGCCCGCGCCGGAAGCGCCAATCCCCGCCCCCCGCCACCCCCACCTTCAGGGAGAGGAGCCCGGCCCGCCCCGGGCCAACCCCCCAGGCGAACCACCACACAGCGCCAACCGACACCCGCGGGCCAGCAAACCCCGAAGAGGGAGCGGGAGCACCGCACCCCAAGCCGCAGGGAGGCCACGCACCAGAGCCGAGAAGGCGAGACCAGCAGCAGACCAGCCGACGGACCCCACAAACCACCAGAAGCCAGACCAGCCACATGCCACCAGAGCCGACAGCACACCACCCGTGCACCAGAGCCCCACCCCCGACAAGCCCGCAGACAGACCGGGGGAGGCGAAGACACAGACAGCGGCCCAGCAGAGCACAAAGCGCAACGGCGACAAACGCCCAAGCGCCCGGCAGAGCACAACCCCCCCCAGCGGGCCTGGCCCCAGGGCAGCCGCCCCCCCCACCCCGCCACCCAGGCCCACAGTACCCACAAGCATGACCAAGCCCCAACCCACCAGCCGGCCCGGCGCCCCAGCAGCCGCCACAGCGCAGCAACCACCAGCCCCCGCGGCGGCACACGGGCCACCCGCAGCACCAGCACCGCCACCCGGAGACCGCCGAACCCGCCCCAAGAGCACAGAGGCGCCCGCAGCACGTGTCAGTCCAGGGGAAGCACCGCAAGCCGCCCCCCTGGCGCAAGCCCCGTCATCAACAGGCCCCAGAGGGCCACCCCAGGAAAGGGTAGGCGAACCAGACATAGGCACCCCACAGGCCAGGCCACCCCGGGCGAGCCACCGTGACGGCCAGGCCCCCGACCACACCGCCGACCTTGGCGGGCAGGCGCCGCGGTGCACGAGGCACCCCAATCCAGCCAGCCCCACCCATGTATGTAATAAGGTGTGATTTTGTCTATAATGCAATTTAAAAAATAAATAAATAAATAAAATAAAATAAAAGCGGGGCTTGAACTGTTATAAAAATTAAAACAAATAAAATTATTGAAGCAACTTGGGTACCAAATATTGTTACCTAGTTTCACCCCATGCCTACTTTGCCCCATTATGTCCCTCATGGGGCCCATAGCGTAGGCCTACATGGGAAACCCATGTTGGGCTCATGCTACTGAAACCACATGGGGCCCACACAACTTGCCTACTTCCAGCCAATGCCCACTTAGCCCACTCTTATCACTTACAGGGCCCACATCACGTCACTTCCTGTTGTATGGAAAGGACGCTCACGGAAAAGCTCCGTCCACTATTACCGGAGTTTTAAACTTTTGCGACTTTGGTGAATACAGTTCGTGATCACAACTTGTGATTACAACTTTGCAAGTGAGTGCTGCGACTTCTGCCTCAATTTGAACCTGCGAGTGGACTAAACTCACCAAAAGAGACAATCAGGTGGAGCCGACAGCCGTTAAAGGCAAGCTATCATGCTAGCCGCGGCTTGACAGCTGCACACGAAGCCTGATTTATAACATTTGGAGTTATCCTGTGCAGCTTTTTCTGGTCCACGAGGACTAATGGGACTCTGGTGAGATACTGGTGAGAGACAAACTCGCTGTTATAACGAATATTAATCACCGAAGGCATTGCACCACAAGCCTACGGCTAACTGACGGCGTTGCTAAGCAACACTAACAATGTCAAAGGCTAGAGGGAGAGGAAGTGCAACAAGCGGTGGCTCTAGCAGTTCTGGTCGAAGTACTCCAGATTCAGTCATACATATGGAAGATGTCAATCTAGAACAGATTCCTGAGACATCCGGACGTGCTCACCTAGTACCACAACCGCCGCCGAGACCCGACAAGTATGACACAGTTAACCAGATGACACACCTGAGTGGAAATATAGATAAAGCAACAGCAACAGCGAGAGCCTTACAAAAAGTTAAACACCGCGCAAAAAAGCAAGAAAGAAGCTTAATGGAAAAGAGTGAGGATACAATGGCGAAAACCATGGAGGATTTTGGAAAACAGCTGCAGCAACTTGTGGAGAATTCCAAATCCATGTTCAAAATAATTCAAAGTCTGCTAGAGTCCTCCGAAGCCATGAGAGAGGAAATGCAAGGTCTGAGAGTGGAGAATAAAGAATTACAGGAATGTTATGCTGCACTGGGAGCCACTCTCAAAAAGGAAGGTGAAGAAAAAGATAGAATCATTGAGCAGCTGAAAATCACCATAGATGACATGGATCAGAACACGAGAATGAATGACGTGGTCGTGACGGGACTTCGAATCAAACCAAGGTCCTATGCCAGAGCAGTGGCGAATACTGAAGAACCAGATGAAATGGATGTCGCCTCAACAGAGCAACAAGTTGTTGATTTCTTGCAATCAAAGAATGTGGATGTAGACATCCAATCTATTGATACTTGTATCCCACTGTATAGTAGGAACCGTACTACACCCGTCATCATCGTCAAATTCACTAATAGGAAATACAAGGTTGCTCTGCTGAAACAGGGAAAGAAGCTGAAAGGAACAAACGTCTACATGAATGACCACCTGACCAAGCGCAACGCTGAGATTGCGAAGAAAGCACGTGATCTGAGGAAGCAAGGAAAGATCCAAGGAACATGGAGCGCAAACTGCAAAATCTTTATCAAAGCAAATGGAGGACCAGAGGCCAGAGTTCTTGCTGTCAAAGACATCAAGGACCTAGAAAGATATTGAGGTCTCCCAACATGGAGGAAAAAAGCTTTAATATGCTACAAGAAGATCTACAACTGGACACTTTTTACTTTACAGATCACAAACAATTGGATATGGAAAAAGACATTGATCCGGACTTAAATTTTTTCTCTCACATTACAAACGACTGCCGTTATTATATGGAGGAGCAATACAACAACAGCTTCAACAACGACGACAAGGAACGACAGTTCCAATCATCCACATAAACAGCAGAAGCTTGAACACAAACTTTACTAATATTAAACAATATTTGAATCAATTCAAAGAACCTTTCAAAGTAATAGCAATCTCAGAAACTTGGATTAATGCTAACAAAGGAATGGACTTCGAGCTGGAAGGATATGATATGACGTGTGCAAATAGGAACAATGCAAATGGAGGAGGTGTGGCAGTATACGTGGACAAACAACTGAACAACAAAATGGTAAAGAATATGTCATTTGTCATTGATAACATTTTAGAATGTATAACAATTGAAATCTGTAAAGAAAAAAGCAAAAATGTGTTAATAAGTTGTGTGTATAGAACTCCAAAGTCAAAGATTGCAATATTTGAGGATTGGATTAAGACAACGTTTACAGACATAGGTCAAAAAACTATTTTTATATGTGGAGACTTCAATATTGACCTTTTGAACTCACACAAGTGCAAGGAAATAGACGACTTCATAGATACAATGTATAGTTTGAGTTTATATCCTAAAATTATTAGACCAAGCAGAATAACAGACCACTGTGCCACCCTCATCGATAATATATTCACCAATGACTTTGATAACAACACCATCAGTGGCCTGCTAATTAGTGATATCAGTGATCATCTTCCAGTGTTCACTATTTACAATGAACATTATAAGAAAAGACAGGTGGAGGCAAAAAAGACTTTTCAAAGATTGCGTACAGAGGACAGCATCCAGGCCTTCAGGAAAGATCTAGAAGAACAAATTTGGGAGAGGGTCTACAGTGCAACAGATGTGGATGAAGCATATGACAGCTACCTTGGTACTTATATGGAGCTCTACGATAAGAACTGTCCCTGGCAAGAAAAGTCCAAGAAGCAAAAGAAAAACCAGCAGCCATGGATGACAAAAGGACTAAAAAACGCCTGTAAGAAGAAGAACACATTATACAGGACATTCATCATCCAACAAACTAAGGAAGCAGAACAAAAGTATAAGACTTACAAAAACAAGTTGACAACTATCTTGAGAGCGTTTAAGAGGGAATATTATAGTCACATACTAAATAAGAACAAAAATAACATGAGAGCAACTTGGGGCATCTTAAATAGTATTATAAAGAATAAGATTAAGAAAGCAGACTACCCCCACTATTTCATGGTTGGAAACACTAACAGGAATGACATGAACGCGGTAGTTGAAATGTTTAATGATTATTTTGTAAATATTGGACCAAAACTGAAAGAAAAAATTCCAAAACAAAACACAATTGATGAAGGGAATGATATTATTGATAGGAATCTTAATTCTATGTTTCTCACTGCTGTAACCAAGAAGGAGATCACTGACATTGTTAAACATTTTAAGGCAAAAACATCAACTGATTGTCATGGAATTGAAATGGAAACAATTAAAAGGGTCATCAATGAGATCGCAGACCCGTTAACATATATTAGTAACTTATCATTTCAGACTGGAATATTTCCTGGCAAAATGAGGACAGCCAAGGTGGTTCCAATTTTCAAAAAAGGAGACAAACACCAATTTACAAATTATCAGCCAGTTTCCTTGTTACCACAATTCTCTAAAATTGTGGAGAAGCTATTTAATAATAGGTTGGACAAATTTATTAATAAGAATGAATTATTTGCTAGCAGTCAATATGGATACAGAGCCAACATTTCAACTTCTATGGCACTGATCGAAATCACGGAGGAAATCACTACTGCTATAGACAATAGTAGATGCGCAGCAGCTGTATTCATGGATCTGACAAAAGCCTTCGATATAATTAATTACAATATCTTAATTTCAAAATTAGAAAGGTACGGAATTAGAGGATTAGTTTTGAATTGGGTTAAAAGCTACCTAGCAAAGAGGAAACAATTTGTAAAGCTAGGAGAATACACATCTGGGAGTTTATACACCACGTGTGGAGTACCCCAGGGGTCCATACTGGGACCAAAACTGTTTAATTTGTACATCAACGACATTTGTAAAGTAACAAAGGACTTAAAATTGGTATTATTCGCGGATGATACCACCGCTTTCTGTTCTGGTGAAAGCACACAAGAACTCATTAAAAAGGTCAAGGATGAAATGGTCATATTAAAATCATGGTATGATAGGAACAGATTATCCCTGAATTTAAGTAAAACTAAAATAATGCTATTCGGTAATAGCAGAAAGGACACGTACGACCAAATACAAATTAATAGAGTGGATATTGAAAAAGTGGAAGAATATAAATTCCTTGGGGTTGTAATAGATGAAAAAGTGAGTTGGAAATCTCATATTTAATATATACAGCAAAAGGTGGCGAGAAATATCTCTATATTGAATAAAGCAAAATATGTTCTTGACCAAAAATCACTCCACACTCTGTACTGTTCCTTAGTATTACCATATCTAACGTATTGTGTGGAGATATGGGGAAATAATTACAAAAGCAATCTTCACTCACTCACTGTACTGCAAAAAAGATCATTCACAATGCCAAGTATAGAGAACATACAAACCCTCTATTTTTAAAATCGCAGATATTAAAATTCGCAGATTTAGTACACTTTCAAATCGCTAGAATAATGTTTAAAGTTAATAACAACTCGTTACCCAAAAACCTCATACAGTATTTCTCAATCAGAGAGGAGAAATATGATCTTAGAGGAAAATTAAACTTAAAACATTTATATGCGAGAACTACGCTGAAAACCCACAGCATTTCCGTGTGTGGAATTAAATTATGGAACGGATTGAGTAAGGAACTAAAACAAAGTACAGAGATGAGTAAATTCAAAAAACAATACAAGCAGTTGATGTTTGCTAAATACAAGGCAAAAGAGTCTTGATTGTTCTGTCAGGTTTGTTATGTTTTTGTTTTTTTTGTTTATAAAAAAATTATTTATTTATTTATTTATTAATTATTGTTATTATTTTTATTATTATTATTATTATTATTGTTAATGTATATGTATATATATATTTATTTTATTTTATTTTATTTTTTTTTGGGAGGGCTGTCTTACCGTTATCTATTATGTATTATCCTGACTATCACAGAAAACACGACATGGAATGCAGGAAGTGAACTACATGTACTGTACTAGATGTAGAATGGATGGGGGGTAGGATTAAATAAGCTTTGCTTCTTCCTACTCCTTTTGGACATGTGGAACTGTCAAAGAATGATTCATGAGATGTATTCCATTGTAACCTTCATGTTCAAATAAACTAAACCAAACCAAACCAAACCACATGGGATGCCCACATGGGAGCTCCTGTCCCCCAAGGAGTGAACCTCCTTGGGGGACAGGAGCTCTACCTTGCCTAACCCATGATTCTCCATAAACCCTGAATCGAGGAAGGTGTCATCGGAACCAGAGTCAATGAAAGCTGAAATCTGAATATTCTGACGCTAAATGACTGGAAAAAAATACCCGCAGTGCTCCAGTACCTTCTCTGGCATTTGAGAGTCGACGTACGCCACGACAACTCAACTCACAGCAACAGTAGACACAAATAACTTTGGTCTTGTAGAGAAAGCCATCTTGCCAGAGCTTTGAAGCGGAACTTACCATTCAAAATACCCTTTGTCCATATCTTCTCAATATTTGTTCCTGCTTCTGGCCTCACACCGCTGCATTTCCTCTAACTGCGGTGTGGGTCAAGGGTCAAACAGGATGTGAGCATGTTAATCACAAGTAAAAAAAAGAATAGTGCCGTTAAAAGAAATTGCTATTAACAAGTTAACTTTGACAGCCCTAGTTATTATATAAAATAATTTAAAAACAAAACAATTCTAACAAAAATGTAGAAAAAACATAAATAAATAACAAGAGCAAATACTTTATTTTAACTGGATTTCCTTAGAGGAATTGTTAAATAAAAAAATAAATTTACATAAAAAAAACTGCACATACTGTAATGAGATTATTATAGGTATCTTCAGTGTATGTATGTGTGTATGTTTGATTATTTTTTTTATGGTTTTATTGGCTTTCTATCAAAAAAATGCAATTTATTGGGTACTGAAAAGCTTTGTATTATTGTATTATTGTAGATAAAAAGTGATAGATGCATAAATACTAATCTATATTTTCTGCGATGTTGAGATGCAGTGGAAGAAATAAAACAGCAGCACCACATGAAGTTGTCAACATACATTTTAGTGAAAGACAACACTCAAACATCAAACATTTTTGGCTTGATAGATAAAAAAAACACACAAAATACGATTCATATAGATTTTTTTTCTTTCTTTTTTTGGTACGATATCTTCATTTTCATTTTTTTATGAGGTAGACTCTTTACGGGTCAAAGTGGAGAGACATTGTTGCTCCTGATAAACTGGCATATGAAAGGACATGAAATAAATACTCCCATGTACAATGTCTTCAAAATGAGGTAGAAACGGTTATGGTGAATGCACGATATACTGTATATGACAACAACAAACAAACAAAAAAAGATAACACTGAAATTTATTTTGGGTTGGACACTGAATGAGAACAAACAGCTTGCAGAGAACATTGAAGAGCATCAGTTCTTGTAGCTAAGCGCTTAAGTACTTTCACATACTGGGTTCCAGTACGTGTTTGAAGTTGTGATCATTGTGTCACACTTAAGGGTGCGTTCACACTCTGGTGCATTTGCTCTTCTAGTACAGGTCGTTTGGTTATTCGAAACCTGCTGCGCACCAAACGAGTGGACCGAGACCCAACGCTCTGCTTGCAAGTGATCTTTGGTGCGGTTCGGTTTACTTGAGCTCAAACGTGAACGCAACACTAAGACCCGGATCAATGTTAAAATGTCATTTTAAAAAAACATGATGGAATGACAAATACTGAAGTGTGCATTACAGCGGTGTGAAAAGTGCTTGCCCCCCTCCTGACTTCTTATTTTTTTGCATGTTGTCACACTTAAATGTTTCAGGTCATCAAACACATTTTAATATTAGTCAATGACAACACAAATGAACACAAAAAATGTTTTTTAAATGAAACTTTTTATTATTAAGGGTGAAAAAAAATCCAAACCTTCATTGCCCTGTGTGAAAAAGTGATCATCTCCCTATTAAAACATAACTTAACTGAGATGTAATAATACTTGAGATATATCAGTCTAGAAAAGGTTCTAAATCCATTTCTAAAACTTTGGGACTCAAGCGAACAAAGAGTGAGAGCCATTATCCACAAATGGCGAAAACATGGAACAGTGGTGAACCTTTGCAGGAGGAGGCCAATCCAAATTACCCCAAAAGCGCAGCGACTAATCATCCAAGAGGTCACAAAAGATCTCCCAACAACATCCAAAGAACTGTAGGCCTCACTTGCCTCAGTTAAGGTCAGTGTTCAGGACACCACCATAAGATAGACACTGGGCAAAAACAGCCTGTACGGTGGAGTTCTAAGATGAAAACCACTGCTGAACAAAAAGGCTCGGCCCAATTTTGCCAGAAAACTTCTTGATGACCCCCAAGGCCTTTGGGAAAATACTCTGTGGTCTGGTGAGACAAAAGTTAAACTTTTTGTAAGGTGTGTGTCCCATCATATTTGGCGTAAAAGTAATGCCATTTCAGAAAAAAACCCATCATACCAACCGTAAAATATGGTGGTGGTAGTGTGATGGTCTGGAGCTGTTTTGCTGCTCCAGGACCTGAAAAACTTGTTGTGATAAATGGAACCACGAATTCTGCAGTCTACCAAAAAATCCTGAAGGAGAATGTCCAGCCATCTGTTCGTGACCTCAAGCTGAAACCAACTTGGATTCTGCAGCAGGACAATGATCCAAAACACACCAGCAAGTCCACCTCTGAATGGCTGAAGAAAAACAAAATGAAGACTTTGGAGTGGCCTAGTCAAAGTCCTGACCTGAATCCTATTGAGATATGCAGTTCATGCTCGAAACCCTCGAATGTGGCTGAATGACAATAATTCTGCAAAGATGAGTGGGCCAACATTTCTCCACAGCGCTGTAAGAGACTCATTTCAAGTTATTGCAAACGCTTGATTGCAGTTGTTGCTGCTAAGGGTGGCCCAACCACTTATTAGGTTTAGGAGGCAAACACTTTTTCACACAGGGGCCATGTAGGTTTTTCTCTCCCTTAATAATAAAAAGTTTCATTTAAAACTGCATTTTATGTTCAGTTGTGTTGTCATTGACTAATATTTAAATTAGTTTGATGATCTGAAACATTTCAGTGTGACAAAAAAAACAATCAGGCAGGGGGCAAACACTTTTTCACGTCACTGTATATAAAAATATCACCCCCTGCTCTAGAGAAATTCAACAGAAATAAATCTGTTGTTTTTCAATTTGTTCTCAAATTTTAATTAATTTCTGTTTTTTTGCAGTATTTACTTTTTACTTTATTTTTTTTTCTTTTGGAAATTTTCATTTGGACTTTTAGTTTTTGACTTTATCACTGCAAATATACATTGGTGCATCCTTTGATTTTTCACAATGCCTTTGGTGGATTAAGTTTGAATACACCTGCTCTAGAGAAATTCACCAGAAACAAATCTTTCTTTTTCAATTTGTTCTGTAATTTGAATTGTTATATTCAGTTTTTTTTGTTGCATAATTTACTTTTTACTTTCTTTTTTTAAAACTTTTTTTCTTTTTGACTTTAACTTTTGTTGATTTTTGTGTACATCACTGTAAATATACATCGGTGCATTATGCAGTTACAAAAAGCATGCAGAAATCACAAACACATAACAGAAAATGTGTCGGAAGTCTCTCAGCTCTGCTCTCTCCCACTGTGAGTGTGTGTAGGCCGCTCTATAAAAGTGTATTTTAGAGGCCTTGGTGACGCTAAAGACGCTAAATTTAGCAGAATATAAAAATAGCCTACAAAATGAACTCAGCAGACAGCGTTTTGGTTTGGGATATTTGAGTTACATCACACAATACATCACGAAAGCCTGTTTTTTACTGCGCAGTCTTTGCTCACATGACAAAAATACCAGCGTGAACGCTAAGCAAACTGCACCAAAGTGGGCACCAAGTATCTTTTTTACATTTTCCAGAGTATCGAACCACAAATGTGAACGTAGATGAAAGATTATGATGCATTAAGATGCAATTTCATAACACTGAATTCAAAATTATATTTCTTTGCCAAAATCTTGCAACCAATTAGAGAGCGCTCTTAAATGTACTCCCAAAATGACCTGAAGCAATATTGTCACAATCCTCCCTTGTGCCAATTCCACAATCCACTAATGTAGGAAACAGAAAGACTTTATTAAGACCTTTAATAAACATAGCTATATAGAACGTAGTGTATTGTAGCATTTACTGTTAATTGTTCATCATGGAGTGCTTTGCCCCGCTGCTAACTATACACGCTAAACACATAAACATCATTCATCTCTCCACCAAAATCTATGAGGAAATCTATACATGAAGAAAATATGGTTCATATCTCTAAAAATGTCATCCATGTACATTATGGCATGTATTGTCCTTTCTTTAACAAAAAATATCTCAATTACATTCAACATTTCAGGCCTTGGTATAAATATCGCCGCTTTCCCGTATGTGTGCATGTGTGTGTTTGTGTATGCATGTGTGCGTGTATTGTCAATCCCTGAAGAGTTCAGAGTATGTTTTGCTTTTCAACAGCTCCAGTTTGGCTCAAAGGGCTCCCTACAAGCGGTAATAACATACATTCTTATTCATCATCACTCTGAGGTATCAATATTCTTCCTGAGTATTCAATAACATGACGACAAATTTTCCTTTCCAGAGGCAAAAAAAAGTATGCAAGCAGGCAAATTTTCAGTTTTGACATCCTGTGCGCATGGAAACACAGCTGGTCGCTCGCCTTGCTAAGTTCAGCAGTATGTTGCATGATTGTTGCTCATAGTTAAGACAAAATATAAGATGGCCTCTTGTAGAAAAGTGTTTTTAAACAATAAGCCTCTTTGAGCACCTGCATGTAAACAATATGCCCCAAAGTTGCATACGCTAAGTATTAGGGGTGTAACGGTACGTGTATATGAAACTGGCTTTTTCAGTACGGAACGCTCGGCTGTCGTAAACAATTTATACAGTGTTTCCCATGAGTTTATTTGTGGCGGCCCACCACTAATAAACACCTCACACACACCTGGTCTGCCAAAGAATAAGAAGATGTAGCAGAATATCATCAAATTGGCAACAATTTAACAATATTCAGACCCCTCTAGTTCTTCTTCTAGCTCTTGTCAAGCTTGTGACATAAAAAAACACACTAAAAGAAGCGACAGAAAAAAGTCCAGTTGTGTTTCTAAACATATTTGTTTTGCTTTTCATGTTTTTGCCCACTTTTTGTCTCCCACAGCATCCATAAAAATTACATACACGTGTCATGGCCAATATGCAAGTTACATAATGGCGATTTGACGACGCCACAAACGCATTGCAGTCCTGTGGGAAAAGCTGATATATTATTTAATGCATACAGTAGATATTTATGCATTTTATTTATTTATTTAATATAGTTGATATTATGAGGACTGTCTTATTTACTTTTTGTATTTTATTTGAAAATGACATTGTTTCATCTGTCAGCAGTTTGGAATTTTTGATGTTTCATTAAAAAAAAATCATTAATGCTGTTTACATGGGCTTTCACTTATATAGCTTTTCTACTTTCAAGTTACTCAAAGTGCTTTGACACTGTTACCACATTCACCTATTGATGACTCAGCATCACAAGCAATTGGGCGGTGTACTGAACACCCAGATGCTTCTGATGCTTTCATGTTGAAGTATCTTGGCCATGGATACATCAACATGGTCACAGGAGGACTGAGAATCAAACCAGCAACCTTCGTAGGGAAACGGCTACTCTACCACCTGAACTACACCCCCCTACATACAAGCTAAGGGGTTTGATGTTTTGCATTTGTTCCCTTACTGTACCCAAACTGTGACCTTAAAACTGTTGTTACGTACGTACCGAACCATGATTATGGCGTACCGTTACACCCCTATTAAGTATACTGTACTGTCGTTGTCAATGCCAAAAACACTTTAAGTGCAACAATGACATCTTGCACTAAAATGACTTTAAGGCCAGCTTAATTTCAGCAGCATGATTTTGTATCAGCTGGACAGCAGTAGCATTGAGTGGAAAACAAGAGGCGGGATAGCAAGAACGTAAAAGGGAATGCAAAAAGGGACAGCCGGTCATGATTGTGCTGAACTACTATGACAGTCTCACCTTTTGAATTATTGCTTTCCTTACTTTTTGTTCAGAAATGATCTCTGTGGGCTGGTAGAGTACATTGTTGTAAAGGGCCACATATCATTACATCCACTGCCACCAAAAAAACAGCATATCAGTGCTGCTGGAAGGAATTAAATAGATCCTAAAATAAATGCTGTCTATGCAGAGAATGTATAGACAGTATAGAGAGAATAAATCTTACAGGACCCAATGCCCCTTCTATCTTTGGAAAAACATGGAAACATGGAAAAAGACGAGCTATAATCATAAACTTTGCTGGAGCCCTCTTGTGGTTGTAAATTATATTCAGAGCAAGTGTTTTTGGGTTCCAACCGTGAGGGAATCTCGTCAGTGGCCTCCAATGGGGTCCTCAGCTTGTGTGTGCGATGCCGGTATCTTCATAGACATCCTCTGCTGAGAAAAGCTGTGCTCCCCTGACACACTCTCCACAGGCAGGCCGGACGGGGGGCTGTATTCTCCTGTGCCGCGATAAGAGGGTGACACGAGGGGCTTTGCGGGTTTGTAGGCCTGCAGCTCAGAACCTGAGCCGTTGACGTCATAGCCGTTGCCTTTGCTGACGCCGTTGCCATACTTTCTATAGCGCGATCCCTCCACCTCGGCTCCCTCTTGTCCATCCTCTCCAATCTCAAAGGCCTTGCGTTTCAGCGTTGTTCCAGCCTCGGCACCCCCTCCTAGGCTTTGAGATGGGTAGCTGTAACTGCCCCCCACCATAGTGGGCCTGGGGGCCAGAGGGGTAGGGGCACTAATCCCAGAGGGTAGATAGGAGGCACTGGGATGGCTGTATCCAGAAGAGAGACTGTTTTGGGGATAGCAGCCTGGCGGGTAGTTGTAGATCGGAGTGCTGGCGCTATAGCTGTGCACGAGAGTGGGTGTGGCCTGCAAAGTGTGAAGAGGGGCAGGGGGAAGTGCTGTGCCAGGCTGAGGGCAATATCCTGAGGACAGGTATGTGCTGTTGTAGGCAGGAGGATAGTCCTGTGATGATGGGGCACTGCATGGCCCGGCACCACTGTAGCCTGTGTCTGAGGCTAAGTTACTGCTCACAACAGTCACACTTCCTGTGGCCGGGATGCTGGAGCCCACCTTGGCGCCAGTTAGTGCTTCAAGTCCGGGGTAGCACTCGATGCCCTGGCTGATAGCCCAAGGCTCAGATTCTGTTTTGAGGAAAGCGCCAGGCTCTGAGTAGGCTCCTGTGGCGGGACGTTCATAGGGCAGGTCCAAGCCTGAGTATTTCTCTGCATAGCGCTTGAGGAGCGAAGAAGCTGTCAGGGCTGATATGTCGTCACTGGCCCAAGGGTAGCCGGTATGGGTGTAATTGCGGCGAGCAGCAGAATAGGGTTCATGTTTGTGGACAGACGGGGGCGATGTGGTGGAGGTGACGTCTAGGTGCTGCTCAGGCCACTGAGACAGAGGGGCGGTGTGCTCCGGAGACCAGTGCATCTTCAACAGACCTGCTGGAGACATCACATTTAGATCACAGTTCATTATCACAGATTATACAAGCTTGATGTTCGCGACCACTTTGCCTTTCCCAGATAATTCATCCACCTCACAGATGTGGCATATCAAGATGCTATTAGACTGCGTGGTTACTGCACAGGTGCGCCTTAGGCTGGCCACAATAAAAGGCCACTCCTAAATGTGCAGTTTTACTGTATTGACTGTGGATTTAGATCGATTTATACAGATTTGTGAACAATAGTTGCGGCTACGACTGACAAATGAAGAAGGGGTAGGATAAGTTCTGCTTCTTCCTGCTCCTTTTGCACATGTTAAATTGTGCAAGTATAGACATGTGATTTTCTTAATTTAACGTAGTTAAGCTGAGGTCACAACTCGTCGTACGGGCTCCTACGGCAAAAAAATGCAAGAAACGCACAGAGGGCGCCCATGTGACGTGCTGATTTTTGAGCCGTAGAGTGGCCACAGCAGTTCTTTGTCATGTCAAAGTAACTCTACAGGCGTTTATGTTTTTTTTTCAGGTTGCAAAACAACTTGACAAACGTGTCTTTCGTACATCTTGCTGGTGTCAGGTTTGGGCAAAATGTCAATTGTTATCAGACGGACTTGCGGACTCCTATGTGTGTTGTGCACCGCATGTGCAACCCACATATATAATTAGTGCGGCCAACACACGTTCAGATATTTGGTACGTCCTCCATGCGTGTCACGATCTTACTCCTTCATGGTCACCGCAACTACGTTCTATACGAACTAAAAAAAATGCAGGATGCAACAGCAAAAATCGCACAGCCAAAAAATTGTACGTCCAATTGTGACCTAGGCTTTACTAAAACATGACCATTATTAACTTGGTTTAATAATAATAAGAACTTGTTTTTTTTTTCTCCTTGACGGGGAAGGACGTGTATGGCAGGAGCTCTGTTGATGATACTGGAAATTTTAACTATTTTGGTGCTTTCCTGACTACACTTCATGAACACAAGATCAGTGCTGATGGCTGAATCCCCCATCTGAATTCCTTTAACTTGGATAGTCGAGAGGTACAGATACAAGTATCGATACCTGCTAGCAAGTCTCGCTAATTAGCGAACTGCTGAAGTTTAAAGAGGTTGCTTAGCAACAATGTCAAACACAAAGGAAAATGATACTGGCTCTGAACTTGCAGAGGAAAATGTTTCTGGCTCTGAATTCGCAGTGGACGTGGACATAAAAACAGAGTCAGGATACCTAAATATTCCAGGATACCTAGAGTGGAAAAATGCTACCAATAAGTTCAAAGAAACCTTCGCTAGTCGCTTGGAGATTAGAGAGATCACTCTACCACAAATAATGCAAGCAATTGAGAAACTGCTTTCAATGGCAGAGAAACATTCAGCTTCAAATGCAGCTATAAGGAGGACTAACGTCTCTGGAAATAGATGTTCAGAGTAATTACATAAACCTCCTTGAAGTCACAATGGATGTCAGTAATGGTGTCACAAACATTATGGCAGAAAATAGAGCACAGAAAAAGTCTATCACAAACATTATGGAAGAAAATAGAGCACAGAACAAGTATATCAAAAAACTAAGAAAAGAAGTCAAGAAGTTGCAAGATGAAAATGCAGACCTGGGTGCTGCTGTTAAGGAGGTTAAATACCCTATGGAAGATATCAAGGCTCTGCAGGATGATATTAAAGAACTGTTGAATGACAATGCTGCCTTGCGCTCTGCTCTTCAGGAAGCGCTAAACTGTAAAGAAAATACAGCATTTTGCAAGGATGTTAGGGTTCAGCAGGATGATATCAGGGCATTATTGGAAGATAATGCTGCCTTGCACACTACTCTCAAGGAGGCTACAAACCCTAAGGAAGCCACCTCATGTACTGATCTTAAGGACGCTAAAGACCCCAGGGAAGAAAATACAGCATTATGCAATAATATCAACATTGTACAGGATGACATCAAGGCACTATTGAAAGATAATGCTGACTTCCGCACCACCCTTGAGGAAGAGAAAGAAGCAAAGGAGAATATCAAAGAGCAAATTAAAAACTTCATTGACGAGATGGATCAGATGGCACGAATGAATGATGTGGTCCTCACAGGGCTCCAAATCACACCCAAGTCAAGACACGTTCCTACAATAAAGCAACAGATTGCTAACTTCCTACACTCGAAGGAGGTGGATGTCGATGTCAACAGTATTGACACTTGTGTTCCACTCCATGGCAGAAACAACACCACACCTGTCATCATTAAGTTCACCAACAGGGAATCCAAAGCTGCACTGCTGAAACAGGGAAAGAAGCTAAGCGGCACCAACGTCTACATGAATGAGCATCTCACAAAACGCAATTCCGACATCGTCAAGAAAGCACGAGACCTGAGGAAGCAAGGAAAGATTCAAAACACTTGGAGCACTAACGGGAAAATCTACATCAAACTAAAAGGAGGTCCAGGAGTTGCAAGAGTGCTTGTTGTCCAAGATATCAGCAATCTGGATACATATTAAATATCATACTACTTGTACTATACACCCTACAAGACAGACCAATACAATCAGAAGACTACATTCCATAGCAATAACCTTGACATAGTTAATAAAAGGAACTCTTGTATACAAACCCAGCGTCACTGGCAGTGCAACACCAAAGAAGATGTGGATATCAACAGGAGAGAAAAGACAGGATCAATAGAAAGGGAAAAGGAAAGGAAACGGAGGAAAAAATGGGGGAAAAAAAACTTTTTTTTTTTAAGCATTTGTGTACCTGTATACTGTATATGTATATATGTGCGTACTTGTGTAGGTGCAGATGTAAGTGTATATATATGTATCAGTGTGTTCCTACATATGTACACACATGTACTGTATGGATTAGCAATTGATGTGCTACGAAGGGGGGGTAGGATTAAATAAGCTCTGCTTCTTCCTACTCCTTTTCGGACATATGCGTGTTCGAAATAAATTAAACCAAACCAAACCAAACCAAACTTGACCGTAGTTTTATCAGTTATTGTTCATTGTTAACACCGGGGTTCTCTGCTGTGCATAATAATTTAGCAAAGGCATCAAATTATCCAGATTAAAATGGAACATTTTTAGCCTGCCCTAGCTGAGCATTGTGTCAGCGCTTAGCCTGTGCTCTTCCACACCATTTCATTGAGGTGGGGGCGGGGGGACTGTCCTAATCTTTATGAGAAGCCGCTAACATAGCCCCCAGCCTGGTCTCCACGGCGATAAACCTCCATCAGCCGGAGCGCTGTCCTCTTCCTTTGCCTCTCTCACATTGGGTCCATTGTTGTTTCTCAGCGAGTCTCTTAGTCAACAAAGCCACCCCCACTGAGCATGTGATCTAATTCGGCCCAAACCTCAGGGGTGTGCTGGACAGGGAGGGCGAACGAGGGTGGGGTCAGTGTGTATCAAGGGGAAATCAGAGTACTTTGTCATGCTACACAGTGACAGTACTCCAAAAAAAGCTGTGTTTAGTGTGTTATACACACAACAAAAGGAGAGAGTGTCTGCATTGGGCTCCTCAGCCAGTGTCTCCCAGCCTGGCATTAGGCTGACATTCCATGCATTGTAGAGTATTTTATCCTGACCCCAGGCTTGGTCTTCAGCAGCATTGACAGTGTCCTCGATAAAGGACATTTGGTGTCTCTTAATTCATGATAACACTTCAGATGATGAAGTAGCCTTTTATACAGCAACAAACAAGACTTGGTCAATTCAACTAATTTGAATTGGATGCCATTATACAACTATGTTCTGTTATGTCTATTTCATACATATTATTTATTATGATTGTCATATGAAGTTACGGTGACAAGAACTTAAACTACTATTTTACCACATTATTAAATTGCCTTATCATTTTCATATGTATTTCAACCAGCAAAGAGTGCATTTGGAATGCAGGAAGAGAACAAATATATTGCAATTGATGTCAAATGGACGCAGGGTATACTAGAAAAAAATATTTTTTGGCACAGTAAATGTTACTTTAGTTATACATGTAAACTACATGAGAAACCGTAGTTAATGGATTTATTTAAAAAATCTTTGTAATGTATTTACTTAGTATTAGGTAGTAAATTTTGCACATTGTTTTTGTTATGCACTGTACATTTGAATAATGATACTTCAGTAACGTTTAGTTAAGCAGGATCAGTAGCAGCACATTTTGAGACTACCAAGTAAAATTTACTACAAAGTTCATATGGGGACGTCAGAGCTCCCTCTGGTGGCCCGCCAGGCATCGCATCCCTGCTGGGCACTCATGGCTGCCATTGCCCAATGAACTGCTTTGCTGGGACAAACTGCATGATGGGAGGAAGTTAAAGTGAATTTTTATGAGGTAAAGTAACATGCTAATAAATGTTACTGAAAATGTTTTTTTTTAAAGCATTCTTAAAAAGCAAGTAGGTCTTACTTGAGAATGATGTATAGTTTACATGAGAATGACCCTTGTGATATTTACTTCTACGTCTATGTGGAAAAAGTTACTGAGCTGTTTTTAAGTCAAGGTTTTTTCCAGTGTAGGATTAAATAAGCTTTGCTTCTTCCTTCTCCTTTTGTACATGTGGAGCAGTGAATTGTAATTTGTGATGTATTCCAATGTAACTTGTATGCATGTTCAAATATATTCAACCATTACCATTACCCCACTCTAACCCAAGAAACGCAATTATACCAATGTATGTTTCAATTACTAAAATATTAAAACATTAAATAATAATAAAAATATTCAAACGTGTACCCAAAGTTCAAGATGTCACCCGAATGAAAAATAATTTCGTACTGTAAAAAGAATGAGTTAAATAAATCATGAACAGCCGGACATTTTAATAACATTCATAAAAGACATGATCTTTCATTTCTCAAATTATGATTTTAACGATAAAAGATAGCTACGTTTTGATGAAGGCCTGTCATTCGAGTTCATGGTCTGCTTTTTAAATAATCAAACTGCAGATTGCAATGTTTGTTTTTGGCTAACCTACACACACACACACACACACACATACACACACACACACGCAGATTACTGCAGGTCGTGTCACATGTCCACCAGGACCACCAGATGGGCCTCTAAACGGTCCACATGTTGATCCCTAAATTAAATGATCCTTCAGCCCAATAATCCCGCTCATCCAATCCAGGGATAGCGGCGCCCTTAGCCAGCACAGGCCCCACCCAGATGGGAGAAATCCCTACACTCGAGGGAATTCCCGATCATGGCAGTGACCCACACACACGGGGGCACAATAAACATGGCATCGGGTCACAAAAAGCCACACACAAACAAACAAAAGACAGCAGTTTTTGACAATATGAGTCAAGAAATCAGTCATGTTCATGTTCAGTGTAGCATGCATTTCCATGATCTTGCAATGCTTGAGTCAACATGGGGGAGTGTGTTTTGCATTATATGCCAAGAATTAAGCAACGGAAGGTTTAATTTATTATTATTCATTCATGTATTCATTATTTAACACGCTAACCACAGGGAGTGAACAAACTATCAGTAATAGCTGAGATCTGAGAAGGGATAGGATTAAATAAGTTTCCAAGTGTGTCAATAAGACCAGTAAAAGTTGCTAGATTTTTTTTGCTAGTTGCAAACATGAAACATGGGATTTCCCAGTTTCTATGGTAACGCTGCACTTTGCTTTTTTAATATTAAACAACGGAGGGCCAACCGTTAGTGTACGTCTACTCTCATCCCGTCTTCAACAGATGGCCCGTCATCGATTACAGACATATTCCAGCGCAGTAATCTAGTGTGACCTGGAAACCCCCTGAAAATTGGACAGAGGAATGTAAAAAAACTGGGAGTGGATCACCAAGCTGGAGGGTGCGCAGACTAGTAAAGCAGACTAATGAAGGATTAGAGCAGGCTTTATCTGGCTGGAGTGTCACAGTCTGACACTCAGGCTGGACAAAATGGAGAAGTGGCACCACTGGAGAGAAATATTGGTCAAATCCTCCGATAGAAGAAGGAATGTAGAAATTCCTGATTATCATCACATTTTGTATTTATTAAATTATTGTGTAGCTTTTTTGTTTTAGCAATGCTACAGTGGCCATATATCAGGTTCTTTAATAAATACAATCAGAAAATACAGAACATTTTATTTACTATAGTATTTAGTATAGTAAGAGTATTTCTATGTATTATTATTATTTATAAATTATATTTAATTTAATGTTTAATCACTAATAAATAATTATTATATGTTATTACATGTCATTATATACATAATAATAATAATTATTATTAAAAATAATCTTTAATTTAAATATATTTTATTTATATAAATTATTATTTATTATATTTATTTATTTAGATTTCCTAAAAATAAAACACAATAAAAATGTTTTTATATTTATTTTTTCAAAAACAAATGAAAGAAAATAAAAATGTTCTTTTATAGTTTAATGTGTTTAATTGTTATTTATTTTAACTTTTTTCTGTTTTTTTTCTTTTATCACTACATAAGATATCTATTTGCTATCTGTCCTATTCTTCCTACACCTTTGTGGACATGTTGAATTGTGCATGTTTCTTCATGTAACTTTGTCTGATTTGTTTGAAATAAACTAAAACAATACCATCTTCTAGCTGGAAATGACATAAAAAGTGTCAAAAGACTCTAAGAAGTTGTGTTAAGAGTTATCATCATTTTGTAAAATTTGAAAACTATTCATCGGCACCTTTTGCTCCACCACTGCAGCGTTCTAATCAAGCACTGAATATGCATGTATTGACAAAAACTAAGAATATTTTTTGACTCATCGTCAAAAGGTAAAATGTATAAAAACTTAAAATAATTTTCATGAATATTGTTTAACACAGAGATGTCCAAAGTGCCGCTCGGGGGCCATTTGTGGCCCGCAGCTTGTTTTGCATTGGCACATCAAATATAGAAAAACAAACATTTACACACACATTCATACCTATGGACAATTTGGAGTTATCAATTTACCTAACATGCGTATTTTTGGAATGTGGGAGGAAAACAGAAGCACCCGAAGAAAAGCCACACATGTACAGGGGAAACATGCAAACTCCACACAGAGATGTCCAACGGAGATTCGAACCCAGGTCTTCCAGATCTCCTGTGTGGCCAACATCACTGCCACCGTGCAACGATTAATTAAAATGAAAAACAACCACAGAATTAATTCAAAAACCAAAATTAAGCCAAAAGATGAACACCAAATTCCACAAAACAATGTAAAGTTACTGGGACCTCAATTAAAAAAAAGAAACTAAATGGAATTAAATTCAAATGAATATCCACGCATACAGTCGTCCTTCGCTATATCGGGGTTCAAACATCGCTCCCTCATTCTATTGCGGTTTTTCAAAAATTTATGAATTTATAAATGGTCTCTGTTTCGTGGTTGACTAATATTATTTACACACTAACACACTAATATTTAAATATTATAACCATTTATAATCCTCTAGGCATGCTGGGAAGCCCACTCGCTCAATTTTTCTGATACCCACACAGTCAACGTGGTACAGCAACATTTTGCGTTCTGCATGTGTTTGTTTGTGTTTGTTGCACCGTGAGTGAGGGAGGTGTTTGATTTGATGACCTGAGTATCAAAATAGATATTTTTTTTTTACTCAATTGTTGCTTTAGCATCAGACATCTGTGTTAGAGCGAGGGTATTAGTTTGTGTGTGTGTGTGTGTGTGTCTGTGTGTGCGTTGTGGAGGGAGTTGGTGGAGGGTTGGCCCAGGAATTAGGAGGGATGAGTGAGGGAGCCCCGACCCTAATCTAGCAACTGGTGTTGGCTTGGAACTTGTCGAGAGCCCTCCATTCTTGGCCACGCTTGGCTTAGCAGCAGACAAAGATGAGAACTAAGCCGGCTTGGTACTGTGACAGCTTCCCTTAATCAGTGTGAGCATCATACAGTCTACTGCCAGTTTGGGGCTCACACACATCTCTAGGCATCGTAAAACACAACCAGACAGATTACAGGAGTTGGCAAAGGCAGCAGCTTTTTATTGAATGAGAAAAAAATACAGTGTACAGTGTTCCCTCGCTACATTGCGGTTCACCTTTCGCAGATTTTTGCAATTTTGCTTTTTTTTAACAGCGTATGAACGCGCATTGGGTTGTGCCTCCTCGTGGTGTACTGTATTAGAGTCATCTATCCGTGCTCTGTTGTATGTGTCTGTTATTGTATTTACTACTGCTACCAGTAGAGGGTGTTGTATACTCATGTTGGAGACGTGTTCAACTCCGCCTTGTCTCAGTATGTGTTTATGTGCCTGTATCAGCATATTAGGAACCCACAGTAGACAGTAGCCGGCTAAATATAGAGCCACAACAGTACCTATTGGCTCAGGAAGAGCCCGCCCATTGTGTTCTGCATCCCGATTGGCCGTAGACCATTGTCAATCAATCTCATACGTGCCGTTTCCGTTGTGGTCAATTGTGGCTAGCGAACTAGCTAGGTGAGTGAGCTGCTTGCTAACCGCCAATAAACAATAGAAGAAGACGAAGCTAACCAGAAATGAATCTTCGGTTCAAGGAGGAGGACGAGGAGGAGGAAGACGGCAGGAGCAATATGTTTTAACAAGGACAGAAAAACGCTACAGCCAAACAGCGCTGGACGAGGCTTGGTGAGAAGAGGACTGAATACACGTGAGTCACTTAATAATTTCTTGTGCCCAACCTAGTAAATCAATCATTAAAATTTAAACGAAATTTGAACTTGTTTAAACAAGAGTGAAATGTGAGAAAATGTTAATGCCTGTCTGAGAAGAGTGTATGCGTTAAACCATAGCCTTAAAACATGGATAAGAATTGTAAACAAATAAAGTTGGCTACTTCGCGGATTTCACTTATTGCTGGCTATTTTGGGAACCTATCCCCCAAAATAAACGAGGGAACACTGTATCCAAAAAGTATTCACAGCGCATCACTTTTTTCACATTTATGTTACATTATCCCAAAATTGATAGTTTTTTTTATCTTCTCAATATTCAACCTTGCAAGGCCAACTTAAAAAGCTTTTCTGAATGTTGCAAATGTATTCAATATAAAAAAATGCTGTCTCATATTTACGTACTGTACATGTCTGTGGTGTATCAGAGAAGGGAACTTTGAAATCATTGTGTGGGTTATGACACATACTGTATACGATAGCCCCAGTAGCTAAACTTCGTCAAATTGCTATCAATAAGCCAAATTGCGTATATGGTCAATAAAGGTTTTATTATATAAATATTTTTTTATTATAGTGCCACTTTGACCCTGGGACAGATTAAGTCCATTTTCATTGAGCATAGCAGGTTGGATTGTGTTCAGTCTTGGAAAGTCAAGGAGATGCCGGCACAGGAACACGTTCAGGCAGGGGGAGAAGCAGAGAAAGTTTACAGAGCAAATACAACCAAGGTGAGTTGCACTGGAACTATCAAAGTAAGGTTGTCACGAGACACCCAACTCACGAGACGAGACGGTACACGAGATTGGGCCCACGAGAACGTTTTTTTATTTAACCGAGTCAAGGTGCATTTTGAAATGTTTATTGTCCCACAAATTGACGCTAAAGGATATTATTGTTTACATTTTTTGAGACCAATAAATAATATATTTAAAAATAATAATAATAATATATAAAAATAATAATAAATAATATATGATAATAATGCAATATTGTCTTTAATATGTCATCTTTCACTAAAGCTGCAGAACTGGCATTTGTGACATGTATTTTTTCACAGACAAGTCATAGTTGCCTGTGTTATTATCTTATTTTATTTCTGCAATGAGCCCAGTTCCACAGGTGGCCCCCACGCCACACTTTGGACCACAATGTGTGTTTTACCAGCAAGATGAGGTGTCGCCAAGCAAAGAAGGAGTGTGTCTGTCTGTCAGGGGCGGAGATCCTGTGCGACAGATACTTCACCTTTGTTGACCGCCTGTATTTAATTACCAAATAAATGCATCACGCAAGCAACGCTTCCTGTGTGTAAAGCACTTAATGTGCGATTCCAGTAATGCCGAGCACATTTCCACTTCCATATCCATTTATTATCATTCATAGTAGCAATGACATAGTTCACATTGGCTTCTGGCGACGGTTTTTCTCCAAACGAGAAATCTTGTCACGTTTTAATCTTGCATGAGATCTCGTGACACCTCTAATTAATAGCGCAGTCGTCATTAATCCAAGTAATTGTGTTGCTGCCTAGTAAACAGGTAAATCCAGAGCGTAATTGATCCGATAAATAGATTGATGCACGCAGCTGCAAGGACACTAAATCTGGTAATGTGATAATATCATCTCCCCTGTATGACATCCTCAGCGAAGACGAACACAAACAATGCAAGACCTGAATGTTTACAAGCTTGCAGGACCCCTGGTACACTGCATGGTCACTTGGAGTCATTAGGGGCTAATTAGATGAAAGTAGAGGTGGGGGAGGGGACCAAGTAGGAATGAGATTTGGGGGGTTGTGAAGCATCAGAAGCGGCTGTGGAAGGGAAAACGCACACACACACACACACACACACACACACTGCCTGGAGTTGTTGTTACTTGCTCTCCACTCCCAATAAACAAAGTCTTCCATTTCCAGCAGGAACACAAACACAACCGCATAAGCTGAAGTGTGTCTTTGTGTAGTGTAGTGTAGACACACAGTCCTGGTCATCTTTCAGATGAGTCAGGCTACTGGAATGCCAGGAATCTAACCTGCGATCTATTTACACAGCACGTATCCTCGACACGCACTGTCCACTTCCATGCAGACGCAGAGGCCATATACTCGTGCATCAGCTGTTTGCACATTACTGGCTCATTTGTGTTGACGCCGCTGTGTACATGCACGTATAACACAGCATTGGGGGTATGAAGCAATCACTTCAGTCCTCGCAGCCTTATCTCCTCTGGCTTGCAGAGTCAAGGGGGCTGCATTGTTATGTAAGCAGCAAAGCAGAGTCCAACATGAAGTTGGGAAAAGAAAAAGCCTCCTCTGTTTTTCCTTGCTGCAGGCCTGCAGAGCACACAAGGCCTCACTCATGTCTTCCTTTTGACTGGAGCATTAAGACACTGATTCAAACATTATTGCATGATCCCTCTAGTTTCTACTTTAGCTCATTGTAAAGGACGACTGTGTCTGAGCCTGTGTGGTCAGTCCTCCCCTCCCCCAGCCCTTCAGCTCACGCACACACACATGTGGCCCAGGCCAGCCCGGCCCCCCTTTTGCTTATTGTGTCCACTCATATATCAGGCTGCAGCTGACCAGTCCCTCCTCATGTCCTCTCCATCTGCCCTTCACTTTGCTCTTTTTTGCACACCCACACCAGCACCAGCTCCTTGCCAAGACACCTAATGAGGACCAAAGATGCGCTCTAATTTGCTTAACAAGCTGCTTTAATTATAATAGAAGCCTAATGTGTGTGTGTGTGGGGGTGTGTGTGTGTGTGTGTGTGTGTGTGTGTGTGTGTGTGGAGGCGGAGGGCACATTAATGTGTGCTCCTGTGCAGGACTAATGAGAGGCTGTTGACACCAGCTTACTAACGATCCAGCCTCCATTCACACAATCGCTTCACCCTGGTAACTGGCCACTAAAACGGGCTTACATCACACTCTTGGTGTCAACACAGCCCCGTAATGAGAGGAATATTTGGACTCTGCAACCAAGAAGCAATTAAAATAGCAGCAGTGTTAAAAATACATGAGCAGAAATCTAGCAAGAAGCTGTGAGTCTTTTTCGGAGGGAGGAATGTGACAGATGCATGCTAGCACGGCTTGTGTCTCGCCTAAAAAAAGACACTCCTGCTCCCGGAATGTACCATCAGTTTCTCCCTTTTCTGTTCCAAAAATGCAGAAATAAATCCCTGTTGCATTATTCTAATCAGGTTAGCAGCCTAATCCTGTTAAAGCTAGCCTTAATCAATAGCTCACTCAATCAATAGAAGCATATTCATCAGCCTGGGTAACAATCTCTTGTGATGATCACAAACATATGAGAGTGCTGCACTATGATGTGTTCATGCACCATGAAGAACTGGTCCTACTTGGAACACCAGTCCATTAAAGAATGTTTCTCCTAGACCAGGCTTTTGCACACCTATTGATGATTTATTGTTGGCTAAAATATTGTGACCCACCCATAGGCACCCACAAACCTATAGTATTTATTTATTTATTTGTTTGAGTTGCTGGCACCAGCACCGTTCAAGCATAGACACTAACAGACCTTAAAGAAATGTAAGTATAGTACAGTAGTTCCCAAACATTTTACAGTCGCATACCCTTTCAAACATTTGACCAGCCATGTCCCCCTACTCCTGCACACTTAATAACCGTAAACCTTTTTATCTTAATTAACTTCAAATATTGAACATTAATTTTATATCAATTCCGGGCCAAAAATGTGTATTTTGCATGAACACATTTTGATGAACTTTACATGAGCACTGATAAATAGGTAAGTAATCATCCTTCATATCTTTTATTCCAGTCTGATGTTGGCATCCTACCAGAGTATTAGGGCCACGTGGAGAAAAAAACATCTTAGATTTCACGAATACATAATATGACAAAAAATAAAGTCGGAAATTTACAAGAATAAAGTCGTAATATTAGGCGTCAAGGGAAAATAGAGCATAGTTCTTCAGGAAGGAAGGAAACTTTCCTCTTGCTTCAGGCAAGCTTTTATTTATGATTATTTTAGCAACAAAACAGCAGTTGAGCACAAACAGATTAGCATGGCTAGCCCTTCTCACTTCCACCTTCCTTTCCCTGCCACCTCCACAAGCCTAAAGCCAACAATCGCGTAAGCCCCCCTTTTCACAGCTGTCTCAGGCAATGCCTGTAACATCAAGTTCCGAGTTTTTTCTCTTTATTCTCGTAATATTACAAGTTTTATGTCGTAAATGTATGACTTTATTCTTGAAATATCAGATTATTTCACATTTTTCAATGTGGCCCTAATGCTTCATCCTTCTGTATGACAGCCTTGAATTTGAGCATCACTTTTTTTGTCCACTCACGATGGCTAAGATTTAAGACTGCATATTAATTCAATACCAAATTGAAGGGAAACGTTTCACAATGACGATAAAGCAGTAGCCACAAATACATACAACCAACGATAAAGCCTCATTTTGGGGGGAATTCCCACTCACAGTGACACGTTTTCACCGCTGCGCCGTGCAGGGATTGGAACACCAATATAAATTAAATCTTCAAGATTAAGCATTCTTAATGCACAAAATAATCATCAAACTTACTTATTAGTTCATATGATACACACAGAGTAATGAACAACTTCATGCACTGTTCCCTTTCTGCTTTGTGTTGTGTTGCGCCATGAGGCATTCAGGCGCACTCGTAATTGTGAGTGTTAAGCGCTAATTATTTTAGTTACATACCCCCTATTACAATTGGTGCACCCCTGGGTGTATGCATACTCCACTTTGGGAACCTCGGGTATAGTATATAGCGGTAGTTCTCAACTGGTTTGGCTGCAGGACCCAGCATCAGCCCTTAATCACAATGTGGAAATTTTTCAACTCAAATGTATTATATATAATGAAAAGACAGTGTTGTTTGAATTTTACATCACTTCCCTGTGACATTTAACATAAAGAAAATGCATTTAAACAAATGCACTAGCTTGATGCTAATTTACGCTGAAAGTCTGATAAAAATGCTACCGATTAGCATTAGCGATTTTATATGGCAATTTCAAACACCTCCAAATATGACAATTAAATAGATAACTAAGATCCACTTCCAACAGACGATATATATAACAAGCATAAAAACACTGTTTAAAAAGCACTGCTGTAAGGTATTTTTTTGATTAGCATATAACGGGTGACGGCTGTGCAAAAGTACATTGGTAAACCTCACTCCCTGACACCTTAAGAGTCACGCTGGATATCAAGCTTTAAGCTGGATGCCTGGTGCTCTAGACTATCATTGAGTGGACTGTAATTCCAGCTCCAAATGGGTTACACAGGCACACACTGTTCCTTTTGGTCTTTATCGTGATCAAGCACAGTATATGTTTATTTTCTGACAATATTTGCCGTATTTATGTAGTTTTTGCGCAGAAAAAATGTGAAATAAAGTAATTGTCAATAGTTTTAGCAACACCCCGAGTTGTTGGGCCAGTTGTGAAGACATGAGAGGACAGGCGATGGTATTGTCTAAACAAACTTGCACTATATCCACACAGAGGCTGAACACGTTCTGTGAAATTCCTCAATGCATAGCCTGGAGACTCAGCTGTAAAAGCCATTAGCATGTCTGTCCTCTCTACAACACTGACTCTGGTGGTTCTTGGCATGGGGGAAAAAAAAGTTATGTAATGATCCAATGTCCATTCTTGTCTGTGATATTTGCTTGCTACGCCGCTACAATACGCAAACAGTCCCTTTAAATATCACATATTTGAGAGGTCTGAGTTGAAAAATTTTCGCAATCTGTGTCGCTGCTTGTTACTGAGCAGCGGTGATGGTGGGCACCGCAGCCTAACCAGTTGAGAACCATTGCTGTACAGGACCCCCCCCCCCCGCCCCAAGTCTCCCTCTGCTGCTACAGGATGAAATCATGGTACATTCATGCAGACTTACTGTAAGGGGTGACAGGACTGAGCATTCTGCAGCTCCGGCCCCACGGTAAAAAGGACAGGACCGGGCCCACTTGGTACTAGTGAGAGCCCAGCTGCATGTTGCAGGACCCCGCCGGGCTCCGGCTGGTGAGGCGGCTGCGAGGCGGGTTAGTGAGCGGACCACGATACCCTTCCATGGTTCATGTCACACCTTGAGGCAGCTGAGACAGGCGGCCACCTGAGGAACGCACACAGGGCAATATCAGAGGCGTCAGACACCCGAAGAGACCGACTCGTCAATTTCTATTGATGAAAGTAGAGTGACGACAAAACAAAATTTTGCAGGTCTCCGTGTGCTCAAGTGAGTTGGAATGCTAAATGTTCTAACGCACACGGACAAGTTCCTAATCCCCTAAACTCACAAGCATAGCAACGCGCACAAAAACAAAGAGACGGAGAAAACCTTCCTAAAAGCAATTGCAAGAGTGCACATGCACAGAATAAAACATTATGACTGCGAGGACCATCCTTTAGGACTCTTCCCCTGGATTGACCCACACAGGACGCACTCCTGAGAATGCCATATGCACACCAAGCAACAGCATGTAAAGTGGAACACATGGAAAACATTACAGGAGCTGAAGATCTAAGAGGAACCTTTTCACGTTAACAAATCCTTACTGACCTGATCACGCATCGGCTTGATTTCAAAAAGTAATCCACTATTCCACAAAACAGTGTGAGAGTGTGTGTGTGACGTGTGTGAGGCTTGGACTCTCTTGTGGGACCATATCTTTCTCTCCTCCACTCCCTCGATCGCCCTTCAGCTCCCTCCCTCTCCTAGTGACAACAGAGCAGCACATACATCCCCTCCCCCAGCTGCAGAACCCCTCCCCCCCTTTTGTTGAAACTATTTCAGCAGGAAGAGAGAGGGAAAAAGTGACCAATCATGCCATGTCAGAAGAGCAAGTTTCCCGCTGCGCTGCATAAATATGTGCATGCATGCTTGCATGTGTGCGTGTGTGTGTGCATTATGTGTGTGTTATCTTTTGGGACAGTTTGATGAATGAGCATGCATGCCGGACACACGCGGCTGAAAAATGGTGAATTTTCTCCTCGGCTGACCACATGAGAAGTTCAGTTATTGTCAATGACTTCTATTGATCCACCACATCGATCCCAGTATTGTTGGCTGGGTGGGGTCGCAACAACCATGTCAATATTACCTAATTTGTGACGTAACCCTACCCCCCACCCCCATGCACAAGCATGCACGGGACAAGAGCAAATTACCTCAGCTTTGGCCTCAAACCTTTGACTAAAATGCGGGTTACTTTCCTCACCTGTACTTCTCAGCTTAGCGTCGGCATCATGTAAGTGCACTGCTTTCAATTCACTCGTGTCATCCGCTGTTTTGTTTAGCCTCTCCAACATGGAAACACAGCTGTGTCTCTGCATTTAGAGTTATAGTGTAGGTGGGACAAGCTGCTCAACTCCTCATGTTACTCAGCTATAAACGCTCACGGCTCAGCAGAACACACTCCACAAACACCAGGCAGGCCCTCTGCCAACAAGCATACACACTTCTGACACGTCTTCCGTTCTGTCATAAATTGTATGGTATACGCTAGTGGGTTTTAATTCATAGTCAATCATTTGGGGAATGGCATAGATCGGGACACTATTCCAATACAGAGGAACCTGGGTTTTCGTTATTATTTCCAAAAGGTCAGACGAAAAGCAAAACGCACAAAAACCAAAGCAATTTTTCCCATAGGAAATCATGTAAATCCAATTACACTAATCCCTTATTTATCAAGATTGTTTCCAGACCTGACTGTGATAAGTAGGATCTGCAAAGTAGGAATCCTTATTTATAAATGGAATATTTTTGTAGTTATAGTTTATAGTTTTTTGTAGTATAGACAACCTGTTTACAACCATGTTTTTTTTAAACATTGAGAGCCCTCTAGACATGAAATAACACGCCTATAATCACCTTTACACTGCTATTTTACCCAGTATAGAAGGCATAATAACAGTAAATCAGTAAATAAGGCATATTAGACATAACACACGTTAGCATTTTCGTTCATTTTTGTCATCCACTTTTATGCTAGAAAATTTAGGACAAGAATATGCAAAATTAGCTTAAATATGCATGTTTTTTTACTAGGCTGTAGTCAACCACAAAACTTAATTTCTGAAATAATTAATTTTGTAAAACCGTGACAGAATGAAGCTGTGAAATTTGAACCGCAAAATGGCGAGAGACGACCGTTCCAGACACAAAATACATTTTATTGAGAATAATCATTGTTTTAGATGCAGAAAACAATGTGAAATAATTTCAATTGAAGAATGGATGGAAGTTATTATCAGTAGGGTTATCAACATGGTCATGGGCAACCTCCAGGTTTGGAGACAATCATGTTACCACTTGAGTCATGCCGCCCCACAATATATGATAATCATAGTATTACATGCTGAAAACAATGTGAAATAATTAGCTGTCAAATGATTTAAAAAATTGATCAGATTAATCACTGTTTTCAAATTAATTCTTCATGATTAATCACCATTTGCAAGTATGTGTGCAATCTGCCCATTTTCACTGTATTTTATTGAAAGAAAGATAAAAAGACAGAACAGGATTATATATATATTTGTATGTATTAATGGCTCCAAATTTTAATCAAGCTAACAGATAGCACACCTCTGAAAATGTATTTACGTTACACTAGTTTACTTAACTAGTCACTTAAGTTGAATTCATATTTTGAGTTTATTTTCTGGGATTTCCGAGCATACTTAAATGCAGCATATTGTACTTCTTATTGTTTTTTTTGTTGTTTATTTAGATCACACATACACAAATAATAATAATGTTGTTGTGATGTCCGGAGTGTCCCTGAATGCATCTCGTGGGTCTTGTGACAATGAGGAAGTTCCGAGGAGGACAAGAGAGGTGTTTACGAGTTGGAGATAATACAGTATATGATGTTGGAATTGCACTGCTGTTGTGTGTTCGGGTCAGAATAAAGTTATAAAAGAGCGTCAGATTCTGTGTGACTGTGTGGGGAAGCTCCACGGTGCCACCATCTGTCATAACAGAGGGGCGTGGCTTGCCATGATGCCTATGCGTTAATTAAGCTAAAAAATGTAACGCAATTAATGAAATAAATTAGTTACCACCGTTAACGCTCTATTTTGACAGCCCTAGAAATAATTATAAATGACGAAGGGATTAAACTCATTGTCGATGCAGGCTAAGTACATCCTGGGGAGATGGAATTCAATAGTGTTTCTCACCTTCTTTATCAAATCGCTGCCATTCGCAATTTTTTTGGCCCAATGGTGGGTCATTTATTTAGCAGTCGCACTCAGTAAAAAATGCACCGACGGTGAATCAGCAACTCGTAGGATGCTTTGCTTGGGCACTCCAATTCATGAAAAGAGGCCGAGTTTGAAAAACAAGGCAAAATTTTGGCAGAAATTTTTGATGAAAACCAAATCATATGAAACTGGGGTGTACAAAAACTGAGGTTTGACAGTACAGCAGTGCTTCGGCTTTGACCCGCACGAGGTTTCGTAGGATTTGGTTTTCAAAGAATCCCACGTGTTGGTTACTCAGTCTTGTGAAATTAATACACTGCGTGTGTCCAACTGTGTATTTTAGTTTTTAGATTTTCTTATATTTTTCTTATTTCTGATGCCTAGCCCTTTGTTTTCAACTGCGGTTGTCGTGCTTTGTAGGACTTTCTAAATAATATAGTGTTTATAGTGTTTAGTGCTTTATAAATAAAGTCCCTTTAACTCAGGCACCATTCTGCCTCTGTTAAAAACTACCTCAGAAGGCAAAAAATTGCTCAGAGGAATAGTCACTTATACAGAACAGTAACCAGGAAAAGAAAAACTACATAACAGCGGCTTTGGGACTTGCAGTATTAGCGATACATGCCTTACTATATTTTTCTGTCCATCAATACAATACAGTCATGTACAATCAAAAATATAAACAACACATTTGTTTTTGCTCCCATTTTTCAGGAGTTGAACTCAAAGATCTAAAGGTTTTTGCATGTATACAAAAGGTCTATCTTTCTCACAAATCTGTTTAAATCTGTTCGTGAACATTCATAATTGATAATCCATTCACCTCACAGGTGTGACAGATCAAGATGCTGATGAGACAGCATGCTTACTGCACAAGTGTGTTTTAGGCTGGCAACAATAAAAGGTCATTCCAATACAGCAAAACTGCGCATTTTGGAGTGCCCTTTATTGTGGCAATTATAAATAACATTATAAATAACACTCCAAGAACACACATATTGCACACCAGAGAAAAAAAACAAACCTGAACTTACCATAACTGAGTTTTGAACAAATGAAAAGAGTGAACTGCATCAAACAGCAGTATATTCCACTATTTGTTTTTATCTATATGTGTATTCTACTATTTGACTTAACTTAATACACTAAGGTTCTAAGTAGAGCATCAAAATCAAAAAGAAGAGATGGGGTTGTGCTGATGAAAAGTTTAAAGACCACAGCCTTTAGAAGTCAAAATCTTTGTAAAAATGTGGATCAATGTCATTTTTCATCATGATCTCTTGATGGCAAAGGCAAAAAGCGTTGGGATTGTTGAGCTTCATAAGCAAGGAATCTCGCAGGTTGGACAAAGTAAGACAGTCGTTTGAAACTTCTTCAAAGATTCTGAGGCTTATGGAACAAAAAAAGTAAAAAAAAATGTCACAGGCACTGAGCCGGAGGATGCCATTGGGTATCCGTCCAGACACGGGACCATCCTCGGTCCAAATTAAGGTTTTACTCGCGCCAAGTGCAGTCCAGTAACCGTCAGACAGCATCTGTGAGAAAAGGCTTTTAAGAAGAAAAATCGTCTTCAACGGCCTCTTTTCTTTCACCGCCACAAAATTGCCTATTTGCACGAGAGGACCAAACACGGGACATTGAAAGGTGGATGAAAGTTTTATTCTCTGATGACAAAAAATGGAACCTTGACGGTCCTGATAGCATCCAACGTTACTGGCATGACAAGGAGATCCCACCTGAGATGTTTTCCACACGGCACAGTGGAGGGGCGCCATCATGATCTAAAGGTGCATTTTTCTTCAATGGAACAATGAAGCTTTAGGTTGTGCAGGGGCGTCAAATGGCAGATGGTTATGTGGAGATGTTGCAGGGGGGTCCTTCATGACTGAAGGCGCTTGTCTGTGTGGTAATGACTGGATTTTTCAACAGGACAAGGCTACAATTCATAATGCCCGCCTGACAAAGGACTTCTTCCAGAGGAATATGCTCACTCTTTTGGACCATCCCGCATGTTCCCCTGATCTAAATGTAATTGAGAACATTTGGGGATGGATGGCAAGGGATGTTTTCAAAAATGGAGATCAGTTCCAGACAGTGGATGCCCTCCGTGAAGCTATCTTCACCACCTGGAGCAACATTCCCACTAGCCTCCTGGAAACACTGGCATCAAGCATGCCCAAACCAATTTCTGAGGTGATCAACAAGAATGGCACAACTACTCATTACTGAGTCCTTTTTTCAACATTCGACTTCTATTTTAGGGGCGTTTGGGTTTTTTTTAAGCTATGTTCTTAAACCTTTGACCAGCCCATTTCACTTTGATTCTTGTTTGCAATAAATGGCTTACTCAGAATTACTCCCCTTTCTACTTCTAGGATCTGACAGTGCAAAATGTAAATTCTTGCGTTAATAGCAAGGTGCCATCTGCTTGACAATCAGATGATCTTTATGTGTGATGTCATGCTCCATGGCTTGAATAGGCACCACTAAGAGGAGTGGAAGTGGAGGCTCGCTACCTTTCATCAGGTGCCTCAGAGGAGCAAGGCCTGGTGCAGCGCTCAGCTCTTTCACGCTTACCTGCTTTGCTGACAGACACTGAAAAAAGCAACAACAAAAAAAACACCACACCAAAAAAGCCACACAGTTGTTTTCCAGGGAAGGAAACAATGCATGGAAACAATCCTACAATGTGCTGCAGAGGCTCTTCTTTTCAACGTTTGAGCCGAAGCTTCCAGATGTGCTCTCTTGTTGCATAAGGAACACCTCTGTGTGTGTTGCTGTGCAGCCCAAACTGGGTCACTGGGACACGACAAAGGACTGTGTGGTCAACGAGTGGAATAAAGGCGCACCTATCAGCAGGTTGGTGCACTGATAGAAGAAGACAAATGCACTTCCGAACACAAGCATTGACACATTCAAGATTCAAGAGAGTTTTAAAACAGCAGTTATACTATGCAATGAAAATCTTATTCTGTTCATTCTCCCAAGAAAAGAAAGAAAACACAAGAAAGAATAAGAACATAAGAAACATAAACATATATACCAATAAATTAAGCAACAACAACAGAAGAGACATTAATACAAATAAATAAATAAATAAATAAATAAATAAAGTGCTATGAGTGTGTGCGTGTGTTGCGTGCGGCGTGTGTGAGTGCTTCGTTGAGAAGCCTGATGGCCTGTGGGTAAAAGCTGTTTGCCAGTAAGGCCATGCTGGAAAGTGCGCACAGTAACTCTAGCCAGGGTCCTTTTGGCCCTGTGGGTGGGATAGGTCACATGATAGCAAACCGGAGAAGCTCAGCTGCTTGCCACTCTAATTCAGTCCCAAACAGCTGAGCAATGGCCCACTGCGCCACTGAACTGTCCCACTGATTATAATAGGCTGCATGTGCGTGCGTGCGTGTGTGCGTGTGTGCGCACATGAGGGAAGGGGGTTAAACATGACACACAAATCTTTTTTAAAATTGGACTGCCTGAATATAATAATATAAATGTCATGCCACGACGCTCTGATATGGAGGGTGAAATGTACAACAGCAAGAGAAAAGCGGGGAGCAAAAAACAGGAAAAGGATATCTTTGGTAAAAAAAAAAAAAAGAACAGGAAACATTATGGAAACGTGTTGTCAGTAATGTTTCCCGCAGGCAGTACAGTGCTACTGCACGACATTGCAATGATAAGGTGAGTTTTATATATATATATATATATATATATATATATATATATATATATATATATGTAATATGTTGGTATTACAAATGGTTATTTTGTTGTCTTTTATTACATAGAATTGTTTGAACAAAATAAAGTCAATAGAGCAAAATAAGAAAACAAAAACAAAAACTTACATCCTTCAAATGCTCCTGTTTACAAGAACTTATTCCCGAGTTTGTGCACAATATATAACTACAGCAATATCAACAATCAGACAATGTGAAAAAAACAGCAACAAAAAAATAGAAAAGAACTGAAAAATATCAATCTCATCAAACTAGTATTGATCCAATACCCTTGGTATCGCCCAGCCCCGCCCACCCCACCGCACCCCACACACACATGCATAGAATGAGGCCCAAGTTCTTTCTTGTGCACGCTCTCCTCATCAAGTTCAGAATGTCAATTAGCTGAGCAAACTTGCCAAGTCATCGGTGTCACTCAATCTTTAATGGCAACGCTCGGTCTCAATAATTTCCAATTATGGACGACAGCAGTGAGTCTCACACAGGCAGCCTTAAGTGCACACAGTTGTGTTGAGGAGGGAGGAGTGCACGGGCAAAAAGGAAGTTTTACTCTCAGTGTTTCATCCACAAAACAGTCCTTGCAAGCATGAACACACACACACGGAGGCATTGCTGTGCTGCGTGTTAGACTGCTTTATTGTTCTCAGATTTAGAGGACACAATATCCCAGCCTGGTAATAGAGGTTAGATTAATTGCTGACAAATCTGTATTCAGCAGTTCCTTTTTTCCTGCTGTGACAGATTTATGACAGAGATTGATGGAGGGGCGGGGCGGGCCCGGCCCAGAGCCGCCTCTGTTCGCTGAGAAAAGAGCAACACAGCTCAGAGTCCAGCATGGAAGAAGAGGCAAGCAAGGATTCATTTGCTTGACGCCTGTGTTGAGCAAAATAGAAAGATGACATAATCATTGCTACAGCTTTTATTAGAAGACGGAAGAAGGATATTAAGGAACCATCAAAAAAACTTTAAATTAACCCAACCCTGTTTGTGCTTGACCCTGTAGTTCTAAATTATTTTCTGTCATACTCCCCCTAGGACAGGGGTTCTCAGACGGTGTCAACTTGGGACACACATTTTCCAGTGGTCATTAAATCGTGACCTACTTTTATTTAAGTTAATTATTATTATTTTTGTAATTTTTTTTTTTTTTTTACATTTTTTAAAGTCATTTTTATTTAGTTTTGTTATTTTTTTACCCTTTTAAGTCATTTGAATTTTTATTTCCACTTTTATTTGTCATTTTATTTTTTTTATTTTTTTAAACATTTTTAGTTAATTCTTTTGGTAATTATTATTATTATTATTTTAACAGTTATTTAAGTTTGTTATTTTGCATATTTATTTATTTATTTCTACCCTCATTTATGAATTAATTTTATTAATGAATTTATATTTTTCTACTTTTATTTTAGCCTACCTACTTACCTACCTACTTTTATTTTATTTTATTTATTTTATTTTATTTTAAACTTTTATTTCCTACCTAGCAAATGTATTTGTTTTTTATCCAAGGAGGGGAAGCTCATTTTGTTCCGGCTTACATCATAAATGTCTTTTTTTATTTATATGTAAATTCTACCCTACGTTCCTTTTTCAAGGAAATGATCTGTGACCCTGTCGTTCAAACTAGGTGTTTTTGCCAGGGACTTCACCAGTGTCCCTCAATGGCCAGCAGAGCTAGACTGCTTAAGTGACCTTGGCCCATTTTGTTGCGGGTGTAAGACTTGAGTTGCTTTAAACAGGAGAAGCTTCTCTCTACACCTGCAGATGTAGCTCCGATTGTTGCTACTAATGACAACAGCTGAGGCATTGCACTGTCCAACTCCATGTCTTTCAGAAACAGCAAGAAGTCACACAGCCTGTTGACCAGCAAGTCCTGGTTGAATAAAGGACTTGAAGTTCAGACCTCAGTCTCCCTGAATCAAAGAACTGGCCATAACTTGCGTCCTTTGGAAAAACTTGTCTGATCTCATCAAATTTCCTTGGATTGACTAATTCCAAGAAAGAAGTGCATGCTTTCCAAATTTGCAAAACGCCTAGGTATCTGCTCTGAGAGATTGTCTAGGATGGCCATGTACAGACTTCTGTAGCGCTACGTGGGACCCTGCAGTTGTAACAGATGGCACTTTCTCAGGGGTTCTGTTTGCGGGTCTGATGTGAGATCTGCTACTTTGGCATAAACAGCTTGGAAAGCCCCCTCTGACCTCTTCTCTTTGACATGAGCAAGAAGAGACTCAATTCTTGCAGTACAGAACATCCATAGCCCTCTGCTGGACAATGTCAAACACCACATCAGCTATTGCTTTAACTTTGGCCTACAAACCATTGACATCTGAAGCCATGACAGCAGCCCCATCATAGGTTTGTGCCACAAGTTTGTCCCTGAAATTGTAGCCTTGCACGTTCTCGTTCAAGACTTTAAAAACAGACTGAGGATCTCTTCCCTCAGAAACATAAAAAAAAATCCAACAAAGCGCTCCTGAATTTTACCTGTACTATCCACATAGCGAACAATGACAGAGAGTTGGGCACAGCAAGCTATATCAGTTGTCTCATCCACCTGCCATGCAAAAATTGTATCCTTTATCTCATCAGAAACAGTGGCTGAAAGAGCAGTGATCAAGTCATGGGACATACCAGAAAACACAGCTGACGACTAGAATTGTGTGGCCAGGCCAAAGTCCTATTTTGCCAATCTTTGCTAAACTCCCTGTAATTCCCCTTGTTGGATGATTCACCATCATGCCCCCTAAATGACAGCTCCTGACGGCCTAGTAAGGAAGTCACATCAATATTTTGCCACTTGAATGTGAGCACCTTCTTTTATTGCATGTTCAACCCTCACTCTGCCCAGGAAACTTAACCTTGCACACGCACTCACATGTTCATTGCTTTTTTCATGCCTTTTGTATGCCCTGTCAATGTTAGACAGATCCCCAAAACCCTCTTTTGACCAGACAACATATTCCTCAGATGGTTTTCATTAAGAGGCATGGCCAACAGTACATTTTATTTGTGACAGCACTTCCAGTCAGCCAACACACCTTGTCATACAAGGACAGTTACTTTTCTTCACCTTTTGCAGTAAATCAATCTTAGGAGTTCATCTGCCCTGTTGTTTAACTCTAATATTCTCTTCGTAAGGAAGACTATGAAATGGCTTTGCCAAAATCCGGTCTGCAACATTCCTATTATCTGTCATGATGTGCCGCTTGCTAGCAGCTGGAGCTGCTGCGCGAGGCTACTGTGTGACCGGCTGTGAGTGTGAGTGATCGTGACTGGGGGAGAAGCTCCGCAGCTGCCGCTGCTCGTTGGGAAGAGAAACCGCAGAGTGGCAGAAGAGAGTCGCTAAACACAATGCTAGTTGTTTTTAACAAAGGCAAATTCGCTGCGGATCGGTAAAGTCTTCAGATCAGTTCAGATCAACAGCATGAAAAGGTGGAGGTTTATACTTAAGATTGCTGATTCGCTCATTTCACTGTCAATCAGAAAGGGATTCTGCCTCAGACAAATCATTCCATCATCTTGCTGAAGCACAGCGTCCGGGCCAGCCCCCAGCAGTGAGTTATCGAGGCTTGCGATGTGATCATTGGTCGGGCGGTGGCTAAAGTAGCGCCCATGTGTGTGGGAGGCGACAAACAACCGAGACCAGGCAAAATCCACCGTCAAACACACAGCAAACCACGCATACGCAAGGTGACAAGTGGCTGCGACAAGCCACACCAGCGAGCGACGCACCGACATCCAGAGCGAATTGTACGAGTCACCCACGGTTTAGATTGGCTGTCAGATGTGGAGGGAATTTGGGGATATCAAAGTAGTTCAGAGCAGGAAAAGCGGCCGGTGTTGACAATTTGCTCTGGATGTGAATGCGTCGCCCACTGGTGGAGCCGGCTACAGCCGCCCACTGCCTCCCGTGCTCATGGCCCGCCACGCCTACTACCTGGGGGTCCTGCTGGACTGCAATCAAGCTGATCTCGCATCCAAATTCTCCTTAAAGAAGGTGCCTGATCCTCTAAGTTTCACCAATGAAAAAGTAAGTCAAATACTCTGTTTTTGTCTCAATTTTATGGTTCCCCTTTCATATCATATAGCCCAGAGTCACCAACGTGCATGGTGCTCACGGGCACCAGGGCGTCTCCCATGACCACATGAGGCGCCCGCACGCCTGTTATTCATTCAGGTTTGCAGTTAATATTGTGAGAACACTAGAAAGAAATGCATTCTGAAATACAAAATGTGAGTTGTGGATACCACATTTTGTTGATGTTCCGGTAAAACAAGCATATTCACTTTTGAAATAAGCTGTGAAAATAGTAACACTTACACTCACACTTAAACGTTTCAGATCAAACAAATTTAAATATTAGTTAGTGATTTCCCACCTGTTGCCCTCCCCAAAAAGACAGTAATTGAGAGCTATCGATCTGGAAAAGGTTACAAAGCCATTTCTAAGGCTTTGGGACTCCAGCGAACCACAGTGAGAGCCATTATCCACAAATGGCGAAAACATGGAAAAGTGGCAGACCTTCCCCGGAGTTGCTGGCCAACCAAAATCCTATTGAGATGCTGTAGCATGACCATAAAAAGGCACTTCGTGCTGGAAAACCCTCCAATGTGGCTGAATGACGACAATTCTGCAAAGATCAGTGGGCCAAAATTCCTCCACAGCGCTGTAAGAGACTCAAGTTATCCCAAATGCTTTCAAGTTATCCCAAACGCTTGATTGCTGCTAAGGGTGGCCAAACAAGTTATTTGTTTTTTTTGGGCAATCACTTTTTCACACAGGGCCATTTAGGTTTGGATTTTTTTTTCTCACTTATTAATAAAAAGTTTCATTTAAAAACTGCATTTTTGATGATGCCGGTGCTTAAGGGTGTTATGTTGTCGGTGTGGTTTGGACCCCAGATGCAGAGGCTGAGAGTTCGTGTGGTGATACAGGAACTTTTAATAACAAAAATGCAAAAAGGGTAGTTCCACAAACAGAAAGCGATGGTGTCTTGGTAAAATAGAGACAAAAAGGCAAATGAAAGTTACACCACGAAGGGAAGTACAAACTCAGGAGTTAGCTGGACGGCAGGGAGGCGGCAGCGCCAAATTGGCATAGAACAAGGAGTGAGTAGCAGAAGTCCTCGGGTGTGTAGCCAGCAGTAGCAAAACAATAAACCAGCGGCTGCCAGCTGTGGGTAGCCAGTTTAAATGGGTATAGAGTAATTAACAACAGGTTGATGAGGGTGGGGTCGAGAATGAGGGACCGGAAAATCCATGAACGATCCTCAGGGCCGTACCCCTCCCAGTCAACCAAATACAGGAAACCCCTACCCCTTCTTCTCACGTCCAAAATGGCCTTGACCGTGAATGCTGGGTGGCCGTCACACATCCTGGGGGGAGGCACCTCCGGAGGTCTGAGGTTGCTGGTGGTAACTGGTTTAAGGAGTGAAACGTGAAAAACGTGGCAGACGGAGTCGAACAGCAGAGGGGTTCAGGACACGATCCACAGGGTAGGGGCCGATGAATATGGGCTGGAGCTTTTTTGAGTCTGTATGGAGGGGTAAAAAGAAAGCCACACCCTCTGTCCTGGCTTGTAATCAGGGGCGACTGAGCGGTGGCGGTTGGCTAGGCGTTGGTTGCGCTCTGAAGGGCTGCCTGTGTGTTGCGCCAGGCCTGGCGGGCCCATTGAAGGTGGGCGGACACGGAGGGGACTGTCACCTCTGATTCCAGGGACGGGAATGCCGGGGGTTGGTAACCATAGGCGACGTGGAACGGGGAAAGGCCCGTGGCGGAGCAGACCAAGGTGTTGCGAGCATACTCAATCCACGGCAGGTTGAGGGACCAGGAGGTGGGCTGTTGCAAACGCAGCGGATGGCCGCCTCCAGGTCCTGATTGGCTTGCTCGGTTTGACCGTTGGTCTGCGGATGATAGCCTGAGGACAGGCTGGGTGATGCTCCGAGGGATTTGCAGAACGCCTTCCAGACAGCAGATGTAAATTGTGGTGCCCTGTCCGAGACCAAATCCAGGGGGACCCCATGCAGTCTGAAGGTGTGAGAGACTAGTAAGTCTGCCGTCTCCAGGGCCGAGGGAAGCTTAGGGAGTGCGATAAAGTGAGCCATTTTAGAAAAGCGATGTACTATGGTGAGGATGACTGTATTTCCGTTTGATGGTGGAAGTCCTGTCACAAAGTCCAGTGCTATGTGGGACCACGGGCGGGAGGGGATGAGAAGCGGTCGCAGGAAGCCCGCTGGAGCCAGATGAGATGGCTTGTTCCGCGCGCAGACTGGGCAGGCGGCCACTAACTTCTAGACGTCAGCTCGAAATGACGGCCACCAGAACCGTTGCGCCATGAGGAAGGAGGTGCAGGAGACTCTGGGGTGGCATGCTACCTTGGACTCATGGGCCCACCGGAGGACCTCGGAGCGGAGTCCCGGGGCGACAAACAGCCGGGCTGCCGGGCAACCTTCAGGGGCGGAGACTTCCTCAGCAGCGTTGGCCACCCGCCGCTCGATATCCCACTGTAGAGCACCGAGGATCCGGGACTGGGGGACGATGTATTCCTGGCGGGGTTCCTCCGGGGCCGGTGCGTGTAGTCGGGAGAGGGCATCGGGCTTGCTGTTTTGGGAGCCTGGGCGGTAGGTCAGGGTGAAATTGAACAAAAAAAACAAAAAAGGGCCCATCGTGCTTGTCGGGGATTGAGACGCTGAGCGGAGCGGAGGTATGACAGGTTCTTGTGGTCAGTGTTAACAATGAACGGGAGTTCAGCGCCCTCCAGCTAGTGCCTCCACTCCTGCAGCGCCAGGATGAGTGCCAATAACTCTCTGTTGCCAATGTCGTAGTTTCGTTCGGCCTGGGTCAGGCGGTGAGAGAAGAAGGCACAGGGATGGAGCCTCTGGTCGTCGCTCGAGCGCTGGGAGAGGACGGCCCCTACGCCGGTGTCTGACACGTCAAACCTCAACAATGAATTGAGAGGAGGGATTAGGGTGAATGAGCACTGGAACCAAGGTAAATAAAGATTTGAGCTTACTAAATGCTGCATCTGCCTCTGGGGTCCACCTAAAAGTAACTTTAACAGATGTGAGCTTCGTCATCGGTTCTGCGACCCGGCTAAAATTCCTAATAAATCGGCGATAGAAATTGGCAAAGCCTAGGAACCTTTGAAGAAGCTTCCTTGATGTAGGAACGGGCCAGTCGACCACAGCCTGGATCTTGACTGGGTCGGGACTAAGATGGCCCTGTTCCACAATGAACATTTCAAAAGAACATTTCTCTGCCTGAACAAATAATTTGTTCTCAAGTAACCTTTGGAGGACCAGTCGAACATGCTGGATGTGTTCCTCAAGTGAGGATGAAAAAATGAGGATGTCGTCCAAATAAACAAAAATAAAGCAGCCGAGCATATCTCGCAGGACGTCATTTATGAAGCTTTGGAACACGGCTGGAGCGTTGGTAAGTCCGAAAGGCATGACTAGATATTCAAAGTGTCCGAGAGGGGTATTGAACGCAGTTTTCCATTTGTCACCCTCTCGGACGTGAACCAGATGGTAGGCGGAACGGAGGTCAAGCTTAGTGAATATCTTGGCCGAATGGAGGGAGTTAAATGCGGAATCCATGAGCGGTAATGCGTATTTATTCTTTACTGTAATATCATTGAGAGCCCGGTAGTCTACACAGGGGCGGAGAGGGACTTATCCTTTTTCTCTACGAAAAAAAAACCCAGCAGCTAATGGGGACGATGAAGGACGAATGAGGCCAGCCGTGACGGACGTGGCGATATATTGCTCCAACGCTTCCCTTTCGGGTTTGGAAATGTTAAATAGCCGCGAGTATGGGAGGGTAGCACCGGGGAGTAGCTCAATGGCACAATCATATGGTCTGTGAGGAGGAAGTGACTGGGCTTTTTCTTTACTGAATGTTTGACACTCCAATTAGTAATGGTGGATTTAGTCCAATCAATGTGGGGGCACAGGGTTTGAGCAACCAGGTAAGCCCTAATACGATGGGTGCTGAACGGGAAGGAATGACTAAGAAGCTCATGGTCTCCGAGTGGTTACCAGAAATGCGGAGAAGAATTGGAGTAGTTTGGTGTGTGATAGTAGCAAGGTGACGCCCATCAAGAGAATGCACAACTTTAGTCTCAGATAGTTTTACCACAGGAACACAATGTTGTTTAACAAAACCCTCATCAATAAAATTGTCATCTGCCCCTGAGTCGATGAGTTAATGTCTAATTGTTTAGTAGACCAAGAGAGTGTACCTGGGAGTTGTAGTCTACCAGCCGCGTCAAGCGATGACGTCATCTGGGGGGCGTGTCCCGGAAGCGCTTGGAAAACGTGGACGTGCAGCTTGGGTGCGTGGGCTGTCATGACGGACCGGACAGCGGGAGAGGGAATGGCCTGCCTGGCCGCAGTAGATGCATAAGCGGAGGAGCTTGCGGCGATTCCTCTCCGCAGGAGTGAGACGACTCCCTCCCAGCTGCATAGGTTCGTTGAGCTGAGGTGCAGGAGCGGATTCCATATAGGCGGATGGCCGGGGCGCTGTCTGTTGGAACTTGTAATTGCCGTGGCTGTAGCCGGGAGTGACGCGTCCCCGGATCGCGTGGCGGTCGCTGAGGCGCTTTTCGATGCGGATGGCCAAGGCGATGAGGTCTTCGAGGGTTGCCGGGGTCTCCTGCGGAATCATCTGGTCCTTGATGGGATCTGCCAGGCCCGTGAAGAATGCATCCAGCAGGGCCGTGGCGTTCCAATCACTTTTTGCCGCTAGTGCGCGGAACTCGACGGCGTAGTCGATGGCGCTGTGGCGTCCCTGACTTATCCGCAGTAGGGTGTGTGCCGCGTCGCGACCGGGAGGAGTCCGTTGGAACACCTGTTCCATGGCCCTGGTGAAGGCTGAATAGGATGAGCAAATGGGAGATCCATTCCTTTGCCCGTCAGGTGTGAAATGATCCTTGCCCGCTCGGAGCGGAAGGCAACTGCCTGCAGTTCGAAGTGGAGCTCGAATTGAGTCAGGAAGGTGTGTACCTTGCCGGAATCGCCGGAGAACCTCTCGGGTTTGGACAACACTGAGCCGAGCGCAAGTAAGATGGCGTCTGACGAGGGCGAGGGGTCTGTGGGTATCTCAGGGTTAGCGGGTGGTGTGATGGTGGAAGAGCCTTGCTGTAGGGTTGCGACCAACACGCCGAGCTGTGTCTCCAGAGCCTGCATGTGTGCGTCTTGTTGGTCCGCTAGGCCTTTAATGCACAAACCCAACGCATTAAGTTGTTCCTCTTGTCTGCCCAGGCGTTGGGCCTGGTGACGTAGCGCCAGCTTAATGGGTTCGGGCTCCGCGGGGTCCATTGCTTGGCTGGTTTATTCTGTTATGTTCTCGGTGTGGTTAGGACCCCAGATGCAGAGGCTGAGAGTTTGTGTGGTGATACAGAAACTTTTAATAACAAAAATGCAAAAAGGGTAGTTCCGCAAACAGAAAGCGATGGTGTCTTGGTAAAATAGAGACAAAAAATGAAAGTCACCATGAATGGAAGTACAAACTCAGGAGTTAGCTGGACGGCAGGGAGGCGGCAGGGCCAAATTGGCATAGAACAAGGAGTGAGTAGCAGAAGTCCTCGGGTGTGTAGCCAGCAGTAGCGAAACAATAAACCAGCGGCTGCCAGCTGTGGGTAGTCAGCTTAAATAGGTATAGAGTAATTAACAACAGGTGTGCTCAGCGTCCTCACCTCCAGCCCCCTTAAGGTGTAACTGCAAGAAAAGAGAAACTGGCCAGGAGAAGGCAGGTACCAAAGTAGCAACAACCACAACAAAAAGTAGTCGCTAGCAATTATGACAGAGGGGATGTCTTTTGAAAAATGTCTGGGACTGAATGAGTTCATAATAAAAAGTTTAATTTAAAAACTGCATTTCGTGTTCAGTGGTGTTGTCATTGACTAATATTTAAATTTGTTTGATGATCTGAAATATTTAAGTGTGACAAACATGCAAGAAAAATAAGAAATCAGGGGGGGTAAAGACTTTTCACACCACTGTATATCCATCTATCCATCCATCTATTTTCGATGCCGCTTATCCCCACTAGGGTCGCGGTTATGCTAGAGCCTTTCCCAACTGACTTCGGGCGAGATGCGGGGTACACACTGGACTGGTCGTCAGCCAATCGCAGGGCACACCATTATACAGCATATACACAAGCTATACAGTACATCCGCGTAAGAGTAAGAACGTCAGCTAAAAGCCCAACTAAACCAATTTTACTAAAACAGAACACACAGACAATTCAAACTACAAGCGCCTAAATTGGGCAATTATCAAAAAGAAGCACACAGTCCGAGACCAGCATTGTCATGAATAAGTTCATGAAACAAAACACTAATGCGACAAACTTAGCTGTTACGAGGCATCATCACCTATTACTATGAATGAGGTGTTATTACAATACTATGTTAAAATAGAACAACATAAGATTGTCAGTGATATCAGTGATCTCTGTTTAAACTTAAGCCATCTCAAATGTCCCTCCCACTTCCCCTCCTCCCACATGAAATCACAGCCAACCGTTGGTTGAAACTACAGCCCGCCAGCTGTTTGTAATCAGTGGAATTGGCATGTGGAATCACATGAGACTTTGGGGCTTCTGCACGATTGGATATACTGTACATACTGTAAAGGCTGCCGTGCATCTTTAACCTGGTAGGCCTTCCCACAGGCTATACGCCTTTGTAGTCCAGATGTGCACTGTTGCTCTCACCTCAAGGATCACATGTGCGGGATGGAGAAGAGCAGGATATGGAAGGATCCTGCAGGTTAGGACAAGGGGAGGGTAGAAACTAGAGAAGATGCCAACATTCTCAATTGACATGTAAGCGATGTGGCTGCCCTCTAGTGGTAGAAAACAATATTACAATTCATCAGTCAAACAAGGAAACGTTTACTTTGAGAGCTTCATGTTTTTATAAAGACAAGAATTAGTATTATTGTATTTTTAAATTATATTTTTTGTGTGAAAATTGAGTATGTGCAGTCGAAAAAGAAAATTCTACAAAGAAACAAAACAAACTATTTAATATTTGATTGGAAACTTCATTCCTGTATTTTGTAAACCACCAAAGATATTAAGTTCATGTTAGTTAATGACAAATACTGTATTTTTTGAGTGCATATTATTCCAATACTGAAAAATATAACAATATATACAATATTACAGCAATACTACTACTATTATTAGTAATTGTAATAATACTACAACAAATGCTAATAACAATGTTAATAATATATCTATAAAATTGTAACAATGTTCTATAAAGTATAATAATATAATAGTAAACTAAATAATAAAATATATTAATTTACTATATAAAAATATATCAATACATAGTTATTAATAACATAAATACATTATTTCTTTATTATATTATTAATAATGTATACATTATTAAAATAACATTTATTAATAAGAATTATTTTCAATTAAACAATAGGTAACAATATATATACAATACTATTTCAGTCATTCTTTTTTTATGACGCTTATCACTAGTCGCAGGGGTATGCTGGAGCCTATCCCACCCCACTTGGGCGAGAGGGTACACTCTGGACTGGTCGCCAGCCAGTAGCAGGGCAATAATAGTTTTATACATTAAACATAATAGTAAATCAATAAGTAACAATAAAATATAAGAATCTATAAATTAAATCTAATATATATATATAATACATCAATACATCAACACATATAATTATCAATAATTATATTATTTAAATATATATTATTAATGTATAAATTATTAAAAATAAGAATGATTTCATATTAAATAAAAAAATCTAACACATCTAACATATTTCGTTTGTTTGTGAGATACTTCTAATCTATTACTATATTTACTAGGCTAATGTTGAACACACTGAAAATAAACTGCTGACATTTTTTTCCCCAAACATTCCAAAATATATTAGCCAATTTAGAAAAATACACCAAATTATACACTTTTTTGTGTTCAACTGAAAAGTTGAGTGTAGAAGCACAAAATACATAATTAACAAATAAATTAACCACTATTTAACTTGAAGTGTAATAGTTTATTTGTCTATTTACATAATTAAAAAAAAAACATTACATATACAAATCAAATAGTAGTACACATTAGTTTGTGACAATCATTGATGTTTGAAGAGACGGCTCTCGCCTTTTATGACTCCTTATCAACTGTAGTACAGTCACTCTCTCCCTAAAATTCTCTCTTCACTACTGTTATATATACTTATGATCAGGTATTTTGGGAAAAACAGTCCAATTGTGACACATAGTTTAGTTTGTGACAATTTAAAATAATCCAAAAATAATGCTACAGGAAATGGTTTATACACAAATTCATATGCATGTTAGCCATACAGTCACATCTACTAATGTGTTGTCAAATGAATGAATTAATACAATATTTTGTTAGCACACGTCCTGGATGGCAGCTTTTTTTTAAATATACATATATTTGTCGTCATTCATTCATATTACTGTACACAATGAATATTAAGTCATGCCTTCCATGAGCTTTGTTATCCTCATGTACACAGTGAATATCAAACATTCAAATGTCTTACTTGAAAATACAGGACACAATACAGACCATAAGAACAAGATGGAGGCATTAAATTGTGTTACAGTGAAGAATTCATTTGCCAACAAGATGGTGACAGAATATACAGGAAGCGCAAAAAGAGTCTACGTTATTCAGACTAAAAGGCAGATTCTAAGGCGCATAACAGAAAATGTCACGCTTTTTGTCCAGTTGCCTTCCACCAAAATAGGAAATTATACGCCAACCTTCTTCTTAACCCACCCTAACTTCTTACACTTTATACGAAAGTCATTCATCAAAAATAAATGATTGTAACTGTTGAATAGGTCTCTTAAAAATAAAATAATCTTAATCTTAAATAGATGTATCTACACAAAGTGCTACCACAAACAAAGCGCAGTTTTAAAGTAAAAAAGACTGAATGGCAATGTGTCACTGCTCAAACATTATTATTTCTTTAACTGGCACAAAGGATCCCTGAAGATCATAATAATTACTATGATTAATGTACTGTATATTTAAGATCCTTACTGGTCACTTGAGATTGGGTAAATTATTGCTAAAATAACTTCTCTCCAACACAAAAAAATAGAGCAAATCTTTATTACTGCCTTCTGAAACGTCCAAAATCCACCCCACAAAGTGCCTTGCAGGAGTTTAAACAAACTAGTCTGAGGTAAAGAAATAAGACACTACTATGTTAGAGTACTTTTGGCTGTTTCCACTCGTGTCGATCCTCTAATATTTACATCATCACACAAAAAGCACAATTTACACTAAAAAATTAGGTTAGGGTTAGAAGGTTAGGGCTAGGGCTAAGAGGGATGGTTAAGATTAGGGCAAGGGCCTTAAGTGTTAAGGGTCATAGGGTTAAGATGTCAGGCATAGGAGGGTTAGTGTTAGGGGCTTTAGGAGGTTAGGGATAGGGTTGTAGGTTAGGATAGGAGGGTTAGTGTGAGGGGGTTTAGGAGGTTAGGGGTACAATGGTTAGTTAGGGGGTTTAAGGTTAGGGGGTGAGGGTTAAGTTGGGGGTTTAGGGATAGGAAAGCTAGTGTCGGGGTTTTAGGAGGTTAGGGATAGGGTTGTAGGTTAGGATAGGAGGGTTAGTGTGAGGGGGTTTAGGAGGTTAGGGGTACAATGGTTAGTTAGGGGGTTTAAGGTTAGGGGGTGAGGGTTAAGTTGGGGGTTTAGGGATAGGAAAGCTAGTGTCGGGGGGTTAGGAGGTTAGGGATAGGAGGATTAGTGTTACGATGTTAGGGTTAAGGTTAGGAGGGTCAGGGTTGGGTCTGCAATGTGTGAACCGACTGGCTGACTACATCATCACACACGAGAGAACTGTGCACAACGAACATGAGAAACGATGAGCGACAGACACTAAGAAATGAAAGTTTGATTTTAGTCTGTCATACGGCCCAGCCATGTGAGCCATCAAAGCTTAGAAGAATTCGGTCTGTAATTTAGTAGGACCTTGTCTGTTGTACGCCCAAACACAGTATTTGCCAGTTCTGCATGTCAGCCATGTTTGTAGTGTACTTGCCATTGTGTTAAAACAGCAACCATTGCAGGGTTAGGTATGTTTTGAGCCAACCATGTAACTGGGAATCTGCTGTTTGGGGGATTTTTATACAAGTGTGAACAAGGTCTCTGCAATCAAGTCTTCAACATGGGGATTGTTCAGAATCTAAGATCCCAGCTGTTCGCGGGGTCCACGATATAAGACCCCAACGAATAGTGAAATAGCGTGAAACATGGATGCAGCCATAAGAAGTCCTATGAATGCCTATTTTTGATACTCTAAACCAGGGCTATTCAACTAAATTGTTCTGGGGGTCCCATTTCCAGAAAGCTAAGGAAAGCTAAAGGAAGGGGGATGCATTGAACATTGAAGATGTTAAAACCAACCCAGTGAAGGTCAATATATGTATATGTTATAGCAAACAAAGCAAACATTAATAATGAATTCATTTTGTTTTCACAATGGGTTGAGAGGCAATAAATAAAGAAAATGGCCCTCCGAGCCACATTTTGGACACCCCTGACTGAGAAGGTTTTTTTTTGTTAAGTTAGAAGGATCAGGCAACCAAATTCCACATAAAAACCTCAAGGGGCTGGCAGCTAAGGAAGAACCCGCTGGAATTTATTGTGGATTCGTATTAAATTCTGTTTTTGAAAAAAAACAACAAATTTGTAACATGAATAATGACAATATTGGAGCATTTGCAAGAGGGGTATTACCGGGTATCCCTAAAGTGTGGGCACAAAAAGGAAATCTGAAGTTATTTCAAGTTCATGTGATTCTTGCAAAGTGCATCAACCTTTGCATATTAAAAATGTTATTTGTTAACATTCCAAATGAATAAAATGTAGTTGAACATGTCATTTCTTGATATTTCATCATGTGTCCAGACTTTCGGGACATCCTGTATTAGGATTGCTTTGCTGCCCCTACGTCATTGCTACTTGTCTTCTTGTATGATTAAATTGTACGGTAATAACTGGGGTCCCCAGCTGACTTGCATGTTATTGATCCATGGGAGGGAGACAGCACAAACTCTAAAATGTGAAAGAACATCTTCCATAACCTTCTTGCTGTGAGACCACAATAAAAATCCCACAGCTGTATGGATGTGTGTGAGTGTTGTGGGTGTGTGCGTGTGTGTTGACGGACTGTACTGTTAAGTCTTATGTGGAGCCTGTAGAAATTGAGACTTTCCCAATTAGCTCAGACGTCCGATGGTCCAAAGAGCCAAATCGGGACATCCTGAGTCCAGATGGACAGTTAGTTATGTGTCCCAGCTGCACGGACTGTGGGAATCTTTACTCATCAATAAAGGCCATCTCTTCAATCCTGCAGAAATAAAACACACATGTTGAGACATAAATGTGCACAGTTTATTTAGAAGCTGGTAGAACATGAACATGGACATCAGAGAAGTGACTCAGTACAAAGGGTAAGGACAGAGAGCAGGTCTGGTCTTGCCTTCTTAGCAGACACAGGCCGAGAATCCTTTTGATTGGAGCTGAGGGATTTCCACACGGTGGTTTTAGACATTTCATCAGAGATATTAATATCAGAGGGATCACACCTGAGGAGCAAGGAGGGGAGGAGAGGAGCTCAGAAATGATGTAAGGAGTGGGGAGTGTCGCAGTGTTAGTCAACAGGGTGCATCTCTAACCACACCAACACACATGCGGGAAAGGCAAAACATTTTAAAGCAGGTGTGTGTCCGCATAACCACACTTTCATGTCAATCTGTGTACATACATTTACACACACATTTACAACCTATCAAATGCATGCAACCCATGCTGCTATGACACCCAAGTACAAGCGTGGTTATGGTGTTTCATGTTACGGAATTTTGTGGTTATGGCAATTTGTGTTACAACGTTTTGACTTATGGCATTCTGTGTTACGTTTTCTTGTTACGGTGTTTCGTGTTACAACATTTCGTGGGTATGGCGATTTGTGTTACGTTTTGTGTTATGACATTTTGTTGTACGACATTCCGTGTTCTGATATTTCGTTGTTATGGCGTTTTGTGTTATGTTTCACGATTATGGCATTTCATGGTTATGGTTTTTATTGTTTCAACATTTCATGGTTATGGCATTTTGTGGTTATGGCGTGTCGCGCAATGACGTTTTGTGGTAATGGCGATTCGTGTTACAATGTTTCATGTTACAGAATTTTGTGGTTATGACTATTGGTGTTACATTTGTGTTATCAAATTCCGTTTCATGTTATTTTGTGGTTGTGGCGTTTAGAACTGCAGCGGGGAGGGAAGATTGTACTGTTGATTTGGATGAATATGTTTCCGCTGTCACTGGCTACATTAGCACATGCATAGAGACTGTTACCACCACCAAGTATTACAGAAAATACCCCAATCAAAAACCCTGGATGAACTGTGATGTACAGTAAGGGCTAAGCTACGTGCTCGTTCGACTGCATTTGTCATGGGCACCGCTGAGGACTACAAACAGGCCAGATATGACCTGAGGAGGTCCATACGAGAGGCCAAAAGACAGTACAGACAGAAGCTTGAGGGCTACTATTCCACCTCAGACCCTCTGCGCATGTGGGCGGGGCTCCAGCACATCACAGAGTAACGACAGCGGAGTAGTGTAGCCACATCCAGCCAAACCACACTTCCAGATGAGCTGAATGAGCTTTGACACCCAAACTCCTGATGAGCAGAGAGAGTGTCTCGACTTGGGGAGCACACAGGACTCACCTGTCATGGTGACATCAGCAGATGTGCACCGGATTCTGAACAAAACAAACCCACAAAAAGCAGCAGGCCCAGACAACATCTCAGGCCGTGCACTTCGGGTTTGCTCATCAGAACTAGCTGATGTGCTTGCTGACATATTTAACCTGTCGCTTTCACAAGCATCTGTACCGACCTGCTGTAAGTCCACCACCATAGTGCCCGTACCCAAGAAGAGCAACGTGACCTGCTTGAATGACTATCGCCCTATAGCACTCACTCCTATTGTCATGAAGTGCTTTGAAAGAATAGTCATGACACACATCAAAAACAGCATCCCGGCGGCAACTGTGGACCCTCTACAGTTTGCATATCGCCAGAACCGGTCCACGGATGATGCACTGCCATTTCTCACCTACAGGGCCAGGACACATATGTCAGAATGCTATTTATAGACTATAGCTCTGCTTTTAATACAGTCAGCCCCCACAAACTCACAAACAAGCTCCTCACACTTGGCCTGTCACCCTCCCTCTGTAACTGGGTGTTTAACTTTCTAACAGGCAGGCCCCAGTCAGTCAGAGTCCACAATCGCACATCCAGCTCAAAAATTGTGAGCACTGGGACCCCACAGGGGTGTGTGCTGAGTCCCCTCCTCTACACGCTCTTCACCTACGATTGCGTGGCCTCCCAGAACAACACCAGCATCATTAAATTTGCAGATGACACTACAGTCATCGGACTGATCACTTGTGGTGTTGAAACATCATACAGAAGAGAGGTGGCGGACCTCATAGCTTGGTGTCATGATAACAATCTCCTTCTCAATACAGATAAGACTAAAGAGATGATCAACCCAAGAACAAGGGAAAAGGAGCCGCATGGACCCCTGTTTATTGATGAGACTGAGGTGGAGAGGGTCAAAACCTTCAAGTTCCTTGGCACACACATCAGCGAGGACCTCACCTGGTCTCACAACACCCAACAAATTATGAAGAAGTCCCAAAGGAGATTGTACTTCCTGAGAAGACTGAGGAAATTTGGCATGTCCACCAAAATCCTTAGTTGCTTCTATAAATGCACTCGAAAGTGTCCTTACCGCCTCCATCACTGTTTGGTACGGTAACTGTACAACACGTGATAGGAAGGCACTCCAGCGGGTGATCAAGACCTCACAGAACATTGTTGGGGCAGCCCTCCCCTCACTGCAAGATATTTATAAATCTGGAGTCCTACGAAGAACACACAACCTCGTCAAGGACAGCACACATCCACAACACTCATTATTCACACTCCTACCGTCAGGCAGACGCTACAGGAGTTTGAAGTCCAGGACCACAAGACTGGCAAACAGCTTTTACCCACAGGCCATCAGGCTTCTCAACGAAGCACTCACACATGCCGTACGCAACACACGCACACACTCATAGCACTTTATTATTTAATTATTTATTTATTGGTATTAATGTCTCTTCTGTTGTTGTTGCTTAATTTATTGGTATTTATGTTTCTTATGTTCTTATTCATTTTCTGGTGTTTTTCTTTCTTTCTTTTTTTGGGAGAATGAACAGAACAAGAATTTCATTGCATAGCAGAACTACCTGTTTTACTGTGCACATGACAATAAAACTCTTGAATTTTATATGACACTTTGTGGTTGTGGTGTTTTGTTTAACACCGTTTCATGTTATAACATTTTGTGTTACGACATTCCGTGTTTAGTTATGGCCTTTTGTGTTACGCTGTTTTGCGGTTATGGCGTTTCATCTTATGGCATTTCGTTGTCATGGCGTTTTGTGTTATGATGTTTCATGTTTATGGCGTCTCGTGTTATGACATTTTGTGTTAAACCTTGACATGTTTTGGCATTTTGTGGTTATGACGCACTTCTATAAATTTATATTGTACTAAAAGAAAAAGAAAACTAGTTATGTGCGCACAGCAGAAGAATACGTTGCTGGAAGAATACGCAGTTGTACGTTGCTACAATGAAGAAGGATGTCACTTTTTCGTAGCGTGTTTTATATGAATTCATTGAAGAAATATAGTAAGAACAGTTGAACAGTAATTACAGCATTAGAATTCGTAAATGACTATAAAAAAAGCCTTTAATAACAAAAATAAGCTTTTGGAAATTAGCTAGATTACACTGCCATTTGGGGAAGTCATATCCTAGGATAGTCACATGACTGTCACATGACAACCACTCAAACGTTTCCTATACCTCACTTAGGGACTTAATGAGCTAAAGTCAAGCTCGAAGCTGCAGAGGACCCATTTTAGGACATTTAACGTGTTTGTAAGGGTTAGGTTGATACAGTATGTACTGTAATGACCATGTCCATGCTGTCCCCACCCACCTGGGGTCATGTGCCTTTGAGGCCTGCATTGGCTTACTGCTCTCCATGGGAATGTGAACGGTTGCAGCATCTTCGCTTTTGGTACTGAGCATAACCTGGGTTTCCTGCAGTAGACAATCGTCAATATTTGCAAATTAATCTGTTGTCCGTGCGTTCAACAAATACCTCCTCAATCTTTTTGGAAGCATCATCAAGGTTTTTCTTCTTCCACTCGGGCATGAGATCATCCAGGTAACTGAGCTCCCGATCAGAGAAACAGAAGTCCAGCAGTTTGCGGATGAATACCAAAGCCAGCACCTGCAGACAATAAATGGAGACAGACAATGCGGTTTGAGATGATGGACGGCATGAAGACAAAGAGAGTGGTCATCTCACCATCATGGGGAAGACGATAGCAGCGGGTGAGGTCTTGATGACCCACAGGAGAACAAGACAGGTAAGCTGTGTGAGCGTGAACAGATGAACCTTCCTCAAGGGAACGTGACGCAGGTAGATGAAGTCTGGCTGGTGCTTGGCCGGCATACCGAACAACTTCAGACGGTCAAAGAACTGCAACCAACACATATGAAACGTCACAGACACACCGAGAGTGTTAGATGACACTTTGAAGTGTCCACTGAATGCCTATTGTACTATACCTGGATGCCCTTCAATGACGAGGCTCCCATGTAGAGGAAGACACCATACAATACTGGCATCGGAATGAACTGGGTAACAAATTAAGGATTTTTTAACAAAATGAATGAACTACAATACCCTGACTCCAGTGTCAGCCAGAGGGAGACGGAACTCACCTGAAGTGCTCCCGTCATGAATACAGAGCCTCCCATGAGCAAGAAGATGACCAAACCAGTGAGTCTCTGCTCTCGGATGCCCAGAAAGCGAGGCTGCTCTCCTGGAGCGGAGCTCTCTGATTCCAGCTTCAAACTGTTCACGTGAGTGATGGACAAGACAGTCGCGGCTACGAACCATGGCAAGCCCATAATGGAGCACACGGCCAGCATCAGCCCCACCATCAAGAGGTCCAAGTGGTAGCCGCAACCTTTCTGAGGGACAAATACGTACAGCGTAACATCGAAAGTCAAAAGCTGAATTCATGCATGATGTCAGAAGACATAACAGATCAGCAAGTGAAGGATTAAACTTGCATGTATTTTGTTCTTCTTTCTATTTTTGCAACACTTCAAAAGAACAAGGGGTTTGCTTCCTTATGCTCGTGTAACATTTAGCCATGTCAAAAAGTGAGAGGCAAATAGCATTGGCAATGCAACTCATTACACCCTGATCACATGTCACTTATGATTGTTTTATTATTACATTTACATATTAACAGCGGTTAACTTATTTTTATACTTGTATAACTGTTGTTAATAATAAATAAATATTAAATTGAAACAAATGTGAACAAAGCATTTCTATTTCATTTTTTTTCTTGAAAAATGTTTTAAACAGAACAAGAATAATATTTTTTTAAAGCTTTGAAAAGATTATTTCTATTTATTTTACTTATTTTCAACACAACAATAATAGACGTTAAATAATGCCAACAGAATGTTTCTATTTTTTTCCTTCTCAAAATTTTTTTTTGAACAGAATAATAAATGAAAAAAATGTGGACAGATTCATATTTTTTTTAAAAGAATGGGCCTCATTCACGAAACGTTCTTACGCACAAATGTGTTCTTAAAGCCTTCTTACAAAGATTTTTGGCATTCACGAAACGTGTTCTTAACTCACAGTTCTTAGATCTAAGAACAAATTCTACGAACGCTCAGGAGGACTCTTACGCACAAGCAAAGCTTGCACTTTCAATGCGCAATCCCCCTCATGATGGATTTTGCAACCTGATCCCAAAAAATGCAGTGCAAATAACATATCCCAACAATTATTTATCATCAAAACAACTAAAATATACTCCATGGATAAATATATATTCAAATCCCAATTCATCAAAAAAAAAAGGCTGGCTGGACGTGCGCTGCACAGAGAGAGAATGTATAGGGACCATTAGATTTATTTGCTGAAAGCGACGAATATTTGATGTCCCACTTCAGGCTTCAGGCTTCCCTCTCTGTTCTTGCAGGTGTGCAGGATCATCAGAATAACATCGCAATGAAACGTGGTGTGTCTATTGCGCACGGAGCACCCCCAGATAACGACATGCGCCCCCAGCCACGTCTTGAGCCAGAGCACGGGGCTGCTGTATTAATTAGGCAGCGTCTAATCAAATGTAACCGAAGAAAAAATAAATTGTCACACACAAACTATGTATTTTGACTTTATTTTTCCATCATGATTGTGTAAATCATAAATTTTCTAGAGTTTCTGAAATGGTTTGGTTTCTGATTGATGGCCCACCTCCCGTTTCCTCCAGATCCCTCCGGTGCAGTCTAATCTTTTTTTTTTAGTCTATTTTAAGTCAAACCACTTCTTTTTAACCTCTGCGGTGGCGCGTTTCTCCGTGGAAACGGCATTTATGTTTCCTGCAATGGTGCTCCATGCCGACTCTTTTTGGATGGCATGATGACCGGTGGATACACTTGAAAATAAGGTGGTCTTGTGTTCGGTCACTCCTTGTAAAAGCACCTCTATTTCAGTAGAATTGAAGTTTTTCTTTTGTTTGTTGTCCAGCTGCTTCTCAGTCTTGCCCTTGCGTGTTGCCATCTCCGCCTCCAGCTGCCGGTTGCGCACGGCACATTTTTGACCTTATATAGGAAATAATAGGCGGTGACCTATGCAAATTAGGGCTTACATGCACAGGCATCACAGTTTACATTCATCAACCTAAGAACACCGGTGCGAACGATTATCCCTACTTAAGAACGTGTCGTGAATGTGGCGCAGTTTCCAACCCACGTACACTTCTTAAGAAGACTTTTAAGAAGATGTTCGTGAATGAGGCCCAATAATACTAATACTACTAACACATAAAAAAATTAATAGCTTTCTATTTTTTCCGAGCACAACAATAGTAATGAAAAAAAAATGAAACAAAAAAAAAATCCATTATTTCCTATGAGGGGTGTCCAACTTTTTTCCACCGAGGGCCGCATCCAGAACAACTGAAAGATGCAAAGATCACTTTGATATTCTTCACTTAGTTTTTATACTGTAGTAGTTACACACAACATGTGGGTCATTAGCACACAGGAGAAAATAAATGTCAAATGAGTTGAAGTACCAGCAATTTGTGCTCTTTCCGGTTGATGATAACAGCAGTTATCTGTTGGTCCATGAAGATGAGGATGGTGCAGAGAAGAGCCGGGATGGAGGCTGCCAGAACCGTCCACCAAGGGTTACGTCCTATTGGGTTGATCAACCACCCTCGGTCCTCTCTGGTGGGCTGAAGGGTGCACACATTAACTCATTCAATACCAAAGACGTAGTTATGCGTTTTTATAAACCCAAACACCCGATCCCAAAAACTGATTTATACGTCTTTTACGTTTTTTCCGCGAGAGGCTGATGGAGGTGATGTTGCAACTCGCCACCAATGTATTTGGTTTCAGAGCAATTTTAATGCCATAAAAACGACCACTAGGTGGTAGACGTGCATTTGATAAGAGCTCGGCAGGGACCAGGAGAGGACTGAGAAACACATGACTGGAAGAGGAAGTTGGAGAGCGTGGAGGACAGAAGGTTACGCATTGTAGGAGAATTTTAACCCATACACACACACATGCACACAAGTGCATACACAACACCCGCACGCACGCACACACATAAAATAGAGGCAGTGGGCAACGGCACACAAGCCTATTTCAACTTGCCAATTGCACCGTGTACGTGAATGAGGCACCGATCAACTCCTCTGTGGCTCCAGCCTGCACAGTCTGTCTCGGGACAGGCATTCGCTGTGTGTGACTGACCAATCACAGAGTGTGAAGAGTGAGTACATAATGAGGATTTTCTTTCATCACGATTGTGGATAATGACGAGATGTACTCTTTTCATGCTTGTATTCGTCAAAAATGTATCCGTAACGGATACTTGTTTATAACAACTATCCGGCTCATCCCTATGGAGCTGGGTTGTCTTTTGAAAAAGGCTTGGATTGAATGAGTTAAGAAGGTGCACACATCAATTGGAGGATATGCACATAGTCATTCTTGGTTACCTGGAATTTGCTGGGAACCTTTAACTTCTGGGAGGGCACGCCGATGACGTAGTCGAGCAACACCATGACCACAATGGTGAGGAATACAGCAAAGTCACTGATCATGGACCGCACCTGTGAGCACCAGGAAACAACACTCAAAGACATTCAAGAAGTAAAAGCATAATTTTGAGACAATTAGTAGTAGGAGAGTAGTATAACAGAGGGGTTTTCAAAGTGTGCGGTGGGCCTCCCGTGGGAGTTGCAGCAGCTTGGGAAAAATAAAGCTAAAATTTTAAAATATATTTTTTCTTTTAAACCTGCTAAGATGAAAGCAGAAAATTGTAAATATTATCTGTGTCACACTTTGAAAACTCTGACCTAAGAAGGCAGAGTGCAGCCCTGTTGCCTTTTTGCCGGTTACCTTTGTGGGGAAATACCGACTCGTTTTGAACTGTTTGAGGAACGCTGACAAGAAGAAGGTGGAGAAGAACAAGATGACAGACCAAAAGAGAACATCTGGGGTGTAGGGCCCGTGGTGGCCGCATGCTGTACCGACGAAATGTCCCTGGAGGCTCAAACACTCCTGGAGAGAGATGACATGTTTGTCTTGATGATATAAATGCAGCATCACAAATAAGAGTTTGATGGAAGAGTTTTGTTTGCTGCCTTAGGCAGTACAGCATATGAATAAGAGTAGTATGACTAAGGTGGAAAAGTCCATTGAGCACTCAAAAGACAAGCTTCATTTGTGCTCAGTGGAGAATAGCAAATCAATGAAACGTCCTTATCGGTGCCTACAGAGAGGTGAGTTACTTGTGAGAAAGTGAAGGGGTCTGTTGCTTGTTAACAAATGCAAACAACAGCTCATGCTTTTATGTTTGTATGTGTGTTGACATAATTAGGTTACCTTAACAGTGAGGTTGGCCCAAGGTACGTCTGCAGCAGTGATGTTTTTCTTGCTCCACAGTTCTACGGTTTTATTGCTGGGATGATCTGGCTCTGCACACTGGCAGCTGAAGTCAGAGAGAGTAAATAAAAATAAAAATCAGGCATGGACTGCTCAAAAAAAAGCATAATATAATCGCAAATGTTGAGAACACATGACAAAAGAAACTACAGTGTTCCCTCGCTCCATTGGCTTCCGCAGACTTGCTGTTTCACTGATTTTTTTGTGCAATTTGAGTCCTTTTTTTTTTTTTTACAGCGTATGAATGCTGTTACAGGCAGAGCCTGGCTCTTTAAGAAGAATTGCATTGGTGGAAGTTGAGTGTTGATGTTCTGTTTCAGCACGAGGCGGCGGTGTCTCTATTGTCTCTCTTCTGTCTGCACCAACCATTGTCTTCTGAGTCCTGATTGGCTGTAGACCATTGTCAATCAATCTCCTTCGTGCTGTCTCTTGTTGTGGTCCTGACTGGCAAACTAGTTCACGGTGTGAGCTGCTTTGTAACTGCCAATACTTTAAAAAATAAAAGAAACAGAAGAAGCTAACAGCGTTTGATTCTGAACGCTGTATGGTTGCAAATTTCCCCCCCTGACAAAATCCACAATGTCGACGAAATATTCTGCACCCAAAAGGCAGAGGAAGCCAGGCATCACACAAAAAGTTGGACTTCTGGACATGTTGATGCAAGGCAGAAGTTACGTGGCTGTTGGGCGGCATTATGGACTACTGTAAATGAATCTTTGGTTCATGGCGGACGATGAGGAGGATGTTTTAACAAGGATACAAAAATGCTACAGCCAAACGAACAGGCACGGTCAAGTGAGTGAAATACATGTGAGTCAAGTTCTTATGTCCAACCTAGTAGGTTGATCATTAAAATGCAAACAACTTTTAGAGTGTTTAAACAAGAGAGAAATGTGACAACATGTTAATGCTTGTCTGAGAACAGTGTATAAAGTGTATGGTGACGGGTTTTACAGCGGGAAACATATATAATAATGTACACACACAACACCCGTATGCACGCACGCACACACACTGGGAATGGAACTAACATTTATTTTATTTATTTTTTCCTCTTTGTCTGAGAGAAACAATGCACGTTTTAATCAAGCATTATTGATCACATCAACATAAAGTGCATAGGAGTATTTACATTCAAAAAGAATGGAGAGATACAGCATGTTACTGTCCAAGTTAGCGTTAGGTTTGATGCACTGTTAGTGTAATTTGTAAGGCATTAATAAAGTTGATTGAAAAAAAAAAAGTTGGTTCCATTCCCAGTGTCACAGTGTCCTCTACTGGTCAAGCTGCAAACTTATCTGCAGAGGCAAACACGACAGCCTCCATCTCCTCTCAGCCAAAGCTTGCCAAGAAGATACAGTTTTGTCTCAAGGTATGTTGACGTATTACGACTTGTGCGTAACTTACAAATAACGGGTGTGAACGGGCGTCAACGATCGCATAACTTATTGCCTGCGGATGCGGGACGTATGAATCATACGTCGAAAAGTTTGGTTCATGCACCAAATTTTTGGACGACTTGGATGTACTACGACGTATGCCGGCGTGCTTCAGCGTGCTGTTAACATATACAAAACTTACCCATAACTTATTCGACATACGCCAGCGTATTGGCCAAATTTTTCATACGTTGGCGTACGCTGGCCAAATCGTCAAGGTGTGACAGGCGTTGGGCATTGGGCATAAGTTGTGAACGCCGGCAACACGCTACGCATTCGTTGATATAAGTTATAGAAACGTTCTATCTAAGTTACTAATATGGTCTAGTCCATCCACTGTAAAGATGAGGAATGCAAAGAGCACTACATTGGGGAAACTAAGCAAATGCTCCAAAAAAGGCTTTATCAACATCGCAGGGACAATTCTAGTGGTCCTCAATCAGCAGTACATCTACACCTTAAAGCAACCAATCACTCTTTTGAGGACAGTGAGGTAAAGATTTTGGCCAAAGAAAACAGATGGTTTGAAAGAGGAGTAAAGGAAGCTATATTTGTCAAACAACAGAACCCATCATTGAATCGGAATGGTGGTTTGAGGTTTAATTTGGACCCTGTGTTCAGCAGGTTACTGAGACCAAAACCCACAGCTCTTAGTCATGCAAATGAGGTGGAGCCAGGGCCGAGCCAGAACAATAGATGCTAACGAGCCAGTATCAGAGTCGTTCATACCCAACTCCAGGGAGCTACACTTCCCTTTGATCGGAGGTGCTAACGGAAGGAGAGGATTAGACCACAACTCCTCCCAGTCTTAGTGTAAGGAACCAATAGGAGGAGGGCATTGGCACACCAATTCCGCCCACTCGTACTGTATTTAAGGCCTAGGCTACCAGCACTTGTTAGTTCGCTGACGAAGCACTTCGGATGAGGAGCGAAACGTCCGACACCTTCTTCACAGAAGTACAGATGACGTCTCAAGAAGCCTTTCCCTCGTAAGTTACTAATACGTCATGTATACGACGAACTCATGAATACGCTATGTATACGCCCAAAATTGCAAAAAAAAGTTTGCTGCCCCTGCCAATGTTAATTCTGCTTCCGCAGCAGCCTTTCCCTCATTTTTTTGTCCATAATTCCAAAAACAATCTGGCCACGAATCATGGAGTCTTACAGCTCAGTTAAGAATGCATCAAAACTTTCAGCTGCTTGCTGCATACGTGAACAAAACACATACCTTTCAAGTGTCATTCTTCTTTGGTGAGCAATGTTCACCAAATTTATCCACGATGGTGTCAAATGCATTCCTGTCGTCTCCTTTGGCAAACATAAAGGTATTGAATACCTCCACAGCCTGCGGTCCAGCTACGGTGAGCAACAATGCTATTTTCCTCACCACCGGTAAATTATCCAGTCCCGTGGCCTGCAAATATAGCGTGCCACTCAAAGTTGACATTCCCGGTCCAATTAACAGCGTCAGGTGGGTTCATACTTTCCATGACGTTGATTTCACTGGATGATTTCTCTTACTCCTACTCCTGGTACCATGTGATGTTTCCGTGAAACATAAAGAATAACAGCGTGGTTGATCTTGAACTTTTTACTTTCAACAGCTTGCAACTTAGCCAAGAACACATATACAGGCAACTTCCTGTCTCCGGCTAATGTGGCCCACACAGGCACACTATACTTGAGTACCATCTAGTGGTTCAAATATGAATGTGAATCATGGCAACCTTCTTTATGAAATTGCTGGCACTTGCAACTTTGACTGACCCCATGGCAGGTTATTTAGTAGCCACTCTCAATGAAAAATCCAAGACGTAGGGTGCTTTGCTTGGGCTCCAATTTCACGGAATGAAACAGTACAGGGCTAATGGACTAGTTTGTTACGTGCAAAATTGTACAAAAACCGAGACAATAAATGAAAACCGAGGCAAAATTTTGGTGAAAATGTTACAAAAAACCCCAACAAGCATACTAAAACTGGAGCATACCAAAACCGACGGTACTTAGATTTGATAGGACTTAAATTTGTATGATTTCCTACCAAATTCTCATTTAAAATTCTAGGAATTGTGTGCCTCACTATGCCAGCGTCAGCTTGTCCAGATCACTGTGCGTGTTGAAGGGGTAGATCTCTCCCAGGTGAAACAGCTTCTCCAAGGCCTCGTAGATGAAGATGATGCAGATGAGGGCGGCGAAGGCCTCCTCTGTGAAGCGAGTGATGTAGCACACCAGAGAGCTGGCATCTGTGGCTACCAGCACCAAACACAGGAGTGCCGTCCACAGGCCGATGCAGGTCCTAAGCGACAGGTAGGAGAGGTCGTAGTCCCTAAAGAGCCAAGGGGACATCGTGTCATCAGAGAAGATGTCACAATGCGAAGAAGTTGTCACGACTTACTTGCAGAATTTGAAAAGGATCTTCTCAAACACCAGCACGGGTCCTGTGCTCCCTAGAATGGTAAGAGGCTGGCCGGCAAACAGTGAGTAAGCGACTCCAGTCATGGATGCACCAAGTAAGGATTCAATGGCACTCTGGAACACATACATACAGTACATAATGTCTTGCTTATGATTACTTACCATTTAATGTTTAAAGTGCAAAATGGAGTAAGTGCTCTTACAATGCGTCCCTCTGTTGCCTCTCCTAGCAGCCCTCCAAAGGTGATGACAGGAGACATGCAAGCACAGTACAGGAAGAGGAAAGAGGCCACACACTGCAGGCTTAGGCCATCTTTGAAGTCGCTCAGATAGAAGGGAGCCTTCCTTTTGATGTCCAGTATCAGACCACCAAACAATCTGGTCACAACACAACATAGAGAGAGTTGCGCCTACTACAAGTAACAATATTTATTAATGCATAATTTGATCTGATGTTTGAAGACTGCTCTTTGTCATTGTTCCTTTGACAAACACACTGTATGGACAAATGTATTGGGATGGATCCAAATGTAGCACAACTACTACATATTAAGAGGTGTGTCCCAAGGTTTGTGTTCATACTTTTTCATGTCCGTGACTCACCGTCCAGTTCTCTGCAACTCCGGCCCATGGTGCTCAGCATGTGGATCTTCCTCAACCTGGTAGGCTGTGCCGTTAGGGACGCCTGGCATCTTCCTCTTCTCCTACAATGACCACCAAAAAGACAAAACCAAGGTCAATTACAGTGAATCCACACACAATTCACAACCCCCTGCAAATTTGCTGAATTTTGGTCATTTCATAAATTTACTTTTAAAAATATAAATTTCTCCAATACTTTTTATTTTAGAAATATACATAGACATTTCTACAAAAATTTCTCAAATTAGATTTTTTTTAACACTTATTAATAAGAATATGAATAAAAAATATACTGTATAAATATATAAATTACTCCAAAAATAGGCCTTTTTCCTCACAGAAAACACATCTTATTCCCCCTAAGTCAGCAATAATTTGCAAATACATAATACATGTAGGGCCGCACGGTGGCTGAGTGGTTAGCATCTTGGCCACACAGTCAGGAGATCGAAAAGACCTGGGTTCGAATATCTCTGTGTGGAGTTTGCATGTTCTCCACGTGCGTGGGTTTTTCCCGGGCACTCCGATAAACATGCATGTTAGGCTATATGACCTGCGATTGGCTGGCGACCAGTCCAGGGTGTACCCCGCCTCTTGACCGAAGTCAGCTGGGATAGGCCCCATACTCCTGCAACCCTAATTAGGATAAGGGGCACAGAAAATGGATGGATGGATAATACATTGTACCCCACCCTAACTTAATTTTGCATTTTTATTTATAAAATATAAAATTCTCCCAACATTTTTGTTTTTTAAAATACAAATATAAATAAAACATATAAAATTAAAGATTTCTCCAAATTTTTATTTTTTTTTAGAAAAATATAAATATATACAGTTCTACACAGTCTGCGTTTTTTCCCTCACAGAAAACACATCGTATTCACCTTAAGTCAGTACAAATACAAATACAAATACATGATAATTTAGGTAAATTCTACAGCATACTTGTACCTGCCACTAACACTAACCTAATTTTGCATTTTTCTTTATAAAAATCCATCCATCCATCCATCCATTTTCTATACCGCTTCTCCTCTTTAGGGTCGCGGAGGCATGCTGGAGCCTATCCCAGCTGACTTCGGGCGACAGGCGGGGTACACCCTGGACTGGTCGTCTTTATAAAAATATAAATACATTTTTTTTTTCTTGTTCCTTTTTTTAAATTTACTAAAGTATAAATACAAATATATCAAATTAAAAATTTCACCAAAATTATTTTTAACAATTTTTTTTTTAGGAAAATATAAATAAAAAATATATACATTATGGCTGTCACAGTTGATGTGAGTTAACGGAAATTCCCTTTAAGGCACAATTTTTTAGACACGTGATTAGCATGCGCACGTCCTTTTGACCCTCGTCTCACGCTGTAGTTTGAGAAAACGCAGCGTTGTGGCAATTGATGTTGAACAAACTGGAACAAATATTTAGGAGAAATGTACAAAGAAAAGGGTAATTTGAATGGTAAGTTTAGCTTCAAAGCCCTGGCAGATGGCTCTCTTGACAAGTTGACAAGACCCAAGTTGTTGTATTTACTGTCTCTGTGAGTTGAGTTGTCACAGAGTACATCAAGTCTCAGGCACTGTCCACACGGGAACGCTCCTGAGATTATTATTTTTTTTGGTGGGTTGAAAAAAATTTGCATTCACATTGTGCCGGATTAGTAAATAGTTACATCTTTAATCCTTTCACAGTTCCACATGCCCAAAAGGAGTAGGAAGAAGCAAAGCTTATTTAATCCTACCCACCGTCTATTCCGCATCGAGTACAATACTTGTTGTTCACTTCCTGCATTCCATGTCATGTTTTCTATTTCTATCTAGATCGTTTGGAGTTTGATAAAACAAAATGTCAGGAAAACATCAACTGGGGTGAGTCATGCTAGTCGAAATATTCAGATATTATGTTGGCTTGTGGTCAAAAATCAATTCTGGTCACGTGACAGCGACTGGTCAGTGACGTCATTGTTTTCAAAAAGAAGCGGGTTGCTTGTCTAAATGGAAACGACAAGCCGGCGTTTTATGACTTTCCCACTCTGGAAGCCGTTTTCAAAAAATACCGTTTCACGTCACCAAGAATGCCGTTTCTGTGTGGATGAAAGGTTGAAACGATAAAATATTTTGCTGTTTTGACATGAAAACTTTTCCGTGCGGATAGCCCCTTAAATGCCACTTGCTGCACTCAAGGCATTTTTTATTGTCATTTATACAGTGGTACCTTGGAATGCTTGCATCCCACCTAACAATTGTTTTTAGAAACAAGCCATCTCTCGGCTGATTTTTTGCTTTGAACTGCAAGCTAAACTTTGGGTTACGAGCTGCCAGTTATAGGCAAGCATAGCCGAGGACATCTACTTGGAGGGCTTGTGTCAATGTGACAGAGGTGGAAGAAAGCGAGCACACACACAGTGCTCAATGAGATGGTAGTAAATGCTCGTAAGTGGATTTAATAGCGTTATTTGTTAGCGATTTATTGGCGTTTGTGCTTCAACTGCTGTGTTTGTTAAAGATGACAGAATAAAAGTTGCACATTGCAAAACCACAGTGTTATACTTCCATGCTGCTGAAGTTGTCTTTTGTTGGGGTTTTTTTGTACATTGAGGTTCATTTTGTGTTGAGCTGTTTAGAAATACAGAATGTTTAATAAACAAATATTTGCATGAAGCTAACATACTATCCAGTTTTTGTTGTATAAGAAATTTTAAAATGATCTCTCAAACGTGCACTTATTATAGATAAAACTACTTTTTATCTGCAATTGTGATTAATTATGAGTTAACTATGGATAACATGCGATTAATCAATATTAATCAATATTTTAATTGATAGGCAACCAATATAAATATATAAATGTCTCCATAAATAGGCCTTATTACTGACTTAAGATCAATGAAAGACCTGTATGTCTCATTCATCCTAAGTCAGTATTAATTTATAAGGGAAATTATAAGAACAATTTGAATTTGAATTTTTAAATATATTTTAAATATAAACATTTCATGGGCATATCAATTACTTGCAGATTTTTGCCAATCACGGATGGACCCGGAACTGAACTACAGCAGAAAGTGGGTATCTACCATACATTTTCTGGTGCACCATTCAACGTTGTACCTGAGATGGGACGTTCTTCGGTGGCTCGATACGGATGGAAGGGTCCCACTCCCCTGGGGGTAGGACAGTCACCTGGTCCAAGAACTCATCTATCCCAGCTAGGAGGTCACCTCTGTCCTTGGCCTTGTAAGCCACACCATGGAAGATCTGGACAATAGAGATGTAACAGACACATGGAAGCACAGTCAAGGCATAATACATTATTATTACCTCCACCAAGCAGAAGCAGCGTTTGGTCATTTCTGCTGCCAATATACCAGATGCCATTACATTTTGGCGACGATTATTAAAATGTATTTATTATTCGTGCCATGGGTAATGATCAACCAGATCCTGAATCCAGATGGAGCAGCCCCTACAGCGCTGGAGTGCACTTCATGATTTCCCATTCCAGCAAGACAGATGTTTGTGATTGTTCCGCCTTGGTGGAGGTTTAGTTTTGAGAAGCTTGAGAAGGAAAGCCCGCACCTCATCCGTCATAATGGTTGCCATGGAGCGTCCAATTTCATGGTACTGCTGAGCTTTTCCATCCGGGCCCAAGAGAATGAAGAGGAACCTGAAGTGACGTTATCAGATGATATTTTGACAAATGTCATATCCAGAGTAGCAAAAGTATACAATATGGATACCTGGTGGGTATCGGAACCTCAGTGAGGCCAGTGAGCAAGACAGCGGGGGAGAGGCGGACAAAAGCCACGATGGGTCTCTCCAGGAAGTCCAGCTCTCCTACCAGCACATTGGAGGCTTCTGCTCCTTCTGGGATCTTCTTCATGAAGTGAAGGTCCACCTGGTAAGTATCAGTTGTGGGAAAATACTTTAAGAGACTGTATGTGTGTCTTTCATGATATGCCTCCTTCCCCCTGTAATCAATGTATGATGACTTTTGTTAATGTACAGTTAGGTACGGAAACTGGGGCGATCAGAAGATTGAACTTGCTCAAAGGGGATAGGTTGGATTCGGACAAAATGTTGACCAATTGTGGCACAACACGAATTTGACCCCATGAAGAAAGTAAAGAGTCAAATAGTCATTGCCTTCCAGCTGTATCATAAACAGCTAAAGTCACACCCTCCACGTGTGAAAGCCTGTGTCGTCCTCTCCAGCTCTGGCTCGCCATTCTTCAGGATTTTTGTCTCAAAATACAAAAAAAAAAGCAACCTGTATAAAGCAATAGTTGTTTCTAATTACCATTAAATCTTGATGGTCTCATATTGCAATATATCTACTCAATAACTGTACAGTATGATTTTTTCTTTCGTCACAAAACACAAACTAAATGACAAATTGCAACATAGCTGCTCAATACCGTTTAACAGCAACACACAAGTGCATACTGTATGAATTCAAAATGGCTCCCTTAGCTTTATAGCAACTGCTTCGACATAGCAATCGCCACTTAGGACCACATGAATCGCCCGCCGGCGTGTTCTAAAAATAGCTCAAATAGCGCCACCCAGAAGAAAATTTTACTGAAAGACAATTCTGAGATTCTCATCTCAGCCTAACTTTAGTTTCTCTTTTGTCTAAAAATGTTTCTCATTTATTACTTCTAAAAATGCCTTAGGAAAAACGAAGTGAGACATACGCCTAGAGGAAAATTTTATTGCTCAAAGCTTGCTCTTCTCCAGCTCAGGGGAAATTCTTATCTCGGCTTCATTTTAGTGTGTATTTAAATGTATGCACTTGAAAATACAAACATTTAGTTTCAAATACAGATGTTAAAAACACAAAACAGCTAATGCTTTTGATACAGCATCTTTATTCTGTATCATTTCAAATCAAAAACACTGACTTATACTGTACATCGTCATCAGCTGAGGTTATGCAGTTACTTGTAAACATGACCACATGAGATGTAAATTTGAGCATTACTACTGAAAATAGTACTAGAGTAGAACCTTGGTTAGCGTCATTAATTCGTTCCATATGGTCCTAACCAAAACCGACTCTAACCGAAACGGACTCTAAACCTAATACAATTCTCCTGTAAGTAATAATGTAAATACAATTAGTGTGTTCCAGAAAGTAAAAAATGTGAACACAAAACATGTTTTTATAGTTTGATATGCAAAAAACAATTGGAAATGCATATAAATACATATAAATCATGAATAAAAAAAACATGTGAACATTCAAGGCTACTTCTTCCTTAAATGAAGATGTGATTGTTGCCAAAGACACAATGTGATAGCGAGATCAACATGGACACCACCTTTGTGGTTTGCTGTGAGTTATTTCTTGAATTTAATAGTGTTCCTCACTCACTTTGTGTGCCTTTCTTTGCTTTTCAAATAATATAAATAATCCCCACACAGTGGCCTGGTGGTTAGCATGTTGGCCAAGATCTGGGTTCGAATCTCCATTGGGCATCTCTGTGTGGAGTTTGCATGTTGTCCCCATGCGTGTGTGGGTTTTCTCCGGGTAATCCAGTTTCCTCCCACATTCCAAAAACATGCATGTTAGGTTAATTGGCAACTCGAAATTGTCCATAGGTATGAATGTGAGAGTGAACGTGAGAGTGTTTGTCTATATGTGCCCTGCGATTGCCTGGCGACCAGTCCAGGGTGTACTCCAGCATACCCGCGACCCTAGTGAAAATAAGCGGCATAGAAGATTGGATGGATGGATGGATAAATAATCCAAAACAAAACCAAAGAAAGTTGTAAGTGCCAGAATTTTGACAAAGAAGTTGAAAGACATTATTGAATTCAAGAAATAACTCATAGCAAAACACCAAGGTGGGCAATCACGTCTTCAATGAAATTAAAAGTAACCTTAAATGTTCATTTATCCCTTTCATACATCATTTACATGTATTTGGATTTTTTATGCATCTAAGACTATGTTTTGTAAAGCTACATAACTGTAGGTAAATCTATAACTGTAAAACTATGCAAGTGTGTTTTGTGTTAACATTCATGAGACAAAGAACTATAGAGTCAACCGCTAATGACATCATACATGGGGCGTTGGAGCTGACTTCCACTTCCTGTTTCCATGTATTACAAAGCTAACAAGCTGCCAAAAAGGTCGTTTTGTGATATAAATACATTAAGAACACAGTTAGCCTTGTGCAGCGTGCCATTTTGTACGCTAACTGGAAAATCTAAGCAGACCAAGGCAACATTTATGATATTCAACACACTATCCAAGCCATATGCTAACCAAGGTTCCACTGTATACTATTAATGGAAACAAAAAGGTTACTGGTATCTTGTGTTCTTTTACAGCAACATAATCCCAAACTTTTGCTCTGAAGTTTTAAGCTTAAGAAGGTTTCTGAAACACTCCAAATGTATACTTCATTTTCTCTGGTTATCTAAGGTTTACTGTGTAAATGAATCCCATGAGTAACAGACAAGCCTTTGACACACATTGACAGTCATTAAAAACCTCCATTCCATCGTTGACAACGGACACCGGGACAAGACCTTTTTGCACTTTATTTTCATGGAAGACACAGATCTTCATGGTGCATCCAGCATACTCTTCTTGCAGCAATTCAGTGATGACATTCTGTAAATACATGAATACATTTTGTTCACGTTCATTGTGCTCTATATTTATTTCCTGGGTAGGTCAGAGTGGATCAAAATTGTTTAAGGTTCAGATTTTTTTACATGAAGTTGTGACTTCACAATCAGCAGTGTAATTCATCAACAGTGACTTAACCCCCCCCAATTGGTCCCATGAGTCCAGTTCTAGTCGGAGATCCGTAACGAGGAACAAAAGTTCTACTTAGTTGCTGGTCCATTTAAGTAAAGAGTTTGGCTTCTTAAAACAATATGCGTTCAAAAGAGTAATACATTTGCATCACAAAAATGCCTCCTCAAAAAAATCAGACCTCACAAAACGCTGTGCGTTATATTTGTCTCCTGCCGTACCCCTGCGCACTGTCACCTGTGCATTCATATGTACGTATATGATGAAGACGCTTGCAGAAATTCCACTATTCTTTCGCAACGGAGCGCCACGGCCATATTGTTTACGTATGTGTACGTACGTATGTGATGCGAGCGTCTTCATCACATACACATAAATGCACAGGCGACAGTGCACAGGGATATGGTAGGAGAAAATATAACGCAGAGCGTTTTGTGAGGTCAGATTTTTTTGAGGCAGCATTTTTATAATGCTGAAAAGTAGTATTTAAAAAAAAAACTTTCATTCCTCACAGGAAAAATTTCCCTTCTAAAAACAAGTTTAAAACAACTTTTGCTTGTAATAAGCAAAAAAATCTGCCAATGGAACAAGTCAAAACTGCCATAGTAGGATTTCTTGAAATAAAACATGCTTTAAAACATAAAAGTGATCTTAAAATTAGCCAAGAAAACTCAATATTATTTATATTTACTAGTATTTTAAAATTTTGTCTCTCACAACAGTTAGACCATATTTCCGTAGTTAGAGCATAAAAAACCTGTTTATGTCTAAATACGGTTTTTAACATTAGAGCCCTGTCGACCTGAAATAACCCCAAGTCACCTTTACACTCCTATTATTCATTGTTTACACCACATTGCGCAACTCTTATGCTGCAGGGACTCGAGACAGCCACTAGCTAGCAAGCTACTTAAGAAGCCAAACATTTACCACTTCCACACCAAATGGGAGGATAACTTTTTTTTCACTCTATCATGTGGTACGTGCCATGGCTGCATGACTTCATGCAGTGTTAAGGTAATGTCATGTAAGATAATGTATCAACAATGTTTTGTGTAATTACTACCACCTATGGACCAGAATACTAAATATTGCTTGTATTTCAATATGTTTTCACTAATAATAGACCATAGTCTACCACTAAACAGCGATCATTTATTAATTAACTGCTGAATGTAGCAAGGGAGAGATAATCGAACCGCGATATTGGGAAGGACTGTATAGACACCCAGGCCAGGTGATCTGAGGTTGGCTGGTGATCTTGCCTGGAGTCATTCACATAGCCGGGACTTCATGATGTCTAAAATAATGGCTATACATCATTAATAATTACACTGAACATGATTTAAGAAAAGAAATACATACCATTCGTTGCTTGGAGTTATACACTGGCATTCCTAGAGACATACAGTACTGACAAAAATAACAATATGAGGCAAATATCAAAGTTGTTATGAATGATTAACATACAGCAAGTGTCCCAAGAAGTAGTTACTTCTACAGCTCACCACCTAAAGTGCTGATGACTATTGCAATTCAAACATTAACACATTTAGATGAGGGTGATTATAAAAACACGTTCTAAATCCTGCCATAAGTTTACTTTTTAGTCCAGACAGCAAATGAATTGCGTATGAGCAAAGCTGCCAGCTCCTGTCCTTCTTTAGTGCTAGCTAGTGATTAGCTCAATGCAGCTAGCTTTCTTGGTTCACCAATATAAATTAACAAACTGCTTTACTGTGGTGCTTGTTACAACAATGTTTGTGTAACTATTAAAACCGCTAATATATATCAATAAACTAATACGTTTTATTCGCGAATCTTGCTAAAAAGTTAGCTAATATTAGCTTGCAGGCTCATGACTGATAATGCTATCGAGCTAAAATCTCCTTACTAAAGTTTAAACTGTACGGCCATACACAGTTACAAGTTGAATTATTATTTAGATGACAGCCAGGTGATGGTATTTGAATGGGATAGCAAGTTATATTACAGGAAAACTCACCAGTTCGTCTCACACAGAGAAGGACGGGGTATTCGGTTCTCTCCCGCCACTGAATTCAAGTCCCGTAAATCCCGTTTGCCCAGTCAGATGTTGCGTGAGCTGCTTGTTCTCACAGCACAGCACAGTGATGACATCACTGTGTGATGACTTTTGTTAATGTATGGTTTGGTACAGAAAAGTGACACTCTCAAATCTGGGCCAATCAGAAGATACAGATTTGCTCAAAGAGGATGGGTTGGATTTCAGACAAAATCTTGACCAACTGTGGTACAACACGAATATTTATTAACAATGCTCAATTAGTACCTTTTGTTAAGAGTAAAAAACAAAAAGTGCACAATTGTAAAAAAAAATGTCAATTTGACCCCATAATAAAATATTAAATGAATAACGAAAACAGTCTAACAGTCAGTGCGGAAGTTAATAAGTCAGTGTCCATCTACCAGTGTCTATCAGTGTCTAGAGTTTGTTTTGTCTCATCTGTATGTAACGGATGCCAGCCTTTTGGCCGTGAGGTCAGCGCTCTCACCTCCCTTTGCGAAACAGGGTGGGTTACATGTATAGAGATGACTGTATTCCTTCCAGCTGTATCGTGAAACAACCGCCACGTGTGTAAGCCTACATCGTCCTCTCCAGTGTTCTTGATCCCAGCTCTGGTTCACCATTCTTCAGAATTTTTGTCTCAAAATTTAAAAAAAAACAACCTGCATAAAGCAGTAGTTGTTTCAAATTAAAATAAAATGCTTTATGTTGTCATATCTCAATATATCTACTCAATAGCTGAACAGTATAATGATGCTGGTCTGTACTCTGCTTGCAACTGCACAATGGAGGAAAGTTTTAAACGGAGACAGCAATGTCCTTACTTTGTGTGTGGGACACATGGGCACCCAGCTGGTGAAAATGGGAATTACTGTACACCAATGGAAACACTTAAACTGTTGCACAGTTACATATTGTGATATTATTCATTAGGAGAACTAGTGGGCGTTACACCCCGTTTTGAATATGTACAGGTATACAAGTAGGAAAATGAGACAGAGGTTGACCGGTTGACTACGATTCCATTGGAAGACCAGTCCATTAGTATGTGGCAGACCATCAAAAACAGCTGCATACATTTCTCCTTTGAATAACTATAATAAAAGTAATAGTATTCATTCACGTGTACACCATTAGGACAAAAGTATTGGGACTGACATGGATTTCAAGGAAGTGAAAAGAGAGGAACACATAAACAAAAACATGCAATATATGTTTTATTTACCTTGCTGAGATCCAGTGGATGCGTGTCCTGTCCAGCACCATTCTTAGCCGGCTCTGTAGGAGGTGGAGGCTGAGGAGATGTGGCCGACCCGGCTGTGGAGTGGAATTAGACATGGATTACATTGTATGTGGTGTGTTTATCTACAAATATATGCTTGCTGTAGTACATGGCTTTTGGAATTTTGTACCAAAAAGCTGGTTTGAAAGAGGTGTCAAAGAATCTATTTATGTCCTCAACTATATCATATGCTTACGACAATGCCCCGACATTACACCCTCAAAGATTGTCTCATTACAGTTGTTTTGCCACCACAAAGGCTAACGACCACAAAGGCAAATCAACTATTGTTATGCAGGATGGTCGTTCACCAGCCACGGCAACCACAACAACCCTATTGTGACCACACCCACCACAGAAATAACTAGGGAGACTCCACACTTAAACATTTAGAACTGAAGACCCTTTTGGATAAAAGAGTCCAGTTGCCTTGATTCAACCTTTGCGGATTACCATGACCTGGATGACTGAGACTCTACACCAGTTGCATTTGGAAGTTATTGCTGTGTGTTTAATCTCATACAGATTTTTCTGTATTTGTACACCAGAGTTATCATTTATGGTCTCGACTTCTAATATATATGAGCACATGTGCTAAATAAATCATTGTGTGTATCTATGACACTTAAGAACCAAGAGGGCTGATGCAATTGATTGTTGGCAGTATCAACTACAAATACTTAAACATTGTCCTACAAACCGTTAGTCCAAACTTGGCTACAAGAGGTGCAATGTGGTTTTCACCTGGGTGCGGAACACTGGACCAGCTCTACACCCTTGCAAGGGTACTGGAGACTACATGGGAGTTTGCCCACCAGGTCTACATGTGCTACAAGTATGTGGACTTGGAAAAGGCATTCGACCGTATCCATCGCGGTGTCCTGTGGGGAGTGCTCCGGGGGTATGGGATCGGTGGTGCGCTATTACGCGCCATTCGGCCCTTGTACAAATGGAGCAGGAGCTTGGTCCCCTGTTTCCGGTGAAAGTTGGCCTCCGCCAAGGCTGCCCTTTGTCACCGATTCTGTTTATAATTTTCATGGGCAGAGTTTGTAGGTTAAGCCAAGGCGTAGAGGGAGTCCAGTTTGGGGGCCTTAGGATCTCGTCCCTGCTATTCGCAGACGATGTGGTCCTGATGGCTTCATCGGGCTGTGACCTTCACTGTTTACTGGGGCGGTTCTAAGCTGAGTGTGAATCTCCTGGGATGACACTCAGTACCTCCAAATCAGAGGCCATGGTTATCAGTCGGAAAAGGTAGGAATGCACCCTCCGGGTTGGGAGTGAGGCCTTGCCCCAGGTGGAGGAGTTCAAGTATCTCTGGGTCTTGTTCACAAGTGAGAGAAGGTCGTAGCGTGAGGTCGACAGGCAGATTGGCGCAGCATCTGCAGTAATGCGGTAGCTGTACCAGACCGTAATGACCGTCGTTACCCTCACCTATGGTCATGAGCTTTGGGTTGTGACCGAAAGAACGAGATCACGGCTGAAATGAGTTTCCTCTGTAGGATGGCTGGACTCACCCAAAGAGAGACCCAAAGGGTGAGGAGCTCAGTCATCCGGGAGGAGCTCAGAGGAGAGCCGCTGCTGCTTCACATCGAGAGGAGCCAGTTGAGGTGGCTCGGGCATCTAGTCCGAATGCGTCCCCTGGACGCCTCCCAGCCGGGAGAAGGCCCCAGGAAAGACCTAGGACACGCTGGAGGGATTATGTCTCATATCTGGCCTGGGAACACCTTGGTGGCCTCCCGGTGGAACTGGAAGAGGTGGCTACAGACCGGGAATTCTGAACTTCCCTACTGAGGCTGCTTCCCCCCGGATAAGCGTAAGAAAATGGACAGATGGATGGATGGACATTGTCCTACATAACCACAATGTACAGTATCCCACTTGGCATACTATACATATTTATGGCACCACATAAACATTTATTGTAAGTTCAGTGTGATGAAAAAGATTTCTGAGAACTTGAACCAATTCAATAAAACTGTGACAAGTGCTGCAAAGAATAGATGGCTATGAACTAGGGATGTCCCGATCCTATCTTCAGGATTGGGATCGGCTGCCGATCCGCTGTATTTGTGAAGATCGGATAATATCGGCTTCCGCCACGAGATCGGGCTCATCCGGTTGCCGTATCACGTTTGTAACTCTGAGCCATACTCCAACATGGTAGGTGCAGTAATGTGCCTCAAAGCTGGCTGCCACTGGACTCGCGCCACCCGCAAGAAAAACAAAACGCAACACCATCATGCAGACATTTTCGTGGTGTACCATAGTGAAGTTAGTTTCACGTTGGACGTTGGACATTTGGCTCCGTAGCTACAGGGCTACCCTCTCTCACTGTGCTCGGACTGCTGCATGATGGTGAAGGGAGCTCGCAAGCGAAGTGCCACTCTCACCACTGGTTGATAATAGGGACCTTACAAACACCTTGGAAACTCCTCTGTTATGAAGCATGTAAGGAAGCTAGCGGGGTTCGCTTAGTTTAGCTAGTGCAGCTGTGTGTGTGTGTGTGTGTGTGTGTGTGTATGCGTGTGTGTGTGTGTGTATGCGTGTGTGAAAAGGTAAAAAACTGAAGTCTAAAAAATTAAAACGGAGAAAACGGAATTTGGGAAAAAAATAAAAGGGATTTCATAGGGCCCTAAGAGAGTTTGTTAAAAAAAAAAATTGAATTCTAAATCACACCACAAATTGATCTACTGTATAATCATGTCAAATTATTAGTTCTACCCTAAAAGTATTTTGGATCATTTATTGGATTGGGGACCTGACTCACAGAGGTTTGTTACAAAAGCCAAACAATATTGTTGTTCATGCTGGGTAATAAAAAAGTACATTCAGCAATACTTTGTTTGCATTATGTTTAATGCTTTGAAGAGCTATTATCATAACCATATTCAATTCCACAAATTCATGTTTGTAACAAAAGCTTATAATTATTATTATTAAAACAAACAAACAAACAAAAAAAGATCGGTACCAGATCAGATTAGATCGGATCGGCAAGACTATAAAAAAATCTAATCGGATCGGAAGCCAAAAAATGTGGATCGGGACATCCCTACAATGAACTCTCAGTCCAATAATCACCCATCAGATGTGGCTCTGACTGTTTACGAGACCCCTCGGTGATGGAGCGCACGCTGGGCATGAGGTTCTTCTTCTTCTCGTTCTGGTGGTGGTGCCTCTTCAGCAAAGCCTCACGCACTTTAACTCTCACGCTGTCATCCAGTTCATGGGAGGCCTCCTGATGGTCCAGGACCATATCTGCAACGCACACAGAGAAAATGTGTTATACAGTCATCCCTTGCATAATCACTGTTCAATTATTGCTCCCTCGCTCTATTGTGGGTATTCTGGTCACTTGGCGGCAGTCATGACACAAAACATTGAGACATTACCTTACATCAGTGGTTCCCAAACTTTATACAGTCACTACCCCTTCAGACATTTGACTTGAAGCCATGTACCTCCTACTGCTGCACACTTAAAAAACAAAAACAATTTTTACATTTCATTAAATTAAAATGTCAAACAAATTGGATAATTAACTGTATACAGTAGTAAGTAATTCTTGCATTGTGCATGGTCAAATTTTGATAAAAGTTTTACATGAGCACTGATAAATTGATGAGATGCGAATTTCTCCTGAAGATGAATAAAGTATCTAAGTCATACATATCTTTTATTTCAGCCTTCCCTTTGAATGGGTTGAACTTGAGCTTCACTTTTGTCCACTTGCAATCGCTATGATTTAAATCTGCATATTAATTTGATTCCAAATTGAAAGGGAAAATTGAACAAACATGATAAAGCAGTATCCAAACCACAAAACTACACACAAGCAGCGATAAAGCCTCATTTTCAGGGGAATCTCCACTCTCTCATCCGATACGCACACACGAGCATGCATACATTCACAGGTTTTCACAGTGAGGGGATTTGCACACCAATATAAATTAAACCTTCAAGATTAAACACTTTTAATACGCAACATAATCACCAAACTGACTTATTTATATACTGTAACTCACACAGAGCAATGAAGAACTTCATGACGTGTCTCCTTACTTCTTTCTGCCATGACGGTGAGCTCTGTGCTATGAGGCGTTCAGGTGTGCTTGTAATTATGAGTGTTACGCGGTAATTGTTTTTCATTTTTATTCACGTACCCCCTATGACAACTGGCGTACAACTGGTTACCTCGCTGGCTCGCTAGCTTGCTAACTAGTGGCCGTCCCGAGTCCCTGCAGCATAAGAGTTGCAATGAGCAAGGTGTAAACAAAAATAATAAGAGTGTAAAGTAAAGGGATTGTCTACAGGGCTCTCAGGGTTCTTTTTTTTTTTTTTTGTCCTGTCCAGCCATTAGGGCAGATAGCATTGTTGATCTAAATGTCCTTACGTGCGCAAAAGATTTGAGAGTGTGTGAGATACACGTTCTCTGTTATGCAGAATTTATTTAACTTTGAAGTTTTGTTTTTGCTCTCAGAGTTCTAATAATGTTAAAAATCATAGTTTGAAAGTCATAAACAGGTTTTCTATGCTCTAACTACAAAAATATAGAATTTGTATGTATGTATGTATGTATGTACTTTATTTATCCCACAGAGAGGAAATTTACTTGTTACAGCAGCAAGCAAGACAAGTAAAGAGAACAGTGTAAAGAAAGCATAGTGTCTACAACATGGTTCAGGTGGTGCAGGTGTTGTAGAGCCTGATAGCGGTCGGTATGAAGGACCTGCGGAACCTCTCCCTCTTACACCGTGGGTGTAACAGTCTGCTGCTGAAGGAGCTGCTCAGGGAAACAACAGTGTCATGTAGCGGGTGAGAGGTGTTGTTCATGATGGATGTCAGCTTAGCCAACATCCTTCTCTCCCCCACTTCCTCCACGGAATTTATTAACATTGAATCCAATAACGCGGAAATTTAACGCGCTTGTGTCTGGAACCAATTTACAGCTATAAAAGAGGGATTACTGTACAGTATATACATTGCAATACAATGCTGTGTATAATATTTGTATATACCAAAGAAGATGCCTAGTAAAATCATGTTTTTATCATTTTTTATTCCAAAATATAAAAAATATTAAAGCTGCGAGCAACAGGCTCTCGCACCCTCACGCACCTCGGGGTTCACTCAGGGCACTGAGAAGAATTCAAGAAGAGACCTATTTACAACTTCATGGTGATCAACTACAGTATGATCAAGATGTGACCTTGTGGAGCCGAGTTCTTAACATTCACAGTTTTGTGGCAAATCGCCAGATTAACCATCAAAAGTTTGTTGCGAAGCCCCGCACACATCCTATTGTGTAGGGGTACTCGTACCCCCAGGGGTACGCCAATTGTGATAGGAGGTATGGGAATAAAAATGAAAAACAATTAGTGCTTAAATCTCACAATTACAAGTGCACCTGAATGCCTCACAGCGCAAGGCGAACGGAGCAGAAAGGAGACAGAGTGTGAAGCTGTTCATTGCTCTGTGTGCGTTATATGAACAAATAAGTATGTTTGATTATTTTGTGCATTACGAGTGTTTAATCTTGAAGATTTAATTGGTTTTCCAATCCCCGCACGGCACAGTGGTGAAATTCCCCTGAAAATGAGGCTTTATGATTGGTTGTATGTATTTTTGTATTTCAGTATTAAATTAATATGCTGATTTAAGACACTGAGTGAATTTTGGGGGTTCGTGATCGGGACCCCTGAAATGTCACATTTTGACATTGTGGTTTTCATGCATGTTAAGGCCCTCAAAAATAACTTTAGCTATCATTAGATGTATAGCCTATTGTAACAACAAAATTAATGTAAAATATTTGTTGCCTTTCTGAGACTGCTTTTGCGTGTATATACGCGCTACAACATGTACGTGAACACCAGACAGCTGCGAGCGACAGCAAAACTTTCCGACAATTAACTCGTAGTTGTGAAAAATATAAACACGTTTTACAGTCTCTTCTTTTAAACCACTGTTGGTAACACAGTGGTGTTTGTACATTTTTTGGGTGAAATTTTTTTTTATCTTGAGCCAGTTACATAAAGTCTCTTTAAATATTCAAATGTAATTTTTGACTAGCTTGTCTGCGACCCACACAGAATGGGTCTGCGGCCCAATTTCAGGTCCCAGCCCACCAGTTGAGACACGTTTCTATAGGTTATATTTTTATTATTAGCATTATTCATATCAACATTTTTGCTCTTTTTCCCATTTTTACTGTTGTTTTTTTGTACTTTTCTTGTTTGTATTTTTATAGAAAAAAAACAAGCTGCAGGCCACAAATGGACACACATCTTAAGGTATCAGTCATGAATAGTGGAGATATACTGTATGTTGGACAGCTTAGGCAAATATGCATTAATTAATTCATTTACAGGTTCGGCTAATATGTCTTCTACCAATGACTCATCAGCAGATCTTCATCTTGCTGCCTTTTCTTCTGTCCTTCAGTTTTTTGCAAATAAGCTGCTGAGTCAGCAATGAAACTTTCCTACACTCCTCTACTGCCAGACAGTCTGCACATTGGCATACACAACACCCACATTAAATCTGAGCACATCTCAAGGCCAGTCAGCGCTGACGTGTTGAGAAGCACCAGTGTGATCAGCCTTGCTAATTGGACCGCTAGGGGGATTGCAAAAGCCAGTGAAAATAAACCTTTGCCATACTGAAGATAAATAGTGATTTAGATAAAAAAACAAACTATCAGCAATATTTTAGCAATGGGGTATTCTACTGAAAATATTATCGATTAATCGAGTAATCAAAAATAACATATTTTGCTTGGTTAAAGAGCAATTATAAATACACAACAGAAAATAAAACATTTCACAAAACAATGACTAACAATAACCAAGTGGTTTAATTTTTTAGATAATGAACCGTTTTATTTCTTAAATTCACATTGCGCAGAGGAAAAAAACGGTATTTTCTTGGGTCTGATGGGCTACATGATGGTGCTTTTGTAGATTATTTTTTCCATCCCAGACTGTAACTATTTACTGGAAAAGGAGAGAAATAATAATTACTTTACTGAGACATTACTACAAGTAAGACTAAAGTACATATTACATTATGTTGATGGCTAAAACGTACCTAAACTTACACAGGCTGACTAGAAATAAGAAATATTCTTTATAAGATATTGTGTTTTTGCAGTGTTCAAAGTAAAATTAAAACACCTTCTGTAGTGGAACACATTACTCTCAACAAAGTCAGTGAGACACGCACTTCCTTGTTCCATTAACCCTGTGGTCACCAACCTTTTTGAGCACAACACCTCGGCCGTGAACCTGCGAAAGATCTACCTCCAAACCCCCCAAATATATATGCCTACAAAAGATATATATGCACAATATATTTAAAATATATATTGTATACACGGTATACAGTGTTCCCTCATTTATTGCGGGGGATCGGTTCACAAAATAGCCCGCAAAAAGTGAAATCCACATAGGAGTCAACTTTATTTGTTTACAGGTATATGTTTTAAGGCAGTAAAATCCCTCACAATACACTTTATACACTTTTCTCAGACAGGCATTAACATTTTGTCATATTTCAAACACTCTCAAAGTTAAAATTTTGTTTGAATTTTAATCATCAATCTACTAGGTTGGACAGGATATGCCAATAAATGCCTTTCAACGGCGGTCACAAAAGCTGATCACATGTGACTAGCCCGCAGCGACCCTTTCATGCAGTGTAGTGTCTTGCCCTAACGTCTTGAGCAGAGTCGTCCTCCCACTTTCCTTGAAAACAAAAGCAATCATGTCTGCTGTGTGGAACCTAGCTAACACATGTCACGAAAACTATCTTGCGGTAGTACAAAGCTTTATACGGCATTTGAAACTTGACGGAGTATGGTGATATTTGGAGGCTCACGGCAGCTCATGTCAAACGACAGCTAAGCTATGTGGCTCACACTCATCCGTATGAATTCATCGGACAAGAACAGCCTTTCTCAGCAGTGGAAGTTCACCAAAGTCTCCTTAAAGCAGGCATCTCATCCTCTGGAAGTTTCACAAGTTGTTCTCAAAAAGTAAGTAAAATATATTTTGTCTAAATTAACGTGATTTTATGGTTCCTTTTTTCATGTCATATATATATATATATATATATATATATATATATATATATATATATAGGGGCTGCAGTCAGGAATTCTGGGTCCCATGAAAAAAATCTAACTGCCACCCTCACCCGCTTATTAATTAATTACTAATTTTATTAGTAATTACCATTTTTTTGGGCGTCCTGGCAGTCAAGGGATCCTTGGAATTGTCTTGACTTTTCCCATTTATATGGCACCCCTGACCAACATCATAAATAAATTGAAAAATGTATAATTAATCCTTGGGATCGGTATTGGTATCGGCCGATTTCAGTCCTGGATGATCGGTATCGGTATCGGCAGCATAAATCCCTGATTGGAGCATCCCTAGTGTCAACATTTCAGCTTTTTATCATTGTACCTTTTCGTCTATTTAACCATTGGTCTGTTGTTTTACATTTTATTTTGTTTCTGCAGTGATGCAATGACAAATGCGCCATGGTCCACACATGGTCCCTGGGCACATTGGGCACCCCTACTTTTGTGGATCTTCGTCAGGGTCAGGCTAGTGACGTCGTGTCTATGAGCGAACTACAACTCTTTTTGGCCTGTTGGCATGGGCGAGCGATGGTGGTTGAGGGGCTGCGTTACAACAGTCAGTCCTAATGAGCAACGTTTTCTGGAGGTGCATCTTTGAAGTTATATTTATGCCTTAATTTTTAGTTAGCAAAGGCAGATTTTGAGCCACATTAACGTGTAATTATTTACTGTTGCGTCAGCAGACACATCGCTGCACTCTGTCACTCGCACTCTCCCTGTTGCTGAAATAAACACTTTATGAAGTCATATTACCATCACTATGCTGTCACACATTCGACAGAAGTTATAATTAAGGGAAAGCTAGCCTTCCACACGGCTAACATTATGTTAGTAAGGTACATTAACTTTAATTTCCCTGATTTGCGCTATGTTAATTTAACCATGTCCCGGCTAGCTTCTGCACCATTCAGGAGGGGATGATGCGACATATAAGATGTGGTGTTGTGGTATGTACGTGCCGTGTTACAACGTATACACGTCACAGTGTTCAACTTGCTGTTTAGCCACATTTTCTTTCTGTTTTTTACATTTTGTTTTCCTTGTCTTTCGTTGCCTTATCGCATTCTCCCGCGCCTTCAAACCTCTACTTCCTTCTCTGTCCTCTGTGTGGGTGATGTAAGCCTATTGGTGACGTAAGCGATTCCTTGAGGCAGAAAGAAATCCTCAATTTTTTTTGTAATCAAGGTATGCGAATTATTCAAGGAATCATTGCACCCTGTACTATCATGCATTCACAAGTCTATCAGTGCAAGGCAACTTATTTTTAATGCTCCATTTTCTGCATATGAGAAGTCTAAAAACATCTACAGTACAGTGCATCGTCTTTTTCCACCCAGCTAAAAGTAACTAAAAATAGACTCATATGTAATAAAACGGCTTTGATCAATGCATCTGTGTGCAGGTGCTTGTGGCAGCAGTCACACTGGGAAGTGTGTGTGCGTTTCTGGATGTAGGTGAATGCACAGGGGTTATTCAGCCCCGAGCATTTAGTTAATCATAGATTTTTGCAAACATATGCTATTTTGAGGGGCCGCAGGTGGTCCAGTGGTTAGCATGTTAGCCACACAGTCACAGTCTGGAGATCGGGAAGATCTGGGGTCGATTCTCCCTTGGGCATTTCTGTGTAGAGTTTGAGAATGTGAGTGTGAATGGTTGTTTGTCTATATGTGCCCTGCGATTGGCTGGCGACCAGTCCAGGGTGTACCCCGCCTGTTGCCCGAAGTCAGCATGCCCCCGCGACCCTAATGAGGAGAAGCGGCATAGAAAATGGATGGATGGATGCTATTTTGATATAATCCGTCGTTTATCCCAATTAATTGTTAGAAAAGACCTGCCCGTGATAAGTGAATTTACACAACGTAGAATTCCTTATTTATAGATGGAATATTTTCATATTTAGGAGGAGAAAAACTGTGTATGACCTTCTAAATACAGTTTTTAACATTATTAGAACATGAAATAACACCCCGATAGTCACCTTTTCACTCCTATTACCTAATACAGTAGACGCCCCTACAACGTAAATAATCCGTTCCAAGAACCTTTATGTTCTGGGATTTTATGTTATACAAAGCGTAAAATACATGTAAATAGCCTAATCCGTTCCAAGATCTTCCCAAACTCACACCTTTGGGCCTTCAAAATCCACCAAATATGGTGGGAAAATATAAGAAAACAGCATAAACATAGTAGAGTAACATTCCAAATTAAATTAAGGTAAATAAGGTATAATGGTCGATGGGGAACGGCCGTATAGTCAAGCAACGTCACTTAATTTCATACCACCGTCATGCTTCTGGATCATTTCCTGCTTTGTTTCGATCGACAACTTTTCCCTTTTTTTCTTCTCACTTACACTTGGTTTAGGGCCCATGACTCCGGTAATTTTAACACAAAGAAAAGTAAACAAATTAAAAAGAGATTTGCGTGCGAACTAGTTTAAGGGCGACTACGATGAGGAAGGGAGCTCACACACAAACATGGACGCGCTGGATAAGTCAGCCAATGAGATAAGAGCGTAGGCGGGGCCCCGATAATCAGCCAATAAGATGAGAACGTAGGCGGTGCCCCGATAATCAGCTAATGAGAGCGTGAAGCCAGAAGGCGTCACCAAGTGTACTCTGTTAGTCTCTCTGTCGCTTGCACGGACTTGACGCTTCACGTTATATGGAATTCCTTTCGTAATACGATGCAAAAAATTTACATAAATTCTTTATGTTCAGTGGAACTTATGCGAGGTACTACTGTATAGTAGACATAATAGGAGAAAATAAGATATATAAGACATGAATAACAATCACACATTAGCATTTGGAGAGTTCCTTGTTTTTCATTTTTTAACTTCCTGTTTGAGACAGTATTTCCTCCGGTGTTTTTTTCTCATCAATGTAACATTGCTGAAACCTAGTGACCAGTGTAGAACACTACATCCATCCGCTTATCCCTACTAGGGTAACGGGGGTATGCTGAAGCCTATCCCAGCTGACTTTGGGCAAAAGGAGGGGTGCATCCTGGACTGGTCGCCAGTGTGAGTGTGAAACAATCATTCACACTCACATTCATGCCTATGGACAATTTAGAGATGCCAATTAATGAATGCATCTTCTGAATGCCTTATATTTGTATTTTACTTACATTTACTTATACATAATGTGGTTAAATATGTATTTTTTTACTAATATTAGGCCGTATTCAACAGCATGAACAGTTTTCAAACAGAATGATTTATTAATTAATATACAGTATTTGTAAAAAAACATGATAAAGTGAAGCCGCAACCTGCCAAAAACGTGAATACATAAAATACATTTTTGGTTGTTTAAAATAGTTTTTATTTGAATATGTTGCACACAAACTCACCTGCTATCTCCTCAATGCAGTCGGCATGCATGTCGAGCAGAACGCTGCCGTTGATGATGCAACTCCGCAGCTCAAACAGACTGTGGAGAGAGAGCGTGGCCACGTACGGCTTGCTCCACCTCTCACCACCATCCTCCACATCTTCCTCAAACTTTAGCCACCTGCGAGGACAGACAAGGACAACATCATCAGCGTCCAGGTACTGCTTACAGTCTTTTTTTTGTTGTCAAAACCGAAATACGCCTATCCCAGCCCCTTACTTTCCCAGGGGATGGGAACCCCTGTTTTAAATGATCACATAATAAAACAATTAAACCACTATGCTGTATTACTGTGAGAGAGAGCACTTGAGCCTTTCTGGGTCCTGTAAACTCTAAATGTAAACTTCCAGGCCACCAGAAGCTTTTATTAGCAGGCTGTGATGCCAATGGCTCCCAGAGGAAATGCTAACCTGGCTGTTTCATTCCATTCAGCATCTTTGCCATCCTTCACACAGATCTCATCCAGCTCAGTGAACAGCTCGTGGGCCACGTGCTCAGCATCCTCCTCAGTACCCAGAATGAACTGGACTCGCTGGGATGGCGTGTCTGTAGAAGTGACACCGTGCTTTGGCATTAGATTAGAGTCATAGTTTGTGTGCGTCAGACATGCGAGTTAACAATTAAGGAGTATTACATGTTTACACTTGCACAATTAAACATGCCTGAAAAGGATTGGAAGAAGCAGAGTTTATTTACAATTAAATATGAAACAATAAAAAATAAAATAAAATAAAAAAATTATATGTCAATAATATAATTAACTCATTCAATCCCAGCCATTTTACAAAAGACAACCCCTTCAGTACCGGTCACTTTAGATAAGGGGTCACCAACGTGGCACCAGGTAGCCCCCCACGACCACATGAGGCGCCCGCAAGCCAGCTTTTCATTCAGGTTTTCAGTTAATAATTTAAGAACAGTAGAAAGAAATGCATTCTGAAATACTAAATGTGAGTTGTGGACACCAGCATTTACATCTTTTAATGTTCTGGTAAAACAAGCATATTCGCTTTGTTTGGGTTTAAAATAAGCTCTGAAAATAAATGTTACAAAAATGAGTAGTTCTTGGCCATTTTTATTTTGTAAAAGTAGCTCTCACAAGGAAAAACGTCAGTGACCTCTGTTTTAGATCATTTTGACAAATTTTTCAAGGCACACAGAACATTATGTTCTATGGCTATATAAAGATGGAGCCCACCAAAAAAAAAATGTGACTCTCGTCTTTCATCAGAAAAAAAAGTTTGTTTCTACCTTTTACTGCTCTTTAGTAATCAGTAGTAGAACATAGGTAAGTTTCAGGAAAATATCAGTTCCCAACAAGAAAAGGGAGAAAAACAGCTTTTTGTGAAAAGGTGCATTTCAAGCATAACTTTCACTTTGACGCTAATATTTTGCTTTTGTGACAGCTCAAATATCTCAAAAACTATACCACAACATAAACATAAAATAAAATACAAGAAGGGTGTTATACATCAAAATAACAATTTATTTACAAATATAGCAACATGAACTATTTACAATTTCACATTTGGAACGAAACAATGTGTACACACACCTTCTGCACGCTACACTCCTCCATGCTCTTCCACTTCCTCCTTGCTGTCGAGTGTGTTTTTACATGCAAAACATCCATGCCAAGCTCTTATCAAATGCATTTCTGCCACCTTGTGGCCGTTTTTATGGCTTAAAACTGTCAAATTTCAGGTTGCTCCGTGTGGAGAAAGTAGTTTTTGCTAATGTTGTAAAAGAAATTAGTGTATGGATCTACTATATGTCATGCCCCTAATGCAATTTATAATCAGTGTTGTAAAAACGTAAAAGTTTCCAACTCCACATTTTGTTCAGCAATCCTTTCTATTGTGGTTGCAGTGTTTCAGTAAATTAAATGTTGTAGGACAAATGATTGTAGCATTGGGCCTCATTCACGAAACGTTCTTACGCACAAATGTGTTCTTAAAGCCTTCTTATGAAGATTTTTGGCATTCACGAAACGTGTTCTTAACTCACAGTTCTTAGATCTAAGAACAAATTCTACGAACGCTCAGGAGGACTCTTACGCACAAGCAAAGCTTGCACTTTCAATGCGCAATCGCCCTCATGATGGATTTTGCAACCTGATCCCAAAAAATGCAGTGCAAATAAAATATCCCAACAATTATTTATCATCAAAACAACTAAAATATGCTCCATGGATAAATATATATTCAAATCCCAATTCATCAAAAAAAAAAGGCTGGCTGGACGTGCGCTGCGCAGAGAGAGAATGTATAGGGACCATGTAGATTTATTTGCTGAAAGCCACGAATATTTGATGTCCTGCTTCAGGCTTCAGGCTTCCCTCTCTGTTCTTGCAGGTGTGCAGGATCATCAGAATAACATCGCAATGAAACGTGGTGTGTCTATTGCGCACGTAGCACCCCCAGATAACGACATGCGCCCCCAGCCACGTCTTGAGCCAGAGCACGGGGCTGCTGTATTAATTAGGCAGCGTCTAATCAAATGTAACCACAGAAAAAATAAATTGTCACACACAAACTATGTATTTTGACTTTATTTTTCCATCATGATTGTGTAAATATTTTCTAGAGTTTCCGAAATGGTTTGGTTTCTGATTGATGGCCCACCTCCCGTTTCCTCCAGATCCCTCCGGTGCAGTCTAATCTTTTTTTTTTTAGTCTATTTTAAGTCAAAACAGTTCTTTTTAACCTCTGCGGTGGTGCGTTTCTCCGTGGAAACGGCATTTAAGTTTCCTGCAATGGTGCTCCATGCCGACTCTTTTTGGATGGCATGATGACTGGTGGATACACTTGAAAATAAGGTGGTCTTGTGTTCGGTCACTCCTTGTAAAAGCACCTCGATTTCAGTAGAATTGTTTTTTCTTTCGTTTGTTGTCCAGCTGCTTCTCAGTCTTGCCCTTGCGCGTTGCCATCTCCGCCTCCAGCTGCCGGTTGCGCACGGCACATTTTTTACCTTATATAGGAAATAATAGGCAAAGATCTATGCAAATTAGGCCTCACATGCACGGACATCGGAGCACTCTATTGTGAGTCGCTATGATTACTACTAGTCTGGCTGTGCATGCCAGCATAAAATGTGCAGACGAGTCTCTTTGCTAATTAGCAGCTTGTCGATATTGGCCTTTAGGCATGTGTCTACGTGTGTGTGTGTTCTCACAGTATTGACAGGCATGACTGAACAGGCATTACCAAAACACTATAAACAAGAACTATGTGTGAGTTTGAAAATGTGGCATATCTGTGCGTACCGTGACTGGGCGTCTTCTCACTTCCTGCGCTTTGCTGCGTTGAGATGCTTCCCGCCCTCCTGTCTTTCTTACGGTGCCGAGACCCATGAGCCTTGTGGTGCCGATGGCTCTGCCGCGGCATTCGGACCCCAACAAAGAGTGTCCTGTGGCCTGGAAAATAGGTGATAGGGCCACAGCAGTAAGGACAACTGCAAATTGAGATCAGATGTACATCTTTGGCTGTCATTATTTAGGTCATTTTAGGTATATTTAGGTATTTAGATAATAAATAAATATTGTTAAATAAGGATATATATAAAGTAATTAATGCAAAATTCATGTCCTCCCTGTGCGTGCGTAGGTTTTCTCCGGGTACTCTGGTTTCCCCCGACATTCTAAAAACATGCATGTTAGGTTTATTGGCGACTCTAAATTGTCCATAGGTATGAATGTGAGAGTCAATGGTTGTTTGTTTATATGTGCACTGCGATTGACTGCCGACCAGTCCAGGGTGTACCCCGCCTCTCGCCCGAAGTAGCTGGGATAGGCTCCAGCATGCCCGTGGCCCTAGTAAGGATAAGCGGCATAGAAGATGGATGGATGGATAAAATAAATAATAGCAGTAAAGATACATGACTAAGCAAGTACAGACAACTCTCATATGCCAGGGGTATCAAAACTTTTTTCATAGAGGGCCACAGACTAAAACATTAAATGATGTGAGGGCCTTGCCCATCTTTTTCTATGCTGCTTATCCCCTTAGGGTCATGGGGGTATGCTGGAGCCCGTCCCTATGGACAATTTATAGTCTCCAATTAACCTAACATGCATGTTTTTTTGGAATGTGGGAGGAAACCGGAGTACCCGGAGAAAACCCACACACGCACAGGGAGAACATGCAAACTCGACACAGAGATGCCCAAGCAGAGATTCAAACCTAGGTCTTCCCGATCTCCTAGCTGTGTGGCCAACATGCTAACCACTCGGCCACTGTGCAGCCCGCGGGCCTTGTCGATATTTTGAATTTTGTAAAAAATGTTCATACCAATCCTATGTGCAACAAAGTTGATTAAAAAACAGCCTACACGTTAGCTTTGTGTTATTAGCAACAACATTTCTACTTTCTCTCCATATAGGACGCCTTTTGAATGTTTTGTTGCTGTTGTGTTTTTTAGTAAATGTAGTTTTCGAATGTGTCGCAGAGCAATAAAAAATTAGCCATGGTCCGCAAATGCTTATGCAGTGATGAAAGAAAGGACAAAATAAAGAAAAAAAGAAAGTGTTTAAAATAAATAAATAAGTAATGAATAAGAAATCCATCCATCTTCTATGCCACTTATCCTTACTAGGGTTGCGGGGGTATGCTGGACCTTATCCCAGCTGACTTTGGGGAGAGGCGGGGTACACTCTGAACTGATCGCCAACCAATTGCAGGGCACACATAGACAAACAATCATTCAAACTCATATTCATACCTATGGACAATTTAGAGTCGACAGTTAATCTAACTGGAGTACCCAGAGAAAACCCATGCAACGCACGGGGAAAACATGCAAACTCCACACAGAGATGCCCAACGAGATTCAAACCCTGGTCTTCCCAATCTCCTGACTGTGTGGCCAACATGCTAACCACTCGGCCACCGTGCGCCCTTGATAAGAATCAATCAAATAAAATTAATAAATAGAAAATTTTAAAAATTAAAATAAATAATATGGTGAAAGATAAATGAATAAGCAATATAGACAGATAGTTTATGCAGTGATGAAAGAAAGGAAAAAAGGAAAACAAGAAAGTGCTAAAAGTAAAAAGTGTTAAAAATGAAATATATATATATATGTACTGTATAATAAAATAAATGATTAAAGGTACATTATTAAGCAAATACATTCACATGTAAAAAAAAAAACTGACAGATATAATTAATGCAGGTTATAGGTTAAGCAAGACTTTATAAATGATAAGCTCTTGCTTAATTAACGTCCTCCATGGCATGGTATTGTTGAAGTTCCCACACATGCTTCTGTTGTTGAAATGAATAGTTGACCATTTATTGTCAGATTTAATGTTGCTGTTTATTGGGGTTATTCATCCGTGTAGTAAAATAGCTGCTGTGCATGGCTCAGATCAAGGGTACCCTTTGCTGTCTTCAGCTTCACTTGAGTAGTATTTGAAATTGTTGTTCTAACAATGTGTACTATCCCTATCACTCTGACGTTTATAGAGTGAGGAAGCTTACCAAACCATAAATTAATTAAGGCTGTTCATGTTTTTATTTTGCGCAATCACGGCTATGTTGTAAAAAAGTGTCTATATTTGGACATTGAAATGTTACATGTAAAGCATGTCTACTTTTGTTGTGAAATAAACAATATTTTCTGTGATCATTTTGTCATGATTTCTACTTAGAATTAAAGAATGATGTCTGAAATTGGTTTCTGATGTGTTTTATTCAAATATTCTCAGTGTAAAATAAAATAACTGTTGTGTAATCATTAGTGAAAAGTACATCACCTTCGTGTCCGCCTGCCGATGAAAATTTTGAAGAACATAATTCCATGGAAAAACAAACCCCATGATGATTACAATGGTATATATTCATGGAATAATTACTCAACTCTGCAACTAAAGTGATTTTTTTGTGTATAAAAGAGTAAAATAATATTATTTGAACAAAAGTCTAACACCGAGTGGACACCGAGTTATGTACTTTACATTTAAGAAAGAGTGAACTTCGGAGGGTTGCTATGGGAAATGGAAGATGTCTCGAGCTCTGGTATGTTGGGTGTGTGTTTTGCAATGTTTGAAGTTTGTGTTGATAACATTACCAAGGTCTGTCCACGAGTTTAAAATTTTAAATGTAACACTTGGGTACCCTTGATCTGAGCCATGCACTGCTAATATTGGAAGGAAATGAGTGTGTCCATCTACAGTATGTTCAGCTCCAATTATTACCACCTCAAGAAATGAGAAGAGTCCTTGCAGTCATGTTATTTGCATTTTTTCCCCTAGCATTTAGCATTTTGTTTTGCTTGTGTTCTCTTTGTACTCACCTTCAAGTTCGTCTTTCTCATAGTGGATGTTCAGGACCGAGCTGGTCCCACCCTGGTCTATCACCACCTCCTCATCTGGCCGCTAGTGGACAGACAGACACACAACATGACACACGTAAGTACAGTCTTAGCTGACCTGTCATCATCACAGACATTTGTCTTTGTCTCAGCCGCCATGTTGTGCTGCATCAGACATACTGTATATGTTCTGTTTTGACATGCAACCTTTGAGATGCGATCAATACACGCATACTGTAACTATACGACACAGTGTGCATGTTTGAGATCAAAAACATCCATAAATGAAAGCAGACAGCTGAGCAGTTGCATGACTTCCTGCCAACTGCAATATGTACATTACTGCTTGAATAATCTATGACCACACGCGCAAAAACACACACACACGCGCACACACACAAAACACTGTATTTACGGCAGGGTCTGACAAGATTTTAGTTGGACGTAATAATACAAAAATAAGCATGATATCATAAGAGTGTATAAACATGGTGCGGTACGTAAAGAAATACATCTAAAAATCATATAAATATAATATAATCATATAAAAAGTGAAACAATACAGACATATACAACAGTAAGAGTTTGAAGCGTGTGAATGATTATTTTAATTTCAGAAAATGAAAGTTCCTTTTTGGTTATTAAAATTAAATAAATAAATACAATTCCAACATTTTAAATGTAATAACATAAATAAAAAATAAAAATAAACATATAATGTAAAAAAATAATAAAATAAAATAAATACATTGAAAATATAATAAATTATATGATTAATAAGAAATAACTAAGTAAATACAAACGGATAGCTTATGCAGTTATGAAAGAAAGGAAAAAAAACAAGTGTTAAAAAAAAAGTAATTCCTAAGAATAATCAAATAATACAAATAAAAATATTAATACTAAATAAAATACATTCACATAAACTATACTATTAAAGATAAATCAATGAGGAAATACAGACAGAAGATGTAGTGATGAAAGAAAGGGCAAAAGAAACAAAAAAATAAGTGTTGAAAAAAAATAATGAATAAGAAACAACGAAAGAGGGTTTTTGAGCTCCGACTTCTCCCTGGCACTATCGTTAGCCAAAGGCTGCAATGTATATCTTTACTGAGCAAACGCCTGATTCAATTTTTTTTATGTGTAACGTTGAAAAATGGCCTTTTGCACTGTTGGATCTTAAGGAGGTTCAAAATGCAAAAAAAAGAGATGGGAGTGGGACAAAACAATATATGAGTAAGCAATTTATTGCAAAGAAGCATTAAAGTTAAATAGGCTGTTAATCAGCTGATCAAAAGTTTAAAAACATAGCTAAAAAAACCCAAACCCAAAACACAGCAGAAATAGAAATAACATTTTCAAAAAAGGACTCAGTAATGAATAGCTGCACCATTTGTTGATAATCAGCTCAAAAATTGTTATGGGCATGCTTGATGCCAGTGTTTCCAGGAGGCAAGTGGGATTGTTGCTTCATGAGATGGCTTCACAGAGGGCATTGACTGTCTGAAACTGATGTCCATTTTTGTAAACTTCCCTTGCCATCCATTCCCAAATGTTCTCAGTTGGTTTTAGATCAGGGGAACACGCAGGATGGTCCAAAAGAGTGAGCTCATTCCTCTGAAAGAAGACCTTTGTCAGGTGGGCATTGTGAACTGCAGTGATGTCCTGTTGAAAAAGTCATTAGATCAGTGAAAAAAAGTTTCTTCCACCTTTCAATGTCCCATGCTCTTGTGCAAAATCCAAACAAGCAATTTTTGGCGCTGAAGGAGACGAGGCGTTTGAAAACCTTTTTTCTTCTAAAAGCCTTCTCTCGCAGATGCCGTCTGATGGTTATTGCACCAGTAAAAACCTTCATTTGGGCCGAGGATGGTCAGGATGGACAGCCAATAGGATCCTCAGGGCCGGTGACATTTTTTTGGGTCTACCACTTGACGTTTTTGTTCCGTAACTCTCAGGGCCTTTGAAGAACTTTCAAATGACTGTCTTAGTGCCTCCAACCTCCAGCAGCAATGGCGCGCTGCGAGAGGTCTGGCTTATGCAGCTCAAGAATCCCACGGCGTTCAAAGAGAGAAAGCTTTTTTGCCTTTGCCATCAAGAGATTATGACAGTGTGAATACCTGACACAAAATGACATTTAATGCACATTTTCGCCAAGAATTTGCCTTTTGAAGGCTGTGGTCTCCTAATATCTCTAAGATCCAACAATGCAAAATGTTTCAATTTTTCAACTGGTCTTAAAGTTTTGATCAGGAGTGTATTATGTTTATATCTGGATTTTTAAGATCTGCAGCCTTTCATGCAATCTGCCACAGTCATTGTTCATTAGACTACTGAGTGAACTGCTAATGCAATGCTGACTGCGTGTAATACCCGCAATGTATCTTCCTCGTGTCGTTTCATTAGCGTGATTAACAGCTGTGAGTCTGAATTAGCGAGGAAATGAGAACATGACGAGATGGAAGATGGCCGTTTAAACTTGGGAGGAAATACCAAATCATGCTTGGGGAAAAAATACATGCATTTTATTGAAAATGAATGCTGATTTCCTAGAAAAGCTGTGGTCCTCTATCTGGTCTCCAGCGTATCAGTCACTCCAAGACTCAGCTTGTCTTTATCCCAAGACAATTTCTGTCCTTTTAAGAAAACGATGGCTTAATTAGTAAAGCCCACCACTGATTCTGAGCTTATTATTACTGTATGCCTAAGTGGGAGGTGGAAGTGTGAGGACCGCATAAAAAGGCCTACTATGAAGAAGCTTACAGTATATAACAGCTTTATATAACAAAATATAATATATACTATAATATATATACTATATACTGTATTATACTATATATTATGTAATATATATACTATAATATATACTATAACTGAATTTTGTGGGGAGTACTCCGGGAGTATGGGACCACCTAATTCAGGCGGTTCGTTCCCTGTATGACCGGTGTCAGAGTTTGGTTCGCAATAAGCCGCACCCAGTTCCAGTGAGGGTTGGACTGCACCAGGGCTGCCCTTTGTCACCGATTCTGTTCATTACTTTTAGGACAGAATTTCTAGGCACAGCCAGGGAGTTCCGGTTTGGTGGCTGCAGGATTGGGTCTGTGATTTTTGCAGACGAAGTGATCCTCCATGAATCACCACCTTACTGTGGTGGAGGGGTTTGTGTGCCCGAGTGATCCTAGGAGCTATGTTGTCTGGGCTATATGACCCTGGTAGGGTCTCCCAAGGCAAACAGGTCCGGGACCTCACCCTCAAGCCAGGCCTGGTGGTCGGGCTCTCACCCGTGGGGCCCGGCCAGCCGGGTGATGATTTGGATTAGATGGCGGGGGAGGATGCTGGACAGCCCCGAGAGACCCAAACGTGTAGTGAGGGTGTGCTGGGAACGTTTGGCAGAGTCTCCTGTTCATCGAGTCTTCAACTCTCACCTCCGGCAGAGTTTCGCCTGCATCCCGGAGGAGGACGAGGATATTGAGTCCGAGTGGGCTCTCTATTCCATGCCTCCATTGCTGAGGCAGCCGATTGGAGCTGTGGCCGCAAGGTGGTCACCAGAAGTTAGGGCTGCCATCAAGCTGAAGAAGGAGTCCTATCGAGCATGGATGACAGTGTGACCTGGAGGGGCGTGATTGGGAGGATTGCTTGTGGGACTCCTGAAGCAGCTGATAGGTACCGGCAGGCCATGCAGCACGCGGCTTCGGTGGAGGTCGAGGCAAAAACTCAGGTGTGGGAGGAGTTCGGTGAGGCCATGGAGCACGACTTTCGGTCGGCCTCGAAGAGGTTCTGGCAAACCCTCCGGCGCCTCAGAAATGGGAAGCAGTGCCCGGTCCACACTGTTTACAGTGGGGACGGGGACCTGCTGATCTGGACTGAGGATATAGTCGGATGGTGGAATGAATACTTTGAGGCCCTTCTCAATCCCACTGACATACCTTCCATAGAGGAAGCAGAGTCTGAGGACACAAACGCGGACAGTTCCATTACCGTGGCTGAGGCATCTGGGGTAGTCCAAACGCTCCCCAGTGGCAAAGCTCTGGGAGTGGACGAGTTTCGCCCTGAATTCCTCAAGGCTCTGGATGTTGAGGGATTGTCTTGGCTGACATGTCTCTTCAACATTGCGTGTAAGTCGGGAACAGTACCTCTGGATTGGCAGACCGGGGTGGTGGTCCCCTTTTTCAGGAAGGGTGACCGGAGGGTGTGTTCCAACTATAGGGGGATCACACTTCTCAGCATTCCTGGGAAAGTCTATTCCAGGGTGCTGGAGAGAAGGATATGGCCGTTAGTCAGACCTCGGCTACAGGAGGTGCAATGTGGTTTTCGTCCTGGTCGCGGAACACTGGACCAGCTCTACACCCTTGCAAGGGTACTGGAGGGTACTTGGGAGTTTGTGCAACCTGTCTACATGTGCTTTGTGGACTTGGAAAAGGCATTCGACCGTGTCCCTCGTGGTGTCCTTTGGGGGGGGGGGGGGGGGTGCTCCGGGATTATGGGATTTATGGGATTGGTGGCGCGCTACTACGTGCCATTGTCCTTGTACAGCCGGAGCAGGAGCCTGGTTCACATTGCCAGCAGTAAGTAAAGCCTGTTTCCGGTGAACGTTGGCCTCCGCCAAGGCTGCCCTTTGTCACCGATTCTGTTAATAATTTTCATGGACAGAATTTCTAGACGCAGCCAAGGTGTCGAGGGGGTCCAGTTCGGTGGCCTTAGCATCTCATCTCTGCTATTTGCAGACGATGTGGTCTTGATGGCCTCAACGGGCTGTTACCTTCAGCGTTTACTGGGACGGTTTGCATCTGAGTGTGAAGCTTCTGGGATGAGACTCAGCACCTCCAAAGCTGAGGCCATGGTTCTCAGTCGGAAAAGGGTGGATTGCTCCCTCTGGGTTGGGAATGAGATTCTGCCCCAGGTGGAGGAGTTCAAGTATCTCGGGGTCTTGTTCACGAGTGAGGGAAGGTTGGAGCGTGAGGTCGATAGGCGGATTGGCGCAGCGTCTGCAGTTATGCGGTCGTTGTACCGGACCGTAGTGGTGAATAGAGAGCTGAGCCGGAAGGCAAAGCTCTCAATTTACCGGTGGATCTTTGTTCCCACCCTCACCTATGGTCATGAGCTTTGGGTTGTGACCCAACAGGAAAAAAAAAGAGATCGCAGATACGTGCGGCCTGATAGGAGTTTCCTCCGTAGGGTGGCTGGACTCACCCTACGAGACAGGGTGAGGAGCTCGGTCATCCGGGAGGAGCTCAGAGTACAGCCACTGCTCCTTCACATCGAGAGGAGCCAGTTGAGGTGGCTCGGGCATCTAGTCCGGATGCCTCCTGGACGCCTCCCTGGTGAGGTGTTCCGGGCATGCCGGACCCGGACAAGCGGAGGAAAATGGATGGATGGATGGATGGGTGGATGTGGTCCTGCTGGCTTATTCGAGCTGTGACCTTCAACTCTCACTGGATCGGTTCACAGGTGAGTGTGAAGCGGCTGGGATGAGAATCAGCACCTACAAGTCCGAGTCCATGGTTCTGGCTCGGAAAAAAGGGTGGAGTGCCATCTCCGGGTTGGGGATGAGATCCTGCCTATGGTCATGAGCTTTGGGTAGTGACTGAAAGGACAAGATCGTGGGTACAAGCGGCCGAAGTGAGTTTTCTCCTTAGGGTGGCTGGGCTTAGAGATAAGGTGAGAAGCACTGCCATCCGGGAGAAACTCGGAGTAGAACCGCTGCTCTTCTGCATTTAGAGGACACAGTTGAGGTGGCTTGGGCATCTGGTCAGGATGGCTCCCAGGGAGGTGTTCAGGGCATGTCCAACTGGTAGGAGGCCTCGGGGAAGACCCAGGACATGTTGGAGAGACTTTGTCTCTCAACTGGCATGGGAACACCTCAGGATCCACCGGAAGGAGCTGGACAAAGTAGCTGGGGAGAGGGAAGTCTGGGCTTCCCTGCTTAGGCTGCAGCCCCCATGAGAAAAAAAATCCCAAACTACATGGCCCTGTGTTAAAATGTGATTGCCCCACCCCAGGCCTGTCACGATAACAAATTTTGCTGACCTATAATTGTCCTACAAATTATTGTTGATAATTGATATTATTGACAACATTTATTTATAACAATTATGTGACATAATAATGCAAGTATATCATATCAAACATTAATGTACATGCAAGTAAAGAATACAGTTCTTTACACTGTATTCTTTACTTGCGTATCTTGCTTGCTGCTGTAACAAGTAAATTTCCCTGCTGTGGGATAAATAAAGTACAATACAATACAATACAATACAAAAGTAATAAACTAGAGTCCGACATGGGATTTTTGGGGCCGATGCTGATACCGATACCGGGGGCTGAAAAAAAAGACGATATCGGCCAATAACCGATATATTGGCCAATATATGAAAAAAGAGCATTGACATACACAGGATATGTATACAGTACTGTACATAAATTCTTATAATAGCCATTCAACGCAAAGAAGCAGAAGACTACCAAATAAAAATAAGGATGTTTAGTTAGTAAGACTGTCAACATAAGGACATGCCTCTTTGTGATTTACTTCAAGATTCAAGTTTCAAGAGATTCAAGAGTTTTATTGTCATATGCACAGTAAAACAGGTAGTTATACTATGCAATGAAATTCTTGTTCTGTTCATTCTCCCAAACAAAGCAAGAAAGAAAACACAAGAAAATTAATAAGAACAAAAGAAACATCAACACCAATAAATTAAGTAACAACAACAGAAGAGACATTAATACCAATAAATAAATAAATAAATAGTGTTATGAGTGTGTGCGTGTGAATGCTTCGATGTTAATGGTTGTTCTTTGCTTTGCTGATGCTGGAGCCCTGGCTAACTTGCACACTGCATATGTTGCATCTAACTTAATGCCTCCACACCTTACTCTTCCCCTCTGCTAGCTTGTTATGTTAAGTTAGCCTAGTCTGCCTCCCAGGTATGTTCTTTACGCTATTGTGTAGCGGAATAACTTAATGTGTTATGTTAACATAGCGGACACCTATTCATCCTGTTGTTCTGTGTGCTATGGCGTACATATAACAATACATTTCTAAATAAATGCGACTTATTGTCCAGTGAGACTATATAGTCTGAAAAATATGGTCAAATGACGGTGGCTATACCACGGACCAAGCAGGACACAAAACATATTTCTGATGTGTTTTTTTCTAAAAATATATATTTTTTAAATACAAATGTGTGATTTTACATACCTTCTAGTCTAAATTTGGAAACATTTTCTCATGTTATCAGAGACAATGTCTCCAAAGTTTTGACTGGTAGTGTATTTGTTATTGTTCATGCTAAATTTATTTGACACTGTTTTTATGATTAGACACAAATGTTTGAATTGAATCAATGAACATATATTCATTCAAAACATGTAGGTGATGTTGGATGGTTTAGGTCCATTTTTGCTACATCACATTGGGCTTTCTTTAGCAATTTTAAGTCTAAAAGCCCCATAGCTAGTTTCCTACTTTGTTTTCTATGAATTAATTGAAGAAATATAGTAAGAAAAGTTGAATTGTAATATTTGATACACTATTAAAGCACTACTTTTGTTAAGGGCTTTAAAATTACTATTAATGGTATAAAAAATAAACAGCTAGCTTACCTGACACACTACCATTTTGAGAAAGCCATATTGGGATAATCAGTAGACAGTTACTCCAAAATGTTTTTTATACATCACTTAGGGACTTGTTAAAAGATGTTAAATGTTAAAAAATAATATCTATTCAAGCAAAAGTGTTTATTGATTTTGCAGGTCACAAAAGTCAGCAAGGCCTAGAAAGAGCTCTCTCAGTGATCTTGCTTTGTTTCAAAGCGTATTTTTTTTAAATATTTAATCTTTGTGCTCCTAAAATGACATTATTTTTTTTCCTCATAATATTACAAGTTTATTGTCATAAAAACTCTTAGCATTGTGATATAGGTGAAAAAGCCTATTTTTATATATTTTTTGCTTTTTTACACCCCCCCCCCATTTTTGTTTTTTTTTTGTTTTAATTTTCCAAATATTTCAACGTATGTCTTAAATATTAATTCATTTTCTATGCCACTTAATCCTCATTTGGGTCACGGGGGTTTGCTGGAGCCTATCCCAGTTGACTTTGGGCAAGAGACCACAGACTGGGCGCCAGTCAATTGCAGGGCAAATACTGTATAGACAAGCAACCTTTCATACTCACATTCATACCTATGGACAATTTAGAGTTACCAGTTAACCTTAGATACATATTTTTGGAATGTGGGAGGAATCCGGAGTACCCAGAGAAAACCCACACACGCGTGGGGAGAACATGCACAGTCCAAACAGAGATGTCCAGTGGAGATCCGATCCCAGATCTACCAGCTCTCCTGAGTCTGTGACTTGTCTTAAATAATCTTTGTAAAGGTTCTTCTCGAAATATTATGACTTTATCCGCATAATATTTTGACTTTATTCCCATAATATTTTCACTTTTTAGCCAAACTAATTTTCCAAAAATTACAACTTTATTTTGTTTGTTTGTTTCTCACAATACTTCAAAAAAATTTACTTTTTTCTTTAATATTTTATCTCTGCGCTATTAAAATGACATCATTTTTCCTCATATTATGACTTTATTCTTGTAAAATTAAGCTTTTTTTCTCTTAATATTTTGTGTTTATGTTTGTAAAATTCCAGCTTTTTTCAGCTGTTTTTTTCACCAACTATGTCAACTTTCTTCTTGTAAATTTTCTTCCTGAAATTATGACTTTATTCCCATAATATTTTGACTTTATTCTCGTAACATTCTAACTTTTTCTCATTAAAGTGCAACAATTTTAATATGTTGACTTTATACTTGTAAAATGAGTGCTGATTTTTCTATTTTTGCCATTTTGTTTTTTACTTTTCTTGAGAAATATCTTTTTAGAGTGTGCGGCGGGCCCATAAATAACAGCGGCTCACGGGCCACACTTTGGACACCTCTGTTCTAATATGAATATGTATTACATAAAGAAGGCAATTTCATACACACACACACAGACACTCACAGAGAGCGTTATCAGTCAGTGCAGCTGTGGTTGGTGAAATGAGAGCTTCTATTCACTGTGCCGCTTTGGTGCTCAAGCTGGAGGCAGTGGGCTCCATTAGAGCTGGAGCGTTACCAAACACATAGACACCAAACGGGAGAGAGAAACACTATAAAAGCTTTTTGTCCCAGAAATAGACACGCAGCATCAGATCATCAATCGGTGATCCATTTGCTTCAAAGGCCGCATGGCCACTGAAATCTGTTGTCCTTATTTTGCATATTCTTCATGGCTCACGTTCATGCAGCCGTTTGTTTTTCTTTCATTTCAGCAGGTTAATGGTTCCTTGTCATTCACAACTCACCTTCCTTGGCTCACATTGTAATCCACAAGAAGCCATGGTGACACCAACATGTCCTAAAATGTGTTCTATACATCTTTGTGCTTGACTTGAACTCTAACCCTAAGTGACATACAGGAAACATTTTGGAGTGCTTGTCATGTGAAAAAAGGCATAATTTTACGAGAGTAAACTTGTAACACAGTCACATGACTGTCCTGGTAAACGACTTCCCCAAAATGGAAGGTTGCCTGGGATAGGGAATGTGTACAGATACAAATAAAGATTAGAAATGAGGAGTGCAGATAAAACAATTTCAGAATGTTAATGATCAACCTTAATGATCAACACAAGAAATCATTAAGTCACTCACGCATATTTCACTCCTGTGGCCATGCCTTTTCATCCTGGTGCCGTTCCACTGTACTGTAGCGTTTTTGTATCTTTGTTAAAACATATTGCTGCAGACGAATGCGAAGATTCATTTACAAGCTAGCAAGCTAGTGATGACAGAAGAGAATAGCAACACCCTTTGTAATGATCAAATCAAGTGTGCCTTCTGCTAGACCAAACATTTCAAGCATACCAGTCATTAGCTACATCCACATGCACATTCAAGTCTCCTGTAATTACCAAACAGGCAAAATCAGTGCACACAACTGAAAGTAAGGGCCCTGTCACACCATGCAGCAATGAGATGTCTCTTTTTAACTGTTTTTAAATCTTTATCTATGCCCAGATAAGAGAAAGTCATGCCTTACATAAGGATTGTGGATGGTGGGCAAAATTTTTAAAAAGCGCAGTTTTCCTTTAAAATTGCTATTGAAAGCCGGATGTGATGTAAAAAATGCTAGTAAGCCACTCAATAAATTAATATATGTTCTTACATTCATTCATAAGCACATAAGGGCATCTAGAGCAACAATACTACTTTTGTCCTATTGGCTTGACAGGACAGGTTAAAAAACATTTACCATGAACAATGTAATATATATGTAACATCACACATCTTTTACATAAATTAGTAGCATTTTAGAGGGAAAAAAATATCAGAAATGCCTTTTATGTAATTCACTTGGTCTGTGGTATATCCACCATCTTTGTACTTTACACACAAATGTCTCTGGGTTCTTATGGGTTCAGTGCCTCACATAATTCAAGGTTCACACACCTCTCAAGGTTTTTTCTCTCTGCAGGTGAGATCACGCGCACCTGTGCCCCGCAAGGCACGAACACGTGCACACGTTTCCACTGACATGGCACATCCTGTGCATTTCTGTCGCCTGCTTCTATCTCCTGGCAACAGGCCCTTCTCTCGATACTCTTGTCCCTGAGCTACTGTATGTCACGTGGCTGGGGGCCAAGGGGGTGGGCGCTTTATGACTCTCACAAGTCATTTTCCATGCAGATTACTGGCACCCCTCCATGGAAATCGTCCACAGCAAGACTTAAAATGGCTGTCTCGACCTTGTGTCTCCTACACGTGCCACACAGCAAGCCAAAGCAAGTTGTTTGGATTTTAAAACGGTCCATGGCTTACAAATATCCACACATGCACGCGCCTAGCATAGCCCAGCACAGCCACAGTTACATTTCACAAACTTTCAGAATAGAAAGCAACAGAAAGTAATCCACAAAGTCAAAATGTATTAGTACCATCAAGTACGTTATACAGTACACCCTGGATGTGAAGTTGTGTTTATCTGAATACAAGAGAACCTCGGTTTTCGACCGCTCCTGTTTTCGTATGATTAAGTTTTCGACTAAAATTTTGGACAAAATTTTACCTCAGCTCTTGTACACCAGGGGTGTCCAAACTTTTTGCAGTTAGGGCCACATAGTGAAAAATGAAGGACCACTTACATATTTTATAATATATTTTATAAAGAAACATTTGCTAGTATATATTTAAAGAAAAAACTGCATCTCAGCTTTGTGATATAGGGGAAAAGCCTAGGATGATTATCAATTTGAACTTCGGTCTTTGCCCTTTTGTCTATTTCCGCAGTTTTTGTTTTTTTCCCCAAATATTTAAACTTTATTCTTTTTTAATTTTCTTACTGTACTTATGATTTTATTCATGTAATATTAAGACATTATTCACTCATTTTTTTTCATTAGATTATAACTTTTTTCGTAATATTTTGACTTTATTGTTGTAAAATTACTGATGATTTTTAAATTTTTGCTGTGGTTTTTAACAAGGACGTTTTGTGATAAAAATACATTAAGAATACGGTTAGACTGACGCAGTGTATTAATAACACGACAAGACACATGACATATTGTATGCTAACCTGAAAATGTACAAAAACCGAGGCAAAATGTTGGCGTACATTTTTTTATGTTAATTGAAAAACATGCTAAGCAATGTGTACGCTAACCGAGCTTCCACAGTGCTTTTTGTTTTTTTAGAAATTTGATAACAAAACTAATACAAGATGTATTTTCTTTTCTTTTCAAGATGTGTCTGAAAAGGATGTTATGTCGCTGAGAGCAGAAGAGGGAAAAAAGTGCAGTTGTACATGGTGTCCTAGTTACTGGAGGATGCTGTTAAGCCTCCATGTGATGCAGAAACACACCCACACAAACAAACATTCTTCTATCTCATCTTACTCACTTTAGTATTTTATAATGACTTACAGTGTATTCATTTTCATCACATGGCCAAGCTCTTGAAAGAAAATCTGTCAGCATCAGTGATATTCCAGAGAGCGGGGGTGTCCAAAGTGTGGAAGGGTGGACATTTTCGGTCTGCAGCTCTTTTTTTAGTGACCATCTGCATATTCTATAAAGACAATAACTTCATTATTAATTAAGTATATTTTAGATACATTAGATAGAGTCAAACCTTGGTTTTAGTTGAAAATTTCAGCTAAAATTTTGCCTTGGTTTTCGTACAAAATACTGCACGTAACAAACTAGTTCATTTGCCCTGTATCGTTCCGCGAATCAAGTGCCCAAACAATGATACTATAAATTATAATACTATAAACTATAAGGCAACCACAGTTGAAAACAGAGCACTGCACATCAGAAATAAGTAAAATATAGTAAAACATAAAAACTAACTAAAATCCACAGTTGGACACACGCAGTGTATCAAGTGTATAAAAGACTAAGTCACCAACGCATGCAATTCTTAGTTTGGGCACTCAACAATATGCGGCCAAACTAGTCCATTTGCTGTTCGTTAGGTGCAATGTTTGGTCGTTCCAGCCGAAACATTTTTGGCAATAATTTTTGTTGAAAACAAAATCCTATGAAAACTATGGTGTATGAAAGCCAAGGTACCACCGTAAAGCCAAGCCACGGTTATCATACATCCCCATTTTTGTTAAAATTTTTTGCAAAAAATTTTGCCTGTTTTTGTAGACACTGTCTCAGTTTTCATACAGTACTGAATGTAACAAACTAGTCCATTTGCCATTTTTTCGAGTGCCCAAACAAAGCACCCTACGCATTGATAACTCACCGTCCACGCATTTTTTTATTGAGTGTGACTGCTAAATAATCCACTATGGGGCCAACAATATGTTCCATCCATTCGTCAGTTAGAATTATTTTTGCATTGTTTTCTGCATGTCAAACTATAAATATTCTCTATAAAAGTGTCTGAAACGAATTAATTGGATTTACATTATTTCCTATGGGAAAAATTGTCTCGGTTTTCATATAATTCGATTTTCGTCATTAATTTGTTCAGATGAAAACCAAAACACACAAACATCAAGGCAATTTTTCAAAGTTCCACTGTATTACAGTTCCCTCGTTTATCACAGGGGATATGTTCCCAAAATGGCCCGCAATAAGTGAAATCCGCGATGTAGCCAGCTTTATTTGTTTACTATTATTATATATGTTTTAATGCTGTAAAACCCCTCACATACAATTTATACACTTTTCTCAGACAGGCACTAACATTTCCTCACATTTCTTTCTTGTTTAAACACTCTCAAAGTTCAAATATGGTTTGAATTTTAATGATCAATCTACTAGATTGGACACAATAAATAAAATAAATATTAAGTGGCTTACGCATATTCATTGCTCTGACCGTGCTTTGTCCTGGCGGCGTTCGGCTGTAGCTTTTTTGTATCCTTGTTAAAACATATTGCTCCAGCCGTCGTCGTCCTCCTCGTCCTACTCCTTGAATCTTTTCTCCTAACCTAATTTTCCAATAATTCCAACTTTATTCTTTGTTTTTCCCTTCATATTTGGATCATATCTGGACTTCATTCTTGTAAAATGACAGCTGTTTTTTTTTCATTTCTGTTTTTTTTTCCAACTATTTCGACTTTCTTCTTGTAAATTTTCTTCTCGTAATTATGACGTTATTCCCATAAAATTTTTATTTTTTTCCAATAATATTAAGACTTTTTTCCCAACCTAAATTTTCAAAAAATTATAAGTGTATTTTTTTTGGTTTTGTTTGTTGCTCATAATATTATCACTTAAAAAAAACAAACATATTTTTTTCTCTTATATTTTACCTTTATGCTACTAAAATGAAATTATTTTTCCTCATAGTATGATGGTATGCTCGTAAAATTACTTTTTTCTCGTTAGAATACAACTTTTTCTCTTCATATTTTGACTTAATTCTTGTAAAATTAGAGCTGTTTTTTTCTGCTGTTGTTTTTTTTTATTTTCCAACTTTCTTGTAAATTTTCTTTGCATAATTACAAGTTTATCCCATAATATTTTGACTTTATTCATTCTTTAATCTTTTATTCTTTAGAACTTTTTCCACAACAATTTTCCCCAAATTACAACTTTATCCGTTGATTTGTTGTTGTTGTTTTGTTATTTTAAATTTTTTTTGTTCAACTAAATTTTAGAATGTGCCGCAGGCCAATAGAAAAGAGCCGCGGGCTGCACTTTGGTTACCGCTGGTCTACAGCAAGCTTCAGTGTTTTGGTCATTGAAATACATTGAATTGGTCATCGGCTCCTGAACAAATAGAGCAGCAATGATTTCAATCGTGGTGGTGGTCAACCCCACAACCCCACCCCCAGCTACCCCCCTTGACTGGACAGGCCAATCAATAAGCTTTCCTTTTCACTCCATTAGGACTGTGGCGTGAAGTTCAAAGAGCTTTGTGGGCATGACTGACATAAAATTGTTTTTTTTTCATTGGTCTATTGGGCACAAGGGCACTGCCTAGCAACATGTAGCTACATTGTCTGCCAGACAATTATTTGAATCTCCTTTGGTATCAATAAAGTATCTATCTATCTATGTATCTATCTATCTATCTATCTATCTATCTATCTAGCCCAGGTACCACTCTAGAGTCAAATCTTGGTTTTCGAACGTCCAATTTTCTGTACAATTTTAGTTTTCAATGAAAATTTTTGTTAAAATTTTGTTTCACTACAGAGCCTTTACACTGAAGCACTGTAAAATGGACATCCAGAAATAAAGCATGTCAATTATGAATGTTGAGAGGCAAAATTCTACACCATTTTTCATCTATTTATTTCTCTAATTCTCCTTCATCTTCTTATTCCGCCTACTGTACATTTTTCATTTTTTGTCAGCCAACTCCTCCAACAATTCTGAACTGATTGCTGGTTCAATCCTCGATCCCGCTGTAATCATTCAACTTATTCATTTCAACATTCAGTCTTCAGTTTTCTTTCCAACATTTCAAAATCCAGTTTTCAGTCTGCTCAAAACGAAGGAACATCTTAAATGGCGCCCCCTCTAATAATAAATAATTTTTCCATATTCCATTACTGTAACATTCCATTGATTCTACAGGGTGACATGACATGGCTCAGATGGTGGATTGGTCTTCTCCCAACCCCCATGGTCGGTGGTTCGAGCCTCAGTCCTCTCATGATTTTTCGACATACAGTATTTATACATTTCAACAATCATTCTCCATTTTTACATTCTAACATTTCCTCCGCTAACTACTCCCTCACTTCTGAACCACTTCAAACCATTCCAAAATCAGAATGTTCAACTCATTTAGGGCATGTTTATCGGGACTTCCTGCATTTTTCATAAGTCTATATTTTCTGACATTTTTCCCATTGAAAATGAACGGATAATTTCAATGTTGATGAAAATTTGTTTTACATTTAAAATGTAACAGGATATCATATTTTGCTCATTAATGGTGGTAATATATTTATTTAATTAATTATGTGAAACATTTTAGCATAATTAACGCATGCACACCATGTCAAGCCAACCCTCTCTGTTACGATGGCAGACAAAGTCACAATAGCGTCCCCACAGAGGCTGCCGCTCTCTTGTAACTTTATTCTGACCTGAACACATCAACAGCAGTGCAGTTCTAACACCATATATGTATCTCAAACTCACACACATATCTGGAGTCCTCCTCGGAAAGACACTCCTCATTGTCAATCGACCACCGCAAGGTGCGTTCAGAGAGACACCAAACATCACAATAACATCTTTATTATGCGTGTATGAGTGGTCAAAATAAACAGAGATACAAAGAAAAACATTAAGTGGATATTCTTATCACTCACGAGAGTAACTCTTACTGCGGAAGTACAACTTGCTGCGTGTAAGTATCTCGGAAATCTCACAAAATACATCTACACTCAAAACAGTGAATTCAACTTAAAAAAATGACGTGGTGTCTTTGAACACATCCCCTTTTGGCTCATAATAATGCAATTAAAGTGTGATTCAAATGTTCTGCTACTATTAAAGACAAGTGTTTTTTTAGATTTTAGACACTATTTTTTAGCATGATTTAAATTTCCCGTTCATTTGGAGCTGTTAATACATACAAATATATGTAATTGTGTCGTGTAATTTATCTTTCTGTTCATAAAATACAGCAAAAATGGGCATATTTCACATATAGTGGTAAATGGTGATTAAATAAATAATTAATTAGAAAACTCAGATTAATTTGATTAAAATTTTTAATAATTTGATAGCCCTACTTTATTCTCACATTATTATAACTTTTTACCCAACCAAATTTTACAAAAATCACAACCTTGTTTTGTTTTCTTTGTTTCTCATAATGACATATTAACATATTTTTCTTTAATATTTCAACCCTATGCTACTAAAATGGCGTCATTGTTCCTCAAAATATTACGACGTGAAAACTGAAATTACAACTTTTTTCTCTTAATATTTTGACATACTTTTTGTAAAACTACTGCTGATTTTTCAATATTTGTTGTTGTGTTTTATTTCAGTTAAATTTTCATGTTAAATAATTGTTTAGAATGTGCTGTGGGCCAATAAAAAAACAGCCGTGGGCTGCAAATGGGCCCCAGACCACACTTTGGACACCCCTGATCTAGTTTCTCTGTGACATTCAACATTTTTTAAAATCTTTACATTAAAAATCCCATATACCCGCTAGCGATTACCATTAGCAATTTACATGGTGACTTCGAACACCTCTAAAATTTTGAGAGTGGAGAACCACCGCTGTATGGAGCATTGCCAAAACTGCCCTAACAGTCCACCAACAGAGTGTAATGAAACACTTGTCGAGCATGTTTGAAGACAACATGGACTCCTTCCACTCCTGCTGCACTCGTAGAAGCACCCTGAGTTGACAGCAGGGACACAGAGCCTGACTCAAACAACTGGACTTGTCACTTCCAGACTGAGGATTGTGTCTGAGAGCGAACGAGAGAGACAGCCAGGGTGGTCTCTGTGTCACATACACACACACACACACACACACAGTGCTTAACATCAGTGCACGGCTAGAGACACATGTGACAGTGGCCGCTCATCAATACGTGACGGGATGTAATGGCGAGACAGGAAAGGCGTTTGAGCCCACAGGCAGCATGAGTCATCCTGTACACACCTCGCTCAATGCCTCATGTTCCATTCTGCCTCTCCAGCCTTCCACTTCTAATTGTTTTACTTCTACAAGGATCGTATCAAGCAGCTTCATTTGATTTTGTGGCTACTGGACGTTTTGAAACAGTCAATGAGAACTGAAGAAGTGTTAGAGATTACTTGATTTCTTGAAAGATCAATTACATGCAATTCAGTGTTTTCCCACACAACAAACATGCATACGTTGGTGTAACAATTTGTTCTAATAACGATTCGATTCGTATCACGATTTGTGGTTGCCGATAAGATTGAAGGACGATATTGGTTCATTTAGAACTATACAATACAACTCAGTAACTTTACCTTTTACCTGCTTTTACCTGCACTTGTGCTTTTGTTTTTCAACATTAAAATAATACAATATTAATATAAAAATGAAGTGCAACCAACATCTCTTCACGTTGAATTAACAGTAGGTTTACCTGCTACTTTTACTGTTGTTTTTCAACATAAATACATTTTGAAATATGTCAAATCAGGTCCGTGATTAAGTGTATCTGATAAAACATGACTTGAACTTTAATTTGACATCTCATTCACTTCTCTACCCCAAGTATTAAAGAAGTTAGAGTACATTTCACACTGGGAAATAGTGCCTTTGGTTCCCATTGCTTTAACAATGAGTCATGACAAAAGCTGTGATCGACCCACGGACCTTGGCAAGTACAACCGTACTACAAAATATATAATAACTTTGGCTGACAAAGTACACATTTCACGAGGTAATGTTAATGTTACAGTGGTTAATGATGGTAATGTTAGGTTATGTTACAGTGATAACTGCAGGAAGTACTGTACAGGGCAGGAAGTAAAAAAAAAGAACAAGAAACTCTCCCAATGCTAACGAGTGAGTCTACATTATGTCTTATTTATGTATTATATGTCTTATTTTCTCTTCTATATTGGGTAATAGTAGTGTATAGATGACTATGGGGTGTTATCTCATGTTTAGAGGGCTCTAATAATGTTAAAACCCACATTTAGAAGGTTGTAAACAAGTTTACAATCCTACTTTGTGGAAACTCACTTATCACAGTCAGGTCTGGAAGAAATGAACCGCGATATAAACAAGGAATTACTTTATGTGCTTTCATGTCAGAGTCTTCAAAGTGTCCAGTAAGACCAGAAAAAGTCTTTTTTTTTTAAAACAGAATCTAGAAAGGTCTGAATACTCCCTAAATGTAGAAAAAAAGTTTGTAAGTTGGCGACATTGATCCATTCTGCTTCCAGCATACCAGGTGTGTATGAGGTGTGTTCAAAATCAACGACAAGTTACATTCACAGTCCCACAGGCCCATTATATGTGTTTATGTGCGATGGCGAACAGGTAGCGCCGAATCTATTTGTGGTGGTCCAAATTTATTTGTGGTTGGTTATACAGAAATTAAAAATGGTCCTGTTAGGTTGGTGCCCGGTCCCATAATATAATGATCGGGGAAACTATTTGCATGCTTGGAACCCCTGAGCCTTTGGTACTAAACGTAATGCAGTGTAAGTGACATAAATCATGATTTTTTAAAATTAATTAAACATGAAAAACATTTTGAACTGCTTTGAAACTTAAGTCAAATGCAGCATTTCTATTCCAACTACCTGTAGCTATGTGACCCACCACTTGGCGCTGATTGCTGCAGGAACAGCCTGACAAGGGATGGATGGATGCCAAACTGCAGGTGAGAAAGTAGCTCATTAAACTATGACATGTAATTAGCAGCAATGTTGCTTCCTTCTAATTCCAATGACCAAATAGAAGACATTGATCCCACTTGTCACCAAAGTGATTAAAATGAAAGCTTTTTGGGAAGGATGCCAGCCAGCTAATTAAGAAAGAGCTGTGATAGTCTAAATAATTAAAACTGCAACAAATTTACGATGTTAATGTCCTACGTCAATTTATCATAGCCATCTACCTCATACACTCACAGTTAATATTCTATAAGCAACTAGAAAACATCAAACTGTAATTTCAGATCTTATTTTTTCTTATTTTACTGCCAGGGTTTCCCATACATTCACTTATTTGTGTATTATTTGTGGTTGCATTTGGACCGCCTCCGAAAGATTGTATTCATTTATTTATTTATGATTTGGCACTATCTGGTCACCCTCGCTCGCTTTTGTTTTCATTTCACCCTAAAAATATTGTCCAAAAACAGGTTTAGAAAAAGAGGGATTGTCTTATATTTCCGGTGGTCTTATATTCAGGTCCATCCATCCATCTTCGAGGAGCAGGGACGTCTGGGCTTCAAGCAGGGAAGCCCAGACGTCCCTACGTCCAGATCCTCCCGGCAGATCCCGTTGGCCAGTTGGCCAGTTGGCGTTCCCAGGCCAGTTGAGAGACATAGTCTCTCCAATTTGTCCTGGGTCTTCCCTGCGGCTTTCTACCGGTCGGACGTGCCCTGAACACCTACCCAGGGAGGCGTCCGGGAGGCATCCTGCCTAGATGCCCACGCCATCTCATCTGGCTCCTCTCAATGCGAATGAGCAGCGGTTCCATTCCGAGTTTCTCCCGGATGACAGCGCTTCTGACCTAATCTCTAAAGGAGAGCCCAGCCACCCCACAGAGAAAACTCATTTAGGCTGCCTGTAACCGCGATCTTATACCCAATACCCAAAGCTCATGACCATAGGTGAGTGTAGGAACGTAGATCGACCAGTAAATTGAGAGCTTTTCCTTTCGGCTCAGCTCTCTGCAGAGTCCAGAGTCTATATCACTGCAGATGCCGCACCAATTTGCCTGTCAATCTCACATTCCATCCTTCCTTCACGGGGGAACAAGACCCCGAAACTCCTCCACTTGGTGCAGGATCTCATCCCCAACCCACAGATGGCACTCCACCCTTTTCCGGGAAAGAACCATTGACTCAAACTTGGAGGTGCTGATTCTCATCCCGGCCGTTTCACACTTGGTTGCAAACCGATCCAGTGACAGTCGAAGGTCAAGGCTCGATGAAGGCAGCAGGACCACATTATCTGAAAAAAGCAGAGACCCAATCTGCAGCCACCAAACCGGAATTCCTTAACACCCTGTCTGCACCTACAAATTCTGTCCAAAAAAGTAATGAACAGAATCGGTGACAATGGGGAGTCCAACCCTCACTGGAAACTGGTCAGACTTATTGCTATGCAACGCAAACCAAACTCTAACACCGGTCATACAGGGAACGAACAGCCTGAATTAGCTGATCTGATACCCCATACTTACTTCCCAGGAGTCAGGAATGCCGCAGACGTTACCAAATGAATGTCTCTTCTTTTTGTTGCTGCTTAATGTTTATGTTTCTTATGTTCTTATTCTTTCTTGTGTTTTCTTTCTTTTCTTGGGGGAATGAACAGAATAAGATTTTCATTGCATGGTATTACTGCTGTTTTACCATGCACATGACAATAAAACTCTCTTGAATCTTGAATCAAATATGCTTCTTCTTCCTATGACGCACAATGCTTGAACTGCAGCTATTTTTTTTTATTGACCTTCAGCATAAAGTAAACATAAAATAGAGTAATTATTCATGAGCTACCGTATATTAATACTAATTAGATGTGGACGAGGATGTTTTGTTTAAATAGCTGAGCATATATTGACCTACATTTGCCTTCGATTGCCTTAAATTTTTTTTAGTAAGAAAAGTTTGGACACCCCTGCTCTGTATGACAGGACCACTTGTTGATGTTTTTAGGTACATACTGGAAAAATAATGGTCAAAGATCCTCTATACAGCAGGAGCCCTCTCCTGTTTTTAAGGAATCTGCTGTCAAAAATGCTTGTCAAAATTTAATGTTTTTATTAATCGACTGCAACAGCACCAATCAAAGATCCCCGACTGCATATGACAGGAGCGCTCAGGATTCACTGCAAAAACGCATGTCAAAGATTCTCTATATGACAAGAGCACACAGCTACATACGTTCATACATTATAGTGATATAATTTATCTTATTTATTATGTATTGTGTAAAACTAAGACATGAATAACATCAAATTAAAAGCACAAAATGTATGCCGACCCACCATCCACCAGTTGAAGTTCCAGCCAAGTTTTCCAGAGAGATTATTACATCCTGTTTGACGTGTGTGGTAAAAGGCAGTGCGCTGGCATGAATTAACTTGAGACAAATGTGCACATTAGCACTCAATAAGTCATCAAAACGTACCTTTATGCATTCCCACATAGTATCAGCATTTGAGACCAAATATGAGGTGAAAGAAAAATGCTAAAATACAGTAGTAGTCTATCTGTGCGGCGAGAGAAAGTTAGCACACGCACAATGGACATGCATCAAGTGAGACGGATGTAACAGAGAGAATCCGGCCACTTTTCAAAATAAAACATTTTTAAAAAATTAAATAATGGAAATGGAAATGGATTATTTTTTTTTCTGTGTGGCCCGGGACCAAATGACAAACGGCCCAGGGGTTGGGGACCACTGCTTTATATGACAGGAGCACTTTTCTGTTTTTAAGATCCACTGCAACAATGCTCATCACCAATCCTCCATATGATAGGAACACTCTGCTGTTTTTAGGTACCTATTGGCCAAAAATGTAAGTCAAAGATCCTTTATATTACAGGAGCGCTCTGCTGTTATTAGGCACCTACTGCAAAAACACTAGACAAAGATCTTCCATATGACAGGAGTGCTCTTCTATTTTTAGGAAGGTATTGCAAAAACACTCTCCAGTGCTGGTCCTAAGCCCAGAAGGGCATCCGGTGTAAAAACTAAGACAAATCCCTGATGGGATACGCTTGCTATGGCCAAAAGACATAGAAGTCACACAAGTCACTGATATTTTATATGACAAGGGTTTTCTGCTCTTTTTAGCAAGCTGCTGCCAAAAAACTGAACATGTGGACAGTTATGATGTTATTTAAGTGCCGGATTTCTCCCACGGGCCACCAACTGAATAGAGCTGTCTTGAAATACAGTATATGAAATTTAATACAAAGAATTTTTGTATATAACTGCTCAGGCTTTACTTGGGACGCCAAGTGAGTTCACCTGATCTGAAAGAAAATAAACAGTCATGAGTGTGCTTTATGCCTTCAGGCCCTCGCATAATATCATTAATCACACACGCCACTCGAGTCCACACGAGTCCCTGCAGCCGTGACAAAGCACCAAACATGTTTGCTCCACGTCCCATCCTGTGTCCTCTCTGCATCCTTCCCCTTGCATCAGCATCATCACTGCCTGTCACGGGCCTGGTGCAGTACGCCTTGGAAGCCCTACTTCCCCTTCCTGCTGCCCTACCGACCAATAATGGAGGGGATGGTGTCAAGGTCATTTGAGGGTATTTTGGGAATAACACAACTCCCAAGCCACTCAAGTGTATGTGTGTAGGGGGGTGAGGGGGCAATGTTCAATGTGTCTATGCATACATAATTTCCAATCAATGACGTCACAGTGCGTTCACAATGTGATGGCTGGCTGCACGTGCAATAATGTCAACAAGCCTCCATCATACTGCAGCTGAGCAAGCTCCTACTCAACATGTGCATCATTTGTTGGGATTTAAAGCATTTAAACATGTACTGCATTTAAAAAGTTTTTTTTTTGAATACGAGGTATAATGCACAGGCTGCTGAGTCAGTCTTTACATCAACACGCATACATGTAGGATGCACAGTGCAACTGGAGCCGGTTTGGTACCTGGTAGCTGAGGATGCTGTCAGTGTCGTGGACGGGCATGCCGGTGCAGGTGCTGCTTTGACCCGGAGGAAAGGTGACACAATTCGCAGCCTGAAGAGCAGGACGTTCGCAAGAAAAACAGTCACGACTAGCTGGTCCCAGCTGCCACTTGGCGTCCTGCAAACATGTCGTCGTGTGGCATCAACATCTCTTCCGCATGAGGAAAAATTATATTTCACATGCACACCCCCTCGTGTTGTGATATGACGCTTTCCCGCTGCCTCCCCCCTCCTCCCTTGCTTCCTCTGCCGCGCCCGCCTACTCCTGGTCCTCGGAGCTGTGCGAGCAGGATGCAGTTCAGTGTCAGCCAATCACAACTCAGAATGCACAAAGTGAGAGGGAATACAGCAAATCAGAACGCGGAATCCTCAATTGCAGCCAATCAGAGGCCACATATTCAGTACAGTTGAAATAAAGCAGGACTGGGCGATCCTGCATATTGTGTATCGATCTGACACTAAGTAGTAGTAACAAAAACAATAAAGTTTCTTTGGAAGGGCTTTTCTAAAAACTCAAAGGCACTTTACAATAAAAATACATTAATGAAATGTACAATACAGCAGTAAAATGCAGAAAATATTAGTCCTTGAGCTAAGAATGAGAACAACCATATATTTTATATTTGCATATTGAATAAAATGAAGCATTAAACCAGTGCTTCTTAAATACTGGGGCGGACCCCCTAGGAGGTCCCAAGAGGCAGGAAGGCCTTTCAATATTAGTGCAGACCTGCAAACATGTATGAATTTGTCGCACTTAACATACAAATTCACTCTTGAATATGCTTGTACGCTTCACTGCTCTCCGTTTTGTTGCATTTTGCTGGTTTCCAGTTCAGTTTGTACAGAGTACAGACTGCAGAGCAGATAAATAGATATTCTCAGTTTCTCAGTAGTATTTCAAATTCGGGGCAGGGGATGTGAAAGCATTTCTGTCTTCCAGTGGGGGCATGAAAGAAAATAACTGAGAACTACTGCATTAAACCAAGGGTGTCCAAAGTGCGGTCCGGGGGCCATTTGCGGCCAGTGGCACATTCCATCCCATACATTTTCTATGCCGCTTATCCAAATTAGAGTCACGGAGGTATGGCGGTATGGAGCCTATCTCAGCTGACTTTGGGTGAGAGGCGGGGTACACCCTGGACTGGTCGCCAGCCAATCACAGGGCACAAAAACAATAATTGACATTCAGAACTGTGGACAATTTAGAGTCACCAATTAACCTAACATGGATGTTTTTTGGAGGAAACCGGAGTACCCGGAGAAAACCCACGAACATGCAAACTCCACACAGCGATGCCCAACGGAGATTCAAACCCAGGTCTTCCCGATCTCCTGACTGTGTGACCAACATGCTAACCACTTGGCCACCATGAAGCCCCTGTGGCACATTCTAAAAATATAAATCAACATGAAAATTTAAAAAAAACACACAACAAAAATGGAAAAATCTGCAGTAGGCTTGTCACGATAATCAAATCGATTAATCAAATGATAAATAAAAATGAAGTAAATAATTTTGCCGGCCATGATAAATTGACATGTGCATGCGTGTTTGTTTTCTGTCTCTCCTCCCTCTTTACCATGCAGGCTGGATGACAAAAGGGTTACTCTGCATTTTTCTGGGCGTGTTGGTTCTCTATTGGAATGAACAGAGAGAGTGAACCTAAGACATTCAGCCTCTTTGTCCCAGCAAGTGGAGGTGGGGCTGCTCGTGAGTTGATACACAGAGAAGTCCGCCATGTTAGCGTGAGCACAAATTAGCATCATGCACTAACTTGAAAATCAATGAAGGCACGAAAGCGATGGTTTCTAAGCCAAATGCCACAGCCCCAGTGTGGGAATATTTCACTTTTAAACAGAATGAACAGGGTGAGCACATGAACACAGACAAACTGATATGTGCCATTTGTTGGTAAGTAGTGACGATGAACAAGTGGAAAACGAGCAATTTGCCTGCGCACCTCAAACACAACCATCCGGTTTAGTTTTCCCAACTGAGAAAAAAAACTCCCGCTGGAGGAGCAGCAGTGCCTTTATCCCAACAGTCAACGCTTAAAGTAAATATAAACAAAACAGCACAAAATGGTGCATTATCACAGTGTAAGACTTCCTGATAAGGAATAATACCCAATGTTCATTACTTATTCAATTATTCTTTACAGAGACTTTACAGATTGCCACTCCAACTCGCTCCCTCGGATCCTCCTCCTCCATTCACCTCACTGTGCCCTCTGCCCGCCTCAGCACCATGGGGAACAGAGCTTTCAGCCGCTCTGCTCCCAAACTCTGGAACTCATTAACATCTGACATCCAAAATATTGAATCACTCCCCATCTTCATAGACTCAAAACTCATCTGTTCAAGATTGCATACTCTCTTTGACCTGTCTATGTTGTTTTTATCCTTTGTTTTTTATCTGTATCATGTGACATGGAGTAATGTGAGGAGATAAACTTGAAACACTTATATGCAAGAACAACGCTAAAAACCCACAGCATTTCAGTATGTGGAATTAAATTATGGAATGGATTGAGGAAGGAACTCAAAAAGTGCACCAGTGAAAATGCACCAGTTCACTCATCACAACAGATGAGTGAATTAAAATAAACAATACAAGGCAAAAGAGTCTTGAACTTGTTTTGTTATGCTTTTCTCTAATTATTATTATTTATTTATTTCTATACTGATTATTATATCAATTGTGAAAAAAATCATAATAATTTCATCTTTATATTGTTACATTACCTTATCATTATTCTATGTATTTAAAACAATCACATATGGAATAGAGGAAGTGAATAAAATGTACTGCAAAAGATGTGGAACGGATGGGGGGTAGAATTAAATCAGCTTTGCTTCTTCCTCCTCCTTTTGGACATGTGGAACTGTGAATTGAATTATGTGGTGTATTCCATTCTAACTTGTATGCATGCTGAAATAAAATTAAACCACTAGGTTTTACAGACTAGTGTTGATTCTTGCAGCAATACAGGCAAAGTGCGTTCTTTGTCAGCTCAATAAGGGTGTTGGGAACCCTACGTGACACAGCACTCATGTACATTCATGTCATGTCTGTGTTGACGTGACATGAATTGTCATGTCGCCGCAGCACGTCGATCGTTTTTTGTGATCGGCTTTGAAAGGCATTCATCGGCATGTGCCGTTTTTTTTTACGGAAATTGGACGATACTAATCGGTGGCCGATGTATCGGAGCATCCCTAAAAATAACATAAAGCATGAAGATGAAAAAGACAAAACTATTTAGTCGTAACATTAAGATGAACAACACAAAATAAATATGGGAGAAAAAGTTACAATATTATGGTAATAAACTCAAAATATTAGGGAAATTACATCATAATATTACGAGAAGATTTAAAAAAAAAAACCCAAATTGTTAGAAAATTAAAAATAAAGAAAACAACAACAGCAAAAATGGAAAAAAATAGCAGTAATTTTACAAGAATAAAGTCAAAATATTAACAGAAAAAAGTTGTATTCTAACAATAAAAAAGTCACATTTTTAATGAGATAATGTAATACTATTAGGAAAAATGAAGTAATTTTAGTCACATAAAGATGAAATTTTAAAGAAAAATATGCAATTTTTTAAAGTTGTAATGTTAATGTTAATACATGTTAATTTTTAGAAAATTTGGTTGGGGAAAATGTTATATTATGAGAATAAAGTCAAAATATTATGGCAATAAAATGTAATCTTATTGTTGTAGTTTGCAGTGGTGCAGTTTTTAATATTTTGGTGACATTATTTAGCTAAATGAAGGTATAGCATGCATAAAGCAGCTATCAAGATGTGTGATGTTGTGAGTATTAGTATCTTTGTTGAGGCTGATTGTTTTTTAGCTTCTCAAAGAGTGTTGCTAAATGTGTCTTTTTCAACACACTACTTTCAACCTAATGAAAAAAACATGAACAAACAATGCAATAAGCAGTCCTCAGTGCATGGACACTAACGAGGCATTGCCTGCCCCCATGCGGAATGAGTGGGAATTACACAAAGCATGACGAAACATGCAAGTTTTAATACGTCGTGTGCGTTGTTGCACGTTGACACTGATGTGCTGTAATGTAAACGGAATTAGAATATGCGCATCTGAGTAGATGTCAAGAGTGGGACATTTCTGACACAGGTTTCACCGCCAGGGCACACCTTGCATCCGCTTGATTGCACAACAGGTTGGCATTTTTCTCCTTGCGGATCTATTCAAAGAACAGCACGTGTTGTGATGTGGTGTGTCGTGCGCGTGCGCGTGTACTGGGAAGGCGTGCGTGCAGGTTGGTTGTCATGGTAAACATTTTGCGGGAGCTTGCAGGGTTGTCATGATTACAGTCTCAAGGGAAGGCGTAAAAGCAGAAGGACAGAGGCGCCCCACGGGATAAATTATGTGAGATTTTATACTTTATTTATTTATTTTTAATCTAATTGGTTTGTGGGTAAATGCGCTGATTTTGCTGCTTCAGTCAGCTCTGAGCTGGATTACATCCTTAAACAGATGCTACTTAGACTAATATGCTTTATTCTTTTACACCTGCATGCAAATGTCAGTGTTTAAACCCTCTTTCTGCCATTCAGGCCTTTTGTGTACATTAACTTTCTCTTTTTTAGATCATTTGAGCTGTGTTAATGCACATGGAATGGAATTTAATCTGGACTCCTGACATCTGATGTTCTGGACATCTTTTAATTTTCCAATTCAGCTTTTCAGCTAGCAAAATGATACTGTATATTTGTAATTGTGCCACATGACGATCTAATTAAGTTTAATTCCTTGTTATCTAAAGTATTAAATCAAACAATTTTGATAAATTTGCTCTCACTTTAGCCATTTGTACTGAAAATAAAAAGATGGTGATGTACCACAGACCAAGTGGAGCACATAGAAGACATTTTTTAAACCGTTTTTTTTTCTAAAATACTAATTAATGTCAAAGATGTGTGATGTTACATATACATCTAAATAAATTAAAAACATCTAACACTTCATTTATGTCAGTAGTTCAATTTAAAAAATTAAAACTCAAAATTGATCTTATTAATTTAATAATTTTGATGATTACACAGTTGCGTGAAAGTGTTTGCCCCCTTCCTGTTTTTTTTTTTTTTTTGCATGTTTGTCACACTTAATACACTCCAGATCGAAATCGTAAGACCAGTTGAAAAATTGCACATTTGGATCTTAAAGAGGTTTTAAGTAGAGCTACAATATGCAAAAGCAAGAACGGGGAGTGAGACAAAAATCACTTTGAAAAAGTAATTTATTGAAGACAACATTTAACTGAAATAGGCTGTTTATCAGTTGATCAAAAGTTTAAGACCATCGCTCAAAAAAATAACAAAAAACTCTCCAGACCAGAACAAAAAATGTTCTCAGTAGGACTCATTATCTCCACCGTTCTTGTTAATCACTTCAAATATTGCTTTGGGCATGCTTGATGCGAGTGTTTCCAGGAGGCTAGTGGGAACATTGCTCCAAGTGGTGAAGATGGCTTCAGGAAGGGCATCAACTGTCTGGAACTGATGGCCATTTTTATAAACTTCCCTTGCCATCCATCCCCAAATGTTCTCTAAGGGATTTAAATCAGGGGAACATGCAGGATGGTCCAAAAGAGTGATGTTATTCTCCCTGAAGAAGTCCTTGGTCAAGCGAGCATTGTGAACTGCAGCGTTGTCCTGTTGGAAAACCCAGCTGCTACCACACAGACGAGGGCCTTCAGTTATGAGGGATGCCCGCTGCAACGTCTGCGTAAACGTAAGCAACCGCCGTTTGATGACCCTGCACCACCTGCAGCTCCAGTGTTCCACTGAATGAAAAAGCACCCCAGATTATGATGGACCCCCCCCCTCCACTGTGCCAGGTAGAAAACATCTCAGGTGGGATCTCCTTGTCGTGCCAGTAACATGGAAGCCATCTGGACCCTCTAGGTTACATTTTTTCTCATCAGAAAATAAAACTTTTTTCCACCTTTCAATGTCCCATGTTTGATGCTCCCTGGCAAAGTCTAAACGGGCAGTTTTGTGGCGTTGAAGGAGACGAGGTCTTTGAATTAGTTTTTTGTTTTTTAAACCCTTTTCCGCAGATGCCGTCTGATGGTTATTGTGCTGCAGTTGGCCTTAATTTCATGCGAAGACCGCCCTGTGTCTTGATGGACAGCCAATCGGATCCTCCGGCTCAGCGCAGGTGTGATTTTTTTTGGGTCTACCACTTGACTTTTTTGTTCCATAATGCTCAGGAGCTTTCAAAAAATTTGGAATGTCTTACTGCGCGCAACCTCAGCAGCAATGGCACGCTGCGAGAGGCCTTGCTTATGCAGCTCGACAATCCGACAACGTTCAAAAAGAGAAAGCTTCTTAGCTTTATCCATCAGGAGGGCATGACAGTGTGAATGCCTGACAGAAAAGGAAAATTTTGAGCAGATTTTGGCTTTTATAGCACATGGTCTTAAACTTTTGATCAGCTGATAAACAGCCTATTTCAGTTTAATTGTTGTTTTCAATAAATTACTTTTTCTAAATGCTTTTTTTCTCACTCCCCCTTCTTGCTTTTGCATATTGTAGCGCTACTTAAAACCTCATTAGGATTCCAAATCTGCAAAATGCAAATTCTAGCAAATTTTCAACTGGTCTTGAGATTTTGATCAGGAGTGTATTTAAACTAGTTTGATGATCGGAAACATTTGTCAATGACAGCACAACTGAACACAAAATGCAGTTTTTAACTTTTTATTAAGAGAGAAAACAAAATCCAAACCTACATCGTCCTGTGTGAAAAAGTGAATGCCCCCTAAACCTAATAACTAGTTAGGCCACCGTTAGCAGCAACAGTTGCAATCAAGCGTTTGTGATAACTTGCAATGAGTCTCTTACAGCGCTGTGGAGGAATTTTTGCCCACTCATATTTGCAGAATTGTTGTAATTCAGCTACATTAGAGGGTTTTCCAGCATGAAGTGCCTTTTTAAGGTCATGCCACAGCATCTCAATAGGATTCAGGTCAGGACTTTGACTAGGCCGCGCCAAAGTCTTCATTTTCTTTTTCTTGAGGTGGAATTGCTGGTGTGTTTTGGATCATTGTCCTCCTGCAGAACCCAAGTTCGTTTCAGCTTGAGGTCACAAACAGATGGTGGGACATTCTCCTTCAGGATTTTTTGGTAGACAGTAGAATTCATGGTTCCATTTATCACAGCAAATCTTTCAGGTCCTGAAGCAGAAAAACAGCCCCAGACCACATCACACAATACCACCACCATATTTTACTGTTGGTATGATGTTCATTTTCTGAAATTAATTTTACACCAGATGTAATGGGACACACACCTTCCAAAAACTTCAACTTTTGTCTCATCAGACCAAAGAGTATTTTCCCAAAGGTCTTAGGGATCATCAAGACGTTTTCGGACAAAATTGAGACTTAATGTTCTTTTTGTTCAGCAGTGGTTTTCATCTTGGAACTCTTATGGTGGAGTCATGAACACTGACCTTAACTGAGGCAAGTGAGGCCTGCAGTTCTTTGGATGTTGTTGTGGAGTCTTTTGTGACCTCTTGGATCAGTCGTTGCTGTGCTCTTGGGGTAATTTTGGTTGGCCGGCCATTCCTGGGAAGGTTCATCACTGTTCCATGTTTTCACAATTTGTTGATAATGGCTCTGACTGTGGTTTGCTGGAGTCCCAAAGCTTTAGAAATGGCTCTATAACCTTTTCCAGACTGATAGATCTAATGTACTTATATATACATTTAAGTGTGACAAACACGCAAAAGTAAATAAATAAATCATGAAGGGGGCAAACACTTTCACACCACTGTATCTTTCTGCTAATAAAAAACCCAAATTCAGTATAAATGTGCAAAATTGTCAAAAGGTTCAATACAGTACACGGGGGGTGTAGAAAGTACATAATTTTACCTTTTCACTGGGGTCATCCCATGTTCGGCTTTTAGCACTTGTCCTTAGCCTGGGAACATATCGTACCTTTCCAGCCCAGGGAGAGACAAACACATTTAAAAATACCTTTGATTGTACAGGAACTTTACCCTTATTTCTGTCAAAACCACCCTTCCACTGCTTCCCCTTATTAAAGAGCTTTCCGTGTTTTTCATTTGTTGAGTTTTGTTTCCAGAAAACCAAAACAAAAAGCAGTTTTGAGTGGAGACATTCTGTGCCATAATGTCAGGTAAGCGTGAGCGAACGTGCACATACTCCTGGCTTACATGTCGCTATAAATGAGAATATTTAAGTGGCTTTTCTTTCAGCCGTGACTCCGGCCAATGGGAAGGTGCATTGCAGTATCACTCCCAGCCTTCCAGCTGCCAGGCCTAACAAGGTGAAAACAGCCAAAGCCCTGGCAGAAAAAGCAGTCAAGGTGATTAAAAATGCAAAATACGCAGCACGGCCTGCATGAATATTGCATTATAACCCCCCATGTCCTATTCTTTACTCGCCTCTGTGTCAGATGCAAAAAGTGTTTACTATAGTGGGCCGCTATCCTGTCATCCGGGCTGGCTTACAGGCCAGAGGGTGGGTGGAACGTCAATTGCCCAATGCAGGCCAGGAAAGCGCTTCCCACCAGGGTGACAGGGAGAAGGATGAAGATGATGGCACCGCTGTAGTAGATAATGCTGCTGGGATAAAAGGTCAGCTCCATCCATGATGTGATGAAAAACACCTGTACAAAACCATCGTTCAGTGGTACAAATTCCATGCATACATCATCCTTTTCACTTTCTAATAAATGATACACCCAATCTCTTTTTAGATAGAGGAGATGAAAGCGCAGAAGCGGAGAACATTAATGACATATACAGCCTCTTGGTAAGATCATGTCCACTAACATGCTTCCCCTTCCCCTCCATGTAACTAATGGACTGGGTACAAAGTGCAAAATAACAAATTAACAATAAAAACTAGACTATCTGCCTTAAAAGGCAGCAGCTATTCCATTACACCAACAGGGAAGTTATGGGGTGAATTTATTCTCGTATTCTGCTGCGTGCTGTCAATCATTGTGGCAACGGGCTTGCTGACTGGGCGGTAGCAATGCACATCCTTTGCGCAAAACGGAGCCCCCCCCATGGATGATGGGGTCCTAAGCACAGCGCATGTTCTATGTGTTGGGAGAGGCGGCCCTGGCTGTAAAACACAACTAATAAAGAAGTAAAAGTACTCACCCTGACAGACACACAGCAGCATTTGTGGAGCAATACCAGCATCGAGTGGCGTTTTGTAGGTATTACTGGAATGAAGTACGTGTCCGTTGTCATGCAGCAAAAGAACACATTTTGAAATTTATATTTTTTTTGTCAGTACGTACCCCATTTAAGTAAGTCTATATTTAACATGGCTTGGTGTATAATTGATTTTCATTTTTATACTATTTTGATTTTTTACATTGATGGGAGATTCTACATTGTCCATAGGTGTGAATGAGTTTGTGTATATGTGCCGTACGATTGGCTGGTGACCAATCCAAGGGCCTTATGATTGGCTGGCGACCAATCCAAGGTGTACGGTTGGGTATCGTTTTTGTTATTGTCTGATACCGGTGTCAAAAAGGTACTTAAAAAAAGGAAAATATATCAATTGTGTCCAAAAACAATGCCTTTTTATTTTTACTGAATTTTATGGTGTGCAAGTTCAACAGAATAGTTTATTAATTTAAATAAAAATAACAGTTATTTAAAAATAATTTATAAATTGCATTATAACACTATAAACTATATATTTATACTTATATACTTACTATAAACGTTTATATTTATATTTTTTATATTTTAATAACATATTTTTATATTCATTTATATATATTTTTTAAATATAAATACTTCAATAAAAATAAACAAAAAGATAAAATAATAAATTCACAAATATGAAAAAAAAATCCACAGTAAATTGTCATGATGATCACAGCAAAACCAGTAGCAATACACAACACAAAGAATGTGCCAAAAAAAAAACATGCTTCTTTAGGAATTCCGCTACTTGGGAATGCCGAGTTGCATTTCTCGGTGACTTGCCATGATTGGTGGATAATGAGGAAGTGTGTGGAAATGCTATGGTGAAATATGTGTGTGGTGATGGAACTGAGCACTGCTGTTGGCGTGTTAATGTCGGCAATAAAGTTAAAAAAGAGCGTCTCCATAAAAACTGTGTGTCTGTGCGGATGTTACTTAAAGACGTCTCTTGCACAATATCACCTTGAAGCACTTGTTGCAGGAGGCTGAGTCTGTATTCATTTAGCTATTTTTTATGTTTATGTCGGCACCGGAACACAGTACATGCAGTCGACTAAATAAAGGACACAGCCAGTTTTTAAGAAAGCACAATATTTGACTATCTCTGTGTGATGTTTTCTGCAGTCTCGCCTCGTTCGGAATGAAAGGACGTATTTCTACTGGACCCCACGAAACGACTCTATTGACTGGCGCACCTTACGCCCTGACCAAGTGACCAATCACTACACTAACACTGGACCCTTTACCACCAAGGTCTGCTCTCCAATGACTCCAATTAAACATTATTCTTCGTATTATTAAACATTACTCTGTTGTTATTTAAGGTGGGGCTCTGTGTCAACCTGCGTAATCTGAAATGGTTTGACACAGCGGATCCCGACACCTTCTTCCCGAGATGTTACAGGCTCGGGGCGGAGGATGAGAGGCATGCGTTCATCGGTGTGCTTGACACTGCTGCCGCACTTGCCCAACACAACCATCACACTCACCTCTCATAAACCTTATTCTTGTGATTTTATAGATGACTTCAGGAGAACGGCATGCAGTAGTCTGCTGAAGCATGTGGTCGAGACCAGCACAAGGACAAAAGGAGCACAAGATGAGAAGGACAAAGCTGAAAGCAACGCTCAAGGTCAAACCAGAAATTCAACATTCAGAATTTGTCATGCTTATTGACAGGTTACATCACATGTTTACACATGCCTAATATCTTACACCTTTTCTGTGTCTCACGTTTAACATGCTGACACGTTTACACTATTCATGTGTTTAATATAGAGCCGTCAAAGTTAACGCAGAAGTTTCCTTAAACGGCACTAATATTTTTGACACGCGATTAAAGTGCACACGTCCTGTTTGACCCTCACTCAATGAATACAGAGCCACCATCCGCCAGTACGAGCCTGGACTTGTTTTTTTCTGAGAGGTGCACCAACAAATATGTACATACATGTACATGTACATGTACATTCCCACACAGTATCAGCATTTGGGACCCAATATGAGGTGAAAGAAAAAACAAAACTACAGTAGTCTTATCCGTGCTTTGTGGGAAAAGATGCCTTGCAAAGTTAAATAGTGCGTTCAAGGACAGTGGAACAAAATGGAACAAGTCGCCACTCGCATCAAACATGCTAAATTGTGGGATTACTAACTTTATATTTTTTAAATAAAATAATAGCCCGTATTTCCAAAATTTGTATCCCTTTACAAAAACATTATGTAGTCATTTACAAATAATTTCATTTTTAATTTTTCTGTGTGATTTTTTAAACCACACATTTTTTAAACCCGAATGTTTCCTGTGGCCCGGTGGTTGGGGACCCCTACCTTTACAGCATGCATGGTGCTTTGATGTGCTCTTTTACACATTTGAAAATACTGTACGAATTACACTTTTATACATTTGGCTTCTTTATTTTATAATGTAAGATTAACATCTACATTGACAAACATAATTGCTGAATCATATCGAATCATATTGTTTGTACAATGTATTGAATTGTTCTGCTTTTAAAATATATCATTTTTGAAACGTATCATAACTCGTGTATCTAGGTGCGTATGGAACCGTTTACCACAAAGAGATTTACATCCCTACTTAAAACTTATTTCTACCTGTGATTAATTGTGATGAATTATGAGTTAACTATTGGTTTGGTTTAGTTAATTTGAACACGAAGGTTACAATGGAATACATCTCATGAATCATTCTCATACATAAAAGATGACAGTAAGACCAAAAAAAAAAAGTATATATAAATAATTTTTTTTTTCTTTTCCCTTCCCCCCTTTTTTCTCTTTTCTTTTTCTCCTCCCCTTTCCTTAAAAAAACAAAAGCAATATATATATATATATATATATATGTGTGTGTATGTATGTGTAACGAACCTGATAGAACATCATTGTGATGATCAAGACTCTTCTGTCTTGTATTTAACAAACATCAACTGCTTGTATTGTTTTTTGAGTTTGCTCATCTCTGTACTTCTTCCTTACTCAATCCATTCCATAATTTAATTCCACAAACTGAAATGCTGTGGTTTTCAGCGTAGTTCTCGCATATAAATGTTTTAAGTTTTAACTATGGACAAAATGTGATGAATTGTGATTAAATATTTTAATCCATTGACATCCCTATTTTAATATTATTAAATTCATGTACAGAAATTCCTTTAAAAAAGTGTAAGAAGAATTGCTAAGATTAAATAAGCTCTGCATTTTCCCACTTCTTTTGTTGGATTGAGCAAATGTACCACACCATACATTTTGTCCGATTCGGCGTAAGACGGTGTGGATTCCAAAATCCGGAGAGACAGTTCACATGACAAAAATATTTAATAACAAAAGGTCACCTCAAACACAGAGGGAATAAGGAGTCTAACACATACAAAAATAGAATGCCAAAAGTCCAGAACGAAACACGCTACAAGAGTAACAAAAAATCACTGCAACAAAATAATGAGCAGAAAAAACAGGCAGAGAAAAAGGCTGAAGTAAAGACGCTACTGGAAAATCTAAGCAGAAACAATTACCTTTAGCTGAACTGAGGACGCCGCTCTAAAACGTACGCGGGAAAAGGAAAATACACTAAGTCACAAAAGTAATGCAAGAAAGTCAGAACCAGAAGCAGGAGTAGCAACAATGCTGAGGACGTGGTGAGCATGGGAGTACAGTCTGGCGCTGGAGTGTAGCCTTCCAGCGGCTTAAGAGCAGTGAGTGGTCATCGGCTGCAGGTGCGTGTGTCGCCAGCTCCACCTCAGCAAAGCAGCATGCATTGTAAGAACAACACAGAAGGTGGCAGCAGAACGGCAACACAGAACATGACACATTTTGTCATTAAAAGAGGGAAAAAATTGAATTGAATCCGCTTATCCGGGTTGTGGGAGCAGCAGTCTCAGTAGGGAAGTCCAGATTTCCCGGTCCCTGGCCACCTCTTCCAGTTCCACCGGGAGGACACCAAAGTGTTCCCAGGCCATCTGTGAGACATAATCCCTCCAGTGTGTTCTAGGTCTGCCTAGAGGTGTCCGAGGGGCCTTCTCCCGGCTGGGCATGCCCGGAACACCTCACCAGGCAGGCGGTCCGGACTAGATGCCCAAGCCACGTTAACTGGCTCCTCTCGATGTGAAGGAGCAGCGGCTCTATTCTGAGCCCCTCCTGGGTAACTGAGCTCCTCACCCCATCTTTTAGCGTGAGTCCAGCCACCCTACAGAGGAGCGCCACCAATCCTGTACTCCCGGAGCACCTCCACAGGACACTAGGAGGGACACGGTCAAATGCCTTTTCCAAGTCCACAAAGCACATGTAGACCGGTTGGCCAAACTCCCAAGTACCCTCCAGTACCCTTGCAAGGGTGTAAAGCTGGTCCAGTGTTCCGCGACCGGGATGAAAACCACATTGCACCTCCTGTACCCGAGGGTTGACTAACGGTCGCAACCCTTGTCTCAAGCACTTTCCCAGGGAGGCTAAGAATTTTGATCCCCCTATAGTTGGAACACACCCTCCATCACCCAGGTCTGCCAATCCAGAGGTACTGTTCCCAACTTCCACACAATGTTGAAGAAACGTGTCAGCCAAGACAGTCCCCCTACATCCAGAGCCTTGAGGAATTCAGGCTGAAACTCGTTCACGCCTGGAGCTTTGCCACTGGGGAATGTTTTAAATAAACATCCATCCATACATTTTCTATGCCGCTTATCCTCTTTTAGGGTTGCGGGGGCATGCTGGAGCCTATCCCAGCTGACTTCGGGCGACAGGCCACACCCTGGACTGGTCGCCAGCCAATCGCAGGGCACATATAGACAAATAACCATTCACACTCACATTCATACCTATGGACAACTTAGAGTCGCCAATTAACCGCCAAGGAAACCGGAGTACCCGGAGAAAACCCACGCACGGAGAGAACATGCAAACTCCACACACAAATGTCCAAGGGAGAATCGTACCCAGGTCTTCCCGATCTCCAGACTGTTACTGTGTTGGCCAACATGCTAACCACTAGACCACCGTGCGCCTTTAAATAAACAGAAATGACACAATATAGCTTGTGCAAGGATGAAGGTAAAAGACAAGAAAAAAAATTAAATGGTTAATAGAATAATAATAAATACAAATTAAAATGAGAATGAATAAAAAGTAGGGCTGTCAATTGATTAAAATATTTAATTGCGATTAATCACATTTTGTCCATAGTTAACTCATAATAGCAATCAACGATAGAAAGAAGTTCTTATGTATGATAAGTGTACCTTTGAAAGGTCATTTTAAAGTTTTTAATACACCTATCAACGTGAGACTGGATATGTTTGCTTTACGCAAATATTTGTTCATTAAATATTTGTTCATCCAGTTTTTTTAAACAGCTCAACAGAAAATGGACCTCAATGTACACTGCTCAAAAAAATTAGAGGAACACTTCGAAAACACATCAGATCTAAACTGGGGGGAAAATTATCTTGAATATCTTTCCTGATAATAATTGGGTGATGTATTAGTAACAAAATGAGGCCACATAATTTGATAGAAATTAAAATGATCACCCTATAGAGGGGGGAAATCAAAGACACCCCAAAAATGAAAGTGAAAAAATGATGCAGCACACTGGTCCATTTTGCTAAATTGTCATTGTAGCAACTCAAAATGATTCTCAGTAGTTTGTGTGGCCCCCACGTGCTTGTACGCATGCCTGACAACGTCGGGGCATGCCCCTAATAGGACTACGGATGGTGTCCTGGGGGATCTCCTCCCAGATCTGGACCAGGGCATCACTGCGGTACCTGGACGCATGGAGGAGATTCCAGGAGACAGGTAATTACTCCAGGAGAGCTGGACAGGGCCATAGAAGGTCCTTCAACCCTCAGCAGGATTGATATCTGCTCCTTTGTGTAAGGAGGAACAGGATGAGCACTGCCAGAGCCCTACAAAATGACCTCCAGCAGGACACTGGTGTGAATGTTTCTGACCAAACAATCAGAAACAGGCTCCATGAGGGTGGTCTGAGGGCCCGACGTCCTGTAGTGGGCCCTGTGGTCACTGCCCAGCACCGTAGAGCTTGATTAGCATTTGCCATAGACCACCAGAATTGGCAACTACACCACTGGTGCCCTGTGCTCTTCACCGATGAGAGCAAGTTCAACCTGAGCACATGCGACAGACGTGAAAGGGTCTGGAGATGCCGTGGAGAACATTATGCTGCCTGCAACATCATTCAGCATGACCGGTTTGGTGGTGGGTCAGTGATGGTCTGGGGAGGCATATCCCTGGAAGGACGCACAGATCTCTACAGGTGCGCAGATAACGACACCCTGACTGCTATTAGGTATCGGAATAAAATCCTTGGACCCATTGTCAGAACCTACACTGGTGCAGTGGTACCTGGGTTCCTCCTGGTCCACGACAATGCCCGACCTCATGTGGCTAGTGTATGCAGGTAGTTCCTGGAGGATGAAGGAATTGATACTGGCCCCCACGTTCACCTGACCTAAACCCAATAGAACACCTCTGGGACATTATGTTTAGGTCCATCCGGCGCCGCCAGGTTGCTCCTCAGACTGTCCAGGAGCTCACTGATGCCCTGGTCCAGATCTGGGAGGAGATCCCCCAAGACACCATCCGTAGTCTCATTAGGAGCATGCCCCGACGTTGTCAGGCATGCGTACAAGCACGTGGGGGCCACACAAACTACTGAGAATCATTTTGAGTTGCTACAATGACATTTTGGCAAAATGGACCAGTGTGCTGCATCATTTTTTCACTTTCATTTTTGGGGTGTCTTTGATTTCCCCCCTATATAGGGTGATCATTTTCATTTTTATCAAATTATGTGGCCTCATTTTGTTACTAATACATCACCCACTTATTATCAGGAAAGATATTCAAGATCATTTTTCCCCCAGTTTAGATCTGATGTGTTTTCGAAGTGTTCCTCTAATTTTTTTGAGCAGTATATATAAAACAAACACACTGTACAACAAGGAGACAATGGTAAGGCAAACTATCCATCACTCAAATATTTTTTTAAGCAAATCTCACAATATAATTGTATATATATATAATATAAATATAAATATAAATATAAATATAAATATAAATATAAATAAATATATATAAATATAAATATAAATATAAATATAAATAAACTTACAAAAAAAATAAAGTGCTCAAGAACAGTCAGTAGTTTACAGAACTAGGACTGCACCCTGCAGTGCTTCAGCAGTTTCTCCATCTGAGTCCAGCAAAAGCTTTTGAGATGCGACGTACACCGGTGACAATTCAACTCACAGCGAAAGTAGATAAAATAACTTTGGTTTTGTTGAGAAAGCCATCATCCAGGGCTTTGAAGCTGAATTTACCATTCAAACTACCCTTTGCTTTGTTAAATTCTGCTCATTATTTGTTCCTGCTTGTGGCTCAACATTGACTGCAACACCGCTGCGTTTCCTCAAACTACGATGTGGGCCGAGGGTCAAACAGGACATGCGCATGTTAAACAAGCATCACAAAAATAGAGGCATTAAAGGGAATTTCTGTTAACATTAACTCATTAACTTTGTCAGCCCTAATGAAAAGTAATAAATAAATAGAAAATAAAATACATTAAAAGAGAGGTTAAAGATAAGTGAATAAATAAATACTGTCAATAAATAAGGAATAAAAAAACATCGCATGACACACTATTCGTAGATAAAGCAATGTCTTACAAATAATGATCAATGAATGAACTATAGTTCTAGATTTTGTCCAAATTGGCATACGGAAGGCCAGCTTTATTTAGATGTTTAGATGATGTTTCTCCTCACAGTCAGCGCAGCAGTGATCAGTACAGCCTTGCATCATTGTCAGGAGTTTCTGAACATCTTAGCACACAGTGACATTGATGTGACCGTGAAGACCGTTGCCGCCGTGGAGGAGAAGCACTGGAATCACTTTCTACAAAATTACTACATGGTTGTGCAGTGAGTATATTTCAGTACACTCGAATGATACCTGATATTTCTAATTTACAAAAACGCAACTATGCGGGGATCCACTGTATTGTGTTATGATATTGACACTGTTAGGATATTTGTCTATGTAGTAAAGGTGCATCCATCAGAGGCAGTGCAGAGTTTGTGAGCCGCTGCAAGGCCATGTTGGTCCGAATGCAGGAAGTTTGCCCTCAGCTGGACATTGATGGAGTCAATAACATCTGGATTATCAAACCAGGAGCAATGTCAAGAGGAAGAGGTGAAGCGTTTGCTTATTTTAATTGTTAATAATAATAATAATGTCGTCATCTAACCATTCTAAGTTCTGGTCCAAAGTCCTGATCCTCCTGTCATGATATGACCTGCATCATCCAGGTATCGTTTGCATGAATCGTCTAGAGGACATTTTAGCGCTGGTGGACTCTGACAGAGCCATGGTGAAAGATAGCAAGTGGGTGGTTCAGAAGTACCTGGAGCGCCCCCTGCTGGTCAAAGGCACCAAGTTTGATGTGCGGCAGTGGTTCCTCGTCACCGACTGGAACCCACTGACCGTCTGGTTCTACAGGGAGTGCTACCTGCGCTTCTCCACTCAGCCCTACTCCACAAAAAACCTTGATAGGTCTGGGAGACAAGACACAAAAAAACATGTACTCGGGATGAAAGTGCTGTTTTAAATGAATTATTACCTTTATTGTCCAGCTCGGTCCACCTGTGCAACAACTCCATCCAAAAGCACTTCCAGCCATCACGTGAGCGCCACCCAAGCGTGCCCAAGGACAACATGTGGTCCTGCTCTGACTTTAAGACATTTCTGCAGCAGCAGGGCCGTGAGTCCAAGTGGGAGACCCTGGTGGTGCCGGGCATGCAGCAAGCTGTGGTCCACACCTTGCAGACAGCCCAGGAAAAGGTGGAGCACCGCAAGGCAAGCTTTGAGTTATACGGCGCTGACTTTATGTTGGGCAACGATCTGAGGCCTTGGCTTCTTGAGGTCAACGCCAGTCCCACCATGGCCTGCACCAGTGTGGTGACGGCTCGCCTCTGCCCCTCCGTGCAGCTGGACACTCTGAGGGTGGTGCTGGACAGACGAAACAACCCTAACGCCTACACAGGAGGCTTCCAGTTGATCTACAAACAGGTGAGCATGTGTCACACCTACAGGGTGGGATCAAATAGTACAACAGACAATGAGTAGCGGAGCTTACGGGGTGCCCAGGGGTGGCTGTGGCCACGCTTGGTCACTCTGTGGCCACCCCAGTGGCCACCCCCACGGCTGGGAGACAATTTTGACAAACACACTCTGTGGTGCAGAACATTAGTTCAGCCTAACCAGCAATTCCGCTTGGATATATTTCACTGCAGCACACAACTTTTTATTAACAGAAGCTGTCAATAAAATCGCGTCTTGCATGATTACTTTATTCGGCTCCGGTAAATTTGTCTCACTATGTTGACTCTGACTTAAATTCTGATGCGTAATTCAGCTCTGAAATCTGTTAATATTGGAAGTTCTCTGTAGCAGCATGAGTGGGCAACCAATCGGCATCTACTTCCATATTATGCCCCGCGCGGGTTTGGTCGTCATGATGGAGAGCAGAATCCAGAAACTATGCATTGAAAACATGTCCTCGACACACTACTCAGCTATTAATTGCTCTAATAAATGGTCGCCACTGGCGAACGAGGCCAAACAGTGCTTGCCAAACAGTGCCAAACAGCGTTAAACAGTGCAAAACATGGCTAAGTACAAGTACACAGCTAATTAAACATTGCGGCTAGAAACATTTCAAATGGTAGCTATGGTAGTCACACAGTGCCTAGTGCGTGTAACACAAATAACAGTAGCCTACCAGAAAAGTCATTCATCGCTGTCGTCTTGGAAACTAAAACCATTAAAGTCTTCCTCTTCCCCATCAGAATTGAACAGCGTCACAATTCCTTCGTCACACATGTAGCCGATCTCTCTCTCGGTCTCTCTCTTTGTGTATGGCTCTCGGTAGCCTCCTCTTTGTTTGAGTGTATACCCGGACGTTTGTAACTGTTTCCTCGTAGTTGGAAGGGAGTTGTTGACACAATGTTGTGTGTGTGCTAATGGGACAGTCCTTTTCTTCAATCTTCAATCTTCTGTTCAGTGGCGATTGCTTTGGCTTAGTCAGATCTGCACAATGGCCGTCTGCTCTCTTGTGTATTTATCCAATCTTCAGGCATGTCCTCTAGTTCAGGCCATCTGCTTTTCTTACCTCTGAAAGCTTTTACTGTCTTTTTGCTTTGCGTCTGCTTTTCATGTCTCCAACACCTCACAATATATTCATTTATGGTGCGCTTATACAAAGCAGCCCAGTTTCCTACTCTGACAGCCAGATCGATCGCCTTTATCTTGAAAGCGGCATCAGCTTTCTGTCACGTGTTTTCCATGATGGAAGAGTGTGACTGTGGTTATGGTTGTCACTGCACATGTGCAGAACGTGTCTACGTCCACGTCTACATTCCGATACAGTAGGTGGTGGTATGCAGCGATTAATCGAACGATAAAAAACCAGATTAATTATGACGCCCTCGATAAATTGACATGTGCATGTACGCGTGTGTTTGCGTGTCTACTCGTCTCTCTGTGTCACACAGGCTGGATGACCAGCCAGCCTGCATCTGTCTGTGTGGATTGGTTCTATAGTGGAATGAACAGAGAGAGTGGGCTGTCATCTCATTCAGCCTCTTTGTGGAGGCGGGACTACTAGCTACTACCCTACTACTGTAGCAGGAGTTAGCTTCGTGAGCCAGCATATGTAACACTGCAGAGAATGATGGGCCAACTCATCTCCCGTGCAACATATTTATTTTTGCAAAAGCTGCAAAACAAGGAAATATAGATTATTCATGGGCACCTTCGATGTGTGTCTGCACACGTCTCATCACGTACTGACTAACCACTTGTTCTTACAGTATTACAATAAACAAAACACAACACACATGTTACGGTATGAGCACATACCTTAATCAACTCAAAATACAATGTTACAGTGTTTTAACCATTGTTTCCAATCACTGTTTTATCCTCTCTTCCATTACTCTCATGAATTGTATTTATTAAACTAAATCTATGTCCAACAATATACCCTTTTGCTGTATTCTCATTGTAATCACTCTGAATGAAACAAACACCAAGTATTTTACACTTACTATGACCATACAGAAATTACATAGTGTAGCTTTAACTTCACATTCACATGTGGGATATCCTTTCTGTCATCACAGCTTCCTGAATGAATTAGCAATAGCACAGCACATGTGCTCTTTAGCCTAGCTTTGCCTTCTACTTAGCTTAGTATTTACAGGAACACAAGCATCACATGACAATACATGTTCACTCTGTTTGACAAACGTTCTGGCTGTACATGTATTCACCTGACTCATGTGCGTCCCTTAACAATATACACGTAGAATTTGGTCATTCACACATTGCCACGGACGACGAGTCCGCCATTTTCGGTACACAACGAGGAACGTCACTCTAACGAGCTCATTAACGTTCATATTCACTCTTTAGCTTGACACCTGTTACACTCTAAAGCGCTAATTAACTGTTACAACTGCTGTCTATTACTTATATATGGTTTACAAGTCGTCTTACCTGCAAAACAAGGAAATATAGATTATTCGTGGGCACCTTCAATGTGTGTCTGCACACATCTCATCACCTACTGACTAACAACTTTTTCTTCGTCGTTCACCAGGACGTCAGCTACTGATGCACATGGCATCCTCTGCTGGCAGAAACCTATATTACACTAACAGCATATAAACAGCAATAGACATCAACAGTGGCTCTTATAAAAAGTGACTTTAAACATCAAAATTAAATGGGGGGGGCAACTATTTCCATGTATTCATCTATATCATAGTGCCACACATTCGCTAACATGAATGGCGGGCCAAAAGCGATTTTTGTTTTTAATGCCAATGTCACAGCCACAGTGTGGGAATAGTTCTGTTTTAATCAGAATGAACAGGCATGAACACAGATGACCGACACGAACAGTTCCTCAACTAGGAAAAAAACTACAGAGGGAGGTGCTCGGGCAGCAGAGCCTTCGTCCTGACAGTTACCGCTTACTGAGGTGTTTGGTCGGCAAACATAAACAAAACAGTGAAAAATGGTGTGCGCCCACACACTGTCGTTGGCTACATTGCAAAAACATCTATACAGGCAACTTCTGTGTCAAGCTAATGTCTCACACAGGTAAACCGTACACTATACTTGAATACCAATCTAGTGGTTCAAATATGAATTACACCTCTCATGACAATAATTAATGAAAAGATTTTGCCGATAATATTGAATACTGGCAATAATTATCGACCAGCAAAATTTGTTATCGTGACAGTCTTAGTTGCAACCTGCCATAAACAAGAAGAAGAACGTCTACATGCGGTCGTTTATTTTCGATAGTCAGTGTGAGATGGATAGATGTGACAACAATGTGACATTTTTTTTTATATGCTTTATTGTATCTGTATTTCTATTTATTGATGTATAGGATACGTTAGCAGATACAACATGTACGCCTGTAGCGCTAAGTACATTGCATAAGGTTTACGTAAGATCACTTGTTAATTGCTTCATAAGAAGCACGGTACAGTGGCACCTTTGTGGTCGCCTGAGTCATCATAGTGTGTGGATCCCCCCCGGCAGATGCAGGTATATGTCAACAACGCTATTGCTGCACAATTCCAGTACGTCGCCTCTTTTTTTTTTCATTCAACATAACATTCAACATGCAATCTTGGTTCTATATTTATGGTGTTTATTGGATAATCCAAATCCAACAATGTTTTACATTTGATTTTAGTATAAATTGTGCTTATTGTTGCTGATCTGCAGCGTGTCCACTCAGCTGCAGTGACAGGCTTAGCAAACGCCAAGAATGGTGGCTCCTCTGCCTTTTTTGGTTGTTTCCGGAACTTTTTTTGGCATTATGATGGACTACCTTAGTAATAGCGTTTTGCGAAATACGTAGATAAACGATTAGTAGTAGTTCTGAATAGGGATGCCCGATATTGGCTTTTTTGCCGATAACCGATATACCGATATTGTCCAACTCTCAATTTCCGATACCAATATCAGCTGATACCGATATGTGTAACATGACTATCTCCTGTGGTGGAATCAGTGGCGCTTCTAGCTATGGGCCACATGGGCAATAGCCCAGGGTGGCATTCTCTAGGGGGCGTTGCGAGGGGGGAAAGAAAACAAAATCCTATTTACTAGGTCTACTACTTGCTCAGGGCTCATCATATCCTCATCAAGTCTGCGCATATATGTGGAAAATGAGTGCCCTCTACAGCCATGATACTCGCGCTCCCATGCTGCTCAAATGTGATCAAACGTCCGCCACGTGATGTGGACCAAACCAAAGGAGTAGCGAGGGGCGGGTGCCGCTGGGACTATGTAAATTACAACAGTAATTGCTCAAAAATAAAACAGATTTAATTGTTATTATATTATATTAATTGTATCGAAGACCAAGCATCTCCAAGTACAGACCAAGATAAAGGCATTAAGCACTTTATGTACACCACATTATGGAATGTACAGTTTAAGATCAAATAAGCTAACGTTACTCGATGGCTATAGACTAACTGCTGTTCACTTGTTTTCTTGACAGATAGATGATAGATAGATACAGGGAAAAAGTTTTAATTGTGTAAATGTGGATTTAAGTCAAATGCAATGTTAGGGGAGCTTGTGAAAAATTTGGAGCACATTTTTGTAGTTGGAAAAAAACACTTGTTTACAGTTGTGAGTGTGTGTTGAGGTGGAGGCAAAAGGGGGCTTGGAGGGGTTGTACTTGAAGGATTTGTGCACTGCAAAAAAATTATTTTCCTATCTATTTGGGTTGTGTTGTTTTTTGCTTATTTATGAATATATTGTGTAGGCTTTTGTGGCAATGTATAATTCAATACATATATCCTTTAATGAATTAATTGATTTAATAAAATAAAGAAAAAAGAAAAAATAGTATTTTGAATTTGTGTGTGTGTGTGTGTGGGGGGGGGGGGGGGGGGGGGGGGCATTAGGCTTAGGCTGTGACATTTGTTTTAAAAGTCAACAGAGTAGCCACTTACATTTTTTGATCATCAAATTGTCCAGGGAAGAAAATCAAGTGTCATCATTTTATGTAGGCATATCTAGAAAATGAATGGATGGAAGGAGCAAGCTCGTTTGCTACTAGCCACCCACGTTTGTTTACACGCTTGAGAGGTGGTTTAATGAGGTCATCTTTTGTGCGCCGGCAAATACAGGAGCCCATTTTTGCAGAGCTCCTGGAAATGGGAATTTCTCTTGAACAGTAATAAAGTATCTATCTACCTATTCTTCTATCCATCTACCTATTCTTCTATCCATCTACCTATTCTTTTATCTATCGATCTATCGATCGATCTATCTACAGTATCTATATACACCGCCGCCACAAGTGGCTGCCTTTCAAGCAGCTCTGTTTGTCTATTCAAGCACATTTTTACGTGCCATGAGAGCGACGTCCGGCATCTGTGTGATTCCCTGTCTACCCATTGATGTCGAGGTGGCCACGCCTGAGCTAAGATGAAAGTCAAGTGGCTAGCAAGGAAGTGGCGAGTCAAGCCTTCGGTACCTTATATTATCATGGGAAACTTGAATTCACTACCGAGCAAGATCAACGAGCTGGCAAGAACGTCAGCCTTGAATGCCTTCAAATTTGTGCTTCACTGAATGGCTAACAGCTATGTCCCAGAGGCTAACGTGAGGAGCTAGCCGACTTCAGTATAGTCAGAGTGGCCAGGAACAACAGCCTGTGGAAAGCACAAAGGAGGTGGGCTTGCACTGTATGTGAACAAACTGGTGTCATCCGAATTTTTTAAATAGCGGTTTTCATTGTAGGGAAAAAATATGATACCAATGTCTACCGATATTACATTTTTAGGCAATATCGGGCCGATATTATCGGTGGACCGATATTATCGGGCATCCCTTGTTCTGAAGTATAGGAGAGGTCACAAGATTATAATATGACTACAACAAGCATCATGGGAAATGTAATTTTTAGCCATACCAGCGTAGCCGCACCGGTGTATAAAAGCCGCAGGGTTCACAATTTGAAAAAAAAGTGACAGTTTATACACCCAAATTTACGGTACATGTCATGATGCTACCTCACTCTGCAATACCGTAACACTAAGTATTTAGTGCTATCTTGCTGGGTGCGATCATGTTAACTGTTGAGCACAAGTGAGCACATTTTAGCCACTTTCATCAGTATAAACATGTCATGATGTACTGTAAACACACTATGAAACTACCGTAACACTTTTGGTACTTAGTGCAATCATGCTAACTGTTAGAATGCTCGCATTTTAGCCACTTTTGTCAGTATAAACCTACATGTCATGACGTAAACTCACTATGGTACTGCCCTAACACTTTCTGTACTTAGTACTATCTTTGCAAGGTGCTACAGTATATCTTAACTGTTGGCATGTTCTAATTTTTTTTTCTCATTCCGTAACTAGCAGGCAAATGCCACTGCCCCCTAAGGCTCAACCCCTTAAATCACAGCTCAGAACCATACACAAAACCACGCCAACAAAATGTCGTAGGTAAATTAAAAAAAACCTTTGTTATTGCCCGCTCTTCTTTTGTATGTCGCAAAAGTCATGAGTAAATGTGCGAGCAATGGTTAGTTTCTGTTTCGGCTACATCGACAACTGCTTATGTCGATGTCACACAGCAAGCCCGAGCGGTGTTGAGATAAATGAGTCTCACTCTAACAATATACAGTACACACCTCTCAGCTTCTCTATCCAATGTGTATCTTTGTGCTTTCTCGCCCTCTCAGCCTGCAGTAGAACCTCCGCAGTTTTTAGGCGTGAACTTGTTCGTGGAAGGAACACACATCAGGAGACCTAAACCTACAATTCGCAGACAAAGACTTGCTTCTGCGAGGCCTTGTTTGACCCAGTCCTCAAGAGTCCACACTTCTCCAGAGCAGAGCGAAACTACGACAACGATGCCAACAAGTGTACGTCGAACCAACATATGTGAGAGCACGCAACAGCCCAGGAGTTTGCAAGAGAAAAGGCAACCAACACCACCCTCTCCAAGGAGGGACCAGCAGAAAAGGACAGAGGTCCACAGTGTCAATGTGGTGTTTGAACAACGTGTGATAGAGAGCCACAGTGAACCCAGGAGAAGACCCCAACGTTTGTGTGTGCGTCGTGGCGGCAGCGGGGCTCCACCAGCCCTGCGGAACTTCTCCGGTATCCGCCCTACCCACCCTCGCAATGCTACGCATCATGTATGTAAAACTCCACTTAAACAGAGCCACGGAGTGCATATGTGGAAGTCCTTCCTTCCCAGAACTTTTTCAGAGCCTTTTTCCTGGACACGGGCCACTTCTTTCAAGCAGTTCAAAAGCGTACCACCAAATATAGCAATCATCTATCGGAAACCTTCTATGGAGACCTTTCAAATTGAGTCGAGTTACAGATTCCACATGCAGCGTTTTAAGCAAACCATGTCTAGGCATTGTGCATGATAGCCCACAAAACAAATGACCAACTATTTACAATACAATGGGGATGCAATCACTAGTCAATTTTCAAAAGACAGACCCAGACCAAGATCTCATGAGATCCAACACAAGAGCTGTTCCCAACATTCGGCCTGGACAAAGAAAATAAAGCTCAGTTCTGATTGACGCTGTCACAGGGGTATGAGGTGTTTTAGGACATTTTAAGTGCTTCTTCTTGGTGGTGTTTAATCTCCCCAGCAGAAGGTGCCACAGTCTCGGTGATCAAACAAGCCAGGAAATGAAAATGTTCACTTTGTAGCTTCTAAAATGATCAAAAGATGACAGTACCATGCTTTGATGTTCACTTCATAGCCCAACTTCGGGGCCGCACAGTGAACTAGGGGTTAGCATGTTGGCTACACAGTCAGGAGATCGGGTTTGAATCTCCGTTTGGACATCTCCGTGTGGAGTTTGCACGTTCTCCCCATGCATGGGTTTTCTGCGGGTACTCCAGTTTCTTCCTACATTTGAAAATTGCCCATACATATGAATGTGAGTGTGAATGGTTGTTTGTCTATATGTGCCCAGCGGGCGACCAGTCCAGGGTGTACCCCGCCTCTCGCCTGAAGTCAGCTGGGATAGGCTCCAGCATAACGCCTAGTGAGGAAAAGCGGCATAGAAAATGGATGGAATTTCAACTTTTACCTGTCAAGGGTCACCTCAAGTGAATCAATTGCATGAATGGTTTTGGCTTAGTTTTTACACCGGATGCCCTTCCTGACGCAAACCACATGACAGCCACTCCAATATGTTTCCCAGGTGTCGCAGAGCTGTATTGGATCCATTTTAGGACATTTAAAGTGCTCATGACACCAAAACAAATGTAAAAACTTTTGTCATACTGCTGTCATAGATAAGCAATTATGAAATATGAGCAAAATTAAGTGATTTTGACAAAATCTTGACACACCCTCCTCCAAGTTTTCTGAACCGACGTCATCTTGGTTGCGACGTCATGACCAGAACGCGTTCCAGGACCAGATGCAGATGTAACCATGAAGTCACAAAGAAGAAAGTGACATATTCACAACAATAACATTGTGGAACGCACGGTGGTCTAATGGTTAGCACGTTGGCCACACAGTCACAGTCTGGAGATCGGGAAGACCTCCCCTGGGGCATTTCTGTGTAGTGTTTGCATGTTCTCCCTGTGTGTGCGTGGGTTTTCTTCGGGTACTCCGGTTTCCTCCCACATTCCAAAAACATGCACGTTAGGTTAATTGGCGACTCTAAATTGTCCACAGGTATGAATGTGAGTGTGAATGGTTGTCTGTCTATATGTGCCCTGCGATTGGCTGGCGACCAGTCCAGGGTGAACCCCCGACTGTCGCTCGAAGTCAGCTGGGATAGGCTCCAGCGTACCCCCGCGACCCTAATGAGGAGAAGCGGCATAGAAAATGAATGGATTACATGTTTTACTTGCAGTGATAGCCACAGCTCTCAGCTTGCTCTTTGCACACTGCACCTAACTGAAAATGAAAGACAACAGTTGTTGTTTAGCAAGTAATTTAGCATGAAAACCCATATTATACTATTCTAAGATTTGTAGTGACTGCCACGCAAAAGGTGGTTAATACAAAAAGAGCTGCGGGTAAGACCAGAAAGTAATGCACAAAGACACAGAGCAAGAGGTAAGAGTGGTGTGTGCAGGTGAGGAGCAAGGAACAATCTGGCAATGTGGGTTCCTCTCTGCCTCTCTGCACTGCAATGAAAGGCAGACAGGTGGCAGCAGAGCAACACCATAGAACATGGCAGTATACCCTCCTCTTGAAGGCACCCCCTGACGGCGTACCTGTTTTATTAGGGTGGAGGGAGTGGAAGTCACTGATGAGGGACGGGTCCAGGATACAGAAGCGGAAGACCCACGAGCGCTTCTCAGGTCCATACCCCTCCCAGTCGACCAGATACTGGACCACCCCACCACTCCTTCTAAAGTCCAAGGTGGCCTTCACCGTGAAGGCTGGCAGGCCATCAATCACATGTGGCAGAGGCGGAGGCTCAACTGGCAGGGACACATGGAAGACGGGATAAATCTTCAGTGACTGCAGCAGCTTGAGCTTGACTGCAGAGGGACTGATGATGGAGTCGATGACATAAGTGACATAAGGAATCTAGTGCCAGCTTCCTACTTGTCCTGGCTAGGGGTAAGTCCTGGGAAGATAGCCACAGTTCTTGACCCAGCTGATAGGCAGGTGCCAGAGAGCCTGTGACGGTCTGCCAGTTGACTGTTGCGTTCGGCAGTCCACCACTGCGCAGCCCGGGTCTCTTGCCAGACCCGGTGGGCTCGTCTGAGGTACAGTTGAACAGACGGGATGGACGCCTCAATCTCCAGCGAAGAGAACAGCGGGGGTTGGTATCCAAGCGCTGATTTGAAAGGGGACAAACCTGTAGCCGGCATAGCAGAGAGTTGTGGCCGTACTCGACCCAGGGGAGGTGGGCGAACCATGAAGGAGGGTGCCGGTGGCAGACGCAGCGAAGAGCAGCCTCCAGGTCCTGATTGGCCTGCTCTGTCTGGCCGTTGGTCTGTGGGTGATAACCGGATGATAGGCTGACGGTCGCCGCCAGCACCTTAAACTGGGGTCTCCTATCGGAGACCAAGGCCACAGGAATCCCAGTCGTGCCGTCTCCATGGATGACGGAAATTTGGGCAGAGCGATGAAGTGGGCTATTTTGGAAAAGTGGTCAAAAATGTTCAAAATGACTGTATGGCCGTGATGAAGACCAGTGATGAAGTCCAAGGCAATGTGTGACCTGGGAGGGAACCAATAATGGCTGCAACAGACAGGCGGGTGGTCGGTGGGAGGCCGCCACGATCTCTCTGATGTTTGACGTCATGGAAGGCCACCGAAACCTCTATGCCACCACATATTGGGTCCATCTTACTCCTGTGTGACAGGCCAGCTTCAAAGAATGTCCCCACTGTAACACTTCTGACCTGAGTTCCACTGGCATGAATAGTCTGTCATCCAGGCACACCTCTGGTAACTCCACTCCAACCGCCTCGGGCACTTTCCTCTCCACCTCCCTCTGGAGAGCCCCCAACACTCTGGCTACAGGTACGATAGTCTCTGGCGTCTTGTCCATTTCCGCCGGTCCAAAGATTCTGGACAAAGCATCTGGCAAAGCGTTGCGTGAGCCGGGTCTGTCAGTAATAGAAAAGTTGAATCTTGTCCAAAATGGGGACCAATGAGCCTGGCGGGCATTGAATCTCTGCGCTGTTCTGATATAGGCCAAGTTTTTGTGGTTTGTCACTACCACAAATGGCTGGGCTGAACCCTCCAGCCATTGCCTCTACTCCCGCAGCGAAAGAACGATGGCCAGCAGCTCTCTTATTACCCACATCATAATTACCCTCCGCAGTGATGAGGCAACGCAAGAAGAAGGCTGTTACGCGTGGTAGGCGTTGGACCCCAGATGCAGAGGCAGGAGGCAGGTGTGCAGGTAAGAACGTCTTTAATAATGTCTGGGGTTTCCTACTGGAGAGCCAGGAGCACTGGGCGCACACTCTGGGAGACGCCGGGAACAGATTGGTCCTCAGAAGGGAAAGGAGAGTTCCACTTACTGCAACAAGGGTGTAATGGAAGAGAAGTCAAAGCGAACCAGTCCGTAGGTGTGACACAAACCATAGAGAATAATCCAGCGTCTCCCAGGTGCAATCCCTCATCTTAAATGAGGCCGGAGACCATCGGGGCAGGTGCGCCCAGTAGTCCCGCCTCCAGCCGGTGACCGGGCTCCTGCAACAGAGGACACACCCATGAGAAGACAAGGAAGTGCAGAGGGCACAGACAGAGTGCAAACTGTGACAGTACCCCCCCCCCCTTAATGGACGCCCCCTGGCAGCCTACCTGGCTTCTCCGGGAAGCGGTCATAAAAGTCGGACAGGAGTGTGGGGTCGAGTATGAGCGACCGTGAGACCCAGGAGCGGTCCTCAGGGCCGTACCCCTCCCAATCCACCAGGAACTGGTAACCCCTGCCCCTTCTTCTCACGTCTAAGGTGGCCTTGACTGTGAATGCCGGGTGACCATCCACTAGCCTGGGAGGAGGAGGAGGCACCTCTGGAGGGCTCAGGGCACAGGAGGCGACCGGCTTGAGGAGGGAGACATGAAATGTGGGGTGTATCCGAAGAGAGTCTGGAAGCCGTAATCGAACAGATGAGGGATTAATGACTCGCTCGATGGGATATGGTCCAATGAACCGGGGTTGAAGCTTCTTAGAGGTGGTGTGTAGCGGGAGGTCACGGGACGACAGCCACACCCTTTGTCCGGGTTCATAGTGGGGGGCGACCGAGCGGTGGCGGTTGGCCAGCCGTTGGTTCCGCTCGGCCATGTTGAAAAGCGCGGCCCGGGTATTTTGCCAGGCCAGGCGGGCACGGCGCAAATGTGCTGACACGGAGGGCACGGCCAACTCCGACTCCAGAGATGGGAAGGCTGGGGGTTGGTACCCGTAGGCGGCATGGAAAGGGGACATACCCGTAGCAGAGCAGGTGAGGGTATTGTGGGCGTATTCGATCCAGGGTAAGTTCATTGACCATGAGGCGGGCTGCTGGTGGCATACGCAGCGGATGGCGGCCTCCAGGTCCTGGTTGGCCCGCTCCGTGTGGCCATTCGTCTGTGGATGGTAGCCAGATGATAGGCTGGGGGATGCTCCCAGGGCCTTGCAAAATGCTTTCCAGACAGCTGAAGTGAATTGAGGCCCCCTGTCCGAGACCACGTCCAAAGGGATGCCGTGTAACCGGAAGACTTGGGACACAAGTAGGTCTGCCGTCTCGAGTGCAGAGGGCAGTTTGGGAAGGGAGATAAAGAGGGACATCTTCGAAAACCGGTCCACCAAGGTGAGGATGACTGTGTTGCCATTAGAGGGGGGGAGTCCCGTGACAAAGTCTAATGAGACATGTGACCAAGGCCGGGAAGGAATGGGAAGCGGTCGCAGCAGTCCAGCGGGCGCCTGGTGGGACGACTTGTTTCGGGCACAGACGGAGCAGGCCGTTACGAACTCCCTGGCATCCGCTCGTAGCGATGGCCACCAGAATCGCTGAGTTAGCAGGAAGATTGTGCGCGAGATCCCCGGGTGACAGGCCATCTTGGAACCATGTGCCCAACAGAGGACGTCCGAGCGAAGACTTGGGACGACAAACAAGCGGCCAGCCAGACAGTCCTTGGGCGGGGGGCTGTCTTTGAGAGCATCCGCCACCTGCTTCTCAATGTCCCACTGGAGGGCGCCCAGGATCCGGGTTTGGGGGATGATGGTCTCTCGGTGGGTGTCCTCCGTCGGCGGGGAATTCAGCCAGGACAGGGCGTCCGGCTTGCCATTTTGGGACCCTGGGCGAAAAGTCAGAGTAAAATTGAACCTTGTGAAGAAGAGTGCCCACCGTGCCTGTGTCGGGTTGAGCCTCTGGGCCGTTCTGAGGTACGCTAGGTTCCGGTGATCGGTGAGAACCACGAAGGGGAGTTCGGAGCCCTCCGGCCAGTGCCTCCATTCCTGCAACGCCAACACCACGGCCAATAGTTCCCTGTTGCCAATATCATAATTGCGTTCTGCTGGAGTCAGGCGGCGTGAGAAGAAGGCACAGGGGTGCAGCTTCCGGTCAGTGGAGCGCTGAGAAAGCACAGCTCCTACACCTGTGTCAGACGCATCCACCTCAACAAAGAATTGAGATGCAGGGTCAGGGTGAATAAGTACTGGAGCGCTGGTGAATAATGATTTTAATTTGGAAAAAGAGGAGTCGGCATCACGTGTCCACGTAAACGGCACCTTGGTAGATGTGAGCTTGGTTAGAGGTTCCGCTACTCTACTAAAATCCCGAATGAAGCGACGGTAGAAGTTAGCAAACCCCAGGAACCTCTGAAGGAGCTTTCTTGATGTAGGAACGGGCCACTCGACCACAGCCTGAATCTTGGCAGGGTCGGCTTTCAGTTGCCCTTTTTCCACTATAAACCCAAGAAAAGGAGTAGAGGTGGTATGAAAGGAGCATTTTTCCGCTTTAACAAATAACCTATTCTCTTGGAGCCTTTGAAGAACCAGCCGGACTTGCTGGACGTGCTCCTCTAGCGTGCGGGAGAAGATGAGTATGTCATCGAGGTACACAAACACAAAGCGCCCCAGCATGTCACGAAGGATGTCGTTAAGGAAACTCTGAAAGACTGCGGGGGGCGTTAGTGAGCCCGAAAGGCATGACCAAGTACTCGAAATGCCCAAGGGGGGTGTTAAAAGCAGTCTTCCATTCATCACCCTCACGCATACGGACCAGGTGGTAGGCACTCCGGAGATCAAGTTTAGAGAAGATATTGGCTGCATGGAGTGTATTAAAGGCGGGGTCTAGTAATGGCAGAGGATATTTATTTTTAACAGTTATGTCATTAAGGGTCCTATAATCTATACAGGGGCGTAAAGATTTGTCCTTTTTCTCTATAAAAAAGAAACCTGCTGCTACAGGAGAGGATGATGGGCGAATGAGTCCCGAAGCGAGAGAGGAAGAGATGTACTCCTCGAGCGCCTCTCTCTCCGGTCGAGAGATATTGTACAAGCGCGAGGTGGGGAGCGCTGCGCCTGGAAGGAGATCAATACAACAATCGTAGGGACGATGTGGCGGAAGGGAGCGAGCCCTATCTTTACTAAAAACCTCTCGGAGGTCGTGGTAAGCGGAGGGAACAGGGGAAAGGTCTATTTCCTCACGCTTGGTGTTGCGCATGAGGGAGGGGCAAGGGCACACAGACCTGAGGCAGTGCGAATGGCAAAACACGCTCCAGTTTACAATCGACGATTTGGTCCAGTCAACATGAGGATTATGTGTGTGGAGCCAAGTAAGCCCTAAGACGATGGGAGCGGAACGTGAAGGAATAACAAAAAATTTCATGACCTCGTGGTGATTGCCCGAGACGCGGAGAGAGAGTGAGTGTGTCTGGTGCGTGACATACGCCAGAGGGCGCCCATCCAATAAACGAACTATTTTGGGGTTAGATAACTTGACAACAGGTATGGCAAGGCGTTTTACTAGTGACTCGTCAATAAAGCAATCGTCTGCTCCAGAGTCAACAAATGTTGTCATGTCTATTTCCCTGTCGGCCCAGGAGAGTGTACCTGTTAGCTGCAGGCGGCTGGGGGCGGGGTCAGATGAAACTCGGCCCGGCGAGGCAGCTCTCTCTGGTGACCCAGCACCGATGGGGTGTCGGGAAGCTTGTGAGCGTTGACTGTCAGGGCGGATGGGACAGCGGCTGATGGTGTGGTCCGCACTGCCGCAGTATATACACAGGTGCAGTTGGGTGCGACGCCTCCTCTCGGCTGGCGTGAGACGACTTCCTCCCAGTTGCATGGGTTCATCGATGGCCAGCGTTGGGGGTGACTCCAAGAACGGCAGCAGGCGGCCGGCGTGACGACGGTCGCCGAGGCTGCTGGGGACACGCCCTCGGTGTAGGCTCCGGTCCATCTCACGCTCATGTAGCCTCTTTTCAATGAGCACGGCGAGCGCGATTAGGTCATCGAGTGTGTCCGGGGTTGCCAGAAGGATCATGTGGTCCCTAATGCGGTCCGCTAGCCCCACGAGGAATACATCCAGTTGCGCCGAAGGACTCCAGTCTGTCTTCGCCGAGAGGGCGCGGAACTCGATGGCATAGTCTGAGACGCTGCGTTGCCCTTGGCGCAGCCTCAGCAGCGTGCGCGCGGCCTCACGTTCCGGTGGAGTCCGTTGGAATATTTGCTCCAGCGCCTTAGCAAAGGCGGGGTAGGAAGAGCAGACCTCCGAGTGACGGTTCCATTCCGCCGTGGCCCACGTCCCCGCCTTGCCGGTCAGGTGAGAGATGGCGAAAGCCACCCGGGCTCGTTCTGTGCGGAAGGCCGCTGATTAAAGTTCGAAGTGTAGTTCGCACTTCGTGAGGAACGCCCGCACATCACCCAACTCTCCAGAGAAGCTTTCTGGCCGAGACAGCTGTGGGCAGGCTGCCGCGGCGCTGTCCTCTCGGGGGAGAGGGGCCGTTTGGTCCGGCGCAGAGACCCCCGGGGACGGGGGCTCGGCGGATGGGGATTGAAGTTGGAGCGCTGTGAGGAGGGTTTGGATCTGAGATTCTAGGACCTCCAAGCGTGCGTCCCGGCGCTCCGCCATGCCCTTGAGGTCGTGGCCCAGGGCTTCAAATTGATCCTCCTGCGTCTTCAGGCGCTGTGCCAAATTGCGGAGAGCAAGCCTGCTCGGGTCCACCTCCGCGGGGTCCATTACTGGCTGGATTATTCTGTTACGCGTGGTAGGCGTTGGACCCCAGATGCAGGCAGGAGGCAGGTGTGCAGGTAAGAACGTCTTTAATAATGTCTGGGGTTTCCTACTGGAGAGCCGAGAGCACTGGGCGCACACTCTGGGAGACGCCGGGAACAGATTGGTCCTCAGGAGGGAAAGGAGAGTTCCACTTACTGCAACAAGGGTGTAATGGAAGAGAAGTCAAAGCGAACCAGTCCGTAGGTGTGACACAAACCATAGACAATAATCCAGCGTCTCCCAGGTGCAATCCCTCATCTTAAATGAGGCCGGAGATCATCAGGGGCAGGTGCGCCCAGTAGTCCCGCCTCCAGCCGGTGACCAGGCTCCTGCAACAGAGGACACACCCAGGAGAAGACAGGGAAGTGCAGAGGGCACAGACAGAGTGCAAACTGTGACAAAGGCACATGGGTGGAACCCCTGGTCGACTGGGGACCGCTGAGATAGGAACGCTCCCACTGCTGTATCCTGTCAACCTCAAATAAAAACTGCAAGGCGAGATCAGGATGAGAAAGTACAAGTGCAGAGGTGAACAAAACTTTGAGCCTAGTAAAAGCTGTCTGTGCCTGTGTCCAGGGTTCACACAAAAGGGTATTTGCTGGATGTCAGCCTTGTTAGAGGTTCCGATTTACAACTAAAGTTACGAATAAATCTCCTGTAGAAGTTAGCAAACCCCAAGAACCTCTGTATTTGCTTTCTTGATGTAGGAGGAGGTCAATCGACCACCGCCTTAAACTTGGCAGGATCGGGTCAAAGCCTCCACGATGTACCCCAGGAACGAGACAGTTCTCGAGCAGACGTTGAAACACCTGCCGCACGTGGCACACGTGTTCCTGTAGGTCGCGAGAAAAAATTAAGATGTCATCCAGGTACACAAAGCAAAACAAATTTGTCATGTCCCTAAGGACATCATTAATGAGATTCTGAAACACCGCAGAGCCCGAAGGGCATGACTAAATATTCGAAAATGACCCATCGGGGTGTTAAATGTGGTCTTCCACTCATCCCCCTCCCTAATGCGCACCAGGTGGTCAGCGTTACGCAAGTCCAGTTTGGAGAATACGCTAGCGGAGTGTAATGAGGCAAATGCAGAATCCATGAGAGGAAGAGGGTAATGATTCCTGACCGTAATTTCATTGAGACCCCCAATCATAAGGTCGGTGCCGAGGTAATGTCTGCGCCCGGTCTTTACTAAATACTTGTTTCAAATCATGATATACAGTACTTCAGGAACCCCGGATAGCACAATTTCTTTCACGGGAACCTCAACGACAGGACCTTCTGGCACCGCCGAATGCAAACAATTAGCGTGGCAAAACGCACTCCAGTTACTGGCACACATGTGTGATTCCAATCGACCTCAGGGTTGTGTAACTTAAACCAGGTTAATCCTAATACCACAGGTGTCGATTGGGACAGAATGACAAAAAACGTAATACTCTTGTGATGGTTACCGGATAAGCGGTGCACTAACATTTCGGTCTGGTGCGTCACGACCGCCAGGAGGCGCCCATCAAAAGGGCGTACTTCCTTTTAGGAAGGTTTAGGGGCTTGATTTTCGCAAATCCCTCCCTTTCAACAGTCCCTGAGTCTGCCCCAGAGTCAATAAGCGCCGTGACAGGCACGGTATTACACCCCCCCCCCCCCCCCCACCCCACCCCCCGAAGATAAACCCTGCAATCTGAAGTCTTTGATTGCATCGGACCTCACTGCCCACGTCAGGTCCCTTGTCTGCATACTCACAGGAAGGGGATTTGGATCAATCCCCACCGCTATGCAGTATCATCCAGTGATGATACTGTCACCCGCTTGGTGCTGTTGTCAGGAGGCGATCCTGTTCGGCGAGCAGGTCTGGCAGGGCACCTGGCGATCTGGTGGTCAAGCTGACCACAGTAGAGGCAGAGGTGGAGCCGGTGCGACAGGTTTTGTCCGAGGTGGTGAGGCGTCGGGCTCCCATCTGCATGGGCACCTTAGCGGACATGGTAGCTGAGTCGAGGGGATTGACATCCATACCACCGTCCTCCATCTCGCCTAGCAGTGGTGTTGTTCTCGGCCGTGGCGTTGTCATTTGGGGGGCAGATCTCTTCCTCGGTGTGCTCCCGATCACGTTCCCTGAGTCGATTGCTCAGGCGTATGGCAAGATCAATGAGTCCATCCAAAGAGGTGGTATTGTCACGTACTGCTAACTTTGACCCGGACATTGAGAGCTTTGCGGAAAATATGCTGAAGGGCGACACCGTTGTAACCACTCTGAAAGGTTAGTATTCTAAAGTCAATTAAAAAGGCTGCAACAGAGCGTCCCTTCTGTTTCATATTGAGGAATCGACTTCCCACTTCTCTTCCCTAATGGGATGATCAAAAACCTTCATTTCGAACAAAAAAATAGGTAATGAAAAGGGAGTAGTGAGATTAGCCTTGCTAATGGCAATGGCCCAAGTGGCCGCCTTGTCAGTAAGTGGGTAAGCTTATCATAAAAGCAACCTTGGACTGGTCCGAGGTGTGTTCCTGGCTGCTGGTCAAATACAAGGGAGCATTGGTGAAGGAATTGTTCACAGGAACCTGACTCCCCCGAAACACGTGGAGGGTGGGTGGAAATGTGAGTCGGAATTAGGGGAGGACTTGTGGTAGCTATACCGAGGCAAGAGTTAGGCCACTCCGGAGGTCCTTGAGCGAATGCCCGCTCCAAACATTGGTCTAAAGCGCCCACATTTTTTTTTTTTAAGTTCCCATGTTTTTGATGTTTTATTTCCGTCTGCGGGGCATTTGTCAAAGTGATTTTTTACGGTGTAAATAAGATTAGCCAGAGGTCAGCGCTTCCATCAAGCTGAAGGAGTCCTATCGAGCATGGACGGCTTGTGGGACTCCAGCTAGCAAGTATCGGCAAGCCAAGCGGTACGTGGCTTCGGCGGTGGTCGAGGAAAAACCTCAGGTTTGGGAGGAGTTCGGTGAGGCCATGGAGCACGACTTTTGGTCGACCTCAAAGAGGTTCTGGTAAACCATCTGACACCTCAGAAAGGGGAAGCAGTGCCCGGTCCAAACTGTTTACAATGGGGACGGGGGCCTGCTGACCTCGACTGAGGATATAGTTGGACGGCGGAAGAAATACTTTGAGGCCCTTCTCAATCTCACTGACATACCTTCCGTAGAGGGAGCAGAGTCAGAGGACACCAACGCGGACAGTTCCATCACCGTGGCTGAGGTAACTGGGGAAGTCAAAACACTCCCCAGTGCCAATTCCGGGGGTGGATGAGTTTCGCCCTGAATTCCTCAAGGCTCTGGGTGTTGAGGGACTGTCTTGGCTGACACGTCTCTTCAGCATTGCTTGGAAGTTAGGAACAGTACCTCTGGATTGGCAGACCGGGGTGTTGGTCCCCCTTTTCAAGAAGGGCCGGAGGATGTGTTCCAACTATAGAGGGAGGGTCCGAGGCCATGGTTCTCAGTCGGAAAAGGGTGTATTGGTCCCTCCGGGTTGGGAATGAGGTCCAGACCTAGGACATACTGGAGGGATTATGTTTCACAGCTGGCCTAGGAACATCTTGGTGTCCTCCCAGTGGAGCTGGAGTAGGTGGCCAAGGGACCTGAAAGTCTGGGCTTCTCTACTGAGACCCGGATAAGCTGACGAAAATGGATAGATGGATGGATAAATATTATTAACAGGTGTTTTGGTGGTCACTACACGATCCGTACCGGAACGCGATCGTTTCTGGATCCACATTCGGGTCGGCCTGTTTTTCAGCAGTCACATGTTATGAATGTGTAATCTATAATCATCCGTCGATGTATTTTACAGCTGTTAGAGAGCGTAAACCTCAGGCAATAACTTTCTATTACGCATGCGCAATATACATCACTCCCCATCGACGACGACAACCGAAAGATGCATTTGTGGCAAGGTTTGCAAGAACGAGCGCGGCCTTAAAATCCATCAAGGCCGAATGAAATGCTTGGCCCAGGAGAGTGCAACACAGCGCACAGGACCCAGTCCTGGTGAGACGACGGAGGAGCCTAGCCGGGAGACACCCCACAGAGCCCAGAACCTCCAAGTGCCAAGCTCTCCAGCTCCCAGCATAGTAGTTCAGCAGCATCGTATCAAGTGGCCTCCAGCTAACCAACACAAAGTGTAGCACTAATTCGATGAGGACGTCACCAGAGTCATCGAATCAACAGCAAAAGGGGATGTCGACAGACGGCTTCAGACCATAACCACCATCATTGTCACCTACGGAACAGAGAGGTTTGGTGTGGAAGAGCGCAAGTCCACCAGACCCAACTACACCATGAACCGTAGGGCAGAGAAGATCCATCAACTGCGGCAGGAGCTTCGGTCCCTGCAAGACAGTACAAGGCAGCATCTGAGGAGGAGAAACCGCCACTGGCTGAGCTCCGAAACATCATCAGGAGGAAACTCACTACCCTGCGTAGAGCTGAATGGCACAGGAGACGCAGGAGAGAGAGAGCCAGGAAGCAAACTGCTTTCATAGCTGATCCATTCGGATTCATCAAACAGCTTTTGGGGCAGAAGCGCTTTGGGCATCTAGCCTGCTACAAGGAGGAGGTAGACTACTTCCTGAAAAACAACTTGAGTGGCCCTAAAAGAGAGCAAGACCTAGGGCCCCTCAGTGCCTTATTGGACATACCATCTCCCACTGTCGACTTCAACACCTGCGAGCCCACCTGGAAGAAAATCCAGGATGCGGTTACTGCTGCCAGATCCAGATCAGCTCCAGGACCCAGTGGAGTACCGTACAAGGTGTACAAGCGCTGCCCTGGACTCCGTAGAATCCTCTGGAAGACCCTGCGTGTGATTTGGCGCAGTGGAGCTGTGGCGGATCAGAAGAGGCTGTGTGTGTCAGGATGCCTAGAACACACCGGAGTGGTCACCCAGCTAATCAGGGAGGCACGGGAGGGCAAGGGAGACCTCGTCGTGCTCTGGCTTGACCTGGCTAATGCCTTCGGCTCCATACCCCACAAGCTTGTTGAGACTACCCTGGACCGTCACCATGTACCCAGGAAGATCAAGGACCTCATTCTGAATTACTACGAGAACTTCAGACTCAGAGTCACTTCTGGGAGCACAACATCTGACTGGCACAGGCTCAAAAAGGGCATTTTAACTGGGTGCACAATCTCAGTTAGCCTTTTTGCCCTGGCCATGAACATGGTAGTCAAAGCAGCCGAAAGGGAGTGCAGACGTCCTCTGTCCAAGTCTGGCATTCGGCAGCCACCCATCAGAGCCTTAATGGATGATCTCACAGTAACCACAACATCTGTGCCTGGTGGGAGATGGATACTCCAGGGCCAGGAAAAGCTCATATCCTGGGCAAGAATGAGCTTCCAACCAATTAAATCCAGGGCAATGGTGTTGAAGAAGGGAAAAGTGGCAGACAAGTTTTGCTTCTTCGTGGATGGCACGGCAATCCCATCTGTCACCGAGAAACCAGTCAAGAGCCTGGGCAAGATCTTCGACTGTAGTCTCAGGGATTCTGCATCAATCCAAATCACCATCAAGGAGCTTGAGACGTGGCTGTCGGCGGTAGACAAGTCTGGCTTACCCGGCAGGTTTAAGGCGTGGATTTACCAGCATGGCGTCCTACCCCGGGTACTTTGGCCTCTGTTGGTGTACGAGGTGCCCTTGTTGACTGTAGAGACTCTGGAGAGGAGGATCAGCACTTACCTCCGTAGATGGATGGGCTTCCCACGCAGCCTATGCAGTGCAGCACTGTATGGGAGGACCAACAAACTACAGGTCCCTTTCAGCAGCCTTGATGAGGAGTTCAGGGTCTCTCGCACAAGAGAGGCCTTGCTCTATCGCGACTCCAAGAACTCTAAAGTAGCATCAGTGGGCATCGTGGTGCGAACTGGCAGGAAATGGAGGGCTCAAGATGGTCTGGTGGTGGCTGAGTCCCGGCTGAGACACAGGGCTCTGGTGGGCACGGTGGCAATGGGTCGATCTGGGCTGGGTGCGATTCCTCAACCTTGCTATGAGAAGGCACATGGAAAGGACAAACGACAGCTGGTCCTGAAGGAGGTGCGGGCAGGGGTCGAGGAGGAACGGACCAGGAGGATGGTGGGCATGCAGCAGCTGGGAGCATGGACAAAGTGGGAGGGGGTGCTGGAGAGGAAGGTGACCTGGTCTGAGATCTGGAAGGCAGAACCCCAGCGCATCGGGTTCATGGTCCGTGCTGTTTACAATGTCCTGCCCAGCCCAGCCAATCTTCATCTCTGGGGCATGGGTGACTCTCCAGCATGTGCCCTGTGCTCCAGGAAAGGCTCTCTGGAGCACATCCTAAGCAGCTGTTCAAAAGCCCTCGGGGAGGGTCGTTACCGTTGGAGGCACGACCAGGTGCTGAAGACTGTTGCTGAAACTATCTCCAAGGCCGTGGCCAAAAACATCAGCCACAAGCAACATCTTGGCAAGAGGAACATTGCCTTTGTCAGGGCTGGAGAGCAACCACTAACAGCTCAAACCAGCTGGCTATCTCACCTCAGCAGTGGACTGGGATCTCCGAGTTGACCTAGGCAAGCAGCTCAAGTTCCCAGACCACATTACAGCAACTTCCCTGAGGCCAGACATCGTGCTAGCGTCAGTCTCTTCAAGGCAGGTGCTTCTGTTAGAACTGACAGTTCCCTGGGAGGATCGTATAGAGGAGGCAAACGAGCGGAAGTGGTCAAAGTACCAGGAGCTGGTTGAGCAATGCCTAAGAGCAGGGTGGAAGGCACGATGCGAGCCCATTGAAGTAGGGTGCAGGGGCTTTGCTGGCCGCTCATTGTGCAAGGTTTTCACACTACTTGGCATCACCGGGGCTGCAAAACGGAAAGCCATTAAGTCCACCATGGAGGCAGCAGAGAGAGCCTCCAGGTGGCTGTGGATCAGGAGGAGTGATCTGTGGGCCCATGCTACTGGGACACAAGCCAGGGAATGATCAACCCTAGGCTGGGTCACCTGAGTGAGGGCGTATGATGTTGAAAGACCCGAAACACCTGATGAACTCAGGAACATCACTAATGATGTGTCCCAGTGCATCTCATGATGTATCTTTCATTTATTAATGTATCGTATACATAACCGGATATGACGTTTACGTTTGCAGCACATTGCGTGAATTATTAGGGCCCTGTCACACCTTGATGATTTAGGCAGCGCATGCCTGACATGATCATTTTGATGGCATACGTTGAACTGCCGAGGTTTTTTTTCAATTTTGGGCGTATACAGTACATAGTGTATTCATAACAAGTTCGACGTATACATGACGTATTAGTAACTTATACAACGTTTCTATAACTTATAGACAACTTATACCAACGAATGCATAGCGTGTTGCCGGCGTTCAAAACTTATGCCCAACACCAGTCTAACTTATGCAAACCGCATGGCAGCTTATGGCCGACGATCACGTGCCGTAGCCTATAAAAAGGCTGCCACTTGATGACTCACCTCACTAGACATTGCAGTGTCAACATCACCATCATGCTGAAGAAAATTTTGAAGACCGCTGCCAAGAAGTATCAGGGCAGAGGGATCCATCACCACCCACAGCCTTCCCCTCCCACTCTCACTCTGATGGAGTTGACGCAGGTTCATTCCCAGTGTCACAGTGCCCTCTACAGGTCAAGCATGTAGCATTATAAATATCCTTCAAGGCATCACATAATGTACTTTATCTGTATTTACCTCCATCTCCTCTGAGCCAACTCTAACCAAGAAGAGAGCCGAGAAGTCACAGTTTTGTCTCAAGGTATGTTGACGTATTACGACTTGTGCGTAACTTACAAATAACGTGTGTGAACGGGCATCAACGATCGCATAACTTATTGCCCACGTATGCGGGACGTATGAATCATACGTTGACATACGTCGAAAAGTTTTGGGCGTGCACAAAATTTTTGGACGACTTGGATGTACTACGACGTATGCCGGCGTGCTTCAGCGTGCTCTTAACTTATACAAAACTTACCCATAACTTATTGGATGTACGCCAGCGTATTGGCCAAATTTTTCATACGTTGCCGTACACTGGCTAAATTGTCAAGGTGTGACAGGGCCTTTACATAGCTCAGTCTTGGTGAATGAAGACGATACAAACATCCGCATGCTAAAGAAGTCTTTTATTCAGAGTGACTAATAAAATAACCCCCCAATAAATTACATATATTAAGTATGTTTATTGAATATATGATATATGTTTATTGAATAGTTATGTTCATACATTTAAACAATAACTATCAGAGCATGTGACGTCGTAAAAATTTGCACTCACTTCCTCCTTTTGGAAATTTTTACGACGGCACTCACTTCCTCCTTTCGCACGTGCTGTGATAGTTATTGTTTAAATGTATGACTAGTTATGTTCATACCAGTAGGGAAAAGCCAGTAAGATCGTAACGACAGTAAAGGAACGGGAAGATGCACCGAGAGACCTCTTCCTGTCGGCTCAAGATGGCGAAAATGTTCCAACCACCACACTCCATAGACTAGTAGTTTTCAAGGACAAAAGCACTGGCCTCTTGATGTGTGGAGGCAGAACTCAAGCATTTAACAAAGACAAAGCCACTGTTCCAATCCTGCCATATCAGAGTTGGATCTCAACACTGATTGCTCGTGAAGCCCACAATGTAAACCACGAAGAGATTGCTGGAACCCTCCTCAGGATGAGGAAAAAGGCGTGGATCATAAAAGGCCAAAGACTTGCAAAGAAAATGATAGATAACTGCATTTCCTGCAGGAAACAGAGAGCAAGATTGTGCAAACAAATCATGGGTGATCTCCCTCCAGAACGCTCTAATCCAGCTTCTCCCTTCCAATTTTCATCTGCTGACCTGTTTGGGCCTTACGAAATAAGGGATGAGCTAAAAAGGAGAGTCAAACTCAAGGTGTGGGGAATCGTATTCTGCTGTATGGCCTCAAGAGCTATCCACGCTGATATTGTAACCAACCAGTCATCCGAAGCTTTCCTGTTAACCTACCACCGATTTACAACACTTAGAGGACACCCACAAAAACTATGGTCGGACCCTGGATCAAATTTTGTGGGTACAAAACCTGTTCTTGAAGAACTTTATAAATTTCGGGCCACCCTCGAATCGTCCAACATTGAAGAAGAAGCAGCGAAAAGTGGAACAGAATGGTCCTGGAAAATTCAACCGGCAAATTCACCCTACAGGAATGGAGCAGCGGAGGCGGCCGTGAAAATAGTCAAACGGGCACTTATTAATCTTGGAGGTGATGGAGTTCTGACATGGGGGGAATTCCAGACATTTCTCTTTATGGCAGCCAATCTTGCAAATGAAAGACCCATCGACGCGAGAATACAGAGCCGCGAGGACTGCGTAGAGTACATAAGTCCCAACTCTCTTCTGCTAGGCCGAGCAAGTCCACGGGGAGATCCTGGTAACTTCCTGTTCGAGGGGTACCCATACAAAAGATTCAGCTTCATCCAAGCAGAGGTCAACAAGTTTTGGAAAAAGTGGTGCCAACTCGCTGGTCCGAACCTTTTTGTGAGGAGCAAATGGCACACAAAGGAACGGAACGTCTCAGTTGGAGATATCGTTTGGATCGCAGATCAAAATGCACTCAGGGGCCAATTTAAACTAGCTCGAGTCGTCAGAACCAATGCCGATGGCAAAGGTATCGTGAGGGACGTCGAGGTCAAGGTTTCCCCAAGTTACCCAGCAACAACCATAAAGTTCACTTCATCCCAAAGGAAACCTGGTCAGCCTAAGAGTCAACTTCCAACCACAATCCCTCACAGAGATGTAAGACGCCTCGTCATCTTGATACCGGTGGAGGAGCAAGTATAACGGAAGCTGATGTGACCTCCTTGAGTTCAAGAACCAGGAGGTCAAGTGGGAGGTGTTCTGTCAAATTTGGCTTATTTGAGAATATTGTTAAAATAAGTGTCACATGACTGTACGTGTATCTATCAAAGAACATGGCAATGCTTATGACAACTATGATGCTGATCGTTTAGAACTTATGTGGCAATTGTGATGAATTTCAATACTTATGTGACAGACCTATGACACATTATTACACATTACTTAGGGGTTGTACAGAGTAAACAAATGGAAAAGAAGAACAAAGACTCTTAAAGTATCTTTTGAAATTCGAGTATCTTTGTCACAACTATTCAAATGATTATAACAAGAGAAGACCGGAGAGACCACTGGTATGTGACGGCTGTTGTTGTTCCTAAGTTACAAACTGATTCTATTGTAATGATGTTATTCCTCTCTGATTCTAAGGTTATCAACCTAACCTGTGCTCTTGTAAATAGTTGAGATGCAAAATAAACTCAAGAAAATCTACTGGAGTTGAGTTGATAAAGCGTCCTCTGCAATCTTCTCGGCCTTCTCAAGTTAAGGCTGGTGAAAGTCCTAAAGAACTTGAACATATGAACATGTATGAACATAACTAGTCATACATTTAAACAATAACTATCACAGCACGTGCGAAAGGAGGAAGTGAGTGCCGTCGTAAAAATTTCCAAAAGGAGGAAATGAGTGCAAATTTTCACGACGTCACGTGCTCTGATAGTTATTGTTTAAATGTATGAACATAAACTATTCAATAAACATATATCATATATTCAATAAACATACTTAATATATGTAATTTATTGGGGGGTTATTTTATTAGTCACTCTGAATAAAAGACTTCTTTAGCATGCGGATGTTTGTATCGTCTTCATTCACCAAGACTGAGCTATGTAAAGGCCCTGTCACACCTTGACGATTTAGCCAGTGTATGGCAACGTATGAAAAATTTGGCCAATACGCTGGCGTACGTCCAATAAGTTATGGGTAAGTTTTGTATAAGTTAAGAGCACGCTGAAGCACGCCGGCATACGTCGTAGTACATCCAAGTCGTCCAAAAATTTTGTGCACGCCCAAAACTTTTCGACATATGTCAACGTATGATTCATATGTCCCGCATACGTGGGCAATAAGTTATGCGATCGTTGATGCCCGTTCACACACGTTATTTGTAAGTTACGCACAAGTCGTAATACGTCAACATACCTTGAGACAAAACTGTGACTTCTTGGCTCTCTTCTTGGTTAGAGTTGGCTCAGAGGAGATGGAGGTAAATACAGATAAAGTACATTATGTGATGCCTTGAAGGATATTTATAATGCTACATGCTTGACCAGTAGAGGGCACTGTGACACTGGGAATGAACCTGCGTCAACTCCATCAGAGTGAGAGTGGGAGGGGAAGGCTGTGGGTGGTGATGGATCCCTCTGCCCTGATACTTCTTGGCAGCGGTCTTCAAAATTTTCTTCAGCATGATGGTGATGTTGACACTGCGATGTCTAGTGAGGTGAGTCATCAAGTGGCAGCCTTTTTATAGGCTACGGCACGTGATCGTCGGCCATAAGCTGCCGTGCGGTTTGCATAAGTTAGACTGGTGTTGGGCATAAGTTTTGAACGCCGGCAACACGCTATGCATTCGTTGGTATAAGTTGTCTATAAGTTATAGAAACGTTATATAAGTTACTAATACGGCATGTATACGTCGAACTTGTTATGAATACACTATGTACTGTATACGCCCAAAATTTAAAAAAAACCTCGGCAGTTCAACGTATGCCATCAAAATGATCATGTCAGGCATGCGCTGCCTAAATCGTCAAGGTGTGACAGGGCCCTAATAATTCACGCAATGTGCTGCAAACGTAAACGTCATTTCCGGTTATGTATACGATACATTAATAAATGAAAGATACATCATGAGATGCACTGGGACACATCATTAGTGATGTTCCTGAGTTCATCAGGTGTTTCGGGTCTTTCAACATCATATGCCCTCACTCAGGTGACCCAGCCTAGGGTTGATCATTCCCTGGCTTGTGTCCCAGTAGCATGGGCCCACAGATCACTCCTCCTGATCCACAGCCACCTGGAGGCTCTCTCTGCTGCCTCCATGGTGGACTTAATGGCTTTCCGTTTTGCAGCCCCGATGATGCCAAGTAGCGGGCCGCACGGTGGTCTAAGTGGTTACATGTTGGCCGACACAGTGAAAGTGTGGAGATCGGGAAGACCTGGGTTCGATTCTCCCTTGGGCATTTCTGAGAAGAGTTTGCATGTTCTCCCCGTCCATGCGTTGGTTTTCTCCGGGTACTCCGGTTTCCTCCCACATTCCAAAAACATGCATGTTAGGTTAATTGGTGACTCTAAATTGTCCATAGGTATGAGTGAGTGTGTGAGTGTGAATGGTTGTTTGTCTATATGTGCCCTGCGATTGGCTGGCAAGCAGTCCAGGGTGTACCCCGCCGGTCGCCCGAAGTCAGCTGGGACAGGCTCCAGCATGCCCCCGCGACCCTAATGAGGAGAAGCGCTATAGAAAATGGATGGATGGAAGTGAGTGCTTATTCTCTCCAGCAGTGGGTGCTACAGTCTCAGTGATGAAACAATGAAAAAATAAACCGTTCACTTAGTAGCTTCTAAAGATAGTTAATAATCAAAAGATAGCAAACATTGCTATGCTTCGCCTTTCACTTCATAGCGCATTTTTTTGTTTTCACTTTCAACATTTTCGTCATAAGGGTCGCCGCAGCAAATCAAATGCATTAATGCATTATTTTTTTTTTTAACACCGAATGCCCTTCCTGGCGCAATCGAGCCCATGTGACAGCAGCAATTTCACCAGACTGTCACATTGACAACTACTTTAAAATGCTTCCCAGGCGTCACAAAGATGTACAGGACACATTTTATGACATTTAAAGTGTCTGGCTTCTTATGGGTGAATCCATTTGGGGTATTTTGTTGTAGGTGCTTACTCTCCCCAGCAGAGGGTGGTACACTCCCAGTGATCAAACAAATGAAGCAAGTTGGTAAACTACATTTAATTCCCATTTATGTGATGTCTAAAGATAACACTGACATGCTTTGACTTCTACTTATTATACATTTTTTTGTTTTCACTTTCAATTTTTACCTGTCAAGAGGCACTACAGCGAATGAATTGCATGGATTTTGCTTACTTTTTAATACTGGATGCCCTTTCTGACGCAACTCTGCCTGGGAATCGAATCGCTGCCCTGCCCAGCGTGCACCATCCCTCCACCAGAGATTGTACTTCCAACCGCAATTAAATCTTGAAAAAAAAACTGACGTCCCTTGACAGGAGGACAGAATGGTGACATGTAGGGTACAAGTCACCTGACAAACGTTACTGAGTGCTGGTAAGTGGCGAGTATTCAAATAGGGCAGCGGATTAAATTGTTGGTGTGAGTATGCTGCTTCAATTTCGCATGAAATGAAGATATAAGGCCTTTGCGGCAGGTGATGACGTGTTTACAAGCACTTGCACTTCTATTCGTGGGCACAGACGCTTCATCGGGAGATCCAGGCTGTGTCGGCATTACATAACGTGAACGTGCTGGCGCCGCCGCACCATCGACACACGAGTTGCATCACCGTGCCTCTTAGAACACAAATATATGTTCCACAGGAAAAAATACTTTAATACTTACATAATGTATATCAACATTTATAGACAAAATATGTACAAACAGCAATCATCTTTCCTGTAGGTCCCAAAATATAAAATCTCAAGTACCTCTCTCTATAGAAAACTAGTCCTTTGTGGTAAAACTTTTACATTCACTTCTCTTCCCCCCTTTGACTCGTGGCGCTCTGGGATTCATGCGCGTTAACGGAGAACATCTGAGAGTTTTTCACAAGTAAAAAGGCAACAGCAAGAACAAACGCCAGGTTTGACTTGAGCGGAAACAGATGTTGAGTATGCAGACCAGGTCCAGCACAGTGCTACAGTATGTACACGCACACACATTCTCTCTCACACTCCCTCTCTACCCCCAGCTCTGCAGACGAGTGCGTGGACAAGGTATCAAAAATAGAAATGTACAAGAAGTCTATCCACAGTAATTACATCAGAATCCGTCTCACCTCGTGAATGGCTGACTTCTCATTCGGTATGGTCATAAAGTGTGAGACATTGTAAGTGATTATCGTCATCATGATGGTGGTGTGAACCAACGATAGGCAACAAACTTTGGGTGAATTCTTATTCCTAACATTTGGTGCGATGTTTTCTAGTACAAAAAATGGCATGTCTTTATCACAAAAGCTACAAGTGAAATGCGTCAGTGTGGTTTTTTCTCAACAGCAGCATCTGAGACGCCTTTCTTTACATTCAACCATGTGTGTGTGTGTGTGTGTGTGTGTGTGTGTGTGTGTGTGTGTGTGCGTGCGTGCGTGCGCGCGCAGGACAAGTCCATTTGCACGAAACATTCAACCATTTGGACGCTTCGCTTCCTCCACCCCTCTCTCCCTTGTCTTGTTTGACACGATCTACATTCCAGGACGAGGAGCATAGTAGCAAAATGACTTGATGGTCTGCAGGACGTTCTCAGTCATATTCTCATTTCAGTCTTTGGTTTCCAGGTTGAGAGGCGGCACTTGCTTCAACGCCTGTAGGAGGGCTGGGGAGTCCATGGACGTCTGGGATACCGCGGGAGCCGGAGAGCCTCCTCTGGGAGACATGACCAGCGGAGGCGGCCTCTCGCTGGGGACGGCGGTGGCAGAGCCCCCCATGCCGGCGTACAGCATGGGCATGGTTCCCGGGTACCAGCATTTCTCCAGCATCGGTAGGTAGGCGGCGGCAGAGGGCGGAATGAGGTAGAAGGGCATGCAGAGGGGGTGCGGGGGTGGAGGTGGATGGTTGGGTGAGACGCTCATGTAGCTCCCGTAGCCACTGGAGGAGGAGGCTGAGGATTCGGCACCTGAGAGCAGCTCATCCTCGGATGACTCCGCCCGGGCTCGTTTGTGCCTCGGTTCGTCGTCTTCCCGCTTGACGCTGGAGCTCTGCCTCTCCGCCATGCTCCGCTTTATCAGCTTGCCCTCGTGGCTGTAGTAGTCGGGGTGCCTCTGAGGGGCGCTGCACTCATTCTTCTCTAGCTCGCCACCGTAGCCGCTGTCTGTATCCGTGTCGCTGCCGCTTTGCTCGCTACTAGCAGGAGCATGCGCCCGCTGGATGACAGGCACCCTCCCGTAACCCTCGCTGGGTTTCGGTGGCAAGCTGGCGGGCGCTTCCTTGTGGGGTTGGTGCTGGCTGTAAGTGGGGATTTCTTCTGGCGGAGGGCTGATGGGGGAACGGGGTCGCTTTGGACTTTGTTGGAGCACATCAGCGGCCAACGTATGAAGGTGGTTGATGACGTGAGACGGCGTGAAGTCGACGTCACTCTCGCGACTGGCCAAATACTGGACAACCTCCTTAGCGCACATGTGGAAGCCGGAGCGGAACATCTCCTCGGACTTCTCCTGGCTAACCAGAGGTTGCTCTATGAACACAGCAAGAAGCCATGTTTGTTAGTTCTTTCAATGACTAATGCCTACTTTACATGAGCAGGGGTGAGTGGATAGAAATTCACCCTGTGACTAAAGGTCCACGTGTTCGAGTACACTGTACTGCTGCAATGTGCCACTAATACTGTATGAACGTTTTTTTCTGTAAGTAAACCGAAAAGATGTAGTCCATCTAACCCTTAACCCTACCCCGTGCCCTAACCCTAACCTTTACCACTAACCCCTGGTTCTTCTGCTTTACAGTGAGTTCTGCGGCATTGATTTACACATGAGGAACCAAACATGGTTCCCTAAAAAAGGGCCATGTCGTCGTATGTAACATTTTAAATACACATTTTTATGCTGTCATCTTGATTTCTGATGACCCGAGTGTCTACCGGACTCGAGCTAAGATTCCAGCATCCTTCATCACCCAAGCGGTCAACATACTCTGCTCACCAATATGCATGCCGCTCTGCAGGGCGAGGATCTTCTGCTGCTGTTGCTCCAGTAGAGTACTGAGCGTCTTCACATGCTTGAGTGTGAGCTCCAAAACCACAGCCTTCTCCAGATGGCCCAACGTCTGCAGGAGACAACACACGCTTGTATCAAAAAAGTTGTTTCGTGTTAGCTAACAGTCTGGTGGAGTGGAGTTTGCATGGGACAGGATGTGCAGTTCAGCTTTGAAGATACGACCCACCACTGTAATATTAGCGTCGGTCCACCAGGTGGCGCGCTATAACAGTGAATCCTACAAGTGGACGCATTAAAGAACCATAAAAAACTTACAGTAAGTTTGAGATGTTCCGGTAGCAGATCCTTTAACTGAGCGATGCACTCGTTTATCCGGTCACGTCTTTTCTTCTCGATGAGTCTGTGGGGCAGCTTGTACGTCTCCTGCGGGAACGGCAGGAATGTTATGTCACAGCGGGAAATAGGTCAAACGCCAGACCGGCTTCCGCTTTAAATGAATAATGTCCGTCGTTAAAATAAAAAGAGTACACACCTTGCTCTCCTCGCCTCGTTTCATTCCCCGCCTGGGTTTGTAGGCATACATGGGGAAGTCCATGCTGCAGGAATAAGAGAATTAGAAAGAGAAAAATGCATGTTTTTTGTTTCCTTTGGTGGGTAACTTACCCGTGCATGTCTGTGAGATCACCTTGATGTGTGGACATCGGAGGAGGTTGCGCACTCGGAATTCGCTCCATTTTCTTTACGCGTTAAATGTAGTTGAGGGGGAAACCCAAATCCGACAAAAGTTACGCGGCAAGTTTGTCCCTAAACAAAAAAAAACAGTCAAGCGTTCTCATTCAGTGGGACATGATTTCCCCCAGCTTTAGCGGTGATTCGGGAGCAGAGGGATCCACCGGAGGACTAAAGTCTCTGCAGTCTGTCCGCTCAGCCTGACCCAGCTCTGTCACATGAGGCTCACGTGTCGAGCGGCGCTGTCTTCTCCGAGCGAAGTCCCGCCCACTCACCCCGAACAAGGCTCCTGAGTGGGCGGGAGTTGGTGACGTCAGAGACAATGGGCGGGGTGCTGCTGATCCCGTGTACCACCATGCTGAAGTGTGTGGAAACAAGGGAGAGCCACCGCGCAGGAAACGTGCTTGAAGGCGAACACAGTACACAGTCTTACACTCTTTTATCCACACAGACAGTTAAACAACTACGCTTTTATCCACACATAGACAATTAAACAACAAGTTGTATTGCAAAAATAAAAATAAATAAAAAAATCTATTTTTGTGTTTTCTTTTAATCTTTTTTTGTAATTTATATAGTAATAAATGTTAGCAAGCTGATCATCGTCGTTAAATGAAAAAAATCCAACGTCCTCGTGCAGGCACGTGCACCCGTGCGTGGATGTTTGTTGTCATGCGGCGGTGCGTGCTGGCTGTCACGTTGGTCTCCTCATGGCCCGCGCGCGCACACACGCAGGAAGCCTGCTGAGCCTGCCCGGCTGGGCACATCCACCACACACACGCACACACTCTGAGAAAGCAGGTGGCTATCATGACCATGCGTGTGCACACATACACATGGATAAAACGTATAAATTCTATTATAAAACAAGCACTTGACACTCCAGTAAGTTTTTTTTGTGTGTGCACGCCAAAAAGGCAACCTGTTAGAAAGAGCAGTGCCGTTGTGCACCAGTGCATTGGGACTTAAAATTTTAAAATGTGTTTAATATGCTTCAAAAATGAAATTATTTTCTCATTGGCATTATGACTTCATGTTCGTAAAACAACTCCTATCTTAATATTATGACTTTATTTTCATATTTCGTAAAATCTACTGCTCTTTTTTATTTTTTTAGTTTTTTTTGGTTGTTTTTTTTATTTTTATTGTTGTGTTAGTTTTCTTGCTTAATTGTATTTTTAAAAATGTGCCGAGGGCCAATTAAAAAAAAACAACCAAGGGCCACAAAGGGCTGCCGGACTCCTCTGGCATATATGAACGTAATGTACGGCGGCTTTCGACAACTTTCTTAAAATCCGGCCTTAAAACTTGCAGTGCGGTGAACGCAAGTTAATATATGATCGTAAGTCGTTACTGGGGTGTGGATGATGTAGACGCATCTTTGCTGTACTGTAATGCAAGGTCTGATTAATTTAAGAACTTGATATAAGTACAAAAAATATTTGGATTATTATGTTAGTATTTTTTTTTAATGGGGTGGGGGCTTTTCTATTGGTTGAAATACTTTCAGAAGCGCAGTTGTTAACAGTCTTGAACTCTCTGAGGTCACTAGAGGACAAAAAAAAGTCTACTGCCAAAAACTGCTATAAAAACATATCAGATCAAAAAAGGTATGGTATGGTATGGTATGGTATGGTATGGTATGGTATGGTATGGTATGGTATGTCTCAGACATGCATAACAAGCTACATGACGGAACATCACATGGTTACACTTGCACAATTCAACATGTCTGAAAAAGAGTAGGAAGAAGCAGAGCTTATCAGTCTCCTTCCCCATGTCTATTCCTGATAATTCATTCACACCCTAACTTTTACTTGTTGACACAATATTTCACTTTCCGACATTTGTCATTTACATATTTTTTCCACTTCCTGCATGAAAGGATGGTGTTAAAAAAATCAAGCAGCAAATAGGAGTTAAAATAACGACACTATAAACCTTGTGCAGTATCAAGGGAATAAATAAAATTTGAAAAATGATAAATTGGGAATAAATTGTTACTAAATAGGAATACATTTTAATTAGTAAAACATTAAATGAAGCATTGAGGATGTTGACTTCAAAGCTGCATCAAGTCTTTGTGACTTGTTTGTGACTTTGTTATGTCTTTAATTTCCTTGTAGTAATATTTGTCCAGTTCTTTGGTGTCTTTGACAACAAGGACTTTGGCTTCCTCCGGTTTTCCATTTAACTTGATGTAGATTTTGCAGTTGGTGTTCCAAGCGCCTTGAATTTTCCTCTGCTTTTGTAAATCGTCTGCCTTCTTGGCGATGTCAGCATTGCGTTTTGTCAGATGCCCATTGATATAGACGTTTGTTTCTTTCAGCTTACTTCTCTGCCTCAGCAATGCTACCTTATTTTCTCTGTTGTTTCTCAGGTGTTGCTATTCCTGCCAAACATTGGGATGCATGTATCCATGTTGTTGACATCCACATCCACCCGCTTGACAGCAGTAAGTTGGTCACCTGTTACTCTGTTGGAGCAACGTCTTGTCCTCGTCCGATAGACCTGCGTGTAATGTGAAGCCCAGTCACAATTACATTGTTCATGTGCATTGATGGCTCCAAATCATCCACTCTGCACGTCATTTGCGATATAATGTGATCCTTTTCATCATTTTGTTTCTTTTAAGCTTCCACTTTTCCTTCCAGCCCATGCATTTGTTTTCAAAGTGATGCATTTTCATTGTTCAAATCCTCTTTGTGTTTTATTAGGGATTTCATGTCTTCATGCTGTTTATATATTTTGCTGTTTAGCGCCTTCCTTATATCATTCAACATTAGAATGATCTCCTGTGGTGTACCTAGTTCCTGGCTTCCTCACATGTTCTCCTCTGTAGTTGCGGGACCAGAAACAGAAGCAGAAGGCCTTTTTCTGGGCATTAGTAACATTGGTAATCAACACCTTTGAAGATCAGACGTTAGCAAGAATTAGCTTGTGTTGTTAGCAATTTGCCAGCACTCAACGTAACTCTTTTTTTTTTTTTTTTTACGAGTTAGTTCCCCATACTAGAAGGTATACAAGCTAGCGATGTCAGTAAACAGAACTGTAATTATAGTTGAGATCTGTGGGCAGGAAAAGTGCCAAAATAGTTCAAAACTTTGAGATTGGTACAGAGCTTCTTCAGTCCATCCCAAACATGTAAATATTTGTATTATTTAAATATAACAAATATACAACATTTACAAATTAATTTATATTTCACATATACAACAAAACAATGGTTGTATAGACAAACAACCATTCACACTCACATTCATACCTATGGACAATTTAGAGTCGCCAGTTAACCTAAAATGCATGTTTTTGGAATGTGGGAGGAAACCGGAGTACCCGGAGAAAACCCACGCACGCACGGGGAGAACATGCAAACTCCTCACAGAAATGCCCAACGGAGATTCGAAGCCAAGTCTTCCCGATCTCTGTGTGACTGTGACTGTGTGTAAACATGCTAACCACTAGAGTCCAGGGGTCACCAACGTGGTGCCCACGGGCACCAGGTAGCCCCCCACGACCGCACGAGGCGCCCGCGGGCCTGCTTTTCATTCAGGTTTTCAGTTAATAATGTGAGAACACTAGAAAGAAATGTATTCTGAAACATAAAATGTGAGTTGTGGATACCAGCATTTTGTGAATGTTTTGGTAAAACAAGCATATTTGCTTTGTTTGGGTTGAAATCAGGTATGAAAATCATTTCTACAAAAATGAGTAGCTTGTGGCCATTTTCATTTTCTAAAAGTAGCTCTCGCAAGAACAAACGTTGGTGACCCCTGCACTAGACCATATTCGTAATCGTGATGAAGGAAAATCCTCATTGGGTAACTACTCATGTATTCATTCTTCACACTCTGTAATTGGCACACAGCGACTGCGACTAAGACAGACTCCCTACAGCCAGAGAGAGGTGTACGCGGTGCATTTGACAAGACAGAGTTGTGTCGTGTTGGTCACTGCCTCGTATTTAAAGTTACTTGGTAAACTTGTTGCATTATGCACGCGGCGCATTTGACAAGACAGAACTGTGAATGGCTGTCGTGTTTGTTTTTTTGCTTGCTTCTAATTTGGCTGGTGAAATAGAGTCAGTTGGAAAACTTTGCTCGTAGTACTGAACGCGGCGCTTTTGAGAAAACTATAGTGAATAAGGCTGACGGATTACTTCCCTGTTTGCCATCACTGGATGTTTGCATGAATCACCAACATCACGCATCATTAAAAAAATAGTTAAATAATAAAGTCTTCCAGATCACTTACACACAACAACATCACGCATCATTAAAAAAATAGTTAAATAATAAAGACTTCCAGATCACTTACACACAAACAGTACACATATAGCTGAATAACAAACAATAAATACAGCAGCTTCTGATCAATCCATGTCAATTTCAGACTTCAAATAATGTACAGATTTAAGCCCCACCCATTTCCGGTTTATGCCACACCCACCCTGAGTTCAGATACAGATACAGATAAGTTAGATGGGTGAACAGATACAGATACAGATAGCGGTGTACTCGCTCATCCCTAGAAGTAATGTTCGTCATGTAAATAAATGTTTTAATGTGGGCCAATCTGGGATATTAAACGTCCTTAATAATAAATAAAAATAAATGCTTGAGATGATTTTAGTCTGCGTTCTGTTCAAGCTGACTATAAAAATGATAAAGTACACTAAAATTTGCTTACAACTATAAATATGAACGGTGACTTATTTGTGTCACGTTTTCTGTCAATCCACTCGAACACATAGATCGCTTTACTTTATTCAAATAAACAAAGAATGTACAATCCAGACTCAAATCAGTCACGATAGAAAAAAAAGTCTGTTTGGTGAAACAGCACACCAAGTTTTTCCCACACATTCATTCTTTTGTGCATCTATAAAAAACATAGCTGTGCTACAAAAAACGATCAGTGATTCAGGAATAAATGAATTAAAAGGGGTTAAATATGTGCAAAAATAAGAGTAATAATTCAAACTAAACATTGCTACCATTTTTTGGGGGGGAGGGGAGGCTGGGTTGGGTTATTGCTCATATCGTTAAAGAATGCATGACACAGTGAGGCAGTCACATGACTTACTCCCTCCTTTAGCTGTGTTCTAATCAAATATTATTCCAGTGTCCTGGAAAGAGTCCTTCAACAACACTTAAACGGGACCTATTATACTCATTTTCGGCCCTTTGTATTGAGTTGTGGACTCCTATAGAGCAGCTACATACGATAACCCGCACAGAAAGCTTTCTAGATCTTCTAGACTCTTCACCTCTTCCTGCCTTTCGCCCAAACGGTCTGTGTAATTTACTCCACTGGCCCTCCTCCAGGTAAGCCTCCCGCTGAGCCCACTCCGCTGTGATTGGTCACACTCCCAAGCGCTCCCGGGGACTTCTGGACAGCTGTCGAAACCCTTTTGTCCGATTACTTACACAAAATAAACACAGTTTGGACACTGATAAATTGTTAATTACAGCTTGCTCTTCTGACTCTTCAACACGACCAAGTCATGTTGGAAAGGCGTCGGACTTCAGCAACAGTTTGGCAGACAGTCCAGCTTCATATTGACCCATGTTCACAAAGCAGTCCAGTGTGAAGTGCCGTTGACACAAAAGCATATTTTTCTCTTGCTGGCTGGGCAACTCCAACCACTTCTGTGTGATGCTTGCCTCTTTGGGCACACCTGAACAAACATTTCTTGGGAGCCATACGTGCTGACACCGTGAACAGAGCAGAGCAAAGCTGAGTGGGCTGAAGGCAGGCCTACAGTGTTTGCCTGGACATGCTCCTATAAGGAAGCCTGAGTTGCACTGACGTCAATGGAACTCGGTGTTAAAAAAAAACTCTGTAAAACAGCGTGCAGAGTCGTCCAGAACTGCTTTCAGGTGTCACTTCCAAATGCACAAACCTCATTATCTGATGCGTTGGCATTGTTTACCACGAGAATTCAACATTGTAGCAACATTTACAGGTCAGAAAAGAGGAAAAGCATAATAGGTCCCCTTTAAGTATTTAGTTACTGTGTATAGCTTCCCCTATGCAGATATTGGAAAGAAAAGATGTGTGCACATGAAATTGAACATGTACATCAAAGTGTGACCTGAGTGTACCGGTGCAACACGGATACCAGGCCTCACAAAAGCTGAACTTTGGCATGTGATCAGCGTGGCACAACGCCAAAAGGCTGGAACCAGTGTTTTTTGTCTCCTAAAGCCAACATGGCTGACGTCCCAGGTCCTGAGGCACTTGGTGGACGCTACACACACACACACGCACGCACACACACACCAGCACACACACGCACACACCCACACACACCCTGCAGACAATGAGTAACGTGGCTAACGTGCGCTTGACATAGTGAAACGTTACTCATCCTCCTTCATCTGAACCCACGCTGGACATTGACACATTTTAATGCTAAACCTTGAGGAGACACTCAGGCAGGCTGCTGGGGGTTGATGTTCATGTGGGGGGGATGACCAAGAAGACCAATCCTCTGCTTCTGCTTCCTTTGCTCTGTCATCTGAACAAGAAAATCCAAAGAATGCTTTCATGACTTGCACGTGTGCTCTTTACGGCATGCAGGTTTCTCTTTAAATCCTGCTGTGTCAGAATGAAAAAACACAATAGCGGATTCATTCAACTGGTGGCCCGTGGGCCAAATACGCTCCTGAAACTACATCAGACAGTTCACGTCACATCTGACACATCTTCCTAAAAGCTTCAGTGGACTTCTAAAAACAGCAGTCATATAGAGGATCTTTGACTAGTATTTTTGCACTGTTCTTAAAAACAGCAGAGCGCACATGTTATATAGAGGATCTTTTAGTGTTTCTAGAGCAGGTTCTTAAAAACAGCACAGTGCTCCTGTCATATAGAGGATCTTTGACTAGTATTTTTGCAGTAGGTTCGTAAAAACAGGAGATCACTCAATATACAGGATCTTTGACTAGTTTCGCAATAGGTCCTAAAAACAGCAGTGTTCCTGTCATATTGATGATCTTTGACTTGTGTATTTACATCAGGTTCTTAAACACAGCAGTGTTCCCATCATTAGAGGATCTTTGAGTCGCAAAAACAGCCACATATTCTACTCATATAGCTGATTTTTGAGTATCGCTTTTGCACTATTGTCCTTAAAAACAGCAGTGTTCCTGTCATATAGAAGATCTTTGATGAGCATTACTATAGTGCTTCTTCGTCTTCATTTCTGACTTTTGAACTTATTTCATGACTACCATTTGGTAAGTAAAAGTTAAATGTATGGCAGAGCCTTGCATGGACATGAAACAACACTGCAGGAAAAAAAAACTGTGCCCTGGTCCTCAGCTTGCTCTCTCCCATCATGGCTGACATCTCACTTAGTGCTTCTAGCTGATCTTCCTGTCAGTCATTCCAAGCAGCTGATTGGTAGGTTCCATGCATCATAACGCTGATATTAATTCATGGGTCGTCCAGAGGATGTCAACCAGTGATGAACCACAGCACAGGTTTGTGTTTTACTTGCCAAATGTTGACTAAGAATTTGCATCTTCTGTTAATAATTTAAACACATTTTTTAGCAACTAGTGTCTTCATTTCATTTTAATCTGTTGATAAGATTTATTCATGAATGGTTGTGGGGTGTTTCAGTGTTGGTCACGTGTTTCATTTCTTCCTACCTGCTCCTTGAGCTCGGTCAGTTGTCCAGACAGGTTGGCCACCAGCCTCATGGTGGACTCCAACTTCTCCTGCAGGCTCCTGATTTCGTTCTGCTCACCCTCCGCATCGCTGCTCACCAGAGACATGGCGCGCATCCTTGGAAACCAATCTAAGTTGTGCTCCTGTGAGTACAAATATGCAAAGCAAGTCCAATCAAAGGTGATTTAAATAATTGATAATCATGTGTATATGATTGCGGTTGTAGTTTCCAGGCTTGCAGGGATGCTCTGCATCACCAACAGCCTCAGATTTATTTTAGTTACATAACGTTTGCTTTATTTACTTCCTTGTTGGCGTCATTAACGACAATCACGCATGTCTGTCAGATGAGTAACATTCTTGCAGTGTGCGTGTTTGCCTGACACAGCACAAACACACAATGTGTCCTTGAACCAGCCCACATGCATTGGATGCTTTGAACCAATTTACATGCATTGGATGTTGACAAGTGCATTGCTGCTCATGAAATGCATGCAGAATGTAGCATCGACACAACACGGGCGTTCAACACAGCTTGTCCTGCATTGTTACAGTGTGTTTAGTGGGAGTGTCTTGCTGATCCGTGTTTACCTTGATCATCTCGGCCACGTAGCTCTCTGGGCCGGTGTACTCGGTGGAATCTTTCACTTTCACCAAGACGATGAAGAACAGGTAGTGCCACATGTTGTGCTCCTCTTTAATGTGCTCCTCAAACGTCACCGTCTTGTTGTCAAACTTGTCCCGCTCCAGGCCTGGAGGATGGAGACCAACGTCAGTGCATGTGCACAAAGGGCGTCCTTATTGGGCATCTGAACAAACCCGTACTGGCAGACACCATATATGGATACAAACTCCAGGAAGTGGGGTTGGCCTTCATGCATTGGGGTGGACTCACACTAGGTGCTGCACTGAACATTTGCATTGTCCCATCCCTTCTATATTGCTTTATTACGGCTATTTTCCTGACTTTGTAGATTATTTCCAGTCTTATTTCGAGTCCTGATTATTATTTTGAGTGGAACGTTGGTTAGCGTACACCCCAGTTAGCGTGCTTTTTCTGTTAATGTAAAATATTTACTGCAAAATTTTGCCTCGATTTGCGCACATTTTACCGTATTTATGGCACGCGTCTTTCCGTGTTATACACTGCACGAGTCCAGCTGTGTTCTTCATGTATCTTTATTACAAAACATCCTTGTTAGTGCATGGAAAGAGGAAGGGAAGTCGGCGTTGTCGACCGTCTATGATGTCATCAGCGGGTGACTCCGTAGTTCTTTGCTAGCTAACACAGTTACGCCACAAGTAACACAAAAACCTACCGAAACCTTAATTGAAGTGATTGTTTCCGAAGACACGATGTGGCAGCGAGATCAATATGGACACCACCTTCCTGTTTTGCTATTAGTTACTTTTTGAATTCAATAGTGTTTCCCTCTTTCTTGATCAAAAGGCTGCTACTTGCAACTTTCTTGGGCTCCATTTTGGGTTACTTTGAAGCTGTGATCAAAAGAAAAGCAGAGACTTGATGTGAGAAACACTAGGAAGGTGGTGTCCGTGTTGATCTCGCTGCCACACCACGTCTTTGGCAACAATCATGTCTTCCATGAAGGTAATAGTAACCTTAAATATTTATTTATCCCTTTCATTCATTATTTTGAATTGCTTTCTGCATGTAAATCTATAATTCTAAAACTATAAAAATGTGTTTTGGAGACATTGAAGTGTATCTAGCTAGCAAAGAACTACAGAGTCAGCCGCTGATGACATCATAGACGGGCAATAGAGCTGACTTCCTCTTCGTGTTTCCATGTATCAGCAAGCTAATGGGATGCTAACCAGGACGTTTTGTGATAAAAATATATTAAGAACAACATTAGACTCACACAGTATATTAATATCACACTAACCGGAAAATGTACACACAATTTTGGAATCAACACTCAATTCACACTCAGTCAAAAGTGCTTCTCCATTATTCAAACTGTCCACTTAGGAAGCAACACAGATTGACAATCATTTTCACAATCTGTTGAACAAATGGACTGGACAACAGGTGGTGTGTTTTTCCGCTTCAATTTTGAGCGTGACTCCAAACCCAGACCTCTTTGGGTTAATAAATTTGATTTCCTTTGATAATTTTTGTGTGATTTTGTGCCAGCACATTCAACTATGTAAAGACAAAACTATTTCATAAGAATATTTCATTAATTCAGATCTAGGATGTGTTATTTTGGTGTTCCCTTTATTTTTTTGAGCAGTGTACATTACATTTCTTTTAGTATCTTTACTGTACAATATGTGTCAAAGTGGCCCCAGCTCCGCAAACTCCGCAAGTTTGGACACCCCCACCTTACAAGGATACCGCCCTGCTCATGACCCCTAACTAAACCTGAGTGCTGTGCTTCATCATGAAGACTCCTCCTAATCCATGTCACATTATTTGGTTGACTCTTGGGATGTTTGATTTGTTCTCGTGTGTGTGTGAGTATGTGTGTGTGTGTGTGTTTCGGAGTAAACATGTCTACACAAATAGAGTTATCTGTGATTCTAGAGAAGGCTGACTCACGAGTGCTTCCTGTCACCACCTCCCTAATTGATGTCAGTCTCTCTCTCACACACACACACACACACACACTCTCTCTCTCTCCCACTTGCATGGTTTTCACACCATATGTTCCAGCAATCACACTTGGATGTACTTTATACTAAAAGGAGTTGTGTAGGTAGAGTGAATGCATGTTGGGTCAGTGGTAAGCATATGGAATGAGAACAGTATTATGTCACCAAGGCGGCCGTGAGCCCTGAGCTCTGACTCACTCATGTTAAATAAGGCCAGGCCACGGGGGCAGCTGCCGTCTCTATGGTTTGATGGTTTCCACAGGAACCGCCAGGAAACAGGAGACCAGGAGCTCAAGCGCCTCTCACTCACCCTCTTTTGTAAGACATCCATCCCTCTCCCAATGAGGTATGTAAGTGTGGGGGTACTGATAGAGTGGTGTGAAGAACCCCCTTGAGCAGCAGGGTTTTTATTTTCAGATTTTCCTTCACAATATATTATTTGTGCAAAACATCAGTTTTGTGTTGTGTGGCTATAAGTGCTTTCAGTTTCATAACATGGATTTGAATGTTGCCAGCCCATGCTTCCTGTCACAGTTGCGTCCTCCTCTTGAGTCAGTACCTCTGCCAAAGATGGAGGTTATTTTATTTGATTATGAGAGTGCCTTTGTTTGTTACACTGTGTGCAACTTCCTGTCTACAGTTTTGTTTTTGTAATGATGGGCAGAGTATTGTTCTTGGGATTTCTCCATCTAATGCTTGAATAAAAATGACATAATGATTAAAATTAATTCATTCATTTAAATCAGTGCTTCTCAAATAATGGGGTTGGTCCTCCTGGGGGGCTGTGGCGAGGTGTTTTGAGGGGGGCTTTGGGGCGCAAACTTATCTTTATTAATATTAAAAAAATACATTGCTGGAAAACAGTCTGGAAACACTTTCTAATGCCACTGAAGGAGAAGTTGTCTCCAAACCTTTGACTGGTGCTGTACACCTCTGTTAAATCTAACACAGGGGTGTCCAAAGTGCCGCCTGTGGGTCACTGGGCTTGTGGTTGTTTTTTTTTATTAGCGGCAAAGACGGCGGCAAAGGCTATGAATATGAAGACTATGACTATGAATCCATCCATCCATCCATTTTCCTCCGCTTATCCGGGTCCGGGTCGCGGGTGCAGCAGTTTTAGTAGGGAAGCACAGACTTCCCGGTCCCCGACCACCTCCTCCAGCTCCACCGGGAGGACACCAAGGCGTTCCCAGGCCAGCTGTGAGACATAATCCCTACAGCGTGTCCTAGGTCTGCCCCGGGGCCTTCTCCCGGCTGGGCATTCCCGAAACACCCCACTAGGGAGGCGTCCGGCAGGCATCCGAACTAGATGCCCGAGCCACCTCAGCTGGCTCCTCTCGATGTGAAGGAGCAGCGGCTCTACTCTGAGCTCCTCCCGGATGACCGAGCTCCTCACCCTATCTCTTAGGGTGAGTCCCACCACCCTACGAAGAAAACTCATTTCAGCCACTTGTATCCGCGATCTCGTTCTTTCGGTCACGACCCAAAGCTCGTGACCATAGGTGAGGGTGGGAACATAGATCGAACGGTAAATTGAGAGCTTTGCCTTCCGACTCAACTCTCTCTTCACCACGACGGTCCGGTACAGCGACCGCATTACTGCAGACGCTGCGCCGATCCGCCTATCGACCTCACGCTCCAACCTTCCCTCACTCGTGAACAAGACCCCGAGGTACTTGAACTCCTCCACCTGGGGCAGGACCTCATTCCCAACCCGGAGGGAGCAATCCTTCCTTTTCCGACTGAGAACCATGGCCTCGGATTTGGAGGTGCTGAGTCTCATCCCAGAAGCTTCACACTCAGATGCAAACCGTCCCAGTAAACGCTGCAGGTCACAGCCCAATGAGGTCATCAGGACCACATCGTCCGCAAATAGCAGAGATGAGCTCCTAAGACCCCCGAACTGGACTCCCTCGACACCTTGGCTGCGCCTAGAAATTCTGTCCATGAAAATTATGAACAGAATCGGTGACAAAGGGCAGCCTTGGCGGAGGCCAACATTCACCGGAAACAGGCTTGACTTACTGCTGGCAATGCGAACCAGGCTCCTGCTCCGGTTGTACAAGGACTGAATGGCACGTAGTAGTGCGCCACTAATCCCATACTCCTGGAGCACCCCCCACAGGACACCGCGAGGGACATGGTCGAATGCCTTTTCCAAGTTCACAAAGCACATGTAGACCGGTTGGGCAAACTCCCAAGTACCCTCCAGTACCCTTGCAAGGGTCTAGAGCTGGTCCAGTGTTCCGCGACCAGGACGAAAACCACATTGCACCTCCTGTAGCCGAAGTTCGATTAACGGTCGTACCCTTCTCTCCAGCACCCTGGAATAGACTTTCCCAGGGAGGCTGAGGAGTGTGATCCCCCTATAGTTGGAACTTACCCTCCGGTCACCATTCTTGATAAGGGGGACCACCACCCCAGTCTGCCAATCCAGAGGAACTGTTCCCGACTTCCACGCAATGTTGAAGAGACGTGTCAGCCAAGACAGTCCCTCAACATCCAGAGCCTTGAGGAATTCAGGGCGAAACTCGTATCTGGGGAGTTTTGACTACCCCAGATACCTCAGCCACGGTGATGGAACTGTCCGTGTTTGTGTCCTCAGCCTCTGCTTCCTCTATGGAAGGTATGTCAGTGGGATTGAGAAGGGCCTCAAAGTATTCCTTCCACCGCCCGACTATATCCTCAGTCAAGGATATAGGATATAGAGTCCACCCCTCCGTGAATCACCACCTTACTGTGGTGGAGGGGTTTGGGTGCCCGAGTGATCCTAGGAGCTATGTTGTCTGGGGCTATATACCCCTGGTAGGGTCTCCCAAGGCAAACAGGTCCTGGGTGACGGGCCAGACCAAGAGTGATTCAGAAGACCTTTATGAGCAAACACACGAGGAGAGACCGCACCTCGCCTGGACGTGGGATACCGGGGCCTCACCCTGGAGCCAGGCCTGGGGGAGGGGCTGGCAGGCGAACGCCTGGTGGTCGGACTCTCACCTGTGGGGCCCGGCCGGGCTCCGCCCAAACAAGCCACATGGGATCTCCCCCCGTAGACCCACCACCTGCGGGGGCAAGCATAAGGGTCCGGTGTATTGTTCTTTGGACATGGAATGTCCCTTCTCTGGCGGGGAAGGAGCCCGAACTTGTGAGAGAGGTTGAGACATTCTGGCTAGATATAGTCGGACTCACCTCGACCCAAAGTTTTGGTTCTGGATCCAAACTCCTCGAGAGGGGCTGGACCTTGTTCTACTCTGGAGTTGCTGCAGGGCAGAGGCGGCGAGCTGGTCTGGGCTTATTAATAGTCCCCCGGCTCGGTGCCTCTGTGTTGGACTCATCCCCGGTTAACGAGAGGGTCATTTCCCTATACCTTTGGGTTGGGGAAAGGGTCCTGACTGTCGTTTGTGCGTACGCGCCGAACGGCAATTCAGAGTCCATCAGAGGGGTGCTGGAGAGCACCCAAACTGGTGACTCCGTCGTTTTGCTGGGAGACTTCAACGCCCATGTGGGCAATAACAGTGTGACCTGGATGGGCGTGATTGGGAGGAACGGGCCACACCCGTGCGGTGTGATGTTGTTGGACTTCTGTGTGAACCATAGTTTGTCCATCACAAACACCATGTTCGAACATAAGGATGTCCATAAGTACACATGGCACCAGGACACCCCAGGCCGCAGGTCTATGATCGACTTTGTCGTCGTATCATCAGACCTGTGTCTGCATGTTCTTGACACGCGGGTAAAGAGAGGGACTGAGCTGTCAACTGATCACCACCTGGTGATGAGTTGGATTAGATGGCGGGGGAGGATGCCGGACAGATCCGGGAGACCCAAACGTGCAGTGAGGGTGTGCTGGGAACGTTTGGCAGAGTCTCCTGTTCGTTGAGTCTTCAGCTCTCACCTCCGGCAGAGCTTCGTCTGCATCCCATTCCATTCCATTCCATTCCATTTTCCTCCGCTTATCCGGGTCCGGGTCGCAGGGGCAGCAGTCTCAGTAGGGAAGCCCAGACTTCCCGGTCCCCGACCACCTCCTCCAGCTCCACCGGGAGGACACCAAGGCGTTCCCAGGCCAGCTGTGAGACATAATCCCTCCAGCGTGTCCTAGGTCTTCCCCGGGGCCTTCTCCCGGCTGGGCATGCCCGAAACACCTCACCAGGGAGGCGTCCGGGAGGCATCCGGACTAGATGCCCGAGCCACCTCAGCTGGCTCCTCTCGATGTGAAGGAGCAGCGGCTCTACTCTGAGCTCCTCTCGGATAACCGAGCTCCTCACCCTGTCTCTTAGGGTGAGTCCCGCTACCCTACGAAGAAAACTCATTTCAGCTGCTTGTATCCGCGATCTCGTTCTTTCGGTCATGACCCAAAGCTCATGACCATAGGTGAGGGTGGGAACATAGATCGATCGGTAAATTGAGAGCTTTGCCTTCCGGCTCAACTCTCTCTTCACCACGACGGTCCGGTACAGCGACCGCATTACTGCAGACGCTGCGCCGATCCGCCTATCGACCTCACGCTCCAACCTTCCCTCACTCGTGAACAAGACCCCGAGAACTCCTCCACCTGGGGCAGGACCTCATTCCCAACCCGGAGGGAGCAATCCACCCTTTTCCGACTGAGAACCATGGCCTCGGATTTGGAGGTGCTGAGTCTCATCCCAGAAGCTTCACACTCAGATGCAAACCGTCCCAGTAAACGCTGCAGGTCACAGCTCGATGAGGCCATCAGGACCACATCGTCTGCAAATAGCAGAGATGAGATCCTAGTGCCCCCGAACTGGACTCCCTCGACACCTTGGCTGCGCCTAGAAATTCTGTCCATGAAAATTATGAACAGAATCGGTGACAAAGGGCAGCCTTGGCGGAGGCCAACGTTCACCGGAAACAGGCTTGACTTACTACTGGCAATGCGAACCAGGCTCCTGCTCCGGTTGTACAAGGACTGAATGGCACGTAGTAGCGCGCCACCAATCCCATACTCCCGGAGCACCCCCCACAGGACACCGCGAGGGACACGGTCGAATGCCTTTTCCAGGTCCACAAAGCACATGTAGACCGGTTGGGCAAACTCCCAAGTACCCTCCAGGACCCTTGCAAGGGTGTAGAGCTGGTCCAGTGTTCCGCGACCAGGACGAAAACCACATTGCACCTCCTGTAGCCGAGGTTCGATTAACGGTCGTACCCTTCTCTCCAGCACCCTGGAATAGACTTTCCCAGGGAGGCTGAGGAGTGTGATCCCCCTATAGTTGGAACACACCCTCCGGTCACCCTTCTTGAAAAGGGGGACCACCACCCCAGTCTGCCAATCCAGAGGTACTGTTCCCGACTTCCACGCAATGTTGAAGAGACGTGTCAGCCAAGACAGTCCCGCAACATCCAAAGCCTTGAGGAATTCAGGGCGAAACTCGTCCACCCCCGGAGCTTTGCCACTGGGGAGCATTTTGACTACCCCAGATACCTCAGCCACGGTGATGGAACTGTCCGCGTTCGTATCCTCAGTCTCTGCTTCCTCTAGGGAAGGTATGTCAGTGGGATTGAGAAGGGCCTCAAAGTATTCCTTCCACCGCCCAACTATATCCTCAGTCGAGGTCAGCAGGCTCCCGTCCCCACTGTAAACAGTGTGGACCGGGCACTGCTTCCCCTTTCTGAGGCGCTGGACGGTTTGCCAGAACCTCTTCAAGGCCGACCGAAAGTCGTGTTCCATGGCCTCACCGAACTCCTCCCACACCCGAGTTTTTGCCTCGATCGCCGCCGAAGCCGCGTGCCGCTTGGCCTGCCGGTACCCGTCAGCTGCTTCAGGAGTCCCACAAGCCATCCATGCTCGATAGGACTCCTTCTTCAGCTTGACGGCAGCCCTGACCTCTGGTGTCCACCATCGGGTTCGGGGCTTGCCGCCACGACTGGCACCGACCACCTTGCGGCCGCAGCTCCGATCGGCTGCCTCAGCAATGGAGGCACGGAATAGAGCCCATTCGGACTCGATATCCTCGTCCTCCCCCGGGATGCATGTCCCAAGAACCAGATTTGGCCGCCGAAGACCAGGTCGCCTAGGTGCCCGCCCTCGACCGCCACCCAAAACGCAATGCACCGGACCCTTATGCTTGCCCCCGCAGGTGGTGGGTCTACGGGGCGTCTGCATCCCGGGGGAGGATATTGAGTCCGAATGGGCTGTATTCCATGCCCCCATTGCTGAGGCAGCTGATTGGAGCTGCAGCCGCAAGGTGGTCGGTGCCAGTCGTGGCGGAAGCAGTGCCCGGTCCACACTGTTTACAGTGGGGACGGGGGCTTGCTGACCTCGACTGAGGATATAGTCGGGCAGTGGAAGGAATACTTCGAGGCCCTTCTCAATCCCACTGACATATGACTATGAATATGAATAAATATATTTTGTAGCCTTTTTAGAAAATTTTTAAAAATTAAAAAACTAAATCATCAAAATTCTTAGATTTTTTTAATATCTGGCCCTCTGTGGAAAAACGTTCACAGAATACATTTAAAACATTGAATGCAGTGTCACAATCCACAACTGTTTAAGTCATCAGTAAGTAAGTAATCCACATAAGACCTTATTCTATTGTTGTTTCATTAGATCCAGAAGAAATTCAGAACCTTCTTTTTGCTATCAAGATCTGAGATCACTTGATCAGGAGCCCCCTAGGAAGCGACAGGAGTCGTTCAGTGGAGGCGCAGCAGTTTGAAAAAAACAAAGAAAACAGCATTTTTCAAACCTGCTAAGCTAACCACAGCAAAATAAACTGATTTATAGTTCCTACTGTGTCTGGGGTTATCATAAAAAAGAAGAAGGACCCTGTGTGACACCATGAGCCATTCACTCATTGAGTAGAATTTGTTTCAGCCTTGTTTAAGTCTGCACTCTCTCTCTTCTATGTGTCTTACCACAGATGAAGCAGGTGGTCTTCAGAACCTCTTCCTTCTTTTGTTTCTCACTCCTCAGGTCGGCAAAGGTGTCAATGATGACACCAAAGATGAGGTTGAGGACAATGATGATGACCATGAAGAAGAAGAGTAGGTCGTATATGACCCTGGCTGCAAACAACGGCTCCTTCCGATTGGAAGAACAAAAGCAAGTGTTAAATTGAGACTTTTGTTATCAAGATGGTGTTTTTCCAACATTTGACCCAAAAGTCCAATCTTTATGTAAGCAAAGCAGGGGACGACGACGACGCTGACCTGATTTGTGACAAGCGCTGAAAGGCAGGAGCTAAGATGTAACCAGCCAGATGCTGCAGGTCATCTGTAAAGACCCACGCTGACAAACTGATTAGCCAAATGGTTCTCCCATGTTTACTGTACCTGCTGACCATTCGCACGTACGCTCTATGGCCACAACATTAGGTACACTTAGTTTAACTCATTCTCAGTAAAATAAACTTAAAGCTGTACTTGAACCGTTTGGGGGGAAAAGCTGAAATTTTTTGTTACCGACACTGGCAACAAGACTTTTATTTTTTTTTTTAGGTTCACCTATATTTTCTTGAAAAAGTGATATTCATATTGTTTTTAATTTATTTTATATTTACATTTATTACGGCTGTTTTACATTCACCTATATTTTCTTAAAAAAATAATATTTATAGTTTTTATTCACAGTTTTCAAATTAATTAATCATGATTAATAACAGTTTGCAACTATATCTGAATTATGCTATTATGAATTTATACAAAAACATTTACATAATTAATGAAATAAATGTGAAATGTTATTTTTGACAGCTCTAATATTTATATTATATTTTCAAAATAAATCCTTTCTGGGTATGAACTGGAAAACACTGGATTCCTTACTAGGTATGTCCAATATTTTTGGCCAACTGACATTATCGTGCGATTCTGGCATAAAAATGAGATATCGCTTCATATCGGTATTGTTTTTTTCTACTGATAATGATAAATGTATGCAGCTCTTGTACTCATTTGATGTGCAGGTGTACCTGATACTGCAGTTTTAAGCAGAAGTAAGCAACATTTTATGGCCGTATTGTACGTGCTACATGTATTGTAGTACATGAAGTAGGTACTCGTGTCCTCTTTTGACCACAAACTCAGAGGAAATTTGCCTTGCGGTTTAAATTGCACAGCTGCAGGGAAACATGACAAAACACCCCGCTACGCTTTTGAAGCCAGAACTATTTCAAAGCTTGGTGGTTTTAGAGTTAGCTCACATGACACACACAACCACACACACACTTAAAACACACCTCTTTGGACGGCTTGCGGAGAACATCGCCGACACCTCCACCGCTCCTCAAGCCATGACTCAGGACTGTGACGATGCACATTAGCAGAGAGTCACATGTCCGTTCCATGTCGCTGTCATGTGCTTCGTCATTGTTCACGTCTGAGGAAGCACAAGGATAATGTCATAATGATAATAAAAAGGAACAAATAATTATTAGGCTAAGCTGAAGTTTTTATGTTGTCTAAAGCCAGTAGTGTTACATAGTAAACATCCCCTCAGAGACTTGAAAACTGTTGGAGCCTCCACTAACCCCAAAAACTGACTTTCTGGTGCAGTGTGAAAAAGTGTTTGCTCCCTTCCTGTTGTTTGTCACATTAGAATATCTCAGATTATCATGTGTCAATTACACAAAACTGAACACAAAAATGCAGTTTTTAAAAGAAACTTTTATTATTAAGGATTGCCCCCTATTGCCCCCTAAACCTAATAACTGGTTGGGCCAGCCTTAACAGCAACAACGCAATCAAGCGTTTGCAATAACTTACAGCGCTGTGGAAGAATTTTGGCCCACTCATCTTTGCAGAATTGTTGTAATTCAGCCGCATTGGAGGGTTTTCCAGCATGAACTGCCTTTTTAGGGTCATGCCACATTACTCAGTAGGATTTAGGTCAGGACTTTGACTAGGCCACTCCAAAGTCTTCACTTTGTTTTTCTTCAGCCATTCAAAGGTGGACTTGCTGGTGTGTTTTGGATCATCGTCCTGCTGCAGAACCCAAGTTGGTTTCAGCTTGAGGTCACCAACAGATGGCTGGACATTCTCCTTCAGGATTTTTTGGTCGACAGCAGAATTCATGGTTCCATTTATTGCAGCAAGTCTTTCAGGTCCTGAAGCAGTAAAACAGCCCATATTTTACTGTTGGTATCATGTTTTTTTTCCTGAGATGCGATGTTACTTTTACGCCAGATGTAATGGGACACACACCTTCCAAACAGTTCAACTTTTGTCTCATCAGACCACAGAGTATTTTCCCAAAGGTCTTGGGGATCATCAAGATGTTTTCTGGCAAGTGGGGCCTGCAGTTTTTTGGATCTTGTTGTGGCGTCTTTTGTGACCTCTTGGATGAGTCGTTGCTGTGCTCTGTTCAATGTTTTCGCCATTTGTGGATAATGGCTCTCAATGTGGTTCGCTGGAGTCCCAACGCTTTAGAAATGTTTTTATAACCTTTTCCAGACTGATAGATTACAATTACTCTCAGTTAAATTATGTTTTAACAGGGGGGGCAATCACTTTTTCACACAAGGCCATGAAGGTTTTTTTTCTCCCTTAAAAATAAAATGTTTCATTTAAAAACTGCATTTGTGTTCAGTTGTGTTGTCATTGACTAATATTTCAATTTGTTTGGTGATCTGAAACATTTAAGTGTGATAAACATGCAAAAAAATAAGAAATCAGGAAGGGGGCAAACATTTTTTCACACCGCTGTATATTGTTGCGTTTTCTGCTCACCCCTGAACTCCTTTACTCTCCCAACATAGGAATTAAAAATCGATTAATTTTACCTGTAAACATAATTTAAGTCAAAAGCAGGTTTGCGTAACATTTTTTAAATTTATTTTTCTCAAGCTGCTGCAGCTCCCATGAAGTCTTCTGGTGCCTCCGAGTAGAGGCTCACCTCACAACTACCCGATTTAAAGACAAACATGAGAGTTTATACATACTGTATATGAATATTAAATACGTATTTCTCCCGCTTGGCTATGCTTACATGATGAATCGCATACTGGATACTGTATATACCAACCTTCTGTATTTAATATAACGTTGTCATTAAAATGCATGAGAAATTCAGATAAATGTTGAAAAATGACATACGTTCCTGATCAAAATTTTAAGACCATTTGAAAACTTGCAGTATTTACATTTTTCACGGCTGCTTCTTTTTTTTTAATTTAATTAATTTTTTTTATTTTTTACCCGTCCTGTCCAGCCTTTAAAGCAGATAGAATTGTAGATCTAAATGCCGTCAAGTGCTCAACAGATTTACTCTGCCAGGGAGAAGTGTGATATACAATTCCCCTGTTATACAGAATTTATTTGACTTAGATGCTTGTTATTAAGCAAATTTGGAGCGACCGGACCGGAGCAGGAGGGGACAGAGAAGAAGAGAAAAGAAGGGGGGGGAAACAGAGACTCAGTAATGAGTAGCTGCACCATTCTTGTTAATGACCTGAAAATCGGTTTGGGTATGCTTAATGCAAGTGTTTCCAGGTGGCTGGTGGGAATGTTGCTCCAGGTGGTGAAGATGGCTTTACAGAGGGCATTTTTGTAAACTTCCCTTGCCATCCATCCCCAAATGTTCTCAATTGGATTTAGATCAGGGCAGGATGGTCTAAAAGACTGAGCTTATTCCTCTGGAAGAAGTCATTTGTTTACCACAGCATTGTCCTGTTGAAAAAGCCAGTCATTACCACACAGACGAAGGCCTTCAGTCATGAGGGATGCCCCGTGCAACATCTCCACATAGCCAGCTGTCGTTTGACGCACCTGCACAACCTGAACCGCCATTGTTCTATTGAAAGAAAAAGCAGCCCACATCATGATGGTGCCCCCTCCACTGTGCCGTATGGAAAACATCTCAGGTGGGATCTCCTTGTCATGCCAGTAATGGTGGAAGCCATCAGGACTGACAAGGTTACATTTTTTCCTCATCAGAGAATAAAACTTTCTTCCACCTTTCAATGTCCCATGTTCGGTGCTCTCTTGCAAATTCCAAACGGCTTTTTTGTGTCGTTGAATGAGACAAGGCCTTTGAAGACGTTTTTTTCTTATTAAAATCCTTCTCTCGCAGATGCCGTATGACTCGGCACCAGTATCAACCTTCATTTGGGCCGAGGATGTGTCTTCATGGACAGCCAATGGGACCATCCGACCCACATTTTCAAGATTTTGCCTTTTAAAGTCTGTGCTCGTCAACCTTTGATCAGATGATGATCAGCTATTTCACTTTAATGCTTTGCAATAAATTGCTTCCTCAAAACATTTTTGTCTCACTCTCATTTCATCTTTTGTATTTTGAATCGTTGCTTTACTTAGAACCCCCTTTAGCTCCAACAGTGCAAAATGTAAATTCTTGCAATTTTTCAACTGGTTTTAACATTTCGATCAGGAGTGTGTAATGTAATGTAGCACCTGTACCAAAACTGGTGGATGCCTCCTTCACCCAAAACAATAACGACAACATTCGTGCATTTCATGTGTCCATGTACACTGTGAAGGCAGGAAGTCAAAACAAAAAGTATTTTCCACTAGCTGGAATGTGCACATCAAATAACATATCATGTCTTTATCTCTGTTGATAAAGTTTACAGGTCAAGAACTTGAATGTGAGCACACAGTCAAACAGTATGGTAGTTGGTGAATGTGAGTGGGTGTACTTTTATCCGCTTCAAAGTGTGTGACGATACGCTAATCTGGTTATATGCTCAATTGAATGCATTTTGATTGACACCTCTTCTCACAGAAAAGGATTATTCTTTGCAGAGGCGTCCATGTCACATGAGTCACTGAGGTCGAGTGTGAGTTGTTGGGGTCAAAAAGCATGTGAGAGTGGATGTAGTCATGAGAAGGGTCACTAAGTGCGTCTCGATACAACACACACAAACCATTTTGTTCTTTACTTACAATATCTCACGTTTCACAAAAACAGTAAAGACATTTGTGATAAAAAAGATTTTGGTACGGAACTTTCTGTTCGCCTCTGCACCAATTTCCTATGTAAATTAATACCGTGGTACATCGGTTTCGTTCTTAATTTGTTCCAAAAGGTTAGACTAAAACTGAAGCAATATTTCCCTGAAGAAATACTGTCAAGCCTCGGTTTTCGGCAGAAAGTTTTGCTAAAATTTTGTCTCGGTTGAGTGTGTTTGTCCTGTACTGTATCATTCTGCAGAATGAAATGCCCAAACAAAGCACCCTACGCATTGCTCACCATTCGTACATTTTTTATTGAGTGCGGCTGCTAAGTAACCCACCATGGGGCCAAAGAAAGTTGCAACTGACAGCAATTTGATGAAGAAGATAAGAAACACTATTAAAAGGTAAAAGTTCAATATATTCCTCATTTAGAAATTATGTTGCATTGTTTTGTGCGTGTAAAACTATTATTATTCTCTATAACATTTTTGGTTATATTTTTTTAGTTCCTGGAACGGAGTAATTGGATTCAAATTGTTTCCGATGGGAAAAATTGCCTCGGTTTTCATATGTTTTGGTTTTGTCGAACCTTTTCAAAAAAAAAAAACCCAAAAAAAACCCGAGGTTCCACTGTAATGTAAATCCAACAAATCCATTCCAGAAACCCAAAAATATGAAAAAAAAATATTGTATAGAGAATAAGTATCACTCACATGCACAAAACAATGCAAAATAATTATAAATGAGAAATGAAAGAGATAAGTTAACGTTTTAACATCACTTTTACGTTCATTAAAGACTATTGCTGGCAAAGATGATTGCGATTAATTCAATAGTATTTCTCACCTTCTTTATCAAAGTGCTGTTATTTAGCAGCTGCACTAAAAAAAATACAAGGACGGTGAGTCAGCAACGCGCAGGGTGCTTTGTTCGTGTTCACGATTCTGCGGAACGGCACGGCAAACAAACGAGTTTGTTACGCGAAATACTGTACACTGGGGTGTTGGAAAACCGATGTTTGACTGTGCATTGCGGTCCTGCCTGTAGCGAGCAGTAGTCCTGGCTAGAACTAGGGCCAAGGAGAAAACTCACGTCTGTCATTAAAGACTCAGAGGAATTACCTGCCATTTTGCAGTTTGCATTTTTTATATTTCATTTAAAAAAAAACATCCATCTATTTTCTATGCCACTTATCCTCACTAGGGTCGCGGGTATGCTGGGGCCTATCCTAACTGACTTCGGGCGAGAAGCCGGGTACACCCTGGCCTGGTCGCCAGTCAATCTCAGGGCACACTCAGCTTCATACCTATGGACAACTAAGAGTCACCAATTAACCTAACATGCATGTTTTTGGAATGTGGGAGGAAACCGGAGTACCCGGACAAAACCCACGCACGCACGGGGAGAACAAACTCCACACAGAGATGTCCAACGAAGATTCAAACTCAGATCTTGGCGATCTCCTGACTATGTGGCCAACATGCTAACCACTAGGCCACCGTCCGGCCCGATTTTAAAAATCATATACGTAAACGCTAAGCAGTTTCGGGGTTTGCATTTTGTTCCCTCCCTGTACCCAAACCGAGCCATTACGCTAATGCCTAACGCTTGTGTGTAAGAAATAGGTAAAAACATGTCATAACATCAGCAATCTAGCACTTCTGCACTCAAGTACTTTCTTTAACATTTTAACACTTCAGTACTCCCCAAAATCATGTTTTTTGTCAAGTGCTAAAGCTTAAAATGTTATTCAAATGTACAAGTCTAAAACCCAGGTATGTAACGCACCCCTACCACTTCCACTTCCCTGTGCCATCACAGAAAGTATTACCTCCATGCGTGCTTGCTGCTGTGCAGTTTTCATCGACTCCTGCCCGACACATTCTCTGAGATAAAAACTCGCCGGCTATGCTGGCTCCGTTTTCTGCACAGAAGACACAATCAGGGAGCCTTTGAATGAACATCCATAGCGTCGTTCTGAGAAAAACAACAACTCGGACTGACTTAAAGTTGCGTTCGGGATGCGGTCCACTTCCAGGATGAAGTCGTCCTTGAAGAAAATGTAGCCGACGATCGAAAACAAGTAGACCAGTATGAGCGCCAGCACAGCAGTCAGCACGATGGAGCGGCCGTTGCGCGTCACGCTTTTGATGACATTCAGCAAAGTCTCTTCTCGGTACACCAGGTCAAACAGCTACAAAGCAAAAGGCATGGAATGCAAGTCAATTCTTTGCTTTGGTGTGTCTGGCATGGATTTTTGGGATGTTACCATTCAAGTATTCACAATATTTAGTCAGGACTAAAGCCAGTAGCCACCAAATAAGGAAACATCTGGCCTGTCAGTGGGATACATTCTCAAATGATAGAAAGCCACGATTAGATGCTGCTCTTTTGCACATGGTTCTATTCCCAAACCCGAAAGGTTGCGCCTGTCTGTCTTCATTCCTTCAAAGGTTAGGTGAGTAAGCGGTTATTATGAAATGCATGAAAAAGCTCAAATTCCCGCATGCACGGATGTGAAGGCCATGTGTTTGGCTCACCAGCAGACTGTAGAAGAAGACGTGGACAAACACCCCCAGGCTACAGATGAGCAGGTAGATGAAGTGGTAGAGGAACTCAAAGTCCATCACCATGGCTTTGTAGCCACGGCTGAATGTACCGCGGTTTCCCAAGAAACTTATTAGGAAGATGATTTTATTACAAACCTGCAAGACAAAAACTGAGCCCGTTAGAATAACAAATAAACAACTAATGGTAATATCTTATATACTGTAGATACACATTTTTTAAAAAGGGCTATTTTTAGTACTAAAAAGTACTTTTTTAGTAGTAAAAAGTACTACTTTTTATTATAATTTTTAAATTTTACTTTTTTTCTTTTAATAGATATATACAGTAGTGTGAAAAAGTGTTTACCCCCTCCCTGATTTCTTATTTTTTTTGCATGTTTGTCACAATTGAATGTTTCAGATCATCAGTCAAATTTAAATATTAGTCAATGACAACACAACTGAGCACAAAATGCAGTTTTTAAATGAAACTTTTAATCATTAAGGGAGAAAAAAAAATCCAAACCTACATGGCCTTGTGTGAAAAAGTGATTGCCCTCCCTGTTAAAACATCATTTAACTGAGATTAATTATAATCTATCAGTCTGGAAAAGGTTCTAAAAACATTTCTAAAGCTTTGGGACTCCAGCAAACCACAGTGAGAGCCTTTATCCACAAATGGCGAAATCATGGAAAAGTGGTGAAACTTCCCAGGAGTGGCCGGCCATGTCATTGACTAATATTTAAATTTGTTTGATGATCTGAAACATTTAAGTGTGACAAACACGGAAAAAAAATAAGATATCAGGAAGTGCGGAAACATTTTTTCACACAACTGTATATTTTTTGAGTATATATTTAATTTTTTTTTTCTAAAATACAACACTACTAATAAATCTTCAAAGATGTGTGAGATTCGCGAATTAGCACCTACAATATGCAACTGCAATTTTGCAGATTTTTGGTCAAAATTATTTTTTCCTCTGAACATAGGCTATTTTTCTGCATTCATCTTAAGTCTGTAATTTATGAACACACGATAATACTGGTAAGATAACTGCATACTTTGTTTTGTAAACACGTTTATGTTCCACAAGGCGTGCTGGGAAGCCCACGTATACACTTGCCCCAACAGAAAGTTACGCAGCATGCCTTGCGGGTTTATACATGTGTATTAAAGAGTTTTGTTTTGCATATATATTAGTGTGTACGCATTTATTTCTATACCGGCATAATTCATGTGGTGCACTTACATTGTGTGTTCCACATGTGTTACTTGTGGTTGCAACGTGAGTGAGGGAGGTTTGGCCCAGATGAGAGCACTGAACCACAAGCGGGAAAACCTAAAACTTGTAAAAGTAGATATTTTACTGGTTAAAAAAAGGTGATACAGTTAAAAAATGATGGACTACTTTGCTTTTAATACTGGACTTGTCTAATCTAATTTTAGAGCCCTGATGCAAGAGGATGCAGTTCCGCAAGACTTCAAACTGCAAACAAAATACTGTGTGTTTTGGTGTATGTGTGTGTGTGTCCCTTTACAAAGAGAGCATCTTAGAAAATATACAGCGAGTAAATGGGGTGGCGTCGCACTCTCTGGGATCCAGTGACGCACTTCACACCTCATAACACTGCCAGGCGCTGCAAGCCAGGACTGCAGGACCATGGGCGGCACCACAGGCCACCGACTTTGCCAAACGGGCATGAGTGCCAGTTGAAAGGAGATCATGGGGTAGTGTGTGTTTAAGCCCTAACCCTTTCTTGATGGAAAAATACTGTATACATTTATATACAGTATATGGTATATATGGGTTGTTTTATTTGTTGCTGTGCAGACTCACTATGACAAGGAATGTACTGTGTCCATACTGTACAGGGTCATAGGGGGCCTTGCTTTCACACCTACTGCATACGTACACATTTTTGGATTGTGGGAGGATGTTGTAGTACCAAGAGAACACAAACAAGCTGAGGGGTATCATAGAAAATCACACAAAGGCCCAGAATCAAACATTTTCTTTGCTATAAGGCCCCAATGCTTGCCACTGAAACACAGTGCGTCTCCTATTAAAATAAGCTGCAAACTAAATGGAAACTAAAGCAGATCTATAACACTCAAAGCAGCTGGGAGGAAAAACAATGACGTAATAATGGAAGCAGACGACTCACGTTGAAGGCGCCTAGGAGGAAGAGGGTGGGCTCCAGGCCGACTGAGAAGATGAGACGGAGGATCGTGACGATGACAAGGGCTCGGACACCCATCGGTTGGGGCATGATGATCACGATAATGAGCGTTGCCAATACTGCCATCCACAGCAAAGCAGACAGATGGGAATCCAGCGTACCTGTCGGTGATTCATGCCAACTGGTTTAACACACGGGGTCTCCACTGGGAATGTAGCGGTACATGTAGTCGGATTTTACACTACGGAACTTCCGGTTCGGTGCCAATTCCCCACACATACAGTGGAAACTCTGTTTTCGTCATTAATTTATTCCAAATAATGTAAATCCACCATGCTGGTGGTGGTAAGATGCAGCTGCCCTGGGGTAGACTGAAGGAAGGGTGGCCTTGCAGACCACCACCAAATATTCGTTCACATTATATACACCAGTGTGGGCAGAACTGGAGAAAAGCGGGGTGGGGATCGGCTGTGGTATGGGGGGGTCAAGTGTTTTGCCCAAGGACACGACAACAGTAACTGGGACGGAGGAAGCTGGGTTCTAACTGCCAACCCGTTTCTGGACAACCTGCTCGACCTCCTGAGCCATGGCCGCCCAAAGCAACTGTAGCATCTTTAATGGACAAAATGTATCAAGTTTGGACACCACTGTTGTAATAACTAAAAAAAATTAAACAACAGAATAAAAATAACATTTTGTTTTGTTTTTTATTGTATATTAATATTAATATAATATTAAATCCGAATAATATTGCTTTCCGTGAGAGCAGTTTTGTGTTTTGCATTTTGTTCCCTTTACTCGACTACAAATGAAGCGAACTGCAACCTAAAAACCGAGGTATGCACCGAACCATGCTTATGGCCTATTGTTTACACCCCCTGTCTCCAGCATTTGTTTCATAGTAAACACTTCAAATGAATTCTATGTGACCATGGCAATGCAGTTTGGTGCTTCAAACTTGTTGCCACTCAACAGTTGAATGCACTGAAGTGGCCTTTCTACCTCACAGGCATTAAGCGGGACTCTGAACCCCAATGGCAGTCGCTTACATAACAAGTACTTGACATACATTTTGTGTACGTGTGCTGGAGTGTGCGGGCTGAGCAACAGCCACGTCGCTACATGAAACCGTGGAGTTTCGTGTAGCGACGTGTCATTTAGACCAAAAACGCCTAAAAACAAGGTCACACCCAACCTGATGTTCTGTAAACTAACCCGCCATGATGTTTAACTTATTATATCAATATAATATGATTCCTGTAGGCCCACACAAAAGAAAGGGTCTGCATTTGATTAAAAAAAATGGCAGAACTTGAAATGATTAAAAATGTAAAAAAAACGAGTGGTCAAGAAACCTTTCCTCTCTCACTTGCCTCCCCTTCCTCTCCTTCTCCTCTCCCCCTCCCAACCCTTTTAGAGATCATATGACAGGTGCCACTTACATAACAGCCGCCTCTAAAAATACTTTCAGCTGAAAGATTCATGAACAGGGAGAAACACGCAGCGTCAGAGATGTGGTGCACTGAAAGAGGGACGTTCTTATTCTTACGCTTTTCTTAACCTGCTTGGGTTTCTCTGAGGAGTCAATTCAACCGTCAGTGAAGAATGTGGCGAGCTTGCGGCGTTTGCGTGCATGTGTTATCTTAACCGCTGCAGTCCGTCAAAAGCCGGTCAGGCATGCATGTACGTATGCATGGTAGCAGAACATACTGACCTAGATCTCTTGCTCTTAAAGCCCTCATTCTATAGGACTGTGTGTGTGTGTGTGTGTCTGTGTGCGAGCAGGAGCAGTAGGGTTGAGTCCCATAAAAGTGCCCATTACAGCCGACCAAAGGTATGCTGCCATTTCACGTGACGTTGTGTGCGGTGGGGAAAACACAGTCAGACATTAGTCATGCTCAGCACGTACTTGGATTCAAAACAAGCAAAACACTCAATCCAGCATTCACTGATGACTCAAAGTAATGTGGAAACTAAACAGGTTAGTCTCGAACAAACATAGGGTTATTCTAAGGTCCCGCTCCTTAATCCTGATCTGGGGATACAAATCAGCAGATCAGAACTTTACGGGGAAATGGAGATCAGTGGGTCAAGTGTGCTCCGGAGAGGCGTTCAGTTTCTTGCAGTCGGTCTTGAATGTGATTTCAGAATGCACCAATTTTTAAACATTAATTCATTTTCTATACCTAGGGTCACAGGTAAGCTGACTTTGGGTGAAAAGCAGCCTGGACTGGTCACCAGTCTGTCACAGGACACATGCACTCCTGATAAAAATTTTGAGACCAGTTGAAAAATTGCAAGAATTTACCTTGTGCACTGTTGGATGTTTTGAGTAATTTATTGCAAACAAGCATGAAAGTGAAATAGGCTGTTCATCAGCTGACCAAAAGTTTAAAGGCGCTTACCTGCCAGGGGACTACAGATGGAAACTAGCAGTTGTGCTATAATCTTGCACATTTACATATGTCTTGGTAGCAATGGTCATTACTATGCATCATCACTAATAAATAAATTAAAAAAAATGTTTTGAGGTGGTTATCAAGAAGCTACTCATTACTGAGGTCGTTTTTTTGAAAATTTGATCTATTTTACGGTGCTTTTGTTTTTGTTTTTTTAAAATTATGGTATTAAACCTTTGATCAGCTGATGAACGGCCCACTTTAATGTTTGTTTGCATTGTTTGTTTGCAATAAACTGCTTAGGCAAATTTTTTTTGTCACATTTGAACCTCCTTAAAAGTGCCAAATGTAATTTTTAAAATTTGGATCAGGAGTGTATATCCATTGGAACAGTGAGGTCTACCTCTTGGATGTCTGTTACTTACACCGGTGGTTTCTTTGTTCTTCAGGACATTCTAAATAGTTGTACCAGCTATGACCAATGTTTGTGCAATGTTTGTGATTGATTTTCCATCTTCTCTTGCTTCTCTTCTTTTGCTTGTTTTTCCACCCATAAACATCTCTCTGGTTTGTTTTCACCTCTAAATGCAGTCTACCCAGGCCAAACCTATCCTACCCAATCTGAAAGTGAGCATAGACATTCAGTGCTATTTATTGATTAAGTCAGGTGTGTCCCAACTTTTTCCAAGCCACATACTGAAAAATGAAAGGATGCAAGGGCCACTGATTGCAAACCAACCCACGTAGATATGCTAAAAATGATATACACAGTATTTCAAGAAAAAACTGCATCTCAACTGTGATACAAGTAAAAAAGACTATTATTAGTATGAACTTCCGTCTTTGCTTCCCCCCCCCAATTTTTATTGTTTTGTTTTTTTTATTTTCCAAACATTTAAATTTTCTTCTCAAATAAGCTTTGTAAGTTTTCTTCTCATAATATTATGACATTGTTCCTTTAATATTTTGACTTCATTCCCATAACATTATACCCTTTTCTCCAACCTCTAGACTCAATATTATTATTATATTATCTCTCATAATATTATTACTAATATATTCTAATTATATTATTTTATTTTTCTGAGGATCGGCTCGGCTACTGATCTGATGTATTTTGGAGATCGGATTCCACCACAAAATTGGGCCGTTCTGGTTGCCGTATAACATTAGTAAACTCTGGGCTGCACTCCAACATCGTAGGTGCGGTAATGCACCTCAAAGCTGGTTGCCGCTCAACTCCCGCCATCTGCAAGAAGAAAACGCAACACCACATCTCATCTCATGTACTGTGGTGAACCCGTAGTTTCACGGTGGACGTTGGATATTCAGCTCCGGAACTACAGTGGTAGTTCCCCCTCACTATGCGCGGACTGCTGTGTCATTGTGAGGGGAGCTCGCACGGGAAGTGCTGCTCTAAGTATTGGTTGTTTATGCTAGGAACTGTCAATAAATTACTATTGCGTTGAAGAGAGTTTGTTAAAAAAAAATTCATATACCTGTTTTCTAAATCACAACACAAATTGATTTATAACCATGTCAAAAGATTAGTCCTACTCAAAGTATTTTGCATGCCCATTTTTTCCAATTTTATCTGGATGGACTTTTATTGGATCTTTTATTGGATTTAGGGACCTGACTCACAGAGGTTTGTTACAAATGACAAACAATATTGTTGGTCATGCTGTGTAATAAAAAAAGTAACTTTATTTTGTTGGTTTTGTTTGTTTCTCATAATATAATGACTTTTAGAAAATTACGTTATTTTTCATGATATTATGTTACGTAAAAGTACCTGTTCTCATTAGATTACAATTTTTATTCTCTTAATTTTTTTACTTTATTCTTGTAAAATTACTGACGAATTTTCCATTTTTGGTGTTGTTTTTTTTTTTTTTTACGTGGGAGGTATTTGGAGTACTCAGAGAAAACCCAAGCGAGCTCGGGGAGAACATACAAACTCCACACAGACATGCAAAAAAAGTTGCAATTGCCAGAACTTTGATAAAGAAGGTGAAGAAAAGAAATTGTAGCAATGTAGGAAGGTAGTGTCTGTTAAAATAGAACTGTAATGGAAAGGTTCCTAGTTAACAGAGGTTGCAAGAACAGTTTAAGGGAGACACATAACAGAAGGTGAGCCAGGTGTGTGGAATGATTGTACTTGCTGATGATGTTTTGGGACGACCAAAAATACCAGTGGCAACACAAAGCCAACTACAATAAATTGGGCGCAAATTCAGCACAATAAAAAAAAAGTTTGTTCTGAACCAGGGGACCAAACCACAAGTGTGAACGCAGTCAAAAAGTGCAAAGTGACATCCTGTTTGGACTGACCTCCATGTATCCCCTCCAGTGGGTAGAAGAAGCAGACGAGCAGGTTCATGAGCACAGCCAGATTGAAGGAAACGTTGCTCCACACGGATATGTTCCTGGAACACCAGTACAATACCGGCTGGGCTGGGAAGAAAGACAGAAGAAAATGAGTAGAACTGTGAGTAAAAGTATGAGGGCATACTCACCCTTGGACCCCGCTGCCTTGCGCTCACACTGAGCGTTCATACTACATCTTTTCGCATCACTTCTATTCTGCTGCTTTACAATTTCTCTGACTTTATGAATTATTTCCAGTCTTTTTTGAGCCCTTCTGATCATTTCTACTGTGGAATTAAAGGAGTTAATTAAATGAAACAAACATAGTTGAGAGCCAGCAAGCGTGCTGTGGCTTTTGGATCATTTTGAGCCTTTGTATTTTACTTCTATTATGAAAGTTTTTGGTTGTCATTTAGAATCTGCAAGGAGGGATCGCAATACTGTTAGCTAGCGTGTGCACATGTGCCTTGGCCCACCTCTTCCAATCATGCCCAAAGAGGGAAAGCGGGCCGTGATGGGCACAAATCAGTACACTCACACTCGTCAAACACGGCGAACTTGTTAACGTGTTAAATGGGTGTAGACACGATACGATTAACCAAGTGTGAGTTAGTGATGGGAATTTCTTTTTAAGAGAGCCGCTTCTTTTGTCTCTCAAACAGCTTCACAGATTTTTTTGTTGCTTTGTTGCTTAAATTGGTTTATCACCAAAATATGTTTACAAGAAATGAGACCAAACTTTTTCCACCGAGGGCCAGGCGTGGTAGCAAGGCAGTGTTCTGCAAGAGTCAAGTAAGTCTGAAGTCTTTAATCTCAAGTCTCGACTCAATTAAAGACGTGCAAGTCCAAGTGAAGTCTCAAGTCACGACAAGTCGAGTCAAGTCCCAAGTCATAGGCTTGAAATTTTCCAATCATAAGCACTGTTTAGTGTCTCCCAAATAAAATGCTCTTTCAACAATGTAACAATCTAATAAATTTGAATTCGTTTTGAATTGTTTTATTTTTATAAATAAAATAAGTCCAGCATGACAAGACTTTCACAGTGTGAGAAGTAAGTGCTGACATAGCATTCAGGATTTATGTAATCCACATAATTCTTAAACCTGATTGGACGTTAAGAGATGCATTCAGTGTGGCCGATTAAAAGGGAAAATATGTTGTCTTGCTGGAAATTATATAATCAAGATCACATTAGTTGAATACTTTCAATGGGAGCACATTTGACTCAACACACTCACTGAAACCCTCAGGTATTTTCAAGTCATCAGACGAAAGTCCGATTCCAGTTGCAAGTCTAAAAAGAACATTTTTTTGCTCGTCTTTAGTGAAGACTGGCATTCAGAAAAAAAGTGCCTCAGATTTTGTTTCCTGCTGCTCATTGAGTCTTATGTGATAAAAGAGTTTGCAATATTGTTCAATAAATTCCTTTTAGGTTATTCCGGAATATTTAAACTAATTAACAGGTCCTTCTGATCGCTGACAGATTATCCCAGATCCTTACCAAGAGCAACAAACTTAAGAGGGAAGCAGCTATGAAAATGCTATGGAAAGTTCAGTACTGCGTACAATATAAATCGGTTACTCTATTGTGCAAGGTCTGGATGTAGTGGGGCCGCCTCTACACAGCAGGCTGTAAAGCCAGGGTGAGATCCCCTCGGCCCTGACTTGGAAGTCTCATCCTCAACGGGTGAGGAACTTTTTAAAAGGAGAGTCAGTGTGGTCTTGCACCCCCGAGGTAACTAGGGTTTAAACACTCCTCATCTCATAGTCTCAAATTATGTACCTCCCTCCCGTCCGTGTGCTCATGACTGTGCAGTGTGTGTAACCCCTCCCTCCCTTCCCCCTGTGCTCAGTGTCAAAACATATACAGTATACAGCACACGTTTTGACCTATCGCGTGGAGAAAGCCCCAGATCGTTCACTTCAAAGAGCCAGCTCTAAGAACTCTACTATGAGTACACGCCCTACAAATTGTCACTAAGAGTAAAAGTAAGCCTAGCTTTACATTTTACATGTAACACATTAGCACACAGCAGGGGCGACAGTGGAGCAGTGGCCACTTTTCCAAACAATTGTGTGCCTTGTAAAGGCTATTTCTTAGCTTTCGCCTTTCTTCTCGGTTTTTTGGACTGCCTTGCTACTGTCGAAGTAGTCAATGATCACACAATTTAAAAGATTTTCAAATTGTATTACAATAGCAATTTATTTGGTTACAGAACTGGACTGGAATCATCAACGAAGAAGAGCTCACAGTGAAAGTACACCGAACCTGTATAGCAGTTTGCGGTGCCATTCTATAAAGTGAAATTTACGTTTGTGTGAGTGAGTGAGAACGATGCATCTATCGTGTGTCTCCCAGTATTTTTCCATCAGTTGCAAGTAAGTGTTGTGCAACTCTGACTGTGGTGTGTGTGTGTGTGTGTGTGTGTGTGTGTGTGCCATGGAGGATGAGTGTGTGTATTGTAAAGGCCTTTATGAGAAGCAATTAGACTGACGATGCACTGAACTATTAGACTGAATCTAAAAGTCTAATAATAATAATAATAAGAAGAAGAATCGTTTAACTGTATTTATTTACATTTTGTCAAGTTTTAAAATATTTTTAAATAAAATAAATAATAATAATAATAATAATAATAATAATAATAACAACAATGTCTAATGGCACCTTGAACAGGCCACCTCTACCAACACTTTTGGTCAGGGGCCAAATTCCTAGCCACTTGTTAACAGATGCCCAATAAAGTGCATAAAGGTGATTTGTTACTATCAAAAAACTAGTTACATAACATAAAACAGCATATAAAAGAAGTCCTAAATGGTTTGATATGATCAGCTTGACAGTTATTGTGTTGGTGGGAATGACGAGATGCAAGGAATTGGATTAGAAGTGTGAGTGTGCGTGGGTTTGTGTTTGTGTATTTACGTATGTGCGCAAGCAATCTCACAAGAGTGATTCATAAGGTTACCGTACAACTGTTTCACGGCTCAGAGAATGTGGAAAGTCCCCCGTCTGATTTTACAGAAACACAACACAAGATGCATGACATTGTTGCAATGTCTTATTTGCAAGTCCTTTTCTTCATTCTCTTTGCCACAGGATATCCTGTTCAGACTTGCTTGGAAAAAGATCCCAGACTCAAGAATAAGGTCTGGCCACTTGTAATCAGGATAGGAAATCTTGCATGCTGCTAAATATTTTCATAATAATTGAGTAGGAAGTTGAACACAACATCAGGGGTGAACTGGTCTTTTATTCCAGATGTGTGAGCATCACTGCACCTGCAAAGACCGTGCAGTGACTCACCCTTGAACAATGCCCAAAAAACACTCCACAAATGTCGGACATGTGTCAGACATGCAGGTGTGAAAACACCTGCATGTCTTACAAAAACTTCAAAGTGGATAGGCCATATTACTTCCAATCATAAACATACAGTATGTAGTGTTCTGGTTTACTTTGTTACATTAAAGAACATAAGGTTTACATACAAATTCACCATGTCCGAAAAGGAGTAGGAAGAAGAACTTATTTAATCCCACCCCTGTCCAAGCTGTCCTGATAATTCGTTCACTTGTGTTTAACACGTTCACACTTACAATAAATGATGTGTTTCATACAAGTTTGTTCACTTGCTGTGTTTAAAGTGTCACCATTTTTCAATAAAGAGGAAAAAACGGAATGTGTGTCAATTATGAAGTTCACCCCTACATAAAAAAAAAGAAAAGAAAAAGAAACAAGAAAAAAAAGTTCAATAAAAATAAAGTAATTATGTGTGAAATACAATAACAATGCATAAAAATGTGTCCTTTTATATTAAATCTCTCTTGTTTATCATAAGGCCGCATGGTGGTCTAGTGGTTAGCACGTTGGCCAATACAGTAACAGCCTGGAGATCGGGAAGACCTGGGTTCGATTCTGCCTTGGGCATTTCTGTGTGGAGTTTACATGTTCTCCCCGTGTGTGTGTGGGTTTTCTCCGGGTACTCCGGCTTCCTCCCACATTCCACAAACATGCAGGTGAGGTTAATTGGCGACACTAAATTGTCCATAGGTGTGAGTGTGAATGGTTGTTTGTCTATATGTGCCCTGCGATTGGCTGGCGACCAGTCCAAGGTGTACCCCGTGAAATATTAATATTGCTTGATTTTGTTGAAATTCTGTTATGTTGCAGCTGTTATTCCTCAGTGTGGTGTAAAAATCCTAGATCTTCTTGTTCAGCAATCCTTTGTGTTTTAGAGTTGTTGTATTATTAATAATTGATTAAACATTGGTTTTATTAATGAAAACATTATTAAATTAACAATAAAAACAAATGAAAACAAAACCTCTCATCTAACTTTGTTATAGGGTATTACCTTATGGACAAAATCCTACTAAATGACCATGATCCAAATTTATACCTCTCAGCTTCTTTTGCCAATTCATCTCATTGAAGAGGTCCTCCGCCCGCAAGAAGAAGTCGTTGATCTTGCTGCCCTGCTCGTCTCTCTCGGTGGTGTAGTAGACTCGCAGCTTTGACTCTGAGGTCAGGAACTCACAAATGTTGGGCACTGGGAACACGATCTCTTCCATGGTGCGGTCCTGGCGCACAATCTGGAAACAAGAGGTTGACAGTCACCACTGACAGTGTGGAGAGAGCAGCTCCACATGCCTCTGTGGTTGTTG